>NC_060017.1:5534660-8301990 GCF_021134715.1 Daphnia pulex
GAGTTGTATGGTGTGTGTGTGTGTGTACTGCGGGCGAGCAATAATCACAAGACGGGGGCCCCTCCTTGTGTGTCGGCACACGCACCTATTTCGCTTTTTTTTTCCATCCATTTGTGCTGGCCGGCATGAATAGACACACACAAGACACAGCACGCGCTGCTGAGGCCCCGACACAGGTGCGCAGGGTCGTCTTGTAATGGCCAAGATATTCCATTCCGCATGGAATATAATAGAAGAAGGAGAGAGAGATGGATGTACGTACGCAAGAGTAGAGCGTCTGTGTGTGTTATTTACGCCGTACCCTCATCTCGTCGGCAGATGCGCAACGAATTAAAAAAATCTCCTTTCGGCGAATCAGTCCCAAAAAAAAGATGGAAAACCTTGGAACAGGTTTTGTTATTTTATTTTGTTATTTTTTGAAGAGCGCGCCCAAAAATATCCCGCCACAACGAATCACAGCGCAAACATTTCGGATAAGATGATGGACTATCGCGAGTCGTCGTTATATTACGTGTATGTCATAGTGTCGTTCTTTCCGGCTCGTCAGCAGTGTGGGCTCATATCAAACTGCGGTCACCGGTAAAATTATAACGACGCACTTCCATCACCGGAACAATGGCCATAAACATGTCGGGGAAAAAAAAACCGACCGGCGGATTTTGATATTTTTGTTTTTGTTTTTTGTTTTCTTTCGCGTTTACCAACAACGGGACTTTGTTTGGAAATAATTTTTTTTCTCTCTCTCTCTCTTTGGCTCCTACTCTACTGCAATTATAATGCTGGGCTGGTGAATTCCGGATGCGGATATAACCCCCTCGTTTGCTGTCCGCCATATCTTTTGTGTTTTGTCATTGTTCTATAGCCTCGTTTTTTTTTTACGTTAAATTCCTGTTGCCTTTCGGGTTTATCACGTTCGAATTTGGATGTAGGAAAAAAAGAACTGGGGGATTTTTTTTTTGTTTGTTGTCCGTTCGATCGGCGGCCGGATGTACACGTTGCGCCACTGCTCCGAAATTGCCCCACGGATCCCATAGGACAACAAGTTTTTCTCGTCGGTTTTCTTTTAATTATATTTCCCAACTTTTTTTTTTATTTCATTTGGTTCCCCCCGATGTCGGTTACATCGTTTTCGTTTCAGCGGCTAGGGAAATGCGCGTTGCATGTTTCCGACTACGGTCCTGAACCAATGACCCACTTCGACCCGGGTCCAAAAGAACGTCTGCTGCGTCTCTACGGAATCGGGAAATCGCAGAGACGGGAATAGCACAGGCGGCACGGGCACGACCAGCTCTCAGCTGTGGAGTAGGTCACAACGTGAAGCGACTAACCAAATAAATTATTCCGAGCAGTTAAAGAGGATACAATCAGAGAAGAAGAAAAAAAAATTGCGTTTATATAAGGAGAACGAGATTTGACCCCCCTTCACGCCTATCTCTCACGCCTTCAATTCCGTATCGGGAGAAATAACAGAAGAATAAAGCCGGAAGGAGAATGTGCTGCATACATTTTTTAGCTTTTCTATTTCAAATTCGCCAATGTCCTTAATTGTAATTCGTTTCTTTTTTTGTCAATCACGATAGCCGATCGGAGGTATGCGCTGTGTGTGCGTGAGCCACTGGCGATAACCGGTAACCCCTTGAACACGCGGGAAAAAAAATCAAATAAGGCGGACAGTATAGCTGGGGGTGCCACGCCTTTTTCTATCAATATGGCCAGCTGACGTACACAGAAAGAGAAAGAATCCCCGGCCACACTATCTAGATTTCGATTTTTGTGTCTAAATATTTTTTTAAAAAATCGGACGAAGGAAAATCAAACCGCGCCAGGGTTCACGACCGCCAAGCTCTGCCGGAACTCAGGAGAAAGGCGGTGACATTCCTATTGCGCCACCAAAAAATCGGGCGACCAAAAAAAATCTCACGAAATCTACAAAGTGGCAACCAGTGCCAGGTGATATTGCAATTGGTGACGTCAGATCCTCCAAATAGCCAAAAGTCCCCCCTCTCCTCAAAGAATTTCGAGAAGAAAAAATAAAGATGATTCAAAACGACCATCGGGATCGTGCAATGATGACGAGTTTATCGTTCAACAATTTCAGGGTTACACGGTATAGAAACAGGACGCGTTCAACGACCGCCAGCACAATACATACATACATCTAAACATACGTTGGGAAATGGTTTTATTTCTGTAGATGTGTGCCTTTATCGTTTCCATGCATCAGGATAAATCAAAATGCTGCAGAGGAATTAATTCATGCGTCGCTTTTTTCCCCATTAAATCAGGACTGCACTTTTCTGTCTTTCGATCCGGTTTTCCCCTTTTCCTTGAGTTGTAGCACGACGGGAAAAAGTTCCCCCAAAACGAAAAAGGAAAAGTGGATGACGAGATTATATCCTGGATCCATCAGCACAGCCGTTGCGTCATGGACGGTCTTTTGAGCTGGGCTTATTCGCTATAGTATACGACTCGTCTTTTCTTGTTGGCTATCGCGTTGATATGATTTCTTGTTCTCGGCTTTTCTTTTCATTCCGGCTAGAGGAGCTCCTTTTTTCAGGTAATTAGATCCCGCAGTGAGACATTCCCATTCACAGTTTAGGGCAGCAGCCGGATTCTGTGTGCTGATGCATCGGCCGGCCAGCAATTATGCACGATTTGACCAACAACAGCGACCGAATAATCATGGAGAACTCTGTCGAATAAGAAGAGAAGAGAATGGCCCAAAAAAACATTTCACGGATGGCTGCCCATTTGGCTTATCCGCAATCCTTTAGTGAGTGGAATGGGTGCGATGATTGGATGCGGCCTGTTAACGATACTCGAACTTTTGGGGGTAATTAAAGCGCAACCGGCCTTGACTTTCACTCGATTTCTTACAAAACAAAACAAAACAAAAAAATGAACATTGAAAGTCAATGAAAGAAAACTGAACTGAATGAAAAAGTTTTCCAGACATTTTCCCCCCAACGTCCAGCAGGAAAAAAACCAAAAACAAAAAAATGATTGTTCTGTGTGTTGCGGAGACTGAATTTTCTGGCCGTCTTGCTGGAGAATGACAACCGGCTCACAGCCCAAAATATCTCGGACAGATGGAAAATAGCAATAAAAGTAGCCCAGAAGAAACAACCAACTCGAAATTGTTTATTCATTCCTTGGGGCGCATCGTCTAGCAGCACCCGTGTCGGTCCGAGACTTTTTGAATGCCGACTTTGAAATGATATTCATTTCCATGTTATGTTATAGTAGAGTCTATTCTACTAGAAGCGGTAGTGCCATTTTGAATTTTAAGAGTTGTTTTTCCTTCTTCGTTCGCTAATTTCTATTCATATTTTACATCAGCTGCTGGAATGTAAAGAAGAAGAAGAAGAGGGGGGGAGCAATAGGTACGAGCAGGTATATACGAGGTTCGGTCGGGAGTGCAGCGATGGGTTGCACGAAGTTGAACTCTCTTCTCTCTTGTCATGCCAATGAACGACAGCTCTGAAAGAGGCGTGTCTACGTCTTTTTTTAACGTCTAGATGCACTTCACGTGTAGGTTCTCAAATCAAATGGAATGAAAGTCCTAAACTATGTATGTGCGGTGCTCTTCTGGAGCATGTGTTATAAACTATGTCGGGGTTGAAACTGGAATGGACCAAAATGGAACTCTGAAATCACGCGGGAGGCAGCTCGCTATTAGGAGCGTAACAACTTTCTCTTCTTCTTTAGAGTATGGCCCCCTCTTCCGCACATCAGCGCAGGTGCTTCCGTCATCCAAAAGAAGATGGAACACCGACAAAATAATAATGTCTTTAAATCGTCGTAAAAAAAACCAAAATATTCTCTTTCTTTCTGGTTAGATTTTGTTCTTAGAGTCAGTTAAGGAAAGTCTGCTGATGTGTTTTAGGGTTTCCGATGTAATTGTGTTATTACCGCCGAATTATTACAGATTTGCTTTTGGGATAGATATAAGAAGAAATGTGTATTTCTTTTTCTTTCTTTCCTCGCTGACTCGATTCTTTTTGAGCCCCATTTGCTGGCTTGGCCCTTGTGCGTTTCGACTTGACAATGAACTGTTAAACCGGCTCGATGGCGCCACATCACGCGCGCGCGTGTCTCCCTCTCTCTCTCCCACCCGTTTTCTTATTTCCCGGACGAAATAAACGGATCGAGAAATTGTTGAGCATGAAAAATCTTCTGAGAAAATATCAAATGCACTCCAACTTTTTTTGGAGGCTATTATAATAGTACTTCTTCTTCTTTTTTAGAGTGCCTTTTGTGTTTACACCCGGGGAAGATATGGGAAAAGGGCAATTTGGATGTACTAGAAATTCCCATCAACTCTGAATTCTATTCCAGAGTTTCCGTTGGTCTTTCAATTGGGAACGGCCAGCAGTTTTCCCTTTCTGTTGACAATTTTCGTGAATAATGGACGAGTCAACTTTCAGTGTATCACCGGAACAAGCACAACTGTGAGTAGTGTATATAGTCTAGAACACTGAAATAAAACAAACACTCTCTCTTTCTTTTCTCTATTGTCCGTCCAAACTCTCTCTCTCTCTCCCTACAACTTATTTTTGTTTTTATTATTCCTCCTCCGCTTCCGTTCCGAAATAAAAAAAAAAGTTACGAACAATATCATTTTTTTTCTCGACTCGATAATAATTGAAGAGAGGGGTGGGGGAATAGATTGATATGAATGAAAACTAAAAGACGTGAAACGTGAAAGCGGCCTCGGTTATTTGACTCTTGAGACGAACGGCGTGTATATACGGTTCACGGTTTCCAGGTGGGTAGGACAGGTGACCATGGACGAGGCCATCCACTATCTCTTTCTTTCTTCCAGCCATACCTCGGCTGCGCTTATAGCTCGCATTTATTATTCAAATCAAAAGTTATTCTCGAGAATTCTTTTTTCGAGCTTTTTCAGTCTAAAAGAATGTTAAGGACGAACACATAGATTTGGTTCGTTTACGTGTGTATCCATGCAAATCCATGCAGAGACAACCACACACACACGCGAATGACGGAGTTGCTGGATCCACTTTTTTTTTTTGGTGCGACTTGCACGAACTCTAAATACGGACGCAGAGGTCAAGTGATTTGATTAGCCATTCAAGGCAATCCACTTGGCGACGTGGTGTACTTGCACTAAAATACCACGCGAATCTTTGTTGGCATCTCTTTCGCCGGGTGCCTTGGATAACTTAGCTTCCTCCTCTTTGGTTATTGTTGAGCTTGGTATAGTTTGATGGATCTTTTGCGTCAAGAGCCGGCAGTGCTTTTATTGTTACGTACTCCAGAGGACACGATTTATAATGTATTCATAATCTGAATACTGTCTAATATACATATTTCTATCGAATCAATCCCGATCTTGTTTTTTGGTTGTTTCCTCTGGGGTTTTCCATCGCCAGGTCGTTCGTCCCCTTTCATCATCAACATATTTATTCATGAGAAAATCTGTGTAGACCGGTGACGAAAAGGAAATACTTAAGTTATTATTTTTTACTACGGCGACGACGACACTGCGACAGGTTTTAGTTTTTTATCACATTTCTAAAATAGTCCTTGGCAGATTGGGTTCCCAAAGTTTTATATCGGTTGCCCTTCAAAAACTTGCAGCGCGCAAATTCAAATCAAAATTCATTTACCAATTTTTTAAAATGCGCCAAACTTAATATACTGGTTTATACGTAGTCGCTATCTAAATGTCTTATTTATTCATTCGTATGAGTGATGATACATTATGCGATATCGTCCATTTCCAAATGAGAAGTTGCGCGCATCGTGCGACAGCTCCTGAATTTCATCATTGGTGGATTTGTCCACGTCGTCACAAAGCCATTTGCGTCCGGCGATAGAAAAATGACACTCGCTCGCACGCACGCGGCGGAAAAAGAAGCCAAAAAGGCAATTACCGAAATTCCTGTCTCATCCAATGCCCGAGAAAAAATCCCGTCCCATCTGTTTTATTCTTTCTTTTGGTTTTTTTTATTTTTAAAACTAAATTTCGAAAAGAAAAAAAAAACGAAATAAAATGACAAACAAAAGTTATCGGACGCGTCCCCTGGGGACGATCGTATACGTCCAAACACGTAGGTAATAATCATTATTTATTTCTATCTCTGCTAGACGGCAGTTCGTTCCCTGCTGCTTGAAACAAAACAAAATATTTTTTGAAAGAAAAAAAAGCAGTGCGTTTGTCGCAGGCTCACGAAAACTCTATAAAACACTTTTTTGTTTTTGTTTTTTTCTTTTTGTCTTTTTGGTTTTCCGCTCCTCTTCTCACGCCGGTCAAAAAAGCTCGGCTCACGCTTTGCTGGACACCCGAAATGTCGTCGTCGACGACTGAGCACAGGTGATCGAAGCCAATGTTATGTTTGTCTATATATGTACGAGTTGTATTTGTCTGAGATTTAGGCTGTCTGATTTTAACTCGATTTTTTAACATTGAATTATTTTTTGGTGTTTTCCCTTTTTGTTGGTTGTTTTTTAAAGAAATTGAGATTCAAGAACGAAATGCAAGAGGAGTTTAGATGGCCCTTTGTTCCGCAATGTTGACGTTCTTTCATCCGCCGGATAGTTTCCGCTTTTCTTAAAAAATACTGTGTGCGGATCGATTGTTGTTATTTCAACGTCCTGTTTTCTTTTTGGTGTCGCTATTTGAGATGTTAGCTATTCAACTGGGGAAGCAAGCTAGATAGGCTGGATGAAAAGATTATTCAGCGCGGTAGTTAATCCGGTTAACGTTCAAATGCAGTCAGGTGGAAGGTGTGTAAGCCCAAGAAATCCATTGGAGGACACAGTGAAAAATGTGTTTTTTTCAAATCGAATTTGTGAGCTTACCTTGTTTCTTTAACTCCGTTATTTTCTGTTATTCCAATCCTTAAATTTTCCTTTTTTTTATTTTCACGGGTGATGGGAGCGGCGGCCAGGTGATACGTCTGTTTGTACTTTAGGTTCCTGACACACAGAAAGAGCTGCTGCTGCTGCTGCTGCTGGGCTCACCAAGGTCCAGTTGGACACGAAAGGGACGAGCTGGGCGTGTATCAACTAATAACGAGTTGCTGCTGCTGCTATACAGCCAAGAGTATGTGTGTGTGCTTATATCCGGCGAGAGAGACGTCTGCGGATGCGGTACACACACACACACTGTCGGAGGGGGCGAGGAAGGGATGTGTGTGTGTGTATAACAACAACACACACACAAGAGAAACGACCCTTATTTCCGACGATGGCTCTGTCGCTATTGACTTTGTGTTCCTAGAGAGCCGGCCCCAACACAATGGATGATCCACTCTCACTTTTCGATTGTCCGAACTTGTTGTTATTCACCATTGCCGGCCATCAGCACTCCCGTTTCCCTCCCATGTCGTCGCCATTGACGAAAATCAAAGCCAAGAACAAAATGACAAAGAACAAGAAAAAGGATAACATTTTTTTCGTGTAATTGAATTTCTCTTTCACGTCAATTGAAAGTGAATAATTGAGTTATATCCGATAGACGGTTGACTATATCTTTATTTTTATTTTTTCTTATCTTTCGATTGAAGATGGAAAAAAAATAAGGGAGCGGACAACACGCAAGAGCAGCTGTAAAATATTGTCGGAACGGAAGGAAAATCGTCGGAGCCTTCTGCACTCACACAAGACACCAACAACAAAAAAAGGAACTGGTGCGACTGCTGCAGCGCCAGTATATATAGCAGCTAGATAGCGTAAATATAGCAACTCCACAGGGCAAGAGGTATTATTATTATATAGCTCTTGATGGGTGGCGCTCCTATATAATATCTTTTCCCCCTGTTTTTTTTTTCTGTTTCATTCCACACGCTCCTCGGCCGCATGCGGCCCCCCCTTCTCTTTTCCCGCAATAGTTAACAAACAACAGGACGAGGCAGCAATCGCCCCAGGACGTGCGACAATAACACCTGGAGGTACCGAAACGAGTCATCAGCCAGGAGCTAGAGGTCGTCTGCTGGCACCACACAGCACGGCTCTTATTTATTATTATTAAGGAACCAACGAAACGAACGAACAAAAAATAGCTGATAATAACCAAACATTTTTTTTTTTCTTTTTTTCAATTTGATTTCTCGTTATGGCTCTGCTCACAGACTCTCATTTGGATTTCCATTGGTTATCAAGTCTTGTCTAATTTTTCTTGTTTTCATTTTTTCCTTTTCTCCCCCCGTCACTTTCCCACACACCTCGACGGGTGTCATTGAAGCGTCGTCATCACGAGCTAATTCACTTAGGAGGTTTTCGCCTTGACTGAAGCCCCGTCAACTATACACACCTGCGCACAAGGATGATCGTTAAATTCTTTGAAATGATGTGTATGCTCAACTCGACTTCACCTTTTCACTCTCGAAAGAAAAAGTGAAAAGAAGAAGAAGAGTCTCACTCCAGGAATGATTATATTACTCCGCTGGATTATTGCGAACCTTTTTCTTTTGAATTGAATAATTTACTTTTTTCTTAATAACGAGACTTTAGTGTGCATATTACTGTCTTTAGAGTTCTTCCTCAGTAGCTCAACAAATTTTGTCAAAGAAAAATGAAAGTTTGTCGCGCCTGATTCGCCGTGAATTTACTACCACCTACCAGTGAGCAGCAGCAGCAGCACTGCCGGTCTTGAATGAGCTCATTCCACTTATCCTTGTCCGCCATCCCGTCGTTCGGCAGCTCCGTTTACGAGCGTCATTTACAGTAAATCACGCAGTTCCAGTATATTCTCTGCGTGCAGTACGATACCGGGTGCTGCGGAGGACGGAACCGCCCGACTGGCGACGCTTTCAGGGGCTCTGATTGTCCTCGATTATTCACGTTTGAACGAGCCATTTAAGTGCCGACAACCCTCCCGTTTCCCCCCCCCCCCCCCTTATTTTTTCGTTTTCTTTTTCTCATCATCATCAACGCTTTCACTCGGTCGGAAAGAAGATTCGAAAATTGTTCAAATTTTCATTTTGAATTATTTTTTGACTCCCGGCTCCTGATGGCTCCTCGCCGCTTGGTTGACTCCATCTCCTCTGAATTCTCTCATCCCGGCGTGCGAAAAAATGGAATAATATCCGACAGGAGAAAATTTATTTTCTAAAAGTTGTGTACATTCATCTGTCGTCCGAATTCGAATTGATTGATGGACGCGTTCTTAATTTGTTTAGATATCGGCGGCGGCTGTTTTTTTTCTTTTCTTCTTTTCATTCTGTGTCCAACTTTCTCCTCTGGGTCTTTAAATCGCAATCAACGATTTGATTGTCCGTTGAATCACGACCGATATCCATGCGATCGGGTTCCGTTTAGCGATTTCCCCGTTGGCCACGATTGCAATTGATTAGCCCGTTATTGTTTTTCGTGACAGAACCGAGGCGGGGAGGTGGGCATTATAAAGAATAAGGAAAAACAACAGACAGAAAGACAAGCTGAAATTCACAAGTTTGATGGGTCGATTTATAATAGCGGGACGATGACGAGTGTTAAAGAAAAACAGCAGAGAGAGATCACAGGTGGTGGTGTTGGTGGGGGAAAAGAGTTGCGGGCAGTTGCCAACTTTCGCGCCCGCAGAGATATTAGAACGAATGGAAAACAACAACCGCTAATCCGTTATTACCTAGACACACATGTGTTTAGCGGTTAGAGGGCCGAATAGCCAAAAAAGAACCGGACTGGATTTCTCAATTCATTTGAAAATGGCGCCGGAGAAAATTCATGAGCAATATTGCACGCGAGAGTCTGGGCCGGGAGAAAATCACGACTTGTAAACCGCCCAATTGAAGAAATCGCGTTCGGGAAAGTGATGCTCGTCATTCAAATAACACGATATCTTCGGGAGTTGCAGGTGAAATTGGCAGGAATCAGGCGCCCGCAAATGTGAAATGCGACTTGGTTTTCATTTCTTTCCAGGTAAAAAGGGAAACAAATCTACGTCATCGTGTCTAAAGTTCAGGTGGAAAGGTTGTGGAGTAGAGAGGGCAAATGGCGAGACAAGAATATTGTCGATCAACCGCTCCCGCACTACGCTTTACATGTAACGCGTTCGTGAATACTTTTGCGCAATCAGGTGGGGAGGCCCTCCCGGGTTTTTTGTTGTTTTTTTTTCTATTCTAGGATCACTGTTGTTTTTCTGTGTCTCTCTTTTTCGAAAATAGTTCTTTTGGAATGGGCGAAGGTCGTTGGCACGCAATAGAGCCATCGCCTGAGCGCCAGCCACTCTCGATCGCCCGCTCAATTACGCATTCCGATAATTTTTCGCTTTCCCATAGCGGCGCCGAAACCTTCGTGAGGCGCACACGAGGCTTCGTTCTTTTTTTTTCTGATTTTTTTCCAACAGCCCATCGTAAAGATTGTAATAATGAATCTATTTTGGTTCAGTATTTATTTTCAAGGACATCTAGCCGCATCTAGCGGTGATAGTGGCAGACTTGCACGACAACACGCGAGTCTCTTGTTTTTTCTTCTGCTTGGAAATCACGGATGCCGATTTATGGCTTTCTTCAACGGCTGGATTACGGCCACACATAATTGGCGTATCTATAAAAACGAGACCTCCCTAGTATTTACGTGGTCGACTTTCTTATTATTTTGTTTTTCTTTCTTTCTTTTTCTTGGGGGCTGTTTGCTTTCGAAACTAGACCATGTGTGACAATGAAGAAGACGCCAGCACTGTTTTGATGTTGACAGCTGGAGGACAAGAAAGCCTGTTGAACGACGACGACGAACAAACGACCGACAATCAACAGCAACGGTTCTCGCACAATGGGCCGGCAAACTCCACGCCGAATTCGAATGTATTTCTATTCTGTTCGGCCTCTATGGCAGCCTTGGGTGGCCTGCTGTTTGGCTACGACATTGGAATCATTTCAACTGCCCTGCCTCAAATCAAAGCAGGGTTCTCGCTGACTTGCTTTCAGCAGGAAATGGTGGTCAGCCTCATGTTGGTCGGAGCCCTATTTGCATCACTGGTTGGAGGTATATTCTTCATAGTATTCTTCGTTTGACCCTCTGCGATTGCAATTAATTCCATTTTTCTCTCTCTTGTTCCTCGTTGTCCAGGTTCCTTCATTGATAAAATTGGCAGCAGAATGTCCATCATCCTAAACGCTGTAGTATTTATAGCAGGTGCAATTTTACTTGCACTTTCTCCCAGCTATGGCTGGCTGTTGGTGGGAAGATTTATTGTGGGCTTCGCTGTGGCCTTGTCAGCAGTCAGTGAGTGCATCTACATATCAGAAATATCCACTCCGCACAACCGAGGTATGCTGGTTTCGCTGAATGAACTTGCCATCACCGTCGGATTCCTAGTGGCGTACATAGTCGGCCTGGTATTCATCAACCGGCCGGATGGCTGGAGGTTCATGTTTGGCCTGAGCGCCGTGCCAGCGGCCGGCCAATTATTTGGCATGATACAATTGCCCAACAGTCCGCATTTTTTGGTGTTGAAGCATCGCGATCAAGAGGCCGAGGCTGCCGTTAAGAATTTGCGTCAATTGAAGAATCCCGACCAAGTCCGGCAAGAGCTGACCCACATCCGTTTATCGCTGGAGGCCGGTCGTTCGCAGAGTTGCTGGTCCTTGTGTTCCAGCGCCGATGGCTTGCGCGCTTCCATGATAATCGCCTTTGGATTGGTAATGGGACAGCAATTGACCGGCCAGCCGAACGTTCTCAACTACGCTTCAACCATTTTCCAACAAGTTGGTTTTTGCGGTCGTGATCCGGTCAGTGCTACGTTCCCAACCGTCGGCCTTGGAATCGTCAAGGTTTTCATATTTTTCGGAATTCCATGTCACCATTTAATTACGTTTGATTCGGGACCAGGTGTATTTATTTATTGATTGGATTTCATTCTTTTCTCAGTTGGCGGCCACGGTGGTTTCATTATTGTTGGTCGATCGCATGGGCAGGAGGAAAACCTTGCTACTGGGCGCACTCATCATGGCGGCCAGCTTGATTTGTCTCAGTGTCTTCGCCTTTGTCCAGCAGCAAGGTAGCGACACGATGAGACCCACCTGCACGGACGGCCAGCCTTCGAATTATTCGTCAAACGTCACATCCCCACTGACCGACGATTGCGGTTCATCGTCCCACGTCAATCCGGCACTGCGCTACATGGCCTTAGCTGCTTTAATGGCCTACGTGGCGGCCTACTCGTTCAGCTTCGGACCCGTCACTTGGCTCCTGTTGAGCGAGATATTCCCGGCCGCCATCAAGGGTCGAGCCATGGCCGTTTCGACTTCAGTCAACTGGGCCGTCAATCTAGTCATTTCGGCCACTTTCCTCCGCACCGTCCAGCTCCTGTCACTGGGCGGCGTGTTTGTCGGCTACGCCGTTCTCACATTCTTGTCGATCGTGTTCATTTTCCTGGCCGTTCCCGAGACGAGAAACAAGACGCTTCATCGAATCACCAAGGAACTGCAGACGACCACCTTCACCGGCCGCATGGTCCAGCACGCACGGCAATTTCCCTGCTTCAATAACTCCGCCTGGCTGCTGAAACTCGGCGGCAATTACTCCCAGCTGGCCAATAATAGTCAAGAAGTCGTTATGGAGACTCTCATCTCATGAAAATTGGCCCATTCCCCACATCGCTCGCTAACTGTGATTTTGGGTTTTCCCATCCAATAACAAATCAAATGAGGTAAATGACGTAATTTTTTAAAAGATGGCGCTTCATCGTGGAAACTTTTGCTCACTCCACGGGACCGTATCCAAGATCTGTTTCAAGATAATTTTTTCGTTCCAACTACTTTTTTTTTACTTCTTTTCTTTCATTCTCTTGCACATTATTCTTCGCCAAGATTCATTTCCGCCGCTTAAATGCCGTAGAGCTGTGGAATTTCGTACAGGGGGGCAAGCCAACTATTTCGTGTGCGTGGTTTCGTGCCTCTCGTTCACAAATAGCCACCAATGTCTTTTCTATTTCTTTTCTTTTTTTTTTTTTACCAAATTTCTTTTTTTAAATTTTTGTATTTTTATTTTCCGATTTCGCCATGTTGTGTGCTGCTATCTAGTGGCAATTCTGTCTACCCTGTGAATGTGACGTCACATTTTGTAATAGGTCGAGGACTCGAGGTGATTGCGATCACTGTACCGCAAAAAAAAAGAAAAGAAAAGAAATGCTTTGTTTTATACTGGAACGTGTCCTTCGATCCCCCATTCACATGGACTGGAAACGTTTGGTGAAAGGAGCATTAGTATATACCATGTAGCATTGAAATTTGGCTCGGAAAGTTGGAAACCCAAGAAGTTTGATTCACACATCCGTCAACAAAAATATCTAATCCTCCAATTGGAATATTAGGTGTCACCGACGTTCCGGAACTGCGTTTTGTTTCGTTTGTATTTTTTCCGCGATCGTTTTTTTTTCGGTTTAGCGTTCCATGACGTTGATTCTCCCGGTGTCCCTTTGAAAAACGACGACTCGCTGCACCGACGTAGCGCATTATCAGGTATAGGATGGATAACCTTACGTGGTTTTTGATGTGTGCGTGTGTGTTTGCAAGTTGACGGAAGCCGCGAACTGAAATCATCACAAGTCGAAAAAAATAACAAAAAAAGTGGGAGGAATGTAGGTCCATCCCAGGGTTTTTCCTGTTGGACATTTTGCTATCCTGGGACTTTCCTAAGCTCTGCGATAACGAACGATGGGTTTAGCTTATGCCCACAGAGTGTAGGTGTAGTAGTATATAGGCTCCACCTATCCTGCGGGGCCCGTCCTTGATCGCCGGTTACTTAATTATACTTCCCGACGCCCTTTGGCTCACGTTCGCCACGACGGGAGAGAACTAGAAATAAGTAGAGACGTAGAGAGAGCGTGATTTATGCTCGGCGAACGTTATAACCCCCCCTCTCGACTCTCTTTTCTTCTTTCTTCTTGTTGTTGGGCATCCATTCAAAGTCACGTTACGTTCCTCTTTTGTTTTCTTCTTCTTTTTACCTTTTGGCCCGATAGTAAACAGACTTTCAAGTTCTCCTTGTCATTCCAGTCTCGCGACGATGAGAACAGCGCAAAAAGGTCAGAGTCGTTACCCACAAGTTAATAGTCCCCAAAAGTCCCCTTCATCTTTTTTTTTTCTTTTTCTAACCAGGGCGCGGCTGACCGAGAGAAATTATCCCAACGCACTCTGAATTCGCTACTATGTAGGAGACCGTTGTTGACATTCGTGTCGTGCGTATACAGCAAAAGAGACTCGGGTTGAGGGGAGGAGGGCGATCTCTTTGGTAATAGCAGCGTCTAATCATCTTGTTATCCAATTTTTTTTATTTTGAATTCAAACTCTGTCCCGAATATTTTTGTGCGTTCGGTTCCCCTTTTATTTTTTTATTTTTTGACTGTGGTGTTCGTGAGACAGACGAATCGCGTGTCTTGTACATTATTATCTCTCCCGTCATTTTCGCCGGACGGAAAAAAATTTTTTGGGAAGAGTCAAGAAGCCACAGGATCCAAAGTCCTGTGTGTTTGTTTTTTTTTTCCCGAAAAGAAAGAGAAAGAAAGAAACGGTAAAATTTACAAGGGAGAGAGAGAGAGAGAGGAAAGCGCGTGAGTCGCATAGAGCACGTGACGCCTTTGACATCCCTGAGCAGCAGAAGAGAATATTTCCGTCCAGGGTCTCCTCCTTTTCATTCCACAAGTCACGCAGCGAAAGTTGTTCTCTCTCTCCTATAAGCGCTGATGCCAAAAGAGAGAGAGAGAGAGAACTGTTGTAAAATGTATCAACGAAAAAAGGACGGATGGAAAACACACACGAAAGAAGAAGAAGAAGCTGCTGGTCGGCTTGGCTGCAGATATGCTTTGCACGCGGGTATTTCGCTCCCGTTCCTTTTTTTTTCTTTTCTTTTTTTAGGAGCCAGAAAAATCCTTCCCTCCCGCCGTCGTCGTCGTCGTATATATACTCGTTTGAAAAAGAAGAGTATATTATAACAAGCGAAAGAAGAAACGACGACTACCGGCGCTCACGAAGCTATTAATAGGTTTCCTTCAAAAAGTCCTCGACGTTCCGTTATGTTCCTACTGGGCAAACCAAAAGATCCTACAGTCGGTAGAGTATGCGCTAAACTTTCACGTGATGCCTCCCATCGGGACTGGGGGTATCGAAATCAATGTATATAACCAGCTCTCATATACATATGCCAAATTCGAAAGGGAGGCGTGAGGGGAGGGCAGAGACTTCACCCAACTATTCGAAATATCCGTAGTCGTGTCGTCCGCGGTGCGGTGCGCCTGCGCTCACGCCGATGTGCGTCAGCCGCGCCTCATTATCAAAACTTTACGGTTCAATAGACGGAGAAACATGTGAGAGATGGACATTTGCGCTGGCTGTGTGACGCTATTGAATTGAATACATTTTTTCTCTTCTCGCATCGCCCACCAGTTCCAGGTAAAAGTCGTCAGTAAAAATGACGAACCCCTCCGCCAAATTCGCGCTGACAGATGATCATATCAAACGTGAGCGGTGGTGGTGGTGGTGGCGGAAACAAGGTTGTTGCGCAATCCGCGCAGAACCGCTGCCGGACAATCACATAATTATAATAAACTGGGCGTATGGAATCAAAGCCAGCACACATGCCCGTCGACCGTGAGTGCATTAAATATATACACGCGCATCGCAGCTTTTTCAGCGCTCAACAACTTTATTTTTTTTCTTTTTTTGTTTGGGGGGCTCTTTTGTTTGTGTAGTTTGTCCACAAGGATATTTTGGTTTGGTCGTAGCCTTAAATGGAATCGCTCGGCGTGAGCGCGCGCGCGCCCGTGAGTGGGACAGACCCGAGCAACAAGAGGCTATACGGCGACAGGGAGAAATTGCGTTCACCGTGTCTAGGTCAATTCCTATCTGGCAAGGAGGCCTTTAAGAGTCTCCAACATAGCGGTCTATAAGATGTGCAACGTCACAGACGTAGCTATAGAACTCTACTAGCGATTTAAAAAGGCTCCCATGCTGTTCGTTCGCAGTAACCTCATTTCTCTCTCTCTAGCCCGTACACACACACACACAAGTAGCGCAATTCCCGTTCGCCTTTTTTTTTCTGTCTCTTCAAGATTTCCTTTTTCAATCGATCAGTTCTTTTTTCTTTCTTCATGACGACGCTCCTCTCTCGTTTCCAAGGTGATAAGCAACTACCAACTACTCGAAAGAAAGTAGTGTGTGTAGTAGTAGTAGCTATATAGGACTTGTCACGGTTTGACAGCCGTAAACAACGCAACGTCATCATCCAACTCACGTTCTTCTACCAGGGAGTAATAAGTAGGAAGGCGCTGGAAATCGGTTATGGGCGAACCACGGCAACTAACGGAATCGAAAGTAGGCCTCGCGGATAAACATAGATTTTTCAGGCCTCTCTTATTTTGGCACCACTAGAAGAAATTGGGAAAAAAAAAGAAGAAAACTGGTTAGGCAAATGTGAAGGGAAAAATCACCACGGGTCGACTTTGAACAGAGAACCATTCTCTCTCTCTCTCGTTTTTCTTTTCATATTCGGGGCTATCCTGTTGTGTGTGTGACACTTGGGATAGGAAAACGAACGGTTAATCTTATTTCTCTCCTTTCTTTATCGACTCTTGGCTTGCACAAAAGAAAATGGGCAAGAAAAAGGGCCTGTCGTTTAATGAGAGTCAACCAGCGCCACCTATAACAACTTGACATTGGCCGTCTAAAAATAGTTATTGGGAATTTTTCTGGAACAACGTCTGACGTGGAGAATAGTGTTTGTATGATTCAACAACATTGATTGATCGATAGTGAGTGTGCGGTGTTGGTTGCGCGGTCACTTGATATTCTTGATAATAACGGTAAGGTTCATTTGCATAGCGGAAATGACTGCCGCTAGATGGCGTTTGAGCTTTTGACAGGGCGCCAAAGCGTTGTGCGCCACTAGGGGCGGGCCTTGCTGCTTTTAGGAATGGCCGATGCTCATGGTAGCCAAAGCAGAGTGGAGAAGGGCCCTAGAGGGAAGAGTGTGTAGACTTGTCAGTTTGAAACGCATGGCCAACGTGACTGAAAGTGCCTCCAATGTCTCGTCACCGTCGTTTGTTCACTTTCCAATGACGTTGTGTCGTTGATATTGTCTTATTCTTCACAAAGCACGTCGTTTTTTAACACTGGTAGGGGAAAATCAACGCGAAAAGGATTATTACTAACTGATTGGTCTAAACAGACGTCAAGAATGCTCAGGCTCAACGGTAAGTCTCTTCTTTTTCCATCTCCCACCGAGTGAGTGTGTGTGTGTTCCCTCGTTTTTTCAGTGTCGAAAAACTGCATGTGAGCCTCTTTGCAATGGCGCCCACGTGGTGACAATTTAGGCTCAGTCGATTTCGACATGTTTCCGACCTACTTTCGATCAAGCAGTTATCTGTCACTTTTTATTGAATACTCGTTGAAATGTGTGTTTCTTTCCTTTCGTGGTGGGCAAATCCAGTTTCTATTTAGCCACAACACGTGGCCTTCGAATTGCAAACAAGTTGGGCCCCCCTCCATCAAATATCCAGGAACTCGTTTCATTAACTCTCTCCCATGAGAGATTGTAGTAGTACGTTTTCGATGTCAAAACCTTTTTTTATTTTTTATTTTTCTCTTTTAAAAGGGGCGCGATAGCCCAACGTTTGTTTTCATTGGGGCAATTTCGACGACGTTGTGTGTGTGCTTGTAAGGATTCCAGTCATTTGCAACTGTCAAAAAACCAAAAAGTTTCTAGTGACAGATCGACCTTGGCGCGTTGCTTTGTTTGCGGGCAGAGAGAGAGAGAGAGAAAAGCACATTCGTCGTGACGTAACAGACAACTTGTGATGTGGGTCATTGCCTACCACTAGTAAAAAAAATTTAAAAAAGAACTTTTTCTTCGTACACGATAGCTGCTGGTTGGTTGGTGTTTCGCTTTCGAAAAAATTTCTCTTTGCTTTGGTGATTTGCACGGCTTTTGTTGTTGCTCCAATGCCCGAGGCGCATCTTCACTAGTCTACTCGATTTCGCTCTCAGACTCTGTTTGAAATTGAGAAGATTTTCTTAAGCCCAGTCACGATTCCCATAACCGAGACCGCTATGGGGGATTGGTGGGATCTGGAGAAGTGGAAGACAGGTTGACGTTTTGGAAGTCAAAAGGGGAGAGAGAGAGAGAGAGAAGAAAATGAGAGGTGGGTAAGAAAATGGCCGAATTATTTTTGGGTTGTGCTACTCTGAGCTCGAATTGGGCTCGAGTCCAGGTCGAAAGATGGTGGTGATGGTGGTACATGCACCCGGGCTTGCAGAGAGTTGCTGCCGTTGTAAAAGCGATGTGTGTGGAAGACGATCCCGAACGTCAGTGACGTCATTTCGGTCAGTGAGCCTCGACCAAAGCGCTCTCGTGCGTCTCCATATTGCAACTGCTCGTCTTTTTTCTTTCAAGTAGAAGAAGCAGGCCAGCAGCTTTGTGTGTGTGTGTGTGTGTGTTGTTTTGCCTTCAAACAGACAGTGTAATTTGAGCGATCGTCATCCAATCTGACGTTTCCCCTCCGCACTGAAATGTCAAACAAGAGGTGGCGCTGTTGGCTGGATGAAAATCATAACGGTGACTTGAGTCGGGGCACTGGGAACACCAGCGCTCGCGCGCTTTCCAATATTTGTCTTACTCACGAAATTCCGCTCCTGGGAAATATTAAACCCAACAAAGTCTTGTTTTGATTACCGTTTTTTTTCCCCC
Source organism: Daphnia pulex (assembly GCF_021134715.1). Lineage (NCBI taxonomy): Eukaryota > Metazoa > Arthropoda > Branchiopoda > Diplostraca > Daphniidae > Daphnia > Daphnia pulex. Next base: position 5,553,312 of record NC_060017.1, read on the forward strand.
CGTCTCCCAGTCTCAATTTCTCTCTACTTGTGCGCGCTCTGCTCTTTTCCATTTTCAGTTGCTTGGGCTTTTGGGCCATGATGGGGGGTCTCGTGACTGAAAATAGCCGAGCTCTGGTTCAGAGGTAGACAGTAAAACTTTGACAGGTTCCACTTCAATCCCCGACCGGGTTTCATTTATCAAATCACAGATGGCGTGTAACGTCACGAGGTGTGCACGCGAGCGAGATGGATATCTTTGTTTTTATCTCCCTTGCGCTTGTTATTGTTATTATGACTTGATCATCTCGAGAGCTGCTCTGTCCTATCTGCAATTTCATGAATCTTTTTTTGTTTTCTGTCATCCAATTTAGATCGAGAGAGACGCCGTTCGACGGAAGATGTGGAACATTCATCGTCGGACGGCGAAGATTACGGCGCAATGGATTCTGTCATGTCTGGGGGCGAAGAGACTTCCGAAGCTGGGCCAGCGGGAGCCAGCGGCTCTGGTTCACGGGGCAGTATCCATCATCACCGTTCCAGGCAACAGGCAGCTGCTGATAAGCGGCGACGAGGCAATCTTCCTAAAGAGTCTGTCCGGTTGCTCAAGAAATGGCTCTACGATCATCGCTACAATGCCTATCCCAGCGATAATGAAAAAGCTATTCTTGCCAAAGAAGCCGGACTCACCGTGCTCCAAGTAAGTCTCTTTCACGCATGTGTGTCTGCCATTCAACTGATTTTTTATTTTTGTCACATTGCAGGTCTGTAATTGGTTCATTAACGCTCGGAGACGAGTCTTGCCTGAATTGATCCGTCGTGAAGGCAACGACCCTCAGCGCTACACCATTTCTCGGCGAGGGAAAAAACAAGGTGGAAGTCCAACTAAGCGACCGCCGACCTCGTCGAGTTGGTCGGAGCAGGAGAATGAAAACGAACAGGAAGTGGAATCTCACAGCAGGGAGCAGCACGGCAGCGACGGCGTGGCTTCAGTCGGTCAGAGTAGTAGCGGCGGCGGAGCAGGTGGCGATTGGTCACCCGAGTCACAGAGCTGTGGCGACCACGACTACTTTGAAGATCACCCGTCCAGTGGATTCGGAGTCGAATTAGAGGTAGAGAACGCCGAGCTGGAAACACATCATCATCATCACCACCCGTCCCACACAGCCAGTGCCAAACGTAAATACCGACATTTAAATTGCCTGTCTGTTTTCATCGTTACAAAATGCTGTTGTTGTTGTTAACAGGACGATCGGGGCAGACCATACATCCAACGTCACCTACACCTTGTTCTTCGCCAGCCGTTGTTTGTCCTTGTGGTTGCGGTGACGAAGAAGTGGAACACCGTGAAAACTACGTAGTCAGAAAAGCTCAAACTCAAATGGTAGGACACACACCTATATTTTCAATATTCCGTTTGGCTTGAGGCATTCCGCTAATTTGTTTTTCGTTGGTCACAGGAATCTCTCTGCGAAATATCGCGCTGGTTCCGTGAAGAGCAGCAACAGTCGAATAAGAAACGAGATGACGGCGAAGAGACGATGGAAGAAGAGGATGACGAGAAACAGTTTTGCACTCGAACCGAAAGTTGCGCCGATTCGTCCACTTCAAGTTCTCGAGACACCTGGACGCCTGTCCATGTCGAGCCGACCTACGGACCTTGCCAACGCTGTTACCCGCGCAACCTGAAATTCGCTCCTCACAGCAGCAACCACGTCACTCCACCGCCAACGCCTCCCGACGAGAGAGACAAGTTTGAATGTCTTTACTTGCTGGTCGATACGGCCATTAGCCGCATGGAGCGAGAGCGAGGTAGGCCGTGGAAGTAGAAACAAAAGAAAGGAAATTCTAGGAGCAGCATTCAACAGTAGTAGTACAAAATCAGAAGAAAACAAATCAGATGGAAAAGTCAAGTAACGCTCTATTCTCCGGTTCCGAGTCTCCATGACATTTGTCGCGACATCCTACAACCGATAAGTACAACTCGATTAAGAGAAAAAGAAATAACACACACGCCGACAGAGAAATAAGGAAAAGAGACGCACATGTAAGGCCATTTTGAATTTTTCCCAACCGAGCGGTTCGCGTCGGATTAAAAAAAAAGTAGTCCAAATTCGTTTTTTTATGTTTTAAATCACCATTTCCCCGTGTTACTTCTTCATCTCTTTTTGCATTTAGAATTCAGTCGACAAGTTTATTTTAAATAGCACAAATCGCACGCACGGCTCTTGAGGCGCAGTCTCGAGCAAGTCCTCTGGTCGCGAGAGAGGCCATCTCCCTAAATGTGTTTCCCCACTCCTGCAATCGGTCCGTGTCCTTGATTTTTTTTTTCTGTCCCGAGTTCCAGTATCCAAGTTTTCCCCACCTAAAACACAGAATTTTTTTGCGTCTGAGGTTCTCAGATTGAGTTGTAGTAAATTGCGTAATGGTATATAGAGTTACTTTCAGGTCGTTAATTCTTTTGGCTGGTTGACAGTCGAAGAAAAATGGATAATATCGTCCGAGCGTTCTTTCTACAAAATATGCGCAGTTACTTAGAAATAATTCGTGGTTTAAAACATAATTTAGTGCCATTCTTTTTGTGTTACACAAGATTTTTTTTTTCGTCCCTGTAGAAAATTCATAGAGAGAAAACCACACACCGAGCTGGCCCATCATTTTGTTGTCTTTCGAGACACATAATCTATCATTTCGTTGGAGTTATAATTAAATCCTATGTCTTGTGCGTTGGTACGAATGTGGATGAGGGGGGTGATGGGAATTAGATTTGTGGCGACACTTTTGCTCAACTCAAATCGAAAAAAAAAGAAAGAAAGAAATTCAAGAAAACTAAGCGAGAGAGAGCTTTTGTATACGTGTAGGCTCGGAGAAACCGGTAGAGCGGATGAAGAGAGCGAATCCGAAAAAAAAAGCCAAATTTTTGCGCGCACTTTTTTTTTTCATTATTATTATTATTTGTTGAATTTACCTTGTGTGCCTTAATCACCTAGAGAAAAAATTATTTGGTGTATTCATGTATCTCTCTCTCTCTCTCAGCTTCTTCTTAAACGATCCTCTACTATCGTCTCCCGTTGATATGTTGCCTTTTCTCTGTCTCGCTGTTTGTATGGCAGTTACGCCAAACTCCAGCCCCCCCCCTCCTCCCTCTCCTCGGATAAAAACAAAATTAATTCTGAGTTTAGTGCGTGTTATATATAACCTTTTGTGTGCGTGTGTGTGTTGCCCGCCAGCCCTCCTCTCAGCAAAAAAATGCATCAACTCAGATTTAAAAAAGAGAAACATAGTCCTGGAACTGACGCATCCAGAGAAAATCTGTCAATATATTTTTAGTACGCGGAAAGAAACACAATGGAACTGTTTCGTCTTTTTACTAGCTCTTCGAAATAACGGTTTTATTTTTAGAATCACAGTTTTCCGGATTACACAAACCAAGGATGGATGGATTATAATCTAAGCCAAAATAGTAAGGTAAAAATTATGTGCTAATGTGATGTACGAAGGTACAAAATATCCTGGCAATCACGTCAACTTTTACAAACCGATTTTTAGGCCACTACGAATCACCCCCTTCACTCCCTGCCGGATAATTTGATTTGAAAAGGTATTATATAGTACGTAGAAAAACATAGTAAGCAAGATAAGAATTAGAATAAAACTCGTTCTTCTTGATTCCCTCTATTACCCAAGTTGGCATCTCCCCCCCCCCTTTTTACCACCCTTCACGAATCAAATGGAAAAGGAAGAAAGGAAAACATAAATTGTAAGACAAAGTACAAAGTTTTCAAGAGATTGTAAGCAAGCGTAAACTAAATAGGTTCGATTAATTCGGCGATAACACGGTCCATGTCGCCATTGTGGCGTATCAAGAGCGTAGCATTGAGGCCATGATCCAAGAAACCCATTTCGAAAAGTTTCTGTTCTTTGGAAGCCATTTCTATGCGATAGGCCGGTTGTGTTCGGACTGGACTGCTTCTGGGCTGCGGGCTGACCGCGGCAGCTTGTGAAGCAACTCCCTGAAAAACATTGACATTAATTTTCTTTAGCATATCACACTTTAATTTATGAAAAATAATCATACAGGAACGAAAGTGTCGGCCAAGTTTCCAATGGCAGTTTTTGCTGCATTATATCTGGAAAAAGAAAAAAGTAAGTATTGAGAAATGTCAAATGCGTACAAAATAGTAGAAATAATAAAGATCAAATACGTCTGAGCAGCTACGGTAAGGGTCTCATCCCAAAGAGACTCGGGAATATTATCTACACGATAATTTGAATCTCGCTGGTAATGCCTGGGTGGACGAGAAACTTTTGGAATCTGTTGCGGCTGTTGTGGCTGCTGCTGCTGTTCTTGCTGTTTCTGTGGCTGTTGTTCCGACTCAACCATCGGACTGTGACTATATGGCTTGCGATCGCGCAGAAACTCTGAAGGCAACGGCTGGCTGTGTACTATTTCTTGGCGATTGATTTTTTCGACCTCTACAAACCAACAAATTAAGAGACTTGATTCGTGAAATAATTGTCAAGATTGCACCAACCTTCTGATGGTACGCAATACGGAGCTCGTTCTCGTTCGATCTCTAAGATAGGTTCAACTACAGGTTCCAATGCTACAGCGCCTTCGGTAGAACACGACGACATGTAACCGTCCAAAACAGTCGAGTTAGTCGATGATGTCATTGTGGACATTGAGAGCGACATTTTTTTAAGCTCCAATGCCGGATAGAGAGTGCCACTTGTTTGGGAAATGGTGGTATTATCAACTGACATTTGTTTGCAATCTGAAAAAAAAAGTAGAATTAATCAACTAATTAATCAACTATTTTCTCTAAATAGCACAGCTCAAAACAACATTGAAAATGAAATTACCTTTAAACTCGACCTTGGTTTCGGTTTCAAAGTCATCGCTGCTGCTACTGCTGTCATCGTAATCTGATATTAAAGGAGACATGTCTCTTGGCACTGCATAAATCAGAAAAATAAGCTTAATTTTTAGAAAATATTGGAAGCAATATCAAATTAATTACATCGAGCATATTCAGAGACAGGATTGACGTTCGGGGGCATTGAAATGACTTCGAACTCGCTATCTGAAGGACTGAATACTTCGCTGGTTTGGGAGACAGGACTTTCTTGATTTTGAAGTTTCTGCTCAAGCGAATTTTCAGCACTGGCCATTTGTGAATTGTCATCTTTTTCTGAACTGCACAACTGGAATTCTGGTGATTGTTCTTCAATATTGGAAGTTTCTGCTGGTCCATCTAATAGTTCCTGCCTGTCCAAATTTAACAATTTCGTTAAATGAACAAGTAGTTCTTTGTTACACAAAGTAGGATCGGTAGTTTCAGCTGAATTAGCAACATCTGTGGTATCAGAAAAATCTGCTGTTTGAACCAAACTTTTTGAAGGACTTGATTTTCTGGGTGGTATGGGTGGTGCAACCTTTGGTGTTTCATAGTTCTGAGCAGATATAAGATTATTTGGTGTAGTCTCCAGCATATTTTTCTCATTGTCAGTGTCTGACTCGCTTACGTTTTTCTGCAATTTGTTGCTTTTCTTGATTTCTTGCTGAATTCTTTTCATCCTCTTTTTTTTCTCTTCTTTCGCTTTTAAATTTTGAGATCCACAAAGAGCAGCTAGTTTTTCACTGCATTTATTTAGCTCTTTGCAACTACACTCATCAGCTGTAATTGGCTCATGAAAGGACCGTAGAGAAGATTTCAAATCTTCATGGAATTGATCAAGCATGATCCTCATACTGTAAGCAACTTTAGCGTGAACTTCTGCACATATTTCTGTTTTCATCTATAAAATACATAAGTGTTGTAATCTAAGATTTCTCTGTTATATATAATAATAGATTATTTGAAAAATCAAACTTACCTTTGTGAATAATGTAATAGCCCATGAGGGAATGCTATCATCCGCCATCTCGTATTGTTCTAATGTTACCTCTTCGTTCTTTGTGGAATCCATTGGTGCTTTTAATATGTGAAATTTGCAATGGCCACACAAAAGTCAAATCAAACCAGGTTAATGGATTTCTTTGTTTGGAAAAAAATTATCTAAACAAGAGATAGATATGTAAGATAACTGAGTCACAACGTATTAATAACGTCGTGACGATTATCTTCCTTGTTCTTTACCTTTTAGGTTATTGCGTAGTACCCACGTACGAAAACAAAAACACCGTGGAGATGGAGAGTGTTCTCCGTCAAGCAAAACCTGCTGTGCCAGGATATCGCTCTGGGTTTGTTGGGTAACTGGGATAACATGCGCCAATCAGAGCCTGTGGTGGCTGTGGAGTGTATAGAGTGTGTTCAGGGATTGAGCTATTGAGAATTGAGCCCAAGTAGTGTTGCCTGTTGGTGGGGGATGTGGAGGGAGGGGGGAGTTTTTGAATTTTGCAACTTTGTGTGATACTGATTTGTCATTTGTGTCTTTGTGTTCTGTTCCTGTTCCATATCAGTCCGCGCCGCTAAGCCAACACTCGCTTCACTTCATTGCAGTGTTGGCAGTAGAGGAGCACGTGTGTATTCTTCTTGTTTTAGGCATCTGTGTTGTGTGTGGTCGGTCTCCTAGAATTGACGATGAAACATTTGTTAACAGGATTTAGATTTTTTGCTTGTCCACTGACAGCTGGGTTTTGGAGGCCATGGCAAGTTAATAGCATAAAAGTGTTCCAGATTGGAAAGTGGTAATATGTTATTGTTTCCTTCTTAAAATTATGTATTTTCATGATTAAAATAGAGAATGTTCTGTTTATTTTTTATTACATTGAAGTAAGGTTTTATTTTTATCTTCAGATTCCTTCAATGTTTACAGCAAACACACATTTGAACAGTTGTTTGATATTTTGTTCACCGTGTCTAAATATTGTCTTAGTGTTTTGCATTTCATTTAATTTGTTTGTACCTGTCTTAATTTTATAATTTTTTTTTGTCATATGACTCATAACAACCAAGTGATGTTTTTAGCTGTTTGATGTTGCAATTGATGGATTCATCCATAAAATTCGCCCACCAAAAAAGGACCAGATTGAATTTGGCGGATTGTTTTCCTTTTTCATATGCGTTATGTCATTGAAGTAATCGTGTAATAATATAACCTGGGATTAATTCAATATATTTGGAAAACGAATCGATCAGGCTTCATTTCAACTGAGCAAGTTTATTGCCGAGAGAAGAAGAGCTTAAATGAACTTGAGTTAAAAAAACATTTCAGATTGCTAAATCCGTAAACTATTATATTTTCAACGAAACTGAAGCTTTACAGTTTACACCCTTTTCATATCGCTCAAAGGAGTCCTGAAATCCCCCACCAGGTGCCACTGCAGTTTTATAACAACAATGGCTGCCATGGTTAGTGCACGGTTAGCTGTCTTTCAGTTTCGATGCAGTACTTAAAGTGAACTATTAAACATTTCAAAATTTTTGTGAAGTAGCGTAATGTGGTAAAGCAGATTAAGTGTGTATCCAACATTATAGGTATTCTGCTTAGTTGATTTAACCATTTGTATTTTTTTATTTCCTCAACTTGCAATCTCACACTTATCAATTCTTTTTATGTCTGATTTTTTGAAACAGTGAAATCCATGTGAATGGAAAATAGCATTATCCAGGCTGTTCTTCAATTGCAAACAAAGAGAATTAAGATAGGAACAAACGCAAAATATCCAACTGAAATTCTCTTCATATTCATGGTGTAAGTTTTACTAAGTTGTACTGTAAAGTTTATACTAATTCCTTTTACTTCTTCTTTTGATCATGATCAGAATTTTGGAAAATCTTCTGTCCAGAGAATAACACCTTAAAAGAAAGAACTGTGGCTGTGATAATGTAGCAGTATTGTGTGAGTATTAGGTGTATTATTACCCGTTTTTGTTTGTTATGATTGTTTCTTATTTTAGTATAAGTCTCAATTTAGCTAGAGCAGAGATCCTTTTCATTTTGCTGTTTAAAATTTTAAACATCTCTTGTTTACTAGGCTAGACGATGGCTTAGATCGTTTTTCATCAGTCAGAAAAAAACAGTAGTTTCACTGTTTCAGTTACTTTTACTATACGCAATTCTATAGACATTTATCGTCAGTTAATTTTTAGATAATTTTGTGTACTGACCGTAAGCCACAAAGCTTATTGCATTGTTAGACTTTGGTAATTTGCTTGTCTACTTTCGGATTTAAAAGGAGTTAGTACTTCATTTAGTACTTATTAGACGCCCAAAAGAACTAACAGCCAAATATGAAATTCGGCCAAAATCGTGATTTTTCCTGAACTATAGGATATGGCATAAGACAACAATAAGTGCATATTCGTGATTTGCTGATTTGATTCAATATTTTGAAGTGCTCTCCATTGTTTTTGTTGACTTGTTTCTCTACGCCTCATAAAAGCATCATGCTTGTTATTGATTATGATTGTTCTTGTTATTGATCAAATCCTACTTAAATCTCTTTTTAGGTGAATCTGTCGCCGCCATTCCACAGCGCAGACTGACCCATTGGGATGGTGAAACTGACGAGAAAACGCTGAAATTCAAGAAAATTATGTAGATGTAGATAAATGACAAGTGCATATCTGGGCTCCCTTCTTTTCTGTGGCCCCGTTTCCCTAACTAACCACTAACCAACGCCCGCCGGTGGTCACTCACCCGCTGTGAAACCAGGAGGAGGGGAGGGCTCTGGTCGAACGGGGACTTGGAAGGCGCATGATCCGACGAAAACTTTTAGAGGGTCATGAGTCTAACCCGGAAGCCTAGTAGTGACTAATCGCTCCCCAGTAAAACTTGCCTCGCACTCTTCTCTCCTCTTCCATTTCCAGGTAATCTCCCTGGATCTACGCCGACACTGCATGTGTGAGTTTTGGCAAGCAATCCGCCACCCAATTTGACAAAAAGTGATAGTTTGTTTTCATGGAAATTGCGTCAGACGGTTTAAAAATTTCTAGTTCAACAATCTCATGTAGAAATTTGCATCTAGTCTACTGGTGCACTTTGCGATTCTTTAAGCTTTATCAATTTATGTCATGTTTTAAAAGCAATTGTGGGTAGCTTAAAAATTGAACTAATTCGCTTTTTCAGAATATTTTGAAGATAGATCACAAGAAAATCTAAAAACAACAAAGTGATCTAAAACCAAAATATTCAGAAAAAGTTAGATCAATGTTTTAGCTACCCACAATTGCTTTTAACACATCACCTAAATTAATCAAGCTTAAAGAATCACAATTTGCACCAGTAGACTAGATGCAAATTTCTACATGAGATTATTGAACTAGAAATTTTTTAACCGTCTGACGCAATTTCCTTGAAAACAAACTACCACTTTTTGTCAAATTGGGTGGCGGATTGCTTGCTAAAAAGCCTCGCACAAAAAAAACTGTCTTGAACCGGACGCTCTGTTTAATGAATTGTTTATTTTGTTTGTATTTAGAATAAAAATAGTTGACGCAATATTTATATACAATGACATTTAATTTATTTATATATAGATGGTTATAGATATACAACAATTGTGTGGTTTGATGTTGGAGATTGTGGGGTTTGAGGAATGGATGTAAGTGGATGTGGGATTTGATGTTGGTGTTTATGGGGTTTGAGGAATGGATGTGTAAGTGAGGAAGGTTATATAGGTTAACAACAGATTTTATCACTAAGTATTGCGTATTCATTAAAAACACACCTCACTTCTTTTAGTAAATGATAATCAAATATCCCAACCCAACTCCCTCCTCATTCCCCAATCGCGGACATGTTTTTATTTGTTTGACATGAACCTCCCCGTATTACTTTTTTTTTGTTCCTTCTCAATATATAAAAGGTAAACTGCATAGACACAAATAGCAATTAAACACAATGCTGGATGCAGATATCTTTCACCGCCATAGGCTGCAACAACACACCACATTGGACAGGAACAGCAACTTGATGCAGATATCTTTCACCACCATAGGCTGCAACAACACGCCACATTGGACAGCAACACCACTGCTATGTTAACATGAACCTATAACCAAAGTAAAATTAATCTTCAGCATCTTTGGAAATGCTGTATGAAATTTTAAAAAAATATGCTACATTATATGATCACTTCAAATATTCATCCCAAATACTATATGGCAACATTATCTTTTACCTATTATTGAAAGCGAAATTAATAAATTTACATGAGACTAGATGACTCATTTGAGATTTAAATACAAATTAATTTAAACTTTAAAGGATACTCTACAGTGGAACAAATAAACAAAACTTCTTTCGGAATCTGCCTTTCTTGCATACAACAAACTCCCCTTTAAAAAATCCATAACAGAACACAACCCTGAAGGAAATAGCTGTTGACTTGACAAAATCCCAAAATGTTAAAACTAACCAATGGATGCAAAGCTTAGTCACATTTTAACTGTAAAATCTAAACTGGATAAGATTGTCACCTTCAAATAGTGTATGTGTTCATGATGTTCACAGCAAAGGTAAATGCGACTTCCATGCAGCCTGCACGATTGGATGGAAGTCCTAGATTGGATGGCTGAAGTTCCTTTTATTAAAAGGTGCCTGCAATCAAACATTACAAATGTTATTATCCAAATATATTTCAATCAGTTTAATTGATAATTTTACCATTCTTAACATTGTACAAGTAGAATGTTACTCAGCTTCTCGAAGTGGTGGAAAATATGGTCTCCAAGTCTTAAAGCATCAAAATTCATCTACAGATAAAAAATTACATTTATTAACACTTTCACTTTCAGGCACTTTCACTGCACGTGAATAGAATTGAATCGAATCAATACCAAGAATAAATAAATAGCAAGATCACCAACCGCCAACCCGAACCAACTAAAACCCATCACAAATTCTAAGAAATGCCTAACAAATTACAAATAGCAATCAAGCTAATTAAGCTAACATCAAAACCCCTAACAAATAAAAATGGCGACTCTTTCTCTCAAAAGCTTCAGCTGACAAAAAACCAAGAAAAGGGTAAGGGCTTAAAAGGCTAGCCTACGCCCAACAACTGAAGACAAACCTGGCCACTAGATGTCATCTTCAGTGTCTCAGCCAACAACAATACAATTTTTCAAAAATTATTACGACTAAATCCATCAGGGGAACTTCACAATTTGATGGGTGGACCAATTTACCAAATTCGTCAATCACTTCAATCAGGCTCTGAGCAGAGAGATTGATTTGGCAGCGGAGGAAATGAAACTGACTGCATTTCACTTCCACTTCATCTTCGCTCAACGTCTTCCAGAGGTGAGCAGCTTCTGCGTTGCTACTCTCGTCCACCATCTTCACTCAATTTTAGATTACAAGCATCCTGGGTGTCAGGGCACACGAAATAGCGTTCACGTGATGAATTCTTCCTGCACTGTGCACTGTTTGTTGGTAACTTAGTATATGTATTAAAAAAAGAAAAAAAAAAAAACAGTTGAGTGTTATGCATCTTAGGTTTGTTTGTTAACTATATCATGGGAGTCACCTGCCTCAGATAGTAGATAGCTCTTGATAAAGAGTTTTTTCAAATTCTGTCTTGACCAAAAGTCCAAACTGCAGCAATATTTCATTTGATAGGGGACTGGTAGTAGTATCATGTATTTCTTTCCCCAACGCATGCATTTCATCGCCAAAGCCAATTTCTTCCCGGATGTCAGTTCTTTTGGCAAAGATGCGTTTTGCAATGAACCTGCATTCGCGCCGATCGGTCCATTCCGTCGCCCGTCGGTCGTGACCTAAAAATTCCAGAGTCCGAAAAGAAAATTAAGACATTTCGTTAAAATATCCAGAAAAAGTTATTTTTACTAAAACACTCAATCTCGAGATGCTAAAGTCTTTCTCAATAGCCTTGTTCATACCAGCTGTAAGAGATTGGCTCTAGAAGACAACACATTAGAGGGTAACGGGACATCCGTGGGTAACACAGCATTCGAGAGGTAAAAAGCAAACTTTTTCGTTAACGGACTCATTTGCCAAATTCTCACTACAATCAAACAATTAAATTATTCGTGATTAAAGCTTTGCGACACCTTCAGTCATCACCTACACTGTTAGGTGGTCACTTTGCAACTGGTTTGGTGAATGGTGATGCAGACGAACTTCCGAAAGAACTGGGAAAGTGGGAAGCGCTGTTGCAGTGCTGTTATTACTGTCTTATTAGTTATTACGGATTTACGGCCATTAGTGAGTTACTGAACGTTATAATATTTAAGTTTATAATGTAACAAAAATTACAAACAGAAACAGCCTGGAAAGTGGACACAGCCTACCTTTCTATCGGAGGTAGCTGAGTGAAAAATGCAACGCTGGATGTTAATTGCTTATTGTAAAAATTAAAAATCTTACAATTCTGTCCCATAGATGGCAGAGTGCAACAACTTGTTGTTTTCGGTTGGGTTGGTTCTGTTTCTGTTGTGCAATATATTTTGTCTTGGTTTATGTCCCATGAGATAAGACAACTCAGGTGGGATCGTGCGGTTTGGAATCATGAATTGGTATATTATTTGCAACTTATTATTATTAAATGCAAATTTTTAAAGTATTTTTTGTAGGGGTCTAATGAAAAGAAGTCAGCTTCATGCTAGGCCATCACCTTCATGTGGACTATGCACAATTGCCGAAGAAGCAGATATTGATTATGCATTTCTCCGGCTTCAAAAGTATTTATTTTTAAGTTGATTTCAAGTATTAAAATACATTTTTTTTTCATGTACAGGCTTGAAGAAATCAATCGAACAGTCCAAAAAGAGTGCAAGAACCTGAAAGAGTCATTTTCCACTTTAGCCCGTTGTGAACAGAAGCTCACTTCAGATCTGTCATCATGTAACCAAGTGTATGAAGAGGAACATTTCAGAGTCTTAGCAGAAGAATACCACTCAGTTTCCAAACAAATGGGGGAATCTGCCAAACAATTTTCTGATATTGTACAAGTTACTGTGAATGACCCCTTAAAGAAACTTGCTAATGAATTTGGAAGTGCACAAACAGCTATTAAAAAAAGAGATCAAATGATTACTGATCTCCTTCCTGTAAGAAAACAGTTAGAAAAACTCAAGGAAAAGGAGAGAACAGGAACAAACATTGCAAGGACAGAGCAGCTTAAACGTTCCTTATCTGTTATGGAAGGAGATTTTAAAACTACAAACAAACAACTATTGAATGACATGAACACAATGTTGGATCTGCGAGCAGATTACATTGAACCATCCCTGTTAGCATTAATTCGAGCCGAAACTAATTACTATGGTGAATGCACGAAACTATTCAATTCATTAGTCCTTCACAGCGGCACTAGTCCTAAAAGAACTTCTCCGAAAGCGACAAAAAGCGAACCAGCTGCTTCAGAGTTAATAGCACAATTTAGTCAAGATATGCAAGCTATACGTGCTCTTTCCATTGTTGCTGATAAGTAAAATTAAAGCTATGCATTACCAAAAATTTGTTGTAACAGTCCATCCAGCATCCTATACCCGTCACATTTCTTTCCTATAATAATATTTAGTATTGGTGTGCACTCAAGTGTCTTAAAAACTGTTATAAATACTTTTATAAATACAGAGTACATTTTTCGTCGAATATTTTCTAATTACATCTTATATATATTTCGTTTCCTATTGCTCCATGCCTCCATCAACAAATTCTTAAGTAAATGCGTTAGATGAATGAATTTATTGATATAGGCAATCCATCATATGACCACTATATAAGTAAATTACATTGATGCGCGCCACGGATTGCAAATTCAATCGATTCAAGGAAAAACAAATTATTTCCACTATAAAAAAAGAAGGGAAGAGAAAAAAAAATAAGGGAGGCGGTCGTCAGGGAACAACTCAGTAGAAGGCTTAATGTGAAAGTTGGGGAAATGATCAATACAGAAATTCCTTTTTAGTGGCGTTGGGAAACAAGGTTACTCGCACATTATTTCACGCCATTGATCTGCTGGATATACAATTAAAAGAGGCGGATTAAAAAACTCATACAGAACTCAATTGTCGATTTGAATCGATGGCAGTCCGACGTGTCATCCTGAAAATAATATTTAAAAACAATTCCAGGTGAAAAGAACAGCGTCTGACGGCTAAGTTGGGCACGTGTTTGCGTGTGTATCTGTGATTAATAAACATTTTATTTTCCAATATATCCATTCAAAGAACCTTCCTCTGTCTCTCGCCTCCTTCAATCTCTCTACACTTCGACTAGCCAGCAGCTGGTTGTGAAAGAAGAAATTAAGGCCCGGAAAATTCCCTATAATATAATATATATGCATAAGAGAAGTGGGAGCGAGAGTTGCAAAAAAAAAAGAAAAAAAAAAGAAAAAAACAGCCAGATATAAACTGAGAGCGCGTTACCTACAAAGCAAATCAACACTCAGCTCAGTAAAATTAGTAACGTAAAAACAAGAAAAAATCCTTATCAATGAAAAAAATAGAAAGCTGTTTTTTCTTGTTTGTGAATATATATATGCTACACGGCTGCTGCAATCCAATCCTTCATAGGTTTACTGGAAGGGGGGGATAGGGCATTTTCTTACATTTGGCAGCCATCACACTCAATAATGAATGGCCCTAACAGTTTTTCTCGGTAGTTTTAAAAGATTCAAACAATTATCATTTCTTTAACCTCAATTATTTGCTTAATTTAGTCTCCATTTTTCTCTTTATTCGCACAGTAGAAGTATCGCGTCAGTTTGTGTTTGTTCCAGTCAGGCACTGCAATGTTGAGTGCGAAGGGTAGCGGACGGGAGGCGGGGGAGATGTTTCTAACCAAATAGGGCGGCGGATAACTTCTTGGACGAGGAATAGAAATAATTTGGTCATCCCTTTCACTCTCGCCCTCGATTTTCAAACGAAAATAATGCAAATATCAAGAAGAATTTCATTAGTGGGAGGAAGGGGGAGGGGGAGGATGACTGGTCTGAGGCCTGACAGGCTTTCTTAACAATCCACCGGGCGCTCCAGTGCTAGATCCAGAGGCCCCACTAGCTCCGTTGGTGCCATGACTTCTAGATCGGACCATTGAGTTGACAGACCCACTTCCGATCCCACCACTCGAGCTGTGAACAGGCGGTCGCGAAGACGACGATAACGAGTTTGAAGAGGAAGAGGCACTGGGGATGCGCATACTTGATGTTGGCGCCTGGTGATGAGTTACTCGCCGCCCTGTTACAGATGACGATGAGTTACCAGAAGCTGATTCAGGGGGTAAAAAGCAGTAAACAACTTTGCTATGACTCAATTTAAAAGGAAAGCCAGTTCCATTACCTTTCGGTTCGGTGTGGTGAACCGTTTGCTTGGGTCTGGTCGACAATGGAGAGCCGCTTATAATCGAAGAAGCGGGTCCTCTGGTTGGTGGTCCATCTGGGAGAGCGGACGCAGCCGTATTTGAAGACGCTACACTCGTACTGTCGGCAACGAGGTTTCCGCTGGTGTTCTGTGAAGCGCTTCCGGTTGACGCTACACTCGCCTCGCCAAGATTGTTTCCTAATAAAATAGTGTTGACTGTAAAGGGGAATGTTGACGTTATTCTAACTTTTAGATCGCCTCACCCCTTGAAACTGCAACATCATTCTTTTCGGGTCGATCGGTAGTCAAAATATCTCGAGATAGTTCAACACTAGACAACGGAGTAGTCAAATCTCTGTCAATGTCCAACTCAAACCCAGCAGCTAGAGTTGAGAGGATCAGATCTTGTATGAAAAGGCTTCGATCTTGACAGCTCTTACTGTTTGACTCTTTTCTATCGTCTTTTAGCACATTTCCCAACCTAAAAAGAAAAAGAACAGATATGACTCACATTGAAACAATTTAAATGTTACAGTGCTCGACAAACCTTGATAAGAGTAATTGAGAATTGTTTGTAGAATCGGGGCTACCGACTGAAGCGGTGGTAGGTATCATGGAACTGGAGCCGTTGGGGGTCACACCAGTAGTAACATTCGTTGATGAAAACGTTGACGGTGCGGATATGACTTGTGTCTGTCGCCGGGGCAACCTCAACGCCTGTTAAACAATAACCCGACATAATTAAATCAATCATTTGTTTGTTGGATGCCGAAAATACATATGAAATGAAAAATGCGAACCTGGTGCCGCTCTAATTGCGGTTGGGATTGTCCACTGGCTCCATTATTGACTAATTCACTAAACGCTCCTAAAAAATTATACAAAATGTAAAATTTGTAATTTGACGACATGACTTAAAGTAAAAAGTGTAGAGGTAGTAGCAGTTACCTGCATTATCTCTTCCAACTAATCCTAATAGTCTCCCTCTTCCAGAAGGTGTAGGTAAACTCGAATTATTGGAACCAGGCGATTGGCCACTTAGGTTGGCTGCAATAAATATTATAAACGTGAAACAATATGTAAAAAACACAAAGCAATATCATAATTCATACCTCCTAGCGATCCCAAAGCTCCACCTAATGATCCCAGCGCGCCTAAACCGAGAACACTCCCAAGTCCGGAAGCCCCGAGACCTCGACGAACACCACTCAATTGAGAAAGGAGTTCAGCAATCGGATCCATGGCCTCCCTTTCACGTTCCCGATCACGCTCTCGCGACGAACTAGAGTTAGATCCAGGCGTACTTCCGGACGACGTCAGGACGGAACCAGTAGAACTAAAATTAATTAGGTTGTAATTATATAATGTAACTTTGCTGAATTCAATTCGATAGAAAATTTAATTACGTAAAGTGCATATTAGGTCTTCTTGTTCTCGGACCAGAAGATCCTCGAGCTGGATGAGGAATGCGACGCACACCTCGACCAATTCCTCCTGGTTCTTCTTCTCGTAAGACACCATTGTGACCGATAATTCCACCTTTGAAATGGTTGAAACAAAAACGGTAACGAAAGTAGATTGATTGCAATTTCAATTAAAACTTTACCACGATGTTCCATGGTTAGATGGGCCGCGAAATCTTCAGTAACCTGGTTTGGCTCTCCACCCGGTAAAGACGCACATATGGGGCATACCTGAAACACAATTGAGGTTACCACATACTGCCGGATCACTGAACAATCTTTAGAAACAGACTTACCACTTCATAAGGAGTTTCTGTGTGGTCTGATGTCACATGATCATACAATCCTGTCTCGGTATATCCAAGCTTCCCACAATATGGGCATGAAAAAGACTGGGGTGTATCTGAGCTGATTGATTCTCCTCCATAAAAAGTATCTGTAAAAACATTCAAAATTAAGTGAAAATAACTGTTGCATAAAACTCACTTTCATACCATAGTCTGATCTGGTGAGTATACACTGCATGGGGTGATCTGCAGTGTGGCGAGTGTTGGTGGCTCCTGCCTCATAACAAGTTGCACACAAATCATAGTCATAGCATATCAAACATTTGAATCGCAAACCCCTAAAATTTCCTTTAATGCAAGAATCACAGCTGACACCTGAAGAAAAAGAGAAAAATATTAGTTAATTAATAGAACTTTGGAGTAAAAATGGGAGTTTAGCAT
The DNA here is from genome assembly GCF_021134715.1 of Daphnia pulex. Lineage (NCBI taxonomy): Eukaryota > Metazoa > Arthropoda > Branchiopoda > Diplostraca > Daphniidae > Daphnia > Daphnia pulex. The sequence goes on from NC_060017.1 coordinate 5,570,761, forward strand.
AGGGGCCATCATCACAAAAGTAAACTTTTGATCTTTGTGAAATCTATAGAAGACAAAGGTTTATAGGTACAACAAAATAATATGACTTACCTTCATGCCTAGACATTTCTTTTTTGCAGCGAAGTTTTTCAATAGAAATTCTCCGGGGAAAGCAACCGAGTCTTTTGATTGATTTCACAAGAGAAACGCACTCCCAAATTCTACACTAGTAGAGGGTCGGGGTCGAATATAGAATTTTCCGAAAATCAATATTTATAGGTCGGGAGATAGTTTGGCGGTCGGGATTTCAACTGGAGGACTAATTAATGAGTACCAAGCAGATAGGCAGATCTGCATTGGGTAATCACGCAAACAAACCGTAAATCAGAAAATGTCTTCTCTTCTGATGAATGGAAAAACATTCTCTAGAAAAGATTCTCTAATACGGCCATATTGTGACGTCGAAAAAACGATTGAGCAGTCATCTAGCGAGTATTTAGAAGACTGAAGTTAATTCACACTTTTCAAATTTGTGGAATGGTAATGGTTGCAAAGGGTAATGGTAAAGGCTTAAATGTGTTTTAAATGCTTACTAAGATATATAAATAGCTCGTTTTCGTTCTGTGTCCCCATATCACTTTGATGGAATAAACATTTTTTCTGGCGTTGAATACAGGCACATGTATTCAGAAATCAGAATTCAGAATAATAAATTAGCAAATGCAAAAAGCGAACTTGTTTTCCGTCGTTAAGTACGGAGATCAAAACGTCATTTTATGAAACAAAACTTATTGATCGGAAAGTTAATTAATGAAAGACTTCCTGCCTTTACACAAAGTACGAAAAATACGAAACCACATCCTACAAGGCGAAATGTGATGTGCTATATAGAAAACTGAGGCGTTGCTGATACGGTTATTTTAATATGGGCGATTTAATTATTATCTCAATTAACATGCGTACATCCGAGCCAGTGCGCATTGATTTCAGCTGAGTTCCCCAAACTCTTCCTCTAAGCATTGCCTTAAGTTTCGTGGCCTCGTCCAAAAATCGTTCATTTACGAGAAGGACACGACTGAGAATAGGACCTTTATTCACGCGGCTAGCAGAAGACGTTTTGGCTTTTTAAACTTACATTGAGGCCATGCTTTCCCACCACCAAAATGCATGTGAAACGAGACATTATGTCATTTTCGTTCTTCTATTTCTTGGACTATTTCATTCGATCTCTGGTCAAATCAGTGTGAAGGATAAGAGACAGTTAGTGAATTCTTGCATCGATGGTAACAATCACAAACGAGAACCTGGCCCAGAAGATTCTTTGCACAAACAGGTAATATTTGTCTTACATATCTTGAATAATATTTTATCGATCGCCACTTTTTCGGTTCTTTTCAGTGCCTACCATGGAAAAACAATTCTTGTTGCACAGGAAACACGACAGTTCATGCTCATGGAGGGAAAATGTATGGCTTCAACTACAACCACTGTCCCAACAGAAAAATGTCGAGCAAATGTCTAGAACATTTTGTTCAGGATTTATGCTTTTATGAATGCTCACCTAATGTTGGACCATGGATGCAAACGGTGGGTTCCATGAAACTCATGGAAAAAATGTGTTCTCTCTTTAACATGCTTATGCAAGCTATAGGAATATAGTCAGTTCATTTTTCCTAAAGATTCACTCTGAAAACAATAGGCAGAATTAATTTTCTCAGCTGTTACATAATAAATAAGACATTGTTGTCTGTAAGCTTTGTAATTTTAGAAACACAGATCCACCTAGAGGCCTAGATGCTAGTTTTATATAACCAGCAGCATTTGTTTTGAATGTTTTAAACTTGTAGAAAATAATTGTATATTTTCTTTTTTATCTAGGTAAACATGAAAATGCGCAGAGAAAGATTCTTGGACGTGCCTCTTTGCGCCACTGATTGTGATGATTGGTTCAATGCTTGCAAGGATGATTACACATGTACAGACAATTGGACATTAAACTTCAAATGGATTAATGGGACCAATCACTGCCGACCTGAATCCGAATGTCGCACCTTTTCCGATATCTTTCAAAACTCATCTAATTTTTGTGAAAGGGTAAACAGTATTAACATTCTCCCTAGAATTTTGATTACATTTTTATTTTCTAAAAGGTTTGGGATCATTCATGGAAGTATACCAATAATTCAGAGCCCTGCATGCGTATTTGGTTTGACGGTGATCAAGGCAATCCTAACGAAAATATTGCACGATGGAAAATCCAACAAAGTAACAGCGCGGAAACGTTTTCAACGAAGCCGCTTACATACGTACTCCCCGCCTTGATGTTGTTTCTAAACTACTAGAATAGAGAAATTGCGTTCTCATTTTCATTGTAAAAGAAAGCATGTATTAAATAGTTGATCATAACACAGTTTTTTTTGTGTTTTTCAGTTTATAAAATGAGAATGATAATGATAATCAATTTGTCACACCCATGGACTGGTCATTTGTGCCCTGTATTCCATCCTGTGATTGTGCTGACGAGGGAGGCCTACATAGTTATCACAGTGTATTAAACAATTTTAAAATTTTATTCTTTGCAATGTGATCAAATAAGAAAGAATTGGGATCTAAATAGGAAATTGAATATCCTACCGACTTGGCTGCGTTTTGGGTTTAGGCATTTTGGCCAACAAACCCTGAATTTCTTTTTTCTCGTCGTAGGTCTTGTAGAGATCGTACAGAGCCAGAATTTGACGCGTTATTTCTTGAATTTTATCCGTATCGACGGCAATTTCCGCAAACCAATTTTTCCCGTCTTTCTGAAGCACAACACAAGCCATTTGCATGGCAGCTAATACAGAAGAAAAGAAAGAAATAAATGAAGTAGAGTTCACATGATAAAAGACAAAAATAATTCAAGCTAACCCAATGCAATTTGGTAAGGGGGGTACAGAAGAGATATATCAGTTCTTAGGCTATCATTGACTATTTTCCATGACAATCCAAGAAGATCTTCTTGCCCAATGTCTTGAACAAATTGGACAAGTGGTCTGTGTGGAAATTTCAAATGAAAACATTATTACATTATGCTTTAAATTTTCTCAGAAACAGTTGATCACCTGTAAGGTTGGTAAACAACTAGACAGCAATCCATGTTTTCCAATAAATAAAATTCACACTCAAGGATGTGTTGTGCTCTGTAGGGAAACTCTTGAGGATAGGCATAGTTGAACTTTGACTTGACTGTTTAAGAAGTTGATTGAATCACAATAACAAATTTTGTCTTATGAAAAGATCACATACCAACTGATTGACATGTTGTGATTAATCTGTTGTTCGAAATTACACCAAACTCTTCGACTTTTGAAGCCAACAGAATGCATGTGGGGGCAAGTAGCAGTGGATCAATGCATTTCAAGGAATTCCTGGCATAAAACCGCTTGAAGTAAACTGTGGCAGTCGCTATGACTTGTTGTTTGAGTTTCAAATGCTCACCAAGAACCTGGATGACTAACATGAGAAAGACACTTTTATTATTCAACATTTAGGAGATGATTCCATAGTTAATATAAACTTACAGTTACTAAAGAAGATGAAGAGTTTTTGATAGTCTTCCTCCGTGACGATGGCGAAATCCCCTTGGCGTTCTCGAACCAAATCAGAAGGGTCTAGTAGCCACTGCTGACTAATAATAAAGTGAGTAATTAAATGTGAATCAAAACGTTAGACAAATAAAAACTAACCAATGCGAGCTTTGCCAGAAATTCCCAGCCATACTCTGCGGCCGAGGTTTAACTTGTTTACTGTGTGTAAACGATGCTCGACACTGTTAGGTTAGACGACGTAAGGCGGCGCTTATTAAAATGTCGCCGTGCCCGGATTTTCTAACATGGAAGCCTTTTCGCACCCGAGCACGCCAATAAACGAAAGAAAAGAAAACATCGTGATTTACTGATTTAGTGATTTGTGAACGATCGTATTCGTGATTTTGTTCTGTTTTTTTTAAAGTTTTATTAGCGTTCAACAAAACAAAACATTGCATTCCATTTGGTTTTAATTAATTAATTGTAAACTTATGACTTACTGTATGACTGTTTTTGAGTGATTAGGATGATGACGCAATGAGTTACTTTGGTTCGACGTAAATAAACATGATTTAATATTTTTGAGACTCATTACACAGCGTATTTGTTTACATATTATTGTCGCCTAACGAAACGTTCATAACACAATGTTTGTTACATTTTACAAAGTTACAAACGATCCATGAATAATTGAGTATGTAAATTTGGCTACTAAACACGAAGGAATTTGACCACTTGTCCGTTTTACAACAACGAGAATCATGAGTACATCAGGCCGAAAAGAAATGCGTTGCAAAAAAATAAGAAAATACAAAATGCGGAATGGACCATTGAGTAAGAAAACAGAGATGATACAAAATATGTGTGGGCTATATGACGATATGGACAGTCAGAGAGAGTTTGAATCCCGTGGCATCGGCACGAACGAAAAATACAATCAACATTCAATGGAGCCTATACACAAGACATGAAAATATTTTAATATCATCAACACAACCGATGGGGGGAAAAAATCATGTGACATATCTCCCGCATCAGTCAACAGCAACGATGGACAGGCCAAGAAGCAGAGGCATCCTGCATGAATAAAGAGTGTAGCCCCCGTGAGAATTGACTTGAACGATTCTTGGCATGCGTCCGGCGTAACGTGAAAAAACAAAAACTATTTCAAAACGTGCCGTCGTGAATTTTTACAAGTCCGTGACTTGTTGCTGATCCGGCGGGATCGTTCGTTGTAGGTAGTCGTCGTTGGAGAGGTCGGTGGAGTTGATTTGCCACTCGATAGGTGGCAGCTCCAGCTGATAGATTTTACTGAGTCGCTGTCGATCGTGCGGCTGGATGGATCCAGCTCTCGATCCGATTCCGGTGGCCATTTCCACCGAGCTGAGCGAGCGCTCCATCGCCCACTTGGAGCAGGGGACGTAGCGGAGCAAACGGGCGAAAGCCAGTCGGAAATCGCGGTTCTTCCATCCGTAAATAAATGGATTCAGGGCTGATTTCCCGAAATACAAAATCATGACAACCTGCCGAAAACAAACGGCAACATTGAGGAAAAGAGTTGCGTGTCGGTTACACAACAACAGCTCGGATAAAGAAAATTAAACTGTTTAGCATGTTTAGATCCGGGTTGAGCCGGTTGTAAAATTATCACGGTTTTTTCCCTATTGTTATACATGTTGTTTACAGGGGATTTTAAATTTTGCCACGCACCCATCTAAACGTAACAAATTCAAAACTGAGAGCGAATTTGAACGAAATGTCGTAATTTGAGAAAAAACCCCAAAACAAATCAAATAAAAAATATATTTTTTAAATTCCTTGACTGCTATTAAAATTTAAAAGTGGTTGATGAAACTCAACCGCGTTTCCCGTTTTATGCGGAAATGTCAAACATTTTTTCAAAATTTTCGACCCTCAAACAAAAAAATAGAATTGATCGTTTCTTTTAAAAAACGAACGAACGAACCGGGACGATAAAAACTGAAGGAGCTGCAAGTTATTATCTTTTCGCCTTAAATTTCCCGAAACTGTCACAGATAAAAAAAAGGGAAAATGGGAGCGACTGAATAAGTGATGGACGTATTATGAAGCGGGCCAGTGAACTATGTAATCTGTTGTTTGCATTCAACAACAACGAAAGCGAAAAAGGGAAAAGTTCCAACCGTCTATCTAAAAATATCTGAGAGAGTTTCACTAGAAAATTGGCGTGCATTATCGTCCCATATTTATTTGAGCGGTTTTTCTGGCTAATTCAAATGGTCATAGTTTACCTTTTTGGCTCGGCTGAGTGCCGTCTGGTCGATTTGTTCGTTGTGTCGGTATCGGATGCCAACGACTATCAGATAGGGAAGAGTGCTCACGATGTTGACTCCAAAGATCAACACCTGGGCGTGTAACAGCGTCGTCGTCCAATCGAATTCCAAGAAAAAGAACAAAAACGAGAGTCACTGTGCGCACTTGACTGCGCGATTAGTTTTCATATATGTACAGCCCATATAACTTTACGGACACAGCACTCGTGTTAATCTTTATACAAGGGAGTTGATCAACAATAGTCGTAAAAAACGACCAAACGATCTGCTATGGCTTGTTTGGAAATATATGAAATAGAGTCATCATAGCTCAGATAATAAGCGCGGGCCTTTTAAAAAATATAAGAAAAATGGGCCATCACGGGTTTTTTTTTCTGTCAGCCGCCGTATTTTTATGACGCACAAGTTTGAGATCTTAAATAATGTGATATAAATACCATCATGAGGGCCGTTTTGGCTTCTTGATGCAAGTGGTGCCGGTTCTGGCGCCAAGCCTCTCTGAAAATGTGGCCGTAGAGGAATGTGGTGACGATGAGCGAGAACGCCAAATGGGCGCAGAAGAGAATGGCGTAATTGGCGGCCGAAACGTAGACCAGATCGCACTCGGTCATGACCGTCAAATCCTTGAGGGCCCCCGTCCAGAGGTACGGCAGGGCCACAAATCCCGTGACGTAGAGGCAGACGAAGGCGACGATGGAACGGGAGACTCGACGGCTGACCAGCCGCGGATAGGCCAGCGGATGGACGATGGAGACGTAGCGATCCAGGGCCACACCGATGAGCAACATGAACGAGCACAACGTCGTCCACATGGCCACAAAGTTCTTGACCTGGCAAATGGTGGGATTGCAGGCGTAGTCGGGCAGGTCAAAGTAAAAGGACACGTAAAAGGGGATGACGAGGCCGACCATCAGGTCGGACAGGGCCAGCGCCACCACAAAGTGATTGGTCGGCGTCCGCAGGATCGAATAGCGAACGACGGCCACGATCACCAGCAGATTGCCGAAGGTGGCCAGCAGCGAGATGAGCAAGTTGCACGACACGATGACGCCCGTCGTAATGTCGAAATGCTCGCCCATCAATTGACAGGCCGACTCTCTGTTGGCCGTCGTTTGGCTCTCGTTCCCGACACTACTGTTGTCGCTCGACATGATTTCCGATGTTGACGGCTGTCATTTCACATTTTTCACGCACATGTCACACCATCAGGCAATTCTTTTCGTTCAGCCAAACGGAAATGACGCCACACAGATACACGGGAAACTGAAAAAGACGGTGCAGCGAGGATGCTGGACATGAGACGACTGCTCACTGCTGGCCAGTCCAATCCTTGGCGGCTTTGGTCGATGTCTCCTCAGCATGGCCTTCGTCCATCTCTCTCCCGGCTCGGCTCTCTCGGTTAGTTCTTGTATCTTTTACCTCCTCTTTAGATCACAACTCAAAGGCATTTGCTGGCGTATAGATTTGCCCAGTGAAGCAGCAGCAGCAGCCACTTTCAGCCTTTCTTCCAATACTGAATTGCAGTTTCCATGGTCAGCTCTCTGTTGCGCTTGCTCCCGCTAGCTGCTGCTGACCAGGTCGTCACGCCTCTTTTCCCCGGCCAGCACACACTCACGCACAGCACACAACATGGACCCCATATCCTGGATATGGGAGAATATAAGAGATATAGGCCTATACACCGGATTGGCTTCTCCAATGTCTGTTTTATTTTCCGCGGGGGAATAAATAGATTGAACGGACGTTGGCTGATTAACGTGTGATCCGCAACACCAATCTGAGGATGACGCGGGCGCCGGATATGTGTGAATCAAATCCTCGGAGCGGGGCGCCGGAATAGGGGGGTGGCAGATGTTGGTGTCGGTTGGGTTGACGTACTCGTAAGATACTACTGACCTGCCCCCGTCGTCGTATAATGTGGCCAAAAAAAGAGTCCAGCTGATCTTCGGATGATGTTGGGCATCGAACAAGTAGGCGGTGCAACGGGTGAGCGACGAGCGCAAAAAACTCGAATGAAATTAATGGAATTTTTCTTTTGTTTTTCATCCGACGTGCACCTTGTGTGTATATATATTTCTATTACTTTTCCGGGCAAAACAAGAAGAAACACATCACGTCCTGTATACTCGACGAACTTTTGGCTTGTGGCGTTATGGAGATTTTTTGGTTCGAAATCCTCAGTCCAGAGAGTCTGCTGGTCAAGAGAGAGACGGATCGAGAGCCTCACCCAATATGGGACCAGCAAGGTTTGAAATGCAAAGAGAGAAAAAGCTTCTTTTCCGACTAATTCCCAAATGCATTTCCAAACATTTCAAGGTGAAATAGACAAACGAGGAAGAAGCGAAAAACAAGACAAGTCGACAATGACTAGAACAACAACGTAATGGCGCGCGCGGCCCGGCTTCCGTCATCCGCTCCGACTATTTTGTTTTGTTTTTCCAAACCCAGACTCTCCGACTGCGACTGACATTAATTGGTGTGAAGTTTAAGCGAATTAACTTCTTCTTCTTTTTTTGAGCAGAAGCCGCAGGCAGCACTTGAGAGAAGAAGAAGAAGAGAAATGGTCGATTGTATGGGGACTCGACAGGAGAAACGGCGGATCGCGCGAAATAGGAGAGTCTAAAAAGTAGTTACATAAAAGGCAATGGCAGTCGATTGAAACGAGTCGCGCTCTATTTGAACCCAAACGGCCCCCCGGATAGACCGACCTACCGAGAACGGCTGCCAACACGCACGGAGTATAGACACTTTTGCTGCCTCTTCTCTTATCTGACCAAAAGTCTCAAACTAAAAAACCGCGCTGTCGCCATGGTGATGGCTAGAAATCGATTCATAATAAAAATATACGTAACAGTTGGGGGATCGCTGAATATCATGGGATATCACATAATCGATAAAAAAGGACTTATGATTTCATATTGGCCCAGTCAAAAAATAAAAAGAAAAGGATCGATGTAATATCCGTCTAGCGCAGTTAAATGCAAGCTGGCAGCTCTATCCCGCGTTAATAGCGTCAAGATAAGTGCAACTTGATTGATGTTCCCAAAGCAAAAGGGGTAGTACAGCAGCAGTAGCAAACATGTGTGTCAATTCAATCTCGCCTTCTTCTTTTACACACACACACGAGACGCACTTCAAGTGTTTCTCTTTCTCGACTTGATTGAACGAGTGGACCACCGTTTATTGATCCCCGACAATAAATAGTAGCCAGCAACTATTAAAAATAAAAGTGGAAACGAGGTCACAACCCATTTGTGTGTCTGTTTTTGTTTTATTTTTTGATAGGCGAGAGACGTACAGTACAGCAGTAGTACACGGCATATATATATAATTAAATATATAACAATTGATGACAAACAACGGGAGGAAAAAAAGAAACAAAAGTAGAAAAACAAGTAGCTGGGACTTTGTTGTTGTCGTTTTTTTTTCTTTAGCCCGTCGGTTCGGATGGTTGTGCACGCATGCGGAGCGAAACGACCGGAGAGATAAGAGAAATGATTCCAAATGGCGACATATTGACGACCCTTTCTTTCCTACACATAACTTTTCTTTTCTTTCTTTAGTTTATTTTGCGCTGTTATTTTTCAAAACATATCGAAGCTGTGAGGCTCTGACGCCCGTGATCAACGACATTGAAAAAGGGCGTTGGCCGGCAAATAAATGACACGTAACGGCGTGAAAAGAAAAATTTCTAAAAAAAAAAAAGGAAAAAGAAATGTTTGGGGGGCGACAAAAAAAAAATAAAAATGTGGGCACAATTTATACAAAAATATCGGCGTGAACAACAACGGAAGGCGAGACGGAACACACGTGTAGGAGAAATTAGTTAAGGATGTTTTTAACCATCCGAGCGCAGTTTTTTTTTCGTTTTTTTTTGTAGACATTTTGTTTCTTATATTTTTTCGATTATGTTTAATCATTGAAATTGTCACGAAACGACAAACGACAACGGCGGCGCGAAATTGCAAAAAATAATCGAAACTAAAAGGAAAAATTGTGTAAAGAAAGAAAATGTGTACCCAAAATAATTCCTCAAATCAACTATTGTTTTTGTTTTAGTGTGTTTGTTTGAAACTAACAAGGCAATCATTCAACATCGGGAAGTGATTTTTGAAAAAAAAGAATTGAAATTATTCTTTTTTTGTTTGTTTTACAACAACCGTTCCCCATTTTGTGGATATGACCAGTTTGTTTTTGTTATTTAACGCGGATTCATTTCACATGTTTGCGCTGTTGCTGGCTGGCTGGATGGATAAAATCAATCACCAACCGCCGTAGACTTTGCCTTTGCCGTGATCCCACTGGTTGGATTGTGCGTTTTTGGTGATGTCTTTCAGCTGTAAGCCCGACACTGAAAAAAAAAGGCATCAATCAAATTGAGTAAAAAAAATGTAAATCCAATCTGGAATCGCAATTTGCGGCACGCAAGGAAAGTATCAATGTTTTGTTGTTTTACCTTCACCGGCGTTGACGTCGTTTTCCAGGTTGGCCGATTTGATGAGGTCATCAATCACTTGCCTGGCGTCGATCCTCGACTCTTTGCTTTCGATTCTCTCCTCCAACTTTTTGCGCTTGTCCGCCGTGCCCGACGAGGAGCAAGTCGACGTGTTGGTGGCGCTGGCCGAAGAGGACGAAGAAGAGCCGATAGATGACACTGTTCCCGTGGCCAGCCCGACACCCGTTCCAGCAGCAACTCCACTGCCGGCTATTTTGGGACGTTCCATCGAACCCGTGTCGCTGAATCCCGACCCGTTGCTCGGATTCCTGTCGGTGTGTCGCAGAAAACCAAATGTCAATTCCGGAAAAACAAAAAAAAAATATTTTTCGGGCCCGCCAAAAATTGGCACGACACAAAACGAAAATTGCGTGACACATAAAAATGCCGTGCAGAGTGATGACCCCCCGCCTCTGGTTGCGGTCATTGAACGTGGATGGATCACATCAAATAATAATAATCATAATTAACCAAAAAATGTCCTCAGACAACACAAATGAGGGTGGAATGGATGGTGGATGACGTCAAGAATACCTGGAATGTCCCAAACTACTTTCATGCGGGGGTGGAATGGCGGCGGCGGCAACGGTGGCTGATGGCGGAATGAGCGAGCGGAGCGGAACGTCAGCAGAAGGTGATGGAGGAGGTTTTAACGCCGTTAGACCGAGCGGCTGCGGCCGCCCAACGGCCAACGGACTGATGGGCCTCCAACTAATGTGCGGTCGCACCAGTGGACTCGTATGATTGCCAGTGTTGAACGACTGGAGCCTCGCTTCCGGCCCGTCACTGCCAATATTGCCAACTCCACCGCTGCCGCCGATGCCGGAAGATGAGGAAGAAGTGTTGGAAGCGGGCCCGTCGGCCGGTGCCACAACGGGCAGAGGCTGCTGGCCAAGGCCGCCGCGCTTAGACAAACGCAGCTTGGAGAAGCGCGGAGACCAGACTGGCCACGACGGAAATCTACAGTCGCCCAACCAACAACGATCGACAAATGGACCAAAGAAAAAACAGCCCAGCAAACAAAACAAAAATAAGAAAAACTATCCCCCAAGACAACAACACAAAATGGACGGAAAAGGCGGAGGTACTCCAAAAAACAAAACAAAAGAGGATTGACAAAAAGGGAAGCACAAAACTAACCTGAAATGTCCCAGCTCTCCGGAGCTGGATTGCCGACTGTGCTGGGATTGACTGGCCAACGAACCGTAACCGGAGGCAGACCCGCTGCCAGAATGACTGGTACCGGAAGAATTCCTAGAGTGTCCTGGAAGCAACTCGGCCAAGACGGCCGAGGTCGGCAACGAAGAGCCGACAACAAACGATTCAGAGTCTCGATGCGGTTGCGGCTGCTGCTGTTGGACGTGTTGCAGACTCATCAGACCGCCCATGACATCCGAATAGACGTCATGTGTGCTACTGCCACCGCCAGAGATCTCATCCGGCTCTGGCGTTTCTGGTCCACCACCAACATCTGTTCAACGAGTAAAAAAAACAAATGAGTTTAACAAGAAAATTTTTAAAAATGTACGACAGATAGAGCCTATTACTTGAAGAAACTAATCTGGATTTGTTAGACGAAGGCCCACCACTGATGGAGGAGCCGACTAGTCCGAAACCATCCGAAACGAAATCGCCAGATGGCACCATGGTCGAGTTGTTGACGGGCGAATCCACCGGAATGGACACCTGTCGCGGTGTTGGCCTGTAACAGAAAACAAACAAACCGACCAAAACGAATGGAATTAAACAAATGTGTCTGTGTGAAAGAAAATGGGGCCAATAACCATACAGGCAGATGGTTTAAATTAAGAAAATAAAACACGGGCCGGTTATTTTTGCATGGGAACTAAACGAACAAGGAAAGAATTAATTTTTTTAAAAAACTTGAGAGCGTGAGAAAAAGAAGAAAAACTAACACTTTGAAGCAAGGATCGCCTGATAAGAGCGTCATGAGAATGGTGACTTTGAGGATGGAATTATCCTGGCGGTGCCGCGTGTTGTAGCCCTCCAACAAACAGCGGCGCAATGTGGAACCAGAGCCGGCAAACTCGGCCAAATTCAAGTCGGCAAATCCCAGTTTCTGGTACGACCGACCTCCTTTAACTTCCTGTTAACCCACACAACAAATCTGAATTAAAGTTTGTGCTGTGGCTTGTTTTGATTGGGTTATATTTACCTTGCGGACGGATATCCGTAAAAGGCAAGGCTCCAGGACGCCTGTCGATGCGTTGGCCGACATTTTGCAGACAAACGGGAATTTCGCCGCCCAGCGAACAGTGTGCTGCTGGACTTCCTCTCTGTCGGATGGGGGGAAAAAATACCAAAAAGTCAAACGATGGGGTTAGTGAGTAGTTTGCAGTAACTTTTCTGTTTATGCTAGTCGGCAGCCAAAAAGTTGGTTCTAAACAATTTCATCATAAACAAAAGTCCCGGATCGATACACGACGTAACAATGGGCAGTAGCACCACCAGTACAGTACACCACCGCAGGGCCGCCATTTCATTTTCTTTTTTTCTATTTTTACGGCGCATTTCTCAATTTCCCTTTCGCTTTCTGTTCCAAATGCGGACGCGCTGATGAAAGACACACACTAAAAAAAAAAAAGACGACTTTTGATGTCATTCGAAGGGATTCTTTCCCCTCAGCGGCAAATGAATTCCCGCCCTCTGCCCGTTCGTTAACGAGTTCCCTTTGAAACCGCCGCCAAATGACGTCATTACTAAGGTTTTTTTTCTGCGTGTGTGTGTGGATCTACTAGAGTAATTTTTTAGATTAAAAGCAAAATGAAAACCGCGAGCCGACAGGAATTTCAGAAATAAAAATGAAGGGAAAAGTATTGACGGCCGCGAGGAGAATCCCCACACACGCACAAGCCCCGGGATGGATTTTCAGTGCAATCACACGGTCGGCCGCACCCGACAAGCGCGCCCAGTGTCTGTCCTGTAATGCCCGACCTTGTTTTTTCGCTTCCATCAATGGCCTCTCTCTCTCTCTCGGCAGCCCGACAATAACAACAACAACAACATGGTGAAAGAAGAAGAAATCCAACGGAAAAAAGAAAGTAAAAATAGATGATTAGAGGCTTTTGTGTATATCCTTGGATGAACTTAAAGGCCGCGCACACATCCCTGACGTTGATACGGTCTAAACATTGGGCAAGAGATAAGATTCTTTCTTTTTTGTGTGTGTGTTTCACGATGCGGATCGGACGGAATTCGGCCAGTCCAAAAGGAAATCAAATAAATAGAAAAAACGGGCCAAAGAGAGAAGAAGGAGACTTGAGAATAAGACTCTTGAGAAAAGAAGTTTGGCGCCTTCAATTCGTGTCGCCTTCCCTTTTGATTTGTTTACAACCGTGGACTTGCATAATGTCACTTTAAAGCTTTGATTCTTATGAAACATTCTTTTCTCTTTTCAATGTTACATCATTAATTTCTTTAAAAAACAATCGCAAATTATTTAATTCACTTGATTATATGACCTAACTAAAAACTTTCAATGGGTTTTTATCAAAAGTGAGAGCCAACTAGTACAACTTTCCCCTCCTAGCCCCTTGACGTTGATACGATCTGAACATTGGGCAAGAGAAGATAATATTCTTCTTCTTTTTGTTTCACCATGCGGATCGGACGGAATTCGGCCAGTTCAAAGGAAATGAAATAAAACGGACAAAAGAGAGTAGGCGACTCGTAAAAAGAGACCCTAAAAATTTCGCCAGTCAGTCGGTAGTACACGAGTCCGTCCTTGATCCAAAGATGATTAGATTCCGTTTTTTTCCAACTCTCCGTGGGCGAAATGTCATGTACGTGAAGAAATGAAATTCGACCAAAAATAAAAAGAATAGAAGGAATCCTGTTATTGGGGCGACGACTGGACCTACTCACTCTACATACTAAACTACTGGGGAAAAAGGAGTGAATCCAGATCACGTTTCGTTTTCGTTCCGGTTCGGGACCGGTTCCCCCATATTCTTCAATCCGGTATTCGCCTGTTCCACCTAATCTACACACACTCTCTACTTTTGACACTTGTATCAGAGTAGGTAGGACACGACTCTTGTGTGTCTCCTATATCAAATCGGACTAGAAAATACAAAATAGGAGTCCCACCGGTTCTATTGAAATTATTTTTCAATCTCTCTTTTTTTCTATCGGGGACTTTCTCTTCACACATCCCAGTTTGTGTCGTTGATAGAAACCAGGAAAAAATTGAAAAGAGTCAACAAAGAATTCAGAGGGAACCGGAAGACTTGGGTGGCAATGATGGAAATGAGGCTGGTCGAAATAATAGCCAGGGAAAAAATACACATACATAATATTTGGATTAGAATGCACTCCCCCCACAGCCTACCGAAACACAAAAAAATTGGTAGAACGTGACTAGAAAAGCCACAACTATTCAATTCAAAAAGGAGCCGTGGATAATATCACGTGAAAGTTCTTTATTTTTTAAAATTTATTACTGGGTGGTGTACATGTCCCTCCACCTTCTAGACGTCCTTGCTGGTTTTACACGCTTAAAAGAGTGAATAAAAATTTCCACAAGAGCTTTTTTTTTTCATGTTTTGAGCACAAGGGGAATAAGCTGATTTCACCCGGTCACGGCCGTTTGAACCTCCTACGACTGGCAACTTCTTCGCCTCTTACGAATTTGTCTACGAGGTAAGAGCCATCATCTTTTTTTGTAATTGAGCGTTCAAGAGAATAAGACAAGGCCATCACCCAGGATGGGCAGAAAAACACTGTAAAAAAGGTTGTGCGCATTCTTGCCATTTTGGCTAGACAAAACAAAATTCGTTGTACCGTTTTTGAGCAAATCTTGTTAACATCATCGATTATTCCAGGTTGGGAAAAACCTGGACGCTTTCACGAGACTCGGGTATCTCTACAGACTATCGAATAACAACGACGATTATGATACGCAGAGGAAAAGAGAGAGAGAGAAACATTTGGTTATTTTCAAACATGCACGACAGGCCAGATGCGTGCCAAAAAGGAATGATTGCACGGAGGAAAGAAAGAGAAAAAAAAAAGATGGCCGTGTAGTGACGAAAGGTTGTTTCAGATAGTCTCTGGCAGGGAAATTTAATTCTTGGCCAGTGCGTACAGTACACAAGAGGTCGAATTTTATTGAAAGGAAATCTGACTGGCGTGATCGGCGTTTCCCGTTTCCGTTAATAACCTCAAATTTTGATTTCTCTTTTTTTTTGTTTGGGTGTGAGGTTGGATTGTCAAAAAATTTGAATATTTCGTCACTTACCTGGAAGAAATTTCGCAGAAATTGCCGCCGTCCAGCAGCCGCAACTTGGCGAAGAGAACGGCACTCGGGAAGGTGACGGCATTTAACTCTTCTAGAAACAATTCCACTTGAAATTTGTAGCGTTTCTTCTTCAGCATAAACGCCATGATATGTTCCCAAAAGTTGTTTTTCTTCTTTTTAATTATTCAAATTGTTTCAACACACACACAGTTGGCCTAACTTTTAAAGTTTAAAGTAATCAACTAGTTTGACGGCATCTCACAGCAGCCTCCGAGAGCAGACGACAAAGGTTGCTAGCAAAACCCCAAAGGCCTGATTCCATTTTGTTTTTCTCTGTTTTTGTAAGTTTCTTACAGTGTCTTCTTCACAAGGATAAAACGATTTTGGCCATCTTTTTCTCACAGCCAAAAAAAGACGTGGGATGTTGAGAAAAATTTCTGGCTTCGTGTCGTGGGTGGGAAAATGACGACAGCTGCAAACGGACAGCCAACAACGAAAAAAGCAACTTATTAACAACGTTTGGTTAGGTTGTGAAATGAAGAGAAAAAAGGACGCCAACTCAATCGGTCACTATGGCGTGCAATGTTAAATGCAAAAGGCAGGGATCAACAACATCACACACTGTAGACACGTAATCGCGAGTTTAAGTTTCCTTTTTGTTTTCCTATTTCTTTCTTTCTGGCTTTATAACGATCGAACGACCAAACCTTCGTCACTGCCCGTCCTGTTACACACGACTGTTTGTGCCAGCCAAACTTTTGGTCCTTTCTGTATTATACTGGTGGCAGGCAGGCAGGGAGCTTCCAACTGTTTCTTTACGGCCAGACAACAATGCTATCTCGGCTGACCTCTAGCGGTAGGTTTTGAAACCACGCTGCGGTTTTTTCTGAAGGCTTTCGGTTACGCATTATTAAGCCTAGCCTTTTCGGTTTTTTCTTAACGCGATTTCAAGTACATGCAACCACCTAGAACGCGCTGCAGGGTTCAATCAGTCAGGAGAAACACACACACGGCATTGACGCAATACGGCCTTAAACAATTTCATTATGAAAGAAAGAGTGCTGGGAGCCTTGAGAGTTGGCACAGCCAAACGAGCGCAGCTAGAACATTCGTGAAAGATTGCCGAATTATTGCGAAACAACGTGGCTGCTGCACCTTTCTCTCTCGGGACATCAGCAAGCCCTCCCGCGTCCACAACGCACGATAAGAATGAACGATGTTAATCAGTTGATTGCCCTTGATAAACAAAAAAAACAATAGGGGCATGGCAACTCGACCTCTTCAATGGACGCAAGAGGTAAAAACATATGTTTCTAATTTCATAATAGAGAATCTTTGCATAGTCATTAGAAATTTAAAAGAAACAGTGATACAGTGAAATTAAATTAGTAATTACCTCTTTTCTAAAAAAAAATAAAAGTTTATGTCAACAATTTCGTCGCCATTTTGTTATTGCATCGTTACAAACTCTTATCAGTAAGCAAACATGAACGATTTTCTAACCGATTAGGTTCTGTGTTGTACAATATACTAGAATATAATAATGCGTCGTAATAATAAAAATTAGAAACCAGGAAAATAATCAAATCAAATGGGTAAACCGACTTTTTTGTTCTTTTCCACCGACTTCGTCTGCTAGCCGATTCACTATTGGTGAAGGGCGTTGCTAAGGATGGGATGGGGAAACGGGGAAGAGAGCCAGTGGGAGGGGAAAGTATGGCCGAGTCGCGATGGAATCGAAGGCAACGTATATCCTAGACCCGGGACTTTTTTGACCTTTTCACTGGTAAATCTTCATTTCTTAAACTCTAGAAACATCTTATTCGATAGCTAAACTTTTCCTCTGTCGATTGACGTGAAATTTGCGGTGAAATTCTCTTATTTTCCATGTGAAATTTGTAAAACAAAAAGTGCCCACTGTGTCGTACGTCGTGTGTGCTGCTGTATATGTGGCTCAGGCCCAAGGCAACAAAGACATTTTTGTTCTTTTTGTCGACGGGCTTTCAGCATTTCTCCTATCTTTTTCATCCCGTAATATTTTGTCAGTTTTTGCTCTGTTTTTCTACCAACACTATTGGTAATTATTAATTGTCTCCCCCAAAAGTGTGATTCGTGTTGGTTAAATGTGACGCGGTGTCGTTGTGCAATTGAGGGACTCCCGAGGCTTCTTTTGCACGGGATAGTCCATGAACCGTCTTTTTATAAAAAGAAGAACCGGTCCGATCTGGTTAGGTCGACTGCAACAAGCAATTGACCGGACTCAGCCCGTGTGTTTCCCCACTCCTGCCGTTATTCATCGTTTTGGGGTTTATTATTAGTCGACTAATTCTTTGTTTTATTTTCGTATTTCTAGGGGCATTATGGGAAGCATGTGAGTTGGGACCGGGCGGGAGGCCCAGCTACTGCTTAAACCCTCTCCGCCCCAGCACAGGAGTTGCTGCAATATATTCACCCTTTTATTCCCTATTTTTCTCTACCAAAAAATTAGCCCTTAACCTTTCTTGATTTTTTTGAAATTTGTTGATTCCTTTTTTACCTTTTTCCTGTGTCCTCCTACCGAAACAACACACCAACCAAGAGACGAAAAACAAAAGCAAATCACGTTTGAAATTACCGGAAATCAAGTTAACACAGAAACCAACTTAAAGGCAGTGCGCGGACAAACATTAAAGAATGCCAATTCAAGCTCCTCAGTGGACTGAATTCCTTTCTTGTCCCATCTGCCGTCACGAATTCGACCGTGTCCAGCGTCAACCCATCAGCCTCGCATGTGGACATACACTCTGCAAGGTATATTAGTCATCTCCTCATCCTCAATTCAAACTAATTTGTTTTAAATTCTCCTTTATAGACATGTCTTTCGAAGCTGCACCGCCGACAATGTCCATTTGACCAAAGCAGTGTCAGCATCGAAGCTGAAGACTTGCCAGTCAACACAGCCCTTTTACAACTCATCTCGCCATCTGGTATCCACCACAATGGCGACCATAACGAAGAAAATCATCATGACGATCAAGACCAATCAATGGAGGAAGAAGTGCAGTCGTCGACGACGCTCCTCTCATCTTTGGACAAGGACCAATGGCAGTTGTATCGCTCCAGTCGTCGCTGCGTCGAGGAGCTGGCCCTGTTCTTGAAGATTAGTGGAGGCGTGCCACTCCTATCACGACCGATGCAACGCAAATTGGTGACTTTGATTACTTGCCAACTGGCCGAATCAGAAGGACGGGCCAGAGCTGTTCGTGCAGCTCGATCCTTGGGCGAACGCACCGTCACCGAACTCATATTGCAACATCAGAATCCGCAACAACTTTCAGCTAATCTTTGGGCTGCCGTTCGGGCTAGAGGCTGCCAGTTTCTTGGCCCGGCCATGCAAGAAGAAGTCTTGAGGCTTGTTCTCCTCGCCTTGGAAGATGGATCGGCTTTGTCACGTAAAGTTCTTGTCATGTTCGTCGTCCAGCGACTTGAACCTCATTTCCCACAAGCATCCAAGACTAGCATTGGTCACGTTGTCCAGCTACTTTACCGTGCCTCCTGTTTCAAAGGTACTTATAACTCATCCTAATTTATTAATCAAACAATAGTTAATTTGTTTTCTCATCCAGTGTCTAAAAGAGAGGGCGATTCGTCATTGATGCAATTGAAAGATGAATTTAGGACTTACGATTCTCTTCGACGAGAACACGACGCCCAGATTGTGCAGATCGCCACCGAAGCCGGACTAAGGATCGCCCCCGATCAATGGTCGTCGTTACTGTACGGCGATTCGGCCCACAAATCGCACATGCAAAGCATCATAGACAAATTACAGACCCCCCAGTCATTTGGCCAATCAGTGCAGGAACTGGTCATCGCCCTGCAGCGTACAGGTGATCCGCACAACCTGTCCAATTTACGACCTAGTCTGGAGCTTCTTGCCGCTCTCGATCCTTGTCCCGATGCCACTCTTCCCAGCTGGGCAGAATGCGACGGGGCTCTGGAAGCGGCCCGGATGACTGTTCGAGGTTTGATTGATTTCGTCTCTTCACACGGCGGAGGCGGCCGATCCAACGGCCGACAGTCTGAGCAAGCCGCCCACGGATCGCATGGCATCAAGTACAAAACCAGTTTGTGTCGCGATCTTCTTCGTGGTGGCTGCCCCCGTGGATCCAATTGCACTTTCGCCCACTCGGAAGAAGAGCTGGACCGGTATCGATCCCGTCACCGAAAGAATTCCGGCAAACTGAGAAACGGAACTGGCGAAGGAGGAAGTTTAGGGTCTCAAGAAAATTTGGTGGTGGGTGTAGACGCCGGCGGAATCGCCATGATCACCGAAACGGACCCAACCAGCTTTTACTACAATCCAGCACCTGCGGACGGCACAGCCCCCATGATGAGCCGTGGTCGTCCCAACTACGCCGGCCCGCCTTACACTGCCGCACACGTCCCATTTCGTTCGCGCGGACATTATGGAGCTAGTGCCTATCCGACTCCGCCGCCACCAACCTACGGTGCTGGACCGCATCTCTACGGAGCGCCTTCGATTCCGCCTCAACCCGAGTACGGAATGCAGGCACCAATGGCTGACTATCCAAGTCGGCCCATCGAAACTGCTCGCTTGATTCCCTCTCTGGCCAGTCAAAGTTTGGGCGTTTTGCAGAGTCGAAAGCAAGAAATTTTAGATCAACTTGAGAAAATTGGCACTGCCACCAACAGCAGCAGTAGTCAAAATTATTCCATCTGGAATGGACGGGCGGCGGCAGCAGCAGCCGCTGCTGCTGCAGCTGGAACTACTTCAGGTTATGGCCGGGCGGATGGGTTGTTTGACGATGATTTCATCCCGTTTGGCGCACCCCTTTGCAGCAAGTACGGCCCTATATCACGTCTTTCGAGGATCATCCCTCGGCAATCCAATCCCATCCAGGCGACTTCTGCATTTGGCCATTCGCTCATTTCGACCCCGATGAAGCGAACGCCGTTAAGTTCCACTGGACGCGACTTGGATGACTGGACCGAAGGCCAAGATGAAGACGACGCTGATGGTGGGCAAGAACCTAACGGTGACTCCGCACCGCCAGCTGCTGAACCGGTTCGCGATTTCTACGTGGAGTCGGAACGGATGAAATACGAGCTGGAATTAATCAAGCAGCAAATTGACGAACTGAAAATGGCTACCCGTGAAGCTTCTATAGGTTGTATGACGGAAGGTCGCCAGCGTTTATCGCGTGAGCTCCATTTGATCGAAGAAAACATCCGCGAGAAGGAGCGTCAGCTTCGATTGACGCAACGCAAACGCCGCAATGTGGCCACTCCGGTCCACGGGAAGGCCCCCATCGACTGGGATGTGAAATTCTTCAACGGTTTCAACGATCCCTTGGTAGGGACCGTTACCACAACGGGTGACGACGAGGATACAGGAATCGCAAACGGTATGAGGGAGCTGGAACTTCGTCTCCAGCATGATTTGGAGGAACAAGAATAATGAAGAAGAAAAATTGACGTTTTGTGCAGTTCACAAACAAAACATTTGAGTGGTTGTTTTTTCAACGAAGTGCTACGTTTCCTCATTTTTTTTTTCCAAACTTCTTTCCTAATTTCACAGACCTGATCCCTGTAGGATCATTTTTGACAATTCGTACACTTTCACCCAAATGTCATAATTGTGTTATCACCCCCCCTCCCCCCGCGTAATTACGTCTTGAAAACTATACAAATCCTTACATGAGTCTTCTCTCTTCACATGTGTGTTACGGTCAATATTTCTCTGCATTATATTAATGCGAATCGTTACGACGGCATTGGCGGACTGTGGCAGAGTTATATAGACACTTTCTTTTTTTCTCCTTTATTCGCGAGAACCCACACTCGGACGTCGCTCTCCTCACAATTGTCTGACCTAACCGATTCACATATTCGTTACAAGAAAAACCAATTTAGTTATTTTTCATCCACCTTTCGGCTATTGTATTTTGCTCCCCTATGGCTCTATACTTTTATTCGATTTTCTTAATTCGTGTCAGGATTTCACTAGTTAACAAGAAAAAAGAAACGAGTATGGAAATTACTGTAGCCTTAAAGATTCCGGAATGTTAATTCCCCTTTTTCACCTTAACGCGATTGAACGCATCGTGGGTGTATATCGCAATCTTTAATTCTTTTCTTTCAAATGCATCTGTGGTTTATCGTCTTTTGCGTGTGTAACAAGACGTGCTTGATAAATAATTTTCGAATAATGAAAATACACAAATCAAATCGTCATTTCATTTTATTTATTATTTCTTACAAATTTTAGACACAACAATCGGCAATATAAGGATTCCACCTGCAAACAAGAAAATCTATAAGTAACTTTGAAAAAACACAAAATGTGTTATCAATATTTAACAGCCTCAGAAAGTGATTGGTGGTCAAGGCTGTCGTCATTCAAACAGTCAAGAGTAGCAAATATAGGTTCCATCATTTACAAAACAAAGTTACTTAAAATAAACTAAAGCCAATACCTTCAGAGGCAGTTTGATTGCCGCAGACAACAGCTCCTAAAAATGAAAGGATACGACGAAATTAAATACCATGTCATGCAACTAACAATTGGAAAAACAATTAATATGCCTCAGATCGGCAAATTATTTATATCTTCCTTTGTTTCAGATGATTATAATAATCATCATAAAATTGCACGTTTCTGGCACACGACCAAGAGTAAAATAATCACCTCCACGACGAACTTCTGGCCACACCTGCAGAAATAAAAAGACTACTGTAAAATCAACAACAACCAAAGAAACATAATTTTCTAAATAGTAAATCAGATCGCAATATCTTCCTTAGATTCAGATGACCTATGCTAGATTATCATCATTTAAAATTATAAAATAGGAATTCATCAAATCAACCCACCTTCAATGATGGAGCAAATCCAGGCAAAGGCAGCTGTCAATTCACTAACCTGCAAGAAATGAAACTGGTTTACTACAAGAAACACAACCACCATACTTGAGCTCACTATGACAAAATTGGTCAGTTAGAGCTAATACATGCTTCCTCCACAATAAATGTCAGGAATAATTTTGGATCATCATGAAAATTTTTTTACAATGATTAAACATGCATGCTTACATCATCTCTTGATGAATTTCCCTTGAACAAAGACCCGCGGTTCGTCCACGCCTTCCTTTTTGTTTACCGTTCTCCTGTTCACATAATGGCAACTGGAAACGTCAAATCCGGCGTCGGCCACTAAGTTTGTTAGGCGCTCAACAGAAAAGAAATACGACCTACAGAAATAAAATATTTTAGAATAATGTATACATAAAATAGTAAGACAATGAAATTTACCTTGTACCATCCTGCCTAACATAAAAATTGTCCCCAATCTTGTTTCCCCTTCCAAAGCGAAGTTGGGCCATATCATAAAGACCATAGTCTCGAAATACCAAGACCCCACCAGGCTTAAGAATAGCAGAAGCTGAGTGCAGAGCTTGTTGGAATTTGTCTGGGTGAATGGCTGAAAGAACGAAGATGAGGCTCACCACATCAACCAACTCCGGAATATTATCCTCCAATCTAGAATTGCCAAAAGAAAAAGGTTAATGTGGAAAAATTTATGGAAAAGTCTTTCTTATTAAAGCAAAGTATCAGATAGGGGCGAAAGACTAAATGCCAATTTCCTGCACTGTCATTAGGACAAAGTTGTGTCATCACATTTAATCAAAAAATAATACAATTTGAATAATTCTCACCTGTCTTTTGTAATGTCACAGACAAAAACTTTCATCCTCTCTTCATTAAATCTGAGATCACCCTTGACGAACTCAACCGCCCTCGGGGAAAAGTCGCAGCCGTAAATGTAGAGGTTAGCATTTTCTTCCAATAACGGAAACAGGAAATTTCCGACTCCACACCCGATTTCTAGAAGAGTTTTCTTGGTATCACCATCGATTCCGACCAACAGCTCAAACTCTCGAGTAGTCCAATGACGATCCCGGAAAAACCTCGTATCATTCCTCTTGTAAAATAGGTCCCAATTCTTTTGAGCTTCGGCTTCTAGCTTCGATCTCTTGAATTCGGATACAACAGTCTCATCTTGTTTCTTCAATCTGTTCTCTTCTTCTTCTGTCAAGACTCGATGTGTGTTCGAGGCAATGCCCTCCATGACGGAACGACACGTGGGATCTTCATCCCCACTAGACACGACTGCACATCTAAGCAAAACATATCCATGAAAATCATAAACATCCAAATACATACATTTACAAATAATATTCCGCTTTCACACAATTATACAAAGCGTTTAAAGGCGTTTAAACAAAACTTACCAGATTTCTCCATGATGAACAAAGTCTACTCGCATTAAAAGACGAATTCAAATTCAGTACTCTTGCTTCGGCTTTCAGGGCTTTTATAGAGAAACAGAAAGTCGTTCAACTAAGGCCTCTGGCACTCTGGGGGGGGGGTCAGCGTTGCCAATATGATTCTTTTTGTTCCTATGGTTCGCGCACAGGAGAGTAATTTTTCATGATTCAAAATATCTCTTCCTTTAGGCAGTTCTTGTTGGAAAAAAAATTTACTTTCGTTTTTTGTAGCGGAAGCGGCAGACAAAATTAATTGAAAGTTACACTTGTTATTAGTTTTCTTGTATTTGACTCCAGAGAAAGTAGAGATAGAATCTTTGGTCAAGGGCCAATTGCCAAACACAGCATCAATGTATTGATCCAACATCCAACTGAAGCTAAGCCATTTCTTAAACACTTAATTTAGATTTAGAAAGATGAAATTTAATTTAATCAAAATTTTATCAATGAAATCAGGATACAGGCTTTGCCCTACGTTCTTGCAGTTAATTTCTGAATGATGTACAAAATGTAACGAAACTGCTAAAGGGTTTAAACTTAAATAATAACAAATCTAAATTGCATCGAACAATGGTTTACTTTATTCAACGATGACCGCTTCCGTTAGAAAATGGTAAAGCTGAGAAGGGTCATTCTACTTTTTCTAGAAAACAACGCTCGTTCGCGCTACGCTTCATGCGCAACAAAAAATATTAAACCACGAACGAGAAACAACCAATCAGCAAGAGTTTTACTTGCCGCATCTGACCAATCCGAACATTCCAAGTGCCGCATTTTACCAAAAGAATTTTCCTTTTACGTTAATTTCGAGAACCTTGTCACTTCACCACGGAACGGCATCCTTGTTAGGCCTTTCTGCGCGAAGATTTTCTAAATTTCCTTTCGTTCCAATTTCATTCCAACTTAATTAACCAAGATGGTAAGTTAATTTGAACATCAGATTTCTTACTTTTATTAGAAACTGTAATATAAACTTTCACTGAGCATTTGAATTTACTGTCAACCAGCCGGTTTTCAAATGTTAGTTTTAATTCAACAGTATTGCCATTTGAACTATGACATTTTTAATAGTTTTTTAAATTTGCTTCTGAAAAGTAAAAGACTTTAGTTCAAGTAGGAGCAGGTGTGTCGATTGTTGAAATGGTGATCTCATAATGTGACGTGATGTGTGCACCACCCATTTCATATCCGTTGCCTCCGGCATGTTAACCATATAGGGATCATAAACCTCATTACGATTGGTTGAAAAAACTGACGAGAAATTCAAATTTGTTTCTTGTTTTAGCGCGAATGTATCTCAATCCACGTTGGACAAGCCGGAGTCCAGATTGGCAATGCCTGCTGGGGTAAGTTTATTTATATGATTAAAACAAAGTGAATTGAATACATTATTGATCCTTTTCTTAATTTAGAATTGTACTGCTTGGAGCATGGAATCCAGCCTGATGGTCAGATGCCCAGTGACAAGTCGGTCGGAGGTGGAGATGATTCTTTCAACACCTTCTTCTCTGAAACTGGTACTGTTCTGTGTTTATGAAAAACTCAAAGGATGTTACAATAACTTGATTTTAAATCTAGGCTCTGGCAAACATGTTCCTCGTGCTGTCTTTGTTGACTTGGAACCAACTGTAGTTGATGAGGTTCGCACTGGTACTTACAGGCAACTGTTCCACCCTGAGCAACTCATCACTGGCAAGGAAGATGCTGCCAACAACTATGCCCGTGGCCACTACACCATTGGAAAGGAAATTGTTGACCTTGTGCTGGATCGCATTCGCAAACTCTCTGACCAATGTACTGGTCTTCAGGGATTCCTCATCTTCCATTCGTTTGGTGGTGGCACTGGATCCGGTTTCACCTCACTTTTGATGGAACGTCTTTCTGTTGACTACGGCAAAAAATCCAAGCTTGAATTCGCCATCTACCCCGCTCCCCAAGTTTCTACCGCTGTTGTCGAACCATACAACTCCATTTTGACCACCCATACCACCCTTGAACATTCCGACTGCGCTTTCATGGTTGATAACGAGGCTATTTATGACATCTGCCGCCGCAACTTAGATATTGAACGCCCCACCTACACCAACTTGAACCGCTTGATCGGCCAAATCGTCTCATCCATTACGGCTTCCCTTCGCTTCGATGGCGCTTTGAACGTCGATTTGACTGAATTCCAGACCAACTTGGTCCCCTATCCTCGTATCCACTTCCCTTTGGTCACTTACGCTCCCGTTATCTCGGCTGAAAAGGCTTACCACGAGCAATTGACCGTGGCCGAGATCACCAACGCTTGCTTCGAACCGGCCAACCAGATGGTCAAATGCGATCCTCGTCATGGCAAGTACATGGCCTGCTGCATGTTGTACCGTGGTGATGTCGTTCCCAAGGATGTCAATGCTGCCATTGCAACCATCAAGACTAAGCGTACCATCCAATTCGTTGACTGGTGTCCCACTGGTTTCAAGGTATTATTATATTCTGTAAACAATTTAATAATGATTGTAGTTATTAACCTATTTATTATTTTCTTATCTTCAAGGTTGGTATCAACTACCAGCCACCAACTGTCGTTCCAGGTGGTGATTTGGCCAAGGTTTCACGTGCCGTGTGCATGTTGTCCAACACGACTGCCATTGCCGAAGCCTGGGCTCGTCTCGATCATAAATTCGACTTGATGTACGCCAAGCGTGCTTTCGTCCACTGGTACGTCGGTGAGGGTATGGAGGAAGGCGAGTTCTCCGAGGCCCGTGAGGATCTTGCTGCCCTCGAGAAGGACTACGAAGAGGTCGGCATGGACTCTGTTGAAGGTAATTTTTTATTAGAAATGTAACATCCCATTATTTGTTATTAACTTATGCAATTTTTATTTAGGCGAAGGCGAGGGCAATGACGAATATTAAAGAATCTGGATCCTGATCTTTCTGCATTCTGAAATTTGCATGCTTCTTATACGATTTGTTGTGCGAATTTTACTTCACTGCTAATAGCCTCTACTCCATTATTTGCCCAAGCTTTTCAATACAGGCATTTGAAAATCTAGCTGCTTTTGTTACCAGTTTTAACAGTCAGATAATATCACAAGTTATGTAGAAACACCCCTTACATCCGTCAACACCTGACACTTGGAAATGAAACTCAAACCGTGGGCAAGCCTTACAAGGCTCTGTTACAAGGTTGCTGTCTGAAGGGTACTGATGGAGCGGTTGTATTCTTGGCAAGTTAACAAAGAAATGCTTATCGTGAAGTTTTCAACCAGTTATTTTGTTAACTCTGTTTCAAATCAACAACAGCAGTACAGCCGAAATTGATGGGAATGATGAAGCGCAGAGTTGTCGAATTAGTTTTATTGCGCATTTTGAAAGAATCAAACAAATCGAACTATAAAAAACCGCGAATTTGATTTAAGAATTTTCCTAATATCAATCGATACTCGAATTTTCTGAAGGATCCGAGTCGTCGTGCGAGGGACTCAATTCTGGCCACAAAGTTTGATGACACATAGGGCAACGATCTTGAACATACAGCCTAGAAAAAAAATATTAAAATGAATACAAATTAAGAGCCCAACAACTAATAAATGTTTACCATTTGCGGAGACAAACGGCGTGATAGTAATGCCTGCACGGGGTGACTTTGATTAATACCTAATAAGGTAAATTGTGATAAGAATTCGTCAAATGAAAAGGCGTTTGTAGCTAGTAGGCCTACTTACTTTGTTTCCTCGATTGTTTTTCAGGTGATTAAAACAAATAGCACAAACATCATCAATTTCCATGTGTTCTTCAACTGATTGGAGGGTAGCAATTTTACAAACAGCTATTCTCCGTTTCTGGTAAATCTCCCATCCCCTTAGCGCTTCATCCCAGAAAAAGGAAAGGTTAAAGTACCCGTGCAGTCCAAACAGGATTGCACGACAAGTACCGCCACTTTCCAAAATCAGCGCGATTCCCGAATTGATCATCATGACTAATCCAATTACATATTCGATGACACGCCCAACGAACCTAGGGGAAGAATTCAATTCAAGAGTTATATCCATCACCAAGACGACTAAACGTTCACGAAATACTTGATGCGGTAAACGTGATCATCCAATTTGTCCCATAATTCCTGATGCCTTGCGTCTACTAAGAAGACAATGTAGAGAGCCAAAGATATGGCGATTTTGCATAGAGCCTCAACGCTAAATCCGCTGACGGCTAATAACCAGGTACTTATTGAATGTGTGGTCCACAGCACATAAAGACCACTTAATAACGCTAAGGTTAACGATCCGCTAACCAATAGCGCTCTTGCGTGTCGTTTAAAATCCAGGTTGGCACTGTATAAGGAAGCCGTAAAATGTAAAATTGATATCCGATTAAAATGATCTTTCTACTCTACCTGGCGGCAAGAGACATCAAGACTGTATCGACTGAAGTGTAGGTAAAATGTAAAAAACATGTAGTTATGAGTACTAAAATCCGCATGAGGCGAACAATGCGGGAAGCTGGTTTTAATGTGCTTAATCCGTATTGAAATGAAAAAATTACGAATAAGGTGGCTGCAAGTGGTCCGATATGAGTCGATCTCTCACCAGGTATTTGCATAAACTCTTGGCTCTTTATATAGACCTACAGTATAACATATACACAAATGTAAAAGTAAAAATCTGGTTGCGTTAAAATTTACAGGTAATCTAATTACCTTGGCACAAATACATGAGAAAACTGAAGCCATGCCCAATAGTGCCGGCAAAGTTTCACATCCGCGAACCATCACAATTTTCAGTAGTGTTTTAAGACTTTCGACATCAGTCCATGCCAATTCGGATGAGGCCAAATAGATGTAGATGTGGATTCCGCAACGCATTAGCCAAAAACTGCGGAATATTAGCGGAATATTCAAACGAAGCCATTCTGATTCGAAGAAAGCCAAAATTCCATCATTTCTGATACCCCAAATGATATGCGCAATTTGTCCATTCACCACTTTGCACACCTAATAATTAATAAAAAATTAGTAACAGACTCTGTGATTGCTAAATTATAAAATTAGCCTACGTACTAAATTATAATTCATCAAACCAACACTGATATAATGGGCTACGAGGAGATAATAGCACCTTTGTATGACAGTGTCCATTGGTAATAAAGTGGTAAAACTGGGTAATAAAAAACAAAGCCCCAATGTTCCCTGCAGCCAACTGTTATTGATTGGCGGATACTGACAAAAAAAAAGATATGCGATTGCCAAAAATATTTGGAGCGCAAGGTTACCAACAACATCTGTCAACACCGTCAAGGCTGTTAATGCATCGAAAGCAGTTCCGTCAAGATTCAAAATTGCTCCAAAAGATGCGGTGGAAGAAGCCGATGACAAATGGTTGAAAACTTTTAGATTGAGATTTCGGCTCAGAACCACCATTGAGATAGATAGCAAAAATGAATATAATTTGATAAGATGTTGCGTCCATAATGTCAAAGCAAACATAGAAACACACGAAGCTGAAAAGTAAAAGTTTATGATTAAAACTCATGGCATACAAAAGTAATGGTATATTCTACCTGTGAATAAGGTAATTATCTGCAGGAGAAGTCCGCAAGATCCATTACATCCTTCAAGGCCAACATCAAGGAAATTGGAGAGCGTCGTTGAAACGTTAAATTCTATCACATTAATAGCATTTTGATTCAACTTTGGGAACATGGAAGAATTATACATGTCAACTAAAGAATGATGCGCTTCGTACAACAAAGTATGATATGACTCTCCCGTCACATCATCGAAATCAGATTCCTTGTGCAACGGAAGCAATGTACATGGATATATTCCAAGGTAAGCAATTCTAGACTGGAAGACTTCATCTAGCAAAAATAAAGCAGGAATCCTAATAAGTATGTCCATATAACTAGCAAGGACTTGTCTGGTGTCCATGTCGAATGATTTCTTCTTTAAACACTTTCACTGAACGTTTACTGATGGATCCAGATTTTCCGAATTAATGCGCTTGGATGCCATCATCCGAAATCCCGACCGCATAGCAACAACAATGAAACAACACTACCAAGTAGTTCTAATGTATATCCACCATTTCTCCTTGGTAGCTGCTGGGAAATTGAAGCAGTGCATTTTTGAGGTTGTTTGTTAAGTTTGTTTTTTATTCTTTACTTTGGAGCTATACACAGAACACGATAGGGTGATACATATCTAGAAACCGGAATGCGCGGTATAAACCGGTTCTACAAACTCCACCTTTAGCCTCAGGTACTTTCCAGCCATTGACGATTCTGGTTCGCTTGAGAGAAAAATTCCGAGAGACTTTCATACGAAAATTTTCTTGGTCAGTTCGGTTTATTATTTGAAAACGAATCAAGAACCGATCGATATCGAACAAAAGATCGTGTTTCAAAGTATAGAAAACGGTCAGACTTTGGCTAAATTAGAAACTAACTTCTGAGTCCTTAGAGTTTGAAAGACCACTGAGAAGTTCCGATTGAAACGAAAATTCGGTTGAAAATCAAAACCCAATTGAAATATTTATCATTAACCACATCCTACTTTGAAGGAAACTGGTCGATGTGGTCAAGGGATAGCACAAATAAATAGGTCACGTAATATAATAGATCATATTCCTATCTCTATCTCAAACCCCCAGTTGTTTAAAAATGAAAATGCACGCACGTAAAAGAAGTGTCAAAATTACCCGCCATTTTTCCATGTAACCGTGTCGACTAGGTGCACAGGATTTTTAAAATGTATAAGAAGGTTGAAGTTAGTTAACAATAGTACCGTAGTTGATGATTATAAACGAAGAAACATAAGCAAGACATAAATCTTAGTTTGAATGAAAATCCCAATTAAAAAAGCCACAAACAGATTTGTAAAGATCATTCACTCATGTATTACCCCTCCAGATAAACTTCACAAAAACAGACAGAAAATGTTTCATCTCATTCACGCAAAATGAAAAATAATAAAATAAAATCAGGGACCAAGGGATAAGTTAATTTTTTATCCTATAAACAGACTCGAGAATTACGAAGTAGGACGCATCGACCTCCGCACACATTGGAAAATGATTCGAGCTCTCAAGAAAGTGTTTTTGTAGCAATTTTGTGTAAATTAGTTATTAGCTTATAACTCATCTTTAGTGGAATCATCAGCCTCCTCATCTTTGGAAGACTGTGAACCGCCTGCTCCTTGGTAAAGTTTAGCAATAATGGGCTGCACAACATCTTCAGCATCCTTCTTTTGCCTCTTGAAGTCTTCGGCATCAGCCTCAGCGTTGTTTTCTAACCACTTGATCTTTTCATCGATGATGCCTTCAATCTTCTCCTTCTCAGCGTCCGACAACTTGCCTCCGAGCTTTTCCTTGTCTCCAAGTTGGTTCTTCAAAGAATAGACGTAGGATTCGAGTTCGTTACGGGCTTCGACACGCTCCTTCAGCTTCAAATCTTCATCGGCGAACTTCTCGGCATCTCGAATCATACGCTCGATATCTTCAGGAGTCAAACGGTTCTGGTCGTTGGTGATGGTAATCTTTTCCTTGTTTCCGGTGCCCTTATCTTCAGCAGACACTTGAAGGATACCGTTGGCGTCGATTTCGAAGGTAACTTCAATCTGGGGAACTCCACGAGGAGCAGGGGGGATGTTGTTCAAGTCGAATTTTCCTGCAAAGATAAATCAAAGTTGTCATTTTCATATTCGTAACCAAGTCAACACAAATGTATTTACCAAGAAGATGGTTGTCCTTGGTCATTGGGCGCTCTCCTTCGAAGACCTGGATGGTGACGGTGTGCTGGTTGTCAGCAGCGGTGGAGAAAATTTGAGATTTCTTGGTTGGGATGACAGTGTTACGTGAGATCAACTTGGTCATGACTCCACCGACGGTTTCAATGCCCATAGTCAAAGGGTTGACATCGAGAAGGACGATCTCGCCAGTATCTTGCTCTCCGCTCAAAACTCCAGCTTGGACAGCAGCTCCGTAAGCGACGGCTTCATCAGGGTTGATACCTCGACTGGGTTCCTTGCCGTTAAAGAATTCCTTGACCAACTGCTGAACCTTAGGGATACGGGTGGATCCTCCGACCAAAACGATCTCATCAATGTCGGTTTTCTTCATATCGGCATCTTCAATGACTTTCTGGACTGGCTTCATGGTCGAGCGGAAGAGATCCATGTTCAATTCCTCGAACTTGGCACGGGTCAAGGTCTCAGAGAAGTCATCACCCTCGAAAAAGCTTTCGATTTCAATCCTAACCTGTTAAGGAGACAATAAAAAAATAAATAACCGGTTTTAAAGATTGCTAAAAGTAACTCAACATACTTGATGGGCCGAAGAGAGAGCACGCTTAGCCTTTTCGACTTCACGACGGAGTTTCTGGACAGCGCGGTTATCCTTGCGGATGTCCTTGCCCTTCTTCTTCTTGTACAGCTTGATGAAATGTTCCATGACACGCTGATCGAAATCTTCACCTCCCAAATGGGTATCACCGTTGGTTGCAATTACTTCGAAGACTCCGTTATCGATGGTCAACAAGGAAACATCGAAGGTGCCGCCACCCAAGTCGAAAACCAAGATGTTCTTCTCTCCATCCTTTTTGTCAAGACCATAAGCAATAGCAGCAGCAGTGGGTTCGTTGATGATACGCATAACGTTAAGTCCTAAAAAAGCAGAATAATGTTATGATACCGTGGGTACATAGTCTCTTAAAATTTCCTTACCAGCAATGACTCCAGCATCTTTAGTGGCTTGACGCTGAGCATCGTTGAAATAAGCAGGGACAGTGACGACAGCGTGGGTGACTTTCTTGCCAAGGTAAGCTTCGGCAACCTCCTTCATTTTACCCAAAACCATGGCAGAAATTTCCTCTGGAGCAAACACCTTGGTGCCCTGGGAGGTCTCAACTTGGATGTATGGCTTGGCATTCTTCTCAATCACCTGTTTTAAAACAACTTTAGTACCACAATCATGAAATTGAGCAGCTAATTCAAACATACCTTGAATGGGAAGAGCTTGATATCGTGCTGGACAGTGTGATCAGTCCAGTCACGACCAATAAGACGCTTGGCATCAAAGACTGTGTTTTCAGGGTTGGTAGTAAGCTGGTTCTTAGCAGCATCACCAATAAGACGTTCATTATCAGCAGTGAAGGCAACATAAGAGGGTGTGATACGGTTTCCTTGATCATTGGGGATGATTTCAACACGACCATTTTTGAATACACCCACACTACAAGAAACATAATACTTTAGCATTTTGAAGAATATAAAGATAGTTCATGTAATTTACCAGGAGTATGTGGTTCCCAAATCAATACCAATTACAGTACCAATATCCTTGTTCTTCTCTTTTTCATCCTTGGCTACAGACAAAGCTACAAGAGCTAAGCTGAGCAGTAGAAACTGCACTCCAAATCTCATTTTCAGTTTGTTACAAGAGGTGGTGTAGAAGAAATTAAACTCTGAAATCAAAAAGAATACTACGTCAGCACTTTTATCAAACGTGGCCAGGTGAATGAACTGCCGTGACACGACATAAAAGCCGGTGAGACAATATTTATGAAAAAACCAACTTCTACTTCACAAAAAAACTACACAAGCATCAATAAATCGAAAGATTACATATTGAAATAGACTTACTCAAACAATAAGACAAATACGAATATTGGACGAGGAAGAATTCGCAGGACTATCTTATAACTTTTTACCGGTGTTGAGGTTGACGTTGTAATGACGTGAAATTGTTCTCGAGCAGATTATATGTAGAAGTCCACCAGAGGAGCCACTGCTCTATTCGAATGTGTTGGCCTTCTCTGATTGGTCCACGACAGAGAAAAAACATGTGTTGGACCAATAGGAAAAATAAGAGTAACAGAGAGAAAAAATCCTTTTTCTCAAATCTAACACTGCCACGCAGCTAATCATTTCATTGGCATTTAACTGACGAAATAATCTAATTTCAATATTCATACGATTGTTTTCATTGCCAGATATTTCAATTGATGACATCGATTTTGCTATTACAGCAGGATGTTGTGACTTGTGACGTTCGTTGTGACGTGGAGCCATGTCATTGGAGGCTCTCGCAACCATCGAACGACTAATATTCTAAAGAGGAGGAAATCACCGTTATTTCTGTTTTATTGTAGGGGAAAAATTGTTCTTTCTGGTATAAGCAAATAAACTGCAAAAGAAAAACGGTCATGGTAATATTCAGATTGAATTCATTTTCCACAGAAAACAAACGTGTGTAAAATAAAATGAAAATGGCACTTGTTTCAAAAAGGAAAAGTGTTCTTCTGCATGAATCATATGATAGCTAGGTTTTAAAGTGTGCATTAAATCGACTACATCTAAATAGAGTATAACTGAAATTGCAGGACAATTTAAACATTTTTTTTAGTTTATACGAATTTTTAAAAAGTTTTTTTGTACTGGTCATTGTTAAAAATCAAATATGCCAAATATTGATTTTAATGAAAGTGAAAATAAAAATTAATGAAACATTCAATTAAAATAAAATATTTCATGGGATCAGCAGGTTCGTAACTTATTATTAGATTCCAGAACTATCTTTGACTTCCGGTTACATAAAAATCAAAGAATTACATATCGAGCGAAAAAAATATATCGAGTAGCTTTTTGAATCGATTGTAGTGATCGATTGTGTGTGTTGGCACTTCTGCACATGTCAGACTTTCTCAGTAAAACATATTAATTAGATATAAAAATATATATTTCATCATGACGGAAACCAAGTCAAATGATTCTGAAAACAATGCCAATATACAACCGACACAACAACCATCGAATACTAAAAACGGTACAGTGATTCATTTTATTGAAATGTTATCTGTTCCAACAGCTGTGACTCTATTCCAATTTTGTTGACACAGATTCAAGCAAAGGACCAGAAAGTATTTATACTATACCACTGTTGAAATTAATCAAAGAGGCGCAACAACAACATGGCCTTCGACACGGAGATTATCAAAGATATCGAACATACTGTTCTAGCCGTTTGCACAGGTAAATAGACTTGATTTTGAAGTGCGAGTTGTATTGCACTTTCTAACACAGTTTCTTTGCTCAGGTTGAGAAAAGTCCTGCATTTTCCTCAAGGAGATAAAAAAGGATTCAAGAAGAGGGTAAAAGTTCATATCTCAATGTTGATTTGATTCTTTAAACAATTTAAGATTTTCGCAGGAAGTCACTTTGGACAATTTAAAGGATGAAAAGTTTGTTTATCTTCCCTTAATTCAAGCTGAAAGGGCTTGGGGATATGCAATGCAGCTGAAACAAGAATCCAATACTGAACCTCGGAAAAAGTTTCATTTGGTTGCCAGACTACGTAAGGCTGTAAGCCACACAATTCATTTGGAATACATTTGCCAGAGTCCTCTATGTGATGCAAGAACTAAACTGGAAGCTCAAGCCTATTCAGCTTGGATGCAAGGGACTCTTTTCTTCGAACTTCAAGAATGGAAGCAGGCCAGTGAAAAACTTGTGCTATCCCAAACCATTTATGAAAAACTGGCATCCGCCCTTAATGAGGACGAACAAATCTTGTACAAACAACGCGTGGAAGAGCTTAATCCTAATTTGCGTTATTGCGCTTACAATATTGGCGATTCCAGCGCCCAGCAAGATCTTTTGAATATGCGCAGCAAGGGTGGAAAATCGGAATTGGATGTCTTGATCGCTCAGACTCGTGAAAAGCAAGCGGCTAGCCTTCTGGAAGTAACGTGGCGAGGCCGTACAGTTCCCGTTCGTTTGGAGAAAATTCGTGTATTCTTATTGGCATTCCAAGCTCTTGATTCTAGCATGGGAAAAGCCAATGACTTTGAAGCAAAATTGTCGGGATACGAAACTATTTTGCTCGATTGTAAAGAAGCTATTCAGTCTTTAAAAGAGGATTTGGCAGCGGTCGCGAAAACCAAGGTTGATGTTCAAACACCTCAATTGGGCTCGCAGCAATACCTGCTGAGTTATTTGACATTTTTGCGAGCAACGCTGACTATTGATCGAAATTTAGTGATGGTTGAAGTATTCAAGAAAAATTTCGCCGCTTACCAGGTATTTCAATTTAAATCTCAATTTGAATTAGAATTTCATTCGTTTATTTATTTTTCTATGTAGAGCGGTGAATCGAAAAAAGTTGCCAAACCGCAAGAGGGTGTGAAACTTTATGAAGCAATGGTTCAATTGTCTGGCGAGTTGCAAAGCCTGCAAGGAATAGAGAACGACAAGAAATTTCAAAACGACCTGGAGTTGTTTGTGAAAATTTTCAAAGCCTTCCGTTGCTATTACATGGCGTTGACATGCCAGGGCAACCGTCAGTGGGCTGAAGCTTTGGCTTTGTACCAGCGAGCTGAAACTTACATCAACCAGACAGAAGGGAAAAAGCTCGGCGACTCTGAATTTACCAAGTACAGCCGTGTGGGCCAAGATTTAGTTCATCTGCGCAGTCTCGTAAACTCAGGCAAATGCGCAGCCCACGCCCAGAATATCCTCGGAGTAGAGGATATCAATGCTGCCATGAGTGGACTTACCGTGCGCTCTAAAAAGGTATGCACCTGATATGCTCATGCCCTGTCTGCAATAATTTCTACAAATCCTTGTGTTGTTACTTGCAGAGTTTATCACTTCGCCTGGACGAGTTTGTGGAAGATTTAAGCTTAACAACCGCAACCCCTAATGTCATCAAGTTGCCACCGACTATGGCACCCGTGCCTTGCAAGCCGCTGTTTTTCGATCTTGCTCTTAACCATATTAGTTTCCCATCATTGGCGGAGAATATGGAAAATAAGAAGAGTACAGGAGCCGGAATTACTGGATTCGTCAAAGGCTTGTGGGGTTGGGGCGGAAAGAAATGAGATATCCACCAGGTCAACGAGAAATAAAGGGAACATTTATAGGTTCTCAATTACTATTGGTGTATTGGTGGAAAAAAAATACAATTTCATTTCAACCTTAACTTCATCAGATCGATTTCGTTATAGATGTGGTAGCGATGGATAAAACTGGTTGAGAGATCACAGGGCGAGTCAAAATAGTAGCGATATTTTAAAATTTGCATCAATGCCGGAAATGGAGATGCATGGGTCTGTCGCGTTCCATGAATTGGTCAACATGTCGAGAGAGAAGAGGTAGGAACATGGGCGGATTAACGCCGTTTAAATCGGAACAATTATGAGTTGGAGCGTACAATTGCAAATGAATTCTAGTGACGGAAACACCGAGAACCACGATAATGACGAGGTACTGCAAACAACAGTATATCAAACAGATCATGAAAAGGACTTGTGGTGAAGGTTGTGTCAATATCGAAGCCATCATGAGCGAAAATATCAGCTCAGAGGAAGGTAATGCAGACGACATTACATGTCGTATTTGATGAAATTTAGTCGTGAGATTCATAACTGTTTAGTGCACAAACAACAGAACGTTATTATACATTATATAAAACAAAAACTCAAGAGCAAGGTTAAAACTTGTGTGTGTACTGTTCTTACTAAATTTCATGTTGTGTGTGTGTGGCAGTTTTGTGTCTATAGCATGAGCTACTCCAATTACCAGTTTCCAGACTGAACTGAGCCAACAAATTCTTTTTCCTACCATTTTTGTCTTTCTACCCACGGTATTTATACATTTCCTTTTTGGGCAAAAATTTGCTTCAGGGCAAACTGGTCTTTTTGAAGACTATAAAGGTCTTTCGACGTTGTGACAACGTTATTTGCTTAAAACAAAAATTCCACCCTCTGCATGTTTTAGACGGACTAGAAAAACGGCCAAACCGATGCCAAAGTAGACGGAACTTTTCTAGCTCTACGTGACCTGATTTCCTTTTCCGACTGATACCTAACAACGGAAACTATTTTTAAATGCGAGCTCCCCGACGTCAGGGTAAAATAAAAAAAACAATTATTGAAAATAAGACTAAATGTTTTAAAGGTTTTAATAGAGGAGAACAACTAGTTGCAATTCTGGTTACTTTTTCTTTTTAAGGACATGGACGCTTTGATATGCTACCTTTGCAATTATTTTGGATAGCAGGTTGTTTTAAAGCGTCATTTTAGCAGGAATTCTCAAAGTCAAATGAATTCCTATGGGACAATTTTACCTACGCCCTTGCAAGTGTATGAACTTTTTGTCCATTTTAAGGGGTAAATCGTTCTTTAATTGAGGAAATCTTGACCTCGGCAATAACATAACCTCTATATTTTTATTTTTAGATGGAAATCGTATCTTCTAGAGAAAAAGAATTTCTCCGAATTCCACCGTTCAATTTCTATAGGCTTATTTGGCAAATTGTTCTTTAATAGTCGACAAGTGCACCTCTCTTAAACCGATTTCCGTTTAATAACCCCAAATGAATTTAGAAATCCACAAGGACTTAAAGTGGCTTCCTTATTCATCCGCTGGTAACTCTCGAAGTAAAATACTATTTATAGAATTAGTGTTAATCTAGCCTATATCGCATACGTCGGTAGACATGAAGATGTCGAATCCAGGACATTGACGTCAAAATTCTAATTAAAAAAAAATTAAAACAAGTAAATGTTGAGCAAATATTTAAATAGTTGGTTAAAATGAAAGAAAACATATTGTTTTTAGAAAGATTGACGCGTAGGGTCCATCTCATCAATGTGCGTTGGCAGCTATATATGGAGCTGGGAAACGTTTCGGATTGGCTATTGGCTGCAATGGACGCGAGCTGAGACTGCTGTTTCTAAGTTTACACGGGCTTTTGCTTCCGCGCACGCTATGGATTGTGCCGGGCTACTGTAAGCGTGTATACGGGGATTGGCATGTAGGAACCCGAGCCGGGCGTCGGCGACGGGTTAGCCTATAGTTAGCCAGGGTATATAAAGGACGGACGCCGAGATGTTCATTGCCCAGTTCTCTCTCAAGGAGCTACTGGAACATACTCGACCTTCTCTCCTTTTGAACTAAATCTTTCATCATGGTGAGGCCCATTCTGCATCAAAATTCTTAGCACCTGTGATCTTTAAATTTGTTCGGACTTGAATCGAAAACAAAATCAGTGTTTGTGAAAATTTTCCATTTCGTCTTTTAAAAGCCAAACAAATTGTGTTTCTCTCGAGTACCCATCGTGATCGGCACCTCGTATACAGTCCAACAACTCTATACACAGTTCCGGTTCCGAAAATAGAATCGAGGGTGCCTCACGACGGGCACTACAATTTGACTAGTGTACAACTTCTATAGTAGCTCGGAATAGAAATCTTTCTTAAACAGCTGCCTTGTTTTCTGGAAGATGTGAATAGCTTTTTAACCCTCCAAATTTTTCCAAATTCGACAGGGTGATGTAGAGAAGAAGAAGAAGAAGAAGAAGAAGGAAGAGGAACCCGCCGCTGATGCCGCTCCCGCCGCCGCTCCCGCTCCGGCTCCCGCAGCTGTAATTCATTATTACCTAATAGTTTCATTTTTTTTAATATCCCAATAATAATAATTGATTGAATTATTTTAGAGTTCTACCAAGTCTGGTTCGACTGGTGGCTCCAAGAAGCAGGCCGCTCGCTCTGGCAGTAATGTCTTTTCGATGTTCAGCCAGAAGCAGGTTGCCGAGTTCAAGGAAGGCTTCCAGTTGATGGACCGCGACAAGGACGGAATCTTGGGCAAAAATGATTTGCGCGCCACTTACGACGAGCTGGGCCGCATCGCGTCCGAGAAGGAATTGGACGAGATGCTCAAGGATGCTCCAGGACCCATCAACTTCACCGCCTTGTTGATGATGTTCGCCGAAAGGCAATCTGGAGGTGCCGATGAAGATGAAGTTGTTATCGCTGCCTTCAAATCTTTCGATGATGGCACCGGTCACATCGATGGTGAGAACTTGCGACACGCCCTCATGACCTGGGGTGAGAAGTTCTCCGCCAAAGAAGTCGATGATGCCTACGCTGAGATGACCATTGACAACGCCAACCGCATCGATTGCAATGCACTCATCCAGATGTTGACCTCCTCTCCAGCTGAGGAAACCGAAGGCGAGGCTGCTTAAATTCTTTTTTCCCCACCACCTCAAAAAAGTCGTTGTTTTCTCTCCTTTTTCTTCTTCTGTCTTTTCTCTATCATTAAAAAAACAAAACAAAAAGAAATTCACATGCAATCTGCAAGATCATCAGCAGAATAACAACAACAACAACAACAACCTAAAAAATAAACTGTTTCAAGAAAATCCTTCCTGCTATGATTTTTTCCTTCATTTTGTGCTATGGGAGTTGTTTGAGTCTGGTTCCTATCAACACCAGTTTAAAATAGTGATGACTTCCAAATACAACTACTCTTAGACCGGAATTGGAGGTATTGTGAATATATCATCCGTCTTAATTGTCTCTTTATTTATTTCAACTCTAAAAATCCTACTAAACTATAAAGCTACTTTTTCTGGAGCGATATGGTTACATTCAAAAGTTTCGCGGGTCATTTCATTTTGGTTTTTCGCCTCGAGAGGCCAGGAGGGTAGGCTAATCACAATCTCAATGTCAACAAAAATCGCAGATTACCGTTTACGTCATCGTGAGTCTGCATGTTTTGTTGTAGGTTCACTTTTTCCGCAAAAAATTCATGGGAATGAGCTTACTGAGCTGTGTGTAATATGCTCGGTGAAAGTATACTAAAGACCATAGGCTGGAAAACAACAGTAATCGAGGACGTTGAGTGAAAATACAAGTCGGCCTTCAGACGTTAATGCACAGTCGTTCTCAGCGTTACTATGTCATCCGTTGTTGCATTTTCGGCCTTGATCGAAAAAAAGAAAGTGATGTAGAGTTTGTGGAAGGTACATATTTGCTGCTGTTTAGTGTTGAATTGAACTTCAGTGTATGAACGATATTGCTGGTGCCCAAGAACATCTTTGTGCAACAGATCACGACATTGCTTTAGTTTACTACAATTCCATTGAAGAATTGTATCTCCACATTTGTCTAAACTTTGGTCAATAATCAGAGATTTTGGTGTTGTACTGGTTGGGCTTATCACTTACTTGCCACATCAGTGATAAACGTTATTGTGGTATGTGTAAACATGTGGAAATAGGGTCCACCAGATGACAAACTGTGATTTCAAAGGGTAGTTTCTAATGGATACCAAACAGATTATTATTAATTTCATTGACATTCTTCTGAGGGTTCCATCCCTGTTTATTCTAGATGAAGTATTCCAATCTAGTTTAGCTGATCTTGGATTGTATCCATGTTCGCTACTCCCATTGCACAAAGAGGCAGATTTCGATGATGTAGTGGGGGATTCTAACCACACATTATCCAGGCCTCTCCATTCAGTAGCAAATTACGATATAGGAGTGTTTGGTAATCTAAGCCAAAGTCTCATTAAGGTCATTGAGTTTGATGGCTCTTCATTGTCATTGTTCAACATCGACATTGCTGTTTGCCAAGGGTTATTGGGCTCCATCCTACAGCTAGCCCTGTTACTTTCAGGTAAATTCATTCATTCACTTCTACAAATTCAGTTAATTCAATCTTAATTCTATTCCAGCAACATGTGCCGCGTTGTTTACATTGACATTATGGACGAAACATCTTGTGAAAATCTACGAATTTCTTTTCTCCTTGTTGCTGGTGACTGCCAGCTATCATTTTAACCAGCAAGCCTCCATCAGTTTAGCAACAGCTACTATTGTACCTTTGAGATCGTTATGGAGGCTCGAATTGGAAGTCGTTTTCCGAGCGATACCTGGTCTATTTTTTATTATTTTGAACATCGGTACTCAGTCAGTATTGGCGTCGGGCTATCTTGTGGTCAACTTTGGTCCTTCTATTCCTGTTCTGCAAGGATTGCTGGCGTTATGTTTCCTTGTACCTAGTTTGACTGTGATGATTCCTATGGAGAGAAACTCTTTCCCTCTATGGTGTTTTATACTACTCTCACTCCACATTGCACTTGTGGTTTGGATCAACTTTTCTCTGGTACTTAATACTTTCTATATTTTATGATGCTCACTTAAACGAAAAATTATTTATTTATTTATTTATTTCATCATCATCATTTATGGATATTGACCCTATCGTAAACATTATTTAGGTCTATAAAGAAGTAAAGGAGCGGATTTCTTATGTCGTTTCTTTTATTCGAACGGAGGGATTCATGGCTTTCGCCGAAGCAGAATGGCTTCGCTTAAACATCCCACTTATTTTCCGTACTTTTTGGATGATCCGCTTTGGAATGCATCTGTACATATACTTGGCTTCTACGGAGTTTGGTGACTGGGCTGATGGCGATAATTTAAAAACATTATTTAAAGTCATGCTTATCCGCGGATGCGAAACTTTACCCGCCATCCTAGGGATGTCGTCCATTTTCTCGTGGTTCGCCGGAAAGGTACGATCCATATAAAACACCCGTAAATTATATTAAATATCTAATAATAATGTCTGTGTTTTCCTTTCTCCAGTTTTACGTCATGTGTCAGCTCTTTTTAATGATACCACACGATGAGGTTTCTCACGTCGGTCCCGTTTCGGCAGTACTTTTCATCATTTTGGCCTTTCAAAATGGATTGAGCACATTGCAACCAGCGGCTCGGCTCGTCCGTTTAGGACGTAATATTGTTCTCCTATTGGCTTGCTTCCTCCATTTTGTACATAACGCTGTCGACCCCGTTTTGATGTCTCTTGCGGCCAGGTTTCTATCCATTTACCAACTTTTACATATTTTTTTTAAATTACTGATATTTAACTTTCATTTACAGTGCTAATCCCGATATGACTCGTCACGCGCGAGCACTCGCTGTCAGCAGTATTCTTACTATCGTCGCCTTTTGCGGTCTATACTTTCTCTGGACGACTCACTCAATCAGCACTTGGTTATTAGCTGTGAGTGGTTTTAGTCTAGAAGTCATCTGCAAAGTTTTCGCTTCTCTAGCCCTCTATGGACTTTTCCTGATCGACGCAAAGCTCAGTGAATTCTGGGATAAATTAGATGACCACGTCTACTGCGTCAGGTAAAAATATTTTGCTACATTGTCTTCGACCATAAATGTCTACTACAATTGGTCGATTTGTCACTTACTGAATTGCTGTTAGGGATGCCATAAAAAACTTTTCAGAAATATGGTTTTACCATATTACCACTTGAAAATTTTATTGCCTCTTAAATCGTGACTACTGCTGAGTAGGGATAAGGAATAAGTCGTAAATCGACTGTCATGCTGTGAATTGAAAATGTTGAATTTAATAGTCGTTTAGATGAATTTACCAATAATTGGTGCGAACTCGATTTACTTCCATACGTTTTGCGCAGTGATATAAGGGATTTGAGTCGTGACTAAAGCTATTTTTTAACCGACAGAGAAATTGTTTTTAGCTTCTGGTTTTGCTTTATTTATACAAAAGAAGCGTGGTAACTAACCCAAATCGTTTTGTTGATTTCAGATTTGCCGGTCGAGTATTAGAGTTCCTCGTCGGTTTATTTCTACTCTGCAATTCTGCCTTCATTTTGATTTACGAAAATGGTGGAGCCATTCGTGCCGTGCTGGTGGGTTTGCACGCTTATTTCAATTTGTGGTGTGAAGCACGAGTCGGTTGGAAGATTTTCACTCGGCGTCGGACAGCCGTTCATAAAATCGCCACCCTCGAGACAGTTAACGAATTGGACAAACTGGATGACGTTTGCGCAATTTGCTTTCATGACCTAAAGCCAAGTGGCCCTAATAATGTAAGTCAAATTTCGCCGCCAAATAAGATTGACAATGGCCTATAACACATTCAATTATTTTATTAGGTGACGGTCAAAGTAGTTGTTACTCCGTGCCGACATTACTTTCACGCCGTCTGCCTCCGCAAATGGTAATTCTCGGTATGAAATTATCACTGACACGATTTCGTAATGGTTTTTTAATTCACAGGTTGTATGTGCAAGATCGTTGTCCCATGTGCCACCAGACTCTTTGGTCGCAACTGAATTCTTCTGTCGACGAAGCCGCCGGTCCACGCTACGAAGATCAACTTCAGGAGCACTTACACTTGGATTGAATGAACCACCTAATGTGTATGCAGTCTATAATTTGCCGAATAGTTGATTGAATTGCTGAAAACTAGTTTAGAATGATCGTCAAGAACGCGTATTAAAAACCCGTCTTTCAAAGTCCTCGCATCATCAATAAAAACTGTCCGTGCACGAAAATAATGCTCAAGAATTTTGTATTGGAAGGTAGGGCCAAAAACAAGCTACATAACATAGACTTTCTCTGCATCTTTGACAGCGAAGACTTCCTTGGTGCGAGGACATGTGACCATTCCATTGTTGCTCGATGCCATAGTCCGCAAGGCCTGTCGATTTAAAACAAACATAATAGGGTTGGACTGGTGCACGAAACCTGAAATAAATACCTGCTCTCCGTACACACGGCCGTTGGGTAGCATCATAGGTAAGTTATGTTCGTTGAGAGGTAAGCCCGAAAGGCGGCAGATCAATCTTGATTGTGAGCAATGAGCGTGAGGTAATCGTTCAGCCAACTTGTTCAATGGTTCTTGGCACACGGGACATTCAGCATTCCTCTGATCCATTGGGCGATAACATTGCCTGTAAAAATTCAATCGATTAAAGTGAAAAATT
This sequence comes from Daphnia pulex, assembly GCF_021134715.1. Classification (NCBI taxonomy): domain Eukaryota; kingdom Metazoa; phylum Arthropoda; class Branchiopoda; order Diplostraca; family Daphniidae; genus Daphnia; species Daphnia pulex. The sequence goes on from NC_060017.1 coordinate 5,615,286, forward strand.
GGAAATGGCGTTAAAACTTACGGAGTTTTCATTGCGGAGAGTCCAGCTTGCAACGCAACAGCCAACACAGACAATGGAGCCAACTGGTAGAGGCGGAAATAGTCTTGACGGAATTCTTCAGTCAAAGCATTCCACCTTGACGTATCGAGCAACTCCTTGTATGGTGATACCTCTGAAATGCGTACACGAATTAGTATCCTTAAATATATCCGGTTACATTTTTCTAGAACTCACGAGTGTCAGAAGGGAACGCAAGGAGGGCGAGAGCGTGTTGAAGTTCCTCCCAGGGCACATCGTCCATGTTGGTCAAGTACTTCCGGGCGTGCCGTACAGCGTCCATTCGGCGATCAGACCTGATGAGTTCGACAAATTCTTGTTGTCGGAGATGAAATTCCAGGGTAGATTTAATTTTCCTCAGTTTGCTTTTGTGATCGTGAATCCAGGCCAAAGCAGCTTGAGTCTGTTGCTGGGCCAGGGTCAATTCAACATTTCGTGCAACCAAGAAAATGTCCAAGTTAGTAAGCTCTGCCAATTCTGGATTCTGCTCAACCATTTTCTGAGCTGTTCAAAAAGAAACTGATTATAAGGAAGATGTTGGTATCCTAAGGATATTTACCAGTGTTGTAATGACCAGCTCTCAGTAGATGTTCAACAAGGTACCTTTCTACTCGAGTTTTTTTCCAGAGTGAGTATGTGATGGAAGAATCAGTAGTTGGAATAATACCAACAGCTCCCAATTTGAGGTGTTCCACCCTTCTTTTGCAGTTCTGAGCAGCATCCAGCTCATCACTGATGGCTTCTTCAACCTACATCACACATTCCATGTGAGTAAAATTATTAAATAATTATTAATTATTTAAATATTGGTGTAAAGGGATGCCAAGTTGGAACCTTTCGTTTCATTGTCTGTAGTTTGTCAACAGTAGCTCCAAGCAGACTGCATATTTGGTCTACTTGGACAGGTGTTCGAAACAAGCTTTTTTCCAACTCAGTGATTGAATTTTGTACATGTGACACTTCCCTGTCAACAGTTTTCTGCCCTGCACGGAATTTTTTATTCAAGACTTCGTATGGGACCTGCGGGTGGTGAACAAAAGAGAACCCAACGTAAGACAACCGATCCTTGTTAATGAAATAAATATTTTGAAAAACTGAAAGATTCATCACCTTGAGCGTTGGATGTTCCAACGACTTTAAATCAGCCATGACTAAAGGAAAATGGCAAGCTCTTCAAAATACTGCCTAATGTGATGAAAGTTGAAGAAGATTACAAGAACTTTGGGGGGAGAGGGTTGGATGAGAAGAAAGAGAAAAGTAAATAGTCGATAAATAACGCCATCTACTGGTGAGCAAAGTAACACCAAACCGTGTCATCTAGCGGTAATAAATATTTGTTTTCTTACGTCATAGTATACGAAGCCGAACCGTACAGCAGAGATATTTGGACTGGGTGGAAATATTCACGGTTGATTTCGTTGTCCGTCTCGAACTTAAAGTTCTGAATGTAGACACGTCCCGTACCCTAGCGTTTTCTCTCGAAAAGTTGGGAAGCCGGTTATGATCTCAACGAAAGCGTCCGTTGTGCGCCGGAGGGTGTCTGGTTTAAAAAAATCTAACCGCGACCACCATTTCCAAAGCTTACGGTTAATTTACACCACTTTGTAGATCCGTATCAAATTGTATCATTGTTACTGAATAATGCAAAGCACAAGTGATTGAAACGAAAGTTTCACAAACTTTGCTTTACTCTGTGTTGGTCCTATACTTGTCCATCTGCAAACTTTGTTATACTCGATGCTTTTATCTCTGTTGATCTCATCGGTTGGAATTCCATTACAGTTGGATGCAACCGCAATGAAGAAGAACAAAAGAATTCAGATTGGTCTTATCAAAGAAGTATATTTTTCGTGCGATAAATAACAAGGATGATAAGACGGTTAATAAGAAATAAATTGATTGTCCATCGGCGCCGTCATCATCTCTATTCTCTTGTCAGACGCGCCGAGAAGGAGAAAGGAATAGTAAACTATCAAGAAAAAGTTTTCCCCTTTATTATTTCGTTTCCTGGCGAATATCCAAGGACAACCGGACTTTACAAAGAGACGAAGAGGACCGGTCTCGGATACGCCTAGTATATAGCATAGCAGACTGTGGTCTTTATGTATTTTTGTTTCTCTTCCTAGATGTCGCTAGTTGAAAATCGACCATTTTCATACCGTATGCTTAGCACTTGGACGGCATTTTGGTCATGCTAAGTAACAAAAGTACGTCTAGAGCATTAACCTTAAACATTACTGAGAATGGAATGACTAATTAAAATTCTACAACATTCAAGCTATCCGATATGCTAAAATACTTGTTAATTAAAGGTAGGCAACAGGGAGTTTTCTAGGAAACAAAGATTTGGCGATTTAGTGTCTGTGACCAATTTACGTGTGCCGTATAGCGGTCGTCGCATCAGTCCAGTCCCGGTTGTCCTTGGATATTCGCCAGGAAAAAATAAAACTTCTACAATAGTTTTCCCCTACCCCGGCGCGTCTGACAGAAGCTGAAGAATAGAAACGATGATGGTGGCGACGGACAGCCAAATTCATATACTATTCACTTTTTCATTCCTTATTCTTATCAGATATTTCTTCTATAATACCTTTTTCTCATTTTTTTCCTTTAGATTTTTTTTCTCTTTATTAAATAATAATTCGCTGTACATTGTGTGATACGACCAAGAAACTTTATGTTAGAAATCCAAACTTTTTTGAGAAAAAAAAAATAAAACTATTCCAGAAAACGCTAGATTACACGGTAGAGATTTTTAAATTTAGCTTCGGACAACAAAATCCAGCAAAAATATTTACCCGCTCCAAAATTTTCCCGTGTTTCGTGCGCATTCGATATAGCCCAAGGCTTTTCTTTTGTGATCACAGCACACGTGTCCTGCCTTTAGCCAACCTCCTCCTCCTTCTTTTCACCCCCCACCTCCTCAAAAACTCTTTGCGCGCACTCTGCCGAGTGTGTGAACAAACACATTTTTCCTATTGGGGATTCACTATATATTTTTCTTTTGACTCTTTTTCACTCAGAGAGCGTCTGCCTCCCACCCTCCCACTTTTTTCTGAGGTGGCGGTCTGTCGATTTGAGTCGGTCATAGAAGACTGTGGCGCGTTGTGTAAGCTTGAATATTGCTCTTTGTAAAGTTTGCCAAGGATTTTTCATCCACATCTTCCAGCCCAACACGAGAGTCAGGTAAGAAAATAAAAGTAGCCATTTCGCTAGTGTGTCTTGGCGCCCGTTTGCCAAACAAAAAGAAAACCGCCTCGAATAAAACTCCCTCCTTTTTGTTTCCCCTATCCCGCCGGCACAGAGAGACCAAACCCTCTGCTCAATGCCTTGAGTACGCGCTCAGTGCTTTGCAGTGTTGTAGCGAGAGAACTCCACGCCGACAGCCATTCTACGATTATCTCTCTCTGTGTACAGTGTGTTGTGTGTCTCACTCATCTATAAAACGTTGTGTGCGTCTTGTTCTTCTTCCGCGTGGTGTTTCAGCCATTAAAGACATTCAAGTGTAATTGATTCTTGAATTTATACATTTATTTAGAGGGTTTTTATTAGCAACCAGTGAAAGTTTGACTAGTTTGGACATGGCATAAAACAGGTTGATTGAATTTATTTTCTTGACATTGACAGGTTCGTCGAGGCGGGATTTGAACTTTTAGACGAATAAACAAATTTTGAAAAATTTCGCTGCGTCTGGCCGGCTCGTCTTTCGGGGTAGGTGCTGCTGCTGCTGCTCCTGTCGACATGGACAAGCGCAAGCTGATGCCCAAACGGCAGCGGCTGGATGGTGCCGTCAGGACAGGACCACTTAACGGTAAAAAACAAAAATCTTTAAAACTTTTTATTTCAAAAAAGAAAAAAACCTTTTGTCACGCTTTTCCGGTCTGCACAACACCATCACCGTATAGTCTGTCATCCAGAATCTTGGAAATAAAATAAAAAAGGATAAATGAGATGCACAGGAACTTTGGTGTCTGTCGTGAAAGGCGAGACGTGAAATCCGTTATCATGAAACAGGTTGTACCGGCAGCCATAGTGATGCATTCAACCGACAGTTTTCTAAGGGGGGTGGGTGGCAAAGGAAGATAGGGTGGTGGTGGTGATGTTTTAATTCCTCAATGAATGTTATGTGTGTGTCATTTATCTTTTTTGTCATAGCATGTATCAATATTGTAATCTATTATTATCTTCGACCATAGGACCCCTTCATAGCCGGCCGTTGGTGGCGCTACTGGATGGCCGGGATTGTTCCATCGAGATGCCAATACTCAAAGATGTTGCTACAGTGGCCTTTTGTGACGCCCAAAGTACTTCCGAAATCCATGAAAAGGTATATACATACGTCAACAGGTTTTTTAAATGATTACAGCAGACGTGACGACCTGTTCGATTGAATAATGCGCAAACAGGTTTTGAATGAAGCTGTTGGAGCTCTTATGTGGCACACCATCACGTTGACCAAAGAAGATCTGGAGAAGTTCAAGGCGCTACGAATAATTGTTCGTATTGGCAGTGGTGTTGATAATATTGATGTTAAAGCTGCCGGCGAATTGGGAATTGCTGTTTGTAACGTGCCCGGTTATGGTGTGGAAGAAGTGGCCGATTCGACGCTATGTTTGATCCTGAATCTCTATCGACGTACCTACTGGCTAGCTAATATGGTTCGTGAAGGCAAGAAATTTACTGGACCCGAACAGGTGCGCGAAGCTGCTCAAGGATGCGCCAGAATCAGAGGCGATACACTCGGCATCGTCGGATTAGGTAAAACAAATTTTGGAGCCTTTTTTTCTTTTTTAAATTCGCCCATTTTTAAAATTCTTTTTTCTTTGTTCCAGGTCGGATCGGATCAGCTGTAGCCTTGCGGGCTAAAGCCTTTGGTTTCAACGTCATCTTTTATGACCCTTATCTTCCTGACGGTATCGAACGCTCTTTGGGACTGACCCGGGTCTACACCCTACAGGTATACAATTGGTTTTTCTCAAAAGTCATTGATTGAAATGATTTTGAAATGTTTGTTTTTATCCCATAGGATTTGCTTTTCCAATCAGATTGTGTGTCTCTCCACTGCACCCTGAATGAGCACAACCACCATTTGATCAATGAATACACCATCAAACAGATGAGACCAGGCGCCTTTTTAGTCAACACGGCTCGAGGTGGCCTCGTTGACGAATCGGCTTTAGCTCAGGCTCTTAAAGACGGACGCATTCGAGCGGCCGCTCTCGATGTTCACGAAAATGAACCCTACAACGTGTTCCAAGGTAGTATCAATTAATCAAACGAGTATCTCTTTTGGCAACGTTTCGTGAACTGTTTTTTTGTTTTCGACTCTTGTTGAAGGTCCTTTGAAAGAAGTTCCCAATTTGATTTGCACTCCACACGCCGCTTTCTACTCGGACGTGGCCTCGACCGAACTCCGGGAAATGGCAGCAGGGGAAATCCGCCGGGCTATCGTTGGTCGCATCCCCGATTCTTTGCGTAACTGCGTCAACAAGGTATTTCCGGCCTTGCTCTCCTTTCACAATTTGGCATTGTTTTCATATTTTTCTTTTTAGGAATATTTCCTCGGATCAGGACCCGCATCATCTGCCTATGAATCTTCGGGTGCTCCTGGGAGCGGACCCGGAGGTCTTCCTTCTCTTCCGGCTGGATTGAATGGTGGTTATTATGGTGCTCTTCCAGGCGTACCTGTTCAACCGGCCCATAGTTCCGCTCCGGTTGGTCTGCTTGGTCCTGGTGGACCCATGAGCAGTTTAGTTGGCGCTCCGGGTATAGTTTGATGCCATTTTTCTGATTACAAATTAAATCAATCCCACTAATATCACTTGTTTTTGACAAGATGTAGGTGGGCCTGGTGGCTTAAACGATCGTGATCGAGAGAGGGGGCCAAGTGTGGCTCACGACGCATCCACTCACCGCATGGATTCAGCGTCATCAGCCAATTCAGCCACGGCTCTTCAGCATCCGGATCGGATCAAATCTCCGCCTTCGTGAAGGTCCCTTGTTCCCTTGATCCCTCCACTTTTACTCAATGGACGCCAAGTACAAAATTTAAAAAGAGACTCTGAGGAGAGCCTGTGAATTACTATATCGTGGCCGTCATTAATCCAAAAACAGAAAAAGTTTAAAACAATGTGTGTCAGTGGAGAATTGGTCATCGTCGTTCCGGGGGGCAACACATCAGCCACTTGTGTTAAATAGACGATGACGAATCTCCCGCCACCTTTCGTCTACGCCATTGACAGAATTTCTTCCATTGGGATACTTAGTGCAACTGTTTGTTTGTTTTTTTCCTCGCCGCACTCCATCATGTAGCCTCTCGATAAAAGTGACGATGGTCACCACATCACGGCCATTTTAAGTGTATCGACCACTGTGTTAATTTTTTTCCTTCAAGTCCTTTTGCTGATCGTCCTCCAAACACAGACAACATCGTATCTTTAACTGTGTACAATTTAACACGTTTCCCAACCCCGTTCGCATCATGTTTTCTTTTTTGCCATCCTTTCTTTCTCCCATCCCCTCCCTCCCGTGTTGATGTGACCACGCGGATGTCCTAGGTTAAAAATATGGGTACTGCGCGTCCGTCTGGCTATTATACTCCTCAATCAGGATTTACACGGATTACAAAGAAACGAAAAAATACATGAACCATTTGTACATGGATTACCTCTTACTTTAGATGAAAATATTGCCATTATCATCGTGTTTATTTTATTTATTATTTCGTAATAATTGTAATTAATTTAACGCCTTTGGATAATGTCTGGCGTATCTTCTTCAATAGTTTCTGTGGCTTGCCGATTATGTCCACGATTTCCAAGCTCACCAGGTCGAAATCCGTAACCAGTGGTACCACTAGTTGCCACTGGAGTGACCAAGGCATCTGAAGGTGTTCGTAACGGACCAATTCCACTCATTGCTGAGTCATCTGCCCTAGCATCTATTTCAAACATAAATTAATATGAGAAAATTAAAACAAAACGATTACAAATGTGAAAATTGTACCTAAATAATAACCAGGGGTATCCATCTGAATCACATCCTCTTCACTAATGTCTGGCATCGACATGTTGCTCACTTCCATGGCGGATGCCGAAGCCATGTGTCGCTTGCTAACACCAGGAGTGACCATTAAATGACTGTTTGATGTGTCAGCCAAGTTGGTGATGGGCGGTGGGATATCTTTCGGAGCTCCTATTGAATTCAACAGGTTTAAAAATACAATCGAAAAGATTGATTATCGGTCTTACCGAGAAAAGCTGGTGCTTCGTTGAGATATGCATCCAGCACGGAATTCAGCATCGTTGTGGAAAAGGTATCATCTCTTTTAAGGGCTAGGGCTTTCTGGAAATATTCAATCGCCTGATCGTACTTGAGTGTCAAAGCATAAACGTAGCCCAGAGCTGCGAATGTGCTTGCTCGCATAGGACTAACGAGTAATGCTTTTTGGTGGAAATCAATGGCTTGTTCGTATTTCTTCAACTTGCGAGAGACATGGCCTAGATTGTTCAACAAGGGCTCCCAAGTGTCGTCCATGGGGAAGTCGTTACAATCGTTATTAGATGTTGTATGGCGAAGGCGAGACACCATATCAACCGCTTGTAAAAAACACTTTTCCGCCAATTGATAGTCATTGTTCTGATAGGCCACAGCACCCAGTTCGTGGAGAACAAAAGGGTCGTCTGGTGCTAACGAATTGGCTTGATTAAAGAAACTATTGGCTAACCGTACGTTGCTCATCAATCCGTGCTCTAGGCCGACATACAACATCGGAAGATGGGAACTAAAAATAAATAAGAATTAGCATACTTTCGACCAAGTATAATGAACAGAAGAGGAAATTACCCGCGCATCAACTGTGAAGCTTTGAAATAGGCAGCCATTGCTTGATCGTGTTCGTTTTCGGCAGCAAAAGCGTGTCCACGCATCAGCCATGCAGCTCCGAGATTCCGATCCAGTGTTGTTGCTTTATGAAGGTATTTACGAGATTCTTCGTACCGACCAATGACGTAGTAGTAGCAACCCACAGCGAACCACGACGTGGCATTATCGGGCTCAGAATCGACTAACCGGTGTGACAATGTGAACAAACCTATAAACAAATCAAGAGAGCATTTATGGCTGCATCTGTGGGAATGTTCTTGAATGAATAATACTTTGTGAATTTTTCAGTGCCACTAGACAGGTGACGTAGATAGGTAGACACGCTTGGTGATTTTGATCTGCTTTCATAATCCTGCGTCAAACTCTGTATATTAAAAACTAACAACATTAATATGGAATAATAATTCGACTTACTCTTGGAGCATGTTGTAACATCCACGATAATCACATCCATTGAGCATCCTCTGAGCGTGATTGACCCGAATCGACAGATTTTTGCGCAAAGGAGCCAACTCGCTTGATGGAGCCCTTTCTTCGGGTTTGCAGTATTTTCTGACTTGATCAGTGTAAAGAGCTCTCAACAATGTCGCTTCATCATCGTAGCTAGTGCATTGTTCATCAAAGGGAAGATGTTCTAGCAAATCATTTTCTATTGAAATAGGAAAAAATTGGTTAGAGCCTTTAAACTAAAAAAAAAGTTCGACACCTTCTTCTGGAGTGAGCATTTCGTGACGAACCAACATCTCGAAGGCTTCATTGCAGTAAACATCAAGTTTCAGTGCCATTTTGTAGTCTTCAATGGCTGGAATTCGGTTGTCCATTGCTTCATGGACCTTTCCTCGAAGTAGATACATTGAACTATGAACCTAAATAATTGTATAGTCAGGAAATGAATAAACAAAGAAAAACTGTGTCAGAAACCAACACTTTGCTGCTGAGTTGCTGAAGGGAAAGTGGAATCCATCTCTTGATTCTTTTGTGTTAGCACAGCTGTGTCATTCCATATGTGGTCATTTTTCAGTAACTGCAGAGCTTCAGAATACATTTGTGCTTCATACAAAGATTGAGCAGCAAGATGTTTGCAGATAAGATGTTTCTAACATAAATTTTGTATAAATGTTATGTGTAGTGATGGTGAAAAATAAAATACTTCATGCAAATGTGCTTGTGTAATGAGTTGGGCAGCCCGATGATATTGCTTGCAAAAATACATGCATTTCCCCAGCATATAAACATCCTGGAATGCTCCATCAGATGCAGTGGCTGCTTTTTCAGCCCAGTACAGAGCTGTCTGGAATCTTAGCTGCATGACATGGGGAAAAGAAAGTGAGACAGAAAAAGATATCTACTTGTCAGAATTTTGGGACAAACAGTGATAAGAATACTGTAAGTACGTACAGCATCAATAGAGGTAGCCGTTTGTGACCGGAATTTCTCAAGCATTTCTTCGATCTTCATTCTTCAAAATGACACAAATTTCGATAACTATTTAAGAAAAAAGCAATAACAAAAATTGGACTTAAACAACTTCATTCAATCGGCTGCACATGATATTTGAATCAACAACGTTGCCAAATTTATGTGAGTAACGGACATAATGCATGCCGTAAATTATATCTATTTGAAATTTGACTTGTTATTTATTTATTTGTCACCCATGACAAATGGTAAAGCAATTATTTACAACGAATTCATCTCCAATTCTCTTTTTATTGGCGACAAACACGTTAGACTTGGAGAGAATAACAAAGTGAGCGACATTCGGTTACATTACATACAAAAAAATAGACTTGTGTAATTCTCATGGCCTCGAAAATTTAACAGACAAGATTAAAGTATAATTTTCAAAAGCTGAAACTTATGTCACCGATTGATTTATTGACACTGTTGTAATAAATGTAAAAATTCACTTAAGGAGTCAGTATAAAAATCTGGTATCAGAAGGTGTTGTTGTTTATTATTTTGGTTCTGTTCAACTTGTCTCAGGCTTGTAAGTTGTAACGCCAGTTAAGACAAGAGAGTTATTCAACAGTTCTTTTCAAAACTTGTGTTTGTATTGCACTTGTAAATAGTTGCATAAGTTATTGCCTTTTTTTATTCCCCTTTGAAGCTACTTTACTTGCGTTTTCCAGATTACTCTCAAGAGATTCAATGAAAAGCAAAAATAACTTGATTCCCCTATTTCTTATTTAGGTTTTTATTTTTCTCGCGCGGTTGTTCGCGTTGCCATTTCGTTCCCACTCGAGCTGAGCAACATGTAATGACAAATTAAAATTTATATTTCATTCTACTGTCGTTTAATAATTTGAAAAATATTTTATTGAAGCTAAAGCCTAAAAATAAAACATATTAGTTTATTCATATGATTAATGATAAATGATTTTATATGTTGGGAAACTCACCGGTAGAGGGAATCCGTCATACTCGAAGACGTGAGTGACAGGCACATTTGACTTCACTTGAACATTGGCAATGAGACAGAGACAGTCAAGGTCTGTTAGTTCTGCAAGGAAAGTTACTTAAAATCGTTTTTGAGATTAGTGTTACATTCTGTTATTTTGTTGAGTTAACTGAAGGGTGTCCAAGTTTTCTGTAGTGTAGTTATTTATAGTATGCTTGATTTCAATGTGATTCACATCGTTTCGTATTATATCATCGCCATGCTTCCGAACGTGGTAAACGTGGTAAACGTGGTAAGTAATTTCCTGGCTTGTTGCAGTCCTGATGTTAGATGATGTTCTTTCGAGTCTCGTTCGTATGAATATGACAAGGTCAATTTATTGATTCCAAACTAAACTCATCTGATTTTTTAAATACTGTTCTCACTTTCCATCTTTTTTCTTCACTGAGCTGATCTATGCATTTTTATTTAGGTAATTCAGCTGTAGGAGTTGTAACTTCGTGAAACAATCTCTGGAGATTTGCTCAGGTAACTTTATTCTCATTATGTAAAGAAATAAATGAGTGATGAAACAACTTACCCAATCTGAGGTGGAATGATGTATCACTTAATTCATCCTTACCTACATTCTCTGAAGTGCATTTAAATTTAAAAATATTGTGTTGTCCACCCCAGTTCTTATACATGTCTGTTCTCACAGGTAGTGCATCTACCTGTCTCATGCTGTGAAAGGAAAATGTAGAGGTGTGTATTATTTTCAATTCTAACTCGTTTTCTTGTACTATGTGATGATTTGTTATCCCTGTCATACAAAATGTTGGTGACATCTTAACAATGGTAACTGTAAAATTCTGAGAATGTTGTAGGTTTAAAGCAGTCATGCTCTTGGTTTTTTTTTTTCTAAACTGATGTTCTGGTTACAGGGCTTCCGATGGGAGGCGGGGTCGACCGTTTTTCGTTTCCTAGTCAGCGACGTGTCCCACAGGTAAATTTAGTGTCTCGTTGTGGTGGTTTGCAGCGAATGATTATTTTCTTATACCGCCCCAGTCTGAAGGACAGTGTTGATTGGTTTTTTCTCAATGACAATTTTTATCGTCTATTTTCCCTCTGGTTGAGTTTTTTAAGGTTTTAATGTGGTCTTGTTTTATTTTTGCAGGATTGTCTTTTGTTGGTGGGATGTTGGATGACAGGTAATAGTGGAATCTTTTTGTAAATCATATTTTCTTTAATTGATGATAGCTAAGTACGATGCATCCGTTATACGCGATGGCTCTGCAACAAAATCATGAAATCTCTTGCCCTCACTGAAAGAACGACTTTACTGCATAGTTGGACTTGGGTAGGAGTTAATTAAATTATCTTTTTTTACTTCAGGTGCTTGCAGCTTGATTTTCTGGATTTCATTCTGTGGAGGCTTATGTGACCGAGTGGTGGCTGTCGTATGTCTTTCAGGTACTGAGTTGGCTAAGGAAAATTAATTGGGCTGTAATGTTCTTAAGCATATGCCTGATAAACCACACGGTTTTGATCTCAAGCAGGCTATTGAGCTCATTACTTCGGATTTCTAAGGATCATTTGATCTAACTTTGTATTTTATTGTCTCGGGTGATGGTGTGCAGCTCTCGATTCTACAATGCAGAAATTTTTGAGGTAATTACAAGTCTTGTCAATAAATTACTATTCCGATCGCCACGCCTCCTCCTCAATCGATGGGGAGGAAGGTGCCTAAATTACGAACGGGGAAATTATGGTCACGTAGGAAGCAACTGAGATTGCATTGATCTTCAGGTTGTGCCTTAAACGGAGACGACACTGGGCGTAGATGGACATTTAAGTTTATTGTTAACTTTCTATTTCAGTCTTTCTGTACCGTGTGATGCCGTGCCGCCGAAGTATTAGTGAGTGGCAGGTAACTGTTAATTTCCTAGTTTTTCCACTTAACGTCCCATATGATTTTTCATCTTTCGGGTCTGAATGTATTTGGATGACAACTTATTTTTGCTGATGGAACATTGTATTAAGTTTCATCATTTCTTTTATATGATACTTTTTAACGTGGTAAATTTTTTTCGAAAGGTTGCGATGTGGTGCGGTTTGCAGCTAGCTTTGTCAAGGCGGATCTTCTCAGGTAATGTTTACAGGGCTTGCTGGTTTTTGCGTTTCGTCCTGTTGCCAAACGTGTATTTTTATTTTAGTATTGCTAAGTATTGTCAGTTTAGAGAATAGTGTGATGGAAGCTTAGCATTTGTGCATTGGGTTCTGAATTTCACAATAATTGTTATTTCTGATTTATTGTTTTGATCGTTTCGTGCATGGACGAACTGAGGAAGTATTGAGTTAGCATCAAAATTAAGTTGAAATGCTTGAAATGCTCTCGTCTTGTATCTCACAGAATTCCCTATTAGTCTTAACCAGTGAATATTTGTTATCTAGACGGTTATCCTAGAATTGTGAGATGAGACTGGAGGATTTTAGGAAATTTACAACAAAGGCACAAAGGTTTCTGAAGTCAATCAAAATATTAGACATGCATGACTCTGAGGAAAGCTATTTTTTTTGTATTGAATGAAGTCTTGATTCCTATTAATCCATGTGTTTTGAAACCTTCATTTATTTAGGTGCCAAGAAGAAGAGGTTGCTTTGGGGTTTCCTGTGGGTGCCTTCTGTATGATGTGGAGGTATGTTATATACTCATTAAAGCAGGGTTCTGTGTTGATTTAAAGTGATGACATAAGATTTCTGTGTCCAGGCCAATGATCATTAATGATATTAAACTATTTTGGTGACTACTGATTTTTATATATTGGAAATACTAGTAGCCATCTTCTGCACAATATTAACTGTTTCTATTTGGGTATTAGGTTGTTTTTGGGTAATAGCCTGGTGGACTTCAACCCACAGGAGCTGCTGGACCAACAGCCTAGGATGTTGCTGCTGCAAATATTCTGGTATGGATAGTTAAAATTTATTCGTCGATTTACCCATGACGATATCATATTTCCAGAGATACAATGGTGGTACAAACTGATTTATTGAGACTGAGAAAACTACACTTGTCAAAATACGAGACATTTCGTGTAACTCGTTTTAACGAGTTTTATTTTAGGCGGCCGCGCATATTAAGGACTGAACTGTTACTGTACAATTGCAAACGATATAGTCTTCCTTTAACAGGCGAGAAACAGGCCGTCACAGTAATTCAAGTATTCGTCTTCTGAAATTCGCTCAATCCTTAATCTGTCGTCCTTAGATGCCGTGTTATAGTGGGAAGTCAACGTACAGGTAATTATCAGAACTTTGTGCATTTGGAAATTAACATGATGGATTGTAAAACTTTCTGACATCTCTTCTGAGTTCATCATTGAAGATATCTTTACAGCTGAATTTTTGAATAAACTAATAGTTATGGAGTGAGGCTTAGGTAATGGTTCAAAAATTTGTTTAGTTTCAGGTCAATACTTCGCAGCTTCATCTAGCATTACCTTACAGCGCGACATGTATTCAGGTTGGTATAAGTTTGTTGGCATACCCCACTAATTAAGCCGATTGATTAAGTCCCAAACTGGCTATTCTTTGGTATACGGTGGGAACAGTAAATGCTATTCCGTGTAAGGTCTTCTACCCAATTGCTTTGGTGGGATATCTAAGGGTTGAATCAGCAATATATTATAATAATAAGCTAATTGTTGTATTCGAATTCTTGCTTTCAGTTCGGAGGCTGCTATTCTTTCGTGGAACGTTGTCTGAGTCGGTTTCTAGCTCATTCTTGGATATCCTTTCATTGTTGAATTAAATTGGAAATTCACTTAATTTGTTACACAGTTAATTTTTTGTATCATAACTTTGTTTCTCAAATACAAATTTCAGGGAATTTCTAAAGGATGTGTGTGATTTTTATAAACTATCTCTGTTATGTACTAAATTGTACTATGACTGTTCAAAAACATTTGGTCTGTGGCAAAGTCGATTGTGAATGTCAGTACTGACCGTTCGTATTGGTCGCTCTTCAATACCTTTAGGCAAATGGAAATGACACCTCCCTTGGCTAATACAAAAGGAGTTCAAGAGTCAAGACAAATGAAAATAAATGTAAAAGAAAATGGAGAATACTTCATTCTACCTTACAAATTTAATTAGATGCCCATGCAGTTCTTAGAGTGAAAATGATTGAGCTAGGCTAGGAATATGCTGTTGTTGTGAGACAGGTAACAGGTTTTAGTGTGGAAATGATTTTTCATAATCATATCATTTGTGATTGACATGACATTTGTTGTTGCTTGTGCTTGTTGTATTATGCCACAATGAATAGAAACACATTCTGAATAACTGGGAGGTTTACCTTACGAACTGGGTGTTTTTCCTTTTAGAAATCCACTGTCCAAGCGATGTTGCCCGGGTTACTTACAGATGGCAAGGCACATGGATGAACGAATATCACGCCTTCTCCTCATTGCTGTAGAAGTTATCATCTTGGGGATTTCGTCTGTTGTGATGCTGCGTGGTGGCTTGAAATTTGGCAGGGAGAATGTCACGTGAGTATCAAAGTTATTTGTTAACTTTGTTTGTTAGTTTTTTCAACTGAGTGTCACCGAACTTCAGCGAACAATTGTTTTCATATATACTTTTTATAAACGTTTCTCCTTTCTGTCGCTAGACTGCATTGATCATTTTTTACCTGTCAGAATCAGTTAAGTTACGTTTACTTTGCACATCTCTGAAGAAATTTCTCTCTGCTACTTCAAAGAAATTTTGTGTGATAGCAGTTAGTTTGTGTTTGAGCAAGAGCAAAGCTCACTTATTATATTTTAGATTTTTAATAATGGAGATGTTTTTTCTACTTCCGATTTTCTCATTTCTGTCAGTAGTTCAGTAAATATTCATCTGACTCATAAAATAACCACATATTCGTGATCCTCGTCAAAATTTGTTGTAAAGTTAATGTTTTTTGTACGTACGCGTACTTCCGGTTTCGAGAATTATCCCTGTTCAGGAAAATTCTGGATTTTGACCAAATTCTCGATTTCGTTTAAAATACACTTCATCGTCCCAAATTTCACGTAGATCACGAATATTATTTGGTTTATTTGGTCGGAAGCTCAATGTTTGAGGCGCTATCACTTACTTCCGGTATACTTCCGAAAAATTTGCATAAAACTAGCAAGTGAGCTTTGTTCTCTGCACAATTCTAAAGACTCCTTGCCAGTTTAAACAAACTAAAATAGTCATTTTGATTACTTCTGTGACTATCTATAAGGCCGGTTCTTTAGATAGTGAGTTTTGGACGTGTCGAATAGATGGCGTGAAAGAATATTATGTTGTCAGATATGAGCTTTGTCTAAAGTTAAGCAACAGCTCTTTTCTTCGAAAATTACAAATGAATTCGTATGTAAATTGGATAGATTTTGTGTTCAATTTGTTTGATATGTGTTCTTTTCTGTTAATGTGTTTAATAACTTAAATATTTCTCATTAATTTTTTCCATGAGAAAATGTGAAAGGAGCGAGATGCAGCCTACTGTCAACTATTGTGTGAAAAATCCTGGTATCATCCTACTGAATATGTCATCCAAATGACAGAGGTGGTGAGTGGTGACAGAACCAACACTAGCTTTAGTACAAATTTTGCTGGAACTATATTGTTCTTTTTTTTTATATTAGGATTTATCCAAAATATTGGCTGATTCTATTGGACATGCTAGATCGTTTTATCCCTAGAATAGACCAATCTTTCATTCAATCTTCTAGAGAACCTTGGATAACTGATTGGTGGTTTTGTGTTAGTTTATTTGTCATGTCACTGAACTTTCTTTGTTGCAGTCTAATAATATGTATTCAAATTATCGATCTAAAAGTAGAACTTTTCTAAAAGAAAATCTTTTCTAAAAGTAGAACTTTAGTTAAAGTAGCCCTCAGCCCCTCACATCTATCTAAAAATGTTTAAAAAGACTCTTTCAACTGTGTACTGATTACTGTTCAATTATTCTTTTAGATCATCGATGTCAAGCACATTGTTGAAAACTAATTATAAACAAGGTGACTTAATTTTCTTGTTTTTTATTTACAGGTTTTAAACTATAGGTATCTAAATTTGCACGACGTCCTTCAACGTTCTTGGACTGACGTCAGTCAGCAAGGTAGGCTACCTTGTTTGGTAACCTGTTGGCTGCTTCCCTTGAATCCCCCTTTTTGCTTCTTTAAGCTTGATTTGAGGTATTGCTTTCTGTCGCTCAAATATTGTTGAAAATTATTGTCAAATTAATAAATGTTCATTCTGCCTACAGGGTAACTCCTTCACTACTTATCATGGACTTCATCCATTGGTGATGCTGTAATTCGATTTCAAGACTGATAAATTGTTTAGTCAGATAAAACAAGTGCATATCTGGGCTCCCTGCTTTTCTGTGGCCCCGTTTCCCTAACTAACCACTAACCAACGCCCGCCGGTGGTCACTCACCCGCTGTGAAACCAGGAGGAGGGGAGGGCTCTGGTCGAACGGGGACTTGGAAGGCGCATGATCCGACGAAAACTTTTAGAGGGTCATGAGTCTAACCCGGAAGCCTAGTAGTGACTAATCGCTCCCCAGTAAAACTTGCCTCGCACTCTTCTCTCCTCTTCCATTTCCAGGTAATCTCCCTGGATCTACGCCGACACTGCATGTGTGAGTTTTGGCGAGCAATCCGCCACCCAATTTGACAAAAAGTGATAGTTTGTTTTCACGGAAATTGCGTCAGACGGTTAAAAAATTTCTAATTCAACAATCTCACGTAGAAATTAGCATCTAGTCTACTGGTGCAAATTGTGATTCTTTAAGCTTGATTAATTTATGTGATGTGTTAAAAGCTATTGTGAGTAGCCAATAAATTGAACTAATTCGCTTTTTCAGAATAATTTGAAGAAAGATCACAAGAAAATTTAAAAACAACAGTGATCTAAAACCAAAATATTCAGAAAAGTGGATTAGTTCAATTTTTTAGCTACCCACAATCGCTTTTAACACATCACCTAAATTAATCAAGCTTAAAGAATCGCAATTTGCACCAGTAGACTAGATGCTAATTTCTACACGAGATTTTTTAACTAGAAATTTTTTAACCGTCTGACGCAATTTCCGTGAAAACAATCTACCACTTTTTGTCAAATTGGGTGGCGGATTGCTTGCTAAAAAGCCTCGCACGAAAAAAAATTTTCTTGAACCGGACGCTCTGTTTAATGAATTTTTTATTTTGCAAGTGTTCGAGAATAAATATAGTTACACACATGTTATATACAATGCATTTTATTTATTAAAATATATATATGCATATAGGTATACAACAATTGGATGTTGGAGATTGTGGAATTTGAGGAATGGATGTGAGTGGATGTGGGATTTGATGTTGGGGTTTATGGAGTTTGAGGAATGGATGTGTAAGTGGGATTGGAAAAGGTTATATGGGTTAACACTGATTTTATCACCAAGTACTGCATATTCATTAAAAATATACCTCACTTCTTTTAGTAAATCATAACCAAATATCCCAACCCAACTTCCTCCTCATTCCCCCATCCTGGACATGTTTATTATTTGTTTGACATAATCCTCCCATATTACTTTTTTTTGTTTCTTCTCAATATGTAAAAGGTAGACTGCATAGACATGAATAGCAATTATACACAATACTGAATGCAACTTCTGTAGCACAAAACCAGCACCTTGGATGCACAAGGAACAGCAACTTGATGCAGATATCTTTCACCACCATAGGCTGCAACAACACACCACATTGGACAGCAACACCACTGCTCCGTAAACATGAACCTATAACCAAAATAAAATTAATCTTCATCATCATTGGAAATCCTGTATGAAACTAAAAATAATATGCTACATTATATCACTCAAATATTCAACCCAAATATTATATGGCAATATTAACTTATACCTATTGTTGAAACTCAAATTTACATGAAACTAGACAACTCATTTAAGATTTAAATACAAATTCATTTAAACTTTAAAGAATACTCTTCAGTGGAACCAATAAACAAAACCTCTTTCAGTATCTGCCTTTCTTGCTTACAACAAACTCCCCTTTAAAAAATCCATAACAGAACACATGACTGAAGGAAATAGCTGTTGACTTCACGAAATCCCAAAATGTTAAAACTAACCAATGGATGCAAAGTTTGATCACATTTAAATTGTAAAATCTAAACTGGATAAGATTGTCACCTTCAAATAGTGTAAGTTTTCATGATGTTTGCAGCAAAGGTAAATGAGAACTCCACGAAACCTGCATAATTAGATGCAAGTCCTAGACTGGTTGGCGAAAGCTCCTTATATTATAAGATGCCTGCAATCAATCATTACAAATGTCATGATCAAAATTTCAGTCAGTTTAATCAATGATTTTACCATTCAGATCTTTCCACATGTAAAATGTTACTCAGCTTCTGGATGTGGTGGACAGCATGTTTCCAAGTCATTAAGCATCAAAATTCATCTATAGATAAAAAATTACATTTAACACAGGCAGCTTTCAGGGCACTTTCACTGCGCGACAATTTAATCGAATCCATACCAAGAATAATAGCGAGATCACCAACCGCCAACCCAAACTAACTAAAACCCATCACAAATTCTAAGAAATGCCTAGCAACTCGTGGACTTCTTCCTTGCGATGAATGACTGGTGCCATCTTGGATTTGCGACATTGCCATATCGAAAAAACACAACTGCCATTACAGCAACGTCCGCTAGATGGCAGCATGACTCCATTATACTTCATGGTAGCAGCGCTCAGTTTTACTCAGATTTGAAAAATCGTGACCTAAATATTAGGAAACTTACAAGTTATAAGTTACAACTTAAAAGAAACAAAATCATGTATAAACCACACTGAGAATTCTAGTATGCGTGATCAGATGATCAGTTCAAACGGGAATTATAAGCTGGATTACCACTTTACCAGTAAATTGAATTGATTGTTAGACAATCTATTTATTTAAACTGAAAGACAAGACTGGAAAACATCAATAAATAGTTTTAAAACCTTACTGATATAACCTACCCTAAAACCTTTTAATGCTCTCCTAACAACAATGTGAATGTTGATGCCAAATTATGATCTTTATTGAAGAAAATGACCCTGTAACAGGAAACAATAATTTCTTTTGTCTAAAGTATATTTGATTAGACCAAGAGTTAATGACTAATGAAGGGCATGTAGTTACTGGTACTCTATTAAGACAGAAAAAATAATAATAAAGAGATGAAGAAATTAAAAGCTAACTTTCAATTGTTTCAAGGAAAATCTCGATCAAGCAACACCAACGTTATCTAAACACAGTTGGTGAAGTTATAATAAGGTTACCATTTTTGAAGACAGCTGCCAGACACGATAGTTAAATAGGGGCAAACGAAGATTGGGATAAATGCAAAGCAAGTCTACTTGGAAGCTAAGCTTACACTACAGTTTAAAATTATGAGAAAATGCGTTAATTTTGGAATAAGGTTCGGGTAAAGTCCATATAGTCTAACGCGCCCAGCACCGGTTTCCCGGACTTGGAATCGACGTAGGGATTCATACGCGAAACACAATAATCGGCCATCTCTTTCGTGAGGTTCTAAAAAAGTTTTTAAAGTTAGATTTATCTTTCCAATAATATAAAAAAAAGCACCAGATAAACTTACAGCATATAATTCTTCCTTAGTGACGTAGGGTCTTTCGCCGTTGGTGATGGCACGGAAAGCGTTTTCAATCTCCTCTGAGCTTTGAACGTTTTCAGTTTCTTTGCTAATCATGAATGCCATGTATTCTTGGAGGGATACATATCCGTCACGATTAGGATCGACGATGTCTGGATGATAAGAAATTATTTTTTAATATTTGATACGAACCATGCATTTAAGATAATTGTTTTGTAAACAAAAGTTCACTTACCAACAATGGTCTCGAATTCTGGATCGACCTGCCCTTCCTCTACCATGGGAAGGTCGTATCCAAGCGCACGAAGGCAAGACTTGAATTCTTGGTGATTGAGACGGCCGGTCTTCTCCTTGTCAAAATGCCTAAGAACATAACAAAATAAAAATTTATATTTCATCTTCTTCACTATTGTGAGCCACTTACTTGAACATCATAGAGAATTCCTTAAGCGCGTCTTCGCTAACACCCGACTGATTGCGGGCTTGGATTTGCTGCTCTAAGTTGTGTTGCATGCGCATTCCCAGTTGGTCGAGCTGATCCCATTGCTGAGCCAATCCAACAGTACTGAAAATGGAAAACATTTAGAAAAAAAAAACAAGCGAAAAATTCAAACACTTTAAGTACCTGTGTTCAGTATAACGATTATCAAGAATTAGATGTTCTTCCAAGATAGCTCCAAGGTCTTCAATTTTCTTAAGATCTTGGCGACGGGCTCGGACTTCGGAGGCTTTACGCTGCACGGCAATCAATCGAGTTAGTACTACAAACACTTAATATTATTTTTAATGTATGTACCTTTGTTGCTTCAAGCTGTTGTTCCAAGGTTCCAGAACCTTCCATCATGGATGCCCTATTGAAAAATGTTGTTTTTTATTATTCTTTCTTTGTGGGAACTAAGACATGCTTTTCAAAATACACGGGCTGTTAAATTCTCGTGCCAATCAATATACACTGATAATTAGTTTTGGTTAGAGGTTTGAATAAGGTCTAGTTATCGTTAATTTGATTCAACCAATATTGTTATTCTAATAAAAGTGTTTTAGAAGATTCAATCAGATGCAAAAATGTCATAAAAATTCACCCGTCCCAGCCCAGAAGCCTCAGCCTAAACCAGCCATTAAAGGAGAATTTAATAACTTGAAATAATTCGTCGTATTGAGAAGCACCATAAAGGATCGATTACCAAATGAACAGAAATAGCGTACCTCGTTTCAGTTAACCATTGATGGAAAGCATTCGCGTGGCGTGCAAATTCTTTACGAAGGCGATCGTTATCTTCTTGGCGTTGGGCCTCCTTCAGGAGTTCAGAGTCACGTTCAGATATGATCTTTTGCAAGTTGCGCCAAGTATCTTCAAGGGCTTCCATAGTAAACCATGTATACGGGTTTGGACCGACTTTGAAGCTCTTAATCTCAGCATCCAAGGCCGCCAACGATTCGAAGTCAACTTGGGCTGACGACAAAGAAGCCTGTATATAATACATCGAAAGAAATAACGGTTACACAAATGTATAAAATATCATTGAAACCAATAATTTTAACCTGAAATTGGGCGTGAGCCTCTCGAAGAGCACGAATCTCTTCAATAGAATTGCAGCGAACTGGATCAGTAAGATCTTCTTCAGCATTTTCAAACCACGAGTTAAAAGCTGATGCCTTCTTCGCAAAGGTAAGATAAAGCTCTTCAATCTGTCTGAATTGATCCTGCATGCGGAGCAAACGTTGTTTGCGCGAGTTGGATGCTCCTAAAAGTGAATTCCAGCGGGATATGACATCCCCGTGACGATTCAAAATTGTTGCTGTCTGATCATGACCGGCGCTCACTAATTGATCTTTTAGAGTTGTGATGTTTTGAATGCCTTCTTGCTCAAAAGCGTGCAAACCTTTTTTCAACGCAAAAACAACAAATGTTATTATCTTGTTAAACTAAAAACTAGCTAAAGAGTGACTTTACCTGCATCGAAGGTTTCTTGTTTTGTCAAAAGAGTTTGAACTGAAGAAAGATCGCGTCCGAAATCCTCTGATCGTACGTGATTTTCTTTGTCAGCAATCCAAGATTCGACTACGTCGGCCTTCCACATGAACTGCAAATATGCCGCGTTGTCTAGCAAACGACCCTTTCTGCGCTTAGCAATGGATCCGAGAGTATCTAGCTTGTCCTTTTACAATAAAATATAGGAAACAATTAGTTGGGTGACTAGTTAGCCTATAAGTTAATAAAAACGTACCTGCAATTGTTGACAGCGTTGGCCGACTGAAGTAGAATGATGATTTCCATCCCGGATAAGACTATTACCAGCGTCACATATTTCGTTGCATCGATCACGATGGACGGCAAGGTCAGTCTCGAAAGCGTCGTGCTTCTTCAGTAAACCTTGGACAGCGGCCATGTTGTCACCAAAGTCTTCGACGGAGAGCAACTGCTGCTTTTCGCTAATCCAAGCCTCCTCTTCCTCAACTTTAGCCAAAAACTGTTGATATGTCAACGATTCCTCCAGTTTTGTGCCACGGGTAGCTGCCATCAATTTTAGTTCGTCCCATGCCTGCAAGTATAAATTATTATTTTCGAATCCATTTTTTTTTTAAACACACTCATTTAATAGATTTATAGGTACGTGGTGCGTGGCCTAAGGTACCAACCTGATTAAGCATTCGAAGACGCTGCTCGATCTCTGGCACTCCCAGATTAGAGACGTTCATCAACTGCTGACCAGCATCTTGAACAGCTTGAATTGCTGGCTCGTGAGAAGCCAGTTCAGATTCCAGACGTTTGTGCTTCTTCTTCAAATTTTGAACCCCAGTTAAATCGCGGCCATAATCGTCGGATGCGACCAATAATTTCTTTTCTTTGATCCAAGACTCTTCGTCCGCAATGTCACGGAAGAACTGATGTAGAGTCATCGCCTCGTTCAATCGTGCTTGACGATGAGCGGCCAAATTCTTAATACGTTCATATCGTTCGTTGATGGATTGGCGTTTCTCCTAGTTAACAAAACAATAAAAACATTAGCACAATTCACACCTGATGAGCGTACAACACAAATTTACTTGAATGGCTGCAGCGTCAAACTGTCCGCTTTCGATCAAGGAATCGGCTTGATCGTTCATATCTTTAATGCGATCTTCATGGGCCTAGTAAAAAATAGTAAATGAAAATTAGTATTCGAAATAGCAACTGAAGAATATTGAACATGAAATACCAAGATGTCAGCATCAACAAGTTGATGCTTCTTCATTAGGTTCTGTACTGAAGCCAAATCTTTGCCAGCATCTTCGGAAGTCAGCAGAGACTCAACTTCTCCTAACCAGAAATCAAGATCTTTAACAGCAGCGATGTAAGTGCGTTGTTTGTTAGCTTCTTTAAGTTTCATCGATTTCTCGGCTGTTTTGTGCGTTAGGAATTCCCATTGATCGGCGATGGAAACCAAACGGCTTTGAACGGCTTCTTCGGATCCAGCACACTGATGCTTGTCAATCAGATTTTGGCCCATGGCAAGAACAGCCTACGAAGAAAAGGGCAAATGTCAATACAAATCCGACATAAGCTTTTTATTTAGTGAAATTTACCTGAATTCGATCAGCATTAGCAGCTAACTCGGCTTCAAAAGCTTGATGTTTTTGGTGCTTCGATTGGATATTAGCAGGATCACGGTAGCTTTCTTCCGTGGCTAATTGCAGTTTTTCTGCCATCCAGTTTTCAACCTAAATAACGTATTCAATTGCATGTATTACAAATAACTTAAAGAATATCTTAATTTTATGTCTACCTCGTCAGCATCACGAGAGAACTGTTGCAGTGTTTGCGATTCCCCAAGCTTGGAGCGTTTCTCAATCAAGGCTTCCTTCAAGTTACTCCATCGGTCCAAGACTTGGACCTTTTTGCCATCAATGGCATTACTAGCGTAGTGTTCAGCAGCAACCAATTGATCGGCAAATGTAGCAAGAGCTGTAAATGCGTTACACACGGAGAATCAGGAACTGAAAATTCGAAATCTCACATTTAAAAATTTACCGGCAATTTTTTCCTCTTGAGCGTTGATAGCTTTATCGAAATCTTCATGTTTCTTGATAAGAGCTTCCACGTTGTCTCCTTGACTATCCAATTCCTCAGCAGCAAGGAAAGCTTCACGGGCTGACATCCAGTTTTCAGCTTGTTCGCAATCGCGATAGAACAGTTGCAGTTCCAAGCACTGATCCAGCTCCATACGACGAGCGATCCAAGCTCTTCATCATTAAATTCCAATTACACCATTAGAACATTGCACTCTTCTTCATTAAAAATTTTAAAAAGGTTGAAATTACTTCTCAAGTTCTTGGCGTGCAACATTCATATTCTCCAATTTTTCCTGGACTTCTGGGGAAGCATAATGGTTAGACTGCAAAAGATGCTGCCCGAACAACTCGAAGGCTTGAAAGGTACCAGCCCTAGCATCAATTTCGGTACGGTGCTCCTGCAAAATTTACCAATGAAAAGTTAAATTTTGATAGCATACGACTAAAGCAACCCATGGAAAAATCCATGCTTGTTATCTAATTACGAGCTGGGTTAATTGTGGTATAGACTCTGATTTTCCGTTGGCCCTGAAATGTTTGTTAATCACAACGACAATGTCGTGCATCAATTCACACGTAAAAAAAGGAACAGACAAACAAAACGAAGTGTTAGAAGGGTGTAACAATTCTTTTGACCCTAAACGCAACATGCCGCTCTGACCTGCGGAATACCGTAGTGGGCATCGATTTCGTTCCGATAATTCTAAAAATCCCAATTTAATCAGTAAACCTTGCTTATTTTTAAAACAAAACTGAACGCGACTTAATTCAAGAAATGCAAAGAGATCACAAACCTGATGGCGTTCCAGAAGTGCTTCAGCTCCCGTAACATCTGATGCCAATTCGTCTGACGCAACCAGCCCCATCATCGATTGTATCCAAGCAGTCAAGTCGCGATAATCGCTCAAGAAACGCTGCAGATCGTACGAGTCCAGCAGTTTCTCCTTTCGTGCGTTTGCTTTGGCAGTCAACTGGGTCCATTCATCATGAATTTCTTCTTGTTTTGAATGGATGGTATCAGCCGAATCGGGGTGTCCCTGCACCAGGCGAGCGGCAGCTTCATCCAATTGGCGAATCTGAAAAATTTTGAAAGCACGGTTAGAATATAAGGAACACACATGTCGCAAAGTGTGTTTATTTTTACTTTATCGCCGAGAGCGGCAAGGTCTCGCTCTAGTCCTTCGTGTTTACGTTGAAGAGCTTGAACACTGCGAAGATCTTTGCCCAGATCATCGTTATTGAGGGCTTCGTCTTTCTCATGAATCCAATCTTTGGTTTCATCAACATCACGATGGAAGCGCTGAACTTCATGAGCCGATCCTAGCTGTTGAGCTCGTTCAGCCGTAAGTTGCTGAATCGATGCCCACTTTCGATTTAAGTCTTCCATTTGAGTCTGAATCTTGAGGGCGGCTTCCGTTTGACCGAGACTCATCAACTGCATGGCGATTTCGTTCATCTCTGCCAAGCGTACTTCGTTGGCTTTCAAATCGGCGTTGAAATCGTCGAATTTCTTTTGCATTACTTCTACTTGTTCCAAATCCTCGCCAACATCTTCGATGTGAGCGTATTGTTCCTATTTATTCGCAAAGGTTATGATTCCAGTTCGCAATCTTTTGGCACAATTAATTTTAAGCACAACATACCTTATTCTTAATCCACTGCGCAAGTTCAGCTGCTTCGCGAACCAAAACGTACGCTTTGCAAGTTTCCGACAATTTACGTTGGCGTTCGCGAGCCAAAGCCATCAACGATTGATACTGGCTATCAATTTGGACTTGACGTGCAGCAATCGAACTCTGTTCCGCCAAAGCCTGTTGTGAGGCCGACAATCCTGGCTCAATTTTCTTCACATAGGCAGCCGGAACAAATCCTTGGCGATCGTTTACTTCGACTTTCCACCAATCCTGTAAAAACAAATATTTAAAATGTTATGAGTTAATGACGAATAGTTAAAAATGACACGAAGAAATATTACCTTGTTGTTGGAATTCAATAGTGTGAGAACATCTCCTTTGCGCATGGAGACTTCACGGGGTGACTTTTCGGTGTAATCGTACAGCGCAACAACACATTCCTTGCCAGACACATCAGACACGGGAGCTTCTTGCTAAATTTGGTTAGAGAGAAAATAAACAGTTAGTATACACGCTAAACCTAAATAAAAAGCACCATTCTTACCGGACAACTTTGTGCCTGATCTCTAAGGGCTACAATTGTCGATCCAAATGCTTCAAGATCAGACATTAATGCTTCGTGTTTCTTCAGAAGAGCTTCAGACGAATCTTCATCTTTGCCATAATCGATACTTCCCGACAGCGGCTCTTTTTCTTTAATCCAGGATTCGGCTTCGTTCGCATCCGCAAAGTATTGGTGAGCTTGGAGCGAATCTTCCAAATCTTGCTTCCGTTGGAACGCTTTCTCTTTCAAATGAGCCCAATGATCAGCAAGCGCTTGGATGCGCTTACGTACCTCATCGGCAGCAAAATGACCATCATCAGCCATTTGGAAACCAGCTTGACAAACAGCCAAGACATGGGGCTCATGATTATGCATTTCAGCTAAGACAGCTTGGTGTTTCTTGATCAGATTTTGAACACCAATAAGGTCGCGACCGCGATTGGTTGATGCTGCAATTGGCTCCTTTTCGCGAATCCAAGCTTCTTCGTCTTCCACATCGCGGAAGAGTTGTTGAACGCGAAGAGAATCTAAAAGCCGCTGTTTCCGCAAGCCCATCGGATTTTGCAAGGCATCATAGCGCTCAGTTACACCAGCCTATACAAATAAATTACGAAAAGAGAATAAATTATGTAAAAGATAAGCAATTTGTGTAAATGTATAGACAATTTACCTGTTTGGTGAGAATACTGTCAACATCAAAGTGTCCAGAGTCGATAAATTGTTGGGCAGCCGATTTAATGGCATCAATACGATCCTGATGAGAAGCCACATCTGCTTCCAATAGCGCATGCTTCTTTTGCAAGTTCTGAACGCTAGTCAAGTCTTTCCCATAATCCTCGCTCAAAAGCTGGCCTTCTACTTCACTTAGCCAGATCTCCAAATCTTCAACACCTCGGTTGAATTGCTGCTGTTGGGAGGCCTGGGCCAGTCTAGTTCCCTTGCGTTCGGTGGCAGCTAGAAGGGTTTCCCACAAACGAACAATTTCTTCCAGACGAGCATGAATCCTATCAGTTGCCCAATGATTGCCTTCAATCAATTCTCGACCCACAGCATCAAGTTCTTCAATGCGACTCTTGTTTGCAGTCAATTCTTGCTCAAAAGTCTGGTGTTTCTGGACTTTGCCGTTCAAGTTAGTAGGGTCTAGGTAGCTGTCATCAGTGGCAAATTTCAGTTTCTCGTTAATCCAGCCTTTGGTTTCATCACAATCTCTTTCAAATTGCTGCAAACGGAAAGAATCCTCTAGCAATACGCGACGTTGGCTGGACTTTTCAAGCAAAGCTCCGCGGCGATCTAATAAAAGCGCACGACGCTGGGCAACGTCCTCAGCAGCATAATGTTGGCCTGTTAATGGAAAATTATAAGCAACCATGCTGATGTTATAAATTATTCAAATCTTGAAAATACCTTCGATCAGTTTTGAAGCAAATTCGTCCAAAGCTTTAATTTTCTCTTCTTGCGCCGCCAATGATTTCTCAAAGTCTTCGTGTTTCTTGATTAGCGCTTCGACAGAATCTAGAGAATCACCCAAATCTTCGTTCGACAGGAAAGCCTCTTGTTTAGCCATCCAAGTATCAGCTTGCTCCGTATCGCTTTAAATTAAAGGGAAATTGGAATAGAAGCATAAAAAAGGTATCTTTTGGTAGAGCTTACCGATAAAAAAGTTGAAGATCCATGCACTGTTCGTACAAAATCCGTCGCTCTTCCCATAAAGTCAACAAATTTTGTTTCTCGTTGGACAAGGTAATCAGCTTTTCGTTGACTTCCGACGCAGCCCAATGTTCTTTTTCTACTAAGACCTGGCCAGCGTCAGCTGTAGCTCGGAAGCTATCTTCCCTTGCATCAATTTCGCCCTACTCAAACAATTGTAAAATAAACTTGATGGCTATGCAACTTTACTGACGAACAAAATAAACCATACCCTATGTTCTTGATGACGTTCCAGCAAGGCCTCAGCGCCTGCAACATCTTTAGCTAATTCATCAGCAGCGATAATGGCTTTCATGTCATGAATCCATGAGACTAAGTCACGGAAGTCTGACAAGAAGCGGTGCAGGAAGTAAGAATCATCCAAACGACGTTTGCGTTCCTATTTATAAAAGGATCAAACTCAATATAGTAGTCATATTGAAGCAATTTGGCGCATGTTTAGATTACCTTAGCTTTACCAGTTAACCTCTCCCAATTGTTTTCAATCTCTTGATGCTTGGCTTTGATTTGATCTGCATGATCGGGATGAATGCCGCATAAACGAGCAGCTTCTTGGCCTAAAGTCATCACTTTATCTTCCAAAGCTGCTAGATCACGCTCAACACCCTCATGCTTCCGCTGCAGTGTCTGAACACTAGCTAAATCGCGACCGAAATCGTCCGATGACAATACGACATCTTTTTCGGTGATCCAGGCAACTGTTTCATCAGCATCACGATTAAAACGCTGGATTTCGTGAGCGCCAAAAAGTTTTTCTTGACGATTCAATGCCAAAAGTCTCAATCGCTGCCACGATTCTTTAAGTTCCTGTAAATAAACAGAATAAAGATTCGATTAATTTGAATTCATTAAACAAGTAAGTGATTTTAAATACCTCCTTGCGACGGTTAATAGTATCAACTTCGGGATGGCCGTCTTTGACCAAACGATCAGCAAGTTCCAAGACCTCGGTAACTCTAAATTCTTGCGCTGCCATATCTTTCTGGAATTCGTCAAATTTACGTTGCAATACTTCAACGTGCTCTAAATCTGACCCAAACTCATCAGATGAAACAAAAGCCTCCTAAAAAAGAAACATTTATCAAATCTAAATTCTTAACGAAAACTAGAGTAATGAGCGAACCTTGTCATTAATCCAGAACATAACTTCATCACACTGACGCAAAAACTGCACCAGGACGAGAGCTTGTTGCAATTTCATGCCCTTGTCAGCCAGACGGGATAGAAGCAATTCCCATAAACGATGAAGCTCTTCCAAACGTTTTTGAATTACGTCCGCTGAAAAATGGCCTTCATTTATCATTTCAAGTCCAATATTGTCAAGACTGACAATAGCATTGCTGTGTGCAGCAACCTCAGCCTCAAATGCTTGATGTTTCTGAATTTTGGCTTGAAGATTGGTAGGATCCCTGTAACTTTCATCTGAGGCAGCTTGAAGCTTCTCAAAAATCCAAGATTCCAATTCATCAGCATCTCGCTTGAAGTATTGGAAACGACGAGAGTCTTCCAACTTGTCACGCTTGGCTCTAGCATCTGATTTAAATTGAGAGTAGCGAGACAAGACTTGATCTCGTCTCTCTTGGATATCTTCAGCTGTCTCAAGAATCCTCACTTCTTTCGGAGCTATGGTCTGCTCCATGTTGCTGGTAGACTTTCTGAAATAAAAAATAATAATTACATTGTAGCACTGTCATATGTGAAAGTGATAAGAACTAGCACAAGACACTTTGGTTATCTCCACAGCTATTCAGATAAGATAAGTTTAAATCAAAAGGAAAAAAAAGCAGTACTTTTATCAATTCAAATTGTTCATATGAAATTCCTTGAGCCTTGAGAATTTAAATTAACGAACATCTTTTAAAATAACATATCCGGTTGTGGTATGGGTGGGGCAGGGAACGATCAAACAAAACGCCAGCCCGAGTAATTGTTGTTACTGTGGGCATGTAAATGCAGCTGTTTTTAGTGAAAATAGAGTTCTACAACTTCGGGATTCAATTCAGATGATACACAACTTCTTACTTATTACTTCAAACTCACCTTCAGTTAAAGTTTAGTATTCCTAATACACTTTTTTGGCGTTCCCCGGTCAAGAATAACACTGTTAGAAGCGTTCGTTCACAACTTCAACTGCAGACAACTGCTTGTAACCACACCTACAACAAAATGGCCGAAGGCTACAGAAATGAGGGGGGGAGAGAGCTGACTTGCGCAGAGATGACTTGCGTTGATTACTTCATATCCTTATCGCAAAATATGTTTAAAATGTTGGGTGATTGAAATAAAACAATGATTTTTCCATACTTATTATCAAACAGTAGAGTTCACAAGTATTTATGATTATAATTTTAAAAATGTATTTCATTTTCTCAAAAGCGCACTCTATTGGTGCATACTTGTCTGATGTGGTGGAATGCGTCAACAGCTAAAAATAAACCATGATTGTGCTTATTTTAGTACAGATTTTATGCTCGTCCGTCTTGTTTTTGACATCACTCTCATGGCGACTCTCAAACTTTGGATGTCGGCTTTAACAAGACAAAAAGTCAAATAAATTGTTTTAAATATGTTTAATTATTACTCCATATGAAAATTAATTTTAAAGAGTTGGACAGTTCACACGATACTTCGAAAATTAAATATAAAATCCACTAGGATTATTTTAGCCGGAGAAATTTCCCGACTCCATGTAAAACAAAAATCGAAGAAAAGTACACAGTGCTAGTGATACTAGCGGATAATCACAACGACGCAAACACGACTATATAGAATTAAAATATAATATGGCTTCATGACTGCATCGCTGGAATGGCGATTATTACACCCTCTATATGCCGGTCGATGCCGGGTCCCATCTTATCCCGACTTCCTACTTAAAGACACTTCCACATTAACGTCTCTTCCGGCCATTCGCCTATACCCGCCATACCATATAGTTATTAGTTAACGTCTCCGCCAGCATAAGGGAACATCATTCAAGCACTAGGCTAAATATTTTGATAAAGTTGAGGTAATTTTATTCAAAAAGAAAGTTTAATAACAACTAACAAGCAACTGCCTTTTTGAATAACTTTTACAAATTACAAATTTTTCCACAAGTATACTTTTCCATATTAGTTCTTACTGCAAAAACTTAAGTATCGTCACAGTGACGATATTTTGATCTGTGCTCTTTAGGGAACAAGCTGGATCCCAAGATCTAAATATTCCCATTGAAAATGCAAGGTCAATGACCATTTTCTGACCTTCTGTCTATGCATTCGTCAAACTAAACCTCGGAGGACGAATAGTTAGTTCTTGTCTTCTGGTTCCCAGCCTAACTTCTGGTAGGAGGCGCAAAGAGGACCTTAATATCGAAATCTTGCGGTCTTTCCTTTGACCTTAACCATACATCTTTTTCATTTGTATGACCTTGCTTTTCCCTATAAATGACTTGCGATGCACACACACATTGCCAGTCTACATTCTGTAGTTCATCGAGTAGCCAGATAAAGTAGACTACTCGATGAACAACAGAAAAGGGCCACGACAAGTAATTTCTATCTATTTGTGTATGAATAAGATGAAATTACTCGTTTCGAATGATTTTACTGATGTGGTTTTTATCCAAGTTTTAAGCTACGTTATACATAGCGTCTGGGCTACCGCATTAGAACAACAGGATTACCACGATACTTTTTTTTTTCACTGAGAGAGGAAGTATCGTTGTAATTTTAAATCATGTTCTTTTTTTAAATTCAAATCCATCAGCTATAGTTCAAATTTTAAAAGGATATGGAAAAAGTCTTTCAACTTCCCGTACGATCAAACCCGATTCGGTAATGAAAAAATGGCACAGAGACATAACTAGTCCTATAAGAAGTAATCTGGACATATTAAGCGCCATAGTTTGGCAAATAGGTGAACATTCGACCTTTTTCTGTCTGAATCGATGGGCAATCGGCCCAACGAAAGGGAGGGTTACATTATAGTAATCAAATGACACAGAGACATCACTAGTCCAAGACTAGCGAGACGACTAGTAGACTAAAACTTTTCAAAGTTTGGTGAAAAGTTAATTCAAATTTCCTTTCCTCACGTTATCAACACTGACACACAGTCCTTGAATTCCAGCATTCGCGGCTTGAAAGAACAGAAAAATTAAGTTAAGGGTTAGTTTTCAAGAACCATTTGAATTCCTTTCTTTGTAACAAAGGTGTCAGTCACAAAGTAGGTAGTTGTCTTGATCTAAATTATCAACACTGACACACAGCCCTTGAATTCCAGCATTTTGCTCGAAAGCAAAGGAAAATTAAGATAATTGGGGGTGGGCGGGATGGGCGTAAATCACAAACGGGAAAAGGTCAATCGAGGAATAACTATATACAAGTGTATTAACTCGTATGGGATACAGTCAAGCATCCATTTACAATTTTTATTAACAAATCAAGGTAAATTTTCAAGTGCCATTTGAATTCCTTTTTTTGTCACTGATCGAAGTGATGCCATAGAAACTCTTTGATTTTCTGCCTCCAAATGATCAACACTGACACACAATCCTTGCAAGGATTCATGCTGCTCATCAATTTTCAGATAAAAAACAAATCAAGGTTAATTTACAAGTGCCATTTGAATTCCTTTCTTTGTCACTGAGGTGGCAAAGAAAGCACTTGATTTTCAGTCTACAAATGATCAAATCCAAATTTCAGAATTTGTTATAAAAATGCCATTTGAATTCCTTTCTTTGTTACAAAGAAGAAATCAAAAATTAGTTTATCTGCTGGTTCTAGATTATGAACATTGACACACAATCCTTGAATTCCAGCATCAAACGTTAAACGGAGAGTAAGAGCAAAGCAGGGGGAAAGGTGGGGGTTGAACGGCATAAGAAGGGTTCAATTGAAATCCGTATGCAAACGGAAGGTCTTGCACATCGAAGGATTCCTCGTTAAGAGGATTATTAGCAGCTTTTTGCCGCTAAAAGCAGTTCTTTTTGAAAGCGCACAGATTGGGGCTGCGCAGGGAAAAGCGATAGAAAAATTGAGAGGCCGGCAGATGGCGGACATCACCTGTTCCACACGCAACAACAAAAATAACAACTTTATATTGTAAAGGTCCGTCCGTCTGCCAGCCTATCAGGCGAAAGGGTCGGTTTAATTTTGGGGATCGCCCCTGTATCTTGAGGTGAGGCTGTATCTATTTTAATTCATTCTCCTTCTTGCGCCGCCGTGGCTCCTAACTGCTGGTCCCCAAACTCTTGCGTAATTACCAATTCGTTGGTTGGTTTATTTTCTCGAAGGGTGGAAAAAGGCCTTCGGAAACTTTTGGATACGCGTCGAAGGAAGATAAAAGGGGGTTTTTTATGCTCGCTAGTAAAAGGTGTCGACTTCATTGTATAGAATACATAAAGAAAAAATAAATTCTGACTAAAAGGTTGAGTGGTGGCGTTGATTGGGAAACGTGGTAGCGTGATCCGGTCGATGGATCCTTACAATATATAACAAACGGAGAGAATATATAACAGTGCAAGGATTTGGCTGTCAGTGGTGGGACTTCTTGGTGGCCCGTTATCTATACAGGCGGTGGGACAGGAGCAGCCTCATGTACCGGAAAAGGATGTCGCGCTGATTACTCGGAGAAAATGAGAGTAGGCCTATAGTTTGTCTGGCGCACTAAATACTCGAATAATTTGACTGGTATTTCTATTTCAGGACGCGTGATTAGAAGGGCCCGGAGTTTCTCTAATACTTGATCAACTCACACAACATCCAGCAGTCCCAGTAAATGAATTTTACTCTCTAACGCAAGTTTTTGAAGAAACATATGTTTAACCACCCACACATCAGGCTCTGTCAACGAGTGTCTAGGCCTACTTGGAATATCTATAGCGCTGTCCACCCAATGACTACCAGTCAGAAAAATCGGGACGGTCAGGTGTCGTGATTTTCATATAGCCTACTATGTCAATGCTCTGTGTGATTACAATTATTGTAAAGAAAAGAAATATTTGTGTATTTATGCTTTTACAAAAAAATTATGTATTTATTCGCGTCTCACAGATTACTTTAACATGCATATAATGAAAATAAAAACTGTTGAAAATAAAGATCATTATGACATGTGTTATATTTGTAGGAATTTAGGACACATTCGTGCTGTGTTTTTCTGATGAATTGAGATGAATTAATTCAGTATGAACCGTAAGATTTGGGGTAGGCGTACGGCGTTTGGTGATATCCTTTGTTATAATTATTTCCCTCATTATAATTGTTGTAAGACTTGCCATAAGTGTCATAAGGTCCCTGTATATAACTCAGAAATAATATAAATAATCAAATATTGTAGCATAGAAAAATATGCGCATTACCGGATGTCCAAAGTATGAACCGTAAATGTATGTGTCGTAACCAGATCCAAAATGCGGTGCATATGCTGGCTCAAAACCTATACCATAGGCAATATCAACATAATTTATAAATAATAATGTTTTAAATTGAATTTATATAAACTCTTACCCCCGTAGCTGTTTCCGTAACCCCCATAAGACGATGGGTAAGCCGAACACAGCGCAATCACGACTCCAAGGAATAAGCTGATTGCCTGTACACAAAAATAACATCCAGCAGTTAGGCGTATAATCCAGCATGTGAGTAAAACTGAAATGGAATCTATTCTATTAAAGACCTACAATAAATTTGCTCATTCTTGACGATGAAAAAGGAAGAAAAACTGAGTTGTGTCTGGTTCACGATGCTGGAGGAAAGTGCGTACCAAGAGCAACAAGTGAGCTCCTTTTTATATCCGCTGAGAATCTTATTAAAGCCCAACTTTCCTTTTCGGAAGAAACTGTCTTATTCACGCGCCCGTGGTCTATAGGCATTGCAACTTACATGTTGAGTTTTTCTTTTTCGTTGGTCCAGTGTTACGTATTAGACAATTGTAGGTAGATCTTTACGGTCCTCTACCAGCTCTTTTCGGACTATGACTCTCACGAATCGTTTTTCTCTAATGGCTTATAGCTCGAGGGTATATGTGTTATGGGTAATGGGTAATAACAGATACGTGTGTTATTAAAGGATTACACCAGCTGTTGTATATACACATTTTCCCTTTCGGGTGTTATGAAAGTTCTCGTTTAATAAGGAAATCATCATCAAAGACACTCGCAAAGACACAAACAGACTGATGAGACAAACCGATAAGCTCAACTTACATAGATTGCGTGTTGTTGTGAAGCAATCGCACTCCTCGAAATAGAACAGCCAATATCCTTCACCCCAAAAATCGGTTTCGATTTCCACACGCTTGATTGACCAACCTAACAATGCGACACAATTGTACCATAGAAATACGACCATGGAACACATGCTGCTGTGAAATAAAATTCTCAACCTTTCTTGTAGTAATATACTTTTATTTTATGTAATTTAAACAATTAGGCCTATGTATAAAGGGTCGAGGACGACGAGGATCGAAAAATTTCTTGAAAAATTATTTTGTCCACGTAAAATACTGTGTAGGCCTACTCACTATTTATATCAAAATCAGTTGAAACAACAAAATTGCCAACCGAATACGAAAAAAGTTCATCGGGTGTAACCTTAAATTAGCCTTAACATATCCTAGATGAACCAACTTGTTTTAGCCTTCACAATTTTCTTCTGCATGGAAATACGGTATAAAAAAATCTTGTTCAGCCGCGGTGCCTCTTGAAATCGGGTGCGTTGATCGGAGATGTTCATACGCAACAAGACGAAGAGAAAGTCTGGTAAATTTCACCCTTTCTCACTTGTCAGTTGACAAAAATATCAAAAGAAAGCAACGAAATTAATTCCTAAGTTTCTATTTCTTGAGCCAAAAAATGTTGATACATTTGTCATAATAAAAATAACTATCAGAAACCGTCAGACACAGCAAAAACGCTTTCAACAATTTCGTTTTTATACTCAGAAATAACATAGCAAGTTATAATAGCAGTGGAGTATTAACAATAAAAAAAATATAGCATATAACACGACGCTCCTTTCAAGATAAAACTGATGATGAGCCATCAAACACGGTAAAATCGCTTGTGCGACTTGACCATTTTGCGGGCTGCTGGGCTCTGGGCAATAAATTCGTGAATGGTACCAACTTGAGATTCTGGAGACACACCAAATTTGTTGTAGTTTGATTCAAAACGATCAACATGTGGACTATTTTGGATGTCGAAGGGCTCCCACTTATCGACGTAAGCCTCTTGTTGACTATTTACCGGCGTTGTCGAATACACCATTAGGAAGATCAACGCAACGGAGACAAAAAACTAGACAAAGTAAGAAAATCTCAGTATAAATATCGAAATGCTGTGAATTTATAGTAGAATTATATTTACGTAAATCTGACGGATGTTCATCTTAGAAGCTGTTGTGAGTTTAAAGATGCGCGAATGAATGAGACTGGCCGTGTTATACAGCTATATAAGGCCGCTACCTATGAAGCTGGTTCCAATGATGTTCCACTTACTTATTCTTAAAGAGGTCTTTAGGTGAGACGTGGCAACTTGTATAA
The DNA here is from genome assembly GCF_021134715.1 of Daphnia pulex. Lineage (NCBI taxonomy): Eukaryota > Metazoa > Arthropoda > Branchiopoda > Diplostraca > Daphniidae > Daphnia > Daphnia pulex. Next base: position 5,651,783 of record NC_060017.1, read on the forward strand.
CTCATCCTCAATCTAGATTGTTGAAAGAAGTGAACCGTACGCCTTGTAAGTGGACAGTACCCTATTCAGGTTAACGGAACACTTTATGCAAACGGGAGGCATAACCGCTCTCTGTGTTATAACATATAATCATCGACGCTATATGTTTAGTCGGCATTTCCGTAAAAAAAACAGCCAAACTGTCGACTCCATTTGCATCTGCTGTGTGTCCGTCTCGAAAGAACTACCACGAAAATTAATTAAAAATGCTTTTAAACCACATAAAGCTACACGGTACAGTTACCACATGTCGTTCAATTTTTGCGATTTTTGTTTAATACAAAAAGTATTACATAATGTATGTTTATAGGCTACTACAATTAATTGGTTAGTCCGGACAAAACAGTAAATGTAGTGTACTTTCCCAAACCAAGAAAAACATTTAACGGAATGTTGTGAACGTTACCAATGAACTAGAAATGTATAGGCTTATGCAGAGCAAACAATTTTATAGGGCTATATAACAGCTGATGATGTCATTCATCAATATTCGCGACCTTGCGTCTTATCATCGCTAATTATTACATTTTATAAACAACCTGGACTTGGTTAAATCAATCTAGCACCAATCAGCATGAATCAGCAATCCGCAACATGTTTTGATGTTTTTGATAACGTAAATTTCCCATAGCCTCCCAATTCAGCGGTCAGCAATTCAACACAAACTGTTACAAAACACAGAATTCTACAATACTAGTTTAAAGTAATCTGTATAGCTGAACCGCGGCTGAAACATGAGAATCTAAGAGCCCTCTGTGGTAGCTAGACCATGCAATGTGATTACTTTGGATTGGAAAACTAGCCAGAGGAAAACAAACAACCATTTGGCAAAATCGTTGGTGGAAAAAGAAATATATTTCAAAAAGAAGAAAATCGCTCACTTTCATTTTTTTAACCGATGTAATTTAGCCTCCAGGGATAGTAAATTTTATATTTATGAGTGTAAACCAGTGGACTGTGAAGAAGTTAAGAAAAAAATCAGAGTCGCTGATGCGAGAGTGAAAAACAGACGATCAAAATTATTTGAAAGTGTCACCTTGTCCTATTTAGAGGTATACAAATTGTAGTATTTTTCAGTGAGGGAATATTTCATACTACTCTGGTCAATACTCTAAATATAGTCATAAACAAAACACAGTGCATGACTGCATGTCAAGTAAAACTTTTAAAATATAGTAGTATTTCTACTCACAGGTTGTGAAATTTTGCTTGGTATACGTAGAAGAAAGTTAAATGAGAAAAAACGGTTCAATACCAATGTCACGAATCACTAAGCGAGTCTAATATTTTCAAAGTGCGATCAGGTGTGATCACCCGCTACTCCCGAGGATTTACATTCATTTACAGGGATTCAACCGTTCCAGCTGGTTCCAGCGTCACTCTCCATTGCCTGCGTCAGGTGCGTCTACCCCCAATGCCCAATCCAATCAAGCGTTATTTATAAAATATCACAAAATAATTAGTACATTGCTTTATTATATTTCAATTTAGAAACTATAGTTTTTGTTAACACTCTAGTGTTGTTTCCAAATTTCAATAATTAATTCCGGAGAAGAAGCATTCTGCTCGCCTTTTCCTCTGATTAGTAACACCCGTCCTAAGGATTGTTGCAGGGACCGGCTGCAGTAGACTGGTGGTTCCCATTTCGTAGGTAAACAAAAGCGAGAAATGAATACTGAATCGCTGTCAAATCACAGTCCACCCAAAAAAGACTATCAACAGTTGCAAAAAATTCTTAAAGGAAGATGTGAGGAGATTTCAAAGGCAAGTTTGCTTTGATTAATTATCGTACAACTATATTTTAATTCCTTATAATTATAGGACAACGATGCCCTTTCATCTCGGCTGATCAACTTGAAACTACTCATTTATAAATCTGAAAATCAGTGCAAGTACAGTTTCCCATACTACATAATCCTCTCAAATATTTGATTACTGTGCAAACATTTAGAAAGCTGAAAGATCGTCTCGAATACCATGGAGTTGATTACCACACAGCTGCTGCTGCTGCTGCTGCAGCCAGTAATTATGCTGAAGCTACTGACTTTATAAGTGAAAAGGTATTACAGTTATTAACTTCATATTGTCTCATTTCATAATACTCTGCATGGTTTATTAATACAACTAGGCAGAAAATAATGTTAAATCCAGACCCAAACATATCAGGAAGAAACGAAACAAACCAAGCAATAACCAGAAAAGTTCAACAGTACCTACCGATAACAACACAAACCCTTTAAAGGCTTCAACAGCTGAATTTGAAGGAAATTTGTCATCATCATTCCCAATTTCAAAAGACGATAACCTTATTACCATGTAATCTCCTTAATTGTATTTCTACTTTAACCTAATAAATGTTCAAATTTCCATAAAGCAAAGTAAAGTCTTATGTGTTTATTAATTTTTTATGATAAAAAGTGCCATTAAAATATTGAATGGAAATATATAAGTTAAAAATATGTGATGGGATCTTCTCTAGTCTTGTCTTCTTGAATGGAATGAACAGATACTTCACGTTGCAGATTTTTGTATATGCGTGCATGGATGCATTTATCATTGCCAACATGAATCTGCAATGCAATAGGTAATTTAATTAAAAGTGTGTATGAGAAACTTAGGAAAAATAAAGGAATATTAAACAGTTCTTGACCTTGACAAAATAGTTGCGTCCAGCTACTACTTGAGACTTAAAAGTAATGGCTTCAAATACTTCAAAAGTTCCATTCATTTTTCCTGTAATTTGGTCTTTGACTTGTTCAACCAAAGTTTGTACTTCAGCAGTAGCAGGCTCATCGTTATCAGAGATTCCTCCTGTCATTTTGGACATTCTCTAGAGGTGCAAGAAGAAATCACAATTAAGAAAATTTGCTTTTTAATAGTCGAATGGATTATGTGCAGTAAAAGAAATCAAATAGAACATTTTAAAATACCAATATTGAGCTGTAAGGTTAAAAAGTGTAGCCTGAATCTGCTGGAGAGTGAAGACTGAGACAGCAAGACTAGAACTAGAAATAGAATGCGCACTTGTGTGTAACGTAAGGCTGTAGAATTGTAGATGATGATTCACCACAAGTGTTCGACGTTGATCAACGATTCGACTTGGTAAATTTCGTTGGTAAACTGCTGCATGGACGTCACGTCAGCTGATGAGTCAACGCCCGTTCTTTTGTTTGTTGTTGTCACACTAACGTCCTGGTTTGTGGTTTCCATAACAAAGCCTCCCCCTTTTTTTCTTCATAAGATTAATAGGTTAATATTTCAAGAAACTCCTAATCTTTTTACAACGCAATACCCAATACTGTTTTTTTTTTATTATTTTTTTTTCTAAAATTATATTAAATTAAAAAAATGCGGGAAAATCTTTTATTTTTGTAAATTCTTCGTTGTTGGTTTTTCACGCAAGATGGAGTTGTGTAGACGGAAGAAGTTGCATCGACTGCTGTTGTCTTTTGACAGCTACGATTAATTATTTACTATTTTTTATTTCTACTCCTTCTATCACTCTAACAGCGAGAATATTGGTCTATTGGAATAACGGACTTGGATGTCAAACTATATTTTAGGTAAATATTATGTGGAAAATGCAGTTCAAGCAGTTCTAACTCCACTATTTATTAAAACTTCCAAAGCAGAATTCAAACACAACTCAACCCAAAATTGGCTCACGGCTCACTTTCATTTTCATTGTAGGTAGCTGATTAGCGTAAAGAATCGACGTTACATATACCTATGTGGCCTACATGATGAAGTATCAAGTATGTATGAGAAATTTATCTTGAGAATTGGTACATCACAATGAGCACATCACTCCACTACCGCCACTACTTTGAAATCTTCACTCTCCTCTTTCACTTGAGTAGTTAAACTTTAATGACTCAGTATAAGTAAACTCCTTTACATTTATCTCATTTTCACGAGGGAGCTTAAAATATGAAAACGAAACGTCAAATCTAAAAACGCGAAAGCGAAAGCGAAACGTGAAACACGGAACACGAATTATATCATTTTTGAGACAGAGAAATTGGCAAAACCTCAATAGATTTGCGAAAAGTCTTGCGAAAAGCTTAGCGAAGCAGTAAAAGAAAATTGTGTTACGGTCTGACGGACTCAATTATCTTCCACATATTTTAATGAGTAACTTTCAGATTTGTTCTCATAAAAAAAAATTTCTTTACTCCAGGCTATGACGACAATTATGGGTTTTTAAAACTTTTCCCGATTCATAGTTTAAGTGCTTTTATAGTTTATGTAAAATTAAGAAATAAAAGAAAACAAGGAAAACTATTTTTCAGAAATCAACTGTGCGACGCCACTGCGGTCGTGCTATTTCTCCCTTACGTTCAGATCCGTCAAGTGAACAGAACAGGAACACATGGAACATGTTTCGTTAAATGAGAATTCTGTGGGCCTATCACATGTCCCACAAAGAAAACTGCACTCAAGAAACAAGTTTGATTTGTAAAAGTTTCTATTCATCACTAGGTATTGCTAATGAATAATTGAAAAACGACTTTTAGTTAGCCAGGGCTTTGTAGAAAATTTAGATTTTATTGTGTCATGAAACTATGTTAACGATATATTCATCTGATATTCATATACAACTGAATCTATAGATCACAATATGGCGAGCAGTTCATACAGATAATTTTATAATGTCTATATTTTAAGTGAGATTAATATATTCCGTAAGGTTGACCATAGCCGTAAGGTTGACCATAGCCGTAAGGCGTTTGGAGATAGTCCCTTTTCGAGTCGCTTCCATGTTGGTAGTTGTTCAAGATCCTGCTGTAGTCGTAATGTCCCTGTATATTTCCAATGAAAATTGTAAAAAATAATTGCACCATAGATATTTATCTCAGTAAACATTTACCGCGTGTCCCTCATAATTGCCAAAGACATATTTATCATAGCCGGAACCATAATGAGGAGGTTGATAATCGACAAATCCATAACCTAATAACTCACGAAAAAAATTTGTTATTGAAATTCGATTAATCATACATGCCAATAACACTGTCAGTCACCTCCGTAGTCAGCCCCATAACCGTACACTGATGGCCGAGCACTTATCATCACTGCCATAACTCCGATAAGTAGAAAACAAATTACCTGTAATTAAAAAAATGAATAAATAATTCATACAAGTGCTAAGTAAATATTGTAGCACAATAGTCGATTATTCCTAATTTGACCCTGTCTAGGAATAGATGCCTAATTGTTGCTTTTAAGTTCTTACAGTGACGTTTTTCATTTTTAAAATAACGAACAGATGGACAGCGAAACAAGTGACTTGCTGGCACCGTCGAAAGAAACTAGTCGAACTTCCTCAGATGGGCGTTGTTTTTATATTTGCCACCAAAATCTCACAACTTTCCCTTTTTTTAAAAAGAAGATTGCGCATATGGACATTGTTACAGCAATTCACAGTTCCATACTATTGAAATGCTTTTTTTTAATGGTTTTCTCGTGTTGCTATTTTTAAGAGGGAGGCGTTTATTGTTCCGCTACCTTTCCCGTGCAGACTATTTCAGTCGATTTCTCCATAGTAATGGTCTATACAGTTTAGTTACCGACACTGCATGGGCTATAAACACCGAATTGCATCAAATGCACCGCGCCATCGGTCTAAGCGAAAAAGATTTTTTTATGATAGGCCCCAGACAAAATGTTTAATACAATTATTTCATAGGCCGATTAGTATAAGTCTCACCGTTTTAGAATATTTAAAAAACTAAATACTACGTATTTACGACTTCGTGAAACTGCCAAAACATTCGCTCTGCTGGAAGCCTGAATACGTTAAAGCAATATAGCATCAACATATAACAGCCAGGCTATCATGATTTATTATTGGCTTTAACAGTAATCTATAGTCGAAGCCAGTGGCGAGAACTTTCCATGGTAGATGCTAATATATGTGTTTGCTACACATTCGTTATTTCCTATAGTGATGACAGCTCTCTCTCGCACCTGTTCTACTTGTCTCTCACTTGCGCAAGAAAATTCGTCATCGTATATAACCATACGGAGACGCTGCGCTGTAGAAATTCGTGCTGCGACGAATGAAATGAAAGTGTTCAGCTGGCTTATTGTGTTTTTGTATTTATACTCTTCTCCGGGCGTTTTTTTTTTATTATTGCATTCTGGCTTATCGTGTGTTGCGAGAAATCCGGAACGAAAGAAAAATACGAGTTAACTTTTCTCTCCATTATTTTCAGCGTCACAGCTCGTTTATTGTCTTCTTTATAACACAAGTCGTTGATCAAAAGTCCTACACGAAGCAAAAGCTATTAGCCTATTACGAAGACCGATGATTGTCCACCCACACAAACAATTTTTGTAAAAAAAAAATGATAATGGTAATAAAATAAATCTATATGGACTACTAAAGATGATACGCGTTCTTTGATGTCTTGAAAGTAAAATTCGCCATCTGCAGAAGCAGCCGATCGCGAAGATTCTTTATCAAGAACAGTTTTCTCTTTTGCTTCTTAATAATGGGGGTAGTACAATTTAAGTACCAAATCGAAATTGAAGTGTTTATTCCATGATTTATATAGTTCTAGTTTTTTTTTTACCTACACAGAGGTTCCATATAAAAATAAAAGCAGATATACGTTATACACATCAGGACTGTCTTCTAGAATATTTAAAAAAATCCAAACAAGCTCGAGAAGTGGCCGGCATCACAAAGTCTTAGTAAGCTTTCTTTTCAGACTGATAAAGTCCCTATAAAATGTAATTTAAAAATAAATAAAATAAGGATAATACGAAATTTTTCAGTAAGTATACCGGGTGGCCTTCGTAAACACCGTAGATTGATTTGTCGTAGCCAGAGCCTATGTTTTAATAATTTTTCCAACAATTAAAATGATGTCAAATACTTAAATAGTGCATAACCAAAGTTCTTTTACCATAAATAGGAGCGGGTTGAGAACCATATTCCGGGCCATTTCCATAACCTGACATACCAGTGTATTGGAAAAAAAAATTATTTCACTGATTCCATTACTATTTATTTTTACTTGAATATACCTTTAGTTGCCTTCGGGGCATCGTATCCGTACGACGATGGATGCGCAAAACCAAAGGTTACCATGAAAATGATGGTCATCAAAGCAATCATCTAAGTTAAATGAATATTTAATTTTAAAAGCTTATATTATTATTGAACGACACTTTAAAAAATACATACCGCGAATTTGAACATTTCAAAAAATGAAAGAAGAGCTGCGTGCCGGTTTCGTTATTTTGGAGGGTAGTAGGAAACTGACTTATCCAACAAAGTAAGGATGGCTTTTTATACTCGTTGAATACAATGGCCCATGCGATTTCACAAGAGTACTTGCATGTCATGTCGAGAATACTTTCGCGAACGTTTCTTTGGATGCGTCAAAATTTATAAGCGTTACATTCGCTCCCGCTGCTACTAAATCGATGTGTACCTTTCTCGGCCGTATGATTGCAAGCAAAGGCTCTTGGACGATTTTTTTTTTTTTTCAAAGTGGAGTAAGGCCGTAATATGATGGCCTTCTTCTTTTAAGAAGAGAAACTTTTAAAGAAAAATTCGAAAATGACGCTGTCGTAATAATGAAATTCGTTTATTTCCATCTTCGTCTCGTATTTTCTTGTTTAGATAAAAATACAGCTGAGGGCGTCATCTCAAGTCTGCCCCTTTTTTAAAATGTATGATCGAGTTATTAAGTTTTGAAGCATTTTATACATAAGAAAGATGGTCACACAGCCCCTCAATAAATCATACTTTGTTACTTTCCCTCCCCTTCAATGCCAACGAGCAATGATAGTCAATGGAGCACGAATACCGTGCCATTACGACTTAAAACATTTCTTTCCTATGTGATAAAATAAGTCCATACAAAACCGATTTCTGATTATTTCTCTAAACTTCCGATAGGACCTACGTAAATTTCAATTCATTTGTTCGTTTTGTTTGCAAACAAAGAAAGAAAGCATCTTCGTTTTACGGGTGTGGGCTCTTCTCAACCTAATCAATTCATATTCTATTCATCTCCGCGTCAACTCTACTCAGTTGATATTTTTATTGGTCAACTTAATAACCATTTTTGAAAAAGCCGCTATCATCATTCATCAGGCACCTAGTAGAGACATTTCGTACTACTTATTGGAATCATGCTTGATTGTTTGTCGTCTGCTGCGAGTCGCATGGCGGCTTACTTTTGGTGGCGGCGAGTGCTTTTGGTTTCGTAAGGAAAGAACTAAAGAAGAACAGAAATAGGAGATTACTTTAATGTTCTTGTGACTGTTTTATGAGATATTTATTATTTAGGCTATGTTAAGTAGAGAGGACACAGAAAAACAGCAGTTTTATTGTTTTAAGATTCTGTTCTGGTAAATCTGTAGATTATGTTGCACAAAGTGCATCAACGAATTTTTTTAGAAAATAGCAAGGGTTTTTGTGTTGGATGTTAACGAAGAAGCCGATGGCTCATTACTGAAACCATTAACTTGAATCTCTAATAACTGTAGAATGCATCATATGTCCACATCACCATGTATGCAAATATTTTAAAACAGGATGTTGAACCTGGCCAACTCGACAAGAAATGATGCAGCATACTTCAGTCTAATTCAATCCAAGAGGTCACACTATTTTACAGTAATCATTATTGTTTAATTATCTATATCTATATTAGCTATCTTTTTTGAAGATCTGATCATAATCTCAGATCTACTAATCCTCTGAAGTCTGAATGAATGATTATCAAAAGGCAATTAGAAAGCAGTTTGGCCATCAATCAATCAATCTTCATGCATCAATATGACCAGTGAGAGTCAAGTGACAATGTTGAGTTGTTGCGCAGTGCGCACTGCTTCTTCTTCAGGATGACATCAAGACCAGACGTGGCATAATTTAACCTAACTTTCCATTTCAGCACTACTTAATCAAGGTTTTTCTGCCTCTTTAAAGTCTATCTTTTAGGCTATTGTAAAGTATTTAATTAGAAGTGCACACAATCATGGGTAGTTTAGTTTGCTAAATTGAACCACCGATGCAGACATTGAAACCTTTTTTCAGTTCCAGACTAAATAAAATTTGTCTATTCAGCAATTTGTTATTGCCAACAAACAGTGCATGAAGAGTTCATCCCCTAACCGCTATTTCATGTTCCGTGACACGCGGGATACGAATTACTTGAAATCTAAACTCAGGCGAAGGAGCAACCCGGAAGCGGCTCACCTCTGGAAGTTGAATGTTGAGCGAAGATGAGTATTCTATAAAGTTCAAATGAATTTTATTTAAATCTTAAACGTGTCATCTAATTTAATGTAAATTCTAGTTTAACAATCGTCACAGATAATGTTGCAGTAGAATATTTTGGTTTATTATTTGAATTGATATAATGTAGGTATAATAAAATTGTTTTTTCATACAACATTTCCAATGAGATTAATTTTATTTTTGTTATAGGTTCACGTTTAGCGGTGATGTTGCTGTCAAATGTGGCATGTTGTTGCAGTCTTAGGTGGTGCTGCTGCTGCACAAACAGTGCAGGACGAATTCAACTCGTGATTGCTGTTTCATGTGCGCCGACACGCAGGGTACGAATTACTTGTAATCTAAAATTGAGCGAAAATTGTTAACGAGAGTAGCAACGCGGAAGCGGCTCACTTCTGGGAGACGTTGAACGATTATGAAATGGAAGTGAAATGCCGTTCCGTTTCCGTTTCTGCCAAAAATAAGTCGCTATGCTTAGAGCCTGATTAAAGTGTTGACGAATCTGGTCAATCATTCCACCCATCAAATTGGCTTAAGTAAAATCAACAAATTTGTGTTTAATGATTATGGCTGAGATACTGAGAGGACATCTCGTGGCCAGGTTTGGAGTTGTTGGGCGTAGTCTAGCTGTTTACCGTTTAGCCCCTACCTTCTTCTTGGTTTTTCGTTAGAGTTCTGATGGAAGAGACGCCATGTTCCTTTGTTTGGGGTTGTGATGTGAGCTTAATTAACTGGATTGCTACTTGCTAGGCATTTCTTAGAATTTGTGATGGGTTTTAGTTAGTTCGGGTTGGCGGTTGGTGATCTCGCTATTATTCTTGGTATTGGTTCGATTAAATTGTCGTGCAGTGAAACTTGGAAAGTGCCCTGAAAGCTGCCTGAAAGTGTTAAATGTAATTTTTTATCTGTAGATGAATTTTGATGCTTAAGACTTGGAAACATGCTGTCCACCACATCCAGAAGCTGAGTAACATTTTACATGTGGATGTGGAAAGTTCTGAATGGTAAAATCATTGATTAAACTGATTGAAATTTTGATCATGACATTTGTAATGATTGATTGCAGGCATCTTATAATATAAGGAGCTTCCACCAACCAGTCTAGGACTTGCATCTAATTGTGCAGGTTTCGTGGAGTTCTCATTTACCTTTGCTGTGAACATCATGAACACATACACTATTTGAAGGTGACAATCTTATCCAATTTAGATTTTACAATTAAAATGTGATCAAACTTTGCATCCACTGGTTAGTTTTAACATTTTGGGATTTCGACAAGTCAACAGCTATTTCCTTCAGTCATGTGTTCTGTTGTGGATTTTTTAAAGGGGAGTTTGTTGTAAGCAAGAAAGGCAGTTACTGAAAAAGGTTTTGTTTATTTGTTTCACTGTAAAGTATTCTTCAAACATTTAAATCTTAAATTAGTCATCTAGTTTCATGTAAATTTGAGTTTCAATGTTAGGTATAATATAATGTTTAATATTTGGGTTTAATATTTGAAGTGATATAATGTAGCATATTATTTTTAGTTTCATACAGGATTTCCAATGATGCTGAAGATAATTTTTACTTTGGTTATAGGTTCATGTTTACGGAGCAGTGGTGTTGCTGTCCAATGTGGTGTGTTGTTGCAGCCTATGGTGGTGAAAGATATCTGCATCAAGTTGCTGTTCCTTGTGCATCCAAGGTGCTGGTTTTGTGCTACAGAAGTGACATCCAATTTTGTTTATAATTGCTATTTGTGCCTTTGCAGTTTATCTTTATATATTGAGAAGGAAAAAAAAAGTATTACGGGGAGGTTTATGTCAAACAAATAATAAACATGTCCAGGATGGGGGAATGAGGAGGAAGTTGGAGTGGGGTATTTGATTATGATTTACTAAAAGAAGTGAGGTATATTTTTAATGAATATGCAGTACTTGGTGATAGAAACTGTTGTTAACCTATACCTTCCTGTCAACCTATACCTTCCCTACTTCCACTTACACATCCATTCCTCAAACCCCATAAGCACCAACACCAAATCCCACATCCACTCACATCCATTCCTAAAACCCCACAATCCCCAACAACAAATTCACACAATAATTGTATATCTATTATCATATTAATAGCAAATAAATAAAATGTATTGTATAAAAATTTGTGAAACTATATTTATTCCGGAACACTTGCAAAATAAACAATTCATTAAACAGAGCGTCCGGTTCAAGACAATTTTTTTTGTGCGAGGCTTTTTAGAAAGCAATCCGCCACCCAATTTGACAAAAAGTGGTAGTTTGTTTTCACGGAAATTGCGTCAGACGGTTAAACAATTTCTAGTTCAAAAATCTCATGTAGAAATTAGCATCTAGTCTACTGGTGCAAATTGCGATTCTTTAAGCTTTGATTAATTTAGGTGATGTGTTAAAAGCAATTGTGGGTAGCTAAAAAATTGATCTAACTTTTTCTGAATATTTTGGTTTTAGATCACTGTTGTTTTTTAATTTGCTTGTGATCTTTCTTCAAATTATTCTGAAAAAGCGAATTAGTTCAATTTATTGGCTACTCACAATAGCTTTTAACACATCGCATAAATTAATCAAAGCTTAAAGAATCGCAATTTGCACCAGTAGACTAGATGCCAATTTTCTACGTGAGATTGTTGAACTAGAAATGTTTTAACCGTCTGACGCAATTTCCGTGAAAACAAACTATCACTTTTTGTCAAATTGGGTGACGGATTGCTTGCTAAAACTCGCACATGCAGTGTCGGCGTAGATCCAGGGAGATTACCTGGAAATGGAAGAGGAGAGAAGAGTGCGAGGCAAGTTTTACTGGGGAGCGATTAGTCACTACTAGGCTTCCGGGTTAGACTCATGACCCTCTAAAAGTTTTCGTCGGATCATGCGCCTTCCAAGTCCCCGTTCGACCAGAGCCCTCCCCTCCTCCTGGTTTCACAGCGGGTGAGTGACCACCGGCGGGCGTTGGTTAGTGGTTAGTTAGGGAAACGGGGCCACAGAAAAGAAGGGAGCCCAGATATGCACTTGTCATTTATCTACATCTACATAATTTTTTGATCAGACTTGAATTTCAGCATTCTCTCCTCAGTTTCACCAACGGGTCTTTGGATCGGCGACGAAAACCTGCAAGTAGAATGGAGATTTATATAGAAGACAATAATTTCCAAATGAGATTGTAGCAACAGCAAGCATTACCTCAAATCAAATATCTTGGTCTTAAATTAGAACTAGTTGTGATGGCCACTTTAGTGCAACCTCTGGAGTGGCAGCGTTATGGTCCTTTGGAACTGATGAGAGCTTCAATCTCTGGAGTAATAATTAACAGCGAATAGATAACCTGAAATATATAATGAATGTACATTTTGTTAGACAATGAGAATTCGCTCGAATTCAATTAGAGCCCTAACAGCAGGGTCACTACAGTGAAAGCATGACTGCAGACTTATTATGAGACCAGGCAAAGAAAATTACGGAGACAGAAATTTTTTGAAATTACCAAATCACGATCTTGCATCAATTGTTCTCTTCTTTCCATGTCAAGAGATGATCCTTTGTTGGACAAACACGATACATTTTCATTCAATGTCTAAAAAAAAAATGGCGGAAATTGTCTCTAAAGAAGACACTCGGCCATAATTTTAACCATCTAGGAAAACCAACAGATTCCCTTTCATCCACGAACGACTGGACGGAACGGCTGAAAAATTTGTCGAGGATCTAATTATGTAATACCATTACAGCCATCTAGACGTGACGTAACCTCACCTGCGTACAGCAAAGAAACAAGAAAATAATGAATGATAAAGTTTATTGATTGTGAAAATACCTGAGGATACCAGAGCAAGAAGTGGGACTCTCGTAGGGGGATTAGCTTTCCGGTTGTTGTCTCGCAGAAAGAGGACGTTTCACAAAGATTTCAATCGTTGCGCAGGATATGTTCTTAATTCAAATGCTTTGCCTGGAAAGGAAGGCAGTTAAATTTTATACACCTTATACTCGTTTGCCAACTATATCGTGGGAGACACCTGCCTCAGATAGTACAGCTTGTGGTGAAGGGGCTTTTCAAATTCCGTCTTGGCCAAAACTGTAGCAACAGTTCATTTGATGGGGGCTCGAGTATTGTCACGTATTACTTTCCTCCTTGGCAAGAGTTTCATCACCAAAGCCAATTTCTTCCAGGATGTCAGTTTTTTTTGGCAAAGGTGCGTTTTGAAAACCTGCATTCGCGCCGATGTCGGTTGTGACCTAAAGATTCCAGAGTCTGAAAAGAGAATCAAGGAATTTCGTTAAAATATCGAGGAAGAAGTTATTTGTATTTAAAAACACAATCACGAGTTGCTAAAGTCTTACTCAATAATCTTGTTTTTCACGTTGTAAGAGATTGGCTGTAGAAGATGTTGAATGAAGATTAAAAATATCAATCTCAACTTTTTCCTCCGTTGATCCTTGAAGACGTAAAAGCAAAAACTGGATGGCCTTTCGTCGATTCCGCACTTCGTTTCTGACGTTCTTATGCTTTCCTTCAACACTGATATTTTGTTGCCCGATATGGAACTGTAATCCATGCCAATTCCCATGTAGAATTCCTTTAGTTAAGGCAAACTTTGTGTCTGGCAGTTCACATAGGTAAATGTTGCTGTCACTGAATCTTTGTGTTCACTTCATTAGGTACTTGTTCTACATCGCTGGAATACTTCACGAGAAGAGGTAACTTCAACGGCCACACTGTACTAGAAAAGTTTAGACTTGAGGCTGTTGCATTGTAGCAAAGTGTTGGAGTGATTTCAGCCTTATAAAAACACACAGAACAAAATTTTCTTGCAGCACTCATTTTGGTTTAGCAAGTCGATTGAAAAAATCTGATGCAGGTGAAGCACTCCATGCCTTCTCGCATCAATGTGATCTGGGCATATGGGCTGTTTCAAACATTCTTGATATGACTACTTTGTCACGGAATAAATCCTATACGTATCGTGGCTTTGTTTCAAGTTTTTAACCACGTTAAAAAAGGACACCTGTAAACTCACTTTGGTAAAAATATTTCCACTTGTTTTTCATACTGCAGAATGCAGACGAACTTTCGTGACAACTGGAAAGCGTTGTTGCCCTTTTACGAAATTCAGTAAATTACGCGAATGATTTTTGTCTTTCTGTTTCTGAGTTCTTACTTTGTGCACAGATAAAGACTAAAAACAGTCCATTAGGTCTTGCTAACGCAGGTTGCTGACAATATCTAAATCCTAAATGTGTGACAAAACGTTCTTCGCTACTAAAGTGAGTTTTTTTTCTCGCTAGATGTCTCTGAATCACGTTTCCAGATCACGGTAGCACGAATCACGAACACGCCCTACCCCTTTGAACAAATTGGCACTTTTACAAAACGCCCAAATGTATCGCATATGTATAGCATTTTATCTTTATTTTAGCACTGGACGTTACTACGACATATCTGATTAGCATCAAAATTGACTATTACTTTGTGTGTAATAATTAATAACCCGTATCGATAACCACGACAGAAAAAATGTCCAATCCAGGAAAACTTGCTTTTGGACACTGTATTAAGGGTAATGCAGGTTACCCCCATGCCAAGTTTCAGGTGGTAGTTTTAATTAAGAAAAAACAAATCTCAAGAAGAGAAAACCGGTTTTTTAAAAAACATAAATGCAACGTTCAAGTTTTTCAGGAAAGTTGGCTTCACACAACAACTTTCGAAAACCTTTTCCTATTACAGGAACCTGTTGTTTTTAATAGCTAATTTTAAACGAAATACCAAAAAAACCAACAAAGCTGTAGATGAGTCGAGGATGATTTTCTTTAAACGTAAATTGATCAATGAAGTCAAAAAATGTACCCAAAACTTCCGTGTCTTGCGCTTATTCATTGGGCGTCCGTGTAATCGATAATCCAGTTCCAGTATAGAAGCAGCTCGACTGAATGGACGGACGACAGCGACGGGTACATGCAGTCGCCATAAAAAGAAAAAACGATGAAAATGAAGGGAAAAAACTGCGAAAAATGCAAGAACGTCATCATAAAAACAAAAATAAAATCGACAATAGAGCGCTGTTTTTTGTGTTGTCTTTCAATTTATTATTATTATATTATGGCTCGACTCGTCAATGTTACTTGATTGGAAAAATACATCGTCATCGCCGGCGGTGGCCTGTGTATATACGAAACAGCAGCAGTCTATAGCACATGTGTATCCGATGAAACTACAAAGTTATTATATGCATGTTTAGGTTATCGACCCAAAAAACTTTCGAGTCCAGTCAGTGATTGAATTGCCTTTTCTCGTTTTCCTCAAATATAAAGAGAGAGAGAATAAACAACACAGGAGGAACAGTGGGATAGTCGGGAGGGGGGTGAAATGAGCGCTCGTCCATATCTCAACCTATATTATATATGTACATCTGGATGGGCGTGGTAATTCCGCATGCGGATGGTTTTCCTGGAATGAAAATGCATTACTTCCGCGCCCGACAATGAAAGAGGGGGGGAGGAAAAAAAAGAGTTACGGGAGGGTGGAACATGAGGAACAAACTCACAGAAAAAAATACTGTGAAATTATTGTTGTTTCTTTTTCTACTTTTTTTCTTAAAATCCAAATACATCAGTCGATTGGACGACTGTCAAATCATCGACCAAACACGGAAAGTTGTGGTGTGTGTATGTGGCGTGAGCAATTGCTACCTAGTTTACGACTAAATCATATATCGCTTATACTATATCTACAAACACAATTTGCGCGTCGTCTAGTCTTGACAAGAATTATTAAGGAGCCGGCCTCGAGGATTGCAGAGCTGTCGGACCAAATTAATAAAAACGAAAGGAGGGAGGAAATTTTAAAAGAAAAAGACGAGGCCGCTGGATATGGAGGACTCGTCGCATCTCCCTGCTTTGCTCATTTGACAAATATTATATGAACCTGAGATACCTGGTCATACACCAAAATAAGATATTATTTTTTGAAAACAAAAAGTGCTGGGTGGGGGGGGGGGGGGGTTATGGGGGGATCGAATGTATAGACTAGAGTCTCGTATCAAATTTTTGTTATTTCTTTTCTTTCGTATGGCAAGTGGATCGAGGAGTTGTATCAGTTAGTTCAGCCCCGTCAGAGGAGATTTGGTTTCCCACGTTCGATGACCTAAAAAGAGTCGCAGCTGGGAAATATATAAGAGACCGCTAAATCAATATGCTATTAAATATCACCCATTTCGAATTACGGAAATTAAATTAAAAAGACAGTCGTCGTCGTCTAGTGTCTAAATCCATTGATTTTCGTCGTCGTCGTCGTCATTTGATACTCTGACGCAATTCTTGCAAAGCAGATGCCGTGATGGTGCCGTGCGAGGAAACGAACTTGCTGGTTCCTGTTATTCCGCCAACTATGCCGGATCCGCCCCCACCAACTACTCCGGCAGCGGTGGCCAAGTTCGACACGTTGTTTAACGAAGTGAATTGCCTCTTGCCAAACGTCGGGGCTGGACGTGGGATTTTATTGTCGCGTCCACCTCCACCTACGCCCGTCGTGGCGCTGCCCAGCGCCTTCTCAGCCGAAGTTGCCTGGATTGAATCATATCATAAATCATTTCCGTCTAAACAACTTTATGATTTGTCAAACAATACGGCTGGTCATATAGACGCCGTAATTATATAATAATGCTGGATATATAAATATAACGGTGCCGGCTTGTTATTATTATTATGATTATTATTACCCGTGGGATAGCGGTCACGGTGCGCGTAATGACGGGATTATCTAGACTCCGGCTGAAGAGATTTTTCCCATAGCGGCTGGCGAATCTCGAGGCGGTCGTCGTGGCCGCCACGCTCGGCGCGGCTGAACGAACCGGTGGGTGGACACTGGTGCTGGTCGACGCTGCCGCCGTCGTCGCCCGGCAATTTGAAGTATTACTACTGACATTGCAATTCTGTTCCATGCTGGCCGAAAGGAAGTGAGTGGCGGAACAGCTCGACTTCAACGGAGAACCTACAAAACAATTCAATTTGTTATTCTTTTAGTGAATTTAATTAGGTTTAAAAAGATATGGTCAATTTACTTTTGCTGGGCTCCGAATCGGTCGACGAATTGGACATGTGGTACTTGACTAAGCAATGACCAGAATAGGATCGCGGGAGAGCGGTGGCGGCCGCCGACGACAATTTGTTGGCCGTGGTGGCCATTTTATTCGACGACGATTTCTCTTTACTCCGGATGACTTCTCCGTCTGAATGGCGACTGACCAGTTTCCGATCCGGTGGGCGGGGGATGTCAACTACCGTCGTCGATCGGTTGTTGTTACGTGACGAACTGCCGGAAGGATCGGCCGGCGCTGAAATGCTGACGACGCTGCTGTGCCTCGACTTGGAGTGATGATGATGATGGGCGCGCGATTCCGTCGACGAAATGTCGACGCTGGATTTGGTTTTCGGCATCGTTTTGCTCAGCGTCTCTTTGGGCGAACCCTTGGGCGACGATTCATTGGGATCGCGGATGAATTTGAAAGGCGACAGCTCGCGCATTTCCGCCCGTTTCTGGTGGGCAATGACTTCGTAGAGTTTCGTCCGGTACTCGTCCACCGTCAACTGAATGGCGTCGCTCAGCGTCGGCACAACGTCGTGATCCAGCGCCGGTTCCCTTTCCGGCTTGTGGAAGGCTTTGACGTAAGGATGTTCCAGCGCTTGCTCGGCCGTCAGCCGCTTGTGAGGATTGAGGACGAGCAATTTCTCCAGCAGGTCAACCGCGTCGACCGGCGCCGAAGCCAAAAGGGTCCGCAGTGGCTGTTTGGGGACCATCATGGATTTCTCCAGCAAAGTCGACGCATAGCCGGAACTGAGCGATTGTATATCTTTAAACATAAATAAAAACATCAAAATTAAAAAAATGATGATGTTAATAAATCAATCAAAAGTTCGAACCTTCTCTAGAAGGTGGAGGGATCGAGGCCATAATCTTTTCCAGCTGATTGAGCGTCGAGGTGCCAGGGAAAAGTGGCTGGCCAAGTAAAATCTCTCCTAAAATGCAACCCAAACTCCACATGTCTACACCTTTCGTGTACCTGCACAAAGAACAAATAACACACGCCACCATGATCATATCGTCTCTCCATTTTTGGTTCGAGTTTTTCTATATTTTTCTACAAGATACACACATAACATAAAATGGCCTGACGTATACTTGCCATTTTAGGGGTTTCAGTATATAAAAGAATTGCCTGGACAAGAAAAAGAAGGAGATGGACGTCGTTATTTTAACTTACCGTTTGGATGCCAGCAGGATCTCCGGCGCCCGATACCATCTGGTTGCCACATAGTCGGTCATCACGTTGTCAGTCTGGCCGTCCTCGGAGACGTCCTGCACCAAAGATCTGGCCAGACCAAAATCGGCTATCTTACATCGGCAGTCGGCGTCCAACAGGATATTCGAAGGCTGTTTGTGGCAAAGAACCAAAGAAAGAAAGAAAAAACTATTAAGAAGACTAGTAGTAGTGGCGTGTAAAATAGGACATTGAACAAATATTAGCATTCCTTTATTTGGGAAACTTTTTTTTTCAAATTTATTAACCTCGTGCTTTGGCTAATGATGACGCATACTATTCCAATGAATATGTTTTATACGAGTCGTAAATTTTCCCCAAGTAAAGAATTGCAAATGAAAAGAAGAGCGCAATTTAAATAAGGACGTAATCTACGATGTACTATAGGTTGGGTCGTATATGTACAACACACTTTAAACAGCTGCCAACGTGACATATGGCCACGTTCCATTCAATTTGGCGAAAGAAGAAGAAAATCGAATGTGACGTTGGTTGGGGGGCTTTTTTTGATAGCGCGTTGCCAAGGTGAGTGTGTGTTGTACATGGAGCCAACCCACCACCATCGTGGCTTTGTGCTGTTTGGTATAGAAACACCTGCACGTTTTTTATTTTATTTTGAATACTAATGATGTTGCGCTAGGCAACGGTCGAATTGCCGTATTCACTTGGAAGATCACAAAGCAACGCGATCAATGTAAATTGAATCAAAATTAAATTTCAAATAACCTTTTGATCACGGTGAATCACGTTGCCGGAATGCAGGTACTTGGTCGCCCGGAACAGCTGATACAAAATGTATTGTTTGTGCACTTCTTTCAAAATGTTGCCCCGTTTGATGACGTTGTGAAGGTCCGTATCTGTTTCCGTGTGCCAATGCCAAAATCAAGACGTCGGTTAACTATAATATGTTGGCGTGATAATATAATGACGTTCAATCTTACTTACCCATGTATTCGAAAACGAGGTAAATGTCTTTGTCGTTATCGGCCCGATGGACGTCGAGCAATCGGATTATGTTGGGGTGATCGCCAAAATGTTGCAGGAACATGATTTCACGGAAGGTTCGCTGGGCGTCGGTTTGATTCCGGAAAGCGTCTGCACCCACACAGAGAGAAAAAGGCCATTCGAATCAAATCCAACATTAAGCCGGAATGGTCAATCAGTCACGAAGTCCCCACTCGCCGACAACAACAACAATGTCGACAACAACAAAACACTCACGTTACAATCCGATCGCTCCCGTCTGTGACATGAAACAGAAAAGACCGCAACTTTTTTCCAACAATAATTACCAAATATTTTCTTGACGGCCACGATGCTGCCCGTCTTCTTGTCCATTGCCTTCCAGACGATCCCGTACGCCTGTTTTAAAAAATAAAACAAAACAAGTCAACAAATAGATATGAACGACACGTGTTTCCTCGATTAGAAAAATAAAAGGAAAAACAAAAAAGTTTAAAAACTTTTTGGTTGTGTTGCCAGACAGCAGAAAGAAAGAAAAAAGGGGAAAAATATAAAAACTGGAAGACGATGGTCAGTCTAAAAAAGATGAAGAGATGCGTGTTTGGCGTGACGCTCTCCGTGCCCCGCCGAGCGTCCGTCAGCATTATATAAGATTATAAGAGTGTGTAGAGCTAGCAAACACGAACAGCACACCACGTTTATATATTTCTTCCCTTTTTTTTGTTATTTCTTTTGGGAATGTATATCAAAAAGATTCGAGTTTTTCCCTTTTGTTGTCACTTGACAAACAAACAAATAAGAAGAATTGGGGGTGAAATAAAAAGAATAATGGGAGGCCATGACAAATGGATAGACAGGATAGACTCACGGTAAACAATAGCAACAAAAACCAATAAAAAAACAAGAAAAAGTCGTATTGAATTTTGTTTGTGGGGGTCTTACGCCTTTGCCGAGCCGCTTCTTGACATCGTAGCGTTTGCTGATGTGAGTGTCCACTTCGCAAATGTCAGCCATTGCCAAAAGCTGATTTTTCTTATGGGGGAGGTTGAACTGCTCTTTTGTTTCTTCGACCTTTTTCTTCTTCCAATGGAGGAAATCTGTGTCAACCGGAGGAAGCCATCACACAGCACACACAAACACCAAAGGTTCTTCCGTGGGTTAACGGTGGAGAAGAGAAGCTGATGGCGCCACGAGGTCAGCTTCAAAAAGGCTAGGCGGAGTGTAGAATATTTCTTTCTTTCCCAAACGCCAAAAAAATATGAAACTTTTCTCTCCTTTTAACCTTCTTCTTCTTCTTCTGGCGTACCTGAGGTCAGCCCACGTCGACCGAAAAAGACCCTGATTAGATATAGGGCTCTAAAACTTATAGTTTTCCAGAGTGTCTATTTTGACAGTTGTGAATAGATTTTTACCTGCAGACAAATGTCACATCCTGTCTTGAATGGGCTGGTGTCAACTATTCCATAAGAGCACTTTTAGCTGCTGAACGAGTCTAACAAACCAAAAGTCGAAAACGTGGAAGAACTCAAAAAATCACACACACAAAAATAAAACAAGGAGCAAGAAGAAAATAAAAAAGCCTCCGTTTTCGACTAGGAGGAATGCCAGACTGAAGGAGACTTGTTCTTGGGCTCTGTGTATATTATTTCTCCCAACCACCCACCACCTCTTTGGAGTGTGCGCGGAACGTTGGAGTGGGGGGTTGGCATGGAAAAAGGTAAAAAAAAAAAAAGAGAGAGTGGTGGGATGATGAAGGAGGGGCAAGCAAAAGGGGGGAATTTTTTTATCCAGGTAGATTTTCCCCAGGGCAAATAAGAAACAGACACACACGTATACACCTGAGGCTCCCCTCTCTCTCTCTGCACAGCATTCTTATTTTTTCCTACCTTTCCTCTGTGTGTTATTAGCATTTTTACAGAGGAATCTCTAAAGTTTCTTTTTTCTTTTCCAAAACAACAAAGGAGCTGACAAAGTTTTTGGGGGGGTTGAAAATGGAAGGAATCCCGATGGACGGCTATACAGGTGATCAATCAAAAAGCCAATCGTGAAGAGATGTGATCCCAAAAAGGCTGAATGTAATAATAACAGGGTCCATCTGGGAAATGTTTTTCTCCTGTCGAAAAAAGACTGTAACATTTTGTACGTGGCATTTTTACATTTACTTCGACACTTTTGGTTGGTTGGTTGGTTGGTACGTATGAAGGATGTCACTTGACACTCGGCGGGTTTTATTTTGGTAAGGATCGGGACAGCGCGGGACTGATCTGCGTGTCAAACCGCTATCGCACGACGGGCAATCGTTTCTTTTTTTGGGTGGAAAACATTTCATGGCCATTTTCCATTTTGAAATGAATATACGACAGTTTCACGTGTCGCCTTATGATTAGTAGAGTCGTGCCGAAAACTTTTTTCCTGTTGGGGGAATATGAATGAATGCGAAATTTTCGTATTAAAACGGGTCGGGGGACAGTGCAATTTGATCTCTCGTGTGGCGGCTGTTATTGTGTATGGATTGGATAATCGGCTTTGATATCCTCGTTCGACATGGCCTATAAAAGCGACACGACCGTTTCGGGACTCGTACCAATTTGATGATCCATCGGGTTGAATGTCAAGCAGCAATCAAAATGTTAAATCCATATCTTCTATAGCTCTGACATATAATCAGATCCTCCCAATTGGAAATACGGTTGCAATAGTATTTGTGAAAAGTTGTACACACATACGGGGGGAAAGTTTCAATCGATGCGCGGATTATATGCGGAAGTTTGGCTGGAGCGATTTGGGGGGAAAATAACTTCCGGCCGTGTCTAGTTTTTCCGTGCAGCAAATTTTTTCTTCCGCGCTATAGTCGTCGTGTTTTGGACCAACGTTAGGTAATAAGGGTCTCCTGGTTTTTTCGGGCCGATGTGGCCGCCCAGCCAAACGAGAAGAGACGGCCCTGTGGTGTATTACATGACGGGCCAACGATGCGCAGAAACGTCAACAAAACAAAAAAGTTGCAGCCAGAGAAGAATGAGGTACACAATTCACGGAGTTGGTATATCATGAAATTTGTCCATCATCATCCTAGCGCAAGAGTTGCATCCATCCATCCATCCATCTACACAGTACGTAGTAATATTATGTGTATACACACTACCCCAGTGGAAAGATAAAACCAAGGCCGGCCATCCGCTCACGGGTATATATTCTCGAATCAATGTTTCTTTCCTTCTATATATCCCGCCGCCTGATGTTTGTGTGTGTGTATGTTCCCGTGTCAAATTAGATCACCATGACGACCGGCTCGCGACTCCCCCGAATAGAAATATAATAATAATAATTCTTTGTATACTTTTGGCGTGTCTGCTGCTGCTGGCCGGATAGGTATTGGTTGTTTGTTGCCGGGATGACAAGCGAGGGGGTCCCTGCTGGAATAAAAACAATGGATATATCAGATTTTTAGTGCAGTATATAAATTCCGGCAATGTTGTGCTTAGATATAGAGCTCCTTGCTATGTTTCACATGCCCCTAATGTTTTTCGTCGTGATTCTCTTTGTCAACGCTATACGCTCGGGTGCTGGGTAATAGTCGTCGTCTCAGCGGCAGCCCGGCACATTATTACAGCGCTCATTTAAATGATCGCCGCGGGCATCAGTCGTGAAATAAGAAAAAGCCCCGATATAATGTAATCATCATCATCATCATCATCATTGGTCATAAAAAAATAACCGCGTGTTCTCTTTTAATATGAAAATGATGAGGCCCAATTTGAATCGCCCGCCGAGCTATATTCCGGAGAGACACACGTATGAGAGAAGATTATCACCGACTTTTTTTTAAAAAAGATTTTGAAAAGAAACCGAAAACAACAGGGTTGAAAATTTTTAAAAGAAAGAGAGCAATTATTATGTTTGTAAGGCCCACACAATTTTATAAAAGTTTCGACTTTTTTGGTTTGGGGGTAGTATAGTCAGAAAGCTCGATTTTTTCGTTATTGAAGTATTTTTATGTACAACAGCACATACATGCATACACACACACACACAACAGCATATATATATAGAGATAATCGAGATTATAATGTATAATGTTTTTCACATGTCAAGAGTTTTGGAAAAATAATAAAAAGGTAAAAACAAGAACTGGGGGTCCAATTTTGGGGTAAGGAGAGAGACGACATTTGCCATAATTTGCATAGTCTTTGACTGGATGACTGAAACGCAAACACACACAACACAACACACAGTATTTTACAAAGTAGATGGAAAATGGGAATTGGGCCAAGAGATGGAGACTTTTTGGAAGGGTCATTACACGTTGAAGGACACCAGACTTCGGGGGGTAGTAGTAAAGGGATGTGTGTGTTGTGTGTGTGATGCACTTTAGGGGGGGGGGGGCTGGAGTTGCCATGTCAACGACTAGTTTCCACCGACAGAAAAAAGAGACAAAAACACCGAACGGGGGGGAAATGTACAGATCGATTACGAGAGAGAAGGAGACAACGTTGCGGGGGTGGATAAAAGGGAAATAGCGCGACACTTTCGATCCAACCGGAGTCGCCCGTCGCTCCTTTTTCTTTGTTTTCGAATGTCAACGTGAAAAACCTTGAAAAAAATAAGAAACAAATGACCACCGCCACCATTGCCACCACCTGGTAGAACAACAACAACAAGAGCAGGAGCAGCTAGTCGACTACAATCGTGTGCTCTGTCCGTAATAGGCTGGTTGTGGTGCGACGGCGGCCGGCTTGCCGGGCATGTGAGCGCTACTGCTGCGAGGTGGCGGCAGCATGGATAACAGCGGAGGATGAGCGGCAGCAGCCACAGCACCAGCCAATTTGGACAGCTGACCGGTCGAACCGGAAGAAGGAAACGAGGCCTGGCTGACGACCGGTACGTTGCGACACTTGATGAGCCATTTGATGATTCGAGCGTTGCGTTCCACGATCGACGGCTCGCCCATTCCCGGTTGACTCCCTAAACACACAATAAGAAGAGAAAGGGTCAGATGGTAAAAAGGTACAACGGTGGAAGCCATCAACGGGTTTAAAAAAAAAAGTTACCTAACAAGCGTCGCTGGAGAGTGGCGGCCATGTCTTCCGAGTCGCTACTCTCGTACAAATTGTCCACATGGCGTCGCTTGCAATAAGAGTCGACCGAACTGACGCTCGAGAAATAGACGGGCGACGATCGGCCGGAATTGTCGATCTTCACTTCCACAGTCGACAATTTCCCGTGCTGGCCGATGGTGTCGAAAAATTGGTCCAGGTCCAGCGGAACGTCGCCGGTGAATTCCGGCGGAACGGCCGGAAGCAGGTCAGGGGCGAAACGAGATGGGCCGACATCCGATTTGGAGCGCAGAATCGCTTTGCGCCTCACTTGATCGGGGGCCGGCAGTTCGACGGTGGAGCTTTCGGCCGCCGATGGATCCACTCCGCTATCGTCCTGCCAGGGCGGAGGCAGAGTCCAGGTTTGACTAGTCTGTAATAAACCAGGAAGAGTTAATTATACAGGACCTACCAAAATATTAAAATAAAAGAAATGATACCTGGACAAGACTGGTAGTTTCGTATTTGAAACTGGGCGAACGACTGGCGTAGTCGGAGGTGGTGGCCCGTTCGCTCCGGCTGGCCCCGACACTTCCTCGGCCGCCAGCGTCTGGCCGACTGAACGGAGTTTCGCTCTCATTGGAAGACTCATCCGAGCTATTAGATCCTGAATCCAAGTGAACGCTGCTGCTGCGACTCATCCGGCTGCTTCCGCCGGATTCGCCATCGCTGCAACTTTCCAGGTCGGTGGAAGCCGAGCGGATTTTGCCACCGCGCACTCCTCCGCCTCGTCCGCGCTTGGCGTTCTTGGGCGAGTTCAAATCCGGAAGCGATTTGTGCAGGATGGGATTGCGGAGGAGCAAATTGCGCTGCGTTTGAACCGCTTCCGAGACGGGCAGGATCATCAGACTGGTCGGCGCTTCCTCGCTCTGAATGCGCCGAAAAGTGGCCGCCTGCGACTTCATAACGGCGACAACGGCGGATTGCGGCGGCAGAGTCGACGATGGCGGCTGGTGCGGTTGGTGGAGCGGCTGGCGCGGCGGCGGTTTCGATCCGGAAGCGACCGAAAAAGAGTTGACGCGTCCGCCGGCGGCGGCCGGCGTGATTTGGTGAAGACTTTGCTCTTGACTTAGCAGCCGAAGTTTGGCGTTGAGCGCCGGACTTTTGGGCGGAATGGGCGGAGGAGGTGATGGATTGTTTTTGTTCATGCGGTGCGGCAACTCGGGCGGCTGATTGCTCTGACAAATGCACGGCAACACTTCGGAGAAAGTGATGCGCGTCCTCATTTTCTTGTTGCTGGCTCCTCCGTTGGGGCTGAGGCCTCCGCTGCTTCCGCCTCCTCCTCCGCTGGAAGACGACGTCAATGTCCCCGTTTTGGGGCCGGCCGACGATTCGAAAAAGCCAATCAGGCGGCAAGTGCTTTTCGAAGGCACCAGCTTGCGGACTTGGAGGTTCTCCTCCGTCGATCCGGGCCGGCTGAGAAAGCGTTTGACGGCTGTCACGTTCAATGGCAGCGGATTGTCTTTGCGGATGGACAGGCGTCGCTTCTCGACCGGCGGCGTCGTGTAGTAGCCCTCGCGCGTTCGGGTGCCGCCGGAGCCGCTTCCATTTCCATAGGCCCCGATGGGCTCGCTGTTGGCGGCCGTGGTGGTGTTTTCCTGCTGTTGCTGCTGGAGGTGGAACTGATGGTGCGGAAGAAGTGTCGTCATGGCCGCCGTCACGGCCGGAAACACGTGATGATGCTCACGGATGCGGGCCGACGGCAAGCTCAGCATGGGTGAGCGGTTGGGGTGGTGCTGCAGCAATAGCAGCCGGTCGCCCGGACTGTAGTGCGGCAGCTCCTGTTTTCGATCCAGTATCCGCTCCGTTTTGACGTAAAAGGCTTTCGACTCTTCCAGCAATTCCACGGCCGTTTTCCGTTTTCCTGCATGCGTGACCAAAAGAAATGCAAACATTATTTTATTATTATTTATTATTAATTGAATTTAAATGTTAGTTGTAGAAATAGCCGATAGGTGGCACCATTTTGGATCGTCGCCAAGAAACGTTAGCCGACAGCCAGCGGAGAGAAATCGGAAACCGCGTTCAATCCAGGGCGGAAAAAAAGTCTCACCGAGTTTTTTTTACCATAACAACAGCAGCCCCACAACAATAGCAACAACAACCAAAAGAGGCTAAATCTTTACCCGGGGAAAAATAAACCAAAAAATTCCGGCACTTTTTGTGTTTTGTTTTTATTTTGGCCAGCTTCAGAAACCTCCCCGATGGCAGCGGAGTAGCACAAACCTCCCCCTTGTGTGGAATCATCTCTACTCCGCCCAGAAACCTCAATGTCAGCTGAGAAGCGGACGAACGAACGAACGGTGTGTCGATGCCCCGCTTCCGTTTTGACAGGTGTGTCCCACGCTGACAAGAGAACGAGCACTAAATACATCAAAACTCACACTCTCCATCGTCCTTCTCCTTTCCATCCATTTCTTTTCCGCTTCCTTCCGGACTTGAAAATAGTCCAAGTGGGTGAACACAGCCGAGGTGTTTCACCTCCCCTCGAGAAACCCGCAAAATTCTGATAAGAAAAAACTCGTTTCGTCATTTGAACAAAACACCAAATCATATTTCTTATTTCCCTCGGTTTCATTTCTACGGGCCGCCGACGTGAAACTAATAGGTGCCATTGTCTCATTTTCTTTCTTCTTCTTTTCTTAACTTCTTCTCCTGACTTTTTCCACCTCAACCACACCGGCACTGCTGCTGCTCAACATATTCCGGCGCTCTCTTTTTGTATTTTTCCCCTTTCCTGTTTCCCGGTTAGAAGGCAGCGCTCACCTGTAATGATCACGAAAATTTATGTTACGACATGCAAAGGCCACACGATAAGTTATGCGCCCCTGCGCCAAATGAATGCCTCTATTTGTTATGGCCCGATCTACTTCTTTTTTTCCTATTTTCTTAGCTCCGAAAAAATATATCTTTTTTTAAAACCAACTGCGCACACAAATCGTCAATGGAACGTGCGCTAACGGGAAATTCACAAACTGGCAGAGAGAAAACAAGAAACGGTAGTAGACGGGATGATGTGAAAGAGCTTCCGTTCTGAAGCCTTTCAACATCGTGTGTGTACAAATTTGACGCTAATCGCATCCTCTAAACTTTGTTCTTCTTCTTTTTCAAAATCCTCTTTTAAAAAATAATAATAAAAGCTTATCACTTGTGAAAGAAATTTTAAAAAATGACAATTCAATTTTAAAAGAAAAGACAAGTCGTCTGGGGTTATTTCTCTAGACTGGTATCGGCTGGAACGATATCGCTGGGGCGATAGGCGGTTGATGGAAGACGTAGGGGTGTTGCTTTTCTTCCGTGTGTGCGGTGGATGGATGAAAAATAAGGAAAAGAAAGAGATAACGAGAAAAGGGTCAATCGATCTACCTACCCCCGTACACACGTCCGCCTACCACTAGAAAACCCACGAGAGAAAAGAAAAAATGAGGCGAACCAAAGAAGAAAATACCTAAATTAAAAAAAAGAAAAACCTTCCCAAAAACAAGTGAAGCGTGAATAATGTAGCGTGAAGTTTCTTCTGTGGTTTGGGAAAGAGAAAAAAATAAATAAATAACTAATATACATAGCGTCTATGTGTGAGCTTCTTCTTCTGGCGCATATTTCTATTTTCTACCCCCACCACCACACACCAGCAATCGATTCAAACGGGGAAACAAGAAAGAAATGTTGGTCGGTCGGGAGAGGGTCGCTCTCGCGGGACTATTCTATATCGAATAGTATATGTTTGAGAGATCCTCGCATCCATCAAGTCGACGGGTCCACCAAACACAAAAAAGTTTCAAAAGTTTCTGAAACAAAACGAAAAAGTTCCCCCTCTTGACTATGAGGGGGGGGGGGGGGATGTACACATAAAATGGTGAACGATTCCTCCATTTTGGGAGAAAGATAATAAAAAGGTGTCCGTGTCACGTCTTTCAAACGCATATTTTTTCGGAAAAACATTTTTCTTCGTTCAGAAACGGGAAAGAAATGCGAGTTTTTTTAAATTTCATTTTATTTCTTTAAAGGATCCCCCGTGATGTGGTTGGGCCATGCGACCACCCGACGGTTTTTTTGTAGCTGGCTGCCCGGCGGGACTGCGCATACGACGCGGAACCTACTGGCAAACAAGCGTGATGAATGCAGGGACGCAATAGTGCACCGACTCCTTTTTTCTCCCGATACCACTCCCCCAACACACACACACACACACTCTGTGTTCTATTTTTATTTTGTTCTTTTCTTTCTCTCTCCTTTTTCTAGTTTGATTTTTTGGTGGTTGTTGCGGCGGTTAGAGGCCACACCGTAGTGGTGGTGGTGGTGGTGGAGAGGATGTGTAGGCGGACGTCAGCTGGCATTGCGGTTCCGGCAACAACGCCAATAAAAATTTCACGACCGGATGTTAATTATCGATTAGAATCCTTTGCGCCGAAATAGAGACAGAGAAAAAAGGGTTAAAGATTACATTGGAATGAAAAGAAAAAAGATAGAGCCTTTCGTGATCGGGAAAATAGTAGTCGCGGTCGAAATGGCAACCGAAATGCGAAAAAAGATCGACATCAGTCTCGGGAGAGAGACGACCTGGAAATCAGTTTTTTTTTCTTCTTTCGGTGCACACAAGTCTAATCAGGTTGCTGGGTGACTTTCTCTGTGCGCTGCGCCCGTCATAATGAGGACGAACGAACGAAACCCAAGAAAATCCAGGGGAGATTTTTCAAGGAATAATCAAGTGGGAAGAATAATGGCATAGTCTCTCGTTGACTTGTATAATATTACACGAAGAAAAGAAAAAAAAGCCATCATCATTAGGGTGTGAGAGAGAGAGAGGCCCAACACACACATTTCATCATCAGACCTATGATCTAACTCTCGTCGTGTTCCTTTATTTTCAACAAGATGTGTCTAGTTTTAAAAAGAAACAAAAGGCAAATCATGGCAAATCAATAACAACTAGTTTCCTCTGCTGGAGGCTCTACACGTTCAACGGGCGACGTGACGGCGTGCAGTCGGCAATTTTCGCCGATTGGGGTAAATGCGCATTTTTTGAATGAAAGGCAGTCACGTCCTTTTTACTTTTTTTGCGTGGCTAAAAAATTCAATTGTGAGAGAGAGACAAGGGGGGAGAGAAAGAAAGAAAGAGAAAGGGAAGAAATTGAAGAGAACAAAGCGGCTTATACTATATACGTAGCTACCCTGGCTGGCTCAACTCTCCCGACTCTGTCTGCTTGCTAAAAAAGGTTTAAGGTTATCTCACTTTTTTCAGCTTGTGGACTTGTTCCTCCCCGACCGATACTCCCGGACCCGTCTTCATCGATCAGCGTGTGTGTGTATATATATCCGGCCGGTTCATGCGCGCACGTCTCAAAAGACTTACGACTATACACTAGACACGGTAGATACATCTACTAGTCCCGCCAAATCGTGAGTCTTTCAGACGGATGGTAAGAGAGCGCTGCTACAACGGGTTGGAATCAATCAATAAGAGCCGTGCCAGCCCAGTCCTTCTGCGGCATCTCCGCTGCTACAGATGTTTGACAAGAGCCTCAGTATAATACAACGAGAGATAGAAAAACACACAACACACACAACTCTTGTCGATTGATAATCTTTTTGGCAGAGCGGTAGATTGGAAAAAATAGCAGCAGCAGCACAACATATCCATGTTTACATCTGTAGGGCTTCCATCCGCACACACACACTGGAAGGATTTTCCAACGGGCGTTGACACTATCGGGCGAAAGGTTAACAGTGGCAAGCCAAAAGAGATTGCTGGGGACCAAAAAATAACACACAAGTTCAACTCTGTACAACAGAGAGTTGGTTATCTTGGGCGAAGATATATCAAAGGCGATACTCTGCAGCCGCACAACAGCCAACACCAACGCAAAACCTACTCAACGTCAGCGAAGCCCAAAATCTTCTACCCCCCCAAAACTAGTCCCGAATCCAATTTTCTTCCCTCCTCCCGTCATCTTTTTTTTCCCTTTTCTTTATAATAAAACAAAACTTGTAATTGACTCCTCTAGCTATGACGTCAGGCAAACTGAGCCAAGATATTTTTGTTTGTTTTAAAAAAAGATTCACTTGCGCAAATAAATCAACACCTTCAAAGATAAGCAAAAGGGAAACAAACTTAAAGTAGATGGGGTAGAATAGGCTAAGTTGAAATGGAAAAAATAAATGATTCTATTTGTTCTTTACCCGAGAGTTTGGGAGAGTTGTTGGGATGCAGCTGGATCACGTGAGGAGCCGAGTTGATATTATTGAGCGTCCGCAGTGGTCGTGCCAGAGGAGTCGTCGGGACAGCTGCGGGATCGGCCGAGGACGCATGCGTCGTCGACATCATCATCACGGGGGTGTGTTGTCTTGTGTACGTTGTTTTGTTGCAATAAATGACTTGACTTTTTCCTCCTTTATTCAACTCTTCTTGTTCTCCATCTCTTTTTGGTAAGGTCATTCTCTTTGCCTTTTATGGGTGACGTCTTCTTTGCGTTCGTTCGTTTTTTCACGGGGACTCGATAGTTTTTCGTCCACTTTCTTTCTGGCTTATTTGCAGACGGCAATTGTTTTCGACTGATAGACAAGGCTCTGTGTGTGTGTGGAATCTATTGGGAACCGGTGGACTCGAGTCCGTCTGATAAAGTTCTCTCAACTGGTCCCGATCGGGATTGGTGGTCGCTTGATTCCACCAGCAGCAGCTCAGCCATAGTGGTGTCGTCGGTTGACTCTTGGGAGGATCCTTTTTCTTCTTTCTTGATCCTTTTGGTTATTTTCTCTCAAGATCCGGAGCCATCTCGATGGATTTAATCACATCATCCATCCATTTCTGAAAGGGCCGACCAGCTATTCTGTAAAAATCAGACAAAATTGCATTACAAACAAGGAAAAAGTAAATCTCAATACAATCTGGCAACTGTCAGAGAGAATTAAGACAAAAACAAAACCTTTATTTTTTAAAAGAAGAAAACAAATGGAAAGCACAGGGGTTTGTCTTACGTGTGTCAAGGCAGTGCACACACACACAGGCCGTTTTGGTCCACCCGAGTGAGAAAGACAAACAAACACGCAGAGTTCAATGCTACAAGAGAAAAGTGTCGGAGACACACACACACAACTTTCGCGTTGTGTTTAATCAAGGATCCTGAAACGTCACGTCAAACGTCGGCTGCAAATAAACACGTGATGATCCTCCCTCACGGCTGAAAAACGTTCAATTTGGCAATTTTTGGCACGCCATTCTGCGTTAACATCATTAAGAGAGAGAGTCAACTCGTCGTCAGAGTCCAAGTCACACGTTTTCTTTCTCTCACACACACCGCAATTAAATATTAGAAAAGCAGATGAAAACTAAATCGCTTTTCCCGTTTCACCAGCATGTATGTGCTGCTGTGTGCATTCAATAATGGGACGACACGCTCGGTCGATTATTACGGGCGTACTCGTTGCTTGGCTTCACACACAGGGAAAGGCTCATAAAACATCACCAAGTTACTCTCACACAAGTCGACAGTATATTAAATGAAGTTTGCTACGACAGAGACGAAACGTCAATTGAATCTTTGGGTCTAGTCACGTAGGTTGCCTACATATTGGGCAGCACGTTATTGTAACCTGGAAATTATTATTCACCCCCGCCACGACAGACAACAACTCATATAATACTCTATAAAAGTCTTATACGTTCAGAGTCGTCACGACAACAGCAATCAAACATAAATTTCATTCTTATTCGACCTTTTGTCGTTAAACCAGGAGCCAAGACTCTTTTGGGGGGGAGGATTTTCCAAAATACTAATAAAAAGAAGATAACTAAAAACACACACACAAAGCTGCAGCAGCTTACCTGGATTTTTTCCTTGACGATGGAACGCGTCACGAATATAATCAGATGAGGGTTAAAAATAAAAGAGGGGATTAAAATAAAACCCAACTTCTTCTTCTTTTAAAAAAAGGTTTTTTGTTTTTTAAGAACCGGTGAAAGCAGAAAGACCTAACTGCACGACATACAAGAGCAGACTGCACGGTTTCGACCACGAGGACTCCCTGGTATACCTGTGTCTGTCTGTACCGAAAAGAAGAAGTAGAAGAGAGAGAGGAGGATATAATAATATTGAAAAACTTGAGCCACCACCACAACCTGAAAAAATAAAAACAAAAATGGTGGCGCCATCCTGGCGGTGAGAAATGGCAACTCGTCATTTCTTTTCGGCCTACTAAGCAGCAGCCCTTTTCTAGACTCTTTTGTTGGATGCACATTTTCTTTCTTTTTCAACTTGTCTAGCCTCTTTTCTTGTTAATAAGACCCTCCCTTCATCTCTCCAATCGTCGTCAAATCAAATGGTTTATTATTTTTGACCAAAAAGTCTTAACTTGGAAGAAAAAGTTAGCGATGATGCATCGCTGAAAAGGCTTACCCGCAGGCGATTCCAACAAGACGATTCGATCCTTTCTGAATTCTGACCTCAAAATGGCAAACTCGTGCCAGATCGTGCGACGTATTAATATGTAATGGCCTCCCCTCCGCCTACCAACGGTTTTTTTTTCTTCCTTTTATGTATCTCAACGTTCACTGAATGTTCACGCAATGCGATCAGGGGGTCAGCAAAGGTTAATCACTCATTTCTGGAAAATATAAACTGGCCGAGAAAATAGAAAGGATGAAAATGGAAATTAATTATGGCTGCCAAATCGGACGAACGTCGTGTGCTCTGTGAAATTTTAGTGACAACAACAACAACGGGGAGAAACTGTGAAGAGATGTTTTCGGTAACGGTTAACTGGTTTTCTAGTTGTTTTTAAGGGAAGACGATGGGTCGCTCAGAAAACCAGTGGGGGACTTTTGATGACAAACAACTCGACTCTTCTCGCTGCTGGATGCAAAAAAAAAACTCGGCTGTGAGAGAAATACAACACCGAAAAGGAGTTCTTTCATTTAATTTTATTGTTTATATATTTTTCTTTTTTATTTTATCTTCGCCCTGTTTGTTGAAGAAGGAAAAACAAGAGAGCGACGAGATTCGCTGCCTGCGGGCTTCTTCTCTTGCAACTCACCTGCGTTTCTAATACTAATTATCCATCTCCCCTCCTTCCATCCTTTTTCTTTAGGTAGTTTTATCACTTCACCAAAATCTTCTTCAGCTTGCTCATTTACAAACAATTCAATCAACTGAGTCACAGAGAAATGGAACTCGAGTTAGATGGAAACAATATTATAGGCACGTAGTAACTAAAAAGTAGGTCTAGTGTCTCATTATCAGAACTCTTTTGTCAATGGTTGTTATTTCATTTTTCACGCGGGAAAACAAAGAGATGAGACGGACGAATATAATATTCGCACTCTACGATCTCTCCTTTCAAATCTAGACGGGGGTCAAACTGCTGTGTGCGATAGTGTTTCGCTATTTTGTTTGTTGTCAGCGGCAAGTAAACCGTGACATTTTCTTATTGGCGCTGATGTTATTCTTGTTTTATTCCCGAAAGGAAACTCGTCGGTGTGCATTTCTTGTCGTCATCTTCAAGGGTTTTACGCAACATCAGACAGGCATTAGCAGCAGTAGCGGTATATCGCGTGACGGATATATTAGAAGTGTATATATTTCAAAGAAGAAGAAGTACAATTACAGACTGCGCTGCTGATATTATAATGCATTGCACTCCAGTTGACGGGGAGGAAACGTTAGGCTTCAATGGCGTGTGTCTCCGGACGACCGCAACTGTGCGTACACAACAAATTTCTAGAGGAAAAAAGAGAAACGCGGGTTCACGCTCGTGCTGTCAGTCTTGAGCTAGACACATCCAGCTTTAGTACTTGCCGAGCGACAGTATTTCCGAGAAAGAACAAAAAAGGGCCCTCCTTTGACTATCTTACGGTATAATAACGGAATTTTTACATCAAAAGATTCAATAATCCTGTTCGTAAAGTTTGAAATCACGTTACAATATCTCAAATGGTCAAATGACCAGAGTTGACCGAGACCAGATCTATGAGAATATTACATCAACGCAGTTTGATATGCATAGCACCACACGGATCTTAGTTTAGTTGATTGGTGACTTTCCAAATAGGAAATAAAACTCGTTTGGGGGCTTCTTTTCTCTTCATTTCGAAGTTCACGCATCAGATTAACGTGTATGGTCATCGGACCGTTCGAAAATTTTCAGTCGAACATGAAACTACCCGTCATTATTCACGAGTGGCTTCGCGTAAAAACGGATGTCCGGTTGGCTGACCGATTCAACACCTCCCATCACGCAAAGAGGAAACGGTCGAATCCGATTCAGACCAGCCCACAATTTAGACAAATCACGCCCGATTCTGAAAATGACAGCTCCCCATATTTAGGAAATTCGAAATTTTGTATTGAAAACGTTCTTTTTACAAGTCCGATTACAGTTGGCACGAGGAGCTTAATTAATTAAAAAGTTAAGGTGAGATACTGTGACAAATTTAGAAAATGACAAGTTGTGTTCAGGTCGATTAGCGTCAACTATCACTTGTACTGGCAGTGGCACCTTCAGTGGTTTCTTCTTCTTCTTCCGAGCCCAAAAGCCCCTAAAAGTAAAAATAGGAACAATTGAATTGATGTTTGATTCAAAAACTTGTGCAAATGCTTACCTTAATCACACCAGCCAGATATTCAGCCTCTTCAGCCAAAGGTTTGAGGACACTATTCTCAGCTTTGAGAGCATTTATTTCTGTTTTAAGACTGTCAACTTCTAAATGCAGATGTTCATTTTCCTCCAAAGCTTCAGATAAAGCGACTCTTCTTCTTTCAGCCATTGTACTGTAGTATTCAACATCAATGTCATTTTCTGCTTAGCAAAAGAAGCATTAATACAACAAAAATGGAATTGATTTGAACTAAAATGTAAATACCAGCAGTTTTAGATTTGGATTCTTCCAGTTCAATTGGATCTGTCTGAACACCTCGATCCTCCACCATATTCTTCTTGGGTCCTGTATTACTGGTCTTGTCTTCAAACACCTGGATCTTTCCTTGAATTGACGGTGTTTTCTGTTTTGATTTAAGATCCTTTCCATGATGAATAATTTGACCATGAGAACCTACTAGTCCCTTAGTTTTAGCTGATGGCTGCAAGGTTTGCAATGTAACTCGTTGTGCAGCAAAAACCTATTGAAACGGGCAGACACTTGTCAGAACATGCATTCTCGACGAAAACTGATGTTAAGAATTGCAGAATTACCTCGTCCATGTCGGCTGAATCTTCAAGTGTCGAAGGTGGAATCCCTTTTGGTAAACTGTTCTCTTTAAAAGCCAACGAGGATTGATGCTTGGACATTTATCTTGAATTGAACTAGACTCTTAATTACGGAATTTGGAAATATGACAGCGTACTTTACAAGGAATAATGGCGCGTAAAAAGTGATTGCCAGATCTCAGTTATTGATGTAGCACGCACAGCGGCACAGGGTTGTCGAATATCAATAATCAATATCATCTTTAATTAAAAAAAAATTGAAAATGAAAATTTCAAAAGAAAAATGTAACATACCTATAAGTGTAAGCGGTGAAACCGGCAAAATTCAAAAGCACAAGATCTACTTTTGCTGCTTAATGTTTTTCAAATGTGTTTGAAATTTGTAAATTCTACATTTACTGACATTAATCGTTAATTAATTTGAATAATGAATGATGAAGGTAAACGTAATAAAAATTAACTCAAAAACTGAATCAAAATCTTTGATCGCATTTATTTTTACAAAATCAAAACATTCTCGTATTCGTACAACGCGACAGCTTAAATTTGGCGACATAAAAACAATTTCATATTGAGCCATTTTCTTACAAAAATTACAGTGGAGTGAGATTAAAGCTATTTAGTGTTAAAGAGAGAAAACGATGTACGATCAGGTGTTTTAACGTGGGTGAATCCCATGGGCTTGCTTATAGAACTGCCAGGTAAAGAAGGAGGCTTATTGAAAAAACTATTAAATTTTTGACAGACATCTTCGACACCTTGTTGCAATTCCTCTTTCAATGCTCGAGCCGAGTTTTGTAGTTGGACTTGTTGGGGAAAAGCCGGAGGGATATAATGAGGATCAAAACGCGTTGCCATTACAGGCGTCGGCAAAGTAGCTACCGAAACAGTAGAAGGTTTTTCAAGATTAGGGTGAAAAGTGTTAAAGGACGAAGTTTTGGTTATCATTGAATCGCGAATATCATGGGTCGGGACGGAAACAACTTTGACCTCAGATTTTGTACTTGATGGGAGTGACGATACGTCATAGCTGTTATTACCGCTTTCTTCGGGGCTTCCGCCTAACTGCATGGTTAGGTCAGATGAATCATTTGACGTGTCTTCTGTTTGCGTCTCTACATCTTCAGTTTGGGCTATTTGAGCCGGGCAGGCCGGTCGAAAACGATGGCGATACATTGTTAATAAGTCTGCTGGACGTTCCATATTCAATCCAACGTCGTCCCAATGCTCAAAATCCTTATGAAAAAAAAAAATGTATGAATTATTATTATAACGTTTATCAGATAAAGGAACATTACCTGATCAGTATTTTCATCTGCAAATGTAATTGAAGTTAGCCGGTAGCCATGAGTAAGTAAATATTCGTGAACTAGAAAATTAATGGCTCGTTGTTCGTACGCTTTCATGGGTTCTGGTGTACTGTGGTGTGTGACGAGATTATTTTGACTGCTTGTGCTCTCTGTTTCGCTTCGGGTGCTAGCATTCTCAAGTTCAACTTGTTGAGTTAGGTTTTCTCGTAAAGCGGTGATAGTTTCCTTGGCTTTACGCAGCTCAAATTCTAAAACAGCTACACGGTCTCCTCCAGCTCTATCACCATCCTCCGAAATTGGAGCAAAGTCCAAGGAATCCAGAGTGGTTTGACTCATGGATCTTACTACAATTTTGAGTAAATGATGTAACTTGAACCATTATGATGATAAAAAGCACTAAATTGACTAAAATTACATACCAAGCATTCCAGAGGCTTTAGCAGATTTTTCAAAATTTCCTGGATTGGAGAAAAATTGCTTTAGGCATAAGATTTCATGACCTGCCTCACCCTGATGGAAGAAAACAAAAAAAATATTGCAGTCAAATAGGAAAGAATGATTTAACATGTTGCACTATATATGTTTTAAAGAAATGTGTGGATACCAGTTCAGCATAGAGCTCAAGTGCTGTTAACAATAGTCTATCTTCAATTAATTTTGCCCCAAGTTCTTCATAGCATTGAATTTTACTGAAATCAAGCTTTGTTTTAAGGTGTTCCTTTGTTAATTGGAGGGAAGACAACTCATCGTTATTGCTGAATTGCTGTCTGTTGCTAAGTGGCAAGCTTAAATCCAGGCTCTTGGTCGACATCTTTCTAAAAATATCAAATTTCATGAGATTAATTCATGCTTTAAAAATTCTCTAACAAAACACAGTTTGAATAACTTCAAAGTTTCAAATTAACGTTATTCTTATGTTACTAGCAAAGATCGTGAACACCTGGTAGACTTATATCAAATGACTGACAGCATCTAGATAATTAATAATTATCATTACTTCTTACTTGTCACTAAATTAAATTTGGTGCACCACACTATAAACGACCATACAGTAATATTTCGAAGGTTTTGACAGCATAACAAGGACTCTGAATTAACGAACAGCTGACGAAACACAAGCTCCACCCCTTTATCTGTGGCAGACGACGTTCTTTGCATCATGCTTCTATCATACACGTGAATAAAACAAGGAAATTAAATTGCTTTCCTAGTTTTATAAAGATTAAATTACGATGTTTCGCTTTTGTGCCGCCGATGTACTCAATTGGAATCAGAAAAATGTGATTTCTCGGTGTCTAATCGTGTCTTATTACAATTGTTTGCGAGTTCGTTTATGTCATGCACCGAGACTGGGAGAAACAATCCACCATCATGAAACGAAGGGTACCGGCAGTTTTTATTTTTATCTTATTCTAGCATGCCCGTACATTTTGTGTTATTATTTATAGGGCGGAATTTACACCCGAAACCTGCGCGAAGTGTTGTCAACGAAACATTTCAATCAATTTCCCAAAAGCTAAAACTACCCTTTCTTAAGCCAGTTTACACAACCATTCCTATCCATGGAGAAGGCAGAGCGTTTAAAACCATTTTGACTCTTAAATGGCCTGAAAAACAAAGGTATGAATAACAACAGTACTTAGC
This sequence comes from Daphnia pulex, assembly GCF_021134715.1. Classification (NCBI taxonomy): domain Eukaryota; kingdom Metazoa; phylum Arthropoda; class Branchiopoda; order Diplostraca; family Daphniidae; genus Daphnia; species Daphnia pulex. The sequence goes on from NC_060017.1 coordinate 5,690,615, forward strand.
CAAACATGACAGTTTATAATTTTTTTTTCAAAAACAGTTTTGAAGCAATAGGGAAAAACAAGAGAGAGTTAGAAGAATTAGTTGCTAAACAAGCATTGACTGCTTTGCAAGATTCTAATATTATTTCAGCTACAGGAAAGCTAGTGTGTGAGCTCAACACTCACAAGACTTTTGTGCCTCCCAATAGTGATGAACCAACCCAACCTTCTGTTACTGAAAACAAAGAAGGTATACAATATTTGTTCAAAAATCAATCTCATTTTCTTAATAATTCAAACCTTTCTGTAGAGTTTGCAGCTATTGAGGCCACATTTCCTAACTACAAATCAACTTTGCTTAATTGCTTCATGAAAATTTCAAATCACATGAAAGACGCCAATTTTATCGCTCGCCCGACATTTAAACATTTAAAAAGGAAAACAAACTCGAAATGGCAAGCAAGCTATAACTTGAAATGGCCCGAGGCAAAGGAGTTTTCGGGAGAGGGAACTACTCGTGCCGAAGCTGAAAAGTGATTACTTTTGTTCTTTAAATAATTAAAAGTTAAAAATTGACCAGTAATTTTCTTATAGACGTGCTATACTTTCTGCTTTAAATTGGTTGACGACAAACAATCACTTACACAAAGATGGTTATCCGAATTTATATTCCAAGGAAGAGGTACGTGATATAACTTATTTTCCGATTATTCGAATTAATTCCACTTATTTATTTTTTCCTAGCTCCAAGAATTGAAAAAAAATACAAGCAATCCAGCTTCAGTTAAATTATCTCCAGTATTAGTAGAAGAGCTAGAGGAAGTGTTGAACGATTTCAAAATTTTAAAACCTCTGCTGGACGAAAATCGAGCAGTCTTTGAACGGGAAATTGCCGCCAGGAACTTGATTCGAGAAGATGAAGAAGGAATAGAGGAAGTAGAAGAAGAACTCGAACTAGAAGAATCTCTAGGCAATTTACCCATTTCATCAACTAACGAATGGAAATGTGATGATAACCAGGAAGTCCCAGTAGATCCACTTACAGGACGAAGACTTCCGGTATTAAGTCCAACAGAAATTAAAAAACGATGTGATGAGTTGTACCGTAGTGCACAAATGAGACTAGTAGAAAAATCCGGTCCAGTTATTCCTCATCTTCCAATTGCGGAAAAGCGTGATGAAATTCTAGATTTAATTGAAAAAAATCGCGTCGTTGTGCTTAGCGGAGATACTGGATGTGGAAAAAGTACACAGATGCCCCAGTATTTGCTGGATTCGTATGCACTCAAGCATCGTGGCACTGACTGCAATATAATCGTAACACAGCCACGTCGCTTGGCCGCTCTTTCGTTAGCGCAAACTGTCGCAGGTCATCGCGGAGAAAAAGTAGGTTGCATATATAGACCCACCTGTTCCATTAATCGTTATTTGAAGTTCTATTTCCATCCTAGGTTGGTGATAGCGTCGGTTACCAAGTGCGATTAAACTCAGTGCTTCCTAGTCAGCAACAGGGTCGCATACTCTTCTGTTCGACTGGCATTCTTCTCCGAAGACTTCAAGCTTGTCCGAATATGTTAGGCATATCCCATTTAATTATCGATGAAGTACATGAACGAGACTGTTTGACCGATTTCACGTTAGTCATCATCAAAGATCTTTTGCGAACAAATCCGTTGTTAAAGGTAAGAAAACTGTTGTGCCTATTTTCAATAATTAACTAAAAGTATCTTACATTAGGTAATACTGATGAGCGCGTCGCTAAATGCGGACTTGCTGTCGCGCTACTTTGATTCAGCGCCACTTACTCACGTCAGCGGAAGGGCTTTCCCTGTACAAAAACGCTTTTTATCTGAAATCAGACAGTTGACCCAAAGTTTTGGAAGTAGAATAAATAATGCCGTAACCCTGAAACCCATGGTCGACCAAGATTTACTAGTCAAACTGGTTCGCCACATCGACCTTAACAAACCTTCTCAAGGCTCGATTTTGGTTTTCCTACCGGGTTGGGCTGACATTAAAAACCTGCACTCTAAATTAAAGGTATTAATTAGTACCGTACGGTTTCTTTAATGTTATTTTATGTCGAAAGAGCGAAGATTGATTTTTTATGCTAATGTAGGAGTTTTATCCAAGCGAGGAAACTCACTGGATTTTACCGGTCCACTCAAGACTTTCACAAACTGAACAGGAACGGATATTTGATCGCCCCCCTGAAGGTGTCAGAAAAATTGTGCTGGCCACTAATATAGCTGAAACTAGTTTAACGGTAAATTTATATTTTTGTATGGTGCTTCTCATATTGGCTTTACTCACATATTCTTCCTCCAGATTCCGGATTGTGTCTACGTGATAGATCCAGGGGTTCATAAAGAGCTAAGGTGTGTCATGGAAAATTTGTTTTTGTAGATTCAGTTTAAAACGTTCGGCATCTTTTTGTTTAGATACAATTCTCAGCGTGGTACAGCTGTTATGGAGAATCAGTGGGTATCCAAAGCCAATGTTCAGCAGAGAGCGGGTCGCGCTGGACGTGTTCAACCAGGAGAATCATTCCATCTGTACTCACAAGAGAAGTTTGAAGAAATGGAGCCTTTCCCACAGGCAGAAATTCTCCGAATTCCGCTCGAGAAGGTAGTCATGGACATTAAGGTAAAAATAGAACATTTCTGCACTGTCCTGGAAACCGTGAAAATAACCATTTCCGTTAATTAAGGCGTATGATGAAAATCTGAAATCAGTTGATTTCTTAAGCCGGACATTGGAACCTCCTACACATCGTTCGATCTACGACGCAATTCAAGAATTGCAGTCGATCGGTGCGTTGGACGAATACGAACACCTTACACCACTGGGACGACGTATCGCCCAGTTTTCCACGCATCCTCGTTTGGCCAAATCACTAGTCTTTGCAACTCTTTTCCGCTGTCTCGATCCAGTCGCATCAATCGTGGCTGGCCTTAGTTCAGCTCGTGAGGGCTGGTCTGTGGAATCTACTGTCGAAAAACAACGACAAGTTATTCGGCAAGCCAAGAATCGGTTTCATTCAACAAGCGACCACCTGGCTTTGGCCAATTTAGTGAAACAGTTTCGTAATCAACGTGGTCGATATGAAGTTGATGAATTCTGCGATCAATTTCGAGCCAATCCCAAATCACTTTATTTTCTCAGAGGTATTACTAAACTAGTTAAACTAAAATTAAACGAACAAAATCACCAAATGCTTACCTATGGTTACAGGTGTTAGGAGTTTGTTAGTAGACCATTTAAAGGATGCGAATTTACTAAGTGATAGGCAGGACGCCGATTCTACTCGTCACCCGGTGAACATGTACGCGGACAATGAAGAAATGGTCAAAGCGGCTCTCCTTATGGGATTCGGTGATCGAATTCTCAGAGTACGTAGAGGAAGAATGATAAAAGGAATGATCAGATCCAATGAAACCGTCATTTTGAGCGAGTATGTTTTCTTTTATATTCAACGGCATTCAGAATGCTAAAAAAATGTTTTTTCACATTTCCAGGAAGCATGGACCGGTTCATATTGTGCCAGATTCAGTCAACGCTGACGTTAAGAGAATTAATTCCGATTTTGTCTTCTATTTCAATGGCATTTTTTCAACGGAACGTAGAGCTTTTGGTAATGTTATGCAATCTATTTTTCCTTGCCCTAGTTAATTAATATAATGATTATTATTCTTGATTAAATTTAGTCGTACGAGATACAACCCAGATATCGAACATAGCTACGTTGCTGACTGCTGGAAAGTCGATTGCAAACGACAATTTAAACTCACCAAATGATTCTGTAAATATCGTTGTTGACGGTAGCAGAAACATGAAGTTTGCTTGTTTGTCAAGGTTGGTTCTTTTCGAAATTCTTTTATGCTGCATAACCTCATTTTTGCATTCAAATTTAATCACAGGGAATCAGAGCTTTTAATGGGCCTTCGATACTCTTTGGGTGAAACCTGTGATTTTCTACTGCGGACTGCTGGATCACGACAAACGAATGATGTTGCTGCAACTGTAGGAAAATTTCATGGGCGACAGATTGAATTGCTTTCACGTTTGTTGTCACCAAAGGACGACTTTGAGTAATTAGATAAAATTAATTCTATAGTGAACAATTAATAATAAATTAATGATTTGTTATAAATTTGGTTTTAATTGAAGAATGTGTTAATCAAAGTGAATAACGCTAGTGCTATAAGTCGGTCTTGACTTAACGTTTATTCACGTACATGGTCCTAAACAAATTATGTACATCAGTAACTCAAAAGGGTTAAAGCGTTGAATTGCTAATATATGCCAATCGGCAGGAAAGACACACCAAACAAACATATCAAATGAAGGAAATAAGGGCTTTTCTGTTTACAATCAAAAATTGTGGTCTGCGTAACCTATCAGTGTCGATGGGAAAGAAAAGGACGCGTGAAGAGTCTTGAAATATGCAAGAACACCTTACTGCCATTTTCCATAGATTTACATCCCATACAGGCAAATGCTAAGCTCCTTATCTAATGCCAATAACAACCTCAAAAGACTTTAATAGTTACTTTTCAACTCTTCACACTGAATTGCGTTTTTAGTACTTAACATCCTCCTTTTTCAAGGTGCGGTAGTAACGGTTAGTTATACTAATTAATTAAGAGCTTCTGGAGCAGGAACTTCTGGTATCAGCGATGTGAAAAAACCGACCAACAGGTTTAGGGCCACGTTGAAGCCGCTGAGAGTGGCAGGTGCTGGTTGAACTCTGTCCGTCGCCGTATTAGTCGGTCGGGGATCAACTTCAGCACCCAAAGGATTGTTTGGTATTGCTTCAGCTCCATCAAGACCAGCCACTTGCTCAGCGTTCTCAATGACTTCTCTATTAGCCGCCACCTCAGCAGCAGCAGCAGCAGCATTGGCGATGATTTCTCTATTGCGGTCGACAGCGTTTCGTCTTTGATGGAGAGCTTTTTGGTAGAAATAAATACCCGCGACGATAAGGGTAACTAACATGAAGCGAGGCAATGATGAGTAGTAATACATAACTCCAAGCAGTATAGCCATCCGCGAAGTGATATAAACCCAATCAAGCCAATCACGAGCTTGTCTGGCACCATCGTCATCATCCTCTTGGGCAACACCGCCAACTTGGGGCAGTGGTGGACGTCTCTGTGCCTGCTCTTGCTGTGGTCGGTTGATTTCAGCAGGGGCTGCGGGAGGAGGAGGTGGGGAAACGACCGGCGTAGAAACAGCAGGAGCGGTAGGACTCAAATATTGTTGGCCATTGCTGATGTGATGCATGTACTGCGCCCAATATTGTTGAGCGTACGTTTGTTGCCACCATAGAAGTTGCTGTGTGACTGGGTCAGCTCCTGGAACTTGATTGGCCCATACAGGGAATTGTCCGTTAGTTAAATCCCATTCTTGTTGTGGCTGTTGCATCCCTGCTGGGGTCGTTGAGGGCGCTGCAACACTAGCTGTATTACGATGTCTTAATCCGTCTTCAACGACATTAGAAATGCCAGCCTTCAAATAATAAAAAAATAATAATATTTTAATAATTTGTAACAGTACATGACCAAATAAGAAACAACACAAATAAGTAACAGGATTTCAAGAAATATTATAAACCCCGATATTAGCATTCATAGTTATACTTTAAAAAATCGCCTGCGTTTAGTATGCCCACCGGACAAATTTTAGTAAGACCAAGGACCAATTGTTCTAATTTGATATAACCACACCCCACCAAGTGTCTTGCACAAAGCTAGTTTTAAAAGAATGAATATGAGGTGTTGGATGCAAAACTGTACTTTTATAAATTCAGATATTATTAATGAGAAAAAAAATACACTTACATTTGTTGTGTCAACTTGTTCACGGTTTTCAGCTGATGGAGTTCGTTTTAATGTGTACACTAAATGTAGTGTATGTGTCTGTTCATGGTCAAGATCTCTCAGGAAGTCCTGAAAGATCTCATTGTCTCGCAAAAGTTTACCTTGATAAATCAACCTTTGCTCTTCTGGTTTCTAAAAAAGATAAACATATGACATGGCAGCTGAAACTAGTTTTTCGTAGCTAATTTTCTTACTGGCTTTGATGGATATTGGTTTTGCAGATAGATCTTCAGCTGATTGACACTACTCGTTGATTCACCGCTGTACACCACATCTGATAGCTTTAGGCTAGGAGTTTTTATGACCAGAGTGACTGGTGGCATAATTGCTGGCAAATACAGTCCTTGTAACTGCTGAACCTAAAAAGCAACAAAAAAAGTATCCTAAGGTTATTAAAATGCTGGATAGGCAAAGCTTCATGTATTAGATAGATGGGGGTCAAAACTTCTTACAAGTGCATCTGCACTCAATAAAACATGGAACTGGTTTCAAGTTGAAACCAGATTCCAATGTGTGAATCTAGGAAAATTGGAAAACTAGATAACTTAAACAAATAAGGCCACTTGAACTGATGACGCCTCCCAACTTTGCAAATGAAAAACGTAAAAATGTGGAAAAAAAAATTGCGTCGTCCATGAAAACTCGAATTTGATATGTAAAACTCTAGTCGAGAACGATAAAAGACAAAGATGATTTCTTTATTTACAAGCTTACTTTTTTGAACAGAATAAAAACACTTCTTGTCGCTCGAAATCGAATGACGCAACTGAGCTCTGGCTGCTTACTGCCCGTCTCTGCTTAGCAGCAGACCACAGCTGCGAGGGTGTAGTACAGTGTACAACAACAAAAAATACAAATCCCCAGGCGAGCCTGTTGGGGTAGACTGTAGAGCTATCTGCAAGAAAGCATACAGAAATACAAAAACGAAAGTCATCTTCCATGAGGCCATGACACGATATATACAAACGTTGAAACCTTGAAGCTCCTGCTTTGGGATATGCTTTGCTGCTGTCGTGAAAGATTCATGGATATATGTGGCTTTAACTCCGCCTCAAAACATTCTTTTGGTTTAAAGTAAAGAAGTGCGTAATCAATCAGAAGGAATAATCTCTTGATTGCCATGATGTTTTGCGAGGTTTTGCATGCTGGGTTTCCCCCCCCCACACACACACACACCGACAGGACGTGACACACTTAATGAAGGATGCTTCTTGAACGAGGTTATATAAAGATGTGATCTCCACTTTTTTGTAGTTGATTGATTACCCTTAAAAAATTTTTTGATTGTGCTGTTTTAAACTACTTTTTAAATTGTTCAGACATTTATTGTAGAAATGCTTCGACGTATTTGCTATTGTTTTATTCTATTATCCTGCATATGTGTAACTACAAAATCGTCTGATGTATTTAATTTAATTTAAATGTAACGCTAGATTTCTAAAATCATTCTCCCGCCCGAAAAAGAAAAAGTGCCTAGTCATGATGATCCGCCAATCCTACCTTTACAAATCAAACAGTTTTCTTTTTTTAGCGAAATTTAATATTCAATAAATATTCAGTATGCAGTCAATACACTGCAACCATCTGTTAGTAAACACGGAATTGTCGCATTCGGTGTTTACGTCATCGCAGTAAAAAAAAAATAAGTAATCCGTTATACTCGTCGCAGCGTGATTGGTTGAACTTATTCGTCATGACGGGATTGGCCAACGTAATCAAACCAGTAGCTATCAAGACCGGTTTTGTTGAACTTGCGATTGCAGCTCCACTAAACATGATTTCCCGTTTCCGTATTATTATTTTTTTTCTGTAGAAATTTTATTGTATAGCTGATTTAACAAAAATGGATAAAAACATGCAGTCAACGTTTTCCCTTATTGAATACAACGCAACGACAGTCAATTATGTTTTGCAATGTTTTGTGATAATAGAATTTGAAAGGGTAGAAGTAGACAGAGAAGTTAATATTGCCGAAAGAGCCGTGTCATTTTCTATCTTGTTATACATTCATCATAGCGCTGTTTTTGTACGAATTTGGTGTGAAACTTTTTTTTGTTCCATTTATGTAGTTTCTTCGCTATCCGATAGAGGCGCTGTTATTCGGAGAAAGTTTAAGCAGACACTGCCAGGCACAATATTATGTGTTTTCAAGGTTACATTCTGTTTATCTTTTCATTTGGTAGCAGACGAAAATAGCTCACTTAAAAATGTTTTGATACCGGGAATGCTGTAAGTCAATAATCCATTGTATTCATTCATTTACTTCTATAGTAATCATGGGGCCGGTCTCATGGAAAAATGCGTCCACTTTGGTATAATCTTTCGGTAATTAAAAAAAAGAACAATGTGATAATGACAATATTTTAAATAGATCGTATTAGCTCGAAATCGCCTAAGTCAGGCAACGCACATTAAAGCCAATGAACAACAAAAACAGCTGCCTGATTACAGTTGTATGTTATTGAAGCGTAGTTCTCAAAGCAAATTCTTTGCAAATGCCTTTGTGTTTCCTGGAGGAGCCATCGAGGTTGCAGACTTCTCACCATCTTGGCTAGAGCATTTCAATGAAAATGGCTTTAATCGAGAAAAGTTGACATCTGAATTTGTTGTTTCTAAGCATGACAAAGTCCCGCTGTATGGCAATGCTCCACACCCAGATTGCATTCCTGAAGTAGGTTACCGTATCAGTGCCATCAGAGAAACATTCGAGGAAACAGGTGTTTTGTTCTGTAAACCCATTCAAAGTCATAAACAGTCCAACAACGTCCTTAAAATTGACGATTTAATCGAATGGCAAAAACGTGTTCATCATAACCCAGAAGAGTTTCTTCTCTTGTGTAAAAAGTATTTTTTGCTTCCCGACCTTTGGTCATTGTATGAATGGTCCAACTGGCTTACCCCTGTTAACATGGGGCCAAAAAGATACGACACCATATTTTATATTTGTGTTGTCGACGATTTACCTGACGTGCGAATCGACGGATGCGAGATCATCGAACTTTTGGTGCGTTTAATAACCTTTTTTTTTTTTTTCAAAGAAAACAAATTCAGTGTGTACATTGTTGTTTCATAGTGGGCTGATCCGTGTAGCGCGGTTTGGAAGCACGTGCAAGGCCACATTTGGTTGGCTCCGCCTCAACTGTATGAACTCAGCAGATTAGCGCAAATCAATAGCGCCGAAGACTTGAAAATATTTTCCAAGAAAAGGCAGCTGGACGGTATCGAGCGTTGGCTTCCCATCCGCTGCAAAACCAAGAATGGGCACATTATGACAATACTTCCGGGTAGGAAAACTCTTTTCTCTGTTTCGTTACGTGTCCCTCTTGAATATGATTATTGCGTGAGGGAATATGCCTTTGTTTGAACCTAGGCATACAAATGTGTGTGTACAAAAGAACATTCCAGACAGGGAATATTTTTTCCGTTGAAAGTGGTCGGTCCTAGACCGACTTGTGTTATGCAAGTATGGGAACGTTGCGGTATTGTACGCGAGACTATCCCTTCTAAAGAGACTTGAAAACCTCCGAGGCCTGTTAAACAGTGGACTTGACCTCGTTTTTACGATAAAGTGCTGACGAAAGTGAAAGTGCTAACCATGTGTAGACAATGCTCAAACTTTCCAAATTGTACTATGTTTGATGAAGCAATTTTGTTTGCCTTTGAGTTTTTTTTTTTTTACTTTTCCATTCGACTTTCTCTCGGTTTGCGACAGACCTTTGTGATAATTTTAACCCTCCTTTTTAGGTGATTCGCTTTACCCTGAAACCGAAGATACCCCTAGTGCAGATATCGAGGAAGATGATTCCAGCTCCGAAGCCACGTCAAAGAACAGGATTAGTTTTTTCAGTCCAAAACTCTTCCGCATTGGTTGTAACATCGTCGATCCACGCGGTCATAAGCAGCCCAGAGATTTACCCGAGGAAATAAATGACAGCACTCTTCAATCGAATATGTAAATGACTCATCAAAAAAGGTAATACATAAAAACAGTCGTTAAAAAAATCCTCAGCTCTGCGTATAAACTGTCAATATTCACTTGAAATCTTCTTCGAAGAAGGAAAAAGTGCCAAAACTGCATTTGTTATCGTTAAATGCTCGTTTTTCTTGATAAATGATGTACACATTTGCTTCGTTTCTGTATACTGTGCAGCTAGAAATGAATAAGGCAGTGTGACATATTCGAGAAAACTTTCACCCATCCTCATTTGCCCTGCAGGAGGTCGTGATCACATCTTTTTGGTGTGTACGTACGGTGAAAATTGTATGCTTTTGTGATAACGTCCCTCTGCATGACTAGATGCATAGCGATATCCAACTTGATGTCATCTAACTTTCCACTTTGGTTCAAAAATGTCAATGGCCCCTTGGTGATTCCTTTTTTGTTTCTCTCCTTTTTGTTTCTTATGTTTTTACAATAGAAGGAGCTATATTTTATCGCGAAAAAAAGAACTTGGTTATGAGGTGTCTTAGTAACGTGAAAGGATCTGATATGCGATATTTTCTCTGATCTATTTTTCTCCTTTAGCTCAAGTGACAGCTAAGAGGTCATCGACACTATATCCTACATCCTCGTGCAGCACATAAACAAGATTCTACCTAGATAGAGGATAATAGCCTACGGATTACGGGGTTTTCCCTCGTTATTAAAATAACGCTTTATTTTTACGAAAAATACAAAAGAAACTAAAGCTGAAAAGCACTTTGGTTTATACTAACTGACGTAATTTATTTCAGCTTTTCGTAGTTAGCTTTTTCCCTTCACTTAAGACACTTAAAATAATTCATTACTTCATTGGTATTTAATTGTCATTCTTCCATACAGATGAGATACAGCCCAACTTTGATAAGTATATGAAATTGCACATGGTCGTAAGTCTGAGGTTCCCCATAACTATTGCGCAAACTGCAAAGGTCTGCCAAAAAATGGTCAATGCGGGTCCTGTACAAATGTGGTACGTATATGTTGTAACGTTTCTAAATATATCATAGCTTTCTACATGATTTTATGGAAATGTCCCAGAAGCTCACATCATGCAGAGAGCTCTGCTATCTTTCGATATCCACACAACAACAAGGCGAGCACAAAAACTCAAGCATATTCGAACCATTTAGTCTGCAAAAAAAGGGCTACATATTTTGTTATATTTTTCTCTGAATATTTATAGCCAATTTCTTGTCCAGTTTCTTTCTTCAAAGTCTGCCTTCAAGCTCTGCTATGTTTTTCTTTCAATATTTCGGCCATCCTTTTAGCTGTTTATCTAAAATGTACATTTCCTTCGCTTTCAGACTAACCTGATTATCTAGATACGTGGCATTATTTCCTGATTTTTCGACAAGACTTGTTCTCTTTATATTGGAATTTTCCCGTCATCTCTCAACCTTAGTACCACTCCAGCAACTTGCAATGCAAGAAAAACCTGATTTTTCAAATGCCACACTTCTGCCCTTATAAGGTACGGTTACGTATAACATTGCAGTTATTTTAAACTTGTATTTCCTCATTTTTGTTTGAGACTCACACCAAACTTAACTTGAAGTCATTTCCTTATTCTGAGCATGGTCATTGATCAAAACATTTACTGTGGTATCACTCTATTATGGCGTGCGACCTTGTGGGCGGACCAAAAGAAGAAATCCCTTGAAAAGCCAACGCGCATGAAAATTGGGCCAGGGCTTGTGCATTGCAATGGATTACCCATTTCGCCAATTGGGATTGATTTTTGTACATTTCCAGTACGTTAACTATGTGGACTTGTCTAGCGAGGTAAATACCAACTACGGCTATCAATCAGAAAATTGCCAACGAGAACACGGATGTGAAGTTATTTGTTACCAAGTCAAATAATTCACAGTTTTAGGCGCTTGAACTCATTTTGAAAAGAGTTTCTGAATTTCAAGAAATCGACATATTTTTGTAGAGAGTACGGACGATGTCTTTTTTTTTTGTTTGTCGTGTTATCAGAGCAAATGGCAGGCATACATCGATTCTAGTTTCTCCTATTCTCAAGCATTCCATTTGCGCAAATCGGCTAGGAAAATCTAAAATGGGTTGTGGAAAAAATGAAGAATAGTAGAACCGAGAATTGTTTGGCGTCGGAGAAAGTGGGAACATACAACAAAAAAGGGTCATCCCTGTATCACAATGTACATTTCTCACGTAGTCGAAAGGGTAACTATGGAACCGGTATATTAGCATATGAGGCTATTTTTTTCCCCTTTAAAAATTTACAAATAACTTTTATCGTTAAACTAGTTTTGCGCTATTTGTTTGAAGTTTTTCTGTTTGTTGTTACAAACATAACAGAATCAATAAATTGACGAAAATAGTAGTTTTTTTTTTTAACTAGGGAGATTTTTTTTAAAATGTGCGTCTATAATTACTTAATTCGCTAACATATCCTATAAACTTGATACTCGGGACACAAGGGGACTTCTCATATTCAAGAGGTTAGTTACCTCGCATTATTGCATAGTAACCACCGCGGTTTCATGACCTCGAAAGTGTTTGACGTTCTATATCCGTTAGTAAAATTGAATTTCAAACTCTCTCTCTCTCTTGGTTTATAGAATCGCTTTCTTTTTTACGAACTCTTCGGTCTATATTTATCAGCAAAATGTAAAAGGGTATTTCATTTCGACACAAATAAAAGCCACAAGGATGCTAATTTATTTCATTGGAATTAATTCGGGTTGCAAAGTACCTCGCAAAGTATGAACGACACATTTAACGCTATCGAAAGAAAAAAACCGGTGGGTATTCAAATAGTCTCCTTGGAAACCTGTAATTTTAATTTCCATATAGAAACTTCGTACTCATGCAATTACATCCATTTGCAGTTTAACACATGCACGTAAAGGAGATTCCAGAACACCAATTCCATCCCAGCGTATAAAATCCTTCGAATTAAACCACATAACGTTTAAATACTTTAAGAATCGCCAGTTTTCTTTAGTCTTTTCATGGACGTAATAATACGTAAGTTAATTTTTTCTTTGGTGTTTGTTTATGAATTGTTTATGAATCACAATAAGTTTTTCCTTAATACCCCAGAAAAGGGAAAATGGTTTCGATTTTTCGAAAGTGAGCGCGTGAAAAAGATGGTTGGACATGCGTCGTCTGCTACTGTACTCTAAACAATTGATTAGACACTTGCTGTTCTGTTTGACAGTTTAATTTATGTAAAGAAGTCTTTTCACATACAAAATATGGAGTTCACTTAGAAAGAAATTTGAATCGAGTTTGACTTGTGTTTAGTAAAAATGGGATTTGGTTTGCAAGTGGTGAAATGTAGGAACGTTTACCAATGGAAGGATTCAAGGCAACGACAACCGAGAAATCTCTACATGAGCGTGTTCATGCTGTGTATCGCCATCATTACTTTCGTGAATTCTGATTGTGTTAACGAAACTTTGCCCGTCAGCAAAGAGGATTGTGATGGAATTGTTGAATCATCACAACAAGTGCACTTCGAATTCTCTTCCAAGGTCATCAACAATGGTGTGTTATATTTAAATAAAACCAAATTATCTATGTTTGTTAACATTCATCTTGTAAATCTTAGAATATATTGTGGCATTCAATGGATACCACAGTTCTGCAGCTCGTGCAAACTTTATTGCAGCTGCGTTGAATCCTTTCAGCTCATCTGGTTGGAAGATTGTTGATCGGCAAAACCTAGCAGCAGACTACCCCAGTGATTTTGATTTGCTAAGAATTCCACAACAGATTGAAGATGATGGACTGTCTGCACTGAGGAATCATCCTCTTATCAAACGAGTTACTCCACAGCGTCAGGTGTTCAGGACTTTGAAGTATATAAATGAATCTAACTCTGATGAATTCAAAGAATTTCGCCGATTTACGGGACGTTCCAGCTTATCTTTGGTATTTCAATTAGTCCAACTGATTCTAAAGTCTAGTTTTCTGTAGCATGTCATATTTTTTTTACAAATAGGGAAACACTTTTTGGCATTCCACTGGTCGCTATTCAAGTCGTCGTCTCCTGCGAGCCATTCCAAGACAAATTACTTCTGTTCTACAAGCTGATGCTCTTTGGAACATGGGCTTTACTGGTAGGCTTTTTACTAAAAAGAAACACATATGTACTATAAAAGTCCTTTCCTTCGACGACTAATTAATTTATGGTTTGTTTCCCTAAGGTGCCGGTGTGAAAGTAGCTGTTTTCGACACCGGATTAGCCAAAAGTCATCCACATTTTCGGAAAATTCGAGAGCGAAGCAATTGGACTAATGAGAAAACATTTGAAGACGGCTTAGGACATGGTACCTTTGTGGCCGGTCTTATTGCGTCTAGCAAGCAGTGCCTAGGTTTCGCACCCGATTCGGAACTGCATATATTTCGTGTGTTTACGAACAATCAGGTACGATTGAATAGTAGATTCGAAAAAATGATGGTAACTGTACTAAATTACAAATATGCAGGTTTCATACACATCGTGGTTTTTGGATGCCTTTAATTATGCTATCTTGAAGAAAATAGACGTTTTGAATCTAAGCATTGGTGGGCCAGATTTCATGGATCAGCCGTTCATAGATAAAGTTTGGGAATTAACTGCAAATAATGTTATCATGGTGTCAGCCATTGGCAACGATGGGCCCCTCTACGGGTAAGGATGATAACGTTTGATTTTTATACGATTTCGTATTAAATGTATACTCACCTTTATGTTAGAACCCTTAATAATCCAGCCGATCAAATGGATGTGATCGGAGTCGGTGGAATTAACTTTGAGGATCAGATTGCCCGTTTTTCCTCTAGGGGAATGACTACATGGGAACTACCTGGAGGGTATGTATCACATAATAGAACACATGTTTTTCTGTACATTAAGTAATTGTTTAATCCATTATCTACTTTTTTTAGGTATGGGAGAGTAAAGCCTGACATCGTAACCTATGGGTAAGAATTTTCAACATTTTTGTAACATAATATCTCAAATAACCTTTTTGTTTTCTGTTGTATGTAAGCTCTGCTGTCCGTGGTTCCTCCATTCAGGGAGGATGTCGCTCTTTGTCTGGAACAAGTGTCGCTTCTCCTGTTGTAGCAGGAGCTATCACGCTTCTTGCCAGGTATGTTCACTAGTTTTTAACATTTTAAAAATCGTTTTGACCGTAATGTACTGTGATGAACTTTCCAGTGGAGTAATTCAGTCGGGAGGAGTAGTCAATCCCGCAAGTGTCAAGCAATCCTTGATGGCTTCAGCCCGGCGCCTACCGGGTGTTAATATGTTTGAACAAGGACATGGCAAACTGGACCTTGTTCGAGCTTATCACTTACTTTCTAATTATCGTCCTCACGTTTCCCTCAGTCCAAGGTATTATCATTTGATTTTGAAAAATCCTAAGGATCACAAATTAATGTTTGGGTTCAATACGATCCAGTTATATTGATCTAACGGAATGCCAATATATGTGGCCCTATTGTACTCAACCAGCCTATCACGGCGGGATGCCTATTATAGTTAATGTCACGATCCTAAATGGTATGGGCGTAACCGGTCGGATTGTCGACAAACCTACATGGCACCCGTACACACCTCAATATGGCGAATATCTTCACCTCGCACTGACTTTTTCCGATTTGCTCTGGCCTTGGTCGGGATTTTTGGCTGTTTCCATAAGTATGATATGACGCAAAGCTCGCTTCTTTTTTTGCATAATACTTATTTTCTGTCAATAATCTTCTATTTGCCCATTAGGTGTGTCTAGCGAAGCTGCTCAGTGGGAAGGACTCGCTCAGGGTCACGTCACTTTTACCGTCGAATCACCTCCAGGCGAAGGCGAAGATGAGCCTAGGCGTTCAACAGTGAACTTGCCAATCAAAGTTAGAGTGGTGGCGACACCGCCAAGAGCCAAGCGGATTCTATGGGATCAATTTCACAACCTTCGTTACCCGGTAAACCGAGAAAATAACATCTAGAGATTATATTGACGTTGCCGCCCTAGCCTTAAAGCTAATAATAAAACATTTATTCCATTCCAAGCCCGGCTACTTTCCCCGTGATAATCTGCGCATGAAGAACGACCCGCTCGATTGGAATGGGGACCACATTCACACCAATTTCAAAGTATATTTTCATTGCAAGAAAAAAAAAAGTTTCTCTTAAGCTACTAAAACTTTTGCTTTTATTATTTTATCAGGACATGTACCAACATTTGAGATCCAGCGGCTATTACATAGAAGTTTTGGGTTGGCCCTTTACATGTTTTGATGCGCGAAATTACGGCGCATTGTTAATTGTTGATCCGGAAGAAGAATTTTTCCCCGAAGAAACATTAAAACTGAGGAACGATGTTGAAGAACTTGGTCTGTCTCTTATCATCATGGCCGATTGGTACAACACCACTGTGATGAAGAAAGTAAAATTCTACGACGAGAACACGAGACAGTGGTGGATGCCCGACACTGGAGGTGCCAACATCCCGGCGTTGAATGATCTTTTGACTTATTGGGGAATAGTCCTCGGGGACCGAATCTGGGAGGGTGAATTCATGCTGGGGGGTCATAACATGTATTTCGCTTCTGGTACGACGCTGTCAAAATTTCCGGCGGATGGAGTCAAAGTGTGGCGTTCATTAAAAGATCAAGGTTGGTTGAATATTGTTTACGTCTTTGATGATTCGTTCTTTTAACAAAAACTTGTATACTTATAGGACAAGAGGTTCTAGAAGGGGAACTGACTGGTGGCACAGAGCTCGTAGCCGTCATGGGATTTTACCAGACTCAAGCTTCCAATGAATTTGCGACGTCGCATGAATCTCTGATCCATAACTCCATAAGTCAAGAAGAGGAGGCAACCTTGCGGCCCACTCCTAGGTCTCCTGGAAGGATTGTTGTTTATGGGGATTCGAATTGCGCTGACAACAGCCATATGCAAAAAGGTACCCCTAAGATCGCATCGATAACCTTTATTATTCACAACTAATAAAATTTGGTTGTAAAAAACAAAAAGATTGCTTCTGGATGCTGGATGCTGTGTTGGACTATGCAGTTACAGGCGGTGAAGTACCTTTGGCGTTTCAGGAAAATCCAGACGGTTCAGATTTAGAATTGTCAAATGGTGGAAGTCCTCCCAAACGAATGGAAGGAAATCAGCTTCACAGATATTCCAAAGTACTGGAGTCATCCGGTCAGTTGGATTCTGCGCAGCCGCAAGTAAGTTACTTTCATTTAAAAAAAGAGATTACGTAACACACGTGGGAAATCTTTCTAATTGATGGCATTTGCTTTCTGTTAAAGGCTCGTCCTCTTCCGTCATGTCCTCAGCCAGTGTTTTCGGTTCCAAGTCCATTAAATAAATCAGCCCCTACTAATCTCTACCAATCACAAAAGCTACTCTCAGTCAGCATTGATTCTTCTTTGCCCATTCTACCTGTCCAGGATCGGTTACTTCATAATCCTTTCCAGGCGTTATCATCCTTAGATGTTGATCAGATGGCAGACGACCTGCCAAGTGGCTATCGCTTGCAGAGCGATTGGTCTGTCTCCACCAAATTTGCTTTGACCATCATGACTTTGGCAGCGCTCGTTCTCTTTTACCAATTTTATCGCAATCGGAACCGACCACGCCGTACGAGAAAATCTCCTCGGCTCATTAAGCGTGTTGGGGTTCCCTCACCTAATCTTTCACCCACCATCAAAGCGCCAAGTGTTTAGAATGATTTGGTTTTTTTGTGTGTTTTTATTCTTATCCATTTTTGGAGAAGGAAGTGACTGTTGAGCTTATTCAACGACGAATGATATAAAAATCTGAATACTGCAATGAGAGAGTTGACTTATAGATTTAGCTACTTTGTTTTCTGGTTCAACACGTTTTACTTGTTACTTTTTTGGTATGAGATAAAATGAATGCGTTCTGCCCTTATATACTGTATGATTCCGACTAGCCTTCACATTTTTCACCAAATGTGTATGTACGTACTATTTTCTTACATCCCTTTATGAATGTTCAATTCCGAAATGGCGAGGAGAATTTTCTGCTTGCGGCAAAAGTAGTGAGATTGCATAATAAATCACGGACAAATCCCATTCTGATTCTTTCTTTTTGTTTGAATGAATAAACTATTCGGTAAAAGCCTAGTTTAGGGGAGAGTATCTATCATATATTCCATTTTTAATATTATACCCTTTTCTCCCCATCGTAACTTAACTATACTCTCGTAGGGCTAAATTAATTTTATAAATAAGAGGTTGGGTGAGGAATACTTGCACATTTGATCATTTTTTGTGATGACATTTTTCTCATTTCATAACCCTTTCTTTCATCTTCATATTAAACAAAAATTGACAACGTCCTTCCCTCCAAAAATGCAGACAAAATAAAAAGAAAAACAAAATTAGTTTCGGCGTGGTCGTCTAGTGAAGAAGTTGGGCAGCTGCCGTCTAATGAAATAGTGACAAATTTTGTGTTGGTTTCTCCTAATAATCAGTTATTTCTTCTGATTAACTAGTTTACTAACAAAGTTTTGACTGAAGCTGTTATACAAGTGTCTCCTCGTTACGTCTCACGACTCTCACCTGGTCTCATCCCATTGCCTCGACAAACTGGATCGGGTCTTCTAGAATCTATCGGGCCCCCACTTTTAATGTAAGTCAAATTTTTAAATTATTATTGTGCTATGCATAGTCATATTACCATTATCACGTTACTGCATTACTTTAACATTCATAATTTTTTAAAAAGTACGAGTACTTTCGTGTGATTATTTCTATAGAATTACAGCCCTGGTAACGTGATATTGTAATATATAGAATGTGATAATGGATAATGCAAAGTGGTATCGTAATACTCAACCAAATATCCGTGTTGTGGCGTGCTGATTTTGAAAATGCATACTTTTTTTCTTTTTGTCGTCGACTGAATCAGCAGGCCGAATGTGACTTGGGGCTTTTTCATTGATGAAGCGGGAATGGGATTTTTCTTTTTTCACAGACGAATACTGGTTATTGCCTCTAATCTAAGCGCGATGTTGACTGTGTGAGAAAAGATTAAAAAGAACCTGTCGCGTGCGTCTGGCGGGCGACGAAATCATTGGACAGCTAATAAGAATTCTGGCGAGCCCGCGCGTAGCCTACTACTCTCTCCGAAATTCAATTAAGGTTTGGAAGGATGATGGACGGGATCGAGCTGCGTTTCTCCCAGCTGTGTGTCCCTCCATCACATAATGGGTTGTGGAAGGGCGAGGAATTGATAAGAGAGTGAACATGACAGCTATACATTTCCGTGAGGAAACAAAGCTACATATGTATAGTGCCTAGGCCTACAGCGGAATGAACCCCCCCAGTTCGTGGTAAATATTCCAGCCCTTATTCATCGCCTAACTTTGCGGCTTACAAAGTTAGACTGCTGTTTGGGAAGAAACTGTAGAATGCGGCGAAGAATATATCAGAGTCGTGAACTGGCCCGAAACAGATAGACGTACTACTAAGAGTACAAGTTGTAAAAGCGCATTGAATTGCACTCTGCCTTCTTCTCGTCACACTTTGCAGCTTTCTATCAAGTAATCAATTTAGTTCCCCGCTTGGAGAGATAGGCGACGAAACCCGCGTGGACTGTCATGTCACGTATATGTTATTCGCGACAAGTGCTCTCGACTCTCGCGTTACCAGCGACTTCCGATACGCCGGCCGAAATTCTATCACCCACGTCTTGCACTATAGCATTAAAAGCCTGTTATGGTCGCTCCTTTCTATCTGCTACCAGTCACACAATAATAATAATGTTAACTGCACTTTGACACCTTTTTAGTCGCAGGCAGCGTTGCGGGACTCTCGACGTGAAAATCAAGAATGCGAAACGATAAGAAACGTTGATTATTTTGATTTCAGATATTTTGCCATGAACTCGAAGGGGAAATGTTAAGTCTGCGCTCGTGGACTCCAGTAAACTTTGAGGGGGAAAGGTCAGTTGGCGTAATAAAAGATGATTTCGAAGAATCATCGACAGATCAAAACCACATGAATGTCAAAGACAGCAGCTAGGACTTTCGTCTCTGTAGTTCTCATTATCTGGAATATTTATAGGAAAGGACAAGGTAAAGGAACGGTCGTCAGTTGTACGTAAAGGAAAAGCGATGAGGAGTCATATGGGCCACAGGCGGCTGGCCTGCAAGTTGCCATCCGAATTGCTTTTATATGAAAGCTCGAGGTTTTTATACCATGCAGTGAACTATTATGTTTTCTTGGCAAGAGGATGGATTTTACATATCTGCCTATGTCAGTTGACATAGGGCTCAGTACTCTCTAGTCTAGCGCTACTCATTTTGAATGCGAGCCGCCTCTGCACGCCATTCTACTTGCGGATGCAAAGACCGGAATAAAAAAGAGGGACAGGGTGAAGCTAGCTTGCTTGTAGCTCCCAATTTTGAAATCCAACGGCTAAAAGCTAAAAGGGGGAGCCGAAAGCAACTCCCTGTGCAATTTCGTACACCCCCCTCCCTCCCTCAAAACTTGCCAATTTGGTAGTTGGTTGCAATTGTTTGGCAGTGGGGTGGAGAATGCAAATCCCTGGGATCTACTACAACTGTGCACACGATATGTGCCGGAAACCTTGCGCATTTAGACCGACTTTCATTGTCGACTTCATTGTGTTTCTTTTGTCCAGTCTCCTTTGTTCCCACTTTTTTGTTGTATTAGGCTGACTAGAGAATAGACACAGGGAGAGGCCGAAAGGCGTTCTTACACAAGTTTCACTGGCATATGTCTATGACTGTGCATTGGAGTTGATTGCCTGGTGTATAAATCTTAATCAAAACGACAACTTCAGATTAAAGTAGTTTATATTTGAGCGCTTGATTCAATTTCACGAAACTATATAGCCAACTGCCGGTTGGTTATTATTATACTTGTTGTATTTCATTGCAAAGCTGCTTTCGCTACAGTTTTGGTCTTCTGGATCCTTAAGGAAAAAAGGGGGGAGGGAGGAGAAGTGGAACTGAGGGGATAAGGTTTTTAAGACTGTCGTGCTTGACTAACTGACGATTAGCTACCATCATTTTCTGGTTGGTATTCTGATCACTGCGGTCCTGGCGTGTAATTTGAAAGCCGAGTAATAGGGTGGAAAAAAGAGACTTAAGGAGCTCATTGCAGCACATTTCTAGGCTTTTCAATCAATTCTGCTGCACCACTAAATATATTTCAGACTATCATACATACAGTGGGTCAGTCGAGCATTCCGGGAAAGAGATCCTATAGCACGTACTCCACGTCTTGTCTCCTACAGCACAGCTATTCTGTACATATAGCTCCGAGCTGGTCTCGTGCGACTGCAGATGCTGTTCCGCCAAATGCCTATTTCTTTTTTTTTTTTTTCGCAACATTAAGTTCTCTAGTTCGGGAATCTCAAGAGGGACGTATTGTGCCGCTAGATGAGCCATATATCTTATTTTTTTTTGTTGTCCGGCAAAGCATTGGAACCTTTTTATTCTTTTATGTTTTTTTTTTGTTTTTTAAAAACTTATTTCCGCATTTTACTGTTTGGCTATACTTTATGTAACTTCATAGAGTTTCCGGGGGGGTTTTATTGGAGAAAGCGGCTTATAGCTATAGGGAATGTTCTTGCATAATCGGTTTGAACCGTTGACATCTACTGTTTTCCTTATAGATCCCCTTTCTTGTGTGTCGCTTCCCCGTGTGTTTATCCTTCGCTATTCTTATCTTATTCGACGTTCGGATTATTAAAAATTTAGATTGCTTGGGAGTCTTCTAGGATTTTTAAGGCTTCTCCTGCGTTCGTGTATCACAGTAGTGTTGGGCCTGTATATATAGTTTATTCAATATCTTCCAAACACTGAGATTTCCGCTGTTGCTGGATGTACGTTGTACAGTATAATAGGCAGCGCATATTACCTTAATGAAACATTCTGCGCTAAGATAACAAGATTTGTTTTTTCGTCATGTTTGAGCAGTAGGTACACATTTGATATCACGAATACTTGTAATTCGCATGATGGAGTGCTTTTTGAATTTTCGCAAAGTAAAGTTGTTCTTTTATTTTTTTGGCTCGAGACCCGTTGGGGTTCGTCGTATCGACCGATCAGCGCCGCGTACACACAGAACATTCGTCCGTCGCGCTGCTGGAATGGCGGATCGATAAGAAAACTCTTGTGTATTTCTTTTTGGGGTCGGAAGTATACCACCGCCACACACACACACACAACTGACTACTATATATAGCAACAGCAGCACTAAAGGTCATAAAAATGCGGAATATTCAACCAACTTTATTCTTTTTCTTTTTTGGGTCCTACCAATATTTTTGTTTCCCCCCTTTTTTTGCTGATCCTCGTGTCTGCGCTTCCCTTCGTTCCTCATTTCGGTCAGTCTTGGGAGGATACAGATCATCCGGAAATGACCGCCTCTTTTGCTCCCTCACTGTGTAGTCCTCTCGTCTTTTGTGTTGTGTGTCTATACCAACAAGGAAAAAAGTTCCAGTTCCTCTCATGGCACAACTTCCGGTCCACTTTTGCTAGTTATACGAGAGATGCAGAGCGATTCCCGTCCATAGCATAAAACACTATCGATTTCTATTACGTGTTGTGTACACTCTATAGCCGTTCAATTTAAAAAAACGAGTCAGCAACCGGATGCATGTGAGCCACTTTTTTCTGTATGAAGAATCAACTGGCCTTATTTTTTTCTTTTTTTGCGTCTCGCTGGAAATCCTTTGCAGTGCATTTAGAACTTTGTACTTTGTCCCCCCTCTCGCGGATCCAGCATCTTCCTCGATTGCCGCATACTCGTAAAAAAAAGAGAGAGAAAACAAGAATAGCTGAAGGACACATTACGTCGTATAATCTTTTTGCTCGATCCAAGTTGGCAGCGACGCTTCCTGGTACGCCTATCAGTTTTTTGACGCAAACGAATTATTCCAGCGGCATAAGATAGACAGTTTCCGGTTTTTGTTGGACGCGTAAAAACTTTTGTGGTTACCACTGTACCGTACCTCGTTTTCCCCGAAATAAAACGCAGCTCGAGAACTTGAAACATTATCCATCCGCGTGCGAAGGATATATATTTTCTTCTCCATACCACGAAAGAGTTTGTAGATCCTGAATTTTGATTAACTTTTGATACTTGATTAAAAGTAACTTTGGGGGGGTTAACGATAGATATGATTGCATTTAACAAGTTGAGGATTGAACATGATGTATTTATGTACAAGCTCGCACAATCGTCGTACAGTCCGTATTACACAAGGAAAAAGAAAACAATAATGAACAAAGAGGATTGAAAGTAAAAAATCGATATAATATATATACTGTTATTTTACCATCGGAATAACACAGTGGTCACATTCACTTGACACGACGATATTCAATAATAAAAATGAAATTATGGAAAGGTTCTTTTTGGAATTTCTTTTTTCTTCGTCCGTACGGCGCTCATCTTTTTGTTATTTGACGAGATCCACTGGCTTTTCACATTCATTGTCACTTAGAAGGGAAAAAACAAACATGTGGGCTTATGTGGACTCGACTTTGGTGCAA
This sequence comes from Daphnia pulex, assembly GCF_021134715.1. Taxonomy (NCBI): domain Eukaryota; kingdom Metazoa; phylum Arthropoda; class Branchiopoda; order Diplostraca; family Daphniidae; genus Daphnia; species Daphnia pulex. Next base: position 5,713,983 of record NC_060017.1, read on the forward strand.
AACACTTTTGTTGTTCTTGTGATATATGCTATATGTATACTTATTTTTTTAATGTTGTTACATACGTTATATTGAAATAGTTACAAGAGAAATCATATAAAGAGATCAGAATGTTTGACAACTTTCAATTTTTTGTTGTATTTATTTTATTTTAGCCAGATGTATGTTTCGTGTACACACCCCTCTCGAGAGCAATGCGATACGTCCACTGAGAAGTTTGTCGATACATTGGCCACCACCTGACGTCATCATTTTCCTCGGGGGGTCGACATTTCGTATTGAGGGGATCGACTGGAGCCAAATGTCAAACTCGGACTTTGTAGTATAGCAGGGAATGACGTGAAGACGCTGAGAGGTGAGATGTTGAGTGGGGGGGGGGGGGGTAAGAAGACGGTTGGATGTTATCAAACTCGAGTGTTCACGAGAAGTCGAAATGAAATGGGACACAGAACGAGAGAGATGAAAAAAAAAACTTTTTTAAAAATTTTTTGTGTGAATAAGTGTCATATCTTTTCTTCCTTTTCAGTTTCACACGACACTTTCACGCTTGTTGGCCGCGGCTGAACTACTTGACGTCTCCCTTCGAAGGAAATCGTGCGATTGGCGAAAGGCTTTGGGCATCGTGTCGCTCCACGTGACGTGCGGTTTTTTCGTTTCCGTCGCTGCTGCCGTTCCAGCAAGTGTCGAAGAGGATCCCATGCCGAAGCCTTTGTACGACCGTGGTAGGGTGGCCGGTCCAAAATCGCACGACCCTGTGAAGAATTAAGAAACAAAAAACACGATCCTTTCGTTAATTGGTTTCGACGTGAAAAGGTAATTGCATCTTACCGATAATTGGAGGAGGAATAATATCAGGACTACGTAAATCTAGAGAACTATCTGTCGTGTACGGAGGTGTGATGAGTCCGGCTTCAATCGACTGCTGATGCGTCATCATCATGTTCGGCGGAGGCGGGGGAGGAGGCAGCGATGGCGAGTGAGCAGACGGTGGAGGTTCGCCAACTGGCCAGCCGAGTTGCGTCAATCCGGTGTGACAAAACATTTGGTTCTTCCAGTGGTCGGGCTCAATCCTGGACACGAACATGGGACCACCTCCGCCGGCGTCTAGATTGCAGTCTACGCTATCCATCAGGGGTTTGAGCGATTGCGATCGGGGATTCACACCTCCGCCTCTCGCCGCCTTCGAGATGGTCGAAGCACCGCCCGCTGTTCCATTTGTTTGGTTGAGGGTCGACTCGGAAGTGCGGATTAGTCCGCCGTTGGATGCATTGCCAATCCCGTCATTGTTGGCCGCCGCCTGGGCTTCTCGGATGCACTGACGTCGCAGGAAGACGACAACGACGATGCCAGCGATGCACAGCAACAATACCACCCCACTGAGGATCCCCAGCGTTGGAGTCAGGATTGAATTACTTGGGCGTGGTTCTGCAAAAAAGAGAAAGCGGACAGACAAAAAATACGAGTAACACAAGGTCAGAAAAATTTAACATCAAATTTAATTTCTTTGGTATAAAATTGATTTTCTGTTTTCACACATCAGTCAAGGAATTTGTTGCTGCAGATGCCACAAGATCTTATCGCAATCCGTCGCTTCTTAGTTACGTTAACTAGTGTTAGACTGACAACAAAAGGATTGACGTTAGAAAAGAGGAAACGCTCTTGAAAGATAAATAATCTAACCGTATGAGGGGTGAAAAGGCGATGTGGCGGTGTCGGTGGCAGGAAAAAAAGGAAATAAAGTCAAAAGAGGAAGAAAAGTAAGACAGGATATGCGCTGTGTGGGCTTGTGTGTGTGTGTGTGTATACTCTCGAGTGAATAGAACCGCCGCAGACTCCCGCGGGATCGAAAATGAGTAAACAAGGGACCTGATATTATGTATACAGCCGTTGCTCCCCAACATATCCATATTTCTAGCTGCGAGAGAGATGCACTGGCTGCGACAGTCAATTTCGTTTTCGTTTGTAAGCAAAAGCAACAAACCAACATCAATATTCTAGCACTTCTGCTACTGCTGTTACGTATAAAGGAGCGGCTGTGTGTAGATTCTCTTGACTTATTACATCAGAAATTCCATCAATATAGTAGGGCCTCAATAGATCAATAGAAAAGAATAAAAACATTTTTTTGTGGGAATAAGGGACGGGAGAAAAAAGTAAGAAAAAGTAATCGGACCTGTCGACTTGCCTGGTTTGACCTCCAGCTGTCTCTCCGGCTCTTTCTGGGTAGATATTTCGACAATGACATCGTCGCTCTTGCCTTTGGCGTTGATGGAAGCAATGGAAGCCTTGTAGCGCATGTTCGTCTTGAGACTTGACAGGAGGAAGATGGGTTCGGCGAAAATCTGGTGGATGACGAGTCGACCTGACGAGTTGCTCTCCTCGAAGAAGTGGAGCGAGAAATTCTGCGGCAGTCCACCGTGAAAACCCGGCTGGCAGGCGATCAGGAACGCATCGCTGGAGTGGTTGGAAACGGTGCAGTTGAAGACCGGCTCGGGTGGACCTGATGAGTAACAAGGAAATTCAACCAGGCGAAAATTCATTACACGTTGTGTGTGTACATTTGGGTAAATGATGTTCAATGCGGACAAGTTTGGATATTACCTTGTAGAATTACACTGTACCGTATTACACTGCTTTTACATATATGTATATGACGTTGTTTCTTGCTGTCACTCACCTGCCGTCAGAATGTGGAAGACGCACGGCTCGTTTTGACTGCCGGCCGCGTTCGTGGCGAAGCAGAGGAGCGTGCCGTAGTCGAGCGAAGCCAGCGGTTTGTAGGTGAGTATACTGGCCCCTGATGGGCTGCTGTTGTTGTAGCGACTGCGGGGGACTTCGATGGTTTCTGCCGAATTGTTGAAGAACCATTTGTAGCCGAGTTCCGTGCTCGGATTGGCTTCCACTTGGCAGACGATTTCAACGTTCTCGGCCCGAGACACGCCGAAGTAGCGCGTCAATCCCGGCTTGCACACAGGCGCATCTGCTCGTTAATTAAACGTCGTCGTTAACATCTCATATGTATTTTTCTTTTAAAGTCGAAAAAAACTTACACTTGACGTCGAGGAAAATGCTCTGACTCTCCGCCTGGCCCTCGACGTTGGATGCGTGACACGAAATGTTTCCAGCCATGGAGCGGCCGACATTCTGCAAGACGAGACTTTGATTGGTAATGATGACATTGGCCGATGTGTTGTGGACTAGTTTGATGCCCTGCGAGTCAAAAGAAAAACGAGAGAAATGAGGAAACGAGGTATAAGGAGAGAGAGAGAGAGAAAGTCTTTTGAATGTACATCTCTCCTCCATTCGATGCGGTTGGCAGGCGGGCGGGCATCTACGTGACAGTCGAAGTAGACGTCATCACCGGCTTTGATTCCCTCGGCATTCAATGATCGTCCCATGGCTAGGCTCACGTTGGGTGGATCTGTAATCGAATCACACACAGACACACACATCCTGCGGATCAGTCCCCCGTTCTATGTATCAGCTGCAATGCAGCCGCCAAAAAAAAGGGACCAAAAATCACAACAACAAAACTACACACACACAAGTCAACCAACAACAACCAAAAAGGAAAGTAGCCGATGGAAAATAACAACAAAATAACGTGGAGGAAAATCAATGATCTTTGCTCGTAGATTGACTTTGTTCTTCTTTATAACACAAATACAGCAGCAGCTCCGCCGCTCAAGTTTCTGACTGCGCCTTCCAAGCCCAAAGTTGGCCGACTTTCTCTCGTCAGCATCGCGACGACTATCAACTTCTTTTCCCAGCTCGAAACAATTCCCATAGTCCGCGTTGAGCTTTTCAAAGCGAACCCCGTCGCTACTTTTTTCTTCCGCCCTTTTCCATCGACTCGGTGCCTTTTGTACGACGTGGCAGGCAGGAGATATAAACGTCGGGCACGCAACAACGTAGCAACGATAAACCCGACACAAAAAAGAATAACGAGAATTTAAATAAGAAAAAAAAAAGAAGAAGGAGGGAAAAGAACTTCAAAGGGAAAACGAAGATGACACAGGCTCGGATCCTGGGGGAATGTCCCGAGCTCCTAAAATTGCCCTTGCTGCACCGCCCCCCCCCTCGACGCCATGCCATTCTCCACATTTCCTTCCTCTTTTTCCTCCTACGACCGGAATTCGCCCGTAGTGCCCTACAAGCTGATGGCTATATAACGTATACGATCTAGTAATATTGCATATACATACATATGTTCACCTTATCTACCCGACTGCTGTATAAAACATAAAGACGAGCACGAATTTGCCTTTTTCCTTTCTCGACTTGCGCCAAAATTTGAGTATCTCTCGATGCTCGGTCTAGAACATTGTCGTACACTCTCGACGAAGAGCCGGCAGTAGACTTTGACAAAGAGTTGAAGAAGCCAGGAACTGGATGGATTAAACGAGAGATGCGACTGAGGCGTATGCTCCAACAATAGGAACAATGGTAATACATATGTAAGTAGGTAGATATGGATCGATGGTCCTGCGGTTTGGAGGTATAATAATAACGATCATAAAAACTTAATCAGATTTTTTTTTTCTTTTTTCGGTGGAATGTATAAGGAAAAAGTTGCCGAATGACGAAACGAAAACTAGCTGTCAGTATTCAATCGGTTATTCATGACTTTTTGGGGGTTGACTTTGTCCGTTGTATTCTTCTCCTTCAGAGAAGAGAAATCGTTAGATTTGAAACTTGGAAACCGCAGAGAGAAAATAAGAGCACCTATAAAATGTATGTCGGCTGTATATTTAATAATGGAATAGGAAATCTATCGGTGTAAACTTGTACCAAAGTTCACAGGGATGGATTCCTGGATCAATTCCAAGGAGGTACCCAAAGATGAACAGTGAAACCGAATTTCTCTTCTCCGGGAAGTTAATGAGCGAAAGAGAGAGCGAATGGAATTCGAGACGGTTTGAATTCTCTGTCGATTGTCGAAAAATATTAATACGGAAAATGTTACGTCTCATGTTGAAATGGATTGCAGGTATTAGTGAGACAAAGTTATCAAATGATGATGATGATGACTGAACTTTCTGAAAGAGGCGGCTGCACTATTACAAAAAGGAGAGGCCTGGCAAATACTCGTCGAGGCTCGTCATTAACGTGCCTCGTTCTATAGACTCTTGAAGCTATTTCTAGGAAATAATTCGTGGAAATGTAATCATTTGAAAGTGAGTTGCTTGGTTGCTGTGCCGTGTTGTCGACATCATTCTTCTTTTCCTTATTTTTTATCCCTAGCTTGCTTTCGTTTCCACGTACTTCATAAAGTTCCGAGCCCAGTGTCAGAGGGTCGCCCAAGATTGAAAATTTTCCCCCGTGAATCGCAATAATTCGAAAACTTTTGCTCGCTGTCTGCAGCCCGTCTGCTGCTAGTGAATGGATATTATTATGAGATAAATGCACGAAATAGATAGAAACGATGTGTGTGTGTGTGGGAGGTGACTCTATAGCTCGGGATATATAGCTTCAAGCCGAGATTGGAAATGATCGATGAAGCTCGACATCTTGCACAAGAGCCAAAGTATTTCAATCAAAGTTCCTGGGGTTCCGTGTTCATTCTTTCTTCTCAACTTTTTCCTTTTTTCTTTTTCTTTCTCTTCCGGTGCATTCAAAAGGAACGGGACGATCAGCGAATATATGAGGGAAAAGGGTGGAAGGGTGGAAAAAGCTGAGAGAAACGACAAAGAAGAAAGAACAGGGACTAGGCAACCGGAACTTTAGACTGAACACGGCAGTAGTACATAGTCTGTAGTCGCTTTAAAAAAAAACCCAGAGCGATTCAATTTGATGTATTCACGTGCGGAGAAAGAATATAAAATTCTCCATCGCATTTATTTAGGCGAGAGGAGACGCGTCTTATGCGAAAATCAGACGTGTCGTTATTTCGTCGTCGTTTTCTCCTTTTTCTTTTGTGCGTGTTCCGTCGAGGATACGCGCCGCGACCACTCTACGTCACCCGCCCCCATTGTGTTGCTACGCGTGTTGGATGTTATTTGAATGCGCCGCTTCGCCCAGCTCTCTCTCTCTCTCCTTTTTCTTTCATCTCGCCCGTTACAGACGCGGAGAGGGGAAAAATTAATAATAAAAAAATCTCAAAATAAAACATGAAAACAATTCTCTTAAATAGAAACGCGCCCGACAAGAAGTTTCTTTTTAAAAATCGTCGAGATCCGTTCGAGAGCCTCTTTTGAGCGAATCGTCGAGATGTTTTTTTTTTTTCCACCCCAGAAACATAAAATCTACTCGAGACGCTGTCCTACACAATGTCGGCGGCGCACGCATTTCCGTGACAATAGCATACACATCGTTTTTGGGAGACAAAACAATTCTGAGAGATGTTCTGGTACCTGACATCGTTACATCAGACAAGTTGAGTAGGGGAAAACAAGAGTGGAAACACGGGAACATCTTGTTCCCTCCCATGACAAATGAAGTAAATCCGGCTGCCCGGCGGCACAACAATACAACAACCGCTAGTAGCCGAGCGCTATATAATAGAAATAAAAGTGCTGCCAATACAAGCTCAATGGAGAAAGAGCATGGGTGGCAGGAGCCAAAATAAAAGAATCAGGGATTGGATTACCTTCTAGCGACTATAGCGACGAACGAAAATACAAAACAAACAAACAACAATCAAACAGAAAAAAAAGGGCAAATTGACTTACAGCTTAAATTGACGTTCCAGGTGTCCTCCATGACGGTAGAATCCAAGTAAGGGTTGACGGCACGGCATGTGATCCGGCTGTTCATCTCTGTCTTGTCCAGTGAAAGGTCCAATACGCTAACGGCCACGCTCCCGTTGATCGATAGGGTCTGCCAAGTAATAACCGAGGAATAACAAAAAGAATAGGCAGTCAAGTCAAACTGCGAAAAGCGTCGGGCTATTTCTTTTTGTATTTTAGCAACAAAATCCCGCAGACAAGAGTCGATCGATTCGTCTTCGTTCGGGACAAATTGCCGTGTCATTTACTGTCAAAAGGAGGCGAACGATGAAGATGGAGCAGACGTCCTGATGGTTACCTGGTTGTGAGCAGAAGGATCCAATAGCACGTCGTTTCTCCACCACGTAATTTTGGGGATGGGTCGGGAACCGGAGACGTGACATGGCAAGGAAAATGGTTTCCCCACTGCTGGATTCCGCTCTCCGACCACTATAGACACCGACAGCGGTGGAACTGTTCAATTTCAATAAGAACGAATGACGTCAGTAATAATTAGCCAACAAAAATCGATTCCTACGTGAATATATACACTTTCGCATCTACCAACGTCACGACCGAGGTTTGAAATCAAGATGAATGACGGCTAAAGCTATTGTAGGACAAATGATCGGGCTGTATTTATCTTATAGTGCGCTCTACGAAGAGGAGCGACAGAAAAGTCCCGAAAGGCACCAGGAAAAAGCATTGGCATTGCCTGGAATACTAAGAAAACATTGCCGACAGACTACAAGAGAAGGGGGAGAGCATTATCCGCTCGGCCGAGTGCAAACTGAGTCAACCACGGCGAATGTTGCCAGTAAAACCGAATCGTCCGTGTCTCGTCTGAAAACAAAAAAGAGAACGACGGCGAGCGACGCTGGCGAGTTTTCGATTAATATTGTTGCCGTCTTCACTTGTTTGCCCAGTCGATGGCTGGGTCATCTCGTCCGCGTGATTCGATTGGCGCGGTTGCGTTCACACATCACCCATCAACCTTAACCCATCCCTGGCAATGGCCACCGTTTCGTTCCTAGCCGGCCAACAGAACCGTAAGGCTCTGCCCGCCACAAACGCACGGAGACTGGACTTCGACGTAATAATCTAACAGGAACCCAAGGAAGGGCAATGAATGCGTCATTCTTTTTCTCCCCTAAGAGATTGTTTCAGGAATGCCCGGGTGCAGTCGCCCTTATTCATTTTGGTGTAAGAGGTTCAGAGAGAGACTTACGTTCCATATCGACGTCAAAGGATTGTTCTAGCGGCCGGCCCCGCTCCGAATTGGACGCCGAGCAGCTCAACGTCATGGGCCAATCAGAGCGCTTAAGCGGGGGAAGAAGAAGAGTGCTGCGAATTTTGTCCGGTTCACTAGTTTCCATCTGGCCAGTCACCGTGACGCGATTGCGGCGCCAAGTAATGACTGGAATGGGCAAGCCTGAAGGAGAGAAAAAAGAAAATGAATCCACCGATTATTTTAAAAGAAATGAATCAAATCGTGCGACATCTATTACAAAAATTGAGCGGTAGGAATTCGGTTACATAACAACAGAACTACAGTTGCATAAATGGAACTTGAAAGTTCAATCGATTCCTTTCCAATGAATTCATTAGGAAATTGTTCGTGGAAGTGTCAGCAGTCCTTTTTCCCCAATGCTAACAGCCAATCAAAACAGTCGAGGTGAGAAGGACACATCACGGAATTGATGAATTTACGCATCCGCAGCACGGAAGAAGACCCGATATTTTTCGGTGCGCTGCACGCCAATCTCTCTCTAAGCTTATTTGATCCAAACTGTATCCACTAATTGATTGATGGATGAAAAAAACCCTGGCGTGGATGAGTGGAAAGGCCTTGATCGGGCGCCAAACCAAATTGATGCCAACTTCTCACGGGTACATTCTCCGCTCACTTCGTCAACAAATAAGTAAATGAAATATGAGCATTCATCCAAAAAGCAATAGGGGAAAACAAGTATTTACAGAAGATGAAAGACGAATGAGGAAAACTAACCAAGCGCACCGGCCAACCGTTCGGATGTGAAGAGAATCACAAAATAGAGTACGCACATAACACGTTAGCCTCTGTAAATTTACACAGTGCACACATATTGGACTCATTCCTTGATCATTCGATAGACCTGAAGATCTGTCAAATCGATTTTTTTCGACATCCCAAATTGCGTTGAGATCGATCAATAATGTTCGATGATTTCAGCAATTAAGTAACATCTAAGCTAATTCTGGAATTTCAGATAAAGTTTTTAGATTGAACACGCAAAAGTACGATAACGATCGTCTTCCAGAGTGGGCGTTGCCTTACTTTTTTTTCCCCCAGTTTTAGCGTAATACATGTTCGTTCTTTTTGAATGCATGTCACAGCTGGAAGAACTTGAAACTTGTTTATACCCTGTGTAGACTAGTATAGTATATACTCTGCATTCGTATTTATTACATAAATTTGGCAAAGAAAAAAAGAAAACTCCAATCGCAGCAGGGGCAGCAGCCGTTGTTCTTCGTTCTACGTGTTCGAGATTTAAATTTGCCACTCGGTCGAGCTCAAAGTCCTGATGCAGCAGGGGCTATATATGCAGACTTTCGCTGGCAGTTGCAGTCTGCAGTTCTTTTTTTTTTTTCTCTCTCGCTTCCCCTAGGCGACCATATACACACTTGGTGGCATGTTGATAACATTTTCCCAATTCTTCTTCTTTTTCATTCTCTTTCCTCCAGCGATTTTTTTTATTTTTCATTTTCTTGTTTCGAAATTAGGAAATTTTATCTGCCCTACTGCTTTCTTTTTCATCACTTAAGAACCTCATCAAGGCGAATAACGGGAGGTGGGAACTGGGAGCTAGGCGGCAGTTCAAAGTTCTTGATTGAAATTCAGCGGCCTGTGTGTTCATTGAAAGACGTGACGAAAACCCGCTTCACTTCACTCCTTCTTTTCGGCTCTAGGCGGGCGTAGGAAGGAACCCCTTCGCCTCTTGAGAGATCCCTTTGATGGACCACTCACATAATATCCACCGGTCCATTCAGAAATGCTTTATTCAATTCTCCTCGCTCCGATACATCTAAGATGATTAGACGAATGCTATACCGCTTGATTTTGATGATACCTCTGATGATTACGCGCGAGCAATCAAGATTGTCATCAATACTGGAAATGGGTGGAAGGAACACGATGATGATAGAAAAAAAAAAGAGGAAAAAAGCGACCGAGTTCTTTTATTCTCACCTCCTTCGACGGTGCAAGTGAACTTGGGGCGGTCGCCGATCCGGAAGGGCCCCACCACTGTAGAGACGCGTTGCTGCCCAAACTCTGCAGTGACAGTCAACGATTTGGGCGGTTCTGAAATAAAAAAAAGAAAGGGGAACAAAAAATGATGATTAATTGCAATAATGGAATACGATTCGGTGCTGGGCACGTTCCCGTAAAAATGCCCTTCAACACAAAGTTCGAATCGGTTCGAATCGTATTGATGTTCATTATCTTGCGCTATTGGAGCTGAATGCCCACTTCCTTAATAGCCAGAGCTTCGGAAAAAAAAAAGAGAAAAAGCTACATCAGCTAGCATGAAAGAGCTTTCATGTTTTTGAAAACTTGTTAGCTGCTGGACGCCAACGTCCGCGGGGAGCGTAAAAGAACACGAGACTAGTTCATCACCACGGCTGAAAATTTGCTGGTGAGGTTGTGCGTTACACAACGCCGGAAAAACTTACAAGACTAGTGGGTGCCAAACATTTACAAGATCAGCCACTACATGGCAACCACTACATGGCAACCATCTTTGCAATCAAAAGTGTTCACGCCCAAAAAGGCTCAACCTTTCAAACATCGTATTTCGTTTTGCTTCGTAAGTGGGGGGGGGGGGGGGGGGGGGGGGGGGGCACGCGGAACACACAGCTCTGCAATGAGATTCCAATGTAACGTATTAACATTTATTTACATTCTAAAATGTCCAAACTGCTGACGCATGTTTTATCAATGGATGTTATTTTTTTGTGTGCGTCTGTGTGCGAGATATATTTTGTCCTCAAAGGGACGGACAAACTACATTTCTTTCAATGGCGTCGTTACGGGACCCGGCGATTTTTTTCCTTCTTCCTTCCGAACAAAAACGAACCAATGACAAAACTGAAGAGACGGCAGAAACCCAATTTCAATCAGTTTTTTTTTCCTTCCTTCCCCTTGGCCTCCTCTAACGAATTAGGCCCCCGCTTGTGACGCTTGCTAATCAAATTGATGCTAGTGCTTCTGTCGACGACACAGACCCGCCATCCATTCGGACTGATGGAAGCGCATCAATAAAATCTAAATCAGACAGACAGCCAGAATCCCACTTCATTTCTATTCCTACGTCAGTTCCTATTATTCCCGACGGAATTCCATCTTATTTCTTCTTCTTCCTTTCTCTTTTATTTTTTGAATAGGTTTTTTTTTTCTTCTAACGTCAACGAATTTTTTCCCTCCTCTTAAATGCGGTGATGACATTCCCCCTCCCTCCATACGGCACGAATGTTTACAGAGTGTTGCAACAAACGAAAATAAACGAGTGAGCTCGAGAGTGGGCGAGATATTATGTTGCAGAGAATGGACGTGATTAAACCCGCTATATGGTCTCTAAAGTATACCCGATACACTGGGACGCCGACTCGCCAACTCGGTGAAGCGCTTACATTTCCATCACGAGTCCGGCACATGTTACTAAAAGCCCCGCATTATCAGAAAAGGGGTTTTATGCACTATATATGTAGCTTATATACGTATGTATACGTATACGCTAGACAGACGATCCGGCGAAAACCGACGGATCTGCTAGACGTCAAAGGTTCAGTCTGGAAGCCGTGGAAGTTGAGCGATGAAACAGCCAAGCCAATCCGTATATGTTTAATGACCTTTTTTGTTTCACGTTTTTTTTTCTTCCTGCCCTGCTTTCTGTTACGGTGCAAAACTCTCCAGCCGAGCCCAGCGGTAATATCCGGATTGTATACAAGCAAGGGACGCGCTAAATAGGATATAGACTATCCTCTGTTGGTAGAGGCTGGCACAGCCAGCCCTTACATAAGCAGACAGAAAATGAGAAAGGCATTGATTCAGCCATCAGGGGGATTTGAATGGATTTCGGCGCTGGCTGTGAATCTCGACGTTTCCGCAGTCCGAGAGGAGCGAGACGTCATAATCCTTTGGAGCGCTTTCTAGGAGCGCGCGCTGGATAAACTAAGGGCGAACGATATATCGGTACATGTACAAATTCTCCCTTTCGCTCCGAGCTCTGAAAGCAAATGAGAAGAAATAGGTTCACGTGACCGTTCATTCATCGTCAATTTCGTTCCGGATTCCACCCCTTGGCCTCAATGTATAAAATGGCCGGCACCCCCTCCCACCCTCCGCCGGATGTATGCAGTTCATGAGAAAAGAAGATCAAGCTGTCGGCAACAACCGATTGTGGAACGAAATGGGATTTGGTTGTTAGTTGGAAATGATATAGACCCGTCGCCTCCCGATGCATCTGTTTCAAACGACTTATATTTTTTTGTTTTCTTTTTCTTTTAGTTTCTGACCTACGCCCAAATATATATACATCCGCGCTTCCCCATAGAGCCGTTCGTTCCTCCTGAACATATAACCTAGTGGCTAATGCAAAGACCCCGGCCGGATCTCGACATCTATTGCAATAGAGCCGACGACTGCCGACGCAACTGGGTGATGAACGAGAAGCCAAGCGAAGGGAAAAAGGGATGGCGCGGGTGACGCAGCAGCAGCAGCAGCAGCCGGGGGATGGACGAATCCTTTCCGTCTGTGGCATGGTGAACGCACAAGTGCCCAATTTACGATAATGCCGTCGACGGTTCAGACTGCTTGGAACCAGGAAAAGAAATCAAACTAACGAGATACTCCAATCAGCACCAAACTCGGCGAGTCGCCACTCAAAAGGTTTCCGCCCATATCCTCTCCCGTCGCCCGACTACGGCACACATCAATACGCGCGCACTAATGTCAAGTTGAGAGACTAAAACAACATTTAAATGTATGGCATCCCATCCGCCGGATGGTTTAATGACGCGACGCGAGTTTATCAGCATCAAGTCAGCTCCAGTTATAGCCGAGAGATATATGGACAAGACAAAGAATGAATGTCGGAGGCTACTCTCTATACCAGTTCTCTATACATGGCACCCGGACGTGATTTACTGGCCGCCAAATTCGGCGGGCGGCTCGTTTGAACCCCCTCAACTCCAGTACACACACATACATCAACGACAACAACAACAACAGCCCTCCCCGCAGAATCGGGCATAATGGCTCAAATCGGAATCCAAGGATACAATAGGATTTCCCCTTTTTTGTTTCATCGACGATGATTTGACTGTAGTATTTCCCGCTCCCAAAAGTTAAACAGAAATTAGAATGGACTCACCAATGACTGTCAGATTGATGCGGGAGTTGCGTGATTTGGCTTCGCGAAAGTCGACTCGACACCGGTAGACGGACTGGTCGGTTAAACTGATGTTGCCGATGGCCAGGATGGACGGCTCGCTCACGCGTCCCCGGAAGGTGGCCCTTTTCTTCAGGATGTCCTCGTCGAACCAGACACCAGCTTGTGATAACGCAACTTCTCGAGCATCCGCACTGCAGTACGCGTAACATCATATGTCACACGTATACGGGAAGAAGAAGAAGAAAAATACAAATAAAGTTAGCGAAAAGAATGTCAACTTCCATCAGGAGACAATCTCGTATATAATATAGCATGAGATGTGAACAACAAAGCTGGACTGGCTGCGCCTGCTAGCTTCAAAGAGGGATTGCTCTCCGCCAGATTGTAGAAACCATTCTCGGAAACGCCAAAGGGAAGGGGGAAAAAATGCCTGACTTGATTTTATTTATTTCAAGTTGAATTGACTTTTATTCTTTAGGGGGACAAGGAGACACACTCAGAGCCCGGCTTTGAAAAGCCTTTATGCCGTTAAAGTCGCATGCCCATTTCAATACCGACGGCTTAGTGTGTATCACTCCTGTCACAATCGTTTGCCTTAACAATTCAGCTGAGCTTTCGCCTCAAAATCATGGAGCCATATCACAGGCACGGCAAAAAGAACCAAGAGAATGGCGGGGCAAATGAAAAATTGACGAGCGAATCTATTTGAGTATTTTCGCACGGCAATGCGGATTGTCGGGTGTTCGCGGGAATTTCCCCACACAGACGAATTACGGCTAACGAAGGTTCACTAAGGACTAGACAGGCGAAACAACTTTATAAATTGATTTTCCAAGAGCAATCCAATGTTTCAGAAATCAGGGCATATCGTGAAGTGCTCATAAATACAATATGACCAGGTTGCAGAGTACACTTTCCATTGAAATCTATTAATTTGTCCGGCTGTCTGCGTACGGTACGTTAAGTTCAAACTGATTTCGTCTTCAACTTTTCTTACTAATTGATACGTAAGAAAGGCAACTTAGACTATGTACCCTACACCCTCTAGGAGAAGAATTAAACATTTAAAAGAGATTCTTCTTGAGCGGTGCGAGTATCTGCTACTCAGAATAAGCGTCCGGTGATTAAGATGATTCGTCGCCCATATATATTGAAAATTGATTCCGGCTTCTAATCAGCTCTGTAAGTCGTCTTTAGTTTTGGTCGTTTTCTTAACTATTATGACTCTCCTTCGTTATGTAATCTTTCCTTCCGAAGGTAATAATAAGGTATAAGAGATATAAAAAAAAAAAAGAAAAGAGGCCCAGAGAAATGGTCGTCAGATGACCGCAAAGGGCTAAGCCAGACCCTCAACCACAGGAAATTCCCATCAACATCATTGTCTAGTCCATCAAACTACGCTCAGTGCTACAGCTACTACCTCTTATTATCAAAGAAATTAAACTTTTATCTCTAGAGCACAAGTCGATCAAAGATTCAAGTCAATACTGATGGCAATGTAATAGAGCTTTGCTTGCGGACGTGACACAATCGAGTCAGCAGACGGCAATTGTCGATTGTAGGAGTCGTAGCCCGAAAGGAAGGAACGGGAAATCTTTATTCTCTTCTTTAGTTTCTATCTGCTTTTGTCTCTTTGGTCGCTTTCATTTCTGCCAGAGCTAAACGGAGCTTGAAAGAGAGAAGCCACTCTTTTCCGTAGCAAAAAAAAAAAAAAAAAAAAAAAGAAACAAGAAAAAGAAGAAAAATTCGTCGTCGTTACTTGACGGTCGGAAAGACAGAGAGAGATAAAGAAAAGAGGCAACATGGAAAAGACGCAAAGAGATCAGAGAAGACATATGTATAAATAGAATCAAGAGACCAAAAAGAAGATAGATAAAAAGATGTATCTAGTGAGGGAACCGCTCCCGATGTGTCAACTGATATACAGACAAGTCCGGGTCTCGTCAAAAAAAAAAAAAGAAAGAAAAGAAGAAGAAATGTTATCTAATGGGAAACTGCGGATTGGACGTCGTCTTTGTTGCTGCAACTCGGTGCAACTCCAGCGACATACAATGTGGATTACCCCAGTAGCCTATTTATAGCCCCCATATAGAGTCAAAACATCCGAACCGCGATCCTGATGCTGCACAAAATCATATCAAAGTGTCTTTTGTAGGATCCTTTACCACCCACGTCTTGCATAGATTCCGATTTGCTCTTCCAGGTGGACGGAGTAAATCCAAACAGATGTTTTTTTCTAAGCAATTCAAAGAATCGCTTGGCAAAGAAAATCCGATTTTGACATAATTCTGTTGTCACAGATACTGAAGTAAATAAATGCAAATAACACAGCCGGGATTCACAACGGTGCGAGAAACTGGGCTGGCGGAACTGCGCGAAACAGAGACGGGGCTTTTTTCCTCGTCGATCGATCAAACTGTTTCCCTGCATCTACACCACCACAGGGGAGCGGAAACTCGAGCAGGTTGTTGCAGACAACAGCCGCACCGAGCGCTCACTCCGCGGAATTGTTACCTATATATCTAAGGATTATACCGGTCGTCGTCCGAGAGAGAAGATGAAAACCAACGAGAACATCAATCAAAACGTTTCCTCTTTTTTCCCATTGATGAAGCGAAAGTCCATCGCCTTTATCCGGGATTTTGTTGTATCCGCCGAATAGCTATATGAAACAAACTTAACCCGATGACTCTTTGACATGAAATCCTCGATAAAAATCGATCCTCGCACAAAGGGATCTATATACCGTACTTTCAAAATAATCACGAGTATGTAGGGGAGCAAAAAGAGCTACGGTACAAAAAAGAAAAAAAAGATCAAGGGGGATTCAATCCCCCATTGCCAACTTACGACATCAAAATCAAGAGGGAACGGAAAATAGAAGCACCATCCCTCTCAGTACATTGTACGAAAAATTCCCCCTATTTCCTGCCGAATTTCTTTTTCTGACCAGTCTGTAACGCTGTGACCCAATTGTCGCAATTTTCATTGTTTGGCGTCAAACACACTGAATGAATTAAGCGTCTTATGCATTTCCAACTTGCAGACTCTGACTTCCCTTCAAATCTATTTAGTCGCATAAAAACAATCAGCGCTAAACAAATATACGCCGGAATGAGTGGAAGCTAGCTAGGGTACGAGCGATTTTCAGACAAGAAGATGAAAATCATCCAAGCGAGAAAGGTCAGACAATCAATTGCGCACAAGCTTGACCCATGCGTCACTTTTGCCAATTTGTCGTCGAGTGCAGTTGCAACAACAACAACAACCAGCATAAGGTTCTCTAGCAAAACTAGTAGTGTATAATATTCCTGGTAGCCCTCCACTCTTTTCTGCTACTCTTCATTAATTGGCTTGGCTAACAATGTTAAATACGAGTGCAGTGGAGCAGCTCTCTGGTCACTACATGCGTGATGGGTGACAAAAAAGAAGAGACTGAAGAGTTCTTTTAAGAGTTGTTTCTCTACCAACTCAAAGATATGTTTCCTTTCTTCTTCTCTATGAGGGTTAGAACCTCCCAATTAAGGAAACGGCACCACTCAAACTTTGACGCTGATTAAAGTTGATATTTTTACTTGGGGGTCGAGACGATTCAACTCGCCGCCTGCACTTTTCATCCTCGCCAAAAGAAAAAAAAGAATCATGGGGAGTTGATGGTGTATAGACACCAGCAAGTTTGAATTTCGCCAAGCCGCGTCAATTCGTGTAACATTTGAATCGATATGAAGGCGCTGTTGCGACTTTCTCATCTCGTCTCCAGCCAATACTTTTATTATCATCCGGAGCGGAACATTCTGCCATACCTTATCGCGACATCATTATAAAAGCCCGTATGTGTATAATATAAACTCATCGTCATGACAATCCGTTTAAATTGAATCTTTTCCACACGTAAAGGCCTGTCTAGACTATACAGCGAACTTCGAGATGGCGCGGGTGTTGAACGACAATTCCTTTTATCGATTGAGGTGAACAAATAGTTCTTATTATGGGCCGGGTAACCACGATCAGCATCCTTCGAGAGTAATGAACCTACATGAACTGTCGGTTACGTAATTCACTTTCCGTCTTTCTTTTTTCTTCTCTCCTTCGATCGTCATCACCAAACGATCAAGGGTTTCTTAATCGAGTAGAGCGAGAATTGACAAGGGGAAAGCCAACACAGCAAGAAAACGCATCTTGGGAATTGAGAGAAAAAAAATGGGAAGTAAATAACGAACCAAAAGGGGGGAAAAAAGGAGATTGCTATGTTCTGGAAATACTTGGGGGTTCTTTTTGGACGCGGGCAAGACGGAAAAAATGTCTGACATGAGAAAAAGATGACGGCCGAGGGAAGAAAAGAAACAATAAAAACGAAAAGGCAGCAAATGTGTAAGAAAACAATTAGAAGAAAAAAGCAAACACAGAGTCGAATGCAACGTAATATTTCGCCCATTAATTAATCTCGTTAATCGGACTAGTAATACTTGATTCATTAATAGAGACTATTTCTTTGTTCATAAGACCAAAACGACACAAGACTAAGTGTTGATTCCAATGTGATTGCAGAAGCTTAATCAAGATTAAATCAATATATTATTCGTGGGTTTTACAGTTTGTGACAAATAGCGACCTAAATATACCCTCAACAACTTATTCCCGCTAGGTTGATTGGTTATTTTTAGGCCAAGCAAATGAAATCTTTTCCTTTGAACGTATTTTGTACATTGTCGATTTGGTTACAAATCAATAAACAGAGTTGAATTACTCCTACGCCTTCCTACAGCTCAGCGATAATACGCCGACATCGAACTGCACTTTTCCTCGCTAATGCTGGACTCCCTTATTTTCTTTCCTCCTACCTACAGCCTCTGATTTATTGATTGCTAGTAAGACTTGCGTCTGCTACGAAGTAGGTCTCTACCTTGCACACCATTAGCATCTACGACGACGTTCTTCAGGGATAACTCGGTAACGAAAAGCAGAAAGGCTGGACTAGTTTTATTTTTTCAATTCGATTGAACTCGATGCTTATGGTGGAGGACGTGGGCTTGAGCATGCACTTACGCATTTCTTTTTTATTTCAAAAAAGAAATTTAAAAAAATATACGGAGAATATGCAAAGGTTTTAAATAAATGCTGAATCGTTTTGGAAATCCTTCCTGTTGGTCTCAATCATTCAGAGGGGCTTTGAAGAAATATTGAAAAGATCAAGTATACAACCATAGGAAAAGGAAATGATTGCTGGGACCTCAATTTAATCGTTTCATAGTTCACATTTTCCGGGAATTTTGGAGGAGATGGACACCAAATCTTGAATAAGAGTTCAAGGCAAGCCGTCTCTAATAATAGGAGTTCCATGTCAAAGCCGGAAGAAAACAACAAGCCCTTCGAAACAGCTCCACAAAAAGATGATTGTAATTTGTAACTTGGCAAAGGACGAAGTCCCTCGAGATGAACGTACCGCGTCATCAACAAGATGTAATCGGTGACGTACAGGACGTAGAAGAGTTGAGCAAGGATTTCCCTCTCCCCAAAAGCGCAAAGACCTTCCAGACACATCAGGGAAGCACAATTGGACAATTCTATCCGTCCCTGTGACTGACACCGTCATTAGCTAGTATCAGATTCCTGATAGCAGAAGAGATTGTCACCCTCGATAATTGAACTGCGTAGACGACCGTTTAGGCTATTAACATTTCCTGTGCTATCACGAACGCGCTTTTCTTTTTTCTTCCCTCAAGAGTGCAAACTGCAGCAGACACTCTTTCAGACCGGCTCACAAAGCCCCACGGGTTCGAGTATAATCAAAAGCCTGTTACACGTCCAATGATATTCTCAGCTTCTCTCCTTCTTTCCACCCTAAACGACCGTGGGACTTGATCTTTCGTCGACGTTGACAATGGCGAAGAAATGGGATGAACGCAGAAGACCTATAAAGGGCGCCTTGGAAAAAAAAAAAAGGGCCGCGGCAAAAAGTGAGATTGAGTGCGTAATATCTCAATGGCCGACCGAGTCAAGTCTCGCCATTTACCACAAGAACAAATTCCCACGAGAGACAACGGGGAAACAAAGAATAAGAGAAGGAGCCTGACGAAAGCAACATTAATGATCCATCCAAATCTGGGCAAGTTAAACTGGTTGGACATTTCTGGGCCTTGGTGAAAACGGAAGAGAAATCGAGCCGATGAATAAGACAAAAGACGAAATGAACAGTCTTAGAAAAAGAAAAAGAGGGGGATGAAACAACCAAACATTGCAGCGTGAAATGAAATGTCCTAACTCATTTTCTTAGTCTTTTACTGGCGTCATAGCAGACAGTATAAAAATGAGAACTTTTTAGGATAAGAATAAGGCAAAGTAGACTGGAGTAAGAAGAATATGATAAAAGGAAATCGAGACTGTCAACCGAAAGCTTTCACTCATGTACTCGTTCCATTATGTACTTTTCTCTCGTTTGACGATCCATCTCGGAGTCTTTACACAATGAAAACGGAATCTCAAAACCGCCCTCAGTCATGCGTATATAGACACAAAAGAGTGTATGTGCAAGAGGAGCAATGAACTGTGCAGAAACATGTTCAAAAGAAGCGGAATATAGACTATACACCACAACCCCGGCTCACTTCCGCCAGCCTATACATCCGGCCAAGGCCGAGAACATTGAGGGTAATGGACCTCTTCAATTTTTGGGTAGACGTCGAATCATGTTGTCATGATTTTTATGTTGTCGATACAAGAACCATAACATAGCGCCAGCAGATGTATTTACTAAATTGCGTCCTTCTCTGAAATTGATTTCCAAGTGGGCGTCTAAGGAAATGTCCACGATGACCTACATGGCTACATTTATTGTTTGCTTGTTTTTTTCGTTTTATTTTTCCTCTTTTGCATTCATTTCTCTCCGCTGATCATATTGTCTTTTTTTTTTTTTACTTAATACATTGAATCATTTCAGTGCGCGTCGTCTGCGTCAGTATGCGCCAGTCCAAATGTTTCCTATAGTAGTTTCCTACGTTTGACTTCAAGACATTTCTGTTGTCAGACTCGGCCTTAACAGTTTCCCGTCAAGAGTTTTACGCTAGTCACAAAAAAAAAACGTCAAAGCAACGACAGGCCTTTTATGTCGCTATATATTTGATTCCAAGAGTGAACCGAGCGCAAAAAAAAAATATAAATAAATAAATAAAAATAATAAAAAACAAAAAACAAAAAAACAGTCAAAACAAAGTCAAGCCTTAATTGCCAGTTGGAAATAAGGGTTGACAATGCGAAGTTGGTGACTCAAACCCCCGCCAAATTTGAAATTAAAAAAATAAAAATAAAGTAAATTATTCAAATGAAAAACTACTCGTGGCTTCCAGGATCTGAAACGTAATTGCAACAGGACTGGCTGCACTTGAAATGTTTAAGGGCCACGAATGGTGAGAACGCAAGTAGGACGGTTACTAGGAGACGGTAACGTGCGGTCGAGTGACAATTAACGGAGAAAAATGCGGGGGAACTTCTTGCACTGTGTAACACGCAGAGCAGTCAAATTTGTCGGGACTTATCGACAAACAGCAAACATCCGAGTCGCTCAGTAGATCACTCTTGATCACAAGTGAATTTGACATGTCAGTCACTACTCGCCAAACCAACAGTTCACTTTGAAACACTATCTTCGAGCCAGCTCATAGCAACATACAGCACTAGCATGTCCAGTGCTTCAAGTGGCACTCGAATACAAACTAGAACGTGATTAATTGATGGACCAACCTGAAAATGGGTGTCCCGACATTTTCTCGGAACCAGAGAACCAAGATGACCTCGTCGTGCCGGTCAGGAGGAGCCGTGTCACAGGGCAGCTCTGCCGTACTGTTGGCTAGCACGACCAGATTCCGCAGAGGAACATCTGCAAAAAGAAAGAAAGAAGAATGTAGAGTCAATTGAATAATGTAGTGTTTCGCTCAATATTCCACTCAGGCGCACGCCTGTCCAGCAATCGTTCAATGAGTGTCACATTAGCGGCCGACATCCGCAATGTCCTCCTCATCTCCCTCTTAGGAGTCAGAGAGGGTAAACAGGATCGTTCGGAGAATGAGGGACGTAAGAGTGGCTCACTCCTTTTTTTTTCGCAACAAAATCAAACAAACGAAGAAAAAAAAAACGGGCATTCAAGATGGGAAAGTGGCGAGGATTATGCCAAAGAAAAACAAGCCAACAATTATCGCTTCTTTACAAAGAATGTTTTCTCTGCTGGCTCTGATCCTTCGCCCAAGACGAAGAAATTTTTCCCTTTTTCACCATTTTCTTCTTCTTCTTTCTCTTCTCCTATTTCTCTGTCTGCGATAGTGACAGCTGCCACACGACACAAAAGGGCTGACGCCAGGCTTTCACGCTCCTCTGTCAGAGGGCACCCTTGTCGTCCCTTCTCTTTAATCGAATCTGCATGCACAACATGTCAAAGCGGCATGCGAGAAACTCAAAACTAGACTGACTCGGTTGTACTTGCCTTACCACTATTGCCAACTCGCAAAAAAGGATGGAAGCATCCGACATCCATCCCACACTCACTCTTTGGAAATGATGGTCCAATTTACTCTTCCCATGTTGAAAAAGGGAGCCTTTGCATTCTACTGTTCTACGATTCCTCGAGGAGCGGCGGCGGCGCTTTTATTAACATACATCAAAAGTGTAGACTGTCGTATATTATTTGGAAGCACATCATCCAGAAAAGTTGAAGCCGTCTCATCCTCCTTTAGGCTGGACGCGTTGCCTATTAGAAACCTAATATCGCAAACCTTCGGCATCTTTGGATTAATCCGTACGATGAGAAAGAGAAAGACGCACAGCACAAAACGTTGGAAAACTGCAAATAAGATTGCAGAGAGTAACTCTCTCATCGCGCTGCACTGCGGCCTAGCGATAGACAACGCAGAGACTGGGCCAAAAGTCAAAAAGTGCAAGCGATCCTAGAGCCTATAAGCTGATGGAAGCCATCCGACTGTCTTTATCGATCGGTCAGTCAACTCGGCGGGCTGCGGGAATGCAGAAAGAAAATCAGAAACGTGGCTCTCGAACAAGACTTCCTTTTCTATTCAATGATAGCGTCTTGGGACAATGAACGCTGATTGTGGATTGCGTCTTTTATTGACTTACTGCCCATTATTGCCTTATTTTGACTTATTGACAGAGATGCTACACACTTCTATGTTTTTAATTTCCACGCTTGAACAATACAAGTATTGTCCGATATTTAATTGCAGCGAAATTAAATAACTGTCAGCAACTTTTGATTAGAAAGTTTTAAAATTAGGAAGAGACTCATTTTTTACTAAGCTTACGTACATCCAGTCTAGTGCAAAACAAACAGCGAGAGAGACCAACGTATTCTCCAAATAGATCTTGGGGAATAGATAATGGCCGTTCTAAATCGAACTAATTTAATTCGGACCGTAAAAATTTGCCATTGCGATATTGCATTCATCTATAATATACGCATTCTATAGTTACTTAATAACCTACATAGTTTGCATACATCCTCGATAAACAATCAAACTCATCTTAACACAAGTCAGTTTTTAACACGACACTTCTATTCGTTGGTAAAAGCGAGACTGGTGTTCGAAATGAAGCGTTTTGTTGTTAGTTAATAGATCAGCCTAGGTACGGAAACACATTAAATCATATTTGATTTTGAAGAAAAATGCATCGTGAATCGGACTGAAAACACTCGTAATGAGAAACTTCAAATTATTTTCACCAGGTAGAAATTGTGTTTCATTATTGACAGATTCCCAAAAAGTGAAAAGTTGTCCGTCCCCACGGATCCAAGCTATACATATTGGACAGAAGGGAGAGTGGAAAACACGCCTTTCCTAAATTTAGTTAGCCGTATATAGTTGCTGTCACCAAAAATAAAATAACTTGTTTGAGAAAAAGAAAACAAAAGTTTGTCGCATTCACCCAGGAAATGCACCACGCATTACCCTTTCTATTTTCCTTATGTTACTTCACACACACAAACGACAAAACTTTCCCGTTTGTTATTTCCTCTATTTTTAACCGGCGACTAAAACAAAAAACAAACAAGACGATTGCGACAGAGGATTACTCAATTCTCTCTAACAGCAGTATTTTGAATCCCATTTCAATTTGGCACATTTTGTTGAAAGCCCGTCTTACCTCCCGTTTACCTAACAGCAACAATAGCACTACTTTTAAGTGGCAACCTGTTCAGCCCAATAGAATTCCATACAGGCAGCGCAAAGAGGAAAATACCGATATGGTCCAAGGAAAATAGATTGGCTTGTGGAGCTATTTTAGCGTTATCAACTCAATTTTGACGTCCTGTCATGAGCCGCGACAGCAAACCCTTTCAATCCCATTTACAATACAAGGACATTACGGGATAAATCGAACTTAAAAAGGTGTGTGGGAGAGCAGATTATGCAAGCGTAGAGAATAGTGTCGCATGTTATAAGCTAACTGTGTTGATGGTGCATTCAATGTAATTGTTTCAAGGCAACTTTTGAATCTCAGACGTCAGAGAATCTCTCAACGACTTAGTTTAAACGAAAGAGACCGTTTGTTCTCGCGTAGCTCCCTCAGTGATCACTCACTTATCGAACTCCTATATTTTTTCTTGTATTATCTTTTTAGAAGCAAAGTTTGTGCTCTTAAGAGCTTTTCTCGTGCGATGAATTAAGCGAAAACTGTACCGTGTACCGCGCATCAAATCTTCTCAATGAGTGCTCTTAGTTGAGACGCGGTTGGAAATTAATTACGAAACTCTTCCATCTCTCTGTCAGGGCGAGACGGGATTAATAAAACAGACAATAACACTCAGACTTTCCAGAAATGTAGCGCAAATTAAAAAAAAAAAAAAAAACAAACAAAAAAAAACAACAACAACAACAAAAAAAAAAGGCAAATGAACAAGTGATACCCATACTCGCAATAAGAATTTGGTTTAAGAATAAAGTAGGAGAGATTAGGAAGTTTGCAATCTTTCGGATGTGTAGAGTGCTTTACTTCGCAACTTGAAAACGAAAGATGATGAGGGGTCGACTAATCAAACACGAACGCGTTTTCGCTCACGTCTTTGGCCGGCGTTAACATTGTATCGACTGTGCAGGAGCCACTTTGCTGCTAGAATGCCTCATTATGCCTCCTTTGAATCGTTAATCCGGTTCATTGCTCTATACTGTTAATAGATAGACATTCTCGCACGTTCCCCTGCAGACTTGAGTTATGCGTTTCCTGTTAGTACTTGCACCTTCTTGGTGCCTCGAAATAGCTCTGCTACAACAAACTGAGACAAATTGCAAGGTCCACTAATTTGTTAGTGTTCTAGAAATTAGCATAAAGCACGGTCAATTAAAATTTACAGCACACTGGACGCTAGAGCTTTGCTGGGTTGACTCACACCCATCTTTCGAGCATTATCTTCATCGTAGTTCTAAGGGCCCGTCATTATCTTCATCGACTCGAGCCAAGTGCAATAGGAAAAGGAAAATAAGTAAGAGAAAAAGTAGAGTAGCAATCAAGTCATCGTTACACTACTTCGCCCGTTTGAAGGAAGAACATTCTCCACAGACGAATATAATATAATGATAAAGCTCTTAATTACACCAATTACGATGTGACCAAAGAAGATTCAGAGTTTGTACCGTAGCCTCGCTTTTTCTTCTCAGTGTTAAATAAATTTGGCTACTCTCTTGAAATTAATTCGCAACAAGAAAAGAAGACAAATCCGCCAAGAATCGATTCAACATGAGCGCCATCACAAGTGGTACACTGGTACACACACCGAGTCTTCATTAATCACGATTTTTTTTCGTCTTTTGGTGTTGAAGACGTGGATGGGGCGGGGTATGAGAGGAATAAAACCTCCCGTGTTAGTGACGCTTGTGAGCTCAAAACGTACAAGAAAAAGAACTCGACCGTAATGTTCGTTTATATTTCTCCTCCAATGGTCTTATATTTAATGCTTTGCATATTCAGACAGACCAATGATTAGATGAGCATATTCAGACCAGACCTGCTGGTGAGCTCGTCTTCTAAGAAATTTTCCGCTCGTGTCGTTTAAAGAAAAATAAGATCCGCAATTTTACAATTCTTTGGCGATCAAATCAATCGTAAAAATGCAACGATCGCCTCATTCTGTTTCAGTCGAAGATTCTCGTTCATGTAATATGCTGGACTAGCTGTAGAATATATAACTTGTGGATGTGGTGCATTGTTGCACTAATCAATGAACCACAAAGGCAAAAGCACATATCTTTCGTATATGTTAAAGCTTTCACTTAAAAAATCAGAAACAAGTACAACCCCTATGGCAGCTAGCATATAGTGATAAAAGCTAACCACTTATTTTCCGATAAAAGCACGCCAGCTATGGAGAAAATGGCAGGCAGGGGGTCGAATGTGTACATGGGGCAGTGGAAAAATACCAAAGTGATTGATGACGATGATGACACAACGGATGTGACCCTTATCGTGCTAGATGGTTCCACTTAGGCCAGCCAATCAACAATTTCATTTCCTCCGCCATTTTCAGAACGACTGAAGCCCTATCGCCAATATTCCTTTCTCATTTGCAGCCACGATTCAGTTCTATCTCTCGCTGTTAAAGAAAGAAAATACATCACACTCTACCGGTACCATTCATTCATTCGTTTGAAAAAATCCGTATCGCTCCTGTTATTTACGTACTCAAAATAGAATCAAAAGGAATCAGAGGAGAAACGACAGAGGGAAATCGGTAGAATACATTTTTTCTTTGCTGTGGACTGGCTATGTCGACGGTAACACTTTTCAAAGATCAAATGCTGTAACGATCGCTATTAAGATTCAACAATAGAAAAGCAGGGGGAATTTTTATCTCTCTCGCTCAACATAACATTCAGGTTTGCACAGTCGACCGGTCAGTTGGCATTACATGCACGATCCCACATTCTCAATCTCCAAAAGCGTCTTGAGATTACAAAGGGCCACCTGAGAAGACAGCATATCAAATCTCACATTCCCACTATTCAAGGTCCAAATAGGATGTCATTAAAATTCTCGGGCTACTGGGTCGCTTTCGTATCAGAATATGACAAATCCTTCTCATCTGTCATGTTCTTCCCTTAATCTCTGAATCTCTGACTGATGCAAGAGCCTGTGCGCTATACACACATCCAAGATCACCGTATTTGAGAAGGCCCAGTTTTCGAGTATCGGCTCTGTTTACTCAGAGCCTATCCTACACGTCAGGACTAAATTATATCGTGATTCATTCTTGAACTAGTGTAAAATATTTTGTATGTCTCCATGACACACCATCGCAGTCCAGCAACCAGCGATCAATAAAACACAGCTCACGGCGGAGCACAGAGAGAGAGAGAGAATGTGAAATGCGGATGTTGTGCTATACGGGAAGGGCCATCTGGTTACTTAAAAAGGCTTAGCAACTACAAACTCGGACTGCAACAAATAGAATCATTGAGTTTGATTGAACCTTTCTCTCTTTCGCCTTTTAGACGTGTCCGCGTAGCACAATCAAATTGGTTTCTAGTCAGCGGGCAGATCGACCAGAGTCTCTGAGCTAATCTAGCGTGAAAAAGATTTGCCGGGGATTCCACGCCCTTTATACACAGCAGCAAAGAAGGTGGTTCCAACAGAAACAAAGAATGCAGCTATCGAATGATGTTTCTCTGATGGAATGGCACGAGAGATCGAGATATCGACAACGGTTTTATTGCATTCCGGAAAATTCCATTCCCCTGGTAGGCTATGTGCTGACTGCCTTGACGAGAGGAGGCCGTCTAGACTATGCCCACATAGGAATGAGCCTAACTGCCAGCTCTTGTCCACTCAAGCGATGGAGACAAACAAGGGCCGGACGCGTTAACGTAACAAATAGATTCAAAGTGTATGGAGGAACAGTAACACGTTCACATTCAGTTTAGATCTTCCAAGGAAAACAAATGCCTAAGCTAAAGGAATGATTTGGGCTCGAGGAGATTCGATCGACTGACTTTTATGTTACAAACTCTATCCAGAAAAAAATGAAGCGGAAATTCGATGTGAATCCTTCGCGTGCAAACAGATTCCCAAACCCTCAAATAAATCATAAAATTCAAATTTAACAACCGTAAAGTTAATCAAATCAAACGAAATTTACTTGCCGCCAACGCAAACGAAGGAATAGTCGAGTGAAGTTGAAGTCGAGAGCTAAGTTTTATGATCAAAAGTTAAGAGCAGCCGGAATATGGCGAAACTCACTGACCAGCACACAAACGACAAAGGCCCAAACGCATCTGCATTCCCATTTCAGTTTTATGCATTTTGAATTTCGGGAATTTGCCGCCACGTTAGACTCTGACTGGAAGAGAGCTCCGGAATGCTTTAAACATTTTTCCACCGAGCACCAAGTTTGGCTCAAAAGTGAACATCAGTTTTCGTCCGGAGCGTGTGAACAGCAGAGCGGGAACGTTGAATTAAACAGAGGCGACAAATCATCGTAACGAGACATCGCGCAGTCAGAATTTTGCCTTAGAAAAGATTGAGATGCCCGCTTCCACAAGAATAACGGCCAAGAGAGTCAATCACGCAATTTCTTTAGCGTTATTCCCCACCCCCTCCCCGAGACGTGATTTACGGGACGCGTACCCGTGAATAGATATTTTTTTTTTTTCAAGAAGAGAACGATAGGCCGCATCAAACATTAAACATGCATACTTTCAGATAAAGACCACCAACGTACTATAGTCTCTTTTACACTCCCAACGACATGGCGTGATATACATCTTTTTCAAATCATAAAAGTCGCCAGTTACACTTAGGATAGCTTAATGTGTCGACAAAGCAAAGAACAAAAAACAAAAAAAAAGGACGGCGATGAAATAACCGTAGCCTTGGAGACTAGCTGTATAATGCCAGTCTTACGCATTCTGTGTCATAATTCAACGACTTGTTGAATAATGACGAGGTCGCTCGGACAGACGCCGAGTCAGCTGCAACTAGCCTTTTTTTTCGTCCAGCAAGCGGAACAAATAAAGAATAAAATTAATAAGAGAGGAAAATAATCGTTCGTATCATCATCATCATCATCACCATAACGGCTCGAGACCGGAAAAAAGCAGTACACACACACTAGATGACGCCGTGGTGTCGTCTGATGAAAAATCAATAGCAAGCCGACGACGACGACGAGGTAATAAGAAAAGAAGAAGAAGAATGTAACCGTGGCAAAGCAAAATTGACAAAAGCTGTTGGGCTCTTAGAAACGAGACTCTGCCTCAACGACTCTATATTATTTGCGCTAGTTATTCGGGAAACAATAGATCTACCCTCATCAGAAATTTCCGAGAGCGATTCAAGCACGCCCAAATGATCAGCGCCTAGATGCGGGCTAAGAGCATCAATTTATTGGACGGGCAATACGAGTCGTTTTCGGCTGGAGGGACCACCGTCTCCAACGAGAAAAAAAAAATAGATATCGACCTTTCAGAGTTCCTCTCTTGTGTTTGATTAATGATCCGATCGCCCCAATCCGTGCACTGCATATGAGATACCCACAGTTTTCCTCCCGGTCCTGACCCACCGACCACACACACACACTTCTCTCCCTATCTCCCGCGGGAGTTGATAAATAACACCAGAAACATTAGCCATATCGGGGGTGGGAAAAAAAGAGGCTTTTCCATTATAAAAAAAGAAAAAAAAATAGCCGATCACGTACGGACAATAAAGATTTACAATCAATCATTAATACCACATACCAGTATTATATAAGAAAAGAAAAAAAAAAGGAGCTGCATCTTTTCTCCAACTCTCTACGTATTTGCTTCGAAAAAGTTGATAGTGGTGTGTGTGTGTGTGTTTCCATTTAATCATTCAAAGCCCGTATAACGGCACTCGAGTTAAAGCATCTAACGGGTCACTTGATCCTTTTATTGTCCAGTTCCCATGGACCAATCCGCAGAGAGCCAACAAGAGCGAAAGAGAGAGAGAGAGAGAGAGGATGGAGAGACAGTGCTCGGCTCTTCGCTTCCCGGAGATTAAACGGAGCATGGCGCTGTGGGTAATCCGTGGACCGCGAGGACTGGACGGAGAAAGAGACAGATAGAGAAACAGACGCACAGACTCGACACACCCAACACAAAAGAAAAAGAAACGGGGTAAAAGAACGACGGGGGCAAAAAAAAAAAAGTTATTTATACGTAGATAGATATATATGCTCTACTTTTTTTCCCCCCGTCAATAAAAAGCGTTCACCGTCTGACGACCGTGTATAGAAAAATAGCTCAGTTACGACAACATCCAATCAATTGCAAACGCTTTCACACGGATTGCTTTCTTTTGTACAGCATCACGATAATCAAATTCAATAAGTTTCAAGTTAAGTTGAAAGAGCGACGGCAATTCGACCAAGTTTCTTTTTTTTCCCCCTGACGCTCGATTCAAAGGTCGTCGTCTCTATCATATCAGTTCTTGTCATGCATGAGATCTGGTCGTTGCAGTGGATTTCCTATTTACCCATCATCATCCTCTCCCTCTCTCCCAGCAGTCTCTCGCCCCCGTTCCGTTGATGTGCACACATATTTTATTCATGCTCTTTTCTATGACCCTCGGAGAAAGAAACATCAACTGCCAACAGCCCCGAAAATTTGCACGAGCTGCACAAGCAACACGCACGGGCACTGGACGCTCGCCGTCGTTTCCCCCCAGTGAAGAGAATGTGAAAACTGCTCCCGTCACTCACGTTTGAGGCCGCCCACCCGCCCGACGCTTCCACAAAACTACGGGCTGCAAGGCTCTTTCGGACGAGCGTATAACATTTGCATTTCAAAATGAGTGATGCTGGCGTGTAATACGAACGGGTTTTGTGCCGCCGCCATCTTCCGTTGCCTGTCGTCGCCTTGTTCTCGTCTCTCATGCCGCCCGGTAATAATACAGAAATTATGAGCAAGGTGGACGATTTCTCACACTGGTGCGCTACTACTCGCTCAGACTCCTTCGCAAACCAAAGTGCTTTTCTCAAAATTCCATACACTTCAAAATAATGCAAGTTCAATAAATAAGGATTCTGAATTATTTCAATCCGCGTCATTAGGGAAAACAAGAGTGCTGCTGCTATGTTGAGTCTTTTCAAAGTATTCGACTGAAAATTGAACATCCATTAGATCAGTAATAAATGTCGCCCTGGGTAAAGTATCATCTTCTTCAAGGCCTTGGCTCCGTCATAACCGTGAATTTTCCAAATCGATTCGCGGAACTTATGCATCAAAACGTTAACTTTTTTATTGCGCACTTTTCTCACTCTCGTCGTTATTTCTTCGGCGTTCTATCCCTCGGGGATTTCCGTCTTTTGGTCGCCCGGCTTCTTACGACGTAAAAATATTGTTTTTTTTTTTCTTCTTCTTCCCCAAAAATACACTAGGCAGAGTGGGAAGAATATGAAATAGTCAAGTGAAAGAAACCGTTTCAGGTCGTGCCGGATAAAAGAATCATTCATTCATTTCCATTTGTCGTCGTTCCTTATAGACATTTGCTTCAATTATCAACTTTTTTTTTCCTCCTGCCATTTCCATGGCAACCGAAGCGAATTGCCACCGCCGTTCTCCTATTTCAGCACTTTTCGACGAATAGTGTTACACCAACCATCAAAGGTTACACCGGGAAAATGGAAGACAATTTTTTCCACCCTTTTGCTTAATGCTTAGTCGGAGCAAATTGTTAAACGAACAAAAGAGATGGAAATGTGTCGAGTTCTCTACCAGACAAAATGTTACAATGTACAGTAATGGATCCATACATAAACGGTTGAGGCAAAAGAGCGCAGGCGAGGGAAGAGGAAGAAAAAAAAAGCGAGTTACGATAGCTTTTAGCTCTTTAGACTTAAGTTGCCGAGGTAATAGAAAGACAAGTGTGCCAACAGCCGACATTTTCCCATCGTTTATAGTGAACGATCCAGTTGCTAGCGAAATTTCCCCCCCGCAATGCAGGAGCGCGGAGGCTCGGTGGAACGAGGTGATGGGGGGTTATTAGGTCACTTACTCTTCGATGTTTGAAACCCACAATTGGGAAAAATGTTCACCTAGAGCGAGCTGCAAATGACCATTTTCAAGTTGGGACATAAACGGGGAGCGCACATTCGACGGATTGGGAGATATATAACTTACGGGCGAGCTGCTGCATCTAAGTGTGTAAGTAGTTACATAACATCAAACACCCAGAGTATATGTTAACAGACCCTAACTCGATCTCCCGTGTGCAACCGAATCAGCCAACAGCGGCAGCCACTTCCTTAATTGGCCGTCGCTCCAAGACATCTTCTTCTCGAGCTTAATGGTAAAGTCCCGTGCCGGACAGGTGATTGATCAACGCTAAGTTGATTATAGGCCGCGAGAGAAAGGGCAAAAAAAAACGGAAAAGGAAAGATTACGAAAATATATCAGCCATCCTAGAAGCAGCAGCAGTATGCCATATTCTAACAGCAGCGCGCCTTGAGAGAAAGAGACCAAATTGTGTATAGGTATACGTAGTACACCATCTCCCCCCCCCCCTGGCCCGGATGTCCTACATTACATTTCCCGACGTATTTTTCATCCTTATTTTTATTGGTGGTGTTTGGTAATTCTTCTGGGAATGAGATTGCTTCTGGCCGTTTCGTATCGAACGTCAATCATAGGCCTACAAGTTATTCCTATACGCCTCTACAGTGAGTATGGTAGTATATAAAGAAAAATAACAATCGACGGCAGCGGTGGTCGCTGTGTTGCTTGAAAACGATTAAGAGGCGAGCGACCCAGTAAAGATCTTTTCGCTAATCTGATTTGCTCCGCCAAAATCCATGAAGAATAAATAGGAGCAGAATTTCAAGATCGAGCGGAACGGCTGCGTGGACCCAGGACCGTACCGACCCCACCCTGTTACATCCCGCCCTTATCGCAGCTATAGATAAAGGATGACGTCAAAGAAACCGAAGAATAGTATTGGTGGGATGTCGAAATAACAGAACAAGTTTGCCTCTAGCTCGTCTCCTCTTGGGAAAGAGAGCCACTGGCTCGAGAAGTATAAGTGTCTGTGTAGCCTATCTGTTTGGCTTCGCACGCTATATACAAGAGCTGGGCCCCAACTGCGAGATTAGGATCAATTCCTGGCTGCCCTGTCCCGTCCTACCCACTTCACAGCCACGGATATAGTATACAGAAGAGGAAGAAGAAACAGACGAAATAGGAGAGGTTGATAGAAATGATAGAGTCTTGCCTTTCCCTTTCGTGTTGACACAAGAAATTGACCTTGCAAACTATATCCTGCCAGGAACGTAATATCAACCGAGCGTGAGCATCACGACGGAACACTCCATCTCATCCTTGGAAGTCGAACCCCAATGCACAGTTTGCTGCGTCGAGTAAATTTGACATTATTCAAATGAAACTGAAATGCATAATGTCAAAAAAGCAGATGAGAGATAGGTAGGGAGAATCGTAAACCAAAAAAAAATAAATAAATAAATAAAAATAAAAAATCAAAATCTGTGACTTTTTCCTGCAATTGAATTTCAGCAAACTTTACATGGCTTTCCCCGTCGAGCCGACTTCCAGCGAAAGGCAGAAAGAAAAACCAGTTGCTTAATCACAACATCCAATCAGCCGAATATAATTAGGAAAATGGCTCGCAATGTATGGAGACATCCAATATTCATAAACATTCGCCAGCATCGTAAATTCTGTCGGATTCAACCAAAGTATCACTGGGCATTAAAAAAGAGGGGGAAAAAAAGACGGCAAAAGAATCAAAGAGGAAATGTTAATGCCAATCTTTTCTACGTCGCTACATCTAAAAAGACGTTCCGCCATTGCAATGCAAAATCACTCCAGTCTGTCACAGTCTCCGCCAAAAAAATTTTTCTATGCAATCGAATCTTTTATTTTTGATTTGTTTTCCAATCGTTTCTCTTTTGCGACGACTCGACGAGTCAAGGTTGGACATTTCAAGCAACGGCGGATCACGAGAGTGGATGTTTTCCAGCTCGTTGGTGCTGCTCCGGCAAAAAAAGTCTAAACAAGCCCTCATTTTTGTTCTCTTCAGCTCTTTTTTTCTTGCTGAGTATAATAGGTATACTAGCTACGGAATTACTTTTCATTTTTTTATTCGGGGTTTTTCCTTTCAAGTTTTTTCCCCTTGGCGTTTAATAAAAAAGTAATTCATTCATACCCTAATAATCGACGAGTAATCTATGCAACCATGATTTTGCACCAAAATAATGTCCGGGAATTTGATAAGTAATTAGTGTTGATAATCAAAGAACAAGGGAGGAAAAACGACAACTCGAAACTAACTCGTTACAAACGGATTCGAGAGATGATCCATTTTTGTCAGAATACAATTTCTTGCTTTTTAGTATGCAAGGAAAGAGGATAAACTCGGCGTTGTATCAGTAACGTCGCGCAAGAGTAATAAACCTTTTACTGTAGTTAAAACAAAAACAAAAACTGCTCCTCCAACAAAACAGTGTTAAAAATCCAGACAGGAAAAAAGGCGATAAGAAACGTAAAAAGAAAACACCAAAAAGCAAGGTCTTTTTCGTTTCATATATAGCAGAGCGAAAAGAAAAGAATAACGACTTTCAGTCGCAGAGAAACTCGTTATTCTCCTATAGCTTTTCGCCTGTCTTATCGTGGCCTGTGTAGATCATAAAGCAAAGGAAAACGATAGCAACGAATTACGAATCGCTGCTGCTGCTGCTGCTGCTCCGTCGTAAAGGCACAGCCACCACTAGCGCAAGAGCAGCCCGAAAAAAAAAAGAAAAATATCCAACAGCCTCGTAAACAGCGGAAGGCTTTCCAACAATTTTAATTAGCTTTCGACAGAGCATATACAAGCAAAGCGTGTTGTCTAATTCAATCTCGAAGAGACGCGCAACACAAGTAGTAATTTCATAAAACCTCCCAACATAAAACAAACACTATACCGCCAACGATCATTGAAACTTTTTGAAATCTTCCGGGACGGGGAAAATGTGTAAAGGGAAAATAACTTACAACTTTGTAAGTTCGTCGAGGAATAAATAACCATTTGAATGCTGACCTTTACCAAGGATAGGCGGCGTTGCAGTTGCGTGTGCACGGGCTTACTGCCGGCCGTCTTCCTTGAATCTCTACGGCACATTTATCTTATCTATTGTGTTGCATTCAATGAAGTTTGGTTAAGGCTGGCGCAAGAACTTTGCATGCACAACACGACTCGCCTCCACCCCCTCCCCCCTGTCCGTCTTCTCTGTGGCGTGATTCGAATTTCCCTATTGAAGACCCTGTGCGTACAATTTACTGGACGTCTCGTCCAGAGGGACAATATAGAGAGTGACTGGTTAATACAGCTTAGTAATTTTGTAAGTCTGAGGTCCCATATTGGTAGATCCCAAAGAAGAAGCCTCAAATTGACGCCAAGTATCTTCCGGAAAACACTATACGCAACTGGGAGAGATGTTTGGAATGGAAGGCTTAAAAGGGCACACAATCCTTGGCGGCTGGTTTAAATTAGGTTTGTTTACGTTGGCGATTGCATAGGTCTTACATAAACACATGGGGTGAGTGCTGGGTATAGGGAGGGAGACCGGGAGAGAGAACAATCACATCTCTTTCGTTTTTTTTTTTTTACCATGGCTCTACTCAAACATTCCAGGCCGACAGTATATTGGTAATAAGATCTGCTCCATCCCCCCCTCGGAAAGACATAAGAACGCACTCAATGCGATTCATTGACGGTCAGCCTTCGAACGGCGCGTTTACTACTTGACCACGTCATTCCATTCCCGCCAGTCGTCAGTAGATATACAATAACTGGCGTCGGGGGATCGCTTTGACACGAACGGCAATCAACAGCCCACATTCCAAAACTACGGTCAACCCTTGATTTTATGACTAGTAAAATCGTATCCCCCCCACTCTTGTTGCCTTCTACGAGTCAAATATTAACGAGCTCAGCCACGTTACCCCCCGCTAAAAGCATAGCAAACAATAGGCAATTGTGGTACGGTTGGTAAGGGCTAAAAATTAATACAAAAGCCTGGCTTTTCAATTGCCTTTCTTCAGTTTCTAGAATTGAAACGCTTTGTTTAAATGAAGAAAAAAAACGAGAAAAAAAAATTGGGTTGGACTCTACAGCCTTGATAATGAGGGCACGAGTATAGACTAAGGCCAACATTTCGAGAGTCTGCAAATTAGCGCGCACTAATTAGACTTTCGCGAGCACTCTTTTCAAATCGACAAAGACGCGCCATCAGAGAAGTCTGGAACCTCAAAACAAGAGACGACGATGTACTAGACCCATCAAAGCCAACTTCCAACTCTTAATGACCTAATAGAAAGCTAACCATTTCTAGTCTTTCTAGACCTCTTGGGACGGTCGTCAAACAAAGAAATGCCAGCAGGCCATTCTCAAACTCTTGTACATATAATGTGCTACGACAATATTCATCCCTTCCAGTACGGGTATAGTATACATCTGCCCCCCCTTTCTCTGTCTCTCTCTCTGCTTCATCTTTTCATCTATTTATATGAAACTCAACTTGCACCGTTTCCCACTCTCAACTATGGCACTCCGTAAATTTGCACAACGTAAAATCCGGCTCAACCCCACTGCCTGCCCCTCAACGCAAAATGCATAGAAAATGAGAGAATGGAAGAGTTTGACATTTCACGTTTCAAAGTAAAAGTTCAAGTTTCAACACCAACAACACTCATCTTCTACTGCTTCTGCTGCTGGCGGACCTGAAAGCTCTTGGCTTTTTAACTCCTTCTGTAATCCTTTGCCTTAATTTAATAACAACTTTTGCCGTTTTATCAAATTTAGGTTAAAGAAAAAGAGAGAAGGATAATCCAATTTTATATTCCCTCCCAACTACAATATACAAGAATCACAAAAGTTCACTCGCAGTCAAAGCCTGCCTGACATTAAATAGTTTTTATTCCTTCTAGTCGACTGCGTGTTATTAGACTGTTGGCCTCGTGTGCAGCACACACTAGACTATATATTTATTTATATACATATAGTATAATACAGTCTAGCATATACCACTATACGCATGTAGCCTGGTAATACTGAACATGACAAGGCGGCTGTGTATCAGCGTTACCAAAAGCTCCAGGCGACAGCGTATACGGCCAAACAGAATGAACAGGCGTCGTTATTTCGCTTGGATAGCCTCGATTCATGTTCGCAAGGTTCCTTATATAGCAGGTTGTATTTTAAAGGTGATAAGACTATCCTGACGTTAACAAAAAAAAAAAAAATGCTTTTAATAAAATTTTTACCCCCCCCCCCTCCTATACAATTGATTCTGACTCCCGCAAATACACAACCCATACACACAAGTGACAAGCAAGCGAAAAAGTGGCTCTCGTATAGCGACCAAAAGTAACCTAGTTAGTTTTTCTTTACCCTGTACTTCTCTCTGACTCTTTGCTGTAGACATAGTGTCGCGGTAGCGCAAAGGCGCTCGATATTGTGTCGTTTTAGACGTCTGGCATTTGTGTGTGTGTATATATGTCTAACTATAATGTGGTCGAGTAGAGTGTGTGTGTGTGTGTATTGAGGCCTCTGATGGCGGGAGGTGTGGTGCCTTTTGCTCGCGGTTCCATGTCAGGTCTGCGGGAATAAATCGTTCCTTCGAGACGTATATATGGCACCAGGGACTACGTGCGGATGTGCCAGCCCAGATGGAAGATGGAGAATGGGGCACACCGGGTTCCCTAATCCACTTCCTTTGACCGCAATTCGCATGATAACAAAAAAAGCATGCACCAGGAAAAACTAGAAACGATCCTGGTTATGGCTTGGCGAGTACTTGAAAATTCAATTTTTGTCGGGGGCATATAAGAGATGGAGGAGAAAGTCATTTTGAAATGTATATGCACTTTCGTTCCAATAGAATAAGGCGGCAAAAACCAACTGATGGATTTGAATGGATGTCTCCTCTTCGATTCGCAGAATCAAACGAAAATCAATGGCGACGGCCGCGAAGACCAAGTTTAAATCTTCAAAGTGCAGTCGATAGATAAAGGCGGAGAAGGATCAAAGTGAGAAAACAACAACTACTATAAAGCCAGAAACTGAAAAAGACTTTTAATCTAAAAGGTCAGGAGGCCGTGCCAGTTGCTCTTTCCTTGTGTGTGCGTCGCCAAATCAAGAGATGGATAACAAGAGAATGCGGCCACTGCCCGGGATGACCGTAGAAAGGAAAGAATGACAACGAAAGGGAGAGTGACAGCTGAGGCTTAATGAGAATTGAGGACTTGATGGCAACCTCCAACACGCCATTACGTTGCCTTCGTCTGCTGCCAAACTGTACTCAAATTCTGAAAGCTTTTCTTCCTATATTCCATTCCAGCACACAAGGCCCTTGTTTACTCAAATTAAATCTACATCCCCCCACCCCCCAGTAGCATCTCCCTGCTGTTGTTTAGACCACACAAGTTATAATCTTTAAGCTTGGAACTGAACAAAAATCGACAAAAGTAGAGTGAGACTCGGGCTGCGTGCAAGCGCAACATCTGGCATAGCAAAGGCGGCAATTATAAAGTAAATAATGAGCAGCTAGTTTTATTCGCAACACAACAAGGGATAGCAAATGTCAAGGCTTCCGATAAGCGTGCAATAGACGAGTATAGTTGGACGTCCGAAGTAAACTTCGGAAACGGAGGAAAGAATGAAAAGCAGCGACTCAAAATTTCGTTTTAAGCTGAAAAGGTGAAAGACGCAACTGATTTCCGATGAAATTGTTACGTAACATCATTAGCCTTTCATTTCCCCCACATTTTCGTCGTGTTATCGTGCACAACACACACAATCGGTTGAAAATAAGAATCGTGTACAGTGCACGATTGACTGCATCTCGAGTCGACCCTATAGATTACAAACCCCTATACTATTGCGTTATTTGTGGAAGTTGAATAACTTCCATTATAGGCGGACAGACAAGAACCACCCTGGAGGATTTAAGGCTATTTACTTTTTCCTACCAAGCAACTACGAGCCCAACATTTGTGTCAAATTCAAAAAATTGTTAAGTATGGGATCAAACATCAAAGTGCAAAAGGAGCAGGACGAATTGGAAATAAGCTCAAGTTCCGTATATAATCTGATTTCGGTATATTCAATATATTTCGATGCACCCACCCCCCCTAGCCGGGATTTGCCATATTGTTTTCATTTTTTCATCGCTTCAAAAAAATAATCCTTCCGAGGTTCACTCAAAATTCTCATTGATTGCGTCTTTCAATTGTACTCCTCCCCCCCCCCCGCCACAGACCTAGAGCTGGTGAGATCAAGGCTCAAATCCTCTGAAAGCGCGAGTGCGAAGCCAAATGACGTCACATTGGTAATAGAGCAAGCCAGTTAAAACTATTCAATTTTTCATTCACATCGAACCCTCCGTCCTTCTCGATTGCAGAGTACGAAACGTGCCTAATCCACTCTTTTTCATCCAACGCCTGTATAAATTCTATCTGTGCTACTATATCGCCACCGGAAGACAACTCTTCACACTTTTGGCCCGCCACAAGTGACAGTGTCACGTAACCCAAAAACGGGAGACCGAATTGTGGCTGGTAATGAATTCAAGGGGTTCAATATAACGTAGGGGGAGTTACACAATAATTCACTGTAGGCTTGTACAAACGGTGCGCAGGAAAAAAGGAAATGCGGCTATAACTTTGATTTTCAATAGAGTTACTGATATCAAAGTTTGTAATGAAGGGATAATAACTCGTCGTGTTATAACAGTGCCGCTCTCGTCAACGACGTGCAGAGAATCAAAACTCGTTTCGGTTGATCCATACACGCGCAATCGTAATAATGCACCGTAGAGGGACAACTACGGTGACCCCCCGCTCCCGCCCGCTTGGGGCTGTCTTTGCTCTTTGTAACTTTCGAGTTTGATGCGTCCCTTGTAATTGATTCTCAATTGGCAGAGTAAATAGATAAAACGTGTCGTTCCCCGCGTTAACTGGCCAGCCCACACAACTTTTGGGCTCGTTACCCAGTCAAAACAGCATCAGAGACTAATGGCAGAGTTTCGGATTACCTCCAGAGTTTGCGGCAGTTTTATCGGCCAGCGACAATGTCACCGTCGCTCGCTCGGCAGATAGAAATGTCTCCCTCGGCATCAAGTATAGATCAGGGCCTCACATTTGAGCCAAAGTCTAAAAGCATCTGTGTAGTACGTTAAGGGAAAGAAAGCCGAGCCGATTCGGCACGCAGCAGCGTCGGTGGTAATAGTAAACATGTTTTTCCTCGCTTCCATCCGGATGCCTTTTTTCTTTTTCTTTTTTCTTTTCTTCTTTTTATATAGTGCACACCACCCGATCGAAACACAAGGAGAAACATGAGCCAACCGCATAAGAGGTTAACAGTTGGGTCTGCGGGAATACAAAAACAAATCAATAACCTCGCCACCACTCTCTCTCTCTCTATCGACCTGTCGTTGTTCGGTTGACGCCTTTGCCAACCCCCCCACTTCTTTCCGATCACGCTGCTTGATACTATCGACCCGCTAATACAGCAAGAATGCAAACAAAAGACGCGACTCGTGGCTTCCTTAAGAGATGTGCGACCATTAATCAGCGCAAAAGACGGAACGGTTGGATGTGCGAGCCGAGAGCTGCTGTGTCTAGCGAATGACGAAGCGTCCGGTTTCCCTCCGACGGCAATAACAACAACAACAACAACAAAAACATCGAGGGAAAAAGAAAAGATGGCAGACGCAGAGAAAGAATATAAATAGAAGAAAGATGAATGAGATGAAGGAGAAAGAAGACGTATAGTACTCACTTGATTTGCTGGCCAGTCCTTGAGCTGCAGACGGGCGGCTGGCGAACAGCATTACCAGCAGGATGGGCCACAACACGGAGAAAAAGAGCAGCTCCATCAATAGGAGCTTGTTGTGCGAACAGGTCATTATTATCTATACAGCCAGATATTCGTGGAAGAGGGGAAAAGGAGGGGGGCTGGCGACGTGAGCAGCCGCAGCCCTTTGATTGTTGTCTCTGCGATTGTGTGCACAACGGGATCCCGCACGAGTCGCACACACAAGAGCGGCGGCAATATCTATATCGTTTTGTTTGCCTCAGCTGACGTCGCACTGCCAAGTCAAAAACTCCGCTAGTTGAGTTATCGTCGTGTTGGCTGCCCGGAAAAGTACGACCGAGGGGTCTCTTGAGGTGCCGGATGCTGGTCGATGATGAAGGCGGACCCACTAATCCGACATCAACCCGTGACGGTCGCAACTGCTGGCGTTGCAAAGTTTCATCATCATCATCATCGTCATCATCATCATCATCTCCGCCGCCGTCTGTTCTGGACACAAAGAGAGACAAAAGCAAATCAAACATGTAATGACAAACGTTACAACAGCAGTCATCCACAGTTAAGAAAACAAACAAACAAAAGATGTGATGAAGCGTGTTACAACAAAAGATGGTCAAACACACTCGGGGAGACTGAAGAGTCAACAAGAGGACCTCTTTCCAGGCCAAAAGATAAGAGAGAACCTTCCCTCCCTCTTATTCCTTGTTGGTCCAGCGCAAAACCAGTTTTGTGCAGAGACTTTGAGCTTTTGCACTTGGCAACAACAATATAATAATAAGGTGCCAGTGGATATACGAGAGAGAGAGAAGCGTGTTCAACATCAGCAAGGCACGCGAGTGTAAAGAGTCAAACTGTGTTGTCGTGCTGCTGGCCGGCTGGTCCGACCGTGACACGAATAATAGATTACCCATAGCTGCTGCGTCTCGGTATACATTTATGCACTTTGCACAGCCCACGAGAACGCCCCTCCCCCGAAAAGAAAAGGGAAAAAAAAAAATATTTATTCAGAGCTAATACGGAGAATTAAGAGTGAAATCCCGACTGCTCCAGTTGCTGGAAAAAAAAGGCGGAGAAGTCGATGGACACGTCCAGCGCATTATGTACTGTGTATACTGTTCGTCTAAGCTGTATATCGTTATGATGATGTGGGCGTCCTAAGACTTGAAGGAACGACCGAACGTCACGAAAGAGAAAAGATGAAACAAGGGACGAGACGTCGAGACGACGGGGGGTAAAAAAAAGAAAAAAGTCCAAACGGCTGTTGGAAATCGAGTCAGTGAGCTTCGCAACAGACGGAACGTGCACAGCCTGCCTGAATGTTGAAAAAAGCAGAGAGCAACAACACACAAACGGCCAGCAGGGCCAACGGCAAACTCTGACGAAACCTGCTGTTATTCACTCTTAATAAAAATAGAGGATGCGCGTAAACATAGACATAGTCTAATAATCTATTTTTCTATTTAGTTATTTTACATTGGCCTAATATCATGAGCGTACAGTCCTCGCACACGAGTGCACACGCGCGCATATTGTCTACCAGCGTATACACACAGTTTCTGTACTCTGTCTGTGTAAACTGGGCCTTTTTTTGTAGCCAGCGAAACTGCGGAGATGCGGCAGAACGCTGGTTTTCCTTGTGGAAGAACTTGCTAGCGGTCCAGCAGCAGCCGCACTTTCCCCCGTGCTCATCGTGGCATCGATCCTGCCTGAAAGTTGGAAGCAACTACTAGACTATGATACCACACTATATAGGCTGCTGCTATCTTCTACACAGAAGTCTGAAATGGCGCTCAGCAGGCCCTGGCTTATACATAAGACAACACACACAGACTGTTCTTCTTTTTCTTCTATGTGTGTGCTTCTCGGGGCAGTTCCATCGCTTCTTGTTCCGCTTTGATACAGCGTCAAGAGAAAAAGAAGACATGAAAGAGAAAGTTGGTGGAAATAGTGTTGCAGCTTGTGCGGTCATTGTTGCCCGAATCCGCGCAATAACAGTCAAAGCAGAACAGACCACGCACACAGTATTTTTCCTGTATTGGCTTCTTCCGCCTTTTTTTTTTCGCCGGCGTCTTTCTGTTGGCGGTGATGGCAACGACGGTCATCAAGTCGCCGGCCGTGATGGATGAGACACGGCACTGTCTTTCGCCCTATTTTCATCTCTCGTGCCAAAAAAATAGGGGATTTTCTGCTGCTGGTGAATCACTATTTCAGACATCGATCAACGACGTCAAACAATCTCTTTCGAGTTGCCCTTTTTGGTTTCTATCTCTTTGCTACTCAACTTTTCTTTCTTTTTTTTTTTTACCGCCCCTCCTGCCGGTGCTTAATCAACTTTTTGTGTGTGTTATCTCGACGGAAGTATACAGTGTAACTCATAAACGAATCCCAACTTTTGAAAATGATTTACATTTCGAAAAAAGGGAGATTCAACCGAGAGTTTTCTGCAGTCGAGTGCGCCCAATTTCCATCAATCGGGCATCCAATTAAAGTTTTCTGTTTCCATTTAGTAATGGAAGATCAAAATGTCAAGGGGAACGTTAAAAAAAAGGATGGGCAAAAGAGCCCATTTGTAGAAACATAAAACCGCGATCTTTAGACAATTTACTTGTTCAATGGTTTTCTCATGGATTCAAAAAGGAAATTATAAACATCAGCTAGGAAAAATCCTTTTCCCAAAAGATCAAAACCCCGCTAATAGATGGGTTACAGAAGCGCTCAAAATAAGTTTGTGCAAGGATGAAATGAGTCACCATGGCTATAGTTTCGATTAAATGTTAATTCGTTTACAATCGTCTACGACGTTAAATATTAAGTCTTTCAAGATTTTTAGCGCTCAAAAAATCTAGGCAAACAGATTTTTGTGTGTGTGTGTGTGTGTGTGTGTACGACATCCCATCAGTTTTACAGTCTGGCGGATGGCCATCTCTATACGAGATCGCACTTCCCCTCCGAGTTCGGCATCTGGCACCACCCCACAATAGAAGAGTATTTGTAATTAGCACCCATTGGCCCTTGCTCCTCCATGACCTTATTATTCCTTTTGATTGATTCATGTAATCTTCCCCTCGTCCAACACAGTC
This sequence comes from Daphnia pulex, assembly GCF_021134715.1. Lineage (NCBI taxonomy): Eukaryota > Metazoa > Arthropoda > Branchiopoda > Diplostraca > Daphniidae > Daphnia > Daphnia pulex. Next base: position 5,757,027 of record NC_060017.1, read on the forward strand.
CATCTTCCCGCGTCAGCCATTATAGTCGAACTAGCGCCGAAAATGTATTTCAAGCAGAGCATCAAGATCTAAAGATAGCCTTTATAGCGTTGCCATTGATTACGAGACAAATTCGATTGTCTATCAAGACACTGTACCAGCCGACCCACGTAATAAATATCAGATGGATACGCAAGATACTTTTCATATTGAATGCAAAATATTGTCATCTCCAGCAATATTTAATAACATCGAGTAGGAGAAGTCAAGAATGCGTAAACGATTTCATATTGAGCTGGGCACCTCCCGTCTTCCAAATAGAAAAAAGAAAACAAAAAGTAGACAAAGGAAGCGCAGTTGAAGCACTAGGTACCAACCTCTTGTTCTCCAGCCACTCCCTACATATCTGATTGCACGCAATTTTCTGTGATACAACCAAAAAAAAAAGATGAAGTAGCTAGACGACATCGTCATCGAGATCTTAGAGTACGCCATAGCAGCGTGATGAATTACACAAGTTGAGAGATGTCGCAAAGCCGAGAGTCGGGCAAAGGCGGAAAGTTGTGCCCACCTCCTCGGGAAAGTCAATATCGAAAATATAAGTCAAACAAATAGAAACTTGATTTCTCGACTCATCACCATGGCAATGCCAATGGCTTTAAGTGCAAATACGTCACTGGGGGAATGAGAAACGAATTGTATGACCGAATGGAACACTCGCCAGCGAGTCTATGCAGACGTGTACTACGCTAGAATGTCGAGTCTAGATAAGAAAATGTATTAGGAGGGACAAATCTGATATCCACTGGGAAATAAGTGGAGAGTGTGTGTGTGTGTGTGTGTGTGTGTGTGTGCCCACACACGGAGCATTGGCGATGGTGGCCTCTACGGCCAATCGAAAAACATTTAAGAGAATAAATAATAGAAGGTCTTTATAGTTTTCTATTTTTCTGAATGCCGACTCTCCTCCCGCCAATAGATGGTGGAAACTGTTCAAGTCGGAAGGCGCCATAGAAATGGAGATTCACAGATCGTTGATTGAGTTAACAATCGACTAACTATCAAACGGAGAGTCCTTTGACGCGATGGGCGCAGAGTGTAAAACGTTGCCTTTTCCTCGATCTAAAGAAAACGATTGGCTATTTGATCCACGTCAAAGGACAAGTCGGAATAGACGTCGTTGCGCCAATCATCTCGACGACTACGTAATCCTATTGGGCGAAGCACAACTTGGCTGCTGTTGGCGACCCGGGGCCTTGTGTGAGCTAATGCTGAATGCGTTTCCACTTGAATAGTTGATCACTTTCATGGGGAGCGAAGAGAAAAATATTTTCTTTTTTTTTTCTTTTGCTACTGTTCTTCACAGAGCCGCTCCTAAATCAGACCAAGGAGGGACGGAGTCTGGTTGGTTCAATTTTTTCCTCCTTTTGTCTTTTGATTTCCCTTCGTCGATCGCCAGACAGAATGCACGAACGCACGCACGTCGCCACACGCACACACACACTCGAATTACGTTGGCGCGCTGGTTGCAAGTGTCGCCCAATTAGGCTCCTTCAAGGAGCAGCAGCGGCAAAGTAAAGGATCCCACGCGAAACGACGAGATGACGACGTAGTGAGAGCCCACATATATGGGCCAGCGCGAGTGCAATCTCCGTTTCTCCATCTCTCGGCTGCTGATTCATATTACATGACTGCTGCTCGCACTGACTACGGCAACCCATTTGCAATCAGACGGTTTTCATAATAAATAATTCAATAGCGAGTTATTACGACCGTATTGGTCTGCACACACGATAAAGCGTCATTAGAGTACTTCTACATTTAAATGGCATCGCAAGGCGCGGGCCAAGCAAATATCATCTAATTACATATGCTAGACATCACTCGTGAAATTACAATGGCCTGGTCTGCAACTCGACGGGCACAAAGTGGAGGGAGAAAAAAAAAATATAAAAAGTCCGAGACATTTCGGGAGAAAAAGTCCATCGGGCAGGAATGAAAATGGAATCCCTCGGAAAATGTTATGGGCGAGCGAACGGGCACAGAGTGGCGTGCTTACGTCGCCTTCAGCGGGAGAATAAGGGCCTGTCACAGGTTCTCCCACAGGATACGACCCGCAAGAAGCTCCGCTGGGCATGAAAACCGTCGAATTTTCACCAGAAAAAAAGGGGTGAAAATGTTAAGGCAAATCTCTCTCTCTCTCTCCTCCCTTTGCGTGTTTTTTAAATGTTCAATAATAAGATAGAAAACACTTTCGTGCATTAGACACGATACAAGCTTGAAAGGAAATGGGGGGTGTGTGCGTCCTGACTTTTGCCGGGAGTTTTAAATATTTCAATCCCGTTTTCTTCCTTGACTCGTCAATTATTCTATCGCCAAAAAAAAGTGTGAACGACAAAAGCAAAAAAAAAAAAACACGCGCAGAATTCTATAGCCGTACTTTTCGTCCTCAGTGCCCCTCTCTCTTTTCAACGGAGCCCCCCACACATAGTCTGGCATCATTACGATTAGACTGTGATGCGCGTAGCTTTTCAATCGGGTCCGTTCGATTCTGTCGTCGTGGTCGTTTCTGCTCGAATCACTCACACTTTCTCTCCTCGTCGTTCGTCTCTTTTTGTGTCGTCAAAAGGTAAGAGAAGAAGATTTGCCGATCGATACGCATGCAACGCTGAATTGACGAGGCGCATTTCACTCGTCTTCCATCTCGTCCCGTCCCGTCCGTCCGTCTCGGTCCGGCTTTTCATTTCGACGATGGATGGGGGCACTCGAGCGCCCAACGAAACCTTTGCTGGATGCTCCGAGTTGCGCCTCGTGCTGCAACATCAGTGTAACGAGCACAAAGGCCGAGAGGAAACGAGAGATAACACACACACACACACACACATACAAGACTATATAATAAAAGGATGACGCGGAAGGAAAAGTCTCGGCCTGGACTAACGAACCGTTATTGCCGCCGGTCAGTCTGGCAGAAAACTGACTCGGGGACACACTGGAAATAGCCTCTTTTTTCTTTCTCCCTACTACCCCGCCTTGTGTCTATACTGTGTAGAACTGCGTTACGAAACAAACCCGAATAACATAAATAACAGGAAGAAAAAAAAGGGAAAAAATAAAATAGCAGGATCGACTGCTAAAGATAGGTTAAAGCAAAAAAGCAACCGAACGGAATAAGCTAACGGTAGCAATGATTGGAAAGTCGGTGAGGAAGTAAAAAAGGGAAAGGCGAAGAGAGTCAATACCTGAATCAAAAACACCATCGGCGGATCATGTTCTCCTTTTTAATCAAAAGCACCGCGGCTTTCCACGACGGACTGTCTGAACCACAGAGGCGAGAGAACTGACTTTTCTCCCCCGGTTCCCGTGTATAAAATCACCGTGGCACGCGCTGGATGAAGTAAATAATAAGAAATAAAAAAAAAAAAGACCAGCACCCACTGCTGCTACCCACCACCACTGACGAAAATCAAACTGTCACTTGCACATCTCGGCACTGCGTGAGCGAGCGCGGGCAGAGTTCTTTTCACGCGTATTTCCCAACTGTTTGCGATTGGCATTGAAGAAGGAGAGAGAGAAAGAGAGAGAGAGGCAAACTCTTTTCTGCGTCACTCGACTCCCCAGCTCTTTTGTTTTTCTTGATCAAACAAGTCAGGTAAACGAGTAAGCCAAGGAAAATAATCAAAAAAAAAGAAAAAGATATCTCAAGTTTCGCTGTAATGGACGAGCGTCTGAACGGCCCGACTTCACCGAGGCAACTGCTGTGCCGCTGGATCGGTCCCGTGCACTTCCGACGTTCGCTTCTTCGTCGCCCGTCGACCGGCGCTTTCCCGTCTCTACGCGGCGGCTGTGCGAGGGAGAGAGGAGAGAGAAAAGAGTTCACAACCGAACCGACGACGACGCACACGCCACTGTGTATGCGACCGAAAAGGGGGTGGGTGTCGGCAACTTCTTCTGGGCATGGCCAGTTCGTCATCGTCGGGTTGTTCACCGCGTCCTCCGGAACCGACACCCCATGTTCATCGCCAGCAACTCCGCATGCGCAGTTTCGACCCAACCCCGGGAGTACGGCAGACCCAGGCCACAGAGATGGACGGCCAGAAAGAAATCCAATCATTTCAAAATAATTACCTCGGTATAAAAACGTCTATAGGTACATTTCAATGATCAAATAAGACCGGGCGACACAGTTGACGATATTGTGCCGTGATTCAAATTCGAGCATGTGGAATACGACGGGGGACCGTAAACAATCGTGTGTCCATTTATTCCGAGTGCGTTCAAAAGTCGTTGGGAGCATCTCTTCTTCTCCCTTTGGACGGGTAGCAGCACAAGAGACTACCGGTGCGTACGTACATTTGATCGATTCACAGTTGACAGAATCTTCTGACCATCGAGCAGTTCGGAACTGAATTTGGCGTCAATGCACTGGCCGAAAACGCGATTGATCTCATTCGCGCCGAATTCTCCGCTAAAGGGGACGAGACTAGAAGAGAGATAGTCGCAAGATAGAGAGAGAGAGAAGACGCAGAATGGAGCTTAATGCGGAAAGCGAGAATGAAAGTGAGAGCAGAACTGAATGAGAGAGCAAGAGAGAGAGACTGGAGAAGATGCCATGATACAGTCGCCAATCGATAGCGGATGCTCGGGACGTGGCCAGCGCTGGCTACTTGAAGGCCATAGCCAAAAAGAGAATATATATACCCCCACATACACAAAAATATATATTATTATTATTTATTTTTTTAAGGAAAAAATAAAAATAAAATAAAATAAACAGCCAAGAAAGTAAAAATAAGAAAGAAGTCGACCGTGTGGGTAGGCCAAGGGGGAGAGAGAGAAAAAAAAATGAAATAAGAGGAAGCCAGATAATATAAAGAGAAGAAAAGAGATATAGAGATGGGAGGGAAAGATACGCACGTAAGATAAAACAACATAAGAGAAAAACAACAACAACAAAACGAGAGAGGAAATGCATCAGAGAAACTGACTTCTAACTTAAACGACTTGCATTTTCAAATCTTCCGCCTATCTGCCTACAGCTGGGAAAATATCCTAGAAGATTATAAACTGATCAACTTGTTGAATCTACCTCGCCAACGTCTGAGATACATGAAATTAATCAAGCAATTCTTGAAAGTCAACCAAAACAATAACATAAATGCAATGGTTTGAAATAAAGATGTATAGATCTTTGGAGAAAAAAGAGGAAATTCATCAACTTTTGGAAAAGATGAAAAGAGTTTTTGCTTTCTTTCTGCGAGGGAAAGATGAAAACACGGGAAATTCATCAACGGCAATGTAAGGGACACGGGAGAAATGGATTCCCAAAGTTGGCGGCCGCGGGGTTGTATATTCTATGCGGAACAGCCAAAGAGAGTTGGATGGCGTCGTGCACTGGCGCGTCAACCGACTTCAAAGACGACGTCGAATGCAGAAGCTGCAAGCCCAACTCCCCTTTTTCTCAGCACTTTCCTAGCGACCCGTCCCCGGCTTTACCTGAGTCGCCAACTCTTAATTGGTTACCAACACAAGCCACCGCCAAAGGATCCTTTCTACGACTTCTACTACACACAAGTCTCACAATCTTCTTAGCTCTTTGTTACAAACGCACGGGCATGTATGAAAGGGGAACGGGCAGCCCGAACAGACTAATGACAAACTTGTAACACTCGAAAAACTTGTATCCGCTATCTCGCAATGAAATAGTTGACATTTTCTCCAGAGCATCAGCACAATCTTCGTTTCCATATTTAGTTCTTCATTCCAGAATCTAACCCGACAAATAATTCCAAGAAAACCGAGCCATTCGTAGCAATATGCACATTAGGATAAACTATTTTCCTATATAAGCACACCTTCCACTAACTAACAAAATGCTTCAGTAGTCTTGACTAGTCTCTCGGCTTTGAAGTCAAACGATTAAGAGAAAGAAGAAATTGTCGATTTTTTTAGTGTAAATAATTGGGACGAGGAATTTGATTCTACCATCAGACAAGAATAATCAGTGATTCCAACCTCCTGATGGGTCTACACACTCTGTCAAGTGCTGGTTATTTCTCTGCACTCGCTGCAGGGGACTACTCTTCAGTTAGAGCAGAAGCTAACTGAATATGATGATGTCTGTCGAGATATTGAGAGCCAGCCAGCGAGAAAGAGAGACCGATCCTTCTAGCAATAAAAGGGGAACCATGAAAAAGTGAATTCAATCATTCTACAACTCTTCTCAATAAGTAATTGGAGCTCACGTCCGCGGACATTTTCTCTCTCGTGCGTGTGCATAGCAGCCGGCAGAATAAATCATTAGATACTTTCGGCAGTGGGTATATCAGGGATGGGAACCGGCCTTGCTGATGTCAAAGCGGGAAACAATTCAAAAAAGGAGGCAAGAGACAGAAAAGATTACGCTCACATGGAATTGACGATGATTCGCCTGGGGAAAAGAAAATGAAGAAAAATCTCGATCGTTTCCCCCCAGACTTTGGTCTTATGGAAAGTCGACATTTAGAATGATGCGAGATTTAGAAATACGCATGCCGGATGACAAGTAAGGAAAAGACTAAAAACGTGAAATCAAAAACGTAGCGAAATAGAAGAGGCTTCATTAATTCTTTATTTGACAGCCGAGGGGTGGGACGTGATAGCCAAACTTATTGACGCATGTTACCCAATTTTCCTTTCATTTAAAAAATTCATAGACCATAAGTGCAAATGCGCGCAGCACTGGCGCAAATAATGAATAAAAAATCTACATAAAAAAATTAAAATTAAAAAAAAAGAAAGAAATTTAAAAAAAAACCTTCTTCTGTTCACACATTAGGAGCATGATACTCGGAATCAAAACCAAAAAATCACGTATTCCAGGAAAAATCAATTAACTAGTCAACAATCAGCATAACTTTTCGCTTCAAGTTGCTTCTTATTGTTTTCCGGCAAGGTCGGCGGGTATAAAATCCGGAACAAGCTACTGGGACTGGCAGCGTTCCGCCATCAACATTTATTTAAACCCGGAAAAGCCGAGGGAATCTATACAATTAAACGCAAGTTCATTTCGAGGAATGAAGGAACGAAGCCCAATGGAATAAAAGCTAATACTCATGGGTGCGAGCGGGCAGGATGGGTGAGGAGGGCGTCGCAAACAAGTCCGACAAATTAGACCCTCATTGATACATCACACAAGCGAAAGAGAAATTGAGACGACGCCGGAACCATCCGGAGAGAGCGGGGAAAGCCTCCGGCTGCCGACATCAATCTGACCGATTAGACCGACACCGCTGCCGACGCCACTTTGCCGACAATCAAGAGCGACGACTTATACAGCCAAAGGGATCACCGGGGTGATCCTCTACACAACGCCGTACAGCAGCTATATGCGTATACTCGCGCTGACCCGTGTCCAAACTCTCTTCAGTCTCCCGACGAACGCCGAGTATTTCGCCCACCGCTGGACGCCCCAATTCCTCTTCCCTTTTTTTCACGAAAATGGCATTAATGAAAACCCATTTGTCTACGTTATCCAGGAGAGCGCGCGTGTAAGACAAGCGTGCAAAGAGATAAAGCTCCGCCCCAATCCCTCCTACCTTATATCAGGCCAACGGAGGAGGGGAGGAGGGCTAAAAGTGAGCGAACGCACGCGAACAGAGTGTAGAGCAACTTATTGCAGTGTGTCCACTTACTGAATGTAGTGCCACGTACTACTCTTCTATAGGCACCAAAAGGGGTTGATCAAAACAAAAGCCAAAAAGGATTGAAGACTCTTGCATGCCATAGAAAATGAACAGAAAAAAACAAACAAAGACCATCACTTCTCATTCAAACTGTCAGCAGCCCAAATGAATGCAGGAAGGTAGGCACTGCTGGACGGACGGAGGGAAACAAACAAACAAAAACACACAGCATGGCAACAAAAACTAATAATCATAAATTAAGTAGAGTGCGCACATCTACTAAGAACCAAAAAAAAAAGTGTTGGGCAGAAGAGCACATTGAACCCCACGAACTACGCAAAAAAAATTACACTTCTAAGCCTTTTCTTTTATATTTATTTCTCATCTCCTATCCTATACACACACTTGTGGGGCTTGTCTCTGTTTAGGAGCGTCGAGGATGTTGGAAATTGTTGATGTACAGCAGACGGCGCTGTGGGACGTGCAATACTACTCGCGAACCCCCCGCCATTCCCGAGTAATCGTAGACAGAAGAGACCAAAAAAAAAGTTTGCTAAACTACGCAAACACCCACGGAATATAAAAAGAAAAAGGAAAATTCAGATCGATGAAAAAACGAAAGTCAACAATAAATCCGGACGAAACGTGAATCACGCACTTGTGTTTTCAACACTTATTTTTCCCTGAATACGAAGTGCAGACAACTTGGCAGCAATCAGGTGACTGAGAAGCATCTTGTTCCTGTGAGCTTTGTCGTTCTTTCTCAGTATCGACAATCTCCCTCATGTGCACACATATCTGTCACAGTAGCTTTCCGGCAAAAAGGAATGTCGATCTGTTTCATCATTTCGAGCGCACAACTATGCACGCGTTTACGTACCGACTAGACATACGCACGTAATACAATAAAAGACAATAGGAAGCAAGGAAAGAAGAATGATCATTGAGCAAGCGTAGGACTAGGACTAGGACGACGACGTCTACGACGCTTGGGGTGGAACTGGGCCTGGAGGGAAACTGGCGAGAATAAAGACGAGATAGCTCCAAGACACAGGAGGAGGAGGAAAGTTTCGTTTGAAGGCACTAATGAGATTGAAACGTTCCTCGTCGTTTCTTAAGCATTTTCTATATGCTCAGATATTCCTTGCTCCGGAGGCCTTTCCTTGTCGCATTTCTTGGAATGTTTCCCAATTGAACATTGGTGAAATTAGAGAAACGAAAGGCCAGAAAAGAAAAAAGAGAAAAGAAAAAACAAACACCACCACCACCACCCCCAAAAACAGATCAATAAATAAGCAACGCTCTCGCGTGTAATTTGGCTATATAGGGTAGAGAGAAGAGAGTAGAGATAGGCCGCAGCCAAAGAAGAAATAAGCCCGTTTCAAGTTAATTAGGCAGAATGACACATGAACGTCTCTAATACAGCGCCATTGGCTCAGCCTCGGAGACTTGAGTGGTGAATCGCCAGCATCTACCGAGAAATCAAGCTTTAACCCCCCCGCTCCCGCTCGGCTCTCTCCCCGGCCAGCAACTTCCACTGGCTTGACTGCAAGTCATTGAGCCCTCATACAGTTTGCTAGCGGCTATATAGCTGAAGCCCCTTTACCATGTAATAATATGGGGGGGGGGGGCCTTAGAGTCTCACGATCGTTATTTCGCCCGAGTCTAGATTACACAAAAAACAACAACAAAAAAGGCAGCAACCATCGCTTCTTCTTCCTCCTCTTCTTCCCTCTTTTTTTGTTTAATGATTATAGATTAAGACACACAAGCACCACCCCAGTACTATACATCCTCTGCTTGTGTACACACATACACATACTACAAGCAGCAGCAGGCCCTGAACAAAGAGACATTGAACTTGCTAATGCCCAGAATGTGATAGGCCGTCATTTCTTCACAACTTGGCCATCACTCCTGGGCAAAGAGAGAGAGAAGGGTTATTTAAGCAGAGGGAAGAAGAAGAAAAAAAATCCAATTTCACTTAAAAACTAAAAATAAACAAACAAGATCTTGGCTCTGTACTAGAGGACAGCGTCGAGCTTATAAACACACCGTCGTGACTGAGATCGATTGACGTGCGGTGCCTGGCGCTCCGCACGTCAAAAAGTCTGTATCAAAGCGTAAAAAGTTGGAATGATGAACACGCCAATCATTTCAAGTTCGGGGAGGATATGAGGAAAAAAATAGAAAAAAAAACTGTAATGCTTTTGCGAATATAAATGCCAGAGGGTTCTGCGGGCTAGCAAACGTCAAAATTACAAAAAGAAAAACTGAAAGCGGCCGAGCGAATATAAATTAATGGGGATGGTGTGTGTGTGTATAAGAAGAATATCCCTAATGCAAACTGCTGGCCACGATTCCGACAGACAAGTTTTTCCCCATAGACCTATAGGGGGGTGATAGAGATTTATACTCTTACGGCTTCCAGTAGTAGCAGCAGCAGTAGCGGCACAAAAAAATAAAAAAATAAAAGCGAAGAGCTCGACGCATCGTCTTTTGATCGCAGGAGCGCGAGGAGCAAAAGGATTGAGTTATGCACCAGCGTCGTTGCCAAATTGTCGCCGATCCAGCATTTTTCCCGCCTCCTGACCCCCCCCCCCTTCTATTCCCTGCACTAACACCAACGAGAGCACTCTCTCTAAAAAAAAAGAAGCAAGTTGAGAGATCCCCGAAGAAGAAGAAGAAGTTCGCTCGAGTAGACGAGGATGAACTAACTCAACTCAGACTAAAGAAAAGTTTTGGGGGGGGGGAAATACGAAAAAGATGGATGGACCAGTCACGACGATGAAAGCAACGCACCAATGCTTCTCCACTTTATTTTTTTTTCTCTTCTTTTTCAGAGCGATATTACCCTTGAAATTTATTTTTATTTTCTTTACTTCCAACAAAAATCCTTTTCGCCATGAAGGGTGGAAAAAAATCTGAGCAGCGGATTTTGTCTTAGAAAAAAAGTAAAAGGAGAACAATTTTTCCAAACACGGACAAACTGTTGGGCAACCGATTGTCGATTTTTCGTAGGCACTAGTCTACAGTCCGATGCCTTATCGTGGATTTCGCCTGCCGTCATTTATATTCTTCTTTGCAATCCCTCCCACATCTTGTGGTTTCATTCTTCCTGGGCCGCCCTGAATTTGACGTCTCATTCGTCTCTATTGAACCGTTTCTACGGGTCGTGCGCCCCCCTCCAACTTGATGGGATTTCCTCTAGTTCCTTCTTTTCCATTTCTTTGTGTGTATATCCCTACATTCCTTCCTTCCTTCCTTCCTTCGCTCGTGCCGCCTAGTCTTTTCTTTTCTACAATTGGCCAAAACCTATCATAAACTCGAGGCGGCGGCACGTTCTCTGGTCGTGGCTCGGCTGTCGATCGCAGATTCCTTCCCGGGTAAAGAACAAAAAATAAAAAAGTCCAGCCGTGTCCGGATTTTTTTCAAGCCACCCGTCACTTTCGGCCGGCGACACAAGGAAGAAGAAGAAAAAAAAACACGGTGTGTCAATGACCGAGTCACATCACGTCTTCGTGACCGATACGTCCGTTTGTCTATAGCAAAGAAAATACTAGGGGGCCCATCAAAGAGAACTAAAGCGCAGCAGAACAAAAGAGTCAAAGACATCAAAAGAAACATCATCAAAAGACCAGGAGAAAAAGGTGTGGGAGTCCAATAGGTTGTTGGATGTGCCTAGGCTATAATAAAGCTTTCTTTTTTTCTTTTCTCCCCATCAACGACATTGTCGCATTACCGTCATCCACACGAGGTGGGGGGAGACCAAGACCGACATCTTCCATTCCGTTTTTTTGCAAGAATACTACAATGACTCCATGCATTTTGACACTGTTAGCAGATGTGATTGGTGGTAGCTCGCACGCGGTGAAAAGAGAAGTAAACTTGTAACCGCGTACGAGTTGGGATCCTTAGATGAACGACAGAGGGGAGGAAAAATTGGTTTTCGATTGTCACAATCGCGCGATATTCACGTCTCATATGATTCTCCCCCATCGTTCTGGGAAGGAAGGAAAAAAACGTGAAATCCCTAAAGAAGGGCAGCATGCTGGCTGACGCCAACAAATATTATGTCGAAATAATAAAAAAAAAAGAAAAAAAGACGGTGAGATTCTGTGTGCCACTGTGGCCTTTGCACGTCTCCAGCACGTCGTCGTCGTCGTCCCAGCGGGTAAGAGAGAGAGTCAACCCTCAGACAGCGATCCAGTGTGTATAGAGAAAAGAGAATAGTAGCAGTCGTAGCCTTCTACCGTGGCTATCAACCCCTTCTCTATTTTGTCAATTCAGTTCGAGTAGAGAGTAAAGAACTCTCTCTGCGCGTACATGTACGGTCTGCCCGCCTACGTCGAATTAGGGCAAGGACAAGAAAATAAAGGGAGAACAGCGTGACTCCCGTCCGTCTCCATACAGTGGCGCACAACCACTCTATTGGCAATTTTATAGACGTTAGAAGTATAGGACACTGTCTGTGTGTAGGGCGCAGCGGTTATATAATAATTGCCTTTCCTCGGGTTACTGAGCCACCGCCCATATTACACGCTCAGTTCATTTATCCTCAGCTCCTGCCGAGAGACGCACGGATCGGACAAGAAAAGAATAACTCTTGCGTCGTCTTTTGACGTCCAAATAACTCTGACTAGACTCAACATAAATATGCCACCAGAAACTCACTGTCCGTCTCCACTTGTGCGCCTATATCTACGTGACGGCAGACGGAAAGGAGAAGATACAACAGACTGTCGACCTAAAATCGTGACTCACGTCTTGCAATTACAACCCAGCTGGGCCTCCCTGTCCTTTTTCTTCCCACTTTAGTTTCTCCAATTTTCAGCTGTACAAGTTATCTACATCATAGTCGTACTACTACAATTGCACACATCTGACGGAAGAAGAAAAAAAAAAGAAAAATCTCATTTGCCATCGATCAAACAGGTTTCTTTTTCTTTGTAGGGTTTAGCACCCGTCCATCTTTTAGTTTGCAGCCGATGGCTCCAAGCGTCAATTGCGAAAGACGTCACGAGTGTTGACCAACGTGAGCAAACGGATGCCGCCGCCCAGATCACAAGTGAAAATGAAGGGACTGGCCAGCGGGTGAACCGCAAGATCAAAGCGTCTGGACAATTCCGTAATAAAGTCAACATCAACGCGGACGGTGGGCGGCGGGCAGCAGAAGATATCGAATTATTTTAAAGGTTAAAGGATAGATATAGATGGCGTGGTTTTGTTGACACAGTGAGAAACGACAAACACACAACGCGCACCGATTACTCTTGTACATATATGTACACAGTGTGACAAACAATAGCGACGATGGCCGGAAGAAGAGCCGGCGCTTAATAAAAGAAAAGGGGTAAGAAAAAAAAATCACCTCTTTTCTTTTAATAATTGAATTGTCCCTGACGCCATCAACTGAGTGATGGACCTCGCCGGCAAGGAATATTTCACAAAAATCGACAACTACCACATAATCACTCAGTTGCCGTTGTGCGAAAAAATAAGATAAAAAGAATAACCACTCGGATCAAATGAAGAGTTGTATGCGAATGAAGGAAAAAGAGAAATAAGAAAAATAAGAAATTTTTTTTCAGGTTTTTTCCTTCTGTCTTATCGGGAAATGACAGGTCCCAACATCACATGTACAGGCACGCTAGCAATAGCACTCCACTCCATTTCTATCTGACAGAAATCGAAAGGCTTTCACGGAATCTGCAGCGTTCAAAATAGAAGTCTGAAAGCCAAATGTTACTACACGAGACAACTCTGCGATGGGGAGACAAAGGCAACAAATGTTTTTTTTTTTTCCCTTTCAGTTCAAAGGAAAGCACTCTCCCATTCTCCATCTGAATAGAATGATGGAAACAGCGCAGTAGTGTATCGATTCACCTTGTCTACCTCTCCAGCTGCAAAATCGGAATAACACCCGTGAAAAGAAAGGTGTGCGACAACCATCAGCAATGTTCTAGTCTTTGACGATGAACGAAAATTTTAATCATACGTGGGTGGCAAAAGATAATAATAATAAAAAAAAATGAATACACGACACACGCCCATTTTTATAATAAGCGATAAAAAAAGGGGAAACAACCTGTTAACATGTTAGCCCCCAAAGAAAAAGAGGCCGAGCCAAGAGGGTGCACACGGCCCGGAGCGCACAGAGTTGGTCTAGTTTCGTGCATCACGACACAAAACTAAAACAATTCTGATAAAAGAACAAAAAATCAAAAGGAATTTGTGTGTGTTTCGCTCCTCATTTTCCCTGCCACAACACAATGTTTTTTTCTTTCCCGTGAATCGCACGAATGGATGTTATCGAGTCTACGACACATAAAAAAAAAACTCGGATGCGGAATTTAGCCAGGCGATGCTAACGACAGCTGCGTGGCAGACTATCCACCAGAACCTAGAAGCAAGTACATCAAAATACGGCACGTGACGCGGGCACAACACACACACACACACATCAGGCAGTATACAAACGAATATTCCAGGAAGACGAAGATTCAATCACGGCTGCAGCGACAGTGCTAACAAAGAGGTGAAGACTTGCCTTGGTTTGTGATGGATAAAGCAGAGGGAAAAACGGAGACTCGAGAAGAAAAAGTTGTCAGTACCTAACATACATAAACATATAATAGCAAATATAATAATCTAGAAACCAGCGGGGTAGAGAGCGATATTCTTCCACTGGAGTTCCTGCTGTCTGTCACCCAAAAATTTCTGTGCAGAGCTATTTTACATTCAAAGAAAGATCCAGGTGGGCCAGCAGTTGAATAATACGACGCCCACTTTCCATAGAAGCAAGCTTCTTCCGTTTTTTTTTTCTTCTCCACTGATCTCTACTCTTCTTCTTCTACTTGTTTTCTTTCCCCCACCCAATGCTTTCACGACGACTAGAGCAAAGAACTGAACTAGAGATATTTTGAATTCAGCCACTTTCAATGGTATTGATCTGAGGTGCACGCCCTTTTCCCTTCTACTCTGCATCCAGCTGAGCGTCCCTGAGAATATATTCTTCTAGAGTTTCGGAGGTAGATATAAAATGCATGGACGTTAGTATCTGTCGACGAAATAGAGCAGCAGCAGCAGCGCTACCCCGGGTTTATACACAAGTCTAGTGCACATAGCTAAACCATAGATTTTTCTCACGCTGTAACAGACAGAGCGCTTTGGCGACAAACGCAAAATAACATAAAATAAAAAAACGTCAGCAGCAAACACCTACACCTTGGTATGTAATACGCATTGCACTCCTGGTCTATCCACTGAAAATGGAGTTAGACATCGCGGTTATTTATTGGCCAACATTTTGAGAATTCAAAAGCAACGACGCATGGATGGGTGGCGCAAATGTCCGCAATGGATTCCTGTCGGAAAATCGACCAGGCAAAGAGAGTGGGTGTTTTATTTATACGAAGATGGCGTAGCATGGAATCATCTATACTTGGGTGTGTGCAGTCTAAATTTTCTTCCTTTTTTATTTAAGCATGAATATAAATAGGGCCAAGCAACTATGCCCAGTGTGGCCAACACAGGCGACGCTCGGCAACGAATTAGGGAAATGTCGCCCATGAATGGGAGACGGCAGTAGCAGTAATCGAGTTATCTATGATAAAACCAAGGAATTATCAAGCAACTGCGCCCTTCGAATAATCGTGAATTTCCCCAGCCAAGATACAACAAGCGACTCGATCCTCCAAAGTTTATGCAAGTCGTTTACAACAAATGAACGACAGAAAAAAAGCGCAGCGCAACAAACAAGCGCCAACTTACCCATGACACTAGAGGAAGATGATTACGTCAAAGAAAACGAAGCAAAACACGTCCAAAATAACGTGGAAATTACCGGAGTATGCCAAACAGTCCCGTCGAACCGTGTTTTGTTTTTATGAACGACGAAACTGTTGCCCTGCGAAAGTCCGATCAAGAAAAGTGAAACAATTTCGCTCCCAGATTACAGTTACAAAGCAAAAGCGATTTCTTTAGTAAATTTTGAACATTTGACGTGCATTATTAGCCCGAATTCAGTCAACCTAGGAAAACTTGGGAGAAAATAATGAAAAAAAGGGACTCTATTGTGTAACCTTTCCTGGTATTGCAAGGATGGAAGCGATCAATATGCACCGTATAGGTTTCATAAAGACAGCGTCCGAGAGGTGAATAGACTCGACACAGCAACAAGAAACAAAATAAACTTTTTCATTTGTTGTTACCTTTGGCTACGAAACAAAACAAATCCAAAGCGTTCGTGATCGACATCAATATATCCACCGAATTACACATACCAACAATTTCCGAGCTCCCAGCTGTAAAAACTTCCCAGAATGTCTTTTTTTTTAATTATTGCTGATTTCGATTGTTGGTACATCTACGATATCAATCCACCTGGAGACCATAAGAGCACACACGTCAATACAACCGTTTTCCTTTTATTCCACCCCCTACAGCTTTCCAAGAACTATCGATTTCACTCCCGAACGTGGTCTCTATGTATAGTTTAGAAGGATCAACGACAAGGATATATCTAAAGAAAACATTCATCATTATCAGTGCCAGAAAGAAAAGAGCAACTCCTTCAGTAACGCGGGGGAGAGAAAATGAAAGATTACATCCCATCCATAGGCTGCAAGCGAACCAACATATTCAACACGTCCTCCATCAATTCAAGTGGGGTTAAGATCGAAAACAAACAACAACAAAAAAGAAAACCTGCGACTATATGGAACGGAGGACCTGATTTCACAGTTGATTATTCTCTCTTCTCGTTTGCCCTAGTGAAACATTATGTTGGCATGGAGAATTCAAGCATTTGACCAACGCATAGCAACATTCAACTCGGTGGAACTCTTGGACGACCATCTTGTTACCATCCACAGATGACGGAGTAACAAATGTAAAATCATTTCAATAAACAGCCGGTCAAAGTTGGAAAATAAAAAAAATAATAAATCGAGCATTTGTGAGCACTGGGGGGGACGGAAAATGCCTGATTCTGGGGTACCGATTTTTCGTTAAATTACCTTGTTACTAGGGCCATGGCGATCATGGGAAACGTGGGTTTTTGGGTGGGAAAAAGTTAAATCTTTATCGAAGGACATCGACACAGCGAAAACAAACAAACATTTCCATTTTGGAGGGTTTGGCACGAAAAAAATTTGCCAATATCGATCGCAGTTCCACTGAATAATTAAACGATTCACGACTTACCGAAAATCGAATCGATACAGGCCCAGAAATCTGCAAACGGATGATGACGGATGATGGCGGGTAATGGCGGATGACCAGCACGTTTTCAGCAGGCGGTCCATTGTCAGGAACAGCCACAGCAGCCAGCGTAGAATTCAGTTGTTTCAGTAAACGCCTTTTTAATAACACGGAATGTACGGTCTGTGCACACGATCAAAGTCACACAGTTGGCGTTGGTTAAAAATTCACAAAATATCAAATGTTTAGACCACAGAGAAAAGGACCTCCACACTCCACTGCGAGACAATTTCAACTGACCACCATCACCATCGATGCAAATTGAATGATGGGATAGAGGAGGATGGGTCGACTAAATGAAAAATAACCGGGGGAAGGGTCAGAAAATAGTAATCACCCCCACACCACCCAAAAGCCACGTGGCCCTCCCCCCTTTATTTAAATATCTATCAACCCCCTGCACGAAAGAAATGCATGAAAATAAATTTTAAAATAATTCGATACCACTGACTTTTGATGTCTTTAAACTTATCCTCACGTGTACTGTACAGCTCGGGTTACTTTCAAATGGATTTCAACAGCCAGAAAAGATGAAAAATGGGAAAAAGAGAATCATCATCTTGACTCACGATTGTTCCCAACAGATGTATAAAGCTTCTTCTATTCTTTCTTTCGTTCATTCATCTCCTCCCTTTTTTTTGCCGTGAGGTGGCGGGATCAAGTCTCCGATATCATGAAATTCAAATCAGCAAAACGTTATATATATAAAAAGGTCACCGGCGGAGAATAACGCCAGCGCACATTGATAGAGTTTTGCATCCGGATTAGATATAGGCCAAGCAGACGTATAATGTTATCGGCTGCTTCGGGAAAAAAGAAAAGTCGCCGAATTTATTTCCGATTTTCTGACACTTCAATTGGGCGGCACTCTAACGTGTGTAGTGTTGTCTGCAAGGCTCTGGCGGCATACCGTAACTATTACATAAATATATATATCACTTCTTCTTCCACCAATCAGATACAGTCCCTCTATATACTTATTTAGGCTGCACTTAGTAGACCGTCTGGAAATCTTTTTTTTTGCTTTTCTTATTACGTGCACGCACTAGACTTGATCTGGCTGGATTTTGCGTACATCTCTAAGAATTATAAACAAATTTCGTCAATAATTAAATTCCGGCCAGCCGTACGGGTTTGCAGTATGGTACAGCCCGTTGATGCATATTATTAAATTTACAATTTGTTCGTTGCTAAAGTCTCGCAAATCCTTTGAAAGCAATGCGACTTGCATTCGAGACATGCTCTTTCCTCCCGTCGACAGTACAATAATACAAAATTCAGTATTTTTTTAAGTACACTCTCTCAACTGCAACTTTCGTTTATTATTAGCCTTTCATCCTCTCCTTTTTTTTTGCTCGAGTATTTTTAGAAATTTCCCAATTGCGTCGTTGTGAGCAATGCAAATGTAGTCTCGCGACGCCACAATAGTATGCTAATTTCGGTTGGATATATACCTACTTATCGGAGTCTATTGTCAGTTTGCTTGGGTCTTTCAAATAATTGGCGGCTAAGGAAAACTTTGGGGTTGCGTCTGTAAAATGCTGGTTGAAAAGTTCACAAGGTCCGTGACGGCATTCAAACGAAATCGGCCAATTAACAGAGCTCGGCAGAAATATAAGTAGTCGGAAGGAAATCGAAGAATGGCAGAAGATTATTTTCACTAAGGGTATAAGATATTCAAACAAAAATCAACGTGACTGATGTGGGCGAAAAAGCACGGAAACAAGAGGATGAGAAAGATAGATATTTGCATGTCAACTATCTTGGGAGCGTTTGGCAACCGTGTCTGATGCAATCATTTCTATACTCTGGCGCGCGTTACACACGCACAATCAAGATCGTAATAGAAAACAAAAAAGATAAACTAAAAAGAATAGGCTTTTCGACTGAATAGTTCAGGTGTATTAATGTTAGTGCGCATGCCCGTTTGGTGATTAAACCCACACGAATTAAACCGGGCAAGATTTAATCGGAATGGATCGCGGAAGCCGACAACCCGTCTCGTTTGAGTCTTCTTGTCTTTCTGGGAAATAATTTCGCCCAACGATATTTAGTCGCATTCACGGTTGAAATTTCGAGTGTTTTCTCTTCCGGGGGTTTATTCGTTCAACGTTCGCCAAATCTTATAACCACGTCGCGTTATTTATTTCTTTTTTCTCTCGACCAAAAAATCCATCCAGCGCAACTTTTTTCTTCTTCCGTCCGTCCTTCATTTAGCCGAGCCGCAAAGGATATCCTACAGTTCAAATATAAATGGGCGGGACATATAATCCGCGATGATCCAGCATTTCAGACAGCCATCCAGCAGATACTAGCAGCAGCGCATCATTTTCGTTCCATATATAAGCGCCGTCTATAGTTGCGTGTGGCGCTCGACTGGCGCTCCACACTTGGAAGAGTTTTCCCCCGGCCATAAGGACCATAACGAGGCAGGAGGAGCGCGGGACCTGCACGTTCGGGTAGTTTGGGCCATCACACACGAAAGGGAAGAAAAAAGAAAGAAGTGCGAAAGAGGCCAGCGAACATCCAGCGAACATCTTTTCTGGGGCCCTCCTGTGTTTATGTCCTTTTCTTCTTTTATTTTCGTCTACTTTTTTGTTTCCCTTTCGCTCGATCAAGTGGAAATAAAAAAAGAAAAAAGGGACAGAGAGGGATTTACGTGCACGGGAGGAACACAAGGAAAAAAAAAAAAGGGAAGTCCGCCTAGGATCACAAGACTTGATAAGGTTCCTCAATATATACGCAAGGCCCCCCCCACGTCACTAAAGGGCGGATGACGCCAGTCAGGGTCCCCCCACCCAATAGCCAATCAGCCGAAAATAGGCAATCAAGTGCAATAAAAAGACACATTTTCTACACGCGCAACTGGAACGTGCAGGAAAGAGGACAAAAAAGAAGAAAAAAGGAATCAGTTTCAAATCTTTCTGCCACCGTCCAATCAGTCGATTTTTCTACTGTCAAAAAAGAAAAATGCAAATCTGCTTATCATATCATTTTTCAACATCACAAAAAAAGGTTTCATGCGAATTTTTGTTCCCCCTAATAAAAAGAATCGATGGCAACTGAATTTTATTTTTCAGGTATATTACGCAAAAGACCGCAGACTTGACTTTGGTGGTTTTTGGGTGGAAAACCTGCGAGTTGCGGAAGCTCCTGGAATCGCAGCCAACACATCGCCGACAGTGGAGTATATCGTCAAGAATTCATCACGACAACCAAACTGAACTTTTTGGGGCGTCTTTCGACTACTGCTGCTGCTGCTGCTGCTTCTGTGTAGTCGGTTGTAGGACGTGTGTCTGCAGGCGGTTCTCGGCAGTTTGCAAGACCACTTAAGGGAATTGGAGCGAGACTGAATAATTTACGATTTAACGAGGGAACGTCAAACCCATTGAACAAGTCCTTGCGACGCCAAATAATACATTTTTTTCTTTTTAAATTATTCTTTTCTCGTGAAAAGATGATGATGTCATTTTCGGCTCATCGAGGCTAACCACCCATTCTTATCTCTCGTCCTCCACCGTCTAAAAATAGTCGAAATCTTTTGTTCCCCATTTTTACCTTCTTATAGCGTTTTGAATTTGTACGAGGATTGATTAATGGCACTTGACATTTTGACGTTTTCCCATTCCGCGGATCTTGCATGACATCTTTAACTGCTGAAAAGGAGATTTTTGAAAAATATAAAAATCATTTCGAGTCGAGAGCAATCTTAACAGCTTCTTCCTGGAATCAGCTAAACCAAACGGGGATGTTAGATCGCTGATGATATCTCAGCTCGCGATAAGTCAAATCAATAAATAGGAACGTGATTCCGAATACGAAGATATAGTGTATTTTTATTTGTACTGCATGTATATAGGCCTCACCGACTGCAAAAATGTATAAAGATCGAAATCATCGTCATCATCTCTTTAATTATTTTATGTTTTTTTTTTTTTAAATTTCGTTTGCGAATTTGTAGTAATGATTTTCTTTTTGTTTTCTTGAAAGAGATTTTTTTTGCGGTTGATGACTGATGCCAGAGATAATATACATGTATTGGGATTGGTGGAGCATAGGCTCTACGATATCTAAGCAAAAAATATTTGAATTTTTGTTTTTTTTTTTTAATCCATTTCGAATTTCAGGTTCCGGAGAAAAAGAGAGGCATGACATCAATACAAAATTTTCTTTTTTTTTTTCTTTTTAACTTTCCAAGTGGGTGTGGTTTTTCAGTTTTTTTTTGTTTTTGTTTCTCGATAGGATTTGTTTGTTTTATCGGGGGAGAATGGGGATGGAAAAGAAACGACACAATTTGAGGACCACACAGAGACGCACACAAACACTTATTATTTTATTACTATGACATACGGTTAGAAGATTTTTGAAAGAAACTCGACACGTTGGGGGGCGGGGGGTGTGGGGATCGAAAATGAATTTCCTTTGCTTGCTTTTTCATTTGTTTTGCGTAGTACGTGTGAAATGTGTGTGTGGGAGATGCGCGCGCGCTCAATGGAAGGAGAGAGTTGTGGACTCGAAGGGTGGCGGAGAGTAGAGAGAGATTTTTCAAATTGTTTTGGCGGGGTGATGCTGAACTCGGATTGTAAATTTTTGAAGTAAAAAAAAAATTTCGTTTCCCCAAACAGATAAGTGATTAAGGAGCTCTATACGTTCTAAAAAAAATGCAAACTTCATTTGCGGGAGAAGGGATGTGATAAATATTTTGTTTGTAATACGTTCATCCAGAGACTGGACCAAAAATAATAATAATAGAAAAGAAAAAAAGTTTCACGTCTTGATTGCTGTTACTATTTTTGTTTTCGAAAAAGGACCCGTATGTGATGCGTTGCAATCAATTAGTATAGAAAAATAGGATGAGAGAGGAGGGTAGGTAAGGTAGATTGGTTTCTGTGTTGTGTAATAATAATAATATTTCATATATAGACGCTTTTTTAATATACGGCGATGCGGATTTCTGTTGTTTTTCTTTTTCTTTTTACGCCATTTAAGAAGAGGAAACGATAAATGAGATGGATTTCCGCTCCGAGGCGAATTTTAAAAAAAAAAGACAATCGACCGAGATATATAAACGAAAAAACAGGTTAAACAGATGAGGGTTCTGTAATCGGACGCTCCGCGAAATTCCTAATCATCTAAACTAATCGCTTCTATTTCTACTCCGATACGCGACGATATTTTACGACGGTGCAATAAATCTTCTTATCTTTATCTCTCATGTAAGACGATGCGAAAATATATAAACGATCGACTGAAACGCGAAAACAAAAAAACAAAAAGAAAGAAAGAAACAATCTTATTGTACTACGCGGTATTATTATTTCATGCCGAGAGGGAATATATAAGACCAAACGAACGTTGAGGTACTTTAAGCATATGGGTTAGATTTGTTTTGTTTTGTTTGTTTTTCGTTCTTATTTCACGAGAAAAGATAAAGAGAGAAAAGAGTTTACATTGAAGAAATCAACGTGAGAAAAAGGAGAAGACGGTAGAAAAAAGAAACTTTGCCAACCACTAAAAGATCCGAGAAATAAATCAAAGAAAAAACAGTTCCCTTTAAAGACTTTGCGAAATCTTCGAGTGAACTTTTATTTGTCCTCCTCTTTTGTTATGTCTCGAACTTAACCCACAGTTTAAGCTAATGAAGAAGGAAAAAAAATGGGTACTTTTTTTTTTTTTTGTCTTTTTGAAATTTTTTAAACAAATATGATCAATGCGACGTTATTGAGGTAGACACAGTTTCATTCCCATATTTCAATCAACCCACAACGGTAATAATAATAATAATAAAAAAAGAAAGAAACGCGAAAACTCATGGGAGAGGCCCTTGTCCGCTTCTCCATCCAATTGGGAAGAATTTATTTTGATGAAATAGACAATAGGGGAAAGAAGAAGAAGAAAAAAATATTGAAGAGTCTCGGGCTGCATGGGCAGGGAGAGATAACGGGGAGAAAAAAAAAAGAAAAAAGTTGAGAGACAGAGACGGGATTGAATAGTTTTCCTTTTTTTTAGACCCCCACACACCCACAGAGAGAGAGTGAATGTGTGTCTGGCACGGGCTGGTGAAAAATTCTCTAGGGCCATCATCATCGACGTCGAGAGCGAAGCGTCGGTGGAGGAGACATTTGACGTCGTTCGTATCCTCCGTGCAACTTTTCTGTCTTTTCCTTCGGGACTTGCCAGTGAGGGAAAGCCCAGAAAAAAAGGGAAAAAAAAATCTATTTGTCAAAATTGGAAGGGTCCCCAGAAAAGATAAAAGAAAAACTAAATAACTAAATATTAAAAAAAAAAAAAAAAAGTTGCCATAACGTTGGGGAGCAGTAGTACGTGGCGGATGGAAAAGGGAGTGGCTCACTCGGCCACGGGGGTTGAAAAATGAGAAAAAACAGACGAAACGGCGGTCATCCGAGAGAAAAAAAGAGCTACGGAGCAAGGAACATTCAGGAGGAAGAACGGCGACGGTTCTCCTTATTCTTCTTCTTGTGACAGTATACACACAAGAATTCTAATCTATTGATGGATGTGTCTATGTACTTTACTTACAGTATATAGTAGTATATATTATATGAATGGAGTCGATGGGCAAGCGAAGCTGAGAGGGAGATTGTGTGACAGAGAAAAAAGAGAAGAGAGAGAGAAAAAAAAGTAGTTTTCTTTTTTATAAGGTACTTTCTAGAAGTAGCAGGATGTGTATATGTATATATTCTTCATGTATAAAATAGGCCCGAGAACGTTTCCAATTGAGCTGGACAGAGGCCTGGACGGCAGTAAATCTTTTTCCAAAAAAAGAATAAAAGAAATTTTCTTCATTTTCTTCTTTTTTTAAGAAAAAAAATTTACAATAGTTTTACCAAAAAATTTGTGTCTGCCATTCATCTCTAAAAAGACATAAATCTATATATAATATATGCATCCTTGTGTTGTACTTTTAGTTTTATGTCAAAATGATTCGTAGCGCAATGTTTGATTTTTCTGGTCATCGAAAACGAGGGGCGGTATTATTCTCCCTCCCAGCGGGGAAAAGAAATTGAAAGAAACGAACGATAATTAATCAGAATATTTAACGGATAAATACGTTCACGGACAAAGAGAAAAAGACAAAAAAAAACGGTCGCATTTCTCTAGAGATTGTCATTCATTTTACGTGAATGACGCCACTCTTCCAAAAGTTTGTTTTTGTTGTTGCCTTCGATCCTGAATAGAATTCAAAGAAAAAGAAAAAAGAGGATGGAGAGAAGCGAATATGATTTACAGCTGGGGCCGGAATACAATAGAATAAAGTCGTTCCTTGTTGATTCATTCCATCGGCGGGGGATTTCCGCCAGGCGGACCCCGAATGAGAATCCCAATCCAAACACACACGCAGAGACACACACGCAACGAAATTTGTAGAGTCTTTCTACCCTGTTTACACGAGCGAATGGCATCGTCGACGAATTAAGCGAGGCAAATCGAAAGATGGGTGGAAAAAAAAAGGAAAAGAACAAACAAACCAGCAATCGTCATTCATCCATCGCAATCAAACTCGTTCACCTCCCAGCGATTTCACACAAGCAAACTCGACGAATATAAACTGTACAGGTACTCAACGACAAACAACAAACAACAGAACCCGACAAACAAGACGTAACAAAAAACAAATGTTTCTCACATTTTTTCTTCTTCTTCATCTTTGCAAAATATTTTTGTACGCGCTTGTCATCGAATATTTTGTTTGCATGTCTGTTTTTTTTGTACTGATTCAAACCCGTCTCTCTTAAAAATACGAAATCAAAAAATGGCATCCGCACACGCGCAGGAGAAAAAAAAATAAACAAAAATGTCAAAGCCACACGACGAATTTTCTCTACAAGAGGCACAAAACCCAAAAGCGCCGCTTGTCGCCAACTACAACATCTTCGAAATGATTTCTCACAAAAAAAAGGGATTCGCTCATTCAACGCGACGATGATGAGGGGAAAAAAAGCCAAAAAAGGCGACAGAGAAAACAGGAACTTGATTGAGAAGAAGAAAAGAGAAAAAGTTTTAACCTAGATTTGATCGATCTGCCACTCTGTGAGGAGAGATCAACAATTTAAACGGCATGAAAATAATTTTGTTTTTTTAAAGATCGTCGTTTCCATTTGATGGTGTGGGTCCTATTCTATGAGTTGATGATTTCACCCGTAATGAATAAAGGGGTTGAATGTAGAAAAAAAATGGGTGGTGATGGGGGAACATGGAGAGGAGAGCTGGGTCTAATTTAAGAGCTTGAACACCGACAATTTTGTAAATTATGAAGGGATTCCTGTTCTTCCTGAGATGAAAGAGTCCAGCATGAGGATTTGATTTCAAATATTTTGTCTGTCGCTTTTCGTTTGTTATTAATAATCTTCTTTTTTGTTGTTTGCGAGGTTGTTTGTTTGATAGGCCAAAATCGGTCGAGCATGTTGGGAGGGGCGGAAAAAAATATTTTAAATAAATAAAACGTCTGACCGGAATGATGGGAAGGTCACGAGTTTTGATGCGCTTGACCGTAGTGGGGGGGCAGAGAGGTAGTTACGAGCTGCGGTGATCATTTAGTAACTACAGACTTAAGATCCTCTCAATCAAATGTAACGGCATTAATGAATAATCAGGGAAAATGGTAAATAATTAACGGATGAGGTGCTGAGCGAGAGGAGTATCTATAGCTTAAGAGAGAAGGTGGTGGTGGTGGATGTGGAGGAAGGTGTGTGTGTGAAATTTCAGTTTGTTTGACACCAGTCGACGATGGAGTGCAATCGGAGGTAGACGGGATCGGAGGGCGCGCACGCAAAGAGCCGAGCAAACGTCACGAAATATTTCAGATATAATGAATGAATGATTATATAATAATAATATGTACCTTTGTAAACTAGCGAGTTCATAGGGATCGGAGGAGCGGTAGGAGAGGTATTTCGAGAGAGAGACAGAGAGAGAAACGGCTGCATAAAAAGGATGGAGGAAACAGGCCCTGAGAACGGTGTGTGTGTATGTGTGTGTGGCAGAGTTGAACCCGGTGAGAAAGGGAAATCTTTTCTCCTAACTGCAAACCAAAAAAGATTTCCTCGTCCTCCGCAAACGCTGGTGCTGGGATGCGGATGAATCCAAATGTCCCGGGACAGTCAACGACGAACTCAACGGACCGACGTCACGTTCATGGGCGTCTGCGAGTTGGGCGTCGGCGACGAATCCTCGCGACTGCACTGACTGCCGCTGCTGTTGGACTGGGACGACGAAACGTCATAGTCGTAAGTGAACTGGTGCTGAGGCTCCTTGTCCCCCGTCTGCATGGCCGTCTGATCGGGCGGCTGGGCCGCCGCCGACGTCGCAACCAACTGCTGCTGCTGCTGTTGGACGGCTCCCGAAACCTGCTGCATCGACGTCCGGTGGTGGTCAACGCCGGAGCGCGGGCGAATCATGGGCGAACACTTGACTCCAATCGCCTGGCAACGGTTGTTACTTCGGCTCGACCGAGTCTTCCGGTTCATGACTCGCCTATACGGATCTGTTGTTCAAGAAAAAGCAATAAGTAAATGGCAATTTGAAGCTTCGCTTCATCACGCTGGACAAAAAGAAAAGAAGAGAAAAAGCAACAAAAATAGACGATGACTCGTATTGACTTTCCAATTTTCTCAGTTGCTCCTGTATTATGACTTATCACGTTATTTATTATTTAAGGCTATTGTTTGAGCTGGAATAGTTTATTCTTAGTCGTCGTCTGTATCGTACCTGTCCTCATGTGGATGCACCAGAGAATGGCAGTCAGTGCGACTCCGATGACAAACGAGGCCAGGGCGATTCCCACCGTTACCTCGGTGGAAACACCAACGAGAATGACTTGCTGGCTGCCGGGCTGCCCGTTGCCAGTCAGGAGGGAACCGGGTGATGTCGTCGTCTCTCCAGCCGTGTTGATTTCTGTTCAAACAATTTCTCGATTATTTATCATCTTTTCTTCTTCTTCTTCTTCAAGAAAAAGAGAAACAAATGCCGTACTGTTCTGTAGGGAAAAAGTGGCCTTGGCCACCATCCGCAGAGGTCCTCGAACCAGAATTTGCTGCGCCGTCGAAACCGATTCGTCAAGGAAAGGCTTGAGTACGTGCCGGCCGCTGCAGTATTGAGAGGGATCTATGCACTATAAAAGATGGGAGAGAAGAGAAACGATGAAACGAGCTGATTAAGGATTTCCGTTGCACAACTGCAATGTCAGGCGAGTGAGGCGGGCCACAAGAGAGATTAAAAAAGGAAGAGTTCAATTACCATTTTCAAGTTGCCTTGAACTTTGCTGGGCTGGTTCGAGCACAGACCCAATTTGCAGTGAATGTAGAGTTGGCCCAAATCGGCGTAGTCCTTGGAAACCTGAGTAGGGCAGAGAGTAGAGAGTAGATGATAGGAATGTGTTTTGATGTTGTACAGGACATTGCGCAACCGGCACGCACAGATTTAAATAAACAAAAATAAGCTTGTCTTCCGTCTTTTATAAGCGGCTTACGTGGAAACTGAAACCTCCGTCCGAGTCGGCGCGATCGACCTGCCGCATTTGGACGGACAGGTCGGCGGGACAAGTGTTGCGGATGAGAATCAATCGCGGTGGTCTCTCGCTGTCCGAGCTGTTCGACACCCAGCACTTTTCCGTCACGATCTGGATGTAAGACACTGGAGAGAGGCGCATGCAATCAATCGATTAGTCAAACTTATTTCAATGGGAAAATATTTAAAAAATGAAAAAGAGAGAGAAAATGTTGTTCCAGTTATTTTACCTCCGTCGATCCAAGTGCGGACGTGCAGGGTTTCGTCAAAAACCACTTCGGCCTTGCTGGCCTCATTCATGGCGCCGGTGACAACCGGAATAGTCCACTCCTTGTTGCGATGGATCTCCATATGGTAAAGCTCCGTCTGACCCACTGGCAAATCGACATCGGTGTCCTGTCAAAAAATAAAAACCATAAAATTCCAATGAATGTCGAAACTGCCTTCCAAACAAATTCCCACATACCATGACGTTGTCGTCATCCAACTTGTCGCCAAAACCAATCGGGAAATTGGGCTCAGAGTGGCACTGGATGGGGATGGCCACCTGTCGGGCAACACTCGACGGATAGCCGTCCAGTCCCGAGCCCTCAAAGTCTTCGTCGTCGTTCTGTGGGGCCTGGGCGGCTCCCAACTGGATATGAACCTGCGATACAAGAGCGTCAACGATGATAATCGAGTGGGCAAAATGGAAATTTAAAAGTTTCTTCAAATGTACCGCATTCGAGTAGGTGGTCAGTTTTCCGTCGATGCGCGACGTGCTGCCACAGGAGGTGACGTGGGTCCTGACCGTCCAGTGAGTGGCATTGCGTTTGCCGGCACAGCCGCGGTCGTTGAGAAAGAGTCCGATGACGCCCAACGCTTCGGCCATGTTCCTGGGCAGAGCGGCCGTCAAATAATTCGATCCGCATTGAACGCGTACCGACTGCTGCAGAGTCCAGGCCACACTCCGTTGCGATCCGGTTCCTTTTATTTTATTAAAAGAGAAAAAAGATAAAATGAAAACCCTCACGCAATTCACACAGGGTTCATTAGCATAATGGAAAGCACTTGGCACTTGTGTAAGTTTATAAACGCCCATCCGCCCTCCCGACAACAACAACAAAAAACTAGACACAAGATAACGACATCAAAGGATTGAAGCATTTTTGACATTACACCAACAACAAAATGAAATTTGGGAGGGGGGGGGGATGTTAATGTGCTCGTGTCCAATGGCCATTTATCTCACTCACTGCCGGCCGTGAATTGCTCATCATCATACCTCGATTGGGCGTGTGCTGCTGGCCGTAGCCACCGCCTCCGCCACTGCGCTCCAAACTGCGGACGCCCAACTCCATAGAAGGTGAACTGTGGCTGGCAGCTCCGCTGAGGCTCTCGACTTGTTGTTGTGGCGGTGGTTTGCCCGCATCTTCAATAAGCACGTCGACCGAGATGGAGGGGGGGAGAGCAAAAAGGAAAACGACGAGGGCGGATACCCAAAGAAAAAAGAAAAAATACAATTAATAATTATAGGACAAACAAAAAAATTCATTAAGTTTGTGAGTCACTCGGAAACATTCTCTCCCCTCCCTCCCATGACTGTGTGCGCCCCCAGCGCTCACGCAAGACCCAAAAAAAAAGAATGAAGACGTTCTAATTAGCTCCGACTTGTCAGCCGCCGTGATGGACGAGACACAGCTGTTTTCCAGTGAATTGAGCGGATAGGGGTGGTGGTGGGAGGGAGACGATAGACGAAGGAGGAAGAAGAAGAGGACGGATGAGACGAGCGACAACTCTCAAATGGACCCCACATTCTCTCTTACTCGACGATAGAAGGCGGAGTTGCTGCTGCTGCTTCTTGCCGATGACTATCTCGATGCTGTTGGTGGCCGGCGGCGCTTTGACATAGGAGACGGGCGGATTGAGATCGGCCGTCACCGTCAAGATCAAAAGAGCGAACTCTGACGGTAGATTCCAGTTGCTGCGCACGTCGGCCTGTTGCCGGGCCGAAAGTCCGCCAATCTCCACCTGGTGCTCTGCCAGGATCAGGAGCGAGCCCGTCAGGACGGGGGCGGAAGAGACGATCCACACGACAGGTTGGGACGATTTGAGAACCAGGGCCACATCACGCGGCTGACTCATCTCCTCGTCCGCCCATCCACCGGCCGCTAAGTGAATGTGGACGCTGCTGCTCCCGTTGATGTTGTTGTTGTTATTCTTCTTATTCTTAGAGTCTTCGGCCTGGCCGTTATCCAAATCTATCACGTGAACGTCCCTGTTCCGACGGGGGGTAAAAACAAAACGAAATTGTAAAATCAGCAAGTTTTAGTTAAAACATAAAAATCTTCTTCTTCGACGAGTCGCCGTACTTTGGATAGATGCCGGCCTGCTCCGTGTGAAAACAGCCTTCGACCGGTTGCGGCTCCATTCTCCTGGCCTGGAGGACGGGACTCGGGTTGGCCGTATCGTAGTCGCAAGGCGGAGGAGAAGCGCTGGTTCCGTTGGCGGCGCCGGACAGAGTCAGACGAAGTCGAAGCTGGGCACCGCCGGCGTCCACTTGACTGAACGTGTGAAGAGTTTTGAATCGGCGCTCGACGAAGCGCAGCAACGCATTCCGGCCCTCCTTGGGACGGTTGATGACGCCGGCCTTCAAATCCGACAGATCCAGCACGGAATTGCCAGTCACCTTAAATATATTAAAGCAAAAGAAATCGGTTAACTATTATCGACAGTCAAGCCGGGAACCAAATTAAAAAATGAAAAGAATACTTACAATAATCGCGTGTTGTTGCGAACTCGGGTCCAATCCGCTTCCCAATAGCCGGACAGTCCATTTGACATTTGCGTCAGCAGCATCGAGAATGAGAGCTAAGCGCGTGTTGGCCGGCTTGTCCGACCCGTCCACTTCCAGCATCACCGAACTGGCGGCATTCGTCAGGCGGATGAGATGGACCTTCAAACCAAATCAAATCGAAACAAGCATTGATTATTGAATCATCGATTCGATTAGACGCTGACCCAATTGCGACACATTACTGATTGATTCGAGAAGCCAATTAACTCGGGGTCGAAAAGTTGTTGGTCGTTACAAGTTAACTTCCGATCTTACTACGTGTAGTTGGGGGAGTGGTAGGGCGGTACGCCAAAGCAAACTTTCAATCACGCAAAGTGCCGCTACTAGAAACTAGATGGCGTTTAGAGTTTTGGCTTCCATAATTCACTATAACGGAAGGAATTACTACCATTTGCTATTACTACTACTTATATACGACTATTATTACTCTTCTACTACTACTACGACCGCTAGTATTACAACCATGGCCTGGAAAAAGGGAAAAAAAAATCTAATTACATTGATGCCCCCCTTCTTCTCTCTCTCTCTTTTTTTTTTCTTCCCTAGTTCTACTCGGCGATTATGGCGTCTTTCCCAAACCACATCATTACAGTAAAAGGTGACGAGAGTCCGTATATATTACTACTACGCACTACTACTAGGAATACTACGTACTACTACTACTACTACTACTCCAAGTCCTCTTACTACGATTCTACGTCTTAGAACTACTACAAATACTACTCGCCAATCTCATTATTTCCTCCCGGAGAGAAACAAAAAGTCATGGCAACCTCATTTGGCTTCCTCAAACAAACGCAAAGACGCACACACACACACACACATCGCGCGGCGACATTCCCAGAGAACGAGATTTGTCTCCCTCCTCAACGCCCAAGTCATAATTATCGGCAACGGGGCAAGGTTTCCATGGTGCTTCTTCAACACCCTCAGCTCTATCTTCTTCTCCTGTGTCTTAAGACTTCGTGTCAACCCCACCCACACCCCTTCAGCGTGAAGAAAAATATATAAAAGAGAAAGAAAACATTGTTTAGGTTATACAACCCAACACACTATACTATATACTAGCACTACTAGGGTGATACACATATAATCAATATGACAAAAGCGAGAGAGAGAGAGCCAATCCCTTTTTGTTTTTCCAGATGGTTCGTTTCAGAGTTGGGCAATCCTCTTTTCTCGTGGAAAGTTGAAATAAATTTCAACTGTAGAAAAGAAGAAGAAGAAAAGACGAGGCCGTGTTAATCTGTTAACGGGAAGCTGGCACACGTTCGCGGAAAGAGGGAGGAAAAAAAAAACCCAAAAATTTTCAAACGACCGAAAGTGGCGCGACCTCCCAGAATTCAAACAGCTGACGCCATACGGCTTGCACAGCAGCTCGTCGGCAGAGAGAGAGAGAGAGAAAGACCATCAGGAATGAAGCAATCAAACAAGCAGCACACAGCCAGAGAAACAACAAGACATGTCGTCGTCTCGTGTCCAGGCATGGCGCGCATTCGGAATGAATGTCGAGCAAAGAGAAAGAAAAGACTAGAAAATGTCGGGGGGTATAACAAAAACCAGATCTGCTCGGACTCCTTATCTCTTAAGGTTTTTTTTTTTTCTACCGAGAACCGCCGCTTCTATCAAAACCCAATTTCTCAGAAAAATCCAACAAGACCACACGGAAAATAATAATAACAAAAAAAAAAAAAAGACACATCATGAAGAAAATGATAAACAACCAACGTCAATCAAAGAGAGGAGAGAGAAAAAAAGAAAATAAAAAAGGGATTTTTGCTGGTGATTTTCTGAGAATGAATTTTTCTTTACCTCGTGAGTGGCAACTACACCGGACCGGTTTGAACAGCCTCGGGTCGGTACGGCCTCCTCGGCCTGGCGCCAGGCCTGAAAATGACGGGTCACCAGAGGCGTCTGCACGACGCAAAGATCCGGTCCGGCTCCTGTGTGTAACGAAACAAACAAAAACAAACAAGATTGCGTTAGTTACAACTCTGTGCCACTGTTTGCCAATAGCCCCCGTCGACCAACGGCCTCCATCTTCTCAACTCGGTGCAATTGAATGTAACATAAACAAATTCAATTGAATTCAATGAAGAGAAGAAGGAAAGAAAAAAGAAAGAAAAGAGCGTGAGAAGTGAGTGGCGCGCTGGCTCGTCCATAATTTCGGTGTTTATGCCCGGGACGGGGTAAATGTAGTGGAAAATGAATTTCAAACTGGTAGTCAGTTTTTTTCTTATTCTTCTTCTTCTTTTGGGTTGTCGCGGCCAATAAAAAAGAAGCAAGAAAAACAACAACAACAACTCCAAACAGGGTAAACACACGTAGGCAACTCGGTTGGGAGAGGAGGGAGCCAAGCGAGCGCCATGTGAGAACCGATGGAGAAAAAAGTCCATGGGCGGAAGAGAAAGAAAAAAAAAAGACGGTTTGGTTTTGGTTGGAATCATCTCCTTCCACGTTTAATGACGACCGAGTGTGTATGTGTGTGTGTACTGCGCAACGGTAATAACCATAATCATAGGTGGGACCCGGTGTGCGGTGGCGAGAGCGAGCTCCGACCGGGAGAAAAAAGAAAAATAAGAAAAATATCGTCGAAAAATACACACACACACACATGATGTAATCATGGTATTCATTTCAGACCAATGGGCGAATAGTGTAGAGAAAAAAGAAGAAATGCGTAAAT
Source organism: Daphnia pulex (assembly GCF_021134715.1). Taxonomy (NCBI): domain Eukaryota; kingdom Metazoa; phylum Arthropoda; class Branchiopoda; order Diplostraca; family Daphniidae; genus Daphnia; species Daphnia pulex. The sequence goes on from NC_060017.1 coordinate 5,789,983, forward strand.
ATCTGACAGCTTCCTATTTCTTCATTTCTTTCCGTTCCTGGTGTTTGCTCCTGGTACATTTTATCCGACTAGTTCTTCCTGCTCCCGAGTAAATAACCGTAATGATGCGTATGCATAAACATTGAACTCCCCAGGAAAAAGAGAAAAAAGGGAAAGGAAATGCAAATAAATCAAGCGTCTCCGCCTTCTCCTCATTATCTGGCTTCTTCATTCTCTGCGGTCCCGAATAAAAACTCGCAAAGGAGGGGGGAAAAATAGGTGACATTTTCCGAAGGGTTGGCCCCTTCAAAATTGAAGCCAAGTCCGGGGCCAAGTTATTTGGGTTTTCCTCCCCATTTGGCATTTGCCTGGGAAAACAAAATTTGAATAATATGAAATGAATCTAGGCGATTCCAGTTTTAAGTCTCTTCAATTCGACAGGAAAATTGGAAAAAAGAGGAAAAAAATGTGTGGAATTGTTATTACGTCATTAGCGATTCCTCGGAATAAGTAAAGAAAAAGAAAAAACAATCACGAAATACCAAACATTCTCAATCGAACCGGTTTTCCTCTTCTTCTTTCTATTTTCAATTTCTCTCCCGAGGTGGTGGGATTGGAGAGAAACGACTGTTAAGTCACGAACCAAATTACAATTGATTAACAGCTCCCCTCTCTTTTTTATTTCGGTTGGAATTTGACTTTTTTTTCCGGTGTTGGTCGGGTTAGTCGTTTGCGAGTTTTGACCACTTGGATTGATGAGATTATTTTTTGCGTCAAATAAAACTAACCGACCGCTCGGTAAGTTTCTTGTCAGATACAAATTGAAACATTGCGTCATACAACGAAAAGCTCTGTATGTGTAAGTTGGTTGGCTAACGGGACCCGTGGTGCGGGTGCCCTTCGGGCGTGAATAACCGAACAACAACAACAACAACATCTGCATTTACCCTTTGGATTCAGATTATTTCTCCTCTAGATTCCCTTTTTTTCTATTTTAAATTTAGATTTTCTCATTTGAATCGAAAGTCACCGAAAGTCAAAGAGAGAGAGAGAAAAAAGATTACACGCGCATTCAAGGAAACCAAAATATTTGGTTGGCTCATCCGTTTACAAATAAATGAGACGGATCGATTACTTTCCTCCTTCGTCCGGCACATTCAACGGGGCAATGACAGACGAGAGTAGAGCTAGAGAGAAAAGAGATAAGTGAAAAATTGGTGTGTGTGTGTGTGTGTAGTGGCGACCGGATGCGTCTACTATTACACATCTATCGGCAATAGCGGCGGCGGCGGCGGTGGTGGTGAGGGCCTTGTTTCTTCCATCACTTCCGGGCGCCAGCTATTCGAGCGAAAACCCCCCTCCTACGAGTTCCCCCCCCCCTCTTCCTTTTCTTGGGAGAGGGAAAAAAGAGAGTCGAGGGACATTGGAGAGTTTCCAGTGAATGGCACTTCTCCGATGATTGGTGCACACAAGATGAGGAAAAGAAAAAAAGAAAAAAGGCAAAACTTGAGGCTTTTGATGTTGGAGCTTTCTCCCGTCTCAGAGTTGTAAATGCGGACGTGGCCATCGCTATCGGCACGTTCACACATGTTTCAATACTTTCCAAGCTCCGCCTATTCCCCCACCTCCTTCACGATTCCTCATCCAGTCCTTCTTCTTCCATCGGCTAGTTTTTGCGTCACAGCAAGGTCGCGACTTTCCCGCTACGCACTTGTCATTTTGGGCTTCATTTCCCATTTTTGACTGTTTCAACAACAACAACTGACGGTTGGCGAAGGAGGTGGAGAACAAACTTGGGGGCTGTTGATCCGGCGGTGGTTATACGTGCGTGGTGGTCAACTGGTCATCCACCTTATGAATGTTGTTATGTTACGGGCGGGCAGAGTGGGTGGAACGAGGTTAGACGGCCAACCGACCGCTAGGCAGATTCCGCACTTGTATTTTTCTTTTTTTTTACGGTCGAGCGGGCCGATCGATCCGCTTCACCGAAGAGGCGTGGCCCAATCCGCAAGCCCGTAGTTCATCACACACACAGCCAGCAAAACCCCCCCAAAAAATACGACGCAAAAATCGACTCTAGCCACCTTTTTGGCCGGCTGCAAAAAGGAACGTATTAAAAAAATTTTCAAAAGTGTTGGTTTTTGGGGTCGCCTGCCAAATACGCATTTTTCAAAATAGGTAATCACCTGTGTAAATGAACCGGTCCCACAACCAGAAAACAAAAATCCCGACGTATCTAAAAAACACAAGAGGAATGTTTCTTTTCTCCTTTTAAAACGGACTCGTTCAACTCTCTTTTCTTTTAATAATTTAAAAAAAAATAAAAATAAAAAACTTGTCACATTTTTCTTTTTTTCCAGTTATGTTTACAACAACAAAAAGGCTAGCGATTGCCACCTTCTTTGGTATTCATTCAGTTCCCCCCCCCCCCACTTCTTCTTCTTTTCTTATCGCTTTGGCTGTCGTCTTTTCTCTTAGGTTCATTCCATCATTTGATATGAGTCACCGGGTCCGGCATGAAATAAAACGCACCGCAACCAGCTCGACTCCAACCAATCGACTCGTTTTTTTTTTTAAGTTTTTGGGTTTGTTGTTAATTCCTTTCTTCCGTTGATATTTGGTACGTTCGCAAAGAGCTAGCGCGGGACCGAGAGGAGCAAAATATTCCTGGCCGTCAAAAGCACGCCACGTAATTCGTTCGGGCGTGAATGAGGAGAGAGAGAAACTCAAATGCGCCCGCTAGCGTCGAAATGCAACAACAACATTTATTCCTTCGTTGTTGTTGTTTTCTTTCTCTGCGCAGTGTGGCAAACAACTGGAGTAAAAAAGTGGAACGGACAAGAATGTTTCTTTTCAGGCGCATTCCTTCTCTCCTGCTGTTGCTATTTTTTTGGTTGATGACCATATCAAACACGAGCAGCAGCAGCAGCAGTCGGTGACTACAGTCGTCATATAATAACCCAAGTGGCGCAAGCGCATCTTTGGAATTTGTTTTTCTTGTCATTTTCTTCTTCAAAGAGACAGAAAGAAGAGGCGGATAGAAACGCCCGTGGCATTTGTTTGTAACTCCTTATTTTCCATTTGAAATAATAACAATATCCCTCCCCTCCTAAATAGAGTTTGGAAACAAATGGAAAAAATGTTAGCAATTCGCCAGAAGAACGCTGAGCTATTTTTCTGTTTTCTGTTGACTCTTTTTTTTCTATCCAGGAGAGAGACACACAGGCAGAAAGGGAGACGACTTTTCGGTGCTTCACTCTTCCTTATTTGGCTTCCATGCGGATGTAGCAGCAAACAAAAACAACAGCGCAAACTGACGAAACCTTTCACAAAACTTTGCATCGAAAGATATGTGGGTTACACACATTTCTTCCTATTTTTTTCCCCAACGTCGCATTACATACAAATCACATTCCAACCCCCTAACCAATTTGATGACACAAAAATGTTTCACTCCCAAAAAAAGTAACACCGGGACGGATGTCACCACGGAAGAGACCCGGAAGTTTTTCTTCGGGAGTAGGCAACTGGATATAATTCATGAAAAGCTTATTAATTTTTTCGATCGTCATTTGCCTATCGCATTTCTCTCTTGGAAGTGAAGGGCGCGAAAAGTCTCCCCCGAGGGATTTATGTAGGAAGGAGTCGCATTTCCTCGTACGTCAACGTACAACTGAACTCACTCGACGTGTCAATTATAAATAAAGGCGTCCCTTTTAACTTGGCTTTCCCATTTTTTTTGTTTTTTAACTTTATTTTTAGACTCTCCGTCGCACTCCGCCTACTTCATGATGAATCGATGCGAGCACGAGAACGTCGAGTATCCAGGCCATTAACAATAACAACAACACACGGAATCGACATACCCGTCCCTTTTACCCACACACGTTATATTACAAAGCAAAATACTTTTCGGGCTGCAAGTCAAAACGTTTCGCCATGTTTCTCTGTGTGTATGTACATCGGAGTGAATCGTTGTTGATTTTTCCTTTCAAAAAATCTTTAAAAAAAAGAAGAAAAATACAAGACGACGACGAAACGGTACGCACATAAAGATCACAGTTCTGACGTCATGTAATGGGTCACGGGGGCGGCACTCAATCCTATCCCATTACAGAAAAAGGTATAGAATATCCGTTGGCCGTTGTGTGTGTGCGTATACCCCGTCGGTGAAACAACAAATCTCTTCTTCTGTTTGCCGAAAAATTAAAAAAATATCGCAAAAATAAAAAGAATGATGACAATTGGACAAGCGACCACACACACACACACCATCAGGTCTCGTTTTTCCTTCCCGTGGTTTTGTTTTTTTACCGCCAGCTTTTGTTTCAACAGAAAAAAAGCTTGAAACAACAAGCGATTCACTCAGATGGACAAACACACACCACCTTTTTTCCCTCTGCCCAGGTAACTAACCAACTAACAAACACCTGGGAATGGAAACCCTTTAGCTGCTTCTCCTGCAGCCTCAAACTCGAGGATGGCAAATGTTTGCCAAACCTTTTCTTCTTCTTCTAGTCAAATAGACACGACAAGAAGAAGAATCTACGTGTGGGTGGAAATGTGTTAACAACAACACATAACCTAGGCCAAAGAGAAGTGTGTAGTTGTTACCATGGCCTGTGCAAACAACAAAAAAAAAGGAAAAACACACACACACCGTCGCTAAGTGCACGACGCATATTCGTCCATCAGAGTCGGGTATTTATGCAGATAAGACCGGCCACTCTCTTTGGGCTGCGTAATGTTTTAAAACATGGCAGATTTGGGACGAAGACGACTCACGGCCAAATAAAAGGGGTGGAATGAAAAGGAGAAGAAGACGGGGAAAAGTGGCCGTAAAACACTCTTGAAAATGGACTCGTTTACGACTTTTAAGAGTTGAAAAAGAAGAAGAAAAAAGAAAACTTTTTACCAAAGGCTTCGTTGCGGGCGGCGGGACTGGCCGTTGCCATGGATGTCGTCCAGCAACTTATCATCATGGCGGTTACCAACGCCAAAAGGCAGCAGCAGCGGAATATCCGTGCGGCCATCACTATTTTCATCTTCTTCTTCTTTTTGGATGTTTTGAATTTTCTTCTTCTTCTTCTTCGTTCCTGTAACTCCTTTTCGTTCCTTTACGTTTTGTTTGCCTCCTTCTTCTCCCCTACTGGAATCTTCAACCGCGCAAACAAAACGAGAAAAAAAAACCTGTTGTAAACGAGAGAAAAAAAAAAAAGGAGAAATTAAAAATTTTTGAAAGAAAAAAAAAAAGAAATTGAGAATCCAATTTAAACAGCAAAAAGGCAGCTGTGACGCCACGCATGCAACACACGAAAAAATTCCAGGTGAGAACTCGGCTGGCATCCATCAAATGACGACGACGGGAAATGTTGTTGGCCTCGACTGTTATCCCCCCCCCTCAAAAAAACAACAACAACAAACAACCTATCGTGTTGGTTAACAGACAAGACTCTCTCCTCTCTCTCTCTGCGTAATTCTCTTCTTTCAAGAAGATTCTCCCCCCTCTTCATCCAAGTACTCGGCCGACCATTACGGCTGTGTATCTGCTTCTATTAGTCGGGTCCTATCTCTCTTGAACATCCACCTGTTTACTCGTAGCTAGGAGAAGAAGACTCATTAGTCTCCATTTAAAAAAGGGTAGGTTGTTTCGGATACACTTTTCTTGAGCTGGTAGATTTTCTAATGTGAAACAATTTCCCACGTCAAAAGGAAACATAAAACACTCTTGGTGGACTGGCTTTCGGGGAGGAGCCCCCCTGCTACCGCCTACCTGAATGAAAACCCAGCCAAGGAATCGGGCAACGATTAGTTCGGGCACAACTCTCTCTCTCTCTCTCTCCTCCCACCCACACCCAATGACGCAACACACATCAACCTGTGCGGTGGTTCATGAATAAATGACACACGGCTAAAAGTCTTAGCAACCACCAAATAATCAATGAAGAGCTTTATAAAAAACAAAAACTAGTCGGGTTACTTTGGCTCGATCGATTGATTTCTATCGCAGCGAAATCTCCGACTGGTTCCCCCCTATTTTGGAACCATCTCGGTGGACTTGTGTTCCTGTCCAAATTTACAGGTGTACGTATATGCGAATTCCCAAGCCAGAGCGATTGATTCGCTCCCGAGAAACTAAACGCTTCGCCCACCGAAATTCCCACCGTTACATTCACGAAAAATGCTCTTTAAACATATTTAGACGCGGGACCGGAAATCCTTTCCTTTATTTCTTGTTTATTGGGAGCTGAAATGCACATTTTTGACGAGTCAGTGTCAAAACCTTCATTTTTTTAACGATTCATTTTTCATCAAGACGTTGGCAATTTCAGTTGATTTAAAAAACCCGAGTTTCTATTTTTTTTCTGCGCACACCGTTATTAACTACTACTACACTCTTTGATGAGACACGCCGGTGTGTGTGTGTGAAAATTAAACACGGACAAAAAAAAAATTTCGAGAAAATAAAAAACAAAATTCAAATAAAAAAGAATTAAAAACAAAAAAAAAATAATAATAAATAAATAAAAAGATTAACTAACAGATGGCCGGCGGACTGGATTGCCGTTTTCGGACCGCACGAAAAAAAAAGAGGTGAAGTTCTAGCTACATTCCCACCACCAGAGGAGGTGTATATATAAACAGCCTTTCCAGTTTGTTGATATGTGATTTTCACGCAAAAAAATGAAGTCGTCCACTCTTTTTTCTAAATTAATATTAAGATAGGGGGAAAAATGGAAGGAATTCAAATTACAAGCAAGTCAATCAATTAGGTAGGCCAACGGATGTTGCTTCCTATTTTCCCCCCTGAAACATTTAATCCAATTTATAGTTATTATTAGTTATTAGCTCCCCTCTTTTTTAGATTGAACCTCCTTGCTGGGTCCCCACCTAACAACTCATCTGCGATGCATTCCATGACCGACATTCGAACTCTTGTCGATCACGTGACCGCGGATGGCCAACGTTCTGACGTCACAACCTCCTAAAATTCCCCTTTGGAAAAAACAAAATGCCAAACATACTTAAAAAAGTTTCACACATGCAGCAGACTCGCTGTTCTAGTTATCAATGAAATAATTCACTGTCCTCTAACGTAGACACACACACACACACGAAGGACTTGTATCACGAGATTATCCCGACGCCCATCACTCCCCCCTTTCTTTCCCGCCATTGCATTTGGGGATTTCAATCGACTGGCAACGACTCTTAGATTGGGAAATGATTGAATCGAGTTCCAGTGCACACAGTTAACGAGCTATTCTGGCCACAATGCTCGGGAGAACAACGCAATAGTGTCTCGATTCAACAAACGCCGTACGTCATTGCGGTTTGAAAAAAATTCCTCGTTCAGAGCACAAGGAAGAATGTGATAAAGGCATATCTTCATTTGTGTGTGTGTGTGTAAAAGAAAGGAGAACCCATTCATCATCGAGGTCTTGTACTATACGACCAAACCGAAATAAAAAGACCACACACATTGTCCATCGGGCCAATTTCAAGGCAGGAAATTGCATCGAGAGAAAACGATTCAATTTTCTCGTCAGGTTCACACACACACACACAGAAGGAAAAAAAAAAGGGGAAACAACAAAATGGACACACACTCTATATGTACCTTGTGTGTTGTTTCTTTTTCCTTCCAGTCGATGGCTTGAAATTATCTAATTCTGTATCCTATGGCGCGTTGGAATCCAAACGAGTGGACAATGGCGGCTCTACCGTGAGGCCATAAAGCACCCATTTCGGACTGGGGGATAAATCAAATGGTAAAACACACACACACTGCTGTATAAAGGGTGGGTTGTTGTACGGAGGGGTTGTTGTTGTTGTCGGGGAGGGATGTTCTCTCTCTCACTGCGTTGTTGTTGTCAAAAAGGAAAATGGCGCGCGCGCGCGGATGCCAAACAACAAAACACGACGTCAAGGTTTTGCTGCCTCACTCGGCTGTTTTTACTTCTTTTTCGAATGCGAAACAAAAAGAATTACACACGGCCAAGAAGCTTCACAAGTGCCACAATAAACAAAGTGATGGGTTCTTTTTTCTCACTTCGAAAAACACTGTTGTCGATCGTCAAAGAGAACTTTCCTGCACTGGAAACAAAATTCTGACGTCACACTCGACACCAAATACAACACACACGAGTTTTACACGAGTTCGTTAGGTAGATGGTTAATAATTGTCTAATCACTGAGAACTGTACGGCTGTTGTATGGCCCTTTTAGGTTTTTTTTGAATATTTCGATGGAACAAAAAGAGAAAGCCAAAAAATGTTGGTGACTGCTGGATGCTAGGCTGGTTTCTGCGTTACCAGGTTGCACAATCATCAAAACACTTGAGAGAAAATGCACGAGAATGGCGAATCTGCGTGTGAATGTCTTTCGAACGATCGAAACTCAAAAGACACACACACACATACACACGTAAAAAAAAGCCCTTGGAAGAGACTCGAAACGTAGCAACCAACTAAATGGGCGATGTACTCTTTTCTGTTATGGAGGTGGAAACGCAAAAAGAAGCCAACGATCGACCCGCCACCTTGTGGTAGGAATGAAGAAAAGCGTCGTCCCCTCGACCAATCGGCGTCGTTTCCATCTCTCCCCTCTTTCTCCTTGTATTCATCACCAGTTGTGCCAGCTCCATCGGTCCCGGAATGCAGCTATCAGAAAACGAAGCCTCGTCTAACCATTTCGTTTCGGGAATTTTTTGTTTTTTTTCTTTCTCCTTTTACGAATCAGTACGACTCCTTTTCAATGCCCCAGTGTTACGTGTGTATGATCAACTGGGAATCTTCCTCCTCACTTTTGAGAAGGAGGGGAGGTGGAGTCGTCCCCCAAAAGCCATTAAAACATGAGATAGGAATGAGGTGCCTACGACGAGAAGATGGAACGGCCATCTTTTTTTTCTCTCTCTCTTGAGCCTCCAGGCGATCGTTTTTGAGAGATGACTGAGAAATACAATTTTACATTTTCTCTCTCTTCTTGTAAAAAGATACGTAAGAAGAGGAGGGGGGCCATGTGGACCGGAAATAGTTGGAAAGAGAAGAAGGAGGGACGCCATAAAAGACATACGACAGCTGTTTGGTTTGACACACGTACACAGAGAGAGAGAGACCAATATCTGAAAGAAGAAAAAGTTACAACGAAAATGCGACGCCATCTGCGGCTTTCTGCCCTAGTAGGATATCTCGTAAAAACACACAACAACAAAATTCAAATTTTTCGTTTTTCTTTTGGCTGGAGAAATTTCTCTCATTAGTCTCATTATTCATACTGCGCAACGCTGTATGAACGATCGTTCGGGAATCACATATCAAATCCCCATTGCGCGTTATTTTTGCACAGTGGAAATGGCGGCGGGTAGCGGAAGCGAAGGGGTTTGGTTTGGTTGTCATGCCCGCGTGTAATGGACATGGCCATAACAATCCCAACAGACCATAACTCCTCCCGCTGGTAAATACAGTACAGCACTTGACTGCGTAATACCAACAACACAACACACGGGAAACAGCAAAAATTTCGAGCGTACGACAAAACAAATAATAAAAAAAAAAGTAAATACCCTCAAGATAATGGCGAAGGAGGGGGAAATATGCTCGTAAAAAAAGATAAAAGCCGATTCTTCTTTTATTATTTTTCGGAGTGGAAGTTATTCGCCATCGTTTAGAAATTCAAAACTCGTTTTTTTGATTGTGTCAAATTTTCGGGGTGGGTTTTTCCCCCCCTTATCTGGCGTCAATCAGCGTCTAACCAAGCTAATGATGATGACTTTATCCGCTTTTCAAACCTCCATAATAAAGGGCAGAAATGTCTTTAACAAATTTCATCCACCGCCACATCGACCACAATTGCTATCGACTATTTTTTGGATGGGGACTTTTTGTTCTTCCAAAATTACAAGTACAAAATTCTACCCCAATTTGGAAATGAAATGGAAGGACCGAAACAATGTCTTGCCATTCATTTTCCGAGCGCGCACAATGTCGCCAATCATTTTCACAGGTGAAGAAACAAAACACAAACTAATTTTCTTGTAGTAATTCGCCTGGAAACCAACAAAATGATGGGCGAGAAGGGGGAAAAAACAAAACGGATGATTCCTGTTATCAGAAAACCCATCGCGCGACGATGGGAAAAGAAAACAAATTTCGTTGTTTGTTAAAAAGAAAGAAACCCGTAACTTGGCGTGATGGAAATGACGGACGATTTTCGACTTTTATTGCAGACGACAGGCCTTGATACGACCGTCACTCTGTGTCGTTTGGTTGAGTTCGGGTTATTATGTGCGTCCAGGGAGGTCCTCATTATTTTTTTTGTGTTTAAAAAAACGACAAGTCGTGGAGCGTGAACGATATGAAGACAAACAGTTGAGCAACATCAATGGGAAAGTACTCGAAATCCGAGCGAAAAGACGCGGAACATTCTTCCACCACCGCGGATGGCAGCAGTTCACGTGTAAATCAATGAAGAAAACACGTCATCATCGCCATCATAATCGTTTTGCCACTTAATTTATGAGATGTATTCTTTTTTTTCTTGTTTCAATATTGTTACACTTGGTTTGCCCTCCAGTTCGTAGTATACGTAATATTTCCACCGAATGCGATTCACTCACGCAACCCAATCTGTTTCGGTCGCTTTTCCCTTTTACACGAAACAAAACAAAAATAGTAATAATGGTAATAATATCCGGGGCTGAAATTTTTTTCGATTTACCTTCGAGAATTGACAAATTCCAGGCTGAAAATATCTCTGGAAGAAACCCCGAAAAACTCTAGTTACGTAACCGCAGAGGAGCAGAAATATCCATTCTAGTCAAGGCAGCCATAGATATAACTTACAAGCTTCTGCTGTGGTGTTGCGCAAACACGAAATGATTACACTCAAACGATTAGCGTCGTAATACAATGTCTCGGGAAAAAAAAACCCGCCATGTTTGTATATACTGTACAGCATAATGGGCAAGTATAATGCAATCAAGTCTTTGGTGTATTAAATTCCCTGCCACCCAAAAAAAGGTAAAAGAAGAGAAAACCAACAAAACGATTCCAAAAAATATTCTTCCAACGTGAATTGTTTGTTGTCACCGCCGCCGCAGGTGCCGTCTGTTGTCAAAACCTGCGATGACAAAAAGGGAGAGAGAGAAAATTCCGGGCCAGCAACAACAACAACAACCTACAAAAAAAAAAAAAAATCATTTTTCCAACAACAAAAAAATTCATAAAATAAAAAAATACAAAACTTATGGCGTATCCTGTTTCGAAATGATTTACGCGCACCGCCATCTCAGCAGCGCAAAAACCCCCAGAAAAGAAAACCAGTGTCTCTTTTTCCAAGTCGTCACCAGTTGTCGTCCTTTTTTTTTCTTTCTTGAGTCAGAAAAAAAAATAGTTATTCCTCGGTATTTGATTTTACGAGTGGAGAAAGAATAAAAAATGAGCGGCCGCATTCTCTCGCGTGTTGTTGTTAGTTGGTTAACGGTCTTCTCTATCTTAAATGTGCCTTATTTCGGGTTGTATTTTGCGCCCTGGATAATAGAATAGAAAACAAACGATATATACTATACTACCTAAGATAGTATAGTAGCCGGCCTACACGTACTATATATATAATGTGACGACAGAAAAGGATTGCCCGGCTTGGTACTATTCTGTTTTTTTACAATGCCGGCGACTAGTTATATAGGCTGTTAGAAAAGTTTGGTTGCGTCCCACGTCGAGGAAGAAGAAGCAAATAAAAGTAATGCGATCGTTCGCTTCCTTTGAAATGACACGGCAGCAGTTAACTGCAACGTCTAAAAAAAAACACGAGAAAATAATTTCAATTGCAAACAAATTTATTTCGATTTCATTTCGACAAATTCGCTTCGTTTCCGGTCATTTCAATTCAACAACAAAAAGACAATTGCTCCCGTCACCACACCGACAATTGCAATCAAATTACATATACTACACCTCATAGGACGCACACAATGTCCACATAGTACGTTACGACGTTGCCCAACCACAATTTCACGCACAGCTTTCCGAGCGTTGCGTTGTAAATGAATTAAAAAGTATAGATTAGATTGGGCGATAATGTAGACCGAAGTCTTGTTAATGCAAATGCCGGAGAGAAGACAGCGGGAAAGAATCCCACAAATGCTACAAAAGAAAAAGAAGGATCATAAATCGGAACAGAATCAATATATAAGGAGAATAGAAGCGCGAGATTATCCAGCAACCCGAAAACCACCGAGCGCCGGTTTACGGTCAAGACCGTCTAGCGGAGGTTTTGGGTTTGTTTTGCGTGCGTATATAAAACCTAATCGCAGTCATATCCCGCTGACTGCGGACTGCTACTCAACTGCGGACGCACAACTACCGAAGGTGATCATCATAAAAATAATTCGACACGCTCGTTTCAATCGCCATCTTTTCTCTACCTGCGTGTATATCCCCCCATAGCTCCGTGTCAATTTTTCAACCCCCCCAAAAAAGAAGAAAAGTTTCCACCATCTTTTCTTTTATTTGCCGTGCGTTTATGGCTGTTTCGTTCGTTATTTAACGATGAGATCGTGTCTTTTCCCGTTTTTTGTTCATTATCAACATCATCACGTCGACTTTAAAAAAAGTTGCCGACACACACCTGTCCGATTTGTCCTCGTTCAATTACATAATACGACCCCGAGGGGTGGACGTGTCGACGATCGATCGACTTGATTGGAAATGAAGACACGTTTTGTGTGTAAATTGTGAATTGTATTTTTCATCAGTCTATCACCAAACGGGGAAGAATATAAAGGAGTGAGTGGACACTGGACGAACAGGCAGAAGTGGGAAGAGTTGGAAAGTATTCGAGAAGAGCTAAGGGAGGTGGAGTTGGCAAGGAAATTATACACAAATATATAAAGAAAGAAAAAAAAAATAAAGAATTCAAGTATGTGTTGTTTTTGTTGTTGTTGTTTTTATCTGACACGATAAAGAATTATTCCCCGCAGAAAGAAAAAGAAAAAAATATGAAGGAAATCTACGATGCGCGTCACGACTTTCAATTCCCACCTGGTTCACAAATGGACACACACAAAAACGAATCCAAGAAAGAAGAAAAAAACAGCTGGGGCGTGGTGGTAACACATCGGGGGAGCTCCACGATCAATACATAATAATCGGATGTTCTATGGCAAAAGAGAGAACCACAACAAATTCAAATTGAAAGGGGATGAAAAACAAAATATTAAAAAAAAAAAAAGATGTGGGGGGAAAGAAACAACAACCAAAATTGTACAATGAAGAAAATGGGAGAGAAGTCTGTCGACCCAGGCGAAAATATTCGGACCAACACCACATGAGAAAGAAAGAGAGAGAGAAAAAAAATAAACAAAACAAACAAAATACAAAAGTTTGCGACAAAAGAAAAACAGGTCGGGGCCGAGGAGAGATGATGCTCACACGTCGACATCTAAACTCTAATCAATTTTAATTTTATTTTTTTTATTATTTCGGATATTCAAATTCTAGAAATTTCCTTCTCTTTGCAGATGTTTTGAATTCATTTTCCTTCTCAATTTGATAATTAAATTTGTCGTTTTTCGATTTTTTTATTTTTAGCGCGGATATCGGCCTCGACTCGCAAGGCCTGGGCGTCCACTGGGCACCGACGCCGGTGGGGCCAATTGGGTCGGATTGAACAAGAAGCGTTCGCCAGCAGTGCCGGAATCGACGTGCCCTTGGGTGGTGTCGGGTTGCTGGGCGGGCGAAGAGACGAAATCGACAGGCGCGGATGATGGATCCATCATCGCCGGTGACGGAACGAAAAATTGCGGTGTCCCTGCTGTGGATAACGATGGCGTCACTGCCGGAAATGCATCCAGCAGCGGCAAGGGGCTGTTGACCGAACTGATTTTGATGTTGGACGGATTGATGTAAGCATTCCTTCCGCCTCGACCTACTCGGCCTAGTATCGTTATAAAAAAAGTGAATTAAAACTAAAACTCCCATCCATTTTGGTGTGTCTTTCTGTCGTACCTTTGTTGAGTCCGAACCGGTTGCCTTCGTTGTTGTTGTGGTTGGAGGACGCAGGGGCGGCCGTGAAAGGGGTAGAAAAGGCCGGCGTCATGGGAGTCATAGGAGGCAGCGACTGGAAACTGGCGTCCTTGGGCGGAGGCGCTAAAGCGGCCGCTTCATCCTCGCTGTCCTTGCCCGTGTCGACCCACTGGCCCTTCTTGGCATCCCACACGATCTGCTCGGCCCAAAGGCGGACGAAAGAAAGGACATCAACGTCAAACATTTCCTTACCAAACTCGCCGTTTGAATTTTTACGATTATGATTATTAGTAGTAGTAGTAGTAGTGGGATAGACGACGTACCGTCGGGTTCTTATCGTCGGGCAATTTCATTTGCGTCTTGGGCTTAAACTTGCTGAAGAATCCGCCCAACCAGCTGCCTCCGCTTCCGGCCTGCTGAGCCCTAGCGGCTGCTGCTGCCGCCGCTTTACTGCTATTGCTGTTACCGCCGCCGCCTCCACTCTCCTGCTTGCCACTCTGCTTGTCGTCCGGCTTCGACTCGACCGACGGTCCCAGCGAAGACGACGCCGGATTGAAATACGACGGCTCAGAAAACGAATTGGGCCCGGCGTCTTCATCAGCCGACGTCGCGCTCTAAGGCATTTCACCGAGACGGAAATAAAATTGAAACAAACAAAAACAAACAAAAAAAGAAATAAAAACCAAAAGAATTTCAAAATAAAAAAAAAATGAAATGAAACATTAAAAACTCGAGAGTTGTGTGACTTTTCATCAACTAGAAAAGAATCTCTCTGCAGGCAAAGAGTCAAAACAAGACAAACAATGAAGAGCGAAAGAGGATTTCAAACAAAAGAAGCCTGAACATAAGATTTTTTCCTTTTTTTTCAACCAACGAAAAGAAGTAGAAAAACGTTCAAATACAATCTTGCACAAGGACTACTTGATAATAAGATGAAAAAGAAGATAATGGGCTTGTGTAATAAACTGTTTCTTTTTTAGACTTTTTCTTTCAAACGAAAGAAGAAGAAGACGAGAGAGAGAGAGAGGAGGCAGACCAAAGCGAAATGATAAGCACACACAAACGAGAAACAGCCAATTATTACGGTTGGCAACCATCCACAGCTTCGCGGTCCACTTGACCATCAAACTCTTCGTTATTTATACACATTTTCTTCCTTTTTTTCCCCCCCTGAGACGAGAAGAGATAAATAAATTGTACAGCTAAATAAGAAAAAAAAAGATATTCGTTCCTTTTCTCTTTTTTGACACATATAACGCACGTAAGGGGGAAGAAGAAAAAAAAAAAGAAAGGAGAAAAGCAGAGCTTTATCGTCCAA
The DNA here is from genome assembly GCF_021134715.1 of Daphnia pulex. Lineage (NCBI taxonomy): Eukaryota > Metazoa > Arthropoda > Branchiopoda > Diplostraca > Daphniidae > Daphnia > Daphnia pulex. Next base: position 5,805,307 of record NC_060017.1, read on the forward strand.
ATAATCGTGACGTTTCGGGACTATGATGGTAATCACCATAACAGAACCATGGATGCCATGGAAACGATCTGACATTCAAAACTTCTTCTCCATTCTTCTCCTCTTTCTGATTTTTTTCTTCTGGAAGAAGAAAGAAAATGGCGTTCTTCGATTTCGATGGTAGAAGAGAAAGACGAGAGGAAGAAGAAAACGACGGGTGGGTGTGTTGTCACGGTGATCGCCAGTGGGCCGAGAATAAAGCTGTGTCAAAAATGTCAACTCTCCCTGTGTCTACGTGTGTGCTATGTTTGAAACACGAATAATAATATGGCAGTAGTCGGAAGAATATCTCTATTCAAGTAGGTAGTCGAGGGGGGATGGGGAGGTTATTCGTTCCTTCCTCTCTTCGTCTTCCTTTCGCTCCGTTTTACTCATGGGGCGATAGCATCGGCGACATGCCACAACCGAAAATACAATTCAAAAGAATACGACAGAAAAGCCAAAGAAAAGCGTTTGGAAAAAAAAAAAAAAAAATACGGCGACATTCAAGCCCTATATAGATATCGACTCTCGGATTCATACACAACAACAGATCAGATTACTACGGACGGAAACTAGAGAAAGACTCGATGAAAATAAAAGATTAACTGGGCGCGCTCAATAGAAAAGAAATCAGAGATCAACTAGTTGCGGTGCGGAATTCGAATAGAAAAATAGAAGAAAAGGAAAAAAAAAACTGAAAAACGACGAGATGGATGCTGATAAGTCAAAAAGTGAGAGCCAATGATGATCGGAATCGACTACATCCGACCGCTCCTGACCTCGAGCGAATTGTCTTCTCGGATGGGTTCGTCAATGGCGAACGTGCGCGGCGTCTTGAGAGTCAAACTCATTTGCTGCCGGCGAGACGAGGCAGCAGCTCCGGCGGCGCCAAATTTCAACGTCATCGGCCGGTCGATGGGATAAGTCCCACCGAAAACGACCCGTTTGGCCGACATGTCGGCCGCCGCCACCGCTTCCACGGCATTGATGGCTGGCGCAGATCGATCCTCATCGGAATGATCCGAATCTCTCGACTCTTCCGGTCGAACAGATCCGACCGCGCTCCCATTCGAATCCTTCTGCATCCAAATACCAACCCACCCTCAAATATTACATTCGCAAACATCGGGGGAAGGAAAAAGGACACACAAAAATGGAACCTATTCCATCCATCATCCCTGGGCAAACCTGGAAATTGCAAAAGCGTTGCCGACTCGAAAAGGAAACATTCAAAAAGAAAAATGGCTCACCAAATTGTTGTTTGACGGATTCCAGTAATCCGTGACGGCTCCATTGGCTGCGTTCATTTCTCCGTGATTCCACGGCTGCTGTTGTTGTTGTTGCTGCTGTTGGGGCTGTTGCCAACTGTAGCCGGGATTGTACTGAGACGAGCCGTAGGAGCTGTAATCCTGTCCGGCATTAGACGAATACGGATTGCTCTCCTGTTCGCTGGGCTGCTGCTGCTGTTGATGGACATGGCTGTCTTCACTGTAATTTTGTTGTTGTAGCTGCTGCTGCTGGCCCGAGGATTGCGGATCATAGTAGGGCTGCTGTTGAACGCTCGACGCTGGATGGTAGTATTGCTGCTGCTGCTGTTGTTGTTGTTGTTGTTGTTGTTGCTGCTGCTGAGCATTCTGCTGGTCACCGTACTGGCCATGTGGCTGTTGTTGATAAGACGAATAATCAGTGGAAGTAGGTGGAAGGGATGATTCCGGTTCGGTCGGCTGTTGCTCGAACGACAACTTTTCGGTGCCAATGACGGGCGAGTAATCGACTTGGGCCGCCTTGACGGCCGCTTCCAAAGCAGTCAGCCAAGACGGATCGCCTAATGAGGTGCCATCATTCTCCGTCAGGAATTGCGGATCGCTGTACTTGAGCATCGAGCCGAGCTGATAGACTTGGTCGATGAGAGACGGCGAGTAGGTGGAAGCCGATTTGGCCAGAATGTTGCCAACGGCCTCGCAGTACTGCAGGGCTTCGGCCGGGCGCCCATGTTCGGCCAGCCGAGTGGCGTAAAGAAACTTGTACGATTGGAAGGACGGTATCATAAATTCCGGGGCGGCCAGCTGGCGAGCATACTCGTAGACCTCGGTGCACTGAATTGCTTCGTTAGTCGCAAAAGCGTCAAACGACAACGAGCTGGATGAGGAGAGCAGGACCAACTTGGACGCCTTGTTTGAATAGTTCCCAAACTCCACTTGGGCCACCAAGTAGCAAAAATGGGCGGCCAGCAGAAAGCCACGAGCCGAGAGCGTGTCCCCCAGCGTCACAATCGATTTCTTGTCCAATTCCGAGGAATTGTTGCCCGACTTGGACGTCGAGTTGGAGAGGATCATTGCCAGATGAGGACGCCAGTCGCCCCATTTGTCATCACCGCAGCTGGTCACTGCCGTCGGTTGGCGACCTAAAAACAAACAAATCGATGAGTCACTTTTGGTCCGTCCGGCGTGCAATACTCAAACCAAAAAGCGATTAAGACTCCTGACCTGACATGAGCTGATAAAGAGTTTGCAGTGGATCTGTTAACGCCAATCCATTAGCAAAGCGGATCATAACACTCGAATAAGTCCTTTGGTCCATCTTTGAGGCTAGAAACAAGGCGTGACCCCAAAGACCTTGAGTCATGGCCCATTCGAGAGCCTCTTTCTTGTTGCCGAACAAGAGCAACTCGCGAAACTTTTTCGTCACCGAGGCTTCCGTTTGACGGGAAACGAGGGTACGATCCGCCGCCACTGTCACCACCTCCGCGCCGTTGTCCGGAGTCTCCTTTATTTTTTTTTGTTGATAAAACGTTGGAAAAAGAAAACGTTGAAATTCGTCGTGGTCAATCAATTGGAAAATGTCAACGTTTTTTTTTTTTTTTTTTTTTTTGTACCTGCACCACGACGGGCTCTCTGAGAATTTCGTGATCCTTGAGAAGCAACTCGGCAATGTCAGTGCCGACAATCGTGCCATTCTGCCTGAGTAGGAGCAACAACAGCTCCCACAAAAGAACGTACGATTGACGGTCGACCAACTGGTTGCCATCATCTGTGGCACGTCGAATCTTTTGCTGGCAAAAGACGGCCACTTGCTGTTTGTGGGTCTGGCCCGGCACCAAAGGACCTGTTCACACGACGCATCAATTCGATTCAAGAATTTCTCCATTTATATTTTCATAAATAAAAAGAAAAAAAGAAAAAGAGAAAATGGAAATGTACCAGGAAAGAATTTCAATTCTTGAGCCGTGGGCAAATCGCCAAGTAGGACGTTCAAATCGTGAAGCTCAATGTGAGCCGCCACGCCATCTTTGGGGCTGTTGGGCAAAACACGCAAGAGTATCCCTCCCGGGGAGAAGCGGGCGATGACGTGCGGACAGGAAAATTTATGAGGCGTCATGTCCTGTGCTGGCCGAATCTGTGTGGTCAGCGGGATATTATCCTCCTCCTTCAACGATAGATTTCCATCAATCAATTATTCGCACCAAGCCAATGACATTGATGGAAAGGGCTGACTACTGCCGTCCAGCCAAGTCAAAAGTGTATGGGCCTAACATACCTGGTAAAGGCTGTAATCGTAAGCGTGGGACTGGTCCAGCCCCGTCGTGGAACCGCGAATCAACTGCTGCGAGATGGAGTGGTTGGCCAACATGGAAGGATGGTCTTCATTGACCGAGCTGCGTCCGGAATGGACGCTGGCTCGATCCGCCTCAGAAGCGGCGATACTTCCGAGCGCCGTCCCAGTGCCGCCCGTCACCACCGTCGGCGTGTAACGCTGGGCATAGTTGCTCCGGTACCACTCGCTGTAAGCGGCCGGATTTTTCAACCGCAACTCCTCAAACAGCGCGTAGTTGTACTTCAAGGCGTGGTTAATCTGTTGGTTGTAGTTCAGCATCTGCTGATTGTAAGCGGCGGCGGCCGCAGCAGCGGCAGCGGCCGAATGATGGTAGCCGCCACTGCGGTACGGATCGTATGCCGCATCACGAGACGAGTAGCCGTAATAGCGCGGATCCTGCTGATAGTAGAGATCACGCGGATCTCGACGCCTTCCGCCAGTGCCCGAAGAGGTCGAGTGGCGATAATCACGTTCGGAATTGGCTCGTTCCGGAACTTCGGCACCAGCTCTGCATTTGAGAAATAATAAAATTGAATAAACAACTCAAACATTGTTCTTATTATCGGTTGTACCTTGTACTAATGTCTCTTGTACTCGGGTAGTATCGGTCGTCAATCCTGGATCTGTCGTTATCACGTCGCCGACCATCCCTACTCAAACAAGAAAACCAAATGAAATTAAATAAACTTAAAACCACTCGCCCTATCGCGATGTGGACTGCCTTAAGATAAAATAGCACGTTTGGGGAATGAGAGGAGGGGGAGGGGAGGGGGAACAACCCGGACACAAACACACACCTACTGAGCGTGCAACAATGAAACAAATTTTAGTGCAATCAAATCAATATTTTTAAAAAAGCAAATGAAAAAAAATTGTGTGATCAGAAATATGAAAACAAAAAGCAATTGCGGCATAATCAGGTGCGAAATAGAGGAAAAAGCCAACCACCGACCCGATTTTTGCTTTTCGATTGTTTCATCACACACACATACACGCACACACTGAAGAAAAAACAGACCTGGATGTGTTGAACCCGTAGGCTGAGCGATTGAAATCGCCAGCCGGGTCGTTGTTGTCACCTTCGTAGAGTGAGCTCCTGCGACCACCGGAACGCTCGTACATTTCGGCATCCGTCAAATAATATTCCGACCTAAAGCAACTACCAAGTCAGCACAAACAGGCCAAACAAAAAAACAAAATATCTCGGGGCGGGGCAAAAAATAAAACGTAAACGACATCATTTTTGTGAAAGGCGAAAAATAACCTTCCCAAATCCAACAAAAAATAATAACAATTATTTTTAAAAAATTAGATAACCATTCACCATGCCATCACCCCATTAAAAAAATTTTGTTTCCTCACTGAAGTGATTATTATAAAACAAAAATAATGTGGTGCAATCCAAGAAAGTCGGTTAAGAAAAGGGGGGTAAAAAATAAACAGGAACAACCAAGCACTGGTACGGACGTAATAATTACTTTCTTTCGTTTAAAAAACTTTCCATGCCCAACATCAAAGCTTTAAAAAAAAAATGCCAATTTGGTCACTTTCTTACGGTGTAATATACATATTTTTTTTACTGGACTACGAAACCAGAGAGGTTTCGGTTGCATTCCAACAGGACCCTCGGGGCAGTAGTAGCCGAGGCTGATTAAGCAATTGGCTCACGGTTTTTAAATTGGGAGGGAAGTGGAGATGATTTTGTAACATTTAGTTTCCCTGGGTTTTTTTTTTCTCCCCACTACATAAACGAGTGTACAAAATCCATTGTTAGAAAAGAGAGAGAGAAAAAAAATGGGACGAACCGTCGCGTATCTCGGCGCCGAGGATCGCGGGCACGATCCCGGTCTGTAGGTCCGTAGCCACTACGACGGTCATCGTCATAATCCTGCCGATTGTAGGCTCGATCTCGGTCGTCATAGCGACGAGGGTCACGGTGATCTCGTTCTCGGTCCCTTTCACTATCGTAGCGACGATCGCGTTCGCGATAACTGGTGGAAAAGCGCTCGTCCTCATCGTCATCCGGGTAGCGGTTGCGTCCTTCACGGTCGTAGTCATCACGATCTAACATCCAACAAAGTAGATGGTATTAGCAGTTCTAAGGAAGATTATTGGGTAATAGGATTACCTCGGTCACGTTCCACACGAGAACCTCTGTCGTGTGGTTTTATCTCGCGATCCCGATCCCTGTCACTGGAGATACGATCATCCGATCGATCTGCTGTTCCATTGCCGCCAGCAGTTCCACCTGTTGGAGCCGCCCCTGAATTGAGATTAGCACGGGGATTCTCCGATCCGATCGTCTCACTTCGGTGAGGCGGCGGAGGTGAACGACTGACCGACTGCTGCGTCCGCACTTCTTCCACCTGCTGCATTGGCGGTGGTCCCTGCGGAGCAGCGGCCAGAAGCGGAGCTGCTTGCACGACAGGTGGTGCGGGAACGGGATCGTTTTTGGCGAATCCAGTCACGATTCTCTGCTCCGAAACCGGAGTTACTGTACCGGCAGGACGTGGCTGCGGCTGAGGCTGCGATTGTTGCTGTTGCGGAGTAGGAACCATCGATAGTAAAGGCGGTTGAGATCCACTACCCGGAATCATGCGCTGCGAGCTTGGAGGCAACATGGACGACGATGTCGTCAAATTTTCAGCCCTAGAGAGTGGAACTGCCGAAACGGGTGGGCCAAATTCACTGCCCACGGCCTCTTGCGATCCTCGTGCAACAGTCGGAGCAGCCGATGAAGGTGGGGGTGCTGCAGCGACGTGAGAAGTAGTAGCGACCGGATAGAAACTCCCAGGTCCGGACACTGGTTTCGGTCGGGCAAACGCATTACCATCTCCGGGTAGATGGTAGGGAGAAGGATTGGCGCTGGCCGTCTCGGATGAAGGAGTAGAACCGGCTTGGCGGGAAGATGGGCGACTTCCGGCAGGTGATTCTTGCGTCATCTTGCGCTCCGCCATGGCTGCATACGGGATTGACGCAGGTTGTGAAAACAGCGGTGTTGGCTGATCGTTTTCGTATCCGCCTTCCGCATCAGGTCGCTCACTTTCACGCTCCATCGACGGCGTGCCAGACTGCGAACGACTTCCACTTCCCGGCAGGCGATTGCCGATGGACAAATCCGAGGTGGCAATCGGTACTCCACCAACATGAGGCGCTCCAGGGAATTCAGAGCCGTTGTACGTCATTCCAACAGGTCCGCTGTTGAATCCTTCCGTATTCGATCCGTAAGATGATCCGGAATTGATTCGGTGGGCAGTCAGTGAGGGTACTGTTGCAGGTTCAACAGCAGTCGAATCAGTACTCGGTTCAATTTGATCCATGCTCGATCCAATCAAAGGAGTAGGTGAAACCCGAGTTAATTCGGTCCCTAGATTTAAAGTCGATGGTGGAGGATGCATCGATCGACCACCGCCGTACATGCTCTGCTGCTCTGGCGGGATGTTTGGTTGTACCGACGCAGGTGGTGCGTAAACCTGGTCGTTTCCAAGAGATGCGGGTGGCGGTGGTAAGGACTGAGATGGATCGGTAAACGAAGCTCCATCAGCAAACGTGTTCCTTTCACCCAACTCTCGTGAGTACGACGATTCAGGGCCAGGCTCGTAAGGACTCTGTTCGTGATCCAGAGCTGATCCCCAAGTTGGTACGCGGGACCAGTTGGATTCTTCAGACTGCGATGGAGCTGGCAGCTGTTGCTGAGCCCACGGCGGATGCTGTGGTTGCTCTTGTCCTTGCAAAGGCTCTTCTCGAGCCTGGTTAGATAGCGACAGAGTGCTAAAGCCCGTCTCCAGACCGCTGTTGACTGGAGGAGGTGGCATGCTTTGATAGTTGGTCGACTGTTGGTTCTCGACTTGGCTGACTGGTAGTGGCGGCTGGGATGTTTGAGGCTGTTGAATATTTTGCTGTTGATACTCATTGCCCCAACCCCAATCTTCTCCTTCATTCCATCCCCAGTTTTGATTGCTGCTTGGAGCTTGTGTGTCATATTGATTGTTATTGACAGTATGTTCAGGTTGATAACTGGGCACTGGCTGCGTCAAAGAGTAATCAGGCACACTATACAAATTAGGAGGGTTGGCAGGAGGGACATTCTGCAACTTGGCTGCTGTTTGGTTAGGTTCTGGATAGCTCTGGAAATTGTTAACATTTTCATCCCAATCCCATGATTCTTGAGTAGGTGGTGGTGGGGCTTGTTGTTGTTGTTGGGGCTGCTGTTGCAATGGTGGCTGCTGCCTCGGTGGTGCCCAAGAACCGTTCGCAGGGGGGAATCCTTGACTGTACTGATTTGGATTGTACATCATCACATTGCCTGGAGCAGATGGCTTGGCAGGTGGAGGATTCCTGCTTGGTTGGTAGATGGCAGGATCTTGCCGATTAGGCCTAGGTGGATTCATTGTCGGTCACCTAGATACATAAGAATTTTTTCACTTTGAGGGATTACACTAAGATTCAGTTTTAAATCATTTGTAAGAGTACAGACTATCTATGTTAGTACTTCAAGTAAAAGCTAACGAGCTTAAAGTCTGAAAGTGGGGGTGGTTTTAAAGTGGACGAATAATCTTTATAACAATGTTTTTTTGTTTGTTTTTTCATTACAAGATATACATTTCTGTTCAACATAGGCTAAATAAAATGACACGAAGCAATCCATGTTGTTCAATCACTTTCGGCTAATCTACCTAACATGTAACACGACTACTAAAAACTGGAACGTTTAGCCCACTGGTTGTACGAATGGCACTTTTACGATAATAGATTACTACTAACCTGGATGTAGTGAATTACAATTAAGCTACATATGCAAAGGATCGATTAAAACAGGAAAAATGTGTTGATTCGGAATAGATTCGGGCTTTCACTAGTCTTTCTCACCGATAAACACCGCTGTGTGACGTCTGCCTCCAGAGGAAACTGACAAACTTGTTCCGACTTAATACTTCAAATACTACTAACCCCGCTTCGTTTTTGCACATTTTCATAAGAAATTCATTGCAATGCAATTATGATTTAAATAACACGTTTAAATAGTCAAAATAAGGCGATTTATTCAATTATGCACCTGATTCATAGAGTATTTACGGAAAACTGGCAACGCTACCACGTCATCATTGGTAGGGTAAGGGTACAATTGCTTTGCTGTCAAACGAGACCGGTAGCTGAAGAAAAACAAAACTTGGTGAATGGGCAGAGTGTGATTGTGTTGTATCTAATCGCTGGCAAATTTTCATAAATTCGCTCACAATGTTGTTCATGACGTGGATTGCTAGAGTCGGAGATGGTTTACCTCTTGCCGCTTCAATCCCCGAAGATGAAGAGGTTTGTTTACGTTTGCAATCGTTTGGTTGGTGAAAGGTTTCATCAGCAATCTAAATGACATAAAATTTCCCTTCTTTGAAAATTTTCAACATTTTTTGTTCCTCACAGAATTATTTCTCGAAGAGCAAAACATTTAAAATAATTGTTTCCTGTTCGATAAATGGTTGTCATCAGTAAAATATGTTTTCTATTTTATTGCAGTCAGGAAAAGGAGTGTTGGATTTTCAAAACCAAGCAAAAATGCTGTTTAGAAAAATGAATCAACAAAGTCCTTCAAAGTGCACAATAGAAACTGGATCACACTTTTTCCAGTAAGTCATCTTTATTACAAATACAGGTGTATAACAGTTAACACATTTTTTTATGGCAATTCCAGTTACCTAATTGATAAAGATGTCTGCTACCTAGTGCTGTGTGAGCAGAGCTACTCGAAGAAACTCGCTTTTTCCTTTCTAGAAGATCTTGCCCAAGAGTTCAGCTCCCTCTACGGGAAAAAGGTTCAGAGTGTAAATCGCCCATACAGCTTCATTGAATTTGGTAATGACCGAGACTTATTATACAATAAAAAAAAGTAGAGATTGTTATGATGCAATCTTTTCGATTTAGACACCTACATTCAGAAAGCCAGAAGATCGTTTATGGACTCGAGAACTCGGCGTAATCTTACTGCGATCAACACAGAGCTTCAGGATGTTCAGCGGATTATGGTTCGCAATATCGACGACGTCTTGCAGAGGGGTAGTCTTCTTTCTGATCTGGATAACAAAGCACAGACACTGTCAATGAGTTCTCAGCGATACAAAAAGGACGCTAGAAACTTGAACATGCAATCCACTTACGCGAAAATTGGTGCGGTCGCCATCGTTTTGCTCGTCTTTGTTCTTTACTTTTGGGTTTTGTAATTCGATTGGGCGTCGCAGCTCGGTCCCGTTTGGTTCCATACGCAGAGTCGCACGTGAAATTTTTCCCACTAGCCCATCCAAGGGCATTCTATCTAGCCTTATAGACATGAGCCGGGTTTTTTTTCCTTCTTGGGCCATGTGCACTATGGTGTATGGCTATTTGCTAAAAACAAATTCTAGTTCTAATTTGCATGCTGTATCACTGTGTGCCGTTTTTCTTGAAGGAAATCCATGTTTGTACATGAAAAAGAAACATCAAACTCAATACATTTGTTACATGCCTTGACTCTGCCTTCTCCTAAAAATCTCCGTGGGTTTCTCCGTTTTGCTTGTCTAACGTTTTGAAGCCTTTCAGATTTTAAATCCCGACCAAACCCACGATGTATCGAAATAATCGATCATGTTGTCACCGAGTTCCGCCATACGGTGGCTACCTTAGCGACCGACTTGTGTTGAATCGTTAATGTTCATCTTGAAGACGGAGCATCCATCTGAACGTTTGTAAAAATGGGTCCTAAACTACTCCAAAAGGTACACATTTCTTGAATCAAATTAATTTTTAAGTTTATTACAAGTTACTTTCGGCTCACGTTTTTCTTGTTCTTATAGCGAATCAGCAATTTGCATCACAAGTTGCTCGTTAATCGAATCCGAGCAGCCGATGCCAAACAGCATGAATCCCACGGAAAGGTAATAAGAACAAATATTGAAACTGGTTTCTTATTATTCTCACTTTAATTTTTAAAACGATCTGAATCGAATAATCAGAAGCCAAACGATCGTCGTTGGGAAGCGCAACATTACACTTGGAATGTCGACGATGATGAGGTTTGAACAACATAAACAATTAAGCTATTTTAAAATGTATCATTGAACAACTAAAATATCACCAGGAAATTCCGGGGACGGTCAGAATTGTTCTCAGTGCAGCCGACCCTCAACGAACAAAGAATCAGGTGGTGTACAGTATTCCGGATCGCTGTTTTATCCCACTAACCCCAGAGAACTCGTCGGTTGAGCTCTTTGATCAAACCTCTTCCTCCGTCTACGTTGAACCTACAGCTGCTTCTGATGCAACCAACGCATTTAATCCCGGTAAAATTAGAACGCTGATCAATTTTTAAATATTTTGCCAAGATAATATGAAGCACCTATTTTATAATCCATTGCAGCTGCCGATTTAGCCCGACCGGAAGCCGACTTGACAACGTCCGATGCTGATGAAACAGCCAGTGAAGCGTTCGATGGCGATCGTTCGATTGACACGACTTTCGGTCATGGTACCGGCGCTAATACCGCCGGGGGCAATAATACAAGCGGAGCAGCTTTGGACACTAGTCGAAGTGATCACGGGCCAATGACCGAACGAGAAGACGATCCATTAGAAATGATGACCGGCGTCAAATCGCTGGTTAAACGTAAAGGCGCAAAGGGCATCAATCATTTCAGGTGAATAGTAAATAACAAGTATAATAGTTTCATGTGAATTATAAATGTTTCATTCATTTCAGTTACTGTGACCGGGCCACCCAAACAACTGTTCCGCCAATTCGAGTAAAAAAAAAATCAATTCTAATGAAATTTCAAGAAAATATTTCATTAACTAATTTCAATTATAGTCACACGCGATACAAACTGAAGCCCCGCCTCGTGTGTCTTTCACTTCACTGACGAACGCTTGGATCATTTACGATGCCTACCACCAAGATCTTGCGGCACAGCAGCACAAAATCCAGCAGCAAGCGCTGATCAACAGTGCGGCAGAGGCTGTCAATAAAGGCGGAGCACCCAACACTTCATCCACGGCTCCAGTTGGTGTCGCTCCGGATGCTTCCGTCGCCACAGCCGCACCACCGGCAGCCCCGACGGTAGTCTTCCAACCGACGGGGGAAACGGCTTTGAGTCCGGCTGGTGTTTCTCGGCTCGATTCATCCGCTCACGTCATCGAGCGGATGCTGAATCAAAACACTTACGACGACATCGCTCAAGGTATACTATAAACTCATTTAAACGTTATACAATTGGGTAGATATAATCTGATTTTTGAAAAAAACAGATTTCAAGTATTGGGAAGATGCTGCGGATGAATATCGTGAACCGGAAGGAACTCTTATGCCGTTGTGGCGTTTCACTCCGCCGGCCACCATGCTGCGGATGTTTGAAGAGAACGGCAGCATGCGCAATGCGGTTCCTAGTCATATAACTGCAATCTGCTGGAATCCTCACTACAAGGATCTCTTCGCCATAGGCCTTGGCTCCCGTATGTTACATTGTCCGCCATTTGTTACAAGATGGTCACGTAGTTGTAATCAATTTCATTTCACAATCAAAGGAGACAATATGACAGCCGAATCCGGACTTGTGTGCGTCTTTTCTCTCAAGAGTCCTGGACATCCCGAGCGCTCCGCTCAAGTGCAAGCTGGTGTTTCTAGCCTGGACTTCCATCCGGAATTCTGGCAACTTTTGGCTGTCGGAATGCATGATGGACACGTCGCCGTTATTGACTTGACAGTGCGCAAGGATTCCGACACTTTCAAAGTGACGAATTTGATCACCTACCGAAGTTCGGCTATGCGAGGCAAACGGACCGTGCCAATTACTCAAGTGAAATTGATCACGAAAAAGTTCTTTGATTTTCTTTTTTATTCGTTCTTTCTTGAATTATTTCATTTAGGTAAGCTGGCACGGTGACATGAGTGATGGGTAACAAATTCATCTTTATACCTTTAACGTTTTTAAAAGGGACAGTGATCAACAATAATGTTTTCCAAATAGAAATTTACGGCTCTTTTCCATATCAATGGACGGCTGCTTGTGTCTGTGGCTATTTGTTCAGGGTGAACTATATCCTACAGAGTTAATCACATTGCCTTTCCAAGGCGACAATAAATTGCAGGATAACAATTTCGGAACACTGGCACTGACTGGTATAATACTGGCCGAAACATTAAATTTCGATTCATGTCTTAATTAATTTAAAAGAGGAATTATTTTTTAAAGCGTCTTGTAGTTGCATGGCTATTCATCCGAATCACACCATGGTTTTGGTCGGGACGGATCAGGGCCAGTTGTGGCCAGTCAGCAATGAGGGAGAGATTCTCAATTGGGGTCCCGTCAACGCCCATCAAGGTCCCATTTATACCGTGCAGTGGAATCCGTTCCATCACCAAGTTTTTATCAGCTGCGGTACCGATTGGTTAGTCAAAATCTGGGACCAAAGAGAAAAGTAAGTCGCCAAAATAATCCACTACTTTGAATTCGAATTTAAAATCCTGGATGAATTCAACTCCTAGGGAAGCTCTGGTGGTCATTAGTTTGGGGAGTTGCGTCGAAGACTGCGCTTTCTCGCCTTTCAGCTCGACGGCCTTTGCTTGCATGTCCAGCAATGGCAAGGTCCTCCTCTACGACTTGAATATTTGCCTACACAAGCCGCTGTGCAGTCAACGGATAACTCCGCAACGCAGAGCTCAGCCAACCGTTCTGAGCTTCGCCCCTTTTCATCCAGTCATTTTGGTTGGGGATGACAAGTAATTAGCACATTATGAAACGAGATTATTGAATTGAGTTAGCTAATGTGATGTGTTTCGTTTACAAGGGGACACGTGACTTGTCTCAAATTATCTCCCAACTTGAGGAAAGTGAGCCGCGTTCCCGAGAGCTCCAGGGCAGTCGAGGTCGAAATGGATAAATTAGAACGCGTTATTACATTAATGAAAAGATAAGAGTCGATTCTTGATTCAATTTACATTCTCATTCTAACTTGTGCTGATTATATATTCATTCACTCAAAACTAATCATTTGTTTAGTTGCAATATATTCGCTACCGAAATCTGTGTGTATTTTGCCAATGATGTAACGAAGAGAAGGACATTTATACTTGGAATGTCTTTCTATTTTAGGTTGTAGTAATAATGTGGAGACTCATCAGAAACCACTTGTGGGAAATACGGCACGTTTTGAAATGGCACACATGTTCACCCCTCGCTCGAGATTGATGTAGCCACCTATAGGAAAATTGAAAGTCTGATTGAATTACGTAATATTAGAATTGATGCAGTCCATACCTTCACCCCAGTCAGGTCCCCAGGAGTTTCGGACCTGCGAATAAAACAAAAGGAAATGAAGAATGGATTTGGAACACGAAAATTTGATCATCTTGAAATAATTACAATCCAGAAGTCTTTCTGGGTTTTGGTGTCCTTTCCGTATCCGACAATGACGACAGCGTGATTGGTGGTGGTCTGAAAGAAGAGAAAATTGTTAACTGTTTTATCGACAAATCTTTTCTCATGCAATCATTGATACGTACATTTGAGCACGTAGGTGATGAAAAGATTCCGGAGCTGCAAGTAGATTGAATTGAAGAAAAACGTAAAAATGTCACAGTCTAATTTAACTAAAATCTTGTTTCAATACCTGTAAAAGTCCCAGTTATTGGCGTCAACGGATACAGCAACGGGACCTACAAATAAATAAGAACAAATAGTTTTCTCGTTTATTTTTTTTTGTGTGGTTTGATGGGAACTTGAGTTACGCGATTTGCTATAAAAATGATTACCGTATTTTGCAACGACGACTTTCATAGCTTCTTCATCATTAGTCCTTGTAGCATATGCCCAGGTGGTGACGTTGCCACCGTAATTGCTTGTTGAATATTCGCACATAGTTTCCTTGTGATATCGCCATCCAAGATTAATTCATAGTACATATTAACACGTTATAACAGTATAGACAAAATCAAATTGGCATACTTCGCCCTGATACGGATAGGCCTCTTCGGTATTGAGGCCTACATCTTTTACGTAGTTCCAAGCGCGCAAGGCTAGACCTTGTGATGTAGTAAATCAATATAGAAGAAACATTAAAGAAAAACCCATAATCCGAGAAAATTATAAAAATATGACACCTCCGTTACAGCCGGCGTTTCCGTACTTCTGGCTGCAGTCGATAAGGTTTTCCTCGCTTTGAATCAATGATGTCGATATGATAGAGACAAACTATTTAGATTATTCTAATGCAATAAGGTTTACCTTAGAGTAACTAATGTTCCAGTTTTCATACAGCGCTGGTATTCAATGGGAGTCGTTGAAGCAAAGGTATAACAAGAACCGCATCCCCCTTTGATCAAATCATTAATCGATTAATATCAATGTAATAATAGAAACAACGCTTGTATGTTAATTTACTAGGGTCAAGGACATTTCGGGGAAAAGAATTCATAGATAAACTGCGTGGCAAAAAAATAAATAAATAAAATTGACTTCTTCCCTGTTCGAAAGAGTTCACACAAGTCCACACGTGTAATCTATCTCCTCTTTCATCAAATTATGTTCAAGGTTGTAACGCATAAATATACACTATAGCCATAGCACTTATTATCCAAACCTTGACTTGCCTTGGTATTTCACTTTAGCCAGGCAGGGACTTTTTCTATAGTCTACAGCGTCTGGAACAGCCTGTCGAAGAATATCGCCACTCACGACGGGTGCGGGAATTTCGTTTTCTGTATCAATTTCTCCCTTTAATTGCTCGAGCTCAGCCTCGGACTTGGTTATTTATAGCCCCCGAAAGAATTAGTTTTCAAAAAAAAAAAAATATTTAGTAAAAAAAATATAGTCAAATTCTTACCCAATCAGCGAACTGATTTGGCTGGAGTTTGTAAGTGGATTTTCCAGCTTGATTGTGTTTCTTGATTCCCCTGTTGTTCTCCACGAACGTATTTTTGCGCATCTTCTCGCGATCTTTATTCTTAAACCTTTTCTTATGCTTGGCCTGCCAACGACAAAATAATAACATGTATTAGAGTAATGATTTCCAAAATTAACAATTTAATTAAATTTAGAAAAACCTTAAAGAGCTCCCATTCAGAATCTTCTTTGGCGTCCCGATTTTCATCCTCCTGGAGGAATTCCTGGGCCACTGCGGCCGCCAGGGTGGCGAATAAAATTAGGGCTTGCAGCTTCATGATGACACGAACTGTTCTGATCGAAAAACGGACCAATATTCCATTAAGGGACGCTGTACAGTTTGATTACGAACAGTTGTTTTCGAGTTTCGCCAATGTTGAATCAGGTGCAACTCCGATGCTCTAGTTAGCGCACTCCAAATAAGAATTCGATTAGTACAGTACTGTCATTGTCAACACATCTGCTATATCGTATGATCAGAACATCCTGGACATCTGTTAATACTAGTCTAATTGCCTGCACTGCTGTGACGCTAGCGCAACTTAATGGGCATGGCGACATAATTTTGTATCATAGCTGACAATTAATATTCAGGTTATTGAAAAGTTGCATGTTCAATTATTCTGCGATTTTTTTTTTGGTTGGAGTTTTGTTGGATAGGATGGAGACTTTTGCGTATTATACATTTGATCAAAAATGACTCGACCTTTTTAGCGAATGTCAAGTCGCTGATTTGGCATTTCATGCGTTTAAACTATCATCGTCAAACGCAATAAAGCTCAATATATTTTTCATAATCCCGCAGAATTCAAACACACCTACAGTAGGCCCCACACAAGTATTCGAAAATGTTCAAACCTTTTTTTCCTCCGTGCTGTTCTTATGGCGGCAGTGATTTTTCCGGCGGCCATACATCTCTTGGTCTAGCCGGGGATTTCTCTCAAGATATCTAGTCGGGGGATTTTTCAAAAATTGCCCGTTGGGCACTGTATAGTGCTCTCTAGACTAATTTGCGTAACATTGAGTAAGACTCCTCTCACCTTGAGAAAAATCAATTTCTTTTTAAAAAATTGAATAATCAAGCCCTCTTTCCTTGTTCAACCCGACGGTGGTTTTAAGTTTGTTTTTGGTCTGCCTCTTACCTACCTAGTAAAACTTACAAGAGCAAAAGAAATGTTCCCATTCTTACGTGTCTTGCAAGCAGCAAAGAGTGCGCACACTACCGATTCACTGATTCAAGGAAAATGTTGAGGAAGGAACGGTGTTTCTTTGTTTTTATCGTTGTTGCTTTGACGATGTCAGCTTTCCTGATGAAATCAAACATCAACCAAAAGTCTATCGTAAAGAGTAAAAATTCGGTGCCGTTCAATCCTGACATTTTTGTTGTGACAATCAATAACTATTCTAAAAGTAGCGACCATTCCGACCAGAAAAAGTTGTCTGAGAGCTCTTTCGATAGACGCAAGACTTATCCTTGGAAGGACGATCCTTCTTGTCAACATTTTGCAGTACAGGTACGTTAAATTAAACATTTTTGCAGTTAATAGGTACGCAACGTTTGCTGGGTAGGCCTACTTGCGAATACAATCAAATAAAATAAAAATATAGAGGGCAACTTTGATTTGCTACAAGTCATTCAACCATATAAGAATAACGAATTGATTTTATCAAATAAAATATTACGATGTGATCTTGAAACACGGACAAGCTTGGAGCATGATTATAAGCAGCTCCAGTTTAATTATAGTCTATTTTCTGTGTAGGAAAGCTTTAAGCCTCTGGGCAATTCAAGGGGTGATGAACTTGCTTTACTGTTCTCTGCCATTCTGGACGCTGTATAATAAGTGTATATAGATTGATATTTCAGCTGCATCATCTGCTTATAAATATTAACTTAATGTTCAACTGAAAAAAATACAGGCTTTCGTGTAATTGTTTTAGATGGCCAAAAGAAACAGTTTGCCAAAATGGGCTTTGACTTCGTTTCCCGGCAGTGGAGTGACTTGGACTAGGCAGATGATTGAAGGACTAACCGGTATCTACACCGGTAGTGTCCATGTGAGAGATCCGTTACCTTACAGAGAAGATAGTATACAATATAATCTAAGTTCACCTCAACTTTTGGGAGGTTCATTGATCGTTGTGTCAATTACTGCTGTATAGATGAGAAAAATATGGGAATCACAGATAATCCATTTTGCGGCTGCACTCTCATTGACAAGGATCACGAAGCGACAGAGGGAATTTTCGAAAAGAAGCAGTACCTAGAGTTACTTCATGGCAAGGTAATAATGTACTTTTTCTTACCTGCGTTTTTCGCTTAGTATCGAAAGATTTTAAATTTTTCTTCGACTGGAATGGAAATTCAGGAATATTCCAAAATAATCAACGTAACCTACAATTATCGTGGAGTTCTGCTATTGCGAAACCCGATGGACGTGGTTTTTGCGCATCAGAATCATTTGCTGGTAGGCAAGTTCAACACAGCGCCTACGGAGGCGTTCCGAGGTCCCGAATGGGATGAACTAGTGGAAACAGTGGCGTACGCCTGGGCTGATCACGCCATTCACTGGATAGAACAGATCAAGCAGGGCACAGTCATTTTCTACGAGAATTTGCTTGGAGATAATGCTCAACTTGAACTGGAACGATTACTGGACGCAATGGACTTTCAGCCGCGCCCTGTCGATGCCAATCGGATGAGATGCACATTGGCGCATAGAGATAAAAGCGAATACAAGCGAAGCAACAAGACTCGGTAATTTTTTTATGTTCCATACATTGATTTAGGAAATTACAGGCTGACCACTTACTAAAATATCGTTTTTAACATTAGGTTATCACTCGAGAAAAATCATCGCGTTAAGTTAATGAAGTCGATTAATCTAGTTCAGCATAGTTTACGTAAACGGAATTGGCCATTACTTCCTGTGCATCTGTACGACAAACATTGGTCTGTTGGGGAGTATTCTTGAATGATTAATAGAAATAATTAAAATTATCGATTAAGAATGTTTGTTAAAAATTTAGCTGTTTAAAAAATTGTTCAAATAATAGACAGAAATTTGCCCATGTATTTTACTTATCAAAAATAAAGAATGAATTATTTTTTAAATTCTCAATTGAGGAAACATGTAGTCATGTAATCCAAGTATAGAAGAATGGATGATGAAGTGTCAGCATTATAACCTTTAAAACAATGCAATATGTTATAATATTGTATAGAGGTAACAAAGAAATGGCCTTGACTCCAAGGCTTTGCCTAGGGGAACAAGTGATTCAAAAGTCGTTAGCACGAGCGCATTATCAGTGTATCTTGGCTATCCGTCGCGGACGGAAGCTTAACTTTTATGTTTTGAGGGAATTCAATAATTATTTTCGAAGGAGCGCATCGGCGTGGTCAATCGTTTGATTTTAAAAGAATAATGTCGATGATCCGAAACTTTTTTCGTCGGCGTACCTTTTTGGTTGTTATAGTGACGCTTTGCCTGTGCCTTTTCACATTTTCGTATTTGACCTACGTCCCGCCAAACATCAACAATCTACAGCTACCTTCAGCCGCTGTCAATGTAGACTCCTCGACAACTGCCGACAATTTAGTCTCCTCGACAATCGCTGGATCGTTGATGGAAAACGTTACTAGTCAAGTTCATCCAAAATCCGTGAAAAACCACAACAAACATGTGAGCCATCCTTGGCGAGACGATCCAGTCTGCAAAAATTTCACTGTCCAGGTACTTATTATTTTATTCAACATCTAATTTAATTGCACCGAGTATACCATGTATCAGGGCTTATTCCTACAAGAAGTGTACTATTTCACAAGTTTGTTTCAACAGTTGGCTGAGAGAGATAGTCTTCCGAAATGGGCTTTGACTTCTTTTCCGGGAAGTGGAGTCACCTGGACCAGACAGATGATTGAAGGTATCACCGGTATTTACACAGGCTCGGTTCATGAGCAGGATCCATCTCCGGTTCAAGTGGAAGGTACTGTACGTATGTAACTCAAGTGCCGAAATAATAAGGAGCATGGATTAATGTGCGAGACATCAATACCAGCGTGATAAAACAGTCTCCTGTTTAATTTACACTTTGCATAGGCCTAGAAATTGATCTACTCGGCATTACCGACGACCCGTTTTGTGGGTGTACAATCATCGATAAAGACCACGAAGCGACAATCACAGTCAAAGGATTAGAAGATTATTTCCGATTACTTCATCTGGAGGTGATTTAATTTAATTCATTTGCTTTCGTGAATAGTAACTTGATTGTGAATTCCAGGGCTATTCGGAAATATTTCGTAAGGATTACGGGTACCGAGGCGTTCTTCTCCTGCGAAATCCAATGGATGTCGTGTTCACATATCGTCATTGGCAATTGGCCGGCAAAGTGGGAAAGGCACCCCTGGAAAGCTTCCAGGGGCCGCAATGGCACAAAGTCGTAGAATTTGTGGCCTATGCTTGGGCGGACCACGCCATACGCTG
Organism: Daphnia pulex; assembly: GCF_021134715.1. Lineage (NCBI taxonomy): Eukaryota > Metazoa > Arthropoda > Branchiopoda > Diplostraca > Daphniidae > Daphnia > Daphnia pulex. Next base: position 5,825,312 of record NC_060017.1, read on the forward strand.
GATTGAGCAGATCGAGAAGGGGACCGTCATTTTCTACGAGAAATTACTCGGCCAGAATGCATCGATTGAGTTGGAACGACTGTTGGACGCCATGGACTTCAAGCCGCGACCGGTTGATCCGTCCCGGATGCGCTGCACTTTGGATCATAGAGATCGAACTGATCACAAGCGGCTCAACAAAAGCTGGTAAGAAACCTACAGTACTGTTTCCTAGATAAAAACAATTAAAACTAAAGTTTCGTTATTGTAATTAAATGAATACAGGATGCCATTAGAAGAAGGACAAAGGTTATTGTTTATGCAATCAATCCACCGAGTCCAACAAAGCCTGCGACGGCGACATTGGCCACAACTTCCTGTCCATTTGTACGATCTCCATGACCTTGATAACAAAACCCGTAGTTAATGCGCACAGAAGTTCTGTTTAACGGGATGTCGCACATTTTTTGTACCAAGATCACTTGGAGCATTCAACACACCTGAATCACGTAAGTTTTCAGGTGTGTGAGCATAATTGTATATACTTTCGGGTCGCAACCGTATCGCATCAATCAAAAGATACGGAACGTATAAATTCGGAGACCTATAATTACGGCACGAATGCCCGAGGCTTTTTCTTGTATGATTGCAAGTTGATTTAAGGTGATTAAAATTTACTCAAGAGCTCATTCGGTTTAAATAAAATATCCTTCAAAAAATAACGTTAAATCCATCAGGTTTACGACAATTAACATATAAGAAAGAAACTTATGACTTAATGATTAAACCTTTCGCAACAACTACCCATTTGCGTGCAGTTGTATTTATCCTCACTCAAAGTGGGTTAAACATTATTTTTTTTTTTAAAGAGAATAATTAAAGAGCCAAAAAGGAAAATAGGCAATGAGATCCATTAATTAGGAGGACACTTACAGAAATGCAGTCAAAAGTTAAATTATGTACAATAATTTACAGACCCCAAAGAGCTAGTAGTCTTATGGGAATAGAAAAGAAATTAGAAATGTGGCAAGCATACTTTACCAGCAAACAATTCTGATATGACGGTAATCCACAATGCAAGAACAAAAAATATGTAAGATAGTCCAACTTGAAAACTATTGGGAAGTTGGTATGGTTCTCCTCCTATTTCAGACATGGAAAATCCAAGCGGAAATATAACAGCAGCTAAGCAGAATAAAACCACTGCAAAAGAGAAAACAAATTATACCAAGTTGTCAAAATTTTGGCAGCTATAAAGGCTTTTTACTTGCAGCAAATCCAACCCATCTTGCATAAGGGACTACATTGTAATCCCAGTGGCTTGATATCAATAAAACAACTGTTGTTGTTATACAAACACAACCAATGAAAATGCAAACAAGTGCCATCATCCATTCAGGGGTCAGATCCGGAGAGAAGCACACTTTTGGTCGATTATATAAAGTAGTACAAGTCCACATTAACCCCAAAGATGTTTCTCCTGTTGATTTGTGATCATTGTTAATAAAAATGTTAACAGTTAGAAGATGTTAAAAGTAAAAACGGTAAAAACATTGTTGAAACAATTTCTACCTCCAACATCAGTTACAATCCAAAATGGAAGAGCAAGGGCGATAATAGCAAAAATATCAGCTGTAAGAAATAATGCTCCTGAAATTAACGTTAACTTCTCCATAACACTATTTATTTTTCAGACTTTTTTAAAACGTCTAAACTTGGGAGTTTCCTTTTAGTACTTAAACAACAACAATCAAACGTCAAAAACGCTAACAAAGAATGGCATGTAGTGGCAGACGATTCAATTCAGCAATCAGCATTTCTAGATTTTCATCCGGCAAGATTTTCATTCGAATTTTTACAGAAACCTAAAAACAAAGCCAGAAACTCCTTAAAATATTAATTTAGTAATTTAAAATAAAAAATTCCATCATGTATTTATTTTTAATTTTGATACTTTCATTTATTATTATTTGTAAATTAAATTGTAATTGACACTTGCCCGGAAATGTGGCAACAAGCAGCAACATTGAATTCGCGGCTCTAAATTTTGTTGTTGGGGGGGTTTGGGGCTTATGGAATTGAGGTTGAATTAAGGTTCCAGTTCCAGACATTAGTTTTTTGTCGACTGTTTTGCTAGTTTCTGAGAATAGAAACAGTTTGATCGGATGTGAAGAAAGTTTTTGATTGTTAACGTGCACTACAAAGAAACAAACATGGGCCCTAAAAAGAAGGAAAGAGACACGGACCAGTCATCTTTATCCAAAGGTGTTCCAAAGGAAACCACTAACGGTCGTGCTGATACTGTTCAAGCAGATCACGAACTTTTTCTTCAAGCTTTTGAAAGTAAGAATATTTAACATTTAAGCTATTTTTCTGTAGCTTATAGAATTCATTTCATCGCTTTGTTTCTAGAACCAACTCAGATCTATAGATATCTGCGCACTCGTCATTTTATTTCGGTATTAATTACAGAATGGTTTTAAAAACAAAATGTCTACATTTGCTTTTTAATTATTAGCCCATATTTCTTCATCGCACTCTCAGTTACATGAATGGGAGATGTGCCAGAAACCACAAAAACAGGAAAACTTGCAAGTTGGATAATATGCTTGAAAGCAAAGTTCAGAAAAGTTCTCAAAATGATGTAAATAATCGTTCTAAATATATGACTTTGACTTTTCTTGGATTTTATGATCCAAAAGGTAAATATACCATGAATGTCAATGGTAGTTGATCATTATTAACTTGTTCCAAAATCATTTCTACAGTAATTGGTTATAGAGAACCAGTGAAGGTTGAAACACTTCTCTTACAAATAGGACACAAGAAAAGAAAAGATGTGTCCTCACCAATTATGCAGGTGAGTAGATTCCCAATATGTATTTTTTTTTTAACTTTGAAAATAATTGAACATATGTTTTTACTTTGATTAGGTCAGTGTGGGTACAACAGAAGTATGTATAAATCCCAGTGAAGATTCACCTCCTCCCAAAGCTCCGACTGTCTCGATTTCGACCGAAGATCTTAGTTTACGGAATGGCCAACAGGTATTAAAAAAGTACTTTCCCGAAGTAACCTGTAAACAAAATATTGGTCTCAAATTACTGTAGGGCAATTCGTATGTCCTGCTGCTAAGAGTTTCTGCCACAACATTTTCGGAAAACGAACCTCAGTCTAAACGTCGCCGTGTGAGTGACGTATCAGCTACTGCGCTAGTGACAGAAGAAACAACGCGGCTTTTCGGTGCCGAATTGATTGTTTACGACCGTCACTCACGGTGTCTTTTGATCGACGGAGATTATGAGCTTGCGATGAAGGAAATAAATTCGTTAGAATCGAGTGGAACCTCCCCCAGTGGTACAGAGAAATCCTCGCGCATTGCCAACACTTCTTGGAGCACCCTAGATTCCCCAAGCACCACTCCTCCCTTGAGTATTTTAGCTCATGGTCCGATGCTCAAATTCCGCTTAGAATGGGCCAACGATCCCATCTCGGCGCTTGTTGATCGGTTGGATAAATCTATCAACCCTCCTTCTTACTCCTATTCCTTACATTTTTTTTTTTTTTAATAGACCGAAGCCGTATGTCGCAGTGGCGTCGACACAATCATCCGAAAAGAGTAGCAGTAGCACTAGTAGCAATAGTAGTGTGGAAAAAAATCGAATCAACAGTTCGGATGAGCCGATGATTGTTCGCTACCAGTTCTTGTATAATGCAAGCAGACGGCAGCAGACGGAAACCAGGAATGATTTTCGTTGCCCGTGGTGCTCACTGCATTGTCTCCAGTTGCCAGCTCTTCTGAAACACCTGAGATTGTGTCATTCAAGATTTAATTTTAGCCATGTTGTGCGTATGCTTTTTATTTCAATAACGATAAGTATTCTGAGACATTAAACCGTGTTTTTTGTTTCTTTTTAATATCTATTCGAAATGTAGGGTACGGATAAGGGTCATGTCAGAATTGACATCAGCGTTAATGATGCATACGATGGATCTTATTCAGGGAATCCACATGACCTTATAGCTCAGCCCTTGGCGTTGGGAGCATCATCTGGTGGCGCTGCCTTCGGTAGACAGGGTATGTTTTCTAGATTATAAGATCAAAATAAAAGAGAAGTTTCTTACACTTAAAACACGAACATATTTGACGATATTTTAGGTCCTACCCGAAGAACTCCTATCACAGCTACACTACTATGGAGACCGCGTCGCTTGCGGGCTTCTGGTCTTGATCCACTGCAAGCGGAAGGAGATGATGGCTACGAAGTTTGTGAGACTCAAAGGCCTTTTATTACGGGGCATAACAGGTAAGAACTCTACATTAATTTACAATGTGAATTTTATCTTTCATTGTTTTTGTCAATCTGATTAGATTATATCATCATACATCTACCTGCCTTCCTATTCAAGCCAAAGAGCTGGATGTGGATAGTGAAAACGAGACAGATCCGGAATGGCTTCGAGCCAAAACCTGCATGATGATTGACGAATTCACCGATGTTAACGAAGGAGAAAAAGAGCTGATGAAGCTGTGGAATCTCCACGTTCTCAAACATAAGTAAGATTAAAGTTATTCACTAGTATTTCTGATCAATGCAGCTTTTACGTAATACTTTTGTTTAGTTACGTTGGAGATTGCCAGATGGGCGTAGCGTTACAAATGTTTTTGGATAACCATGGGCAGGAATTGCTGAAACGAAATTTATATCGTAATTTTATTCTTCATCTCTCAAATTTATACGATTTTGGAATAATTGCACCTGCCACGGTGCTTAGAACCATCAATTCGCTGCAGCTTATTCTACAGCGAAGTCCCGAGCACCAAGAAATTTTAAAGCAGGCCTGGCTAGGCCAACTATTAAACAAACAAGAAACAAACACCCTCACTTCTGCCTGATTAGCTAATCCTTTGAACTTGGATTATCAACTAACTTTGTCTTCAAGCATTACTGAAAATAATGATTTATTTTGAAAACAATTCAACTATGTATTTCCTTCATTTGTCATACATTCATCATCCCACCATTAACCTTTCCATCTTTTAGAAATACACGTGATTTTGAATGAACTTGGGAGTATTCATTAATTGATTTATTCCAGTTAATTTGCTTACAAAAATCTAACATCTTTGTAATAGAATATCAATGAAATTTAATTTCCCACTTATTTTATTAAAAGGTCCACAAGAAACAAATTGCGTGTTTTATAACGAAGCGCTGTGCTTTTTGATCCATTCGATTGCTACTTCCGGCTGTAGGATGAAAAGAAAATTAAGTAATTTCAACTTTTAACACATTCAAAGGTTTTAAATTCGTAAGTAGTACCGTTGCGAAATAAAATGTTCCGGGCCGAAATACTTGACGTCCTATAAAACTCATAGCACTCTCAGGAAATATCACGTGTAGGTGCAGATGTTTAATAGAATTAAAAGGAGGCCAATGAAATCCCATTCTACAATTTAGTTGAAATCATTACTACCAATTTTTTATGAGGGTAAGAATCCATATGATACCTGCAATCACTCAAGTCTCCTCCATGATTCTTCACAAGTTGCTGTCCTACAGCTACCATTTCTTCAACTAATAAAAAAATATTGATAAGTTTATTTGAATTGATAATCAGGCAATTTACCCATGCTGACTGTTTCTATGGTAAGACTTTTAATATCATTGATGTGATCTCTAGGAATGACTAGAAGGTGGTTTTTAGCAGATGGTTTGATGTCATTAAAAGCCAAATATTTTACATCCTATTTATGAAAGGAAATACAGCATTAGGAAATGTATATCTTTATCTTATTAAGTACCTTATTTTAATATATCTAAGCCATTTCTTACTGTGATTTTCAGGTAATAGCTAGTCTACATTAGATTAATTGATTCCCTGGAAGAAAATAAACCTATTTGCTACAAAACGCATAATTTAATTGGTCAAAAATGAGAGAGGAAGAGCCTTAACCTGATGAACGATAGTTGCTGGCGCCAGACCTTCACAAATCTGGCAAAAAATGCATTTGATGGACTTTTGTACTGAAACCATTTTTAGGGAATTGTACTGTTTGTTTGTTTGTTTGTTTTTTTTTGAAGATAGGTGCACTGGCCGATTGTACTGTTTAGTTCAGTCATACGTAAAAATATTGACACTGACTGAGGGAATGGACTTTTCGCGTAGTCTGCAATTCTGTAAGGATGCCAAATTCCGAAAAGCAACAAGTTGTTTGTCATGATTTCGAATTCGAAGTATTCACTTAGATTCATGCAGTAGGACATAAATATCCTGTAGCATAAAAATCTTAAAAAAAATAAAAAAATATGCATATTTCCAGAGCTATAGAATCCCTGGTCGGTTCTCGGCTGTGTTGGCTTCCCTATCCCGGTTTCAGGGTAAACGTGGTCCGATTTGGAAACTGGAATGAGCGCTCTAGTGAGTGTGTCAGCTACTACGCTCAGCTACTTTTGAGAGCCTAGATGGCTCTGTTTCTAGTTTCCAATGACAGGCCCCGCCCTAAAACCCCCTGAAAATCGGACCACGTTTACCCTAAAATCGAGATGGGGAAGCCAACACGGCCGAGAACCGACCAGGTATCTATTGCTCTGATATTTCTGAAAAATCAATGGATAATATTATTATTAAAATCATAGTTGGCAACGCCCAGGTCTTTATGAACTTCATTCTGCTTTTTAGAGGGAAAAGCATGGGTTGCGTTGGGTAAACGGTCTGGCAGTTTTTTGTAACGAACCTCAGTACAATTTCGCCATTCCAGATTCGTAGTTTCAAGTTGAAATATTGCAGTTTCCCATTCGACTTGGATGATCCCATTTGTTACTGAAAATGGGAAGTCTCGCTGCAGATAGAGAGGTGTTCTTTCGAAGGATAAAGCGATTCTATTCGTCTTGGAAGGTAAGTTGGCGTCAAACAACCATGACAGTTGGATTTCATTTCATGCAATGATATAATATCTTATAGAATGAAGACTCTGAACTTGGGTTTGCTGATATGGATGCATTGGTCACAGCTTTGGGGGCGGATGAGGAAGTTGTGTACAGCAAAACATCTGCTTTACAATCATGGCTTCTTGGATATGAATTGACTGATACAGTTATGGCTCTGTGTGAAGATTCCATCTATTTCCTTGCAAGTAAGAAGAAGATAGATTTCTTACGCCCGCTGGAGGCAATTAAAGAAGAGAAAGGCTTGCCCGCTGTTAAGCTGTTGATTCGTGACAAAGTAAATCATGATACATATTTTCCATGTTAGAAACATGGAACTTCAACAAAGAAATTTTTCTATTTTTTTAGAGCGACAAAGATAAAGCCAATTTTGTGAAACTTATTGAAGCATTGAAAAAATCTAAAAAAGGAAAAAAGCTTGGAGTGTTCTCAAAAGACAGTTTTCATGGAGAGTTCATGGATGCATGGAACAATGCCATCAAGAAAGAAAAATTTGAGTAAGAAACATTAGAAAGTGTTATTAGAAATATATAGATAACAATGTGTGAAATCATATTTTCAGGACAGTTGATGTTAGTTCTGGGGCAGCTTATATGATGGCTCCTAAAGAAGAATCTGAACTGAATGTGATCAAGAAAGCATGTCAAGTATCTGTTGATTTATTCAACAAATATTTAAAAGAACAGGTTATGGAAATTGTAGATGCAGATAAAAAGGTTTGAAAAATTTATTATTTTTTTTTCAATGGGACTTAATTTGAATTTATTTGTCAAGGTCAAACATTCAAAATTAGCCGAAGGAGTGGAGAACGCAGCCACTGACAAGAAATATGTTTCTGGTGTCGATACGGGTCAAGTTGATATGTGTTATCCAGCCATAATTCAAAGTGGAGGGAATTACAGCCTGAAATTTAGTGCAGTGAGGTACATCTATCAATTAGCAAACTTTATGTGAATACATTAATGCTTCTTTTTATTTCACAGTGATGATAAACCCCTTCATTTTGGAGCAATTGTTTGTCTTTTAGGAGCACGTTACAAATCTTACTGCTCCAATATTGGTCGAACCCTTCTTGTCAACCCCACTGAAAAGATGCAGGTAAAGAAAAAGATATTTCCATAAATGAGTCTAGATTACATTCTTATGAACTTGTAGGAGACATACAACTTCTTGTTATCGGTTGAAGACGAAATTTTGAAATCTCTCGTCGAAGGAGCAAAGTTTAGCGATGTTTATAATGCTGCTGAGGCATACGTAAAGAAAGAAAAACCAGCCCTTCTTGACAAGATGACAAAAACCCTTGGCTTTGTTACCGGAATTGAATTTCGAGAAAGCTCTTTGGTGATCGGCCCGAAGAATAACGCAGTTGTCAAAAAAGGAATGGTCTTCAATGTCAATCTTGGATTTGCTGACTTGGAAAATTCTGATGGCACCGATGATCGCTATAAGAAATATGTATTTATATAAATTAATAATATTTATTTATTTATTTGTTTATTTAAATATATATTATTTTATTTTTAAAATATTAGGCTTTGTTTTTGAGCGACACTGTTATTGTATCCGATGTAAGTTATAATTTTGAACTTTTTCTTCTACTTGTTTTTTTGACGAGTAACATTATTTTTAGGGTCCAGCTACTATACTTACTGCTTCGAAAAAAAGGATTAAGAATATCGGTATATTCCTTAAAGATGAATCTGGAGAGGAAGAAGAGGAGGAGGAAGAGGACGAAGAAAAGCCATCACGACAGCCCCAGAATTTAGGTCGAGGCAAGCGGACCGCTATTCTTGATTCTAAACTTCGGGTACATAGTACTTTTCTTCTTATCATTTTCCATTGTTATAATTTATAATTTGTGTTTCTTTCAGGAAACATCTACCGAAGAAAAACGTAAGCAACATCAAAAAGAATTGGCTTCTCATCTAAATGAAGAAGCCAAACTTCGGCTTGCTCAGCAGAAGGTAAAGAAGACAAAAAGAAAATAAATGTGCAAAAGAATAACATTAAAATCTGATTTGGTTTTAGGGACGCTTGGAAGGCGATAAGATCCGGAAATCTACCGTGTCATACAAATCCGGGAAAGATTTGCCAAAAGAAGATGAAGTGAAGGAATTGAAGTTATATGTTGGTAAGCCCATAATTTCTCAAATATTTTTGAATGTGTGCTCTCAAATATGTGCTACAAAGAATGAATAATTCCACATTTAATATTGTAGATCGAAAGTACGAAACGGTCATCATGCCCATTTACGGAATTCCAGTTCCTTTTCACATTTCGACTATAAAGAACATCAGTCAAAGTGTCGAAGGAGACTATACTTACTTGCGTATAAACTTTTTCCACCCGGGTGCAACCATGGGTAGAGCTGAAACAGCTGCGTTTCCAAACCCTGAAGCCACATTCCTCAAAGAAATGTATTATCAAGAAAAGTTTCATTTTTGTTTCTTTTCATTTATATAATATTACATTTTTTAAATGAACGTTTAGTACATACCGAAGCACCAACATCAAAGAACCTGGAGAACTGTCATCTCCCTCTTCAAATCTTAACACGGCGTTCCGTTTAATCAAAGAAGTGCAAAAGCGATTTAAAACACGTGAAGCTGAGGAAAAAGAAAAGGAAGATTTGGTTAAGCAAGACACCCTGCTTCTTTCTCAAAACAAAGCCAATCCTAAATTAAAGGATCTCTACATCAGACCAAATGTAGCTCAGAAAAGAATTTTGGGTTCACTGGAGGCGCATACTAATGGATTTCGTTACACATCCGTAAGAGGAGATAAAGTAGACATCCTCTACAATAATATTCGACATGCTATCTTTCAACCGTGTGATGGTGAGATGATTATTCTTCTGCACTTTCATCTCAAGGTATGTTTTTTCCTTTCAGTTTTTCTACATTACTAGGCATAGTATATAACCAACGATATATATCAAAACTATCACTTTACATTTCAGAATGCCATCATGTTTGGAAAGAAAAAGCACAATGATGTCCAGTTTTACACCGAAGTAGGTGAAATCACTACTGATCTTGGCAAACATCAACACATGCACGACCGCGACGATCTGGCTGCAGAACAGGCCGAACGAGAGTTAAGACATAAATTGAAAACTGCTTTCAAAACATTCTGTGAGAAGGTACGGTCTTGTTAAATGAAATTCTAATTGTCTGTGATCCTTTTTTAACGAATTCCAAAAAAATTAAGGTTGAAACCATGACTAGGAACGAGGTTGAATTTGATGCTCCTTTCCGTGAACTTGGTTTCCCTGGTGTACCTTTCCGCAGTACAGTTCTCCTTCAACCCACTTCAGGATGTCTCGTAAACTTAGTAGAATGGGTAGGTTGACAATTTTTTATAATTATAATGGTAATATTAACAATGATTTCATTTGTTTAGCCTCCTTTCGTCATTTCACTGGAAGACATGGAACTTGTCCATTTCGAACGTGTTCAGTTCCATTTGAAGAACTTCGATATGGTCTTCGTTTTCAAAAATTATCATCGAAAAGTGGCCATGGTGAATGCCGTACCGATGAACATGCTCGATCATGTCAAGGAGTGGCTCAAGTAAAGAAATTCAGACATCTTTGTGTAATGTCCTGTTGATTCTTTATTGTTCATCTCTGTTTAGTTCGTGCGATATTCGTTATACAGAGGGAGTTCAATCCTTGAACTGGTCAAAAATTATGAAAACGATTACGGATGATCCAGAAGCTTTTTTTGATACCGGAGGATGGACTTTCCTTGACCCCGAATCGGGCAGTGAAGGTGGAAGGGGATCTGACGAGGAAGACTCTGAGGAAGATGAATACGCTCCGACCGACGTCGATGATGAAGAGGATGATGAATCTGACAGCGAATATTCAGAAGCAGATTCGTCTGATATGTCAGACGATAGTGACTCGGGCAGTGAAGAAGGTGGTGGCGGTAGCTCCGACGAGTCGGGTAAAGACTGGTCTGATCTTGAACGTGAAGCTGCCGAAGCCGATAGAGAGAACGTCAATTTTGAGGATGAATACTCAAGAAGCCGTGGGGGAAAAGGTGCTGCACCCCCACCTCCATCTAAAAGGTATAGTGATTGCAAGTGTTTTACCGTTACAATCTTCAATAACGTTGCTTTCTTCGACGTTTACTAATTCGTTTGCTAACACATTTAATTTGAATTGTTTAGCAGGGGCCATTCTTCCTCCAGCAAACCATCGAGCAAGCCGTCAAGCAAGCCATCCAGTGGGCACAAAAGAAGTCGAGAATCTTCTAGTGGCGACCGTCACAAGAAATCACCCAAGAAATCAAGGAAATAGAAAACAAACGAGAAGGATGGGGTTTCTAACTGTACCGAAGGCTCAGTTTTACCGTATTTTTACTTTCCTTTATGGATCCTTGTTTTATGATCCTTATATTTAACTTGAAATCTTTCGTAAAGCTCGGTAAGTAACAAACTGTTACTCACTTTTGAATTAGTTGCCGAATGCTTCTCGTTTCAATTGTAATCCGTTCTTCAACCAAGTTAATACACCATTCAAGAACTTACTAGCTGATAAATAAAAAAAATTGCTACAGAAATCGAATGAAAAATGACAGTTTATTGTTTTCTAACATGATCAAAATCATTACATGTCGCTGTAACGACCCCATTTCAATCGTTGCTTCCTAATTTCCACCCGAAGCCAAGAAGGTAAGTTGTTGTTCTCGGGTAGAGCATTAGGATATTTGTACTCGGGTTCTTTAGGTTTGAATGGATCAACCGTCTTTAGGCGCTTAAGAAGTAATTCTTTTGATATTTGTTTTTGGTCGCGATGCTTGTCCATGTATCTAGAAAAACAATTTTTTTTTTTAGTTTTTTCACAATTCTCAAATATAACATAAAAATGCCATACAAGTTGAAAGGTTGTTTCTTGGGAAACCAAATTGGGGGCTTCTTATAAGGTTCGGGAAAATCAAATTCATAGATCGGTTCTTTCATATCTGCGCTTTAAGAAGTTATGTAAAAGTAGGCTGTGAATTTTAAATCAGATTTGGTGAGACTTACTTAAAGTTTTATGGAAAAAATCCGTTAATGAAATATCCCAGTCACTCTGAAAAAATGATAATCCTGCAGGTGTGATATAATCTTGGAATTCTTTATAGAATCTCTTCATATGAAATGTCCTGTTGGTAAGCTCTAGGCTAAAATGCAATCAATAATCAGCAAGTTTTTTATTCATTTTAATTGATAGAAAATTTACCATGGAGCAGTCCTTTGATAGGAGCTAAGATCAATTTTTTTCTCTTGCTTGTACAGAACAAATACAAGTCTTTGACTTCCAGTTCCTCGTGGTGGAAAAGGTTGCAAATAACTAACAACTTCCTCTCCTTTATCAATGTTATTGCCAGGAATATTCCCACTGAAATCAAATTGTCTTTATAATGGAATAATCCTTTGACATAAAAAACACTCCATACTCACATGAACCAATGCACATATTCAGCATCTTTTTCACTCAAATGGCCATCTGGATTTGTCAAAACCAAAGTCCACAGCGAAGATGGATCAGCTTCATATGACACAATAGGGGGCAATGCAGCCTGAAGTTGCACATAAGATATTTAATTAATACAAATTTTTAGAAAATTTACAAATGTGGCACCTCATAAGGCTTTATCTGATTTCCAAAATAAACTGGCATGGTAGAACCATCAGTTTGTTGATATCCAATTGAAAGTGGAATTCTTGGCACGAAGAAAGCTTCTCCAAAAAGATCTTTAAAAATATTATAATGCTCAGCTATAGCTTTGATTTGGAAGGGAGCAGCTGTTTTAAGCCATTCTTTTCTGATCTCTTTTAATGATATTTCTTCAATTGATGATGCTTCTGCAGATTTTTTCATTGATCGTTGCATCTCGAGTCTTGGACCATTTTCTTCTGCTCTCGAAGCCTTGAGGTGAGGTAAGCCTATATTAACCTTGAAATGAAGACTGGGATCCTTTTCCGCAAGAGCAATTTCTAAAAATTATTGGGAAATGTCGAATAAAATTATTTTTATCTGAACCGGTAACAAACATTTCTGTACCTTCTAATCGCTGCTTCAGTGTTCGAGCAACGTCTGGCGCTTTTCCTCTAAGTTCACGATTAGGCTGTATATATACAGGCTGAAGTTTTAATAATAAATTACGGGCAAATTTGAATTGATTTATTAAATTAGACATTTTTTAATTTCCCAATTTGCCTTTTTATTTCTACCACATCCGATCGTCCGCTTCTTCACGTGTTGACATGCGCAAACGCCATCTGGTAATTGTAATTCGAACCAAATGAATTAAGCACGATATCGAAGGCCTTTTGTTGTTTGTCGATTTCAGGCTAAATTCTTGCCGCGTGGTGAGCCGCTTACCATACATGTATATGAAATGGAAATAAACTATTGGTTTTGAAAAATACTATAATTACTATATTTAAAAAATATTCAAAAGCTTCAATGATTTTATGATAATAGAATGCTGAATTGCTGATTTTGTTTAGGATGAATTCTTGATTTCTTGGTCGTTATTCGTTAACGTTTTCGGCCTTGTGTTCATATCGGGGCCTTACGCTACCGTTACCGACTTTATGGCGCGGCGATCTTCATGTTGTCTTTTATTGTTTATTAGTCTATCCATCTAAAGAGGTCGTCGTTTTAGACGAGCTAACGAAAATGTTTTGTTCTTTTGATCGTTTTAATAGTTTTCTCCTTCTTAATTGAATAGCTCTTATTATACGTGGGTCGGTGTCGTACTAAATAGTATTGTTGTCATCTTGCAAGTTTATAATCGTTGTATCAAATCTTAAGTAATCAATCTAATAAGAGATGGCTGATTCGAATTTATCTGGTGGGCTTTCAATTCCGGGGTCTGCACAACGACGAAAAAAAGCCTTCAGTGTTTCTCTTCGCGAAAATGATTTTGACATTTCCGAAGTACCTTGTTTGGAAGAAGAAATAATCTCTTTAGATAATGATAGAAATCTAACACCTGTTGCAGACAAATGTTATAGTTGTGGACAAACTTTACCATACAAAGCTCCAAATGAAAGGGATGTTAGCCAAAGCAGAACTCCAATTAACAACTGTAGTCCCAAAAATCATAGCTTGATTAAAAATTCAAGAACTGAGCTGCAACCACATACTACTTCACAGTTAGTATATATATATCTTACAGTCATCTATTTATTTTGTAGAAATCTTAATAAGTTTTTTGTTTCATAGTTTGGATTACGAGTCATGTACGTCTAGTGGAGAAAATCATCTTAGTTTGGGTAATACTTATAATTTTTTCCATTATATTTTTCAATCTACTACTGATAATCAATAATATTAACATTGTAGATCATTGCCATAGGGCAAGAGTGTTGACAACTGATTCAAAGGCAAAAAAGAAGCTTATACTGGCAAGCATTCTTTGTTTGGTCTTCATGGTAGGAGAAGCTGTGGGTACTATTCATTCTCTAGTCTAGGCTCATATTTTTTAAAATTTTCTAAAAAAATTATATACTTCTATCAGGAGGATATCTTGCAAATAGTTTGGCCATAGCCACAGATGCAGCTCACCTTCTCACAGATTTTGCCTCATTTATGATATCACTTTTTAGTTTATGGCTTGCTTCGAGACCTCCTACCAAACGAATGAGCTTCGGTTGGTACCGCGCAGGTATTTCGTGTTTCTTGAAGTGTTTTTGTGCATTTTAGTACATAAATCTTTTTCTTGTTTTTAGAGGTTATTGGTGCATTAACATCTGTTTTGATGATTTGGTAATTTCAATATTAATAATAACACTCACCACCAAATGTTACATTGAGTTATGTATGTAGGGTTGTAACAGGGATTTTAGTTTACCTGGCCATTCAGAGACTTGTTAATAAAGATTTCGACATTGAAGCAAAAATCATGTTGATAACTTCGGGTCTAGGAGTGGTCATAAACTTAGTAATGGGTTGCACGCTCCATCAACATGGACACAGCCATGGGGGAAGCAACCACCAGCACAGCCACTCAGCTCCAATCCATGACGCTGAAAACCAACCTCTACTCTCTCATAGCCATGTGGGACACACTCACGATGATGTTGAGAATATCAACGTTCGAGCGGGTAAGCAATACCTATTTTTGCGATTGACAGAAACTTTGGTTATTAACATATTGTATTTTACTTTGTTCTTACAGCCTTTATTCACGTTGTTGGAGATTTCGTTCAAAGTCTCGGCGTTTTCATTGCCGCAATAATAATTTTTTTCCAGGTTGGTTTTTGCCTTTTTGTCAACTGTCGAATATCATCGCTAATTCTGACTCATTTTTTTTTTTTATTTCATAGCCGGATTGGGCATTTATTGATCCTATCTGCACTTTTCTATTTTCGATCTTAGTTCTTTTCACTACGATCGCAATTTTAAAAGATGCGTTGACTGTTTTGATGGAGGGTAATAGTTGTAATTCTTTTTCAATTGATTTCATTTCATCTATTCAACTCTCATATTTTACAGGCTTGCCTCGGGGACTGGATTTTAATAGAGTACAGCACACGTTTTTGTCTATCGATGGTATTTCTACCAAATTTTGTAAGATTAAATGTGTGGTCTAATTTTTTTTTCTTCTGTTCATAAGGCGTGATTCGTGTACACAACCTTCGTATATGGGCTCTTACAATGGATAAAGTCGCCTTGTCCGCACATTTGGCCATTCGTAAGCAATAGTAACTTAACACTTGTTTTTCAACTAACTTTTAGTTTTTTTTTAGGGCGTGGGTCGAAGACTCAAGAAGTGTTAATACAAGCTTCGCAACTGGTGCGTTCTAAATTTAATGTGTTTGAAATGACGTTACAAATAGAGAAATTTGAGGCTGGAATGGAAGATTGTGTGCAGTGCCAAGATCCTGTAGATTGATTCTTTTATAGAAACTGTGTATTTGCAATCTCAAGTCCAAACTCCCTTCTGAGAATTGCATTTTCTTATATTTGCTCATATATTGGCCTCGAACATATTAAAGCCTTACAAACGATATGTTTGCTTTGTTCGCTATGTAATTGGTTTGCTGCATGAAGTTGAATAAAATAATTGTACTCTTTTATTTCGCTCGTCATAGTTGGGGCACAGACAACGAAGTATCCATGCGGTCATTCTCAATACTTGCCAAGTTAACACGCATAACATTAATACCCTTCTTTAATTCCTGTCGAGTAAAGATGAATAAACATTCTTAAATATGCTTTATCGTTAAATATACCTTAATTTCTGCTTGTTGTTTTGCAAGTCGTATTTTAGTTAAGACTAGATCTTTCCCCTGAGCAGCAGGAGGATAGGAGGAGTCACATTATTTTCCTCTAGAAAAAAAAACGTAAAGGGTTTAAGCAACCGTTTTTCACAACGGAAAGCCAGAAGCCTTCTACGTTAAGGTTGCTTAAACCGAAAATACGTTATACGAATTACGAATACGGAATACCGTTGTGAAAAACGGTTGCTTTTATTAAACCCTTTTACGTTATTACAGTAAAAGTTAAAACGCTTAAAGAGGCTGCAGTATGAATGAAGCCTTATGTCTAATAATGCTTTAAAGTATAATAATTACTTTAGTAAAATTTATAGGATTTTTTCAAAATAGAAAGTTGTCCGTTGTTTACAGTCTTTACCGCCATCTAGGAGCGCAATACAACATTGCGACAAACGAGACAAACACACAAAAATGGCCGACAGTTGAATTTTTTTTTTCATCAATGATCAATGAAAATTTTTGTTCAAATCTCAGTAAAAACTGTTAAACTACACTCGAGTTAGAGTGAAGGAGGTGCATAAAATATTTTTCGTAGTAACAACGTGAAACTTTTTCATGTAAGTTGAGTGTGAAAATTTTAAGTGACAAATTCATACATGTTCAATTGTTTTGTTTTTTTTTGTTGTTGTTATCACTAGATTTTCTAGTTGGCAAACGAAGAAATGTCTGAAAGCTTTGGAATTGACGTTAGTGTGGCTGATTCGATAAGCCCTGAGCCACGAATGCTGAAGAGACCAACATTGCAGTTAGCCTTGAAGCAGCAGGCTAAACGAAGAAGGAGGAACACAAGCATAGCTACACAAGGAAATGTGAATGGAATGCCACCTATCCCAAGAGTGATTGTTAAAGTGTTGCCTCCATTGCCTTTAAATGAACGGAACAAAGTGCATGAAGGTACTGAATCAGAAACTGAAGAAGTTCAACCCATAACTCCGAGAAATGCTTCAGTAAGTGTACCAACTCAGACAACCATGAGAGAAGTGCTGGCATCCATTCCTGGTTTTAAAACAACAAAAAGAACTACAAGAAATTTATCTGCTGCAGCTCAAATACAAAGAGCTCAAGAGGGTTGTGTTGATCTTCAAAATCCATCTTCAATTCTGGCCAAGGCAAATCTTCGTGGAATCCTTAACAAGCATACATTTGGGAGCTTACCCCCACTGTATCAACACAAACTTGTGCAATTGTTACCAGAGGTCGACAGATGTCCTGATGGCAGTTCAAAACTGAGTAGCACTGCCCTTAGCAACGAATTTTTTGGCCGTGCTTGTCAAAAGTGGAGAGATCGTCTTGCCGCGGGTGAATTTACCCCAGAATCCCAGCAGAAAATCAGAGCTGAAGCCGAGCGGGACAAGGGAAAGTTGGATCCATGGAAAGTAAAACATTTCGAACCGTTTTGGGGGACCAAAGGCGAATCCTCTTCTCAGGAGCTTTCTACCAGACTTCCTTCAAGTAGTAGAGCTTGTACAAGTGCAGCACCATCCAAAAAGAAATCGACCCCCTCAGACGTAGTTGATGAAGATGAAACTCCACCCAAGAAGCGCATGGGTGGTCGGAAAATAGGAAGAAGACGAATGAAACGAAAAAAACCAATCAGAAAAATTGTCATATCTACTCTATTGAATAGTGAAGACAAAACCCAAATTACTTCAGAAGAAGCTACGTTAGTTTCCGAAGAAATCTGCTCCAAAGATGTTATGTCGGTCGAATCCTGTGAGATAGCTGAGATGCAGCCTATCGAAATCATTGAGATAATCGAACCTGTTCACCCCTCTACCGACACAGATGAACCTGAAAGCGTTTCTGGGATTGAATTTGACTCTTCAAATGTTGAAAAGGAAGAAGTGTTCGCCTCAAACCCAACAGAAGAGAGCGACTGCGAAGAGCAGTCATCAGTCCAAGCGACACCATCAAATGACTCAATTATAGAGATTTCAAATCGTCTGGAGGAACCATCGTTAACTGCTCCTCAACCAGTAGAGATCAATATTGGTCAAGACAAATTTGATGGTGAAGAGTGGGATGGTACAAAAACCCTATCAGCGGAATCGAATAACCAAGTCGGGGAAAATGCTAATTTTGAAGTCCAGGAGATGTCCGCTGAAGTTCGTGCATCTGAGGAAGAAGACGTTTTGTGTCTCAGTAATCCTCCCACTATTAAGGACTCACTACCGTCCTCGGACACGGATGAAGAAAAGGAGTCCAAGGAACAAGATGTCGATGAACGACAAATGGAAATTGACGATAGCCAAGCATTAAATGAAATGAAAGATTTTCTTAGTAGCAGTGTAGGGCACTTTGTTCAGGAAGATTCGTCACCAGAAGATTTTTTCCAGAGTCATCAAGTGACGGAAGCTCTAGAGTTGTTGAGAGATATTCACGACAGGGAAGAGTCTGTACCTGTGATAGCTGAACAGCAAAAGATCTCGTCGCCAGAAAATGTAACAACTCATAAGCAAGATGAATTAGATTCAGCTGTAGCTGGACGTTCGTCGCAAGAACAGCAACAGATGATTGAGCCTTCCGCAACGGATATTCAAGATTCACTTGTGAAAACGACTTCCGTAGCTATTCCTGCACAACAACCAAAAGATTTATTGCCGAAAACAACCGAAGTACCCCTGGAAAACAGGACAGATGATTCTAACCGTAAATCCGAGCCTGCTATTTTGACTGGAACGACGCCGACAAATGTTTCCACGAAACCTGAAATACTAGAAAGTTCACTTCCACGAGTCAGTACTTCCGAAGCGACTCCTGTTGTAATCGAAACACAGAGTGTGGCGAAAATTGAAGCGCCAGTTCAACAACCGACCACTGTAACCCTAACTCTGCCGTTTCCAGTGACACTGCCGCTGAACTTGCCTCTTACTTTGCCAATCTCACTTCCGCCAGGCACTACACTGGTCGTCTCAGATCCTTCCACTTTGGTGGGTATCCGTACGAACACTAGCCACACGACAACAGAAGGTAAAACAATTTCATCGATAACTTCTTTGACACCGATTGCACCCAACAAACCTCGAGTAACCGCTTCATCGTCGTCTCCGTCTCGGATTCTTCCGCGAAGTAGTCAACCCGTCAGTGCCAGCAACCCAGTTCCTGGAACTTCATCCTCTGGGGCAGGTGGTTTGATCGCCCCTCGTAACGGATCTGGCAAGCAAAATCAGCCATCAAGAGCTCCACCTGGAACGGTTAATCTCGAAAGATCTTATCGGATCTGCCAAGCAGTGATCGAAAATAGCCCAAATTGCGAACAACTCAAGGCCCAGCTACGTCCCCCGTCTGCGTTCTCTAGCAGTGTTGTCGTTTTACCACCATGCTCTCCAGTCACTGGTAGTACCAATATAACTGGCGCCAATCGATCAAGTACCAATAAAAATGGATCCAAAAATAGTTTGGGGGCGAAACCAATTAAAGGTGGGCCGGTTATGAAAATTGCGAGTCAACAAGGGATTGGTGATTCCAAAAGTGTTCCTCAATCCATCGGCACCACTTCTCCGTCCAACATTATTCTTGTGCATCCAGCAACTGCCAATATGGGAGTCGTTGATCAACAGTCGACCATCGTTAATAAAGTAGCTGCTCCTTCTACTGCCCAACTGTCGAGACAGCAACTCATTTGTATAGCTCCAAACAATTCAGAGGTGGCGAATCATCCTTTGTCCAAGACTCCTCCAGCCAATCTCGCCGGGAACCGGACTATAGGAGTCTCTCAACAGCAACTCAGACCCGCATCAACTCCTCCACATCCGAAACCGCCCATGTTTGCTAGCATCCCTCCACAGGCTCAACAATCATCGGTAACGGTTCAATCCTATCAACAGCAACCACAACAACAAGGTGTTTCTGTCACTCAGCAGGTAAATTATCTTCCGTTCAATAATTGGCCTCAGCAGCAGCAGCAGTCACAACAGCAGCCACGGCAACAACAAGGCAGTACTCCTAAGATAATAGCACCAGCTACTGTTCGTACTGGAACACATTCCCAGTCAGTTTTCGCCAATCTTCAGCAAGCAAATAGCAATACTTCTTTTATTCAAGAACAAAGTGTTCAACAACAAACGCCATTGGCTCCTCGAATTCAGCAGCCAATTAACATAAGACAACGTACAGTAAATACTACCCAGACGCAACCGTATGCTTCTTCAAGTGTCCAAGTCAACTTGCAACCGATGCAAAATCAGCAACAACCAATGCAAACGTCAACTAGCCAGCAGCAACAAGGGACTCGCCAGCCTTGGCCAGGGCCACCGTTGCAGAATAAAAAGCAGATCAACATTTCCGGATCATCGGCAGTTCCAGCGCTAAATCCAGTGGCTACACCACAGACACCTCCATTCGTGCAAAATGATGTCCAGTTGGTGAGCATGGGAATGTCAATGAGAGCTCAAGTGCCCGGAAATGGTAGCAGCATTACTCCACAACTGCCCATCCACTCAGATCCTGCTAATACCGGAAATTCTACCGACAACACTAACGACGATGCAGTTGAAAAGGCTTCTCTATCGACTGACTGCGATTGCCAACTTAAAGCAATGGTTATGTGCCAGCGGTGTGGCGCATTCTGCCACGATGACTGCATCGGGCCAACTCAACTCTGCTTTACTTGCATTGTCCCGTGAACTAAATCCCTCCCGCATTTTCTTTTCTGTTAGTTCTCTCTTTCTTCTTCTTCGTTTGTGCAAAAAAAAAAGAAGAATTCATTCGTCCAGTAACCAATAATCAATTGGCAACACAGCGCGTTCGGCTTTCCATTACAGTCGATTCCATAATTCATGAAGTTTAGATCGTTTCCACCTGAAGAATTTTTATTTTTTTTTTATCTTGGACTGAAGAGAATTCGAATTTCAGACTTAAACTCACCTACTTGAGCAATTTTTTATTATTTTTTGTGTTGTAGAAGTTTTGCTATTGAAACTGCTGAAATTTTCGTTTTGACAAAAAATTCTCGTTCATTTAAGAAATCCCGCTAAACCAAGCGGAAGTTGTCGAAAATTCTCTGAAAATTGTTTTCTTTATTTTCCGTAATGCAAAGCCTTTGAAACGTATAGCCATAAAATATTAGTATCACTTTGTCTTTTTCTGAATTTTTCTTCCAAAATTTCCGAGTATTGGATACTTTTTTGTTCTTTTTTTGTCTTTTTTTTACACCAACCCACTCCTAGTCTGATCTCTCTATTTCCAATATCTTTCTTTACATCTGCTGGTTTCATTCTTTTTCTGTTTGTGGTTTCTGTTTCTTTAATCTTTTCTTGTGTAACGATGATTGTTTATTTGCATATGATTGATGATTCTTGTTATACCTTAAATACCTTATGGTGGTGAGTTGAAATTGAACTCTGGAAGTGAAATCAGAAAATGTGCCTCTTACGTCCCCACCATGTTATACTACTACCTGTGTCGGTCCGATGGTGAATTTTTTGTTTAATCTGCCCTCCCTCATCAGTGCACTGCAGGGAGCTATATTCTTTCAAATTTCAATACACATGGTTTGTACAAAACAGAAGTCACTCATTAGCATAGGCATTTTAGCTTAGGTTACATACATTACCGCACTTCCGTTACGTCCTTAAAAACTTGGGTAAAAAAAAAAGATAATATTCTGATTCTTAAATGAAGAAAGTATTTGAATTCTTAAATGTAAATTAATAAGTTCGCGTTTGTATTTTGTATCAGATTATCAGATTTGTATTTCATTTTCAGAATTTAAAATTTCCATTGACTGTTCGAGCGAGATTTCGAAATTTGAAATTGACAACCCTGCATTGTTGACGAATTCGAATTTGACAGTTGAAAAACAAAAATCGTCAGCTACGAATTGACGAATAAAAATAATAACCTGGTTGAGATAATATCGAAGTAAACAGACCGGCAAATCTACAGTTATTAATTTATAGAAACTCCATTGAAATCATCAGTTTGCGTTACAACCTGAAAACGTAAGTTTAGCGTACGTAAGTTTCTTGAATGTGATTCAAATAATAATAATTAGACCTAACGTGGTTTTGTTTTTACTGTTACGAAGGATGGCGTGTTTTTTCAATAAAGCTCTTTCAAGGGAATCCTTGAGAAATATTTTACATGATTTTGAAATAATTCCAGAACAACACAGATTGAAGTTATGGACAATTATATTGAACCTGCCAAACAACAAGGCTCAGTACATGTGTTTGAGAGAAACAAAGAAAAAATTACCCAGCAATATTGTGCTACAGGAAGAAGATGGACTTGGAAGCAATACGAAAGTTTGCAATCGAGTCATTCAAAGCCTGCTTGCACATTGTCCATCACTAGAACAATTCCGTCATTTTAACTTGGCTGATTACGTGAAACCTTTTGCTGGACTTCTAGCATCACATGAGTTGATATATTTTGAGATCATGCTATCTATTTTTAGTAAGTATAATTTTTCCTTCCATAGCATAACAAGACATTTAATTGTGCATATTATTTATGTATTCAGTGAATTGGTGCCAACACTGGTTTGATCATATTCCTTTGCCTCCATACACACTCTTATCTATGCTGGATATTATAATGCTGAAAAATCATCCTGATCTGTACAGACACCTTGCAAACTTGGGAATAAGAGCTATTGATTATGCTTGGTAGGTTTTTTTTTTTCAAAAATGCTTTACTTCCTTTTGTTGACACATGCAGTGCTGTTAAAATTGAAATAGGAGATGGATGAGAACCTCTTTTCATACAGTAAGACAATCTTATTATAACGCTACACATATAATTATTATTGTGTTCATATGTTAGTATCATACTTAAAAATCTGTTTTTCTCTATAAAGATAGTTGATCCTCGGGAATTCCTTACATTATGGGATCATATATTGGTCAATGAACCCAATTTTCTGTATTTTATTCCACTGGCAGCTTGCAAACTCCAAGGTCGATACCTGATTGAGCTTTCGACACACGGTGAAATAATGGTTGATCAATATTTCTACATAGTAAATTTGAAAATGGTCATATTTGACAGATGTTTTTTTTTTTTTTTAAATAGGAAGTGCTTCACAGTGCCACACCCCTTGATGCACAATCTTTGTTAAAAGAGGCTTATCAAATGAATGCTGCAACACCCAAGGAATTGCAACTCAATCAAATGCATCCTTTCCACCCATTGGTTCCTGGTTATTACCCAACATTAAATCCCACTGAATTGATTACTTTTCAAGATCACCCTTTTCAAACAGAGAAGAGTGATCTAAGCAATCTCAGCAGACTTCTTGGTAATGAAATAATTATACTTTATTTTTATATTTAATGTTTTGTATTGTGTAATACTTAAACTTCAATTTTGTTATCAAGCCAAAGTTGAAGAAACTGGAGCTGAAGTAGATGAAGTCATAAAAGAAGGAATGGCATTAAGGCGTTGGATGATTGGCAAATAGGCAGCTGGAATCAGAGGCACACAGCGAAATGTAATCAAATTTAAGTTTTTCCATCTTATTGTAATTGCTTGCAAGAAACTGAAAGAAAATTTGTGTGAAATAGCCTGTATAAAATTTAAATTCAAAATCACTATTGTCCATATTGCCATTGTTTAAAAATTGTGACTATTTTCGAAATAGTTCTATCAAAACACAGAATTTTCAATAAAAAAACGTAAAAAAAATCACACAAATATTAATCGAATAATCCCAATATCAATCTCGATCCAAATACAAAAAAAACCATAACTTTTTAAAACTTCCAGATGTGTATATGTACGGCTTGGCAATGGTGTCGGATGTAGGTAAAAATAGAATTTTCAGTTTTTGAAGTGCACGTGATGTGCTTGATCCTGAGCTCTGCTGAGCTGCTGGTAGAGGACGAACAGCGGGTTGAAGCCGTTTGTCGGCAGTTATATTGTGAACACAAAGACAAGAAACTATGTGTAGAGGAAATACAGTAGTGTGCTCAGTGCAGCAGACAGAATTACTGGCATGATCTGGTGCCAAACTGAAAAGCAGTCTTGCGTAGAGGTCGTTTTCTTTGTTGGGTCACTGTGATATCAAAAACACCTACACAAAACTTGTCTGACTTGTACAGGCTTCAGTGCTTCAACCCCTACACTTATTGTCAACATTCATGGTCTTCTTTACAAGCTTTGCTGTTCGATCTTGTTGGCCAGAAATACGTTCCTCGTTCTGTATTTTAACAGTCTCGGTGACTCATTAGTGAAATGGCAACAGAAACTAGTGGAACAACTATAGGAAAAGGCCGATTTGTCGTACGTAGCTACGGGGCTGCAACTACCACCAATGTCCCGACCAATCAAACAGAACAAGACGATCCAGGTTAGTGCACATATTTTTGGTTCATCACGTCGTGTTATTTCGTCCGTTTCGCTCCTTGTTGGTGTGTTCCTTTGTTGTGAGTGGATTGCAAGGTGTTTGGTCATTCGATCACCAGATGGACTGGAAAGATTCCGGTTTTTTCCAACATAATTTTTCGATCGAATCTAGTATATTTAATCGTTTCATATCTCGTAATTGTGTTGTGCTTCACTTTCGTTGCGAGTAAGTGAAACTTGAGGTCAATTAACTCACCCGAGTAGTTGTTAGTCCTCTAATTCCGTATGAAACAATAAGCCCTAGTTGCAGCAACTTGGCAATTTCCGGTAACATTTTCCCACTGTAAGCGTTTACGTTTGTCATTATTGCTGGAACGAGTCCATATCCCATCCCTTGAGAGAAGAAGAAATGTTTTTCCACCGAAATTATCTTTGCCACAGTTGTTGCTACCTTGGCTAATGACTGTTGAATTTGGCAGCTTCCGCTTGCAAAAGAGAAGAAGAAGAAAAAGCGATGAAAGCAAAAGTAAAAAAAGAAAGAAAGTTGGTTCGTTTCTAGTCTCGTACTTTTCATTTCGGTTGAAGGAAATCAATTCGGATCAAGGTATACAGCATGATCCGTAGTAATCCAATTTTCCCAGGCAAATTTAATCACGTTTTTTCCCCCCTCCATTCAGTCGAAGCTTTTCTGTTCGAAATAGAAATTATATACGACTATCATAAAGATTACTTTATATGAGCCTGGGACGCTGTTGCCACCTGTCAGGCTCACAGGGCTGGAGCGGTGAAAACTGAAGCAACAAAAAGAGGATGAAAGACAGGCAGCAAAGAAAAGCGAAAAAGAGTCTAGAGAGAAAAAGGAAGAAGAAAGAAAGGCGTCGTACGTGTAATTCAGGAAACGAGGGAACGTGATGGACGATGTGTCGCACTCACGCTAGATTCACAGGCCAAGATTTTCTCTTCTTTTTTTTTAATTGAGCGATCCTGCCAACCGAGTCCTCTGAGTTCGTGAAAGCACGTCAACCGTTAAACGCGGAAGCGTTTTTCTTTTTCACCGGTGGAATTCTTGCGAATTCATGTGCTTTGAGTTTATTTATACATCAATCGGATGGGTAAACTCGATGGATAAACTTTAACTGCTTTTCACTGAAGCTCCCCCCCCCCTCTTTTTTTTGCATCCATCATTGATCACGTGTTAAACTTTTGATCTTCTTCAGCTTATAAGCAAAATTGTATTTTTGTTTTCTTTACTTCCCATCTTAAAAGTATATTTCTGGGCCATATTTTCTTCTTTTCTTTTCAACTTTTCACTCGCCACCCTGGAGACCTGTGCTGGACGTTGCTATCAAACATTTTGGCACATTCGGCATGAACCTTTTTCGCTCGACGCCATTGTTGCCGTGCAAAGAAGAACGAAGATGAATAGGCCCTCAAAGTTGGTTGTCAGCCAACGCATCGTGTGCGGTGTATGTGTGTTAATGTTTCACTGGAGAATTCTTGTTTTTTTCAGCGAGGCTTTTTGCGAGTTACTCGCATCTATTTTAATGCCATTTCACGTCCTATATAGTAGAGTAGTTTCTCCTCTATATAGTCAACAGTGTTTTTCAAAAATTCAAACTCTTGGAAAGTTTGTCGCTCAGTTGATCTAAATTTACTTCCCTTTCTGAATTGGGAAGATGAGTAAAAAGTTGTTCTCATTTGTATCTGAGAAAAGTTTTCACCAGTGCGTGTGAAATTAATTTTAGCCAATGGGTGTCTGTCGTGTGGGAGGGTTGGGCTTTTCTTTGACAAGAGAAAAGCAAAGAGAGAGAGAGAGAGTGCGGATTGAATGGAGAGAATCAAAGCTGTTCGAGGAACCCTGACTTCGACGTTATTGGTCTACTTCATTTTCATTTTTCCGCCATCCAGCTCTTGATTTTCCTTTCAAAAATTTCGCTCTCTCTCTCGCTCTCGCTGCGGGTATATGCACAATCTACGCGATGCACACAAGAGATCCTTGTGCTACTGTTAAAACAGCACGCTCCGAATAAACGAGTCGAGTCGTGTGTGTGTATGAGGAAAAGGAACGAGTGTGTGTGTGTGTATGGATCAATAATCAGGGAGCGACCGAAAGGTTTTGTGTCGTCGTCGTCGTCGTCGACTCTGCGGGCTCGTCCTGACAAGGTGCTGACGGAGAAACTCTAATGGATGTGTCACGAAGCTATCCCGGGGCTCGGTGAACTGCAAATTCGTCGCCAGACGGGAGAATCAGTCAGACAGGCAGACAGAGAGAGGCAAGCATCAATAGGAACGCTGGAACGGAGAGGGGGATTGAACTGACAGCAATCCGCGCGCAGCTCTCTTCCGCTTCGCCTCGTATACACGGCCCGCCGTATGTGCAGGTCCTTCGATATGAAATGAAGGGGGGACCACCTCCTCCGGGCCATGTATAAATCAATTATCGTCATGACGGATATATCAATAATGCGATTTTTTGTGCGGATGATCTCGGGGGCCGGCCGGCTGGGCTGGCTGCACAGCGACAGAGTCAGGGCGGATGGCAGATCGTCGTGTCGTTTGCTGACAAAAGTCACTTGGGCAAATATAGACGCCGCCACCCTGCGTCTCCTTTTATTTCTTTCCTTTCATATTCGCTGGCTCATGTTTGTATCTTGATCGTCAAAACGTGAAGCTATTGATCCATTTTTGTTAGCAAAGGAAGATTGGTTGCAGATGGGCCAAGATGATCATTAGTCAGCGGATCTCTCGAAAGCCAAGGGAGTGGGGAGAGGGGAACAGAGCACAGATATTGTACGGATGCAATAAAAGCTAATGAAGACGACAACTTCATATCGATCCGCTCAAGCGTGACGGGAGAAAATTCTTTTCATTTGTCGTCAATAGTTTTTTTTTATTATTCTCTCGTCTCGTACATACAAACGTTGGCAACTGCTCTTTAAACATTAGCAGCAGTCGGGACCTCTTTTCTTTCACTTCCCCGATCTCTTTCCTCCTGTTGTTTTATTTAAACTACCTCCCTCCCTTTCGAGCTCTTTTTTTTTCAATTGCAAATAATGTTGATGTTTGTGCTGCACTCTGGCACTGGAGAAGGAACCTCCCCCCCCATCTCAATGCTCTTCTTCTTTTTTCTGCTGACTGCGACGACAAGGAGCTGCTTCTACCGTGGTGCATCTACTTAAAAAAGACCCGATGGAAACATCGGAATGCTTTTTACACGTTCCTGTCAGGACCCGCCCTTGCGGAAGCGTTCCAAAGTTGACTAACCTTTTGCTAGGAGAAAATTTAAACAGTCTCGAAAGAGAGCTGGAGATTTTCAAATCCGTTTTATTTATTTTTTTTTTCTTCTTCTTCCTTCTTCTCTCCCTGGTTATTGTGCGTGGGGGAAAAAGGAGGTGCAGTGCTCCTGTAGTCGAATTTCCATTCACAATGTTGCCTACACATCCGACAAAGCCTGTTCAGTACATAGACGTGCAGATTGGCTGTCTAAGCGATCTGTCATCCAGCTGACAGAGCTCTATGTGTAGGTAATCACTTTGATGAAAGCAGAGAGCACATATTGAGTAAGAAGTTACCGCGGGGAAAAAGGGGGGAGGGGAGTTAGTTGCCAGTGTCTAATAACAGGGACTATATCAACGATGTGGTTTCAATCAACTTGTTTGTCAAGCACGTCGTCTGTTTTCTTTCTTTTTTTTTTCTTTTTCCTTTTCCCGATCGATCATATTTTACGCCTATGCAGGTCTTCTGCATTGATAACGTAACTACTATACCTCGTTATGTCACCGCTGAATAGTTTCGTTCAGCCATTACAATTTCTCTTCTGCCTTTTTGCCGGTAGTCGTTTATTTTTTTGGGGGGGGCTCGTCGAATCGAATGTCGACCGCAATCAGCCGAACGTTACACGTACGTGCGAAATTTGATTGCTTCGCTGATTTCCTTTTGACGCGATTTTCAGGCCCCGTGTGTTTTCACCTCAACTGCCGAGACGGAATGCGGATGGATATTTTTCCTGGATCACTTTTTTTTTCTTTCCTTTTCGACGGACGTGACGAATGTTAATAATGAACGCAAAGAAAATGGAGTCAACACGGACCGTCCAACGTAGCTATGGTCGGTTGCTGGGCAGCCTATCAAAAAAGGGGGGAAGAAACGTACCACTTTCCCTTGACTGTGCACACTTGTATTTCTTCTAAATGGATTGAGAATGGTAAAACAAAACCATACAAAAAAAAACATTAAATAGTAACAACTTTATAGTTCTACCCGAAAGAAGGAAAGAGATCTAAAAATCTTTAGAGTTAGAATCGTAAGTAGTAAGCGACATGCCGTTGTAGCGTTGCGCCATCACCCCCCAAAGAAAAAACATGTTTAGCTTTGGTGCTCTTTCGCTTCCGGATTTCGCCACTGCTGGATTCTGTGGGTAGTAGTCCCGGAGATGAGTGCTCGAGCCTGATTCCGGCCAAACACAAAATGTTACAGGAAATGGCGCAGCGGTTTATTTTCCATCCAACTTTCTTTTTTTCTCTTTCTCTCCCAACATTAAAAGGAAAGGATTTTGACGGACCTTGTTGGGTGCCGGCCCTGATTTTATGCATTCCCCAACAAAAGCCCAAAAGTACCTATGAGCTCTTTGCAACTCTTTTGGGTAAAAGAAGTGGGGCTCCAGTCCTTATGTTGTCAGAAGAAAGCTATCAAGGGCTGTAGTACTACTACATTAGTGTGTGTGTGGATGTGTTAGTGTTGGTAGCATCCCTTGAAAGCATGTCGAAAAGCAAATCCACTTTTGACTGCATAACCGGTCCGTCGGCGGGAGTGGCGCGGTGCTGGGCCCTGTGGTGCCGCTGCCTATGTGTGTGTAATGTCAAAGGCTAGCCAAAAACGTCCTCCCTTATGTCTTGGCTATTCAATCTTTCACAAGATCTTCTTGTTCTTCCTTGATTCTTCGCGATGTACACGCAAGAGTACTCTTTGAGTTCCCCCCCTAGCTTTTCTCCAGTGTCATCCGAGTCCCTCCCTCCTCTTTTTATTGTATGCAGATCCAATCCAGGCACGCTTTGGGGCCAGTGGGCATGTGCTGCGGGCTTGAACGTAATCGTCCGTGTCAAAGAAGGAGGGGATTGACTAGTATTTTTTTTCTTCTTCTTTATTTCTTTTTTCTTTTTCCTTTCATTCTTTTTTTCATCTTCATCCCGATTTGGCATTTTGGAAAGAATCAGATGACGAGCGAGTGACTCTGTTTCTTCATGCCGCATTGATTTCCATCCCCCGTCATTTCTCGTTGTCAAGTCGACAATAATGGAATTGTCATTAATTCTTTTGTTGGTCGGCGTGCGGAAAGAAGAAGAAGAAGAAGAGGACGACAGTTGACTTGGCTCGCAATCAAAAGAAATCGCAACCCGACCGCCTCACCAGCGGCAGAATAATTTTTTTTTTCTTCCAACGTGCATACTGTTCTGACAGTCAGTCTCTCCCCGCAACAGCCACAACGACACTTTTTAGTTCGTTCAAGCCATGCATACTCAACCGCACAATGAGGACATTGAACTCCTTATTTTGATTTCTGCAGCTCCTTGGCCATGGGTTGTTGTTAAGAGTAGGGAATCTCGGTGACGTCACAAACAAATCATCGAGTCCGGATTTCTTGTGTGTTTTGTGCGTATAGACTACGTGATGTGTAGAGTTGTTTTTCTTTTTCCATCTCTATGGAGAAAGGTGGATGGGTTTTCGGGGGTTCCGGGAGCTAGAGTCTCACGTGATGGAGGCCATTAAAGGTCAATCACGATTCCGCTCCTGAACATACCTCGGGAACTAATCACTCAAGTAGGGAAAAAGAACTCGTATAGGCCCAAAGAAAAACTGACGATGTAACGTGTATATATAGCCGCAATCACTCAATGACTGCCGGCTGTTTGCCGTACTATACACACACAAGAAAAAAAAGAGAGTCTATAGTGTAGGCGGAGCGGGATAAATCATTTTTTTAGACTGATGCTTTTTAATCCCCAGGTTTATAATTTATTTCGCATTTACGTGCTCTTCTTTTTTCCTTTTGACTTTGCCCTTTTTTCGTTTCTGGTTACTTGGTTAGCTAGCTAGCTAGAGCTCCCTTTTCTTGTTGTTTATTGCATTTGCAGTCGTGTCGAGGGGCTACTTCCTCCACCCTCTCGTGATTGCTTTTATTTGCTTTTTGGGTTTGTTTTGTGTCTATGTGTGTGTGTGTGTGCATTATATGTTGCCGGTTACTGTTGTGGCTGATGGCCTTTCCCCTCCTTTCCCTCCTTTTCCTTTTTTTCTGCTCAAAGTTTCGGTCGAGAATTGCGGAACAGGCGCAACTGTTCGTGTCCTCGGCGACCACGACGTGGGGCAGTTGTCAGGCATCCGCCGAGCTGAGCCGGTCTCAAGTCGAAAAATTCGTCAAGGAATTTCTTTTATTTTTTTTCTTTGGTTTTTATTTTATTTTTCCGTTCGTTTCCTCGTCGGACAAAAAATAAAGTGAACGAAAAGAAAAAATCTTAAACCATATCGAGGCCTTGTTGTTGGTGTTGTTGTTGTTCCCCCCAAAACCTCCCAAAAGGTTTTTGCGATTTGTTTTTCGGTGCCGCTGCACATTTGGATTGTGGGATTTCACGAAAATCGCCTAGCTGTCGATCGCCTCCGATATTTATTGGCTGTTCGCGGAACCCGGAACGGGCGGAAGACGCCAGCGGCACACAAAATGGACGTGGACAGCTACTCGTCTTTCGGTAGGCTACACACATCCTCTACTACCACCACCACCAACACGTTACGCAGCGTATATATAGAGAAAGAGTCTAGACTATTATTATTGTTATACCTAAGCTGGTTTCTTTCAAATTGGTTTCGCTTCTCTGCATCGATGGCTTCACTATTTTTTTTCCATTAACCTGCTGTATCTATTTCTTTTCGCCTTTTCCAGCACACGTATTATAGCCCGGTAAAAGGGATGGCATTTGAAATCACAAAATAGTTTAGCCTCTCTCTCTACATCGGCGTACAATTTAACGGTTACGCAATGTCACGCAATGTCAGATTTCTCTTCTCCATTTCATTTGGCTTATCTTGTCTCTCTCTCCCTTCCAAGTTTTTGTCGGTACTCTTCTTTTTCTCCTTTCCTTCACCAGGCACGTAGAAATATTCGGATAAAAAGGATGGGCGGTACTACGTGTCAATATCCGTTTGCACAAAGTTTTGAAAGGTATACAGTCTGCAGTTTTTTCTCCCGGGTTCTACTATGTTTGGTCGGGGCAGCATACATCCCCACCCTGGATGGATATATGGACGGATGGCTGACTGGCCAGCCGAATGAGAGTGGACAGTTCAAGTGCTTCTCCGTCTCCTGTAGCAACTTAGTCACGGCTCCAGTCGCCTGCTCCGTATAGGGGGTCGTTGTTATGAAGTCTAATATTTCTAGAGTTATACATGTTTTGCCCGAAAACGTCACCTATTTTTCCTAAGGTTTCTATCCCCCCTTTTGGAGAGAAAAAATGAAAAACTGGGATTCCATCAGAGGCTATTGTGCCGCATAACTGCACGAAGAGTTTCTAGAACTGGACTGGACTGGTCAGCCAATGCAAAAGGCGGAAGAGCACAGTCGCACTTGCACTAGTGGCGCTAGTGATGACTTTTGGGTGGGCGAGAGAAGGGGAAAAAAAAAAAGAGACAGTCCAGGGAGAGGGAGACGTGAGGGGGAGAGAAGAAGAAGAAGAAAAAAATCCCGATCCGTGACACGTTAGTGTCGCGTATCCGCTATTGGCTTTTCGTTTGGGTTATACCGGTAGTAGCCGGTCGATGTCGTTGCATTAGTGAAGCAGCCTCATAGCCTTTAGTTGACCACCAGCCGAGCTCCGGTCGATAGGTGGTGGTGGCGGCTGACGTGACTGTGTATAATTATACAGCCCCCAAGTTTGTTTTTTTCCCCGGCTAGTATCTAACCTAAACTAAAAATCAACTTATTTTTTTTTTTTGTTTCGGAAGGGTTGAAAGCGAATTTCGAATTGGGTTTGAGAAGTTGCCAAAGTTTTGGCGAGTGTGGGGTTGAAGAACAAGTTTTGAAGGCGGGACAAAGTGCGTGGAGGTGCTGTGTGATCCTTGCCGATCTCGGCAGCCGAGACGACAACCGCAAGAGCAAACGAGAACTTGGGTAACAAAGTTGAACGATTACGCCAGTTGCCGGGGTTGAGTGGCCAGGCAGCCGAAATGGACTCGGCGGATGAGAACAGATTGGCAGCGGCCCTCGAGCACGGCACCACCGTCTTGCACGCCAACGCTTCGACCATGACCAACAGCGACTCTTGTCATGACTGGACAGGTGATTTCCAGCATTATTCTAGACCTAATGCTCTCCCCACCAAATATCGATTTCATTATTTCCGGCATTGTGTACTACATATACGTGGTCTTAGCTTTTATGTCAAAGAAAACAGCCGAGTTTGGAAATGATTGTTGAATCGAAAATTCCATCCTATTTCTTTTTATTTTTTTATTTTCTCTCTGGGCTCCTTCTTATATTTTCACATCTGCCCACCGATTGGACGAATATTTGACTGCGTCAAGTTACGACCCCCAGTAGGTCACGAAAATTCGCTATGGCCCCTAATCTTGAAATCGCATGTTGTTACCGCAAAGTCAAAGTTTCTGGTTTTGTGTATTATTTATATGTTACTATATCTGGGACTAGAACGCAGTCTTCTTCTATTTTGATTATAATCGACTTGGAAATAAAAAAGCCAGCCAGAAAACATGTGCGTACGGTTTATAGAGTATGTACAACACAGTACACCAAAGAAAAGTTGTTATCATATCGCTGGCTCTGGCTACTCGTTATTTTCTAAATGAAGAAAATAACAAAACAACTGCTGGGTTTATTTTCGTCCAGTTATATTCGTGCAGTTTGGCTGTTGTTTTCAATGTTTCCGCATTTTTCACGTGTAGTCTCCAATTCCAAAAAAAGAAATGTGAAAATATTTCCCCTATTCCGGGAGAATATTTACATATATCGAAACGGCTGGATGGCAATCGGCAACAGCACACGTCTTATTTTATTTTATTTTCCCAAAAGGTCCAAAACCTATAAATTGAATATCGGCGAATGCAAGCCAACTCTCTCTCTCTCTCTCCTTGATGAAAACTCGTGTCGAATGGAATGGATCGGCAAAGCCCCCGGCACCATTAATTTCGAGAATGGTCTATAACCTCTTAACGTTTTGGAAGGGATCTAAAAGTTTGCATACTCTGCACTTTCTCGTTTTTCTTTATTATTATCCCGATCCTGAAAATGTCAGATGACTGGGAAAACTTTTTTTCAAGGCTTGACTGGAGTCGCTCCGAAAACTCAAAGCCAGCCGAGTTAGTTTAAATTTCTGATTTTTTAAAGAGGCACAAAGTCAAAAACAAGTTGTTCCTGCTGCTCCTGCTGTTTGATATCGATCGTTTGGTCTAAGGGACTATCCTCCTCCTTGTATACATACCACCCAAAAAAACAAGCGAAGTTCCACACTACCTGCTAATTAATTAGCTAATATCTTTTTCTTTTTGTTGTTGTGACGAACTTGAGCAAACTCCTTGATAGGGAAATTCCTGCCCGTACACGATGACTTGCCACTACAATAAGCCAAGACGAAGCGCGGTCGGTATGCAAATTCTTACGAAATGCCCGGGGGGGGGGGGAGTATAGAATAGACCCAACCCAAGCCAATTAGGCCAAGCTGTGATGGAAGTGGGAAATCTGATGATTTTCACGCAAACGTTTTTTTTTTTTTTGTTTGCTGAAGACCGTCGCTCCCTTTTCCAGGAGGTTTTAGTGCTATAAACGTGGCGAATAACAAACGATGGCGGTAGCCAATCAGGTTGTCGGTGACGTTAGCACGCGAGCAGTTCCTGCCCCAAATTGTTATTTGTTGGTCGACAGGCTTTTTTCAGTCAGGCCTCCTTACTTTGACGTGCTGGAACTATCAACTCTGATACCCACCAGCAACTAAGTCGGGGGTGGGGGAATAACATTAAATCACAAGGTGTGCAAACAAATGACATTTTTTTTATGTTTAATTTTATTATTATCTATTTGGCCCATTCGAACGTAAAGTCCAAAAAACGAATTACGTGGGACGACGCACCATGGCCGTGTGTGCTGTTTGTGTTGGTTTGTTTGTTGATAAATTTCCGCCCGTCAAGAAGAGTGACACAGCAGAAGCCTTAGTGTTTGAATGATGTCTAACAGAAACGGAGGTTGGGTTTAGAACTATCAAACACTGGTCTTAGTTTTGAGCGACTGTTGAATGCCTTTTGTAATATAATGAAGTCATCTTCATTACTAATTCAAGGGGGGAACGAGTAGAAACTCTCTCCACTTTGTCGAATTCATCGTTTTGTCTGTGTGTGTCGTCTGCCTCTTATTTCTTCTTTTGTTTCTCGTTTTTTTTTTGCGCCGGCACTGGAAAGTTAAGCTGGCTCGGAATTTCTTATAACTTGCCTCTCCTCATTTTAAAGTTGGAAAATAAATAAGTGAAGCGTGAAAAAAAAAAAAAGAAAAAGAACTTTGAGAAACAATTTGATCGTTCGTATTGATCAAATTTTTTCTCGTTTCCAACTTAAAATAAAAAAAAATCTGCCGTTCCACTATTTATAGCTAGTCAGATCTCTGTCCTTTGTTAATAGTAGGAAAGAACCGAGATTTGTGGTTTGATAAGCTAATTCTCTTTTACGTAACCTGTTTTCTAACCCGCGGGCGGAGGTGTAGGATTGTTCCTGTAGCCAAAATGGCTGTGAAATGAAAGAAACCCGTTTCCAGCGTTAAATCAAGTAGCTTTTTTGATTGCAGAAGGACATTCTGATTCAGAAGCCTTCAAATGAATTGCCTCTCTAAAAGCGCTTTGATAGTATATATGGACACACCTTGTGAGTACGTGCGTACCTACATGGCGTGGGAGGTTAGAGATACACGTCGAGATGAAGCGAAAGTTGTAAAATCAGTCGGATCTCGACATCCGCTGCGACTGGGACAATTTGTAGCGGAAGAAAAGAAAAGAAAAAGCATTAAAACAAATTGGCATCTGAACAGTTAATGATGCCGTCCTCCAGAGACGTTGATCATGACGATTATCAGCTCGTTACTTCGCCGGAAACCCGCAAGAAATTTGGAAAACGTGAGTTCAAAAAAAACAACCCAATCCAAACGTTTGTCAACGATACTAGGACACTGGTAGTACCAATGTAGTGTTTTGTTTTATGTTTGCTTCTAAATTGGGGCCGTCCTTTTCCGTTCACAAACAGAAAAGGACTTGGGAAAAATCAACCAATTACCCACGAAATCTCATTGCCTAGTATCAATAAGAGCGGAATGTTTCTGTCGCTTAACTTGATTTTCTCCTCTACTCGTGACTTTGAAAGGCTGGTGGGCGGGTGAGTGCTGGGCACTTGAGTCAATTTGTTTGAATAATTCATGACCTGGTGGTTTCCTCTCTGTTGCTTCTGTGACTGTCCAATTGGCCGCCCCAAAAGGCAAGAGGTATAAGGTCGATTCCGTCATGACCCAATTTGTTTCACTTTTCCAACTCGACCGTTTCATTTGTTTATGAACAAGGAGCCCCCCGAGTCTACGCGAGTCGACTTTATTTAAACCGGACCCTCTATCCAGGTTACGCGT
This sequence comes from Daphnia pulex, assembly GCF_021134715.1. Lineage (NCBI taxonomy): Eukaryota > Metazoa > Arthropoda > Branchiopoda > Diplostraca > Daphniidae > Daphnia > Daphnia pulex. Next base: position 5,861,472 of record NC_060017.1, read on the forward strand.
TTGATGGTCAAGCCATTGCCACCGAATGTGTTTGGTAGAGGGGATCTCTCAGCAGTTTTATTATAGCCGGTAGGCGGAGTAGCAGTAGTAGTATTTGGCTTGTTATTTTTCCTTCCTTTTTTTACAGTTGGGTACTTGCCACTGGGTGTGTTTGTCTTTTGTATTTCCTTCTCCAATGCTCTCTCTGCTTTTCTCGGTGCAGAGAAGAAACGGTGACAGAACCCCAGAGAAGAGAGAGAGGAGAAATAAAAAGGAACAAACGAGATCGGTGCCCAGCAGAGAGTGAAATGCTGTACTACTCCCTTTCCATTTCTTTTTCGCTCTTCTTCTTTATTTATTTGATGTTTTCTTCTTTTACTTCGTCCTATCGACTTTTCTTTTAACCAAAGGTGTTGGACGCTAGTGCAAAGATATACCGCAAACGACGGTGGGCGGGGAAAAAAATGTCGGGAGCATTTGGTCATTGATCTGATTTGTAAAGCAAAAAGGTGGATTTCTTCCACCCACGCACGATCCTGACCAGTTCAATTTTCTTGTTTTTTTCCTCAGCTGGATGAGTGGGAGACTTTCTCATTTGGCGAGTTTGATAACTGTCGGTTGTCTTTTACAGAGTGTAGTAGCAGCAGACGGTCTAATAAGTGGCGAACAGAGTCGCTGCTGTCGTTGCGACCCAAAGTTTCATTGGCTCCGCCTGACTGCACACATTGGGTTTACAAGAAACGGGTGACGAGTGTGTGTAGAGAGAGAAGTAGGAAAGTGTGTATAGTTGATTGGAACACATCACTTCTCTCTCTCTCTTTCATCTTCCGGCATTTTCTTTTTGGTGTTTCTCCCATCTTTTGCTCCCGGTTTTTCTTTTTTATTTTTATTGATGAAAAATCCTTTTCCTATTACGTGTCGTTCCGTATCATCGACATGCTCTAGTGGCTTTATATAATATCATTTTCTGACGGGGATTTCTGATTGCCTTGGCGCGACTGCAATGTGTACAGGCTCCCCCCTTTTTCTCTTCTTCTTCTTCCAGTACGGAGCTCCTCCCGATGTACGAATCGACCGGGGCACACACACACAGCACCACCCCGTGAGTGTGTATGTGTCTGTTTGGTGAACTTGTCGGGTCTCTCTCTCCGACTCTTTCCTCTCGAATGAGCCCCTTATTCGGCCTATACAGCTCAGGACTACAAGTCCTCCAGAAGACTAACGAATGGAGACTGTCGCCGACTCGATCAGCAGAAAAGTCACGCAGCTTTCAAAAAGACAGAAAACACAAGAGACACTGTGTCAGGAAACTACCCCCCCCCCCCACTTTTTTTTCTTTCTCTGTTTCAAGCGAACAAAAAAATTTATATTTTTTTGTTTGGTTTTGTTTCATTTTTTCACCACCCACCGGCGCTCCATTGGCGTTTGACTCATCGTGCATGTAGTCACGGCGTCGTCGTCGTCTTCTCCATTATCTTGTCACCCGTTTTTCTTTTGATGTCGGATTTGAACTGCCGCGTATATGGGCGATATATCCGAAGGGGGGACTGCCGACAGGTTCGCCTAGGAGACGACATTCTTTTCTCAACACGAATTTATGTTATTCGAAAATATTAATTCTTCTTTTTTAAATCTTTTATTGTTGTTTTTTTCTTTTGAAAAAGAATTTGAGAGATTCATCCCAGGCTTTTCTTGCCTGTCGAGTCGTGTGTTATCTCTGGCATTGCGCTTATCCGCCCCGAGATGATGACATCGATATATCGACCGATGTCGTCCTCCCGATATATAATAGCTCCCGGTCTTCTTCTTTCTTCTTCTCCTTTTTCCCTCCTCTACGTGAGGTGGAGCGTTGGGCGCATCGGCAAATAACATATGATACGCCATCGTCTTGTACCAGTACCACCACCACCACTAGTGGGGGTGGGTGGTTGACGTGCCGAAATGGCGACTCTCCCCCCTCTATGACCCACGTCTATATCCACACAAGGCTGAGTAGGTACACGTCACATCATCCGATGGATCGATTGAAGCTATACACATACGTTACACACATGCTGTGCTTACACACACACTGTGTGTGTGTCTCTCTCTCTCTATCTCTGTGTGTACAGTATGTGTCCAAAAAGGTGGAACGGGTTTTCAGCTTCGAGAGTTTTTCATGTCGCCTTTAGATTGGACCTTTGAGTCGGGGTCACGCCGTTCCTTTTTTTTTATTATTATTTTCGCCATTGTGGCAAATGGTTGAAAGTTGTGCACAGTCAAAGAGCGAGCAAGATAATGGGGAGGACCGAAAAAAAATAAAAAGAAGATAAAAAATAAACCCCCAAAAAGAGCAAACGAGAAAACAATCGATCAAGAATCCCCGCCCTCATCTGCCGATGTCAAATCAAAAAAAGAATAGGGAAAGGGGATTTTTTGATGAGGACGAATTCTTTTTTCGTGAGGAGAGAGCTCCTGGCTCCTGGGCGGCAGCTGAGAATTCTGCCCATTTTCAAGTGTTGATTAGAAAATTAAGAAAGGCGATGACAAGAGGCAAAAGAATACACACACACACACAGAGAGACAAGTGAGAGAAGAAGAAGAGAATGGGGGGAAATGAATTGTTCATCCTCGTTTTTTCTCTTCTCTTCTCCTCCTTTTTCTACTAGACGCTAGGAGCCGGCCAAAAGAGGGCCGTCCTTTTTGAAGGAGGTGGCGCTCACTGTAACGGAGGAGAGAGAAGTAGGAGCAGGAGCAGTAGAGTCTCGTATTTTTGAGGAGCGAGGAGGAGGCGACTCTCTGGTGGGAGGTGGTGGATGTGTGTGTGTGGGTGGGGTGGGGTTTGGTTGGTAGTTTTCAGGAGGTCGATAAAGGCGAGGCAGCCGAAGCTGAAGGAAGAGAGTGCGTCGAGAGAGAGCGAACGGCACAGACACAACTCGTCAACAGTTCCTCCTCCTCCTTCTCCTCTCTGAGCCCCCACATACGACCCGACTGGACAGCGCCAAATTTTTTCACTCGTGTCGTCCAGACTCCTTTTTGGCCGCTGCCCGTTGTCAGTTCCGTTTGCTCGTCCTCCGCTCTTCCGCGCGCTCACACACACAGACTCTCAATTCGGCCTTTTTTTTCTCTTCTCCTTTTGTCGGTCGAATTTCTTGACTTGTCCCGTCGACTTGAGTTGACTCCCATCGCTCCTGACATAGAGAAGAGACTAGACAGGGGAATCCAGGAGCCGTTAGATTCCGAAAAAAAGGAGCCCATTGCTCTGGTTGGCCGTCGGCTGAATGATCAGTGTCATCGGCCGTTTTGACAACTTGCGAGCATAAATATCGATCGGGAGCGAAAGGGAGGAGGAGGAGGAAGAAGAAGAAGAACCGCGTGAGGTACGTGGCCCAGGAGCTGGTGGCTAACAAACACACACACTCCCTCCCCCTCACGAAAAAGGGGTGGAGGGGGGAAGCAGCAAAAAGAAAGAAAAAGGGAGGGGTGAAAAAAGCAGCAGCAGCACAGCTCTCTTGCTTTCGTGTGCGTGTGTGTGTGTGCGGATGTGTCTGTGAGTGTGTCGAGTGTGCATGTGGCTCTGTGTCTCTCCGGTGTGTGTGTGTGTGAGTGAGCCGGGGTCAGAGATTTGTGCTTGGCGCTTAAACTCGGCTCTCCCCCACCAGTGTTGGCCCATCTTCGCCGGACTGATGTGCTCCTGCTGCCATCCGTGCGACTCGTCCAGCGCAGTGTCAGTCGCTTTCGCCGGCGCCCAGGCGATTGTTTTGTATTGAAACTTTACTCACGCCAATCCTTTTATTTTCGGCCGACGATTCAACTTGTACTTGACAAGGAGCTGGGCAGTTTGTGACGGTTTCTCTCTTTTTTCCGATTGCCTGGGGATCCTTGACGGTGGGAAATCCACTTTGGCAGAGAGCAGAAATCCAATCAATAGAAAAGAGATTGTCTGTTTGTTTATCTATCCATCAGATAGAAGGGGGTGAAGAATCCCAGTTTGTTTTTTTGTTACGACTAGAGAAGAGGGTGTTAACATATTTTTAAAAAAGAAAAGAAAAGAAAAAAACGAATAATGGCCGCGCCGGCAGATCGTTCACGCTTCACCACTGAGAAAGTTGACATCGATCACGATTGCCAGGCCATCGCCGCCAATTCTCAGGGTCTCATTGGTAAGTCTTCCATATTCCTTGTTTTCTTTTTCTTCGTGTGTGTATTTCCCGTCCGTCATTTTTCGCATATCCTTTTTTTTATTATTATTATTGTACGGCTACACACACACATATGCTGCCGAGGCTGACGGAAGAGAAGCAAAACGGGTGGTGGGGGATAAGTTTGTTATCGTAGGAGGCCTCCTCTTTTTGACTGTACCGCACCCAAGGCGAAAAAAAAAAGGATTGGCGACTTGCTTTTTTGGATGGAAACCTCTTCTAGGACCTCGGCAAATGTCTTTTCTCTCTCTCTCTTTCTCCTAATCCTGGGGAGCATTCCCTCCGGGTGCGGAGGATCCGTCATTGCCGCCATTCGCGCATTGATTCGACGGGAAATGTTTCCACGGCATTTTTTTTCTTTTTTGGGCGACTCTCGTTCGCCCAACCGGCCGACCTGCTCCTAGCTCCTTTTGAGATGGAATTGAATAGGATCTATTGACAGGATTTTCTCCATTTTTATTTCTTTTCTCTAATGGCTGAAAGGGTGGGTGGGTGCACCCGAGTCTATATGTTGTATGCAGAGACATCTCCGGTTTCAATGCGAATAGACACTAACACCGGCGGGGTGGGGTAAAGATGGGTACACACAACTCTGAGGTTATTTGACTAGGAACAACCAAATGAAATGAATATACATCGTACAAGTGTTGGCAGAAGACATGTATAGCTCTTCTGCTGTAGGGCTGCCCGAAACCCCTCCATTCAAATTCTCGTGAAAAGACCAGCGCCAGCCAAAGAGAAAAAACTGAAAATAAAATAAAATAAAATAAAATAAAAAAAAAAGATGGTCCTGCGCTGTTATTGTGTGCGCTGCAGGGCACCGCCGAGTATTACAGAGCACATAAACAGAGCAAACGAAATCCCATACGACACACAGAAACCATCCAGTATTTTATTATTAGTTTTTCTTTTGCCATCATTTCCCGTCTCTATATCTCTACTCAGTATTTGAATTTCATCTTCTTATTTTGGGGTATATTGAATTTGATTACGCACAACTCTTTGACATGTGGAAAAATTGAACAAACAAAAAAATATAACCATCCCGGTTCTATGTGGATAATGCGCCAAAGTCCAGGAGAGATTCTTTCCTTTTTTTTTATTCAAGACAAGTCGAAACGCTAAAGCTCAGACATGTCCTCTGCAATGAAGACTTTTCGGAGAGGGGCGAAGTCTTACGAGTTATGTAGTATTTGTCTCTCTTGTCTCTACCCCTTGTTGTTGTTGAGAGGGTTAGCGTTAGACTCAATCAACCTTAATATTTCCATGGGAATTGCTTTGTGTCGTGACAAAGGCGGAGAACAATGGCTCAAAATGGCCGTTCAAAATGTAATAGATCGCATCGCAAATGGAATGGAAAAAAGGAGGACCAAGAAGAAGAAGAAGAAAAGACAATTGTTCCCTCCTTTATTATTTCTCAGTCACACACACGACCACAACACACACACACGTATGTACTACCTAGGCAGAGACATCGAGTCATTATTTCTTTTCTTTTTTTTTTTACTGGGAACTGAATGGGCTGCACGTAGTAGTAGTAGGCGAATGCCACCGGTGGCACTAAAAATATATGGCGAAGAAGCCGAGAGAGAAAAAAGGGAAAAGAGCCGACGAGATCGATCGATCTTTTTTTCTTTCTTCTCTTTTCTGATCCGTGAGATGCGCCTTATTCGTTATATGATGATCCCCAACCTCTCTCGGGCCTCTTTTCTCCGTGTAACTGGGCGGTATGTACGTAGTAGTGGTAGGCTCCATATAGCTCAAGTGACGCGGACAAAGCTATATACGGTCAGTTATCCTTGTCGACTTTATCAGCCTGCCGGGCCCCATCCTGAATTATGTCCAGATCTACGCTGTCTATTTGCGGTAGGACCGAGATCGTCTCTTTTTTGTTTTTTTAAATCGAAAAAAAAAGATTCATTTTGTTCTGTTCGGCAATATGGATTACATGGGCACACGTGCAAGGCTGCAGAGCAGCAGCAGCTGTAAGGTCCGTTGTTGAATAAGTAAAAATGTTTGCCGCAATGTTTCAATGATCCATCGGATTCACCATGGTAATTCCTCCTCTCTTTTTCTTCTTCTTCTTTTTGAAAACACAAAACAAAAAATTCGCCAACCTCCGAATCGCTGGTCTGGAACAATCGAATCGAGAATTGAGTATTGTATAAAAGAAAATGAGAGAGGATTCTTCTGATATCAATGGATGTTTATTTTGGTAGAGATATACTATATATAATATCGCTGAGCCGCCATACCGCCATTGAAAAAGAGAGTGTGTTTGCTTTGGCTTTTTTGTCCTCATTGATAAATCGATGTATCATTTTGCTTTCTACCCTCGTTCGGCGGCGGCGTGGGGTTCGGTTCGTCGGTGGTGGCGTGTAATTCGTGCCGGTTTTTCTTTTTCCCCTTTTTCCTCCGGAGAACAGGGCCGGGTGATAAATCCTCTACACGCTGTGCGGTTATTGGATCGCTAGCCCAACAACATCTATAGATAAAGCCTATAGACTTACAAGTTACACCGCGTATAAATAAAACAACAAACAACAAGAGAATCTATGCTGGATGATGCTGCTGCTGCTCGGCACTCACGAAAAACCGGGGGAAACTTATTCCTCCACCCTTTTTTTTCTTCTTCTCCTTTCTCGCGGCTCCTTTTTGAAAACAGGAGCCACCAAGCTTTTCCTACTCCTAATGTATGCTGCTGCACACATTCACCGAGTTCTAATAGAGAAAAGAGAGCGAACTCTTGCGAGCAAAAGTTGGATGGTCCTGGGCTCTTTTTTCTCCCGAAATATATAAGAAAAGGAGCGAACTGGGACGAGCTGCGCCCCGGTGTTACAGGAGAAACTAGGGGCCGAGTTCCTGCTCCTAGAAACTGGGGAGAGGGAGGGGCGGTTGAAAGCGAACGGCCGATCGATGCGATCCCGAAAAGAAAAGAAAAAAGGCTCATCGTCCCGCCTTGTAATAAAAGTAGGACCCGCTGTCATCGTTTTCCTTTTTCTCTTGTTCTCCGGCCGGAGAAGAAGGTGAAAGCTGCGATTTTCCCGGTCTTTTTTTGGTTTTGGTTTGTTTGTATTTGAAAGACACAGACGTCTAGAATTTCTTTTTTTTTTTTCATCTCTCTTCTTCATTGGTGTTGTTTTCCCGCCGCCTGCCGGATGTGCAACTTTGGCTGGAAGATGACGCCGCCGCCATCGCCGGCCTACGCGAAAAATGGCAGAGAGATGTAGAGGAAACGGGATTTTCGTACCAAGTTTGAAACGCTCGGCGGTGGGAGGATCAAAGACGTTGTCGTGCATAATATCATAGAGGAGACGCCAGCGCCTGGCACTTTGTAGTTGTAGCCTTGTGTGTAAAGTAGATCTCTGTGTGTGTCTGGTCTCCTTTACCCAAGTGCAGCACAGTTACACCACCACCAGCCGATGATTGAATTAGGTCGTTGGCACACTCTACAGTTTAACCGAGTTCTTCTCACACGCTATACTGACTAGAGCGAGTGCCGAGCCGCTTGCGGATAACGTCCAACTCGAATTGTAACACGCATCGCGGCTGACTGATTGCGTCACACACTATCACACACACCTATTTGCTTTGAATGGGTTATCCATCGGCTGCTGCCGGTGTGATACAGGCAATCTCTGACCAGTTGACAAGGCGTTAACCATCCAAATGACGGGGAGGGTGTCGCGATTGAAGACACCGGAACAAACAAGGATCCTGGTCGTCGGTGGTCCTGGGTCCCCTCCTAATGGGAACAGGAGGTGTTTGTTACGGCACGGAATGTGAGGCAATCACTATATAGGAAGACGAGGCCAGGTGGTGTCCCGCACCCCTCGCATCATCACTCCTCCCTTTCTCCTCCTATTCCTCCAGCCTTCTAATCCATCCGCTTTAGTCCGCCGCCACACTGGGCGCTGCTTCTCCCACCACCCTATATTCTTGATCACCTAATGGTCCCTCGCTCCCAATCCCGGCGGAAAGGCTTAATGGTCGCCGCTGGCCCAATTATTTCGCTCAACTTTTTTTGGGGGGGTTTCTTTTTCTTTGCTTGACCGATTACGACGGCACGCGCGCATGTTCACATGCAAACCCCTATCCCCTCCTTCAAGTAAATCCAGCGGTTGTTGCTGACGATCGTCTTTTCATTACGCAATTTTTTTTTTTATGATTTCGCTTTGATTTTGGACTTTCGACACGGCAACTTTTCGTCTGGCGTTTGATTGATTCTCACTTTGATATCAGCTCAACTTGATGCAGATAAGGATAAATAAATATGTGTCCGTTTTGAAATTCCCTGGCGAGTTGGAGGAGGACGGAGAAACTGATGGACGTCCATCTCCATTTCATGACATTGAGAGATAAGCAAAATGTAGATTGGGTGCATCGCGACGCCGGCGGTTATATGCGCTCGTTACTGCTGCCATAAATATGAAATTCCGGCACGTCGCTCCTTAACAATGTGTGGACTGGCAGCAGCAGCAGCAGCAGCAGCAGTAGATAGTATTATAACTGGAGGGCAAGTAGATAGGGGGGATTAGCGTCGAGATGAAATAGCTAATGATATAGACCCTTTGCCATAATTGCCCCGTTCTATGCAGCATTTAAAAAACCCAAAAATTGAGCGGTCGTTAATAATCATTTGAATGGCGACTTTTCATTCCGCGCACGTCTACGAACTCTCACTCCTGATCCGCGCATAGATTGGAAGTTGATGCATGTTGACTGTTGAGCTGACGGAACGTTTGAGATTATATACATACCGCCATCAAAGTTTAGCGGGATATAGTAGTACTACGAAACGAAGTTTGAATGCAATGCAGCGCTCCCGCTTTCGGAAGTTTGTCGTCTTTTCAAACGAAAAAGTTTGGTGTTTTTCCCGCCGTCTTGTCAGCCCCCGTCGGCACTTTCTGAAGCCTGGGTGGACATGTACTAACAATTGGCGTTCGTTGATTTCCCTGTTTGTCTCTCCCCTGGCTCGTGTGTGCAAATTGCATTGGCTCAACAACAATTGCCATCTCTCTCTCTTTTGGCGCGATGGCAGCGGCCAACTTTTTCTTTCTTCTTCTTCTTCTTTGCTCGTATAGTTTGGCTCCTGTGTGGATTCTAACGAACAATAAATCAACATTAATGACTCTGGGGTCGCCACGTTGCGGGCCCGCTTCCAAGTCAATTACTGTCCGACGACGACGCCATTTGTAATCGAAGGTGATGTTTGGCGGTGCCGCCTGGTTATTGGTGGTGGATGGTTGGAGAGATAAACATCATTTAGTGACGTGAGCGCATTGAGAAGCCGGCGGTGCGGAACGAGCAACTCGATATTCATTAAAGGATATATATTTGCTGCTGCTGCTGCTTGCTCTTGTTTAGATGATGACGGACAAAGCGGCAGCAGCGGCGGCCCAGTGGCGTAGTAGTAGTAGACACTAATTGAATTCATGCCCAGTGAATAAACGACTCGCATTTATGATGTTGCAACTTTGAAGGGCGTACGGAATGCCACTCTCTCTGTGTGTGTCTCTCTCTCTTTACCGTAATGCCTTCCGCCAAAGAGATGGATAGTGCGTTATTATTTTCTCTCTCTCCTTCTCTCGTTATTATGATGTGACTTGACTGCCTTCATCTCTCCATCCATCAGACTCGCATTTCCTCCTGCCCCCGTCCGTCCGAGACAATAATCCAAGAGCCACCATGTCTGTTTACAGTGTCTTGCAGCACAACCATGTTTAAAAGGGGGTCAAGGAAGAAGAAGAAGAAGGAGGTATATAGTCTTTTGTCTCCTCAACCGGAATAAGAGCCCGTCCCTGCCCCTTTGCTGGACGGACCCAGGAGACCCGAGCACCGAATACTGGCGACTGTCGATCCGTAAAAAGACATCTAGGCGAATTCAGTGAAACTGTCGATATTTCGCTGGCAAGTCGAGTCGCAATGGAATGTCGTCGATGTAGGCCTAATGGAATGATCCCATTTTCAGATGATGAAATTGCTCCGGCCTACCAACTAAATAAAGAGCCCCGAGAACAGTAAAAAAGAAAAGAAAAAATAATGTTAAGTCGAATTGAATTCTTTTGATAATCAAACTCAGAGAGGCTTCTCGTCAAAGACCGGTGGCGTATTTCACCGACTTATTTCACGTAGGAGCCAGAGGATCCTCTTCAAACCAGCAAAGTCCCTTGTACACACACACACACACAAGGCTGTAGGCTATAGGCTGCAAGGGTGTGTGTATCCGGGTGGGATTTCTTTGAAACGGGAAACGAGAGTTGACTTTGAGAGTTACTTTTTTTTTTATTTTTTTATTTTCTTGCTGGCCACCTATTCAAACACGGGACAAATTGATTCGAGCCCCTCCCGCGGTTATTTCCGTTCCACTATCTCCGGCGGCTCATCTTTATACAGCCCTGTTAGACCAAATGGTCATGGGAAATCAATAGTACATAGCTTTATTTTCGCTCCGGTCGCTTGGGGAGGGTCTCTCTCTCTCTGATCTGATTTGGAGGTGTACTCGCACTGATAGGGGGCCCTGGCAGAGAGAGACAAGACCCCGAAAAATGTCGCCGATTCAATCAGTTAAACTTTGTGCAATCAAAATAAAATCTCATAGCTGAAACACGATATTGGATGGCGCGCGCGGGGGTTTATTTGAAATCGGCGCCCACTTCTTTTTTTTTTTCTCTTTTTTTGTGTGTGTTGTCTCTACAGCTAGACATGTATATAGCTCCTGGCGATCGATCTACCGTTTTCGTCTTGTCAGTTTGGATGTTCCCCGCAATCTCTTTTGCTTTTTATTCCTTACACTATAATATATCTGTTTCAAGGAAATCGTGAGAAAGAAAAAGCGCAGATGACAAGAGTCTTCTCCTTCTCTGTTTCGGGGGTTTCCTTTTTGATATACTCTTGTCATCTCTGACTCGCTAACTACACGCCCTGTCGAGCTGGAATTGTCAACGTCACGACAGTTTTCCCGGCGGAAGAACGTAACCGCCGCGGAGTAAAGAGGGAAAAAGAAAAAGTCTGGGAGGAAAAACTTGTTCCTCTCGTGGTCCTGCCGCTGCTGGGTGCTCTGGTGTTTGTGCAAGTGTCAACATCAGATGACTCCGTGTAACGAGGAAGAATGTAACGAGATTGTCGGTCGGGTGTCCCTTAACGAATCGACTCGTTGACATTTTCCCTCCCGCCCGCAGAGAAAAAGTCAAACTCGTTTCGGAATTTCTTTTTGGTTGGGGAGCACAGCAAGCCCAGTCGGTGTAGTGTCGACGAGACGTCATTTATCTTTTTTTCGGGCTGCTCCATCTCTTTGAGCTTATAAATGTCTAGACGAGGGAGAATAACAAACAAATCCAAATAAAAATAAAAAAACTTTTGTTGTTGATTGACTCCCGTTTTCTGATCAACACGCATTTTTATTGTTTTGTTTTGTTTTTTCCCGTTCGGCTCTTGATCTTTCTCTCCCGATTTCACGGAGGAGGAGGAGGAGGAGGACGGGAGCGATCAATAATAAGGTCCCGAAACTATCTAAGACTGCCATCGCCCTGAAAAATAAAAATGATTCGTCTGGAAGGCTAGGGGCTTTTTGATTCGGCATTTATTGAAAACCAAATTCTCTGTGCTTCTGCATCCATATCTAATGATGCTTGGGGGGAGTTATGTGAATGAGATCTCTCTCTCTCTCTTTCCCTTTGTTCTGTGTTGACGTTCGCCTTTGTGCGTTCGCTCCCGGAAACAGACTCGTCGGCAACTTTTATGTTTTTTTTTTGTTTTCTTATGATTTTTGTTTGCTCCTTTTTCCCCGGTTAACGACCGGTTAGACCCATCTAATCTATATATCTCTCTCCCTCCTCTACTACTGCTATCCTATATAATAGTCCGTCTACAGTTGCTGTATCCATGTCGGGAGTCCGCCTCCCATTTCTGCCAATCTCTGCTCTTTAGTCTTTGGCCTCCCGATTATGCCGATAAGATTTTCTTTGTTGATCGATTGATTCCCCCTTCGGCATTGAATAACCCGACCCGGATTCTTTACGAGCCATCAGATGAAAGACTATTGCAATTCGCTGGATGTTCGCCAACATCCGAATTGTTTTCTTTTTCTTGATTTTCCCTTGAATTCCTTATCCTTCAAAAAGTATCAATTGATTGCACGGCTGATTAGCCCTAGCTGGCAGCTCTTTAAAAAAATAATAAAAAAGAGTCCTGTAATTGGCTATTAGTATCTTACCGTTACTTCATAGGGGGGGGGGGGGAATAAGGAAGTTTACATCCGGCAGGCTGTTGGATGTTTAAACCCGGGGCGAATCCGGGTGGGACTTTTGACAAGTTACAGATGACGTAAACACAGATTACCATAATCCTATATGCACACTGGATGGAGACGGCCATATAATGCCAGCGACGGGTATAATAATAACAAGGTTACACATTTCACGGAGGCGTTTTTCCATTCGAGTTTAGAGAGAAAAACATGTGAAGGGATTCCCGGCTCCATAGCAGTGCAGCTACGGAGCCATTTTTCTCCTGGGCAACTCTTACGGGGACCAGCAAACCAATTGGCGGATTTAAAAAAATAAAATACAAAAATGGGTAGAACAAACAAAAACGAAAAAGAGGCCAGGAAAGTGCCAAAATGATGGATGACTGTAATGCACGTCAGCTGCTGGTGCCGCTGTGTGAAACAGTGGAGCGGTGGGTGATGGAAAACAAAACAGAAGAAAAGATTTTCTTTTTCTTGCACGTTGCGCAAAAGGTATTCGGGCGAATTAAGAGAAAGAAAAAACCGAAAAAAACTAAACCCACGCTAAGGATAATAGAGCCCAATCTTGCAGTGGAGAGAGAAGATGTTCACAGATGTGTTTTGATCTGGTATCTGATGATCGCCTTATTGCCTCCTGCTGGCCATCTTGCAGCGCTAGTTATTTGCACGCCAACGTTACTTGGTTTTTACGATGTTCGTTGTCTGGTTCGACTTATTGCCTGGCCAATTCCAACCCTTGTTCCGTTGAGATGAGAAACAAGATATCGCAGTCTAGTGCAATCTCCGGGAAATCAATTCGGACTCGTTTACTTATTTGTTTTTTCTCCTTCTTTGGGGCGGGTGGAGTGAGCTGATGACAAAATTCCGGGCAACTCGGACAAATCCGGTGTGTATACGTTGCCTTTTATGCGCGCTGATGACTCTTTATTAAATTCGTTGCCGGCGGCGGTTGTCTCCGAAATGATGACCGTGCAATTTAGTGGAGGAATTCTGGCCAAAGGAAAGGAAAATGAGTGGAGCGTGGAATGTTTCATATATGTAGCGTCCAGTTGCACACAACTGCACACAGATTGGCCACTGAATCTAAATGCCTTATTTTTTTATTATTTTTTCTCCTTTTCCTTCCGGTCCATCGCTGCTTTTTCGCTTGGACATCCACAGGGGACGGCCATGAGGAACAGCCCTTTGTCACTGACAAGAAGGAGAATGACCTGAGCGGCTACGAGCGCAATCTCTACCTCTATCATGTAAGTAAAACCATCAATTTTCTCGACTATTTTTCGCTATCCATTCGATTCGAATGGGGGTTATCGGTTCTGTCGACTGTTCCGCACTAGCGACTATAGCAAATCGGACAATGCATCTAGCGTTCAAAAAAAAAGAAAAGGAAAATGATAGTTGCATCAAGTATAAATAAATAAAAGGAGAGAGAGGAAAAAGAAATAAGACAAATGGGCCAACGAAATCAATTCGGCCAACAGCTGACAAACGAGTGAGTGGCGAGGAAGCTACTACTACACTGGCTTTGCCTTAATCTGATTGCATTCTCTCTCTCTCTGGCAAATGTATTTATCTGTCTACTTGTTTTTATTTGTATTCATTTTCTCCCTTTTCTCTTTTCGTTTTCATCTCGGCTGCCGATGTTTTAGGAGGAGAGCGAGGAAGGCCGCCCGCGAGTGGCTACGCTGGTCAGCTCGCTGGCCAACTACAGTGCCACTGTCCAGGCGCCAACGGATCCGGATGCGCCCGACAAGGCCAAGAGCTCGCCCAAGCTCGGCACCCTGGCCGGCGTCTATTTCCCGTGCATGCAGAACATTTTCGGTGTCATCCTCTTCATCCGTCTGACGTGGATCATCGGCACGGCCGGCATCGTCCAGGGATTTTGTCTCGTCACCATGTGCTGCACTTGCGTAAGTGACCCGCGTTGGCCAAAAAATTTCAATCACAACAAGAGCCTCCCCCTTGCAAACGTGAAATCAATGTTGTACATCGATTTCACTTCATTTGCACCGCGATGGGGGGTCGGTTATTTTTCCTTTTTTGTGTGTGTGTTATTGTGTCCGGCATGTTTTTTGGAAGCGATCCAATGGAAAGAATCCAAGTCACGAGTCGAACGAGGAGTCGAAAGAAACATTAGACACAAAAAGGGTTTGGGAGGGGGTTTCGATTGATTTTCTGGGTGGGAGTCGTATTTGAAAACAAATCAGAGTAGAAGCTGAGCCAAATCAATGTCGAATAAGATGGGAGAGAATACGAGAGTTAAAGATGAAGTCCTCACTTCACGGCTCTCGAAAAAGATCGCGTGGGATCTATTGTGTGTGTGTGTGTGTGTGTATGGGAGAGAGAAACGAACCTCTTACTCGAATGGGATTTGATGTTTTTCTATTTTTCTCTTTTGCACTTTACTTGTCTCCTTTTCTCTCCTTTTCCCCTTTTCTCCCCCAATCTCATTCTTCACTCGCCTCCGCTGGATGGGTTTTTTGTTGTGGCTGGTGCCGATCCTGCCTGCTTGCTGGTGGTGGGTGCCATTCGGATGATGACGACTGGCGCGTTTGTTTTGTTTGCCTCCTCCCGGTTTGTTGGCACCGGCAGACCATGTTGACAGCCATTAGCATGAGTGCTATAGCAACTAACGGCGTCGTGCCGGCGGGGGGTCCCTATTTCATGATCTCCCGTAATTTGGGTCCCGAATTCGGCGGCGCCATAGGCCTCCTGTTCTACATCGGAACCACTTTTGCCGCTTCGATGTACGTCGTCGGCGGCATCGAAATCCTGGTGGTGAGTAATATATACATAGCCCAAATAATAAAAAAAAGTTGTAATCATCCAATTATTTTTCCAACATCTTCTTCTTCTACACTTTTGATTTTGTTTAGAATTACATTGCGCCTCAAATCGCTTTGTTTGGTGATCCGGCCAAGGACCCGGAAGTCCTTTACAACAATTTACGGGTCTACGGCACGGCCTTGTTATTTATCATGGGCATTGTGGTGTTCATCGGCGTCAAACCCGTCAGCAAGGCGGCCCCGCTGGTCCTGCTATGCGTCATCCTCTCCATCATATCCATCTACGTCGGCATCGGACTCAACTGGAACGGTTCTGATAAGCTGTGGTAAGTTTTCTTTCACCACACACTTGGCTCCTTCCTTCTAGGATCCTTTCTCTTTCCGTCTCTATTCTATTCTTGTGTGGCTACGTTCTCTCTGTGTCTCTTTTTTCCGGGTCCCTTTTTTTATTTTGCCCGGTTCGAGTCTTTGGCCATCTTAGACGAGTCCAAGAGTCTGACAACCGAAACAGATTGGTTCGGAGAAAAATAAAAAAAAGAGGAGGATCATTCTTCACTCTTGTGCGCTCTATTGTCCTCTGCTCGGCACAGTCGATCCTGTCTGCAGGCGTCCGTAAATGTGTTGAATATATATCATGTTGTCGCTTTGGGCCAGCACGCGGACACTATATTGTCGCAAGGATAGAAAAGAGCACACGCGAGCCTGCCCGTCGCGCCCAAAAGGAGAGAAAGGATCGAAAAGGAAATGGCAGGAAACCAGCAGTCTCTCCCATTTTTTATTTTTCTTCTTCATAAAAAAGTGAATCCATTGACGGTCGTCGGCCATTTGGATTTTGATGAAAGAATATTTTCAAAAAAAAGAAAAGGAAAAAATTGAAGATGAATTTCCCGTTCAACTTTGTCACAAAAGCCTCGACGACTGTGGTCTGTAAAAAAAAGCCATTTGAAAGATGAGTCTGAATAGATGATGTTTTTACTTTGTTTATGGGATCGAAACTTGGGGGGTATTGATTTTCGTCCCGCATCAGCGAGTAAAATGGAAAATTAAAGATCTGCCGAAATGAGGCAAGTTCGCCGAAATAATAAAAAAACAGAAAAGTTCAGGTCCATTTTGTTGGATCCTACAGAAAAGAGGATGAGCCTCCGCGCGCGGGCGGGCCGTCTCCTAAGATACTTTTGATGGCAATTGGTGAAAATAAAAAAAAATAATAAAAAACCTTGAGGGAAATGAGAAAACGTATTAAAGAAACGGGGAATAAAGTCGAGGATTGAAGCAGAACCGTCCCTTTTCTTGTTCCCTTCCAACAACGTGAGGGACTAATACGAGAATAGACGAAAAGTTTCAAAGTGCTGAACACACACACACAGACAGACAGACATCTCGGCGTGGATGCCGAAAGTTTTTTAATTAGCCAAAAAAGTTTGCGATACTTTCTCTTACTACTCTAACCTCCCAGTTGGAAATGTATAGACATAGATATAGTACTAGAGGTGAAAACGTGGATATATTTGTGATGCAGAACTTTGCGTTATTGCACAATGCACCGAGCTTGCAGGTTCAGTATACTCGCCGTTAGCTATTGCCATTCAGCATTTTTTGGCTGCTGTTCGATGGCAAATGTAATTTCATTTTCTTCTACCGCATTCGGTCCATTGCCGGGATCTAGGTGCTATCAAAATTCCCTACTATCTGTATAGCCAAAAGGAATGTGGGTGGGAAAGAAAAACAAGGAGCAGCGTCGGCACTTGTTCTCCTATTTTTATTAAGAAAAGAAAAAGAAGAAGAAAGAGAGCCGCTCGATGGCATTTTTCTTTTTCTTCTTCTTCTATTGTTTGTGTTATTCTTTTGATCCGGGGCATCGCGCCCTGGGAGCCCGGGGTATAGAGGCAGAAGACGAGGACAGGCTGATTAGAATTCTGGTGGTGACGATTCGTGTCGTCTTCGGCTGTTTGGACGTGGACGTGATGGCCAAGAGAAAGAAGTTTTTCCTGCCTTCCCATATGGAATTCCGCAGCTCTGGCTATTCCCACTTTGCAGTTCTCTTCTTTTCTCCCTCGAGTGAATTGTCTGCTGCTAGAAAGAAAAAAAAAGAATTGGTTTCATCTTGCCTTTATCCACTTAAAGGTAATATAAGCCCGGCGTACAAAGATAGAACATCATTGGCTACATATATACGTGTATAGAAGACGCTGCTGCTGTGCAGCCTCGTTTGCCGAGAGAATGAACTGTGGGTTTCCTGATGTCGG
Organism: Daphnia pulex; assembly: GCF_021134715.1. NCBI lineage: Eukaryota > Metazoa > Arthropoda > Branchiopoda > Diplostraca > Daphniidae > Daphnia > Daphnia pulex. Next base: position 5,878,912 of record NC_060017.1, read on the forward strand.
TGGAAGATACACAGTAGTAGTTGTGCAGATCGGCAGCACTTGGGACCGCTTTACGGACAGCGGGAAATGAACGGAAGCGTCCTCTTTTCCTTTCTTTATTTCGTTTTCTTTTCTTATTTCTCTTCTTTCTGCTCTTCCATCATTCCGCGTCTTTCCAGCAGAGAGGCTCAGTGCGGATGATGAAAACTCTCGTCGAAAGAATTGTTCCGACGACCGGCTAGCTATCTCTTCCACTGTACGCGCTACGTACACACACACACACAGGGCAGCAGCATATGATCCCGGGCTGGGTCGATAAATCCCCCCACTCGCACTGTTAGTCTTTTTTTTTCCTTTTTTCCTACGGTGGAAAGAGCCAAACAAGAAAAAAAAAGAAATTCAAATGCCAAATGCCAAAAGAATATGGGAGCGGAAGATGAAAAGAATAGATTACACGTCGGAGTCGGATGCGAGGATATATGCAGTAGTGTAGTATAGTAGTTGTTGGGTATAATGTATTTACGCTCCGACATTGCCCACCATCCATTCCTTTCCCAAACTCCTTGCCTCCGCCCCATGGCGATAGGCTAGTCATCATATTTTTTCGGTATTCATATATTGATACGACCCAGTCGTTCTGGCATTCGGTTGTGGCGGCGGTTGGGGTGGCGGCACTTGTGTCGCTGACGCTGACGTTGCTACGGTAATTCGATGCAACCCGACGACTTCATGTATTTCGCCGCGAATCATTTTAGCCTGTCGTAATGGCTAGAAAAGAGATCCCGTCGGAGTTGCTGTGTGTGTATACAGCGCCCATCCACGCAAGAGAGATCCATTTGTCTTGTTTAGCCATGCACACGCCCATTGCCCCTAGTCTAGAGACGCTCTCTCGCTACTCCCAATTTTGTGGATTGCCCCGGATAGTGCGGAACCAACAGGCTCCTTGCACACGTTCTCCTCGACGCTGAGTGTGTGTGTGTGTTGCTGCTGGGCAAACTTGCATTTGAATTCTAACTCAATAAAGCAATGTTGTGGCCCTTTCTGCATTGTAAATCTTCCCAACAGTCTACTTACACGGGCGCCATAATCCTTGTGCGATAAGATTCAACCCCCCTCCATAAATCTCTGCGTTATTGTTTGAACAACCATTTATGCAAATGCTGTCGATGTATAAAGCACAGGCTATATATATATCCAATGACAGTTGGCGGAATGAACGCAATCGATCAAATACAGTTTTTTCATCTCGTTTTCTCATTCTTTCATTTAATATTTTATTTTATTTTTTACAGGATGTGTTTGCTGGGTAATCGATTGCTCTCACAAGAAAATTCGGGAAATTGCACCAAAGAGGAAGGATCGGCTTTGTGGAATTTGTATTGCAAGTACACAGACGAGATCGTGGAAGGAGTCACCAACATCGGTGCCAATTTGACCAGCAGAGCGGTCAAATGCGATCCTTACTTCCTTTCGCACAACACCTCGCTCGTTCCGGGCATCCACGGATTGGCCAGCGGAGTTTTCATGGGTACCGTCAAAATCACAACTTTTTTGAGATCCATTTGAGTTCCGCCGTAATGCTGCTGACGTCGATTCGGATTGATGTTTGCTTTTCTCGTTTGCTTCCCGCAGAAAACTTGGGAGCCTGGCATTTAGGTAGCGGCCAAGTAGTGGGCAAGACCATGAATGCCATCGACGTCGAGACTCTGGATCAGCCGCCTTACAACCAGGTGTTGGCTGATATTTCCACGAGCTTCACCCTATTGGTCGGCATCTTCTTCCCCAGCGTGACTGGTACATAATAAAAGAGAAATAATATGCCCAAATGAAATATCCATTACGAAGCCAAACAATACGTAATGGATTTTTATCGGTTAGGTATCATGGCCGGCTGCAACCGCTCGGGAGATTTGGCCGATGCCCAGCGATCCATCCCCATCGGAACCATCAGCGCCATTCTGACCACCAGCGTCGTCTACATCAGCGCCGTCTTCTTATTCGGTTCGACGTTTGACAACCTCATCATGAGAGACAAGTACGTCGTAATCAGGAGAAATATAGTCCAGCCGCTATACCGGAGAGGCCCTTTTTTTATTCCAAGTTTCTGGGCGTAAATATCTAAGAGGGCCGGCCTTTTATACGCTCCTACTCCCCATGCGGCGCTATCAATAACCGGTGGTATGCGTTTCCAGTTTCCACCGAAAGCCCGTCCGCTGCACAGTCAGCAGGAATTGAATTATCGCATGCAGCTGGTGGATGTTCCCCAATTCGCTTTACTCTTATTGACTGCTGCATAATGTGTCGTCTTGTCCAATTGAAACGGGGATGGGAACTCGGTCGGGGAGAGGGAAAATGTTGACAAAAAATTGTACGACGCTGTACTACTATACTTCATTTGATGGAACCGATGCATTGCACAGATGGGGGCGAGGTCATAGCCGACAGACCGGAATAATAATCGGAGACAAGAAAGAGACTCATGAAAGCCAAAGAAGGGGGGGGGGGTTGTAGAGGCTGTATATAGTTAACCGGCTTTGATGTGTTAAATTGTCTCGCTGGTGAGGTGAAGTAACTGCTGCTGCATCCTCAAAACGTGCTCGGGATTTTTATTATTTTTTTTTTTTTAAGGAAAGAAGATAACTCGCAACGTTCGTTACACTTTGATTCACTGTGCAACTGGCGAACGGGGAGAGGGGACTGTCGAGCAGATGCAATTCCTTATCCGATTTCTGGAGCATGTCGAATCATCAAAACCCGATCGACGGGAGAGCGGGGAGGAACAGAGACACGAACGACGCGAGTTCATGCGGAATGAAATCGGTTGCGCTCGGAAGCTCGTTTGCGATTTGCCACATACCCTAAATGAAGTGCTAATCAGGAGCCAGCCAAATCTGGAAGTGACGGCTGATGAGATTTCCGGGTTTAATCAAAGCTACAGCAGTTTGGTTTTGCATGGCCGGCTGTTTTTTTTTTGGTCTAGCTGCAGGAGAAAAGAAGAAAAAGAAAAGATGGTTCCAGACTTGTAGCGAATAACTTTTGAATGAAGGAAAAAGGATAAAATATGGAGGGGCTGGCACGTCAAGCGTAATCGATACTTAACCCGCGGTTTCCAACCCGGGCCGATCGGTTAGTCTAAAAAGAAAAACCCCCGGCGCAATAAATCACCAGCAAGAAAGTAGGAGGGAAGTTGTTTTCCTGCCATACCCCCTAAAGAAGCGGATAAGCAGTTGACTACAGTTGGTGGAGCTCGGATTTCCCTTTGGGGTAACAAATCACGACACCATTTGCAATCAATGTCGCTGCCGAAAGTAATCGATGACTAAATACCGGCCATTGATTCCTTGCTCGAGTCATCGCCAACTGATCAATAGTCGAACGGATTCGACAATCTTATTCAATACTGATGATTAACGCCCTTTTTATTAATTTTTTTTTTTAAATATAATTGTTGTACAGGTTTGGACAGAGCATTGGTGGCAGCTTGGTCGTTGCTAATTTGTCGTGGCCCAACGAATGGGTCATTCTGATTGGAAGTTTTATGGCCACAACTGGTGCCGGCCTGCAGAGTCTCATCTCGGCTCCTCGGCTCCTCTACGCCATCTCCAAAGACAATTTGGTGCCCATGCTGAACCCTTTTTCGACTCTGTCGGCTTCCGGCGAACCCACTCGCGCCCTCTTGCTGACTCTCGGTAAAAACAAATCATGATTGAAAAAAAAAAACAGCACCTTTTCCTTTCAACATTCCCATTGATTTTTGAAATGATCAAAGAGAACTAGGACTACTAACGAGAATTCTTTTTCACTTGGTTTCGGAATTACTAGCCATTTGTCAATTCGGAGTTCTATTGGGCAACATCGATGTTCTGGCACCGCTGCTCTCCATGTTCTTTTTGATGCTCTACGGATTCATCAATCTCGCCTGTGCCCTTCAGACACTGTTAAGGACGCCCAACTGGAGGCCGCGATTCAAATACTACCACTGGTAAATAACAAGACAGACAGGCAGAATGAAGAATTTCTTTGATTCGAGCCACAATTTTCATTTTCCATTTCCAGGTCGCTGTCTTTCATCGGAGCTTCGCTCTGCGTCGCCGTCATGTTCATGTCTAGTTGGCTCTATGCTCTGATAGCCATCGCTCTGGCCACCATCATCTACAAGTACATTGAATATCGCGGGTAAATATGGAATGCAAATACTATCGACTTGAATTAAAGCGCCGGTGGCCATGGCGCCATGGCTGCTGACGCTCTGGCTCGCCTTTGAAATGCTTAATGTCGTTTCGCATCATTGATGAACAGAGCCGAGAAGGAGTGGGGAGACGGAATAAGTGGCCTGGCTTTGAGTGCAGCCCGATTCAGTTTACTCCGGCTGGAGGAGGGACCGCCCCACATCAAAAATTGGCGTCCACAGATCCTGACCCTATGCAAAATGAATGCCTACCTCGCACCCAAACAGCGCAAACTGTTGGCTCTCGCCTCCCAGTTGAAAGCTGGCAAGGGATTGGCCGTCGCCTCGTCTATCCTCCAAGGTATAAATCACCTGTAGACTTGATCTATTTTTGAAAAGAGTTCCGTGTAGTCCATCTGCTAATCTCCTTAAATCCACCCTTGACACACGTTTATAGGTGACATCGCCATGTGCACCGACGAAGCGACCACGGCCAGACAGAACTTGCGCAAGGCTATGGATGACGAAAAGGTCAAGGGCTTTGCTAACGTGCTGGTTGCCAAGGATGTCGGCCAAGGCATTGTCCATCTGTAAGTCTCTCATCGGCCTGCGTACAATATTCATGATTCTAGAGGCGATCGATATCAACGAATTGTCAATTTATTTTGGGGGAAATTTACAGGATCCAGTCGACCGGTTTGGGTGGATTGAAACCCAACACGGTTATCTTTGGATGGCCAAACGGTTGGCGCCAGTCGATAGAGGAGGATCGATCGTGGCGCGTCTTTGTCGATGCCATTCACACCGCAGCGGCCAACAAGATGGCGCTGATTGTGCCCAAAGGAATCTCGTCTTTCCCCGATTCCACCGAGAAGGTGCGCATCATTTCCAATCACCCCCCGGCGCCTCTAATCCTATTTACTTTCCATATCGACAATTCAATTGCACGTCATCATCGAATTGAAAATAATCGCTCGATTGGGAATTTCTCCGGTCGTGCAGATCTACGGCCATATCGACGTCTGGTGGGTCGTTCACGACGGCGGCCTGCTGATGCTGCTGCCCTTCCTGCTGCGCCAGCACCGCACTTGGCGTCACTGCAAGATGCGTCTGTTCACCGTTGCTCAGCTCGAGGACAATTCCATTCAGATGAAAAAAGATCTCAAGACTTCCCTCTACAATTTACGTATTGATGCCGAGGTCGAAGTCGTAGAAATGGTAAGTTGTGTTATACGGCTCCCCCCGACCATATTATTCAAAGCACTCCCGGGGCGGTTGGAGGTGACCTTCCGCATCCGCGGGTGACGCACACATTGATTATTTGTCTCGTTTGCCTCCCCCTGTCAGATGGATAGCGACATTTCGGCTTATACTTACGAACGGACTCTGGTGATGGAGCAGCGCAATCAAATGTTGAAAGAGATGCAACTCAACAAGCGAGATCCATCTGGCGTGAGTGCGGTGAGTTGGAATAAAAAATGGACGTTTTTTCTAGCCAGTATCAATCTCGACTGTTGGATTGTGTTCGAAAAAGGCCGTAGAGTTAGCGAGAAAAAAAAACTCCTTTCGCCATAACATTATTTAGTGTACTCTGTCTGCTTTCCTAACAAACAATCTTCTCTTGACTATTTCTCTGAAATGTTTGCCCTCTCCTTCTCAAAGGAGGTCGGTGAGGTAAGTTCAATCTGGATTATTTCATTCCAAATTGTTATTTCCTCCCTAATGTGATGTCAAAGAATTTCCCCAACAACTGGTTGAAGCATTGGAAACTCATTGAAATTTATTTGCTCAGGTCCAAGCCGTCGTCGACCAGCACCGACACAACGTCAAGGTGCGCTTCCAGGATGAAGCCGGCCATCCGACCGAGGCGGATGGTTTGAAGGAAGTCAAAGTGGAGCAGCCGACGGAACCTGCCGCTGCGGCAGTTACTCCCTCCGCTGAAGCTTTGCCAGCGGCTGAGAATGCCATCCAGAAGAGCTCAATGGTTATTCCAACCGTTTCAGTCGACGCTCCGCCGGCGAGTCCAACGTCTTCCGAGCGGGTCGACCAGCCATGCCCGACTCCGGCGCCCACCAAGAGCAAGAAGGAAACTCTACAGGAGCCGGATGTCGAAAACGTCCGACGGATGCACACAGCCGTCAAGCTCAATGAAGTCATTGTCCAGCGGTCGCACGACGCCAAATTGGTCGTGCTCAATTTGCCATCGCCGCCGAAACAAACCCGCCTGGGAGGAGGGTCTAACTGTAAGTCCTTGTCATCATTTTTTTGTGCAGTCGACGATGTGTACAATTATCTCATTGACGTTTCTTTTTTCTTTTCTCGTTTTTCTTTCATGCAGACATGGAGTTTTTAGAGGTTTTAACGGAGGGTCTGGACCGAGTCCTCATGGTAAAAGGTTGCGGACGAGAAGTCGTCACCATCTATTCTTAGAATCGAAACCATCGAGGAGAGCGTGCTCCACCACAAAGCGTCGAGTGCTAGACAAAAAAGAAAAAAAAAAAGAACTGAATCAAAAGTTCTCTAGATACAAATGCGTCGAATGAGTGCACTTTGACATGACGCTTACTCATGCGCCCCATCTTCACCCCCCTCCAATTCCCATCATTGTCCGGCGAATTTTGCGCTCGGCTTTGCCATTTTTGCTTTGACGGTTACAACATCCTTTGCGTTCCATATAGTTTCGTTTTCTTCGTCGAGTTCACTATTTATTTATTCATCCAATTTTTTTGGTGTGTTTGAGTGAATGTGGTGTGTGGCGTCTCCCCTTTTTTTAATGATCTTTCTTCTATTTATCCGGTTACCTATTGATTTGCCAGCAGCGCATTTAAGGGTCATTTGGGAAAGGGTTTGGGAGTCTTGGACAATGGTTGCTTTTTTCTACACCGGTATTTGTTACGGTGAACCATTTGTTTTCTTTTTTACATCGACATATAGGGGTCATTAACTATTTACACCGTTAGTAAGATTGCCGATCACTGATCGCAGCAGTCTGTTGTTATGAAACGTTTTTTTTTCTTGCTTTCTTTCTTGGTGAAAAAGTCGATTCACTGAGTGAAAAGGGGAATTCTTGTAGATCCTCCTTTTAATTTTTCATATGGAAAACTTACAGTTAGTTTCGGCGATAAGGGCAACGGGAAGGTGAAAATATGGAATCGAATGATTTTATTCGACGTTTTTCTCCGACAAACAAACAAACCGAAATGTTTCAGAATTTAGGCAAAAAGCAGTGCGTGTCGATACAAATTTAATCCCCCCGATGAATGTGTCATGAAACTGTTCGATTGGACAATCGTTTTGCTCGAGAGATGTTGGTAGCGTGAACGGGCGTAGCCATCACAACCAGACTTAGACCTGCCGTGGGCAAGAAAAGAAAAATACTGTAGCATTGTTCTCTTCATTGTTCTCTAAATACTAAAAAAAAGTAGTGAAGTAGATAAAGATGAAATTGACTTGCGATGAGACGAGTTGTTATTTGATTGATTCCTACCGCTCTTGCACGATCCATCGCTTTGCGATTGGGGTCCAGCGACGGAAGTCAACAACGTATTCATTCGTCAGTGTGCTAGGAAATTGCCACATAATATTCAAAAACCAAAAAAAAAAAAAAGGGAATTATAAATTAACAGCTGTGTTCACACGACTAGAATCGTTGTTTTCTTTCCGAAAAAGAATACTCACCATTATCCCTCCCCCATCACACACATATACTGTAGTCATGTACAAACAAAAAACATTCACTCCTCCCGGCCATTTTTTTTCTCTTTCCTTCTCTCTTTGGTCAGATGTCGTTAATTATGTGTGTTTATTCTTAATATCTTATTTCCCACCTTCATTGCCAATTCAAGGAGTGGAGGTCCCTCCCTCATCGTCAAATCCTAACACCTGATTCCATTTGATACATTTTTTTTTTTTCATATCTTCCTTTCTCTTGCCATGTCGCGATTGATTAATTTTTTTTATAAGGAAGAAGTAAAACAACCATTCACTATTTCAGACATTCTGTAGGATGATTTAATTAATACAATGTAAAAAAAAATCATCAAAAATTATCATTTTAATTTTAGGATGTCAACCAAACGACGATAAAAGGAGTGTAGCCTGTAGTCAAAGAAAAGAAGCTATCAGTAAGTAGACCATATAACCCCCAGAAATTGTGTCGAGTCACTGCGTTCTCTGCAACACATTTAATATCGTTTCCTTGCTAACAGCACCGTGCACCAAGGAACCATGGGAGCAGCACCCATGTCTTTCATCTGATATGAAGAAACAAGACATGACCGGTAAATTGTTTAACGTGTCAATCTCGGCAGAGAGTTCATGTGATTTCATTTCCTATGCGTCAAGATGAGCGCATTGGATTGCCTGGGTTTCTCCGCTGCATCACCAGCTTTTCTCTTTTACAAAATTGACATTATTATAACAACTCGAATCAAGGTTATATATATGCCTCGGAACGAGATGAGTCAACAGTCAAGTCGAGAAATCGGCAAATCGCTTCGCCTTCAAGTCTATACACTGGGTTGTCTATACGAAGGCTGTGCTATTAGTTTGATATATTCTATGGCAAACGTGATCCGCTTTCTTTTCTTGTCCGTCGTCCGCACGCGGATTGCTGTACGTACAGGGCACAATGCGGAAGCCGCTTGATGCAATTGCTGAAACGTCAGTTTTTTATTCTTTCTTTGGCACAAAAATAGGACCTAATAGTAGCGGCCATCAAAAATAGATAAAAAGCAAAATGGATAGCTGGGGCCGACGGCGTGTACGGGAATTTTTTTGGATTACCACGCACTTCCGGGACGTCCTTTGGAGCAAACGGATGACATCACCATTGTTGGATGCACCACAATGCACATCAAAAACATTAGTTAGCCCGGTGCATGAATGATTTCCGACGTCGACAGCGGCAGCGGCTCAGGTATAGTATGCCAATAAAAACTTGATATGTTTTTTATTTGACAAGCAATAAGACGGAAACTTTGACATATCTCTGATGGTCTGAATGCGGTTTAGGCAGTCGGTATTCCATATATACTAGCTATAAAAAAGAAAAAAAATACACATCAAAAGGTTTGGAGATATGCGAAATGAATAGCTGCGTCGCTTGTGACCACCCCGCATATTTCCTCTAAGCTATAAGCTGCTACCTTGGTAGAAAGGGAATATAATAACTTTTGGGGGCGATAGCGCTTCCGGATCCGAGATGGATGTAAATCCTGCAGCATTGATAGCTACGCATCAACGTGTATATGGCATCTGCACATTTCAGAACAAAGATCTTTTCTTCCAAGCGTCATTGCCATTCCCGTTTGATTCCATTTGCCTATTGGATGCGCGACTCTCGGACCTCGTTTGCCTCTTCCAGAAAAAATCATAGACAATCGAGTTGATGCGGAGGAGTTATACACGCGATCGAGTGACAGCAGCAGCGGCGGCCGATTTGATTGTCAATAACTAATACCGGCCAATAAAGACGATATGTTCCGTGTGTTGGCCCGCCTTACCGCTTGTGTTTGGGTAACGCCCAGGCTCATTCCACAACAGCAGCAGACCGGCATCGAAGAACCTTATGATGCTTTTTGTGCCACTAAAAAAGCGTATACTATACGCCGAATGACGGTCACCATAAATATTATCAACGGACGTCGTGTTTGGTTTTCCGACGGACGACCGAGGCGATCGATGCGTGGGTATAGCGCGGCAAGGCGACTTGACCAACAATCTAAATGGTAAAACGCCCATTTTACTAGCAGTAACGAATTACCTCGATACATAAAACAACGTGTGCGTGCAACTACGTCAATGTCAAATGCCAAAATGTGGCGTATCCCGAGCCATCTGGGTAACGCATGAAATAACAAAGGGGGCGGAATCAACTCCCGCCGCTTGGTTGCGTGATTCGTGACATTGATTTCAGACAAATTTGGGTTGAACTAGTACGACGCATCATGTGAGCCTAAAACCAAAGGAAATTGTGTCAATCGAAATGTATTATAATTTTAAAATTTCGTGCATTGCGAACATAGTATCTAAACTCATTTTTTAAATGTTGAATAACATTATATTAATGTCTGAATTAATAGTTGGAAATAATTGGCTAGATATTCATTAGTCTTCGTATGCTTCATCAGACGTCTACGTGACTGGACTAGACTGTCGGTAGGTATATTATACACATAGCGCTGGCAATCGGCGAAGAATGTCACTTGCATGCCAATTTTATTATCTTTATATTCTTCTGATTGCCCTCATGCCCCAGACAACAAATGGAAAAGAACTTGTTCCTCGCGTGTCTATCAATTTTGTCAAATTGAATGAGATCGTGACTGGAATCGTGCGTCAACCAGCTGGTTGGCTGCTTAAGGGATGTTTAGTTTCATTATTCTAGCATTATATGGTCTTTAGTCTAATAGAGAAGGGTAGAATTTCGTCTGATGTTTGTCGATTTCATATAATTGGCACAATATGAGATTTAAAATTTATCTTAAATCGAGCCTCGCTTTTTGGACTCGATCGTCAACTCGTCATCTTTTTATTTTATTTTATTTCTTAGTTTGAAAGCTTGTCGTGTGAATTCTCCGGATGTTTAAGCCTTCTTTGCTGTAACTGGATGCAAACGAGATTGCATCAAATGCTCCGTTGGATCGAAGGCAACTATGACTGGAGAGCGAAGTAATCAGTCAAGCAAGAAAGAACTATCGAAGCAGAGAAATGCAAGCACTCTCATTTCTCACAACAACTGCTGGTCAACAGTTTCATCAGCCCGAGAACTTGGCCATTCACACTACCGTCTACTAGCGAGGCGAGAAAATCCGCTTTCTGCATTGCAAATATCTGCAAATATCTCGTCTCTCGCGAAATGTATTTCCCGCCTTATCCATTCTATAACCACGTGAGTAAGTGCCACCTGACGGGTTTTCTTTGAATCGACGTTAAGTTTCGGTTAAATCTCCCCAATGACGTGGTGTGAAGTAGTTTAAAGTTTGAGCTGTACCGGAAAACATCTCACCCATCGTTCGCATTGTGCCGTTTCTTTGGTGCTTACTTACTTTTTCCATCTAGTATTTACGTCTCCAAGGAGCCAAATGAAAGAAAATCGAATAACTTTTCTGACAAAACCCAGTGTATCAAATACTACACAAATGTACTGTTGGAGACCTAAAACATGGAGTTTCATCAGGTGTCATGGACAATTCAGGATTTCAGGTGCCAGGGCGATCACGATGACCAAACATTATCCATTTGCCAATTTTCCATGTGCAAGAGGCCAGCAAAGGTAAGCCAGTTTGAGTTAATTTGTTTCGGTGTGTATTCCTACTGCTGGCCGACCGCATGGCCAACCCTGTCGTTCACGCTTCAATTTTGAGGGACAGCTTGTCAGGTTATTCTGTTTTCAACGCAATTAAATACGATTAGACAACAAAGACGTGTGTTTTCTGTTTTCAAGAGGCTAGGCTTTTTGTTTCCAAGATCGCTGACATTTTTTCCCCTCTCAGCCCACGAAACTCGTAGCTTATTGAATAATGTTTTCAAACTAGGCTTGATTTGCAGATTTAATTATTGAATTCTTTTCATTTTTTCGGCCCAACCACGAAACGTTCAACAAAGAATGCCTATCATCGTCAGAATGCACCAATTTATGCCTGCTTTCGTCTTGATATTGGATACAAACTATGCCCGAATTCGATGACATGTGGTGGAATGTTACAATAGTTCTTGATTTCTGAGGATGTAATTAGAACCAGGAATTTAAATTAAGGACTTCGTTATTAAATCATCCCTCTCCGAAAGTTTCAAACTCGATTCCTTGACTTGGGTTTGTTGCTCGACAGTCTCAAACCGAGTACAATGACTAATGTTAGGAAGTAATTACAGCATCGAAGAAGAGAGCCGAAAATTTTCCTAAGAATCGCCATTTCAATTACCCACGTAGGATTCTGCTGGTCGTTTCCCCCTACAACAGTTACAAACTATACTGTAAGTTTGCTGGGAATTGTTCATTACTGATTCATGCAGAATTAATCCCCGAGTTGAGGGATGGATGGATGCTTGGTTACAGAAGAAGTTTCCTTGATTGATACGAATAATGCACTCGTACGTCTACAGACTTTCTGTTCAAATTACAAAGAATTCTTAATCCGATAACCAATGCACATGAATAACTAATGCCTACAAGTTACTAGAAAAGGATAGTTCTGCTGCTGCTGCTGTCGCGTTTCTCTGTCGACCTTTTCTCTCTTTTAAATTTCGGTTGCCATGGCAAAAGTTGTTGGTCTTTTGTGTAACGAATCCATATGTGCCTGCCACTATACCTTCCACATGTCGTCGAGCTTGGTTCATCTCCGGTCCGTGTTCTCTTTTTCCGCACTAAATATTGCAACGGTTCGCCACCACAAAAGCCAAGACAGGAAATAAGATTATTTTCCGCAAAAGTCCCGCCATTCACTTTGGTAGATTGGCGGTAAATGTCTCAAACCACGAATTTCTTTTTAGGACACAGATCTCGTTTTACTATGAGACAGTCAGACTTGGCGTCGGGTCTGCGCATTCTTTGTTCGGCCTTTCTCGGCATGTAATGGAGGCTGTATAAATATATATGGCAGCAATCGATAAAGAATAATAAAAGAAAAAAAGACCGTCTGTCGTGTTTTTCAGGGAATTGTCCAGCTGAGGGGGAAGAAAAAAACCGGCAACAACTTTTGATAACTTTGTACAACCAGCAAAATAGGTTAGACGAACTTGTCAGAACAGTCCAAGTACGGCCTCTCAAAATTGAATTGATGCGAATGCAGAGGGAGAACAAAAAAAGGGAGTCGCCTTTTCTATACAGCACGTATTTGCTTTTTATAGAATAACAAGTGTAACTGAAGAAATGACGTAGGCCTCTTTCTTACAGCGCCTGCAGAACAATAGTGAGGAGGAATCTTTTGCATTATGGATGTTGGGGTCACTTGAGTGGGGACTGATGATGCTATTTTGACTGCCTGAAAAAATAGTCCGCTCGTGAAATTAGATAGTCAAACAAACTTGTTTCATCTTTTCTATTGCAAAATCAATTAGAGAGAATTTCTTTTTCGGTACTCATCTGTCTCTTTTGTGCGTTTGTCGGTGAACTCTGTTGAATGATGTATAGGCCCAACAGTTTCTACATGCACAGACAGGCCCATGTCGGCGGTATTCAGCGCATTTCGTCGTCGGAACCAAAGGATCATTACTGCCGGAAGGCTTGTTTCGATTCTTTTCTTCTTCCCCCCTTTTTTTTCACTGGGTTCCTGCTTTTTCTCCGTCCAGGATCTGAAAAAAAAAAATAGTTTTCATCTCTGTTGTATTTATAGTTTTCATCATTCCGGCTATTTTCACGGCATCAGTTCTGGATGAAGATGAAAAACATACTGAATGCAATAGAGAAAAACTCGTCTTCATGCTAGAGTAATGAAGACAACGACAGGCATGAAAGAATAGGAACGAAATCCCCCTCTTCTTTACCCGTCTCATTCAGATTCTGCTGATGAGATGGATTATGATGAGATTAGACTCCCCTACTGGAGTGGCCATACAATCCAGTGTGGTGGTACGGGAAATTTTCTCTTTCACTTGTAATCCGCAAAGAGTTTCACGGACTTCCATCTCTTTCGATTCAAGTCCACTCCACTCTTGAATGCGACGAATGGACAGATGAAAGGAATAAGCTGGGTTTCATTATACGTTTTGTTCCCGCTCTAGCGGTTGCCGGTAGATAACGACGCTTGCCTGTTTAATGATGTCTTAGCGCACGAACAGGATTGAATTCTTATCAATTTCACTCTTCTATTAAATTCATCTTGTTTTTTTTTCCCTTACTTTCTCACTAATAAAGCAGTCGACGTAAATATCGTATCATCAATTTTGCGTTTAGACACTTAATCTAATCGGGAAGAAAGAAAAGTGAATACAAGAAATGGCGGGATTCCAATTGTCCATTTATGCGAATTTTTCTTCACGTTTGATGTTTTTGAGAGGCGAACTGGATATGTCGTAGGCGATTGGTTTTGTGACGTCAACAGAGTCCTATCATCATCATCATCATTCATTGTTCGTGACAGTCGTATCAGAATGAAATCTTTTGTTTATCCTCTCCGGTTCTTTTCTTTTAACTTTTCTTTTTTCCTGTCCATTACTCTTTTCGCGTTCATTTGCCATTCAGTAAATTTGTAATGACTTGCTCCTGCTTTGAGTTGCATTACTCACAATGGTGGCGCTGAGAAAGATAAAAGCTTACTAGTAAAGTAAAGTGAATGTTTTCAATCTTGATGCCTGGTATGAATGGAGCCAGCGGAAGCGCCAAAATAGCAACGGGCTATTTCTTTTTTCCCTTCTATACGCATAGCTAGAGTAAACATAGTCCCAGATATGTCAATAGCTGATGCCCTATGGGGCTCCTGCTGCTCCCCTTTTTTTTATTATTATTATTATTCTGGGAACTGCGTGTGTCTGCGTTGCAAGAATGTCGCACACTGCAGTCGACCTTTTCCAAGACATTGATTTTTTATTTTATGTCTCCCGTTATTCGAGTTGCCGGTCCACCTGCCTTTCCACACTATGAAGCCCTCGGCTTATTCAGTCAGACGTGAGACGAATGAATATTTTATTTACCCCCTGAATTTTATGTGGAATGTTGTTTAATTTTTGAACGCCATCGATTTACGACTCTTCGAAATGTCAGTCGCCTGACAGTTCTGGATTTTTTTTTTCGTTCCAGTGTCAGAAAAACTGAATGGTGGGCGTCAGTCAACATTTCAGGGTCTGAATCCTCTTCTTTCTCGCGTTCAAGTGGAAATAACGGAAATGATTTAATATGTAACTCTACTCTCAGTCTTGTTTCTCACCGCAAAGATACGTGTCAGTCCTGTGATTATGCTCTTGACGGTAGCACAAGCACAAAGAGAAATATTCCAATGGGATTTTTCTTTTTGTTGTATTCCGACGAACTTGTTGGATATGTACCGTGCTCAAACGCATCGTTTTATGTAGTGCTGTAGTCAAGATCGATAATTCCAATTAATTTTTCCCCGAAGTGTAAAATTGCCCACTTCATATTGCGTCTTAACATTTGATACCCAACATAAACTTAAGCCGATTGTATGTCAGCGCTCGCCGTACTCTGACGATTTTGAGGCTCTTTTTTTTATTGCTTAAATTTCCACCACTGTCTATTTTGGTGTTTATTGAATATTCTCGATCGATGGAATCAACAATCTCGCAGCCACCCTTTACTCGACAGCACCTCAATTTGAAGTTCCCAGAACCGTTTGAGCGCGTTGGAGGAGGGAAAAGTTCAAATGAATTTCCGCAATCTGGACAATTTTTATTGTTATTTGCTTAGCAACATCGGATGAAGCCTAGTGTGATTTTCTTCGATTTCACAGCCACTTTTCATTTGATTGAGGGACTTGTTCCGTCAATCTTACTGTTTTTTGTTTTTTGTTTTGTTTTTTTTTGTTTTTTATTTTATTGCGGGCATGGTATTAAAACAGTTGGCTTCTCTAAGAGGAATTTTTCCGTTTGTTACTTTTGGCCACTTTTGGTTACAGTCGTTTTCGCGCTTAAGGAATACAAAATACCAAGTTCCAAGGCCTACCATTTTTTTGTTTGGTAGTCAGAAGAAAATACGGTTTTAAGTATTTTGTGAAATCGCATTCGGCGTTCAATGCTGAGATTAAGAGGATGGAAACAAAGTCAGCGATCATGCACGGCCGGCAGTGGACCGTAGCGCGTGAATTGATTGAAGGCGGTCCGGATGAGCCGGAGTACACATGCGTGTGGCTGGGATGCACTTCGAATTGAAAAAAAAGCACACCCCGGAATCAAGTGAAATCAAGGTACAGTGTGTTGACTGTTGACAGTTGACCTCAGTGAATGCAACCTAACTCACCGCAGCCTTGGCATCTGAGAATAGGCTCACAAAGTTCCTTTTGATGTGAGAACAATAATTCGTTAACTTATTAATCGACACTAGGATTAACAATTGATTTGATTGTACTGGTTCCACGCTGCACAATTGCCGATTGATTCCGACGAATCAAACAACTTGGCGCAGGTGTCGTTTCGGTCGCACCGAGATACTTTTTTGTCGTCATTCACCCGTTTTCTTTCTATCGAATTCTTTCTTCACGAGGCACAATAATGATGGAACTTTTTCGAGCCTGACCGAGCAAGTCTAGGTAATATTGAAAGCTGAATTGTAAATTACTTGTACGGTTGATTCTCTTTTTACTTTGTTGCTTTTTCAGTTTTCCATTCATGTTTTTCCTTAGATTCGATCGATTCGATCAACAAAAACATGATTTTTTGACGAACCGGAAACTCCTTGTTTGCGTGTAATATTTCCGTTCCACTCGGTTTTGTCTTGTTTGTCTCGAGTCAATGCTAAGATGCCATGGCGTTGCGTTCTAAAAATAAAATGGCAGACGCATGTGAATTTGAACGATTCGTACCTTTTGACGTTGCGACATTTTCCATTTCTTTGTCAGTGATAGATTATATCCCTCTATAATCTTTCAGCATTAGTGAAGTCGAAGGACTCGTTTTCTTCCGACTTTTTCCTTCACGTTTTTTTTCCCGGAAATCCCATTGGGTATTTTTGTTGTCATCTGTGAAATGTACAGGAGATTAAGAGTTTGTTTGGATTTAAATGGATGCGGGAAAATTGAGAAAAAGGTCTCCAAGGCACTGTTGGTCAATGTCTGACGTCAGTCTTCTGCATTATCGGCTGGGAACAAAGAGATCCATTTCAAATACAGTCATTCCGCTGATCCGAGTCGTCTGTACGGTTGATTGCATCATTCGAACATCACGTTTGTCTACCCAAGTGTTGCCAAGCCAACAATCGCAACGTGACACACACACAACCGATCGCTTGAATAAATCAGAATAAACACCCAACACGATTTCAAATGTAGGTCTCAGGATCGTAATTCATGCAAGGCCAATTTGATAGCTGCACTGCTGCCTCCGAACGGAATTTGGCCGGAACAGCACACTGTGATTTCTGATTGAAATTTTGCGAGTCGAAGCGCCCGAAATAGGAAATGGTTGGCATGTCCTTGTCAATCCCGAATTCCTGCCGCCTGCCGCCAAGTTGTCATAATGGGATTCAAAATAGCGTGGCAGTCGGTCAAATGACGCATTTTGACGGAGCGACCTTATTCAGTGCTGGCCAAGACTGGGGAACCATATAGCAATTGAGAGTTGTACGGCGAAGCTCACAAGTACTTGCATATCGTTATAGTCCCAGCTTCTTTGACTATATGGATATACAGGAGCCTTGAAATAAGCTTCGTGCGTGTTTGCTTCCATGTGTCATAATCGCCGGCACACCAACTGGCGAAGGCAATCTCTTCTTTTTGTAAACTCTTCCCTACTACTACAGAAACTGGCACACTGTATGTATAACGGTTCGATATTTTGGTTGGTAAACACAACACCCGATACAACAACGCGTAGTATGAGTTGTGTATGCTAAAACAAAAAGACTATCTCAAATAACGTTTCCATGGCAACTATTGTTTTTGTATCCCTTTTTCTATAAAACGCTTTAGTTGCCATTGCACATTTGTGTCCATTCTCCTCCTGTCATAAACTTAAACTGAATGATGCGCAGCAGGAACACTGTTTCTTTTATACACCGAATGTGTCAAGTGGAGCTGTTGAGATTTGCTGAAACTTGTGTTTTCGCCCAGAAGGAGGGTTTGGCCCTGCGTTCGTCTCTTCTTAGAATCGCGGTGACACTCGTCATGAACGGAGTTAATAGACAACGACATCCTGACATAACTAGGAAGTCGCTGACAATCAACCAGCAATTCGACGTCTAAGTTAGACGGATGGACCTGGTCGCGGTTGCGACGGGCTTTTCTGTGGTATTCGCCATATTTTTTGGCAAGGATGTTGGATCTCATCCGAGTATGGCAGGCATTGAGAATCGTTGGAGAGAAGCCTAAACGGGGATTATGTAAGCAAAGAGCTTGTCACACTGTCAAATTACCGTTAGTGACTAAGTGAGCGACGGTTCGATTTCGTTTCCCTTTTTAAAAAGTATCGCATTTCATTTTCCCGTTTAAAAAGTATTAAATTTCATTTCACTCGTCGCCACTTATAGCATGTTGTCCACTACTCGTCGACATGGTAAAAGTTTAAAGATTGCGAACCAAAAGAGAAGAGGCAAGACGTGTGCTGCATATTGCTTTTTCCATTCAAGTCGTGTTGCTTGGCAACGATGGCCTCGTTTTCTTTTTTGTTATTTGCACTAGTAACAGACTTGAATCGTCTCTATTCTTAATCTTGACGCTTGTCTTGTGTAACGTTTGTTATCGACTTCACAGATGTGTCGGTGTGTCATATTTGCGTCGCATTCGCACTAACAAGGCTCAAGTAGCTATTGTGTCTCATTTGAAAGAAGTTGCACGCTTGTCCTCTCGTCTTATTTGTCGTTTGTATGCTACACTTCTGTCCCCAATCCAAGTTAACTATTCTTTCTTCGGAATCTCTTACGTGTTTCCGGTTGGAACTAGTAGTAAACCACCTTTGAATGATGAAGTGTACACAGCGTAGGAAACGGAGCAAAGCTACTTATGGCGTATGCTGAATATATATGTAGCAGGTACGCGACACGCACGAAAAACCGGAATCATCGATCCATGTTCCAGTTTAATTCTGTACGGCAGAATGAAAGAGATCAGGATCGTGATTGAAAATATTGTCGGTAATGTTTTTTTCTTCTACGTTAGATTCGTGGGTGTCCTTGTCCATTCAGCTGATTCATATCGCATCTTTTTTTTTTGAAAGAATTTTATTTTTGTATGTAGAAAAATGAAAGGGAGAAAATATTCAAAGCAAATCCTGTTTTTTTCCTTCCGGATTGGTAGCGGAGCGACTAGTTCGTGGTTGTTGAAGAATAAATGCTACATGGCTCAGGACGACCAGTGATGTATTAATGCAAGTGTTAGTTACAGCGTCTGCGTTTAAATATGCGTAACTGAAGTATGTTACTGGTGTCTGGCGCCGGTACCGGTAAACCGCTTATAAATTTTTTCCCCCCACGAATCCGGCTAAAACTATTCATGCATTAATAATTTCTGTATCGCTAACTTCATCGCGAAACCGTCTTCAAAGAGAAGCGTATATATATAGTGTTCTTTCATTTCTGGCGCTCTTTGGAGGCACTCGTGTTATGATGCTGTTTCCTTGCGTGATTCTCCCTAATTGGCAATTACGCAACGTCACTGCGACACTCAACTAGTTGGGCATCGAAATTATAAAAAAAAAAAAAAAAAAAAAAAACACACATGAGATGAGACGTGATTGAGAAATTTACATTTTATTTGTGTTTTTTAAATGATATCCCCTTCATTCTTTATTTTTCGTCGCTAAAAAAAAAGTCAGACACGTGATTCTATTTTTAGCCACAAAGTCAACAAACAACAGAAACTGCTTATTTTTTTAATCATCTCGAGCATCTGCTTAAATGACGAGCCCTTCAGCAGCGGCTTGGTGAGATGGTATCGAATCAATCACGATGCTAGAGCCATCATTTCCGCCCAGCCACAAAATCAATCATGCAATATGATTGAGACCCGAGTCTTGGCGATACGATCAATGTTCCGCCAACCAAAACTGGTCAAAATAAAGTGGAATCGATTCTTCTTCTCGCGAGTTAAACGGTGAAATTTGCCATCTGAACCGTCTGGCTTGACACGTCTGGGCTTTGGGTGACGTCCAGTTTCAGCCATCAAAGGCTAGGATTTACAGGGAATAAAATTGCTTTTTACTTCTTTGCGGTTTGATTAAGTGGCGGGCGGGCGGGCTTGCTGATTGCTGGAAACGAGCCAGTTCGTATATTTTCGAGTTAAAGTTCCCCAAAACATTTCAACTTTTTTTTTTCTGGTTTGAGGGAAAATGTAAGCAGACTGCGGTCGATATACTTTAATCAATTGGTATTATACATTTCAAGAACGAGTTTGCTGTTTAGCATCTGGATGTCCGTCTTATGGTATAATATGTAATTATACCAAACGAACTTGATCAGATTTCCCTTGTGTGCGGGTTCTTCCTTTTTCCCCCCGAAACCGATGCTTTCCTACACAGACACACACATAATATGGCGCAGCGCTATATAGATCGGTTGAGTAAACGAGAGAAAATGACAAAACCTTCTTGCCGAGAGACCTGTCGGGCTGTCGGCTAATACGAAACAGACATCATCTTTTCATCTGCCAGCTACCGCAGCTGGGTGATCTCATTTTCTTTGCGTCAACCTCAGCACTAGACTCTTTTTTTTTTTGTCTCACTTCATCCTCGGCATTTTTTTCAGTGATAAATTCTCCGTGATTAAACTAAATTCCTGGGTCGACTTGTCACGTAAATTTTGTGCTGTATAATACCAACGCTTGCCGTATATTATACTGTGCGTAGAAGAAGCTTGTAAAGCTCTTTTAACCCATACTTCTCACAGCCTCTTCTATTTGATTAGTTTAGGACCTCTGGTAATCATTTTTCTTTGTTGGTTTTAGCGAACTCCATTTTCATACGAGTAACAAGTTTTTTGTGTTTATTCTTTTTTTTTCGCATCTTTTCGTCGCGCAATAGAAAATAGGGAAATGCCAGTAGATTGAGGCACGATGGAGAAACGTACGAACATGTTTGAAGACGTTTCCTGTGCTTAAATGGATTAGGAATCAGCAGCCATCGCAACTTGAGGCTTGCTACGTATAACCGTTGTAGATGAATAAGCCAAGGCGCATTCGAGACAATTTGGGAGGGGGCAAACAACCAGCAGAGAAGCTCAGGTAGACTACGTAATACCTTGTACTTTGGCGAAACTTTGTCATTTCTAGCAGCGGCTACCTTCTCTGTATATTAAATACCTTTGTGGAGGTACTGTACAGGAGCAGCAGTAGATGCACATCAAAGTGAATAGTTTCGTTACTCCTCCAGTTTCGCCGTCGTCGTCGTCGTCGTCGTCGACGTAACTGGCAAGTGCGCAGAAAGCGGGTAATAACTTTCGGGTGCTTTGCTCTGAATGCGACGTTCCCGCATGCACGCATCATCGCCATGCCTTCAAGTACCCACACCACGGCTATTCAGGCAAGAAAATAAAGCCTTTAAAGAGAAAAATTAGTTGACGGTTATTATATACCTTTTGCGTTTCTCAATTTTTTTCCTATTTCTCAGTCGACCGGGTGGTTAACTAGAAACAGTTAAACCTTCAACAGCAGTAACATTAGCTCTGTCGATTTATCTTTCTTTCTTTGACTTCTTGCTGCTGTCATTAAAGCTTCTTGGACTTGAAACCGGCCAATCAAGATGCCCGTGTTTGGCGTCCTTTCCGCTTAGTTTGTTTCGTCACTTGCAATTTACACGCTGTTCCGAAGCACCCACTAATGTCGTCAGACTGTTCTGCTATCTGACTGCCATTCAAAGCATTAACACACGCATGCACGTCTCATAATCATCCATGTTATACCAATGCTCGTCATTGGTCCGAATGCGATGTCCGACGATGCGTGTAGCGTCCGCCAAGTGGTTGGCTGCAGGGAATTCAATGTCGGGATTCTGATTCGGTGGGAACACGAATGACATTTGCTTTACAGTAGAGTTTCTATGCAAGCATGGGAAACTTAATTTCGACTTGGTGTTTCTCGACCCTGGAGGCTGAAAAGTGTGTAAACCCAAGTGTAATCAAAGTGACAGAATCAAGTGACATGATTCCGTGCTGATATCTTGTAAAACGCCATCTCTTATAACGATCTTTACTTTGGCAAATGTCAGCCGTCTCGGAGTTGCAAATGGGAAAAGATAGCAACAACTCTGGTGTCGAGACGGTAGACTCGTGTGTTTCTCTGTTGTCACTCCCGTTTGTCACTCCCGTTTAAATTGGTCGCCCCTTTGGTAGATTTTCCTATGCCTCGTCAGCGGGGTGTTGGAAAGAGCTTAATCAGCGGGGCTTTTCGCTGGGTTGTTGAGCTTGTAATTGACCTTTTGGGATTTTAAAAAGTCTTAGCGCTAACGCTGTTGGATGGCTCGCGTCATTCACGATGAAGATTCATTAATGCGGCCTGTTTTTCGGATGATTTGAGTTTGAGAACTCTTGAGGTAAAGGGGTCCGCCTTCTACTCAGCCGAGTAACGAGATTCCATCAAACGGGTTGCGACAGATCGAAGGAAAGACGGCTGATGAATCTAATCAGCAAGTATGCAAAAATCGTAAAGCAGATGACAATTACGCCCCCACCTTTTTGTAACACAGCGATCTGTCAGCACTTGCGACATCTCGACAATTTGTTCATTCACAATTTCCCTCGGCTGTCCACATTTCTGAAATATTCCTGGAAACATTAATGTAAATCATTTTGAAACGCCACATTCATTCTTGACTGTTTATACCGTGAGTACCAAACACATGGCGGTACTTTTGAAAAAAAAAAAAAAAAAATTACTTTAATACTTTTGAAAAAGTAATTCTCTCCAACACGTGTAAGGCCGACAGAAAGGCGGATCTGACAAGTGCCGTTTTCGACTTCCGCCAATCTTCTTCATTGCGTTGAAAGTAGAATTATTTTATTTGGGCACTTGTGATCCGATCACGTGGAAAATAGGAACTTTGTCCAAATAGGTCTTGATTTCATCAACGTTAAAAAAAAAATGTAAATAAATTAGTAAAGACGTGTTTTGTTCATTCCGTCATTGGATTGCCGCCCAAACAATCTATAAGTTGATTTGCGCGTCAGACTTTTGCGCTGTTGACTTGAGCGATGAAATTTCAGCTTTGAAGAGGGGCGACGACGAAGTTACCGGAGAAATCACCGAAAGCTTTTCCCGACTCCCTTTGATTCACAGCCTTGCTGCCCTCGTCATATTCAAACTGGTTTCCAATGATGGGCGCTTTAAATACATCGGGAATGGCTTCAGGTTCGTCGGAATGTTTTTATTTTTCAAAATCACTTCGTAGAAAAGGACGTTGGGGTATTAACTGCTGAGCAATAAGTCCCTTGATTGGAATGAGAATAGTGCACGCTGTACAAGAATACATCTGCCCCTTGATATCTTCGGTGAGTTGCCAAAAGAACCTCATATCTTCTTCTTCTCCGGTCTAATAATCGGTAAACATGAATAACACATGTGTATGCACTCGCCGCTCGAAAAGAAGCTCACAAATCGCTTGCGTCTTCAAATATGAATATCTGTACTTATGTAAGGAGCATGCGGGCAGCTGTGTAGTGGTCTGGCTTTGTATAATCCTTCGATGAGTGGGTTCAAGTTCAGGGTGGTATGAATCTCTCAATAGAGACGTCTTTCTCCCCCTTTACTCTCTCCTTTCCTTATCCCGTTCATCTAGTCTGTCTGTGTGTGTGTGTTTGTATGTAACACAACGTTATGTGCGTCTACTCGTGTTTAATTTGTCCGCACAACAAATTCGGCTATTTGCGCAGCATAAACACGGTGAAATGTTGTTGTCGAGCTCGTCGGAACGATAAAGTTCCAACCTTCTCCGTCTCTGGTGTCACTTGTTGTAGCAACCAGTGCTAAGCGGACCACCCACAAATGTTGGGAAAAGGTTAAGCTGTACGATAACAACTCGACGTTGGAGTCTGTCGGCGAAAAAGTAAAATAAAACAGCATATATAGAGGCATGTGGGTCCCAATTTATTATCAAGGGTTTTTGTGCGCTGCACTTGCATGCCTAATACAGGTTGTAAGTTACGGGATCGATCGATAAAAAGTTCCGACTAGGACTATAGGCATCGACCGAGTCGGAGAAAACCCAACAACAACAACGCAACTTTGAACTTTTGTAGCACAGTACGTGTACATCAAACAAGAATGGGTTAGACTAACTTTCTAAAACACGTCAACTCAGGCTCCTCAAATTGAATTGCAGACGGACAAAGGTCTTTTTTTTTTTTTTTTTTTTTTTCTCTCGTGAAGAACTCGCGGTGTGCGTCCGTATGCACAGCCAGTCGTACCAATTCTCAGAGCTGTCCTGGAGATACCGACTGACCTGTCAAAGTAGGGTACCCGACAAATGAATCTTTGATACCGATGCTTATATGACCGGTTTGAATTATTCGTATTTGAACCTTGGAGATGCTACTCTATACTTATGGGGCATATTTTTGTGTGTTGTGTGTGAGATTCAGCTCTTGGAAGATTGGTTCGTCTTACTGTCTCTTACCTTTTGCCTGCCATCAAACAAAGCAACATCAATTATTCCCCCTTTTATCGATTTTCTGAGCAAACTTAATCAGTGATGTGCACGTCAACGGGATTTGTTGACGTACCAAAAAAACGTAGAAGTCATACGTATTTTAAAAGTACTACGTAATAAGTCAAAAAAAAACGTCAACGTAACGTAAATTTTTTCATACTTCAAACGTATGACGTTACGTCACATATACATCATTACATTATTTATTGCTATTGCCCATAATATACACAGATTGCATTTGGAAAAAATAAGAATGAAAATTAAACATGGAGGGCTATTTTTAGAAGAATTAAAATTTAATAAATTTAAAATGGCAGACGAATTTTCGCAAAGCAAATGTTGCCAAATTTTTAAAATTGTTTCTTGACTTTTACGGTAAACTCATAACTGGACTTTTTTACACGTCAAAAGTATACGTAAAAAGTCAGTATTTTTTTTCACTTACGTAGAAGTCACCGTAAACTTCAAAAACAAGGAAAATTGACGTAACGTACGACGTAACGTCAAATTTTCGAATAAGTCACCGTATGACGTGCACATCACTGAACTTAATGCCGATTCTTTCTTTCTTTCTGAAATTTGGAATGCCAAAATAGGCGAACAGGGGAGGGAAGAAAGAGAAGGGCATCCAACTCATCACAGTTGAAATGAAAAGGGAAAAGGGAAATTCTTTTACTAGCGATTCTGATGAGATTTTCGATTTGGCTCGTTTCGACAGTCGAGTCGGAGCTGGGTCCCACACATTTCGTCTCGAATTGAGGGGCTGTGGGCGGTTTCAACCGGAAATTGATAACGGAACTGAACTTCTTTCCTTTCAACTTTCTTTGCCGTCAAATTCCGGGAACCCCCCCCCCCCCCCCTTGCATAATCCATGTCCATAAAGTTAGTCGGCGGCGCGTACAGTTTGCAGTCTCACTGCTGCTCTGACTCGATTTGTGATGATGACATGGCTCCTGCAGGGAACGTAACAAGTCTCTCGGCTCCCAATTCTTTGCGACTTCCATCTCTTTCGGCCGCATCCACACTGCGCCTGAATGAGATGAATGGGCAGATAAAGGAACAAAGAGGAAACAAAAAAAAAAAAGGGAAAGAAAAAAGACGAGCAACAAAGAACGGGCGGGGGTCGGTCTCCTCACATCGACTGGACGGTAAACGAAATCTTGCAAAAGTCAGGCTCGTGTATATATACCGTGGGATGGTTGACAGACGATTTTTCTATTCGTTTGGAGACATAATCTCACTCGACAACAATAAATAGACCGCTGCCACACATACAAATGCGTAGCCGGGCGCACGTGTCGACACTCGGGAAAGACGACTGTCCATCTGTCTGCAATCCTTTTTCTTCTGATAGAATATCGTGGGAGATTGAAGGGACGAAGCTTGGGAAGACGATTGGTTTCATGACGTCACTTCCACTGTCCATTGCCTCACTTTCAGAGTCAAACCGTATAATAAGAAAACCTACACGCTTCCATGTCTGCTATCAGATTTCCTATTTTCTCGCCCACTCCCTTTTTCACGAGAGCCGACAGCGAGAACGAAGAGCAGGTTCTTTTTATCTAGTATTGTATTTGTTATTTGCGGCTCGGTTGTTATTTTGCGCCTAGCAGCCTACTCTTTGCTCTTGTTGAAGGGTTTCTTGAAGATGATGGTGATAAATGAAGCCGATGGAATCGCGCCCATCCAATACGTTCCATGATTCAATGTTCTCGTGAATAACGGCGAGGGCGAAAGGAAAGAAAGAAAAAACTAAATAATTGTATTTATCGAGTTATCTCCACCTTTTTTTTCTCGGCTTCTCTCGCTCTATTTATCTATGGCGCCGTCGGTGCAAACAAGGTGCTGGATGATGGTGGTGGTTGCCTCCCTTTTGGGACTAGTGTTGGCCCCCCTTCATTTCTGTTATTGCTGAAACAGCACGTCTTCCATAGGGAATGACGCACGCTGTCGTCGACACTCCCACACCACGTCCCGTATCTTCCCGTATCTTTCAAACATCGATCTTTCGCCATTGCACTTATTTATCTCGTTTTCCGGCTGGGTTTTGTTTTCATTTCTATGCGATATACCGAATGCTGATTGGCCGAGCTCATTGCAAGAAAAAAAAAAGGAACTGGGTGAGAATCGAATGAATATTTGATTTCCCGCTGAATCTAGAATTAGAATCCGGATCCTGTCTTGTGCAAAATTTATCGTTGCAGAGTATTCCGAGCGTCACAGTGGATTGCGATTCGGACGAAATGCTCACCTTTTTTTCTTCCCCCCCCCCCCCCAAGTGTCAGACGAAATGAATGAAGTGTGGGAGTCGGTGGAAGACATTTCGCCTGTTTGTGTATGGCCTCTGTTTTTTTTTTTTTTTTCGATTCGTAGAATGCGGTAGAGCGTGTATTGGAAGCCTCTGTAATTCCTCGACACACATTCCGCTTCCCATGTACTTGGTATCGCTAGTTCGCGTCGCAAATTGACACGAGTTTGGTTTCTTTGCCATTTCGTGCAACCGGAAATGTCGCTCCTATACAGCCACTGTTTGCATTTATTTGCTTTTGGCCATGCCATCTTTTCCGTTCGTGGATCAATTCTTTTCGCTCTTGTCTTTTCTTTCCAGATTGACGGGTTTTATATCTATCAAACTGACTTGATGGACATTTTCGCTTAGTATGCTGCAAGCCCAACAATCTCAGCCGCACGCCGGTCTATTATTTTTTATTTTGCTTTTTTTTCCTCCTCAATTTCAAGGTTCTTGTTATTCGCGATCGATTGAATCAACAATCGGTCTCGACTTTCCCTTTTCGCCGCCGCTATATTTGTCCCTCCCCACCTCTTCGCGGAGAAAACAAAACAAAGAGACAAAAAAAAAATCAATTCAATCCAATCTGGACGGGTTTTTGTGTGTGTGTGCTGTTGTCGTTTGCTTGGGAACCCGACCGTCGCTGATAAGTTTGCCCAGAGCCGGCGAATAAACCCTCGCCATTCTTGGCCTTATTCAAACATCCTGTTGAGATGACTTTGTTCGATCCCTTGTCTTGTTGAATTGATTACACATTCTCTCAAACTGTTTTGGGAAGGGGGGGAAGATTAAAGCCGTTCCGGCATCGGCCTCCCCCAAAAGTAAGATTCGCGCTATAGTTAAAATGAATTAACTTAAACTATTTTGTGTTTCACTCCCCCCCTCGCTTAACGGATGAAAAATCGACGTTAAAAGACGTCAGTTCCAGCGGCCCAGCCCCCCACCCCCGTAATTTGCGCTTTTATATACTTAGCACTTGGCTATTAACATTTTCATCAAATGATAAATCACCGCTTGCTTATACTCGGGGTGAAACTGCACACCATCCAATGATATCGCCTCCGAGCAAAGGTCGAACGGAAGCCAAAATCAATGGATAGTTTCTGTAATAGAAGAAGAAGCCGCCGCCGCCTTTCGGAATCTAATATAGAGCAATACAGATGCTTGTTTGCCTGTTTGGGAAGGAAACGCGCAGTCTGCGGGTGATGGTGCACGACCGTTAGAGACCCCGTCAGTTGCGATGAAGGCGGTCCGGATGAGTGCCAAAAGCGAACGCACACGGCCGCGAGTAGACATGCGTGCTGCTGCTGGTCCCCCAGTCGAAAAGGACATCCCTGCATCAAGTCGCACAGGGGTCCAGTATGTTGACGTCTGTGGCGAATGCAAGTTTCAGGTTGCACGGTTCCGCATCCCTCCTCAACTAGGATACGAATGATTACTTCTTTCTCGCCCTTGCTGGAAGAAAGTCGATTCCGGTTTGCGCGGTTGTCGTGTTTTTAAAAAATCCGCAGCAGATTTTTGTTTTTCTTCCCCTGTCGATTATATAACTCATTCAAACAATTGGCGGGCTTTTCTTTCTTTTTGTTTCCTGATGAATCAACAGTTTGAAAGCGTGCATTAGTGTGTAATAGAATCCTGTCGTCGCCAAAACAACCGTCGGGTGTTCTTCGCGGAAATTCAACAGACACAAAGGACGTCATGATTTGAACAAAACACACTGACCGCCGGTGACCATTTAGGTAATTGAAAAACGAATGAAAGGTTTTTATTTCTCTCCGGAAACGATTTGAATATTGATTGCGCGTGATCGTATGGGCCACATTTTGATTTTTTAAATTTGAAAATGGAAAAATGTCCAAGTTTTCAACATATGGCAACAAAAGACTAGTGAGCAAAAATTTAATGATGGCTTTTCCGCTTGCGCCATTCAGCAGAGAGGACACCAATTATTTTTCTTTTGCCTCTTTCCTTTTTTTTTCAA
Organism: Daphnia pulex; assembly: GCF_021134715.1. NCBI lineage: Eukaryota > Metazoa > Arthropoda > Branchiopoda > Diplostraca > Daphniidae > Daphnia > Daphnia pulex. The sequence continues at coordinate 5,907,568 of NC_060017.1, forward strand.
AAAAAATATTTATATGTTCAGCACACGTGCATCATAAATTATGGATTGCGTTTCCCATGGCTGTTGATCCTGGTGACACTATTATTTGTCAGTGACATCCTCTCAGAGATTGGACTATACGTAGGCCCAGACTAGCTGGACTTAGTATTATCCAGACGGTCAAACCTGCGGCCAAATCCTACGCCTTGGCCGTATGTCAGCGAAACTAGACTTTATTTCCATTTTCTTTTGAACTCCCTTTTTCCTCTCGCCAATCCCCAGCAGACATTGTTGTTTTCCTCCTGTACAATATATATATCTAAGGGCTTAAGGATCCAGATTTAGAAGTACGGGGAGGAGAGATGACTCTTGGCGCACTCGCAAGTTGACGTTAAGATCAACGTCTCATCTTTCGCTTGATTGACCAGTGACGAAAGAGTCTTGACTGATAAAAAAGCTTTTCAAGTAGTCTCATTCAAGGATGCTGTCTTTGCTTTACGGTTGATTGTATGATTCGAACATCACGTTTTTTTTTTTTTTCGGGGAGCTGTTAAGTGCTGTCTGTCGCTAGCCTGCAATGCAGGTTCCAATCGGCTTGGAGTGTGTGATGATTGCCACACGTAACGGGTTTCGGGGCTCCGGCGATTTCCAGGAGATTGCTGTTCTGACTTTATTCTTTTTTTTTGTGTGTGTCTGTGTACACCACCAACCCCCCACACTATTTTTTATTTGATGTGCTTCACCAAGCGTCGAGGTCTTTGATTGAAATTTTACGACTCGATGGCCATCGCCGTGGGCATTGATTCAGTCATTTCCATATTTTCCAAGCATTCGGCCGAATCGTTTTCTTCTCGCAAGTCTCTCGCATTGCAATGCAGGCCATCGCCAGCCTCTGAGATTGTCGAGTGGCAAGTGTGTACTAGTAGCCGCTCTTATACAGCTGTCACCTCGACGTATAACGAAGTTTATTACGCAGTGCCAGCAAGACAGCACAGTAGATAATAGCAGCTGCTTCTGCTGGGACTGGGGATAGTAGACGGCGACCTGGAGGCACTCGTCCCGGTTGTTCGCATCACCAATTAGTGAATGATTCCCCGTCTACAAAATGGTATAGCCTCACAAAAGTATTCTTTTCTTTTCTTTTTGCTGGCTCTTAGAGAAAGGAAAAAGGCGCAGGCTATTCTGTGTGTTGTGCTGTACCACATCCAGGTTGTTGGCTTATCCAATGCCTAGCGGACCCATAACTGGCGCTCGCATCCGCACAATCTCTTTTTCGCCAAAGTCGCTTTCAGCCGGGGCGGTCTCTCCCGGCAACTAACAATTGACGGATCAATATTTTAGATGCAATAGGAATAGTCGAGAGAGAGAGAGAGAGAGAGTCTATATAGATGTGTGTGTGTGTATGTACGCTCAATACACAACAAGGCAAGTCAATGTGCGTGTAGATTGTCTCTACACCTCGCAACAGACAGAGCCACGTCCGGTGTCACCGTGGCAACCATTGTGTGTGTGTGTCCAGCAGCGATGACTTTTGAGATACCACACACACACACACACACACACACGCTTTTGCTCAACAGCATAACTAATCATAAATATATATATATCTGAAGGAAAATCTAGCTAGCCTTTTGTTTGACTTTTGACAATTTTCTGAAAATAACAGCTGGTTCAAGCAGTTCACCGTGCGAGTCGCATTCTATTTATTCCGTCTCTTCGGTCTATTTTATCCCGTACATTGTCCCGCCGTTTTCGTGGCAGCTACTCTGTTCGTCGAATGAAACGTGGGATGGAGAGATAGGCAAAAAGGGCAACGGCGCGTTAAAATCCGACTTGAAAAGACATTATTCTGCCTCAGTACCTTGGAGGCCTACTAGCTACTACCCACGGAGTCTCTTGATATAGTAGTACGAAATGGTGCCCATGTTACTTTTCAGATGAAATTATTATTATAATTTTGTTTTTCTCTTCCTACTCTCATATTTCATTTCCCCCCTGTTCCTTAACATTTTCAGCTCGAGGCGAGCTTAGGAGTACCAAGAAAAGAAATATGATGTGTACTGCGTACGTAGTACAATCAGGGGGGAGGAGGATGAAGTCGTTTGTGCTGTGTCCTCTTAGGGGGTGCTCCATCGTCGGGTTAACCTTCAGCAATAGTCGGCAAGAGGTCTGATTTGGAACTTTTTTTTTACGGTAACATATTTGCATATTCACGTATGATGTATGGTCCCACCGTCTTTCATCGTTTCCTCTTTTTTCCGGTCGTTCGTCTTGAATCGTTTCATCTCATCACTCGGGGAATTGACTGCCGAAAGATTTTGATAGATAGAGCTATATAGAAGAACAGCTACATCAGCCAATAACGGCGCCGTACCGTACGCATCCTATAGGTATCGATCTGCAACATATGAGCCCTCCTTTAGTTTACAGTTGACTATCAAAAAGAAAAAAAAAATACTACACAATGCTGTAAACATGACTACCACGTAATATGAAGGAAATATGGGGAGTCATTGTGTATGCGACAGTTCTGAAAGTCTACAGCTACCAAGTCACTTTCCTTTATATCGTAGCGTATGTCGACGCCAATCTAGAAGCCTCAGAGCGCTCGCTACTAGTTTTCTGACATATTTTTTTTTTTCATTATTTACATTATTATTATTTCTTTACTGCGCTTATAACTTATGGAACACTTTTGAAGAAGCGTATGCCGTAGGCTACCGCGCAAGACATTTCCCCTCCAATATTCCAACTTTTCTAGAGTGCATTTCTCTCTTTTTTGCTGACAATTGTCTTCTTTTGAAAGTGCCAGAAATGGGTCCGTTATTTCGGGTTTTGTTTTTGATTTCTCATCTCCCGCCTGACTTGTTCCGCCTGGGAAACTCTCACTACATACGCAGTCGACATCGTTTAATTGATTTCTCTCGTCCGTTTCTCGCGGCGTCTAACAGATAAACCTCGTTTGGTCGCTATATCGTTGAAGCATCAACCGAATTTGGCGCACTTGTTTCTTTTTGGGTCGGATGTCGAGTGGGAGCTGTCGAGGTTTGCCGGCACTCGTCTCCACAGTACAACACGGGGAACTTTTCCTGTCTCAAGTGGATGAGATGACTCCAACTTCCTATTAATCTCTCAATAGCCCTAGCCCCCATCCTCCGACCGTGATGGCCGAAGAAGTGCTAACACTCAAGAAAAAGCAGTTGACGGTTCATTTGAGACACGCGTTGCTCCCGATCACGATCGAAAAAAAAAAAATCGCCGCCTTTTCGACTCGACTCTCCTATATCCGGCGTGTAGTATTTATCGACCGGTTTGCGTATATCCCATGGCTTGTTCACTCTCTATTCATCCCCCCCACCCCACCACCACCTCGTTGTTGATGACATGCGCCAGATGGGAGAGAAAAGGGAGGGAATGGGGGGGGGGATTCGCAGTCCTTCCGAGTTCCGACTCTCTGCGATGTTGCGTAAACAAACTGCTTTTGCTACCTAAAAGCAACAAAACTACTAAGGCGAAACTGGTTGATCCCCCGGCAGCAGCAGCAGCTCAATAAAAGCCCCAATACGGATATCTGTTGAATAGACGTCCACACAGTGGTGTTGGCTATGGAGTAGTAGAGCAACAGTATCCTCCCTTGCTTGCCTTGCCTTGCCTTGTTTGACTAAATAGGCTCCATGTACATTTTCCACCCGAACTTTGATGATCCGTACGCCACCGCCCAGTGGATCGCACTGGTCCACATCGATCACGTTTATCCACCCACGTCCAATTTCGTACCCTTGCCTTCTCTCTCTCTCTCTCTCTCTCTCTCTCTCTCTGTGTGTGTGTGCTGTACCGTAAGTTTGTCTAGCTTCTCCTGTCGCCCCCTCAAAACTCCTCCTCGTCTTTGTTGACTGGGCGTCCATGTTGGCATACAGAAATTGTATCTGCATATTTATGGAAACAGTTTACAATACATATTGCGTATATTCAGTATACATACAGAGGGCGTGGTTTGCAGACTATGGCCAAGATATTGCATAAGAGATGTGACTGTGTGCATATAGTTACGGCTAGTGTCTGTTTTCTCTCTCGCCTACCTTATTTGACTCCGGATGCTCGACGGCGCGGAGGGTGTCGATCGACCAGCCAAAGGAGGCGGAGGAGAATAGAGAAAGCGACTCTTGTGATGTCGGTCTGGTGTTTTGTGTAGACGGCCGCAGTGTGTGTGCAATTCAGGAACAAATAAAACAAAAAACAAAAAGCAACTATAGTAGCTGCCATTTTCAAAGAAAAGAAAACAGCGGCACCGAATTTTGATACGTGTGTGTGGGGCTGAATCAGGTCGATTGTGTTTCTTTTTACTTTTTACACATCGTCGATCAGGGCAGTAACTCATGTGTTAGATAAAAAAAAAAAGATATGAAAAGTTTTCTTTTTTTTTCATTCCTCATTTCGGCAGTTCGTTGGTCTGAAAATGTTTTATCTTGCGTCAGAGAAAGAGAAAAAGAAAGTGATGAATGTTTTTTGGCGAGTGGACGGATGGGATGACTTCTCGGAGCGATTCCCATAGATGAATGATAATGAGGATATTTAAGTTTCACTGGCGAATGACGAAGTACCATTTCAGACACAGAAAAGGCGACCTGATACAATAGGAAATTGAGCCCTCCTCTTTCGCCTCCCTGATGACGTACCTCAACTAAATGACAAAAGAAGAGAAAAGACGAAAGTAGATGGGAGAGAGAGACAGGTTCTTGGGAGACGTCCTTACACTATATGTGTATGTGTATGCATAGTAAACGAGAGAATTCATCACGAGAAACTTGGGCCCCAGTCTCATTAGTTGATGGATGATGGAAAATGGCGGAGGCAATAGCGCTTTATGTATAAGGCAGCGGGGAGCATTAATATATAGAACATTCGCCATCGAGTAACAGCAGGAAGCAAGGTTTAGACTGTACGGTGTATCACCAATCAATCTCCTACTCCTTTCTGTTGCCAGACTCACCAGACTGGCTGTTGTTGCCATTGCCAGCAGTCGACGGCGAACGTGACTTTGGCTCCGAAACTGTGAGCCGTTCGGCTTCAATATCACATAGCCAGCCGACGTCCATTGCTTCTGTGTTGATTCCAATGTATAGAAGAGCTTCGGCGATAAGCTATTTTGTCAAGAAAGAGAGAGAGAGAGAGATATTTAATTGTGTGGGGCAAAGGCAAAAGCGGAACAAGATGTCTTAGAAGAAATATATACGGACGGCATTGAGGGTAGCACAAGTGGCACGTTCAATACTACTCTCTTTTTTTAAAAAAAGAAAAAGGAACGGGGTCTTTTCGTGACGGCCACTACACAATTCAGAGTCCGTATATCAATATTCTCGCATGCCAACAACCAATAAAATAAAGTACGAGTCCGGTATAATAGGTCAGTGGTCTTGGACGCGGATCTTTTGCTCTGCCCCGCTCTGCCCCCAAATGCCCGTTCTATTGTTGGTCTTCTCGAGAATACGACCCCACATCGCGCTCATCATGAGTGCGTGCAGTGTGTGGGCTGCCACGTCTATAAGTATACAAGTTATTTTAATAAGGAAATGGCGGGGCAGAGGCCCTTGGAGATGGCGGAATTCATTCAATTGATGATGGTTAATCTCCATCGTTGAAAATAAGAAAAGGACGCTCTCCTTTTTAGATGGAACATTTGGGCGGTTGGGAAAACAAGATCGAGGGAGTCCCTAGATACCGTAATGTCCGTACATGTATTATAAACCTAGTATAATTAATTCCCTTGTTGGCCAAGTTTCCGGCTTTGTGACGACCGCTGCAATTAGACTGTGTTGCTGCTGTTGCGATTTCTCCGGGTGTTTTGTTTTGTTTTTCTGTGGACTAATAGCATCTAGCCTCCACAGCAGTATCATGGAGTCGATTTTTAATGGACGAGAGAGCTCCATTCGAGTTGATTACAATCAGTGAGTGTTTTTAAGTTGTAAATGTCTCGGTTGAGTGTATGCGTCAAGCCGAATCTGATTTTGCGTTTGTCACGTTTCTAATATCGCCCATCAATCCTGGGATTCGTTTTGAAAAGTTCTTTTATCTTGGATGTTTTCCCGTAGATTGTTTAGTCTTTGTTGTGAATATGAGACCATAGACGAAGGATCGGGTACCTGGAAAATGGGAGCGATCCATTGCCCGTCTCTTTGCCTTATCTCCCGCCGTCCCGCCTCAAGAGTTTTGGCTCAAGGATGTTGGATCTCGTGACTAGAAAGCGACGGGAATCTCTGGGAGAGGAGCCTAAATAGAGATGATGAAAGAAAAGGAGAGGATGTTAATCAAAGTAGCTGGGCGCTCTCTCCAGTTTTCCGTCTTCATCAAGTTCTCCATTTGTCTCATTAGAGGCTCATCAGGATCTTGTCATAATGTCATATTATCGTTGATGACCAAAGGAGCGACAATTCAATTTCGACGTCGCAACTCCTTGAAAATATCAAATCACGTCATTTGACTCGCTTTGTGCAACATTTTCTTGGTGCGTACACTTTCTCAACCGCTGGAGAAAATCGACGAAAATGTACCGAAGGGTTGCCCCCAAAATCATGTGATCCTGTTTCCTTTCAAGTTCCGCGGCTTGACAACGTGAAACCTCGTTTCACTTTCTATTTTCGTTGGTAGAAACCGACTCTACGGCAGTCCATGTGACGAGAGTATGTCGTCGTCTTTTGTGCCCCCAATGGATTCCTTTCTTTGCCTCCCCCCATCCACTTTTGTGTGTAGTGTCTCTCTATCGACCGCTCCTTGCGCCGTCCCGAGATGGTGTTAGTTGATGGCGATCGTTGTCGTCTTGGTCTTTCCAAACAAAACTCTCAAGTAGTCGCCGCAGGCACGCATTCTCCAGCTGCTTGAGAGAAAGCCTATCCTCTCATTTGCCCGTGTTATGTGCGGTTGATGGGTTCGCGCGTGCCGGATGAATGTCTGGCCCCGTCTAGCCGAGCCCCATAACCAACCATTTCCTTCCGTGGAATCCCAGTCACTTCAACGACCCCTCACCCCCCATTCCGAACTCACCACCAACCCAAAAAGGAATGGATGAGGCTTTTTGTTTTTAAGGAAGTATCATGTGTTGAATGTACAAGCTCGACACGACCGCACTGCAAAACTATATAATCATCGATCCGCACTGCTGTTTCTAGTCAGATGATGTGCGGGTAGAGAGAGAGAGTGAGTGAGAGAATGGGTCGATGGTTCCACAAGGAAAACTTTCGATACAAGTCTGAAGGTGAATATAAAGGCAATGTTGAATAAGGATTTTCTTTTTTTCTTTTTGAGGGGAGGATTTTCGCCTTTGTACTCTTCTTCTTTATCTTTTTTTCTTTGGCTCTCATTTTAAACAATGCCGTGTGCTGTGTGGGAGACGAGCTCCAACTGCCTTTTTTTTTTCTTTTTCTTTACATTCTTTCACTCACGAACGAGTTGCCGGAGAATAAAAGGGGGGAGATGAGGAGGGGCTCCCGAACAAGAGCCATGAACATTTCACATAGAGAAAAGGAGAGTACAGCTCCTTCCTGCTTATTTCTCCATTTCCTTTTGACTCGTTTTCTTTTATTCTTCCCTTTACTTACGTTCCCTGCAGGACTTGTTATGACGATTCTCAGCTTCTTCTACTTTTTTTTTCTCTTTCACGGTGTGTCCCCCCCCCCTTTTTAAAGGTTCCTGCTCCCGTAACGACATCGTTGGAACAACTCGTGTAGGCTTCAGAATGACTTGAGGCCGACACACACTCCCTGATGCGCAACAGGTCTTCATTTTGGTCATCCTTCCATTTGATTTTCTTTTGAAATTCGCCTTTCTGGTCGCCCCCCCCCCATCAAATGATTTCCGACGCTGAGTTTACGTCACTGTCGGAATTGAATTCGATGTTGACTGATCCGATTTTTCACGGGGCGCTACCCATCACATTTGGTTGGAGCAGCCCTCCCGTTACCGTTATTGACAGGGGGCGCCGGCGTCTTAATTGATACTCGTCCCAGCATCCGTAGATTTTTCCGGTTTGATACACTTGAGTCAGGGGCGCTCTTAATTAGAAGGGCGAATGTCAATAACAAGTAGTCCCCGTCCCCGTGTATATTTCCCCGTACCCATCATTCGCTGGATACCTACCTAACCCCCCACGCAAAATCCTTTTCTGACTCCACCTGGAAACGACGGTTGCATAAGCAAGCCGGAAGCCAGTGAGCAAACGGTTTCCATGGTTGAGGAAGCGATGTCAGAAATTAACATCACGAAAAAGTCATCAAGACGAAATGAAGATGAGATGGAACTTCTTTTTTTTCCAACTTTTAGATTGAAAAGTCACAAAAGTAGTCTTGTGAGGGCGTCAGGGGGCGGGGCTTAGCTCTATCGATTTTGATTTTGATGTCTCCCATCATTTTATTTTATTTTTTTTTTTGGCCACAATTTAATTTTCTTTTCTTTTCTTGTGTCTAGGGAGAAAAGAGTGACAGAAGGAGATTGATTGAATCGCAGACATTACCGGAATAAGTAGCTCATTAGTAGTGCTGCTGCCACTGCCTTCTGCTGCCGCCGCCGCCACCGTCGCCGCTCTAAGGGCCGTGTAGAAAATCAATGGCGCTACTAACGCGCTTCATCCGCCTTCCGGATCGGGCCAACACGCACGTGTTCACGTTCGTTGTGACTCGCTCTGTCACGCGTGACCTCCATCGCGACGTCACGTCCAAAGAGTTCAGCTATGGCTACCACAGGTGGGCCATAACCTTCTCGCGGGCTGGCAAAGTGCTCGGCGTCTATCTCGTCTGGCGGAATCCATCCGAGGTACGTGCACTCTCCCTTTTACGTATTTTTATCCAGAATTGAAAAACAAAGAAATGGACCAACCAAAGTCAAGCCAAACTAACGATTGCCATTCTCTGTCCGTCTATTTTGCAGGGGATGCGAGTGTACATTGATTTTTCCTTCACATTGCTCAACCGAGAGCATTTCAGCTCCAATGAGACGTTCAGTGGCCGGCAGATCAAGTTCACGTTCGACTCGCCTGCCCAGGGTAATCGCCGCTACATTCCCGTCGATGACCTTTACGAGCGCAACTTCACCGACTCCAATGGCGAGTTCCAGCTCGAGCTGACGGTGGCCAATCCGCGCACCCTCTACGAAACGGATCTGAGACTTCCGCTGAGCTCGCCCGGCTCGTCGTCATCGACGACTTCGCTGGCGGCAACAGGCGGCGGCAATCACCAGCGCTCGGCTTCGCCTTTGCCTTCGCACCATCACCACCACAACCACCACCACCATCACCAGCTGGGTGGCAGCACGGGCAACCTGTCGACGCTGGGCCAGCAAGCGAATCACGTGAGTCACCACAACAGCGGCCATCACGGGTCGCTGCATCTCGGACACGGCCATCCGCCGACGCAACTGCCCAAAACCACCAAAATGGAGACGACGTATTTCGCTTTTGGCGGTTTCGATTGGAATTTGTCCGTCGTGGTGGAGCCTTACTCGGTGACGGCCGCCACGTCGGCAGCCGGTCTCACTCTCAACCTGGCCGCTCAACTGGGCGGCAGTCACGAGCGGGAAAGTCCGTCGCACCGGAGCCGGAGCAACCAGCTGTTGGCCGGAGTTGGCGATCCGATGCCGGCCTCTATCGCCGGAGTCCTTGGCGATCACGTTGGAAACGGGACGCTGGCGCTTCGCTTGCGGAGGCTGACGGGCGTCGACCATCGCAGCCGGTCGCGCTATTACATCTCGGTCGGCGAGGGCGACCGGCGACTTTCTTCCGGCCTCATGGACGACATTTCCGACGCCGAAGGGGCCGGCTCTGTTTGGTGTCCCCGGGTGCGGATGCAGGACGTAGCGCCCAAGGGAGTCCTCCGCCTAATGGTGGAGCTGGTCTCTGCCAACACGCTCAGCGAAGCGCTCATCACGTTGGCTCCCACAACCCAGGTGACGGGCACTCCCGGCAGCATCGGTGGCCTTTCTGCGGGGACCTGTTATGACCGTGACAAGCAAGCCTGGTCCTTTGAGGCCGACACTCATTCAGAAAATGGTCAGTTTGAACAAATGAGCTACTGCGTTTTATCCTATTAGCTAAAAAGTTTTATGGAAATTCATTGCAATTTTCTCTTTGTTGATTGCGTGCGTGTTTTCGCAGGAACGCTTCGTGTTCGTGTCGTGTACAGGGACGTCCGCAACGTGCCCCGCAATCATATCAGGTAAGGTCGACCGTGCGTGTTCTACTACTTTTTTTTTTTTAAATTTCTTGTTTGGGGGGTATGACGTCAACAGAGAATCAGGAAAGAAGAAGTCAAAGAAGAAGAAAGTCAGAAAGAGGCCAAAAATATAAGCGAGAAGTGGCAAATGGAAGGGCTCGCCCTTCTTAGATGGATGTATCATGTTGCCTGTCGCCAGCCGTGCCTTTGGTTACTTTCTGTGGGTGTTTCCATTTTTTGGGGGAGTGATACGACGTGATAGAGAGGCTGAGCTCCGACACTCTCACCAATCGTATAGAGAAGCCAGTTTTTGTATCAATAAGAAATGAGGGATCCGGCAGAGTCTAGCGCAACAAATTCCATGCCGATCGATTCCCCCGCTCACTTCTTCTTCTTCTTCCTTTCCTTTTGATTGCCTTCCATTCGCTTATCGGGAGAAATAACGAATAGGGATCCAGGGGGGGGGGGGGGTAAGAAGAATATGGCACGAAAATCTTGCCAATGGAAACTGTCGTGTAGTGGACTATTTCGTCACAGCCATTGCAGAGCGGGAGAACCCAAAAGCGGAAGAGAATTACACGGAATCTCTTTTTTTCCCTCTCGAACACGAACGCAAGCTCCAGGGAAGTACGTGAAGAGAGACTAAGAGTGGAGCTCCGGTCACTGTTAGTTATTGATGTGTGCTATCATCCGTTCCGGAACGGATGAAAATGTTCCAGAATCAAAAGAAAAAGACAAAAAGGAGAAGAAACGGACTGTAACTGAATATTTCAAGAGATTTGCCGTTGCGGTTCTTCATCTGATATTCCGCTTCTTCTTCTTCTTTCTCGTGATCCCCAATATCAGTCACGCAATAGTTGCCGTGCATCTAACAGTGTCTATGTAGGTTTCTCTTGACCGTGTAGCCATTGCCATGCCAACCGCTGAGCCTGGAAAAGTCAACAACAAAGGACGAACAAAGGGAAAAGGGTCAAATATTGTCCTTCCGAGTAAGGGCATCAACACGCTAAAACAGAGTACAGACCCCCACTTTTGGCGACTCTATGACTCGGAAAGGCCAATGAAGCGAAATCGATCCGATTTTGTTTTTGTTTTTTTTTCTCTTTCGCTGTTTGTTTTCTTTGCTTTTGACATTGTTCTCGGCAGATCAAGTTGCTGATCGAAAAACCCACCGGACAACCTAATGCTATCCCGATACTCGGTTTTATGACCACTATTTATTTTGCCCCCCCCCCCCCCCCCACACTCCCCCTTGGCATGACATGTTATTTACTTATTTTCGTTTGATTGGATAAAGTCCTCCCAACATAACGACCCAGAAAATAAGTATACGCGTCCGTGACGTTGGGCTATTTTTTTTTGTCCCGTTCTTCCGTCCCAGGGACGCGTAATGACTTGAGCTGGACGGTCTATACCGCAAGACATCCACGTGAGCTTTTCTGAGTTGTATATACTACCAATTCGGGAACCACCAACCATTTCCCTTTTTATCTTTTTCCTCCCTTTTTCGCTGCTGCCTGGCTTTTATAATACTCTCCAGTATATATACTACTGCCGTAGTATCGATTCTTACGTGTACTATTGATTCGAGAGAACCTTGTGGGAAAAAGAACTACGTCCATTTATGGTGTGGTCTTTGCACGACATAATCGAAAGTCAACTTTTTTTCGGATGGGGATTAACAGGTTGCTTGATTGATGCTCAACAAAAAGAAATAAAAAGCAGTTTAAGTGCAACGCCACTCGAGAATAAAATATTTAAAAAGTCTTGTTTGGCGTCACTGTTGCACAAGAGAGTAGGGAATTCAATCGACAATCAGCTTCAAGCCTTGGCCCTATTGTTACCGACTCCTATGCGATTCTGGTGGTCTGGAAACTACCACAGAGCCACTTGTATAGCTATCCTCAATCTCGAGTTGCTTTAAAATTTAATGCCACTCTCCTGATTCCAGTTAAGTTGGCTCTTCTTTTAGACATGTCTGGGGTTTAATTTCGTTCTTCATTACCCCGGTGTTTGAATAACTCATTCCATTCGTTCTCGGTTGACTGTTTTTTTTGTTTTTTATTTTTTTTTCCTCCTAAATAACTAAGAGTGTGTGTAAATAAATTAGAAATCCCGACCACCACTGTGCATGCACTCACTGAAATTTGAATGATCATACAGGTACGTGAGTTGGCAGGCGGCCATGTTGCGACCCAACAATAAAGTCAGCCAGTGCGACGCTGTCCCGTTCTCCAGCACGCACTACTCCAACTACTACGTTCAAGAGGAGGCTGACGATGGAGTTGTTATGGAATCTTCAGTGCCCGTCAAAGACGTAAGATTCTCTTTCGCATTTTTCTACTTCGCCTTCTCCGCCGTCTTTCTCCGAATCCACAAAAGTTTATTTTTATTTTTTTAACCAGTCGTTGTTAAATAATGATGTGTTCCCCGCTGTCGGAAAGAGTGACTAGCCTCCTGGGATGGCGGGGGGGATACCTTCAAAGTCGTGTACTACACGTACGCGCACACTATAGCTGGATGATCAATAGTCTCGACGGAGGTGGAGACGGGGGGTTGGTCGGTTGGTTGGCTGGCTGGAAGCCTGCTGCATGGAGTAGATGGGAGAAAGAAGATTCGCTCTTTGCTCTTTCACTACCGGAAGCTCCAAATGTCCGGTGTGCGGATGTATGCGCTGACCTATAACCACGCTAAGGAATATCCAATCCTCTCTAGTTGGCGGAGAGCGATTCTGGCTTCCCAAGTTCTGGCTTTCGTCCGCTGGAATTTGTTCGATTGGTGCCGGAACGAAGCCGCTGGTCCGTCCCTTTTGATGAAATGATTTATTTTCACGCTAATAGTCGCATTGAAAGGACTCCCTTCCGCGTATTTACCGACGGGCCAAAAAGACGTGGGTTTGTAAACAACTTTGTCGTTGAACGTTATCGAGTTTTTACGTGAATCCGACTTGTTTTAAAGGTTAAAGGAGAAAAAGCTCTTGAGCAATTCCCCACTTTGGGCGGCAAAGACGTTGCTCTGTGGGGATCACGGCGGATCACGGCGCTGATGAAATAGAATTCAACTCGAGGAAGCTTCAAACAGTTTTGTTTGAATCCGCTGCAAAGGTTAACAGCTCAAAAGTTCTGAGAGCCCTGGTTTTGTTTTGAGTTTGCATTGTTGAAGCTAGGGTTTGAATGCCAAGCTATCTAGTGATTGATTGCTCCAGGCTGCTGTCGAATACTTGGGGGAATAAAGAACGCCTACTGCCAGAACCTGTAGCGTTAACGATTTCGCATCGATCCGATTCATCGTTCAATACTCTTATCCCGTGATTATTGGATTATTTAGTATGTAACATTTTGAATGCGTTAGGATGAAATTTGTGCTGTATTTTTTTCGGCTGTTCACCCTCAACATTTCTTTTATTTTTTATGCCCTTGGAATATTCGATAAGAAAAGCAGAAGTATCAGAGATGCAACCGAGCACGGTAGGGCCGATCGAAAATGGGAGCAATAGATTCGCTTTGGCCTGGATGTTACTTGAGATCAGACGGAGAGAATGGAAAGAATGGCCCTGGCGAATGGACCGTAACGGACACGGTTCGCATCTCGTCTAGATGTGGGTCGAACGAGATGAGACTAGATGGACTGTGGCAGAAAAGCCATGCGAATTGATATCTGAAAAAAAAAAAAAAACGTATTGTATTTGACAAACAGTTATTGAAGACGGCCAACGGTTACGTCAACGACAAGCAGCAGCTTCGCGTCCAGGTGGAGTGGGACGAGACGCTATTGCTGTTCCAGGCGACTTATCACAAGTACGACGACGTAGGACGCATCCACAACTACCAAATGAGGTTGGTCCCATTTTTCTTCTCTTTTGTCATTTCTTTCTTTTTCGAATGGGGTTGGAAAAAAAAAGAAACATTCCGGACACCGCATACCTACCACCTGCGCCTTTTAAATAAAAGAAATAGACACGATATGACGAAACCCCGTAATGTGCACAAATTACAAGAACCAGATAGGCACACGTGCCTCTCGGTGCACTCTAGTACGGTCCCCGAAGTGGCGGGGGGGTATAACTAAGGCAGCAGTAACGCTAATAAAGCGTAGCACATCGAGTCTAATTGCATTGGCACACAAAAGGGGGAGATCAAGAAGTACACACACATATATAGATATATATAGGCGCAATTACTGAAGTTGGGAGTTGGAATCTCAATAGTAGCTGGTCGTTTCTTTGTTGCCGGCGTTTAATTTCCACTTAATTTCTTCTCTTCAGGAAGGAAATAAGCGCCTTGCAATCGGAAAACTATAGTTTGGAGAGGCAATTATTTAGCTACCAGCGGAGTTTGGCCATGGCCCAGGCTCGCAACGGAGTTCAGCCGCAAGGGCCGTCCGACGACAACACGCCTTCGTCGTCGGCGAACGGCGAGTATCCGCCGCATCGGGACCATTCCCATTCGCGCGACTTTTTCGCCCGTCGAGACGAGTCATCCGATACCGAGTACGCATAAATGGCGTCAGTCTGAGATATCGTCATCTCACCGGTGCTACTCTATTCACTCTTTACCATCGTTATATCGACTTCACCTATATACTTCTGCTGCCCAATGTTTTTCTAGCATTTAGCTGAAACTCTTTTTTTTTTTTTTTTTTTTTTTTTGTTTTTTTTTTTTAATCTCGAGTCGTCAGATTTTTCCCGTTTCGTTCGATTTTTATTGACTCGACAAAATACTCGTTTCCTCCTTTTATAATCATATCAAGAAACGAAAGTTTCACAAAAGAACAAAAGTTTTTATTAATGTGTGCGTGCTGCACATGTCACAAGGGCACACGTTTCAACTTCTTTTATGGATGTTAGACCTTCTTTCTAAAAAACATCGTTTTGTTAGACAAACAAAATGCAAATGCTGTTTTCCTCCCCCTCCCATTGTTCATTGCGTCAGAAATGCGATTGTCTTTTTTTTTTGTCTTCTTTGCTCTGACGAAGTTTATATATCTTTATCGTCATTTTACATTCCAATCTATCCTCTTTCTAGTTCCTAAAAATACGGTCAAATTCTTCTGTCTATTCCTCTATTCTTTGTCAGTCCGTTGTTTCTTATTATTCTAATTGTTACTCGCCATTTATCTCTTTAGGTCCACGGCCTTTTAATCCCCTTTTATACATTTTACACTATTACGTGCTGGTATGTAAAACTGCGATGTAATGTCTTCATTCATTTCTAGGAGGGTCTTAACATACCGTTAATATGTTGAATCCAACCACCACCCAAAAAATTAAATTCTTTTCTCCTTTCTCTATTCACACACATTCACCAATAATTTTAAAAAAGGAAGGCGTCGTGCAAGACGCATGTTATTTAATCTTATCCCTTGATAAAGACGGAACAAATACTATCTTTCGATATAAATACAGGAAATGTTTCAATCTTTTCCTTCTGCGCATGTTTTATTCCCCTTCTTTTATGGTACTATGTTCTGCTCAGCTGAGATGTATTGGACGGTGGGCTCGTATATGCCAGGGCCCAATCGATCTGGCGCACACACACACACACCAGCTTGATTTATAGCACTATCGGCTCGTTTCGAGTTCATCGCCTAACAAATGGTCAATCAATATAATTGGGACTCTTTCGCTCTCGGCTTACCGTTAGCTGCTGCTGCTATTGACCTAGCGTTAGTAAATAAACGTTAAAAAGTATTCGTAAATTCTTCCAATCCCGCCGTCATCTTTATAGTTAATTAAATCTATAATGGGAAAGGAGGATTCTCATTTTGTTATTTATTACGTCAGTCGTTTATTTATTATCTTCCCGATTCAGTTGTTGTTGATTTCTCAAACTATTCGACCGTAGTCGTCGCTACGACACCGTTCTATCTCCGTTGCTACGTAGGCCCATTTCGTGTACACAAACTCCTTCATCCAAACCTCAGGAAATCCAACCAGGCACCAGGTTTCCCGTCACTGTCTACATAATTCAAGTCTTTTTTTTTTCTTTTTATTATTTGTTTTCGTGCTGTTATTGGACCATGACAACGTCGTTCGAGGATGAGCCCTGTCAGTCCTCAAAACGGTGTACAAAAAGAAATAACCAGAAACAAGACAAGCGCACCTGCCGACGTTCTCACGGGGCTGCTGTGTTGAGTACTACGCATAATGAACCTCACACGCGAATGTAGTAGCCGCCGGTACATTTTACTCCAGTAAACGCTACTTAGGTTCATAGAAAAATCCTATTTTATTTTATTTTATTTTTTATATTTATTATGTTCTTTTTTTTTCTTTTTTTTTTTAGTTCTATCAATTTTCTTCCTAGCCGTGGCCAGCGAACAAAGAAATTCGAATCTATTCTCTTTTGTGGCACTATCACAAGTGTGGCAGGCTACTGTTATGGATGAGTGTCCCTTTTTCCCTCAGCTAGAACTTGATCATTTGCATAAGAATGTGTAATGAAGTCGTTGACAAGTTGGAATAAGGAACAAAGTGTCGGCTAAAGTGCAAACGGCCACAGAGATGCGTATCATTTCCAGTGCGACAACCTACTCGTCCTTTATTTGATTTGATTATTAGGAACAGCCAGTAGCAAATTAAATAGATGACACAGTACGTACGTACTCGATGAAGTGTAATATACCAAAGGCCAAACTTCGATCCAGCCGAAATGGAGTGGATGGTGCTGCACGTTTTAACTTAACTTGGAAGGAAAAGGATAACGAGGCAGTACCAACTAAAAGGTGGATCTGAACGACGGAGTTGTGCAACTGGAGCGTGTCGGAACTTGAGAGAAAGGAGATCCTCCCATCTCGAGGGATATGTAGTAAGTGATCATCGGCAACTTGAAGCTGAACGCTCATTTTTTCCCCTCTTCTTTCCTTATTGTTGTACGTAAGACTGTCACTTCCATCCAGTAGGATCATAACGGAAGAAAAGGACTTCCTGCACAAGTTCATTAATACTCGTGTGGCAAAAGAAAAGGAGTAATTGGCAAGACGCAGTTTAAAGTTGGTTGACGTTATCCATAAAGAAATTCATTGCAAGTTAAGGTAAAGTTTCAACATTTTTTTTGTATTCTTTGATTTTTACGAACGATTAGAATCGTCGAAAGAATAACATGACTTTTATATGAGCTTTATTTCTTTTCTCAGCGTGCTCCTGAAATTGTGCGCTTCATGCCTTTCGAAATGGTTCTTCAGAATCAGAGGTGTATAAAATGGTACATAGTTCACGGTGTAATAGCACGTTCAATTTTACGCTTTCTTGGTTGTCGATTGTTGCAATCTAAACGAACCTAAATATTCAGTTTTACTTGCCCACGCCAAGAACCCATCGGTTTAAACGCTGGGAGAAAAGCCTATAACTGCACATTTCATCGGCACGACTCACAAACCCATCGATTGAAGAAATCGATAAGGTATTTCTTCATCTAATAATACTTTGTCGATTTCGTCATTATTTCAAGAGTATCTGACGATCTTCCCACGAACAATAGAATATGTTTGACATTTAACTCCGGATTCCATTACGATGCTGGATGCAATTTTCATCATGGATGCCATAATTTGACCGCGATGCTCTTTGGCTTGTTTTATGCGAGAGCGATGTTTGTAAACTCATTGTGTCGACTCCTTGAAGTGAAACTTTTTCAACTTTTAAATGGAAAGCCATGCCCAATCAAGCTCCTTCTTTACAGCCTTCTTTACTAAGTATTCTGTCAAGTTTCGGGTTATTGATTTGCCATCCAATTTCTTTTGGAATCCTACTATACTTGGCTGGATCTCTTTTATTTATTTCGTGGTTCTGAGCAATAATAAGACGGGACGTTATTTGCAGATTTGCCATCCACTTACCCAGTTCTTCGAACTCCGCCGTTTTCTAGAAGGGCAGGGGAAGCGGGGCTTGATCCCCTTTGTTTCTCAAGAGCAGTGTGTTACAATACGAAACACAGGCTAGTTTGCACACGATCGGAATCTTCGGGTTGCGCCGAGTTCTACTTATGGTCGTACTTTATACATTTCACAATCTTCTTTGGCTTCGCCAACTTCTTTGACTTGACAAATATTCGAAAACATGGAATGTTTGACTTCTTCGATTTAGAATTCACTGCATCTTAGTCTCCCTGCGGGAATTAAGATTTCGATCCAGGAGAATCAGATTTTTACGCCTCTTCCAACAATCGAGAACGACCAACTTGTAACTACAGGAGTCCACCCACTAACAAGACGTAGGATATACTTAACTAACTAAGTCAACACGTTACAAGAGAATACTCATAAATACGACATTTTAAAACTTCGCAAACGTTATATTACAGTTTCAGTCCAGATAAATATAGTAATCCACTTATAGGTTTTTTAGATGTAGTCGATCACGGTCGCAGTCATCACGTTTGGAATCAATCGCCATCGTTTCTTTCTGATGTGAACCACTGGTGACGACGTATAGATTTTAAAAAAAAATAAAGAAATGTTACCATTTTTATTTTAATCAATCCCTATAAATATTTTAGAAAGTTACCTAAAGCTGATTGAGTGTGGAACTGTTTTTGATCCAGAAGTATTGCCTAAATTAACAGGAGATGACTGACTTTTGGTTAAATTTTCAGCTGGTTCATTAACGACCGATTCTTGCCATTTCTTTAAACCACGACCACTTGCAAAGCCCAATAAAGAACCTCCAAGTGCTGCAAGCCCACCTATTTTTAAGCCAGCAAGAAAGCCAACAGGGCCGCCAATACAAGTACCAATAAGAGCTCCTGTTACTGGATACATAGTTGCCTTAAACTTTGCAGCTTTGGCCAAATTCTGTTGTCCTTCTTTAACATTTTCTAGAGCATCATCAACATTGCTTTCAATGTTGCTGACTGTACTTCCTTGAGTCTACATTAAATGTTTTATCAATGTTATTGTTTTAAAAAAAATATATATATATCAAGGAGACTTACATGAACTTGTTGAGCAAATTCTGAAAATAGGTTGTGTAACTCCTCTATATCTTTTTGCAAATCTTCATATGTCTCAAGCTGAATTTTTCGTTGCTCTACTTCAATTTCTTCTGGTAAAATCTGTTCTTGACTTAGCATCAATTGTTGCTTTTGTTCACTTTCCGATACATGGGAATCAAAGTTTTCATTCGGGTTTTGTTTAAATTTTTTTACAGCATTTAAAGCTTGAATTCTGTAAGGTCTAATTTTATTTTCAAACTCCTTTTCATCTTCCGGTTTCAACTGACATCCAACTCCTTCTAATTCTCGTAGAGCAGCTTGCAATTGAGAAGCAACCTGTTGTAATTTTAGCTGTTCAGTTCGTACTTTGTCCCAATCTTTCTCCTTGATATGCTATGCAAATGAAACAGTTAAATTATAAAATAATAATAGAAATGTGCATTAATCATAAAGACCAACTTTATTTAGGTTGCTTTCATGTTGTTGTAGCTGTCCAAGAAACTGTGGCAACGCAACATTTGCGAAGCGATTCAGAGGTAATTCATATATTCTTACTCTGAAAGAACTGTTAACTTTTGACATTATTTCACTGACATAACCAATGCTGAAAACATAGATTTTTATTTTCACACTTGAAGGATTTCGTAAGCTTATTTCTTATTACGACTGAAAACGGCCTTTGTTTATGTTCTTTCTGTTCTTGTGTTGACACTGAAGCCATCTAGTAATAAATGAATCAACTTTTATATTTTTGACACAGAAGCCATCTAGTAATAAATGAATCAACCTTAAGCTATCTAGTAGTAGACGAATCACATCACATGATCTTTCTACTGCCATGGTTAGTGTGTACGGTTATAGTTACTGTCTTTCACGTTTCGATGCAGTTTTTAAAGTGAGCTTTTTAGCATTTCAAAATGTTTGTTAAGTAGCATAATGTGGTAAAGCAGATTAAGTGTGTATTGCGCTTAGTTGATTTAACAATTTGTATTTTTTATTTCCTCAACACTTATCAATTCTTTTGATATCTGATTTTTTGAAACAGTGAAATCCATGTCCATTAGGAAAAAATCCAGGAAAATAGCATGATCCAGGTTGTTCTTCAATTGCAACCAAAGATAATCAAGGACAAATGCAAAATATCCAACTGAAATTCTCTTCATATTCGTGGTGTAAGTTTTACTGTAAGTTGTGCTGTAAAGTTTATACTAATTCCTTTTACTTCTTCTTTTGATTCTGATCAGAATTTTGGAAAATATTTTGTCCAGAGAACGGTGCCTTAAAAGAAAGAACTTTGGTTGTGATAATGTGGCAGTATAATTTGCGTGAGTGTTAGGTTTTTTTATGTTTTTGTTTGTTATGATTGTTTCTTATTTTAGTATAAGTCTTGATTTAGCTAGAGCATGGATCTTTTTAATTTTGCTGTTTAAAACTTTAAATATCTCTTGTTTACAAGGCTAGACGATGGCTTAGATCGTTTTTCATCAGTCAGAAAAAACAATAGTTTCGCTGTTTCAGTTTCTTTTATTTTACGCAATTCTATCGACATATAAGACTATCGGCAGTTATTACGTTAGATAATTGTGATAACTGACCGTAAGCTACAAAGCTCACTTGGTAGTCTCATGTAATTTGCTTGTCTACTTTCGGATTTAAAAAGAGTCAGTACTTAATTTAGTACTTATTTGATGCCCAAAAGAACTAACAGTCGAATATCAGATATTCGGGCAAAATCGTAATTTTTCCTGAACTATAGGATATGGCATAAGAAAACAATAAGTGCATATTTGTGATTTGCTGATTTGATTCAATATTTTTGAAGTGCTCTCCATTGTTTTTTGTTGATTTGTTTCTCAACGCATCGTTATTAATAAAATCTTACTTTAATCTCTTTTCAGGTGAATCCGTCGTCGCCTTTCCAAAGACTGACCCATCGGATGGTGAAACTGACGAGAGGATGCTGTAATTCAAGACTGATCAATTGTGTAGTTTTTAGATAAATTACAAGTTCATATCTGGGCTCCCTTCTTTTCTGCGGCCCCGTTTCCCTAACTAACCACTAACCAACGCCCGCCGGTGGTCACTCACCCGCTGTGAAACCAGGAGGAGGGGAGGGCTCTGGTCGAACGGGGACTTGGAAGGCGCATGATCTATATCATGAGTCTAACCCGGAAGCCTAGTAGTGACTAATCGCTCCCCAGTAAAACTTGCCTCGCACTCTTCTCTCCTCTTCCATTTCCAGGTAATCTCCCTGGATCTACGCCGACACTGCATGTGCGAGTTTTAGCAAGCAATCCGCCACCCAATTTGACAAAAAGTGATAGTTTGTTTTCACGGAAATTGCGTCAGACGGTTACAAAATTTCTAGTTCAACAATCTCATGTAGAAATTTGCATCTAGTCTATTGGTGCAAATTGCGATTCTTAAGCTTGATTAATTTATGTGATGTGTTAAAAGCTATTGTGAGTAGCCAATATTGAACTAATTCGCTTTTTCAGAATAATTTGAAGAGAGATCACAAGAAAATTTAAAAATAACAAAGTGATCTAAAACCAAAATATTCAGAAAAAGGCAAAAAGTGGATTAGTTCAATTATTTAGCTACCCACAATCGCTTTTAACACATCACCTAAATTAATCAAGCTTAAAGAATCGCAATTTGCACCAGTAGACTAGATGCTAATTTCTACATGAGATTGTTGAACTAGAAATTTTGTAACCGTCTGACGCAATTTCCGTGAAAACAAACTACCACTTTTTGTCGAATTGGGTGGCGGATTGCTTTCTAAACAGCCTCGCACAAAAAAAATTGTCTTGAACCGGACGCTCTGTTTAATGAATTTTTTATTTTGCAAGTGTTCAATTATATATATAGTTACATACATTTTATATACAATGCATTTTATTTATTAAAATTTAATTATACATATACAACAATTGTGTGAATGTTGGGTGTTTGGTGTTTGTGGGGTTTTAGGAATGGATGTGAGTGGATAGGTGGGATTGGATGTTGGTGCTTATGAGGTTTGAGGAATGGATGTGTAAGTGGAAGTAGGGAAGGTATGGACAGGAAGGTATAGGTTAACAACAGTTTTTATCACAAAGTACAGCATATTCATTATAAATATACCTCACTTCTTTTAGTAAATCATAACCACATACCCCACCCCAACTTCCTCCTCATTTCCCCATCCCGGACATGTTTATTATTTGTTTGACATAATCCTCCCCGTATTACTTTTTTTGTTTCTTATCAACATGTAAAAGGTAAACTGCATAGACACGAATAGCAATTAAACACAATATTGGATGTCACTTCTGTAGCACAAAACCAACACCTTGGATGCACAAGAAACAGCAACTTGATGCAGATATCTTTAACCACCATAGGCTGCAACAACACACCACCTTGGACAGGAACAGCAACTTGATGCAGATATCTTTCACCACCAAAGGCTGCAACAACACCACTGTTACATAAACATGAACCTATAAACAAAATAAAATTAATCTTCAGCATCATTGGAAATCCTGTACGAAACTAAAAATAATATGCTACATTATATCACTTCAAATATTCAACCCAAATATTATATGGCAACATTATCTTATACCTATCGTGGAAACTTAAATTAATAAATTTACATGAAACTAGATGACTAATTTAAGATTTAAATACAAATTCATTTAAACTTTAAAGGATACTCAACAATGGAACAAATAAACAAAACTTCTTTTGGAATTTGCCTTTCTTGCATACAACAAACTCCCCTTTAAAAAATCCATAACACAACCCTGAAGGAAATAGCTGTTGACTATATGAAATCCCAAAATGTTAAAACTAACCAACGGATGCAAAGCTTTATCACATTTTAATTGTAAAATCTAAACTGGATAAGATTGTCACCTTCAAATAGTGTATGTGTTCATGATGTTCACAGCAAAGGTAAATGTGACTTCCATGCAGCCTGCACGATTGGATGGAAGCCCTAGATTGGATGGCTCAAGTTCCTTTTATTAAGAGGCGCCTGCAATCAAACATTACAAATGTTATGATCCACATATATTTCAATCAGTTTAATTGTTAATTTTACCATTGTACAAGCAGAATGTTACTCAGCTTCTCGGCGTGGTGGACAGCATGGTTTCCAAGTCTTTCAGCATCAAAATTCGTCTACAAATAAAAAATGAAATTAAACACTTTCAGGCCACTTTCAAACATGCAATAGAATTTAATCGAATAAATTATACCAAGAATAATAGCAAGCTCACGAACCGCCGACCCAAACCAACTAAAACCCATCACAAATTCTAAGAAATGCCTAACAAGTAGCACTCTAGTTAATTAAGATAACATCAAAACCCCAAGCAAATAAAAATGGCGACTCTTTCTCTCAGAAGTCAACCTCATGATTCAACTAACAAAGAACCAAGCAGGTAGAGGCTAAAGGGCTAGCCTAGGCCCAACAACTGAACTGAAGACAAACCTGGCCACAAGATGTCATCTTCAGTGTCTCAGCCAACAACATGGTGCCAACAACAATAACAATTTTTAAAAAATTATTACGACTAAATCCATTAAGGGAACTTCACACTTTGATGGGTGGACCAATTTATACCAAATTCGTCAATCACTTCAATCAGGCTCTGAGAAGAGCGACTGATTTGGAAGTGGAGGACACGGAACCAACTGAAATTTACTTTTATTTCATCTTCGCTCAACGCCTTCGTATCGAGAGTCTTGCTAAAATTAGAAACAAAAATAACAAGCAGAAAAAAAAAAATTGACACTCACGCACTATTGTTACGCAAGATTGTTGAAGATTGCAACCGCAGTTCTTTCTTTTGAGGCGTCATTCCCTAGAATATTTTCCATACATCTGATCATCACCTAAAGAAGAAATAACAGGAATTAGTATAAACTTTACAATAAACATACACCACAAATATTAAGAGAATTTCAGTTGGATATTTTGCCTTTGTGTCAGACGTCAGTCTAAATTTACTTCATTTAAAACTGTAATAGATGAACAGTCTGGATTATTAAATATGTTTTCCCACATGGACTGTTTAACTGTTAGAAGAAATCAGACATTAATAGCTATTTTTCATGTGGGAATAGAAGTGGAGGAAATTTTAAAAATACAAAATATTAAATCAACAATAAGAAGAATATCGTCAATGTAGGATACAGATGACAATAGATACCATATGATTTGTGTTTTTCTTTTCTCCAGGTTCAGTTAACACTGACTTTAACTGACGGAACTTTCAATTTGCTGGCAATACCAGCATGACTCACTTAATTCACTAGGCATACAACTGTTAGCAGGAGAACAGCTAAGATCTTTCAATTCATATTTCACATGGATTAGCCCTACTTAGAAAGAATACTTTGATCTACAATATTTGTAGAAAGATGCATTCTTCTTTTCTTCAGGTTCAATTTAAATACTCACTTTAACTGAGCCAACTTTGAATATGCTTGACTTTCATGGAATCTACAAGACAACGACCGATGAAAATTGTCAAAGCTTATCTGCTTTACAACATTATGCTACTTAACAAACACTTTGAAATATTTAATAGATCACGTTATAGATTAAGTACTGCATCGAAACGTAAGACACAACAGCAACCATGAAGGGACTACCAGCTGTACTTCATGCACTAACAATGGAGCCATTGTTGTTATTAAACTGCAGTGGCACCTGGTGATGGATTTCGAAACTTTTCCGCTCAGTACAAAAGTTAAATGTGTAATAAAAAAAGCGTCGGATTGAAAATATTGCTGACGAATTAGCAACCAGAAATGCTTTTTAAACGTAAGTTCATTAGGGTTCTTCGCAAAAAAAAAATTGCTCAGTCAAAATGTAGCCTGATCGAGCGGTCGAGCCTGATGGATTCGTTTTCCAAAAAGCCTGTAGGGAAATGTTCAAATCCCAGGTTGTATTACACGATTACCTTGACAACACAACACCTCAACACGAAAATTGAACAATGATCTAAGAAAAAAATAAAAATCGTGCAGACGATTCAATTTACAACCACAAATTCAAGAGTCAAACGTAAAATGACTAAAATCTGCCTTCGACAAGGCACTGTTAAGATAGCGGGGTATTGCATTAACATTAACTCACCAAATTTTACAACCAAATTTTTAAATAATTTTAACAATTTCATGGGTTTAGTTTTCAGTTAAAATACAAAACATAGTACTTTTTAAGCAACAAAAAGGTGACGAGTCGACAGCAGTAGTTCCTCAAGGACGCTGTCTTGGCAAGTCACGAGGGTCCTAGGTATACTGAAAGATAAGACGGACAGCCAGAGATCAGTTGCAGTTAAGCTTCTTTTAATTTCTTTTATCTCAAAGTAAAAGTAACACACATAGATAAAACTCTTTTTTATTGGCAACCTGCAATCGCTTCGACACTTCGATTGACACAATACACAGGACATTGTAACCATCAAATGCGTTTTCAGTTTCTTTTTTGAAATCTTCACGGTAAGATACTTAAAAAAAAACGAAAAAAAAAACAGGTTTCTATACGCGACACGATAGCAATTATTGTTATTTTTCAGATGGCAGCAGACTAGCGAGGATGAATTTTTTCAATTATAGTTGAACAAAAATGAATTATGGCACGCATATTTAACATTTATCAGTGGATTAATCAGTTGCGCTGATCAAACCATGATTTATCACACTGACAAATTTTTCCGTCGATTATTGCTAGTAATTTTCTTCGTTCATTGTCTTATCAGAAACGTCATCGTTGGATAGCGTGGGGAACGAGGAAGACGACTAATCTCTGCAAGAAAATAAGCTAGTTGGATGTGCAAACCGATTCCATTTCACCCAAGCCATCACCAAGCTTACGGTTCTCGTAATAAAAGAATGTAATCAGCGAATCATTTCCATGTACTTTTGCTTGTGCTTGGTGAGCATTTCGGTTACGGTCACCAGTTTCTTGATTGTAAGCTGCCGAAAAAAAGAAAGAATTAAAATTATGGCGGCGTTACGATGAGTTAACTGTGTAAAATGTAGCCTACCTTTGATTTGGCCATCAACTGCAAATCTTTTAAATGCGTAACACAAATGTGGTGCAATGTACCCAAGTCTCTAGCTGGATCTCCTCGAATACCGGCGTCATCCGATTCAGGTTTTTCGTCAACACTCTAGATGTATACAAGTTGTTAAGATCACTAATAAGGCTATGTTTGAATAAAGAGTCCAACCGAGAGGAGGTCCAAGTAGTACACCATTCGTTCCTTGTTCTTGAGTATGAAAGGGTTGACCACTTCCATGTAAGGCTCCTTGCCACCGAATTCGACAAGATTGGCTAGATTCTGAAGACATTTGGCCACCATAATGAGCGAGCGAGACGCATTGTGCGAGGGGGTCTCAGCGATGAGGTTAAAATTGCGAGGGTTTAGAATGGCCGGGCACAGAAGACGAAGGAAAATGAAACCGCTGACAACCCGAGTGCGAACCAGTCGCTCTTGAGGCCATCGCGACCTTACCTTTTTCTGCAAACATTTGCAGATGTATCGAATTGTCCTAAATTGACAAAAAAAAACTTGTTTCAGTATCGGCCAAACAATTTGCGATGAATTTGATGACGAACTTAGGACAGGCTTCAGCAGACATCAAGATGGACTCCGTAATTTCATCCAAAATCAGAAGAAGAAACTCGGCATTTGCACATGCATCACCTCCGGGGTCCATTTTGGAGGGATTCAACTAGATAGTTAAAAAGTCATATTAACATCTCCACTAGAAATTGGATTCTATGCATTTCGGATTACTTCACAGGATTGTTTAGCTTCCATCAATTTATGAATTGTTTCACTAACGGCAGCTATCAAGAACGGGGTGCAAATTGATTTCATGTAATGATCCATCAATGTTGTTGTCAAGGAGGCAGCTCTAAACAAAGTTGATGTTTCTTCTTCCTTGTCAATTTCGGCATCATTGAGAGTCTGAAGTAAGTCAGCTTCCTTACGCTCATGCCTGTAAGCCAAAAGATTATAAATCAATACATACTTGTAAATGAAATGATTAAAATTCAAACCTAAAAACTCGCAGCAAAGACGTTGCCAGTGGAACGCGGTCCAAATGGCATAAATCGGCCAATGCACGCACAGCCTCCAATTGAGGATCAAGCAATAATTCTAAAAAATGACCAATGTTTTAAATTCGTCTTGATTTTAAGGTAGAACAACGAACCTTTAAGAGGGGAATATTCTTCTTCCGGCATAATCAGATCATGCAAATATCTGGTGCGCAACCTTATGGTTCCCCATTCACCTACCGGTGTCATCCCAGAGAGATTGTACCTGGGACATTAAAAATTTATGTTGTAATAAAGTAAACGAAACAAACTAAGCCTGATGTACCATTCTTCTACTTCGTCGCCGTTACTTAGGTTGGAGAACTCGACCGTTAGTTCTGCAACTTCAGAATCTTTCGAACGTTTTCCCTTGTTGCAGATGGTTAGAGTTAACGTCAGTACATCCGGCGGAATGTCATCGAGCAAGAATTCTTGGTCCCAAACTGGATCAGGTCCGTTGAAGAACCTTGTACGAGCCACTTTTACCTAAGTTTATAGAAAGAAATAGTTTACTTTGAAAAACAATTGCAGATATTAAAAAAAAAAGCATTTCACACCTGATTGAGTGCAATGACGCAATATGGATTTGGGACCAGTCGCTGGGGCAAGCGATGGGCTTCCAAGACTGTCAAATGAAGACAACGAAGTTCTCGAAGACGATTAATTTTAGGGCTTCGCGCAACCTGTGGGGCGCAGAGCGGCTTGAGCGCGGCGATCCATTCAGTTGCAGACTCGGCATTGGGTGCTGCAAGGTAAGTCACCGTTGCTAGACAAGGCAGAGCTCGCTCAACTAGCTGCATGCAAAAGCTCCGATCAAACAAGGAATCATGAACCTAAGTTTTTAAAAAGTCATATTTAAAAACTTGTGTAAGATATCCAATAAATATTGAAAGGTACTTGATATAGGTAGGAACAAGAAAGATCAATGAGTCCGCGAGGTTTGGTGCGCTTTGGATTGTCAAAAAAGTAAAGGCGGTCTTCGCCGTTGTCGCTCTGAAGCACAAAATATAGGCTTTTCCACTTTTTATTCTTTTCGCTCTTCTTATAAAGGTATCCCTGCATGCGGGCGTTCATAGATTTTTTAACGCCCGTTTGCTCCCGACATTCACGAAGTGTGGCGTAAATCTTTTCGGCGCATGATGAAACATCTCGTATTGGGTCGAGGCGTAAACCTGTGCTGGAGGCACCGCCATCCGTTACCGATCGAGAACTGGGAACGAGCATACCCAACGTGTGACCTGTTTATTGGAAGATATTTGAAATGGTAAATTGCACATCAGATTGCATGTAAAGATATCTTACCTTCAACAATTTGCTCAGTCTTATAGCGATTGATGACAGCGTCGAGGCAGTTAAATGTTCTTCCTCCCATTAAATAGCGAACACCCTTTTTTTCAATTCGGAAGCGCTGGATTTGGTTGTTTATGTGGAAGAAAAGGGAGTAATCACCAGGGGAATTGTCACTGGGTCGTACTAGAAAACTGCCAGGGCCAGCTGCAAATAAGAAATGGTATTAACGGATTCTATTTGCGAGATTACGGGCAAAAAATCCAAGTACCTTTAACGAGCATATCAACAGCCTCCTCCTTGGTGATGTTGTCATGAAACCAGCTAAACACCTGATTAGGGTCAATGGTTTCGTCGATATTTTCGACCAGATCTTGAAACACCAGGCCCTGCTCACCGGTACGATGTGCCGTCACCCACAGCCAGCCTTCGCCCATGTCGTTGTGTACGAAAAATATGTCACCCTTATGAAATCTTAAAGAGAAAATTATTCATATAAATCAGTGAGCTTAGAAGCAGTTCAAGAAAATTCAATAGAGCATATGCTTACGTTAATTCATCGGTATCAGGCATTCTTGTGTAAGGAAGAATGGCCACAACCTTCTTTTTATCGTTGACAGGTTCGGGAGGAGGCACAGGATGAACCAGTCGTTCTTTCTTCAGCAGATCAGCACAGCTTGTATAGTAACCGACTAGTTCTGACAGAGAATCGAACTGCCGTCCACCAATGTAGAAGTCACCGCACACTGCCGACACTCTAAAGTGATTGACGCCCGTTCTACCCAAGTATGAAAGCACGTATGACCCGGGTTTTCGGTCCGATTCTCGAACTAAGTAGGCTCCCAATTTACCAAAGTCGCGTAGTCGACTTTCTGAGCCAAATCTGTCCAATCTCCCATGATACCATCTATAAAAAGAAAAGATAAAAACAAACATGTTATTAAGTTTCACAGAACGAAAAAAATTTCCTTCATAAATGGTTTGTTGACATTACTGAAAAGTTGATAAATGAAAGGTATGATGCTGGGTAAAAAGTTACAACAATTTTGACTAGGTGAAACGATCTATAGTACATTTTTAAATCTGGCATTTTCTCAATGTTATTCAATCTTAATTTTATGTTTTATGGCTTTCTTACAGAAGACGTGACAGCTAATCGCAGTTGAACAGTTCAACCTAATCAGATCTTGGTGGTAAATATAATGAATTTGTTATGACACAACTAAACAATAACTGTAACCTACTCTGTTTCTGGTGGGGCAACGAGAGCAACATAACCGTCGATGTCGTCCGTTTCCGCTTGTGATGAAGCGAAAGGATCGAATTCTTCGACACCCAAATCGACGTTATCATCACTACCCGTGCTAGGAGATGCGTGTAATTTTTCCTTCTCCCTTTCGAACTTTGGTTCCTTTTCCTTCGTGGATGACGAGCGGCTTACACCGAACGCTCCTCTTATGAAGTCCGCCATCACGAAAACTAATTTCTCCCACTACTGACATTTAGGGCCATGTTGTCACGTCGTTCTAATCCCGACCATCTCTAATCAACGGACAAACTAGCCTTGCTCAATGCTCTCTATCATAATAAATATTTCTTATATTATCTTTTAACAGCATTAATGTATTTCTGTATTATTGCAAATAACTGGGGTGGTAGACTAATTCTAACTGTATTGATTATAGGATTCACTTACAATTTTTTGTCATTGCATTATTACATTAAATGAGTTCGATTTCTCACATTTCGTTGCCTAGCCAACTAAACATGCGTGTTTATCCGGTTTAACGGGTTTATCTTTCTTCGTGATTTCGTCATTTTCGTGTTACTTCTTTGCAATTTGGTCATTTGATTTCATCAATTTTTTAAATTTTCAGGAATTTCTAAAAGTTCAGCTAATAGAAATTTTCCCCATTTTAAATTATCCAACTGTGATAAATTTGTAAAAAAAAGAAAAAAAAGAAATCAAATCCTGTCGGTTTGGCAACCCTTTGAATAACATCAGTTGCCTAACCCAAACCCATTGAAATCATGTAAACACCAGCAGCTGAGTGTGTTTGACTTTGTGTGCAAAGTCCACTGCCACATTTGCTTTATTTTAGAGAAGTGTTGTAAAAGAATGTGAATTAAGATGTTACGAAAATTTACCGTGCTTTTTACCAAGTATCCTATTTCGAGAGGCATGGTTGTGTATGCAATTTTATGGCCCAGTTCAGATTTATGTCGTCAACTGGCAACTAGTGGGATTAAAAAGGATAAAACGTATAATTTCTCTTTACAGCATACAAACCCTATTTAGCACATTGAGGAAAATTTTTGTTAAGTTTGTTTAGTACATAACATTAAAATAATTAATTTTTAATTAAGTGGATGACATTTTATTTTATTTTAGGACTCCTGTTGATTTACCGAGACTGGCCAGGTTCTCTTTATTTGGAACTTTATGGGTTGCTCCTACAGTGTTCACCTGGGTAAAGATATCAAGTAGGCTTATTCCTGGATCGAGCCTACGGGTAGCTGCAATCAAAGCAATATTAGAACAATTTACATATGGTCCTTTCAGCATCATTTCCTTTTACTTTGGAATGAATCTACTAGAGGGTAAGAGCAGCAATGAAGCATGGCACGAAGTTGAAAATAAATTCCTACAAACGTGGAAGGTAACCAGATAAAAAATCACTAAAAGTTACAGAGAATCATTATATTTTTTAAAAATGTGCAAATCTATTTCAGACTGGAGTAAAATTCTGGCCTGTGGTTCAGACTTTCAATTTTGCACTGATACCTGAAAGGAATAGAGTAGTATTTGTTGGTTTGGCAAGTTTCATCTGGACTGCGTATCTTTCATTCATGGAAGCTAGCTCATCATAGTACAAAAGGTCAAACCTTGTGCATTTGTAAAATCTTGCACAATTCACACACACCAAGTGCAGCAAAGTCAAATGTTTTTACAACGTCCGTAAACAAATATATTAAGAAGCGCTAATTTCGGCTTTCTGTTTATTTCCTCATTTAAAAAAAAAAGAAAACGAACAACAAACATCTTAAGAAGGATAATAGAAAAGCACTGTCGGTATTTAAAAAAAAATAAAATAAAATATGGCAGAATCAGAATTTTCAATTGTTGTATCAAGGTCCATGGGTTTATTTTTTAGAGTAAAATGAAAATTTGTAATTGATGTAATTGAATGATCTCGATATTGAGCGGATTCAACCAAGAATGTCAAGGAAACTAATATTTAGTCAAACACTAAATTACCAGCCGCCATAATATTTTGCGGATCAACGGTACTTTTAATGGAATGGAGAACGTTGATAGCATTGGACGTTAAAATGGAAGGCAACCACTTTTTACGAATTTTCCCAACGCCGTGATGGTGCGACAAGGAGCCTCCGGATGCCATAATTTCATCGCGAGCAATAATCTCGAGCTCTTCGTAGACTTCTACGGCCTGCAGCATGCTCATGTTTCCATAGTTAAAGCCAAAGTAGAAATAAATGCAAGCACCAGCATCGTATACTTGAGTGACTCGAGCCGAAATAAACGAGTGCGAAAATTTGCGGTCTAGTAAAAACACAAAAAAAGAACAACCTCGATGTAGTTAAAATACACAAAACATAAAATGATAACAGTAGTACCAGCGCATTCCTTTTCCAAACGGCTTTTTGTGTTGTTAACGACATTAACGACACGGTCCCATGGAACTGACGTCTCAAACGATTCCGCAACAACGCCATAATCCAGTCCAATATCCTATAAATAGAACAAGCGCGTCCACTTTAAGTACTTCAAGTCACAACGCGAAATATGACATTTACCCTGATGTAAGCGATGGCAAAAGTCAGTTGATAGCCTCGCTTTCCGTTATGTTCTCCAGCTGGAATACCCTGAAATTCAATGCCTATGCCAGTCAGTTTCTCTTCTTGAATGGCCACTTCTTTGACTGTCCCTTCCATGACAATCGTAGCGACACAAATCTTTTCAATGTCTAATCCTTTCAAACGAGTCAGGTAAAAGTTCTTGAGGCCGTCGACCATTAGGCCGAATGGGCCTTTTGAGGGTCGCAGTGCTTGGCCAAACTGGAACTGCTGGTTATCCATTAGACGCAAGGAAGCCGGCTGACAGCGCTATTGGAGAGGAAAATACGAATTTTAAAAAAGACCAAAAAACATGAAAATCAGATAATGACTTACATCGCGAGCAACTTGTCTCATAAATTTAACTCCGCAATCAAAATCTGGAAAGACGAATGAAGCATATTTTCGTACAGGTGGAACGGGGCGGATCTTTATAGTTACCTCCGTAACCACTCCCAGGGTTCCTGTTAATTTGAAATTGGATATATAGATGCATAATAAATGGCACAATTAAGGAAAGGAATCCACCTTCTGAACCGATCATCACGTGATTCATATCGGGCCCAGTAGAAACTCTTGGATAAGTTCCGCTGCTTCGCCATTCGCCGTTGGGCGTCACGGCTCGCAATGCAACTACCAAGTCTTCAATGTTGCCATAGCGGTTTTTCTTCATGCCTGAGGCTCTTGTGGCTACCCATCCACCGAGACTATTCGAAAGAAAAAATTGCTATTAATGTTCGAACTTGCGGTAAACTTAATGATCATATCAAATGAAAATGAGTAAATGAAGTACCTGGAAAATTCATATGAATCAGGTTCGTGCCCTGTAGTATAGCCTCTTGCCTGTAATCGATCTTCCAAATCTTTTCCAATAATTCCAGATTCGACATGAGCCACCAAATTCCCATCGTCAATCCACAAAATTTGGTTCTAGAAAAATTAGAATAAAAAAAATGAAAAATACCCAACAGATGGTCTGCAAAGTTATACCATCTGTGAAGTATCTAATGAGACTATCATTCTTTTTTCTCCATGTTTACAGTCCACTGCTCCGGTTACGTTCGTTCCTCCACCAATGGGTACGATAGCGACATTATGTTTAGATGCTAGGGTTATCAATTCTTCCACGTGAGAGTGACATTCTGAATAATTGAAAGATATTTTTAGTAACTAATTTTGATTCACAATTCTTTGGACTTCAAAAAATTCACCTGGCCAAACAACAACATCTGGTATCCTGAGGAACTGGCCTCCTCTCAAAAGGGCAATGTCATGCAATGTGTGTCCATGGGCACGAAAGAGCCTGTCCATTCCCTCAAAAGAGAATGTGATTTTGGTATTTTTCAAATCGCTGACAAAGCCTATCAAAACAAAACTTTGATCAAGAACAGAATACGAAAATAAGACAAACAGGTTTACAGTACCTTCGTTCACAATTGGGGGTGGATAACTTGGTTCGCCTTGAGGGTCCTTCTTTTTCGAAGGATCAACACCAATTGTAGCGTAAGCCCAATCAAAGAAGTGTGGAAGATCAGCACTGGCAATCTCATATCGACTGCCACTGAAAGTGAAAACATATTTTGGATTTCGTTCCGTCCCGAGATTGTGCAAAACGAAACCGGAATCTTCGTAGCCCCATCCATTCCATCGTAGCAATTCTTGACGCTTTTTCGGTATAGAGCTTGGTACTTTAGGGCCTGCTGCCTTTCCATCTGTGGGTCAACAAAAAGTCGATAAAGATAGTGGAAAGATAACATGTTCAACGAATTCCATTATGCGGCATATCATACAGTCATACGAACAAAGACCGTATAGGGACAACTCAAATAATCAATAACTCGTGTGTCATCAGACAGTATAAGTTGTCACTTGGCAAATAGAAATGTCAAAACTGGTTTTTCGTCTGCAGTCTACAACTGTTCTAAACACACGTTGAGAAAAGGTAACATGAACCGAGTAAAAAACCGATGCCAGATCGAGTGAAATTACACCGGCAAACAAATGACATTAGCAGCAAAAAGATTTTCCCGATGAAACATTTGGCAAAGGTAAACCGTACCGGAATCTCTGGAAAGATGACGGTGAATGACAGCCAAACGATCAGCACTCGAGTCGGCCATTTAAGAATAACAAAATTTTTGTTCTGTTATGTTAGCGGCTGGAATACGGAGGTTCAAATCGAACTAAGCGCCCTCCACAACTTGAAAATCCAGTCAAGCAAAACTACAATGCGATCACGTTTGCAAAAAAAAAAAAAAAAACTAAATCGATAGAAAATAATTAAAAAAAGAAAACTTTTGAAAAAATAACTAAGACGATGAAGATTCCCCAACCGCTTGGCGGTCGGTGCAACGCTCAACTGAGAGCTTCTAAACAACACACGCACACTCGGTTTTTACCATGTCCCCAATCCCCACCCCTCCTCCTCTTTTTTTCCGTTTCTCTTTCTTTCTATATATCGTATATATTTAAGGTGTTCTGAGTGGGTTCCTTCTTCTTCTTCTTATCACTTCTTGCCAGAGTTCCCTATCCAAACCAACCACCATCACCCTAAAGCTCACCTTTTCACAAGATATGAATTGTGTGCATAGTCTCTGTACAAACAAAAACCTCAACCAATAGAGTCCTTATAATCAGCAGAAAAAGCTAGAAAAAAAAAACAGAATGAAACCTTGCTGGGCAGGTTTTTTGGGAATATAAATACCATTTTTGTCTACACGCTGTCTGTCTGTATGTAGGCTATTCACCTGTCAACGATTTTTTTTTTCCAGGTAAGAATTGCTCGTTGGACCGGTGCTCCAAGCCCGTAAATAATCAATTAACCGAATAAATGGGTTAGAAGTGATGGCCGCGCCTCATTGGCCATGCGATAAATAATTCGCGTAACATATTCGAATGATTTGAAAACACTTCTTGGAATCAGGCTATAAATACATATAACCTTATTCTGGATGTGATCCAACACTCCACGTGCGTATTGATTGCTGGGTGTGGTTTCTTTGTCACTTATTTCGATGACATCAAATTTTCTATTTATATAACGTCTCAACCGGTTTCAACCGTCTTCGTCCTTTTGAAATTGTCGGCAACTTCCTCTCGGTGAAATCGGTTTGAAGATAAAACCATAAAACAAGTGGAATTATGATGATTATTACGCTGCGATAATAAAAGTTTGATTCGTCTACAGAGATAAAAAAGAAAGTCGTGCGTATCAAGCTCGGTGAACTGTAAATTTTTGTATTTTTTTCAGCTCCCTGGCCAGCAACGAAACAAAAACGAATGACTATATAATTATTATTATTGCCGGGGGATGGATGATATGGTTCACGGATATGTACATTTTCTCTCTCCTTTTCTCATAGTTATAGTGTCAAAATGTTGAAATTGTAATTAGACGTCCGCTTGAAATGGATATAATGTCTACCAACAGACGGCTGGCAGGCACAACGTATAGAACGCCATTATTTATACATTCGGGAGTTAAACTCCCGGTATTATAACTTCTGTGTCTAAACACTTTCTTTTGCAAGATGTTTCTTTCGCTCAATCGACCAAATCGATGTCGACTACTGGAATGCTGTAAAAGACTGATGATGGTGTATATACTATATGGATATATAAGAACAAAAAAGACAGCAGACCGGACGAACGATGGTCTTATCGATCACCTTGCGGCAGTCGGAAATCTCTCAGTCACTCACACCTATTTCCCTTGTGCCTTCTTTTGTTTTTATTGCCCTTCAATATAAAGTCCAATAATAATATGCATAAAACTAAATACAAAGATTTTATGCCTTTTACAATAAATACTTTGAACATGTTTGAAAAATAAAGAAAGTTTTTTTACGTTGGGAACTGGAGGCCTTTTTTACGCCGCCATATCAAAAGTTACTCAAGTTTTTCGGCAGGTGTAATCCTGAAATGATGTACAATCAAAGTGAAATTTCTACCTAGGAAAATAAAATACTCACCGTGACGTTATTTTGAAAACGGATCATAATTTCGCGCCACCATGTTATTTTATTTTCAAACTTGATTCAATTCCAGACAAGAGCATTTTCTTCGAAATAAATCATCGGGAAAATTACACTGTAAGAATTTTAAGAATGATAAATCACCAGAAAAAATTGGTAGCTAGCTACTTAGAATAGTTCAAGGTTTTTCTGTGTTGGATTTCAAACCTACAATCTGCGGACAAAAACAATGGAAAGCAATTTTCAAAAGTCCTTGTATGGATTACAATAATAAACCCCTGTTCCCAAATCCGCCAATGTAATCCACTCTCAGAGGGACATTCCCCATTCTCTTCTTTATGTACAGATAAGTAGCAAGGGATAGAGGGCAAGAAGGCTAAACACATCTAAATTCTCCAACAATCGAGAAGAATGTTATGGGTCATTTCGACTCTGATGAAACCAAAAAATTTGGGTTTTAAAAAGATGAATTAGAGTGAGGCAATTTTTGATTGACAGACGTGTTTTCATGAACCTTCGAATGTGAAATAAAAGTAAAATGGGAGAAAAAGAGAAAGGGATGATGATGAAAAAGGTCAAATTCCGCTAGTTCCCTCGCACTCTCTCTCTCTCCCTCTCCCTACCGACTATCATAGGGAAAAACACAACTGTGACTCTCTCAGTAGTGAATGTTTTTCCCCTCCAGGCAACACACACACATTCGAATATTGTTTTCTCCTTCAGCTATGGCGTGTGTGTGTGCTAACCTCCAATTTGAAATCAAAGAATTCGATTGCTAATAATGAAAACCAGTTGTATGAACCAGACACAGGCGGTTTTCGTCTTATAATCCAACCTATACTACTGTTTGTTATTTCATTAGTTTGTCATCAAGCGTAATAAAATAATGTTGTATTAGATCGATGTCACCTGCGGCCAATAATAAAAATTATTACGTCACGTTTCCGTATTGTTCAAAATTGAAACGTCAGTGATGTGCGTTGTGGCCTACTTTGAATGGCCTGCCGCACAAATTTTCTTCTTTATATATACAAAAACGGAACCGAAAAGAACACGATTTTGTGCCGGGAGTGAGGGGGCTTATCAGCCGGAGGCAAGAAGAATTTTTTGACTAGATGTGCGTTTAAGAAAGAAAGAAAGAAAAACCTGAGCCGTTAAACCACA
Organism: Daphnia pulex; assembly: GCF_021134715.1. Taxonomy (NCBI): domain Eukaryota; kingdom Metazoa; phylum Arthropoda; class Branchiopoda; order Diplostraca; family Daphniidae; genus Daphnia; species Daphnia pulex. The sequence goes on from NC_060017.1 coordinate 5,945,069, forward strand.
CACAAAGCTCGTCACTATATAGGACTGTAGGTGCTGTCTGACCTAAAGGCCCGTAGGCAACTGATGAACTTTTCCGAGGCATTTCCGCTTTATGTAAATTAGGCGGCTTAGAAAAACGGCCGTCATTTGATGTAAATTCAAATGACGCGCTAAAAATAGAAGTGGCTGAGAATGACATGAATTACCTGTCGTCGTTATCAACAGTTGATTTACCGAAAATGCTCTTTTGTCTATTGTTGACGCTATTATAAGTTCTATTAAAGTAAAAAGACGAGAAAATCAAATGAATTCGATTTTCTTAGCATGCAGGTCAAATTGGCTTATATAAGCAAAAAAAAAAGTTACGTAACTCTTGAATAGCCGCATTGAAACAGCTGGCGGCCAAATTCCGTCACTGAGCGCACAATTCTTTTAGGGCTCTCTCCCGCTCCTCAATATTCAAAATACTAGTTTTACAGTTGATTGTGCCCTTTCTTTTTACGTGAGCGGCAATAATCTATTTCCCTAAAATGGCGATGAACTGGAATTTAAATAAAAAAAAAATATCGTACCCAATGCTATGATATAAACATAAAAGGGAATCAGAAGGTCCGCTGCCTGCAAAATAGCATAAGCTATACGTGTCAGGCTCCAGAGATGGCGTTGCGGCCGATAAGTTCGGAAATGTCATGAAGTACACTGTTTACTTCACGACATCTGTTCCAAGAATGGAAAATAGAGAAACAGTGGGGGAAAATTCGAGGATATGTTTCTTGCTTACCTTCACACCGCAGGTATCCATTAATCATACTATTTGAGTATTTGATAACAATAATGAAAATCCTAGTCTTGCAGCGCCATCTTTGGAGCTTCCCAGGCTAGCTCAACTCCCCAGCGTAAACGTGAGTGTGAGTGATTTACCCAGGTATAAAAAAGTGCTTACATAACAATGCTTGAAACTACGAATTAAGGAATGGAAATCTGACATCTAGCAGTCAAAGAATGAACTAGCAATGTTTACCTGGGTTTCTGGTGAAAAATAACCAATGAAGGAAAATTGATATAAATAACACCCTAAACATTTTACTCGATTGATAATTTGATTTAAAACGACAAATCTTTGTTTCGGTTAAAATAAAATATGGCTCTAGTCGACAAAACAAAAGTTAATCAGCAAGTATTAATTTCATTTATTGAATTGCCATTGCTCTATTATGTACAGGCCGCGCGCTTTCAACGAAATATAATGCGAGGTGATTTAAAGAAATGGATGTCTAGGTTTTTGGTAAAAGATGAATCGTATGTACAGATGAGGGATGGATGGGTCAATTGTTGGCGTGAAGAGATCTTCATGAATGAGAGTTTGTTTTCTTAAAAATCAAGGGGAACAATTCAATTGAAGCTGGCGAATCGGTTCGATCTACTTTTTAGCAACGGCTTTCTTGGTGGCGGCTTTAGGGGATTTCGCGGCTTTGGCGGCCTTGGCTGCGACAGCCTTCTTGGGTGCGGCTTTCTTGGGAGAAGCAGCTGGTTTGGCCACTTTGGGCTTTGGGGCCTTAACGGCTGCCTTCTTCGGGGAAGCGGCTTTCTTGGCTGCGACCGGTTTCTTGGCTGCAGGAGCAGCGGCCTTTTTAGCGGCGGCCGGTTTGGCAACCTTGGGCTTGGCAGCGGCCGGTGCGACTTTCTTGACGGCCGTCACCTTCTTGGGAGAAATGGGCTTCTTGGCCGCAACCTTGGGCTTCTTGGCCACTTTAGGCTTCTTGGCAGCGGCCGGTTTGACTTCCTTGGCCACCTTCTTTGGCTTCAAAACTTCAGGGGACACACGGAAAGATCCAGCAGCGCCAGAGGCACCCTAAACAAATTCGAAAAATAAAAATTAAATAAAATGTTTCCACAAAATTTAGCGAAAACGAAATTTACCTTGGTGTTCACAAGAGTTCCGGCGGTCATGCCTTTCTTGAGGGCATTCTTCACGCGAATATTGGCAGATTTGGGATCAGTGCCGACCTAATTGATTTAAAAACAAACGATTATTAGATAATTGTTAATGAACAAATGAAATAATAAAAATAAATTACCTGGAAGTTGGCGAGGATGTACTTGAGGATAGCCTGGCGGGAAGATCCTTTGCGTTCCTTGAGTGCAATCACGGCCTGGGTGACCATCTCGAGGTAAGGAGGATGAGCCGATCCAGCGGCCGATTTGACGACCTTCTTGGGCTTAGCGGGAGAAGCCACTGCCTTGGCGGGAGAAGCCACTTTCTTGTCGGCAGCCGGACGAGTCCTCTTCGCGGCCGGAGATTTGGCAGCCTTTGATGTGGTTGCCTTCGCGGCCTTCTTGGGCTTGGCTGCGGGAGAAGCGGCAGCAGCGGCGGGCTGTTCAACGGTTTCGGCAACAACGTTTGTTTCTTCGGCCATCTTGGAATTGCTGAATCAGGTGGGGAGAGAGAGAGAGAAAACGTGTGGTGTGTACTCGGTGAGTGCGTTATCCTGACTGGAGGGGGGAGTCGCCTATATGTAGTCGGGTGGCGGACGTTTCAGAATGAACGCCCAAAACTGAGGCCCTTTTTCTCTAAAACCGGGGACAGCCAGGAGGACTGTGCTTTGCGTTCGGCTTTTACCAATTGTTTCGTCAACTTTTAATCATCGCATCAAATTGAAAAAAACGCCATTTAAAAGATCACGTTCTCTTCTATCGGAATATGTGAAATCCAATTCTTTTAAAAAATTTCGTCCCATCCATAGTGGCTGGATTCGCTCGTCGGTCCCGTCACGTTTTGGCAATGCTCTTCAATTAATTATCACCACCTGTTATTTTTCTAGTAAATCATTATCAAAATACCACCACTCGATTCAGGAGAGAATTCTCTATCAGAATCTGTTGGTTGCAGATTTTTACGAGCATTAGGCGAATCTGTAAAAATCGATAAAGTTGAACAAGAAACACAAAACGACGGTGGCTCTTCGCGCGCGCGCTGAGCCCATCTTGTTTTCTTCCACCCGATGGTCTCTCTCACTCGATTCTTTTTCACAATTTTACCTACGAAAACGTTGCAGAAACGAATAAAAACTTACATCTAAAGAATCTGCATGACAAGAAGAATCTGCCAATGTCAACCAAAATTCGAATCGAGCTCGTTTTAGTGCTCAATTCTATGAGCGAAAATTTGCATCGTTACTCGGCTTGGGCACAAACGAGTCGAAACATTTTCGTCAGCATTTCGTTCGTTTCCTCTTCTCGTCAGGACACTCGTTGATTTAATCCATCAAATCAAAAGATTTTATTTTTATATTTATCAAGTTAAAAATAATACTGCATTACGTTTAACCTTTGCATTAACTGAAAATTAATTGCAGAAATCGTCATTTTTGCAAGCGGAATTACCCGTTGAGAGTACAGAAACTCGACTCGGTGAAAATGCGTCGAACCGATTTGAAACCGAAACGACCGTTGGAGATTCGTAAAATACTTCAACTGCAATTTACTTAATTAATCGCCATCTTATTTGATTGATAGTTTACATCATTCGATAGAGAATTTTCACGTGATCATGTTCCCAGTCATCGTCACGTGAATTTCCAATTCTCTACTATGTTTAGCATTAATAAATCGCGATGAAGAAACGGCAGCTGAAGTGAGAATCCGAGTCGGGTCTATGATGGCCGCCCTCATGAACTGCGGACGCAATTTCCCCAAGTTTGACGTTGTAACTTTTCTGTTCGTTTCGACGTTGATTCGTCGACTTTTCCTCTAGCAAATTACATCAAACGAACCAGAAAGATTCGAGGGATCCGAATCTATAAATATTCTGACACCAAACTCGACATTTCGACTCTGAATTCTCATCAGAATTTGAAAACAGGCGTTGGCGTCGGTTGAGACAATGACCTCCTAGCGCGAGATATATTTTCTCATCGAGAAATTGGATTCGACTCTTTTATTTGTCTAGTCTTTCGTTTGCTTTCAATAAAAATTCGTGTCGTGATAAAGAAATGAATTAATGCGAATCGTTAAATAAGAAACGAGGCAACATTGGAATTTTATTTTCTAATTATTGACCGAGAGTGGAAAGACGGAAATAACCGTCGAGACTAGGCACAGCGTTGAGCTTGTGCGGATTGCATCGAGTAGAAATCTCGTGACGACGACGTGAAATCGTCTTTGTTCCAATTCGATTACTTAGGAGCTGGCTGATATGCTCCTTGTTTCTTTTTTTATTTTGGGCGTCAATGTCCCTCCATTTATTACTCAAGGATGCGTCAAAATATTCTTCTCTTGTAGACTCAATAACCTTGCAACATTTTCATTGAACGAAGGCTTGCGGGACTCGGTTAACGGGAATGGCATAGTACTATAATAGTACTACGTAACTTAGAGTGTGTGTGGGCAGAAACTGCAGAAATGAGGTCGAACCGAATCACGGTTTCTATATAAGAGTTGTGAGCGTGGACGTGATGCTAAAAACAAGTTTTTCCCTATGTTTTCATACATGTTCAATTCAATTTAGCCTCTAGTCTTTAACAAGTTTTTGGCCAACAGCAAAACGATTGTGCCCAGTTCATTATTCGCTTCGTGTTCTTGTAAAGAAAAAATCCCGTTCGATCTGGCTGCTATAACAAAATTGTCATTGTTAATGTTCTCATAATTTTCTCCAACTAACTGGAACATGTGCGAAATGGTTTAACATTTAAGAGTTCCAAATTTCTCTTGTTAAGGAGATTTAATTTATTTTTGATCCACGTTCAAGGATGTTTGGTAAACTTTATCTCTGCCTAAAATTTACTATCTTGTCGAGATAATGGTGTTGGTAGTTGCTACACTGCGTATACATTTTCCCGCGCCCGCCAAACAAAAATATTCCGTTCTTTTTCATCTTCTTCCTCCACTAGCGCCACTACTGTGCCTGCGGTTCGCCCAGAAGCTGGACAGCTTCCTTTCACTAACAACACAAAAGACTCACATGTTGTATATAGAAAAGATCCTCACAATCTGTCCCCCCTCGCTTTTTTTTTTTTGTTCCTGGCAGGTCTGCCAACTCATGTTTTATTCAATGATCGTTTTAATAGAGTTGATGGGCTATTCAACGTGAAAATGTCTCACGATCCAATTTACTACATGTACAGTATAATTAGAACTTATCAGGTCTTACTAAAAATAGAATTTTGCTTCAGTTATTGACTTTAGAACTAACTATTTTTGAAAAAATGGTTTAACGAACAAAACCAAAAATGGTAATTTTTAGTTGGGAATTTGGCGGGAATCATTTTACTGGGTTTGAAAGAAGAAATGGCGGGAACAAGTATGGCTTCATCAACTAGTTTGAAGCAGATGTTCAGAACCCCATTCGTACTAATCCTTTATCAGAATAAAATCCCAAGGTAATTTTCAGCGCGAAAAAAGAATCGAACCATTTGCATCAAACCTGGAAAAATCTATCGGTATCTTTTATAAATCCCCCCGAGGCTGTAAAGTTGATGCGCAGGTAATAATAACACGGAGGAAATGCTCTCCACAGGGGAAACGCACATTCCATTTCGAGGGCTCCGATTGGCCATTGAGGGAGACCAACATAAATTAGTTTTTTTTTTTTTAAAGTAACTGCCTAAATAGATGGTGGAAGTAACGAGAGTCAGGTGAGGGGGGTGATTCTTGGCGGGAAAATGCCACAATAGACCGGAAACACTGTCTAATTTGATGTTTTTGAATTGTAACCTTCATCAAACAAGTCCTGAAAATGGGCCGAAATAAAGACAAACTTTTTATTTTATATTGTAAAAAATTATTACACCTCAATTTGTTTGATGATCGCCCCCAATAGATTTTTACATGAGCAAAACTAGTTAGGATGAGGTTTAAAGCAAAAGCTCATCAAAAGAAGTCAACAAAAAAGTTCCAAGGATTGTGCTTTACAATCAAATAGAAGACATCACCAGTGATCACTAATTCATTATTACTTGTGATGACTCTGACCATTAACAGAAATGGAATCGATGCACATTTTTTTGGGGGAAATCAGACCTGGTAAAGCAAACCCAACTTTGCATCACAATGTGGAATGTGTTCATCTATTTCCTTCTGCGGGAACTATTGCTGGAGTGATTATCTCGTTGGAATTCGTGGAATGGTTAGTTTGTATCTGGATTGGAGGAGCAGCCGGAAGCACAACCGCAAGGCTTATGTTGTTTAGGCGCATCTTTTCAGTGGTGGATTGGAGTACCACTTGGTTATTGGATGCCAATTTTTCGTTTTCTTCTCCTGAAAAACGGAACTCATTAGAACGAATCAATAACAAACAGATGCTTAATCAAGCAAACTACGTCAATAATAATTTTAAAAGGGACACACACATTCAATGAAAAAGAATAGGAATCGCCTGAACCAAATGCTGACCTATTGAAGCTAAGAGGATCATTGAAGGATTTATCACCAAGTCTGTTAAAGCTGTCCACCATGTTTGCTGGTGGTGACGAATGTGGCAGCAAAAGGTCAAATTTGGCTTCAATTTCCTTCAAACTGGGCGGCAGAACAGTTTCAGCATGAGTTTCTGAATATTCTTCTTCCGCGTAGATGTTGGCAGCAGTTCCCAGAACGAGAATTCCCAATCCGCACACCAACAGTACCTGATCGACGGAGAATAGTTCATTTATTAGGATAATTGATTGATTAATTAAGTAGCATCTTCAAGACTCACCTTGGCGATCCAGCGTTCACCAGAGGTCGATGGAGCAACTTGCAGATAAATCCACGCAGGCGCCACGGAACAGACAGCAGTTCCTAAAGTGGCACCAACTAAACCTAAAACAAATTCTACATTCGGAATGCAGATACCTAAAAGGAAAATAATTGGAATAAAAGGAAATAATAGGAAAAATCTGTAAAAAAATTACCGATAATTAACGTGGCAACGACTATGATAAAAGTTAAAATTTTAAATCGGGAATCCGAAAGTGATCCGGTGGTTCCTCCCGACATACTAGCCTCCATCTGTTGATGAAGGGATTCCTTAATAGGAAATACAACAAATTATAATAATAGCTATTTTAGAAAGAACAAATCAATATAGTAACACACACACCCTTCCATAGACTAATGAATGGAAACTTGTCCTACAAGGCAAAACACACAGGGGGAAGCTCAAAATGATGGATAGCAGGAAACCAGCTTTCATCAAGTCAGTTACAAAGGAAGGCTGAAAACTTATAAGGATATTGCCTACAAAATTTTAATCGGTTAATTTCAAATTGAGCTTTACAAATAACGTTGAAACAGTTTTTTATAATACCAGTAAAGTGAGTATCTGCGAATGCTAGGTAGCCAGCTATTCCTACTCCCATGTAAATAAACGTACAGAGGTCAATGGCTGAAGATACCACTCGATCCATGGCTTTGAGTGAAGGTTCAGGTAGAGATTCGTACACCTCAAAAACTTGCCTGAAAATGTGAAACCCCAAAAAAGTAGCGATGGATAACTTATTCTGGACGACTATTGTCACTTACGTCTGGCATGACAGAGCCATCGAAAATATTGGAACACATTGAAGTACACCACCAAATCTCCACACTTCAATATTCGACGATATTCCCTCGGTGAGACCTTGGACTCCAGCCTCAAAGAAGGACTGAATAAAAAAACAAAAAAAAACATTCAATACAGATTTTTTATAACTCGCACACTTACTTGGCACAGCATATTATATATATATGTGCATGTATCTTCATTCTTTTATTAATCATTACCTTCAGGACCAACAACATGTACATGGCTACTGATACTGTGGACATAACATTCAATGTTTCAATATCTCTCAGGAGGCTGAGAGGTAATATGATGAACATGCTGCTACCTACATTGCTCCATGACATTAAAATGGTATTATAGAGAAATCTAATATTACATTACAGTAAAACACAAACACGTACCTGCCATGAGAAGTATTCGTGCTGAATGAAATGAATAATTCAGTCCTATTTTGTTTAATATCTCTGGACCAAGATCACCAAGCACGACCAAATAAGCAATACAGCAACCCATGTTGTAGCCTATGATACACACTTCAATCCATAGTTTTCCTAGTGGCCCCATAACATCATAAGCTAAAATAGAATGAAAAGAATTATTTTGGTAAAGGTTTAAGGAAAAATTCAACCAAACTTCATCTTTAGTTTATTGTTGTTGTTTGATAATACCTAAAACTTCATAGTTCCTCCTTCTCGAAATCAAAGAGGATTTGACAAGTTGATGACAGCAAAGTTTTGTCATAATGCTGTTTAAATAGAGTATTATAGAGCCCAAGATGATTCCACACTGTAAGCCAAAATTCAAAGATAATTATTTAAAATGTTGAATCGGAAAACCAAATAAACTATAAAAATAACAACATAGGTATATGCATACCTGTTTGAAACAGAATGGCATGGACAAAATACTTGCACCAATAATTGAATTGGCCAACATCATTGTGTGTTTAGCATTCCCAGACAGAAAGGAATCAAGTTTAATCATTTTCCTGATAATCGTCAATGGTGCTTGTCTCGTAGGTACGCACGTGAAAATGTTCTTAGTATAACAACTTTAATGAAACAAACTCACAATAGCATTTAAGGAAATTGAATTCTCAGCACTCACATATAGTTTTTTATATAGTATCTAAAATATTTGCTGCAACATTCTTTGACTGTTTGACGTGTAAAAATGACTGACGTGTAAAACTTGATTTTAAAGCAGTAAACAAACTCTTCAGACGATTGTAATAAGCTCCTCCCCTTTCTTTTGCTGTATCGGTTTACGCAACCAGGATGTTTATAATCTACGATCTAATCTTAAAATCAGTTCTAGCAGACGGTTGCCTAACCTATCATTGATAACACAAAACTGAGTTCGTGGCAAAAACAACCAGAAAAACTTATATGAGGATGTATCGTTTCCGTATTTTATTATTAACACAAACAATTTTACAAGAAAAAAAAAAACAGTCGCATGAAAAAGCTTAGAGTAGATCAGTAGATCCAGGTTCCAGGATTAAAAAGTGTACATATTTTCATATTAATAAAAAATCCTTTCGAAATTTTATATTCCAGAGGGCTTGTGAAAATGTGGATGAGGCTTGCAGTTATTTTTGTTGGTACGGTTTGAGATTTCTACGTACAAATCAAAAGTAGAAAAGAGATACAGTTACTTTCGCCAGTCAACCATTTCATTTTTCGACAAGAGCACGAACTGAACAATCAAGGTCAAAACAATGAAATGAACAGCGAGACTGTTGCAGGGTAGAAAAAGTGTACTAGAAGATTTTTAATATCCGCTTTTTCATGTTCAACTGCGATTACTTCTTAACGTCATTTCCACTGTCTGAGCTGCACGAATCTTGTCGAGAGCGTCGCCTTGTTCTTTTCTTTATTGTATCGGTGGGTTCCTTCTTCGGAGCTTTAAATTCGGCGACGTTGTAAAGTTGCTTCTGCTTAGCTTTATTCATCAATTCGCTGCGCCTAACCACTTCCGGATACCTGTTTTCGCAATAAAATGTCATTAAAACACAAAAATCATTGGAAAGGAATTGAAACGCACTTGTCAACAAAGGCTTGATCAAAAGGCAATTTGAATTCCCATCCGTCCTTGGTCTTGAAGGAAATTTGCTCCAGAATAACTTTCATTTCATCAGTAGGAATTTTAGTCGCAATAGTGACTGCTTCTCGGTTCACACAACGGTTTAGAGTAAACATGTACAACTATATCAAATCAAAACATAAATGTTAGAACTTTATGACAGTCGCCAGGAAAAAAACAAATCATCAGGAGGCTATTTACCACATAATCCCTGGCTTTGCTGATGATATCAGGATGAATTCCGGAAATTCCACACAATTTAACCGTTTTGTCTTTCTCTCCGCTCGGATAAAGGATTTCGCTCTTGACAACCCAGTTACCTTGGACCAACTCAGCCACCTGTTGCAGCGATTTCAGCGATTCCATTTTAACAGATTCCTGTTTGATTTCTAGGGTACTGCACAACTTACTGAACGAGATCAGCTTAACTATAGATAGAAATTGGTTATCGATGTGGTAATACTATTTCAACATTTAAGTTACCATTAGCCATGAGATTTTTAATTCTATCTACAAGTTGAGGCAGTTTAAGAATTTGAAACATTGACGCGTTTCCTAACGTAAGTTGTTTCTGAAATTCATCAATCTCTAGGCTAGGGCCAATCAAATCGCTGATGTATTTATCTTTTGCCATGGTTAGATTTTGAACTGTATCCGATTTTCCACAGATGAGACGGTTTTTTTCCAACTATACAAATGATCAAACAATAATTCTATTGATTATATAACCTTTAATACTGTGATATAAATACCATGGATTCCTCAGAATTTAATGAATAGAATTTGGTATTGTACCAGGGTTCTTCTGCATTCTTTTTTTGGAGGAACCCAAAAGACTTTTCTCTGAGGGCTTTGCTTCTGTCTGTTTCAGTTCGAGCAAATTTCACAGTGATTTGTTCAGCAACTTCTTCCTCATCACCTGACTCTATAAAATTCACAAAGAACTTTAATAAATTTGAAACAATGCTTCTGGCATTAAGAAATTAACCTGTTGGTTCATCAGTATCTTTTAGATTTTTTTCAGATTTGTCCAAGTATGGAAAGTTGGGTTTTACATGTAGAATTCCATGCAATGGATTGAGATGAAGTTCATTATCAACTACAATGCCAACTGCAAACCTTCCTGGATCCAAAAGTGCTTTTGTGGAAGAATAGGTGATTTTATCCATAAATGAACTTTCATGAAAGAAAGAAAACACTTATTATATTGTTGAAGTAAATATATTACGAACCAATCCTACCCGCTGAAAAAGTTCTGATGATCAGGTTTATCATATTTATTTTGTCCATCTGTATTAATAACAATTTGCTCAGCTTTGCTCCTATCATAATTTTGTGTATGTGTTGGTAATTCAAGCTCTAATTCAACTTCCTGAAGTTTAGGCTTAATCCTTGACTGAAATGTTTCACATTAATATTGAAATCGAGTTGCATGCAAGATATAATACTTACAGCAGCAACATGAGGTCTTTCCATTTCAACTGCAACAGAACGAAGTGGATATTGGAAAACATAGAGTTTCTGAAGCAAATTCTTTGACAAAAAGACTGGGATCTGTAAAAATCATAAACATGTGAGAACATTCACGCCGAATACAGCAACAACACCCAATTCCCACCTCTCTGACAACTTCATCATTCTCCTCTTCTAACTTTGACATTTTTTTTCAGATTCTAGACGCCAAATTATAAATTAGATATCACAAATCATAGATATCACTCCCACAACGTGGGAAAGCAAATTCTCTGCAGACAGCACTGCACAATATTATTCTTCAAATCGTGAAATGGGGAGGCAGTCGTCTGCTGGAAATGGGTCATATTAAATCCTATTTGATAAATCATCGAAATTATTTAATAGACACGAAATTTAATAAATGCTGTATGCATTTCTTCAGATTTTATAAACATATATTTATTTTTAAAAACCTATTTGGCTGGCTAACTTATTTTCAGTATGGCAAACAACAATTTCATTGGAGCTCATTTGACCTTGCTTTGAATAGGTTTAAAATGATTTTTTTTCAATTAAACTTAATAATCGGAATATGCCCTAACAAAAAATAGTTTCTTTAAAAAATCTTTAAAAAATGCATATGAATTCGTGGAAGGCTAACGAAAAAATACCTCGTGGCTAGACAGAGTTTGCTCATAGTTTATTTCTCTTTCTGAGAAAAAAGATTATCCCCTTTTAAATGAATTAAACAAATCCATTAACTTGAGGTTAGAGGAAGAGTAAGAAAACGTCTGAAAACAAAAAAGTGGAAGGAGGATGGGTTTGTACCCCGGAGTTATGACTGCAAATAGGGAGTTTTCTTTGTCCGAAAAATGGGGGGAAAGAGTATAAAAACCAACGTCGTCTAGGTTTTCTGTAGCAGAATTTCCCAGATTCTATCAGCTCACAGTCGAGTTCCAGTTAAGAATATCATCAAAATGGCCATGTCACCTACAAAAACAAGTGGAAAAGCAGCGAAAAAGGCAGGAAAGACTCAAAAGGGTGGTCTCAACAAGTCTGGTGAAAAGGTAAGAATTTCGTGTTATAAACTTTGAACGAGTTTGATTCACATCTTGTTTTCTTTAGACCAAACGTACCAAGAAGAGGAAGGAGAGTTACGCCATTTACATCTACAAAGTCTTGAAGCAGGTAAATGTTTTGTTTCTCTTCGTGATATTTTATAGTGTATAATCGTGTAATTACAATCGATGAAACTTTTCTGCAGGTACATCCCGACACTGGAATTTCGTCCAAGGCCATGACTATTATGAACAGCTTCGTGAACGACATTTTCGAGCGGATTGCCGGAGAATCTTCGCGGCTAGCCCATTACAACAAGCGTTCGACCATTACCAGTCGTGAAATCCAAACAGCTGTACGTCTCCTCCTACCTGGCGAGTTGGCCAAGCACGCTGTTTCGGAAGGCACCAAGGCTGTCACCAAGTACACCAGTTCAAAGTGAAAATGACTTCCGAGTGGGTCGACCACAATTCAATTTTTTTTATTAGACTATTTTTTTATATCTTCTATAATTATCTACATCGATCATAGCTGTATTCATTTGTCGTAGTGTTGTAAAACTTTTGAGGTGGGGAAATCACTATTCATCTTTGCTGATTCAAACAATGTGTGACTTGTGATTTATTATTACTATGTGATCATTCGCGCTACGTACATAAATTTTGAGTTGGCAATAATACATTACTTAATTTCACAATTTAAATTTGTTTCCAATGATTACTTGAATGAATATCGTTTGGATGGACAAATAGAAATGTTCAAATTTCAATGTTTGAAAATGGCGCCAATCCGCGCAAATTATACATCTCTTTCGAAGTTTGAAGTATAGAATTAAAAATAATCACGACTAAACGAATGTTTTCATGTATGGCAATTATTGAATAATATTATACATAAGCTTTATTTATATTAAATAAACTGCTGCAATTTGTGGGAGAAGACTATTCAGTGTAAACTGTAAAGATAAAGATGAAGACAAGTCTGCACTTGCCTAAATTTCTCCGCGCAAGGTGGAGGAGGGGTGCGTTTGCGTTTTTTACTTCAGTAGAAGTCAAGACGTCAAATAGTGACCACAGCTCAGCTCGTCAACCTGTTGCTTACATTATCGTGCCTTTCGATTGTTTCATCATCTTTTCTTATTTAGCGACTAAGCTTATAATAATTATTTGATATGGATGGTCAACCACCGGGTTATTTCGGTCATAATTGGGAAACCACCAACAGGTGAAGTGCTTAATTTTGAAGTGACATTTTTTAAGCATAACAGTTAATTAATCTCTTAACTATTACAGCCAAGAAAATGAAGACATGTCATTTGACCTTTTACCTTTAACTAATTCACAAAATCAAGTACTTCAATCAATCATTGAGAATCCCTCAAATTATGTTGAGCACACGAATGCTCATCCTGTTGAGGAGGAAAATAATTACCTCTGCACAGATGCATTCCATTTCCAACATTATCAGCAACAGCAACTAATGGACACAACTACCTATCCCATTAACAATTGCCCTGGCATATCGATAAACACCAGTCCAACTTTTGATGTCCCTAATGGAGTGCCAGCAATGGAATTGTGGCCGGGCGATCAAAATTTCAATGTTGAATTTAGTAAAGCTCAGGATAAAACTAAAGCAACACCATGGATAGTAAGTCAAACATGTTGTGCTATTTAAAATTTACACAGTTCCTTATATGTTATATTTGACACATACATTATTTTTCTTAGTATTCCACAAAACTGAAGAAGCTGTTTGTTAGTATGGATAAGGCCTGCCCAATTTCCTTTAGAATGGATAACCTTTCACAGGAATTCCACAGATATTGCATTCGGGGACAAATGGTGTATTCAAAGGCTGATCACTTTCAAGGCAAATAATAACATTTAAACGTTTCTCTGTATCCTTTTAACAATTTATTTAAATTTTCTTCCTATAGATCCCGTTGAACGGTGCCCAGCCCACAAGGGGACTGGTCCACCGTTGCCCTATACTCCACATGTATTGCGTTGTGATGACAATGATTCAACATATGTCGATCACAATGATATGCGGCATTCGGTTGTCGTTCCACTGAAGCCTCCTGCTCCCGGGACCCAGTCAGTGTCATTGTGTTACAAATTCATGTGCCTGTCTAGCTGCCAAGGAGGCTTGAACCGACGACCCACCAAACTGATCTTTACATTAGAGTCTGTGACAAAGTAAGTTGTCCATGAGAGAATTTTTATAATTATTAAAACTACATTCCTACATTACATTTCTTCTTCTAGTGGAGGACGATACGAGGTTTTTGGACGATATGCCTGTGATGTTCGTATATGTAGCTGTCCCGGTCGGGATATTAGGGCTGAAGAAGCAAGATTTGATAAAATGCATTCACATGATCCCACTGCCAGCGAAACAGACTCTTCAAACTTGATTCCTATCGAGCTTCCTTCCATGGCCCAGTTGAAAGGAAAAATTAAAAAAAGAAGAGCTGTTCTTCCTCCTCCTCCTCCTCTGGTCGCGCAAACAGATTCGACAGAAGACGATGACGGAATCTACAACTTGAACGTCAATGTAACTTTATTCATCATCACTTAACACAATTGTCCTACTAATTCACTATTTTAATAATATTTTTTAAATATAGATTAAAGGACTCAAAAATTATAATTTCATCAAAGATATTATAAGTCGTTTTCAACATGACTACGATGGCTTTCCCCCCGGAAACAATGATCAGGCTAATCATACTGATACTGGGAAACGTTTTAAAAAAGAGGAGCCTTAAATCGTGAAGTCTTCCCTTAAAAAGAGTCGTTTCAAAATACAGTTTTATTCTTTTTTAATGTTTCTTGAATTATTGGCATGATCATTAAAATTAAACCGATTTTTCACAAATTCATTTAACAGCGTGTAACTCTGTAACATGCCAATGATGTGCCGAATAAACTTAGTATGACTAAAAGAAATTATCCATTTTCTAATGGAATTTTTCAATGAAAATTTAATTATTTTTTAGATTTTATTCTTCGAATTTAGAACTAGAGTTGAGTTGGAAGTTGCCAAGTTGGACTAGCTGGTTTAAAGTGTAACCCCGGCCCCGCCCACTTGCATGAGTAGCAGACGACATTACACGTGTAGAAGTTAAAAGAAACAACGTGCTTAGCCGGTGTTTCACGACTTTGTTCGTGCTTAATAAACACGAAACACACAGACGGACCACACTGAATCAAAATAAATCTTTGGGCTTATTAGTTAATTGTTTAAACCATGTTCGTTCTAGCTCTTGTCAAGCAGACTGTAAGAGTTCCTTCAGAAAAATTCAATCGGGATATTGATCAAGCTATTTCGGAAGAATTGAACTTAAAGTTTGCTAATAAAGTAATTAAATTCCTATGATGATTGACATATGCATTTATTAGTAAAATATTTGTTCTCATTTAGGTAGTTCTGGATGTTGGACTGTGCATTGCTCTGTGGGATATAATTAAACGAGGAGAAAGTTTCATTTTGCCAGGTGATGGTGGCCATCATACCAAAGTTGAATTTCGTTATGTAGTATTCAGGCCTTTTATGGAGCAGATTCTTGTTGGTAGAATCAAAAACTGTGATAAGGAATCAGTCCAAGGTAACTGAAGATTATTCATTTGTTATTAACAGTTGTGCATAATCAAAAATTTGCATCAAGTTTCTTTGGGATTCTTTGAGGACATCTTCATTTCTTCTGAGAACTTGCAAAAAAACTCCAGATTTGATGAAACTGAACATCTTTGGATTTGGGAATATCAAACAGAAGATGGAAAACATGACCTTTTCATGGATACAGGTTTATAAAAAAACAGATAACAGCATAATTTTATGATAATTATCTTTTTGTGTTGATTGTAATTGTATTCTTTTAGGTGAAGAAATCCGATTTAAAGTAGTTGCTGAGTATTTCATTGATACAACACCTTCTGGCCCCAGTAATGAAGCACCTGACTCATCTCTAGATCCAATAAAAGACAATAAAAGGTTGTCGTATCGCATAAATGTGCGTAATTTGAAATCCGAAACATTACTATAGTTAAATTTCTTTTACTTTCATGTGTAAAACTTTAATGTTTTGTTTATTTGCAATTATAGGCATCTATCAATGAATCAGGATTAGGTTTGCTCTCTTGGTGGGCTAGCTGAAGTCTTGAAGCTGTGAAATGTTGCGATATTTAAATCAATAAACTTCACCAATGTGTTTTTTCTAATTTTCGATATTTACACTTTATTTCTTATCGTAAGGAAGGAACCACAGGCCATCTTTTAAAAATAGGAAAATCTCAGCCTTTTTGACAGTCCTTTTAGAAAAACTGAAAATGCATTGATTTAAAATGCAATGCATTTAACGAAAGCCTTATTCTAAATTTGTTTTTAAGAAAAAATGTTCCTACTAACGCAAAGGGTCAATTCAAAGATATACGTCTATGTTCTTCTGTTCAGCAAAAATTGTTTAATTCGGTTGAACTTATCTTATGAACTTCGAGTAAAAATAATTATTTTGAGGTTAAATAAACTTGAATATTCAGCATTTCAGCTATTATTATTTAACACCCGTTTGTGAAACAAATGTGTTTAATCGAAGTGAACGCTTTTTTAATGGTGTTCGGGGCGAACTTCATTATTTGTAATTCTCACAGTTTATTCGCCTCGCCTTATTTAATTGGAAACTTTGAGATACTTTGAATTCTGAATTTCATGTGTAAATAATTTAAAATTCTGTATTGAACGATGTAAAAGACAAATTAAACAAGCAAGAAACAAGTTGTGTAAATTGCAGTCGAAGCTGTTTTGAATCTCCAACGGTCGTTTCGGTTTCAAATCGGTTCGACGCGTTTTCACCGAGTCGAGTTTCTGTACTCTCAACGGGTAATTCCGCTTGCAAAAATGACGATTTCTGCAATTAATTTTCAATTAATGCAAAGGTTAAACGTAATGCAGTATTATTTTTAACTTGATAAATATAAAAATATAATCTTTTGATTTGATGGATTAAATAAACGAGTGTCCTGACGAGAAGAGGAACAAACGAAATGCTGACGAAAATGTTTCGACTCGTTTGTGCCCAAGCCGAGTAACGATACAAATTTTCGCTCAGAGAATTGAGCATCAAAAAGAGCTCGATTCGAATTTTGGTTGACATTGGCAGATTCCTCTTGTCATGCAGATTCTTTAGATGTAAGTTTTTATTCGTTTCTGCAACGTTTTCGTAGGTAAAATTGTGAAAAAGAATCGAGTGAGAGAGACAATCGGGTGGAAGAAAACAAGATGGGCTCAGCGCGCGCGCGAAGAGCCACCGTCGTTTTGTGTTTCTTGTTCAACTTTATCGATTTTTACAGATTCGCCTAATGCTCGTAAAAATCTGCAACCAACAGATTCCAATAGAGAATTCTCTCCTGATTCGAGTATTGGTATTTTGATAATGATTTACTTGAAAAATAACAGGTGGTGATAATTAATTGAAGAGCATTGCCAAAACGTGACGGGACCGACGAGCGAATCCAGCCACTATGGATGGGACGAAATTTTTTAAAAGAATTGGATTTCACATATTCCGATAGAAGAGAACGTGATCTTTTTAATGGCGTTTTTTTCAATTTGATGCGATGATTAGAAGTTGACGAAACAATTGGTAAAAGCCGAACGCAAAGCACAGTCCTCCTGGCTGTCCCCGGTTTTAGAGAAAAAGGGCCTCACTTTTGGGCGTTCATTCTGAAACGTCCGCCACCCGACTACATATAGGCGACTCCCCCCTCCAGTCAGGATAACGCACTCACCGAGTACACACCACACGTTTTCTCTCTCTCTCCCACCTGATTCAGCAATTCCAAGATGGCCGAAGAAACAAACGTTGTTGCCGAAACCGTTGAACAGCCCGCCGCTGCTGCCGCTTCTCCCGCAGCCAAGCCCAAGAAGGCCGCGAAGGCAACCACATCAAAGGCTGCCAAATCTCAGGCCGTGAAGAGGACTCGTCCGGCTGCCGACAAGAAAGTGGCTTCTCCCGCCAAGGCAGTGGCTTCTCCCGCCAAGCCAAAGAAGGTCGTCAAATCGGCCGCTGGATCGGCTCATCCTCCTTACCTCGAGATGGTCACCCAGGCCGTGATTGCACTCAAGGAACGCAAAGGATCTTCCCGCCAGGCTATCCTCAAGTACATCCTCGCCAACTTCCAGGTAATTTATTTTTATTATTTCGTTTGTTTATTAACAATTATCTAACAATCGTGTGTTTTTAAATCAATTAGGTCGGCACTGATGCCAAATCTGCCAATATTCGCGTAACGAAAGCTCTCAAGAAATGCAGCACCGCCGGAACTCTTGTAAACACCAAGGTAAATTTCGTTTTCGCTGAATTTTATGGAGACATTTTATTAATTATTTTTTTTATTATTTGATTTTGTTCAGGGTGCCTCCGGCGCTGCTGGATCTTTCCGTGTGTCGCCCGAAGTTCTGAAGCCAAAGAAGGTGGCCAAGGAAGTCAAACCGGCCGCTGCCAAGAAGCCTAAAGTGGCCAAAAAGGCTACTTCCCCCAAGAAGCCCAAGGTTGCGGCCAAGAAACCCATTTCTCCCAAGAAGGTGACGGCCGTCAAGAAAGTCGCACCGGCCGCTGCCAAGCCCAAGGTTGCCAAACCGGCCGCCGCTAAAAAGGCCGCTGCTCCAGCAGCCAAGAAACCGGTCGCAGCCAAGAAAGTCGCTTCCCCGAAGAAGGCGGCCGTTAAGGCCCCAAAGCCCAAAGTGGCCAAACCAGCTGCTTCTCCCAAGAAAGCCGCACCCAAGAAGGCTGTCGCAGCCAAGGCCGCCAAAGCCGCGAAATCCCCTAAAGCCGCCACCAAGAAAGCCGTTGCTAAAAAGTAGATCAATCCGATTCGCCAGCTTCAATTGAATTGTTCCCCTTGATTTTTAAGAAAACAAACTCTCATTCATGAAGATCTCTTCACGCCAACAATTGACCCATCCACCCCTCATCTGTACATATGATTCATCTTTTACCCTAAATCTAGACATCCATTTCTTGAAATCACCCAGATAACAATTTATCAAAATCGCGCGGCTTGTAAATACATAGAACAACGACAATTTAATTGATTAAATTTTCGTTTACTGACAATTATTTTTTTTACTTTTATTTATATTAATATGTCTTCGCTGTTGAATCAGATTTGAGTTATTACCGGTAATTAACAATTTTCTTGAAAATTGATAATTGTGCGAACTGCGAAGGCGTATATCCGCAACATAATTTGTACACACGGAAATATGAAATGTGGTTAAAATTTCTTCCAGGTATTTGACATTACAAAGGATTTTTGAATACTGCTTGGTTCCCGCCTTTTCCCATGGGACGCCGCCGTTGCGTGTTGAAGTTCAGCATTTCTGTCTGCTATTACAGCAGTCATATTTTCCACGTAAAATTTTTTTGCTGCATTTTTGTTTTGTTACTGGGGAGTGATAAGATAGCTATGTTGTCTCAGCTAGGAAAATAATATTGTTTGTTTCACAACTTTCATTAAACAACAGCAAACTTTTCTTTTTCTTAATAATTTACTTTCCCTACTGTATGTCTTAGTCATTTTCTTGAAAATGGCGAAGTCAAACATAGAAGATTGGCCGGCCTATGTTCTTGAATTGTCCACAAAAGAGGCAAAATCGGAAGACGTTTCTTGGCTTTTAAACTGGATTTTGGGCGCCTTTTCTGAATATGGTTTACAGATGAGTAGTTCAACTCCAACACCTGGTCAGGTAAAATATACAGCCATTTTATGTGTTTATGATAGATGATTTTAAAGTGAACATGTTCCACCTTCAACGTAGAACTTGTGTGTATTTGTCTCCATCAGCCCTGAAAGATTATTAAATGTGGCAAAAAAGTGTCGAATTAGATCCATCGATGGGAAACTTCCAATTGGCAGCTTGCTCGACAGTGGTAACTTGGAAGAGACTCCATTAGATAATGACGAAATTACTACTTTGCAAGAAAATCTTGATCATGATGGAGGTGAACAAACAGCTATGGATGCCAGATCAATCTTTACTCCAGCTGACATTTTATGGATGATTCGTCATGAAATTGATAGTGTCAGGTCTGAGACTAAACAAGTTCTTCAAATCGGAGATATGAAAATGACGCTGTTTCAGGGCCAGTCCATTGGTAAGATCGATTCTGGGGGCTTGCTTGTTTGAAAATAATCTTGCGCATTTTTATCATTCTTTTCGAAATTGGGTTACATTCCTCAGTCCTCCTACTAACTTATTATCCCTCTCAGCTTCTCCCCAAAAAATTCGGAGATGATTTGCTAGGACTTTGTCTAACTCCAAGGTTTATGCGATGGAGTCAAAAGAATTTACCTTTTTTTTACAAATTTGAAATTTTTGTATTGTTTTTCAACTTTCATTTTTGCATTTGGGATGATGGAATGGGGAGTTTAAACAACTAATAATTCACTTTGTTTCATGTTATTACAGTGGAAAAATTTCTTCACAAAAAGTTGATCAACAACATATATCCTCTTCACGAACCTGAGGGACTTAAGCGACTTGGCCACGATTGGCTAATTAATAGCTTCAAATGTGCCACAAAACAATTGCCTTTAAGTATGATTTATAAAGATTTTTTTTAAACGATCAATATTGATAAATTAATATGGATATGTTCTCTTTTATAGACGAAGTGCGTCGATACTTTGGAGAAGGGGTGGGATTCTATTTTGCATTTCTGGAGATGTTAACGTGGGCACTTTTGGCACCTACATGCATTGGGATAGTTCACCATCACTTTTTACAGTCTGAATTTGAGATCCAGATCCTCTTCTGTGTTTTGTATATGCTTTGGGCGTTTATCCTGATGGAAGTAAGTTGTATCATGATAGACATTTTAATTTCTGTTTGTTTTTAGTTTGGTTCTATTATATCGCGTGAATTCTTGGTCTTGTAGTTTTGGAAAAGGCGTAGTAACGGACTGTGTTTTCTCTGGAATACGAAGAGCAAATATGGAGGTGGTCAGGGCGAACCGCGAGCAAATTACCGAGGACCGCTGATGATTGATCCCATAACCGGTCAACTTCAACCGTAAATATCTTTTTCCCAACTATGGTTCTTTTCTAAATTTTCTTGCTACAAATCATCTTGTTGGAATAGATACTATCCCCGTTGGAAAACTCTGATTAAGCTATATTGCGTTTCCCTGCCGATTGTACTTATCTGCACTCTGGTAGCTTTTTGGGTGATGCTTGAATCAATCTGGAAAGAAACTATGATGATGGAATGGACTTCCACCTGGCCTAAAGACGATTTATTCTGGCATTTGCTTGCTCTCTGCATTGTGTCGATACCCACAGTTATTTATGCCATTCTCGTATGGTTCGCCAATCAAATCTATCGCAAACTGGCCACGAAACTCACGGAATGGGGTACAAAGAATTTTTTTTTATTACTTGATTAAACGTTTTATTCAATATGATTTTTAATTTTGCATGTTTAGAAAATCATCGCACTGAATCTCAATTCGAAAGCAATCGTGTTACCAAACTCTTGCTTTTTGAATTCGTTAATAATTTCATGTCTCTCTTTTACATCGCTTTCTACTTGCAGGACATCCCTATGCTTCAGTGGGTCAGTATTGATCCTTTTTTCTTTCCTAATGGTTAATATTATTATTTTATTCTTTTCTTTACAGCAAGTTGCACTGATGTTGCTCGTCTTTCAAGTGATTAATCAACTTACAGAGACTCTTTTCCCGTATCTTAACCTCTGTTACGTGCTAAAAAAGGTAAGTTTAATATTTCTTTGAGTACGTTGTAGCAAAATTTCATCGAGTTTGTTATCGATTTAGAATCCAATCAATCTGAAACCGACAGAAAAAGATGATGGAGTGAACAAGACGTTAGAGCGTCTGAACGTGCGGATATTGGCACCCGATAACCCTGCAGTTAAGCAAGCATACAAAGAATCTCTTCTGGAACCCTACGAGGTAAAAGGAATTTATGAATGTGCGCAACCTAAATTTTAAAAATACATATATATTTTTCCTGACAGGGGACCATCGAGGATTACTTGGAGCTCTATATTCAATTTGGTTACGTTCTACTGTTTGTTGCTGCCTATCCGACTGCGTCCCTTTGGGCGTTTATCAACAACGTGGCAGAACTTCGTGTCGACGCTTTCAAACTCGTGCACATTCACCGCCGCCCAACACCTGCGCGAGTGGCTCACATTGGAGCTTGGGAACCGGCTTTCCGGATGATTTGTTCGATGGCTGTTGTAACAAATTGTGGCTTACTCTATGTTATGAGTTCATCTCCATCTCCTTCGGCAGTTGATGGTGAAGAATTGTCTGATAATCCAGTGGTTGGTCCTGTTACTGATTGGACCCGTGCCATGATCTGTGTTTCACTGGATCATATCCTTTTGGCTGTCCAGAGCATTTTGTTTGTATTGATACCAGCCGTGCCTCGATGGGTTCACATCACAGCCGCCACCAGAAAAGCCGCACAAGAGAAAGAGTTAAGAAAATTAAAAAAGTAAATTGACTATTATTACATTATACACACTGTTTGAAATAGATATCAAATTGTTGCAAGTGAGTAAAATAGGGAATTACCAATGTTTTGTTTCCTAACTATTGTCCAGTTCCTGCGTGCTTAAATACAATTGGTTGAACTCTTTATTAGTTTTTTTTTTTAAATATTATTTTTTGAAAATAGTTTCTGCTTGTTATTTGTTGTTTCAATTTTTAGTTTAAAGTGCTAGACTGCTAGAGCAGGGTGCAGGATATCCTTTTCATTTTGCTGTTTTAAATTTTAAACATTTGTTTACAACACTAGATCGCTAAACAGTAAAAAGTTCCTTTAATTATTTTCAGCTGTAAAAAACATTAGTACGTTTCACTGTTTTAGTTACTTTAATGTTACTTTATACAATTCTCGTTTGTCTTCAAAACTGAAGAAAAAAAATCATCGAAAGACTTCGTCAACGTAAATTTTTTTTGCCAACAAACAGTGCAGGACGAATTCAACTCGTGATTGCTGTTTCATGTGCGCCGACACGCAGGGTACGAATTACTTGTAATCTAAAATTGAGCGAAAATTGTGAACGAGAGTAGCAACCCGGAAGCGGCTCACTTCTGGGAGACGTTGAACGATGATGAAATGGAAGTGAAATGCAGTTCGTTCCGTTTCCTTTCCTGCCAAAAATCAGTCGCTCTGCTTAGAGCCTTATTAAAGTGTTGAAGAATCTGGTCAATCATTCCACCCATCAAATTGGCTTATTAATCAACAAATTTTTGTTTAATGATTATGGCTGAGATACTGAGAGGACATCTGGTGGCCAGAATTGGAGTTGTTGGGCGTCGGCTAGCCGTTGAGCCCCTACCTTCTTCTTCTACCTTGTTAGTTGAAGCGTGGGTTCTGAGTTCTGACTTCTGATAGAAGAGACGCCATTTCCTTTGTTTGGGGTTGTGATGTTAGCTTATTAACTGGATTAGTGGATTGCTACTTGCCAGGCATTTCTTAGAATTTGTGATGGGTTTTAGTTAGTTCGGGTTGGCGGTTGGTGATCTCGCTATTATTATTGGTATTGATTCAATTAAATTGTCGTGCAGTGAAACTCTGAAAGTGCCCTGAAAGCTGCCTGAAAGTGTTAAATGTAATTTTTTATCTATAGATGAATTTTGATGCTTAAGACTTGGAAACATGCTGTCTACCACATCCAGAAGCTGAGTAACATTTTACATGTGGAAAGTTCTGAATGGTAAAATCATTGATTAAACTAATTGAAATTTTGATCATGACATTTGTAATGTTTGATTTCAGGCATCTTTTAATATAAGGAGCTTCCGCCAACCAGTCTAGGACTTGCATCTAATTGTGCAGGTTTCGTGGAGTTCTCATTTACCTTTGCTGAGAACATCATGAACACATACACTATTTGAAGGTGACAATCTTATCCAGTTTAGATTATACCATTAAAGTGTGATCAAACTTTGCATCCATTGGTTAGTTTTAACATTTTGGGATTTCGTCAAGTCAACAGCTATTTCCTTCAGTCGTGTGTTCTGCTGTGGATTTTTTAAGTGGAGTTTGTTGTAAGCAAGAAAGGCAGATACTGAAAGAGGTTTTGTTTATTTGTTTCACTGTACAGTATTCTTCAAAGTTTTGCATTTAAATCTTAAATTAGTCATCTAGTTTCATGTAAATTTGAGTTTCAATGTTAGGCATAATATAATGTTGCCAAATAATATTTGGGTTGAATATTTAAGTGATATAATGTAGCATATTATTTTTAGTTTCGTACAGGATTTCTAATGATGCTGAAGATTATTTTTTTTGTCATTTTTACTTTGGTTATAGGTTCATGTTTACGGAGCAGTGGTGTTGCTGTCCAGTGTGGCGTGTTGTTGCAGCCTATGGTGGTGAAAGATATCTGCATCAAGTTGCTGTTCCTTGTGCATCCAAGGTGCTGGTTTTGTGCTACAGAAGCAAGTGACATCCAAAATTGTGTTTAATTGCTATTTGTGTCTTTGCCGTTTATCTTTATATATTGAGAAGGAACAAAAAAAAGTATTACGGGGAGGTTTATGTCAAACAAATAATAAACATGTCCGGGATGGGGGAATGAGGAGGAAGTTGGAGTGGGGTATTTGATTATGATTTACTAAAAGAAGTGAGGTATATTTTTAATGAATATGCAGTACTTGGTGATAGAAACTGTTGTTAACCTATACCTTCCTGTCTATACCTTCCCTACTTCCACTTACACATCCATTCCTCAAACCTCATAAGCACCAACATCAAATCTCACATATCCACTCACATCCATTCCTAAAACCCCACAATCTCCCCACACCCAATATTCACACAATAGTTGTATATCTATAAACATATTTAAATGTAAATAAAAAAAATGCATTGTATATGAAATGTGTAAACTATATTTTAATCCGGAACACTTGCAAAATAAACAATTCATTAAACAGAGCGTCCGGTTCAAGACAATTTTTTTTGTGCGAGGCTTTTTAGAAAGCAATCCGCCACCTAATTTGACAAAAAGTGATAGTTTGTTTTCACGGAAATTGCGTCAGACGGTTAAAAAATTTCTAGTTCAAAAATCTCATGTAGAAATTAGCATGTAGTCTACTGGTGCAAATTGCGATTCTTTAAGCTTGATTAATTTAGGTGATGTGTTAAAAGCTATTGTGGGTAGCTAAAAAATTGAACTAATCCACTTTTTCTGAATATTTTGGTTTTAGATCACTGTTGTTTTCTTGTGATCTCTCTTCAAATTATTCTGAAAAAGCGAATTAGTTCAATTTATTGGCTACTCACAATTGCTTATAACACATCTCCTAAATAATCAAGCTTAAAGAATCGCAATTTGCACCAGTAGACTAGATGCTGATTTCTACATGAGATTGTTGAACTAGAAATTTTTCAACCGTCTGACAGCAATTTCCGTGAAAACAAACTATCACTTTTTTGTCAAATTGGGTGGCGGATTGCTTGCTAAAACTCGCACATGCAGTGTCGGCGTAGATCCAGGGAGATTACCTGGAAATGGAAGAGGAGAGAAGAGTGCGAGGCAAGTTTTACTGGGGAGCGATTAGTCACTACTAGGCTTCCGGGTTAGACTCATGATATAGATCATGCGCCTTCCAAGTCCCCGTTCGACCAGAGCCCTCCCCTCCTCCTGGTTTCACAGCGGGTGAGTGACCACCGGCGGGCGTTGGTTAGTGGTTAGTTAGGGAAACAGGGCCACAGAAAAGAAGGGAGCCCAGATATGCACTTGTTTTATCTGACTAACTAATTTATCAGTCTTGAATTACAGCATCACCAATGGATGAAGTTGATGATAAGTAGTGAAGGAGTACCCTGTAGGCAGAATGAACATTTATTAGTTTGACAATAATTTTCAACAATATTTGAGCGACAGAAAGCAGAAAGCAATACCTCAAATCAAGCTTAAAGAAGTAAAAAGGGAGATTCAAGGGAAGCAGCCAACAGGTTATCAAACAAGGTAGCCTACCTTGCTGACTGACGTCAGTCCAAGAACGTTGAAGGACGTCGTGCAAATTTAAATACCTATAGTTTAAAACCTGTAAATAAAAAAACAAGAAAATTAAGAAACCTTGTTTATAATTAGTTGTCAACAATGTGCTTGACATCGATGATCTAAAAGAATAATTAAACAGTAATCAGTATACAGTTGAAAGAGTCTTTTAAACATTTTTAGATAGATGTGAGGGCAGATCGATAATTTGAATACATATTAGACTGAAAGGTTAGACAAAGAAAGTTCAGTGATATGACAAATAAACTTACACACAAAACCACCAATCAGTTATCCAAGGTTCTCTAGAAGATTGAATGAAAGATTGGTCCATTCTAGGGATAAAACGATCTAGCAAGTCCAATAGAATCAGCCAATATTTCTGATGAATCCTAATAAAAAAAAAGAACAATATATGTTCCAGCAAAATCTGTACTAAAGCTAGTGTTGGTTCTGTCACCACTTACCACCTCTGTCATTTGGATGACATATTCAGTAGGATGATACCAGGATTTTTAACACAATAGTTGACAGTAGGCTGCATCTCGCTCCTTTCACATTTTCTCATGGAAAAATTAATGAGAAATATTTAAGTTATTAAACACATAAACAGAAAAGAACACATGTCAAACAAATTGCACACAAAATCTATCCAATTAACGTACGAATTCATTTGTAATTTTCGAAGAAAAGAACAGAACAGAACCCGCTGTTGCTGGGTAGCTGAACTTTAGACAACGAGCTGCCGTAATAAGCCCATATCTGACAACATAATATTCTTTCACGCCATCTATTCGACACGTCTAAAACTCACTATCTAATAAAGGACGGCCTTAGATAGTCACAAAAGTAATCAAAAATGACAATTTCAGTTTGCTTAAACTGGCAAGGAGTCTTTAGAATTGTGCAGAGAACAAAGCCCACTTGCTAGTTTTATGCAAATTTTCCGGAAGTATACCGGAAGTAAGCGATAGCGCCTCAACCATTGAGGCATTGAGCTTACGACCGAATAAATTGATCATTTTTTAGGGTGTTACTAACTAATTCAGTCTAGCGTCAGAAAGAAGAAACGTTAAAACGTAACAAATATGAAAACAATGTTCGCTGTAGTTCGGTGACACTCAGTTGAAAAAACTAACAAACAAAGTGAACAAATAACTTTGATACTCACGTGAGGACGTGACATTCTCCCTGCCAAATTTCACCATGAAGCCACCACGCAGCATCACAACAGACGCAATCCCCAAGATGATAACTTCTACAATGAGGAGAAGGCGTGATATTCGTTCATGTGCCTTGTCTATTACATCTGTAAGTAACCCGGGCAACAGCGGTTGGACAGTGGATTTCTAAAAGGAAAACACCCAGTTCGTAAGGTAAACCTCCCAGTTATTCAGAATGTGTTTCTCTTCATTGTGGCATAATACAAGGCAACAACAAATGTCAAATCAATCACAAATGATGGTAAGATGAAAAATCCTTTCCACACTAACCTGTCTCACAACAACAGCATGTTTCTAGCTCAGTCATTCTTCTAGGAACTGGTCATCTAATATAATTGGTAAGGTACAATGAAGTATTAAAAATGTTCTTTTACTTTCGTTTTCATTTGTCTTCTAACTCCTTTTAGATTAGGCAAGGGAGGTGTCATTTCCATTTGCCTAAAGGTCTTAAAGAGCGATCAAAACGAACGACCACTGAAACTCACAATCGACTTCATGCAACAGACCAAATGTTTCTGAATAGTCATACAACCCATCAGACTGAAGAGTTAATAAAAATCAACGACACAGCCTTTAGAAACTCACTGAAATTTGTATTTGAGAAACAAAGTTTTCATGCAAAAAATAAACTGATGAATTATGTAACTTCAAAATTTTAATTTCAACAATGAAAGGATATCCAAGAATGAGCTAGACACCGACTCGGACAACGTTCCACGGAAGAATAGCAGTCTCCTAACAACTGAAAGCAAGAATACGAATACAACAATTAACTTATTATAATATATGGCTGATTCAACCCTTAGATATCCCACCAAGCAATTGGGTAGAAGACCTTACACGGAATAGCATTTACTGTTCCCACCGTATACCAAAGAATAGCCAGTTATGGACTTAATCAATCGGCTTAATTAGTGGGGTATACCAACAAACTTCTACCAACCTGAAAACATTCCACACGTATATGCATCGTACGCTGTAAGGTAGTGACAGATGAAGCTGCGAAGTAATGACCTGAAAGGCTGAAACTAAAAATTTTTTTGAACTATTATCTAAGCCTCACTCCATAACTACATTAGTTTATTCAGGTATTCAGCTGTATAGATATCTTCAATGATGAACTCAGAAGAGATGTCAGAAAGTTATACATTCCATCATTTTAACTTCTTAACTCATACTATTCTGATAATTACCTGATCGTTAACGTCAACCATGTCACGACAGCTAGGTACGACCTGCTAAGGATAAAGGGGATTCCAGAAGACCGAGAGTTGAATCACTGAGCCATCCTGTTTCTAGCCTGCAAGAGGAAGACCGTTAATAGCAATTCCAGATATAATAAAAAATTTTTAAAGTTATTTTATCAGTGGTAGTGACGAAAATTAAACTATCATTAGAATCTTCAAAATACTAATGGTATGCATCATTCATTTGTGATTTCAATATCTATAGTTGAATCGCATTACCTTTAAAAAGACGATATCGCTTGCAATTTGGCAGTAGCAGTAGTACTAGAGATGCACGGCCGACTGAAAAAAAGTTAAAACATCGCTTAAAACCCGTTACACAAAAGTCCTCGTATTTTGTCTAGTGTAGTTTCCTCAGTCTCAATAAATCAGTTTGTACCAACATTGTATCTCTGGAAATATATCGTCATGGGTAAATCGACGAATAAATTGTAACTATACATACCAGAATATTTGCAGCAGCAACATCCTAGGCTGTTGGTCCAGCAGCTCCTGTGGGTTGAAGTCCAGCAGGCTATTACCCAAAAACAACCTAACACCCAAATAGAAACAGTTAATATTGTGCAGAAGATGGCTAATAGTCTTTCCAATATACAAAAATCAGTAGTCACCAAAATAGTTTATATCATAAATGATCATTGGCCTGGACACAGAAATCTTATGTCATCACTTTAAATCAACAAAGAACCCTGCTTGAATGAGTACAAAACATACCTTCATATCATACAGAAGATGCACAGGAAACTCCAAAGCAACCTCTTATTCTTAGTTCTTGGCACCTAAATGAATGAAGGTTTCAAAGCACATGGATAAATAGGAGTCAAGACTTCATTCAATACAAAGAAATATCTTTCCTCAGAGTCATGCATGTCTAATATTTTGATTGACTTCAGAAAGCAACATTGTGCACATCAGAAAGAATGATCATCACTGGAAATGTGTTCACTTTAAGTATTTTACTTGATTACCTGAACTGTGAAATCTGTCAAATTTAGTCCATCAGAAGACATGCACACACCTACAGAAAAACTTGAAATTAACATTACTAGCACTATATACTGGATGTTTTCATGATTTGATTTTGACAAATTCAGATATGAAACAATCTGTCCTCAAAGTGATCAGAACAGGTCTGTGTTAATCATCACAATAATCTAAAGAAACCATAAAGATAGTAATATTTCATTGCTTTTGAGCCATCACTGTGTATCCAAACTAGAATTTTATGGAATCTGGGATGCCTCAAGTCTCATCTCGCCATTCTAATGTAGCGATCTAGATGACAAATTTTCAGTGTTAAAGATTCATAGGAAGTTTTCAGAATTACAAAACAGGAACAATGCATTTTTCCTTAATGTAGAAGCTATTTGCAAAGATTTGGGGAGATTCCCCACTTTGAATTGAACAACTAGCAGTATACACAATTACACACCAACAAGAGATTCTCCAGTTTATCTTAATTGCCAAAGATTCCGTACTTACTTCATGCTTCTTCAGTTGGTCCACCTCGTGGCCCAGAATTGTTAGTCGGGCTGACTCTTCGAAAATGCAGCAACTGTGCAATGCATGTCTGTAGAGAATGACCAAATTGATACGAGGAACTGACATTTAAATAGGTTTTGGCTTGACGTGGCTTTGGCGGATGTTGATGTTGCCAAACCGAAAGTTATCATTAAAAAACTCACTAGTTCATTTTACTTTTGAACGAAATAAAAAAATTATTAAGTTTTGAAATCTTGGATAAGACATATGACATTAAATTTAAAATTTTAATAGCAATTTACATATAGTTTTACACTTTTTCATTTTTCTGGCAAGAGAACAGAAGAGAAATGAAAATGGCCAGAGAAATCAAGATCAGAAGCTAGTTAGTGCAAATTTAGGTTTTTTTCCACAGCGCCACATGTGACAAGTGTCCGTACTAGGCAATTAGCTTAGTAGCTGTAAAGTGTAAACCTGATAATAACTTACAGCTTAGACAAAAACATTTTGAACTTGTGAAGAAATATGAAGAACTCATTACAACAATCAAGAGAGCTGATAACGAGTCATCAATTCACTTGATAATGAATGATATCGAGTTCGGAAATCCCGGAAGAATGAAAACCAAAAACACACAACACTCGAAAACTACTAATAATAATCCTTGGACAATATTTTTTGTCGCATTTTTCTAAGTATTTATCAGAGATGTCGGAAAATAAAAACCCACATTAAAATTTTTTGTGCGAAAGTTTGATCAGACATGGAATCGGTATGATTCGGTAGTCATAAATTTACAAAAAATCCGTGATTTGTCCGGCCAGAAAATAATACAAGAATTCTCTTTGTTGATGATACAAGTCCATGTATTTTTTGAAACACCAATACAAAAAAAAATAATAGGAGGAAAAGTAAATGGATTATAATTGAATGAGGTGATGTTGAAATACAATCGAATAAGAGTAATTAACAATTTAAGCAGGAACAATCGCGACCAGCTACCAACGGACAGCCACTACATCATTGCAATATTGAATCATTTTTCTTTGGCAGGTAAACGGCCGGTTCAATGTACGTTAAAATTAACAGAAAGATGGCTATGAATTATAGACAAATCACATCTGTTTCCTTTTTCTTCAAAAGCACCTTTTCTGATTGTGCGCCAATCAATTAAACTCAAATTTCAAGACGAGTCGCAATATACAGCCAAGTCTTATATAAACAAGTGACTAAACTGCATAAAACTTTTAAACCAAAGAGAAAATTAAGAATAGATTGTCTTCTACAATTATCACTTACAAACACATAAATAGAACAATCGATTTTCTCCATCA
Source organism: Daphnia pulex (assembly GCF_021134715.1). Taxonomy (NCBI): domain Eukaryota; kingdom Metazoa; phylum Arthropoda; class Branchiopoda; order Diplostraca; family Daphniidae; genus Daphnia; species Daphnia pulex. Next base: position 5,976,504 of record NC_060017.1, read on the forward strand.
GGGAAACGCGAAGCCGGATAAGACATGGCTACCATGTTCAAAATTATGATAATTCATTGTACGTAAGTATCTTCGAAGACTTTTTGTTTGAAGACTTTTCTGATCCGAACGAACGGATGGTTTGTTTGTTGTTGCAACCCCTCCCTCCTCCCAAATACTTTAGAATAACTCCAGCAAGTGTACAGCACTCTTGCGATCAAATTATGCAACCCTGAAAATATATCAGGATGATTTGGCGCTTTTAATATGTTATATTAGTAGTATTTTTTTTCCCTTTGGTCCGGAACGTAGAAACTCTGAAATGTCGGAGTACTTCAGCGAAATTTCGGAAATAACATCAACTTTAACATACATATTGAATATATGGGGATTTTGTGTGTCTAAATTTTTCAAAAAGAATTTTAAATTCAGGAGTGGGGTCTACACGCAGGCCCTAAAGGTACTGCAGCATCGAAAACATCGTCAGAAACAACAGATGTGGAACGATCACTCTCTCGACTGATGCTCATATACTCCTGAAATTGAAAATATTCTTGTTTATCAAGCTCTATCCGTGCGAGAAGAAGACAAAAGAATAGTTAATTAATTGACATTTAAGGTACCTTCATTCTTTCTTCTTCAAAACGTTTTTGAAGTTCCTCGTACTGCCGCCGTAGTTCCTTTTCTTTCTTTTCAAACTGTTGCTCCAATCGCTCGTGTTCGACAACACCTTTGCGAACAATTTCTTCTCGCTTTTCACGTTTCATTCTAATTTTAAACATTAAATAATAAATTGTTTTTGCTGTTTCACTAGTAGCGCCAGGAAACTCACCTATCGAGTTCATCTTTATCCTTATGCCGTTTATTTAAGCTTTTAAATTCACGGCTAACTTGTGCATGTATAGATTTAGTTGCTCCGCCCACTTGAGAATCGTATTGTTCCTTCAGTAACTTCAGCTGCTTTTCCTTGGAAGCTGCAATGCACTTTTCCAATGTGGTATAAATCTTGCAAAGAAAAAATTAATCGAAAATGAATAAAAAAAAATCAGAAGAGGAACTGCGAATTACAATTTCATGATAGTGCTTTCTCATATTGGCCTTTTCTTCGTTGAATTTCTGCAGAATAGGCGGAAGCCTTTGAGCGAGCAGACATTCTGCCGTTTCAGAAGACGACCTCACAGTGGCGGGCTCTTTATTCCTATAAATAAAAAATAAAAAAATAATTTCCAGCTATCATCCAGTATACATTTTTTTAGCATCACACTTACAAATTTTTACTAGAAATACGTTTAATAAGCCGGCTAGAGGTTTTCGTGACTTTGGATTTGGTTATTATCCCCAATTCTTCTTCAAGTTTAGTCTTCTCTTTCTCAAATTCTTTTTGTATGTCTTCTAATTTCTTGTTTAATTTGTCGCGTTGTTTCTTGACGTGTTTGTTTTCTATCAATTTCTCAAACGTCTCTGCCACAACCACGGACTCAGATTCCACATCTGATAGCCCTGGACTGGACGGACCCAAGCCCGAGATATCTCGGAATTCGGGTCGAAGAATACTGTTGGTTTTCATTTTTGTTGAATCTTGGCGTTCTGAAAATTTAAATAGTAACAAGTAGAATCAAGTGGACAATTTCAGCCTTTTCACTGAAATTACTAGTAGGAATATTTTCTGCGCTGAGTGCAGCGGGTACGGGCGTGTCCCCTTCGAGTGAGGGTTGCTGGTGCGCGCGGGTTTTGGTATCCACATCCTTATCCTCGGTATCTTTCTCACTCGTTAATTTGCTATCAACTTCGTACTGCAATGTAAAATGTTAAAGGACATTAAGATGGCCGTCTTCAAAGAACTGATTAGCGAGAGGTGGGAATTCAACGAGGGGTATTACTTCAAGCGTATCCTCCAATTCTCCTGTTAAAATGCTGAGCTGTTTAGAGCGCTTTTCTAATTCAGACTGGTACTTGATAGGATTTGCCAATGCGTTGGCGAAGTCTGACAATCCATCGGGAATGTAATCTATTGCAAACGAAGAAAAGGTTAGTTGTCGAAAATTCTCTGAATGAGAAAATCTAATATGAGAAATTCTAACCTTTGACCATAATATTCACGAAGAGCGTTGCCAAATTTAATGGCTGTCCTCCGTCATTACGCAAACCCAAATGCCTGTAGCCAGGACACAGTCCGGTCACTGGAAGCACTCGATGGCCGAGGAGACGACCGGAATCTTCATAAACAGCGATGCGTAGGCAGGCCAAATCCGGCAAAACTACCTAAAAATTAAAACAGAATTTAGAATTTTGTTTGACAACGATTGGATGTTTCGTTCAAAATCCGAAAAATTTACTTTGTTGAAAACGAAAGGTTCCTGGTCGTAAATAGGATTGATGCCATTGTTTAATACGGTTTTAGTGCGGAAACGCTTTCTGACTGTATCAGCCGGAAGACCAAACATATCGACTTCCACATAAGTTGACACTCTTTTGTCAGACAAAAACTGACCCGATATTACCTATTGACGATAAAAATTGAACATTTAGTGAATAATTCGTTCTTTGTTTCAAGTTATGGAAAACTTACTTGCACTGATACTTTTCCGGCAATAATACCATCGACTGTTGATTCGGCAAAAGGATCGAACTTGCGATCCATTCTACGCATAAACTGTGGTTTCAACAGATATCCTGTCCGGCCATTCATCTCGAAAATACCCAAATTGAGCTGCATTGCTAAGTCTATGTACAGAAAGATTGATATCAAATTCAGTTAAATATAAACGGCATCATTTGTAGCAAAGCAAAGTGAATCCGCTTTTTATTCGGTCATTGGTACCTAGCGTTTGGAAGTTCAAGGCCACTAACTGGCAACCAGCGTTCCAAAACACATGTGGCATGAAGTTGGAAGAATCGACGCGTGTCCCGCGCGGGTAAACGCGGCTGATCTGTCGTTTGTTATAGTTGACGAATTCGATCGGATGTTCTTTCAGCAGGGCGGTTGACTGCGTTTCGACAAACGACGACATTTCATAACTACGATTACGGCCTGGAATAAATGAGAGCAAACAATTTGTATGAGCGAGTGGTCGGCTCAGATAAGTTTGAAGCAGATATCATACGTTCAGCATGCTCGAAAGAGTGAAAGTGGATGGGCTGGACGTAGTTGACCAGAGCTGATATCTCGGCACCGGCTTCCGTTTCCTTTCCAGCTGTACCCTTATCCTTTTGGGCTTTCTCCCGGAGCCTGATTTCCTCCGGGCTCAGATTGGACAGCGTCGATGATTCATCTTCATCGTCGCTCTCGCTGCCCAATTCAATTTCTTCGGCGGCTGCAATTGGAAACGACAAAGAAACCAGAAAAAGGCAAAGCGTTAGTGAACTCGGTCCTGACGATGCTATTCTCGATTCTTATCAAGATCACCATGAATGATTGCATCCTCCTCTTCGGTGATGCTGTCCTTGCTCTCTTCTTTCTCCAGACGAGGTCGGGGGATTTCGCCGTTGCCTTGCGGTGGCAAAGCGCTGCCACTGACAGATCCAATCGTGGCGGCCAAAGCCGAGGCGCCCGCTGCCGCCCCTTTCTCGACGTCTTTAAGCGTTCGATGATGTTGGTGTTTTTTTTTATTTTTGATGATTATCTTCCGCTTCAGCTGGGCCGGCGACGGAAGAGGCACTCCAGGCTCGAGCTTTCAAAGTAACAAAAGGAGAAAAACGGAAGTAAGAATGAAATTCATCTCTTAAGCCGGCCGATACACAAGGTTGTGGTTTTTCTCCAACAGCCTGGAGACGACGCTACACTCCACTAGGCTGCAATGTAGTGCGCTTCAGTGGAGAACCAAACGTCTCCTTTTTACTTCTTAAGCTTTAGATTAGACCAGACGGCAAACTCGCTATCACGTAATTGTCCCACATAAGATGGGAAAGCTTTAGCTTCATTGATCAAAACAGGGGTGGGTGAGCAGGCTCTATCAAAGCCGCTAACGTATCGATTACCGACCCATCAGGAGGCGCCCGAGTACTAATTGCAGCGTACATTTGGTTCAAGCGGACGCGAAGTTAGACTCCATCAGGAGTTTTAATTGACATTCATTTCTCATCTTTCCATTCTTTTCTTGGATCCATTAAACCTCCGCCAGGAACTTGATAATCACGGCGTCCATTCACCCTCGATCCTGCCTCATAGTGCTACCCAAATAATTAAATGTTCAACAATTCAAAAGCCTCGACTCGGATGTTTGCGCATTTACCAAGAACCGTCCATTGTTCAACTGCATACAATTCCAAGTTTCGCGAAATAATTCCAGGTTTTGGCTAAAATTCTGCTAGATATTTGGTTTCATCCACTTACAAAACAGAGCTGAATCGCATGCTATCTTTCTCATAGAAAGAGAGAGAGAGGGACGGATTAAGATCCAAAAGAACCGTGAGAAGAGCCAATGATTGCGGAGGCAATTTTTGTTACCTCGTCAGGGCTCTACTACTACTCTAAGAGAAAGTTTCCAGAAATCTCCCAGATGGCGTTTCACTCAGGGAGCGATGGCGAATTAATAATAATAGCAAAGCAAACTCTGACAATGAAAAGCACTCCGTCTTGATATCGATTTCTCCGGAACAGGGGGAAACTCGTTCTTGGCATAAATCAAACATCCACAACTGGATGTCAAAGCGAAAAACGACAGTTGTCAGAAGACACGGTTCTTTTCTCTCTCTCTCTCTCTCTCTCTCCCCTGAAAATCGATTAAAAGATAAAGATGGCGAACGACAAAGAGATCGAAGGGAACTGGAGCTAAAAGTCGCGTAGGAAAAAAAAGGTGGTGCTTGGATAACAGTCGACAAGAGGAAGTTGCTGCCGTTCCGTAACGACTATCAAGTGAAGCACAGTTACGAGCCAATCACTAGCTCTGGGGAGCCTTCCAATTACTTGAAGCAGCAATCGTGGATTTCAGTCTGACAGGCTTTGATCAGCCGTGAGGACCACGGGACTTGCTTACGGCCCAGTAATAGTTGTCGAATGTCTGGAAATAGGATCCGGAAAACCGATATCATTACGACGTTCATTAGCCGCCTCCCTTCCAAACGAATTAGCATGTATAATGAATCTCAAGCGGAAGAGACGGTAACACGACAAGCGCAAGAACAGGTTAGCTAAGGAGACAGAAGAAAATTAATGGGACCAAACAAAACAAAAGGACATTAAGTGACTAGAACTAGAGCGCGCCTAAGCCCCGCACTTCAAGATAATGATGAAGAAAATTTTCATTTTTTCCCAACTGTCGCCTTCCTTCTCTCGGCTGCCACCCAGGGAAACTTTAGTCACGTAAAGAGCTCAACGTTTTCAATGCGAAACCTATTTTATGCATCAGCAAACGAATGAATAAATCAAAGAATAATAAAACACGCGAACGCTATATATAGATTAGGAGGGTACCAGGAGCGTGTACCAAACGGAGAAGCGTGTGCAACCTTATCGATCGATGGCGTGTGATCGGGAATTCAACAACTGATCCACCAACGTCCTACAACCGAGCTACGAGATGAAACTTTAGATTCCGTTCTGCCCTTCCGATTTCATATCCGCTTTGATTTGATACCAAATAGGCCCAGTTTATTTCTCCCCTCCCCCCTCCCTCCTCTTGTCAATACGCAGTGGGCAGATCAATCTCTCGATTGAACTTGCTGAGTCTCGTTGTTCGACCGGCGACGGACAACTGGACATGAACTTGTATCAGCAGTTGTTGGAACGCCGCACAGCTGTTTCCAATTCGGGGTCTATACGGACCGGTTTTGTTTGCATTGGCTCCCGGCAGACGATTGTGTTTGCTTTTTCTCCCGCCCCAAGTTGGCCACACGATCGCTACACAGACTGAGTCATTTCTCAACAAATAACCTCTGCCTCGTTTTTACAGCCCTTTCCTGTCCTTTAATACTCAACCTACCGTTTCTTAACTCTTTTCTCCTGCGATTTCCATCGCTCCGTCACTTAGGAGAGAGCGGATGACGTCAGGATTCGGGATTCACGCGACAAGGAAAGCTAGTCAAAAGCGGAATGGGAGGAAAAGAGGCGGAAGGCGGGAGACGAGATGGATAGGATGAAGAGAAGATGGAAAAGGAAGAGAGAGGAATGATAGGCGGAGACGAAGAGGAGAGCTAGCTTATGAAAAGCGCTTCTCGCGCCCAATATTGATCGCCCGAGAAAGAAGTGTAACTGAGATAAAACACATTCCTTATTTTTTTAAGGTTGGACCCTCCTGATTTCTTTTTCACCGATCGAGATTTCGATGTGGTACTTATCTACCTAATAATTTTACCGCCTACGTGTTCTGCTTGCTGTAAATAGGCCACACAATTTCACCGTAACCACATAGTACATCCACGCAATAAAAAGAAACAAGCAAATCAACCAATCAAAACCAAAACAAATTCGAACCCGCATTCGGTTTGCCGCTTTCCCCTTACCTTCATTCATTACCCCTGACAACCCAGATAGGCAAACCCAGAAAAATAAAAACATTTCAAAACTAAATAACTATGAAAGAAAAAATTTAAAAAAAAATCTAATTTCACTCACAGGATGGCTCTCCAAAGCCTGATCGAGCATCATTTCCCCAAAATATTCACGGCAGTATTGCGCAATTTTTGCTTGCTGTTTGGGATTGCAATGATTCTCGAACGAAAGGACCACCGGAAATTCGGACGTCTTGAAAGCACTCTCAGCAATAGCCTCGATGACGTCCTGTTTCAAACATGAAAAAAGGAACAAAAAATAAATGTAGTTTTTTCTTTCAATATTTTTCTTAACTTGCAATCGAAAAACGAAAGTGTGTTAAATGAAGAATTAAATCTCGAAGCAAAAAAAAAAAAAGGGATAACTCAATAACTGAGGAAATCGGATATTACCTTAGCTGGCACTTCAGGAACGAGAGTGTATCCGTGGTAAATGATGGGATCTTCGTTCTTGCCATTCCAGAAATCAAGCTCGACACAGCGACATCCGCCGAGCAGCGTTTGTCGGTAAATTTCGACAGAAGATTTCCCAGTAAATTGGTGACCTATAAACCCAATTTGTACATGTATATGTCTGCAAAGCTCACGGCAAAACAAAACAATCATCGTGGAAAGGGAGGATTCGCCTAGCTTACCAGTCAAGTACGTGTTATGAGACGAGTTGACGAAATAGTGGCAGAGAGGCTGTTCCATGTCGTGACTGAGATCAAACTTGTCGGCCGACACGATCGAATTATCTTCGCTCATTAGGAAGCGCAAAAATCCTTCGGCACTCAAGAGTCCTAGAATGATAGACGGATCGAAGTTACCAACCCACAGTCAAGAAGAATGTAAACTATTCACTGCAGTCTTCCTTCATGGAATTTATGACAACATTACCTTTGGGAGCATTTGGAGCATTAGGTTCATACTGTTGGAAGAGATCTCTGGCCCGATCAGGGTTAGCGTATGGGTAGAGGATCTCATTGAGTCGCGGGTCACGCTGGTAGCTGTTAAGGAACTCTACAAATTGTTCGACGGTGATGTGCAACTTGGTACCAAACCTATTTACGACAAGTAAGCCATCACGTGCCACATACAACATAATATCAAGCACTTACAATTCTTCGAAAATTTTTTCAACTTCTTGTCTTCCTGTCAGTTTCTTATAGAATCGATAGAAGTCGTCAAAACCAAATTGTGACAAAGGAATAGCATCATCCTGAAGAAGGTAAGAAACAGGGGCACAACAATGTAATTTTGACTGTCAAACAACATTTCAACAACTTGAAATTACCTTTCCACTGGCAAGTCCGGTAGATTCAATAAACGCCTTTTCAACTCGCCGTCGGTCGTCTCTATGCTGGGCAAAAGTTCGAACAATGCTGGCATAACAAAACAGACAAGAGTTGTCAGCAAATAAAATACATGTAGGTGACAGAAAAAAAAACGCTAGTTAAAAGAAGAACTGAAATAGTATTTTACAAATAAACAAAATTGTGTGTGCTTGTGTTGGTGACGGAAAAATAAAAACACAAAATCGATTACTTTTTCACGGCAATTTTTCCTCCTTTATCGGCCTGAAGGGTAAGCCGGACATGGGCTTTTCGCAGGAAATAGTGCACGGAGCCATTTAGAGCCAGCAGATTATTGGCCATTTTCAATAAATCATCAGTCCATTGCTGAAGGTGAAAACAAAAGGGTACAAAAAAAGGTTTGCTGTATGCTGATAAACGAAATACTAACGCTAAAAAATGTCATGATTTGCGAGGATCAAGTAATTATAATGGTGAGAAAATCACACATGCATTTAAAAAGTCTTCTTGAGCTACTACTATAAGTGGATGGCCAGTAGAATTTAATGTCACTAACTCTTTGCTACATCTCGATTTGTTGGTGTGATGGAATAACTATGCTATTCAATCAGACAAAAATTCTGGCAGTTGGCAGGAATTCAACAAATAACTAGAAATTTTTAAACAATTCCTGGTCTTTAAAGTAAGTGGCAATTGTGTCAGTTCATTCGTGAACTGCAAGCAAGCACGTCGTCGGTTTTTTTCATTCACATTCCACTGTGAGTGATCGCGATTCAGTGCCAGTGTTTTCGATGAGAATTTCAGTAGCATCCCTCTTTTGAGGAATAGGCTGTTATGTCATCAGGATTAGGTCATTCAACTGTTTACATACCTTGGCAGTTTCTTTCTTTGAGGAACAGAAGTTGAAGAAAGAGACATTGACAAAATCAGGTCCATATGAAACTGTTAAAGTTTTATCTTCCAGGGAATCTTGTGAGGCTCCCATGGTGACCTGATCACGCATCTTAGAATCCTTTGGAACTTTGGCATAATGCCCAGTTCTTGTGTCCCTGATAGTGCACATGTCCAAGATTTGAGTCTCCTATATTTGGAATGAAAAAATACAGTTTAAGCCAGGAACATGCTATCATGTCTAGAGATAACCAATATGTATAAATAAAATATGTAAGTGAAATATATGTTAACCTCATTTTGATCTGTCCAGTAAAGAAAATAGCCATAAGGATCCACTCTCAGTGTTACAGCCGTGACCAATGATGAATCCTAAGAATGATTGACGAAAATGAATACACAAATTCTTTCAAAGTTGCAAACCTAATAATTTACCTCGTCCCACTTAACAAACTTTTCGCCAGCAATCATGGAAGGAGGGACTGACACATGCTTCAGTTGCAGCACATGAACACCTGGCTTGGAATCAGCCATTATCCCTTGGTCTTAGATTGCACTAAATAGACCAAATTCACTAGAGCTGCCGGAAAAAAAAAAACGGACTATCCCTCTCAGAAAAACATGATGTTGATGTTTGCCTCTTGCCAAGTCAAGACTGAGCTCCCATTAAGGCTGGATGTAAAGATAACTTGCACTGTGATGAATAACAACAATCTTGGGCAATGGTGCAATTTTCTATTGAATGCAACTAGACACTTCATAGCTGGCCTGCCCAGCCGAAATAACGGAGCTCAACATGTCACAAGTAGAAGGAAAGGTCTCTGCCCGTCTAACTGGACGTCGATTATTATCAGACTGACAAACCAAGGCCTACTCGATACATCAGGCCGAAAAAGTCTTGATGTGAGGGAATGAGGACTTCGGTAGATAGATCTCTATGCTAGCTCCACTACGACGATCACTACAGCTAGTACCGCATAGCGGCAAGGAAAACAACTTCTAGCCGATAAGATAAGTCTTAAATTGATAATGCTCCCCATTTCTCGCCAATTTGTAAACGATATTTTTACAATATTCAACTATGATTATTAAATTTTTGCTAGACTGATCCCTCAAGTAAATCTTAGGCGAATCAAACCAGCAAGTAGTTTAATTAACTGCTACTAGAGTGCGTAAGATACGCAATTGAATCGTTATTTACCAGCTTAATTTTAATTTTACGAATAATTTAAGGACCGTGATATAAATTGCACACGCAGGTTGATAATTTTAAATATAATTATTTTTGTGATATTAGGTTGATATATCATTCGGAAATTGGGATAAGTGTCCGACCGGAACCGGGCTGATCTGTCGGCGAATTTTAATGTCAAAAGCAGACGACGACACGATGCGTGTTGTTGTAATACCGGGAAGTTCAGTAAAATTAGATACTGCAGTATTTTTATTTTTTGTTGTGCAAATGCAATATTAAAGTGAAACACAGTCACTGGTGCCAACTGAACTTTTACATTTACCGTTGTCCGACATGTGGATGGACGTGGGCATAACTTTTTTTATAAGCCAAATAATCCTATTATTGATTCCGGCGGCGGAAGTGGTGGGCGAGTGGTCATCAAAAATACTCGACTTACCCGATTCTCATATAACGCGATACCTTAACACATTCAAGGATGAGGGAGAAAAGTGTCGAAACAGTGAATCTTGTATTTATCAACATATTTTAGAAACTGGATTGTGCTGGGGCTATGAGGAAAATTGCCCTGATCATTTGGGCTATTCCAATGCTCATTGCCCTGGTGATCACAAAGGTTGGGTCAGTTCCAAGTCCCAACAGCTGCAGACATTCATAAATCAAGCAGATTTTGGATTTGTTAAACAGCAACTCCAATCAAAAACAGTAATGTGTAAGCCAAGATTGGATGTAAGTTTTGGTAGTCAACCATCTAGGTAAAAGTTTGATATGAAGTAAATTTGCTTTTTGCATCTTCTTTTCTAGGGTGAATCATTTCTGGAATGCAGCCAATACCTCCAGTTTTGTAGAGGTTCCAATTTGTATATTGATTTTCGGGATTTACCATCTAGAAAAGAATCCTTCAGATATAAAATGGATGTACTCAAGAAGGGACAGATTGGGGGTAGATGCAAGTTGAATGATTTCAAGCTCCAGTCAGAAGCTGTACATCAAAGCCCATTGCAATCTTGGGCTCCAGAAATTCAACACTTTCAAGAACTTCCGGACTTGGTAAACAAACAGTCGAAAATCTGCGACGTTTTCATCGACCGGCCAACTTTCATAATGAAAATTGATGCCACTGTCAACATGTACCATCACTTTTGCGATTTCTTTAATCTATACGCGTCCTTACACTTAAACGGAACGCACCACGAAATGTTTTCACGAGACGTCAACATTCTAATATGGGAGACCTACAATTACCATTCAAATTTTGGTATTACATGGTCGGTTTTCACCAAAAATCCCCTTATGAATCTCAGAACATTCCAAGGAAAACGAGTTTGTTTTCGCGAAGTTATCTTTCCTCTACTGCCTCGGATGATCTTTGGACTTTACTACAATACTCCTGTCGTCTGGGGTTGTCAAGAATCCGGATTATTCCACGCATTTTCAAAGTACGATTTAAATAAATATAAATGTGGTCGCTTATAATCAACCTTTAATTCTTATTAGGTTCATTTTGCATCGGCTGAAAATTCCGAAACGTACGGCAATCGATCTGGTTGAATTACCCAGAATCAAAATTACGTTACTCTCTCGTAATACTCAGTACCGAAGAATTCTCAACGAAAAAGCACTGCTCGATAAGCTCAGATCGAGTCCCCGTCAATACACAATCCAAAGGGTAGGCTATTTGAAAACTTATAGATGTATCAATCTAATATCGAACAATTTTCTTAATTTCTTTCATAGGTGGAATTCACTCATGAAACGGATTTCCGCCAACAGTTAAACATAATTCAGGATACAGATATTTTCATTGGAATGCATGGAGCTGGACTTACTCATTTATTGTTTCTTCCGGATTGGGCCTCTGTGTTCGAATTGTAAGATAGTGCCAAATCTAAATATTGTAAATTCGGATTATTGATTTATTCGTTGTGTTACGTAAGGTACAACTGTGGAGATGAACATTGCTACGCTGACCTTGCCCGTCTTCGCGGCGTTCACTATCAGACTTGGACAAACCCTGAAAAATTGAAGCCCCAAGACGAAGGCCACCATCCGTCTGATGGTGGACCGCATGCCAAATTTACCAACTACTCGTTCGATACAGACGAGTTTCTTCGCATAGTCGACTCAGCAGCTGACCATGTTTCTCAACATCCCACTTATCGCCATACGTTTGGTCACTTAAATCAGCCCTCCAAATCGTCAGACGAGCTTTGATAACATCACATTTCTTTTAAATCGATTTTCAGTTGCATTCTCTTTTAATTAATGATGCTGATTGTATTAACATCTTATGTGATACCGAAAAAAAAACAGAACAAAAAAGGTGACAATAAAATTGTGTTAATTTAAAAACAAGATTTGTTGTTCTGTCTGCCGGGTTTTTTTTTTTCATTTTTTTGTTTTGTATTGTGAGACAAATCAGAAATCACCTACGAATAGGTTTACACCGTCATCGATTCAATAACTACCGATAGGGAAATTTTGAATTCTATTCCAGACAAAGCTGTCCCACCAGGAGACCTGGTACAGGCTCCTACTTCATTGAATGCGCACTAGGTCTTAATTGGGCCGCTTTGTATTTAGTTAGTGAACGGTAATGGCAGAGCTATAGACTCCGGCCGGAGTCTATAGCTCTGATGGTAGGCACTCAGCATTACGACTCATATTGCTTTAAAAATATAAAACTACGCAATTCATAAGATATTTTTACAGACTTTAATGAGGGTTTTTAGTTATTTTCTGGGATTTGAAAAAAATTGAACAGATCAAAAATTCAAAATCAGGCAAAGAAAAGAAATGCCGATCCCTTGCTGCGCGCGCGAGTTTCCCGATAGGAGTGATCCAACAATTAGAAAATAGTTTCCTCAAGTCTATATTTTGATTTTCCGATTTTCCCTTTATCCTTTATGGTAAAATTTGTTGCACTCCGGAGCACTCTAGTGTCAAAAGAGGCTGTTGGTCAATACAGATGAATTCTGTTCAAGTACAACCATTTGAGGAAAATGGTTACTTGGTTAGAATAGATTTCAATCCTACAGTTCCTCATTGTTCACTTGCCAGCCTTATTGGCCTCTGCCTGAGAGGCAAGATTCAGAAAAATGTGGTGGAAAGGATCAAATTGGACATAGTTATTGCAGAGGGTAAACACAGCACAGAAGAAGAGAGTAAGTCCTAATACTATATTTAAATGTTCAAAAAAGCTTTCATAAAATATTCTTTTACTTTAAAATATTCCCATCCAGTCAATAAACAAATCAACGATAAGGAAAGAGTCGCCGCCGCCTTAGAGAATCCCAACTTAAAAGAAATGTTCGATAGTTGCATAAGAGATGAAGAATAAGAAATTTTTTGAGAAGAAAAAAAATAAAAGACAATAAATTTCCTCAGAGTATTTTGTATTCCATTTCATGAGATCAACTCACAAGTATGAAAGGCACTGCAAAAGTGCAAAGGCACTGCAGAGACCATTTCATCGCACATATACATTCTGGATTGATTTTAGTAGAAGACTAGAACAATTACCAAAAAGCTCCCTGGTATATTTATAAATATTGCAAGTGTTATCTCTAGTAAGAAGAAAAGCATAACCAAAAGCGACAAGCAAGTTCGTTTCGTGAAAGACTTGTAAACTTAAAAAAAGATCAAAATTTCTCAAAAACGAGACAAGTTAAGTGAAAAACAAAAGGGAAGTGGGGCGGGAGGTAGTAAGTAATTTCAGGCGAGTCGAGGAGAGAGGGACTTTTTAAACTTCGGACAGGACCGCAGGAGTGCTGGAAATAACATCCATAATCACTTTGACAGGGTCGTTGTTGTTTTCCTCGGGCTCGATCTTGGACGCAGGCTGCTGCTTCTCCAAGTCCATGGCGGTGCAAAGGGAACGAGTGCGGGGTGCTCGACGGCCGCTACCGCGTCGGACGGGCTTGTCTGGCTGCGCAAGGTGTTGATTCAGCAGCTTGATGACTTCCTCCACGTCGGCTTCATTCTTGCCGTTGATGTTCTCTTTGATGTTCTCTTTGATGTTCTCTTTGATGACCTCGACCACACCGTCATCTTTCTTGTCCTGCAAAAGAAATTTCAATTATCCGGTTAAGAATTGAAAATAAGAAAACAAACTCACCTTGAATGTTTCCGTAAGGCCTGCATAGGTGATGCCCGACTCGACGAGCATATGGCGGAGGAATCCAGCTCGCCGGCGAGGCTTGATACCTTGACGAAACATGTCAGCGAATACAGGTCTCCATTGAGCCTCCTTAGTCAATTCTTCTTTGATCTTCTTGACTTGTTCGAGCAAATGATCGCAACTGATGAGGTTCTCCTTAAGTACCCCAGTGTTGATGCGGCCGCCATGCACCTTGCGAAGGATCTTGTGAAGTGCTTGATTGAGCACGTTGAACAGCGCTCTCCAAAGGTGTGTCGACTCCAAGGTGATGATCAGCCAAAGCTTTAAGGACCATGCGATTTTCATCCTTCAAATCATGCACCTGTTTTCGATTGAAACGTTAGAAAATCTAACCAATTCACGTGTTACTATTTCAGTTGTTACTTGTTGACGGAGCAGATCCCAGCCATTAACACATCCAAGCAAAATCTTGTTGACATCATCTAGAAGACGGTAACGTTCCAAAGCTAAAACAAACTGAAAGTTTGAAACGAGTCTAAAAATAGAAACTAAATGGCGATATACCTGGAAGAGCTGAAGGATCTTGGGAGTGGCGTGGTTCAAAGAAGAATAAGACAATTTTCTTGTCGGTGAAATTATATTTTTGGAGCTTGATGAGCCACGAGGCGAAATCGTTGCAGGCGGCCACCTCGCTCTTGGACTTGAGCATTCTTTTGTTGCGGATCTCCTTGAGCATGCGGTAACGACCCGTGTCAACGATGCGAAGATTGTAGTTGCGAATTACATTCAGCGGTAGCTTGCCATATGGCATGACGTACTCGTTGAAATCGTGCCCTTCTGCTTTCTCTTCCTGTGCCACGTGGAATGATCCCAGGTTGACCATCTCGTCGATGAGGCGTCGACCAGTAACGGTGGCTTCCCACATGACCACAGCAATGCTGTCATCTTGTTCAGGCATTGGCTGTGCTGGCTGAGTGGTGATCACAGCGGGGGGGGGGGGGGGGGGGGGGAGCATCAGATTTAACCTTGGCCTCTGTAGTTGGTGGCTGAATTAACACCTCTATGATGATCTCCTCGGTGGAAGATGAGGTCTGTTGTTCTTCACTGTTGTTGGTCATTTCTGTAATTTGATTCTGCAACACAAAACACTATCGATAATCAAACAGCATTCAACAACAGTGTAGTGGTTAAAAACAAAATGCGAGCAAAGAGAATACTTAGGCAGTCTTCAAGAACAGTTCCCCTTTTCTTTAACCAATGTGGTATTGAAACGGTGGCTTCCCACATGACCACAGCAATGCTGTCATCGTGTTCAGGCATTGGCTGTGCTGGCTGAGTGGTGATCACAGCGGGGGGAGCATCAGATTCAACCTTGGCCTCTGTAGTTGGTGGCTGAATTATCACCTCTATGATGGTCTCCTTGGTGGAAGATGAGGTCTGTTGTTCTTCACTGTTGTTGGTCATTCCTGTAATTTTATTCTGCAACACAAAACACTATCGATAATCAAACAGCATTCAACAACAGACTTGTAGTGGTTAAAAACAAATGCGATCAAAGAGAATACTTAGGCAGTCTTCAAGAACAGTTCCCCTTTTCTTTAACAATTTTGTGGTATTGAATGGAATTGATTAGTTAATTAATTTTACCTGAGCCATTGATGGCCGCTGGTTGATGTGGAAGAGAATACCATTACTTCACTTTCGAATGAAGACTGCAAATGGAAAACAGTAGACCGAGTTGACTAGATAATAGGCTGTGTTTATATAGCACGGCCTTATAGCAATGCGTCAGAACCATCTAACGGCAGTTTAGAAAAACACGAAAACACAAATTCGAGTATATAATTATGATTTCGTCGCAATATAAAAATCTAAATGCGACGGCTCCATGTAAAACCTTGTCTTGCACAAGATGATCATAATTTCCTAATTGTTTAACTCTAAGAAAAAAAACGTATAAAACATTAATGAAATAAACAACTTTCCTATCTCACTGAGAGGAACAACGCCATCTGTTGGTGTGGGTTGGGTTGGGTTGGGTCAGGAAACAGGTCTTTGGCGATAGAATCCCTATCGGGAAATTTTGACACACTCGCTAGAGGCGCTCACACGAAATGGGCAATTCGAGAACATGAACTTTGGACTATAGGGAAAATATACATGGAGTGCAGTGTTTATGATGTTTCCCCAACGCTACACATGACGACATGCATACCATTTCAAAACACCCTGTGGCGTCTATAGTTACGATACGTCACCAAACCCCACCGACCAATGAGCTTTTCCCACATTGAATCCAGTATTCTGCAGACGTCCTTTCCTATTTTCTGGCGCGTTGATACATTCTGAACAAGTGTAATATTTGCTGTTGTTAATTGTGGTAGTGGTCTAACCTAGGCTGTTAATTCGTGGACACTGCTTCTAACTTATAATCAAATTAAAACTTTTTTTTTCAAAATGCACTTGAAAGTGTTATTGTTATTTATTTGCCTTGGACTGGGAACCGTTTTAGCAGGGTAGGTAGCGAATCCAATTTACTTTTGTAACCGGCATTAACTTGTGACGATTTTCTAACGTGAGCATTTTTTCTTCGTTTTTACAGACGAGATTTTTATAAAATCTTGGGAATACAAAAATCAGCAAACACTAACCAAATCAAGAAAGCATACAGGAAATTAGCAAAAGAACTTCATCCTGACAGAAACAAAGAAGACCCTGAAAAAGCCAGTGCCCAGTTTCAAGACCTTGGAGCAGCCTATGAGACTCTTTCCGATCCAGAGAAGAGAGAACTTTATGATCGCTGTGGTGAAGAGTGTGTTTCAAAGGAAGGTGCAGGTGGGGGTGGAATGGATCCGTTCGCCAGTTTTTTTGGTGATTTTGGGTTTGGATTTGGGGGTAATGGTAACCAGGGTCAAAGGGAGGTTGCAAAAGGAGCAGATATTGTGATGGATCTTTTTGTTTCTCTCGAAGAACTTTACTCTGGAAACTTTGTTGAGGTAATGCTTTCATTAAAAAGTAAAGAAGAAAAGTGATTTTAAACATATATTTTACATTCTTTAGATAACACACAACAAACCTGTTCTAAAACCTGCAAAAGGTACTAGAAAGTGCAACTGCAGGCAAGAAATGGTAACCCGACAATTAGGTCCAGGAAGGTTCCAAATGATGCAGCAAGCTGTCTGTGATGAGTGCCCCAATGTCAAGTAATGGAGAAATCAAACTTAACAACGAATAGCAACTTATTATTCATGATGTTTGTATGAAACAGGCTTGTCAATGAAGAACGAGTTCTCGAAGTCGAAATCGAGCAAGGAATGACGGACGGTTTGGAGCAGAGATTTACTGCCGAAGGTGAACCACACACTGATGGAGAGCCAGGTGACCTCCGTCTACGAATTCAAACAGCTCCACATTCCACTTTTGAACGCCGAGGAGATGATTTGTATACCAATGTTACCATCTCTTTAGCGGATGCCTTGGCCGGTAAGTTGCAGCGCAGCAACGAATAATGTTTTAAATCTTGATAAATAACGGTCTATTCTGTTTTAGGTTTTGAATTAGATATTGAACACTTGGATGGACATAAAGTACATATCGTCCGTGACAAAGTGACTTGGCCAGGTGCTCGCATTCGTAAGAAGGGTGAAGGAATGCCAAATTACGAGAACAACAATCTTTTCGGCATGCTCTACGTAACATTTGACGTGCAGTTCCCGAAAGACGAACTCTCAACTGAGGTCAAGGAAAAGCTCAGGCAATTGCTGTCGCAAGATTCAATCAACAAAGTGTACAATGGCCTCAGAGGGTTTTAAAGTTCTTCGATGCATTTCGTGCATGTAAATTTTTACAATTTTTTTTTTTTTATTGAAAAAAAAAATCGCTGTGTCACTACGATCTACTTCTTGTTTCATTCTGCGACAGCCATAATTCCCGGTTTAAGTTGTATGCCACACAAGGATATAGCTCGGCACCGCATAAATTTGACATTTCTCATCGGATTTGAAATTCTCCAGAAAAACTGTAGGGGAGGCAATCTTGGGGGTCTTTTTTAAGGGTCGTACAAATGAATAGCGTTATATTCGCTGAGCAGCGGACTCATATCATATTATGGTTTTCTTAGTATACAGTTTTTTTTGCAAATACCTTTAAAAAATAATGAGACAGGATGTAGCCACCCAATAATGGAATGCAACCAATAACTGTCGTCGTTTGCATGTGGAATAAAAACGAAGAATTCTAAAAATATATTTTCTATAGGTTTGATTAGTAAATGTCAGAAAAAATAAATAAGATAACTTAAAGCATCTGCATAAAGACAGACTTAATGCAGTTCAATGGAATAAGGACAATTAGCTTCCAATTTCTTTTTCGTTTAGGCCTACAGCTACAGCCCTACACTTATTAAACTTTTCAGAAAGGATGTCCTTTTTTTTGAAAAAAACTAAGTTTTCAATCCCACCATGGCCGTCGTTTTTATTTGATCGATGGGTTTGCAAAACGTTATGTGAATGAACTCGAAAAGAAGTAAATTTTTGCTTACTTGGCCTTTCAAAGTGGTTTCTAGATACAATTGTTCGCAAAGTATACGGTAGCGTGGCCGAGCGGTCTAAGGCGCTGGTTTTAGGCACCAGTCTTTCGAGGCGTGGGTTCGAATCCCACCGCTGCCAAAAACATTTTTGTCTCCTTTTTCTATCATATTTTCAAACTAATGAGAGACATTTTTTTTCTAAAATCATTTGCAATTCAACCACGATTTATTAAAACCCCATATTTAAGTTAATGATTTTAAAATATAACATTTTTGGAGCTCTAATTTGGTCAGCTCAAAAAATGTTTGTGGTTGTAATATGTAAAATTTATGTCGTGTACAATTTTTTATTTACCTAATATGACAAAGGAGTGTGTACATCGTTTGTTTGGCTGATATAGACACGAATATGCAGATTTAATGTCGATTGAATTGGTTTTCTGGATTGCGCATGCGATCTGACATTTACGTTTCCGGAACTCGATAAGGATAATCAAAGATTAATCCAAGCTGAATAATTCAGAGTTGGTTAAGGCCACCTCGTGGATGAAAATTAACATTTATGTGTTGATTATGTTATCAACAACTTTTCGATTTGTGGCCTTTGTGACGATAACAAAAGCCCGCTAATATTTCTAATTTGCATAATGCTCTTCTGCCATTGTTAATGTTGAATCATGTTGAATCATTGATCCCTTGATTACGTGGTTAATCGGCAACAAGATGCAATTATTAGGCGGAGATTCGCTACATTTCTATTTTAGTTTTCAATCTACTAAAAAATGTTAACCTAAAACGCATAGAGATCGCGCCCAACAGTTTTAGATTTAGACTCTATAGTAAACGAAATCAAGGTCTTTGTCATCCAGCCAAACAAGTTTAGTATAAGACACACGGATCTAGACGACGACGACGACATATCCAGCGCTAGAAAGGAATTCCCATTGCGTTTATATTCTCCAAAAGCTCCCGCTCGTCTTATATTATATTGTTATGATTATTCTGACGTCACGTCGTATAATCAAACCGCAGAAGTCAAGAAATTAAAGCCAGACGATCCAGCCGGCTGATTTCGAGTGTTTCTGCCGCGCAGGACGACGAACCCGTCGGTCCCGTATACCCGTAGCATATATACGCACACTCCCCCCCCCCTCTTTCTAGTTCCGTCGTCGCAAGGAGGAAAAGAAGAAAAAAAACGAACGCAGTATTTAAAAACGTGAAAATGGAGGTGGGGGAGGAAGAGGGAGGAGCACCTCCCTTTTTTTTTTCCTTATTCTACCCCATTGGATATGGCGGGGGGGGGGGAGGGAGGGAGAGGGCGCTGGCAGCGCCACAACGGAACAACTCCCGTCTCTTCAATAAACTTGGACAGACCGAAAGGACGGCGCCACCATTGAGAGAGAGGCGGGAGCAGGAGCAGCACATCCCGAGTAACGCAGAGCAGCGTCACTCACGCGCAAAAAAAAACTCACGAGAGAAAAACAACAAAAAAAAAGGGAAAACAACGAAAACGGACGACGACGTAAGAGGAGGCCAGTCCCTCACCCCTCCCGCAAAAGTTTTTGGCTTTTTTCTTTTTTCTTTTTGGTCGTCGAGACGCACATCAGCGGCGGGCGGGTTGGAAATTATTTCAAAAAAAACGGCCAAAAACCTATTTCTTATTTCTTCACGCGGCCATTTTCGTGCAAAAAAAAATTCGTGAACCCCTCCCCATTCAAAGTGTCGAGTGTCGAAAAAAGTAAAGTGTCAAAAAAGTGCCGAGTGCGAAGGAAAATCTCCCGGAAGAGCGGAATATCTTCGTGAAACATTTCAAGAAGAAAATCAAAAGGAAAACCCGAAATCTGTTCAACAGTTTGCGTGTCGGCTGCCTGCTGTACAGCGCTCTCTAGTGCTCGTGTCCGTGGTGCTATAGTGTTGTAGTGTGTGTCTGTGTGTGTGTGTGTGTGTGTGTGTGTGTGTGTGTTTTGCGTGCGCCGGCGCAAGTCTATACAACACGCCCGTCCAGTCTCTGCGCCCGGCCGTGCTGTAACCCGAGCAACTCAATGCATCAAAGAGACGAACAGAAGAAATAGAAGCGCGGGAGGAGAGATATCCCCCCCCCCCACCACCACCACCTCCCCCTTCTGACCGCGAGGGAGCGTGAGTGCTGATTGTGTATATGCTTGTGTGAGTGCCAGCCAAAAAAGAAAAAAGAAAAAAAAGGTCTACACCCAAGTCCCGTGTTCCCGGTCTATGTGTATGTTCCAGCTCCTGCTCCTGCTGTATTACCAGCAGCAGTCGAGGGTGGCTGAGCGCATTGGGCTGACCAGCAGTAGCATCGCCATTTCGTTGTTCTCCTCCTCCTCAATGGTGTAGTTGTCGTCATCGCAGTTGATTTCTCTTCTTCTTTCTTTCTTTCTTCCTTGGGTCCACTCGTTTCACGCTGCTGCTCCTGCGGTGACAGCCAGAGCCTCTCAGACCCTTTTGTTGGATCACGAGAGAGAGTGGGGCCGCGAAACTGGCAAGCCGGCGCAGACATACAACATCTCCTCCTGCTCAGTTCTCTTCGCCAGCGATCAATACCGTCGAAGAGAAGAAGAAGAAGAAGAAGAGGAGAAAGAGGAAGGAAACCAGAAAGGAAGAGAGGGGAAGGAGAGACTCTCGGCTGCTCTAGGATCTTGGGGGAATATAGAAAAAGACCAAGCCCCAGGAGCGAGAGTATATAGTCGGAACAGACCCTATAGCGCTCCTATAGGAGACGGAGAACAAGGAGAATGAAAAGAGATTCTGTACACATTCCCTCGCAGAATAAAAGACACTAATAGGCAGCAAGAACACGAGAAGCAGTTGAAATTAGAACGAAATTCAAACAAAACGGAAAATAACGAAACAAAACTCCAACCCACAAATTCCCGGCGCCATCATTCCTCTCGCGAAAAACACACAAATTACAGCACAGAAATCGATCCATTCGTCGCACCTTCAAGTCGCTTTTCCAACTGATGGTGAAGATTGTGACGTCGAAAAAGGGAAAAAAAGAAATTGGAAAGATTCAGCAGCAGCAGCAGAGCAGTTCGTGTTGTAGGGCGAGTTCTATATCGGGCGTGTTGTTACACCACGTCGTCGTCGTTCTCTCCTTAACCGCCACCCCACCCACAGAGAGAGAGAGAGGAGGGGAAAGCCGCGTGCAGTTGGCAAAGTCATGAACATATAACATATAGTCCACCGCACGAAAAGAAATAAGCCAAACAAGACCCAGCAAGAAAATAAATAAATTCGGGGCTCATTCTCAACTGTGGGGGAGAGGATCGAGTTAATGGTTGAATCGCGTTCCTATTCCACGAATACCGCGTGAACCACCCGTTGGTAGCGACCACGTCACTTTTGATATCCCCTGGAAGTCTCAGCTGAGCGCCATCAGTTTAGTGTCGTGATCGAATCAAAGTTGTGTGATTTTGGTTTTTTTTTAAATTCAGCGCCAATCAAAGTGAATCATCGACGGCGGGAACTTTGCCGGTTCGAATTCGGGCCCAGTTGGGGATGCCATCGGTCCTCTTGATCGGCAGCAGCCGTTACTTGAGTTTTCAACCCTTCAATTCATTTGAGTATCAACGAACTGACCGACTCGAGCGATTTCATTAGGGCGCAGCACAATCAACGTCGCCAGGTGTGTATCAATGACATTTGATATTTTTTTTGTATCCTTTCCGCTTCAATTTAATATAAACAGCAAAACTGGGTATATAAGATATGTAGGTGTGCAACACGATACGGTGTTGGCCATTGCGTCATCAACGTTGCACGTGTCCCGGCGTTTTATTCGGGAAACGAACGTTTGCCGGGTGCTGGTGAAATAAAAAAATGTCCGATCGATCAGGGACAACAACCCATATAATATATGGGATAGCTCCTATTAATTATAAGTATATTAAGGTTGATTGGGTATAAACAAAAGGACTGAACAAAAAACTGAAAGAGGAGAGCTATAGTGGTTTTTTTGTTTGCTGATGGACCACTCATCGTCAATATATAGCGGCCATCTGAGGACGTTCATATAATACTTTCGCCCAGCTCTTTGTGGCCGGTTGTTGTGTGCTGCTGTACACCTGGAGCGGAGCCAAACAACAACGGCAAACGCCGACTGGATGGCCCACCATTTTCATTCTGAAACTTGGAACATAAAAGAGCAAATGAGTCCGCCACAGCAGCAGAGCTAGCGACGGCCAGAAATGCCAAAATTATATCAGAGTTCCCTTGATTAATCACGGAATTCCACGCTAGTGACGCGTTACGCAATATTAGTCCCGAATGCCTTGAGCTGCCGTTTTCCCCGAGTATAGTAGAGAATTTGTCTTTGTTTTTCGACTCGATTGTTCAGCTCGGCCGTTAAGTTCCAGATGGTGATGCGTTTAGAAACGGAGCAGCAGCAGCAGAGCCGGCAGTCACGCTAGACGTAACATTTGAACGTTGGCTGCTGCTGCCACCCACTCACTCACATAAACCACGGGAGAACTGCGTAGACGAGAGAGTCGCTCCCTTTCCTGCTTCTGCCGTGCATCACTGCTGCTGGTGTAGGTGGTGCTGTGTAGTATTGATCCTGCTGCTCCTCGGGATCGTGCAGCGGAGAGAGCCAGCAGGCGGGAGGAGATGAAGAATGTCTGTCTCTATACATTTCCACTCGATTCCTTGAAGCCGAAAGATACGAGTTTCCTGTTAAAAAATCCTTGCACTCCTGTGTAGATGATGGAACAGTGACGAGCCGAGAAAAGGACCGTCTCGTAACTTTTCGTCTTATGATTCAATCGAGAAAGAATCAACTTGAAATACAATCAAAGCCAAATGATTTCTTGTGCCATTCATCCGCAAGTCGTAACTTTCTTCTACAATAATATGCAGAGCAGCACATGCAAATGAGATGTCTATACTTTAGGCGATATTTCGTTGCGCCTGTTGTGCAGGATTGCCTTGTTTTTTTTTTCTTATCTTTACGATCTGTCAACAATTCAACTTCTCCCATACATGTATACGGAATCCCACCAATGCCCAATGGGGTTTCTGGGAGTTGCAACTTGTTATCTATTTTTCATATAGAGAAGCAGCAAGTGACCCAAATACAATATTACAGGGAATGCCAGAGTTATAACCTCTTGCATACATTTATACGTAGAGTGGGCGAATGTTCAACAACGAACACTCTCAATCAAATTCGAGACGTGGTCTAGGTCGTCCAAGTATTATTTCCAAATTGCTTCAGTAATATCGGGTCGAAACCAACAGGTTCGTGGGATGGATACTACATGTCCGGATATTCGAGATTGATTTCCGTCTTTTATTTCTACTCTTTCTCTCTGAAATGTTATACGCACATGCCGGAATGTACTAGGAGCCGAGTGGAAGAGATTCCGATTCGTATTATATTATCTACAATTACACGCATTTGGAGGACACTACCTCAATTGGGTTACACGTGTACCCTATACGCTGAATTATGTAATTCAAAGACATCAATTATACCCGGCGTAGATGCAGGTGTATAACGTGCGTGACAGTATGCACGTCTTTACTAATTTCGGAAAGAATCCAATAATCGAACTCCGATAATCAGTCGGGGAATTGTTTCGTGGAATCCCATCGACCGTGTACATTTCCCGATTAAAAATCCAACCGATGGTGTACTGCTACTCCACTATTTCTATAGGAAAAAGGCCGAAAAGAATTTATATTTTCCTGACCACTTTTCTGTATCTATTTGGACGACATTTGTAAAAAGCCAATGGGTCCCGTCCCGAGTGACGTGTCGATATAAGCGCCGGTACGTAATACACACATTGTATGTCGGTCGTGACATTTATTCTTCCCCTGCTGCTGTCGGCTTATCGATTCGCCTTCCCAATTCACGTCGTACACACACACACACACAGACACATCAAGATGAGGGCTGTTGAGTCTGTCTCGACCGCACAGAGAAATGCAGTTGGCCCTGAACTCTCTCCTGCTGGCCAGAGCAGCAGCAGCACTAAATAAGATGACAGAATGCACCAACTAATATATCTAAGCAAAACGACACATCATATACAAAACGGTCGAGCTGCATTTGTTATACACACACGGAAAGGCCAACACACACACAAGTTGGAAAGAGATTTATAGTTGCGGAATCGGGTCGACAAGATTTCAGCTGTTGGTATACGACTCTCTCTATGTGTATTTATACAAGTCTCTCCATATCGCTTATAGTTGTCCTTATATAGATTATTGGTCCCCTGCTGCTGTGTGTTATATACGCCCCGGACTGATGGAGACGACCTTAATACCAGCAGCAAAGCTTTGCAGCAGCTTTGGCCCCATCCACCCGCAAACGCGGAGGATCAATATCACGTGATGAGTTGATGACGAATGACTGTATGAGCAGCAGCAGCAGCAGTCGGTTGCACATAGACCATAAACAACCTAGTCTACACACGACCGCAAATCCCCGCCCGGGATAATAATGAAGACTCTGTATTATATATCTAAAAGACGAGAGTTGAAACGTAGTACACACAGCAGCATGGGGTGAAATGATGATGGGTGTAGTATGCATGGCGTTCTCCATACTACTCGTCGTTTGAATATAACGAACGCCATCAGCGGCAACACCCAGCCTGGGCTCACAGCACAGTTTTGCCGTGTGTGGTCTTTAGCGGTTTACATTGATGCGAGGCTTAATTGGTTGTATGGCCCTTTCACCCGTCGGAAGCCCCCGCATATTAGGCAGGTATTAATGTCCACCTTGGATACCAGCTAGGGGACTTAATCATCAGCAGGTTCTATATGGACGACTCATTTGTATAATAAATAACGAATCGGGTTTTCCAATATTTCGTATCGTGTGCTGGCTCGATTTCCATCATGGGCATGGCATATCACGACCGCACCCCAACGGTAGACCCTCGCCAACATTTTTCACCAGTGGTTTTTTTTGTTGTGCTTAGCCGCTCGACTTTTCATAATCAGCGGGAATGTAGCAGACCGTCACGCGCGGTCGCCGGTTCGTCGCCGTTTTCCCATTTTTTTGTTGTTGTTTTCTATTAGAGAAATTGGCTGGCAGATTCGTGCAGTGCCACGGTTGCCTTTTCTTGTTTGAAAATGTCGTTTCAATGTTTTTCATTTGGAGTCGTAAGTTGTCGAATGACGTGGGGGAGTCTCTGAGACTGTTTTGTTGTGCGGCAATCGTGGAATCTAAAGGTTGAAGATAATATAACGAGCAAAGTTTCTCCAGTTGACGTCTTTGCTGATGGTAATGGCGTAGGATTGGCTACCAATTAGCTGAACGTAGTCAATCTTCCTGTCTGCCATCCTGTCTCTCATCCTGTCGAAAAGAGAAAAAGAATTGAGAAAACCAAACTTGTACAGTGTACCCATGTAGATGAAATATAATTATAGCTTAGATTTAGACATGACAATCAGACGATTGACAACGTCACATTGAATGGAAAAGTAGTAAATAATCATTCGAATTTTGATTTGTAGACTTGTTTCGAAAAGTATCACGAATTAATTTTGCATACGGGACAAAGTGGCCATTTTGTTTTGTGTGAAAAAGCTCATGGACGCTTGGAAGGAAAAAAGGTGCTCCTTCCTCCCGTAGAAAATAGGGCAAGATGGCCGCCGTTTCGGCGGGGATTTTTCTGTCCCTTCCTCACGATTTTGTTTAGACCTTGATAATAACGAAAGGGAATGGTTGACTTTTATTGCGTCTACCTTTTACAAAGGGCCCGTTAAATTATTTAAAAAAGAAAAAGTAATATTTATTTATTTTTATCTCTTTATCTCCATTTTTCTCTGGTCATCCGCTCGAGCTACACAATAAATAAATCTGCGTTGATATCGAAAGGTTAATTTGATCTGGGGATTATATATATATATAAAAAGGCCTGCAGCGTATATTTCTGTGTATATGGGAGGCTATTCATCATGACAAATATCTCTCCGAATCCGCTTTTTATTATGCAGACGGTGTGATATATCCGCAATATCAAGATGGCACAATGCCATTCACGAGCCAGAAAAGTTGAATACAGTGAACGTTATGCATCCCGGGACTAATATTTATTGGCAACTTTTCAAAAAGAAGCGGGAAATAATAAAAATAAAATAAAATTTATCAGATTGTTGCCATACATCACAAATTCCCCCCTTGGCAATACTCGGCGTTTTATAATGACTAGGATGTTAGCCTTATTAAATACACAATCGCCGTATATTTAAATTTTACCGACTATTATTATTATCGATCCACACGTTTCCTTGTCACTACTAGTCCGAATCTCGGCATGGGGGGGAAAGATGGAAAGGCAATACGGAATGAAAGTGATGACAATGATCGACACAACGACAACTGCTCCTTCTGTTATTATAGTTCTTGTTGACACAAGTGCGCGCGCGTCGACTCGGTGCGAGGACATGTTGCAGCAGCCAGAGTCTGAGTGAAATAAAAAGAAATGACATGAATTATTTATGGGAGATGCATGTTTTCGATTGTGTCAATATTTTTCGCCCACTGCATGGAAAAAGAATATTATTTCCAAGTTAACCGCCAAACGGATTTTAGCTCGTCATTTTATTTGTGACGTGACACAAACCAATCCAGAAGCGAGAAAATAGAAAATAAGAAATTGCCAAAATAGAATTTTCTGAATGGTCAACGGTGATGGTCTCTTATTGGCTTGATGAATGAACGTGACGCAACGTTGTCCGCCCATAGATACAACAATCTGAGCAAGTATTAAGTAATTTTTTATTTCTTTTGATTTAGAAAATAAAACATAATTCTTCCGGTCATTATTCTCTCACCCGCAGTCTCTTAACATCATCTAAAGCTTTATTGGCTGAAATATAAGAGTCGTGGCCAACCGTTAAGTGCACACTACTGTTGTCTATAATGCACACAAGAGTCTACCCTAGTAAATACAACAACAGTATAGCGTTTGTGCCGTGCGGAGCTGCATTCGTCATCTGCATTATTCATGCTCGGTCTGGCGGATAGACATGCGGCGTAATATGGCGGTGGCCGTAAAAGAAAACTTGGGGGGCCATCTTGTTCTCGTGGGGGTGTGTGTGATGCATCACGTTGCGTATATATATATCCCGCAAAAGTCTATAGGCCTTAAACAACGCGACAATCGCACACTCCCTATATATATATAGATATAAATACACCTAGGGCCTATCGACACACACCTTACGTGTAACATCATCCGTCTACGCCAATGCAGTGCAGGAGCCGTCAGGAGCCAGGAGCCGTCTGACAGCAGCAACGACGGCAACCTATTATTATTATTACTGTACGGCTGCTGCAGATGTGTCTTGTATGTTGGAGAGTCTCCCAGGTAATAGCGACAACGAGTTTCCCTTTTCTCCTGTTTCAACGTCGAATAATGTAAGACGAATCAAAACAAGGATCATCTGTATATAGGCCTATACGTATAGACTATAGAGTCGATATCTATATATAAACCCTTGTTTGATTTCGACGGAAATGGCAGCGCGGCCAAGTCACTGGAGAGATCAGATGAAAGCGGATCATCATCATGGCGATTCGATTCATATATCTCTTGATAGACTCTATAGATCTCTCAATAATAGCTGGAATCTATAGAGTTGATGGTGATAGATTCTTTCTTAACTCTATTCTGACACTTTTTGTTGTTTCCACTCGACTGGGCCGGACGCAAATAACTTACTGACGCACGCTTGATGCTGTTTAGCGTTTAGATTGTCTCCGCTCTAGATATAAATTGGGTGGGGTGCGGAGTATAGAGGACGGACGGAATTCATAAAAAGGTGGTACAGACTAGACGTGTGGCGATATAATAAAATAGAGCGGACGTTCCATATTGATTAGGCCTATATAATCCCGATAATAGCTTGATCGAACTCTCAAGCTGAATGCCGTTGATCATCTCTTTCTTTATGCACAATATTGTGCACACGTCAACCTAGCGTAGGACACTTTTCTTTTTGCTTTATATATGCTAAGGCATATACTCATATGAAAATGAATGTAAATAGATGACTCTATATATCTATTCTGTAACACAATAGGCTTAAAGGCCCCCTGCTCTTATATATTGATCGGCGCCTACTGTTGGTGTATTATAGGCCTATACATATATATCCTTCGCCTATTTGTTTGTCTACACTTTGATATATTCTCTCTGCTGCTGCTGGTCTTATTAAAAAAGACCCAAAATAAAGTCGACTCATACGAATCAATATACAGGCATTTATTATTGCACGAAATGACGTAATCAATGTGCGCATATTTTGTGTCGTCTTATTGGGTAGGCCTATAGCAGAGGCCCATGAAAAGGAATAAAATCAATTTGATTCTTCGTATTTTTTTTTAGTTTTTTCATTTCGGTGTATAAAGACACAAACGATTGTGACTGGACTGGCGGTATACATTTTTCGGCAGCAGCACTTGGTGGTATTCTTTCCTTCATATCATAAATATGTATCCACTGCTTTTTTTCCCCCGTGTTTTTATCGTGTGTATAGAAGCGCGTCTATACTTTGGCCTCTCTCTCTCTCTCTCATATATTCGATGCGTCTATAAAAGATTTTTTTTTTCCGTCGGTCGGATGCAGCAGCAACCTCGCCGGCGTCGACGATTGATTGCCTGCAATAACCTAGCAACAGTTGCCAAGCGACTTATAACTATAAGGCTGTGCGAATAAAGCTGCATAACTTTACATTCGATCTGTTTACGCATTCAGTGCTGTGTGTGTAGATAGTGGAGAGCTCTGCTCCTACTGCTGCTACCTACTGCCTATATCTACCCATCTCTCTCAATTTTGTTGCGTATTAATGGCCGTTTCGTCGTCTTTGATAGCTCTGTCAAATTCCGGGCGTTTACAAAACCAACAACAACAAAGTACCAAACGGAGAGTGATTAAATTACCGTGAATACTACTATAGTTATATACAGGCCTTATTGTTGCACTCACGGCTATAGAGTACGTGCACTAATCGATCGACAGATCTCTCTCGACCGCGACTCATCAGTAATCGACATTATTGGCGTTTGGGCGTGTCGGATGGTGACATCGTATAGTATAGACACGACCATCATTATATTAGTGTGGCGGGATCGATCAAACGCAATGGCCGCATTTGTATTAATAGCATCTTAACAGCAACATCAGGGATCTATATATTGCAGACCCCCCCCCCCCCTAAAGTCGTTGGCAGTGTTACGCAATAATAACAATAAAGGTCGGACCGCGTCTATAATATCGAACGATCAGCACTGAAATCAAAATTAAGTTCATTGCCGGAACAGAAAATAACCGGATAAAACAATTAAAAATAAATCATCCGGAATGGAATCGACACACAACAAAGACAAATTTGAATAAAATAAAATAAAATTGTTAGCTTCCCGTCGATGCGAAAAAAACGAACGAGTTGAATATTTCAAAAGATGACATTTCCCTTTCTCGCTCTCTAATAAATTTACAGCCTATCAAGAGCAGCCATATTGTCTATATCACATGTGCATTAAATATTCCTCTACATTGGCTGCAGTTGGATTCCGCCGAAAACCTTTTATTCCCTCTCGCTCTCCAACACTTTTCTTTCTTTTCTTATATATAGGCTACCAGCAACGGCAGTTTCATTCTCTCTTTTTTTCCAACTCTATATAACACACACGCCCGAACGCCAACAGAGAAGAGTTTGTATAGACTCTGACGTCGAGTATTGATTGCTGGCTGCTACAGGAGGCTACAGGAGGTAGGAGGCAGGGAAAGGAGCGTCGCGCTCCTTTTGCGTAATAAACGCGGCGCGCACGCAAAAAAGTGGAGCGGCGGCAGAATATAACTGCGCTCGGCACGACAAGTGCTCATCCACCTGCTGCAGCTTCGTTTCGAAACTCTTATTGTACTGGGTTTCTTTTTATTGAAAGGGAACAACAAATAATCCCGTTGGTTGTTGTTTTGTTGTTGTTTGGATTGGTCGATGGGGGGAAATTGATTAATAGACAAGGCAGTTAATCGCTATAACTTTGAATAGAGTTGGCTAGATATGTCAAATATTTACTTAGACAGAGTTGGAGCTAAAGAAATGTGTAATAGGCCCTACCTGGAAGACGTAGGTAGAGAAATAGAAAGTCGAGAGATTGAATGTCGTGTAATTAAATGCCAACGAAATCTCGGTCGTAAAGTCTAAGCAATATCTAAGAGGAATATTGTATAGAAAGGAAGGTTAGAGGGGCAGTATAAGTCTATAATATAGTGAATGGGATGAAAAGGAGCTCATCAGGTGATGAGGTAGGTCAATAAAGTCTTGTCCTAGTCCTGCTGGGCAGTGTACGAAAGTCAATAGACATTTCCTCATCGCTCGCTGCTCCATGGCAAAAGGGGGAAAAACAAAATAAAGCCAATGCACGTTTCCATATCGCGGCCGGGGTCTTTTTTTCCGCTCGTGGACGGTCCTCGGACTTGATTATTGTTACCTAACTGGCGTGCTGTTCTATACCGAGTATAGACGAGTGTTTACATAAGAGCGGACTCTCTCTATACATATATATACACCGCAATTTGTATCCCGTCTATAAATAGACGCGTGACCGGAATCACGATAGACCAAACGCCAAAAATAGCTCGAGAACAATAGATAAGATTAGTATTTAGTAATATTTTTTTTCAAATATTCCCGTTCTAAAATCGTAAACGCTAATTGATATATTCTAATTAAAAGATGGACGCTGATTTTGAACGGAACAAGAGTTGGACAAATCGGATGATTGTATTTCTCTTATCGATATTTTATAATAGAACTGAGACTGCAGTCTCTCTCATCTGCTCCTATCAAAATCGATACGTGTACTGTATCTTCCTTGTATCTTTAGCAACGCCCCGATTTGGGAGTGCAACGTCGCAGTATATATATATTGATATTTATTTATAAATATAGTTCCTCTCGTCTGATATTGTGGGGTGGGGGAAAACTCCCGGCTGCTGTCACCCTGTCGCAGCCATCAAAAGCAGAAGACAAAGTCTCTATATATCCTATCTGATGTCGCCGCTGTTTTTTCTTATTTTTCCCTTTTTTCTTCTTTGTCGTTCTCATCGGCTTGTCTCTCTTCTTCTTCTACCCGAGAAACTATATCCTAGATGCTCTTTCCTCTTTCACGGCGGCATCAGCAGCGTCTATATCCACACCATCACGCCGCCCACGTCGCGCACGTGCTCGGTATTATTTAGTCCCGCGGCCTCCTCTTCCTGCTATGACTTTATTGGACGCAGCAACTCAAAAGGAAAAAAAAGAGCAGCACTATAAGGCTTTGCTTGCACTACGTACTATACGTTACACAAGTCTAGACTCCTAGCTGGATATATCTCTCTCCCCAAAACTCCTTCGGGCTGTCCAGCACACACATCTACATCTCCTATATATTAGATGATGAGGTTGTTAGCGCGTGAGGGCTATGCGTGACAAGACTATAGATATATAGTGAGATTAATATTATATATAGCCACCCGACCGAAGCAGGTCATCAGCACACTCTGGTGTGACCAAACTTTTAATACGTTGCGGCATTGACTTGTAATATGTTTGATTATTAAATTGACTCGACCTCTGCCAAATCTTTTTATATTACATCAGTTTAACTCTCTATATATGTGTACTTGATGGATTCACATATTTTTTAAATTTTTATGGAGAAAGAACTCGACTGGGGGTGTTTCCCAGACGAATTAAAAAGTTTGTTTGGGAGATATTCGACTTATTGTGCAGCATCCACATGTGTGGTGGGGACCTGGATTATAAGAGTTGGACAAACTCTTCAAAAAAACAACAAATCTAAGAGAAAAACCTCTCTCAAAGTATTATCAGCCCACGCTGGAGCAGGAATATCTCGGAATATCTAACAGACTCCAAGTTAATCCCTTTTTAATAATAGAGCTTGGGCGATAAATTTGGGGCTGGCCGCAACTTGATATCCCCGCCGGCCGTAATTATTACACGATGACATTTCTATACCAGCCATGTCATATCGTTCAAAGATTTAGTAGAAAACTAATCTTTGCAATCATTCATCTATTATGAACATTTGAATAATTAAAAAAAACCTTTCTAATAGAAACATGTCTGGCTATACACTTGACAATATTTCGGCTAATCAAAAATAAACCTATTTAACTATTACGACTATATTAAATGGCGATACTGACAGAAATCGATAAAAAAAACCTGAATTTTAAAAAAAAGCGCGCGTAATAATTGAAATTTAAAAAATAAAACTACCCAATTTAAAATTGGAGGATCGATCAAAGACCACGACGCATCAGATTGTCGAGTATATAAATCAAACTATAGGAGAGATGTCTAATAGACGGACGACGAGATAGAGACCCCCCCCCCCCCCAGAGAAATCCATTTCATTTTTTGTGGCCAACCTCCTCGCATAGCATCATCCTCTTTTGTGCAAATGACTGCAGAGTAGTACATATAGACCGGTCGTGACTTGTTATGCATGTCGGTCGGTTTTCAACGTGAGCGCCACAGCAGCAGCAGCAGCGTCATATAAATACATACATGCGCTGTCTGCCTCTCTCCGCTGATATTTCCAGCGTCGAATAATCAATAGTGGTGTCTATATAAAAAGGGAGGGGGGAGAGGGGCAGCGATTGTATGTACGGGAGTCCCGAAGGCGAGTTAGACATTTTTTTAATTTAAAAATCCCGGCACACAAAGTGGACATATGCCGTGAACTGGATTTGAACTGATGATGTTGACTACATGACATTATAGACCCCACCCAAAAAGTTATTGCCATCGTCGTCGATCGAGTAATTTGCCTTTCATGTCGGATACATGTCGTACGTGATCAATGGAATGTTGTATGCAAGTCTACAGTAGTTTCGTCCCGCGCTCACGTCATGGAATGAATGAACGATATCATTTTAATGTGTGTTTATCTTCTCTTTGGGTTGACAAATCAACAGGGCCGGAGGAGATAGAGATACAAGAAGAAGAAGAAGAGAAAAGAAGAACAAGGAAATGGAAAGTCAAGCGGACGTGAGTGGTGAGAGTTGCCGGGAACGTTTAGTCGCCACAACGGCGACGACAACAATCGTCAGTGCCGAATGCGTCACAGTGTCGAGTCTCAAGACGACAGTGGCGACACTAACCAATGCGGCGGCGGCGGCCAACCCGTCAGAATCGCCGAAGCGCCAGCATCAACTTCACCAGCCGGCGACGCCTTCATCCGCACCGTTGACGTTGGCAGGCTCGACCACCGCTGGCCAGCAGCAGCAGCCGCCCATCAACAGCAGCAGCAATTTGGCTGGCGACAGCGGAGGATTGGCGAAGAATAAAGCGGCAATCCAGCAGCAGCCGCCTCCGCCGGATTGTCTTGCGAGTGCGCCAGCGTCGCCCAAAGTCATCAACGAATTGTCACCGAAATTGGGGACCAATCAGAACAGCGTCGGCAAAGCGACGAGGAACAACGCGAGCAGCAGCAGCAGCAGCAGTGCCAATAAAGAAGCGCTGAAACAGCGAAAGTCGGCGGAAGGCAGCAGCAGTGGCAGCACCGGATCCAATCCAATCCATCACATAGCGGCATCCGGCAGCAGCAGCCCGGCTCGTCACGGGACGACTGAAGGCGGAAGTGCGGGTGTTGGTGGTGGAACGACGACCGAAACTGGCCGGAGAACGTCAACCAACGTCGCTCACACCACCACCACCGCTAACAACACGACGACGACGACCAGCACGCCCAGGAATTCGACCAAGCCCTGCTGCTTCTGCTGGTGTTGCTGCTACAGATGCACATGGTAAGGCCCCACCTATATTAATGCAACTGTATATGGCGGAGATCTATTTCTTCCCCAGCTCTTTCAAGTCTTATTGATTTGGCTCCCATCTCCCAGCATCACTGGCTCCTCTCTTTGATGTGCCATGGACCAATCCTTCTCGTCTCAACTTGTCTCTGAGCTTTCGTCATTGGTTTTCAGCCCAGTATAGAGTCTCTTATTTATTCATAACACTCTCCCTTCTTCTTCTACTTCCTTTTTACGGGCCGTCTCTTTTTGTTTTGTCTTCCCGTCGCCCTCCTTTTTTTTCCCCTGTCAATTTCGGGCTGGCTGGCTGACTGGTGATGGCCCTGGAACGTCACATCATCACATCATTGTCAAATAATCAGCTTTTCCGCCCAGCCGAGCATCCGCGCTTGATTCGGCCCCTCATTTAGACGTCGGCGTCGATTTTGTCTTTGACGCGCCACACCCCCGGCGAGGTGGTTGGCCTTTTCCTCTCTCACACCCCAAGTTCACGAAGTGGAAAACAAAACGTCAATAATATCTATCACGAAGAGAGAGAGAGAGAGAACAAATAACGAATGACAAATATATAACTACCTTATGACTTGTGTTTGACGGTTATTCCTTTCGATAGCGAAATGTTGCCTTTGATTTATTTTCTCTCTCTACTCTATTCCGCCAGCAGCAGTTGATATCTCTCGTTGGAAAATTCGAAAAATAAGCAGTTCACCAAACGACGTCATGTGGTACTTTGAGACGTCCAGGCACCAGCACACCGCCCTGGATGTTACTATAGGGGCGGAAATGATGGATGTAGGCCTTTGCGTATTTGCCCTCTGTATGTGACGCGCTCTATTGGATTGCCAAAACTGCTGTGTCTCTGTGCATGATATTATATCAAGTCAAACGGGGATGGAGCAGTTGGAGAGAGTTACAGATCATTTGTTTGTCGATCTGCTGCGCAAACAAAAATAGAAAAAGAAAAAGTCAAAGGCCGAAATTGGATCATTTTGCTCCAAATCGTTTTGGGGAGGCCGCGGAGGAATATGTAGAGAGCTGCGTCGTTAACACCATCAGCTGCAAGTGATGAGGCACAAAAGTGAGCTACAGCCCAATGGCAAGACGAACATTATCTATACTATATATATACCGAAATGGAGACCCTATTTTATTAGAACGGGTATTGTATACATAAGAGAGAGAGAGTGAAATATACAAGTCATCTGGCACTGCGTGTGTGTCGAGAACGTTATTTCATTGGCCGACCGGATGATAATAATAATACATCCGGAGAGATGAAAAGACATGGCACACCCAGCCGGACGGCAGTGAGTAGAGCCAGGCGACAGTAGAAAAGTCAACTTCAATTTTGTACTTTCTTTA
The DNA here is from genome assembly GCF_021134715.1 of Daphnia pulex. Lineage (NCBI taxonomy): Eukaryota > Metazoa > Arthropoda > Branchiopoda > Diplostraca > Daphniidae > Daphnia > Daphnia pulex. The sequence continues at coordinate 6,012,175 of NC_060017.1, forward strand.
TTTTTAAAAAAGAATCAAAAGAACAGGATCGGGCGGAAAGTCTGACATAATGAAAGCCATTCTAGCAGGGCACTTAATTATGCGACTATAGATCAAGTAGATATTAGACTATTAGATGTCTATGTGTGTGTTTTGCTCTTGCACACTTGACTGGCTGGCCCTCTGCTCTCTTCCAACTCATTCCGGCTCGTCTGCACTGTACTCTGTATTAAGTCTAAATCCATATGGGATGGTAACGATTCGCTTTGAGCTTGGCGCACTTGAACCGACGGGAGCCCCAACCAAAAATTTAACAGGCCGCCCTTGACACACACCACAAAAACAGGACCTCTTTTGTATCATGAAAAAAACGGAGGAAATGTCAAAGAAAATAAAAACGACAAACAAGGAAACAATCAGCCGAGGCAACACCCACTTTTGATATCCAACCACATCCTGCTGCCTGAACAACAAAAGGGAAAAACGAAATCCAAATTGATATATCAAGACATATATTAAATTGTCATTTGACTTTGATTATACTTGTGCGCCCTGTGCATATGTACAACAACAAAACCTTCTCTCATTTCCATTAATTGTTATTACATAAAAGTTATTACTGATTATTTAATTCTTTTTCCTTTCTCTCTTTCGTTTAAAAAAAACAACCCAACAACAACAACAATGCACACAGCCTGTCATCGAGGAATCAAGACGAAGAGATGAGCAAATCCAAAGACATCACCAGCCGGGACTCTTGGAGCAACGATCCAGATGTGACGTGAGTACTACTATATCTCTCATCGTGAAAAACTCATTTCTTTTTTCCCATTAATTTAAACGAACGAGGCTGTTTTTTTTTTGGCCTGGGCTGCTGCTGCTGCTGCTGCCTTTATCATATTATCGACATTTCCACTTTGGTGGAAATGTTTTCCAGGCCTTATAATATTATATTTCCTTAGATCGATTGAAAATGACAGCGTTTGCTTTTTTTGCCCTCCGGCTATATTTAAAAGACAATTTTTTTTTAAATAATAAAATTCTTATTTGATTTTTATTTTTTTCCCCATTTTTCTATTGGTCAAATGACAACACGACGCCACAACTATATTATATAGGCCGAGCGTGGAAGAGATCCGGTGCTGGGGCGACTCGTTCGACCGGCTGATGAAGAGCTCGATGGGTCGGGTGGTCTTCCGCGAGTTCCTCAAGTGCGAGTACAGCGAGGAGAACATCCTCTTCTGGCTGGCCTGCGAAGATCTCAAAAAGGACAACAATCCCGATGTGGTCGAAGAGAAGGCCCGGCTCATCTACGAGGACTACATCTCCATCCTATCGCCCAAAGAGGTATGTACCCACTACGACTACACAGCATGATTCTATACATCACTTTTGACTGGACACATACACAGCAGCTTCTGTCGGCGCATATATAGAAGAGAAATGTATCTAGGCCAGTGTCCGGCAACGGTCTATAGTTTAAGTGGCCCATATAGACACGTGTGGTGGTGTCGTTTGATATTTTTCACGTTGGATTACAAATCCCATCAGTGGCGGGTCCACACGTACACGTACACACTCGCCGCGCTCTTCTTTGTCCCTCACATCAATTTCAGACGACGCCTCGAATGGACCCGACGAACTCGACGACCCTCTCAGACTCGGGTCCTTTTTCGGGTCTAAAAGCCTCTTCAGCCACACTCTCGTGCAGCTGATCGATCGCCGAGATGACCAGCAAGACCCCGGAACGGACTAATCCCTTCACACAGGCCACACGGCCGTCTCTGTCTCTACTTGCAAATGGCCGGAAGGGAAAAAGAACGCGGGCAATTTGAATCGAAAAACAAAACAAGCCTTTAACAACGACCAATCATGTGTATCCACTCAACTCAGCTGCATTATAGTTAAGAACCCTTGATAGGTTTTAGACATAGACACATTTCTCCAGGCTAATATTAGACATGGAGGGAAAAAGTCAACGCTAATGAGAATCAAAGATAATCAACCCGATCATAGACTTCGCGTGAACTGCGACAATGACGTCAATGTCAAACGAAATGCTTTTTATTTTGTTTGAGAACGAAAAAATGAGTTTGGCGTGATATTTTTCGTGATTGACGAAAAGGTCACGTTAGACCATCACGCAAGTTTAAAATTCAAAACGCTCATATGATACTTATATAATACAGCCGACGCGAGAATGAAATTGTTACGTCTGTCGCCAACGCTACGGAGAAAAGCGCTCGTATTTTTCATTCCTGTTGCCCAATTTCTTCGATTTTCTTTTTTCGTCACAAACTTTCATATTACTTTTGAGTCGTCTCGCCTATATTGTTTCTACAGTTTTTTTTTTTCCTTTTTTATGATGCCAACAGGTATCTAATCAATTTTGATCGTTTCCCTGGAATTGTTCCGATCTTTTTTATTTTTATTTTTTGATTCCGGGAGAAGAAGGAAAAAAATAAGACGAAAGATTATTCGTCTAAAAGTTATCGACGCGTAATACATCTGAATCGCTCGGTGATGATTCCGGGTGTCTGGCTGGAATTCGGCGTCGATATCGGAAGAAATATGAAATTTATGTATACAGCGATCGGAACTGCTGCAGCGCAGCAGGAGTAGAGAGAGAAAAACAAAAAAAAGTAATCAAAATGAATGAAAAGTTTCCAACTGCCTCCGCGGATGCAGGATAGAACCAAAAGAGAAAAAAACGGGCCAGACATTGTGGAGGAAGAAGGAAAAATCGATGGGCCGCGGGGCGTGGGCAACCGGGAATCCGGGAGTATAGTACCGGCATATATCCTCTCCGGCTGATGACGGCCCATTCTTCGTTGTTGTCGAACAGCCAAAAAAAAAAAGAAAAATCAAAATGGGAGGAGAGACTTTTTTATTATTGGAAGTTTCATCGGAAGCGCACAACTTTTTTCTCAAACGGAAATGGGAGCCCATGATGATGGATGAAGTGAATCGAATAGGAACTGAGACTGCGAGTGGGGTGGAAAGAAGAAATAAATAACAACAACAAAAACCAAATGACAAATGAAGTGCGCATCTTTTCGGGCTGTGTGTGCTGTGCTGGCACGGGGAGAAGAAAAAAGAAGAAGGGAAGAGATCCTAGATAATGTCGGCGAGAAAGAGGAAGTCGATGAATAATAAGAACGATCGTTTCCGGTACCTGTCACACCTAGTCGCATTGGCAGTTTGGACCGAAACAAGTTGAAAGTTAAACCGTCCGAGTCCATTGAAGAGAAGCTGATAATGTTATAAGAAACAGCAGAATTTCTAGATGGGAAAACGTCAGCACCATCTATCTGATAATGCTGGAGGGGGGCAGCTGGAATCGATTTTCGCCCTTGTGTCATTTGAGCCAGAAAATCAGCCAAGCGGGGCAATATAATTTCATCCATCCAACAGCATTACGCAGGTCCCGCGCTCTCACCAACTTCCTCCTTTTTGCCCACACCATTTCCTATATTTCTTCTTTCATTTATTTCCATCTCTCTTCTTGATCGTCATCATCATCATCATCATCGAGGGCGTGTCTATGATTCTCTTCTTTTTTATTCGTCAACTCGATTTTTCTTTTTCCCCCTTTCGGATCGGGTGTGTGTGTTTCTTCCCCCGCACACACACACACACCCCGACGCCCATCGGAACTTTGGTCGGCGTCGGTCGGCTTGGCTATGACGTCGCCATCTCGGAGGATAACTTTCAACAGTATGCGCGGAGCTGGGCAGACAGAGAAATGAAGGTATACAGCACATATACACACAGGATCGATGATCCGATTGTGCTGTTTTATTGATTTCGCCCAGCCAAAGGAAGGAAGGAAGAAAAGAAGAGGAGAGAGAGCAGCTATATAGGCTTTTCTATCAAATGGAAAACAAAAGAAAAACGACCAAGGTCTCTGCAGCAGCAGCATATATATAGGCCTCCTCCTCCTTTTTCGCCCAATAACACAAAGGCCTACAAACACAGTTTACGCAACCCTGGAAGCGCCATAGGAATTGTTTTTTAGGTTCTTTTTTTAAAAAAGACTCTCATCTCCCCTTTTGTTGTTCCTGTGCCAAAATGAAAACGCGACTCACGACGCTCCTTGCAGCGGAAAACATTCAGAAAATGACGTCATACTAAAGAGAGAGTGCTGATTGTTATGATCGATATTTGAGCGGAGAGCCTTTTAACCGAGTTTTTGACGCTTCTATTGTTTGGTTATATTTTTTCAGGTGAGCCTGGACTCGCGGGTGCGCGAAATCGTCAACCGCAACATGGTCGACCCGACGCCGCACACGTTCGACGAGGCCCAGCTGCAGATCTACACGCTGATGCATCGCGACTCGTACCCGCGCTTCGTCAATTCCACCTACTATAAGAAACTCGCCCAGCTGAGCAGCACCAGCCGGAAGGAGAGCTCCGCTTGAATTCATTCACCCAAGACCAAACAGTATAACTCCAGTCACATACAAAACCATTTCAAAACCGCCCCCTACCCCCCCCCCCCAAAACCAAAGTGAATTCGCATTTTTAAAATAATTACAAGACGAGCCGATAGATAAGGAACAAAAAACAGGAGCCGAAATCAAGCGGGAAAAAGGCTGGTCGGGTGGGCGAATGGACGACTCTAATGTTGCGGAAGAAGACGGGCGAATGATCAAACGAAGAAAAGTCTATCCATCTGAGCTGGGCTGGGCAAATAAGTAAAAAGGAGGGTTGAAGAAGAAGTGGGACGCAAAGTTTGCGTGTCCTGCCAGCAGACGACGGCGGCGGCGGTTAGGATCGACCGACGCTGCTGACGCCCGACGCCCACACCATATTAAGTTGATTTATTACACAGGAGGCAGGAGGAGGAGGAGGAAAACGTTGGGTTCATCATGTCGAGGTTGGCGGGTTGCCCGGGAGGCTATCAAAAGAGATGCGCGCGCGCGGGCGGCCTTCTACACTCAGCCCAGCGATGATCACGGCAGCAGTTCAGGCAATCGTCCAAAGGAGCCACCCCACCACCCGCTCCTTCTTCTTCTTCTTTCTCAAACCCTTCGCTTCTATCCAGCCGCTGCTCTATACACCGGAGGAGGAATAAATCCCTCGTTCCTTATTCATCTCGCCGCCGCTCCCGCTCATTTTCCAACGGTAGAAATCGAAAGAGCTGCGTGAATCACAAGACATTTTAGCGACTGGGGGGAATGAATGAAAGGCGTCGATCTTGTTATTATCACAATCTGATGTGACACGAAATAAGGAACGACGTGACAACAAAATAACTGCACACACCCCCAAAAACAAAAAAAAAATATTTCAATTAAGTTTTAATCGCTCGTTCCGCCTTTTCTGGCTCGTTACAACTAATATTATACATATTTAATATCTTCCTTTTTCTCTCATTTTTTTCTCTCTTTTTCTCTCTCTCGCTCATTCTTTTCTATCTCTTTTAAAAAGAAAAAAAAAAAAACGACACAATTAAAATTAAAAAAAGCCGCCGCCACCACACGGAAGTGACGCAACATCCTCCGCATATGCTGGCCGGAGCGGCTCGAAAGCGAAACCGCAAACTCTTTGATCTCAATTCCTTTTTCTATATTTTGATAACCAATGTTTTATACGATTGACAAAGCCAAACACACAAAGCGAACGAAACACGAAAAACTCTTGTTGTTTTTTTTTGTTGCGTCATTTAGAAAATTGAACAATTAAATCCCCTCCCACCGGAAAAATAGCAACTAGAAAAATTCTAATTAACCGGCAAACGCACACAGTATTTGACTTGATTAGAATCTGTTGAAAGTTGGGCCTCTCCTTCATTGACGTAACGATAAAGGACCGCCAATTTTCTCAGCACCCAGAAAAGGTCATCCCAATTCCTAGTCCTGTCCCCTTTAATTCATTCAACCAATCAACCAAACTGTTTGTTTTTATTTAATGTGCTATCAAATTCAACCCGAATCCCGAATTTTTTAATTTTGTACATTACATAGAAAATTGCGAGGTGCAAAAAGTCATTCCTCGAAAAAAACAAAACCATTGAGACATACAAATGGAACACGTTTGTGTGTGTGTGTGTGGGGTGTGTGTAGGCAACATGTATGAGATTAGGTTGATTTGCCTCGATCGTTGTGTGTGTGTGAATTTTGGCTCTTCTTTCCCGGGAAAAAGAAGTGAGGAATTGCACGTGACAAGTCTAAACGAACGTTGATGTCAACTGCCATCACAAACAGAACGCAACAGTGAGTGTAGAAGAGAGTATCGTCGCTATACTTGTCATTTTAGCCCCCCACCCCACGGCGCAGTGTTTTGTATTATTTGACGCAGTTCGACAGCTCACAAGTTTTTCAGTTAAGCAGTCACGCACACATCAGTCGGAATATTGCACACACAACACATGTATACGTACGATGATGGTCCACGAAATCCAACAATCAACTGCTCCGCCCCGCCACAATCCCGGGCAACTGTTTGTTTGTTTCCGTCGAACGTATATTATTATTATTCTAATATAACCAATGGAAAACTTCGTCACTCCAAATTTACAAAAACAAACAAATTTCTTTTTCGTTCACGCTTGCACTCACGCACAAAAGAAACAAAAAACACGTACAGAGACAAAAAAAAACTCCCGAAATATCTAAATTGTATGGCTTTTTTTTTCCTGAATTTTCGAAATGAATAAGAATTTATTGTGTATTATTGACGACAACAAAAAAGTTAAAAAAAAACAATAATTTATAATGAATTAAATATTAATAGGACAAAGAAAAAAAAAACAATTTTAAAATCGCTTCGATGCAGCGCGTCCTGATCGCGACAAGTCGTTGACGACTTCTCACTAATTATAGCTTCTTTATTTTTAATTTGGATTTCGATTTGACCTTTTATTTCCCCCCTCCCTTATTGTTTCTTGTTTGGAATTAAATTTTGGGTTTTTTTTTATATGCGAATGCAAATTTTACAGCCGGAATCTTTTTATTCACGTTGATACGATAGTGAATTATAATAGACGAACGAGCGCGCGTGTGTTATTGTGTATAATAAATTGTAATGTACATGAAAGGAAGAGACACACACACACAAACAATACCAAAACAACAAACAAAAACCATTTAGACGACCACGATCTGAAAGTGCTCATCCGTAGAGCGAATGTTGTTTCATTTCAATTTGACGTGAGATCCCCCATAATCTTGTAATGTTTGTTTCCTCTCTAAGATATAAATTCGTTCTCTCCTCCTCCCCCCCAGACGCACCCCTTCCGGTGCACCTGCATTTGTTTTGTTTATGTCGATTATTTGATTTTATTTTTTTGAAAAGTTCTTCACGCCATTTTGTATTTACGTTCATCAAGAGTGTTGAAGAGTTGTGTCCGTTTTCGACTTCCTTCGTCATCAACTTCTTCTTCCTCCTCCGTCATCTACTGCCCCCCCCCACCCCTAATCCAGCTCCTCCCCCCCCCTTTAAAAAAATGATTTGTATCAATGTAAACCAAGAGTTAAATTCTTGGGCAACGTGTTTTGAAAAAAAGAAAGAAAAAAAGGAAATTAAGTCTAGAAAATGTCACCTTCTTCTCGACTGTCATGTCGTTCGTGCTCTACTACACCATTTTCATCGGTTTATCCGCCCCCTTCTTTTATTCTCCTTTTTCATTCACCGTGGGTGAAAACCAAAAAAAAAAAAAAAAAAAAGTGTCTAACCTAGTCAAATGATCTTTCTCTCATTTTCGAGTGTAATACCTGTATCGCTGCTGTGTTCAACCTACTAAGAAAAGAGACAAAAACAAACAAACAAACCAACAAAACCATTTTTGACGACTTCTTTATTTCGTATTTAAATGAGACAAGTGTATTTTCATTCTTACATGTCAAACCAGAAATAACTATTCAACTCCTCATTTATCGTGTACGTCACCAACAATGAACGAACCAAGGGAAACTTCGTACAAATGATCTGAGTAAGTTGACGTTAAATGCTGATTCAAATGTTGCTCAACCTTTACGAATGCGTTCAAAGTTTAATTTGTCTACTCCCCTTCATCTCTTTCTACTTCTGTGACTGGAAATCGTCTTGAGAAAAGGACGACTGTACACTCGTTTGCCTTCCGTTTTTGATTTCGCACAATAGATTAGGACTCCCCAGGCGACGATTCGATTGAAATTTCCGGGTCGATAAGTACTACCATCGAGTCACTTGAATAGAAACGAGGAGAATGGTTCGCAGAGATATAAGTTCCCTTCGCCCCCCGCCCCTTTTCTTGTGCGTCCGTCTCGGCAACTTGAATGTGCGTTCACAATGATCCCAGCCAGCGACTTGCACGCTACCTCGTGAGTCCAAAAGCCATTTCTTAAGACCTCCCTATACACGTTCCCGATTTCGTTAGTGATTGCCATTCATTTGACTAGATAATTGCTTTTACTCTGAGGCCGTAGGATCTAAAATGAATTTACTTGCAGCATTCTGGTAACAAACTGAAAGATTCCGGATCAAAAGCAAAACATGCCAAAGAATCAGCGCTTTGCCTATAATAATTAAAGAAAGTGTTATGGTACATTTACTGAGTCCTTCCCTCTCTCAGCTACAGGATCGTGTATTTATTGTATCTGTACAAAGCAAGAGGGGGATAGACGCTAATTTTGGGTTGATTTTCCTAGAAAGATGTTCACGAGTAGTGACCGTCTTTGAACGAAATTAACCAACAACTAGGGTGTTTTCATCCACAAAAGTGTGAATTGGGATTTCCAAGTTCAAAGGAGCTGGGCCTTTGCGGATTCGGCCAGAAGCATCGTAGTGAGAACCGTGGCATGGGCAATAATAACCTCCAAATTCGCCTGTCAAAAAGAGAACTCGTTAAAAGCTTTTTTTTACGTTGAAATATTATTGAAAACGTACCCGAATTTGCGATTGGGACACAACCCAGATGGGTGCACACTCCGAGCAAAACCAGCCATTCGGGACGCTGGGCACGGTCGGAATCAAGTTGTGGATCACGCAGTGTAGACATATCAACTTTGCTTTCCGTGTCGATTTCCTCCTAAAATAATGGGGGAACAATTGTCGATCAGCAAGAGTTATTTACGAGTCACAATCATAATCAATACATACCGCAGTGCGATGCCTAATGAAAAGGGGCTTTCCACGCCATTTGAAGGTAACGTTCTTACCCTCAGGGATGTCGTTCAGTTTAACTTCAATTTTAGCCAAAGCCAAAACATCAGCTGAAGCACTCATGGAGCCCACAAATTCACCAACAACAGTCTTGGCAGCATAAGCACCACCAACTGCTCCACTGCCAACAATCAGATACGAGAATCCTTGTCGGCTAGGTGCGCTTGATTTGTTATCAGCACTGCTGTCTTTAAGATTGCTGCGTCTGTAGGCAGAGAAATCTGGGACTGAGACATCAGTGTGAGCAAATCGCACCTGGCTAGGACCTAAAAGGAGAAACAAAAAAAAAAATGCAATTGTAGCTTGAAAATGTAAGAGTGTCGACATTCAACATCGAAATTAAAGGCCACCATTTTCTGATGAAACAAAATTTTTTGTCTTGGCCCAAATTATCTAGAAACAGTTTTATACAAGAAGAAAAAAATATTACCTCCAATTGAAACTGATGCCCTTATCGGATTAATCGGCAAACCAGCCGTTAAAGAGTTGGTCGTTAGTTTTTGGGCTGGTGGTGGAACTAGAACTCGTTCAATGTTGATGGTAACGGCCGGAGACAGAGCTTTCGAGCCATTTGCTACCGATTGTGTGGCAGCAACAGTTACGGAAGATAAATTTGCCGAACGAGCAACAAAACTAAACATTTTTAGGCCGAGCTCACGAAGTTTTCGAGAGATTTTTAGTCGAGCAAAATGGACGAAGTTCTTGTCTGCAAAGAAAAGTGAACGATCGCTGCGTTGCCGGATTCTTTTTATAAAACGCGGTAACGACTTTTTCTTTTCGAGTCGTCGTCCGACAAGTTTTGAGGTCTACAAAGTAAACCTTATGAATTTTTACTTGATTTACTGCTATTCATAAACTAGAAAGCCAATATTGCATGCCGTAAATTAGATCGGGTTAAATGTGGAGACGATTATATTTGACTGATTATTTATTTATTTGTCATGGTAATTGAAATAGTACAACGAATTCATCTCCTATTCTTTTTTTGTTGGCAACAAGCTCGTTATAATAACAAAGAGCGCTCCAAAGACGTCGATCGTCGAGTTGACATAACACATTACACACAAATAGGGACTTATGTTCAGCGGAAATGATGAATTCAAATGACCTCGACAATGTAACAGACAAGATTTAAGAATGCTAAAACTACAAATCAAGTCTCCGATTGATTTACTATCACCGTCGTAATAAATGTAAAAAGTCACATATTGAGTCTGTATTCCTTATCTGGCATTAGGTGTTGTTTATTATTCTTGTACTGCTCAAGTTGTCGCAGGCTTGTCAGTTAAGACAACAGTTTAACTTTTCAAAACTTGTGTCTGTATTGCACCTGTAAAAAGTTGCATGAGTTATTGCCTTTTTTACTCAACTTTGAAGCTACCTTTTCTTTTTGCGTTTTCCAGATTACTTGAAAGATTACTTTCCAGATTCAATGGGAAGCAAATATAATTCACCTTTATTTTTTTTTTAAATGTTTTTCTTTTTCTCGCGCGGTTGTTCGCGTTGCCATTTTTCATTCACACTCGAGTTGAGATGTAAATAATGATAAATTAGAATTCATATTTCATTCTAGTGTCTTTTTATAATTTTGAAAATATTGTGTTGAAGTTAAAGTCCCAAAATACAGTATATAAAAAATATTAGTCTATTTCAATATGAAAATTATAAATCTGGCACATTCAATTTTCCGAAGGATGGGAAACTCACCGGTAGAGGGAATTCGTCATACTCAATGAATGAAGTGACAACCACGTTTGAAATCACTTGAACATCGGCAATGAGACAATCAAGGTCTACTGCATCTAAAGTTAAAATTGTTTTTGAGACTTGTTAAATGTTACATTCTGTTAATTTCGTTAAGTTAATTGAAGGGTGCGCAAGTTTTATTTATCATATTTAAGTATGCTTGATTTCTACGTGATTCACATTGTTTCCTATTATATCACCGCCATGCTTCCTAAACGTGGTAAGTAATTTTCTGGGTTTTTACAATCCTGCTAGATGATGATCTCTCGAGTCTCGTTCGTATGAATTTGACAAGGTCATTTTATTGATTCCAAACTTAACTCATCTGATTTTTTAAATACTGTCTTCACTTCCATCTTTTTTTTCCCATCCAACTAATCTAAGCATTTTTATTTAGATGATTCAGTTGTGGGAGATGTAACTTCATGAAACAAGCTCTGGAGATTTGCCATGGTAACTTAACTTTCATTCTGGAAAGAAATAAATGAGTGATGAAACAACTTACCCAATCTGAGGTGGAATGATGTATTACTTAATTCATCCTTACCTACATTCTCTGAAGTGCATTTTAATTTAAAAATAGTGTTGTCCATCCCAGTTCTTATACATGTCTCTTCTGATAGGTTGTGCGTCAACCTGTCTCATGCTGTGAAGAAAAATGTAGAGGTGTGTATCATTTTCAATTCTAACTCGTTTTCTTGTACAAACTCGTTTTCTCATTGACAATTTTTATTTTGGTTTTATTTTCACTTTGGTTGAGTTTTTTAAGGTCTTAATGTGGTCTTGTTTTATTTTTGCAGGATTGCCTTTTTTGTTGGTGCTGGGATGTTGGATGACAGGTAATAGTACAATCTTTTTCTAAATCATTTTTTCTTTAATTGATGATAGCTAAGTACGATGCATCCGTTATACGCGATGGCTCTGCAACAAAATCATGAAATATCTTGCCCTCACTGAAAGAACGACTTTACTGAATAGTTGGACTTGGGTAGGAGTTTACTTAAATTATCCTCTCTTACTTCAGTTGTTTGCGGCTTGATTTCCTGGACTTCATTCTGTGGAGGCTTGTGTGACCGGATGGTGGCTTTGCAGTTGATGTGATCGTGCGTCTTTCAGGTACTGAGTTGGTTAAGGAAAATATTTGGGCTGTGGTGTTAAGCATATGCCTGATAAACCGCACGGTTTTGATGTTAAGCTGGATACTGAGCTCATTACTTTAGATTTCTAAGGGTATTTCCATCTAACTATGCATTTTATTGTCTCAGATGATGGTGTGCAGCTTTTGATTCTACGAAGTAGAAATTTTTGAGGTAATTGAAATTCCTGTGTCAAAAAATCACTATTCCGATCGCCACGCCTCCTCCTCAATCAATGGGGAGGAAGGTGCCTAAATTTCGAACGGGGAAATTATGGTCACGTAGGAAGCAACTGAGATTGTATTGATCTTCAGGTTGTGCCTTAAACGGAGACGACAATGGTGGTAGACGGGTGTAATTATAATTACTTTTTTTTTTAATTTTATCAATTTACCTTTTATTTCAGTTTTACTTAACCGTATTATGCCGCCGCGGGAAAATTAGGGAGGTAACTATTAATTTTCTAGTTTTTCCACTTAACGTTCCATATGATTTTTCATCTTTCGGGTCTGAATGTATTTGGATGACAACTTATTATTGCTGATGGAACATTGCATCAAGTTTCAACATTTCTTTTATATGAAACTTTTTAACGCGGTTCAATTTTTCGAAAGGTTGCGGTGTGGTGCGATCTGTCACTGGCTTTGCTAAGGCGGATCTTCTCAGGTAATGTGTACAGGGCTTGCTGGTTGTTGCGTTTGTTTCGTCTTGTTGCCGAATGTGGATTGTTATGTTAGTATTGTAAAGTGGAAACTTGTAAACTCGAGAAATTTTGTTTGTGTGTAATTTTTGCGTACACTGTATAGTAGTTCAATTTAAACTGGCTAGTCTATTTTAATAGTATCAACACTAAGTTGAAATGCTTGTAATGCTCATCTTGTATCTCACAGAATTTCCTTTTGGTGTTGACCAGTGAATATTTGTCATCTAGCTGGTTACCCTAGAACTGGGAGATGAGACTGGAAAATTGAAGGAGATGTACAACAAAGGCACAAAGGTGATTAAATGTTACCATCTTTCTAGTTTCTACAGATTATTGTGATGTTTAACTCAGACCTGTTCTGATTGATTTGAGGACAAATTGTTTTATATCTGAATTACTTAAAATCAAAATGATGTTATAATGCTAGTTATTTTAATTTCAAGTTTTTTTGTAGGTGTAGAGGTCTTCTGACGGATATCACATGTCGGGTAACAAGTAAACTACTTTAATTGAACTTATTTCCAGTGATGATCATTCTTTCTGATGTGCACAATGTTGCTTTCTGAAGTCAATCAAAATATTAGACATGCATGACTCTGAGGAAAGCTATTTTTTGCACATCCTGATTCCTATTAATCCATGTGCTTTGAAACATTTATATAGGCTCCAATAAGATGAGGTTGCTTGGGGTTTCCTGTGAGATTTCTTTATTATGTGAAGGTATATTATATGCTCATTCTAGCAAGGCTCAGTGTGTTAATTTTAAGTGATGTCACAAGATTTCTGTGTCCAGGCCAATGATCATTTGTGATATAAACTATTTTGGTGACTACTGATTTTTGTTAATTGGAAAAACTAGTAGCCATCTTCTGCACAATATTAACTGTTTCTATTTGGGTGTTAGGTTCTTTTTGGATATGTAGCCTGGCGGACTTTATCATATCCATTAGCCCAGGGTATTGCTGCTGCAATTTAGACAGATTTCACAGTTCAGGTAATCAAGTAAAATACTTAAAGTGAACATATTTCCAGTGATGATCATTCTTTCTGATATGCACAATGTTGCTTTCTGAAGTCAATCAAAATATTAGACATGCATGACTCTGAGGAAAGATATTTCTTTGTATTGAATGAAGTCTTGACTCCTATTAATCCATGTGCTTTGAAACCTTCATTCATTTAGGTGCCAAGAATTAAGAATAAGAGGTTGCTTTGGAGTTTACTGTGCATCTTCTGTATGATGTGAAGGTATGTTTTGTACTCATTCAAGCAGGGTTCTGTGTTGATTTAAAGTGATGACATAAGATTTCTGTGTCCAGGCCAATGATCATTTATGATATAAACTATTTTGGTGACTACTGATTTTTGTATATTGGAAAGACTAGTAGCCATCTTCTGCACAATATCAACTGTTTCTATTTGGGTGTTTGGTTGTTTTTGGGTAATAGCCTGGTCGACTTCAACCCACAGGAGCTGCTGGACGAACAGGCTAGTATGTTGCTGCTGCAAATATTCTGGTATGTATAGTTACAATTTATTCGTCGATTTACCCATGACGATATCATATTTCCAGAGATACAATGGTGGTACAAACTGATTTATTGAGACTGAGGAAACTACACTTGACAAAATACGAGGATTTTTGTGTAACGGGTTTTAAGCGATGTTTTTACTTTTTTTCAGTCGGCCGTGCATCTCTAGTACTACTGCTACTGCCAAATTGCAAGCGATATCGTCTTTTTAAAGGTAATGCGATTCAGCTATAGATATTGAAATCACAAATGAATGATGCATACCATTAATATTTTGAAGATTCTAATGATAGTTTAATTTTCGTCACTACCACTGATAAAATAACTTAAAAGTTTTTTATTATATCTGGAATTGCTATTAACGGTCTTCCTCTTGCAGGCTAGAAACAGGATGTCTCAGTGATTCAACTCTCGGTTTTCTGGAATCCCCTTTATCCTTAGCAGGTCGTACCTAGCTGTCGTGACATAGTTGGAAGTTAACGATTAGGTAATTATCAGAATAGTATGAGTTAAGAAGTTAAAATGATGGATTGTATAACTTTCTGACATCTCTTCTGAGTTCATCATTGAAGATATTTTTACAGCTGCATACCTGAATAAACTAATGTAGTTATGGAGTGAGGCTTAGATAATGGTTTAAAAATTTGTTTATTTTCAGGTCAATACTTCGCAGCTTCATCTGTCACTACCTTACAGCGTGACCTGCATATACGCGTGGAATGCATTCAGGTTGGTAGAAGTTTGTTGGTATACCCCACTAATTAAGCCGATTGATTAAGTCCTTAACTGGCTATTCTTTGGTATACGGTGGGAACAGTAAATGCTAATCCGTGTAAGGTCTTCTACCCAATTGCTTGGTGGGTTATTTAAGGGTTGAATCAGCAATATTATAATAATAAGCTTATTGTTATTTTTCGTATTTTTGTTTAAAGTTCTTCGGAGATTGATATTCTTTCTTGGGATGTGGTCTGAGCCTGTGAGCCGCAATCTAGTTCACGCTTGGATACCATTCCATCGATCTCTTGAAGTAAAACTTGAAAATCACATAATTGACATAGTTAATTTTTTGTATCATAACTTTATTTCTCAAATACCAATTTCAGCGGGTCTCTAAAGTGTGTGTCGTTGAAACTCTTCAGTCTCTTATGTGTTCTATGAGTGCTATGATTGTTCAGAAACATTTGGTCTATTGCAAAGTCGATTGTGAGTGTCAGTTCGTATTGGTCGCTCTTTACGTTGTCGATCTTAGCCTAACACGTGAGGCCGGATATCCTGAGAAGCTCGTTGCAAATTTACTTGTTAAAAAAAATAACCTTATTAAAAATTTGAATTTGGTTTGTTGAAAAAAAATTTGGTTAGTATGTTTTGGATATTTTCCCTCAAGACTAAATAATTTTTTGTTATCACATGTTATAATTTACCTTACTCCACTCACTTTCAACGATTCTGTTATATGTCGTCTTATCACCACTACCTACCACTGTCCACTTTAAAAAAAGGGTCCCAGGTGTTTGATTTCCAACCCAACCTGCACCCTAAGCTGATGCTGTTAGGCCTCATTTGCCCGTCTCTTCCCCTCTTGGATTGACGAATAAAAAAGTAGTAGACGTAGCCAAGTCGATAGGAATTATTGTGGAGATGATTGCAGGTGTTTCGACAATACCGTGAAAAAACCTGAATCTTTGAGTGTATTTTACTTAAGTCTATTAACAAATGATGTCAAATATGGTTTTACGTGAGGAGTAGCCTGCTAGGTTTCGGTTTCGCAGTTGATTGGTAATGTCAAGGTCGTCTTGTTTTCCGCTCTGATTGGGTGTTCAGTCGTTCCCCACGCTATCCAACGATGACGTTTCTGATAAGACAATGAACGAAGAAAATTAATAGCAATAATCGACGGAAAAATTTGTCAGTGTGATAAATCATGGTTTGATCAGCGCAACTGATTAATCCACTGATAAATGTTAAATATGCGTGCCATAATTCATTTTTGTTCAACTATAATTGAAAAAATTCATCCTCGCTAGTCTGCTGCCATCTGAAAAATAACTATAATTGTAATTGTGTCGCGTTTAAAAACCTATTTTTTTTTTCGTTTTTTTTTCATATATACCGTGAAGATTTCAAAAAAGAAACTGAAAACGCATTTGATGGTTACAATGTCCTGTGTATTGTGTCAATCGAAGTGTCGAAACGATTGCAGGTTGCCAATAAAAAAGAGTTTTATCTACGTGTGTTACTTTTACTTTGAGATAAAAGAAATTAAAAGAAGCTTATGGCACTGCAACTGATCTCTGGCTGTCCGTCTTATCTTTCAGTATACCTAGGACCCTCGTGACTTGTCAAGACAGCGTTCTTGAGGAACTACTGCTGTCGTCACCTTTTTGTTGCTTCAAAAGTACTATGTTTCGTATTTTAACTGAAAGCTAAACCCATGAAATTGTTAAAATTAGTTAAAAATTTGGTTGTAAAATTTGGTGAGTTAATGTTAATGCAATACCCCGCTATCCTAACACTTAACAGCAGTGCCTTGTCGAAGGCAGATTTTACGTTTGACTCTTGAATTTGTGGTTGTAAATTGAATCGTCTGCACGATATTTATTTTTTTCTTAAATTATTGTTCAATTTTCGTGTTGAGGTGTTGTATTGTCAAGGTAATCGTGTAATACATCCTGGGATTTGAACATTTCCATATATTTGGAAAACGAATCCATCAGGCTCGACCGCTCGATCAGGCTACATTTTGACTGAGCAATTTTTTTTTGCGAAGAACCCTAATGAACTTACGTTTAAAATGCATTTCTGGTTGCTAATTCGTCAGCAATATTTTCCGGATCCATCGCTTCCGATCCGGAATCCGACGCTTTTTTAATTACACATTTTCAAACCGACGCTTTTTTAAATACACATTTAACTTTTGTACTGAGCGGAAAAGTTTCGAAATCCATCACCAGGTGCCACTGCAGTTTAATAACAACAATGGCTCCATTGTTACTGCATGAAGCGGTAGTCCCTTCATGGTTGCTGTTGTGTCTTACGTTTCGATGCAGTACTTAACCTATAACGTGATCTATTAAGTATTTCAAAGTGTTTGTTAAGTAGCATAATGTTGTAAAGCAGATAAGCTTTGACAATTTTCATCGGTCGTTGTCTTGTAGATTCCATGAAAGTCATGCATATTCAAAGTTGGCTCAGTTAAAGTGAGTATTTAAATTGAACCTGAAGAAAAGAAGAATGCATCTCTGCAAATATTGTAGATCAAAGTATTCTTTCTAATTAGGGCTAATCCATGTGAAATATGAATTGAAAGATCTTAGCTGTTCTCCTGCTAACAGTTGTATGCCTAGTGAAATAAGTGAGTCATGCTGGTATTGCCAGCAAATTGAAAGTTCCACCAGATAAAGTCAATGTTAACTGCTGAATCTGGAGAAAAGAAAAACATAAATCATATTGTGTCTATCGTCAACTGTAACCTACATTTACAAAATTCTTCTTAGTTAATTTAATATTTTGTATTTTTAAAATTTCCTCCACTTCTATTCCCACATGAAAAATAGCTATTAATGTCTGATTTCTTGTAACAGTTAAACAGTCCATGTGGGAAAAAATATTTAATAATCCAGACTGTTCATCTATTACCAGTTTTATATGAAGTAAATTTAGACTGATGTCTGACACAAAGGCAAAATATCCAACTAAAATTCTCTTCATAATTGTGGTGTCCGCGGGTGTACGTTTATTGTAAAGTTTATACTAATTCCTGTTATTTTTCCTTTAGGTGATGATCAGATATATGGAAAATATTCTAGGGAATGACGCCTCAAAAGAAAGAACTGTGGTTGCAATCTTCAACAATCTTGCGTGAGTCAAGTTTTTTTTATTTATTTTTTTTTCTGCTTGTTATTTTTGTTTCTAATTTTAGTAAGTCTCGATTAGCTAGAGCAGGGATCCTTTTCATTTTACTGTTTTAAATTTTAAACATTTGTTGTTTACAACGCTAGATGGTTATACGATGGCTTAGATTGTTTTCAGCGGTAAAAAACATTAGTTTCAGTGTTTCAGTGTTTCAGTTACTTTTACTATACACTTTTCTTGTTTGTTTGCAAAACTGAAAAAAATCATCGAAGAATTCTTCGTCAACGTCAATTTTGTTAATGCCAAAAAACAGTGCAGGAAGAATTCATCCCGTTAACGCTATTTCGTGTGCCCTGACATGCAGGATACGAATTGCTTGTAATCTAAAATTGAGCGAAGATGATGGACAAGACTCACAAGAGTAGCAACGCAGAAGCTGCTCACCTCTGGAAGCTGGCGTTGAGCGAATGAAATCAAAGTAAATTGCAGTTTGTTCCGTGTCTTCCACTTCCAAATCAGTCGCTCTTCTCAGAGCCTGATTGAAGTGATTGACGAATTTGGTAAATTGGTCCACCCATCAAAGTGTGAAGTTCCCTTGATGTATTTAGTCGTAATAATTTTTTTTAAATTGTTATTGTTGTTGGCACCATGTTCCATGTTGTTGGCTGAGACACTGAAGATGACATCTTGTGGCCAGGTTTGTCTTCAGTTGTTGGGCGTAGGCTAGCCCTTTAGCCCCTACCTTCTTGGTTCTTTGTTAGTTGAATCAGGAGGTTCTGAGAGAAAGAGTCGCCATTTTTATTTGTTTGGGGTTTTGATGTTATCTTAATTAACTGGAGTGCTACTTGTTAGGCATTTCTTAAAATTTGTGATGGGTTTTAGTTGGTTTGGGTCGGCGGTTCGTGAGCTTGCTATTATTCTTGGTATAATTTATTCGATTAAATTCTATTGCATGTTTGAAAGTGGCCTGAAAGTGTTTAATTTCATTTTTTATTTGTAGACGAATTTTGATGCTGAAAGACTTGGAAACCATGCTGTCCACCACGCCGAGAAGCTGAGTAACATTCTGCTTGTACAATGGTAAAATTAACAATTAAACTGATTGAAATATATGTGGATCATAACATTTGTAATGTTTGATTGCAGGCGCCTCTTAATAAAAGGAACTTGAGCCATCCAATCTAGGGCTTCCATCCAATCGTGCAGGCTGCATGGAAGTCACATTTACCTTTGCTGTGAACATCATGAACACATACACTATTTGAAGGTGACAATCTTATCCAGTTTAGATTTTACAATTAAAATGTGATAAAGCTTTGCATCCATTGGTTAGTTTTAACATTTTGGGATTTCATATAGTTAACAGCTATTTCCTTCAGGGTTGTGTTATGGATTTTTTAAAGGGGAGTTTGTTGTATGCAAGAAAGGCAAATTCCAAAAGAAGTTTTGTTTATTTGTTCCATTGTTGAGTATCCTTTAAAGTTTAAATGAATTTGTATTTAAATCTTAAATTAGTCATCTAGTTTCATGTAAATTTATTAATTTAAGTTTCCACGATAGGTATAAGATAATGTTGCCATATAATATTTGGGTTGAATATTTGAAGTGATATAATGAAGCATATTATTTTTAGTTTCGTACAGGATTTCCAATGATGCTGAAGATTAATTTTATTTTGTTTATAGGTTCATGTTTATGTAACAGTGGTGTTGTTGCAGCCTTTGGTGGTGAAAGATATCTGCATCAAGTTGCTGTTCCTGTCCAAGGTGGTGTGTTGTTGCAGACTATGGTGGTGAAAGATATCTGCATCAAGTTGCTGTTCCTGTCCAAGGTGGTGTGTTGTTGCAGACTATGGTGGTTAAAGATATCTGCATCAAGTTGCTGTTTCTTGTGCATCCAAGGTGTTGGTTTTGTGCTACAGAAGTGACATCCAATATTGTGTTTAATTGCTATTCGTGTCTATGCAGTTTACCTTTTACATGTTGATAAGAAACAAAAAAAGTAATATGGGGAGGATTATGTCAAACAAATAATAAACATGTCCGGGATGGGGAAATGAGGAGGAAGTTGGGGTGGGGTATTTGGTTATGATTTACTAAAAGAAGTGAGGTATATTTGTAATGAATATGCTGTACTTTGTTATAAAAACTGTCGTTAACCTATACCTTCCTGTCAACCTATACCTCCCCTACTTCCACTTACACATCTATTCCTAAAACCACATAAGCACCAACATCAAATCCCACATATCCACTCACATCCATTCCTAAAACCCCACAAACACCAAACCCCCACCATTCACACAATTGTTGTATATGTATAATTAAATTTTAATAAATAAAATGCATTGTATATAACATGTGTGTAACTATATTTATTCTCGAACACTTGCAAAATAAAAAATTCATTAAACAGAGCGTCCGGTTCAAGACAATTTTTTTTGTGCGAGGCTTTTTAGCAAGCAATCCGCCACCCAATTCGACAAAAAGTGGTAGTTTGTTTTCACGGAAATTGCGTCAGACGGTTAAAAAATTTCTAGTTCAACAATCTCATGTAGAAATTAGCATCTAGTCTACTGGTGCAAATTGCGATTCTTTAAGCTTGATTAATTTAGGTGATGTGTTAAAAGCAATTGTGGGTTGCTAAATAATTGGAACTAATCCACTTTTTCTGAATATTTTGGTTTTAGATCACTTTGTTATTTTTAAATTTTCTTGTGATCTCTCTTCAAATTATTCTGAAAAAGCGAATTAGTTCAATATTGGCTACTCACAATAGCTTTTAACACATCACATAAATTAATCGAGCTTAAGAATCGCAATTTGCACCAATAGACTAGATGCTAATTTCTACATGAGATTGTTGAACTAGAAATTTTTTAACCGTATGACGCAATTTCCGTGAAAACAAACTACCACTTTTTGTCAAATTGGGGTGCGGATTGCTTGCTAAAACTCGCACATGCAGTGTCGGCGTAGATCCAGGGAGATTACCTGGAAATGGAAGAGGAGAGAAGAGTGCGAGGCAAGTTTTACTGGGGAGCGATTAGTCACTACTAGGCTTCCGGGTTAGACTCATGATATAGATCATGCGCCTTCCAAGTCCCCGTTCGACCAGAGCCCTCCCCTCCTCCTGGTTTCACAGCGGGTGAGTGACCACCGGCGGGCGTTGGTTAGTGGTTAGTTAGGGAAACGGGGCCGCAGAAAAGAAGGGAGCCCAGATAATATGCACTTGTAATTTATCTAACAACTACACAATTTATCAGTCTTGAATTACAGCATTCTCTCGTCAGCTTTCATCAATGGATGAAGTCGGGTCCAGTGGATGATCAGTATCGAAGGAGTTACCCTGTACGCAGAATGAACATTTATTTGGATGACAATAATTTTCAATAAGATTTTAGCGACAGAAAGCAATACCTCAATTAAGAGGGCCCGTTTAAGGAAGTAAAAAGGGAGATTCACAGGTAGCAGCCAACGGGTTTTCAAACAGGGACCTTATTGACTGTGTAGTTCTTCAAACGACATGGCTTCTCATAAAGTCTGGTATTCAAATTTATTAAAATAAAGTCATCTTGTTTATAATTTGTTGTTAATGTGCTTGGATCTCACCTTGTCTATAATTTGTTATCAGTGTGCTGGACGTCTAGATCTAAAAGATTAATTAAACAGTTATTAGTATACACTCCACATAGTCTCTTAAACATGGATAAACTTGAGTGCAAATTAATACTTTTAACACTCACAAGACTTGAACAGCACAGTTTAATTAACTTCAGCAGCCTAGACTGACACACTGAGAACACTTCAGGATGACATCACCGCTACAGACTGCTTACAGCAGCTGCAGCTCAACTTGAACTCCCTTTTCACTGGGTGGCTGCAACAAAACCATCTGCATGACAGCAAATATTACAAAATAAATTCAAGTAGATTAGAAAATGGACTTTATGAAAAGTAAAAACTTTCACGATTCACTTACTTGCTGAGTTGTTCACTTTTGTTTCAGCTTGGTTGAAAAGCCAAATCAGACCTTAAGAGGTTGTTAATCCTACTTGGGAAAAAAATCAATTACTACCAGAAAAAAAAGTCATGCGTGACATAACAAAATGACAGAGTCATAGTTAAACTAAGCAATCTCTAAGATGAATTACATTCACAAACATTACAAAGGAATCGACAGTTGTCAAGCTTTTAAAACTGAAGTTCTTAATACTAATGTCTTAACTGAAAAGTCAACAGATATAAAGCAAAGAGCTAGTAATCAACAAATTAAATGTGTAGCTTACTGTACAAAAGTTTATCAACTTAATTACTTTAAATTGGTCTGAAGTGTTTCCGTATGTGACGAAAGCTACAACTTCTTTTTCAATTATCTTAAACTCAACTGCATAAATTTTTTAATAAATTAAAAACAACGCAAACATACAAGACCGTACTGACTTCTTCCTTTCGAACTTCAAAGAATGACACTGACAGGTGCCATCTTAGATTTGCAACATTGCCATATCCGAATAAACAGATTGCAATAACGTGACTAACGTCCGCTACCCGCTAGATCAGAGGGGGATTCAGAGCTATAGATGATTATATGATTATAGACTATAATAGATTATACATCTATAACTCTGGCTAGATGACGTATTACCCGTATGGAAAATTACATTTCGTGTCATGTTAACACATGTCATTATGCGCTTTTTCTTGTCAACAAGTAAAATAAAATATAACTCGATTTCATTCCAGCTTATTTACTACAGTTCACAGAATATGAATATCATAGTGCTTCGTTTTTTGCAAATTCCTTTTAATGGCCGATGAGTGTTCTACGGGTTTACAATTTAAAGTTACGTACTTTCGTTTATTCACATTTTACGTAGCCTCCAATTAGTAGATCTTGTTTCAATAGACGGATGATACGCACCGTTAAACGGAACAAAGAAAACTGTGAATATTTGGTGCAATGGCACAAAAGCATATGAAACCGTCGATAACGCAGCAGTTGAGGGTCGTATAAATACGAAGATTGGAACCAAAAAAATGTGAGACATGAGAAGGTAGAAAAAGATAAACCAACATAGTCAATAAAAAAACGTTATCGTATAGGCAACAAACGTAATGAAACATGCAAAATGGGGAAGGTGCACAACAAGGGCGCAAGAAATTTTTATCTTACGCCACAAAAATAAAAAGACAAAATAAGAGGAACATAATGGGGTTTGAATTGTTCTCTTATTGGAGAGGCATTATTGACCTGGACAAATATGTAGCCTTGATGGGTCTTATCAGATCTTGAAGGTGATTGTACGCTGCCAAACGATCAATTGAGTTTTTAGAATGGTTCTTTAAAAAGTTGCGCAACGCCCGTCATAGCAGACAGCCATTTTGTTTTGTTTTCTCTTACGACTGAATAATTCACAAAATCTAAATACAAAAACATCATAGACAAGAGACTGCTTGACGCCGATGGTGCCCATTCAAAGTGGGGGGAAATGAAAACTTATTTTCGGGAGTAGAGTGTGCGGGCGAAGTTTATTGGCAGGTCAATTATTAGAGTCTTAAAGAAAATAAGATTTCTTTTTTTATAGTCGTTTTCTTCACGTCCTGTTTGTGTTTTTCAACTTTCAGATGCATAGTTTAAAACAGGACAGACAACTGGCGAAAGGACCCAAAATGACTTGAAATATGTTTACAAATATTTCACGCTTACACACAAAATGATTGGATCAATTTAAAAAAAAAGCAAGGACAGCAAATGTGTAAATGGGCATCCCCCCTCCACCCTTTTCTTATTGAATAAAAGCCGAAAAATTGGTTATTTGAGAGAGCCTAAACGTGAAAGACCAATTAGAGGACCTCTTAATTTAGTGTTTCTTTAATATTTTAGGGCGGGAGAGCAAAATGTAATTTCCTATACTGAATAGATATGGCCAATTAAGCTGGTCCATGTCAAATACAGGAGGAGATCGAGTCACATTTTTCTTAAGTACATATTAAAAATGTGAGAGAAATTTTTGTCGAGTGCGCTCATCAAAACGAATATACAACAATACCACAGTGGTGCTGTGTACAAGAGACCAGCCACTCCATTTTCTGTTGAAATAAAATGTCACGGAGTGAATGAAAACATCAACTCGATAATATGACTTACAAGAGTGTGTGCCTGATGAAGAAATTAAATAAAACGGCACTGGACAAACAAAATTTTGCTGGACGACAAATGACAAGTGCAAGTTTACAATCTGACTATTTTCTAACATTAGCGTCATAATTTTTCATTTCAAAATCTCCATGACGAAATAAACTAACTGAATTGCCACTCTTTCAATAGTATTAATGATAGCGTATAGGCTATTCTCCAAACAGCTGTTCCTGCTGTTTAGAGTGTACGGGATTAGTGACTGTCGGGTTATGATGAGCGCTGAAAGATGCCAGGTGTTGAACGGCATCCTCGTCGTCGTCGTCACCTTCGTCATCTTCGGCTACGGTGACGTCGTCGGCCGCCAAATCGACGATAGGCAGTTGACCGCTGAAGCTGCTGCTGGGACCGAACCAGGCGGCTGCCTCCAGGGCGGCAGCGGCGGCTGCGGCTGCGGCTGGATTTTGAATGCCACTGGCAGCTCGTTGCTGGTTGCACGACACGCCCAGTCCAAAGTTGTCACCTGGATGATCACGTCCCGAAGTTAAGCAACGCCCAGCATGATGAAACCGCGACGTACCTTCCAGTGAAGTCATCAGACGCTGAGTCATGGCATTCAGAGCGGCCAATCGAGTCTCTTCGGCAACTTCCTGTTGCAGAGCGTTGAACAGCGACGACGATGTCAGGCCGCCTCCACTCAGGCAACTTGTACTGGATCCCGATCCACCTTGCATGTTGTTGTTGTTGTTGTTGTTGTTGGAGCCATTGGTCGCTCCGGCCATCAAATCGGCCATGAGGCCATTCGCTGCATTACTGACGCCAGACGACGGCCCGGCTGTCGAACGCATTGACGGATAAGCAGATCCACCGGCTAATAGCGATCCTCCTATAATCAGCGATTTAAACATAAATGAAGAAATAATTTAATACATTTATTATTAAAACTAGTCGGAATGAAGGCGAAATGGGAGAAAGTGTGCAAAAAAGTACCGTGAGTGAATGTGCCAGTCATGTTGGAGGAAGATGGCAGTGCGAATTCGTGATTATAATTGTGGCTATTACCATTATTCATGGCCGAATGGATCAACCCGCGCATTCCAGATCCACTGCCGCCGCCAAGTTCGCCCTGTTTTCCAAAAGTGACGTTGCAGTAATTTTTTTAAATAAATAAATAAACTAAATAAAAACCTGAATTGTTTGCTGATGAGCCGGATGAACAGTCAGCAAGCGACTCATACTAGAGCTGGCGGCTGATCGGTTAGCGGTCAACTTGCTGGCATCTTCGCGGTCAATGTGACGCGGGAGGCTGCTCGGATCGCGGAAAACAACGGCGCGGATGACGCCGTGAACGTGATCTTCTGGCCAAGAACCGGTCAGAATTCGTTGCGGTCTGCCACGACCTTTTGGACGCAATTCTACACACACACACACACACCCGCAAGAAAAATAATCTTATTGGCTGACACACAATTAGTAATGTTGTTGAAGTATTAGTTGGCAAGTGTAGGAAGTACAAAAACAAAGTCATAAATTGTTTCTTTTTTTTATGGGCGGGCGCATTTACACCTGCGCATCGAAATTACCCACAAACGTCAATTGACTCGGGCAGTAAACTTTATGTGGGAGCCAGCTGCTGGTGAGACTGTGAAACTCATTCATCATCTTCAAACCAGTTTGAAAAAAATCAAATTCTATCAGATTTCAAATGTTTACTGAGGAATAAAGATGTCAGGAAGAATTGATCTAAACTACTGAATTGCATGAAAAAACTGGGCGTTGTCCTAGTTTGACCGTGAATGACAAATTGACAAGTGGATCGAGTTTGGTCTTAAATGTGCGGCTGTATAGACGAAATGTTGGGCAACATTTAAAAAAGAGAGGGGGGGGGGGAGAAAAGCAATGCAGCAATTTAGTCACGAGTTGATTACCTGGTCCACCATCAGCCGAAGGCCCGAGCATGTTATTCACGCGGTTGGCGTACAACACGAACGTCGGGTAGGGAATGTCAAATTTCCTGGCAGCCTATTAGCATATGCAAATCAGACCATTATGAGCTCGCCTCGTACACACACTTGGGAGAGAGACGTTGATGTAGATTAACAGTTTCTCCGCGCGGCAGACACACACACAAGCGCGCATTCCCTATTCAAATGAATTCATCTAATAAAGAGCGCGTCGCCCAGCGTCGCCGTCGTGGGCGTCGTCTTCGAGTGTGTGTCGGTTCGACTCCTGATGGCAGCTCCTCGTCGGTATATGAACGCGTGATTACAATTTCAATAACGACTCCAGCGTCCCTCCAGCACTCGTTGGGAGGAGAAGGAGGAGTTTGAATACTTGATGCAATTCGCCATTAATCAATAGGAGAGAGAGTTCTAGTGCGTGTCCCCCCGCGCTCTCTCCTCCGTTTGCTCATTAACCATTCGAAAGCAATCTTATATAGAATAGAGTACAGTAGCTCTATAGAGAAAGGGCGACTCGATGTGTACATTGCATATTAGACAATCAACATCATCAGCAAATCATCAGATTTCTCTCTCTCTCTTCTTCCTTGATGACAAGTTTGAGAAATCAATAGCCCCTCGATATAAGACGTCAAACTCACCAGGCAGCAACGCCACGAATATTCTATGAGACTACAATCGTATGCACAATGAACAAACATCCCCCAACAACTGCCCTCACAATAGAAAAAACCAAAACCAAAATTAATTTGATGAAATTATACCTGGGAGAGTGACAATCCCTCACGGAGAACGGCCATGATAGCTTCGGCCATAGTTTCTGGCCTCCAAGTTTTGAAAGGACCGCGCTCACGAAAACGCAAGTTCTGCATGACTCCTTGGCCGGTAGCCCAGGCTTTCTGCCACAGCGCCTGTAATTGGTACTGGTACGTGTCTGTAACAGCAGCACACGCCCCAAAGTCATTTTAATATTTGACCCAAAATGAAACCAAACCAAACCGAGCATTTTAAAATACAAATAAACGCACACGATGTGAAATGAGCTGCTGGAAATGTCATCAAGTATTAGCCGCTTGTTTCAATCAACGTCGCTCCCCCTCTATTTATTAACAAAAGAGACCAAGAGCGGCCACAGTCAAATATAATACACTAAAAAGCGGGAGGAAATAAACTGGCAGCTCGATTGATAAAAGCCCGAGTCTGAGCCCATTTCTCTTGGTTATATGGCGGCCTGGCGTTTTGTGTTTGTGAAAATACAAACCAGCGGGACAGGCACTGGCCGTCATGATTATTTCAGAGCCTTCAACATTATAAATTATTAATCTACTTTCGGCCCGTTTCCAATGCTGATCCGATGATCCTGAAAGCATGTGCATGGACCTGTTTGATGATGGAACGGGGTTCGGAGGCATCTATAGGCGAACGAATGTTTTATAGTCCCGCGTCGGCTCTCTCTCTCCCGGTAGTCTTCGGACGTTCCGCAACCTGATGACGTACAACACCCGATGACAAAGTTTTCCAAGGCATACCCCGGCCTCCTTAAATCAAAGACTACCAAACCCCCGAGTTGCAGAGTCTTGTGGCTGGCTACTAAATCATTTAACTGACTTTTCAATACATTCACGACGCAGTTTCAAACTCGGGAATTTAACTCTTTCGGACCCCCCCGGCAAGAGCGTCACTTTGCGCCACTCACGGCAGACTATCAAATAATTCAGATGCCGATTTTTTACAGAATGGAGATCGGTTGTTTTTTTACATCTTTAAGTAAAAAGTCACCAACGAACTAGAAAATTGGGGAATCTCAGCCAGAACGGAAAAAGTTTAAATCCTGGATAGCTAACGTTTATATCCATTTGGGTTGTTTTTGAAATTGGGAATGCATGATTGATACGGCTTTCGTGACTCTCGCTACTTAAAGTGATAAGGTCTTGTGAAAATTTGATTCGCTTAAGAGCACAGCAAATGCTGGCGGAACCGAAAACAATCTCAAGCAGCTAATACTTTAATAGCACCCAAAAGTCTCATTTGCCATTACGTCCGTTGACCCCTTAAATGGTGATAGTAATAACACATAAAAGGTCTAGAAAAATACAATCATAATTGTTGTACTTACCCCGGTAGCAGCATCCGCCGTCCGACCAAACGAAAAACACGACCACACAAAACACTTACGTACACGATCACGCACAATCAAAAATGGCGACATGTTCGATCCATTATTGTATTTGTTGACAAGGATTAAGGCGAGATGATGCCAGCAAAACAGCAAAAAAAAATGAGGAAAAATTAAACAAATGATACCTGGCAAAACACACACGAAAACGTGAGCAAAAGAAATTAAAGAGACGTAGAAAGATAATTTTTTTTTCGGGTAAAAAATAAACAAACGTGCAGCCATCGATTTGAGGACGATCGAGCGAAATAAACGGACATGAAAAAAATATTAGTCCTCGATGCGAGAGAGAGATTGTCACAAGTGCAATTCGAGAAACGTTTTCAAGAGAAAAAATAATTGGCGACATCTTTTGGCACCTAAACACGACAAATAAATCGACGACTTGAGGAATCGCTACTCGCTACTACTCTAGACCGAAAAAAAAGAGAAAGATGACAACCAGACGCTTTTTCTTCGAAAAAATGATAAAAAAAATAATTGTAAAAAGATGGAAAACGAGATGAAAAACATTGGAATATGGCCGCCGAATTGGCACAGTGCGTTACGGGAGACTCGAATTGGCCTGGGAACAACAACGAAAAAAAAACATAAAAAACACACACACGACACTCGATTGGCACAAAATTGGCCAACAAGGTTATTTCGATTTGATTGTCGCCTTTTGGCAATTCTTTCATCACGACCGGTTAAACGGTCATTAATTTACACGCAAAAATGGGTAACAGTTTTTAGAGAAAAACAAAATGAGAAAAAGAGTGGAAGACTGGAAAATAATTTCTTTTTTTCAAAGGAGATGGAAGACCGATCAAGTATTGCCACTCTTTTTTAAGACACGAAAAAATCAATCACGAACAAGGGGAATGTAACAAGCTCTCATAACTCATATATCCAAAAAAATAAGGAGAGCGAAACTACTACAGTCAGGAGAGGCTATTAAGAGAGAAGAATAGGCAGAAAAAGAAGAAAAATATATAAAACTTTTTCTTCTTTTTTTTCCAAGTGATCCCTTACCGAAAAACTTCCGGAACGAATAACAACAACAACTCGACTCCGCCTCCTACTCTTTCCATTATTTTTATGATTATTTTTATTACAACCCCCCTTATTTCTCTGCTCCTTTCCCCACTGGTAAGTCACCGCTCCGCACACACAGAAAACCCGCTACAGAGAGTGTGTCGTTTCAACAGAAAAATCGACACAAGACACATAATAATAAAGACAAATAATTTTTTGAGCGATAATTAAGGCACAAACAAATTCTACCCGAGAAAATTTGTATACAATGTCAAAAATTGAGGAGGTATTTTGGGGTGAAAAAAAAATAACATGTTTTGATGGCTTTTATCTCTTTTCCCTTTTCATTATTTTTCTCTCAACTTGTTTTCTTTTTTCCTGGTTCTCGAGGTACTATAAATCAATCAAATTTCAAAAAATACCCTTGTTTTTTAAATGTTGTTTGAATATTGCTGATGTAAAAGAAAGAAATTCATCCGCGATGAACCGAGAGGTTCTCCGGTTCGGGATCGCTATCGTCTCCGTGGTCGTGATCGACACTGTGCGTCCTACTCCTCAAATTGTGTCTGTGATTCTGTCTCTGCTGCTGGAGGAGAAAGGCATGACTTAGCTGAAACGCCTGGCTCAAATGAATGTTGTTGTTGTTGATGCTACGGAAAGCCGACGCTGCTGCAGCGGCAGCAGCGGCCACTGTCATGTGATTCCCACCACCACCACCACCAACGGGCAGTTCCTCTTCAAAAGGTTTTGACAAATTCTCAGGGATCAACTCATCGGGTGGCGAGGGTGAGAGGTTATTGTTGTTGGATGAGCCGGACGAAGCGGAAGAGGCCGAGCTGGGTGACGAGCGATTATTGTTGTTGTTGTTATTGTTGTTTTTATTCTTGCTGGACTTGTTGTTGTTGTTGTTCTTGACGTAGAAGAGCGACACAATGTTGTGCTTCTTGCAAAATGCCCACCACCATCTGAATCCCATCAAGTTGCCCAGTTTGAAAGAGGGCTGGCCTTTACTTTGTTTCAGCTTCTCCACGAATGCGACGATGGACTCGAGCGACTTATTGGTCCGCCGGTTGTACGGCATGACGCTAGTCTCGCAGCAAAAATCCAGCACAGCTTCTTCATCCTGGGCGTCTAGGCCGAGCTCGTCCAGGACCAACATGCGCTTCGATTTCCCCAAAATGTTGTCGTACAATGTTCCTTTTGGGATGTTGAAATGAGACGAGGCCTGAGTGAAGCGCATTTTCTGTGTCACTATCGAGTTGATGGCCTCCTGGAGCGTCTCCTTTGACCAGGAAGGAGCTTTCGAACGCCACTGGACTAGCGACTCTTCACATTCGAACAACAAAATGCGCAGGGGGGGGGGGAGAAAAATAGAAAAACAAAAAAAAAACAAAAATGAAAATAAAAACCAAAACATAAATCAATCAAAATCAAATCAGAAATCAAAATGGAAGAAAAATAGGTCCCAAGAAGAAAAGAAAAACCATGAAAACAAGAGTGTCTTGATGAATAGATGATTACGGGATGGGTGGCGGTATATGAGTCGGATGATTCCGACGAAGGAAAAAAGTCGAATGACGACAAAGATCAATTTCAAATGAATTGAATGAGTGAAATGTGTCATTCATTCAGAGACATTCGAGGACACAATGAAACGGTAAGTTTTGTCATGCGAAACAGACATGCCAGATCTACTAATGAAAACCTCTCGTCATGGCGGATGCAACAACAACTACACAGAGATTCTTTTGTTCGTCAGTCCCGTGAAAAATTCAAACTCCAAGGGAGGAGCTGACGGACAAGAGAGATAAAGCATGCCCTTACCCTGTCACAGTTGTGTGTGTAGACCCAAATTTGTTTCAAAAGTAGAGGGGAAAAAAGAAACCAGTAAAAAAAAGAAAAAGAGAAATAAATAAATAGGCAGTCCGGTTCTTACCTGAGAGCACCGACGGTGAAGCGGTCAACCACGGGTGAGTCCCTTCCAGCATCCGGGCCTGTTAAATTTAAAAGAAAAATTTAAAAGATGGCATATAGAAAGATGGGCTTTTTTTTTAATTTTTCTCTTTTGCTTCATGGCGAAAAATAAATTCCTGATTTGAGATTTTTAAGGTAAATCTTTCCATAGTCCACAGGTAAAAAAAAAAAATTGGCTATGGGGTTTCTCACGATCCTGTAGGCTATTAAAAAAAAAGAGTTGCTCAATAGAAATTGGGAGCGTCCACACAACAGAACCGGCGTTACGAGGCCGATCCATCAATAAATGTGAATTCAGTTTGGGGCTGTCCGGTATTTGAAGAAATGGTGGAAAGGTTTTTTTTTTTACTTCCTTTTTCCAAAAAAAGGTAAAAATATAAAAATGTTGGGTTTCCTAGTGACATATCCCCCCGAAGAAACGACGGAGATATGTACATATATATATATTGAGGGTTCTCTATCTTTTTATTATTATTAAAAAGAGGAAGGGGAGGCTCATAAAACATGTCCCTTTGGAAATTGTACTGGCTTTTTTTTTTAATACTGGTATTTTATGATTTTTTACAACTTTCCGAGAGAGGGAGCAATGAAAAACAGGTTGCAAAAAAGGAAAAAAAAAAAAAAGAGAACGGTACCCACCACCTCAGCGGGTGGGCAATACCCACCCTACCTACCTACCTCTCCTTTCTTTTGGCTTTTATCCCTCTTCTACCTTTAGTTGTATATATACTTATATACTTCTACTTACACCCCCTCGTTTTCACAAAAGAAGAGGTATTGAAATGATGGGGGTACTTTACTCGTTTTCTCTTCTCGACTCTCTCTCTCCCCTCATATATATTTCTATATTACTTTTGTAGAAAGAAGAAGAAGAGTCGTACACAGAAAAATGCCTGGTTAAGTTCCAAGTGGTCAATGCCCCAGTGGACCGAGTCCATCTTTCTCTCTCTCCTGTAAGGTGCAGGAACAAATACTATTTTTCTAGAGATGAAGCGGATGGCTGAATCTCGACGACGACTCATTAAAAATGCAAGTGCTAATGACAAACAAGGTATATTGATTGATACCTCCCTCTATTCTATCTTGTCTGAAATGTTGCCATCGATCCAAACTGGGAAAAGAAAAAGAGCTGCAATTGTTTTGTTGGCAGCATCCAATAAGGACGTGATGAAGTTGTACCATAGGAAGCACTACTACTACTACTACTACAACAACCAGCATATATGTAGATATAAATATACACCCTTGGAAAAAAGAAAACTAGCTGCGTCGTTAACCGTTTTACAGCTTCACCGAGTCGAATTGAGCTGACCTCCACACACGAGTCTCTCGAGAGATCTCGACTCGATGGGGAAGAAAAAGGATAACCATCATGGACACAATTCTCTCCAGGTAACAAGACCAATAGAGAAGAAAGACGCTTTAAGGAGAGCGTGTGTGTGTGAATGTCATCAACTATACCCCCAGACAGGTGTCAATATAATAACGGAGGGTACCATATTCTTTTAGGGTTCGGAAAAACAAGTGGCAATAACACCTTTTTTCCCCCCTCTCGTGTTCCTCAATTGTTTTTCCAACGACCTTCGACTGACTGATGTACCAAATACACATTTTTTTCGTCCTGTCAAAAAATAAAGCTTGACATTTCTTCGCTCGAATCTCCTAATCTCTCGGTCTATACTAAAAAAAAAGCTAAGTTGATATAATAAGAGCTACATTTTATAATCATGCGACTAGGGGGAATTGGGATGTGATTTTGGAAATAAAATAAACAAAACGACACGCTCTAATCACGTCTTTTTCCAGGTTTTCCGAGATGGGAAACTGTGCACCGATTTTTTTCTTCCTTCCGTTGAGTGAACATGATAATAATAAAAAACTACTATTCAATAGATGATTGTGAACGACTTGTTTGTTGTTCTTCTCCAACTGGCAACAACACATCGCTTAGCTTTTTGAAAGATTGAAGAGACGGAAAGAGGAGGTAAGATTAATGATACCACTGTGTGTGTGTTTGTTTCCAGCGGGTCTGCTCTTCTATTCCGGTTCCCGAATAACATGGATCGATGGTGTTTACCTCAAGACGTTCACAATGTATCCATACACACAGTTGAATATTATAAAATATCAAAAAGAGAATAAAGAACGACGGCGACGACGACGTCGGCTCTCAAAAACAGGAAGAAGCGCATTTTCGCAACGGATCCTTCCGCTGGATCGCCCCGCAATAGACTCTCTCTCACAAAAACTTTTGACAAAATGCACAGACAAATAAAGAGACTATCAATGGATGTCGGCGTCTATTGTGCTCCCAAGCAGGTATTCCTATGTAATCCATCAGCCGAGCGATATCATTTTCAAGCTTCAATGCATCCCAGGATTGCGGAGAAACATCATTGAAACTTAACGTACTGTGGCTATATGGTTTGTTTGTTGCCCCGTGTACAAAAACATTTCCCCATTTTTTTTGTCTTTAATGAAATTCGGGCTCATGTTGTTCGTTTCCCATTAACGGCCAACAAAAAAAAATCCTGGAAGGAGGAGGGCAAAAAAAAAACGGCGGCATCGACGAGAGGTCGAAGGGATTTTGGGACCTCAGCAGGGGGTGTCGGGACTGGTCACCTTTCAACCTTAAAAGAACAAAAAAAAAGAGGGGGGCCTCGAAGAAGAAGAAACATTTTCAGCCCTCGAGTGAACATCAAGGCCATCGTGCACCACCAAAGCGTCTTCAACTCCCCACCACCATCTTCTCCAACCCCCATAAGAAAAAATACCATTTTTTCTATTTTATTTTCAACATCTCCGGAGGGAGAGAGCTCATTTTTTTCTTCTTTTCCAGTTTCCCTTTGGTTTTTTAACAAGCGTCGGAATGTGGCGCCGAGGGCACCATCTATATAACTTTTCCCCCCTTCTCGAAAAATATATATAAGAAAAACAACTTGTAAGAATAATAAATACAGAGAAATTCTAATATTTATCGGGTTCTGTTTTTGGAAGGCGTCGCGACGCTAGACCTCATTTGAGAGAGAATATTGGGCGTCTATCGACCTTCGAATAAGATAAACAACCACGGGTTTCCTTTTTTAATAGACGGCGGATGCAGTTATATTCTTTCGAAATTCAGATAAGATTTTTCTACTTAACTAGACTAACTGCTTATCAACTTCCGGAAAAAAAGTGACGTCTAAGTTAAATAAAAATTGACAAAACTTACCCTCTCCTCTTCGCGGATGAGTTCTGCGATGCCGGGCTTAATATCAAGGTCATCCGAGTGGGCCAGTGGATGTTGATGGAGAGAAGATGGAGGAGGCGGTGCCTGGGTCAAAGCCTGCGGCGCCAACGAGGCGGAGGAGGCGACCGGACTGTGCGGCGGTGGTGGTGGCGGCGGCGGCGGCGCTTGTTGTTGATGACCAACCAACGAGAGTGGGCCGTCGTGATGGTCCAAACTAGCCTCTTCGTGATGCTGATGATGCATTCCCGGAGTCGAAGCGGCTGCCGGACTCGAGGCGCCACCGATTGGACTTTCAGACCCCGAAATGCGACGTCGTTTGACGCCAGACGATCGAGACGCCGGAGCAGGAGTGGGCGAAGGGGTAGGCGTCGTAGCCATTTCTTCATCCATGACGTGTCCAGGCCACGCCGGTTGTTGCTGCTGCTGATGATGATGAATTTGATGATGATGATGATGAGGCAATGTTGGCCATGTCGGACTGTCCGTCTGTCTCCTGACGGCTGCAGCCGATGAAGATGACGACGACGTCGATGGGCCGGCCGTCGGATGAATGGGAATCAGCGGACTGGATTCGCTGCGATCATCGGCCGTAACGGCGGCAGCAGCAGCGGCGTGTCGGTCGCTGTTGAGCTCCGAGAGTCCTCTGATTTTGAGCGTCTCGGCGACGCGTAAAAGGGACGTCAGTTCCTCCTGGGCGACGGAGATCTCGCCGCGGTACATGTACTCGACGATAGCCTTGAGTTCTGGCCAGCGGGTGTCCTTCAAAATGACAATGGGATGCTGGCAGGGATTGTCAAAGAAGAGATGCTGGAAATAGGGCGAACAGGCTGACAGGACCATGCGATGGGCCTTGATGGCGTGTCCATCGGCCGCCAGAGTGACGTCGACAAACGTCTCATTCTGCAGCAGTTGATCAAAGACGCTGGTCAAATTGGACTGGTAGTTGTTCCAGCGGAGGCACAGGTGCGGCGACGAGCCGCCAGACGCCGCCGATGATGACGACGACGACGTCGAGGCCATTTTCGATGACATTCTCTCTCCTGATTGTTATCCTCCTGAAAAATTAATGCAAAATGAACGTTGTAGACTCAAGGACTAGAGAGTAATGGGCTGCAGGTGCACGACATGAATCAAAAAATGAAACTTAAAAACAACGTTTGACTTTTTAGGTGACCGACAAAAAAAGAAATGGCGGACGTTCCTTTTTGGCGACCAATAAAAACAATGGATGGCCGTCAGACACAAAAAGAAGAAAAAATATCCTCCAACCAAAACAGAAAAACCTGTTTTCATTTTCTAGACCCAACGCACGCACAACTCGCCCAACAAAAACACACACATTTTGTGAATAGGAATTCCCCCCACTTGCTACCGGCGTCGTCGTCGTCGACGAGATTCTTTTATTTAAAATATATCAAACAAAATTTGTGACAACCGGCTAAAATTTTCAAATAGCTATTCACCTGTTTTCCTGATGTGTGCCGATCAAATCCTGGAGTCACACTTGATAATACACACGAAGATTTTGATTTCAAACTGTGAACACGACGAGAAAAACCCAAAAAAGACGATAAAAAGAGAGAGAGAGATAGAATAAGAAAAGAGAGGAAAAAGGAAAAAAAAGATAGAGGTGATGGTGTGTACGACCGCTCTTGTGGACACTTGTCGGTCGAATGGGCTCTAGAGCGCCACCGGCGGCCACCAACACTTGGGGAGAGAGACGCGCGGCGTTGGCAGCGTCTCTCCTCTCTTTTTGAGAAGAGCTCCTCCCCTCTTTCTTTTTTTCCATCCTCAGGTGGTTTTTATCCACCTCTCCCATCTCCTTCTTTCTCTTTTGTGGAAAAATCTCTCCGCGCGCGCCAAGACGCTCTGCTCTCTCTCCGAAAAATATTGAAACCAAAAAATCAAATTGACGATTCATCAACGAGGAAAAAATTATTGTTTTCCCAACAGCGTCGCCATTTTTACCTTGATTATTTTGGAAAGAGAAAAAATAAAAAGGCAAAAGAAAAATGGTTGACCACCCGGCAACGCACTGGGTCCTCCCAACAACAAACGAAATCAGACAGCATAGAAAAAGAGAGTCAGTGTGTGTGCGGACTGACCCCACCGTCCCCTCTCCTTATGTGTAAGGTGGTTTTTTGAAGGGGTCGGTGGGGTTGGGGGGCCCAACGCATTCCACTAGACACGGGTAGGTAACCCCCCCCTCTCTCCAACTTCTTCTCCTCCTCCTCCCCTCTTCCATGATGGCCGCGCGTCGGGGTCAAAAACTCGTCCCCTACCCCCTGCCACCAAAAGATACCCATCACCCCTCATGGGCTTTTCTTTCCAAACGTCGTCTGTAAAAATAAATACAAAAATCCGGTTTTTCTGGGTGAGGAAAAGAAGATTTAATTCCATCCCAGCAGCAGCGAAAAATTCATTCACATCTCTCTCACACAGAAAAAAACAACATGTGTAATTTATATATATTTTTACCAAAATGAAAAGTGAAGCAGAGCGATTGGGAAACCGGCGCGAGGCCAACGAGCGATAAGATATCAAAACGGCGGCGGCGTCTGTCCAGTTTTATTCCGCCCTGCCCTCTCGCCCACTAACCGACCAACCGAGGTTAAGCTTTTTTGAAAATATTACATAGAAAATAAATAATGAAAAGATGTTGTTGTTGCTTTTATTTTTTTGAAGGGAGGAGCCACACGACGTTGGAGCCGAAGGTGAGAATGTCGAAGAAGAAAACAAAAATCTCTGAAGAAAAACTGGACTTGGTATATAAGAGGCCCTCGGGTGAAATAAGGAGGGGCTGCTAGTGGTGGGGGGACTTGGCCACCGACGTCGAAGAAGGCGGCCGGCCCAACCTTGTGACGTCGTGTCCGGGTCGCAGACTTTTCAGCTCTCCCCCCAAAACACCAACTGTTTGTGTGGTTGGGTCCAGATCTTTTTTATAATTCAAAAACAATTTCCCTTGGTCCGGAAAACAAATGACACTATCCGTTTTTCTAATCGAAAAAAGAATGCATCCAACTTTAGTTTGTTGCCTTCAATTTTTCTGTCTGACCGTCGTTTTTCAACTAGACATGCTAGACGAGATTTTTCAAGATGGCGCTGCTCCCCCCTCTGTCCAAAGTCCGAGTCGAGGGCGTCTCGGGTTTGAAAGAAGAAAAAA
Source organism: Daphnia pulex (assembly GCF_021134715.1). Lineage (NCBI taxonomy): Eukaryota > Metazoa > Arthropoda > Branchiopoda > Diplostraca > Daphniidae > Daphnia > Daphnia pulex. Next base: position 6,049,931 of record NC_060017.1, read on the forward strand.
CAAGATAAACTTGACCGGCGGCGACGACGACGGCCCCAACACAAAAATAAAAGAAACAAAAATCTTTTTTTCATTTTATTTTTTTTTAACCTAATCTTTAATAGTCAATGGAAATGCAAGAAAAAGTCCCGACGACCACCTGACGACAACTATCGTCTTACGGTCGTCTGTTACCAATCGACAACATCAAAATAAAGAAATTGAAACGGCGGCGCGTTGCCAGTTTGAATATGATTACAGCTGAGGATTTGGTGGTTGGGCAGAGAAAATCATCTGTAACAAACCGTGGGCCATTCTCGTAAAATTTAACGACGGATATACACTCTTTTCTTTGATCGTTACGCGCGCGCCATCTTTTCTATGTGGCGCTCTCACCTTCCGGGCTTGTTCGTTCGGTTCGGGAAATATATACAAGAAGAAGAAGAAGAAGAAGCTGACTGGGCTGGCTGCCATGAAAATGGATTAAGAAATAGACGACTGTGGTGTAATGCCTCCGTGTGTGTGTGTGTGTGTGGCTGGTTGTTGGGTGGGTGTAGACAATCATTTTCTGCAGGTGTTCGGCGGCTGACTTTTGTTGGAATCTCGTGGAACGTCCGGCCAGAAACCAAACAAAAAATGAGAGAAAAGAAAAGGGCGTTCTTTTCTTGTTTCGTACGAAAAAGAAAAAAAAAGATTGGCGTGGCCATTTTAAATAGTAACGCCACTAGCAATCATTCGGAAAAAATGATATATTTTGTTTTCAAAAATAAATAAATCGCCATTAGCGTTTACTCCAAGATCTGATCTGGGGCCTGCGAAAAAAATAAATAAAAATTCCATGGACCCAATCTCCATGGCAACTGTGCCGTTCAACGACCGTTAATCTCTTCTCTTTGGGTTATCATCATTTTTCCAAGGAAGAATGTGTGTTCGATTGAAAGGGGGGGGGGGATTGAGAGTCTCCATTTATAGATGTAGGGGACAGACGACAACGAATCACCTGCTCTGCCCCCTACAGGACACACACACCTGACGGCGCACACGTTACGCATTCCTAATGGCGACGGCGTCTCGCCAAACGCTCGTCGCTCCCAACTCACCAGACGTCCAATCTTTTACAATTTTCAATGCACTCAGCAAATGAATCATCGGCTACAAAGTTCACGTGCTCGATTTCAAAAAAGCTCAACCTTTCAGCAGTTATTTCGCTAAAAATACAGAATTAAATCAAAATCAAAACAGGTTCAGTTCCACACAGTTTCCCACACGGCACCGAAATAAATCCCCCCCCCCCCCCCAAACAAAAAAAAACGGCCGAGAGTTCAACACCTTTGTGATGTTTTTCAAAAGGAGAAAATAAAAATACAAAAAAAAAAAAGATGAGGAATAGTTTTCTCTCTCTTTTTTACTCTCGGGGCGTTTTCTATTGTTCCTTGTGTGAGCCATGAGGCGTCCGTGACGCGTCGCATTCCTTTTACTCTTTTTGTGCTGGGCTTGTGAAAAAGACGCGTCCGACCCACCCCTTTTTGTGTTTACGTGTACATGCCGGTGGTTGGTGTGGTGGTGGTTGGTGGTGTCTAATAATTCTTTATCCACCCCTCGTTGGTCGGTGGTGGTTACAACAGCCAGTCCAGTGGCGGTTCATTTATATTTTTTTTTGTTGATTATTTATTATTTGGTTGTGTGTGTGTGTGCGATCAAAGTTCAGAGCGAGATTAGAGCGTCGGCTATCAGCTGACTAAACACACTTTTCGTCTGGTAGTTGGGTGTAGTTGTGTGTAGGGTTGTTGGTGGTGGTTGGAATTGAAATCCGACGCCTTCTCTCTCTCTCTCCATGTTTTTTATTTTTCCTTCTACTGTCGATCATCTTCACCTTTGAACTCCCAACTCACTGAACTCTCTATTTCATTCGGTCCGAAAATGATTAATATTATTTTTAAAAGCAACAACTCGAGGGCGTCGGATGACTTCATCGGTTTTCTTCTTGTTTTATCATTGCGCGCCTGCAAGTTGTTGCTCAGAGGGCTACTCCCCTTTTTACACCATCAGATCATCACCATCGACGACGTCCGAAACGATTTTGGTGTCCATGGGCGCGGCAAACTTGCTGGCCAGCAGCAGCAGCAGCAGCAATGTCATGAAACAAAAATTCGTGGCGCCAATCACTTGCCTTTCATCGTTTCGACCGTTTCGTTGGAATCGTTTTCTACATATAAAAGACATGGCCATCATAACTGCCAAATATCTTTTCTCTCTCCCCCTTGTCTTTCGTTGCGCCGAAAAAAATAAAAAAAGAAGAATAAAAAAATCCATTTTTTAAAAAATCATTTCCAAATGATAGCGGTTATGAGGGGGGTAGATGAGCGCCCTCTATATAGCTCTTGGGGGGATCTCTAGTTACGTCAATTACACGTTCTTGGCATCGTCTTGAAGAGAAAAGAAATTAAAACGAATTATACGCACACAACTGAACCACGCCCACTGGAACACACACAAAAAATGGCCCTCATATTCTTTTTGGGTGAAGAAGAAGAAGAAACGAGGCCGTTGTTTTTGATCTACTTTGTGTGTACCACCACCACCACCTTATATCATCGATGTGAATGATCGAATACCCAATCCGCCCAACAAAAAATCGGTACATCCAAAATTGTACAACTTGTCCCCGGGAAAAAAAAAAAGTTTCTTGCGTTTGATTTCTGTTTCGTCTGTCGAACTGGAAATCACCAAAGACAAAATTCAATCAACAAGAGCCGGATATACCCACCCGAAAATTTTTTTCCCTTTTTTATTTGTGGGACTTTAAATAATTTCTTTGTCTCTCCGCCACTGGATTTTGGTCGCCCCTCCTTGTTCTCTGTGTGTGTGTATTATGGAACACGAGGAATAAATGGATTAGATACTTTCTCTACTACTACTGCTATACACGGTGGTGGCCCTGGTGGGCGGTATAAAACGTCAAAGAGGTCGAGTCTCTTCCGGAAGCGATCGTCCAAATGTCGTTAGACATCCGGAAAGCCAGACTCTCTCTCTTTTTCTCTCTCTCGCTTTGTACTTTTTTCTCCCTAGCGACTTAATGAACCGCGCCACTTCTTCATTTCCTTGGCGTTTTCTATCATTTCGGGAAAAAAAAACTGAAATCTTCCAGATTTTAGAAACTGGAGAGAACTGAATTCGTACCCCTTATATATTCCCATCAAATAATAATTAAAAAGAAAATAATTGGTGAATTATTTTATTTTCCGTTTTTTCATTCGCCGGTTTTCTTTTATTCATTTTGTCAAAATTCCCGTTCAGAGCCATCTAGCGTCGCCCATATTAAACTAGAAATTATGGCGCGATATTTGTTTTAAATAAAATCAGGTAAACGGACAGACAGACAGATAAGAGATTCAATGGGTGTTTTACACGAGTAGGAGAATCTCAAATAGACTCTTGCGCAAGTTGCAAAACGAAGGAGGGAACGCTTGATTTGCATATCTACGAGCCATCGATCGACGCCTAACGTTTGGTCTCATCTCGGCGACGGAGGGTGGTAATGGGATGGGGGCTGGGAGTTTGATGAGGAGGACGTCATCCCAAGTCGCAGTATATAATATAGATAGAGAGAGTCTATATATATGCGCAATATTCATAGTTGAGTTCATCTAGTGAACATCATTTTTTCGTCTTATTTAATTCAATAAACCCTCTGACCCCCCCGTTCAACCACTTTCCACCGTATCCCCCCCCCCCACCCCCCAAACATGTTTCGACGACGACGAAAGAGATAAGAGTTTCTCCAGGGATGTGTGCGGGAGAGGGGGGACTATATCGTTCGTTTTCGTGTGACAGCTAAAAACGGTAGATTTCTCCTTCCTAACCTCTGTCCCCCTCCCCCCTCCTTTTTCATCAAGTTTAATTAGCGCGCGAGCGCGAGAGACCATTTTCAATTATAATATCCTCCCACCACCCACCCACCCACCCAACCTCCATGTCTTGTCGTAAGTTTTCTCCCCTTGGGCAAATGAACCTCCTATATTAATTTGACCTCCTCCTCCTCCTCACCTCGCCCTTTTCTCTTTTGCATATTATAATCGATATTGCAGTCAATCAAGATTCTCCGAGGGAAAATAATAAAAATGAAAAGAAACGACATCAAATTCAATTTTGGTGATGGAAAACATTTTTGCGCATCAAACATTTGGCCAGCGCAGTTTAAATATCATTTGAGCGATGCTGATGAGCAATTCATTTCGCGTATACGTGGGCGACACAATATGTCTAAAACGATCCCCGCCACACACGCATCTTATTTATACGTGTTATAATGTGAATTGAACGCTGAGACTGGCAACGTCGGGGGAATCATTTTATAATCTCCGCAGACGACGCCGACGACGACCAACCGCAGCGCTGGTTGAAAATTTAAAAAATCAAAAAGGGCGTCGCCAGGAAGTGACTCCCAACAAATATTTTAGTATCAACATTTTCATTTGATTTCCGGCTATTGCGCTCACTTGTGAATATTATCTAAAAAGATTGAAATCAAATTAATTTTAAGAAAATGAATCATCCCCAATTAATCGATTGGTAATAGAAATTATCTATTGGTGCTGCTAAGCCGAGTAATTGCGATTACAGTCAATGTAACGGAAAATGTAGAGTGAAGCATTCCACCATTCTCGGAATATATATTGCGTCACGTCGAATTATTGTTGCCTGTATGCGTGCCGAATAATACACAGTGTAGAACAGAAGATTAGCATTTGGTTTTTTGGGGAATTTTGTGTTGGAACGTCGGTCAGGCCGCCGTCGCTGGGTGGGGGGTGGGAGTCGCTGGGTGTTGGCAAATTAGTATTTAATGAAGCGATATGGATGGTTTTTCATTTCCTGCTTTAATCCTAGTGCTCGCCTGATTGCACGCACCGTCTCTCTTGACTCGCATTCCTAACGCGGGGTTTTAGATATAAGAGCTAGGGGGGGGGGACTTGATTAACCCAGACTTGATTGAAATCCATTCATTTTGACACAGTCTCACGCCATTGGCTAAAAACACGCTCGCATCGACAATTTTTGAGAAAAACAAATAATCAACGACATAAATTTCCTCCCCTTTCCCATAAAAAAAGAAGAAGAAGCGGAACCGGTCCGGAGAAATGAATAAATCTCCGCTCTCGGTGTGTGTGTGTGTGCTGACGAATATGAATTGCTCAATAACGACCCAAAAAGTCCAAATAACCAATTGAAAATGGAAAAGCGCAAAAACTTGTTTGTGCTCGGCACGGTCCATCATAATAAATGCAAGAGTCCCTCCATACCTCCTCCTCCTCCCCACCCCGACCAAATCGTTTCATTTCCGGCTCTTTTGACGTGTCCGCCATTTCACGACTTACGCGCACCTCGCATTATTTCGTCCGACACGATGAAAATCTTTTAATAAATAAATAATTTAAAAAAGAAAAAAAAGGAAAGAAATTCTTATCATATCCTGGATGGGACAAAACGTTTCAATCCATCGATTTCGATCGGAGTAAATCAAAAAGAAAATTGAAATTGTTAAAGCCTGGGGGGGATGTGTCGAAATTCGATGTGGAATCAATCTATATATAAACGAGATGTAATTTGGATCACGATAGACTCTTTATCTTTTAAAGAAAGAGAAAAATTTCTAAAAAAATGGAAATATTTGGCGGGGCTCTTTTTATTTTCCAGCGGATGTAAATTGCGCTTGGTTGATGCGCACCGCCAACCGTAAGTACTTGTATACAACGCTCTCATCCAATTCTCTCTCCTCTCTCTCCTTTGGTTCGTTCGTTCCTGGTGGATTAACTCAAGTGAGCGCTCGCTCTTCCTAGCTAGATCCTATCGCATGTAGAGTGTAGAGCAGATCAGAGAGAAATGATTGAATCGAATCATTCCGCCACCGCCAGCAAATTCAAATGTCTCTCCTCTCTCTATATACGTGTGTTTCTGGCCTCGAGCGTTTTCATCACATTCAACCCCATCACCTCTTTTTCCTCCCTCTTATTTTTCTGACATTTTATTTTTTTTTTATCAAAATAAATTTTGATGTATTTCACATTAAGAGGCCAAAGCGAATGACAGATCGGTCAGGGGTGCGGGACCATCACCGCCTCGGGTGCCGCGAAAACAACTCACGCAAGATGAAAATAACAAACCGATTTTTTTACGTCGACGTTAAATAACATTTTTTATTATTTTTCCGTATAGCGGAATTTTGTATTGCGAATGCAGTTGGAAATGTCAAAATTTGTTTGTACGCGGGAAGAATTCAAAGAAAAAAAAAACTGGAAAAAATGTCTGACTCATCATCATCACCCATTACGTCATGATGACAAAGAATTCGCTAGCGATGGTATTTTTCCTCCTACCAAGAACCGGAAATGAACGAAAATAATATTTCCACATGAGGATCGTTTTTTAAAACACAAGCATCCGCTTGTGTGTGTATACATACACACACCAGAGTAAAAGAAACCCAATTTTTGAAAGAAAAATGGCGAATATCTTCACAAAAAGTCGTGGGAGGCAATGAAAAAATAAACTTTTAAGAGTTTAGAAAAGAAAAAAAAATGTCTGTTCTTATATATATATATATATATATCTATTTCCCCCCGTCGGGAGGGGAGGCCTGTACATCCAGTGTATATACACAAGAGTGACTCCCTCTGGTCTTTGGCTACTACAACAAACAGGAGGAGAAGGCTGAAGACTTGCATGGGTGGTGGTGGTGGTGGAGGAACACAGACACACACATATATGTGTGTATATAAATATATAAATATATAAAACAACGTTTATTTATACAAGCGTCGGCAGAGAAGCGCAGCAGCAGCAGCAGCGTCGTCGTTATAAACACAGCGGCCCCCGAAAAGATTTTGACGAGCCAAAAACTTCCATGCGCGTTTATATAGGCGAAAAAAAGAAGAAGAAGAAACACGGACCCCCTTGAAATTAAAATCAATAACTCGCACTGCACTCTCAACCCCCCCCCCTTGCTAGCTCTCTCTCCCAGTTTGAATATATATAAAATATATATAGATATATATATTTTATGCATATCTTATATGTAATATGTATATGAGTGCCGCTGGGATGAAGGGGAGAGAAAATTTAATCATAAAATCGACCCTTCCACATTCAACCCCTTCGCAATGCTGCGCGTTCTTTATTTTCATAGACTTGCAGAGGAGAAAAAGAAAAAAACTACTCAATTTTTATTCGACTCGTTAAATCTTTTCGTGCAAAAATAAAAAAATTCGGGATACAAAAGACTTCCGCAGCAGCAGCAGCAGCAGCACCGGAAGTCATAAGACATTTTGCGGGGTTGAAAAATAATAATTTATAAAAAAACATTTCTTGTTTTAAAATAAATAAGAAATGACCCGTTTCATTTTTTCAAAAGAAGTAAAATTCTGATTTGTTGATTGGAATCAAAAGTTATTTCTATCATTTGGGAGACTGTGGTTGTCTATACATTGAAATTCGTCAATCAAAAATTCATTCGCCGGATCCTGTCGGATATACATTTCGTCATGTGCACGAATGGGACGAATATAGAAGAGAGACAGATAAATAATAATTTCAAAGATCATGTATGTAGTATACACAGCGGGTCCATGCATAAGTCAGATATTTTTTTTTAAGGAAATGGTCACCGCTTGTCCGTCCACAATACCAACAAAAGGGTTGCCCGGGCGACAACCAGTTCGCCACCCAACCCGTTGCGTATACACCACAGGAACTGAACTACTATGTGTCTAGTATAAATACATGAGCCTATTTAGTATAGAAAATAGAATCCAATCTATATGTTTGGTAGTGGCCGGCAGCCAAACAATTGACAACGAGTTACATCCGATGCATAGGCATCGTTAATGAGTCCAGGACACGTCACTCTGGCGGCAACTTATTTTATCCCATTCAAAGCTTAAATACTCTTGTTTGCCGGCCAGCATTGTAGAAAAAGAGGGAGCTGGCCGGCCGACAGATGCCTGATCTGAACACAGTTTCTCGTGAACCGGTTGAATAGTTGAAAACTATACACGTCACCAATGAATTTTTCATTGAAAATGATGGAAGTCCATCGATTTCAATCAGTTTCAAACCTCCCCCCACCAAACCACTACCCCTTTTTCCACCGACTAGGTGGAGCTTGGCCATTCTTTTGTTTCTCTGCTGTGACATGCTGTACGATTGTGCATTATACAACTCGTCGTTGTCGCTGCACATCCACCACTGTGGTGATGAATTGACAAAAAGGTCCCCAGCTACTACTACTACTGCTACTGCTACCCTCCAGCTTGCATGATTGACTATCGCTGTCTAGTCAACTCCGCCACTGGATAGTACAGAACAGACACTCGTCTACTATTTGGACAAAAGGACGACAAATGCCGACCAGGGAAACACGGACGGACGGGTGGGTGGTGGGGGTTATTCATTACTGTTGTGTTCTGTATTACACACAACTCCTTTGGCTTTGATGACCGAAAGTGTGGCGACACGATCTCGTTAGCCGACAACGGAGAAACCAACCGTCGTCGACTAAAAACATTTTTCTTTTTTTCAAAGATGGCGCGCGCTTGATTTGCTATTCAGTTGAGTCTCTCTATATTATTATTATTATCAAAATATAGATATAGATGTATATAAAACTAGTACCATACGGTTGAAATTGGGAAAGTCGGAAGAAGCGAAAGAATTTCTTATTCCACCTTTTTCTTTTTCCCCAATCTAATTTTGACTTTTGTAGTCGCGTCGCTGTGCTGCCTGCCGCTTCATTTCCATGACAAACAAGTGCAGCAACTAGACAGTGTTGTCTCCTAAGGGCTAAGAGAGAAAAAACGCCGGCAGCCCCCCTAAATAAAAGTCAATCCGCCCGGCGCGCATCCACCATCGTTACGTCTGCCTCTTGTTCTCTCCGTTGAAAAAACTGTGTGTGTGTTGAATCGTCAGCAGACGAATAATCAAAAAAGATGTTCCCTCGACTCTCCGATCTAACGCAATAAAAGCTCTTCTTCTTCTTTTCTATTTTTTCCTTTTTAACTATAGCATTAGATATACTTCCGTATGTATATACTAGGGCTTTTTCTTGATTTGCCTCCCTTCTACTACTTATTCCCATCCGAGTCCATGAATATTTGGCAGTGAATGAGAGACGGGAGGGTGGGGCAAATTACCATCGCAGCTGGGAGGAATCAATCAATATGAGAAGAAGAACACGCACGGAATATGCAAAAATGATCAACTTCCGTATATATCTCTGCCGACATTTTTTCATTCCAATTGGACGACAAACTGGATCAGAAAGCAATCGAAATCAGCCCGTCTTGCAATCGTCTCTGTTTTTTTTTCTCTTGGCATTTGTGTAAAAACAACAAGCGAATAACAAACAAACGAAATTGTATTATAAACTCTAGCGAGAGAGAGAGAGAAATGCTATTTTTTTTTTCGGGAGGGAATTGATGATTTATAACTTCAATGCATACACACAGCCGTCGCTAGCGATTTATTATCGAGGGGAAATGACGACAAAGATTTTTGTTTTGTACCAAAATAAAAATTTCACGAAGAGATAAAAATCGATGGTATAATAATTTTCCAAGCAGGGCCAATTTCGACGTTGGGTATAGAGCTATTTACTCCCATAGTCATGGCAATCGAAAAAATAGATGTAAGTAATATAATTAAAGAAGATACCGAGGCCACGAGACCATGCCCTATATGGAATTCATAATGGATATACCGGGGGACTATATTAAGGATCGGGAGTTTGACAGTCATTCCAGTCACGGCTAGATATATATATATTTTTACTGTGTACATCCATCTTTTTGTTGAACTGAAACAAATGAAATTCACCAAATAAAAGAAGAGTTCCTAACGTTATTTATCAAAAGGGAAAAAAAATCTTGAAGCGAAATTGAGCGAAAATTTATCGACAGTCATGTCAATGCATTTGATTGTACCTCCAAAAAAGGCAAAATAGGAAAAAGAGAAAAACTCACGCCGAAAAAAAAGTTTAAATAGAGTTTTGAGTTTTATTGGATTGTCCCGAACTGTGTTCCCTTTAACCCCTCCATATCTTCTTTTTTTCCTCCAAAAAGTGTCAAACAACAACAGGAAAGAAAAAAGATTCTCTAGTTATTGCAGTTATTTTGTTGTTGGAAAACCATTTGTTTTATAGACAAGGGTGAGAGAGAGAGAGAGACGAGGGGTGAGCGATGTCAAACGGGCGTGGATGTCATTTATTTGTGAGACTTTGTTCCTTTTTTCTCTCTCTTCTATTTATATATAAATATATCGGCTAGATATATATCTACGCACTCTCTCTGTGTGTGTGTGTCGTATAAAATACATCAGGAGCCCTCCCATCGTCTATATAGTTGGTGGTACGGGGAGGAGGTTATCAAAAGAGACTCTCCCCCCCCCCTTCGCCCTATAAACTCAGCCTTTCTCCATACATACATATTAGATGGTAGATCTAGTCTATGCATGCGCGTTTATTATATATATAGTATATATAGACGAAATATTAGATATGTATATACATGCACTGTGTATATGTACATGGAAGAACGAGTTAGAGCGGCAGCAGCACACCCCTCCACACACACACACAGAGCAGAGCAATCAATACTGATGCAACACAAAGCGCACTCGAATAACAAATGTAAATAGATAACACGAACTATGCGAGTGTGTGGAGGGGAGAAACACCAGCGCGCTCGCGCAATTCCAACCCATTTTTTACTTTTATTATTATTTTAACGTGTCCCGCCAACAAAATTGATTTCCCGCTGAAAAAAGAAAAAACAAATTGGTCGAGTCTTGAACGGTGAGAAAAAGAAATGGACGGCATGTCGTGAAATTCCCGAAAAATCCCGCAGCTCGGCGGGAGTCTCGTGTCTGACGTGAACGTGCTGCGCATCGGGCAACAGGTTATAGTCGGCGCCAGTCGGCCAAAATAACAAAAGGGAATAGACACAAAAAAAAAAGAAAAGAGAAAAAAGTGTATGACGGCATATCCGGATTGATATTTCCGCCCTATAAATCACGCGCGGTCATCTTCGTAGTCAACAGCTGTCGCTTCTGTTCCCAGTCAATCAACGCAAACAAATCTCTACCCCCCTCTTTCAACTTGCCGATGGATCGGAAATGTTCGTCTAAATATTTAGACTTTCTTCTTCGTTTCAAAAATAGAAAAATGGTCATCCGATATTACAGACATTCCGGAAGTTGAATGGTGGGCGGACTAATGATGAGGAATCAATTGGAAATTTACCAAAACAAAGAAAGACGATTGTCCTTGAAAAAAGAAATGTTTTTTGGACGCGTGTCACGACTCTCAAGATGGCGATGAAATAGACACACTTGAAGATGAGGCTCGTGCATCAGCTGCTGCACACACACCCCTCATATAGGCCTTTACAGTGTACACGCTTCTACTGTAGTCTAAGGCCTTATAGCATTGCTTATCCGTACATAATGTATCGATTCGAAATTATGTATGAACATTGTTGATTTATTAATGAAGAGAATGTTCTCCCCGGTCGGAGACTCTCTTTGCTTCTTGAGCTGCTCGGCCATTTCATAATTAATCTAGAATTCGCATATGTAATATCAACGGCGATATATATTTGTATATAGCTCCCGCTGCTGCTGCTATACTGCCGTCAGGAGTATAGCAGCAGCATGTATAAATAACAACAGTGTACAGCCGTATAGTATAGTACCAAAAGGGGGTTGGGTGGTTGGAGGGGGGGGGGAGTTGGCAATTGAATTATTGACGATTTTCAGTCCCCAATCCTTCTGTGTCTGTCTGTCTCGCGGCTATATAACCCAGCAGCAGCAGCACAGTCCTAGCTAGATGTGTGCATTATTAACGCGTGGCATAATGAGATTCATGCGAGCAGCAGACGGCCTAACTAACCCGTTGTCGGCACGCGAATAAAAATACAAAAGGCACCAGCAGAGTCAAAGTACTACAGTCCAGCTACACAAAACTTGAAGGGGTAGACTCTCTCTCTGTGAAATGACGTTAAGGTTCTGTCGTGAGCGGACGGGATTGGTGCGATGACAAACGAGATGAAGCGCAGCGCAGTGCTCTGATGGAGGATTACATCAGATGCAAATGAGATGGGCGAGCGCGTGCAACGCTGTCGGAATTAGCCCCCAACGACAACAATGTCTGTCGGTTGTTCACCTGAGTTTCGAAATTCGACGGGATTTTCAATCGACAAAATTGGAACAGAGGACTCTAGCTCTGCGTACACACTCTATTTATATATAGTTGCTGCTTTATTATTACTAAATAATGTTTGCAACAGACTTGAGAAGGCGATATATAAAATATCCAGGGCGTACATCCACTTTTGTTATTATTTTTCCGTCTGCATAATAGAAAAGGCCTAATCTACTCGCGGGACCGCAGAGGGTCTCTGACATAGCTACCAGACCAGAACGCGTGAATTTATCATACAGCAGCTAGAACGTACATACGAACGTATAATAATAATAATAATACAGTCAGACGGATATATATATGTGTGGCAGGGGCGAAATTCAAGTCTAGACATGAAAAACAAAATTGTGGAAAGAAAAACAAAAATTTTGTTTTCTCATCCAGCTTCCATCGACCACGTGATGGCCAACCTGCTGAATAACACGCCCCCTTTATCTAACCCTTCCCTATTGCTGACGTCACTCAATCCCCCAAAAAAGAAATGAAATAAAATGTATAGGACTTACCCCCAAAATTTAAATGAATCAGCAGGGCTCACAATAACCGCGAAAATATTAACCGAAGAGGAGAATATGCCAGACGCGTCCTCTCTGCTCGGATGCCGATCGTCAACTGGTCCGGAAAAAGTGTGGCGTGCGGCGTGTGTGGAATATAAGAGCGGCGTCGCCGGGCGCGCCAAAATAAAAATTTTCCTCACCCTTCCTTTCTTTTTATTTTATTTTTTAAAAATTTTTATATCTTTCGACACTCTCAACTCGGACGTGATGCTGCTGTAATCAACCGGCAGTGTAGATATAGCTATTGCTCTGTTTGAATAGCAAAGTGATTATTAAGTCTGCACGCTGTCGTTTATTTTGTTTCACGGTCGTAGACGAGGAATTATCCGTACACAGCAGCATCATCTATGTAATCATTTTTTCTTCTTCTTCCTCCTTTGTTATTCCTTTCATAATCTAGAACACACACGCAGCAGCCGGCAGCAGCTGGCTAAAAACACAGCATATATATATTTATAGCGAATGTTGTTCTCGATCCGTATTAAAAAAAAAAAGACAAATAATCCAAAAACGTGCACAAAGTTCAAAGACTGTATATTATTGTTCAAGATCATGCATGATGGGCTATATATTTATACACGGTGTGTATCACAAACAATTTTCTCTTTGCAACAACAACAAGACCAAGCGAAAAGCGAGAGGAAATTTGTAGTCTTCTTCAATCAGGATAGGCAATTTATTTTTACCAGGATAGATAAATCATGCAAGTATATATCATTTATTGATTCCAGAGATGAAAGAGATTTGTTTACGAGAGGGAAAATAGGATAGTTTGATATATAATACTGAGAGATATAAATAGGAAAACAAACAGCATTATTAATTTTAAGTAACTGGCATATTTAATCTTTGATTTTGCTCCTTCCCATGCTCAGTTGAGGGAACGTAGATTTCTGTGGAGGTGGGTTCAACCTTGAGGATAAATACACAAACGGTTCTATCAAGGTTTGGTGGTCGAAAACTGAGATCTCAAATAGTCTAACACGTTCCTTTGCAGCCCACAGGGAAGCCTGAGAATAGTCCACTTGTCTTTCTTCAACCAAGTCCAACTTGTTCCCCAGCACAATTATCACTGCATCTTTCTTCTCTTTGTTTCGGTCAATGTCTTTTTTCAAGGAATCCATGATGATGAAAGAGTCATGACTGTTGATTCCATACACTAGGACGTAGGCATCAGCTACACTGAAATAATGACGAGGAACTTCTTTGTTTTTGGAGGTGATGCCTCCCAAGTCGTAAAATCTCACCAACTCTTTGACTCCCCGATCAGTGTCCACATAGCATTCATATGTATCTTCAATAGTAGGGTAGACAACCTAGAACATTTGAGAATATATATTTATTTAATTAAAGACATTAAGCGTTTGCTACTCGGAAATAGTGCATGTTACCGTATCTCTGGTGACGTGTCCGTAAATCAGTTGCTCTAGAATTGCACTCTTTCCTATCTGTTTGGCTCCACATAGCAAGACTTTATTGATTCTCACCATCTCCTAATAACCTAAACACAATTGTAACTGTGGTGGTCGTCTCGGCTTTTCTCGTAAATCTCAATCACTAACATGAAACTTGTAATAAAAACAATAAATTGCTTCCCTCGTTACCAGGCAACCGATAAAACCCTTAGATCCACCCCACATCCGTGCCATCTATGAGATTATCATAACACTTACTGTCGCAGTGTCGCTACTGTTTATATTTTGAGCTTTTATTTCGTCATTCAGAACGAGACGTCATCTTATCTACACCTCTTATGTATAAATATCCTTATAACTTTACCAAATAAAGTGTTATTTTAAATTACTGATTTATTTCACAAATTTCATGTTACTAGAATACCAGAGACCAAAGAAATCAAACTTTCGAGTCACGACCTTTGTATTTCCAACAACGCCATGACCAATCGACACCATTATAACGTAATTTAAATCATTCGGCGGAGGAGCTCGTTGATCTTCTCCTCGCGGTTACCGAAGTCACCGCCTTCGACGTAATGGTTTGTCTTCTTGCGCCAGCCTCCAGTAGGAGTGTTCAACTACAAATTAAAAGGTTTGGTTAAGTAACTGTCTTTCAACAACGTTCAAATAAAGAAATTGTAGCGTAGCTTTCCACTCCCCAAATCTATAAACACCAGATAAGGCGAAGGATATACTACGAACACTAATTTTTGACCGCAATCGTGTGCACGAAACAAATAGAACCGCCACTAATAATATTTACCGTCATTCAAAAAGTAATAGTTTTAGAAGTAATTACCTTGAATGGCCAGAGGAAGTTTGAGGCGTGTTTGAAGTTGTTTCCAACAGTGAAGATGGAGTGGACCAAATCCTCCATACAGATGACGTTTCCTGATCCTAAGATGTTAAAGAAAGGTTAGACACTGTTGAATCGCTCAGGTTAACATTTTCCAAATATTTACCAAGCTTTCGCTCGATGATGTCGTTGCTGGTCAAAGGAATGCGACGTCCGCGGGCCTTGGCGAAACCACGTTTGTAGATCAAGTCGCGAACGCTCTTGAGGTTAGGGTAACCCCAGGTAATGTAAGGTTCACAAATACGCAACATGTTCAAGGTAGCCTGTAGAATAATGATTGAAATGTTAAATTCTGAGTGACCTTACTATAGATAGCCAAAACAACAATATGGACATCAGATCTCCAAGGTGAACAGTATGGATTTTGTTTCATTATACTTCAAAAATTGAGTATCATCATATAACAAATGGTACTATTAAATCATTCATTTTATTTACCTTGTTGAGCTTGACAAAGACACCATTGTTGATCTGTCGCAGCCTGAAGAGTTGAAGGGTCTTGCGGACTTTGGGGGCAACTTGGTTAACACTATTGGGGAGAAAAACAATCAATAAGATGCAACAAGACCAATTAACGAGAACGTTCTGACTTACCCTCGAATACGGATGACAAAGGCCAACTTAGACTGAGCAGGCACATAGAAGTTTCCTGCTTTCTTGGCTTGACGGGCCAACCTGATTTCATCCCTCTCCTTGGTCCTGTATTCCTTAATGTATTTTTCAGCACGTTTGAAGATTTCAACACGTCTGGCGCGACGAGCCTTAAGGTACTGTAAAAGCAGAAAGTCTCCCAGTCAAAATATGCCGAACGCGAAAACATGATTTAACACTTACAGCTAAGGCTTGTTCGAGCCTCTTGGTACGATCGGCCTTCTGCTTCTTCCTGCGTTTCAGCAGTGACTCGGGAACTGCTGGCAGTTTAGACTTTGAAACCACAGGTGCTGGGACCACCTTGGCCGGGACTTTCCTACACAATTTAAAGAATAATGATATAACATTGGCCAAACCGAATACATCCAACACATGTTGTTCTAGTCGGCAACAACACTACCGAAAAAACTCGTATCTTGACAGGTCCCATTCACATTAAAACTACACTTAACACAAGGAAAGAATTTCTACTACTTCAATTGTAACAGAAATCTCAGGTTGGCTGAACGATGAATTAGATGTTTTGAGATGAAAACTAAACTTACCCTGTAGTGGCTGACATGTTTGAGCCTTCTTAACGGCAAAGAGAAGTCTTCTAAAAAGAAACCACTCTAGACTTGCCAGACTACAACGTTGCCAATAAGATAGAGAACCTAGCTCGTTTGCCAACTCTTCTAAAGTTATTTTTTTATAAAGAATTTTTATTTATTGATAGCAAAAATAAAATAAATCACATTCTATTTTTGTTAAAGAATTTTTGCATCATATTTCAAATAAAATGTTATAAAAGTATGAACAATTTTGTTAAGCTGGGGCAGAGCAATAGATACCTGGTCGGTTCTCGCTGTGTTGGCTTCCCTATCCCGGTTTTAGGGTAAACGTATCCCCGATTTTCAGACATTTTAGGGCGGAGCTTGTCAGAAGTTGTGAAGTGGTAAAAATGAGACAGCGCCATCTAGTGATAAGACGTTGACTTTCAAATAATACTTTCGGCGGCCATTTTTGTGTAATATGTGAATACGGCGGCCATCATCGTGTATTACGTGAATGAAGCCTAACCATAATTTCTGTAAAAATGGTTGGCAGGTGTGCTGTTCCTGGTTGTAAATCAACATATTTCAAAGGAAATCAAAAAGAAAACGAGGTTACCCTGGTTGCAATTCCTAAAACTTCATTATCTAAATGGCGAGAACTAATTCCATGTAGTTATTTGACGAGCACCTCACGTATTTGCTCCCGTCATTTTGACGAAAGTGACTTCAAATCAGGGATTTAAATTTTGAACGTGTTCCATCCTTTCAAACGTAGGAATCGTAATGCTGGAGCAATTCCCAAACATTTTCTGATAAATGGTATTGATATTACATTTCCTGTATAATCTGTAAAGCACAGAAACTGAACCATTTTCATTTTAGATACACCTAGTCGACAAGCAATGCAAAATGTTGATGGTTTCAAATGGAGAAATAACATTAATGGTATTTTTAAATATATTTATTTTGTTTAATATCAAATAACGCAATTCTTAAATATGTATTGTAGTGGAAACAAATGCTAGCAATGCATCAGTAAGGAAACGACCAAAAGTAGACAAAATACCTACTACGTCTAAGAGAAAAAAATTTGACAGTACAGGTATTGATAATAGTTCTCGTTACATTTTATTTTTAAGAGCAATTGCTTTAAATTTTATCTGATAGCACCCTCCATGGAAATTACCTCTACTATTAAAGAATCAATCAACATTCCCCAGGCTGCTGAAGAAGCAATTTTTGATCCACTTCCAGATTCAATCAAGGAAAATCTTGCTGTTGTCATGGAAGATACGACAGTTGCATCACCTTCTGTGGAAGCTACCTCTACTATTCAAGAATCAATGGACACCCACCAGGCTGCTGAAGAAGCAATTTTTGATCCACTTCCTGATGTTATGAACGAAAATGTTGCTGTTGTCATTGAAGATTCGACAGTTACATCACCTTCTATGGAAGCAAGCTCTACTAATTTCAAGTCTAATTTTGTGACATTTCAGTCACTAGTAACTTCATCAATGGTACCAAAGAATTGGACATGGTATTTTGATCAAATTAAACAAACGATTTTTTGCATTTCGATGGATCAACTACCAAATGAAAATTATAATGTGAAAAGTGTACACTTTCAAAACAAGAAGTAGTGTATTATGTCAACGGAACAATAAACAATTTACACAACCAAACAATAAAATGTAAGAATGTTTGGACACTTACAAAGAATAAACAATTTACGCAACCAAACAATAAAATGTAAGAATGTTGGGACACTTAGAAAAGACCTAGAGGTTTGACAGTTGGATACTTCTACCTTTTTATTTTGTTCACTTCTTGTAGAAAAGTAAGCTGTGATTGGTCAATGAGTTTTTCATAGACCCTTCCTGATTGGCTGGCTTCACGTAGTACCTGACACACTCACTAGAGGCGCTCATCATTTTTTCCAAATCGGACCACGTTTACCCTGAAACCGGGATAGGGAAGCCAACACGGCCGAGAACCGACCAGGTATCTATTGCTCTGGCTGGGGTGAAACCGTGAAAGCAAAAATGTAAACCCCGTCCGGCACGGCAGCGGTTTGTAGAAAATTTGTTTTGGAAAACACACGTGTGTTCGTCTGTCAAGAGCTCAATAATTTAACGAATTAAGAATGAAACTTTTAACTCACAATATATTGACTTCTAAATGTCTGAAAGGCGTAACAGTTGGGTATCCTCTAGGCATTGTTGTAAGTACTCTTTGATTAATCATTTTTTTTACCAAAATGAAATACTTTATATGTTTTACAGGCAAAAGAAGTTAAAGTGAATGAAGTTGATTTCAACCCAGAATTCATTTCACGGATGATTCAAAAAGTGGACTGGCCAGCTCTCTGTAAAGCTGCAGAAAATGTAAAAAGAAATCACGATTTGAATGCTACCCTTTAAAAACGGTTAAATATGTGTTGATTTTCTGTTTCTACATTATCTAGCTTGGACACACTGATGAACTTCCCCCAACTGTTGTAGATGACTATGAAAATAATGAAGAATTCTTGAAAAAAGCTCACCACTTTTTAATGGAGGTAATAATCTTCTTATTTTATTTATGTTCCATTTTTTTATTTACCATTTATTTAGATTGAAGTCATGAATGGAGATCTGATATGTCCTGAGACAGGGAGAAAATTCCCTGTTACTGATGGAATTCCAAACATGTTAGCTAATGAAGATGAAGTGTAACTGAAGTAGAAAATACAAGTCAATTCAACATGTGTCCAATTTTTTAAATAGTGCTTTATTTTCCATTCCAATTCACAGACTGATAATTTACTTTATCATTCTCATCCAAGCTACACATTAAAACAGTTTTCTTAACACTTGTTCCCAGACGACCTTTTTGTATCAGAAACCAAGGAGTCAACATCTGATGCTCTTCAACACACACAGCTATGAAATGTGAATGAAATTTTAATGGATCACCAGGATAAACCAAGTAATCACCACCAAATTTCTCACCAGATGTTATGTAATAACCTTTCTCCCACAAGTCACTGAACACTTTACACCTGAGAGTTGGTCTAACATTATAATCTAATGGCAATACTGATTCCCCCTGACATGTCCAGTGAGGCCCTACAACAAGAACAAAAAAGTAGATCATTCAAATGATCATTCATCACAACATTATTTATCTGATAAAGACTGATAATATTATTTCTTACTTGTAAAAATTTGAACCATCATCAAATCTTTAGACATTTTAGGAATTTTGTCTATTTCTTCTTGAAGGGCTATTTTCTCATCAACAGTCTTTCCATTCATTTTTCTTCTCTTGCCCTCAATGATTTTATCTGCCATTTGTAACAGCTGCTTGGTTCTTTCTTCCTTAAAGATAACTTCTTGGTCAGCAAAGCTTGCTTTGTGCATTTCCTCTATTTTCTCCTTGTTTGGTCCTTGAGCAGGAAGGTTTAGTTGTTTGAATTCAACTAATTTAACAATTCCCCGAGAAGTTAAGTGATAAACCTCTTCAATCATTAACTCCATTGGTAACCCTAACATCTGATCCTGCCTTGGTAAAGATGGCAAGCATCCAATGAAATTGCCAACAATTCTATGTTCTGAGCGTAATCGGTGAACATCTTTAAGAATAAAAATTATTAGGACATGTTTTAAAACTTGTAATATTAAGATAAGAAAAAGTTTCTACCTTCGAAATTCCAAACCAAGAAAGAACCATTACAACAACACAATTCGATCATCTTCATAACCGAATAATCATACTATTTTGAACTTCTCGATTTATTCGGAGATGTTCATGAATTTTGTATTCGATTCTGTTAATTCTATTGGTTTTGAAACTTTGCGTCGTCTGCTGAGGAATAATGGCACGTGCAGGTGTCAGTCACTGGACGTTGCTAATACAATAGTAAATAGTGAACGGGTAAACGGCTAAACGCGTACCGTGTAGCGCGTGTACCAGTGAATTGTGGGAACTGCACGTGGAATCACGTCCCCCTAAAAAGGGGGAGCCAACTCGCGTGAAATGGCCACTAACATGGGACTTCGTGGAAAAAAATACCGGGGAAAAGAACATGAATAAATGCACGAAGATGGCGTCGTCGTCTGCAGTCTGCTTGTCTGGACACTTCAAATTTATTTGGCTGGCGATGGCAAATGGCAATGCTGTCATCTTTGCCAAAGACTAAATTGCGGGGCAAATCAAACTTGCTGTAATTATTTCAAAAAACTTGCCAATTGGCAATTACGAAATTTTCTTTTGATAGAGATAAGCTATTTTTTTATATGGTTTCGGAAAATATCAATGAAATTAATTATGAATGGATCAATCAATTTTGCTAAAAATATGATGCATGCAGTACGATTGAATCGCAGCCCATCGTGGATCGTGCCAACCAAACTGCCTCAAGACCATGAAATACATCGGATGACTTCATACCAAAGCGGTCAAAACCGTCTACTAGCAAGACATATTTTGTGTCAATAAAAAATGACTATTGTCACGGAAACTTTGATCCTTAAATTGGGGCATTAAATGTAATTAGAATTAGGGCTGTTGCCAGCACGACATACCCCCAAAATTTCCTTTAAATGAATGTACTTAACGTAACCTAAAAAATTTAGCAGGGCATTTCATTACTTGTTATAGTTTACGTAACGCAACATAGGAACAAGACGCACGAGCGGTTGAAACGACAAACGAAAAAACAACGATAATTGCAAAGAAAAATGTTGTTAAAAAATCATGAAAAATATTTAAATATCTACTGAAGGAGAAAAAAAAACTTAAAGAGCCTGTGACAAGTTTTCTATAAAAAGTCTACTGTAGAAAGGACCGGAAGCACAGATTGAGCTTTGATCAGAGCCGTGCTAGTAGTAATATAGATAATATCACTGCTGTTAGAACTCTAGAAGTGATATTGTTATTCATATAACACTACATATATAGCACCCAGAAGCTAAAAATGTATGTTACCTCTTGCTGCATAACTGATAAAAGCAGTGAACCTTTCCGCCTCCCTAGAGAAATAGAAAAAACTTAATATTCGCTAGTTATATAAAGTTATATTCACTCACCAAGGACACCATCGCCATTTCAAATGAATTGGCGAAAATTTGATAGATGAGCTAGATCTTGCCTCACGTGTACACTGTACAGACCATTCGTGTGAAATAAACAATAATTTTGGCGAATACGTACGTTCTTGACAGTTGTCCACAATTGTATTATTCCATTCCATCCATCGCACGTGATCCCAACGTGCAGTCAAGTACAGAACACAGAATTCTTTTAAAAACAGTTCTCACTTCAGTCCATTTCAACAAAAGAGACATCAGCAGCATCAGAATTTCCTTAAAAATGGAGCCCGGGTCAAGTGATTTTTCACGAATCATACCCCTTCCCCATCTCATCAGCTTTCAAACGAAACTTTGTTAAATTTTGGGCAGACAAAAAAAATACGACGGGCAAGTCTTGCTTAATAAGGTGCGAAAAATGCTGCTCTCCTACCTCTGTTTTTTTTTAAATAAAAATATTATGGAAGTGGAAACTGTAAATGTGTCTGTGGCATCATGAAGTTACCTAGGTCTCCTCATTGGTCTGAATCCGAAAGAAGGGAACGCACGAGTTCCTCTAGCCCCACGACCTCTAGCACCTCTTGGAGGTCTATTGCTAGAACTGATTCCTGGTCTGTTGGTACGTTTTAACATGACCTAAAGTAAACCAAATTTATTTAAGTTAAAATATTGGCATTCTTTCATGCAAGAAGATCACAAGTTGTTTATATATACTTTGATCTGTCGGCCCCGAAATAGAGATTCATCCAGTGCCATGGCAGTTTGAACAGAATCTTTGTCTCCAAATTCAATATAGGCAAAACCTTTAGGTTGGCCATCCCATTTGTTGCAGAGTATGGTAACTCTGTTAATGGAACCACAGCCATGGAAATGTTGTTCTAATTCTTCTGCAGTTGCCCCATAATCAACCTAAATGAACCAGTGAATGTTTCGTGTCAAAACGATGAAATGCATTGACTAGTAAACAGTAACCTTACATTTCCAACAAAGACTGAGCGGGCATCAACTTCCATTTTTTCTTCAACTGACATATTGGGTGAACTTGCTAAATATTAACAACACAAAATTAAGGTTAAGGTATATTTATCAATGTGCACTGTGTGAACTTACCAACACCAGTTGGACTGTTGATTTGTTTCTCCACCTCTGATTGCAGCATTTTTAGTTTTTCAGCTTCTTCCTCCATCTCCCTTACACGAGCCTTGATTGCTTCCAGCTCCTGCAGAGGCAAAACATTTGAAATGACGTTTTCTATTAGCTAATACACTATAACACTCACAGGGTCTTCCATCATGGAATCAGTATCTCCAGCACCATTATCCCCTGTAAAGTCACTGGTGTCTTGGAGGTTTTCTGATTCATATGCTTCATGGTCTAATTCCTCCATCTTTAGTTGATCAACTCCCGCCATGGATCTGAATTAATTTAAGATACTGACAAAATAATAAATAAAATTTGTTGACGTATTAGAGATTCGAAAACTATTAAAATAGACCACGCATTTCAATCCAGACGAGCGTGAAAAACTGTAAACAACTCGCACAAGAAACCCTAAAGGATTCAACTGCAACTTTTAGAACAATTGTGCCCCTAGAATCTTAATTAAAGATCTCTACCTTTTCTCTCACCAAGTTGCCCACTAAATGTTGTATTTAACCAATATAACTTTCACGCCGGTTCCAAAATGTTTAAGAAGATTTTTTTTTCGGCGTTTCTGACGCCATGCGGCGGGGTTGCCTACCTCTGATATGGTTTCTTAACATTTCCCTAAAAAAGAAAATTAATTTCATCCACGTGTAAAGCTTTTAAATTGTAAAACAAATGTGAATTACTTTTTTATAATCATAAATTATCATAAAAATACTTATGGAATAAATTTTAACTAGTTAATTTTTTAGATTTTTTTTTACAAATTTCACCTTTTGGCATGACAGTTCTCACAATTAGTTGTTAAATTTGAACAGAGATGGCATGCGTGTCTTTTTTGTCGCGGGTTTACCTCCTAGACAATTTGGAGTTGAACGAACCCATGAACGAACTCAGTAACTCAATAATCTCAGTTTGGATTGATTATTTTCGCCGCTACTATACATTCATCAATGTATTAAGTAGAAATTAATTCGCGATCTAAACATTGCCGTAAGAGACTATAAAAACAAATATTTAGGCCTACATACCTTAAAACATGTTCTCAACCAACGAGAATTTCAAAAACAATTTTTTATTGATTCATTTATTAATTTTTTAATATATAATAGAACTAGGTAAAAAGCCTAGTAATTTTACTTAACGTGTATCTATTGACAATATGTTTCTAAAAATTTGTAGATATTACAGATTACCTCAGTTGCGGACGGAGAGATTAACGACACACATATGATGGTATTAGAACATTTTCTAATGCAATAGATAATCAAGCTAAAAATAGATTTTAAGTATGATCAGATGTGACTGAATTGAAAAAAATGCTAGTTGACGGGGGAAAAAATAGTTTTAGCTGAATGAAAATTAGAACACAAGTATCATTAATAATCTTGAAAAGAATTGTTTTTCCTAGCACGACGAGATTTAATTTTTGAAATGGTTTCGTATGCAGCGCTAAATTCCATGAACTTTTCTTGGGCTTCTAGTTTCTTATCGGGGTTTACGTAGCGATCAGGGTGCCATTCTTTGGAAAGCTTTCTCCACCTATGATATTCACACATATTGTACATAAATAATTATTAATTTTACCTACGAGTTGTACAACATACCTTGCCGTGATTTCCACTTGTGTAGCGTTACTCTCAAGCCCCAACACCTTGATTAAAATAAAATGAAAATGTCCGACTGTTTCAAATAAAGAATTGATTTCACCTTTAATGCTTGATGTTCCCCAAATGGATCTAAATCGTCCATGAATTGCTTCCAAGTTTCATGCCATCCTCGAGTCCACAACGATGTGATTAAAGTGTTAAAAGTGCGCTTGAAATCCGTCCATAGCGGTGAGGTCAGGAAATTTGCCACACCTTTTAATTTAGAAATAATTTAGATTTACTACATTCAATGTTGGCATTGATATACTAATTTACCATCGCGGAACTTTATTGATTCGCCAGAAGAGTCTGTCATTTCAGCATTGAAATATAAATAAGAAACCCACAGACTGGAATACAAAAGTACACATATTCCAAGATAAGACATCCGCCTGTTAGTTCAAAAACATATTTTGGTTGAGTATTATTAATCATTATTTAATTGGTAACCATATTTTACTTGCAAAAATTGGGTCTTGGGTTTGGAGTCCTCCTCCACTGAGCACCTTTTGCTTCAAAAAGCATGGAAGAAAGGAAAGCTGCTATTGATATGCCTTCAACATCAAAGAATTTCAAAAATAATAGAGAAGAAGCCCCTATCAAGGGATAGAGAAAAGACCCTTGAATTCTTCCAACATTTCCAACAGTATGCACCCCTACAAAACATTTTTAAAAATTATATAACACAGTAGTTGTGAAAGTACAATTTCAATTATTATACTACCTAAAGCAATGGCAACTGGTATAAATAATTCAAGAAAACTTAAATTAATGCCAAACACTGTTTCTTCTGGAATAGCTAATTGGAAAATCCAACCCTTAAACACAAAAATAATTTGAATGTATAGTGTACAAATATAGTCTATTAAACAATATTTGTATTACCCAAAGGTTTCCAACAATAACTCCCCCAAACTGACGGAAAATATTGTAGGGAGGCTGCAAAAAATGTTAGAGATGCTAGAGGTTTGTTCAGACACATGTATTTTTGTAAATAATATCTTACTTTTCGTTTTTTCTTCATATTTTTGATCAGTTCTTCCATGTATCCTGGATCTTCATTGGCATCCTTCACATATTCAGGAATCCTCCACAAATCTCTGAGTAAACCAAACCCTAAATAACCGGCTGCCGACGACCAGATTAGAAATGCATGCCGATCTCGCCGCAAATAAATCTGATGCAAGCCAAACCATCCTCCTATCAACCACAGTAAATAAGTTACACAGACACTTTTTCCAGCCATTGAGGAAAATGTAGCGAAAACTTGGCAGAATTTTGACAGTTCTGACTCAAACCCGGTTTGTTTTCATACTGATTCGTTTTCCTTGCTCTAACCACACCTGTTGAGGAAGCCTCTTCTTCTATGCGCTACGGACTTTTTATTGTTCGTATTTCCTACTTCCTAAGGGCAGTGAAGTTCACAGGTCTGTGACACCTACGCCAGATATTTGTAACGGTTACGGTATACAGATACAATTATACAAATAGTTGTTTCGATCATTAACTAAGGTTGTCGCTATGACACATGTTTGGCCTTTTTTTTTATTTGTTTCTTTCCATCAGGAAGGTAGCAGGAGTGCGCTGCATAATTAAAGAAAAAAAAATTGTTTTGTACTTGTGTTGTCCTACAAAAACTATAACCTACTCAGATATATCATAACATGAAACTTGAAAGATCCCGTTAAAAATTCGACGACCGCATTCAGTATTCGCGCCATCAAGACAATAAAGGATAATAAAACAATCGGATATTTATGATTATTTTGAGAAGGAAAGAAAGATATTTTATCCAAAGCCATTTGAAATTTGATTGTTCCAAATAACTGTAAAATGTGTCCACTATATTCAATCTTCCCTGTATTCACCAACAAATTGCTTCAAATAACTGACGTTCAAACGTTCGTTCTAAACAGTAAACTTTAATAAATATGCGAAAACTTGGAAAAGGCACTCGGAACAAACTAGAAATGACAGAAATTTGAAGAATCAAGCAAATGTCAGAAAGATGAAGAAAGTAGTCTAATCTTACATCGAATGTGGATAGCATAAGTTTAGGGGAGACTAGGACTCAACAACAAAATGGTGGGAAAATTTATGACGTCCATAAACACGTTTCATCCAAACATCAAGCTGATGGCACTCATCGCTTGAAGCCGAACGGATTTCACCGGATCATGGAGCAAGCGAATTAAACTCAACGAAACATTCCGCTGCTGAGACGCGATAGTATTCGCCTGGCTTGCTCCACAGAGCAGACCCACAAAGAGCGCGGCATTTGCTCGCAGCTCGGGGGCTGAACTTTTGAAATAAGACGTCGCAGCGGGCAGATAATTGCTACTGATCCATTCCTCACAATCAACAGCAATTAATTTCACCAAATCAGTCAGAAAAGTGAGGTAATTCAGGCGCCCCTCATCAGGCAAGTGTGCTTGAAACATGGCGCTAATTCTACCCATACCAACTTTGTCAGCGTCGAAGCTACGGTCCAGCAGAGGTCCAGCTTGACGCAACGCCAACTTGCAAGCTCGAATAACATTGGGATCGGACTCGTTCAAATGAAGAAGAAGACTAGTTAATGTCGCATGTACCTAAATTGAGAATGCAAAAATTATAAATATTAAACTGATCAAACGGACTTGATAGTGAATGTACCAACCTGTTCAGCAAGTTGGGCGCTAGCCGACTTTGTCGACAAAGTAGATCCTGAAGTAAACAGCTGGGCAAGCAGAGCTATCGCTGCCTGACGAACTTGAGGTAGTTCATGTTCGAAAAATGGACGAACACGTAGGGCTAAGCGAGAAGCCAGTCGATCTACTTCATGCGAAGAAACTACTGGAACCAAACGTAACAGTCCTTCTAATGCTTCTCTAGCCGTGCCAGAATTTCCTTCATTAGGTTCGCGCCCATCTTCTTCTAGGCCTTCCATTAGAGCGTTCAGAACAGAAGGTGCAAGTGCTTCCAAATGACGAGGATCACATTCCCCTAATGCTCCCAAGCCCTTGAGCGCAATGCGTCGGATCAACAAAGACGAATCCGGAAGCGATGAAGTCAAACCGCGAATAACTCCATCAAGGTCTCTGCCACTGGCTCGTTGATGAATTAATTCGGCATAGAAGGCAACTGCTGCCAATCTGTGGCGTTGGTGACTACTCTTAAGCGCAGTGTTGAAAGAGGCGATCATGTACGGCAAGTTCGCTGTTGTAAAAACAGTGCAAAGCGCTGTCATGCTTGCAACTAAAGCGCAAAAAGCGTTAAGATCTCCTGAATTAGTCCAGTGACGGTGTTCCGTGAGGGGTTCCATTAGGGGATCAAGTTGGACGCAAAGAATCACGGATTTAAAAGTGTCGGCACACATTTGATACGGATTTAAGCGATATGCCTCTCGATTTACTGGCACGAAGGAGAGCTGGTCGGTGCCAGTAGTTGGGAAATGAATTGGTGGCGATGCACCAAGCAGACAGCTCTGTGCCAAAATTAGGAGGCAAAACACGTGTGGAAAGCGAGTCTATTAAAATACAAACGCAAATTAAATGACACTTAATTAATATTCAATCATTCAATGCGTGGAAAAATGACATTTTACCTGTAAAGCGCTGGAAATTTGCTGAACGAGACACATCGATTTAAGAGCTGAGATGGCGGAAAGGAGACGGAATGAGACGATAGCCTCGTTTGCATGTGGCCCACGTTCCTCGTAGGGGGCGGCGTGAGTCAAAATGTCAATTAGATGGTCCAGGATAGCCGTAGATTGGGTCGGATCAGCGGCTAAGGCTCTCCAGCAATCTGATATGTCCTCGTTATGAGGCAAGGAATGTGAGAGCAAAGCTGACGCCACCGTGTCCCGTTGGTGAGAGGCTAACAAACAAACGCCGTTCAGGATGGACCGTCGCGTTTGCGGGCATTCAACATTCCTTAAGCGAGACAAGAGCATGTCCAACAGCTCTTTAATTCGCAAATGGATTTCACCTCCTCGAACCTAATGCGCAAAAATTAATATCGTAAACATTTCTTTTGAAACATGAAATTTAATGTTTACCTTCAACACCAAGCACATGACGAAAGATACACCACTTGAACTCGTTGGCAAAGGATCACTCAATCCGCAGGCTGCCGATTCAAGGAAAGCCCAAACATCACTAGCCGGAGTTTTTGAATTCAAAAGATTGGCAAGCTCAATTAATGATGGGGTGGGGTCAGCTGAACCTAAACCGGCCTTTAGTGATTCTAATTTCTCAATTGAAGATTTTTCGTATTCGCGACTATAGCCCAGATATTTTGAAATTATCTCAAGGATCAGGCCCAGGCAATCAACTGCCAAATCACGGACGGCGGACTCAGGATCCGTACAACGTGGCAAGATCTAAAATAAGAATGTAATTAACTTTAGTACACTCGTTTGCTTATACAACGAACTAACCCTCGCAATCATAATGTGGCCTTGACCAAAGCGCGTTGGTGCACCAGGTTCAAATTCAACCTCACGAACAAAAGTGGTTAGCGTCAATCTTAACAAAGTAAGAGCCGCTCGACGCATCGGTCCCTCTGGTCCGTTGGCCCACGGCATAAGTTGAGAAAAGATTACATCGACCATGCCTGGATCCGGAGATGATCGGAGAAGATGGAGCGTAAGGCCTTCAAGGGCTATCAGTAAATGATTTGCTGCCAATGAAGCATCAATCATCCAACACTCTTCCATGGCAAATTGACAAAGTTTGGTATAGAGAGGTATTCCTCTCTCAAGCCCAGTTTCCAGCACTGTCGATTGATCGTCCGGACCCAGCACTGGTGGGAGTCGACTGAAATTGCATTATAAAGAATAAATTCAGATAATGAGAACTGGCTTGAAACTCAAAGTTTTACTTACACAAGTGCAGACAAGGAATCCAAGCCACGAACGACGAAACGGGAAACTTCTACCAAACGCTGAAGTTCAGAAGGGGATCCAGCATGACTATTTTGATCCGCAGGGGAAACGTACTTGAGCTGGACTAAAGTTTCCTTCAGTAAATCAGGGCGCTTAACTAAAACGTATCGCTCTTGAAGACGTTCAGGCCAAAGGGCCCGAGCGACTGATGCCACCGCATCCAACCCTTCTTGACGGACTAGGCGGTCTTTAGAAGACTGTAGAATGTAAATTATGGCTCGAATGATATGCTTGTCGACTTTTAAAAGTAACTCGGTAGCCGGGGCATCAGTAACAATGCGAGCATAACACCGGGCGGCAGTACATTTTAACATATCCGACTCCAATTCACTTCGGCTTTCTTTCATGAATCCTAGGAAGCCAGTTGACTTACGGCCATAATCATTACGTTCCAAGTTTTGCAATCTTAGCAGAGCGACGTCTAGATGTCCACGAGCACACCATCCTATGTAATGTAATAAATTTTGTTATTTTAGTTTTGAAATTAAATAATAAAATGAATCTTGAATATTTACCCATTGCGGAGGCACATCCGATGCTCTCTTCGATCATGTTGTGACGGACTGATGTCATGATAAAGTCCATAGCTGAAAATGAACAAAATTTACATTATCATGCAATGAGTTAAAATATGTAGCAATTATAAGTGATTGTCAGTATTTTGTTTACCATAGCTTGGACCTTGGGTTATGACTCCATGATAAACGCACACTCCGATAAGATTTAGCAAGAATCCTCTTTCAAGTGGCTGTTGCCCATAGAGAGCAACTTGGTCAAGTAGATCCGTGGCCAACAGACGAGTCCAATCAGGTGCTGCAAGTTTCATTCTTGCAAGGGTCACATCTTATCATTAAATTATGGTAAACTTTAAATAATCATTATATTATAATAAAGTTGGTATATGGTCACATCTAACCTGCCAACTTCTCCAACGAAAGCGACCATTCGTTCTGATTAGCGGATTGTTCCATTACATTTCCTTTAAGCTGACTGGCCAGTTGGGGTAGTTCAGCTTGCCATAGCTGAGCCAGAGACGGATGAACAATTGCAGAGAAATGCTGCAAGAATGTTAAAATGGAGGAACATTTCTCCAATGGGACAGGTGATCTGGCTAAGACAAAGAATCGGGCGACAATAGCGGTCGAACTAGGCACATCTGAAAATTTAAGCAAATGGAAATGTATTACAGGAATTCAAATAAATTGTACTTGTTTTTACCTGAGGCAGACCCAACGGAGAATTCTTGTCGCCTTTTCGTAACTAGATGAGCTAAAGCTCGAGAGATAACTCCAAAGGCTCTATTGTGTTCAGGATCGAGAGCGTAGCGGAGTAGGAGTGGCCAAAAGAGGTCTTCCATTTGAGCCTGAGTGGTCACCAGCAGATGGATGACGTTTTCGCACATTTGTCTCAATTCATCGTTGGAAACTACGTTGGATGAAATCGAACTGATACTTCCTCTTAATCCGGATGCTCTATTGAGAGGATGCAGAAAAACGTCTAATCCAGATGGCGAAATTGGACCTACATCTGGTCCTGACGATAATGTGCATAACTTCAACAAGAAGGCGATCAATTGAATGTGTCTGCCGGAATGAATCGTATCCGAGGCTGAAAGATGTCCTTGCACGGCCATTGCCACAATTACTTGGACGAGAGCTTTTTTGACATTATTCGATAGGGAATTTGTATCACTCATGGAAAGAGTTTTTAACTGGGCTCCAATGACTGCAACGTGAGGCTCCATTTGATCTTTAAGTGAATTGATCAAGTGCTTGAGCACTGTCAAAGCAGCTATGCGAACTTGTTCGCCCGTTTGCTCTACTTTAATGAGTAAAAAACTCACCACTTTATCCAAATGTACTCGTGCCAAGCGTTCTAGGCATCGCAATACCTAAAAATAAAAGTGCTGGATTAGTCTACAACTAAATTCGACTCTTATTTGCAATACGTACCTCATAGTTATTCTTGACGGTTAACGGTTGATTGTAATCCGGCAGAATTATCATTTGCTGAAAAAGCGCTTGAAGTAACTCGTGAACAGTAACGTCCGGAAGTTCCGACCCATTGTGGAAAAATGCATCCAGAAAGAGAGCTAAACAGCGGCTGACATACAGTGGTTCGACTGGCCCTTTGTAACTTTGGATGAGTGATGGTAGAAGTTTTGGTGCCATTTGTTCAATACGTTCTTCGGATAATAGTTGTGACATCTGCCCCAAGGCTTCAAGAATTTCCTGGCATGTTAATGTTGCCTTACAGGGTAGCCACTGTAGGAAGAGAATTTCAAATGCTTGCGCCATGTCTTCGTAAAACCAGTCACGTTTGACAGATACATCCGGAGCCCGTTCCATGTTGGCAAGGTAGAATAAAAGAGCCTCGCTGAATTTCGCCAAAGCAGTGGCAAAACTGCAACGCAGGCTGCTGCCTTTGACATGACCCGTGTTCAATAACCCGACGACCGTTTTCAATATGTTTTGCAAATGAAGGACGGTTCCATAGATGTTCTGTGTAGCCAAAGACGCCAAACTCACTAGAACGGACGGATGCGGCATGGAATTCGATTGAAGGCGACTTCCAAGAAGCTCGATAACGTCTTTACAGTAAACAGTGCCCACGGTCACCAAAATATTAGAAGAAGGAAGTTGAATATCAGGCACAAGTTCAGAGCTTCTAGTCATTTCATTCAGAGCCAGTTTAACCAAAGCAGTAGCCAAGGCATGATCCAAGTGGCCTGCCTCTATAGCGGGATTGATAGTAGTTTCCATAATTGTTAAGATTGTAGAAAGAATTCTGGTTGTTGACTTGCTATCAGAGGCATTCAGATATGCGTGAAGCGTTCTTAAAACAGTTGAAGGATGTTTACGACCAAGCTGTTGTACAGTCGAAACAGCGTTTGAGGATATTTCGGGTTGCTTCTCGAAAGCTAGTTCCAACAAAGCTATTGTGAAACTCTTGACTTCTGCTACATCTTCAGCTTGATGTTGACATCGAGCGAGTTGATCGATATCAACAATGCTACTACTGAGCCGTTTAGAAGGTTGGTGTAATAATTGTCTGGCGGACGGCTTTGAGCTAAAAACTTCATCGTCATCCATGGAAGCTTTGTGTCGTAATACCACATGTGGGTTATCAGTTTCATCAGTGACTTCTTTTCCATTGCTAAGAGAGTGTGAAGCACTGCTTGCCCCATTCAACACTGCATCCTCTCCAACTTCTGTCTGCTTTAAGAGAAAAGCATGGATGTCTTCCTCAGAATTACTATCACCGTGTTTCTCAACATCAGCTTCCTCCAAATTTTCATTGACTGTGGGTTCAGTGAATTTACAATCTTGGGCATTGCCTATATTTGGAGTTTCATCCAAAACAGACTGATGAACTTCTGTTAAATGGTGTGAGTTAAGTTGACCTGCTTTATAAAATAAATCCCTAAAGAAATTTGTTGGCAAATGTAGAAAACATTGTCAACTTACATTCTGTACTTTGGCTGGATGTTTCCTCATCTAAAGGCGTAGCATTTTCATTGGCCTTATCCATTAAACTAGAATCTTCTGAATTTCCCTCTTCCATTTTAAGTAAATCAGTTGCTGTAGATCATTCTGTAAAGAAAAAGAAAATTTCACTTTTTCATGTAAGAAGGACATTTCAATCATTGACTTCATTCAACCATGATTCAACTTCTACATTTAAAAAACAGGCTGTGACATGCGTCACACGATTATTAACGAGGTGACATTTTGTGCTGACTGAAAATTAAATGCTCAAACGATGTAAAAAAAAAACATTACGAATAATATGTCTAATTTTAATGAGCTACATAATATGCTACATACTGCTAGGATCTTCGTGTCACGACAATGTTTCCACACTTGATTATATGCGTTGCGAGGGTGTAGTCAGAAGAACTGAACGTAGCTTTTAATCTAGATCGTCTATCGTATTGTACTAGTTGCGACACACGATCACAATACTGACTGGGAGGTTACAGCACCGCCTTCTATGACTCAAGTGACATGAACAGCTAAAGATTGAAGTGAGTGAACTAAGTCAACAACCGACAACTCATAATAACAGCAGACGTAATTTGTTTTTGTGTTAAAATGCAACATTGTAATATTGTGTTGTCTGCTTCAATCCGACTAACTATCCGTCCGAATTCCGAAAATAATATTCGATTAAATCTTTGTTCTTTATAACTGAAGCAACTTTGAAATGGCAAAACGACTTCATTGTGAAGCTATCAAAGCGGTTTTGGTGGATTTAAGTGGAACTCTTCACATTGAAAATAAAGTAACACATGGAGCAGTAGAAGCTTTAGAAAGGTGAAGTCACAGAAAAAATCATTCAAATCAAGGATCACCTTAGGTTTAAATTAAATCAATCAATTTTTATCATTTTGATTACACCAGACTTAACATCTAATACTGATCATATTTATTTAGACTGAAAGGCACAGATATAAATGTAAGATTTCTCACCAATACAACTAAAGAATCTAAAAGTTATTTGTATGAAAGACTTACCAAATGTGGATTTACTGTGGAGAAAAACGATATTTTTACTTCACTAA
This sequence comes from Daphnia pulex, assembly GCF_021134715.1. Lineage (NCBI taxonomy): Eukaryota > Metazoa > Arthropoda > Branchiopoda > Diplostraca > Daphniidae > Daphnia > Daphnia pulex. The sequence continues at coordinate 6,083,572 of NC_060017.1, forward strand.
CGGTCTCCCGCCAGTACATAGAAAATCATCACTTAAAGTAGGCCTGTATAGATATTAGAAAACAAAAAGTCAATCATTTAATGCCTGATTTGCCTTACTTCCAGTCCATTACTCTTACTTGAGGAGGCGGCACTGGAAGACTTCGAAGGACTTCAGCGCTCCGGAGAAATGAATGCTGTAGTAGTAGGGTTGGCCCCCAGTAAGTTTGATTATGAAACCATGAACAGTGCTTTTAAGTATGTTTTTTTTTTTAACTTATTACACATGAGAATTTCACAAAAAGTAAATTTTATATTATTAAGGATTTTAATGAATGGAGCTGAACTGATTGCCATTCACAAGGGCCGTTATTATTCTCGCGGAGATGGATTAGCTCTTGGACCTGGACCATTTGTTTCAGCTTTAGAATTTGCCACTGGCAAAACCGCTTCAGTTATGGGCAAGCCAGAAAAGAAATTTTTCCTCTCTGCGTTAGAGGGATTGAACTGCGAACCCCACGAAACCATAATGATCGGAGATGTAAAGAAAATTGTTTGGAAAACTATTAAATTATTATTATCTAAAACTGTCGTAACGAATTTTACTCCAGGATGTACGCGATGACGTTGAAGGGGCACTCCTAGCTGGCTTTAAAGCTATTCTTGTTCGTACTGGAAAATATCGTCCAGGAGATGAAAACCGTTCAAGTGTTCCGCCAACTGCAGTTTGTGATAATTTTTCAGCTGCTGTTGATTATATATTAAATTGAGTCTTGCAGTTATATTGTCGACTTTGTGCTCTACCTACCGATTTCTGGAAATAAAGCAAGTTTTATTTCGCAGTTCAAACCTATTTACAGTTTGTATTACAATGCACCCATCCAGTTACCAACGATATTAATGTAACCAAAGAAAACCCTTACAACATGTTTACAACTCTCATAGATTGATCTGTAAAAATGCGCGAATGTAATCGAAAATAGTGCTAACTTCGGATCTGCTTGCTTTGAATTCTCATAATAGCGGATCTATTGAGACATTTCATTGAACATATCTTTTTTTTACTTGGACTAAATTGAAGCTGATGCTAGCATTCTGGCAGACTGGATGCTTGAACCGTCGGCGGAGATGTCAAAACGTGTAAATTCTTGGCCGCAGTGGTTGTAAGATCATGAACCTCAGCATTCAATTTTCCAATAACCCATTCCATAGCCTTCAGTTAAAAAGATAGGTATTGATAAATGCTTTTAGCATATTATTTTTTAGGATAAAAAATATTTACCTGTCGTCCCTTGTTGGCATTTAAAGATATGGTATTTGTTAAAAAACCCTCTAAATATGATGAAAGTGGAATTCCTCTAACTGTGACTACTGCTTCTTGAGTGAGCAATGTTTTAGAAGGGTCGTCAGGATGTGCAGTATAACTTAGACGTTCATCAATTGACATCAAATGACAGAATGTCAACTGAAATGTAAAAAAAATTATGTAAATGATTGATTTTATATTCCACATAAGCAAGTGACTTCAAAATCCTTACATTTTGGGTAAAAAGGGTCATGATTCTGTTAGTTGGGTCCACAGTTGAATTCTCTTTGGCAAAACAGATCCTTTCACTACCTAAAATCTGAAAAATTCCATTTGCATTAAAGATAAAAGTTTTGTTTGAAATAAGATCTTTATTACCTTTCTGGCCCATCCTGGAAAAACCCACTTGGAACTTAATAATCTTCTAGAATGTAGAATTCCATTTTGCACATCTCTTTCAAGGACATCAATGGCCACCACGTTTGGATTCATGGGATTTGGATACTTCCTCCATGAAGCTTGGGCCACAGTTTCCCATGGGTGACTATAAATACACAAATATTACATTAAAAACGTGACAAATATTTTTATAGATATCTAAAATTAAAAGTGTTGATTATGTAATGTAATGCACATCCCGGGGTAGTGGAGCTACGACCTACGACTCGACTAGGCAACAACGATTTTTGATTGTTTAGGTACAGATTGTTATTCAAAACAGTTAGTCCTTACCAAAAGATATGTTCAGATGTCCAGATTTTCATGTTTCAGTCGGAATTAGTGTAAATATCCACGAAATTACGAGGATATTTAACTTTTTCGACTCACTGGAACTGTGACCTGGCGGAAAAGAAGGAAACTATCGTAAAGAAGTCTGCTAAAATGGAGGACTGGAGGGTTGAATCGAAACTACTAGAAGCGCGACTTCCGAAACAATTTCTAAAAAATGCTCAAAATAGAAATTGTCGATTCAGTTCAACTGAACATTTTCTCGCACGAATATAGTATTTTTTTCTTCAACTCCATCAACTGCTCGCGTGCACGAATATGGCCTAATAAAATGTAAATTGGATGATATACGTGAAAGCAGGCAACAGACTAACATGTATGAATATTGAATACAAACTACTAACTAGGCTAAGGATCGATGAAAATATAAAAGGTATTTGTTTTTTGTTCTCTTATTTACAGTAGATATCCATATGCGCTGATGGCTAGATTGCCTACTCGGTCGATCAAACATTTCTCATTTTCTCGTCCGAGAAATCCAATCCAGGAGATAATATTGATCCTTTAACATCTCCTTTTACACTGACAGTCTCCCACGCCAGTGGGATCACCGCTGATGGACAGAGGAGTGAAAATCTTTCAGGACATTCCAATTGCATGAAAACGCTGGGTAAATGATGTGGATGGGAAAACAATGAGATGGAGGATGTAGATGGATTTCTCTTTCTCTGGGTCGTCACGGTGTTGGGTTTTTCCCTCCAACGAAGGCGCAGTAAGACCACATGATCCATATCTGCTGCTTCACAGAATTATTGCTGTTCTTTACTGGGCAACACGAGACCACCATCAGCAGTACTGACATACTGTACATGTCATGGATTTATTTTCGTTCGAACGCTCGGAGTGAATCTGCTAAGTTTGCTATTGCGTAGTTTGGATGTCTGTGTGTATGTCGAGATACTCCCCTTTCGCGAGAGCTTATTTACCTTCAGAGTGCCAGCCAATCCAAACAATATGCAGGATGGGAGTGGAACCGAAAAATTGCATCCGAATGTTTCCGTTAAACTGTTATCGCTAATCTTGTAGTTCTTAGTATCACCAACAGCTGTTCATTTTTTCAGACTCTGCTCCAAATCATAAAAATTTCTCCAAATGTGAGAGCTGCTGCTGTAAACTGGAATGAGAACATTTGACTGAAAAGTTCCGGAGGAAGTTATTCTTATTCATTTGGTATATACACAGAAACCCACGCAATTGTTTAGATGACGCTGCCAAGTCTAGAAAAGGGAGGGGGGGAATAGAAATGGGAAAATACGTGTTGGTCATGTTGCAGCATCGCTGATCAGGCTCAACGATCATGCGCTCAGAAAGACTGGCTATCTACTGGATTTTGTTTTCTCTCTCTCCTTCATCGTACACAGCATCTAGCGCTACCCAGCAGCGAATTTCATACGCCAGCGTTCCTGTTATAAAGCGGGAAAGAGAGCAGAAGGAGCATTTAGTAGGGTCAGATTGATTGAGAAAGAAGGTGTGATCTAGTAGTCCTCTGACCGTCTTTAACAGATGGAATTCTAAAAACTTAAAAGTTTCGATTGTCAGTTTTTTTTTCCATTGCGGATTGCCGGAATACGCGCTTAAAACTTAAAATGGAGATCTTGGCTTTGCACTTTTTGGACCTGGAGGGCAATACACATACTACCACGCCGCCAACGACCCATCTACGTAGAAAACTTGATCCATCCGATTCGACTAGTCCGGTACCCGGCGTAAACAGCGACGCCGCCGACGCTTTCGCATTTATTTATGGAGTCGTTGGCCCCACGATTGTAACTTTCGGTTTGATTGGCAATATTCTGATTCTATTCGTAGTCGGACGATCTCGAATGGAAGGTGAGAAGCAAAAGTGTACTCGCTGAGAGATTCTTTTTGAATGGAATAATAAACTGTTTCAAAAATGCTTGGGATGGGTCCAAAAATAGGTGCGATTCCAGTCTACTTGTCGGCGCTGGCCCTGTCAGATATGGGCGCTCTGTTATCTTCCATTCCCTTGTGGATCCGGTTGGCTCAAAAAGTGGCCTGCAGCCACTGGAACGCATTTTACTACGGCCATCTGGAACTGTTCATTCTCAACACCTTCATGGCCGCTTCCATTTTCAATGTTGTTGCTCTGACCGTTGAGAGGTAACGCCCGCTTCATTGAGGTCGACTTCTATTCTCGTTATGTATTAACACCGGTCTCACGGTTCTTCCTGTAGATACACTTCAGTCTGTTTGGCGGGCCAGTTTCCGAAAATCCACACTCCCCTCAGAGCTAAAATGGCCGTCGCTACATCCTTTTTGCTAGGCCTCATCGTCAGCTTTCCACTTTGCATCCTCAAGTATGTGGTGGTCAACAGCGAGGAGGAAATGATGGCTAAAAATTTGAGCGAGTGTCGCTTCCAGTACTTGGAGAACAGGAACGTGACAGCCCACCCCCTCTGGACGGCCTACGTTTGGATAGGAGAGAGTCTCGTCCGCTTCCTTCCTGGTCTAATCTTGGTCATCCTCAACATGTTGATTTTGATTAAATACCACGGCGTCGTCAAAACGCGCAGGCAGATGCAGCGCGGGCAGCCCAATGCGAACGCCAACGGGAATAACGGGCGCTCCAACCGCAACCTTGAACAGGAACGCAAACTGTTAACGCTTTTGTTGTCAATAATCGTACTGTTTTTCATCACCAACATCCCGTCGGCGGTCCTGTCAATCATCTACGATCAAGAGCTGGAGGACTCTCACAGCTTCCAGGTGTTCCGCGCCGTGGCCAACCTACTGGAAATGAGCAACTTTGCACTGAATTTCTGCATGTACTTTCTCTGCAGCAAGGAGTTCCGCAAAATGTTGTACAAAGCCATGCCGCAATGTGGGTTCTCGAAATTTTTCATCTTGTCTTCGACTACCAGTAATAGCCAGTCTTCAAATCCTCAAACAGTTCCAAACACATTATCAGGGACACTTAACAATCATCCTCCTTGACTAGGCAAAAGAAAACCACAAATCAATGTCAACATGGCCACGGTGAAGACCACAGTACTGGAATAATGACAATAAAACTCGTTTGCTGTAGCTACGCTTTAATAAGTATTTCGTAAATTTACTAAATTCACCTACATATTGATGTTGATATTGATTTCTTTCAGCTTACCATGTGTCTTAAGTTTTTTCTTCAGTAACAACAATTATCATCAGAGGATTTGAATATTTTAAAACCCATATTCTAGCTTCCTTCTTGAAATCTTATAGCTGTGTAATAATAGATACCAAATAAATATATATACCATTGAATGAGAGGATTTTCATGAGCAGTGATTATTTTTCCCAAATGCACAGCATCAAATTAGAATTTTTCTAAAAAAGTCCAATAGCTTTCTTTTTCTTTTGACGTTGCTGGTACATAGTGACCTCCTGCATGGTGCATAACTTGCGGTGATTCAAAATAAGTTGTCAATTCTTCACTCATTTCTAATTCAGAAAGAATAACAGTCACATTAATTATAGTCTTACACATCAAATTTTACAATAGTGAATTGGAACACAAGTGAATTACCTTTTTCCACAATTCTATCTGTTTCTCCAATTATATGTAAAGTGGCAACATTTAGCTTGGTTTCATAAAAATGTGCATGAGGACTTAGCCTTGAACGGAAGCCAGACACAAGGATGGCAAACCTGAATGAAAAAGTTAACTCTAAAAGAATGATTTGATATAACAGCTCTAAAAATGTGTTTATGGCTGTTCACCTCCGTTTTCAAGAAGATGGCATAAAATTGAGCCCAGAGCAGCTCCTTGAGAAAATCCTAAAATTCCATCAAATGGTCCGAGCTCTTCAAATGCTTTACTGATCACATCAATCGACTCTTGCAGTCCCCAGCTGAAGTCGGTCACATCATGTGAATTGAATGTCAACGCCTCTGTGCTGAAATACCAGCCTCTCTGCTCTTCCGTTTTTTCGTCGGGTTTCACTTCTACATTTTCATTATCTTGCGTTTCACTAGAAATTGCTGGTGAACTGGTTGCTGGAATAAGGTGAGGTGCACTGATGTACACGAGCTCCGCATGTTTCTTCAAAAGTTTTCGAAGTGAGCCTGTTTTATCCTTGAAAACTTGTGCACTTTGGCGATATCCATGTAAGCACAGTATCTGCAACAACAAACCTACAATAAATCTAGACTGATAATACAAAAAAATAACAAATATTCATTTTCATTGATTACCTTCCGCATGACAATAATTATGTGACAGCAATTCGTACGATGTCGACTGCTGGAGTAGCAGACGAAAAAATGGGAGGAGCTACTTGTTTATAGATGGCGTTCTCTTTCTTTTTATTTCAATTAAATTTATAAGCATTTCATTCAAAGTAAAGACCAATATAGTGATACAATTCCATCGATGCTCAATTGAAAATGAAATATAACGAACTGAAATGAGAATAACGAATCGGAATTTATTCAAACTCTGGATTGAAGAACACACACGCGCGCATCAGTGAGCAATAAAAAAACGAGAAATAGAATCAAACTTCATACAAGCGTAAATATAGTAGCAATTAACATAAACGACCGATGGCGTCCAATATACAATCATTCATAAGTTTGTTTGTTTTTGGCTAATTGATATCAACTGACTCCTCCGCGACAGTCGCGTTGGTTTCGACGGATGCGGTGACAGGGGTCTTGGCACTGCCGTTGAGCGGCGGCAACGGATCGCCGGCCGACGAGTGGGTTCGACCGTGTTCGACCAAGTGGCTCTTCCGGGCGAAGGTCTTGGCGCAGACGGGGCAACAGAACGGCTTGACTCCGCTGTGCAATTTGAGATGGGCTTTGCGGTTCTCTTTGCGGGCGAAGCGTTTGGGGCAGACGGGGCAGGAGTAGGGCCGGTCGCCCGTGTGCGAGCGCATGTGGATGTGCAGATTCCGGCGCAGGGCGAACTCCTTTCCGCAGCTGGCTTCCGGGCAGGTGAACCGGCGGCTCTGCGTGTGGATGCGGACGTGGCCCTGCAAGTTGCTGAGGCACGGAAACGACTGGTCGCACCGGTCGCAGCGGAACGGACTGGTGGACGACGACGGCGACAATTCCGGCAGCAGCTCCTTGCGCGCCACGGCGGACGACGTCGACGACGTCGAGGAAAACAGGGAAGACGAATCGGAACTGTCCGACATTTCCGAATCTTTACTGTTTCTCTCCTCCGATATTTCTTCCGGCACGGCATTGGCAGCCTTCTGAGCATCCGACAAGGTGATTTCCGAGGCATGCGAAGATGACGTCACCGAAATGTTGTCGTCTTCGTCGTTCATCTCTTCTTCTTCCTCCTCCTCTTCTTCTTCTTCCTCGTTGAAACTTGTCGATCCTTCCGAAACTTGGACGGTTTTGGGTTCGCCTTCCGGTTGCGGCGACCGTTCCGTCGACTCTCCGGTGAGCGGTGGCGGCGGTTCGACGTGACTGAGCAAATGGTTGTCCAGCTCGGCCCGGAAGAAGAATTTCAGGTGGCAGCGTGAACAGTCGTAGGGTCGGAGTCCGGCAGCGCCGCCGTGCTGCTCGAACATGTGACGCTGGAGGTTGACGGCGGCCGTGAAGAGGCATCCGCACAGGTAGCAGGCGAAGGCCGGACACCCGGCGAAAGTGTGTTCGATCAGGTGGGCCTGGAGTTTGAGGGGCGTGTCGAATTGGCGGGCGCAGAGGCGGCACGGGTGCAGGCATCCCTCCGACACCAAATGGCTGGCCACGTGAGACTGGATCTCGGCCTCGCTGGCGAAGATCTCCTGACACTTGATGCACTGGTAGCTCCTGGCGGCGGCTACCGGCTGAGGCAGAGCCGGGAAGAGGGCCGTCTGCTGCTGGTGGACCATCATTTGATTGTGGACGTGGAGACAGTCTTTGCAGATGTAAGTCTGCTGGCCGTTGAGGGCCATCCCGTTGGCGATGAGATTGGCCGACTCGAGATGGCGCTGGCAGAAGGAGCACGGATAGAGAGACGGCTCGGGTTGGGCAGGGCCGGCCGGACGGACGTGTGAAGCGGTGTGGAAGCGGGCGTGAAGGCCGACTTCCAGCGGAAGGTTGAGCGTCTGCCGGCAAACTAGACAGGTCAGAGGAGGCGTGGCGCTGGGACCGTGGGGCGGGGCTTGCAGGTGAGCGTAATACGCCTCCTCGGTGGGCAGGGGGATGCGGCACTGGGCGCAAACAGCCGCGCCCGACACTTTGCAGTGCGACAATTTGTGTTCGGCCAGGACGGAAGCCGACGGGAAGACTTCGTCGCAAATGTTGCACTTGATCCGTCCGTTTCCGGCCGGCGACAGCAGGAGATTGGCGCTGGATGGGACGGTGCTGCCCGGCGGATGGTGGGCGCTCTTCATGTGAGATTCCAGCTCAGATCGCGACTTGCACGTTTCGCCGCAATATGCGCAATGGAGGCTCAAGTTGAGCACCGTCGAGGCCGCCGAACTGCTGTCCACCTTTTCCGTCTTCTCCATTTTAGTGGCTGGAACTGGGACTGGGCGTTCGTTGGGTGTGACGGCCAACGGGACTTTGTGGTCTTGGTGGTTGAGGTGAATGTGACGTTCCAGCAGAAATTCGACGGGGAAGGATTGCGGGCAGAACGGACACTTGAGCAGGGCCACGGGTTGTTGTTGTTGTTTGACGGGCAGGATTTTCGAAGTGTGGGCAACGGCGACGTGGGTGTTGAATTCTTCCTCGGTGCGGAAGACGGAAGAAGCTTCATCGGTGGCGGAGCAACCGGTACAGCGGAAGAGTTTCGACTCGCTACTGTGCTGGACGGCCAGGTGAACTTGGATCGAAACTTTCGAGTCGAACGTTTCCTTGCACAGGGCGCAGCGGTAGAGATGATGGGCGTGCATGTCCAGCAAGTGTTTCTGGAGTTCGTCGGGCGTCGGGAAGCTCTTGACGCACGACGAGCAACCGTACTCGTTCCAGCTGGACACGAAATGCCCGGCCAAGTGAGCCTGGAAAGCTTCGGACTCGGACTGCTTGAATTCAGACGGGCATTGCGGGCAAGAGTATCGGCCTTCCTCTTCCGCTTCGTTCCGCTTCTTGGGGCAACTCAGATCGGTCGGGAAGTTCTGCGAGTCCGGCTGCTCGATGGGCTGGCCGATTTTGCCCGGCGGGGCTGGACAGTAGAGTCGGAGAACATCGGCCAGGCTATGGGCCGACAAGGTGTGTTGCTGCAAGGCCGGCAGGTTGCCGAAGCGCAAGGTGCACAATTGACAGGCGTAAAGGAGTCCGTGCTGCTGCTGTACCGGATCAGTGACGCCATTGTGGCCAACACCGCGACTCAAGGGTCCTAAAATTAAAATAAAAATCAAACCGGAAAATGAAACCTGATGAACCCGTGACGGCCTTAAAAAGGAAAACGACTGCGACCCGATTTACAGGTCAAATTTTAAAAAATAAAATAAAATAAAATCACAAATTACCGTGAAGAGTTTGGACGTGGAGGCTGAGGGCGGCCAATGAGGTGAAGGATTCTTTGGCGCAGTACGGGCACTGGAGGGCGATAGGTAAAACTTTGGCGGCCTGGGTCTCATTTGGGCTGCCCTCCTTATTATTGCCGTCCGTGTCCGATTTCAGCAGCGCCGTTTGCGGTTCCAAAGCCGGTCGGATTACAGTCGACTTATCCACCACTTCCGTTTTCGATGGATTGTTCTGGTCAAGGTAAAGCAAAGACAATGGGAAATGTTTTTTGTTTTAGTTAAAACGTTAAATTCCAGGACTTTGGCGGAGGTCGGACGGACGGAAATGTGTGGAATCTTTTTTTTACCTGGAATTGCGAAATGGGCGGACTTGACGGACTGTTGGGCGGTTCTATGGGCGGAGTGACAGATGACGGCGGCGGCTGCTGTTTGTCGATGGCCGTCGTCTGGCCCATCATTTGGACAACTGGGGCGTCGTTGGTCGGCGTCGGCGGAGGTGAGACGGGCGACGAGGACGGCAGGGAGGCCGGGCAAGGTGTCGAAGCGTTTGAGGAGAGGCTGCGTCCGTGGGCCGGCGTGGCCATCGTTGACGAGAAGGTGGTGGAAGCGACCGAAATGGACGAGACGCTGGAACTGGATGAGCAAAGTGATCCGCAGCGGGAGCCGGACTCGCGTCGGTGGTTGAGCATGTGCGACGTTAAAGCGGCCGCCGTGCTGTACCCGCGTTGGCAGACGCTGCACTGGAACGGCTTGCGAGTGTCGTGCGTCTTGACGTGGATTTTCAGATGGTCGCTGCAAGAAAATTTAAAAATAATTCATTTTTTAAATAGGATGACGTCATTTCAAATCCGGGAAAAGTCATCGTCTTTTATTTTAAAATGCTAATTTCTATTGGTTTCCAGTTCTACAATCCGAATAAGGTAAACCCACTAATTATTCAATAAGAAAATCAAATTTTGACGAAACGCTATGATGGAAACGTGGAATTGATTTCCAATCGAAAAGAAAAACGCGCAAAAATTGAATAAATTAAGATACTGGTGGGGGAACAACTGAACTGGAATAATCCGTCACTTCAAAAACTGGTCCCCCCCCCCCCAAAAAAAAAAGAGCAAACGCAAAACGGTCCCGTTCACCTGTCCACAAGTTCTGGTCGGTCGGAACACGTCCATAATTCATCATCCGAGATTCTTATTTTTTGTTTCTGTCCTGTTTTGCACGCGGGACAAGACGGGAGGAAATAATAAAAAGAAGAAACGAACCTGCGTGAGAAGGCGGCCTCGCAGTGTTGGCAGCGGTACTTTTTGTCGCCCGTGTGGAGTTTGACGTGACGGTCCCTGGACCTCTTGTGCTTGAAGAGTCGCAGACAGAAGTCGCAGCGGAACGGCATTTCGTCGCTGTGCGCCTGTCAGTTTCCAACAAATTCAAATTCATCAATTGTCCTTGCAATTTCTTTTCTGGTTGAAGTCAGAAGGAAAAATGAATATCTTAAATTACCTGTTCGTGTTTCTTGAGGAGGGATAAGCGCGGAAAGGAGCGCTGGCAAAAGTTGCAGCTGAACGGGACCGAGAGGGCCGAGTTGGCGGCCGAAGCGGCGTTCGAGTCGCCACCGATGCCGCTGTGGTTGGCGCTGCTGCTGCTGCTGTTGTTGTTGGGCGGCGTCGACACGACCACTTGCCCGTCGGTTGGCGGCATTTTGTCCGACTCTTTTCCGACACTCCGTCGACGAAATTCTGTTCGGAAAATAGAAAATTCACCAGTCAGCCAACTGTGCATTCATCTTTGCCCAATTCAGACAATCTCAGCTCAATGGGTGTCAATTATTACCGACGGGATTAACTTCCGAGTGTTTTATCAAAAACACAAAAGGCACTAGACACTATCCACTTGCTTTGTTGAGTGTCCAACGCATAAGTGTGTTGGGGGGGCTAATTGAGCTCTTTTGTCAAATGCTGAGTAGTTGTCTCTTATTCTTCGAGTGCTGCCAGTCGAGAGGAGGTGTCAAATAATCCTTTTTTGGGGGGTTGTTGTTTCGGGCCAGTCACCGAATTCTAAGGGGCCCGTCCGAGCCGAAAGATGTTGCAGTTCAAATAATACACACAACACACAGAGAGAGTGAACAAAAACAGATGTCGGTCGTGTGTAACTAGAGACGGGCCGGGGTGTAGAGACCAAAAATTGTTTCTCCCTTTTCGCACTAACACAAACAAAAACTGACACGGAGGAGAGTCAAAACCAAAGTCAAAACGAGATATCGGAATCTTTTCAAAAAAAGCTGGGCGAACAACGGGCAAAAAGAAAACTGGCGAAGTGAACTGGCGTTTGGTTGGCGGACGTGTTGACTCGACCGAGTTGAGTCGTCTTGTGGTTCTCCTCTGCGTTCCGTCTCTCAACTTGTTTGAGCTGGCCAGCCACAGTCCTCCTTCTCCTCAGAGTCTCAGAGCTGAGGTCCCCTGTCGTTAGCTGCTGGGTCGTCTCTTTCTCCTCTGCTGCTGCTTGGGAGAGTCTTTCCATAGTCTCGGCTGGGGGGAGAACTTAACCTTCTTCGCTCCTCCTCCCTCCTTCCACCTACTCGAGCGCGGATGGGTGGCGAAGGAGTGGCCATATCAGATAAGGAGGAGGAGGAAGACGAGCTCTTCTTATTTCTTTAAGGAAAAAAAGTTGAAAAAAGAAGAAAGACCCACACACACACCCCACCCAAGACATCATGCCAGGCACCCTCAGCTCGCCTTCTCGCTCGAACACTCAATCAGAATAAATTTTCCCTTTTTTCTTTTCTTTTTTTCAAAAAGAAATATGTTTTTCTTTTTAGCTTTGTATATGCATTTGATGATTTTTCGGGGCTCCGACCCCCCCAAAGGTTCGGCTGAATGTACTACACTGACCACCACCGACAGAAAAGTTATTACAGTTCCAAACGGTGGACGGGAAATAGCGTTTCCTTTCCGTTGGCTGGTCCTTTTGTATGTTGCACACGCACTGGTGGTGTACATACACGATGTTATTATTTAACCTCATTGAATTGGCCTCTGTTTGCAGTTGTCCAACAGCACGACTGTGTGAGGTAGAGGAGAGACTGTCGCCGTCCCTTTTGATTCCGTTGTTCAAAGAGTGATTCAACAAGATATTCACACACACAACACAGACATACACTGTCGGCACGGATGACCAAAAAGCTAAAAGGTGGTCGCAACTCCTTTTTCTTTTTCACGAGCTCTTATTATAAGAAGAAAACCTTACACGTTGGCCAAGTCAACGCCGGGGCGGGACTATATAGAACCCACAGAGAGAAAAAAGGCCAAAAGAAGAAATAAAGAAAAAAAAAGGGCCAAATAAGCCCAGGGGGAGTCTCTCTCATCTCTTTTTCCTCTCCATCTTTTTTTACCTTTTGGCTCCCCTCGGTTTGAGGACTGGAAACAAGACATCAACCATTCAAATGAAGAGAGAGAGAGAGAGAGAGTCAGACACACACACAAAAATCTCGTGGCTTTAATGAGCGGAGATACCTGGGCAACGAATAGAAAAGAAAAAGAGATAGAGCCATCGTCCCACTAGACAACAACTCTATTTCGTTTTGCCTTTTCTTCTTCTTTTTTCCAGCAGCACGAAACGAGCCACAACGCGAGGGCCAAGACAACACACAGACATCTTCCTTTTTGACAATCGAAAAGAAACGCCGCGCTTCCAACTACGTCTCTATATTCGTACACTCCACTCCATCTTAGTCTTCTTTTCTGTCGTTTCTGATTTTTCTTTTTCTTTCTTTTTTTCGGGAGGGGGGAATATCTCTAGCTCCTTAATAATGGCACAAGTGAAAGGTGTTTGTGGGATTTTGAAATCATTTCGGCTCCATTGTAACTATACGATGGATAATTAGCGTTTGAATTTGGTCGCACAGCAATTGTGAGAAATGTTTGTTCAAACTCAATTTACCATCACCTGATCGATGAAAGAATTATCACCTTAAAAGCTCTGGTCTATTACACAATCAAGTGGCAATTTGGAATTTTTTTAAAAAGAGAAAAATAGGTAACCACTCTAACCGGATTTCACTTAGACATTTGCCTATCTGGCCCGTCTATCTAGGGAGCCAATTTGCATTGATCGAGCCAGACTGTTGAAAAACAGGAAAGGAGTTTGAGAAGAAGCGCATCGCCACCAGCAGCGAATCAAACTATACGGTCGAGACGCCGGTGTATAAATTTAATCAAGTAAGTTTTGGTCGTGGGAGGTTGCCCATCTTCCAGTTTCTTTCCGTCCAGCCAGTGCATCATCATCAAACGCATCGAGAAATGGAGAACGGGCCATCATCGACAACAACAACAACAATCCAAAAGAAAAACCGCAGGGCGGCGATCAAAAAGAGCCAACAACACAACACAACCAGTGAACGGACGAAAGAAAAAACCCGACAGTTTTCGTCGCGGCGGCCCGCAACTCTTTTTTTACTTATTTTCCTCCTCACCAAAAAAAAGGAGAATCTAATATAAGAGAGAGAGAGAACCGGTTGGAAACTCCTCTCTTGTTTCGCCCGACCGAGAGCCAGCAACAACAACAACACCCGGCAAAAGAAGAGGAGGAGGATGATGAAGACATCACACAGTCAGATAGCGCAAGAGACCCGACGAGTGGCAAAGAAAATGAGATGGATCCATCCAACTACTCCGGCGCGCATGGGGAGGAGGCAAAAGAAACGAAAATGGAAAGAAAAAGAAAAAAAGGTCTGCGGGCATTTGTTAAAAAAAGAAAAAAAATAGGAGAGAACCTGTGGGTCATCTAGATTAGCTCGGGACAAGAAGAAAAAATGAATCTACACATCTCTACTTCTATACCCTCCTCCCATAAGAAGAAAAAGTTCCTCCTCTTTTGCCTTTTTTTTCTTTTCCGTTCCATATTTTTGTGGCCATCTCTTTGTTAGCAGGGCCATTTCGCCGACAATCTTTCTCCCGCGCCTTCTTCTTTCCCTTATATACACACACACATGTCCAACAACAACTACATCTCAATATTTTTTCTTTTTATTATTATTACCATTTCTCTCCCTCAGCTATAAGAGAGAGAGAGAGAGAGCGGCGAAAATAGAAGGAGAGAAATGCGCCTTTTATTATTGGAGGGAGTTCCATCGGCAGAGAGTGAGAGAGAGAGAGAGTCAACTGTCTGACTTGTCTGTGTCAGCCCCAACAGAAGAAAGAAGAAGAAGAAGAAGTCGAAAGGGAATGCGCGTGATTGCTCTCTCTCTGCGCTCGGCGCGGAACCCCTTTGATGTAGAGTGGCGGCGGTTCCAAGTGAGGGGGGAAGAAGAAGAAGAATTTTCCACAGGTCAAAATGTAGAAGAAGATAAAGACAAAAAATAAAGTTGGATATTATTTTTCTTTCGGGTTCGGTGGTGGACGAGGTCCAAGTTGGAGTCGACCAAATCTTAAAGCTAGTTGAGCTCAGTTGATGACTTTTTGACTGGGCGATTATGATGTTGACTTGATCTTTTTCCATTTGACATTAACATCTTCTTTTTCCATTTCTTTTTTTTTGTTGGGTTGATATTTCCCGTCACGATAGCGGGACACTCACGGCGGGATTCGACTCTTGGATATATTTTACACCCGGGTGGTCAGCTAATAACTTTCCTATCCGATTCCTCTCTTTTGTGTGTGTGTTTGTTTGCTTTTTTCCACCGACCGGAGATCTCAAAATGCCCGCACTTATTACTAACGTCTTGTATCTGGTTATGGGGGTCCCTTTTTTCTTGTTTGGTGATTTTTATGTTTGTTGGCTTTTTTTTTATTATGATGATGTGAAGAGACGAACGAGGAAAAGAACAGCGCACCTTTATTTCGTTTTTCCTCCCAAAAAAGTCATTCGTGAATATTTTATAGTCGCTGGATATCGAACATTTTTATGACAGTCCTCATCAGTTTTTTGTTTGTTTTCTGTTTTGTTTGATCAGTCGTCATTTTGACTCCAAGTTTCGAATGTGATACCTGCAACTTTTCTATCAAGTCTTCCTACCCAAGGATCAATAAGGATTTCAACTTCTCCGTAAGGAAACGACTCGGGGATTTTCGGGTTGGATGAGACTATTATGAATACTTCATTGTTTAAAAAATCCGACATTGTTCATCCTCCTTTTGTGTTTAGTAACCTAAATATTGCATCTCATAAAACACGCAGGTGAAACGTCAACACAAATAATCTCTAAAATAGAACAAACAAAAAAAGACAAAAAAAGGAATTTTTTGTTTTTCTCGACCTTTTTCAAAAAGCGACTCGACCTTTTCAAATTTGGCGCGAACGGCTAAAATATTTGTGTTGTACAACTTTTTCATCCTCCTCTTTGGCGTGCTGTGCTGTGTGTAGTGTAAGATATAAGACACAAGTACGTCCTATACGTTACAGAGCGAGGGCAACAAAGTGAAAGGTCAAAATACTTTGATGACAAGCCGGCAGGCAGGCAAGACAAGGGCACGACGATGATGATGTCTGTATAGTATATGTAGGCAGATGAAGCACCTGGGGGAGAGATAATGATGGTGGCGGTAGTGGTTATATAGGGAGGAGGGCCTACACACACACACACACATCAAAGATTCTAGACTCGGCTGCTCCCCCCCATCCACCTGAAAAACCCCAACCAGAAAATAAGGTCCACTTGGACGCTATAATAATAAGCGAACACGGTAAAGGCAGAGACGGAGATATAGGAGAGCTGGCCAAAAAAGTCAAACGGAGAAAAAGTTGTTTTAAAAAATAAATAAATAAACAAAGAAAAATGCCGAAAAATGATTTCGAAGATTGTGGCAAGGCGAGGAGGGGGTTGGCTCATGGAAATCTAACCTTCCACACACACACTGGAGAAGGGACTGTGTGATGCGTCGACAAAATCCACGAGAGAAGAAAAATAAAAATTCTGAAGGAAAAAAAAAAAGAAAAAGTTGTATAAATGAGCCCGAAAGGTCCCACACAGTCGGCCGCCGTCGGCCGTTGATATTATGAAGAAGAAGAAGAAGAAGTTGTTTGTAGTCGGAGAAGCGGTCGGGGGTAGGTGGGAGGCCGATGTGGGGTGGCAACATGTGGAGCACCCTCTCATTTTTCATCATAAGCCTAGGTATAGGTATAGGTAGAAGAGAGAGCCAAGATATACATAGGGAAAAGGTAGAAAAGAAGAAGAAGAAGAAAAGCAACAAGTCGCTGGGTTCCTCCGCCTCCTTCTGATGGGGGGGAAGAAGACATCCCGCTGAGAAACGGTGATGGGAGTCACAAGCTGAGCCGCTCCGCCCCATTCTTGTACATCTATACTATCTCTCTTCTTTTCCGTCTGACAGCATTCTTCTTCTTCTTTTGAGAAAAATATAAAAAATAAAATAAAGACGGAAAAAAATGTTTTCTCCCCTCATCTTGTTGTTGGATAGCGCTGCTCTTATAACAGTTTAGGCGCTCGGCCTTGTTTTTAATGACTTCATTTTCCAAGTCGGAATCGTTTCGCCAAAAAAACAAAACAATTCGACTAAAAAGAGTCGTCCGGCCACCACTTACGGATACTGACTGACTGCGACTGCCATAGACGTTTTTGAACATTTTCCCCCTTAGCTGACTGCTACTTTCTCATCATCGTCGATGGAAATCTTAGCCCTCCAAAAAGCTTCTTATTCTCTCCCAGGGTTGGAAAAGAAAAAAAGTAACTATATATAAGAGGAGCTAAATGGCTATTTATCGGGCATATAGCGTTCCACTTTATCTGGAGGCCCTTATCTCACTCACTCAACTGGGCTCTCTCGTTTTCTACTGTTCAGGTTTAATAAAGCGTGTAACACACGGATGGGGATGGAGGGGGATAGAAGAATGGCAGTAGCCGAGGTATATAGGAAGAAGATGAGGATTATCCCGTCAACTGTGTCCTAAAGGCTCTACTCAAGGCAAAAGAGATATTCGGTGGTTACCATTTTTTTCGACCCTCAGTCAACAACAACTGGCTCCTTATACTACCTTGTAACATTTCTTCCACTTGGCCAGGTGCCCCGATTGTAAGTTAAGACGGTGGCAACACAAGTTTCTTCCAGCTTTGTTTCCCTTCTCACACATCTCTAATCAAAGTTGATGTCAGTCGAGAGAGAAAATCCAGTTGAAATTTTCTTTTCCAGCTCAATTGAGATTTTTCAGAGTAATAAAAGAAAAAAAAGGCCAATGCTTTTGGAATGGTACAGACACAGTAAAAAATGGGAAAATCAAATAAATCCGGAAAATGCGGTGGTCAATAGACGCATACACCTGTAGTGGTGGATGTGGTGGTGGTATGCCTTATTGGCTGGTGTAGTACGGTACTCGGCGCACTCGACTTGTCGACCCTCTTGGGAATAAATGTCGGCGGGCGGCGGCGGCGGCCAAGAAGAAGAAAGTTCCCTTTTTTTGATTTTATTATTATTTGTGTGGACAAATAGGCCAATATAAAAGGCGATACATTGACGAATTGGAGGATCTGATTGAGAACACGAGACCCGAGCCTGCGCACATAAACATGGAGCTGGGCCCATAGTTTGTCTGGCGCTGGCTATTCATTCAAGAGTCAGGCCAATATAAATTTTAAAAAAAAAAGAGTCTTCTTAAAATGGGGGTCAAAAACTCGAGGAACCCAACAGCACATCATCACAGTAAAAAAAATAGATGGGGGGGGGGTTCTGTGGGCGGCCGGAGGGATTGTAAAAAAACAAAAAAGAAATATCTCTGGGATGGATAGATATGAACAGTTGAAAAGGTATAAAGTCTCTGACTCGGTGACTTGGGCACGAACGAGCTAAGACGCTCACAGATTGGTGCCTCACTTCTCTCCTCGAGGTAGAGATGTAGTATATATATTTTTTCTCCCCCCTGGTGCCATCCCAAAGATGCCAGAGATATCTAGACGAAATACATCTACATGTACAAGTCGCCCTTGCACACTATTAACGGTCCCTCCTTCTTCCTCCCCGACCACATTTGTTATTGTGTGCCCCAAAACCCCATTGTCCGTGACAACAACAGGCAAGAAGAAGAAGAAAAAAGTCTAGAAAAGAGAAAAATCTTACACACACACAACGACAATCCACGTCGAGCCAAAAGGACACGAAGGTCTCTCAACTTTTTCGACTTTATGTTATCTGTCAGTGCACTTGTCGACGACGACGAACAAAAACTTTAGGGGGTTATTTCCCCCTTTTTCATTTTCATCTTTTGTTGTTAGATTCCCCCCTGAATGTCTATATACCGGTAGCTGTAACTATATTTAGCAGTTGACGTCTACAAGCTGATAATGTGTCGACCTTACGACCCCGGGGTGGTACTACCCACATCCCTCGAATAGGAGTTGTCCGAAATACTTTTCTTGGGAGGAAATACCTATAAAAATATGAAAAAGGGGTGAAGTATACATGCAGAGTAATCGAGGTACAGACTCGAGTTTTAGCCGCAGAGTGTGTGTCAAGCCGGACAGGAAATGACGGGGTGTGAGCCAGTCCACCACCACAGCGCCCAGTGACCGAGATGTCAAACGCGTTCTATTATATCGATTGATGGGGCTCCTTCAAATCTACGGGCCTTCATTCCCTCTTCTTTTTTTTCCCACATGTCCTGAATGGAAGTCATCAGCCATCGGAATGGATAAAAAAGAAGGCTGAAGAATGTCGAGGCCTTTCACCAATCATCGCCCCACATGCTATAGCGAGACCTCACTTGTATGTGTGTAGGAAAACCCTGGCCATTATCCGAGCTAGAAAAAGAAAAA
Source organism: Daphnia pulex (assembly GCF_021134715.1). Classification (NCBI taxonomy): domain Eukaryota; kingdom Metazoa; phylum Arthropoda; class Branchiopoda; order Diplostraca; family Daphniidae; genus Daphnia; species Daphnia pulex. The sequence continues at coordinate 6,102,802 of NC_060017.1, forward strand.
AATTCCGGTTATTTTCTTCTTCTTCCTATCGGCGCTGTTGTTGCGGAGACCTCCCCGGAGTTTAGAATCTCCTCCACCACGATTTTGGTATTTTTCTTTTTTAAAAACAAATTTTTTTTTTCATTCGTCCCTACTTCTTTATTTTTTATTTCATTTTTCAGACTATGGGAAAACATCTCGTTACGAAGAGAAAGACGTTAGCAGTTGTGCTGCCGCTGTGTGTATAACTTCAACACAGGAAGGAGGCGAAAAAAGATGGAGGAGATGATAAAAAAAAAGAATGAAACCGAAATTTTTCTCTCTCTCATTTCTCAGTCGGATGGAAGAAGAAGAATGTTTTTTCTTGTTTAATAATCACCCTGGAAAAAAAAAACGAAAGAAAGAAGAAGAAGAAGAGATAAGAAAGAAGGAAGATGGAGAGACCACCCAATGAATTGAGACATCGTCCGTTTTCTCTTTTTTCTTTCTTTCCACTCTTGTGAACTAAACGCGCGTCTGAGCTCTCCGCTCCGTGTGTGTATGAACCAAGGAGGAGGAGGCCAACTTTGCTGGCCTGGCGGAGTATATAAGACGTTATTGTTGTTGTGTAAATTCATCGAGGCCCATTTGGATGGGTGCTCTTCTCCGGCCCTCATGATGGGAAACCGGTTTTTTCTTACGAGCCATGAAGTTTCTTCATACCCTCCTCGGGGCCCTCTGTATAACTCGCCAGGTTGTTTCTTCTTCTTCTGGTGATTATTAGACTGGCGTACCGATGGCTTTTGTTCTTTTTGTTTCCCTCTTTGAGATATTTGGCAAGAGACTCCCAAGGGTGTACGTCATTATCCTCCCAAGAAAACTCGAGCGCGAGCCCTCACTCAAGGCTCTCCGACAAAACAACACCTAACTCTCAACATCCAATCGATTTCGTTCCATTTGCGGCCGGGAATTTCTTTTAAGAAATTCATTTGTTCAAAAAGATCGGCCAGTATCAAAACGCGTACATGACGCACATAGAGAGAAACAAGTGAAGCATCAAATTGGCCAGAGCGCGCGATGAATGGGCAGCGGGCGGACAAATAAGTTGCAGCAGGGTCCGCGCATTCTTTCACATTTGTCCCGTCTGCCCAGCGCGCTCCTCCAACTGTGAACGTGAGAACATGCAAGTAGCGATTTGCTCCAGAGCAGACAACAACAACAACAACAACCTGAGACGTACAACTACGTTTTTTCTTTCCTTTTCTTTCCATTCTGATCGTTTCGAAACACACAAGAGAAAGAGAAACGGATAATAACGGCGCGGATGGAACACCTGTCGGAGCGCACCAGAAGCCTCAACAGTCTTGGCAGGAGCAAACCTCCTCCACTTATTCGACTTTGACGACTTCATCGGGGAGCCCAAAAAAAGAAAGAAAAAGAAAGAAAAGGAGATGATGAAGATGTTTGGGATAAGGGGGAAAGAAGAAAAAAATAAAATAAATGGCGCGCCACCTGGCCATTTCCAACGAACGAGCTACACGAGTTCACCTTTAACACCCGAACAAAAAAATGCGTATGGGGAGAGGATGGCCCAGCCAAAAGAAGAAAAAAGGCACAAGGGAGAGAGAAAAAGGATCAGAAATACCTCGTGGGAGGGAAAAGCCATTCCGGTTGGGATACTCTGAAGCGGATAATCATCCGCTTGATGAAGCCAACGCGCATAATGAGTGGGTGTTGCTGCAGCAACCATCTAGCTATCCTCTTTTTTCTTTTTCTTTCGTTGCTCCGAAGAAGAAGAAGAAGAAGAAGGAAAGAGAAATGGGTAATAAGAAAAATGTGGGAGAGAGAAGAGATGATTGGAGGTGGGAGGAGCCGAGTCGTGATGCTCAAGACGATAGGTGGAACCCGGTGGTACTGCTGGCCAAAGTCAAGAGAGAAAAATCTGAAGAAAGAAAATAAACGGACTCGTTCTTCTTCTTCTTCTTCTTCTTCTACGAGATGGAAGAAGAAGAAGAAGAGAGGGCGCGGCCCACCCAGGTATCGAAGGTTATACCAGTCGACCACCCATCGGTGCTGGAACTTGCTCGGGGAGTTTCGGGGCTGGTCGATAAGGTTTTTTTCATTTTTATTTTTACGGATCCGGCGGTTGGAGGGGAAAAGTTGTGAGCCAACAACTTGATACGTTTTGAATCAAAAATAAGGAGGAGGAGGAAGACGTTTTGGATTTAATCAAGTAGCTTCTCATCTTTCACGAGCTGCTTTGCCACCAAGAGATTTTCTCATCAAAATGCACACCCCATCCAATCAAGACACACCTGAGCGGTTCCCCATTTTCAATCGGCAACCGAATATCAAGACGTCAACGGTCACCACTCGTTTTTTTTCTTTCGATACTTTCACGACTACCATTTCGAGAAGAAGCTCCGATGGAGAGGGGGGAAGATCAAATCCGAATTTAGTTTTTTTTTACGATCGAAAGGAGAAATTGAAGCGACTTCTCGGGTTTCTAAAAAAACAACAACAAAATTTAATGTCTGCCGCCATTGGCTACGGCTAACGATAGTACCTCGTCGCGCGCCATCTGTTACCATCCAACTTCAATCACGTCCAAGAGTTTGAAAAAAGTAAAAATCAAGTTCTCCGAATCACTCGATAATTCGAAATGCGTCATCTATAAATACTACCCCACCCCACCTCCCTCCCACCTAAATGAACTTGTCTGTAGTGCGGAGTAGTGGGCGGTAGAGGGTGGAGGATGTCTACAAGTCACGATGTAATTGAAACAGCAGATATAAAGCGCCCAGAACTTTGCTCTTCAGTCGAGGCTAGGCTCCTCTGGGGAACCATCGCCGGCGAACTCTTGGCCGGGGGAGTCCCAAAAAAAAATCATTCCCATCCAATTTTGTTTGTTTGTTTGTTTAGTTTTTGGAAATTCATCATTTCCTTCTTCTTCTTCGTCTGTGATGAGAGAAAATTCCCGAGTTCACGAAAAATGCGCCCGCTCCTTGGCTTGAATGAATAAACATAACTAGATATGGGTTGGGGGGGGGGGGGGGGGTTTGGGTGCGGAGCATTAAAGGGAGGTGGGATATAATATGTATAGAGCCATGTCAAGCATTTATAGAGTTCCCATTGGGAATCTCTGGGATTCTTCCCGAAGCCACTCCATGGTGTACACACTATATATATATATATACTGCACGTCTTTGTTTGTTTGCGTGCGATAATCTCGCGTCTTTCATGGGCAAGTATTTCCCCCCTCCCTCCCTCCTTTTTTTGTTTGTTTCCTATTATAGATTCTTCCTTCCTCTTTTCTAGTTTCCGCTTTTATGGAGAATTGTGGGGGATGCGCCGAGAAATCCTGCGGGATCAACCGACTGCATTATCACATCCTTAATCTATGCATAGATGCCGAATCAAAAAAGGTTTATCGAGTTCGATTTAAATACGCGCACAAAATCAACGAACGATTATTCGCTCAATCAAATTGTAGCAGTATAGGCCTATCAGGAAAATATTTAATCTCTCGAGATACATTTTTGGGACAAAGAAAAAAATAACTGATTTAAAAAGTTGAAAAGTCCAAAAGCTTCCGGTGGAGAGGGATGTAAAAAAAACTCTTAAAAGAAAAAAAAGATTTAACCATTTGCTGGATGCTACTGATGGATCGAGATAGTGAGATAGTAGTACCAGTACGCAAACAAACCAACCCCATATGCTGTTTTTTCCCCCCACATATTTGCCTTGAATAAGAAGCTTAAAAGTTGCTTCGATCGTTCTTCCATTCAAGAAAAGAAAAATTCGCCATTTCCTCCGCCTTTATTTGGCCAAAAAATTGTTCGACAGATTATATAGCAGAGTATAGGTTAAAAATAAGAAAAAAGTCATTGTGGACAGGTACTTTAACTACAGTAGTAGATCAGTAACCACACGAAAATGGAGGGTGGAAGAGAAAAGTAGGTGGTAGCCCCCATCAGCTAATCCGGTTGGCCCATTCTTTTGATTTGAATGGAAACACAAACGGGAATTCAAGAATGAACAGAAAGTGGCTAATAATAACAATTATCCGCTATTTAACTTGGGCATTAAGAGTGGTGCGCAGTCGAAATGTCACCTGTCAATCGTTAAAAAATGGAGATAGTACTCTGGAATCCCCCAGAAAGACTGGGCGAGGTGAGTTGTGTGTATGGAGACACACACACCGTGTCCGGCGAGAGAACTTATTGGCTAGGGAGACGGGCAGGATGAGACAACTCGATGATGGCCAAGTTTATCTCTTTTGAGACTATATCCAGTCCAATAGTCTACTAGTTAATGTATCAATGCAGTTAGATATTACGTCTAATGCGTAATACATATATATAAAAGTTTGGCCGACGGGCCGGCCAGGACTATGCGCCATATCCTCCAGAGAGACACACCGGATGACGACGACGTCATCCAGCAACGGCCTTTTTTTTTCTCTCTCTTTCTTCCTTCGTCGTTTTGCTGCTGGAGCGACTCTCTTGACTCATCTCCAAGATGGACGTCTTTCCATCCCTCTCTCTCTCTCCTCTGGCTGAGCTGAGCCTCTTGCACAGCCCCCGTCTCGCGTGTATACACTTTTCGTCCATCTGTCCGTCCCGTCCCGTCCCCGAGAGAGATCCACCTTGGGCAGAGTTGAGAGAGAACGAGTGTGTGGGAGAGAGACTCCTACGCTCCTTGTGATGTGTGCCTGCGGTACTGAACGCAAATGGGGCGGAGCTGCGATGGCTCCCTCCGGTGAGAAGGATCCAGGCCAACTCTGACTTATGGACGGGCGGAAAAACTCGGGCGCGCCAGAGAGAGCTTGCCACTAATATCAAGAGGGAAAAGAGATGTTGGGTGAGAGGTGAAGGGGCGCTAGGGAATCTGACGCCCTCAAAAAATTGGAAAAAGAAAAAAAGTTACCAAAGGCGAAAAGCCTCGCACCGTCGTCTCATTTCTACCACCACCAGCACCACCACCACCACCACCGCGCCCCTAGTGGCTCTTAAAACCTGACTAAGAAAAGAAAGAGTAAAAAAAAAAAGAGACGGGGGAGTCGACGGGAGGAAAAAGTTGCGCAAGGATAAGGGATCTGCCGGAGCTCCTAAGGGGTGGGGTGGGCGGTAGGAGCCTGAAAAAAAAAACTTTTCTCCTATTTTTTTTTTTTTTTTGTTATAAAAGACTCACTCGAACGTCTTCGGGATTTCTCGGGACGACACTGCTCCTGGCCGCCTTAGCTCCTCCGTCGAGGGATCAAGTAGAAAGTATAAAGAGACGGTCGAATATATAGGAGACGACGACGACGAGGACGGCGACTAGGACTTTGGAGAAAAACGGGAGCGGATGAGAGAAGGAGAGAGAGAGAGAGCTATATAGTTCTCTTCTCCTGGGAAGCGAAATCCCCCAGCGATTTGAAACTCTCTCTCTCTCTCTCTCTTGGTCCAAATGCACTCACGAAAGAACTATCTACTGCACAGTGGAGGAGGAGGAGCGAAACCGCAAAGTCAAATCGAATAAGAATCAAGATAACAGACTACTCTCCCCCGCTAGCTGAATTTCGACCATTTTCTAACAGGATCTGTCGCTTTATTTTCCAAAATAATTAAGGACCAAGCAGATTTTGAACGCGCCCGCTTCTTTGAATTTCTATTGGAAAAGATTCTGATCCTGACATTCAGACGTAAAAGAGAATTGTCATTTTTTTAATGGCTGTCCATTTTCTGGTGTCGACACCATTTTCTTTTGCGGGAGGAGATCCTCCCGCCGTTTCCCACGAGGAAACCCCCCTTTCCCTTTTTTTCGTGAAAACAAAACACGCAAACTGGAAATGCTTTAAAAAGAAAAAAAGAACAGCAGACAGACACACACACGCACGTTGAGCTGATGACGTCGGATGTCTTATTTGGAATAGGTGAGAAAAGAAGAAAAAGAAAAATTTCGTGCGCAGTCCCGCGCCGCCGGGTGCCCGTCCGCCCAACACGGAAAACTCTTGCGACTTCCAGTATCCCCCCCCCCCTCTCTCTCTCTCTGCAAAAGTTACTATATACATAAGTCGTAGCGCTGCTGACTTTACTCCCGGTCCTCCCAGCGCACACTAGAAACACTCCTGGGAATTTTCATATTAATCACATCTCGAGCGCACAGAACTGCTGCGTGCAGAGCAGCAGCACACACACGCCAGTGCCGCACAGCTCATACGACTTTAAGGACCGAAAGTAGCTGCTGCATGCTCATCATCCACTACTCGATCCATCCATCCGTCCACTAGCGGCGGCGGTGGCGGCAGCGGCTTCCATTTTGTAGATATTCCCCCAACCAGCCGAGCAAGGAAACTCTGGCCGCCCTTTTTACTTTTTTATTTCTTCTTCCAGGAGATTTTCAAATCTCGCGGGATCGTCCGCAAGCGTCCCTGCCCCGTATTACGTCCGCTTAGTTGTCCTGCAGAGTGCCGGAATGGGAAGAAAATGGGAAGGACCCCCTCCGCCGCCGCCGGATAGACTTTTGACGAAGAATGAAGAAGAAGTGCGCGCACACACACACATCATCAGCAAGAGTAGATGAGTTGAAGGAGCTTTGGGGGTTCCATCCTTTTACCGTTTCTCATCAAAGTTCAATAACTTTCCTTCCTTCCTTCCTTTGCGTTTACGGATTTTTATTTTTTCTTGGGAAAGGACTCGGTGCTCACGTAACAATCGGTCGCCATCAATATTCCCGGCGCTTTTATGAAACTGTTAACAGCCCGGCGAAGAGAAGAGAAGAGGCTTTTTTCTTTACAGAATAATGTATAGTCGCCACCAGAGACCTGGCAATGCCTATACCAGCTCCTTATGCAGTATGAAACAGGTTGCAGCTCCTCGGTGCACTTTCGTGCAGGATCCGGTGTATCCCGACCGAATTTTATCCTGCCCGCCTACCCGTTTCCTGTTGGACTGTCGTGCTCGGCGTGGAACATGTGTGCGGAGAAGCAATTTGGAATGCAAATTGCAAATGGGGGGGATTCTCTACGGCGGAGGAATGAGACGGGAGCGTAGAGAGAGAGAGAGAATAGACGTAGTCTCGTTTTGAGACAGACACACCCAATAATGCAAAGTCGTTCTACATCCACTATACGAATGTGTGTGTGTGTGGATATAGACTGTCTCTACCTCCCCCAGACTCCCTGGAGGAGCCGATCCTGTGAATAAAAGAAAGAAGAAAACTTCTTCTCTCCTTTTCTTCTTTCTATTTTTCTTTATTTCGTTGTTGGATACTCATTTTAAAATCTACTCCCGAACCACAATGCAGCCACACAATGCCCAATCGATGCCATCATCGCAGAGTTGCGGCATCCATTCTCAGCCGCGTTGGACAAGAGTTTGCGGCTTTTGTGTATCATCGCGGAGCACACTTATTGGGAGACGAAAAAAGAGATGGAAAAGAAAAAAAGATGGAAAACAAAATGTAAGTCAAAAAGGTTTGTTCGGCTGATGCAACAACCGGGCGGCCTTTTTAAAACTTTTGACATTCCTCAACAGTTTTTTTTTTCTTCGTGAGAGAGAAACTGTCGGAATACTTAATGCTCTGCCTTTTTCTTGATGTCCTTACATTAAAAAAGAAGAAGAGGAGAGAGAGAGAGAGAGAAAAGACCCTGACACTCGGCTTTCCCAGTTCCTTATAAAGTATGGGGGCCCCTCGTTTTATTCGATTGGCGCTAACGTTGTAACGATCGGGACATGCAAGGTGAGTTTATGTGTCTTGGCGGAAAACGGCCAGTAAGATGCAGATGGACACGAGGAGAATCTTCTTGGTCAGCCCAGTATAGACACTAGAGGATTGAAAAAAAAACAAGTCGAATAACTTTTTTTTATTCCAGAAAAAAAAAACGATTCCTCGATGGTCCTAGCTTCGTTTCACAAAAGAATAAAAACTTGCTAGCTTGCCTAGCTCTCTTTTTTCCTCCCCCCGTCTCCCAGAAGGTGGTCCAGCTCTCCTGCGGCTCGCTGCTGTTTTTCCTGTACCCTATAGATTTTTGTGTGGACTGGCTGCTGGTTCAACTCTGCCCAGCATGAGGTAGATTGGTTCCTCGGAGCTCCACACACTCCTTTTTCCGGTGTGTTATCCTTGGCCATTCTTTTTTATCTTTACCCCCCTTCTTTTCTCTCTCCCCCTTAATGCACATTGTTTGTGTGTGTGTGAGGGGGTTGTTCTTTTCGCACTGTTCCAAAAGATCGCAATCATCTTTGACCTGCTGGCTTTCTTCTTCTTTCTCTCTTCGGGGAGAGATACAAAGTACACAGACACATCGGAGGAATATAGGAGCAACACCGAGGGGGCAACCCAAAGGGAGGAGAGAGGGGAGTCTCATTTGAGAGATCGGATAAGATCTTTTCGCCTCGTGTCACCGCACCTTTTTTTCTTTATACGCTACACAGTACATTCACAGAAAAAAAAGAGCTTTGCCTCTCTCTATATTTTTTTTTGTTCAACCCTCCCACTCGTACAGACTTTTTTTTTTATCTTATTTGATTTTATTTAACGACCGGAGACGGACGCGAACCAAGTCACCCAGCGCATTTAACTGTCAATAACGCACGTTTTTAAAGGAAGATTCTCCTTCTTTCTTTTCCTCCTTTTAACTGCTGGTGTAGTAGTAGTGGTGCTGCCAAGGGTCCAAGGTTGGCTTTTAAGAGCCCCATTCTGTTTGTGGCGGGACTGTGATCGCGACTGTGATTTCACATCTCCTCTACACGACGAGTGTTTGGAGGAAAAGAAAGAAGAAAAAAGTCACCTTCGCCGCGTCAAAGGTAACAATAAGAAAAAAGAGAATAGGGAAAATAAAAAGGAGGCCAGCCAGCTAAGCAGACGAACAAGAAGAAACAGAAATTATTCCCAACAACAACGGGCATGTGTCGTTAGACACGGCAGACGCCACACCCGGTTGAGAGTCAACAAAAGAAGAGCGCAGATATATGGCGATCATCAACGCCTTAACTGAAAATGGCCCGTCTTCTCTAGTGGTAAGTATCCAAACACATAACCGCGGGGAATTTTATGTCGCCGTTGCAGAAAAGCGAAGAGACAACAACAAATTCTCGTCTTCTCCCGAAAAGATGCAGCAAAAAAATCTCTCTCTCAAGGAGAGAAGCAACAACAACAACCACAACAACCCACCCAGAAATAGAAAAAAAGATTGCACAAGTCACCGCGAGGTCCGGAGACCAAACGGCTGGTCACACAGGACCAATTGTCGAAGAATCGGATGCGTTCTAAAACGGACCCAGCGTGTGTCTCACAGCGAAAAGAAAAGGTCGTGTCATCACAAGAAAATATTTTTGAAAGAGAAATGAGTGGACGTCTTCCCGGGAAGGAAAAGCTCTTCTTTTTTTTTTTTCTTGGCTGACAATCCTCTTTTAATGAACTGCTCGTCATATCGTATCATCATTTCTCTTTCCTGTCCTCCTCCCCCCGTTCGGGACCTGTACACACATCACGGGAGTGTATACGCGCATAATAAAGCTTTTCATCCTCTTGGCACTCAATCATTTTCTTTAATTTTATTGATCGAAAGCAAAAGAGACTTGGGATGATGACGATGATGAAGGATTCATCATCCGCTATGGCAACCATCTTTTAAGCTCTCAGCAACTCTTTTCACTTTTAAATAATGAAAGAGCTACTACCTTTACTTATTGTGTGCTTAGACTATCGCACAAGAAGGATCGCGCCCGTCGTCTTGAACCATTTGGGGCAAAGTCAAAAAGTGGAAGAAGACGGAAGACAAGGAAAATGGGGAAAAAACAACTCGGCGCTAATGCGAGTCGACAAATGAAGTCGCAGATTTTTGACGAGCCGCCATTAGGGATCGTCCTTTCCGATAACGATCGTTTCACTCGAAAAATGGGAGAAAGAAAATAGCGGGGGGTACGGTACACACACGTATATGGATTAATGAAGGTGGAGCTCACCTGATGTCGATGGCAGCAGCTGATTGTCCATCAAGTCGTCGTCGTCGTCCTCCTCATCTTCTTCTGGTTCGCCGAGTTCTAGAAGAATGAGACCTTCTTCCTCCGACGTGAAACTTCCGTTGCTGTCGCTGCCCGCGTCACTCAGTTCACCGTAGTCGTCGTTATCGTTTTCGTTCGCATTGGGCGGATCTGGCGATTCAAAAGAAATGAACAGAGTTAGACGGTTCGTGATGGCACAAAGCAAAAATTCCCCCCGAAAAATGTAAAGGCCATTTGATTTCATTTTTCTCGATTCTATTAATTAGAGAGATGGTTTTAAAGTTGGTGATAAGACTTGCGAGTTGGATGCCGACTCGTGAGGCCGTGAGTGAAGAAGCGGGGGGGGGGGGGACCAAGAGCTTCAAGCAGATTCAAGTTTTCTTGTTAGTCAACTTAGAAAATCTCCCTGGAGAGAGTTATGGAAAAGGGAAGAAGGAGCGGACGGGGGGCGGATAGGAGCGGGAGCGAAAGGTCTAACAAAGTCCCCCATACCAACCCCCCCAAAGTCGCTCTACTGCACTCTTGTTTCGACGTCGACGACGACGTCTAGCTAGTGTAGTAGGCAAAAAAGGCCCAGACCCAGACTTGGCAGCCATAGATGAGCAGCAGTCGAATTCCCTTCGCGGGACTTGAGAGCGCAGGGTTCGTCCCGCGGGACCCGCCTAATATCTTCCCTCTCTCTCTCTCTTTTTCCTCTAGGACGCTCGATCGCTACGGGAGCAAGCGGGAAAGAGAGAGAGACGTGAAAGGGGAATATATATATATAAAATAAAACAAAAAATCTTCCTTTAACGTTTTTTTTTCTTCTTCTTCCTTCCCTGTTGATAGACGCCCGTTGTACGTCACGGACTTTGTCCCGCTATCGATTGACATGGGTTCTACTGGGTATTTTTTTGAACGCACATATTAAAATGTATAAAAATGGGAACTAGAATCGCTTAGAGTGATTTGTCGATATTTAACTCACCGGTGTGGAGGTAGCAGGGGCGAGGCTGCGGCTGTTTGCGGCGGGTCATTTCGATTTACGGCAACTCGGCGTTAATCGCTCCTTAATCGTGGCCAATGGATAAGAGTTAATGGCGAGTGATCACGAGAAGCTTAAGCGAGAAATCACGACACGGAGCACCGCTTAAGTGCCCACAAGTAAAATTACCGGCAATGAATGAAAGTATCGAGTGAAAATAACCGAGACCTTCTCAAGACTAAATTAGGAGTGTGAAACTGGCGCGTCTAAGTCGATGTGGAGCCGTTCTCGACTAGGCAGAATAGTGAATTGCTTGTAAGTTTGGCCACGAGGTCGTTTGTGGCCGTCCTCTCACCGAGTCGTTAACGCAAGCGCAGTGACGACTCGTTGAGGTAACTCCTAAATGCAGTCGCACGTCCCAACTTGTTGCAGTCGTAATCCACTCCCCCCCTCTATTAATACTAACAAAGTCGTTATGTATTAGTTGAGTTTCAAGTATGCAGAAACTATTATTTTTTTTTTCGATGTCGATTTTTCATTTTTGTTAGACATTTCTATCCGGATTCCTGACTATGATTCTTCACCTGCAGCATTAATCATGTACCGCCCCCGACTTGAAAGCAAAGCAGATTAAAAATACATTCCTTCGTTTCCGTTTTGATTAAACATTTGTATGATCAATTCCTCGTCGCTAAGGTAGTACGTAACAGCTAGCGACGATGCATGGAAGATGAAAGCAAAAAAGCAACGAACTAACGAAGGTAGGTTGATAAATAAAAGTGTCGGTGCATTTTGTGCGCTTCAGAATCTCATCGGTAGATGTCTGTGTTAAGCTGTCAAACAATGTAAACAAACACAAAAATGAAAGCCCAAATATGTCTTATGTGTCTTATCTGTAGGTTTGTGCATTGTCATGTCAATATCGCTGGGTGCACGTCGATGAAACGCAAGTAAGTATTTTAAACCGTCCAACGAAGCTAACGTCAATGCGATTACATCAGTCGGTCAGAGATCCTTCGTCGTTTTTCCAGAGATCGATCGCCTCAGCTATTGTTCTGATTCCACCAATAAATCATGGCTACTCGTGGTGATGTATCTTCTACTGAAGGACTTATGTCAGCCTGGAAACTTCGTGATTACGGCGGAATTGAAAGTCTAGAATTAGTGAAAGACCTGCCTATCCCAAAACTAACTTCTTCAAAAGATGTACTCGTTGAAGTGAAAGCTGCCTCAGTCAATGTTTTAGATGCTTGGATGCCAGGTAAGGTTAAGAACACAAAAATGTGTGCGAATCATAGCATAACACCTTATTTTTGTCATCAGATGGATATGGTAAAGTGATATTTGAAACATTTTTTCGAACTCACCTACCTGTCATTTTGGGGCGAGACTTTGCTGGGGTAGTTCGCGCAGTTGGAAAGGGAGTAACCGAGTTGAAACCAGGGGATGAGGTTATGGGTGTAGTTCCACCACAATCTGGTACAGGATCCCATGCTCAATTCGTAGTAGTTTCAGATTCTAATGTTGTAATGAAACCAACGAACTTGACAATGGTTGAAGCAGCATCAATTCCTTATGCTGGCTTAACTGCTTGGTCTGGTTTGAGGAGTGTTGGTGGATTAGGAGAAGTTTTAAATGGCAAGGATGTGCTCATCATGGGGGCTGCAGGTGGAATCGGATCTATTGCTACCCAACTCTGCAAGATTTGGGGATCAAAGGTAAAACATTCATTATCATTTTGATTCAGTACTTATCTAAGAAGGGAAATGTCTGAATGAGGAATTGGTTCTTACGTTAATATAGGTTGTCTCAACCTGTTCAACTGATGCCATTCCAATCATCAAAAACTTGGGATCTGATGACATTATTGATTACAAATCTCCGGATGCCAACTCTAAGTTGCGAGCTCATGGAGGGTATTGTAGTAAAAAACAAAAAAGAAATTTTCATTTCTTAATCTTTTTAGTGCTTTCTTCTCAGATTCCACGTGGTTCTCGACTGCACCGGTAAATGGGATGGCTACGACTACGACTTGTTGAAATCCTGTGCTAATGCCAAATATTTGACTCTCGTTCCTCCAATTTTGAAAAATTTCGATAACTACGGTGTCATCGGAGGAATTTTAAAGACTATTTACGACCTCATTGTCGCCAATGCATTGCTCATCTTCCAATTGAAAACCCATCGTTGGGTCTTGTTTTCCCCGAATTCGTCTGCTTTACGAAAACTTCGCGACTACGCTCAAAATGATCAGGTATAATATTTTAATTGCCAGAAGATTTAAAATTTAAAATTTAGTTATTATTTTAATCAGAAATGAATTGTATTTTTTTAATTTCCAGCTCAAGCCATTGATTGATAGCGTTTTCACTTTCGATCAACTAAAAGAAGCTTATTATAAACTGAAAGCCGGACATGCTCGAGGTAAAATTGTGATTGAAATGGTCTGATACAGTCTATTTTTGTAGGCTATAATCGCTATAGTCTTCGTTATCTGATATTTGCTGGACCTTGCCTAGATTAATTAATTACAGTAAATACAAGTTTGTAAAAGGGAAATGGTATTTGTTTCATATTCAATAACTAAATAAATTACCGCATACGTGTAAGTTATTGAATAGTGTATTAGAGCAGACTGATTATATATAGATGAATATCAAGAATGTTTATAACAAGATAAGTGATCCAAAATTCCTGTTGCGAGAAAAAGAAAAAAAAAATTCGGTGATAAAATGTTGGGGCGGAAGAGCATCTTCGTTTTGGCACTTTGTTCAGAAAAGGCGGATCATATGGAGAGAAGTAACAGCGACCGATTGGAAGGAGAAAAAGGGGTAGAAACCATCAATGGCGAGGCGGATTAGAAAGATGTGACGCAAGTATAAAGTATGTTCAATACACGCACACGCCGTTCCAAGCTTCAATTGTAATTTGTTTTTTACTTTTTCGCTTTCGAAAACCTTAAAACTCCCTCTATGTAAAACAAACAGCGTACATTTGGATGTACTTGGCAACTAAGATATTAATTTTTGTGATTGTGTTATGCGAAGGCACATTACTTATCGAAGCCGCAAAAACTGCTTGGGCGCCAAAAAAAAAATCAAGATAGAGAAATATAAAAAATGTAACAAAAGGCCAACGACCTAAAGGTGAGGCCGGCCAAAACAACCAAACAACTTAGCACCATTCCATTGTGTGTGTGTTTTGTTTTTCTCTAAGGCACCTCTAGAGACTTCGTCTACTTTTCTTGTAATTGTTGATAAGTTTTGCTTGTCGAGGATGACATGCTTATCCTCTCAGTTCGCTGTGACATTGTCGTCATCTGGCTGTGGATTTGTTCCGTGCTACTGCGGACACTGGAAGTGGCCGAGTAGAACTCTCGGGCATCCCCAGCAGCGGAGGCACCATGTTGTACTTGAACAGGACTTTGAAAGCTCGACATCGATGTTGATGAATTGAACGAGCTACTGTTGTTGAACCTTTGCCTTGACTCGGAGAAGGACGGCGTGTGATCTTCCACCATCGAATTGTTGGCGCTGTTGGCCGTCGATTCCAGCAGATGGCGCTGGCGTTGCAGGATCATCAGAGGCGAGTCGCTGTCCCGTTGTTGTTGTTGCTGCTGTTGTGGTTTCTGTGTCGACGACAGGCGTGGCGGCGTTGCAGGCGGTTGCTTCTTTGGTGGAGCGACCGGTGAAACGGACCGCTGATCGCGCTGAAGGTGTTGATACATTTGCTGTTGCGGACTGTTCGATTGCAGCAGACTACTCGACTGTTGAGGCTGATAGACCTGACGGACTCTGCTCTCGGCTTGAAACGTCGACATCACTTGCTGGGGAGGTGGAGCCGGACTGCGGTCTATATCGGATCCGTTCATGTTGGTTCGATAGCCAGATGTCTCCATCGATGAATCATAACCAGACATGTAGCCTTCGGCGTCCGAATCGCCCTCACCGCGGTACTTGGCTCGACGGATGGCCGTCAATCGACTGCGGGCTTCCTCCAGTTCACGCTCGATACGGAGAACCTCGGAGCGTGCGTCAATTTCTTGCGCAATTCCGCCGACCATTCTGTTTTAAAAAGAAGAAAAAAACGGAAGATGAATCATTTGTTCAACAAAACAAATCAACAAGTTTATTTACCTGCGGTTGACGACAAGACTGCGCTCTTCTTCTTGAGCGATGGCTTGCTGGGCAGCCTTGACCAAGTTGTCCGTTGCACGTTTCACAGCATTGCCAGCCGCCTGAAGACGTTGAGTCGACTTGCTGTCAGGATCGGCTTTCACTTTGCAGGCCACCAATAGTTGAGCAGTTGAACTTGCTACTTGCTTGGCGGCTGAAATCAATTTGTCTTCGGAAGATTGACCCTGGACCAGCGCGTTGGCCGATTCGACCAGACTGTGAGTGGCCGCGGCTACGAGTCGAGCCGCTGACACCAAACCTTCCGACCACTGGCCGTCATCCGAATCCACTTGCGGGCGGCGGCTTATCTATATGAATCACAATTGATTAAAATGACGCCATCGATATATGAGTTGAGGAATTTACAATAAATGTCTACTTACTTTGCCAATGTCAATCAATTCACGCTGGGCAGCCGAAGCGGCCTTGACGAGAGCTGACGTAGCGGCAGCAATCGATTTGGCGGCTTCAAGAATCATCTCATCGAAGCTGAGACTTTCATCCGTTTCCTTGATGCAAAAATGAGGAAATGGCGTGAATTAATTTACATAATCAGACGACGGAGAGAAAAAACAAACACTTGTCTTGACAGTTTTAATCGATAGAATAAAATTCCACAAGAGTTGATGTCGAGGCTCACAGCTGTAATAATATGTCTGATATCTGGTTGTGGTCTGACCATAGAACAACCAAGAATATCAAACATATCTTACAGCCAACAAGCTTTTTAAGGAATGCGGATCCAGTGATGCTGAAACTTGTTTGGTCGATCGAACGATAAAACAAAAAATAAATAATTACCTTTGTAGAGCTGATGCGAGGACGCAAATTGGCCAATTTCTTGGCTGCAGCATCGATGGATGAAGCTGCTCCCAATAACTCGTTTTCAGCGATGACTGTCGGGTCTTCCGGATCTTCCCAATCGGTACCTGCTCCCGCACACAGAAGAAAAAAAAAAGTCACGTCAGACAACACGAAACCGTGAAACCGAAATGAACATTGTGACCAAACGGCCAGCCGAAAGTGCAACCGGGACGTTTTTTTTTTTTTTAACTCGGTACAAAAAGCTTTACACGCAGACATAGGCACAGACATTTTAGATCATAACACTGAAATACGACAAAACATTCCATCATGCTAACAGTAGGCTCATCCAGTTTTTCCTTTCTTCTCTCTCTCTCTTTTGATCGTACGTGTTCTTTTCGGCCTTTCCGGCTTTTATACTTGCGTGAGTACGTTGCAGCCCATGCGAACGAGTTGATCCCTACCGATGGATCGATGACTGCGTACTAAAAGCCGGGATATCAGACAAGACACTAAACTAGACACACACACACAGAGTCAGCTCATAACATAATACCAGCCAACACAGCGCGCAAGTTACGACCGCACACAGTCCCTTTACGTCCACCCCCTCTTCATGCAACATCAAAAAAGAGGAACAAGAAAAAAGGGAGAAATAGAAAGAGGAAGAAAAACGGGGAAAAGAAAATCCATGCAGGCACGTGTAAAAGATCAAGGGGGGGGGGACGAAAAGGATGGCGTCATCATGCATAGGCCCGGCTCCCGGTGCTGTGTAAGTTGGCTCAGCGTAGCATGTTTCGTGCCGTCAACACACATACGGGGAGAAACTGCATAGTGTGAAAATACCACGGGGGTTACACTACACCAATCCACCCAAATCCCATAAAAAAAAGACCGCGTAATCCTTTCGGCCGCAAAGAATAGGGCGACATCAGAGCCATGAAAGAAGGAAAGTAGGGCACAACAGGACAGATTATGGGTAATCAATCCTGAATCCCAGGCGAAAGACGCGATCCCATCAGTGTGAAATGAGGCAGAAAAGATAAAAAAAAATCCCGTAGTGCAAGTAAGTCTCCCAGTGCATTGACAAAGTGTCGCGAGCCGCTCTCCACCCACCCCCGCGTTCGGCATCCAAACCACACGCACTGACACACTCACCAAATCTGTACTGGCTCGTTCGCCACGGGCCATAATCTTCACAGGACGATGTCACTACAAGGGCAGTATGGATAACAATTGCCAATCACCGGTTAATTAGATATGCTCCAGATTACAGAAATAATAGTTTAAGAGATAATAATGCCCTCAAGAGACTTCTAGGAAGAGAAATTTCTTCACTGCTGGTTGGGGATCTAATGTCTTCGTTTTCTTTTTTTACAACAGGAATGAGATGGAAAGGTCAAAAGTTCAGGGTTTTCATCCAGTCACATGCTAGTGTGCAGTGGGAATGAACAAACTCAAAATGAACTCTAAGTCTATTAGTAAAAATTATCGCTACACTATTTGAAAAAATGGAAAAGAAAAACGAAACTCGACGCAACACCATGAAGACCTTTTTTCCTTACCTTTGAGGATTTCAGCCATGGAAACGAGACCGGTGACGCAGTGGGCGATTTTGCGCGAGACAACGGGGAAGTTGTTCTTGATTTCGAGGTTGGCGGCCGGATTGGGCCGCGACAACACGTGCAGCACCAGTTGCAACAGCTCGCGGTACTGAAGAGCCGTCTCGCGGCCGGCGAGCAACGTCTTGGATCGGATGTCGTTCGTCTCCGCAGAGTAGGCAGCTCCCTACAAAAACGTGAATCAAGCGCAAAATAGAACCCGGCAAGCACTTCACCCTGGATGAAATTGACAAACGAACAATAGCCCTACCTTGCAAGTTGTCAACATGTCGGAGATGGCCTTGCGGCCGACATTAGCCGCTACGATTACGTCGTCCTGGAAGCAGCTGTTTCCCGCCGCAACAGCCTTGGCCGTTGCCAACGTGATGGGTTTCGTGACCCGGACAAGATCTTCCGGTGTGTACTTGACACGAGGCAGTTCTGGCGAATCGAACGCCTGGTTTTGGAAATAGCAAAAATGAAAAAAAGAAAATAAAAATGTCGTTTACAATCAACGGAAATTGGAGAATAATTAACACTTGTTGAACAAAATGTACGTACCCGAATTTCCTGCGCAATAGCTTCGATGGTTGACTCGAGAGCGCGAGTGCCTCTGGTGTGCTCGTCTTCGACCGCTTTGACTGTTTTGAGTAGAGATGTCACGTTGGTCACCATTACCTAGCCCACGATACGGGGGGACGGACAAAAACAAACAGGCGAATAATGAAATGGCAGGCAAGGCAAGTACGTCGGATTATAATACGACAGCACACAGGGCAAAGGGGGGCAGACGGGATCAAAAAGGGACAACGACGACACGCTCGTTTCCACGTTACATCAATAACCGCAACTAGACAATCTGTGTTAGTCTCGTCAATCATCAAAAACAAGAAAATCCAACTCGTAGGGGTTTCAAAATTCAAAAAAGACACCCATCAAATTTTTTGATCCAACGTCTCACAGTGCGTTCTTTGATTGGCTCGTCATCGGTCGTCATTCATAAACCATGCGGATAACGTTTAAAAGTTGGAATTCATACGGATTTCGGATGCATACGGGCAGGCACGAACAGTAGAAGAAAAGAGAGAGAATCATTCCAGAGACGGAAGTCGCAAGAGCAAAAGGGAATGTGTCAAATAATATACGAGTCCTAATAAAAATCAAAGGATTCGAAAAATCCGGGGCTAAATATTATGAACTGCTGATAAATGTTTTTTTTTTGTTTTTTGTTTGTTTTCAAATGGTTTATTTGCCCTCCACGAACGTCAATTCAAAATATAAATACTTCCCGGGTTAGTTTTTTGGTTGACTACTACAATTTGGCTTGTTTTTTTTTCTGTTTTAAAAAACCCGAAGATACTGATTTTGATAGCGATCAATCCAAAGTGGGCAAGCAAAAATATAGAAAGGGGAGGGAGGTTGTTTAAAAGATGAATTCAGAATCCAAACAAGAGTAGAAAGAAGTGAAAAATAATTTTCAAAAAAGAGTATAGCTGGATCTTTTGGTTTGTTTGAACGCGACCGCGCTGCGCATGTTTCGTTCCGACTAAATCTGGAGTTCGCGTTCTATTTCGTTTGTGTTTGATTTTTTTAAATTTCTCTCGAAACTTGTCAATGTTCGGCGTAATCCGAGTCAACGATGAGGAGTCGAATGAGCTCCTCTTCCTGGTCGGATATGAGCCAATCCGAGGGCACGGGCTCAGCGTCATCCGCTGGATACTGTGGAATAGCACACATACAACCACAAAACTCAACTTTTCACTTCGAAGGAGAAGACAAAAAAAAAGGGGGGGGAAAGAAGGCCAAGAACGACAACAAAAAATGCCCTTTTTTCCCTAAAACTTCACTAGAACTCGATAGGCGAGCCGATGATTCTCTATCTCTGAAATTTTATCCGTTTCGTACGCTCCACAACATCGTAACCAGAGAACAAAAAATTCTTCCATACGTTTGGGCAATTTTTTTGAAAATAATTGATTGAATGACGAGACTAGATCGAATCCAGGGTTGGATTGGTACTCAAAACCTTTCATCTTCTGTTAGCCTTTGATCTGGTGATCAAAAGAAGTTCAGACCAATAATCCAACCCTCGATTCCGGTTCTTATATTTACTGTGCTGTTTCGCGGATGAAGGTAGGGTGGACTTTAAGGCACTTATTAATTTGTACATTTCCAGTTGTTAAAAAATAAAAATAAAAAGGCCTTGTTTATAATTTTCTACGGCTAAGCGGTGACAATTTGAGCCGACTATCAGTGGGGGGTTTGAAGGGAACACAGCCGTCAATGAAAGGGACGTGCAGACTTTGTTAAGTGATTTTTGTCGTCGGTGCAAACGTATCGAAACCTCCCGACAAAGAAGGCAGCGTCCACTCAACACCACCACCACCATCAATCACCAAAAAATGAAAAAGCGGTCAAAACGCAAATCAAGGAAAAAGTCCACCCCCAACCTGGGAAACGACACGGTGCAAAATTTACAAATCAAAATCACAAGACCCCGTGTCGTATTGAAATCCAATATGCGACTCTCTTTTATCATTAGTGAATAAATGTATCACTAACTGTCGGGGGATTCCATTTAGGATCAAAAGGAAAGGTAAAGTAAAGGGGGCTTATTGCATTGTTGGATGCGGAATTTCTTACCTTGGCTGAATCCTTCAAGTAGATCATTGCCGGATCGTTAATGCTCTTGCCCGATGCGGATTTAGTGGCGTGGATCAAATCGCCGAGGGCAGATGCCACGTCTTTGACGGAGTTGATCAACATAACCTTTAATTTAAAAAAAAAAAGGATCGTCACTAACGATAAAATTACCAGGAAATTGTAAACGAATGGATTACCTGGGCTTCTGGATTATTAGAGCCAAGGGAAGCGGCTCCCAGTTTGACAACATCAGAAAGTTGGACGATTGTGGCCACAGCATTTTGGGCGGCCACAGCCAACTGCTCTTGCGAAGAAGCCGCACCGGCCACCAATGTTTTCGTGTCTTCCACCAAAGCCTTGGCCGTCTTCAAGATATTCTCGCGATGGTCGGCGAAAGATTCGTCTTCGTTCTCAGCGTGCAAAGTGCCGGCCGTGGCAAACAAGATGGTCGTGTCCAAATCGCCGATGATACCCGACACTGTGCTGGCGGCGTTGATGCAAGCCTGAGTTCCGCGGGAGCTGGCCTGCAAAGCGGCCAAAACTTGCGACGCCTGGAATAAAAACGGCGAAAGTTGATGACATCAGACAATCGTATTTTGGTTGTCAAGTTTTCTTTGTACCTTTTCGCCAACAAGGCGTGCGGCGTCGGAAAGATCTCGTTGAGTAAAGACATCGTCCGGAGCGCCTTGCCGAGCGCCGCCGGCTTTGACCAGATCGATGCAGGTTCGACCCAGATCGTGAACGGTCGATTTAATTCGCATAGCAATTTCGACGCTCGAAGTCTTAGCAACGGCCCCTTGAGTATCCGTCGCCAATTGCGTGTACAAGTGTGTTATGGATGCGCCCAGTTGACCCAACTGACTCACATTATCCGAACCAGACTTGGCAACCTATTTTAAGATAATTAGAATGAGATTAATATAAAGACAAAACTTAATTTTTGTACAAACAAAAAAGAACTTTACCATATCTTGGGATAGTCGAGCAATTTCTTTGGTGGCCTGAACCATTCGTGTTTGGTAATCAACAAAACTGGTACCGTCGGCTTCATCCCCAGAAGAGCCCTAAAATTAGGAGCACAATTCAAGATATTTGAAACACGAGGCTTGAATGACCGGATAATTGGATTACCGTTTGCGCCCGGCTCTCCATTTGATTCATGGAAGCAGTAATTGAGTCGACGAGACCAGAAACCACACCGGCCTCGGTGGCCACCGTCTCGACAGTCGACAGCAAGTCGCGTAGAGCCTCCTTCATGGCCTCGGCAGATTCGTCAAGATCCGTATGAACTTGAACAGCCTTCACAAACGCACATTTCTAGTTAATTCGCGTGACATAATCACTAAAAACAACCGCAAAAAATTACTTTGGGATTTCCTCCGGCTTCCTTGGCGACGAGAACGAGCTGAATGGCGCATTCAGTGACTGTCTTGGATTGATCGAGCATCATCATTTGCTGTTTGGAGTTCAGCAGGTACGAGGCAGATCCAGTGGCAGCGACCACCATCGGCTCAAAGTAATGGGATATTTGGGTGACCTAAAGTAGATTGAGTTTCCCGTGGTTGCGATGAATTGGATCTTTTAGAATTTGTACTTGGAATGAATAGAAATGCTTACCGCGTGACCAAGTTTTTCGGCTTCTCCTTTAGCGGCAGAGCGGACGCTGTCGATGCGATCGGCGATTTCCATAGCGCAGTTGGTTGTCTGTTCAGCAAAGGCCTGGGCCGATTTCTCTCGACGGGGGCTCAGATTCTGAGATATGGCAGACAGCGAAGCTTGATCCAGCTGACGGACGCAATTCGACATGATGGAGATGACATCATCGCACTCCTTCTGTCCCGGCGCCTTGTCACGGATGGAAGATACCAGTTTCTTGATCGAATCGGAGACGCTCTTGCTGTGATTGGCCAAAGCTTGCCAAGTGGGTGGATCTTTGGGGTTGAGGGCCAGCGACTTGGCTGCCGAAATCATCGAGCACGAACCGTCAATGATAGATTTGCCTGGAATAAAAAAAATACAAACAGATAGTAAATATTTGGAAAAACTTGGCAAGGCATTTAAATATTTGTTTTACCGGCTGAAGTAATGGGTTCTTGGGCCTGGCGGGCGGTTGGTGAAATCTTAGCCGGGATGGAGGCAAAGTCGGGTGAGTTGGCGAACGTGCACAAATTCTCGACCGCTTCGATGAGAGGCTGAGTTGCAGCGGCGCAGTTATCGCGATTGCGCTGGCTGTAGTCCTGGTCCAGGGCTTTGATTTCCTTGACCAATTTAGCCGTCGAATTGGCCACATCCTTGGCCGATTGGACAAAGTGTCTTTTGGCTACCGGATTCGTCGTCTTTGACGAGGCCACTCTACAGGCGTTGCACAGAGAGCTGGTGTGCTTGGCGATAACCGTAGCGGCAGACAAAACTTGTTGCTGGGTGCTGCTGGGACTGGACAGTGCGTGACAAGCTGACTGAATGGCCTAAATTGCAATAACAACAAATTCAGCAAACGCAATTGAAATGAAATTAATCGAGACTCGTTTTACCTGTGAAGCTCTGGCAAAGGCTGCTTGATCGACCAAACCAGATCTTCCGGCTACGCTTGACGGATCAGAGACGCCGACTAGGTAAGCGGCTTGTGCGGCAGCCTCGACAAGTCCAGTAATGGCATTCGAAACGTCTTTGACAGCTTCGCCAAATGGCTCGTGTTCGGATTTCTTGGCATTGTTAGCGATGCCGGTCATGCCATCGCCCAGGCTCTTGGATTTCTCCATGACCGTGTCCAGGCATTCAAAGTAAGACATGTCGTTAACCGGTTCGTTGGGCTTTTCCAAAAGCGAGCGAGTCGACTGGATGGCCCGCACGGCATTATCGCATTCCTTTTGACCAGGAGCGCTGGCCGTGCAAACATCGACAAGTCCGTTAATGGCTTCGGTAACGGCGCGGGCCGCTGCCGTCAAGTTGTTCTTGGCATTGGGAGCCGATGGATCGGCGTTGGCCGTCTTGGCCACCGTCAGCAATTTGCCCGAGACGAGGGTGATGTTCTTGAGAGAAACGATCATCTGCGATCGGGTTTCAGTGTCCTTGGTCTGGCCGGCCATTTCCATGCCGACGTTCATCATGTAGCAGAACGAAGTGCTGTAAGTCTTGGATGCCCAGGCGAGGCGTGTGGGTGACTCTCGAGCCGTTCCGACAACTTCGCCGGCCGCGTCGTTCAAATCAGCCGCAGCGGAGCCCAACATCGTTTGCAGTTCGTGGTATGATTTGTCACTGCGAGGGTATCGTTCGCCTTCCAATATTTCAGAGGCCGAATTGATCGAATTGATGGCCTCGTCCACGTCCTTCTGCCCAGGCAAGCACCCGGCGCACTTGCTCAAAGATTGCGAGACGTCGCGGGCGATCTGAGTGACGCGTTGCTGGATGGCGATGTCTTGCGGATTGGTAGCGGCCGATCGGGCCTCCTCAATCAGAGTGATGGCCTGGACCACCACGTCTTTGGCGCTGTCGATGATCTTGTGCTGCTGTTCGGGTTGATCCGAAGTGGCGGCCACTCCACGAACGGCGTCCGTCAAATCCTGCAGGGCGACGGCCGTGCTACGAGCGGCCATTCCGGTGTGTTTCTCGTCGCCTTGATTCACGGCGGTCAACAACTGGGCCATGTTAGAACCGACCGCTTTAGAAGTGGCGCTAAACTGCTGGGCAGTGTTCTCGGCCGTCTCGCCAGGAAGGGGTTTCAATTTGGAAGCATCGACGGCTCCGCTGAAAGCATCCAGCTCATCCTTGAGGCCGTAGAGCATGTCCAATGCGGAATCGAGTTCCAGTGGACCGCAAGTGTCTCGAGCTTTGGTGACGGCCGTCCGCAGATCCGTCAGAGCCGTAGAGAACTGTTTGGAGCTGTTGTTCAACTGCATCGACGACGACGGGTCGTTGACGGTCGGCAGGGCCGTTTTGGCAGCCGCAACCATCGGGTTTCCGCTCTGGATGAACTCCTCGCTGGCGCTGATGAGGGCCAGTTGGGAAGCCGGTGATTCCGGATTGGCCAGAGTTCCCTTGACTCCTTGAACCAGTTTGGCGATTTGATCGGCCACGGCTTTGCAAGCGGCCAGCAGTTGATCTTGGCTGGTCGGGTTCGAATTGTGCGGTCCTGCAGCCTGGGCAGCGGCGATCGATTGGGTGGCCGTGGCGGCCGCGTGTTTGGCCGCCGTTTCCAAACGCTTGATGACTTTCTTCTTGATAGCCTCGCCGGCCGCCGATTCGGCCGTGCCGCGAAGTTCTTCGGCAGCCTGTCGCAATTTGTGCTGTTGATTGGGGTCGTTGGGGCTGCTGGCGCAGGCCTTGGCCGCCTCCACCATCCGAGCCGTCGCCTCGGCCAGGGATCGGGCAGCGGCCAACAATCGCTGCTGCAATTCGGAATCGGGTAGAGCTTCCGCTTCTCCCTTGATGGCTTGAATCAGCTGGGCGGTAGCCTGGGCAAGAACGCGAGCCTGGCGCACCATTTCGGCGGCGTCACCTACAAAAAAATGGAATGGAATAAATTTTGATTGAAGTTTGCTGCCGAGTCATCTCAATTAGCCCCTGGATGAATTGAATTATACCTTGGGCGGCAAAGAGGCGGTCCGAGGCGGCCAAAATGTTATCGACGGCCCCTTCGTGAACGCTCTCGGTGGCTCGATTGCGGCCCGTCCCTTCTTTGATGTGGGCCAGCAAATCATTGAGAGCCGATGCGACGTCCCCGGCCGCTTTCCTCAAATTGGCCTCCAATTTGTCATCGCGACACGTTTGCTGGCAGAGAGCGAGAATTCCCTCGACGGCGCGGGCCACTTCACGGGCCGCGTCAATCAAATGCTGTTGACAAGCCGGATCGCTGATGGTAGGCGCCACGACCTTGGCACACGCCACCAGCTGCGAAGTGGCCAGGGCGCATTGCGTCGCTGCGGCAATCACCTGCTGACGCTCCGTCTCGTTGGGACAAGCGGCCGCCACGGCCTTGGCGTTGAGGACCAGGGCGGCCGTGGTGTTGGCCACGGCTTTGGCCAATCCCAGCAGCATATCCTGGAGTTCACGGCTCGAATTGTCTGCCTCTCCCAGCTGCTTCAGCAGGTCGTACGTGGTTTCGCCAACTTTGGAGGCGGCCGACAGCAGGTTCTGTCGCATCTATGACGGGTAATTTCTTTATTTAGTTTTTTAGTTTTCAAAGAAAAAAAAATGATTATCGCAGTTGACATGACTCGCAACTATGAACGGAGATGGCTGTCGTCTCTCGACATGCAATTCTCCTACTATACCGGTGCCGTGAGCCTTGAGGGACGGCCACGTTGGCGTGTGTTGCCGCCGCCCATCGGTCGTTCTGGAAGCAACGACACTCGGAAATCGCTCAAAACTTTGGGGGCATTCGACAACACGACATTGTGGAGCACACGACGATCGATACTGGAACCAGACACCGAAAGTCGATTTTCTTCCCCCTCTCTCTCTCTCAATTTATTCTTTCTACGGGTTAGTCGACGTGGGATTTTCTCCGGCGATAACGTCGGCAACGACGAAAACCTCTGGGATTTCAAACTGCATTCCATTCTCTCTCTCTCTCTCTCTCTCTCTAGGCTTTCCCCCCTCCCGTTCGTTCGTCGCTGATCGTTACAATGTTTGACACGTCCCTAGCCGGGTCCGATGAGCAGAAAGACACTACCGGGAAAGAAATGTACAAAATAAAAATAAAAGGCGAAACCCAAGAAGGTACTACTCCCGCCAGTGGAACATGGAAACGCTGGGTTTATAATAAGTGCACTTCTGGTAGTGCGGCTGCCGGAATTGGTTGACATCATTCGAGACGGCGGTGGCTGCAGCAGCCGAAGTCTTGTCGCCCAATTCGATTTTCTTCTTTCCCCACCGTCTCACAATTGTCGATATTAGATTCGAAAGGCGCGCGCGCAGCTCTCTGATCTGTCGTTAACTTTCTCTCTCAATCTCACTCTATGGCCCGCACCGTAAAAGACTCGTTAACTTTGAAAAAAGTCAACCTCTCGCAAGCAGCCGTGTGGGGATAAAAAGAAAAATAAATAATACTACTATCTGAATTCAAAATGAAATGAAAACGGTAGAGCATTTACATTAACGGGCGCTTCTTTTGGCAAGCGTCGCCAACGGCGACGGCGTGAAATTTTCAACAACCTTCAAAAATAGATTTCCGGAGTTGTGTTGATGTTGTGCAGCCTGTCCTCTTATCGTACCAGCGGAATCGTCGAGGCTGAAATTCTCACTCCAACCAAGTGGCAAGGGGATTGTGGAAAACCGCTTAAAAAACTATAATCGCTTTTTGATAGTCGGCGCTGCAGCCTAGGCGAGTCGCGCAGTATTAGCGGCGGTATTAATACTACTAACTATTCCGTTTTTTTCACCCGCTAATATTTATGTGTTGCCTTTTTAACCGGCCCAAGACGAAATCGGTCGGAAACGGTTAGAGCTACAGACCCACGATATTCCCTCCCACATCCCATTTTGATTCGCCTCCTACTACCTCGTCAGGGGTAATGAGTTCCGCATGACGGCCCTTCTCCATTAACGAATTTTCCATTTTCAATCATCTAAAATGCAGAGGGAGGGTGAAAGGTGGCCCTCCCTGCTGGCGGGCATTAACTATTCATCCAGTTCCGTCTAATAGGAAGACGGGCATCATTTGCAACTGCAATATGAAGGAATCCGCCGTTGACGTGACACGGAGATGAATTATCGGATTGTTTCAACAAGAGCAGACGGCGAGGAAGGAACTTTGAGAGAGAATGGAGAGGAAGAAGAAAAAAAGAAGACGACGAGGCAGCAGGCGGGTTAATTATTGCCTACACGCCAGTTTACGCTCGACTGGTCAATGCGTGAGTCGGCGGGCTATACAACACACGTCCGCCTCTTCGCATCATTCTCTTGCTTCCCCCTTTGTTGTAGTCCATGTCAAAGCCGACACCGACACGATGATGATGACGAACGTAAAGGATGAGCCTAATGAGCCATTCAAACTTATATACCTCGCCGACTCGGCGAATGATAATTTTAAAAAACCGAGCGAATCGCAGAGAGAGAGAGGCAGGCGCCGGCACGATCGTAAAACAGCACAAAAGAAAAGATGAGATGTCAAAATTTTTGTTTTACATTGTTGTTCTCGGGTTTGGCGGCATCCAGCAGGTCGGAGAAGGCCTTGCAGAGTCGACGCGTAGCGTCCATGAGCCGGTCGTCGTGCTCCTCGCCTTCCATCAAAGCAGAGATGAGCTTGACGCCTTTGGCCATTTCCGGCAAGTTGGACGAGATGGTCGATATGGCCGCACCCACAGCTTGGTGGTCCACATCCTCCGGCGGGCCTGCATCCGGAACAAAAGGTGAAAATTGAAAAATATGCTGAACCGAGCACAGAAGAATGCAAAGGGGAAAAATATCGATAACAAAAACCGTACCCGAAGTGAGTGTGATGACGCTGGCCGTGGCCGCATTCATGGCGGCAATTTGGGACGACACATTCTGCTTGTTCGTGTCCAGCTGATTCTGTTTCCACTTCAACGAGGCCTGCAATAAAACAGCAGCGACACACAAAGTCAAAACTTTTGGCCTCGTAAAATTTAGAAACGAAGGGGGGAAGACAAGATTGTTCAAACTTACGGGATCGGTTCCCAAGTCGGGCACTTGCAATTTCGTATCGAGAATGCGCTCGGCCTCTTCGACGGCCTTCTGACCCTCGCTGATGGTACTGATGAGCGCTCGCTGCGGCTCCGTCAACACGCTCGTCACCTTCGGCTGCTGGACCTAGAGTTGCCCGAGAGTTGCACACAACACAATCCAATTCGTTATTGTACAATACTAGTCATCAAGTCGTCGTCTGCACAACTAACACGGGGGAGGAGGAGGAAAAAAAAGAGAGAAAGGGAACGAAAGAAAAATAGTGACTACCCCTAGCCAAGAAAAGAAAAGAAATGTACACACAACCTTAACGACAATGGCCTATTCCCACCCGTCTACTGAACCGTATTGCATGCCCGCTTCGAACAACCACTAGGTCATATACTCAGCACACACACGCACACAACACAGACGCACTTTCTTATTTTTTTTTTTTTTTGTTTCCCCCCTCTCTACCTTCCCAGTCCCGACAGTAGCAACACAATAGCCATTCAGCAACTTCTCATTCTCTTTGCCTCGACTTCCATCTCTTTTTTTTTCTACCAGACGGCCATTAATTGAGCGATTGTGTTGGTGGTGGTGGTGTGGTGGTACGCCATTTCACCTCGGCGCCGGGAGCTCCTCAAACTTCTCTCTGCCAGAGCCATTCACGCAGGGGGGCCATTGACCTTCTACGCTCACACATATCCGCAGAGAACACTTTCCCTCAATGAAGTGGAAGGTAAGTAGCGGTGAAAGGGCAACGTTGAGACAAAAAAATAAAAAAATAAAAAAGAGAGAGAAGATTCAAGTCGAAATGTTTCCAACTTAAACTTTCCTCGCCAATTTTTCAGACTGAAATTTTTCACGAGCGGTAATTGAATCAAGAAATGGGAAAAAGGTGTTTGCCGTGGCAATAAACGCCCCCTTTGCGATATGCACACAAACGCTTAAAGGGCAACGGGAGTGAGTAAGTAAAGACTAAGTAGCAAACAAAACACGAATAAAAAAAAAGGCAAAGTATACCTACGTACTTTGTATGCTTTTGGAGTTGGTAGGTAGGAGCAAGAAGTGGATAGGGGAAAAGGTTTTTGGGGTTTTTATTTTTATTTTCACGATTGATCCAATCGATCGTGAAAAAAACCAACAGAACAGACACACGGAGAGAAGAGGGGGCCGCGTGAAAGGAAAGAAGAGAAAAGACAAAATAACGTTACACTCCAGTTAGTAAGGACCGAATCCCGCTCTCTCATCATTTGCGAGAGAAGCGAGAGATGAGAACACTCGGCGAAGACAACTAGCAACAACAACCACAACACTCAAAGCGAGGGGGAGCGAAAGGAAAAAAAGAAAAACCCGATACTTTCTAATCATTTTAAAATATAAATAAAACTAGAATGTTTTTTTCGTTTTCTTCTTGGGTTGGAAGAAATCGAGGGCAGAAAATCAGAAGAAAAAAATGAAACGAACCAGGAGAAGGAGGAGGAGGAGAAAATAATAGTAATAATAAAAAAACGGTAATGAAAAAAAAGAAAAAACTACTGTAGACAAACTCACCGTGGGTGGTGCGTGAGCAACGGTAGCCAGACCTTGCAACGTGGGCAACTGGGGCGGCTGTGTTTGCCCGACGTCGTACTTTTGGGGCACTGGGATATGCGTGTTTCGGGAGAGTGGATGGGGGATGGAAAGAGAAAACAACAACAAAAAATAACAAAATTTTCAATGAAATTATAAAACAATAATAAAAAAGAAAACTAATTATGTGCCAAATTAATTCTCTTTTTTTGTTTTTACGTGATCAAATGTAACGAGTCGAAAGAAAAAGGTGTTTCGCAAATTAAAAATCGTCGAAATTGGGAACGTGCTAGTAGGAATTTTAACGTGAAGTTAAGTCAAAAGAACTCACCATCAGCAGCTCGAACAATGGCCGGTTTGGCCACGGATTCCGTCTGGACTTTGCCGCTCTTGATGCCGGACCCGGCAGTATGTTGGACAATTGTCGCTCTAAACAAATGGGAAAGCAAAATAGTTAGCACCTTCGTCCGCTTCACACTCCTCTCAAAGTCAATTGAATTTTTACTTGAATGGAGAAACGCTGTCCTCCACAATGTTTGATCCTTCATCTCCTTCGATACCGAAATGATCCTTGGCTTGTTTCTGCGCAAGAAACAAAATTGATTAATTAAGATAATTAAAAAGGTCGATTCGATTTCAGGATTGCAAACCTTCTTGAGGATAATGTCGATGTATCCGGCAATCAGCTGTGAGATTTGTTCACCTTCGGTCGTCTGAACCGAATAGTACTGATCCGAGTAGTCGCCGAAATCGAGCGTAAAAGTGTTGGGCGAAGCGGCCCATCGGCGCACCGTCGTCAACGGCCATACTTTCAGGATCTCCTTGGTTCGTTCGTCGAGGCGCAGGACTGAGTCTTTGGTCACGCCCAGAAGGCGCGGAGCCAATTTGTTTTTACCTTTCATTTTTTCCTAGAAAAACCAGCCCGAAAATATGTTGATATTCGTTTGAGTGTAAGAAAGAGAAGCCGAGAAATTCTTAAATTAGTTCTACCTTGACCAAAAAAAAGGTAACACCATAGGTGCTCAATGAGCGGGCCGTTTTGACGTAGGCCACTTTGGATTCGATTTCAGACAGTCCGTTGTGCTTCCTGTGCTCGCCAAAGACCTTCTTCTCAACGCCTTTGACTTTCATGTACGACTGTGGAAGAAACTCCTTCAAACTGCAGAGGATTTTAGAAAAAGAAATCAATCCATCAGTATGCAGGACAAAATTAACCCCAAAAAAGAAGAAGATGGGACTGACTCTAAGAAGCCGGGCTTGTGCTTGGATTCGATATAGTCTCCGAACTGGGCCTGGCACTGGATCCCGGCGAATTCGCAGGCTTTGTCCAACGTGACGGGATGAGTGCCATTGAGAATCGAGTCACGCGCTTGGACAAAGAGCAAGTTCAGCTGGACAGGGTCGCGCGAGTCCACGTTGCCGTCCGAGAAAAAGTACTTGCGACGCAGTAACACCGTTTCGCTCTCATCGATGCCTTGCTCGCGCAGCGTCTTCGAATGGTCCACCCAATTCACTATTCCGGGAATAAGAGCCGGGCCATAAAAAAACCCCCAAATAATAACATATTATTAGAAATAAAAATGCAAGGTGGTGCCGACAAAAATAAATAAAAAGGTGCCGGAGCATCTCCCCCCAAAAAAGGAAGAAAATAAAATAAAATAAAAATCTTTTTCCCCTCCACTCACGTTCGTCGTCGGTTTTGATTTTCTTCTTGAGTTGTTCCATCTTCTGATCGCGTGGCTCCTTCTCCTCCTTCTTGCGCCGCAGGGTCAGCGTCCCGAAATTGGGTTTGTTTTCCGCCTCCTCCTCTAGGTTCTCACGCACCAACGAGTACTCGTCGTGATTGGTGATTCCTAAAGACAGGCCCGGCAGACAGATGGACAGACATACGTAAGTTTGGGTTCGTGATTTTAAAGGGGGGTTTCCCTCTCCGAGGATTATGTCGAAGAGAGAAGATATGATACTTGTTAATTTGTGTTTGCGCTGGATGTAACGTACCGATTTTAGTGCAAATGACCACCATCAAATTAGTGACGGGCTGACTGTCATCCACCAACATCGTCTTGACTGTGCCGTCCAACATGCGGACTTTGAGGGTCCTCATCTTTCGGCGGTATTCCAGCAAATCCTGAAAGTTCAAGAGACACGGACATGAAAGTTTGATGGGTGGATGATTGATGGATGGAATGATTAAACGTAAACGTACCCCAGTGCGGAGAACGTAGTAGCCCAAATTGCGGCCAGGTTCTAACCAAATGCCTTTTTTGGGATCCTCATCGGCCAGGAAAAGGCCGTAATCTTTAGCTGCAAGTTGCACAAAAGGAAAAATAGTGAATAAATAAAAACCAAATACGGGACTGAAGAGATAAAAAAGAGAAAAAGTTTCAATGGACTTACGTTGTCCGAGATTAGCTTCGGTAATCTTGTCACGGATGACGCGGCAGGCATCGTAGACGGCCGTGTTGGGATCGAACTGCATCGTCTTGACCACATCCTTCTCGACGATGCTGATCTTGAGCGATATCGACGCCATGGCGTCGGATGTTTCAGGACTTTCGTCCGCTTCCGCCGCTTCCTTTTCTCCTTCTTCACGTCAGCCGGCTCCCCCTGCAAACAAAGTCAAAACGGCTAAAGTTAATCAGTTGAAGACCATCTGAAGAAATTGGCGGGTCAGCGAGAAAAACGAGCGTCCCAATTCCAGGGAAACGAGTCTGAAAGGGGGAAATAAAGAGGAGCACAGGAGAAAACGGGACAAGAAAGGAGAGAGGCCCACAAAACTCTCTTACTCGAGGAAATAGAAAGGATCCCCCTTTTTTCCTTTGCTTGGCCGTCGTTTTTGTGGGCAGCTTCCTGATAGGATCGGACCCAATCAGTGGCCTTTGCGGGCTCAAGTGTCATCGCCATCGAGTGGAATGACTTTGGCCGGCGACAAATGTTCTGGCAAATAACCGGTGCAACGGGAGCCAAAGCAGAGCCTTGTGCTGCTGCTGCTGTGAAGCAGCTCGGAAAGAAGTGGGCACATTGCCGGACTTGGGAGGAACGATGGATAGAGACAAGAGGACCTCGATCGGTCAACACTTGGTGCGTCACTGAACTCCAAGCCGGCCCGACTTGATGCTTTTTTTCTCTCCGTCGACCATCTACACATAGTCTCCTGGATGAGGAGCAGCAGCACAGCATCTCTCACTCATGCGCTCCTGGTCCCAAAAACCTCCCCGTCCTCCTCTTCGTCGTCCAGCCTCCCCGCACGAGTCATTCCGGCTCCTGCTGCTGCTGCTGTTCCTTTTTTTATGTTTTCCAGTTTCCCTTTCGTTCCACTTGCCCAGGCGCAAGTAGATATACGCGAGCTAGGAGTGTAGTATACTATAAACCCAACGTAGTTTCCTCCTCCTCCTCCTCCTCCACCCCAACCTCCTTACCCATACAGATCATTCAATACATCTCCTCTCTTTTTACTCTTCATCCTTCCTTTACTAACTCCCCCTCCCCCTTTTTTTTCTTCCTTCCTTCCTTCCTCTTTTCGATTCCGTTCCCGTTTCTCACGAAACCACTCTCCTTCCTTTTCCCGTTTTTCTTCTTCTTTTTCTCCTTTTCTTTTGCCTCTAGACGGATGTCGTATTGACACAGTTGCGCCCCCCCCCCATGTTTGCCAGCTCAGCCCCAGCAGCAGCGGCAGCATCAACCGCAACAACAGTCACACAAGAGAAAGAGCCGATTCGTAGAGGTAAATAAGACCTAATTCAATTAGAGGAGAGTTTCCTCAGAAAATAGGAAAATAAATAAATGAGAAAGAAGGAAAAAAAGAGGCCAATTCAATTCAATCGACGCAACAACAAGGGAAACATCGAATTGCGATACTTCAATCCCAACTCTCTTCCGCAGCGGAAGACGAAAAATGAAGGTGTCAAGTAAATCTAACCACCAACCCCCAGTAAAAAAAAGTCTAGTTATCCGCTTTGACTTTGTATGTAGATTTATTTTTTCTTCCTGGATGACGGAATAGGATTGGGATGAGCCCAAAAGATAAGGAGAAAGATGGGCTATCCATCCATCGCCAATGATTCTATAGCCCTTACCCCTATTTTCGTCGTGCCCAATTTCTTTATCGCTGGATCGATCCGTTTTGGGGGGGGGGGGATGGCTGGATTGGTCTGCGAGGTTGATTGCCTGCCGTCAAGCTAACACACAGTGCACAACAAACAAGAAAAGATAAGAGTCCCCCCAACGTTGCCACTCGTTTCAGCGGAGGGGGGGATCGACAATCGACGAACAAGGCGAGTCAATTAGGAACTTTCTTTGCCGATTCATTCCTACGCTTTTTGTTTCCTTTATTGCGTAACACACACAAACAGGTACGCCTCAATCAATAAACGAAAGCGTACGATATCACAATACAACCCCAAAAAAAATAAGTACTCGCAAGGCATATAATACCCAGTCAAAAATAGATAAGAAATCGTATTTGGATGGCCAAAAAGCTTTGACAAAATAACCTACGGTACGTGATTGAATTGCGTACCCAAAAGAACGGGGGATTCCAACCAATCAACCGCCGCTGCAGGAAAAGTAAAAAAAAAATTGTGATCCTCTCAAATAAAAAAATATGTTGTCGACTATTGCGTGTGCTTTCATGCTCCAGAATCAATTTGAAAAATGCCACCATAGACAAGAAAAAATCTGGGAAGAAAAAAAAAATAAAACTATCTTTACATTCCGCCCTTGTACCTACGACATTCAGTCGATGATGATGATAATGTTCCATGTGTGTGTGTACTACTATTCCTATAGGGGGGAGGAAGAAAAAAAAAAGCTTCCTTTTGTTCCCTTCCCCCCTACGATGATTCAATCAAACGCACGTCAACGGCACGTCCGCCACCTCCTATTCCTCTCCACTGAGTAGAGAAGAAGAAGAAGACAAACTTTTTCTTTTCGGTCGTCATAGTAGAGGAGGTGAGTTAAGGAGAAAAAAGTTGTTCCGTCTTTTTTCTTTTAAGCCTTTCCCACATAGGTTGATAGGGGGGGGGGGGGTGTTTGAATAGGAAGTGATCATGATAGATGTTGCCGCCGTCATCCACGCCTCACTTGACGTCTTATTCAGCTTCGGCCGACTTTTTCTTCTTGGAAAAATTTGTCTTTGTCCCATTTGACAATTCAACAAAAGTCGCAAAATGCGATTGTGTCTTTATAACATTCATCACTGGGAGGAGTCTCTGCTACCGTCATTAAAATTACCGAATTTCTCTGCTAATTGTGTTGACATTGAAAGATGACGTAGGCGCTCGAAGCGAAAGTTCACGTAACTTTTGACAAATGGCGACACCGTAGTACACAGCAGCCTTTCATTCCCGGACAAGAGATATTATCGATCGATCGATGTTGTTTGGGCGTGGTTTTCTTACTCTTTTGTATGTTTTTATGTTTTTTTCCTGTTGGGGGGAAAAACCCCCTGGTGACTTACGACCTACCCTTTTCCAAAAAAATATTTCACATCACTTTTGGTCGTTTTCCTTGTTTGCGGCCCCCAAATCTCCTTTACCGTCCGACTTTGTTGTTTCGTGATCGTACATGCTCCCTAGCCGGAACTTACACCACAGTACATCCCTTTCCCAACTTTTCAATCCTTTTTTTTTTAACATCCAGTGCGGATTGGAGAAAACAACAAAAAAGAAATAGGGAGAAAATGGATGTTTGTTTTTTGTCTGTCCGTCTGCTGGGACAAACAAAAATAAAAAACTAAATCGATAAAAACCAAATTGAAGCAGCGAGAAAGAGAATCTTTGAACAAAAACTTGAAAAGAAAAATAAAATGTTAACATGCATTTTGGAGAAAAAGAAAAAAGGGCGACGCCCATTTTTCCTACTGACGTACGACTTCAGTGTCCGTGTTATACTCGACTAGCGGATCAAACTTTACGGCTCCCGACTAGTTTGTAACATTAAATCGATTGTGCCGCGTATCCAGTTCAACGTCTTCTTCGACCTCACTCACAAGGATTTGGGCAGTCGTAACCATAACCACCCCATCTCCCCCCCCCCCGTCGTCGTTGGAACTCCCACAGTGTCCAATCGTTTCTTCCGTCTCAGAGTCACGTTGGTTCCAGAAGCAGTTTCTCCCACACAAGAGAGAGAGGCCCGGCCGGCAGAGCTACACAATCGATGCAATCTTCACAAATTATACCAAATGACCGGAGCTTTGGGCCCTGCGTATCATCTGGGGGACTGTTTGACATGTATATATGCGTATATATCGGCAGATAAAAGCACTAAAACTCTAGTAGCAGCAGCAGCAGTAGTAGTAGTATCTAGCGGCGGCCTATCTTTATCCCTTTTTGCCATTGGCCGCTTCTTCTTAGCTCCCCCTTTTTGATTTAGAGAGAAAACTCGTGAATCAAAAAGATATCGGCAGCCATCTCGCTGTCCATCTGACGTCGCATTTCTTTTACAGCCCCGAAATAAAAAGGAGAGCCGCGATAAAATCAAATGCCTAGACCAGTCAATGCACACACGAAGGAAGCTGTGGGGGGAAAGAAAAACCCAAGAGGGGGGAATTTGTTTCTTCTGTAAAATGTCAAAACGACCGAGAACTTTTATTCCTCCATTGAGCGATTCCAAACATTTTCTCTTTTCAAATCGGCAGATATTTGTGTGTGTGTGTGTGTATAAAAAGCGGGGCCACGAACGCGTCACCAAAAATAGAACGCCAAAACACAGAGAGAGAGAGGAGAATTCTAAACGGGCCAACAACTATCGGAGGTGGCGAGAGAAGTTCCGGGGCGAGCGCACACACTACACATTCGCCGGATATAGCGGGACGAGCATTTTTTGATGGTGTGTGAGAGAGAGACTTCATTTTTTTCTTTCTGTTTGAAGTTTCTCGACCCAGAATGAAAAAGATCCCAACAACAAAACAAAACAAAAAAACCCAGTCAGAAAACATAGACCATTAAAACGAACGTGTAGGTGCTGCCGGACCGGAGAAAAAGCGGATGAAGCGTCGTGAAAAAAAAAATACACGCAACGATCCTCGTAGCGTACAACTAAAGCCGGTCTAAACATAGCTCGTCCACGCTCACTCTCTCTCCTTCTCGTCGTAGTGTATAGTAAAGCGACTTGGCCCTCTCTATACTATTATTATAACGTTCTCGTGCCAAACTTGTAGAGTTAACGAGATGATTCACGTCAATGGGTTGCCATGAGCCAATAAATACATTCATTAATTTCGACTTGGGGTCGACAGAGGCGACTGTTTCTCAGTCATTGATTTTCCACCGTCAGTCGAGTTTTCACCGTTTCTTAAAAAAATGTAGGGCGGCGTTTTCCGACTAACGAGCAATCAGTGGAATCAGTTTTTGGGGGGGGGGGGATCTTGTAATCAAGACAAAAGGAGGGAAAATGATTAGAATTTCGTGTGTGTGTGGGGAGAAGAAAAAACAAAAGGTGCAGGATAAATGTGGGTGCGGCGGTAGTTAAATATTCCCGTTGAGATCCTGGCGGGCCACACCCGGAAATCGATGGACCACCACCGACTATACAACTCGGATCGATGAGTGTCGAAAAGCACCTACCTAACCTCCGCAACCTAAACATACCCAATCCGACACCACCTACTCTGTTTTTCCTTAACATTTTCTCTCTTTCTCTTTGGGGCTGTTATTAAAACGAAGAGGGAAAGACGATAGCCTACTTGAACCTTACACGGGAAAATAAGCTTTGCGATACATGTATTAATCCCGGCATTGAGCTTCTCCTCTACGCCAGTCAACGCAGCAGACGCTCTAACTCTACGGGTGTCGTTTACAGATTCTCGATTACTTTTTCGTCGTTATACCCCGTTGTCGTCGTCGTGTTGACGCCAAGTTGTGTGTCTGACTACGTACCCAACTTTTTCTATTTTCTGACGAGCCAACTCCGAGTTGTTTAATCTCGGAGAAAGGAAGAAAGAAAACAAAACAAAAAAAAATTGGGGAGAAAACGAGTCGACTGCTACTTGATTGCCGCCGAAAGATTCCTTGCGGGTGTGATAACCCACCGCACGGATCTCTCTCTTTTTTGGCATGGCGGCAAGATCCCAACATTCTTGAGCCACCGACGCCCACCCACAACATCCTATCATACAAGTCCCGGCGACCTACGCGTGATTGCCACAGACATGAAAAGATGACTAATGCACAGCCATTTCCTCTTTTTCTTTTTAAAAAAATGTTACGGGATTCTTTTATTATTTCTTTGGGAAGAGAGTCGAAAAGAATCCGAAAGGAATAATATTGGGACTATCGTACATGGAGATGCTTTCACTTCTCATTGTAACGACGAATGAAAGAGAGAAAAAAAAGATAGATAGATAAGGATATAATATATCTCTTTCCATCACTCGAGTGGCAATCGACTCACCCGTCGCGCAGGAAAGTGCAATGGCGACGATCCTATCCACATATATAATCCTTTGAAAACCGTCTAAAACGTTCGTTAAAGTATGCGAGACGGCGCTCTTCAACACACTCGAGAGCCTCCTTCTCCTCCTTCCTACTCAATAGAAATAATAAGGAGGAGCAAAGACAAAAGCCAACGGGAAAATATCAATGCAATTAGTAGTCGGTGGAGGAAGGAAACGGGAGCACTCCGCCATTGACGATTATTATGACTACGACTACTTTGGCCCCCCAAAAAAAATTAAAAAAAGAAGCATTATTATTTCACTTTGTCGA
Organism: Daphnia pulex; assembly: GCF_021134715.1. NCBI lineage: Eukaryota > Metazoa > Arthropoda > Branchiopoda > Diplostraca > Daphniidae > Daphnia > Daphnia pulex. The sequence continues at coordinate 6,140,839 of NC_060017.1, forward strand.
GCTTTGATTGATGATTCTCGGTCCGTTCGTCATCTGTTATTCTATCAGCTTGTTTGTACAAAAGCCAATCCTTCCCCGATGTCCCCCCTCCACTCCCTTTCTCTCGCCCTTTTTGTGATTGTTTTAGGAAAGTGAAAGAAAACCGAAGGGATCCAAATGGATTGGCGTCTCTCTCCCCATCTTCTTAGCAATGAGAAATGGAGAAGAGGGGGAGCAGCTCTGCGAGCTGTTTGTACAAGTGGTGGACGGACAGAGACACCCACGTACCCCGCAGATGGAAAGTGAGAAGGTGGATGACAACATCTGCGCTGCATCAGGGCGAATATGAAAAAAGGGGCTATGGGATCCTGCCGAGAGATGAAAATGTGGAACAAATAATAAAAACCACACGGAATCTGATCCTCTTAACTCCACCCCCCGGATATAAAAAAGGGGAAAATCATTGCGCGATGGAATTTATTTTTCACTTCAAACTTTTTTTGTGATAAAGCCCAGGAATAGAAAAATGACAAAATCAACATAACAAAAGGACTTTTTTTTTATCAACTACTCTCGTCGTGTGTGTGTTATCGTCGTCAAAAAGTTTCAAAGTTCCGGAGCCCCCCGATCGAACCAGCCCGGCCACAGAAACCGCAGTCAAACGCGGGGCGGCCTCTGACGGTTTTGATCCTGTGCTATGCCGTAATAATCCGGTTGATTTTGAAAGCACACGCACGGAAAATAATATAACACAAAGGCGCACAATGGTGTGTGTGTATACTCTGGTCGTCAGCTCTATGCCAGAGAGAGAGGGAAGAAATATTCCGACCCCACCCAGGTGATTGAAAACATTGAGGCATATGCCACACGCATATGAATTTCCCCCCTTTTTCTTTTTCTTTAACGAATTCGACGACAGACTTGTCATGTCAAGATGATCAACTTTGGATGCACGTCAATCTCTTTCCAGCTCCATTTGGAAATTTGAACTAGAACAACAAAGTAGTCGGGCTGTAATAAAAACGCACAACCCGTTGGAAATTGGCGACCGAGTTGTTGGAATTATGTAGTCGCAACACGAACAACATTCCCATTATAAGGAATATATATTCGTGTAAGTCTTGCCCCGACAACAACAATTTTCGACCTTCTTCTAATTTTGCTTCCATTTGTTTTTTGTTCGTTGAAAGACAATGGAACATGACAGAAAACGGCCACTTGAAGCCAAACAAAAACAAGGGTGTGTGGAATCTAGACGTTGATTTTGACTCCCGGCCCAACAACAGGAGAGAGAGAGAGGAGCGTCAATTTTTGTGTTTTTCTTGTGCCTCGAAGGCCGAAAGATGAACAAGATTGAGAGGGGGAAATTAAAAACAAATAAGCAAAAAGGAAGAGCCTGGCCAGGAAAAGAGTTAAAAGGGCGAAACACAATTTCAGTTCGTGTGTGTGAACATGTCCAGAAATGGTGATATGAAAGTGGGCAGGCAGGCAGTGCCTTGTGTGTAGTAGTATTTGGTGTCACGTCCAGACTCACGAATCGGTTAACGCCCTTGTAACGTTTGCGTGCATGTATATATGGATGTGTTGCGGGCCAACGAGCGCGGCCTTCAGGAGAAACTGACGGCCAACTCCATGGACAGAAAACGCGTTCGATAGGCAACAACTACACTCAACCCTACCCAACCGACCACTCCATCCAATCCCTTGGACACCTTAACCGGGATAGCAAAATAAAGGCACCTGTGCGCCCATCGATGGCTTTTAAAAACTATTTTCCATGTCCTTTTTTTTGGCGTTGGGAGTTGTTTTTCCCCCTTATCGAATGCGACAAGGAGACTCGAAATTCCAATTGCATGTGACAGTTGGAGATACATATAAAACCCGGGGAAGAAGAGAAACGGTAGGCTATTTCTCGTTCGGTGGATATCATTAACCGAAAATAGAAATAAGGGATTTTTTGATACAACGTGGCCTGGGCGACACCCAGGCAAAGGGGCAAAAAAGGTTTAAGAAGATGCTTTACCTCGCCGTTCGTGTGTGGGCGGTTGTGTAGAGCCGCTTGGGCGATTGTTTTCCCAACAGCTCCGTCGACGTGAAGAGCAAAAAAGTTGTCTATGTGCTCTGATGGGTTTCTTCTTCCTTTGAGCTTATCTTGTTTCTTGTTGCTTCCTTGCTGCTGCTTTAGTTTGTTGACGGTTTCCAAAAAGGCCAAAAAAGGAGTTTCGAATGGAGAACTGGGTTCCTCCACCAAACCCGGGGGGTGAAGATACAAAAAAAAAAGACCTGCAACGTTCAGAAACAATGAAACGAAATGAGTTGATCGACTTGAACAATGCAACAAAGACAACACATATCAAAACAAAAAGGAAAGTTAGCCACACAGATGTAATCATCGAGTTCTCGCCTACACCTCAAATTTGTTTCTTTGAATGAATTGAGAAATTCGAATTTTCAAGGAGGGGAAAGTGACGTCATCCTCACAAACTTTCGGCTCAAACCAAGGATTGCTCAACTCAAGTTAGTCAGACTTATAAAAGTAGGCAAAAAAGGTCGCCCCTGTTTTGTTTCATCTAAGAATAATTGGCTATTTTCGGACATTACCGACTATGCTGCTCACTGCAAATGACTAAACTGAAAAACACAATCAACTGCGAGAGAAGCAGACGACAAAAATGTACAAATTGTCAATCACTGGGGGGGAAATGTTATTGACGTTCGATCGGTTCGCATTAAATCCTTAAACACACACTTAAAAAAAGAAGGGTGGCAAAACTTTCAAAATAACAACAACTCGGCGTGCCGTTTTGACAACTGAACGAAAAAAAAAACTATTTCCAGATTTGCAGTAGTAGTACCGAGAGAGAACTAAAATGAACACAAAACGCCAAACGATTTGGGCGAAGTAGTACCCAGAGATAGCGTAGACTGACGGCCGCCTAGTTTTTCGCGTTCAGCTAAAACTAGAAAAAAAAAGGCAAAAATGTTTTCTTTCTTTCGCTTCCTTATAAAGGCATCCAGCTCGGGTATGGTGTGTGTATACCCCACAGAGCGAGATGTAGTACGGGAGTGAGAGCAGCAGCAGAAGAAGGGCTCTAGCAAAGAAAGACAGAGGGCCTTGCCTATAATACCAATAGTCCGCACAGCTGTTTTTTCGTCTGTCCGCCAACGACTCACCGATGCGGCCAACACTTTGAAACGATGCAAAGGTTGACGGTAAACTAGTGAAACGGATTAAAGGGCACGTCAACGGCCATGATTTCGCCAAATTAACTGGTGAACGAACGAAAATGACGAGACTTACAATCAGCGACAGCACTTTCCACCGACACGCCCCTGTTGATACTGAATAAGCAACGCTGCCAGACCTCAAGTCAAATACACCGCGGACCGCGCGCGTCTTTCTGCAGCCCCGGCAACACCTACTTTTTTTTAAAAAAACGAAACTGTGAAAAATAAAAATAAATAGTACAAAACTTTCTTTTTTCAAAGTTCGTTTGCGACTTCTTTGCGGGACTCTTCGTCATCATCTACACGCTGCTCCATCACAGAACTAAAAAGAAGAAACAATACACACCCAGTTGTTTTCATCCAGTGTTGAAAAAGAAAAAAACCTGTCCTCATTTATCATTATTAAGCTCTTTTTCCATGTTAGTACAAATATACACCATATAGACTCCTATGTGTATATACACGGAACTATCGTTATGGCAGCCCTGGTTCGATGTTCCAAGTCGACCCACACGCCGAACACTTTCAATTCAAAGTTCATTTTGTCCGTGCATTTAAGTGATGGATGGAAGAAAATAGCTATAGGATATATAGCTCGTCGGCTCTTTTTCTCATTTCCGCTTCAAACCTTTTTGGGGGAACTTTTTCTCCATTATTTTTTTTTACAAAAAGAACAATTATTTTTCACGTTTCATTAACTACCACACGGTACACTCTTTGGCAGTGTTTCTATCAATTATGACTATTACTTCATTAATTATCGATGCGGATCGGGGGGAAGGTACATATTCAATCCCAAAATTAATTTTCAAATATGCAAGGACCGTCGATTAATAGGCCGGGATTGAAGACATTGCGACGGAATAATAAAACAGCTGATTCTCGGGAATCTTTCTAAGCTCAAACTGTATTTAAGCCCGCAATCTATTTATTGGATGTATACAAGTCAACTGCCTGGAAATGGGTTATAAGAAAAGAAGAAGAAAAAAAAAGGCTTATACACAACTTTCGTAGCTCACAAAAGCTTTTGCCGAGTTGATGTGCGTGAGTGGCGTATAGAGGCAGGGCAAGGCAAGCAAAAGGGTGGAGCGTATCAACATTCATGGAACGAGTCCATTTCGGCTTCTTCACAAAAAAGCTTGAAGGAAAAGAAGAAGAATACACACACAGAGGCAAGGCCTATATATCTAAAACTAACAAGGGCACAACTCTCTTTTTCCATGCCACATCATTGAAAAAGGGAAGGCTCTTGAAGGCAGAAAAACACCAACAAGAGGAGATGGCAGCAGCCGGCCTCCTCCTCCCACTTGTGCTGAGCGCCGGGCAATGAAGAAATATATAAGGGACATTGTGTCTACACATGGGGGAGTAGTAGTAGTAGTATAACACGGTCTATAAAAAGAAATGCCTACTATTTATTTGGATATGTATAGATTGCTCCGATGAGTGTTATGAATCCATCCCGTGATTGCGTTCGATCCTCCTCCCCTACGCAGTTGTCGAGCAATTGCCGCAGAGGATATCAAAGCGATGGTTGCCGGATATCCGTAAAGAAATCAACAGAAGGGACACTCTAGACATTTCGACTCGAGAGACTTGCATATACACACACACAGAGTTAGTATATGGCCGCCAGCTGCATCTATACACCACCATCGTAACGATAAAGAATAATAAAGTCAACCCACATATTTATATTGTACAAGAGAGATGTAGCCGTTGCCAATCGGCTGTCAACTTTGCGGACGTTGCATTCATCCTATATAGCTGGGAACTATGTCCTACTATCCGAACCCTTTTCCTATGTGTTACATCAACAAATCCATAGATTGATATGGAAATGTATTCGGGTTGCGAGGGTGGGCACCCCCCCAATCGATCGTATACACTACACTCTCGTCCGATTTCATTTCCTTCTATGACTTCAATCTTCATCAACTTGAAACAAATTTTCTTTCTTTTTCCCCCATTAGTCGATCCGAAATAGTCGAAACGAAATCAGCCGGCACTCTTCATCTGCTGTTCCGTCAAACTAAATAATCGAATCAGCAGCCTACGGGCGCGTCTATTTTAAATATGTTGGAGAGAAAAAAGGGCGCGAAGAATAAATTTCAATCCGAATTCCAAATGAGCGTCGGCAGCCAAAAGGGGGAACGTATAACAAATGGAAGAAGAAATCAACAATGGGGGAGAAAACGAACGACGTGGAAAAGAACAACTTTTGGATATATAATAAAACATGATGTGTACTCGATAACCCGCCGTTTGCTTGTAGTACTAGTTCCTCTATATAGAGTTGTGTACGTCGGGTCATTGATGACGGCACTCGATTTCCCCGACTGGAGTTAACGACGCGTGCGGTAATCATCGATGAGCAACAACAGAAATGTCGGAGTCTCTTTTGTGTGTGTATTCCCCTCCAATGGGATCCTCTTTGAAAAATCTATTCCAAACGTTAGATCAATTATTTCGGAGATCAATGCGCTAATCAATGCGAGTTTCCATTTCAAACGAACTTGCGCGGGAAATTTCGAAATGGATTTTTCTTCGCCGACACTGCAGTGCATAATACACACACAACATCCAGCGGAAAGAACCTTTTTTTTCCAGGGCCAATCTAATCGAATCAAAAGGTTTTCCTTTTTTTCTGCCCAGCAGTGCTGTGCTGTGCCACTGCGTCTTAAAAAAGGGACTTGTTCTATCCGCTGCACGGTTGTATGTAATGTATTTTGTTATTCCGGGTTGATCGTCGCAAGTGTACAGAGCGCTCCTCCGGTATATAGACGATCGTCTACTGGGGTACAACGTCATGGCTGTACTTTTGAGTAGGTACGTATATACATATGTAGAGAGGACACACAGGCGACGGGGGAACAAGTCAAAATCTACACAGGGCCAGAGAATATGTCAGAGATCCCGGCACGTCGCCCTTCTTGACTTTGATCTCGTGACGCCTTTGATCAAGTGCTGGATTGATCCGGCCGCCTCCGCCGGAGTGGTGTAGTAATGGCTGTCGCGGTTTTCGACTGCTGCTGCATTATATCGCCAAGCCCAGCATGTTCGACATGAGACTTTTTGACGGGCAGAGAGACATGACAAGCCTACGACACCGCCTACACCAGGCGCATTATTACCTTCACATGCTGGGAATTTCCAGGATCAAATTGACTTAACAAGTTACAAAATAAAAAAAGTTTGTTTGTGTTTGGCGCGGTTTTCTCTCAGCCGAAAAAAAGACAAATAAAAAGTGAACAACAACAACAACAAAAAGAGGAAGGGGGGACATGCTGACTGGGCGAAAAATAAAAAAGGAACCGGATATACGTGGAGGACGATAGAATGAGCACGGGGGCAACATCCCATCGTCAGCAGCCAGTAGCTAAAAGGAAGTTGCGAGTTCGATCCAAAAAAAAGCAAACGCTCCCCCCCTTCTTCTTCTTCTGAAAAAGAAGGATCGTCGATCCTTCTATTTCTTTGCCTCCTCCCTCCAGTGACTTTTCCTTCCGGAGTCGGCAGAGTTTCCGGCCCGACTCTCTCCCACATCGCTCCCATCGTCCTCAGCATTGCCAAGGAGCAGCCTGTATATACTTTGATAGTCATGCAACGTAGAAGATGATGGCCCTAAATAGTAACTGCAATCTTACTATTCTTGTATTGAGTTGAGTTAAACAAGTCGGAGTGGGCCATGCGTCACTTCCGACAAGTTTGTCGCTGTCGACCCAACGAGGAGAGACACACCAAGAAGAAGACGCTCAATTGGCACGGAACGTATTTCTAATACGCACAACGACCAGCAGCTAGCTACGAGATAATAACGGGACAATAACAAAAGAGCCGTGATGCGCATCTGGGACCAGCACTAGCGTACGCTAGCGCAGTAAATGTCATCTGCAACTCGGCAATTACTCTCTTAGACTCTCGTTCTATTTCGTCCAGGCTTTGACCGAAATATTGTCTGACCTTCTTCTCCTCTGTGTGCGTCTCGCAAGGATCTTTTATTATGTAGACCAAAAGGTTTTCACGATGTTACGTTATAGACAAAGACATCCGAGCCGGAGCTTCTTGAAATGTCATCTGTATATATACGGACAGTAAGGACTTGTACATAGGTATTTGGTCGAACCCCCAGATGACGAGCTCCTTTTTCATCCGAAATCAGATTACATCACAAGAGTTGCAGGCTACATGATGCAGAGGTTCAAATTTGGCTCGTTCCCGTTAGACTCAGCCAATATACTATGACTATGTATGTATAGATTATTCGGATGGGTATGCGCTCGTGACACATTTGTCTGATTACCAATAAATGGGGTCGAGACGATACTCGAGAAGTTGTGTCGTAAATATTCATGCGACGCACATTTCTTGGATATGCAATAATAGAATTGCTTTAATAATCGGAGGAGATGTAGACAAATAACTCGGACACATACATTTGATGGTAATTAATCTAACTTTTGAGTGTGTCCGAAAAAAAGAAAAAGTGAATGATGATGGGGAGTGTATGCGGAGCTCTGCCTATAGCTCTGATGGGCGTTTGGCTCCTGTTCCAGTGCTATAATACACACTGCGGGAGTTCTCCGCGCACAACCGTAACGGCTAAACCACCTCCCGACCAACAACTAATCCATCATCGCGTGTATAAATCTCAAACTGGTGCCAGCTCGGCTCGTCATCAACAACAACAACAGCTTCATATATCTTATAGTATATATTCTCTAGTTTGTTGGATATAGGCGCCCAGTTTCGCTTCAGAGGTTTTAGCTATAACATTATTCGTATAGAGTTGCCATAAAAATATCAACAACTGCGTCTACAGCCCTCAGCATCGATTTATATCCGCAGAAACAACAATCAAAACAGTTGAAATTTGCATTCGTAGAAAAAATGGACATAGAATTTTATGATTGTCTAGATGTTATGCAAGGGATGGACATTTTCCGTTCCATTCCCAACCATTTGATTACATATATATCTGCCGCTATATAGTCGATGAAATACTTTATGACGGCAAGCGAAATAATAAAAAAATATATAAAAACGACCGTCGTATACTATACATGCATTATTTCGACTTCCTTCCTCTTTTTTTTTTTCTTTTGGGCTTTTGATTTGATGCACAGCTCATTTCACTTATACAGGAGAAAGGGGGGGGAGAAGAGATTGGGGTGCGGGATTGTTTATCGCCGACAGATATGAAAATAAAGCGCCCGAAAAATAAAATAAAAATAGAGAAAGAAACATAATTTAATTGCGCGAATAGCAAATTGAATGTCTTTCCCATGTAGAACATCCTCCTCCCCCCCCTATCCCATTCAAAATGAAATATATATCGTCAACGGGATGGATGATAAAAGGAGAGTCGCAGATATCGATTATGTGGTCCGCACCATTAAGATCCCGAGACACACACACCATTTCGGCGTCTAGTATAGAAGATCTATCAAGACCTTTTTCTGAACCATTATTAATAACAAGCTTCGAGACTTTTTAGCCCAACTAAAAATGTTTCGATCCAAACACAAAAGAGGAGGTCCTCTATAGATAAAATTTCTTCCATCGAGTTAAGTTGTGTGTGTGTTGTTAAGACTATATAGTAGCTCTCAGAGGCAGCTGAGCCAATTCCTGTTTTTATGTGTACATAGATCGGGGCCGAGCGACAATGGGAAAACCTCTCTTTTGCCAGGCGCCTATTTATGACACAATATCGCGTGTGTATATATCCAGTGCAGGGCCACATCGAAATAGGAAGGCATCTAATAATGCCGGGGCTGCTGGATATATCTGGAAAAAATCGCGCGGGGTGGAATGGATGTATATAGAGTGGGGGGAGTGGGGGGCCGGCTCCTGCCATAGAATAACAAAAGAGTAGTGTGCTGGCCCCAGTCTCAAAAAGAAGAAAGAAAAGAAGCATGAAAGAAAAAAGGAGAACGACGACTATACTTCCTTCTTCCATCAGCGTGATAGATATTCCCTTGTCTGCACAGGCCATCTCCTCCATGACAAATTGAGTCGCCCGCCGACGACTTTCACATCGTCGAGATTGTTCAGCTCGGCGGGACAGCCCAGTACAGCCCAGCTCAGCTCAAGTTAAAGCCCCCCCCTTGCTTGTCAACTGCCATCCACTCTATCCGATGGCTTGGGCTCCTCTTGTTATATTCCCTCCTATTGTCTTATGCATTTTGTTTATAGATTTATTCCAGTTAGAAACGGGCCGACGAGAATGAACGCCTACAAGTTCTCTGACACGTTGATAACATTTCCCCCTTAGATTCTTACGTCATCCGTATCTTTTCCAGTCGATCGAGTCTACAAATAATAAGACGCGTACAAAAGCCTTCATGTTTTCCAAAGTGCTTTGAGCTATTTGTCCTAGATGTGATGAATCTCAGTTATATAGCCCAGCATAGAAAGCGATAAAAATCAAAGCTAGAAGTAGAAGAAATTCCCAAAAATTTATGCTCGGACCGTCAAACATTTCTTCCTTCCTTTCTCGCTGTCGATAAAACATTACTCGGATGTCGGTGGGTGGAAACAGGAAGAAGAATTTAATGTTGGCTGTAGATCTCTCTCTCTACGCGCATTACACACTAAATCAACTCTTAGATAGAGAGAGAGAGAGCGCCGGGGCTTCTTCTTCTATAGGCCGTAATATCCATACACGAGTATAACATCACATCCGGAAGAGAAAGAGAGAGAAATGGAGGGGGCGGAAGCTCTACACACGAGAGAGAGAGAGAGAGGGAAAGGTCATTTTTTATCCCGAAACTCTGGGGCCATTAGATATTTTCGCAGTCGAGAGAGAAAGTGAAAAAGAGAGTCGAAATAGTCGCCCGGCCATGAATGCTGCGCTCCCATTGGCCCCCACCATCTGAGCTGTTCTTCTTCGTGCTGCATGCTGGGATCTTTGGGGCACATCTTTATTATTGCCGGGGCTAGTTTTCAACAAGGGGAGAGAAAAAAAAAGAAGATGTAGCAATGCCCTCGATCCTGATTGGTGCCCCCCCAACAAACCCAGCAGCAGCCAGCGATCTTCTTCCTCCCTCTTTTCATTCTCTTCCGCTATATTCTGTGCGGAAGAGAGAGAGGAAGGCAAAACGCCAGGGTCTTTTTGGATGGATATGGATCGTCGGCACTTCTTCTTCTTCTTCTTCTTCCCCCTCTCTTCCATAGTAGAACAGTATACATATACATAATAAAAGAAAGGGCATATAACGGGTGGTGGGGGGGAATAAAGAATAAGACACAAATCCTGCACAACTAGAATAACATCTTCTCTTATAGTACATTGATTTTTCTCTCTAATGTTGTTCGGTTGGACAATGCATATTCCAGCAGCCGGAGGAAGAAGAAGAAGAAGAAAAATACAAAACTTTTTCAGGATTTTGGGATCCGACCAAATCGTATATATAGTAATTCTATTCAATTATTTAATGCTAGGAATAAACCTCATGTATCAAAAGATAACGCAATACATTTTTAGTGCCATCCCGAAAAACTTGACCCGAATAAATCAACTCGCGCACACACACACACAGCAGAAAAGCTCTCAGCACTTTGCTATATGATCAAGATATTAACATAGTGATTGGATGGAGCTGCTCAACTGCTCCCGAGCTGTCCTGTGTTTACGTAAAGCCAGTCTTGTTATGCACAACAACACACACCACCCCAGCATAGCAGCATATATACTCTTTGATGACGTTAAAGCTTTCGAGATTAATCGCTGATGTAACGCCCTGGTAGCTGGCACTCTTATCGAGGGGTCGAATCAATCACGCGATTGACCCCCCCCCCCTCCTCCTCTTCCTAGCCTTGCACGCAATGATTCAGGATTTTGATGAACTCGGGATATTTCTTGATGTGTTAACCCTTTTAGTGATACACCCCATGGACGTATACTACATCGTGAAAGAGGATAAATAACTCTAATTAAATCAAGAAAACAGGGGCTTGACGTTGATTTATCGCCCACTTTTCACCGATAATTTCCTTTGTACACTGCGTAATAATACGTACATAGAGTTCTATAGATTGTTTTTATATGGACATTCAGATTTGTGTCCCCCCATTTTATTGGATTACATTTTCTATAAGCGTTATTTTATCAATTTCTGTTGGAAGAAGAAGAAAAAACAACCGAAATCAATTTTGAATTCGGCACTTTAGTAGTTCAGGGATTTAACGCAGTGACAAGAGAAAAGTAAAAAAATAAATAAAGAAAAAGGACATAAAGGAATAGACGTGGGTCAGAATTGTCTGTCCTCAGTGACTTTAACGTAGCGTCCGCTATATATCTTTTATACAGTCTAACCGGATTGACGACGATATCTTACTAGTGAAAACGGACATTTTTTTGTGGGTGAGGGGAGTTGCCTTGGTCCTTTTGAATAAATTTTCACTTTTGTGCCTATACAAAAATATCGATTTCGGTTGGTTGAACATTCTGGGAATGAATGAAAGATTCAAAAGCTTCGCTTCATTGATCAATTCACGGCATGTTTTCTTTTTCTATCTTTTTATTAGATATGCCCCCAATCAATAAGAATAAGGATATAGGGAAAAAGGTCTTTTCTTACTGGAACAGTTTCAAAATTCGGTGGGGGTCGATTTTCCCTTTTTTTTATATATATATAATAACCAGAAACCTTGATATATCATGGATCTCCTGTTTCGCACAGGACTATGATCCGTCATTCTGTCGCAGGACACTTTAGCCCTCCTTCCCCCGAATAGCCGGAAAATAAAAATAAAAGAAAAATTGGGTAAAGGTTTTTTTTTTTTCTCTGGCATGACAAGAAATATCCCGCTGTGTGTTGTGTTTTTGGGCCTTTTAGATATATACTGGCTACTCTGTGTGAATAATATAATCGGATTACAAGCGCGTATAGCAACAAAGGCGGCGTGATCCGCCGTGATTTGCTGGCCAGTCTCTCTTCTACAACATCTTTTATCTATGTACTACATGCCACAATTCTCCTGGCTTTATAGTTATATATAAACAGATATGGTTTCAATTCGATTACGCAGACTTTGGAATACATCTAAAAGAATACAAAATACATGACCAGTGCAATCATAATAATTTCAGGAGGAGATATACGTTTGAAATCGATCCATTTGATTAGATTTACATACGAAATTCGATCCTGAATCAAAATAAAATCCTCGAGTCACTGTTTTAATTGAATAAATCATATCGCTAAAGTCATTTATCGATCGTTATGCACAAAGCTTCGTAGCCCCCCCCAAAAAGGATCTCAAGCGTTTTAATACACTCGAGCGATTACTTATTACTTAGCCGTCACGATACTTTGGATTGGATGGATTTGGCGCTCCCTCCAGCTCATGAATCTTTACACAATTTTTGCAAATCTATACGCTAATATACTTGGTGGAGCTCGGCACGAGTATAGACGGAGGCTTTCCATCATGATCGAACGTGAGCTACAAAGAACTGCGGGAAGAATAACAGAACCATTATCGTTTTTTTCAAGAGATGAAGGGGAGGTTATTTATTGTTTTCTCCCTACTTCCTCCTCCTCCACGTGTTATGACAAGTCAGCTCGTCCCGTCCCATGATTGAGCATGCCTCTAAAACCAGCCAAAGAGAGGGAATAACAAGGATTTGTGTATCTTCTTCTTCTTCTTCTCAATTCGATCGATTCAGCTGCTGCCAACTCTGTACTACTTATACAAGCTTTTATCACTTTTATTTATTTTTCTGGCCGGCAAACATAAAGTTACATGTTTTTTTCTTTTATTTGCGTTGAGCGTGTATTCTGTTTTCTAGACGGAATGTCAAAATACCCAACTCTGCACTTTGTGTGAAACGCACGACATGATGTTCTTTGATATTTTTGCAATCATTGTCAATCTGAGTGAACAAGAGAACACAAATATTTTTCCTCTTTTTAGATCTGCGCGGTAGTCTACAGGCGAGACGGAACTCAAATAAGAAAAACCACGAACGTTTGATTAAGGATTTTCGCTGTTACGTCTAGCGCTGACAAAAATGGATTCTTTTGAATTTGCTCATTTCCGATGGCGGCGCATATCCGGCGCCAACTGAAATGTCATTTAAACTATTTTCTTTCAAATGATTTGAATTCACGTCAATTGAATAAGATGGGAAAAATTCTAATTTCGTCGAAATTAATTTCGAATAAATAATTGGACCAATAATTTTAATTCAAAAGTCATTAAATCGCCTGTTTGGGGAACATGCGAATCGGAACCGTCGCCTACCGAATCTACAAGTACGGGTCCACACAAAGTAATGAGAATGTAATAATCTGGATTTTCATTTGGATTCAACTAAGCTTTTTCTCAATCAATAATAACGATGGATTTATGTACCGCCATCACTTCTGGGAGCGTCGACAATGTCCGGCACGTAATCGAAGTCGGCAAAGCCGACGTTAACACGACCGTAATAATGAGCTCACACGGCATTACTTTTGAGCCGGTGAATACTCCGCTGACCCTGGCCGTTCAACTTGGTCGACTGGACGTAATCCAACTTTTGCTGGACAAGGGCGCCAACGTCAACCAGCCCAACTCGGAGGGATTAACTCCACTCACGATGGCAGCGACTGGATTCCGTACCGGGAGCCACAAGCCCAACGAAGAGATCTTCCGACTGATTTTGGAACAAGCCGGCCAGCCCATTGGCCGCCAGGGTCAGATCGATGCGCTCGAACTCATCGGCGCTACTTACTTCAAAAATTCGACGACCAACAGCGGATTCAGTTTCGAGCGGGGAATGTTTTACTGGAGGAAAGCCATGGCCCTGCGCTACGACGTGGAGCCCGTCATGCCCAAAACGGCCGTCGTTGGATTGTCCGAATGCGCCCGTAAGGCCTTCGCCGTTTCAGAAATTGGCACTTTGGAGGAGCTGGAAAATTTGAGTCTTTTCTACGACAACGATACGTTCAAAGTCCAGGCTCTTTTGACCAGCTATCGCATTCTGGGCGGGAGCAACTGCTGGACATGGCTGCTATTGTCATCCTACGCTGTGTTTTGCTGGAAATTGGACAACAGGCAACGTTTCATCGATTACAATATGCTCACTCTCGAGTGCTCTCTTTTGGTCGAGGATCCTTTGGTTTACGAGTCTGCTCACATGATCCGTCGCTTGACGCTGGCCTTTTACTTTTTAATCACGGAGGAATCAAATTCTGACAGACAACTCGTCTCTTTCACCAACGTCATGCCCGTCCTGTCCACCACTTTTCGGTTGCTGAAAATGAATTCGATTTACCGCAGCGAACTGCTGGATTGCGTCGTACAATTAACGATCCTGCTCACTTCGATGGATTTGACGCCGGAGCAAAGCTTCCAGTTCAAGTCGTGCCTGTACCAACTAGTCCGTCTGGAAGAATCTTTTGATGCCAGCAGCGGACGAAATCTGCTCCTGACGGCCTGTTCACCAACAAGCCCTTCATTTAGACGGGCGTTTCTTTCGAGAGAAAATCTGAGACTCGGATTCCATCACTGTGGAAAATTGCCATCCGCAAAAGTTATACGCGTCCTGCTCGAAGTGGGCGCCGATCCTGATTCGACGGACAAGGCGTTAAACACGGGACTTCACTTATTGATCAAAAGCGGCGAGAGGGAATCTTCGACAGCTGTGCGGACTTTATTCCAAGCCGGAACTCACGTCGACCAAACTAACAAGGACGGTGAAACCATGACCGATTTACTCTACAAGGATTATACGCCAAGGATTTGCGAGGAAAACACGATTCTCGTCAATCCGCTGCAATTTCCGTCGCTCAAATGTCTCTGCGCTCGTGCAGTACGTCGGTACGGCAACCTTCCCGATGATGCCCGTCATCGCCTTGTGCCTTCAAATCTATTTGATTTTATCCATTTGCACTGATTCAAGTTCAAGTTATCGATTACAATTAAATTCTCATTTCTGATGATCAAAAATACACGTCCAATTTCATTAAATTTGTTGCTTTCACTTGATTTTAAAATTCAAGCCGTAGTAAAATGTTTTATTGTCGAGATTTAATCGACAGAGAGCTTAGAAGCAAATTGAGTAAATCTCTGGTTAAAGCCGTTTGTGCAATAACGCCGAGTTTATGTTTTGTACGACACCTATTTAACCCAATCAAGAACCAGAGATTTAAGTTGATGTAAAATAGAAACGATTGTTTGCACACTTACTGTTTACTGCAGAAGTGCAAACTTCTGAGAGATGATTGTCAGTTTCAGTATTTAACACTTCAAAACGGTCAACCAATATTTGAACGAACAGAAATTCCGCACTAACATACGAAGTCAGACAGCCATCGCACAAACATTGAACATGTTTGTGGATTGCACCTGCTACTACATCACGCCAAGCAGACACAATAAAGATAAAGTAGAGATAACACAAGTCCATAAAGTTACCGTTTAAAATAGAAAGGAATTTTAGCCATAAACGAGGAGGTGTCGAACGAGCAGGTCCCTCTTGGACATACAATTATTTAGTTGCATTTTGCTTGAGGTGTGTAGAGTTCAAATATTTTTGAAATTGATGTTTACCCACACAAAGTTGTGAGGTACGCAAAAACAGGCCTGATCTGCAGTCGTTCTATAAACGAGTTATTTAAATGAACCCTGACTGAATAAACAAAAGCGGCAAGTGAAAACAGTTGCAGTCAATAACCGCCTAGCTCAGGAATAATCGTACTCCGTACGGCGTACGCCTACTCTGTCACGATTTCTAATCAACGCCAGCAAATAGTCAAAAAGAAGAATAGAGAAACAGAGAGTTTTCCTACCTTTAAGCCTAGGAAATTCGGCCAGGCATCACCAAGTGCTCCATCCGCAGTAAAAGTTGAAGACATCAGGCCAGGTGGGATAGAAAAAAGGACCTCCTCGTGAATAATACCCATACACACTAGGGTGTACACAAGGGTAGAAGGGATTTAAAGAAAAAGAAATTTCTCCAATCAAATGGGATGTTTATCTAAATAAAAAATAAAAAAATTGTTACGGCAAATATTTACAGAACACAACAAGTAAGAAAAAGTTGAAAACAAGACAGTGGGTAACCCCTAATTTGTAATAATCAGGAGAATAAAGTTCCCAAGTAAAAAACTGCATTTATGCAAGTTATGTATCACTAAAATGTCTTTAGCAGGTCACAGGAGATAAAAGTAACGAATATTATTACCACAGTGATGTTGCTGAAATTGTTGCTGGTGGACCAGCCCAAGCAAAACTTACATAACTTTTTTGTTCGGATGGCTGGCTCAGGCCTGAAATCTGCACAAAGGAAAAGGTTATAGGCTACATAGTGCAAACAAACTGCCATGCATAAACAGGGGGCTTACACGAAAAATCTAGACTGCAGCGCACCTAGTGGCCTGACGTTGCTCCAAGCCTCCAGCATAGCTATGCGCTGGCATAGCGCAACGTCAGACTGCAGCGCACCTAGCGGCCTGACGTTGCAATAGCCAAAATACACTATAGCAACGTCAGCCTGACGTTGCAATAGCGACGACCGGGCTTACATGATAAACTCTCAATATAAGCTCTAACATTTCACAAATTTGGAAGTTTTCTATTTAACTCCCATAGTCATTCTATTTGTATTCGCTTCGTTTTATTTACCCGCCAAAAACAGCATGGAATGGAGAGCGTGACAAATTCACACGAGTTCACACCGAGACAACTGCGACAGAGTTCACACGACGACCACATTTTTGTGATTTAATTTGTTCTGCTATTTTTCGTGCATCTACGTGTACGTTTCCAAAAAAGTGATCGTTTCGTTTTATTTGTAATCTTATTTAAAACAAGTTTGTTCTCCAGTTTTTCGAAACTTGTAAAGCAGACGACACTTTTGACTCTTCTTCTACCATTCGTCATCTTTTTAAAAGTATCGATAGAAACAATAAAAAATCGACCCCCCCCCTTCTAAATCCAAACCGCTCAAAATCGATCATTAAGCGGTTTTCTCACCCGCTGAACGGATCGGGAAAGGTAAATTTGCACGAAGCCCGCAAATAATTACTTTTAGACCAAAACCGCCTCAATAAGACCCCCATTGAAACACTTTTGGAAGCCAAGAGAGAATGATAGTCAACTTTATACAGTATTAGATTTCGCCATGTCATAACATGTCATAGGCTATAAATTCTAAGTAGCCTACAACTGTGACATCGCGTGTCTACAACAGCTGCTTCTTACGCAAGCTTACGTGATCGTTACAGGTGCAACACAATATATTATGTTAACACAGATTAAAAAAACTGGTGTTTACCAAAATACCGATAAACCTTATTCTAACCTTGGGTCTTGTTTGTTAAGCGAACAGATAAATTTAAATAAACAACGATATAGGACTTACTGTAGGCTACTTTCTATTAACAATAACTAGAGATGTCCAACCAAGAGTTGAGCTTATTACTGAGCGGCGCCAGGAATTTTACTCCAATAAGCTGTGGTACCGAAGGCAGTGTATTTCTCTCTGATACGTTTTGCTTTCAAAATCCCGGCGTGAAAAGTTGTGAAGGTGGAATGTGTACCATGAACATTCCGCAGCTATATGAAAAATAACACGAAAATGGGGGGGGGGGCAGAAAATATTCGCCTTTTAGGCAGAATCACATCCATTCACTACGCTGTATAAAACACATTCATCACAAAATGAAACCATTCAAAAAATAATTTCCTTCTGCACGATGAAATAAAAAAAATTGCATTAAACAAGACGGATAACGACATCCAGATTAACTATACATTAATCATGTCGTGCATTACCCCGTGATGTTATTTTTAAGTCAATCAAATTGCCACTTATTTTGCATTCATGCACCAAACTCAAATTATGCATTGAGGTATTCTTAAAAAAAAAAAATGATAAAAAAATATTAGTATGTAGTTTCGCCGGATTCCAATCACTCAGTTTCACAAGCAGGGAAAATCCACTACCTCCTCAACACTTTTGGTCTCCACATAAAATTCTTCTGTTATTTTTGTAACAAATGGAAATCGATACTCTGCATTCCTAATAAAATTTCTTAGCTTGCGCTTCCTTTGTATCCCTACAATATAAAAATAACGGATAAGTAAGATAAGTTCATAGACTTTAAACGGTTAACGTACCTGTAGATGAAATATCCGATCATGATAACCATCTGAATGACCATAAAGACAGCAAAGATGGTAGTACTGAGACATGGTTGCGCTGTAGGGCAGGAAGTGACAGGTTGTGCGGCCAGGCGCTGAGCTGTTACACTAATATCTCGTTTAATTAAATTTAGTCCCTCTTTGACTTCATTCAAACTATTCTGAACGTGATCGTAACCGATGGGCTGTGCAGACCCGCCCACCTGTTTACCCTGATTCTGAACGATGGTGGCAGTTCGTTGATGGATTTCGGTGACGTATGCCCTAAACAACAAACGATTAGACATCCGTAATTTTTCAGAAAAGGTTCAGTTCTAATTTACTTGATTTCTCGAGCTGCACCAACGATTTCACGCTGATTTGCGAGAGCTGTATCGACTTCGTGGCGCCGAAGAACGTCGCCACCTGGAACTTGACCTGTTACACTAGGTTGCGCGACTCCGCCAACTGCATAATAAACGGTACAGATTATATGGGCTTGGCTTTAACTACACTACCAAAATGTAGGAAATAAAAACAAACCTTGGTTAGTTTGAATGGCTGACATCAGGCTGAGTGTCCGTTCTTGACGTCCAACAAGGTCGTCCATTTTGCGCTGAATATCCCGCAAAGCATCAAACATTTTGCTCTGTCCAGCGAAAATTTGTCCTAACTCGCGCTGGTTATCAGTTTCAAACCATTCCTCTGGATTTTCCATTTTGCCAGTATCAGCCTCATCTGGATGAGCCTGTCGGTATCTAAATTGGACGAAAACGATTAAAACCAAAATTCAAACCGAACCGAACAAGAGCCTTACTCGTCTTTCTGCTTCTGTAGTTTATCTTGATAATCCTGGAATTCTTGTGAGAGCTTCGCACGTTCATCTTCAGGAATATGAGGTTCGTTTGTACCGGTGGAGTCAGAGCTTTGCAAATTGTAAGTGAGGAATTTAAGGGCATCGTGATCATCTACAACAGCACGTGATGACGCTTTAAAATTATTGTTCATTTCGATATAAAAATATGTTGATTATTACCAGCAAGACCACCAGTTGCAGCAGTGACACCAAAGTATCCATACTTTGGCAATACGACATTTTCGACCCTGAAACACATTTCGTAATCTTGTTCGTTGTTTGACATTCCATTGTGAAACATAACCTATACAATTAAGAATTTGAGAATAATACTGAAGAACAAATGAAAGCAATTGGGAATAATATACCGAAAGCGTGTTGTGGTAGTACTCTATTTTGGCTCGAACTGGAAACGGTTTGTTTCTGAAATCTCTCAAACAACCGGCTAACTGTTGCGTAGAACCATCCCTAATGAACGTGATAAAGTAATGTTATCACTATGTTATTTTTATTCCTAATTAATTCATTTAAGCTTACAGCTGATGAGAATAGGATTGAGATCCATCATTTGTCATTGCCATGATAAAGGGATTGTTGTGTTTGTTGTCATTATCAAAGGAGTCAAAGAAAAGACCCAGACCGTTCCAGTTATCATTGGAACCAAACACAGGCCCCTCAACACCTTTGCTCTCTGTATACCACAAAGCCTATAAAAGAAAACATTTTTATAAACCACAAATAAAAATAGACAATACGATAATCAATTGAGCAGCAATTTTTAAGAAGTCAAATTCAAAAACTGTACCAAGCCATCAGCTCCAATTCTTCCACGACCAGTTACTCTAAACACCAACTCAACCTCCCACCATTCAAAATCAGTTGGCGTTCTAGTCCAAATTTGGCCTAAGTATTAACAATCAACATTCAATAGTGGTATTGCCTAAAATTACGTTCAATATAATTGCATCTTTACCTTTTTGACTTCTGAGAGATGGAGTGATTCGGACCATTTCTTCATTGGCAATGGCATCTTTTTAATGAATTGAAACAAAAGTTAAGGATTAGAATTGAGTAAACACATGACATCACTAATAAGAGCACGTCTTACTTCCTGAGTATTCCCAAAACGGAACACTTCCATCTTTTTGCGCCAAGTAAGGTGGCTTAAAACTGTACTTGTACTGAAAGCTCCGGAATGGATTTTGAGCGTTGATACTATTAAACAAAAATACAACAGCTAAACCAACAAGTAGTTTCCATCTGGCCGGCAGTGCCATGTTGGAACTCGGTAAGAGAGATCCCCAAGAAGATCAAGACGGGATCGCCGAAAAGACACTTCGAAATGACAGGTATCTACCGGAGTCTGTGGAGAGGGAAAAATGTCTAATCGATTTCTTAAACTTTCTTAAATTCAGAATTTAAATTGAATGAATTCAGGGCTCACAACGAAGAAATTTGAGTATGAAAAATATATTGGAATCAATTTTTTGGCAGCCAAAATTAAATATTAGTGAATTATTATATAAAACGATATAAATTAGAACTTCTCGCATTCGCGCTGCTAGAAAGAATAGGGAAGTTTTCTTCATTTTCCGCCGGCATCGCCGCATTTCTGCTCGAATTACGATGACGTGTGATTTCGCAGCCGGAATTTTTCCTGTCTGGCAACGTCGTTTGTTTTTCTTTTTTCTTCTTTTCTTAAACATTTTTTGTTATCATTTGAAGTTAGAATTTTGTTGGTATCGGCTGTCACTGATTGTGTCATTTTGTAGAATAGTTAGAATGCGGTGTGTAATATCTTTGCTAGTAGCGATGTTCTTAGTTGTGATTGTAAGATCACAAAACAACGAATATTCTGTTGGTGATATCTATAGAAAATCAGAGAACTTCACAACAGGAAAAGATAGAATTGATTGTCCAGGTTCAATTTTTGTTATGACATTTACCAGAACACAACATTTATTTATATTAATTTTGTAATTGTTTAGGAGATAAGAAGCAAACTTGTGCTGATGGATACACATGCTGTGAGAGTCCATCAGGTGATTACGCCTGTTGTCCACATTTGAATGCTGTCTGTTGTGAGGATCACATTCATTGTTGTCCTCAAGGTTCTTCATGTGATGTTGGTAGATGTAAAAAAGTAATCTAAATTAAATTATTCTTGCTTAAACCAAAATTTAATCTACAACTATCATTATGTTTCTATTGTTTTTAGGACAAAAAAGACAACAATAACTTGATTGATATGTATGGGTATCCCATATTTACCATTGATGATATGATGAACAGTCTTGAGAGGATCAGTCACTCTGTATGTCCAGGAGATGAATTTCAGTGTCCTTTACAAACCACTTGTTGCAAGCTTTCTGGGGGAAAGTTGTATGGGTGTTGTCCCTTTGAGGAGGTATTTAGTTAACCAAACCTTAATTTTTAAAGCCTGTGATTTAATTAACTTTTATTCAGGGTGTTTGCTGTTCTGATGAGCTTCATTGCTGTCCCAAAGGATTTGAGTGTACTCCTGAAGAGACTTGTGTTCATTCCAGTAACTCTACCATTCCAATCTCAACTATCAATTAATTTTCTGGTCAATAAAATATAATCTCAACAAGTGCAGAATTTATGCTTTTAAATTCACAATGTATTTTTGCGACATTAGAATAAATCAATTATTCAAACGACACCAAGTTCTCGGCTTTCTTGGGAGTTGAAAATAACATGAAGCGCTGACTAGGACGGTACCGGTCATAGCTTTTGGTACTTGTGTCTTGGCACTGCATGCAATCAACATCTTTTGTCATTTTCATGGACGAATTAGGAGGAACAAAAACAAGTGTGCTCTATATTATTCAATTCCAAAAGAACTAGTTTCTTCCACTGCAAGAAGTAGTTTTTCGTATAACACTTCCGCACTCTCGTACGGCGGTAAATCCAACCGATTGAAACAGGTGTGAGCTCTAAATGATTAAAATATAATTATTAGATTACACAAGTAAGTTTTTAGGGTATTGAAAGTAAATAACCTACCTAGGAAGGCTGATTGGCTGACCCCACTTTTCTATACAAAATTGCCGAGGTCCGGTACTTCCGCGCAGTGAAGCGAATCCCTCGAATGGAATGCTAGAAGTACCCGTCACGAATTGTAAAAGGCGAAGTCTCTGCTCATTGGTGAAACGGTCTATGGCTTCCCAGAACCATTTGATGACATCATGTTGATCGTGATAGCCTGAACGGTATTCGGTATTCTTCCGCCAGTCTGTCACGTCGATTTCAGCTGTTCCAGCAAGTACCAGTTCCATTTCACGAGCATCAAAAATGGATACTAGCCGAGGGTCAAGAACCTCGTAGAAACCTCGGACTAGAGATTGCACTTGGTCAGCTACACCTCGATCAAGTCTCCATCGAATCATGCGTTCAATGTAATCTTTCTTGTTCTTCTCGGTAACAGGAAGATTACGGCCATTGGCTTTGAGTTCACGTTCAACATGTTGACCGCCAATGTCTTCAGTCACCGCAAACGTTAACTCCAAGTCGGACGAAAGATGGTTCAGATCTGTTTCTTTCATCCACTGGAGTGACTGATGAAATTCAGAGTCAAGTGATTCCACGTCACTTAGGTCGACTGGTAATCGTAAAAGACTCTTGTAGAAAGGTCGAGTGAAGAAAACATCTAAAAGATATTGATGAACTAAGGCCAGTCCCAGAATACGACCGCAAAACCGAAACCATTCGTGGTGGTTTTCGACGAAAGTGGACATTGGTGACACTTGTACAGTGTACTGTAAAAATTAAGGACAAATTAACTTTAAATTTTAATAATTAACAAAGGAAACTATTTTCAACATACCGTATCATTGGCGGAATATTCAAACAATCCGTAGTAAGGATTAAACATTTGTCGAGAGATGAGAAAGAAAAATTCTCTTGATGGTCCTCCGTAATCCAATCCTTCTTCTCCAAGCTAAGATAGAAAAGAAAAATATTAATAATCATATATTTTTTTAAATTTAAAATTAATAAAGTTACTTACAAAGCTAATTTGAAGTTTGTAGCGTTGCATTTCCTTTTTGGATGCCGACATAATTTTAGTGTACGCGTCTTCCAGCAAATGACTTCGTCTAACAGGAATTTTGAATTTGTTTGGACCTTGACCGTAACCTTTCGATTCAAGTTTGCGATAAAACTGTCGCAATTTCGCCTCAAAGTCGCGCTGTCCCTGGCGGAATGGTAATCGAATGGAACGTACTGGAGCGGGTGAGTCGTGCGACGACGATGCAGATCCATTGAAACTAGTAGCGTTAATCTCCTGGTTGCTACTGGCGGATGGATTTGGCGGGACGTAAGACATGATTTCATTTTCAAATAAGCTGAGCACAATCGTCAGATCGACTAGATCTTCTCCGACGAGACGATCTAGCGCTGAGGTTCCCTCCGATCTGACACGATTGACAGTATCACGCAAGCGACTGTTTCGAACGAAATCGGGATATCTCTCTTTCAAAATGTGTCCGATATTCGGTTGGCGGAGAAAACCTACAACTTTTTCGTTGTAGGCCGTCGGAATGGCGGGCTCAAATGACGGAGCCGTGGCAACTGCTCCTTGATTTCCTGTGGCCGTTGGTAACGGCAACGGAGGCCGAGGAGGTGGTACAGGAGCTCTTCCGGAATCGGATTGATCGTCCGTTGTTACAGTTTGCGACGGGGGGCTGACCAGTTGCGGCAATCTTGGATCAATGTACCATGTCGACTTGTTTTGGTGATCCACGTAAAAAGGTCGGCCGTGCTTGTCGAGACGAGCTTCCCAGCCGGACGGAAGTGGCCGCGAATCTTCGGCGAACAAGTTCAACAATGTCACAATTTCACGATTATGCTGATAACGCTGAAAGCTCGACGGATTCCGCCAAACTTTACTTAATAGCTGCCGGATGGCTGGATTGCGATTGTACAAGCGAAGTGCCTCGTCGTTGTTGTGCAAAAGAGAAAAGAAATCGGGTCTCGTCACGAACCGCAATGCTGGCGAATTGAGTAAATCCGCTGCTGCAACAGCAGCGGGAGCTGCTTCAATTGGAGCTGGTGGCTTGGGCTGTGGCTCGGCTTCAACAGGCGGCGTGTTCGTTTCTTCCCTTTGACGTCGATTGATTGTCCTCCGAATGCTCTGATACCGCCGATCCAGCTGTTGACGCCAAATATCATTACTGGCTTCTGCCGTGACTGATTCGGCCACGTTGGATTCATCGGTGAGCTTAGGACGTTGCCAGGAAGTCGTTTTAGTGCGATGATCTATGTAGAAAACCCTTCCGTGGCTATCGGTACGAGCTTCCCACATTGGCGGCAACGGTTCCTCATCCGAATTGTTGGATTGCACTTTCTGGAAGCGCGTGCGATGCGGTAGAGTGGAGATGGTGGGCAATAATTGCTGATGGCCAATCTGGGATGCGGAATTGCCGGAATCGGCGAGCAGTGTTGTCATCGATGCGGCTTTGTTTTGACTGTTTCGAATGCTAAGTTCCGGACTAGTGGACACAATTCGTTTCGGAAGAGCTGGAGGATGAAGCTGGTGAGTAACATGACGTGCTGGCAATTGCGGAGGCAACTGTTGACTCGCTTCAGTCGGTTGGGTATCATTCACATCTGCGTCTGAGGTTTTGATTCGTGGCGGAGGAGGTGGCGGAGAGGAACTCAAATTCACAAGTTCTTCATCGGACGGAGAAGAAGTCGAACTGGCAATCGGCTCCGATTGAAAGACTTCGTCCGTTTCCGGTTGTTGTGTGGGCGGAGAAGGCGACCCGTTGCTAGTCTGGGTCAAACTGGAATTGCTGCCACTGTAGCTGAGGAGCGCATTAGTGCGAGTCAAAGGCTTGTGAAAATTGGTCGTGGGCAGCGGATTATTGCGAGGTGGAAGCGGAGGAGGCTGAGGACCATTACCGCCGGTCTGTTGGTGACCGCAAGGTCGCGGATAGAGAGTTTCGTAAATGGGCTCACATCCGTTTCGATCAAAATGGTAGACACTTTCACCCGTGGTCTTCATCCACAACGGTGAATAATGATGTCGGTCATCGCAGTGAATCAGCGCGGCCACGCGAACCATTTCGTCATTGTCCACAGTATCCGGGCTGATTTGATCGGGTTGTTGATTTTTACCGTTTCGGCCGAAAAATTGGTCAATGTAGACAGGCTCCGATTTGACCAAATTCTGTTGCGTCTCTCCTGACACGTAAATGAAATTGATGGATTTGATGTCGTCGGTCAATTGGTTGACATCAAGAGGCCACAGCAGATGACCCCGGGGTTCGGCTTTTGTGCAACTCATTCGTTCGAAACATGCAGGATTACCTATACACAAGAAACAAATCAAATGAATTACAAAGAATGAGATTTCAACTTAAATTTAAAAACTAACGCGACGTAGAAGAAAATCTCGCGTCATTAACGACCAACAGAAATGAAATCAGCTCGTTTACCTGAACGTGGAATGACTCAGCAATGACTAGTCGTCAAGTTGAAGTCGCATACTGAGATGAATAACGAATAAGTAACAAGAAAATCGGAAAGGGGCTACTGTATCCCCTTTGATGCATGTGCTCTTGAGGCTAGCGGCGGAAGAAGACTAAACACCACCTTCTGAAAATAGACCCTAACGTACTAAAATGTTGACGACACACGGTGTAGTAGGAGGAGGAGACTGTGGGCAGCACGGTTCTTTGAAGCGCCCCCACTAGAAATAGGAGGGAATATTCAAACTATAACTAAAGGAAGCTGAGATTGTTGACGAAGCATATCTTTTCAAAGAAACCGACGAATAGAAACACCACATGGGATATTCAGCCATGAACTATACTACTAAAGAAAGACAGATGGAAACTCTTCCGTGCCTACCTCCGCTCAGCCACTCCCACTTTCAACCCCCCTCCATCCGCTTTTCATCCCCCCTTTCCTACCTCTCTCCCAAAATACACTATACACTAACCTCTTCCAACAACAATTTTCATATTTAGTCAAATCAAAAGAGTGGGGTAGTAGACCACCACAAGTAAAAAAAAAGTACTTTTCTTTTTTTTCGAATTTGATGAACAAAGCTGTGATAACGCTAGATTAAAGCAATTTAACTTCCAGTCTTTAAGCAATTCAATGGAAAGTGCCCAACAAAAGAAATCGTGGGTACGCGTAAATTGCTAGCTCGAAAGGTGCGATTTTTTGGAGGAAACAATGAAAGATAAATCGACGCTAATGAGGAAAGAGATTGGAATATTGTACAATGGGTTGACAAGTTGCTTTTGCCAAAAAAATACCAAGGGTCCATTGTTTTCTAGCTGTCTTCCACCCATCATAGCTAGCTTTGTCTCCATTTTTCTCTTTCCTATTTGACGACTGAATCCGTTTCCGGTCGACAAAACTAGGGTTTGTCATGAATGACGGGTAGCATTTGGGAAAAGAGCTGGCCACTACTAGTAGGGACAGGGGTGGCCAGGTGTTAAGCAGTGCAGTACTGTGGAAACGGGAAGTTTCCATTTCCGGGCGCGCAGAAGCACACTTCCGGACCAGCGGAAGTTTCTTCGAGGGAAACTAATAACTTCCCTTTTGGCTCACCCAACTATATATATTTGTCCACGTTATTTACGTACGGAAAACGGAAATAATCTTATTTAGAGAATTGTAGAGCCCAGAGACTTGGAGGAGATCAACTTTTACCGTTCACGGATATGGACTCTTGGATTGCAAAACTATAACGAGCAACGTCCCATGTCGAACCCCCCCCCCCCGTAAGAGAATGAGAAATTTTGTTCTGAATGAATGATATCAAGGCAGCATGACGAAGGGAAAAAAACCCACATCCTTCTTGTAAAAAAAAGAAAATATTTTTCACGTGACGGGACTTACACAGTTATTAATGGAGGAAGGAATAAATATGGTTTACCTTCAGCGTAGACGGCGATGAAATCAGTATCGTGAACCAAATGATGCTGGTGAATGTTCCAAGAAACCAAGAACTGAAACGGAAAGCTCGCTCGTTGATCAGGAATGCACTGGTTCGACCGGTTGTCGCTGCAGAATCGCACCAACAAGTAGGAGTCATCGCATTGAATCATTTCCTGTTCAAATGTCGTAATACTGTGACTTATTCGGAATTGACCCCTTTAACAACAGCGGACGTAACGTAAATTCCATTCGTCTTAACCACCTATATTGCTACAACTACGTACAACTGACTAGACATTTTGCTTACATAGTATTTAGTAATTGTATTTCTACACATCCTAGGGGTAACACACTCAACAGCATTTTTTTTTCTATTGATTTCTACTGCTGATAAAAGCTTCTTCTCAAGTTACAACATGTCATGAATTTAAAATCTTAAAAGAAATGAACGTCTTATCGAAGAACGAGCTCGTTTTTACTTTTTAGTTGCCTTAACAAAATCTGGCGCTTTAGCTTAAGTTAACGGGAAATTTTTTAAATATTATTATTTTCAATTTTTCCCATGGTTGGAAACTAAAACGTAGAAATGACGAGAATATAAACATTTTTTTTCTTTCTAGAAAACAACGTGAAATTATGGGTCGAGAGTGGGGACAGAAGGGGGAGGGTTTCTAAAGGAATTTGATTTTACGACGCATGCTGATGGGAGTGATGGCTTTAAATCAATTAAAAATTTACTTCAAAACAACGAAAAAATGTATCTCGTCACTCATGTAGTAGAAAAATTTATCTGTGTTACTCAATAAGGCAGAATGTAGCACAAAAAGTATCCATTATTTGTTTGAAACTTACCAAGGGCGTCTTGGCACACCCCTGTTTCAATAATCGATGCAAACTGGAAAAGTTGTTGACAACTGCTAGGCTCGATTAAACAAAGATTCTTCTAAATGTTTCATGACACTGGAATCAAACAAAACACAAATACCAGGCACAATGTATAATGAAAATAACTGTCAGATCAGATTTGTGAGAAAAAATTACAGATGCCAAACTCAACGATGAGATCGCCATCTGGCGGGAAATCGTAAATCAAAATTTTGGCTAGACGGGCTGGACAAGAGGCGGTTTAGTTTTGTTTATTACACATTTGTTGTTGTTACGTTCTTTATATTGGGATAATCTAAAATATTAATCAGCCTTTAATAATCATGTGGCATAAGAGTTACATTTTATACCGATCAATAAAAAAGAAAGAAGCATGATGAAATTGCGCCAATGGGCCGGCAATGCCTAGCCTGGCAGCAGACGAAAATCAAAATCACGTCAGACGAAAATCCGAAACACGTTTTATCTTTTTTGTCGGATGGTGTTTATGTAAAATAAAATATTATCGTGGCAAATTCTAAAAAACAGGTTAGATAATTAAGTTTTTATCTAATTAATCATGGGTTACAGTCATTTGTTCAATTCCTTACGGAGTCTTAAAGTCCCAACAACCCGGTTACATAAATGTTTTGGCGTGACTAAGCGAGCGGCCTATTCTGCGTTGGCCAACACAAGTGAAGCAAGAGTACACGTTGGAATAAATGATCTTTCAGTCGGCTCCGAGTACGAAGGTTTTCAAGTCAAATCGATTCAAGAAGTGCAAGATCTTGCCCTGACTGCTGTGCGACTCTCTCACCTGAAAACAGGGGCCGACTACCTGCACATTGCCAGAGAAGATTCCAACAATGTTTTCTGTGTGGGATTCAGAACTACTCCAAAAGATTCCACTGGAGTCTCCCACATTCTTGAACACACAGTTTTGTGTGGAAGCAAAGAGTATCCAGGACGAGATCCTTTCTTTAAGATGCTCAACAGATCATTATCGACATTCATGAATGCCATGACCGGACCAGATTACACCATTTACCCCTTTTCCAGTCAAAATTCAAAAGATTTTAAAAATCTCTTGTCTGTCTACTTGGATGCAGTATTTTACCCTCAGCTTCGAGAATTGGATTTTCTTCAGGAAGGCTGGAGGCTTGAAAACGAAAACCCTTTATCTCAAGAAACCCCTCTACAATTTAAAGGAGTTGTTTTTAATGAGATGAAAGGTGCTTTCTCTGATGCCTCTTATGGTTTAAACCAACATGTTATGAGGAACCTACTGCCCAGCCACACCTATGGAAACTGTTCTGGAGGGGATCCTCCCAAAATCTTGGATTTAACCTGGCAGCAATTAAAGGACTTTCATGCCAAACATTACCACCCAAGTAATTCCAGGTTTTACACTTATGGCAACATGCCGCTGAAAGAGCATTTACAATTCATCAATCAAAACTACTTGAAAAGTTTTGAGAAAATCGCTCCCAGTGAAGAAGTCCCGAACGAAAAACGGTGGAGCCAACCTCGACGAATCAACATCGAAGCGAGAGAAGATCCCTTCGCAACAAATCCCGAGAAACAGACATCAGCTGTTGTAAGTTATGCCCTTTCAGACATCAACGACTTGTATGAAACTTTCGTGCTGCAAATCTTGGGCGAACTTCTGACTGGAGGTCCAAACTCACCTTTCTATCATAATTTGCTTGAACCAAATATTGGCACAGGCTACTCACCCGTTACCGGATTCGATAGCCACACCAAGGACACTACCTTTACTATTGGCTTGCAGGGCATTCACAGCAAAGACGTGGACAAAGTGCTGGGTATCATCCGCTCTACATTTGAGGAGGTTGCCCGAACTGGGTTTCCTGCTGAACGAATTGAAGCTGTTCTTCACTCGATCGAGCTGGCCGTGAAGCACCAAACTTCAAATTTTGGTTTATCAATGGCTATGAATTTGACGCCACTATGGAACCATGGAAGTGATCCAGTGGAAGCCTTGTACATCAATTCAAAAGTGGAAAAATTCCGACAAAATCTACATGAGAATCCCGACTACTTGAAGAATAAAGTTCGCCAATATTTCATTGACAATACCCATCAGCTAGTGGCAGTCATGCAGCCGGACAAGGAATTTGAAACCAAATTAGAACGAGAAGAAAAATCCATTCTCGAAGCCAAATGTCAGGGCTTGAGCGAAGAAGACAAGACTTTGATTTTCGCTAAAAATCAAGAGCTTATAGCCATGCAAAACAACGTGAATGACACTGAATGTCTGCCGACACTTCAACTGAGCGACATTTCCACCCAAGCGGAGCGAGTGCAGCTAGATACCGTGAAACTATTGGGAGTTCCTGTTCAGGTGGCTGTTCAACCAACCAATGGCATCACATACTTTCACGGTGTTTTGAACACTTCGGGCTTGCCTGAGAAACTTAAAATCCATTTGCCTTTGTTCTGTATGGCTGCCACGAAAATGGGTGCAGGCGACATGGATTATCGTCAGCTGGATCAACAGATCGAGCACAAAACCGGTGGATTGTCTTTCGGTTTACATTTGACTGAAGGGCCCGGTTCAGTCCAATCTTACGAGCAAGGAATTGCGTTTTCATCCCACTGTCTCGATCGAAATCTCCCCGACATGTTCCAGCTATGGCAGTCCATCTTCAACCGACTCCGCCTGGTAGACGAAAACAGACTGGAGACGCTCATCCGCAACTTGGTGGGAGATTTGGGCAACAGTTTGACCCATTCCGGACATCATTTCGCCATGACTCACGCCGGATCTTCACTCACACCGACGGCTCACTTGAAGGAATTGGATGAAGGAGTGACGTACATCAGGCGGGTGAAGGCCATTGCTGAAACCAATCAATTTGAGCCACTGTTGGAGTGTATGCACGAAATTGCCAAACATGTGCTGGTGAAGAACAACATGCGCTGTGCGCTCAACATGACGGCCGATTCGCAAGAAGAAGCTACTAAGCACTTGGAAGGTTTCGTGTCTTCAGTCAAAGGATCGCCAATCGACCAAGCGTTGTGGACTGTTGATAGCGAATTCCAACCAGCCGTCCAGCGCACCCATTATGTGTTGCCAGTTCCTGTCAACTTTACTTCCAAGGTAGTTCCTGGTGCTCCTTACCTATCGCCAGATTTCGCCCCGCTACGAGTTCTCGCCGGAATCATGTCGTCCAAATTCCTGCATCCTGAAATCAGAGAGAAAGGTGGAGCTTACGGAGGCGGTGCCGCCGCATCCGCCACGGGACTCTTTTCCTTCTACTCGTATCGCGATCCCAAATCGCTGGAAACCATCGACACCTTTGATCGAGCCGTCGAGTGGGCCCTTAAGGCCAACTACAACGAGGAGGCGATCAAAGAAGCCAAACTTCGAGTGTTCCAGAAGATCGATGCACCAACTCCGCCGTCTGGCAAAGGGATGAGACTCTTCCTCAGTCACATCAGCGACGAGCAATTCGCCGCCCAACGCCAGCAGCTGATTGATGTAACCAAAGACGATCTCGTCCGAGTTTGCCAAGATTACCTTCGCCAGCCGGCCGTCCATGGCGTCACCATCATTGGCCCCCCAAACGACATTACAACGAGAGATCCTTCGTGGAACGTTGAATTCTCTTAATTAGAGTTGTGAAATTGATCGCATTAGAAGAATGACTATAGTTTTTGTTAACCCTGAATCGTGTTCTATTCCTGAGAACTGTTCCAAAAAATAAACTCTTGATTTGCACACAAGCATGATGTTGTCTTATTTTTATTTTATTATTACCAGGTTCAATCGTCATGGAATTCTTAAATGGGCAGTGTGAGGGAGAGGACATCTTTTTTGGCGAGATCGTGCAGCTTTTGTCAAACTTTAATTGGATCTACAAGTCGCGCAATACCGACATTTTAGCTGATGACATTCTAAATTGCATTCCCAAGTCTTGGATTCCTATTTTTCAATTGAATTGTTTGGACAATATTCAAACGGCCATCAAGGGTGACACTAAAGTATAATTGTTAATTTAGCAGTGGCACTCAAAAGTTTGAAAAGTAAAATAATTTTAGAATTTGTTTCCCGTTAGTCGTCATGGCCACCGGATCTTTCCGATTTGGTGACACGGTGCTGGCGCCTTTCATTGTGGATAGACTCCAGTAGAAAGCCGGAAGTCACTTCGAAATGGAAAAAAGTCAACCCGAAGAAAATCCACGAAGTCCTGAATTTCGCTCAGCTGATTGGTGAGAAATGCGCCGAGAAACAAATCCAACATGTCGTCGACATCGGAGCTGGTTTGGTATAATAGAATTGCCATTTCGATTTTTCATTTGCATATAATTCCGCTATTGATCAATTTGAAGGGATACTTGGACAAAGAGCTATCGGATCATTGGGACCTGCATGTACTTGGACTTGAACGAGATGCTTATAGAGTTTTGGCGGCCAGTCAACGGACCAGCAGTGACACAAAAGAAAACACGGCGAATCGATGCCGTTCCACTTTCAAGGAGTTGGCAGTGAAAGCCGAAAATTCCTTAGAGGATCAAATCGAATCCGTTATTGGCGACTGGTTCGATGAACTCAAAGCCCAACGCGAGTCCGCCCCGCTACTCTGTATGATTGGTTTGCATTCGTGTGGGGATCTGAGTCCTGTGATGATGAAACTATTTATCAACAGCCGTCGCTTCCGCACTCTCCTGTTGGTGTCGTGTTGCTATCACAGGATGGAATGGAAGAAAGACCTACCACTAGCGGATGAGAATTTATTTCCACTCAGCTCGAGTCTGAAAAATGCCAGTCATATTGTACCCTTCCATCAGCAGGAAGGCATTCAACATCTCTTCCGCTTGGCTGCCCAAGAAACACCCAATCGCTGGATGCAGCAAAACACCGTCAACTGTCAACTTCAAGCACAGCACACCTTCTACCGATCTATAATCCAACTCTACGCTGCCATTGGTTAATAAATTTAAAAATAATTACGACATGTTGATTGAAAATTATAACGAGAATGTCCTTTTTTGTTGGTTTCTAGAAAATATTCAACTGCTAAAACGGCAGAGGAGACCGGTCAAAACGCACAACATCTCCGACGTTTTTGAAGAGTACGTCGACCAGGTCATCGATGGGTTTGGATTAGAAGGAGACGTCGCCGGCCACCGGGAGAAATTGGTGAACATTTATCGATCCAACGCACATCTTCTACCGGCACTGGAGACTCTGATAGTTTTACAAGCACTTTTCCAGCCAGTTGCCGAGGCGTTGATCCTCGTCGATCGAGTAGTCTACCTAAAAGAAAACGGACTTTCCGCTACTTTGCGACAGATATTCGATGACCGCATTTCACCGCGATGTTTTGTCACCATTGCAGAGAAACTAGAGTCTCCATAATCATCTGACATCTCATTTTATTCAACTGTAAAAATTGTTGCAAATTTAAGCCGACTGATGGCAACCAATTGAGAATAAAAGTCTGAAAGAGTTGCACAACCCTTTAAATCAAACTCCCGCTCAAAATTGTATTTAAAACCCATCCTTTCCTCACCTAGCGCGCGCGTTGCGTCATATGTAAATAGGAGACCGTGATAACGGGAACTGGGTAATACACTTCCCCATCGCTTTCTCCTCTTTCTTCCTGCGGCTATATCGATGTATGCGTAGAGCAAACTACAAAGTTCAGTTGTTTGGAATCAAAAAGAAGAAACAGCAGACGTTCCACTTGTTTGCTTTTGGTCCCGTTCAGTTGATATCTACTTTTTAGTGTCTTTTCGACTGGTGTAAACGTTGGAACTAAATTATTACATCTTTCTTTGTATAACAAACGAAAATTTTTCGACTTTATTTGTTTATTACGCATTGAAATTTAATAAGTAAAGAAATGAAATTTGTTGTTACATGGCTGTGTTGTGCCGTATAAGCAGCTATTTCCTTGACACGTGTAAGACCAAATAAGATAAGCTGTATAAATAGTTTTTATTTTGGGTAACTTTCTGACAGTGCATATGGTAGCCTTCATTTCAGAGTTTTCTTTATCCCCGAGGCTAGAATCATTATGGACATATGCAAGCAACTTGTGGCCTTCAGCTACGTTATTCGCAATCGATATTTTAAATATTTAATTATATTTTTATTAAAATATGAAAATATGAAATAATTGATTAACGTTTCCCTTAAATGATTTTGACTTTTGCCAAGTTCACTGTACAATAAAGAATACTAGAAATTTATTCCTATTTTCCAACGGCCTACGTGCTTCCTACTAGTTCTTATATGTTTTGAATTGAATTTTACAAGTCACGTAGTCTGTTGCTGGTCTTTATTCTCTTTTTGATCCTTGGCAAGGTTAGTTCTTCTTAAACTGCGATTGAAGAATGTCGACTTACAAGATCGTGGATGATGCTTACGGTAATACCGATATGAATTTTTTACGTTAATAAGTTGATTTACACATTACAATCTTGTTTTTACAGGTAAATCTGGGGTGAAACTGTTGCACATCAAACGTGATGGACCTGTCCATTCCATCAGAGAATTGGAGGTCAGCAGCCAGTTGACATTGTCTTCCAAGAAGGACTACACTGAAGGTAAAACCATAAATTTAAAGATGAAATTGTTCGTATAATTTCATGAAAATAAATTTTTATTTCAGGCGACAATTCCGACATCGTCGCCACCGATTCCCAGAAGAACACAGTCTATCTTCTGGCTAAGAAACACGGTGTCAACAGCCCCGAAGAGTTTGCCATCCTCCTATGTCGCCATTATCTCAGCACCTATGCTCACGTACTGAAGGCCCAAGTCCAGATTGAGCTCTATCCATGGCAGAGGATCGATGCCGATGGAAAGAAACACAATCACGCGTTCGTGTTCACACCTGTGGCCACTCGCTTTTGCGCCGCTCGCATGGAGAAAAACGGTTAGCTATAATTTACGCCTCAAAATAAAATTCAATTTATCTTGATTGGAATATTTTTGCACAGGAATTCCGACTATCGAATCAGGACTGAAAGATCTGCGCGTGTTGAAAACGACCCAATCCGCTTTTGTCAACTTCGTCAACGACGATTACCGTAAATATTTCAATTAGCCCAAAATTCATTTTTTGAATTAATTGATGAAAATATTCAACAGGTTCCCTGCCCGATGCCAGTGATCGTGTCTTCAGTACCGTGATTACTTCACGATGGGAATACTCAACGGTTAATGTCGACTTTTGTAAAGCTTGGTATTTTATTTAAGACCAAAAGCTATTTAATGAAATAATTAAATACGAAATTGCTTATTCATTCAGGAATACGGTAAAGGATGCCATCATTAAAGTGTTCGCCGGACCAGCGGACAAGGGCATCTACTCGCCATCAGTTCAGAACACTTTACATCTCACAGAGAAACTGGTGCTGGATTCCGTTCCTGAGGTATCATATTCTTATCTCATTTCTTAAAATTTGACTATGTTTAGTGTTTCATATTTGCTGTTGCGTATTTCAGATTAATTATATCGAAATGATCTTGCCAAACAAGCACTACATTAACGTAGACTTGTCGAAATTCAAGAATGTCGGATTCGCCCACAACGATACCGTCCTCCAGCCACTGGACAAACCATCGGGCAACATTCGAGCAGCTTTGACCCGTACCCTGGCCTCAAAATTGTAAAAAAAAAAAAATAATTCCAAGAATTCAATTGAACGCCGGCCCATTGAGGGTAAAATTATGAAAGTTTGGTTGTATAAGAAAACGGTTACATGTTGTAAAAGGTATCTTGTTAGTTCTTTGGGGGAAGACATGCCGTTTCAACAGAAAGTAAAAAAAAAAAAGTACACTCGTCGGTCAACCCGGAATATGCCTAATTGGATTTCTTCTTTTATGTTGCATAAGGACACGGTTTCTAGGCAGATGAGATACTGGCATAACAACGTTTCCAGGGAACTCTTGATTCCTGTGTCCAGTTTCTTTTTATAAAAAGATCCGTGGATAGTACACGTTGGTGATTTGAACCACATAATTTCAGTTATTTTAAAGTCTCTTTGAAAGGCCCAAATGAAGTTTGCTGTCGCTCTCTGAAAACTGAAAAGGAGTGACAACTTGACGGGAAAAGGCCTATGTAGACTGTCACGCGTGTTGAATTATTGATCAGTATTTTTACAACTTTGAAGGAAAAAAAAAATAACTTCTTTAACATGCAATCAAGTGTGAATGGTCGTGATTGTCGTGACAATCTTGCGGGTTGCGGCGGGAAAATCGATGGCTTCAAAAGTAGTAGGCTGTTTGTCGGGCTTTGAATCGATTTGCGGCCGCAAACACGACGAGTCTTGTCAAACATTCGGTATAGGATATGTTGAGGATGCCAATCAATTGCCAAAAGGAAAAAGTTAGCCTCTTTTTTAATAATACGCTTCGCTGCTCGGATACCGAAAGATGTCAAACTTGTTATTACACATTTCTTATGTCATATGAAAAGAAACGAATTGACTATATTGTGCGAGAAATGTGAGCCGAGCGCGAGTCTATTGCTTCACTCTTTGTAGTGGTGCGTGTGTGTATCGATCGATCTGTTAACTGTTCCTGATTGATCGGGTGGTACACGGTTCGCATTAAAACAGGAAGGAAAAAAAGAAATTGCTTAGACGTTAGTCAACTATTTTTCATGAGAAATGTTTGGCTGACAGGTTTCTCATCGTTCTGAATTCTAATTTATGTACATAGTTAGACGTCTTATTTGGTTGTTAAAAAGGCAAAGATGAAATTGTTGAAAAAGTTTAAATTTGAATTTCCAATCTAATAAAATATTTGGAGTTCCAGGGAAAGTATTAAAAAGGCTAACATTTTTTAATCAATCCTATCTTCAGGCGAACCATCAAATAGTGCACAAAAAATTTTCTTTTTCTTTTTTAAAATTCACCCTGGACTAACCTTGGGGAAAACTAATTACCAACATTCCTGAACAAGGGAATAACCCACCCACCTTTTTTTTTAAAAAGAAAAAACCAAAACATTTCCTTTACTAAATTTCAAAAGGCAAACAAAGTACCGAGCAGAGTGACAGTGAAAGTTCGCCGGGTAGAATATAAATCGGAATGAAAAAGGAGCAAATAAGTCTGCGGAGGCCAAGGGGAGAGAGAAAGCAAAAATAAGAAATAGGTAGTAGAGAGGTTGAAAAAAGGTAAGAACAAAATAAAATGTTGCTCATGTGTTTTCGCCTGAAGGAGTTTTAACGACAGAAAAGGCATCCCAGACATTCGAAGGACGAGCCGTTGTTGTTGTGCGTACCCAAATAATCTCTTCGGCTACAGGTGGCAACAGGTGAGAGCGCCTAGTTTCGTCTCAAAGGTAAACATGGACAAGTCGCACGAATCGATCGCGGCGGCAAACGGAATAACGCAACAGCGCCAACATGTAAGTCCTTCTCCCTCCAAACATTTGAAATGTTTATTAAGCCTATACTTCGTTTATGTAATATATCTTTAGGTTGAGCTGACGAACACCTTGCAAAAGTGGGGCGATAGTTTCGGTGTCACCTTGGAAAGTTTGGAATTCGCCAAGCGAATGGATGCCGTCGACCCGCTTCGAGATATCCGAGCCAATTTCACCTTCCCCACGATGAAAGATTTGCCTTGTGGTAAATAGATTTAGATCCTTTAAAAATGTGATGAAATAATGAATTATGGATTGATTTGTAACAGTGGATCAGTCGCTTGTTGAAAATCTTGACGAGGAATGCATTTACCTGTGTGGAAATTCTCTCGGTCTCAAACCCAAACGTGCCGATGCCTACCAACAAGACGTTTTGAATTGCTGGGGTAAATTGTAAGTTTGTTTTTCTGTTGAACAAATAATCCGCTGCTTCCGGTTTTATATTAACCGACTATTTTTTGGACAGGGGTGTATTCACCCATTTCACTGGGCGCTTCCCTGCCGCCCAGTGCGATTTACTGGTCAAAGACTCTTTGGTGAAACTGGTGGGTGCCGGGCACTCGGATGAAGTCGTTTGCATGAACGGCCTGTCGGTCAACATTCATTTGCTGCTCATTTCCTTCTACCGGCCGACAGCCAATCGCTACAAAATCATGATTGAAGGCCACGCTTTTCCTTCCGACCGAGTAAAAAACGATTGAAAAAGAAATTGCCATTATTATTATTTTAATAAAGTTATATTTTTTTTTAAATTTCTAGTACGCAGTTGTATCGCAATTGAAATTGCACGGTTACACGGAAGAGGACGGATTGGTTATTTTACAAACTAGACCGGGTGAGCATCTTCTCCGCACGGAGGATATTTTAGCGGCTATTCAAGAGCACGGGCAAAGCGTAGCCGTCGTCTTCTTGTCCGGAGTTCATTATTATACAGGTAATTAAGAATATATTTCAATTAATATCTATGACTTGTCAGCTTTGTGATTTCAGGACAGAAATTTGACATAGAGACGATCACAAAGAGCGGCCAAGCTCAAGGATGTCTAGTTGGATGGGATTTGGCTCACGCTGCAGGCACGATTTTCTTAATTGTGCTTTGTTTTCTTAATTAATGAAGCAATCGATATCATTTCAAATTCCTGCAGGCAACATCGAGTTAAAACTTCACGACTGGTCAGTGGATTTCGCCTGCTGGTGTTCTTATAAGGTAAAACATCTCATTAATAAACAATTACTTTTAAATATTTTGATAGTATGTAATCCAAATGGAATTAAAAAGAAGCTCTATCCTAACTCTGTAATTAAAAAGTTTGAAGTAATTCCTTGATAAAAAGTTTGAAAAGAATCACAACAAGATAAAAGCAAAGTTTCTTGATATTATTTCAGGTACTGCAGTCTACTTTTAAAATGTTCCATAGCAGCCCAGCGTGTTTTATTTTTATCCATCAAATCCTTTGCTTTATTCACAGTGTAGCTATTCGTTTTAAAAAATGTTTTGTTTTTTCCAGTATCTGAATTCAGGAGCGGGTTGCATTGCCGGCGCTTTCGTTCACCGAAAACACCATCAAGATGATCGCCCAAGGCTCTGCGGATGGTGGAGTAATCGCGAAGAAACGCGATTCGATATGCAACATAGTGTCGACGCCGCTCCCGGAGCCGACGCCTACCGTCTCTGCAATCCTCCACCGGCTCTTGTTGCTTTGCACAAGGCCGGCCTTGAGGTAAACTAAACATATTGCTCCACCTTTTTTTTTTTTAAAATAATACTTTCATGGAAATAGATTATTTAAACATGTAGTAAACTGATGTTTGAGTGGAATAACAGATCTTTGAGGAAGCCGGGATGGATCGTTTGCTTGCCAAGCAGTATTTGCTGACGGGCTATCTTGAATATCTCATGGATCATCTGGATCCTGATGCTGGCGAAACTGGAGACGAGAAATTCGTGGAAATTATTACGCCACGTGATCCCCGGCAGAGGGGCACTCAATTGTCCGTCATGTTCCCGTTCTCCGTCAAGGAGATTCACGAGAAACTGGAGAAAAGAGGAGTTGTGGTTAGTAAATAATTCCCTTTCAATTCTTTCAGGACCGAATGAACTTTTCTTTTTTGTTGTACACCACACAGTGTGACGTCCGTTTGCCGAGCGTCATGCGTTTAGCTCCGACGGCGTCCTACAACACATTCACGGATGTTTATCGATTTTTCACGGTACTGAAGCAGGTGATGATGGAGTGCAGGATGTAGGCGAATCTCGTTATTCCTTTTGACGACAACCATGGCAACTAATATCACGGTCATGCTCTTTCAACAGAACAAAAATAAGTTTTAAGTAATGGCACTATAGAAGCAATAGGACATATAGTATACACATGTTATACCCCCCTTTTTGAATGAATAAACATAAATATTTGACATTTCTCGAGTTCAATGGATGCACTACGCCACAGGAGACGCATCAAGTGCTCTGATTGAAAGGTAATGCGCTTCAATAGGCATTCATGCAGGATTATTTTCTCGTATTTTTCTTTGGAGAGAAAATGTAATCCTCTTAAGTGCTCATCTTTTATAGCGAATTCAAGTCCATTGAATGTGAGCATGTTCTCCGAATGACGCAAGATGTATACTAGCAAGATAATGGATTCTTGTTAGTTTAAACCATTTCACGGTAGATGGATTCAATAAATGTTTACTATTCATAGTTGATTGTGAGCGTCAGTAACCTCCGGGTGAGTCTGCTGGCCATTAAAAAGGCTTATTAGCTGAACGATCCGTACGAACCCGCTGAGCGCAAGTGGATTGTCAACAAATGAAATTTCCTCCAGCAGCGTGTTAAACGGGCCAAACGGTTTCCCGTGATGACAAATTCGTGCAAACTTGAAACGGAAATCAAAAGACGAATTATTTGGGTTTTTTTTTTTTTTTAATTGACGAGTCTTTTGACCGAAATGTATCGCTCGCAACACGACATCCTTCAAGTTTCTTCTCAGCGGCGTCTCTATTGTGGTCTCACAAACAGACGGGATCAATACGAGAGAGGGTTGACTGCTGGGCTGTGTTGATAAAAAGGTATCCTAGCTGCCGGTTCCTTGTTCTATAACGTAAGCTAAGATTGGAAAAATCTCATTTAGAGGAAGAAGAAAAGTTGGTTATTTATTTGTTTGTGCGCGAATCGGGGGCCAAGCAATATGAGACTTTGGCTTAATCTAGGTGTACAATATCTAACATGTGTATGATTTAGGGTTGACGCTAGACAGGGGAGCTTCGGGTTCGTTTAAAAATAATTCATTCCTTCTTTGTTTCCAAGAGGAAATAAATTAATTTAACGTAAATTTCCAAGTAAATTTCTAATCTTGGCTTGTGGATTTGTGGTAGGCTCAGTGTAACTTGATGAGACGAACTGTTAGATACTATAAAACTATCCAGATCCGTTCAACGGATGTCGAGCGTGGTGTGAGAAAACCGCTTTGATAGTTTTTGAATGGTTTGAATTTAGAGGGGGGGAGGGTCGATTTAAATATCTATCGATATCTTAAAGCATCATTTGGCTAATTAGAAGATTATGTGTCGTCTGCTATCGTACTCGTTTAAAAATTGGTCACGCCTATTGCACTCCGGGGTCCGGAGCGCTCTAGTGTCAAAAGTGGCTATTGCACTCCGGAGTCCGGAGTCCTCTAGCGTCAAAAGTGGCTATTGCACTCCGGAAATTTATGGCGACGAATTGCAAATAACGACTGATTCTGTGTTTAGACTTTACAATGGTTTTGAATTCATTGAATATTCAATTAAAGGTAAGAAATAAATTTGCAATGTAATTATAATAACAATCAAATATATTTTAATTTCACTAATAACCACAAATAGCCAGTATAAACGATGGAACTTGGTTAGTATTGTTAACTTAGCTAGAGTCCACCATTGAATCAGTACCTTAATGTTCAAATTGCAAATATAGTTAAGTGTCTTGCAACATGAATCAATTAGAATTGATAAACATATCAACTCAGGGTGTATTTCTTGATAACCATTTCAACTTCTTGCTCTATTTGCTCAGGTTTCAGTATATTGAACTTTGTTTATGATTATCTCCGCGGCGTTGGAACCCAAAGCAACCCATCATCAAAGGACAAGGCGCTTCCATATTCCGCTCTTAAAGGATCTTTGATTGACGCCGCACCATGTGCCAATTCTTTCCCCTCTTAAATCAATTATTTTTTCATTGTCAATTCATTCATGTGATGACAAAGCACCGAGTGAAACTGAACACGAAAATACCAAGTATTTTTCGCACTCACAATTCAGTTAAAATGTCTTTTGATATTCTCACTATAATAAAGTAAACTGCATCTGCATGTTAACTTAGTTTTGTATTGTTTTGTTTCAAGATATGAAAGACGTGTTTAGCTGTTAGTTTATTGGAATAAGAGACACGGGCATTGCATGGTTTATAGCGTGAAATCAGCTGAATCACACGTTACGTGTCAATCAGCAGAAATAGTGAGTTGCTGGTCAATCCGTTTAAAGGTCACAAAGAACCCCTCGAAGCCCCGTTCTGAGAACTCCGGCTCGACCTTCAGGCAAGTAAGGGGGCGACAGAGAGTGACTCACTATGTCGTGTGTTAATAGCGTGTTTAACAACCTAAATTTATACTTTGAATATAATGATCTCTGTGTAATAGAGCTGAATCACACGTTACGTGTGAATCAATCAGCAGAAATAGTGAGTTGCTGGTCAATTCGTTTAAAGGCGGTTTAAAGGTCACAAAGAACCCCTCGAAGCCCCGTTCTGAGAACTCCGGCTCGACCTTCGGGCAAGTAAGGGGGCGACAGAGGGTGACTCACTATGTCGTGCGTTTATAGCGTGTTTAACAACCTGTTTAAATCCTTACTTTGAATATAATGATATAATATAAATAATAACACTGAGCATATAGAGCAAGACATTGAAATGGTTAACAAGAAATATCACCCTGAATTGAAGTGTTTATAAATTCTACTTTATTCCTGTTGCAAGACACTTAACTATATTAACAATTTGAATTTTAAGCTGATTCAATGTTGGACATTGTACTCAGTACTCTAGCTAAGTTAACGATAACGAAATAAAAGTTCCTTCTATACACTGACTATTTTTATTTATTAGTGAGATTCAAATATATTTGATTGTTATAAATACATTTTATTTGAATTTACAAATAATTCAAATCTAAACCATTCAAATTTCAAAACACAGAAACAGAATGCCATCGGTCGCCAAATGAAAGTACTACATATTTCCTTTCCGGAGTGCAATAGCCACTTTTGA
This sequence comes from Daphnia pulex, assembly GCF_021134715.1. Classification (NCBI taxonomy): domain Eukaryota; kingdom Metazoa; phylum Arthropoda; class Branchiopoda; order Diplostraca; family Daphniidae; genus Daphnia; species Daphnia pulex. The sequence goes on from NC_060017.1 coordinate 6,183,511, forward strand.
CGCTAGAGGACTCCGGACTCCGGAGTGCAATAGCCACTTTTGACACTAGAGCGCTCCGGACTCCGGAGTGCAATAGATTTTACCTTAAAAATTTCGAAAATGAGACAAAAGTTTAAGTTACAAAGAAAATGGAGCGTTTCCTTTTTGGAAAATGCACTGCTGCACGAAAAATAGCAGAACTAATAAAATTACAAACATGTGGTCGTCAATTTCCGAATTTCGTCTGGTGTCGCGGTTCTGCTTCTGCATGCTCTCCAGTCCCCACTCCATGCTGTTCAGCAGGTATATAAATCTAAGAATGCAAATAGAATTATTATTGGAGCTTAAATATCAGAGAAACCTGTTTCATATTTCTGAAATTTTATTACCTGACTAGTATTTATTGGTAAGCCCCCTGTAGATGCATTGCAGTTTATTTGCACGGAACCCTTTTTGCAGATTTGAGGTCTGGAGCCAGCCATTATAACCATAAGATCTGCCAGTTTTGCTTCTGTTGGTCATTGACCTGTCACCAACAATAACAATCTCAGTATAACTTGGGTATAATTTTTGTTATTTTTATTAATCTGAGACCTGCTAGTCATGTAAGTGATGCATATGACTTGCATAAAAGCAGTATTTTCCATGTAAACCTTAAATTCTGCTGTTTATTCAACAATTATGGTTTACACACTGTGTCATTTTCAACTTTTCCTTCCTCATTATTTCTGTCAATATATATTTATCGTAACCCATTTTTTTATTTTTGGTTTTAGATAAACAGCATCCTGTTTCATTGGAAAACTCCCGATGTCGGTAGTTCCCCTTTCTATAAATTCACTCTGCCCCCGTGTACACCCATGTGAAGGGGGGTATAAAATTCACAAGGACCCCATTGCCTTTCCTGTCTGGCGTATTCAACTTTTCTACGAATGGAACACTTGTGAATGCCTGTCCGTATTTCCCAGGCTTGAAGGTAGGAAAAATTCTCTAATCTTTTTTCTTCCTTTTTGACTATTTGATTTCCTGCGTTGATTATTAATCGTGACATTGTACGAAATACGATTATTCCTTAGCTATAGCCGGTTGACTGTTTCCCCACTTGCCGTTTTTGTTGACTCAGTCAGGGCCCAGTTTTTTACCTCACAACTTTGTCCGTGGGTAAACGATCGAATTCAAAAATATTTTAACTTAAACAACTTCAAGCAAAATGCAACTAGAAAAATTTATGACCAAGAGGGATCTGCCGTCACAGCAGCACCTCTTCGTTATGAGGTTATTATGCGGAAATAAAGAAAAAAATGTTTTTGATATGCGCGAAAACAATCTCGTGCATTCCCTCGTGTAATGGTATAAATTATGACAATGGGCTTTCCGAAATCTACCACGGAGACAGTTGGCATGTCAAGTATTTAACTATTTATTGCGTTCACAAAGAATCCATTAGGCCATACAAAATCAACAGCGCAAAGATTTCGATCCAGACTAAAGGGTAAATCTAAACCATGGCGAAACTCCTTTCCATTCCGACTGTGACTTTTTTTCTAAATTTCGGATTAGCCGGGCCTTAAAAATAAAAATAAACTCAATAAAGTTTGCATGAAATCATCTAAAAGAAAAACGATGTTACCAAACATTCACGCAACGATTCAGTTTAGAATTAAATTTTTGACCATTCTTACAATTGCTCGGGCCGCCGATCGCTATGACTGGTATTGAATTATCTAAATTTTCTTCCGGAGATCTCATGGTGTTAGAACCAGCAATTGAGCTCGTTAACAGAGTGAAAAGAACGGCAAATTTCAGAATGATGTTCAACTGCATTCTTGTTTTACTGATTGACTCGGAGTAACTTGTCGTAACTTGTTACATTAGTAGAATACCGTACAAGCACATACTCCGACTGGCCGGAAAGTATAACACGCGTCTAATGGAAAGCATTAATGAATGTCTATGTGCCGGTTGCAAGTAACCGCACGCTTTATTAGGATGTGGTTTCACAGGTTATAAATCTTATCCATCATCTCCGGACGCGTGTGGTTTTATAATAACAAGCAATCCCGATCCCTACAACATATATCCGCTCGCTCGTTCTCGAGCCCCTTTGTTTGATAATGGGTTCGCAGAATACTATAGTGAAGTTGGCAGGCCATATTTTCAGTTCATTTGACACCCTAATTGCTTGTGATTAGACAGACTCCATAAATCGACCACCTGTTCATTACAGAGCTACGAAACATGAAATCGATACCAGCCCTTATAAAAAAAAATAAACTTTTGAGCCAGGGGATGACAGGTTCTTAGCGCTAGAAGTTTGCATCTTCAAGTTTGACACTTTTTTATTAGTTCACGGCTGAACATTTATTGAGTTCCCTGTAGAGTAGGAAGTAGGGAAGTAGCATATTTTCAAGTTTTAGTGCGCAGAAATAACCTCGGTTAATAATCCTTAAAGCCGATTCAGTCAACCAATTACAGTAATGAAAATTTTCGTGATATATTAACTCTTGTCGCATAGGATCGAGTCTGTCTAGAAACACGAACCGAAACCGAATGAGCGGATTGAAGTGATACACGATGGAAGGAAGTGGCCGTATATATAGAGTAGATGGGAAAGCGGGGTCGTTTGGCTGACAAGGATTTAAGACGGATGCTGTATACACTACAGATGCGTACCACAGACAGCGAAATAGAGTATCCTCGTTAAAACTAATGGGGGATAAAGTTTTTTTTAGTATTGGGTGGGACGCAACATTAATAGTTACCGTAGTAAAAGGTAATATACCATTTGATTCCGTTAGAAAAGAAACGACGGCTGACGCTGACTGTGTAATAAAATCAGGAAAAAAGGACGGTCTGCGCGAGGCGCGTTCATTATCCGATTAGAACCAACCAAACGTGATAATGCGTAGTATCGACCGACCGTGTGTCATCTAGCCACGTCTAATATCGTGATGAATCCCCTGTATGATGCCCCGTAGACTGTATTGTTAGCAGCTTATGACAAGGGACAACATAACAACGATTCAGCAAATAGTAGCTAATAGCTTTCATGTTAGGATTGTACTCAAATTGTTCTCGAAGTTTTAGCCGCATTGATGCGACTCCCGGATGATTACTACGGGTAAAAGAAAAATTCAGTAACATCAAACTTTCGTACACTTCCGTTTTTGGGTGAACCACTTAAGGTCGAAGTATCTAACACGGTCGACTATGCACAGAACAACTTGGAGATGAGTGTGGAAACACAATTCAATTTGCATATCTTTTACGTTTCTATTCTTTCCCTTCCGCGAACGTTTCTCCTCTTCGCATCAACTTTCAAAGGGAATAAATTAAACATTGATACCAATGGCGCTTGTAGCTCGTTCTGGCGCACTTGGGATAAAAGGTGTATGTATACTCAACGACTGCAAAGAGAGAGCGCATGTAAAGTACATATGCTACAGCTACACAAACGAGACTATTTTCAAGTTCAATTTCCGTCTTTTTCTTACTGCTGTAGCAGTATACTGCAATAGGCTATGCAACTAGACCGTCCGCGTATTATGAGCTATGCTGGTGATCCGTGAAGTGCATACAAATAGGAAAAGTTGCCCGTCTTTCTACCGCGAAACGTCTTATTCTAATAAAATTTTATACATTCCGAAAAGAGAACTGAATAATCTACAAAACTGTAACTCGCTAACGACGTGAAATTGAAAAACGAAGCGAAAAGTTCAGTTGAGCATATGCTTAATCAATAATAGAAGCCGAAAACTGTATTATTAGTATTACCGTGTATTTTCAACTCTTGAAAAGGGAAGCAAAAAATAGAACCGACAAGGATCGACATTTTTTCGTATTATAACGTTATGTTTTCCGCATACATTTCCCTTCTTCCATATTTTTACATGATCCGCGAATTCACCAGGCCGTGTATCTCGTTCATTAAATATGGATGAGAACGTGCTTTTCAAGAGTCAAATCTAACTTGCAGACTGCTGATTGATGGGGAGACTATTGTTCACCCAAGCCTTCAGTTTTTAAAAAATAATTCCTTTTTTAAATAGACGAGATCCAGCATGAAAATGGAAAGTAACAATTACCATATCATTCTGCAGACGTTGTTCTTGTCTAGCAAGTGTCCAGTGGGACACTGCCGACTTGGAGCTACCGCCACTTGCTTCCTGTTGTAACGCGGCGTAGTCGTTTGCTGGTGTTTCACGAAAATCGGCTGCCGGTTCGATTCGCCGGGCTCAACCAGGAAACAAAAAGCGATCGTCAAAGAGCAAATCAACAAAATGCGCCACTGCATGCTGCTTTTTTCGACAGAAGAATCGTCGTCGAGGATGTTGGCTTGACCAAGGAGGAAACTAGAGTGAATCTTCAACCTTTTTCAACTGTCTAGCCGTGTGCACAGTCAGACTGACGTTCGTTCGCGCGCATGCCGCAGACGGCCAATGCTTGACGAAGATGTGGCCATCTTTGGGCGAGCAGACAACGTAAGTGCGATTGCATAAACACGCCAATTGTCAGCTACCTGCGTTAGCGAGGTCTGTTTGTTATTTGTGTTTCGTTCAAAAAATATATTCTGTACTGTAACATCAATTTCTAATATTTTTTAATTTTCGCTTAAATTTTACAGTTGAGCCATCTAGTGCAAAATCCAGCGCAGAAACCCTTCAGATTAATTAAAAGGTAACTAGGTTAATAAGATTTTTTTTTTCCAGTTCTTACGGGAGTTCTTCTTCAATAGTTGCCATGTAATAAGCGGTAAAAATGTCTTCAACAACCTTCCCGGTATCCCATGAAATCAAAAAGAAAATGTTTAGATACTTAGAATGTATACAAATAAGGAAACTCGTATCGCGTTTAACTTTATTTTAATCGTGTTCTTTCACTTTGAAATAGAATTGATGAGAATTTACTAGAAACATAAAAAAAAGTTTATAGATGAAAGAAATTCACTGCTTTACGTTTTTTTAAGTTATTTGGATAAGTAATTTGAACACGAATGACAACAAGAGGCCTGAAACTGGGGTAGTGCGCAGTAGCGTTGCAACACGACCAGGCTGCAATGGTTAGATTTATCTTTGCATTTCTTGGTGTCTCCGTCATTCCGCTGAAGTGGACACTCTTGATTCACGCACGGACGAGATAACGTCGGCCTAGGTCCACACACGAAGTTTTTCCACTGGTTGTTGCTCTTTCCTTCCGCTTTGCGCTGGTTGAAACCGTATGCCGCCTCATCATGGAAATCTTCCTCGATGGGCGATTCGACAAAAGCTTCAAGTTCTTTATTCGATTTGCTTTTAGAAGAAACACAAATAAACTGCATCTCTTGGCGACCAATCCCGCAGGTTGTTGAACACTAAATCCCATTGCAGAAAAGACATTAAGTAAAAAACTAATCAAAGTCAATTAAATTAAATCAGCGTCACCTTGGTCCAATTCTTCTCCACCCATGTCCCGTTACACGGAATTCTGGAACAGGGCTGAGTCTCAATCGGTGGCTTATCCTTGCATAAAGCGGGATCGGTAATAGCATTCGGATTCCAATGAAGAACCTCATTTTCGACAGCCAATTTTTTCTGGAAATTAAATAATTTACTTATTTGAAACCAGTATTGCAGATTTTATCAATCATTAGATTACCTTGTGATCTTTAATTGTGGCCTTCCATGCATCCACAGTTGGAGGACTGAGTCCGGTTTCGGATCCAGAACTGCTGTCATCATCAGTGACTTCCGGAAGTCGTCGAGCCTCGTTTACGTGACCACTTATTTCACTCCAATTCCGATCAAAAAGAATATTCTTTTCCAATTCTAGTTGGGTTATTGCTGGCGCTGTCATGTTGTTGTTGGTGGACAATGAAGTAACCATGGCAGTGCGGACACAATAAATCATTCGAATCTGGACTCCATCGACTCCACACGTCTGCGAACAACCTTCCCACGGTCCAGTCACCCACCGGAAGTCACAGCTTTTAACAAAAGTAATGATTCCGTGAAAATCGGCTCTAGATTTAAAGTTAACTTCCAGCTGAAAAATTACCTAAACGTGTTGCATAGTCTCGTCAGAATTTCCGGTTCGCTTAGGCTATTGCAGTGCTTACGTCGAACGACGTGTCCAGTTTTACGATCACGACAATACCACACTTGAGTCTGCGTCCCTTCGCCACACGAACGTGAACACACGGACCAACCGGCCAGTTCCCAGAAATATTGACTCTGTCGACTGTCGCCGTCTCCATCCGGGCCAGGATTTTTCTTCCGGTGGGATTTCGGCGGCATACTCCATGTTACAGTAACATTGGCGTGCTCTCGAGCAGGACCAGGGACAATCTTTCTCCCCGCGAAAAAAGCACGTTTTAGTACCGCATAGTAAAAGGTTTAATTAACGGAAATACCATAAGCGTCACATCTGACAGAAGAGGCCCTCTTGCCCGCATTGTTTCCAGACCAAAGACCGAGTTGTAAGTAAAACGGGCGCCGGAAGCAATGAAGTAGAAAGTGGCAATGTCGTGCACGATGGGGAACGTTCCATTCAGGATCCAATTTTGCGAATTGCGAGCCTTGACGGCCAATCTGTTTGAACTGTTGGGCTCTTCTTTGATGCGAATGTTTCTCGCTCCTCGCGGTATCACGACCACCCGTCGATGAGCTATTTTCAAATAGACGTCAAACATCTATTCTTTCATTTATGACCGATTAGATTTTGCATTCTTACGAGGGCGAGGAGCTCCGCTGTAGTGTCGGCTGGCCACGGCACAGTCGCCTTGTTTACCGTGACATACACCGCACTCGTTTTCCACTGCGGGAGAGCCTAGTCTTCTATCGCAGCCCATAATCTGACATTGGCCCTGTGACATAAAATAATACAAATGAATACGGATAGTTTAAATTTGACATAAATTGGCAGCTCGGTCCATACCTGAATGCAAATGCCGTTCGATTTTTCATAAGAGCAGGCAGTTCCGTCAACGACATTCTCCAAAGATTCGAAAATTTCCCCAGTTTCACGTGCCATGCAGGTTAACTGACAATGAGCCGATTCTAGGAAGATAACTCGATAATCGATGAATACATCATTTTGAGCGAACAATTCAGAACTTACGATTGTTTACTTCCCAAGGCAGCCAAGTCATGGAAAATAATGATTCATTCATGGGGAATAATAGCGGAATAGTAGCGCATTGTTCGCCTCTAAAGTCCGTCCATTCGGCGCATGGATTGGTGTTACAAAGTTCGGAATCTTCGCTTTTTCCTTGGCACCCTTTTCCTCCATTGGCCGGCCTATTAGACCATTTAAAATCATAAAAGACGAACATGATAAAAATCTATTTTTCGGGTTTTACGTGGGATTGTTGCATTTTCGGGTGCGGAAACGAACTCCAACACCACATGTTCTGGAACATGTATTCCATTCAGACCAAGTGCTCCAATTGCCATCTCGAGGATTTTTAACGACTGGACCGACAGCTTTCTTTCGTTTTCCGATTGCCTCGCAAAATCCTTTAATGCACCACTGCGTAGTAGCGGCATAGAATTCGCACAGTTTTTTTTTAATAAACAAGAAACAAAGATAAGACGCTCTTTTACCTTATCTTGTCCGCAGGGAGTGCCTTCAAGTGGCGGCCCTTTTTTAGTTTTGCACAACTGCGGGCTGGACTTGTGTCCGCACCAAAGATGCGTGCACGGATCACTCAGGGCAAACGACCGACATAGAAAGTATCTAATAAAAATAAAGTCTATTATTTGTGAATACTGTTTTGATTAAATTAATTACCCTTCGCCGAATTCCATGCGACATTGCTCGTCTAAACTGTAACTGTACTGGATAGCAGATTGGACGACCGTTGCGTTGGTATTGTTGACATTGGGCTGATTTTTCAAACATTTCCAATTGCTGTAAGTTAAAAAAGTTAATCAATAAGATCATATCGAATGAATTTAAAGTATGACATGGGCCTTGGATTACTGTTGCTTGAAGTGATACTCCCAATGGGTGCAGCGTGACCAGTGGAAACGACTGAAAGTCGCCGCCACCATGGGCGCCATAACAGAGCCTTGAAGTGCTTCATCGTGGCAATCATTCCCCGCTGACACGTCTCCGTCATGAGAAAATCCTAATCTGGAATTGAGGAAAAACACATATACAGACAAACAAACGAATAAGGATAGACCGGGTGAATTTGCCTTGAAAAAAACTTACACGTGCCCCACTTCGTGAGCGATAATGAACGCCGATGTGAGACCTTCGTCTCGACTAATTTGGAAATAGAGATCAAGACATTAGAAAAAAAAAACAAGAATAAACAGTGATTAAGATAGAAATGGAAAACACTTGAGTGAGCAGCTACGATCCGGATCACAAACTCCGGCAACAGGAGCATAGCCTGAAGGTCCTCCCAAATCGTAGCGTGTAAGCCAGACGGCTATGTCGTGAGCTTCGGCGCCAGAATTTCGTAAAAGTCCCGCATTCCAAGCATTGACATTTTCCAAAGAGCGTTTAGAATTACCCTCGCGAACCTATCAAAATCAATTCAATATAGATACTCCTCAGCAAATCATGAAATAAATTTTACCTGTCCTTGCTTCCTGTCTTCATAAAAGATCAATCTAGACACGACTAGACGCAAATTAGCCTCTAACGAAGTATCTTCGTAAATTGCACTGACCTGTCATTGACACGATATTAATTAGCAAATTTTTATCTCACCTAGAATTCTGAATTTAACTTACGATATTCAAAAGTGTCAACACGTACTGCTGAACTCTTTGTCTGCCATGAAATTTGATGACTGTGTGGTCGACGGCGAGTGCCAATTCCAAAAATTTTGCCGAATCCTCTCCGAGAGCCGATTTCGAAACTGGCTTTTTCCGTTTGACGGCTTGTGATTCACCTAATGCACAATAAGCACCAATTAAACCATTTGTAAGTTACCTTGGTGGACGGAAAAATCATACCCTCCCATAGCTTGTCAACCGAGAAGCCATCAATGTCAATTGTATCATCGATTTTCGTAGACGTGCGATTGTCTAAAGGACTTTCTTCGGCTTCTTGGAGAGACTTTGCTTCCGTTACCACGGGCGGAGGATGGACATCGTAATCGTCGATTTCCGAATACACATCCGAGATGATGACATCATCATCGATCGAATTACTCAGCTCACTCTCTTCGTCGGTTTCATCGTCAACGCTCTGACTGTATTCTTCCATTTCTTCTAATCGGACAGTATCGACGATTTCATTTCCTTCCTCGTCGTAGTCGACTTGAGTTGAACTTCGTTTATGTCTCTGGCGGATACCAAAGTCTTGGTCGTTTTGCAAAACAAATGAACCGGAACTGTTAGCCATCGTAAGCGGATAAATAATGTGAGTCATGTTTGGATGAGCTGGATTGCTTTCAACGGGTTCCAGCAACATAGTTTGATTATTGGTGCGGATAAATCCCGATAATCCTTCGCAGACACCCAATGAAACGACGGAATCGGTTTCATTCTCTACGGCACCAGTGTACCTTTTTCAAATAGTCCGACATGAATTTTTAAAAAAAAGAAAGAAAATTATTAATGGACATACCAGCAATTTTCGGTGCTGATCCCGCGGGTAAGGGTGCGTTCACCGTTCTCGGCAACCCACTCGACTATTGTATTGGGCGTGACGGGGTGGCTCTTGGGTCGAAGATTCAGATTCCAAACGGCGTTAGGCAGAGCGTCTAATGATATCCGGATGGATTCTTGATTCATAAAATTTTCTGACTCTCTTTTCCGTCGAGGTTGTGGTGAAACGGATATTCTCTTGTGAGTGTCCCACTGCCACGGAACCTTTGCCTGACCTCGTACTAAATACACTTGAACCGGAATTTGTTCAGACGGCTGCGCCATTTTCTAAATCTCACACAAAAAACAAAACAAAAACAAAACAAAAGAGTCTTTAGTTATTTGGTCACTTGGCATTGACTGTCGTAAACTTACCTGCTCAATAACAAGCACCATGATAAACATCACAAAACTTTTTTCAAAGAACCAAATCATTTTTGCGTTCTACTGGTCTCCGGACCTTGAGGACAACTGGTGCGAGTTGTGGTGCAGAGACGAAGGAACACGTCAGGCTGTATCTATGTAAACAAACTTTAGTCTTGATGAAGAGGGCCATCTGTTTAGTTTCCGGTTTTCCGGATGAGGTAATGGAGATCCTGGAACTGAAAATTGGTCGACGAAAATGATTCAGAGATCTAAAGCCAGTGCGATACGCGGTCGCATGTATTCAACAAGTTGTCAAAACATTTTTTCCCCCCAACAAACCAGCCAATAACACCAAACGAAAGCAAATGATTGCATCACGCCTTGATATTCGACGTCAATGCAAAAAAAAAAAATTTAGGTTGGGTGAATAACTCATTTAAGCCCACACAACTACATCCTGATGTAGGCGGAAAGCGCTTCGGAACAATAAAAAATTTTAACGAAATAAAAATAAGAAAAAAAATGTCCCCCCTTTCTACTCTTCTTAGAGTATGTGCTAGATTGTTTTAACGATTCAACCATTGAGCCCAACTATTCTGAATTTGTGCCAACTTTCCGCTAGTTTGCCTCATTTCGTTGAGCGCATCGCTGACAGATAGCCCTGAGTGTAGCATGGTCGATGTTTGATTAATAGGACTACTTGCCAACCAAATATTGCCGCCATTAGAGGCCGAGGCCGTCTTCGTCACCAGAGAATCCATGAAGTTGAATCCGGTTTCTGAAGCGTCCGGGTTGAGATTTTGATATTTAAACGAATAATTGGCGACATCTTTTGACGCGCGCGCTCCTGCCAATGATTCAGGATGCAGCCACTTACGATAATCTTCCTCGGACGAAACAGATGGGAGTTCAGGAATCTTATTGGAAGTAGATTTGGTCATGGAAGCAAGGGAGTCGGGATGAAGCCAAATGGTGTAGTCGTCATTAGAAAAGAGTGACAATTGTGGGATACTGTTGTTTGCCAAAGACGTCGTCGGCGGAGTAGCAGGGTGAAGCCACACGCGATAATCATTTCCTTTATTTTCTTGCTTTTCTTTCTCATTGCGGTTCTTCTGAGATAGGTCGTGACAGTTGATCTCGCATACGCACGCATCATACGAACCACAAACTGAATTGGCACGACAAGCCTATGGAGGAGAAAAAAAATGATTTACGTCGATTTAAGTAAAAAGAATAATGAGTCTTACCTTTGAGATTGGAATGTCTCTAATATTTTCTTTCGATTCTGATACCAGCCAGCGTTGTTTTTCGGCTTTTAAGCAGGCATTGAAATTATCAGCCAAGTTTTCAATCTCAAAATCACCCAACACTTTCTGGCAGGCACCAACCCCTTCACCGTGCTAATAATAATAATAATAATAATAGTAATGATATTTGCGCATTTCTAAATTGCATAGTAGTACTTACTTCATTGCTGAATTTGAGGCACATATTTGCAATCGATACTATTTCAATGCTATCGGAGTCTTTGCTGTTTAAAGAAGCGGTATCCGAGAGCATAACCAACTCGGGGGAGGAATCAGAAACACCGTCCATTGGTTCAGGAGCAGTTTCCGATTGAAGGCAGCCCAACCAAGTCTGCACGTCACACGGTTTATAGCTGTCCGTACCCTACACACAAAAAAACGAGAGATTAGGCTACTGTTTCCTTCGAATTAATATGTCTGACGTATACAATTACTTTACGATATGGTCCATAACCAGAGTCTGGTTTCTCTTCTTGTTGTGTTGGACGAGACAGCCAATACGAATAATCTTTGGGTAGCTTGGGAAACTTGATGTCAATTATATTTGAATGTAATGGTTTATTCAGAACTTGGTGTTCTTCTTCAAAATATTCTTCAACCCTTTAAAGAATAACAAACTATTATTATAAAGTAAAATCTTATGCATTGGTTAGAAGGCTATACCTGCTAGGAAGACAACTAGATTGCTCCGAATTGGGAAGTAGGAGGACTCCATCCATATCTACATTTCCAAAATTTGCAATAGCCTCATTCAAAGGAGCTTCATTTAAAGTCCAGTTTAGTGGGATAGACGTAGCCCATTTTTTCATCCTGAGAAAAAATCAGTTGTGTTTAATAAGGCTTAATAAATTAACTAAAGAATGTATACTTACTCCTCAAATTCCCTACTATCGATCGTCAAATCACAGCTATACTTTTGCAACTGCTCTGACCACTTTCGGGACGTCTCTAATGCTCCGAGAACGCGGTAACAGTATGCTAGTTGTTTCTGAAGTAGTTCACCTCTGGAGCGAAAGATTACATCCACCTGCCTAAGAAGTTGAGTTTCACGATTGTGAAGGTGAGATAGCTGCCTTCCAAACATTTGAGATATTTCAGTTTTGGCTTGTTGGGATTCATCATTCAGTCGTTGGATTCTTCCTAGTACCCCAGAAAGTGCACTTTCAATGTGTTCAAGGGCTTTAGCTAGTTCAACTGTTTCAGACTTTCCTTGGTGATAACTTGATTGAGTCATTTTAAGTATATGGGGGCTTTGCTTTCTTGATTCCTCAATAGACAAAAGATGCCTTTCAATCACCTAAAAATGTAACCAACACATGTAAACAATTGAAATGTTATCATCACAAAACCTTTTAAAATTCTAATTACTATATTTAAGGTAATACCGAAACGAGATACATAATGGCATGAGTTATGGGTTATGTAACAATCAGTCAATCATCACGGATCTCGAAACGAATCAAAACAATCCATCAGACATTAAAACTAGGTCGACTACTCTTTAGTGTTTTATGCGTTTTATGTTTCAATAACAGATTGCAATTAATAGGACTACTCAACGAAATACGTTTGATAACTATAAAACTGGAAATGTACTTACGGAATTGATCAAGGAATGACCGCAATTTATTAATCTAGAAATATCTATTAAATTGTTTTTGGTTGCAGTCACGTACTCTACTAATGCACGTACTCCCCTTTTTATGGTAATGGCAGATGACTGAGACACCTGCTGACAATATTGTAAACTAGTATAAAAAGTCGTGGCAAAAAGGCGGCAATGTGTTAACATAGGCTCTGGCAATTTGACTAGGTTTTTGAACAGGAAATCGTACTTGTTTTAATCTCAAAAGGATACGTGCGTCATTACGGCACCAAGTTGCATTATTTTTAAATGCTTACTAAAAAATGTAAGTAACACATTTTAATGGTGCAGATTATACCTGGCATAAAAGTGTTAGAAGTATTCAATTAAATACAAGTTAAAACATTTCCTTTCAAATGTACGCACTATAGCGAAACCGCACTTTTAGACTTATGGCAGATACACAAACGACGACGCAATAACCAATAGATAAAGATAAAGTAAGAACCAACGAAGTATGGTGTCAAATAGACGAACGTCGCAACACCATTAATCAATAGGTCTTTGAGTGCAAAGAGTCTAGCCTATGATGCACTTTGTCGTAGTCTCTAAAATCGTACGAGAAATAATTCAATTAGAATGGCTATATTATTCTGGCACTTTAGCCTCACAATGAACAGCGCAGAATATTCGAATAATGAGATTCAAATAATCATTCGATTGAGATCCACGAGCGGAGATGACTTTCAATAACATTTCTTGCTTCAGTTAGTTCGAGTGAATCTTTCGGTGACGGTGGATACATATCAGCACAGTGCGCCGTTCCTGAGATAGAATTAATAAAGAATTGTTTTATCTTTACGAATGATCTTTTGAGTTACCTTGAATAAAGATGGCAACATTTCCTGTTGTATTAGAGGTGATCCCTAAAGCGGACCAAGGATCCACAGATCCATTAGGAAACACGGTTCGATCTAGTTTCAGTCCCAGGCCACCATAGATGAAATTAGTTCGAGCGACTGCATTCTTTAGAAGCTTATAATTGAATTTCCCTCCAAATATATCACTACACTGGCGAACAGAAAATTCAATGGGAAATCTTTTCCCAAAGGGCTGATCCTCAAGGTCGGACGATTGGTAATAGCCAAATTCAGTGCAGGTTTGGTACGTCCATTGGCGACCTTTAAAATCACAATTATTTTTGCATGATAACAAAATATAACGAAGATAAAAATACGAAATAGTGATGAACTCTTACCTCCCTCAGAAGCGGAACTGTTCCATTCTATAGAACGCATGTCTTTGAGAAATTTATCGTACTTATAGTCAAGACACTTTTCCCCGGTAGTGCCTAACAACACATTATTTACTGCTGCATAACGAGCAAGTGGAGAGCCAATTTTGGGATCCGTCATCATATCACACAAAACGTCCATCGTGATGTTTGCTCCTTTAAAATCGCGATTGTCTTTGTTGTACTGGACAACGCCTTCGAAATTGCCAGCCAAAGTTTCAAAGAAATTTGCAACGTCTAGTTTGTTTGTGGTATCAAGGGGATCACAAAGGCTAAAAAGTTTGTCCATTGTTTTGCAGCAACTTGTTGATTGGATCTCGTCTTCCAAGGCAATTGTTGCCTGTTCTATAGCACTAGTGCACTGAGAACTTTGCAATGTTGTTTGCAAAGCATTGGTAACAACGCCGAGGTATTCTAAACAATAGAAAAATTTGTATAGCAGTAATACATACAAAAAAAAATAATAATAAGATCTATATTACCTTTGAAATTTATTTTTGCAAAAAGGGGTGCACTAGATGCAACAGCACCATGTGCAAGATGGGGATATTTTAGCCTGAACCAAGCTGCCAATGAGCCTGGGTAGGAACCACCAAATACAATCCATTTGTTGTTGGACAGTTTTAGTTCTTTCTTCTTTGCTTCAATGAAATAAGCCAAGTCTGCAAGAGCCTGTTCACTGCTGAGGTATTTGAGATTCTTAGTGCTCATGTTCCTATAAGATGATAAAAGAGGTTGAGTAAAACATTCAATAAACGATGTCCCAGAATAAGTACTTTGTTGGATGACTTTTTCCATAATATCGGTGTTCGAGCTGGAAGCACAGAGCATTAAACTGTTTTGCCCACTCAATCCACATGCCTTGTACCATCCATTTTGGGCTAGCTTCACCTTCACCACCAATCATCAAGAAGACAGGGCTATCTCCTTTAAAGAAAGTATCATTGGTATGATACCGCTGTAAATGCAAAAATGGTTTTTTTTTTGACAAAATTTTATCTAATGATGTGTTATGTAATACCTGTTTCCAAGTTTTTAAGTTGACAACATCAAAGTGGTCGAGCTTCTGATCAAACCATTGATCTGGTGGTAAATTAGTGTTACTTGAGGATAGTTCCACATTTCTTTTAAACCATTTTCCACGCCAAAAATGTTTCCATGCCTCCGCATGATTAACTAGAAGTAAAACAGTGACAACTAAGCACCAGCAAGTAATGCGACGCATCTTCTACGCAGAAAATGTCTTCAATCTGTGTCAAATTTTCTTTGTTTTTACTTTTGACAACAACTCTAATTAGATAAACTGATAAGAAGTTTAAAATTTGTCGTCTGCTTATTGGCCACGAGATGCCTCTCTTTGCATTTTTCATTTGTTTTCTTGACCCAAAGTGTCCAAACGTAAAACAATAATTTTATTAGTCAGTTTAAAATTAAAAAATAAATAATAAAAAATATTTAATTTCATTTAAAAGAAATTAATTAATTAATTTCATGTCTCTTAAAATCATCAAAAGACAACCATGGACACTGGCCTCCAACACACCCCTTGCTCAGAGCAACTCAGACACTCAGTCAGACACCACTTCATTCCCAATACAATTTTTTCAAATGAAAAACATGTGAATTCAGTCATCAAGGTCAGTTACGTGAACGGGCCACTCCTTTTCAAATGTGCCCCACTGTTAGGGAATATCAAGGTTGCTGTTTATATCGTAGCAATATAGAAAGCAATGAAAACCACCGAGTACGGGATTCTAGGGGCGTGTTTGAACGCTCGTCGACGGTAGATGGTACCGCCCGCCGAAGGTCGAATCCTTGTGCAAATGGGATATTTTTACTCATGCGCCACAGCCAAATCCATGTCTATACCGCTAACTGTGAGCCTTTCACGCAGAGAACTCACTGCTGCGCACTAGACGGGTTCTATCCTGTTTCTTTGCAACTAACCCGTGGTTGATCACGGTGCGAACAAAAAGCTATGCTACATGCCCTTGGTTGATCTTCAACTTTTTAACACCTTTTTCTCGACTGATTCGTTTACATTTAAACGAAATCCTATAAAACAACGACAAACTGTTCGTCAGCGGCGTAAAAAACTGTTTGAGCGTAGCCAAAACCGTTTACATCAGAGGACCCCGCATTATCCAAGGTACAGCAATTTATTTATTTATTTACGTTTCGTTTTGTTTTTGTTTTTTTATTATTTTAAGTTTTCGGCGGTTTTCGGTTATTATGCAAAAGTTTATCCGTGTGTTACGAGTGTCCTGTTTGGCAGTAGACTATGGTCACTATTTTTAATGCCATACATTTTCTAAAGATAAGGTTGCTGTGTGATGTACACTTTTATACTCAAATAGAACCAGCCTTTTGTCATGTGTACAGCCAATTTCTCAACAGCGAGTTTTGGCTGGAAGTTTCTAACGTAGGGCTTCACTTTCTGCCCAGATGGCCAATTATTTGCAGAGATTGTGAAAGTGGAAGTGACGTCAAAGTTTTCTATAAGGTGGACAAAGAACATTTTCTTGGTAAATTTGCTGTGGTTAGGTTACTTAATGGAATTTCCTGTAACGTTCGGGTTTTACCTCGCAGACGAGTCCCGCCAATATTCTTCCATTGCGCTTGCGGATCGATATTCCCAGCCAGACTGGCGAACAGCTGTGACCCCGTTTCCCGTGACTACCCAACTGATCGTGCTCATTAGTATCCTGAACGACTCGTAGTATATTATCTCTAACCATAGATTCAATCTTTCGTTTTCGTCCGGTGGTGCGATTACAAAACTAACTCTACTTGAATGACAGCCCCTTATCAATTTCCGTACCATGTTATGTTCGTCTGTAATTTAGGCGGGAAATTGGGCGGATATAAAAAAAACTTAATAACTGGGCAAATTTAACGATCACAACCGGTTGTAGCGGGACAAGCTGTCAACAGTAAAGTGATCCGACAGTCATAAGCTCACTGTGCGCTTTTCACAATGTGCTTTCAGCAGCTGACTTCCGTTGGAATGCAATGAAATAAGAGCAAGAGTTGGGAAAAAATGACGGCAGACTAGAAAGTTGACGCTGTGACCAACTGATTACCATTCTGTATATCGTGTTATTAGCAGTTTTATTTTTCCTGGAAACGGTCGCCTTATACTACCGCAAGTGGATTGTGTTATTGTTATTCGGCTGTGTACATAGAAAACAAACTTATCATCACGACCACATAGAAAGTCTTTTAGCTGAAACTTTACGCTTTCGACGCCGAACTTGATGCTGGTTGGATGACTGTTGAGGGCAACAACCCGTAAGAGAAAAACGAACAACTCTAGACGCGCAAAAAACTAGTTTGATCAAATTTCTCCGTGACTGCACCAATTTTTCAAGGAAGAAAGCGTTTGTCCTTTGCCGAAGCTAGTCTAGGTTTTATTTTGAGAAACAACATTTGTCGCATTCGCAGAGGAGCTTTCGGATGTTCAACAAGTCTAATATGTTTGGGATCCTTTGTAAAAAAAAACGAAAAACAGGTGAAATGTCGCCCACGGCGGCCCATTTGACTGGAGAAAAAACTCTAACTATTCTTCACTTTAACGACGTGTACAATGTGGAGTCGGTGAATACGGAGCCTGTTGGCGGAGCAGCTCGTTTTTGCACGGCATTTAAATCATTCTCTCATTTGCATCCCCTGGTTTTGTTCAGCGGTGATGTATTCGCTCCGTCATTCAGTAAGTGCTAAAGTTCTTGGAAATTCAATTATTTATTTTATTCTAACAATTCTTTTTTATTCTTTTTTTTTCTTTAATTTAAAAGTGAGTACATTCACCAAAGGTAAGTTTCACTTTATTTTTTATTTTTTATATTTTTTAAAAATTAAAGTTGCTATATTTTTGTTAATTTAAAAAGGAGAGCAGATGGTACCAGTCCTCAATGCCCTAAATATTCAATGCGCGGTCTACGGAAACCACGATTTCGGTGAGCCGTAATCGATTAACTATAAAAACAATCAGATTAGAGAGAAAAAAAAAGAAAATGTGGTAATAATCGACACTAAATAACTTTTCGTTTTTAGATTTCGGTATTGACGTGTTGAAGCAAAGAGTTGAAGCCACAACGTTTCCTTGGCTAATGTCCAACGTGATAGACAACGAGACACGGAGGCCACTGGTAAGAATAGAGAAAATTTATAATTGATTTTGACCTTAATAAACACAAATTGTTTAATAATTCAGGCAGATGGAAAGTGCAGTCTAGTTATTGATTGGCACGGAACCCGCATCGGACTGGTATGTAAAGCAAAAATTTAAAACAAATTGTCACATAATTCCAAAATTATATTTTTATAATCTATTTGTCATCAGGTGGGGTTGGTGGAGAAAGAATGGCTGGACACACTTTCAGCGGTTGATCCGGAACACGTAACGTACACCGATTACGTAGAATGTGGCCGTTTATGTAAAGCTCTAAAACAAACCTAGTTCCTATTCGTGATATTGATTAAACATGCCATTGTTCCTTCACATGCAGTGGCGCGCAACCTGAAGGATATCCAAGGTTGCAGAACTGTGATTGCCTTAACTCACATGCGAACACCTAATGATCTCAGATTGGCTAAGGAAGTAGAGGAGATCGATTTAATCCTTGGAGGCCATGATCATGTTTCAGAATTTATAGAGGTAATTACTTTCGATAAAAATATCTTAATTCAATGTAATATGATTTAATTTTGTGTGTCCGGAATATAGGTGGAAAATAGGTGCATCATCAAGAGTGGGACGGATTTCCGTCAATTTTCTGAAATCACGATGCGCTTTTCTGGCGAGAAAGAAAAGCCATCAATCAGTGTTAGACTAATAGACGTTACCTCTCAATACGACGAAGATGAGGACCTTAAAAAGGTTTTAGATGGTTTTACAGGTTAGAATTTACCTACAGATTTTTCAAAAGGGCATGACTAATTTATTGCTATTGTCGTAGGCGTGATTGGAGAGAAAATGGAGGAAGTCTTGGGTGAATTCACGGTTCCTCTAGATGGCCTTTTTGCTTCTGTTCGCACTTCTGAAACCAATTTAGGAAATTTTATCTGTGATATTATGGTAAATCAACTAAATAAATGACTGTATATTGATAATTGAAATTAGATATTTGGTCGGTAGGTGGCTGCAACTGATTCGGATTTGGCTCTACTCAACTCTGGGACTCTGCGATCTGACAAGATACATCCGCCTGGTCCGTTCAAAATTCGTGATTTGAGTCAGATTCTTCCTATGCTTGATCCTCTAATCGTCGTCGAAATTTCCGGCGAGGATTTACTCGCCGCATTGGAGAACGGTGTTTGCATGTACCCAAAGTTGGAGGGTCGTTTCTTACAGGTCGGCGGAATGAGTTTCGCCTTCGATCCCACAAAACCACCGCTCCAGCGTGTAGACCCGCGATTCGTTCGTATCGGCGATCAGTATTTGGAGCTCAAAACTAAATATCGTTTAGTGACAAAGGCGTACATGATTGCTGGCAAAGACGGATTCGATGTTATGAAAAGGCAAAAAATCCTGGTTAGACAAGTTTACTTTAATTAATAGTGGAAACTAATAGTATAACATATTTGTTTGAAACACAGGTTGATGAAGAAGACAGTTTGCCACTAAACTGTGCAGTGCAAAATCATTTCCAGGCTATCCAGAAGCTTTGCGCTAAGAACAAACGTCCAACTCATCATAGGCAAAGTCTTGTTACTCTTTCTCGAAGGTAACAATATTTCCGTAATTTATAGGAATAATTAATTTTAAAAAAAAAATTGCTGTAAGTCATCACAATATTTTTTTACAGACATAGTTTGGCTCGTACAATTGAGAGCGAATTGCATCCAGACGGAATGATCCCAACCGCTATTCCAGAAACTGGATCAATCCGTCTCCGACGATGCAGTACAATCGAAGCTCCAAACGAAGCACTACTATTTGAAGATAGCTCAGCTGTAGTTGACGTTGAGGTACCGATACACAACAGGCCAAGAGCACCGAAACTGCGGAGACAATCCAGTATGGAAGAAGTGGAGAAAGCTTCTTGCAAATTGGAACCACACATCGAAGGCAGGATTGTTGTCCTTAATGAGGAAACACTGGTGCATCTGATGAGCGAACGTGAAGCGTGGCAGAAAAGTGTGGCGCGTACCATCAGGGAATCCAGTGAAAATTGATTCTTTTGTCCTACGGCCTTGTTATAAGGATCAAAATAATGTTGGAGGCACTAGCATTAATTTACCGTTTCTTCTCTAAAAATCTGATTGTTAAACGTTATTCACTCCTGTTGTTTCTTCGATAAATTTGGCTGTTAAGTCTTTTTTCCCTCTAACGTCCATGACAAAACTTCTGAAGCTTTTACTCCATCCATATGCCCGTTTAATCTCAGCAATACAGAAATTTTTGATTATACAGAAACAACCGATTCCAAAATATTTAAACCAGAACTACTGAGTGAAAGTTATGTAATGAACAAAAGTTCAAAAGTTAAATATTGCCTAAATTTGGTCGTGCGCTTCCAAAGACAGACCGGTAGTCTTATCTACACGGAATTGATTTCATTTCCGAACGTATGCAGAGAAACTCTGCTAGAATACAGGTGATAGTAACACAGGAAAACTGTAAGACCCACCAAGAAGCTTAATACGGCCATCCTGAGTTATAAATCAGTCATCTATCATAAGTCCCTAAGTTTCAATTTTTACCATAACTTATGGACTTATGATGACCGAAAGTTTGTGATATTCTTGTTTTTTTTTTTTTTTACTTTTGTAGGTTGTGTTTTTGAGGCAACCCTGGGCACTTCTTTGCCATTTCATAAGTGGCAGCACTGGTTCAAACCTGTTTCTTTGCAACAATCCGGTTAATCACGATGCGAACTAACCTATACTACATGCCCTTGGTTGATCTTCAACTTTTTAACACCTTTTTCTCGACTGATTCGTTTCCATTTAAACGAAATTCCATTAAACAACGACAAACTGTTCAATAGCGGCGTAAAAGACTGTAAAAAACAAACAAACAAACAAAAAACAAGTAAAATGTTACCCAGGGCGGCTCATTTGACTGGAGAAAAAACTCTAACCATTCTTCACTTTAACGACGTGTACAATGTTGAGTCAGTGAACACGGAGCCTGTTGGCGGAGCAGCTCGTTTCTGCACGGCATTTAAATCATTCTCTCATTTGCATCCACTTGTTTTGTTCAGCGGTGATGTATTCGCTCCGTCATTCAGTAAGTGCTAAAGTTCTTGGAAATTCAATTATTTTTTTTATTCTAACAATTCTTTTTTTATTCTTTTTTTTTTCTTTAATTTTAAAGTGAGTACATTCACCAAAGGTAAGTTTCACTTTATTTTTTATTTGTTGTATTTTTTAGAAATTAAAGTTTGTTATTTTTTTGTTAATTTAAAAAGGAGAGCAGATGGTTCCAGTCCTCAATGCCCTAAATATTCAATGCGCGGTCTACGGAAACCACGATTTCGGTGAGGCGTAATCGATTAACTATAAAAACAATCTGATTAGAGAGAAAAAAAAAATGTGGTAATAATCGACACTAAATAACTTTTCGTTTTTAGATTTCGGTATTGACGTGTTGAAGCAAAGAGCTGGAGCCACAACGTTTCCTTGGCTAATGTCCAACGTGATAGACAACGAGACACGGAGGCCACTGGTAAGAATAGAGAACATTTATAATTGATTTTGACCTTAATAAACACAAATTGTTTAATAATTCAGGCAGATGGAAAATGCAGTCTAGTTATTGATTGGCACGGAACCCGCATTGGACTGGTATGTAAAGCAAAAATTTTAAACAAATTGTCACATAATTCGCAAAATAAATATATTTTTATAATCTATTTGTCATCAGGTGGGGTTGGTGGAGAAAGAATGGCTGGACACACTTTCAGCGGTTGATCCGGAACACGTAACCTACACCGATTACGTAGAATGTGGCCGTTTATGTAAAGCTCTAAAACAAATCTAGTGCCTATTCGTGATATTGATTAAACATGCCATTGTTCCCGTCGTTTGCAGTGGCGCGCAACCTGAAGGATATCCAAGGTTGCAGAACTGTGATTGCCTTAACTCACATGCGAACACCTAATGATCTCCGATTGGCTAAGGAAGTAGAGGAGATCGATTTAATCCTTGGAGGCCATGATCATGTTTCAGAATTTATAGAGGTAATTACTTTCGATAAAAACATCTTAATTCAATGTAATATGATTTAATTTTGTGTGTCCGGAAAATAGGTAGAAAATAGGTGCATCATCAAGAGTGGAACAGATTTCCGTCAATTTTCTGAAATCACGATGCGCTTTTCTGGCGAGAAAGAAAAACCCTCAATCAGTGTTAGGCTAATGGACGTTACCTCTCAATACGACGAAGATGTGGACCTTAAAAAGGTTTTAGATGGTTTTACAGGTTCGAATTTACCTAAAGATTATTCAAAATGGCATGACTAATTTATTGCTATTGTCGTAGGCGTGATTGGAGTGAAAATGGAGGAAGTTTTGGGCGAATTTGCGGTTCCTCTAGATGGTCTTAATGCTTCTGTTCGCACTTCTGAAACTAATTTAGGAAATTTTATCTGTGATATTATGGTAAATCAACTAAGTAAATGACTGTATATATATTGATAAATGAAATTAGACCATTGGTCGGTAGGTGGCCGCAACTGATTCGGATCTGGCTTTACTCAACTCTGGGACCTTCCGCTCTGACAAGATACATCCGCCTGGACCGTTCAAAATTCATGATTTGAGCCGGATTCTTCCTATGCTTGATCCTCTAATCGTCGTCGAAATTTCCGGCGAGGATTTACTCTTCGCTTTGGAGAACGGTGTTTGTATGTACCCAAAGTTGGAGGGTCGTTTCTTACAGGTTGGCGGAATGAGTTTCGCCTTCGATCCCACAAAACCACCGCTCCAGCGTGTAGACCCGCGATTCGTTCGCATCGGCGATCAGTATTTGGAGCTCAAAACTAAATATCGTTTGGTCACAAAGGCGTACATGATGGCTGGCAAAAACGGATTCGATGTTATGAAAAGGCAAAAAATCCTGGTTAGACAAGTTTACTTTAATTAATAGTGAAAACTAATAGTATAACATATTTGTTTGAACCACAGGTTGACGAAGAAGACAGTTTGCCACTAAACTGTGTGGTGCAAAATTATTTCCAGGCTATTAAAAAGCTTCTAAAAAAGTAAACTATATTTCCTTAATTCACAGGAATAATTAGTTTTTTTGTAAATAGATGTAAATCATCCACCATATTTTTTTCCAGACATAGTTTGGCTCGTACAATCGAAAGCGAATTGCATCCAGACGGAATGATCCCAACCGCTATTCCAGAAACTGGATCAATCCGTCTCCGTCGATGCAGTACAATCGAAGTACCCAACGAAGCACAAAAAAGAGCACCGAAATTGCGGAGACAGTCCAATATTATAGAAGTGGAGAAAGCTTCTTGCAAATTGGAACCACGCATCGAGGGAAGGATTGTTGTTCTAAATGAGGAAACACTGGTGCATCTGTTGAGCGAACGTGAAGCGTGGGAGAAAAGTGTGGAGCGTACCATCAGGGAATCCAGTGAAAATTGATTCTTTTCTCTAACGTCCATGACAAACTTCTGCAAAACTTTTACTCCATCCATATGCCGTATAATCTCAGCAAAGCAATACATAAATTTTGACTGTACAGAAATAACACATTCTAAATTATTTTACCCAGAACTACTGAGTGAATGTTATGTAATGAATAAAAGTTCAAAATTTAAATGTTGCATAAAGTTTGCCGTGCACTTCTGAAAAGTAAAAACAGACCGGTAGTCTTCGTCGGGTTTCCCCCGCTTTCGATTAATGCAAAGTTTTCCTTATGATTTCTAAAAAACAAGTTTAAATAATTTCCCCCAGCATCGTTGTCCTTCACTCCATGGCCGATGCCCTAATTTTCAAGTCCTTTCTCTTTCACCAACGCGAAAGCTTACGGATATAAACATAAGTAGAATATGAAATGACAGATGAAAATGCACAATTGTTGAGGTGTAAAATGATCACACATTTATTTACAGATTTACATTTTATGTCAGACCAAAATTGCTCTTCCCTTTTTCATTAGAGTTAGAGATCTACCCTTGCAGACATCCCCAGTGGAATTGATTTCATTTCCGAACGCATGCAGAGAAACTCTGCTAGAACACAGGTGATAGTAACACAGGAAAACTGTAAGACCCACCACGAAGCAGAATATGGCCATCCTGAGTTATAAATGAGGGATGCAACTAAATGCAAAAAGAATGCTGTGGCACTGAAATCCAAACATAGTTTCGTTCTTTGGACGATAGCCCAAAGAGATGTAGCACTAGGATACAAACCAAAATATTATGAGTTAGCTAAATTAGCCTTAAGTTTTTAAGTAAAAAAAAATACCAAGTTACCTTATTAGAGAGTTCAACAGGAAACAAGCAACAACTAAACGTCCACTGACATCTTTGACATTTACTTCCTAAAGGCGGAAAAACTTGTAAATTACTCCAACATCACTGAAGAGCCAAAGGTAAGTACCTGATATTTAAATATGTAATCAATTGAAACAGGATGTCCAGCAAGAAAATTCAAGAGTACTATAATCCATAATCCGAGTGAGACATACATGATGCATTGCACTGCGACGATTTGTGATAGAATCAAAGGAGGATCCCATACTGCTATTCTAAAGGAGCCACTCATTTCAAGTCTTCAAGAAGTTTCAGAATCTGTCAAGAAGGTCACAGTTTTAGAAACCAAATAGTAGCCAGAATGATGATGTAATAATGAGACCGGATATTACGATGACAAGTCGAATGATAATATACAGCCAAAAGGTAGTGTACTAAACAGTACCCATCTGTCATATTTCAAACTCATTGATTGGCCATCCAGTGATCCAGTTATTCCAGCTGCCTGTATCAACAGAAAAATAAAACTCGCCGTGGATAAAGAGAAAACAATTCTTTTTCTTATTACTACTGCCCTTAAATTCGTGCGGAACCCGATAACCGTTCGCTTCAATTAAAAGCTTTCCGGTTCCGTTCGCCCAGAGATAGTCTCTCTCGTCATTTTAAAACTTTTATTAAAATGCGATTTTTATGTAAAAATACAAAATAATTAAAATATTCCAGTTAAACCAGAGAATTTGTGAAAGCTCTTAATAATATCGATCGCCTAAATTTTAATCACATTGGCAGATCTCACTACCGTCTTTGACATAGCGCTAGAAGTGGTTTGTCCACACGAAGAAATTCTTTATTAAACAGAGGTGAAATGATTTGAATAATCGGAGGAAGATTTCAGTGTATGTGTGTTACATGTCTTGTCCTAAATGCGAAGTGGCACTCAAGAATATAAAAAATAACCTTGGGCGACTTCTCAAGCAGTTAGAAATGTGCACAGTCATCGGTGCATTTACTTACCTTCAGGCTTCAACATTGAAAGTATTCGTGGGCGTCAGCATGTCGAAGTTATTGAAATCGTACATTGTGCTTAAAAAAGGATTTAGGTTTCACCGCTAAACATTAACTCAGAAAAACCGATAACCTGGCCTTGTCTGCCTGCCGATTCGTTATAAAGAATCTATTTAAAGTAATTCTATAAATAGGGGCATTAAACAACAGTTAGTGAGAGTGCATTGTGTGATTTTATAAAATGATCTCATAATTTTTCTACAAGACGGATCTGACCTTATTTTGAACTTGCCAATATCCAAAACGTGTTCGTTAATGCCCACATGCAGATAACTGAAATGCCATGAGACGTTGATCTCCAAATAAGACATGATATCGCTTGTAAGAGGAAAGACCAATTTAGCCAACAAAATGCTGCTATTTTCCTATGAAGTCTTTACTTGGCTCTGCGTACTTAATGACGACTGCCCCCCCCATAAAACAAAACAACATCCAAGGTCACTCTGCCAAGAGCAAAAGAAACGGATGATGGCGTTGGTTTTATTTGACTAGAAGCAAATGCGGCTTGCCCCCAAAGAAACGCATAAATATAAGAAGTATCAAGTTACGTGTGTTTGATTCCTTATGAAATCACAGATTCTGAAAGATTTCAACAAGTTGACCCCCGACTTGATCATGCATCTGTTTCATCCAGCAGAGATCGCATGTGCTACATATGATTCCATGTGGAAACTAGAGATTAGACGAATATTGTTACTACGCTCCGGCATGAATGTAGAACGCTTCTTCACGAAAAGTTTCCTCCAGGCCAATTTACTTTGTTGTGGCAAAGAATTTTACAGTTGCTAGGAGGTTCTTGTGAGTCTAATCAAACCTTGAAGACATTTTTTTGCACACTAGGGATATAAGATATCATCTTCATTAATGATTGAATACTTTGAATTCCACAATCCTCTCCTCCCATTTCTAAGAAATCGAACATTTAATCAAGAGCAGTTCAAGGATCTCCTTTATTGAAAACGAGTTTCTGAATCCAGTTTTATCATTAATTGTTAGCATGGAAACTGAACCATTTACGCATTTCAACGGTATGAATATAAAATAGAAAGGGGGAAACTATGGAAGACAAGTAATACAAACCACGTGCTGGACAATGATCCCATGAAAAAGAAAACAAGTAATAACAAAAACGTGGAACAATAAACGGTGGGATAAGAAGGATAGTCAACGGAGCAAGTGATTGTACCCCAGTATCGTTCAGCATCAACTTTTCTGAATATACAAATGTTATCGCGATCCTTTGTTCAAACCATTTAAAATAAAAACTTTTATTTTCAAATCATTTTCTAAACATTTTCAGAAATTTCTATCATCATAATCAAAGTCTGCGAAAAGTTGAAACAAAAAATTAGCTGATTTGGTGGTTTTGGCGTCCAGCCGCTAGGGGGCTGTAAGAAACTGTAGTCGCACGGCCATTGCTTTAGCTTATGAATACTGGCAGAGGTGTGGGGCTTTACCTACAAAATTTACCAGCACAAGTAGGAAAGCCCCCTAAGAAGGAGGAGAAGTGGGACGTGACTTTACCTGGGTAGGCGGGAGAATAGGTATGCTGTGTACCTGATCATCTATTGAATTACCCATTTTATATAGGTTGTTGTTTCTCTTTCTGAACCAAATAGAAAGTTTGCAAGTCTGAGGTATCATTCGGCCCCCATACGCTGAACAAGACGGTTCTCACGTTTTACCTTCACGAAATATCCACTTGATCAGCTGTTTGAACTTCGTCTGTTGACTTGATTGAGTTCTAGCTTCGAGGAAAGCCGTCGAGAAAGCTGCACAATTTCTCCAGCAGCAACGAGAAAATACCTGAGGGGCTGTTGCTGTTTTGCTGAATCATTCCTTGTTTTCTTAAAGGTAAGTTCCTGTTGCAGGAGATTTTCTTGCCTATAACGTGTATTTCGAGACAACAGCAGAATTACGTAATTATTTCTACGGTATTTGTTACTGTAGTTTTGTGGGAGGCTATCGAGCACATTTTCAGGGTCAGTTCAACATTCATCTGGCACATTTCAATTTTTTCCTTAACATTCAACATTAGGAAAAATGGCTTGATGAAAACACTTGTAGGGACTTATCAATTTTTATGTAGGACGATCGTATTATCGTATCTTACATTAACCAAACTTTGAGTCACGAGTGTTATAAGAGTCACTAAACAAAAATGGGACAGGTAAAATTTTGTGTAGGGTAGTGGTTTTTATCTCCTATGGTACTTTTTTTCCCTTGGCTTGGATTTTTAGAGGCCCCAGAAAGCTGTGTTTCTTTGGTAACGCGCCCTATTTCTGCTTCCATCAAACTTTCTAATTTGAGAGCCGAAATTGTAAAGCCTTGGGCTATCCTTTGTAAATAGCACCTCACATGCTTACAGTTTTTGCCAAACAGTATCTGGAAGCTGGCCATTATCTTACCTACAGTGATGTCATTCGGTTTGAATTTGTCATGTGTTTTAATGGCGGGGAATTACCAATACCTTTTACTAAAATCCGACCCCGTTAGCCAAAATGTGAATAACCTATATAATAAGACGTAAACAGAGTGATTATTAAGTAGTTCACAGCTGTATTGTCACCTTTATGTTGAATTGAATGTCCCGGATGTCTGAAAAGTGCATTAACATTTCCGAACAGCTTTCGTATATTCACGAATCTGGACGGTATGGCTTGTTTTGTTGCAAACCTACATCCTGCACGCACAATTTTTCGTCTAGGCTAAATATGAATTGAATAGATCTCTGGTAATGGGGCGCATCTGTTTGCTCAGTAAAATGTTTTGAATGTGTTTACTTCTCTTTGGGCACTATTGAATAGTTTACACAGCTGCGTTACCTAGCACCATATTTTTGTTAATAGCTAACAAGTGGTTCACTCCCGGATTTTCGATGCATTTCGTGGAGAGAAATAGAAATTCGATATTGTTAGAATGGTGTTTGTAAATTCAGAAAATAGACCAAAAGATTATTGGTGTCTTTAAATAAATAATGTATGAATGCTTTTTGTTTGACGTTAGATAAAAAAAATAGAGAGAACATTTCAAATTATATCTTTCAATGACGTACAACAAAGCTGACGCTATATGTTTGTATTGGCATCCTGTACCTATACAGATAAATCCAGCGCTCCAGGACTTGGAAAATTTCGTGATATTCATAACCTTCGATCCGTGACTGCGTGAAAAAAGAAAGTTTCCTTTTAACAATTGTTTGAAAACACTTTGTGATAAAATCTTTCAATAAGGTCTTTTATATAACTCAGTCACTCTTCATCGCCTTTATCCAGGGTGAAACTTGTGTTGTCGGGTCTTTCATCCGTTGAAAGGATACCACAAAGATAATGCGTTAATTGTTTCAATTAGAAAGGAGAGATAGTCAATCTCGGTTTGCGGACAAATTTGTACGTACAGCCGTTCACGTTGTTCGTGGTGACTATCACGGTCGCGGTAGTAAATTCAGCGTTACATTCGTCGAAAATTAAATTTAGTTATCGAACAATGCCAGCGATTTAGAAATTAACCAAGCCAGGAAGCTTTCTATCGTTCGTCTAGCAGCTTTAGTGCTCTTACACAACATTTCCTTTTCCTTCATTAGAATTTAGAAATTTGGTTGAGAAACCATTTCCTTTACCAACACTTTGATACATATCGTGCATACTAATGCTGTCTCTGAAGAAAATCTAATTGGAAAATTGTCCCATGTTCTTTTTGTTCGACTCTTAAAATATACCTCTTGGTACGTTTCCAGGTGATCAGGTGTCAGTTAAGCTAATGAAGATGGTAAGATAGATGGTTCGCGTGGCTATTCGAAGATCGGGAGCTGACGTGCTGCATGTCACGTCGCACTGTTTTGGTTCCAAAGTTTAATGCCGATGAAAACTGCTGAGGTTTAACACGGATCCATCTCTAATGGGAAGTCGTGCGTATTCACGATTGCTTCTGCCAGGGCCACTCCGGGTCAGTACGCTCGTACCCATTATTCCGTGTTAGCATAACACTCGCATGTTGCTCGAATAGAAAACGTGTAATCTAGAGGTCATCTTGGGGCATCATTGGTCCCTTCGTTCAAGAGACGTTTTTGTAAATAATCCACTGGGAAGCCGTGGTGGTTGAGTACATCTCGTGATCTCTCTCGACCAACTTTTTTTTTTAAAAAAGTCGCAGCATCTTTTTTAAAACATTTCTTAATCTTGGAAAGCTCCACGATGAGGAGGAGGGCGTTTACATTTCTTCGCATCGGAGAAGTCGATAACACAACATGAAAATAAGGTCGTCTTTCGTCTTTTAGTCAATAGAGACTTTTAGTTCTTGGTCACCACGAGTGGCGAGAGTGGTCGTGCTTTATTCTGACAAGAAGAGATCCCTAGTTACCGTGCTTTCAGTGATTACTTGATTGTGTCTAACAATCTCGTGTCTCACGCAATTCCGATGATTGCGAGTCAAACGACAAAAATACAAAATACAAACGTGCCATTGGCGTGATTTACTTAAAATGATGACCAAGTAAGGTCTACTTCTGGATCTATTGGACTTTTTTCTTTCTCCTTATATAATTGGATATGATTGCATATTAATCGAATTTTGAATCATTGATCAAGGTAACTTATTTTTCCTTTTTGCTTTGCTTGTCACAGGTGCTTTAGAATGTGCCCGCTGTGGCCCTTGCATATTATCCTGCTCTACGTGCTGTGCGTGGCTCCGCTGTTGTTGATGGCTCAGCACATCCAAGTCGCTAAGCCGCAGCAACAACCCAAGCAGCTAAAAGTGGCCTTCGGACCGGAAATGAGCGAAAAGATCACCGAAGGCGAGACCAAGATGATTGAATTCCAGATTGCTAATATGGAGGATTTTGATGACAGAGGATCGCTGGAAGTTGAAGTGACAACTACCGATCCGCACATAGCCAGCGTCCAATACATGGGCGATTCCAAGGATTTCTCGCCCAATACCAATTGGACGGGTAGTTTCAATTTGACTGCCCGTTTTTTGGGCTACACTAAAGTCGTCGTCAGGCTGTGGGGAAACATTTCCATCGGCCGGGATGCTGGCAAAGATCTAATTGCGCAGTCGGAACCTGCCAAAGTGGCTGTCATTCGCGCTGCCAGAGCCATTGACAAAGCCTTCATCTACACCATAGCCATTTTGGTATCGGTTGCCTTTATCAACATGGGCTGCATGCTGGACTTGGAGATTGTCAAGGCAACGTTGAAGAAACCGATTGGACCGGCCATTGGTTTTTGTTGTCAATACATCTTTATGCCCTTGGTATATTTACTTTTTGACCTCTATACTGGATATTATTTCATCTGAATCGTTACCCAAGCGACTCACTCTTTCTGTTTGATGTATACAGTGTGCTTTCGGGTTGGCCAAACTCTTCTTAGCCAACAATGTTGCCCTCCAACTGGGCTTATTTGTCACCGGATGCAGCCCTGGAGGCGGAGGATCCAATTTGTGGACATACATCTTAGGTGGCAATCTCCATCTTAGCATCACCATGACGTTCCTTAGTACTCTGGCAGCCTTCGGTATGTGTTATATAAATTAATAAAGAACCCTTTAGTCATTATCGCTTTTCTTACAGCTATGATGCCCTTCTGGACCATGACGCTTGGTCGTTTAATTTTCGCCGAGGGCCATATCGTTGTGCCTTACCGCAATATCGCTACGCTAGCTGGTGGACTAGTGGTTCCTTTAATGGTAAATAGCTGATTCGAATACCTTCTGTTAGATTAGGAATTCGGTTTTAAAATCAAATATTTACTTTTTGAGCTGAAATTTTTGTAATCCGATAGTTTTTAATCCACGCCTACGAAAATTAACAATATGCTTGAAAATGTTCTTGTTAATACTTAAAAGAAACGTATTAAATATTTTTCTTGTCTCTTTTAGATTGGACTGGCGATTCGCCGCTTCTTTCCCAAGGTCGCAACTGTTTTGGCTAGAGCACTGAAGCCTCTTGCCGGACTTTTCATTTGTGTTATTGTCGGCTTTGGCGTTTATGCCAATTTATACATGCTTCAACTATTGGATGGCATGGTAAGCATTTCATATTATTTTAAAACAAATAGCGCCATGCTAATATAATCTAATGTCATTCTTTTGCAGGTCCTATTGTCTGCGACATGTTTGGTTCTCCTTGGCTACACTTTTGGCGGAATGGCAGCCGCTATAATGCGTCAGTCGTGGCCTGATGCCCTCACGATTGCAGTCGAGACGGGTATTCAAAATACTGGAATTGCAATCTTCATTTTACGTGTTACTCTGGAACAGCCCGAAGCAGACATCAACACAGTGGTCCCAGTTGCCGTTGCCATCATGACTCCGGTTCCGTTGTTTATACTTTGGGTGCTGCAAAAATGCGTGCTCTCACGTTTCGGATACTGTGTGGTTAAGAATCCGGAGGAGAAGATTGTTTGCCCGGTCGCGTGCATCGAAAACGGACTCGAGCCAAACAATAGTGCCAGTGTTGAGAAACTTCTCCCGAATAACAACGATATGCCCGTCAACGTCAAAGAGTTGACGGTCAAATAAGAATACGATCTTTTATAAAACCACAATTAAGATGAGGGAGGAACTTCGTAGATCAAAGTCGAACGGATTCTTGGTCATTTGTAATGATTAGATTAGGTGCGCAAAATAATTGTTTTACTTATTATTTTTTTTTTTGAAAGCCGTAAATTCCATCATTTGCGATTATACGCAGTTTGGCGATGAATCGTGATTCTTATAAGAAAAATTGTTAGATTTCAGTATTTGAACATTAACCATTTGAAAAAGAGATAGCACACCAATTTCGCTTTTACAGTACTTACTCATGTACCTTTATTGAAAGAAAAAAGTTTGTAAACACCATCATAATGAAACCGTTCGAGTCTTGTATGCGTTAAGTTCGGCAAAACAAGTTCTGCAATGATCCCTCTATAAAAAGTTAAGAACGCCGTCCCACATTTCTCGTTTCATTTTGGTGTCTGGGTCTCTTTTTGGGAGTTCAAATATAATTAGCCTTTGGCAACATGATATCTGTGTGTTGTTTCATTATTGATCAAACTTGATAATTAAAATTAAAGCTTTTGCCTTGCAAGATATGGTTTGATACACAGGTAACATGTATTCTTAGTGAGGAAAAGCAATGGGTTACACTGCATCTGAGAAAGTTAATAGTGTTAATCCAATGGAAGAAACAAGATTTCCAAATTCAAAAACTGAAGCATGAAGGCTATATCATTTATTCCTGAAAGAATGGCAGGAAAGAAAATTAGCAGCACACAAGACAATTAGGCGCTATGAATTCCCAATCTGAAAATATCATGTTGCAAAAAGAAAGTATCACTAATAGGTTTTAAAACAAATGTTTGGGAAAAAGAATGGGGTGGGTCATCATCTGTCTTCAGCTGTCCCAGAACATTGATTAAAATCCCTCCATCAAACATAGGTTGACAGTCAACTTTAGTGATGATGTGCTGAATCTTCTGGAAAGTTAAGCTCTAAAGCGTGGGATAAGTTTAGTTTCACAAAACCAATTGTTAATTGTAAACCAATCTTACATTGAATTTCTCCATAATGTTGTGAGCACCTTGGATCTGAATTCCTTCGAATGTCATGAGTGAAGTTTCAGCCTTAATCAATACACAAAATGTTAAATGCATTTTCCAACCAAATATAAACAATTTATATTTACATTGTAAAAGTTGATCAAGGTTCCAAAATTTCGCTCGTCGAATGTTGAATAGTACTGCTGAGCAAACGCTTGTCCAATAGCATCATACTGCGGATTTAAGGCCATTTGTGGAGAATCAAATGTGTTGTTTGAACACGAATTGCTGTCAAAAAATGACGCCCCAATAAACTCTGGATCGAAATCTTTCTACAGCCTTCACGAATCTTCGAACACCTCTAGCACAAACGTTGCGTGCGTGTATATTGGTCAAAGGCGAGAATTTTTTTGCTGTTGCAGCCGGAGCCGATCTGACTTTAACAAAGTTGTTGCCAAATCTACTACAACATGGCGGTCACACGTTTTCAATTTTTATCTACATTTTCAAGTAATAATAACCATCCACTGATCACTGTTTTATAAATTATGTACCGATTATTTTAACTTTGATATTCTGCTCATTTTTGTAGGGCAATTCAGTTCAATTAGCAATGCTCACATTGTTCAACCAAAGCTACGAATCGAAGAAATTCGTGGGAAACGTATTTCTATTTTTGATAAGGAATATAAAAGGCAACAGTCATTAATTCCGCGTTTGGAGAAAATTGAAGTGGCCTATGAAGGATTTGATAATGAAACAACAACTCTGGTCATGAACAAAGGGGTGTCCACCCCTTACAATTGTGCTCAACGTAAGTAACATTTGTTTAAAAATCGTGCCATGTCATATTTGTTTGGAAGCTATAATGCATATTACTCTGTAGATATAAGTGAACATGTCATGAAGAATTCTGTTGTTGCCGAAGTAAATGGAGAGATTTGGGACTTGCATCGTCCTATACCAAGTGACTGTACCCTTAAACTACTGAGCATGAAGCCAGAAGACCAACATCAAGCGTCACTAGTCAACAAAACATTCTGGAGAAGCTGCAGTTATCTTTTAGGTGCTGTTGTGGAAGGATCATTTCAAGATGACATTTCAGTTACTCTTCATAGTTTCCCACCAGCAAATGGTAATAATAATAAATTCAAGAAAATAATATTTATTGATGTTTTTTTTTATTCAGTAAGAAGTGGGAGTTTTGTTTATGATGTTCAACTAAGTCTAGATGACTGGGTTCCTTCTCTAGTAAGTGAGAAAGTAGCAAACATTTTTATTCTTTGTCAAATTAGTTTCAAATGGTTTGTTCTCATTTTTAGAACGATTTTCGACAAATTGCGGCTACCTTTCAGAAGTTCGTTCGGCAAAATCATACCTTCCAACGGTTGGATATTGATTCTTCCGTGGCGCTAAAAATGTTCGAAGATAATGCTTTTAAAGCCGATCAAATTCCTCACATAGCCACAAAATCGAGTTCGGGTAATACTGTTACCGTTTACAGATGTGGTAAGTGAATATGCATTGTAATTTCATGATGTTTACAGCTTGTTTTTCTTAACATCTTAATTAAACTATATATAGGTGATCACATTGATATCAGTCGAGGTCCCATGATTGCTTCGACCTCCTTAGTTGGTCGGTGTTCAATAGCAGCGGTTAGTATTAATTTCGTTACCGCATTAGATTCGCGAAAATCTGGAATATTAATAATATTGGGTTCTTCTGTCATATTAGGTTCACAGGCTAGATTCCAGAATTTACCGGTTTCAAGGAGTTGCCCTTCCCTCAGAAATCTATGTAAGAAGATAACACAGTAAACCATGACGGTCAAAATTAACTTACTCAATCTTTTACAGATCAATCATTTTGCATTTGGAATTCTTGAGACTCGTGCTAGAAAATTGGTAATTAAGAGATATTATTTGTAAACACATTGTATGAATTATACTATTTATTTATTCTATTTAATTGCAGAATCCTGCAAGAACTCCGGAGTTGAAATCCAATTGACTGGATAAGCTAACACATCTCGAAAGTGTGAAAGACACAATAGTTCGTGATTAATACACTGTATTTGTTCATTAATAAAAGCGTAAATAGCTAGTGTATCCAATGAACAAACGAGAGTCTGTGATGCCATTGGTTTTGATGAGTTCAACGTAAGTTTTCTTGTGAGCAAACACAATTTATTTATCAAAACCATTAAGTTCAGCAAACTACCTCACAGAAAGATCTTATTCAAAAGCCACTTTAGCAGATCCAAGGATCAAGATAAAATGTATAAAGATCGACTAGAAGACGGTCCAATCAAAAGTGTATGCTTATTTACCACTAGATTTCTAGGACTGTCCCGATGACGTCTATTTGTCTAACACAGTCGATATTCCTGGGATAGAAGTACACATTCAATTTACGTAATGTATTTATTATCCAAAATCCAAAGTTGAAATTTTTGCCGACAATGACATTAAAACATCAGTACATTACACGAGTAGCATATTTTAACAATTCATTCATATTCTTCCAAAATCTCTTTAAGATGCTCATTATCACGAGGTTTCTTGAAAGTCCGCTTTTTCGGCGCAGCTTTCCGTTTGAGCTTGCCAGGCATGACTTTGAGGCTTGTGTCCTGCATCGAACGAATACCTTGCTTCTCCAAATACTCTTCAATCTTATTGTCGTCGATTCCGTCAACAGCAACCGAGCGCCAAAGCTTTTGAAACTCGTCGTCAATCGGCATATGCGCAGTCTTATCATTGTAAAATAGTATTTTCTTTTTGTCAATCGGTCGGGTGATATAGACTATATCCTTTTCGAGTACCTGTAATACAAATTCCGTATAAATTTGTTCAAAGGGCGTGAAAGAAAGTGTAATACATACTTTCAAAACTTTTTCATGATTTGGTAAGGATTCTTGAATATCATCAAGAAGAATGCCTCCAAAGCCCTTTAAGTCAGTCTGTCTCAGAAGCTTTAATAAGCCTTTACGATCCCTTATCCTGTAAGGAGGTTTGAACATGTATCTGCCATCAGAAGTCACATCAATTTTGGGGTTGCTACCCAAAGCTTCAGTTCTCAACCACTTTTGAAGTGACACAAGTAAATGAGTTAAAACAAAAATTTAAACCACATATTTTGAACATATTATATCACCTGAGAAATTTTCATGCCAACATCAAGTTGATTAGTTTCATCAAGAATATCCTCCAAACTTAAAGCATGATCACCTCCATCTTGATGCAATGTCTTCAAATGCTTCACAATTTTCGCCAATACACCAAATTTGTATTGTGAGCTACCTGACATGTGTTTGTAGCTAAATAAAAGAAATGTTATGCCAGCACTGTAATAACGAAATATTAAATATTTTGTTCTACTTGGTGGCATCAATTCTGGGTGCCACAGCAGTGGATTTTGGAGGTGGTTTAGGTTTCTTTTTTGTCTCATCTTCAGTTGCTTCTTTTTTCTTTTTGTTCTCAACTCTGGAAGGCAAAAGCAATGATCTTTCTATGGCGTCTAACAATAATGTATAATTTTTTAATACTTACACTGGCGTAGCGAAAGCCTTTTTCCTGAAAGCCTCGCGTTCACGTAGCAATGCAGGATCCATCTTTTTATAATGCTTAGGCCTAAATATAGAATATTAAAAACGAATAAACTTTCTAAACTGTTAAAAAACTGATGGGATCTGGATCAAACAACAAAACGTAATCCCATTCTCAAGTAAAGCAGACGTCATAACAATCACATACAGCAATGCCACATCAATCAATCCACCTTTTCATTGTTCGTAATTCTAATTTTTTTTTTTTGCCGCACTTTGGCCTGCTTCTGCTGGGGACAACGTTGGAAAATTTTTTTTAAATGTTTATGGGGAAATCATTTAAATGTAATTGATAATGTCTTGGAATCTGGATATAATCTTTGAAAATTAAGTTTACTTGATAATAATTGATTAGTGATCATACACAATTTACGAATTGACAAGAATCCCTTTCAAAGTGCCCGTGGGTGAACTTGAGCTTATTGGGAAATCTGGGATTGCACACGATACACGAAGTCGTTATTTTGGGGGAATGTTTCGTGTTTGACTATTTGCTAGCTTAAAAAGTCAAGCCTTAATTTTCCTATAGCGTTCCTCTAATTTTTTGAGAATTAAAAAAAGTTCGAGTAGCTATTTAACGACGTATAAAAGTTAAATCAAAACTTTTAGTGCTTAGTTTCCACCAGGTGGCTCGAAAGCAGAATGACGGGCAATTGGGGCAAATGAGGCAAACGCGAATTGTGTTATCAATAAGAATAAGTTAGGATTCTTCTAGTTAATGTATTTGATGCATTACTTTGAAGTGAAGAATCTATTATCTAATTTCTCGATGATAACGCCAAGTGAATAAGCCTCGCGTTTCGATTTTCAGTTACAAGTGTTTTTCGTTTAAATTGGACCAGTGTGCCCAACTTTGTTTGATCCAACTTATTTCCATCATGAGTGAAAATGCAGAAAAAAAATTGCCAGACGATTTGCCGAATATCAATTTTATGTACAAGACCATGTGTATGTTGAAAAATGTGGATGTTTTTATTCATCATCAACTAATAAAGTTTGGTGTTTATTTTTAGTGGCTCGTGATCCTAGTAAAAGAAGAGTCAAACCAACTCCAACAGTTGAATTATTTCCACTGACAATAGAGTCAGAATCAGAAGACTCTGATTTCAAACTTGAAGAAGATGACTCTGATTCAGGATCTGGCTCATCATCCGATTCTATTGATGAATCAGAACCAGAAAGTAGTGAGGAACTATCTGAATCTGAACAGAACAGCACACATGTTAATGGATCATCAACAGCTCCATTATCAGAAGGTATAAATTTTGTTTTCACTAACCAAACCCGTTCTTATTTAACTCTTTACTATTTTCTTTTTTAGTAATAAAGAGTCCTGGTGTGAAGGTACAAGAACCTATTGCCCCATGTAAAGTTACAAATTATCAATTGGTAAATATATTCCCAGAAATTTGCGGTGAAGTTTTGAAACAATCTGTATTCTTTTTGTAGCCTCCAGAAATACCACAAGTAAGAGTTTGCTGCATTTGCCTGGGTACACACAGCTCAGATGTAAATGAAGTGGTAGAATGTGACTCATGTGGTATATTAGTACATGAAGGTTAGTGAGACATTGATTCTTTTTTGTTAGGACTATTTTAAAAATAGTATTTTTAAATGTACCTTTCCATACAATAGGGTGCTATGGTGTAACTGAAAGTGGAAGTGTGTCTAGTACTGCCTCTTCATGCTCAACAGAACCATGGTTTTGTGAACCTTGCCAAGGAAATGTTATAAATCCACCTTGCCAGATGTGTCCTAACCTAGGTAAATAATCAGTTGTGGATTTGTAAAACAAAACAAACCAACAGAAATCAATAACTTTTGGGGTTTTAGGTGGAGCACTCAAAGAGACAGATACTGGACTTTGGGTTCATCTAGTCTGTGCGTTGTATACACCGGGAATTGCGTTTGGTGAATTAGACAAGTTAACTCAGGTATGGCTATACTACTTTGCTTTGTTCTTTGCCAAATTTTTTGTCTGATTCAAATTATTTTTAAGGTCACCTTGTTTGAAATGCCTTATTCTCGATGGGGTGCCAAATCGTGCTCACTTTGTTCTGATCCTTGGTTAAGTAGAACTGGGGTCTGTATCGGGTGCGACGCCGGAATGTGCCGAACATTTTTTCACGTCACTTGGTAATTCCTAGATTTCGCTTTGATGGTTTCAATATAAATTCCGATTGTATTGATGGTTTTCATTACAGTGCCCAGCGAGACGGACTTCTTTCAGAGACGTTTCATGAAGAAACCGTTCAAGCAGATCCATTCTACGCAAACTGCAGACTACACACAGAAAAAAGCACAATCAAGTATCACGATTATGGTGCTATTCATATTCGTATAGCAACTAATATATATTATTAACTGTATTATAGGAGAAGAAAACAAAATTATTTGTCTCATCAGAGACATCTAGTTTGGTGGACCAACAAGAGAAACACTGGCCGTGATATGTTGACATCAGGACAAAGTGAAGATGTGTCCCTGCGTCGGATTCTCCGCAAATTGGGGCGTCAACGAGTCAAATTCCAAACAAAACATTGGCCTCGTGCAAGTTGGGGTATTTCTCAGTGTCTTGTCGCTTTGTTTTTGTAACTTCATTAACCAATTGTACCTTTAGTTCCAACTCAAAAAATGCCTCGTTTGCTAACCACCTGTGCGTCTGCCGTGAGAAGATTACGCGCTAAAGCTGTCCTTATGGCTGTCGATGTCGAAGCGGAAGAGGTACGCGAAGCTCAAGTATCAGCGTTGGCCGACCTTCCGAAGAAATGGCACATACCACCAGCTTTCTCTGTTGAATTTATCGCTTATGTCATCGATAGAGAACGCAGAATTGCTCAACTTAAGGAACAGGTTTGTTGCGGTTTTTTTTTCCCCAATTTCTCGATTCTTTTCCGTTATATTTACCTTGATCTTGACGATTAGACAACTTCCATGAAAGAGGAATCTCGGGAACTGGATGATAGTGAAAAGCAATGGCGATTGCGGTATGATTGCCTTATTGAGGAGCAGAATTTACTTAAAAATCGGGAAACGGCTTACCGAAATCAATTGAACACGTTACATCACATTCTGTCAGCTGTTTCTCCCAAGCGTGGCTTTAATCACCCCTCAAGTCCACGACGAGGTATTGAAGAAAGCACCTCTAGTGGGCGTCGTTCCGGTCGACCTTCGTCTCCTTCAAAAATTCGGCCGAATCGAGACAGCATCGAAAGTGTTCCATCTCAGACCGAAAACTCCAACCAGAGTTCGCAAGATTTCTGGGTGGCCGATATTCGAGGTATTGTTTGTTCATCCACAGAAATGTAATTAAAAATATTAATAATAGTAATGGTTATGACTAGCGGGGCCCTCAAATCGCTTTTCGAATATGGTACAAGAAGGCCAGAGTGGATCTTCCAGCACCAATGATGTGAGTCCACGAATGGTTCTTAAGCGAGTGATGAAATCTGCCTCGCCTTATTTAGTGCACAAACAGAAGAAAGCTAGAATGGAGGATACTAGTGAATCGCTGGCCGTATCCCTGAAATCTATTCCTTCGGGTTCTACACGATTCGATCAGTTGGATCATTCAGTTACGCCTGTTTCAACTAAAGCTGAACGTGTTGCTCAGTTGACGATCTCTCCGAACTACAGGACCAACGGTAACTCCTCCACGGCGTCTTCACAACACGCTGAAGTACCGAAACTCATGATAAAATTAAAACCTATCCTGCCCAAAGCCACGCAATCAGGATTTCCCTTCATCTTCACAAATTCGGATTCAGATCATTCACAACCGGTATTAGCGTGACATCC
The DNA here is from genome assembly GCF_021134715.1 of Daphnia pulex. NCBI lineage: Eukaryota > Metazoa > Arthropoda > Branchiopoda > Diplostraca > Daphniidae > Daphnia > Daphnia pulex. Next base: position 6,224,060 of record NC_060017.1, read on the forward strand.
TCGATATTCTTGTTTAATTCTTATGTTTCAATTACTTTGTCTAGGCCCGAAGCCGTAGCCCTTCCGCCACCCGTCCAGAACCAAGCTCTGTCACCGCGTTTGTAGAGAGTGCAATGCGGACCCCAGTAGTACCCATTGTTTGTTCAGCTTGCTCACGCAACGGAATCAAGTCAGACACCGTTAGGTAAGTCTAGCTGTCTTACCTCGTTATCTACAAATTGCTCGTTAGAAAGATTGATTCATAATTGTATGGTAATGATGTTTGTTTTGAAAGTTGCGACGAATGCCAGCGAGTGTTCCACTTTGGTTGCCTTGATCCACCTCTAAAAAAGACGCCTAAGCAGCGCGGTTATTCATGGCATTGCGCTGAATGCGACCCTTCGGTAAGGTTGCTGTCTTGTCTCTCATTAATTGCCTGTTATTGAAATGTCACTTTTTGTTAGGATCAAAGTGATTGAGTGCTTTCCAGAACAGGCCAATTCATCGCTTGTCAACATCTTACTTGTATTCTGATTTGATGTCGAACTATGCTAAACTAAAGAAAGTGAACTGTGTCACGGATGAAAGGAATTTGCACTCCGTTTAATGGATTTCACTGGGTTAAATACCAAGCGTACAGCAAATTTGTCGGAGAATGTTGATACTAGAAATCATACACTTAACTTATATGGCAAAACAAGGGTGTATTTCCCGATCACCTTGAAAGTCTGCTCAATGTCATCTTCACGTTTTTTTTTTTATGTATGGTTAATAGGTTAACAAGACGATTATTTAGTTTGTCTTAATCTTTTACCAATGTTAAGGAAACTTTTATCTCTGATTTTAACTTTACATTTAGGATACGAACTAATTTTTAGTTTAATCTTCGATTTACAATAATAGAATTGTTGGTATTCTCGACGTTTTAGCGTGCGGTTTACCAGCGTAGGCCTATCCTTGGTAATTCGACTACCGCGTGGGCATGATGGTCATCATGAATCGCCTTGATGTTATTCAGTTCAATGTCATGCTGCTCCTGTTCCTTACGTTGAATTTGCTGATCATGCTCAACCTTTGTAAGATCTAGAGCATTGGATTGATGGAGCTTCAAGAGAAGTTGAAAGATGCAAACTCCCAAAATGGCACCGATGTGTGGCCCCACGATAAAAATCCAAAACCAGTTGTAGTCCCTGAAGCTAAAATAGGATAACATCAATTTTAGTCAAAGAAAGTTATTTAATTCATTTAAGAAAGTTATTTAGTTGACAAGAGAAACCAGCTTACCTGAAAACTCCCGTTCCCCATCCTCCTAAGTACGATGTTATGCGAGGACCCAGATCTCGAGCCTTTTGGAGAAAGGTAAGTATTCAAATTACTTTTTTATTCTCTATGTTAATTAAAAGGAAATGCATCAAATTTTACCGGATTCAAAGCGTAGCCGCTGTTTGCTCCATATGAAATTCCAATAGCAAGTAACGCGAAACCAATAAATAGGGGCTGCAAGAAGGCAGGTATTTTCGAATATCTTTTATCCGTTGTTACGCAAATGACCAGCATGAAAATCATGGTAGCTAATATCTATGGAAAAATAATTAATACTTTTTTAATTTGAAACGGAATACCATTTTAAACAAGAACCTCTTCGACCAAACAGAGACCAGCCGACGAGTAAGGAGCCGGATAATTTGCAAAAATTGAAGCCGATCCTGGATTGAAAGGTACAATTTATTATAATTTATTCGTTAGTTTATTTTCTAAATGAAAAAACCTGGGTCAGACGAGTCTTTATGAATGCGGAATTCGCCATTCACTTTCCCTTGCATGATTGCCTCTGAAGAGATTCTAATTAGTTCTTAATTTTGAAAGGACCGATTTCGTATTTTGAAAGTACCGTAATAAACCCCTAAAACCGTTCCAGACGCAGTCAGAGCTCCTAGATATTGCGCGAACCAGTAAACGGGTAGTTTTTTCCATTCGAATCTACGAGTAATGGCCAGGGCCAGTGTGACTGCAGGATTTAAGTGGCCACCTTAAAACCACAAAAGAGGCATGCAAAGCATTTTTTTATCGAAATGTGAAAACCACTTAACTTGTCAAAAAAGTTTTTGATTGATTCCGTCATTTGAATAATTCATTCCAAACATGCGTAACTAAAGTGAAGGGACAATACCTGATACATTGGCCGAAATTAAAACGCCGAGAACACAGCCGAGAGCCCAACCCCAATTGATCGCGAAATAGTCACCTTTAATTGAATTTTAACATTTGTAATTGTTTGTTTGTTGTTTTAATTTAATTAGAACACAAATTTTAATTGAGATTGAAGAAAATTGAATAGTCACCTTTCTGGCCGTGAGTCAATTGGGCTTGCGCTACACTTCCGTTGCCAATAACCTTCAAAGCGAAAGTTTCCCAGTTTATTAAAATCACATTTAAATTAGAAAATAATTATGTCGATTGGATTTGAATTCACTTACAACCAAAACGTATGTTCCGACGAACTCAGCGAAAGCTGTGCGCACCATGAGCGGAATGGAAAACCTCGGACGCATTTTTAATCAGGGACACTGGATTAGCAACCGACAGTGTTACTCAGCTGAAGTCCAAACAGCGTCTGAAGTTGAAAGCCTGAAATGCAAATTATTAATATAAGATTGGTTCGCTCATAGAACAAGGAAAAGTCCATGACCAAAGATTCTGTTACTGACTGCCCATTGCCATTGACAATGCATATTGAAAAAAAAACAGACAACACGGATAGAAATGAGGAAAAACTGCCATCGGAAACGTAACGGGGTGAGTTTCTCCATTTGGTTGCATTCATTGATTTATTTAAAATTTGACCACCAGTTATAATGCATTTAAACTTGTCTTACTCTGATTGCAAATCCCAAGAAATCTGGAGAGAGTACCGAATGCATGGAACCTTCGGCTATTGGCTGTAGACTGTGTTTGAGAAAGTCTTTTCGAAACCTTATATGAATGTCCCACCGTTTTTTTTCAGGTGATTATTTTCAAATTTTGATCATTTGAAAATCATTTTGATCTTAAAAAATTCACCGCGTGTCCGTAGGGGTTCACCTTCGTGACTTGGCAGTAATCATAACAACAACAAACTCATCAATTCCTGACACCTCCAATTTGGCCACGAAATGCAATATATTGCTTTGTCACCAGGTCAGTGTTGAACGGAATAAATAATTCATTTCTAAGGCACCAGGGACGGTTTATTTTTGCATTTTAGAACAAAAAGGGAATTTAAAAAAAAAAAATCAAAGTATACAAATGGTTAGACCGGGCAGTATAAATCAGGAAGATCTTTTTTTAGGCTAATTAGACTTAAATAGACTTTTTTCGGTAGCTTTTTAAAATACTTTGAAAACAAAAACAAGAACTATGATAAATTTGCATGCAACTCAAGTAAAAACATATAGCACCGTAACATCCAATGGCGAAACAAGCTGCCAGTTTCATCATACAGAAACGAAGTAACATCGTGATCGGGTTAATAAATGATTTGATCATTATATGGCTCTGTTTTCAAGTTTGTTTGTGCTAGATAATTTCTTATGAGATTCCTTTCATCATCTCGTCCAGTATGCCACAAATTTCTTCAAAATGCGGCCGTCGTTCAGGTTCATATTCCCAGCAACGACGCATCAGTCGATACATTTCATCGGGAGTCCCTTCAGGTGCGGGCATTCGATAACCTTGAATGATTAAAAGTTTTCATTGTTGAAATCAGGTTTTTGTGCGTCGAGAGGACTCGAGAAACATGTATTTTGATTACCTGCACTAATCATTTGTCTAGATCTTGTGTTGGATAGACCGCTGTATGGCGTTCCGCCTCGAGAAAAGACTTCCCAGCAGAGAACCCCGAAACTCCAAACGTCGCACAGGGATGTATATTTCCCGTAATTCAGTGCTTCGGGAGCCGTCCACTTGATCGGAATCTGTTTCATTCCGTCCGAAACGATATACTCTTGCTCCTCGCGGGACATTCCAAAATCCGAGATTTTGACCACATTATTTTCACCTTTTAATCAAAAATAATGGGAAACCTTGTTAAGGAACGCTTAAGGCAATCAAAAGATTTAAAAAAAATATATAACTTACCGACAAGGCAATTGCGAACAGCTAAATCACGGTGGATACAATTACGTGATTCTAAGTAGGCCATGCCGGCGGCAACATCCACGCACATAGCCATCAATTGTTTGATGGTTAACTGAACATTTTTTTGACGCAAATAATTCAGCAAGGACCCCCCTGGCACCAATTCCATGACAATCATGATGGGTTGTTTTTGTACACAGATACCGATAAACCGCACGACATTCGGGTGTTCGTATTGTTTCAATATACGACCTTCTTGTAAAAATTTCTTTTTTTGTTCGTCAGGAAGTGTATGGCGGCACGTTTTAACGGCTGCCAAAACCCCAGTATGTCGCAATCGAGCCCGATAGACATCGCCAAAATTACCCTGTTGAATGTGTAAGTTACTTCAGGCTAAGATTTCGTTCAAATTTAAACACACACTTACACTTCCTATTTTCTCAACCAGTTCTACGTCGTCATTATTTAATTCCCAAGTCTCTCTAGGCACTGACCGCTTCAAAATAGCACCAGACTTTGTAGTAACTGGCAGTCCACACTCTTGCTGGTGGGCAATCAATTCCTCCACCGTAGGGAAAGCTGGACCTTCGAACCGATACAGGCCTTCAGCAGTTGTCTGGACGATGAAATGTTTGTGCCCGGCCCAAGCTACCGATAACACGACCTATGAGTAATCAAATTTGTTTTTTAAAAAACATGTTCTGAATGATGATTGTTTTATAAATCATAATACTTGGCGTTCTTCGTGACGTGTCGTTTCGCGAACCAGGAAGTCCCCATCGTTTACTAGCAACCGGACAACTTCCTCCTACGAAGTAAAAGTAACAAAGGTTCAAGTTCAGGCCAAAGTTGCGTCAGCAGATTACTTACCCTAGGGAGCACTCCGTGAAACCACTCCTTTTCTGATAATCCTGCGGCGATTTTGGCATTCTAAATCAACAAGATTTTAATCTCAATAAACAAATAATGGCGCAATATCAAAAGATATACTATTGACAGTGCTGAGGTGAAGGTTAATGCGATTTCATGCTACACTTACTGCTGATGGTGAAACAAATGGGGTAGGTGGAAGAGGAAGAGGGAATATGTCGGGATTCTGGCCATTTTCGAGAACAGGCGCCGCCTGAAGAGTAGTAAGCGAAACGGCGGTATTCTCTTCAGTTTCGGGCGTAATAACATTTTCCTGTGGAACAGGTTGAACACCCGTTGCCTCCTCGACTTTGGTTGCAGCTGATTCGTCTTGGACGTCTTGATTAGACTTTAATTGGCTACCGGGTGATGCTGGAGGTGTCATCGACTTGCGACTAAATGGCCGCTTCAAAATGTCCACCAACGACTGGCCTCTTCGTTTTCCCACCGACGTATTATTATTTCCCGTCGTCATCAGAGATGGCTGTATTTGTTCATGCACTTTGTTTTAGTCCATGCTCAAGCTAAATTTACATGCTAATACAAAAGATGGTGTATTAGTTACCGTATTGAGTTCGTCCAGGCTGGCCGATTGTGACACCGATTCGTTTACTAGGTGCAGCTCACATCCGGAAGGCACTTGCCCGGACAAGGCCGTCACGGCTTCACCAATCGTGTCCACTTGGCGCTGCCATTTTTGCTCTAGGCAACGAAATTCATCCACCTGTCTCCGACATCCTTCTATTTGGCGCCTGATATTTGATAAACTACAAAATCAACAAAACCGTTAAAATATGTTTAAATGTTAATTTTGTTTTATCAAGTACTTACTCCTTTCCCGAAGAATCGGCTTTTTTTAATACCGCGAATTCAGCTTCGATTTTTTGTAGTGCAGCAACCTTTAATGCCAATTCACTTTGCACGGAACTCAATCTCTGTTCCAGTAAACGCAACTTTTGTTTGAGCGCTTCCAATGTCAAATCATCAACGGCTACTCTGTCCGGCCTCAATGGATTGGAATGGTTATTATCCTGCAGGGCACTCAATTTAGCGTCGAAAATGGGAGGTTGAGCAGCAATTGGGGCTGATTTGTTCTTCTCAATAAACTCTTTAAATTCGTTTTCAGCAGTAATCTCTTCCACTCGCGATTGAAGCATTTTAAATAATAACTTAAACGGCTCTGAACTAAAGTCGGAATACTGCGATATCTCCTCGATGACTGTATGGCACTGATGTAATATATCTTCTTGGACAACCTGTTGAAACTCTAAAAGGCCTGTAAAATAAACAAAAGCGAATGTTATTAGAGCGACATCTTTGTAGGGCAACTGCAAAATGTTTTTTATTGTTGCGAATTATTTATACCTGGTAGAAGTACAGTGCGAAAGTCTCGTTCGTAATCAGCAGATTCGAGAAGATTAAGCACGTAGTCGTTGTGCGCAATATGAAGTCGTTTAACTGCACGTTGAAATTTTTCTTTTATCACTTCTTCCGATTTTTTACTAGATCCTTTACTCTTTGGGTTTAAGGTCAATTCTTCATATTTACTGTAGGCTGCTTTGTAACCATCAACTGATTTTTCATATTCAATTTTGGCTCTGTGGACAGAGTCTTGAAGAGATTGTGATTCAGTAATCAATCTATTATACTCTTCTTGGTAAAACTTGCGAGTATTTCTCTTATCATTTAAAAGGGCATTCAACTTTTCTAAAGTAACGTTTGAAAGATAATCTGCATTTTGCTTTAAAAGACTTGCAATTGTTTCAGAATTTTCTATTGCTGTGTGTACAGCCTGCGATAACAAACTTCCTGATAGCTCTTCACTTTTTTCAAATTTTGATGTAATCGATGTTAGAGAAACCAATGCACTGGCATAATCTCTGTCACATTTTATCCTAAGCACCAGCCATCGTTTGAGATTCTCAAGAAGTTTCAATTCTGCATCTTGCCGTTGCAACAATGCTTCATGGGAACTTTTACCTTGGAGGCTAGAAGAGAATCCCATCTAAACAAACAAAGGTAAGTATAATGTGTTAACAAAGAATTATTTTCAAAAAATTTACCTTTAATTTTTGAAAAATTCGGTTAGCTGCTCATTTCACTTAGAACTCCTCCGTCATGAGTTCCTTTCAGCATGGATGTTGAATTCAAAGGGTGATGGCTAAAGGAAATATGTCCGACACTTGATTAAAAATTCACGCCCGAAGCGATAGTTGGCTCTTCAATCAGGTGTGTTGGGTACACCTTTTACAAAACTTGGCTGCTGCTGCTGCAAGAGAGAGAGAGACTATATAAAACACTCCGGACGACAAACCTTTTTGGCTAGCGGCTTCGCAATAAAAACTTCCCCGATAAAATGCACACAACAGCTCTACATACGTAATCCCAACGCCCACAACTCACAACCAAAGAGAGATAAAAATGTGAATGTTGTGTGCTCACCTGCAATGATGACAACAAAACCCGCATCTGGGATTGGCCTGCCGTAAGCTATGTTTTTTTTTCCTGCTTTTTTTTATCTATGTAATTTCGCTGCCATCTATTAAGTTTCTCTTGAAGCTCGATTACAATGAATAAGTGACCGAAACCGGAGGTATCCAGAAGAAGAATGCTGACACTGTGTTACGTTTTTGCTTCCAGCAGCACAATGTCATCCACACTGGGGAAGGAGGATATGGGTAGTACCTGGATGATGACACGATCATACACCCAAGGTCTCTTATTGGTCCGTCTAAACGAACACCCACACAAGGGAATTTCCGTTATTTATCAAGCGTGAAAAATACTTCCGGCTGCAACAAAGTAGAATCCGGAATTTTGAAAAACAACATCCGTGATTTCCGGTAGTGCCAAAAACAGCAGCAGCGCTGTGAATGAACATGTATTTATAAACTGTATATTTGGTGCATTATACCTGACGCAACAGAGTGATCACCCCAACTCACAGTTCAGAGCAAAATAAAAATACCCTTTCTTGCTGCTGCAACATGCGTGCGAGCAGGAGAGATTTAATTATAGCTGACGGACCAGCGACGACGTGACTCGGAAGAAAAAGTTTTCTCGACAAGTTCTAGAAGTTTCATCGTCTAGCCTGAAGATTTGAACATGCACTACGGTTTAGAATTTCTTCTTCGGGAGTCGAGAGCCAAAATTATTTACCAGAGAGCTCGTGAGACAATAATAAAAACTGTCTACTCTGTTTGACGCTTGATTAGATAGCAGTTCTATAGGGGCACGAACGAGCCGTGACCTGCCGTGCGAATTTCACGCGAGTACACGCTCGTAACCAACACAAAATTGCGTAGAGTAAAAACAGAAAAATAGGTCAAAAACTTTCAGGTAAAAAGGTTAAGGCTTCAAAAGTATAATTGTATTCTTTCGAAAAAAGAAAAAGATGAAAAGGTCGATGGACGGGCAAATCGAGCGTGGAACGTATAGTTAGAAAATGAGACACGAATTGGTTTAATGGCGTTAAAGGCCTCATCATATCTTCACCGATGAAAGGCACACACACACACACAATGGCGATTGATTGACGCTATCATGTTACATGATTCAAGAAAAGAAAATTTAACGAGACAATTCTTTTCTACAGCACACCCGAATTACCGTTAAGAAGGCGACTTTTGGGGTTGGATCTTTTCCTAGACACAAAAAATGATGAACGTTTTTTCATTAAAAACAAGAGAAACAGAGATATTTTCTAAAAAACACAATCAAAGAGATTACACAAATACGAGACATTTGAAGATTCTCTCCGGTTCTGGTCGGAATGTCATTCTACAGTATGTACAATGGGAGAAAAAGGTAAGTTCCATTTGGAATCGAGTCCACAAAGGACAATGGCGACAGACTGGAATGAGTGGGCAATGATTGCAGAGAGATCCTCTGAATCCTTGGCATTTTTTAAATCATGGCTTCAACCAACACTATCAGTAATGATCTAACAAAGAATAAATGCTTTCATTATTATACTGCTAGAAAATATCCAAAATTGAATTAACCTTACCTTGATCATATCCGTTTCTCGATCCGTAGTTATTCTGGTGGTGAGCTGCTGACCGGGAGTATCCGTTGACGCTGGACAATTTTCCTACATCATACGTGTTGGATTGAACGCCAAATGTTGAAACATTGGTGGTTGTGGCTGTACTGGGTGTCGGCGAGTGGCCATGTAAATTGTTGCTTGTATGCCCATTGGCCGGCAACGGCATAGCACTTCGCTGACCGTGCCAATTCGAGTAGCTCGAATGAGCAGAAGGTGGCCGGTAGTCGAGATCGACGTTTGCTGAAACGGAGTAGACTGAATTCGGTCGGGAACTTTGGTAAAGCGGATTTGAATGACCAGCAGGATGCGGAGGCAGATGCGCTGGTGGCCGACTAGGAGGCGGCGGTCCAGAACGGCTGGGTAACCGATCACGGTTTACTGGCGGAGGTGGTGGGTAACCACCATTGGGATGAGATGACGGGAAATAGGCCGGCAAAGCTGGCATAGAATCGTTAGACGTTGACGATTCGTCCATTAACCTATTGACGGGATTGACGTAACGTTTCTTCCGGAGAGATTCTCGGCCGTTACTTCGCTGTGAGGTGAGAGTTCCATTTTGAACTTCTCTTGATAACGTCCCACTGCTGTAGCCTTCGTTAACCATGCCGACCGACACGGACGTTCCTGTGCTGTACCCAGCAGGGTTGGTGTTGGCACGATTTCTCTGGCTGCTCCGGGGATGACGCCCACTGCCTCTTCCGCTTCGCCGTTTAACTCGCCGAGGAGTCATTGGCCGATTAGGATCGTTGCTGTTGTTGATCGTCAACGTGTTCAATTGTTGGGCATTCAACTCCATGTCGTCCTCCAACGGCGAACTCCGGCCACGCGTGGAACTGTATTGAACTGAATACAGGGAGGTGGCTCTACTACGAGGCTTACGTTGAACATCTGTTAAAAAAAAAAAGATATATCATCTTGACGATTAGCAATTTGCAACTGCTAGATTGCAGGAATACATCTACTAGGATGTATGCAAGTGGTTTTGTGTGAAAGCTCTTTCAAAACTCGTAAAGAAGGTATTCAGAAATGTTTTCACGCATCATTCACTTTTTTCGTACTCTCAGTCTTGCCGACTTTTAATCATGAATTCATGGCATTCCAATTCCGTTGCGCAATATTCCTTTCTACCGGAAATTCCAACATATTTAGATACAAAAAAACTACTTACACATTTCTTCTTCAGTTGTGTACGTTCGTAAGATCAGCACTGCGCTCAAGAAAGCAATCGGCTAAAATATAGAAACATTTTTTCAAATTTAAGTTTTATGGTGAAAATTTTTAAAATAATATACCGCTAAAATCAACTGCACAGCAGCATGAATAACTTCGACGTAATAATAGTTGAGAAGGCAGCCGTCAACCCAATCGGGACGAGGTGGCCGGAGAACATCGGCCAATTGAACATTAATGTGTAGTGGTGTGGCCAATGATCCGTTGACGGTAAAATAAGGTCGGCATCCAATTCCATTAACTTCCCACCATGAAGCGGCACCCGTTCCGAGATTGAGCACATCACTATCCTGTACTCACAAGAGAAAATATTTAAATAAATGAGAGGAATTTGTATTTGATGAGGGTCGCACCTTATCTAGAACGCCAACATCGAGGTAGAAGCAGATGATAAAAAGGTTCCATGCTAACCACAAAAACAGCCACACAGCAAACTGAAATAAGGAAAAACAAAGTGATAAATATTAACCCCACAACAAAAGTAAAAAACTTGTGAGGTTTCTTACTGTAATGAGATAGCTTCTCCTGTACTGGTAACCACCAAAGAATCCAATTATGATGAAGATGATGTGAAGAAAGTTGGCTGCAATAGGCAACCACTGGTAGCCAAGCAGATCAAATACTTGTCTTTCTATTGTTGAGATCTGTGACATTTTTGAAAAAATAAAAAAAAAATAAATGAGTAACAAGTAAAATATTTTACGAGGGAAAAACATCTCTTGAAGTTTCTTTGTTTACATGATCATTTCATAAAACAAATTCATATGGATCTTTAACACAGGATGGGGAGATCAAGATTAATTGTTTTATGGTCGGACAATTTCCGGTCTAAAGGCCATGTCGACTGTGGGAAAGAGGAAAAAAATTCCGGGAGCTAAAAACCATTTTTGGCTTAATTACGCACTCAAATGAGAGACGATAGGCTACCAAAAGCCCTAAAGGCTTGGTCGCCTTGTTTTGGGGAAGAATTGACACCCCAGGGGCGTTTATTCTTATTTTGTTTTTCTTCTACTTTTCTGTTTGTCTACTGCAAAATACATTTGAAAGTGGTTTTGAAAAGTGGTCCACCCAGCCAGGCGTGTCAACAAAAGCCGTTTACAAAAAGAAATGTTGTAGGTGGCGCGTTAAGAGAAATTTTCGTATTTGACTCACCAACTGTAGAGTGCATATTGTGAATAGGAAAAGCCTCTGGTTGCAAGCCATGTTTTTTTCACTGAATTGATTTCCGACGTCGATCACAGCTAATAACGATTATCCGAAAAGGCACGTTCGAATTCAATTGAAATTGTCTGTTGTTCACGTTCGTCATCATCGTTGCACAGAAAACAATAAACTGAAAACTTGACAAACGGTGGCTTCCATTTCTCCCACTCTCGTCACGAAGGTTGCGTGTTAGACTCTGGATATGAGCTGTGTTAATCTCTTGGCATACCCCCACGACGCGTTCAAGTTCTTCAAGTGGGCGCAAGGGGTCCGGAAATCGTCTTGTCTTGTATTTTCACCGCTAGGTGTAGTCTTGAAGGTCGTTCACTGAAACGTAGTCTGCTCTCATGAATATTCTCTGTATGGACTGTAGCCTGGTGAGTTGGAAGTTTCCAAGTTCTACCATATCGGCATCTGTTACTAACTAAGCGGAATCAACGTGTAACGTGTTCGCTCGCTCAAGAGTTGAGCTTGGACGCAGTCCTCCGTCGCAAAGTCGTCAAACATAAATTCAGCAGAGGTCGTAGGAAATTTCAGCAATAACAACACATCATGTCTACCGATCCCAGTAAAAAACGCAAAGACAAGAAGAAGAAGAAAGGTAACGTTGTTTGTAGTTGTGTTTTAGTCGATATTATATGAAAGCCGGTGATTATCAAATGTTGCTTTGTGTCTTTACCGATTACTCTTCTCTGGATCATATCATTAACAATTTTCGGATAGATGACATAAAGAAACTTTTAAAAGATTTAAATCATACCAGACATATTTAAATAACTACGTTGGAAAATCACTTGACTCGGAACGGTGCGACGCCATTGAATTTTTGTTTAAATTTTCACTGCCTTAAACCCTTGTGGGATATTTCTGTCTAAAAATATCACGTCTACACGGGTGGGGGTGTTGTGTTTGGAACTAAGCCTAGCCAACTTCTTCTTTCGACATCTCAAAGTATTAGCATATGACATTGGAACTACGTCCTTTTTCGAAAAGCGTTTCGTCGTTTGTTGACATGGCTCGTGTGCGTAATTCTGCTTTTAATCGTATTGAATCATGTATGATTGTCATTCATAGCCATGTTAGAGGCTTTACAACAAGAAGAGTATCAAGAGGAACGGGCCCATGTCCAGCAATTGGAAGATGTCGATGAAGATTTCATTGTTTATCCTGCCGATGACTCAGGTGTCTGAAATGAGACTATATTAAATGTGTTTTTTTTTTTTTTGTCCCTGGGAATGCATTTCAAAAAACCTGTTGGATTGTTACTTGACCATCTGTTGCCGATATTGTATGTAGGCATGACTTAACATTCATTGCGATCCGTTAACGTTCCGCACGCGCATGGCAACTGCCTTTTTTATTATAAACGAAATGCCACATACTCTTTTCTTTTTTAATAACATTTTTTAATTTCAACAATTTGATTAGATGATACCGCCCCCCTATTGGAAGAGAGTGATGGAAGCGGAGCTTGCGCCAAAATTGTTTTTCTCGTCCTACTTTCCTCTCTGGGAATGGCCATTGGCGTGATATTTTTTGAAATGGGCGGCATGCAGACGTTGACTGGTCTAATGGACGTTGAATCGATCATTAATGCTCCTCCGGTCAAATATGATCCTCCAACTACTCCGGTGGATGTTGCAATTGATGACGATTTTGATCAAATTGATCCTTCTCCTATAGAGCCAGGTATTATTGTTTAATTTATTGATAGATTACACTTTAAGAATTCGTCATTTCTCCTACTAGAATCTTTAAAAGACGACAAAAGTGATGTGATAGCGGAAGCTGTTGAAGCCGTAAAAGACCTGCCGGTTGAGGTTATCGAAACTGTCACTGAAACTGTTGTTGTACCGGAGGTTGTCGTTAAGGAAATTGAGGAAGTAATAGTCGAAGAGCCGGTTGTAGAGGAGCCGGTAGTAGAGGCAGAAATTGTTGAACAGCAAACGGTAGAAACAGAAGCTGTCGAGCCAGTAGTTCAGCCAACAGAATCCGTTCCAGAACCCATTGAAGAACTGCCTGTTGAAACGGTCGCCGAGGCCGTTGAAGAAGCTATTGTTGTCAGCGAAAACTTTGAATCGCAATTGGAGGACGAACTGGCCGAAGTTCCACAAGGTATTATTGCATTGGCGTATGTTCTCAGTTGCAATAATTTTAATAATAAAATTATCTTGTACAATTTCAGAGTCCTTTACTATGCGAGCGGAAAGGGAAGCAGTCCAAGGAGCGGTCGATGAAGTTTGGGTCATGACAGTTAGATGCATCGAAGAATTGAGAGCCCTACAAGTAATGGCAAAATCATCACTAACCCACGCAGTTATTGATTCGATTAGTCAACGCCTGGAACCATTGAGAAGTCAGTTGGATGGCCTGGTGAAAAACACGTCCGACAGCGTTTTTGACGGCGCTTTGGAGCAGGCAGCTGAATTGGAGCGCAATCTTCGAGCCGTACTTGGAGAACTGGATGAGGCCCGGAACCAAGACGTAATAATGTATATCCAATTAGAATTATTGTGATAGTTTTTCACTGTGGTGTTTTTGGTTGTTGTTGCGTTTAGACCATATTGGCAGAAGAAGAGGCCGCCCGACAAGAACAACTAGCTGCCGAAGCAGCTGAAATTGTTAATGAAGAGCCGGAAGAAGTGATGGCTGAAGTCCAAGAGGAAGAGAAGGTGGAAATCAACGAAGAACCAATTCAGGGAGAAGTAGAAATTGAAGAACAAGAGGTAGAATCTCTGCATGAACCGGTAAATGAGGCTATTCCTGAACCCGTAGAAACCTTGACCGAGGTCGTGCATGAAACAGAAGTTGAAATTCTTCCGGAGCCGGAAATTGAGACTACTGCTGAATCCATTTTAGAAACCTTGCCCGAAACCCCCTCACACACAATAGTCGAGTCTATCCCTGATTCTGAGGAAAAAGCAGTAGAACTTATTCCCGAATCTACAGTAGATTCGTCAACGGAATCAGTTGTAGAAACCGAACCTGAATCACAGGTCGTAGTTATTGAAGATGTGATTGCCACGGAACCCAACACAGTAGTCGAATCCATCGCTGATTCTGAGGAAGAAGTAATAGAGCTTATTCCAGAATCTACAGTGGATTCGTCAACGGAATCAGTTGTAGAAACTGAACCTGAAGCACAGGTCGTAGTTACTGAGGATGTGATTGCTACGGAACCTGACACAGTAGTCGAATCCATCCCTGACTCTGTAGAAAACGTAGTTGAACTCATACCCGAACCTGCATTGGATTCGTCTACGGAATCAATTGTGGAAACTGAACCTGAATCACAGGTCGTAGTTGAAGATGTCATTGCCACACAACCCGATACAGTAGTCGAACCCATCCCTGACTCTGTAGACAACGTAGTAGAACTCATACCCGAACCTGCAGCGGATTCGTTAACGGACTCAGTTGTAGTAACCGAACCTGAAACTCTTCCTGAGCCACAGGTCGTAAGTTTTGAAGATGTGATTGCTGCGGAACCCGAACTTGAAGTCGCTGCACCGGAGATGGTTGAAGAGGAATCTCAAGCCGAAACAGTTCCAGGTAGTTGATTTATTTGACTAGTTTTTAAGTATTTAACAATTGTCAATCCTTTAAAATTCATTAATGGAACTGGTTGTTGCAGAAGCAGAGGTTAAAGAAGAAGTGATTGCTGAAGAGCCTGAAATTGAAGTCGCGCCAGAGATTTTCGAAGAGGTAGGTCAAGTGGAAGCCGATCAACCCATAGTAGAAGAAGCCACCAATGTGCCTGAAATTATTGAGGACTCTGTTGAAGAGCCAGAAGAAAACGTAGAACAAGAGCTTATTGAAAATGTGATAGAACCCGAGCTTGAAATAGCAACACCAGAGGTTTTCGAAGAAGAAGCCCAAGCCGATCAACCAACAGTTGATGTTGTGTTTAACGAAGTGGCAGAAGAAACTGTGCCTGAAACCGTCGAGTCTGCGGAAGAACAAATTATTGATGCCCCAGCACCAGAAGCTACACCAGAGTCGGATTACAGGTTCCTGTCGGAAGTAGAGGAAGAACAGGAGGTTGAAGAACCCCTCCAAGTAGCGACTGAAGCATTTGTCGTTGAGCCAGAAGTAGAACAAGTCGCCGTACCCGTAGCAGAATCTGTTAAAGATGCGCCATCGAGGATGCAAAATCTGGAGGAGGCCGATCGGCTTGTGGACCAGGTAAATTGAAAAAAAAAAAAAAAAAAAAAAAAAACATTAAAATATTTGGATAATATCAAAGTTAAAGTCGTAAGGCACTGCCCTTTTTCTTTTATCGAGTTGTCGAATGTCTCAGCTGCTCAAACGACAACTCGAAGTGAATATTAAATATCATTAAATGCATTTAATCTTCTATTCGCTAATTTCTGTAGGCTCCCCCAGCTGCATAAATATCTTCTATCTAAAAAAAAAAAAAATACTCCGAAAAACAAAAAAAAATCTGCCCCATTTTCTCCCCTGACTTTGATAGTGTCATGTTTGTAGAATTAATTTGGTCGTCGTAAGTGCCGATAATATCAAACAAATTTTTGACATTTTTTCTTGCCCTCCTTCTCATAATAGACAAAAACTGGTGTGGGTGTGAGGTTGTTTTGATGATGACGCTTGCAGACGAATGATCATTTACTTTTATGAGTTATTGGGGCTTATCTCTGTAAGGTTCGCGGTTTGTGTCTGAAATTAAACTCTGAGTTTTAAATGAAAAGAAGCGATATGTTGTCATTTCATCGTATGTTAGAATCCCTCCGCTGCTAACGTAGCACTTCTTTGTAGTAATCAATTCCTCTTTATCTTTTTGAATTTGATATTCTAGCGCATGAACTATTTAACCACTAATCATTTGTAAGAGCACGATAAAAACGAATCACGAAGTTAAAAAGTGTTTGTGCAACATTTAACAAAAAAAAGCATTAAGATAATACAGGAATGGCTTTTTTGGAAAGTGTTTGAAACATTGAACCTTGAACCTTTGTGTCCGTCCCTTATTGCCTTGAATCCAGTCGCCAGCCCAGGCATTAGCTCTGATGGAACAGATTTTGGAGAAGGATCCCCTCAATGCGCTGGGCCTTTACGGCCGAGCTAGGAGCCTGGACTCACTCGCCGAAGTGGAAAGATCTAATGCTCGCTTGGAGCAGTCCGTCTTCGCTTACAGGGCTGTCCTAGATCTTGAAGACCAAGTTGATGATCAGCTTTATTTGAAAGCTGCTTTGCGCTGCATCGACCGGATGCGATTTAGAGGTAATTATGATGCTTATTCAAAATTTTATGTAATTACTAATTATCTTTCTCATCTCCATAAAATAGGATTCCACGGCAAAGCCATCAGGATCCAGCAGAGACTCGTAGCCCGCTTCCCTAATGATATCCAATACCAGAATCAATTGGCTGTTGGTTTCCTTCTGACTAACCAACCCGAAGCCGCTCGAACAATTCTAGAAGGAGTGTTGGAGCGGTGGCCCAAGTCTGGTTTCGCTCAAGTTCATTTGGGCTTTATTCTGAAGACAACTTTCGAGGACTACGATGCCGGAGCTCGATGGATGATGGCAGGAATCGCATCTCGTGAAGAGGGAGTCATTGACGGCCGGTTTTACTCTCACCTGGGTGACGCCCTGACTCGATTAGGCAAACACCAAGAAGCCCAAAGGGTATTATTATTCATTTGTTAACATTTGTTTGAAATGCAAATTTATCTTTTAAATGTTCAGGTCTACCTCGATGGAGAAAAGGAAGGTGTCTTTCTTTCTCATCAACAACGTTCGCTTTACAATGTAGATCGCCTTACCGGCAAGCCCTGGTGGGACAAGGAGTCGACCACTTATGGGCATTTCTTTGATTTGTTGGAAGCTAACTGGCGACAAATTCGTAATGAAGGAGTCGCGTTATTGACGTTGGAAGCTCCTGAGGGTTTCGCAGATGAGTCGGAAAAATTACGAGATTCTGGAGACTGGAAACAATATGAACTATTCGCGCAAGGCAGAAAGAATGCTGCACACTGCACTAAAGTATTAATTTGCATAACTTGTAACAATGGAATTCCCGACAGATGCTAGAGACGTTCTTAATTATTTATAGGCTCCTGTAACGTGCACGCTGATTGAAAACTACCCACCTGCCCTTTGCAAACGGGGCCAAGTTAAGTTTAGCATAATGCACCCAGGCACTCACGTTTGGCCTCACACTGGTCCAACTAATTGCCGAATCCGAGCTCATTTAGGTCTAGTCGTTCCTGGTGGAGCTCAGCTTAGAGTGGGCAACACTACTGATACTTGGGAGGAGGGCAAGTTCATCATCTTCGATGACAGTTTCGAACATGAAGTCTGGCACAAAGGATCGTCTTATCGTTTGGTGCTCATCGTTGACCTGTGGCATCCCGAACTGACAGCTGAAGAATGGCGGTCTCTGGCTCCTATTTGAAACTCCAAAATTAATTTGATGTTCTCATTCCCCTCACAAAAAATGTGCCAATATCTTGCAGCTTATCTCCCACCTTTTCACATCACGTTTCTTCTTGTTTTCTGTGCTTTTTAGTGACATGTTATATTTTTTCAACAAAGTCCGTGTTTTTGTGCAATGCAAGTGCCTTATTTAGTTTAAGGACTGATGACAATATAGCATTTGGATACAAGTCAAAGATATCTTTGGTGAATCGTGATTCGTGGCTTTTTCTTCAAAGATTTAATTATGGAAATTCGAGATTTGTATTTCAGGGAATCCATTTTGATTTGATTCGTGACGTAATAACCATTTTTGCCACCCGTATAATCATGATGGCGCATTATTCCTGTGAAAGCGTCATCAGCGAAAGCCATCCAACCGCAATGAGAACACCATCCTATGATCCGTTGGAAGAGGATGACGTTTCTTGGAACCACTCTCTTAGTTCCCTTGTGCCGTTGTTTAATGCGTATATTCCTATTCGATTCGTGTCGGGATTTTCTCCACTGGTTTTCCAATGGATTTCCCCTTGTCGTACATGCACGTCGTGAACCAAAAGGGAATGGTGATGCTAGGGAACTATTTATGGGTACCTGTCGCTTTTTGGAACTAGTCAACCGAGTTACTTGAGGAAGATTCGTGCATGTGCGATCGGAAATCTCTATGCAGATATACGAGATGGACAGACTTAATGTACATAGAATGTATGTTTACGAAATTTTGTGAATTTGAATGAACTGTCATCTCGGAGTCGGAGAGTCTATCGACCAAAAAAAAAATCAATGATGACCTCCATTTCTTTGCAGGACGAAGTTTGCAATATAACGCCTGTAGCTTTGGATGAACATAGCTGTCAGCACAGGGAAGAACCGCAAGTTTGGCGTAAAGATTGACTTCTCGTTATTTTTAAAAACCCTTACCGCCCACCAGCTTTGGAAGACTCACCCCATCCTTTGTATTGCAAAATAAGACAAGATTGTGCTGAATCGATAAATAGTTATGCCTGTAAAGTTGGGGTACTCTTGAAACACGAATGAAACCTTTCCAAAACTAAAAACAAAACTTTATTTAAAAACTAAAGTATACTTTATACGAGACTTTTCACTTTTGGCAAAAGAAACCGTATTTGCGGGTGGTCTTCAGAATTAAACAAATATGATGTCTTTTGGTTGGCAAGCGAAGTATATTTTGAAGTTACCCTTAGTTGCGATACTTATTTTTAGTTCACACACAAAAATGATTTATTCGATTTCGTAAAATATATATACGTGCATAAACAAATTAACAAATTATCGTACAAATCTAAATATTTTAAAACATTTGTTTGGAACACAATTTGTAGATGGCGCTTTTTTTTGCGTACACAGAATAGCAGACGAAGCGATAGACGGTAGCACCTTGTGGAAAAAGAACACGTTTTGAAATTCAAGTGGAAATTAAGAACAAACTTTCTTGTTACCTCAACGACCAGTCGCTTTGGTAAATTGGAGTGCCTGTAAATTTTATATGACCTCTGAAATGGTAATAACATTCAGCAATGATTCAAATAAAATTTGATGTAATTCTTATTTGGAAACAGGATGAGACATCAAGTGAGCAAATGACACCAGTCGAGAGAGACACGAACGAAAGATTGGAAGTAGCAGAGATTTACAGAAACAAGCACAAAGGACGCAAATTTAAGAATCCTCGTACTGCTCATCGCAGTATTTTCTCCACTTGCATGGCGAGATGTGAAAATCAGCAACCGTTTTCTGGTCTTAAAACATCCAACACCACATTCCTTGATGAAATAGATAGAAGAGGGAACTGTGAGAATTGTGGGAGGTCAAGGAAATTCTTTTGTTACACATGTCATATACCTCTACCAGCAATTAAAGAGTTAGTTCCTTATATTCCAGTAAGTTTTTGAAAGATATTTCTAATACCACTGTTTCACAACTTGATTACCAACCTTTCGATTCATAGAGCCTCCCATGCCGTATAGATGTTATCAAACATCCAAATGAACATGACGGAAAAAGTACATCTATTCACGCTGCTGTAGTGGCCCCAGAAATGGTGAAAATTTTCACTTTCCCTAACTTCCCAGACTATAGTATTGAAGATGGGGTAAGTCACCATAATTTTTTCAACAAATAGTTCATAGTTAGTATATTTGGGAGTGTTTATCCAAAATCCAATATTTGGAATAGCTGTCTATTTATTCCAACTAGTTCTCTAATGAACTGTTTAATATTGGAAACATTTCAAAAATGTTGGAAAAAATCTGTAGACAGAGTAAAGGAATTTTTCCATTCAAAATTAGCTTGCAAAGGAGCTTTTAATAAGTCTAATAGGAGTAATGACCCTCCACATTCCTTTCATGTATACAAGGTGGTTCTAGTTTATCCCTGCGACGGAGCGGTTCCTATGACAACGATGACGACTAGCCGGGCGGCTGAGATCCAAAAAATGGTCTTTATCGATTCAACATGGGCTCAAGCCAAGCAGATTTACAAGGATTCACGTTTAAAAGGTAAAGTTGAATTCATTTCTACCGTGGCAGCAATACAACAAAATGCTGAAAACATTGAAGGGAAAGGTTTGCCAAAAAGCAAAAGAAAGTAAAATGAAGAATAAAACAGCAACATGGCCAGGCAGCCGCGTGGTATTGTCCACGCGTTCTAGAACATAATAATAGAGCGTGACAGGACGCTGCCGACCGCGAAACAAATTTCACCTTCACATCCCGAATGACAGCAGCGGGGAAATGACTCAAAGTAAAAAGAAACAAAAATCGAAGTTTAATCAATTTAATCATCATAAATTGTCTGCAACCTCGTAAATTTTTGCCAATTTTATTTAATGGGATCTTAGGCGGGAAATCGACAAGGTGTAGAAACGATTATTTTTGTCGTCGCCGTGTGTCTTTTTTCCCACCTGAGATAACAGATGTGTCTCAGAGACTAGTGAATACTTCACGATAATAAAAAGTTCTCTTTTCTTATTTTATTTTTATTTGTTTACGCAGCGCTTCCATGTGTCGTTTTACGGACGCGGAAGTCTCTTTTCTGGCGGTATCAACTGGGCAAACCAGACAGTTACTTGGCCACAATCGAAGCTATCTACGACGCTGTTGTTAGTCTGGACGAGCGCCGGCGTGGACCGGATTCTGATGGAGCGAGCAGTTACGATGGGAGCTACGATAATTTGCTCTTCTTTTTCCGCTATTTTTATGAGAAAATGGAAGATTTGTACTTTCACAAATCACCAGCTGTCTGACATGTGGAATCTATATCGGTTGTGAACCAGGACATTATCGATCCATTACATGGTCCGAATTCAAAGTCTGTCTGTCTGTGATTAAAATGGTGTACCATTCACGTCTTCATCAGTCGAAAGTATTTCTGATAAGGCATGGGTTTCGTACTCTGGCATTTGAGTCAAAAATGGACAACCACTCGCAATCTATTACTCGTTTCTAGGCTTCCATTCTATATTTTTAGTTTACCCGGCTGATTGTGGGCGATTCATTGCAGCGCGTGTTGACGACGTGCGGGTCTCGTGGGCGAATGAAACTATCGAAAAGAACAGCCAATCCCTGGTCCAGGAGGATAAATCTCTTTAAGCTGATGCAATATGCTCTACAAATTTTCTGCTCGGCAACATCAGACGAGGAAGGAGCGAGCACGATCGCACTTTGATCCGAGGCCCCCCTGCTGTGCATGCAACACACATCCGAGAGCAATGTCTAAGAGAGATCTACTTAGACCACGAACCATCTGATCAGCAGGTAAATAGTTTTAGTTTTCTCTTTCCCCCTTATTTACATAGTACAAGGAGTGGATGATAAAGCGAAAATGTTAGTCTTTGCCAGGCAAAACTCATTGAGGCACTCGGAGTATTTCAAAGGGATGTCCAACGATGGTTCAACCGTGTCCCTTAACTAGTGGATTATAGGAGTGAGGCAAACGGGACAACTTCTTTTACTGCCTTTATTCTCGTTCCACTACTCATCCCGAGTAAAACAAGTTTTCTCCGCCCATCTTTTATTTGGTTTGTACTTCACTCTCTCCCCCGCCCTCTCCTCCTCTTGTGTCCTGGGGTGTTGTCGTAAAGGTCGCTGTTCGTCGACGACGACGACGTCGCAATGGCGGCAGAGTCTAGCGATGACGTTGTTGAGGGGGGGGGTATATAAACCGCCGTCCGGTTACACATCTCGTCACAAAATCCAGATCTCAGAGTGCTTACTTACCAGCTCTTTTATCCCCTCTTATAAAACATCACAGGGTATTTATTTGTCGTCCCATCTACACGCCCAGCCTCTTCTGTCTCCTGGTTGTTTAAAAATCCACTCAGCACATCCCCTTCTACACCAATTGATCTTCAAGTTTCGTTGTAGGTAAGTTCTGATTTCTTTTTCCATTATTGAATTGATTTAAGTATTAAGTTATGTACAGATCTAAATTTCATCAATGTAATTAGATCACGTTGGTTAGTTAGTGGGTCTTTTTCTAAGAATTTATTGTTAATGAAATGAAATAGGCCTATCCGCCGGGGATTAAATGAGATTTCAGATAGATTGGATGGTAATTCCGAAAGTACGCACCGATAAATAAATAATTTGCTACGGTTGGTTAGATCAGACAAAGCGTAGTCTGATTGGAAACCAAATTATTCGGTCCAAGGAACAGTATTAAATGTGCGGAATCAATGCGATTAGAATAGTTTGGGCATCGTACTTTCCCGCTGCTGTAGAGGATTGTGTCATCAAGTACGATCTAATGATCAAACAGGATCCTCAGGCATGAAGTTTGACGTTTTCTTATTATGTACCCGTCTCATATACATAACTTGTCGTTTGAGTTCCATTTTGAGTTTGACTGGACGTGTCACAAGAGCCAGTGGCGTAAACGTAGCGCTGCAGGACTCGACCGAAAAGTTGATCCGCCGCATCCATATGTTACCGTGTCCCATCTCATCTTTCAGCTCCATCATTATAAAGGCAGATCCGACCTCGTTATCGTTATGACTCCTAATAGGATTCATCCCTCATTTCTCTTTGTCATTGTGTTTTGCGTGCCTGTTTCTCTTCAAATTGACCTTGTGACGTCACCCGTTGTAAGTAATGGTTTTATTTTTGACAAAAATGCTTTTTTGAATGTCAAATTGATAAACAAAGAGGTAACCGTTCCAACTGGCTGCAAGGACAGATAGCAACCGTATTAAACTTGCCTTAGGCCCTTTTTTCAATTTGATTATGTGTACCGAGTGACTACGCCGTTGTTCAAATATTAATTCCTCTCTTGTTTGCATCTGATCCCAGCAAACATGATCCGATCCATCCCGCTCCCGAGTTACTAAAACCAATTTTTCTAAAAGCTCGCGCTCCTTTACTATTCATCCCTTCTGACTTTTACAAGTATAAATAACATCCCGTGGGTGGAAAGTCTCGAATTCACGTCATATTTTCATCCTCCATTTTTCTTGGTTCCATCACTTCCCAGTGCGGTCCCGAAATCACATCTGTTTCAGCCCAATAGGACGTAAGCGTAGGGCTATTTTCACCACTAAATAATGCAACGCGGGTTGCACCTACTCTCACGCGGTTTACATCTCGTGCTAGACATGTCATTCTTCCCCCAAATGAATCAGTTGTTATTTATTATCGAAGACAAATTTCGTTGTCGGTGTTGATGTAAAGAAATGAGCCCCACACCACTGTGTTAAGTAATGCATCCGGACGTATCGGGCGCTGGCTGGGCTCCGCTTTCCGCCATCGGCTTACATTACCGCACTACTTTCTCTTTCTTAATCGCCCCCTCCTTCTCGATGTATTTGTTTGTATTAGTGTGCCAAGACACGATATATATACACACACAGATACATTCGTTTGGGAGATAGGAGAATGTACTACTACACTACTACTATCTCTTTTCTGCAGAGAAAAGCAAAATACAGAAATTGATTGAGAGACGAGAACTATGTCGCTGACGAAAGACGGAGGAAATGTGTACGCATATGCAAAGCGTGTTCGACATGTCCATGACCCTGCGACCTGGGTGATTAGGATCCACTCAAAGCGGTCAGTGCACCTCCCATCGATAGCTATTTCATCTTCAATGGAAGGAGGAATAAAAAAAAATAGAAACCACCGCTTTTTTTGTCGCCTCCATTTGTTTAACCTCCAGCATTTGCTTATAAGTATCGACCAACTGTGAGGTTATCATTTACCAAGGATCGTCAATCCCCCTCTCACACACACATGTCTCAGTAATGGAAGAAAGAGCCAAGTCATACATAAAATTGATAAACGAAAAGCAGCTTAACGTGTGTCTGCTTTATCGACAATAATGGACTAGACGGGATATGTCAGGGCTAAACCATCGAGTAGATAGAGTCGGTGATGAGTAGTATTGATTGCTTATTTTTTTGTGTTATCCCCTATAATTTATTATCTCTCTGTCTTCGCCCACTCGACTGATATCGGAACAATCGTATATTATTTAATGGTGGCTAAAACGAGGTGTTACGGTTTGTCTCGTTGTTACGCTTTGACTTTGTAAATAATTGATGATGCAACGGAAACCATTGAAAGTTTTTATTATGACAGCATAGCCTCAATCGATTTTGAGGTCAACGGAATTTCAAGGCCTTCTGTGTCTGTATATAAGCTTGTATATGTGTATATACATACATGGGGCGTCTGGTGCGCTGAAGAGTCGCTTTTTTTTTCTCCCCTTATCGGCTTTTATTTTGTTTACATTTTTACGTTCATCGCGATATTTAGACGTTACTGCAGAACGCGTCAAAGACTCCCAGTCGCTTTCCGTGATTCCGCCCACCCGATTCTCGGTATGAAACAAATTTTGATTGCTCAATATTTCTGGTACTACTCGAAAAAGGGAAGCGTAGTAAAGTAGCTCGTAGTAGTAGTAGTTTCCTCCTTCTTATTTGTTTTTATATCTCGTCGTGCGTGCGTGTTTCTTGTTATTGGTTTTTTTGAAGTTTCGACATTTGCTAGGGATTGTTGTAGACAGGAGCGCTACCACTAATTAATTGGTTACCCAACAAACTAATTGAAATGTTGCTCCATGCATCGAACAGCGCTTTGGACTATTTTTACACGCAAATGACGTAAACTTTGGTGTTCGTCGAAAGTAAAGCTGTTGGAGGGGGGACAGCTTAGAAATCCTGACAATCGTTTTCTCGCTAAAAGTAAATGTCTGTAGTTCTAGGTGGTTGCTTTTAGCGATTTCGTTAAAAAAGTAACTGTAGTAATTATCAAGGATTTACTGTGTCACTGGCAGTCTCTTGAGAGAAATGAGGAAAAAACAAGGCAGCAGGAGAGAGAAACAAACAAAATGGGCGGGTGGTGGTGGTAGTGGGTTGTCGGTTGCGGCGGCTTCAATGATCAATCGAGAGCGCGCGAATATAAAAAGAGCGGCGGACTCGTCTCTCGGCTGCCAGTTGTTCGCGGACTCTTCCCGCTAGTGCGTTTCTAAGCCGTTTTCTTTTTCCCTCTCTTTTCTTTCCGGATTGAACTTGTTTTTCGAAGAGAGAAAAAAAAGAAGCGACTTTTGCTTCGGAACGGATTGGCGGGGGTTCCTTTTTCCTTAAAGTCTTCTTCTTCTTCCTTTCATAACACTTCATCGCACACCGGCGATTGCGTGTCTCTTGTGTGACCTATTGTTCGTTCTGCGCTTCTTTGATGCTCTCTGTGACGTAAAACGCGCACGTTCTCGTTAAACCGATACTCTTAAATTCTTAAATTAAAGTGCTATTGTGCTAAGTGTCCTCGATCGTCGATTGTCTGTTGACTTCGTCTCTTTATTCAAGCAATTGTCGTCATACTACGGGTAACAAACAGGTAAAAAGCCATTACGATTCGTTTGGCACCTTCGGCTTGATCTATTTTCGTAATGTCTGTTACTTAATGGGGGCAAAAGAATCGACGAGTGCAATCACGTGATCTGATTAGCGTAATAGGAAATGTTGTTGCGGAACTGCGCGGCTAATAGGCTAACGGGAAAACTGTTGTACTATCAGTTAGGGCAAGCCGTTCAAGTGCAGAAGTTTCTTTTGCGTCTGATTGTTCAATCCAATTTTTCAAGTTTACCGTTAAGTTCAACTTAAACACAATTCAATATCCTTATTTCCGTTTAGGGAGATAGCCTTACGTGCGCCAGGCATAGGCTAATGTAATCTTTCGAAATAATTGCGAGGACGTCACGAGCGGTCGCGACGTCATTGATGGTGCGATTTCAAGTCGGCGAATGCGATACGACCACCGCTGGTCTATCAGAAACCTCTTCAACCTTCTTATCCCGAGAAAAAAAAAAAAAAAAACCTCATCGTCGGCCATTTTTAGATTGGTGTGGCGTGAGTGAGCGTATGTTTATGTCGGGCAGCCGTCTAGAGCAGAAATGTCGATCTAATCAAAACAACAACAAAACTTCCGTAGGCAGACATACGAGTTGGCATCAAATGCCAACATCTGATTTTTATTTTTTACTTGTGATATCTTTTGGCCATTTCCGTCATTCCGTGGATCAACCATCAAACAATGGCCAGCTTTTGGCCCAGACCGCGATACCAAGGTTGATATATTACCAACGGCGGTCGTTTACTATTGTTAGTTCGCGTCTGGGCATAATCAATGATTCGCTAGACTTGGTGGAATTGATAGTTATTTCGGGAACGCGAAGATTCGGCACGAGCTCGTTGAAATTCCATTTTTATTCATCCCAGCGCTATTTTGAGATGAGAGAAAAGAAATCGTAATAAATCTTCATTCAAAGTCGACATGTTAGACATTTCGTAGTCTGTGTCATTTCCGTTCTGGTTAGGTTCGCGATTCATGTGCCTTGCAAGTTTTTAATATGAGACGATCGAATCAGAAAAAAGAAGAAAGAAAGAAAATGAAGTAGTTAGTTTTTTGCTGATACAATCAAGGCCGGAGTTGGCATCTGTGTAACCGGATGAGACAAATGATGTTTATTTGTATTTTCATTTTTGTTTTATCCAATTTTTTTTTTCGTAGATTTTTTATCAACAACGGCGCGTCTATTATCAATGCGGTGGCACGTGGCCACACTCGCCGCCGTCTGGCTTATTATTATGGGTTGGTGCGGTAGCGCAGTGATGGGGCAGCCCATCGCCGGATCGATGGATCAGCCGCATCCGCCACATCATCCTCCAGCCGGACAGACCATTCCTGAAATGTGGGCTCTGATGGATCCCGCGGACGGGCCCCCCGACACAATTCGAGATGGCGATGATTTAAATGGTGACCTTTATTATTTCCCTGCCGTTCCAATCATGAAGAGACAACAAAGTTTAGACGACGATTCCGGCTGGATATCCCAGGTAAATTGATTTTTCTTTTTCCCTTTTTTTCTTTTTTCAATTTTATTCTTTTTCTTGTTCATGATCCGTATTTAAGTTTGTAGTTAATTCCATTGCCCGCATTGATTTTTAGCATGTAAAAATACCCGAGAATGTTTGTGATTGATGTTTGATGTTGAACCCCTTATTCGATAAATTAAAAGGATCGTTCGAAACGCCAGAGCCAATCACACAGCGGCTCGTCCGGAAATCATCACTCGCAGTTATCCATCATTAGTCCGATTGAAGCTTTACGCAGTCGGCTCCGATTGGAGATGCTTCGCCGTCAATATGGCAACCAAATCAAACAGAACCAGGACAAGCTCGAAAGGGTCGGCAAACGCCGTAAGAGGAGCAACCAATCTTCTCCTATCGCCGTTGATGGGTAAGATATCTACGTTATACCTCTTGACATTTGTTGGAGAGGCCACCATTTTAATTTGAGAGGTTAGAGCCTATCATAATTCAATTTTTGCATGTTTGGCAGATCGGATGAGAAACGGATGAGCCAGCCGTCGGTAGCACCAGCAGCGATCAAAGCACCATAACATCTCTTGACCGGAACGGGCCAAGAGCTAACACAAACACACACCACGAGGTCAGTTTAGAATTCGATTAGATGTTAAAGAGAGAAAAACTTTTATTTTATAGCGGAAAGAAAATGAAAAAAAGAAATAAAATTTTCCAATTGGCAAAGTTTGAGCTGGAGATTAAATTTCCGTTTCCGTTTTTTTTCTTTCTTTATTGATTTCAGATTTAGTACCTAGGAGACACACGGCAAGACTGGTAACCACTACAAAGAAACAGAGGGAACGCGACAAAACATTTATACATACAAGGATCAAGGAATGAGGTTTTAATTGACGAGGATGATCTTATATTTCTCCCAAAATCCCTTTACTTTCCCCAGACCCTTGATATTTGTTCTTGTTTTTAATTATAATATTGCACTGTGCCCCCTCTCCGGAAACAACGTCTTAAAATTGACACACAGCCCTCCCTTATTCTCCCATTATATATATATTGTAACGACACATTTAATTGAATATGCGCGCCCACTCTCCTTGTGAAGAGAGATTTGAAAAGACGACAAAAAAAAACAAGAAATCCACCGACAGATTTATTACTTATATAATATTGTAAGCCTCCGTCATTGTTGCTAACATAAAAAAAAAATACGATATATGTTATCCCTCTTTGTGCTGAATCAGTATTTCACCCACACCGTAATTAAATGCTTTTCCTTTCGGTGTCTCTTTATCCTACGATAGTACATGTTTAAAATTCACAATCGATATTTATTTTTGGATTGTTATGGTTTGCTTTTTATTGATTAAAAGCGAAACAAAAGAAAAGAAGAGATGAACGGGATTCGTCTTCGTACTACGACGATACGCGCAACGAGAATTTTGCACTTTCAATCCCGCTATAAAGTCATATAAATTGGTGTGATAACGAATGAAATTTTATTCAAACCCACGAACTTCTTCTCTCTCAAGTAGTTGGAGATTCTAGCTGTATCCCGGGATAAGCAAATTTTTGTGTTGCCCTTTAGAACCTGGTCAGCGGTCACATTTCGTCTGATGCTCCGTTTATTCTCTTTCTTCCGTTTGAATTCGCAATAGCCTGAAACCTTTTACCCACCGTTTATGGCTTCTATGGCAGCGTATTATTGTAAAAGTTTTTATTTATTTTTTCAAACTCTATGAAGAATTCCGAGAACGCCAATCGAGATCGATAAAAGTGATAGCTTGGGAATAGATTGGGATTTCAACGACCACATCAAAAATGGTTTTTAAAGTAGGATACATTTAAAGGAAATCAACACTATTTTTCTATTTAAAACAAAAACAGTTTAGTCAAGTAGAACTTGCCGCGCAGCAAGGGATCTGGTTATAATTCGTCACTATAATATACATGCCGAAGGCCAAGCCTGACTGAGTTGACTGAGTGGACTGAGATATTTTATAGTTTCAACTTCTGCCGCTACGTGGTCAGGCGAGTTCACTGGCCTTTTTTGTAGCCTTCTTGTTAGAAGTTGAATAACACCTTCAGTAAATCAGCAGTTCGGTAAAGTTCATCGTGAAGAAATCAAAAAAACAATCGTAAGGTACGGTACGTGAAATTTAACGTTTATTATTTAAAAGTAGATGCTTTCACATATTTACTTCCATTCGACACGCAATCAAAAAAATTTAAAAAAAAAGAAATCACATTCAATTTCTTGTCAAAATCTTTAAAATTTTAACACGTTCGACACCATGCACTTCAGATTCTATCGTATTTCTTATTTCATTGCAGAAAAGGGCTGGAATGAAACGAAACCGAGTGCGAGTAGAGAAGATCTTAGATACTGTTCATCGAAGTATTGTTTTGGGTTGTGTTGGCTTGACTGTGTATGGTTTCTACCTCGCAGGTCTCCGATTCCATAGATTCTATACTGTCCTGAAACCAGCAGGAGAGGAGAGAAAACGTCTCAAGGAACTGGAACTACTCTCTGAGGGCCAAGATAAATCAGCCGACAGCCAAGAGTTTTTTCTCCCTGAAATACCAAAATTAGACAAAGAAAAGTTTTAGAAAAAAGAAAAATATGGCCTCTGTATGTAACATGTTATTTAAAAGGTCTTTTACATCAAAGTCTGTGCCAGAAGCTCTTTGGAAACTGGGAAGACTCAATCATATCGCCATAGCAACTCCTGATTTAGCTAAATCTGCCTCACTATACAAAAACATCTTGGGAGCTGATATATCAGAACCCCAACATCTTCCTAATCATGGAGTCACAACTGTATTCGTCAACTTGGGAAACACTAAACTAGAGCTCCTTCATCCTTTAGGAGAAAAATCACCAATTCAGGTTTATACTGTTTACAGTTAGTTTTTTCAATTGAAATATTAAATAATGTGTTCTGTAACAGGGTTTTCTGGACAAAAACAAGTCTGGAGGTCTTCATCATATCTGCATTGAAGTTGACAATATTCACAACGCTATGAAAGAGTTAAAAGCTAAAGGTATCCGCTGTCTGACGGATGAACCTCGAATTGGAGCCCATGAAAAGCCTGTTGTATTTCTTCATCCTAAAGACTGTGCCGGAGTTCTTGTCGAATTGGAACAATCGTAGGATACATCTTCTAGTTTACAAGTAACGATATTTTCATTGCTGGTAATTTGTTATGTAATTGAGCGATTGGAGCAATTTATGTTTCATCCCAAGTTGTAGAGTATAAATGGAATTAAGGTAACCTCTTTATTGATGCAGTTCATATCTTCACAACTAGGGAAATGCGGTGAAAAAAGACCTATTTTGAATTAAGAGAACGATCACCATTTGTATTTCGCATTTCTGTACACAAGACGTGAACGGACAAACGCAGGTTGGCGACGCAACACGTACAAGGTTATACAAAGAACATCGGAAGAATCCATGGACAAACTTATTGGTTTCATATAGGATTCGCATTTTAAAAAAAGCGTCTAGTCTCCCCAAGTGACTGTATTGCGTTAATGGCAATCAGTCCACCCGAGTCGACTTCTATTTTGACTTGGAAAATATCCATTACGTGTTAACATGAACAACTGAACATCCACCAAGTGACACACAGCGCTTAACAGTATTTAAATGAAGACAGAATAGATACAGGTAGAGAGAGTGATAAATATGTTAGGTGAATTCCCCTGGTCCATTTCAGCGAACCAATCAATCAACTTCTTTTCTTCTTCTTTCCAGTGTTTGGGACCTTTTGTTCCATGTTTTCACGTGAAATATTAAAAGAGAACCCACAAAAA
Source organism: Daphnia pulex (assembly GCF_021134715.1). NCBI lineage: Eukaryota > Metazoa > Arthropoda > Branchiopoda > Diplostraca > Daphniidae > Daphnia > Daphnia pulex. The sequence continues at coordinate 6,255,139 of NC_060017.1, forward strand.
AAAACACAGCGGCGTTTTCTGGATCTTGCGGCAAATAAATATCACATAGCTCAGAGAGAACCAACTGCACAAGACTAATGACAATGGTGCACAGCAATACAATATATAAACGTCAGGTGGAGGGGGAATAGGTGACACGCAAAGGAGAAACAACCCAAGAAGAGAAACTGAACATGTGAATGTAGTGAACAGAGTCGAAGAAAAAGTACCCGTAGTGCAGCTACATTAGCATGTCATCTACTACACAGAGGGTCCGTACAGGTGATGAGAATATCAGTAAAGGGTTGGTTTTCTGGATCGTTTTTTTGTTTGTTTTTGTTTTGCCCGTTTCATACCTTTCCTTCGTTGAATCAAATTATTTAAAAAGGTTATACGTAAAGTAGGATAGCCAATTAATTCATCTTGGAAGAGTAACGTAGGGTTCTAGGGAGTGCTAGCATAGATCAACATTTAAACTGTTAACATATCTGCCCCTTATCTCCTAGTTTTCTATTATTATTATTATTTTACAATGGATGAGCAGCAGAACCTTCTCTATCATCGATGAAACTGCCGTCATGGTGATGCTGGTTCAGACTCGGTGGGCTAGAGCCCCTGGCAGGACTGGCGTGTTGCCCAGCAGGAATCATCGATAGGCTCTTTCTTCTGGACAGCATAGGCGAAGAAGAAAAGGCTTCTTCTGTTGTATAAACGTCTATAAATACGATTCCAAGAAGAAGAAAAAATATTATTACAATTTAACAACAGGAAACAAGCAAGTGGCTATTAAATAGAAGTTACCTGGATGGATTGTTTGATGAGGAATACTGAGATTGTCCAGGTAGAGATGATTTGAAACCGATGCATCGTTACCCATAATCATACTTTGAGCTGAAGCCCCGGCACCCAAGGTAATGAGGTCATGAGCCAAAGCCAAAGTGTGATCGTCAATTAATGATAAGTCACTCAGATCGGATTCTGGATGACCAACGCCACCCATTGTTGCGCTTTCGGCTACAGCTAGAACACGCTCCAACTCTTCAGCTTCTTCGCGGCTTGGCATGGGAACAAATAGACCGTTACGAGATGAAGAAGCAGCAGCTTGTGTCATGGCAAATATCTCCTAATTGTTTTAAAATATTCCCGTTATTCTAAATTGACTCACACATACGAAGTTAAGAGTTTACGAACCTGAAAGGCTTCGTCAGGCAGACGGTTGAGCAACTCTTTTAAGTCGTGATCTTCTAGAATTTCCGCTTCATGATCAACAGAAGCCGCCATAGGATTGATAACAGGGTGTGCAGTGTGAGGTATCAATTGTGCCGGCGTTGGATAGGCTGGTGAACAGTTTTCGGGACTATCAACAGTCTCCACATCTAGTTCCATTCCATTGTCGGCTGCTTCGATGCAGTGGATACGAGTCTCACTTCCTCCACTGGACCCAATTCGCTTAGCTCGGCGACGATTGCGAAGTCGGCGAGAATGACGTCCCAATGACGAAGTTGAGCGGGAACGTGCTTTTCTTCGATTGGTTTTACTGGACACACTTCCTTGGTTACCTCCATTGTTACTCATTTGGTCGCTGCCTTCGACATTTTTAGGTGTATTGGCTGAAGCCGAAGAACTGTTACCATTTCCGTCACCTTGAACAGCATGTGCTGGACAATATGGTAGGCCTGAATGAATAGCCAAAACTGGGGCTCCGCACGGTGTTGAACCTAGAAGATTGTGATCAAACGATTAAAATGGTTTTCAAGGTATAATATTTGGAAAACTATTACCTGATCCTCCTCGAGCAGAGCAAAATTCAAACAACTGTTGATCAACGCTATAAAGGATGTGTCGACTGCACAGCGTTGAGCAGGGCAAACAGAACTCGGGGCATCCAGAGTCCGTTGTAAGATGACCTGAACTGGCGCGACGAAAGCTGCACCGACGTTTGGAGAAGATCTTTAGACTGGAAGGATTGAATCCAGTCGAGGAGCTAGTGGGATTGCGTCCTTGCAGCAACAAACCAGTCTCATTTGGAAAGCGACGAGCCGCTTCTACGAGTTTATTAATAACAGTTGACTGATACTCGCCACGGAACTTTTCTTCTGCATCGATCGTTTGGGCAAATTGGAGATATCTGTGTCGAAATTCTCTTTTGCTTCGCTCTAGCTTTACTGCCCGAGGAGCGTCCGTTGTGGAACGGAGTGGAATAGCAGAGATGTATTGAGATAAACCACCACCAAAAGAAGAACTTTCTTCGTCATCCGATTCATCAATAGGTTTAGGCAAGAGGTACTGGGTTTTGTTCCCATTAATTGAATTATCTAGCTGTTGTAAAACGGCTGGAAGTGGATAAATTCCTCCAGATGGTTTCAGTGCCACTGTACTAATAATGGGTTTCTTCTTTCTTGATATTATGATAGATTTCGACTTGACCTCCGACTTTATCCGAGAGTTGGCTTTCATACCATTACTACCCAAGGGTGGTACAGCAGGTAAACTTTTGCAAACATTGATTTCAGTGTTACTGTCAACACTACTGCTGCTGGTACTGCTTGGAGTCAATGGTTCAATAACCAATGGACTATTGTGAGGTGGGTTATTCATATCTGAGGGTTTTTGGTGGATTTCAGACAGAATCTGGTCTGGTTTGGTAATGAGCTCAGTGTCATCACTGAATGTGTATGGATCTCCATCACTCATCTCCATAGAAGAAGATGTTGGTTCATTAGATTGATTGCTCATTTTTTCATTGGGTGAAGATGCAGAATAATTTTGGCCATTTTCCTTCTTTGTATGCCTGCGGTCTCTTTTAGCTGCAGGAAAACCAGCTAATTGAAGATGGGTATTGCACAGCCTAAAAATCAAAATTTACATTATGTTTAAGATTAAGACATTTCCAGAGTCACAATGCAGATTTTAGGTAACAAAAAAGCATCACAACTTCTAAATAGCATACCCTTTTGGATGAGCCATGGAAATTACATTAGTACACTTGTTTTGACCAGTAGATGCCACAAACGAGCAAACTCGGAATGGAGCAGAAGAATCTTCAAGAATATGTCTAAAATGTCAAGAATTTGATTGCTTTATATGGCATATCAGTCACATTTTTGTAAAAGTAATAAGTTACAAACCTGATGCAGAAAGCAAAGCCATTAAGCCTCCTTTGCCGACAAAGTTTGGTTGAGAAAGAACATAGTGGTTTCTGGTCAACAGGACTGAAATGAATATGTTTTCCTTCAAACATTGTGCGTTGTGTTCAGTGAATGATAGATTCCATCGAAGTGTTAAACAGGGACACCAATTATTTAGTTATTGTTCACCACAAGCCGTCGTCATACTAGCATTAGGATTTCTTATCGAGCCGAAGTTCTTCCAGATATCTAATGACGGATTCTCACAAAGTCGAAATATGCTTCTTTTCCTAACTGAATGTCTAATTTCATTCAACACAAAAGCTATAAATTTCCCGAAATCAACTAATAAATACCGAAAACAACCAAACAGACGAAATTACTGATTACTGTGGAGTACAACTAAAGCGTGGATAGCGGGATGCGGGATGGGATAAACCATTTAGTAGGCTAATAGTAAATTGCGTTATAACCTTATGAAAATCTTGTACTGTATAAATTACTTAAATTATTTAATCGACAATTTTATATGAATGAAAAGAAAACGAGTTTCTTTAAAAATAACAACCATTCAATTAATGTAAACCAAAGGTTGTTTCCCTTGTTATTTCTGTTCTGTTCTTACCTAATCTAATCAAAAATCTCTTAAAATATTTCCATTTGAACATAGAAAGAAGTACGGGATAATTTATTTATTTTAAGAAAAACCTGGAAGTTTCCTAATATTATTTAGTAACCCCAGCCCTGACATCAATGTCAAGCTTCTGAACAAATGTGATTACCTAACATTTGCATTAATCAGATTTCAGATTCCATCGCTATTTACGCCGTTGAACAAATTATTGAGTGAGCATTCGGTACAAATTCAATTCTAAAAATCTATGGATTTAATGAATGTAATCTTGAAAAATTTCGTGAAGTCGAGAATCAGAATAGCATACAATTTTCATGTTTATTTAAAATTTCTGAAATATCGCAAAAATAAAATATTTCATGATCTACAACGATCACTGGCGAAAATACCAAAACGCGGCAAGAATGAAGATGCAAGTAATTATCGCCAATCCATAAAACAGATATTTATCTTGAGTAGATCGTCGTTCAATCATTCTCATAACAGAATTACTCAGACTCAGCATTGATGTTACATCAAGGAGCCTTCGATGGGCTTTCTTGAAAACACTTTTCTGGGTACGTAAGCCATCAAGCACTGCAGTTCCAGTCTCCCAAATGTCATCCAAGCTTCTATGAATGCCATTAAGAGCAGTGTGGTGTTGCAATGATTGGTCAATGTACAGTGAAGTCTCCCTGTTGTTTGGTTGGAATGTCTGAGTCAATAGCTCCTCTCTTGCAGCTTCTTCTTGCTCTCTCTGCATCCTTTTTTGCTGAAGCATATGGATGGCATTCTAAGTAAAAAATTCACTTATATAGATACACAGAATTTTAAATATAAATATATATTAAAAAAAACATACTTGTAACATGAGCCTATCCTGTTTTAACTGATCAACCTTGAGTCTTGCTTCTCTTCTTCGAACAGGAAGCTCCTTATTGACAAGAATATCTAGTCTTTGAATATTGCTAAAAAGAAATTTAATGGAATAACAACAGTCTACATTAACGATAAGAATATAAGGCTAGTACCTCGTGATTTCTTCGAGTTTTCCTTGAATTGTCCGCTCAATAGTTGCAGCATCTTTTCCTACATTTCTGTCAATATGTGGCAGAAGACTTTGAACATCAAATACCAATTTCTGTGATTGGTGGTATAATACTTCCATTTTTCATCGGGAGCGTTAGATTAATTTTACCCTAAAATTCAGAAATGTACTTTTTAACTTCAACACTTCCTTTCACACTAGGCGAGATTTGGCGAATGTTACATCAGTTTTACATTTGATATAATCTGTGCGAAACCCAGACAAGTGACACGAAGCACGAAAAAAAGGATTTGGCAACCTTCTCTTGGGTTGGGCAACCACAGCACCAGAGCTATTTGTGGGCGGGTACGGGTGGTCACGTGATGATGGAAATACCTGTCATCTAGTGAGAAATCCCCCAAAGTTTCTCAAAAAAACGCAAAAAAATTGAGTTTAGTTGAAACTAAGGTTGCCCACTTTTTTTTACGTAAAGAATTGTCTGTGGCACTGATTTTTTATGGATTTGGTGATTTTGGTCGTAATTTTTTAACTATTTTAAATTGCTCGGACACTGAGGACATCTGGCGAACAGATTTGTTTTCAATTCTGGGGCATAGACTAGCCCTTTAGCCCCTACCTTCTTCACACCCTTTTCCTATCAATGGAAAGTCCTGGCCACCAGGTGCCACTGCAGTTTAATAACAACAATGACTGCCATGGTTAGTGCACGGTTAGTTGCTGTTTTTCACGTTTCGATGCAGTATAAAGTGAACTATTAAACATTTCAAAAAGTTTGTTAAATAGCATAATGTAATGTGGTAAAGCAGATTAAGTGTGAAACCAACATTATAGGTATTCTGCGTAGTTGATTGAACAATTAGTATTTTTTATTTCCTTGACTTGCAATTCACACTCATCAATTCTTATGTCTGAATTTTTGAAACAGTGAGATCCTTGTGAAAGGAAAATAGCATGATCCAGGCTGTTCTTCAATTGCAAAGAAAGAGAATAATGATTGAAACAAATGCAAAATATCCAACTGGAATTCTCTTCATATTTGTGTATTCGTGGTGTAAGTTTTACTGTAAGTTGTACTATAAAGTTTATACTAATTCCTTTTACTTCTTCTTTTGATCATGATCAGAATTTTGGAAAACATTCTTTCCAGAGAATAACACCTTAAAATAAATAACTGTGGTTATGATAATGTAGCAGTATTGCGTGAGTATTAGGTTTATTATTACCTGTTTTTGTTTGTTATGTTTTTTCTTACTTTAGTAGTATGTCTTGATTTAGCTAGAGCAGGGATCCTTTTCATTTTCAGTTTTCAGCAGTTAATGTTAGATAATTTTGTGTGACAACTGACCGTAAGCCACAAAGCTCACTTGTTAGACTTTGGTAATTTGCTTGTCTACTTTTGGATTTTAAAGGAGTTAGTACTTCATTTAGTACTTATTAGACGCCCAAAAGAATGATTTTTCCTGAACTATAGGATATGGCATAAGACAACAATTAGTGCATATTCGTGATTTGCTGATTTGATTCAATATTTTTGAAGTGCTCATCTCCATTGTTTTTTGTTGACTTGTTTCTCTACGCCTCGTTATTGATAAAATCTTACTTAAATTTCCTTTCAGTTGAATCCGTCGCCACCTTTCCATAGACTGACCCATTGGATGGTGAAACTGACGAGAGAATGCTGTTATTCAAGACCACTAAATTGTTTAGTTGTTAGATAAATTACAAGTGCATATCTGGGCTCCCTTCTTTTCTGTGGCCCCGTTTCCCTAACTAACCACTAACCAACGCCCGCCGGTGGTCACTCACCCGCTGTGAAACCAGGAGGAGGGGAGGGCTCTGGTCGAACGGGGACTTGGAAGGCGCATGATCCGACGAAAACTTTTAGAGGGTCATGAGTCTAACCCGGAAGCCTAGTATGACTAATCGCTCCCCAGTAAAACTTGCCTCGCACTCTTCTCTCCTCTTCCATTTCCAGGTAATCTCCCTGGAGCTACGCCGACACTTTCAACTAAAATTCCCTGCATAGATGTGGTGAATATTTAATGTAAAGTTTATAAATATACCTTTTATTTCTCCTTGTTAGGTCATGATCAGAACTATGGAAAATATTCTGTCCAGGGAATGACGCCTTAAAGAGAAAGAACAGGGTTACGATCTTCAACAATATTGCGTGAGTGTCATTTCTTTTATCTGCTATTTAATGTTGTTTCTAATTCTATTTCAAATAAAATAAATCGAAAGAAAACATTTGAATATTTCTACAGGTTGTTTAGGTATTGACCAACACCTCGCAACCAGACCTACTTGAAGCTGACCTGATCCGCTCCGTATTGCATGCGGTGGCTAAACAATCGACGGAACAAATCCGTCGTAACCAGTTGTTGGCCCCCAACTTCTTTTCTTCTCTCGTCTACTGGTACTTACAGAAAACAACTTAATTCTTAACTTTAATACCTATAACGAATTGATGTTTGTTTTAGTGATCCCACCATTCCTCACATTGAGCAGTTGGAAGAATTGCGTTCCATCATTCCATCGCCTCCGCTGGACATTTCGACCGAGAAGGAATGTTTCGATTTGTGGATGAAGGTGATGCGACTCGACACTTACCGCAAAGCCGTCATCACCGGACTTGTTTCAGCATCGGCAGTCTCACGGAGAGTTTGGTATGCATTTGCATTTATTAAACAACACCTCGAGTATTGCTTATGACCTAACTTGTTGTCTCGCAGGTTAAAAGTTCCAGCGCTTCATCAAAGCTCACCTTTGCACGCTTCTAAATATTGTAAATGTGAGTTTGATTGAATGCGCCGTTTTTTTTCTTTCTTTACACCTTTACTACAAAACCAGATTTTACACAAAAAAAAAGCCCTTCGGGAACCTCTCCAAGGAGCAAAGCGCATTGGTAGAAATTTTAGTAAGTCTCGATTAGCTAGAGAAGGGATCCTTTTCATTTTACTGTTTTAAATTTTAAACATTTCTTGTTTACAACGCTAGATGGCTTAGATTGTTTTCAGCGTTAAAAAAACATTAGTTTCATTTCACTGTTTCAGTAACTTTCATTATACACAATTATTTTTTGTTTGAAAAACTGAAAAAAAAAAAATCATCGAAGAATTCTTCGTCAACGTCAATTTTGTTATGCCAAAAAACAGGCTAGCCCTTTAGCCCCTACCTTCTTCGGTTCAGTCGCCATTTTCATTTGTTTGGGGTTTGAATTAGCTTGACTGCTACTTGTTAGGCATTTCTGAGAACTTCTGATGGGTTTTAGACTTAAGTTGGTTAGGACTGTGGTTAGGGTTGACGGTTGTTCTTGAGCTTGCTATTATTCTTGGTATAATTGATTCGATTAAATCACATTAAATTGCTATTATTCTTGGTTGATTTAATTAAATTCTATTACATGTGCAGTGAGAGTGGCCTGAAACTGTTTAATTTCATTTTTTATTTGTAGACAAATTTTGATGCTGAAAGACTTGGAAACCATGCTGTCCACCACGACCATGTCCAGAAGCAGAGTAACATTCTGCATGTACAATGTTCTGAATGGTAAAATTAATGACTACACTGTTTGAATAATATTTTTTATCATAACATTTGTAATTTTTTATTGCAGGCACCTCTTAATGCAAGGAACTTCAGCCATCCAATCCAGGACTTGCATCCAATCGTGCAGGCTGCATGGAAGTCTCATTTACCTTTGCTGTGAACATCATGAACACATACACTATTCGAAGGTGACAATCTTATCCAGTTTAGATTTTACAATTAAAATGTGATTAAGCTTTGCATCCATTGGTTAGTTTTAACATTTTGGGATTTTGTCAAGTCAACAGCTATTTCCTTCAGTCATGTGTTCCGTTATGGATTTTTAAAGGGGATTTTGTTGTAAGCAAGAAAGGCAGATACTGAAAGAAGTTTTGTTTATTTTGTAAGGATTTCTGGTGGCAGACATAATCCTTACAATTTGTTCCACTGTAGAGTATTCTTTAAAGTTTAAATGAATTTCTATTTAAATCTTAAGTGAATCATCTAGTTTCATGTAAATTTATTAATTTAAGTTTCAACAATAGGTATAAGATGATGTTGCCATATAATACTTAGGTTGAATATTTGAAGTGATACAGTGTAGCATATTTTTTTTAAATTTCATACAGCATTTCCAATTATGCTGAAGATTAATTTTACTTTGATTATAGGTTCGTGTTTACATAGCAGTGGTGTTGCTGTCCAATGTGGCGTGCTGTTGCAGTCTATGGTGGTGAAAGATATCTGCATCAAGTTGCTGTTCCTTGTGCGTCCAAGGTGCTGGTTTTGTGTTCCAAAAGTGACATCCAATATTGTGTTTAATTGCTATTCGTGTCTATGCAGTTTACCTTTTACATGTTGATAAGAAACAAAAAAAGTAATACGGGGAGGATTATGTCAAACAAATAATAAACATGTCCGGGATGGGGAAATGAGGAGGAAGTTGGGGTGGGGTATTTGGTTATGATTTACTAAAAGAAGTGAGGTATATTTATAATGAATGTGCTGTACTTTGTGATAAAAACTGTTGTTAACCTATACCTTCCTGTCAACCTAAACCTCCCCTACTTCCACTTACACATCTATTCATAAAACCACATAAGCACCAACATCAAATCCCACATATCCACTCACATCCATTCCTAAAACCCCACAATCCCCAACAACAAATTCTCACAATAATTGTATATCTATTATCATATTAATAGTAAATAAATAAAATGTACTGTATAAAAAATGTGTAGACTATATTTATTCTAGAACACTTGCAAAATAAAAAATTCATTAAACAGAGCGTCCGGTTCAAGACAATTTTTTTTTGTGCGAGGCTTTTTAGCAAGCAATCCGCCACCCAATTTGACAAAAAGTGATTTGTTTGTTTTCACGGAAATTGCGTCAGACGGTTAAAAAATTTCTAATTCAAAAATCTCATGTAGAAATTTGCATCTAGTCTATTGGTGCAAATTGCGATTCTTTAAGCTTGATTATTTTAGGTGATGTGTTAAAAGCAATTGTGGGTCGCTAAACAATTGAACTAATCCACTTTTTCTGAATATTTTGGTTTTAGATCACAAAAAAGTCTAAAAACAACAGTGATCTAAAACCAAAATATTCAGAAAAAGTGGATTAGTTCAATTGTTTAGCTACCCACAATTGCTTTTAACACATCACCTAAATTAATCAAGCTTAAAGAATCGCAATTTGCACCAATAGACTAGATGCAAATTTCTACATGAGATTGTTGAATTAGAAATTTTGTAACCGTCTGACGAAATTTCCGTGAAAACAGACTATCACTTTTAGTCAAATTGGGTGGTGGATTGCTCGCTAAAACTCGCACATGCAGTGTCGGCGTAGATCCAGGGAGATTACCTGGAAATGGAAGAGGAGAGAAGAGTGCGAGGCAAGTTTTACTGGGGAGCGATTAGTCATACTAGGCTTCCGGGTTAGACTCATGACCCTCTAAAAGTTTTCGTCGGATCATGCGCCTTCCAAGTCCCCGTTCGACCAGAGCCCTCCCCTCCTCCTGGTTTCACAGCGGGTGAGTGACCACCGGCGGGCGTTGGTTAGTGGTTAGTTAGGGAAACGGGGCCACAGAAAAGAAGGGAGCCCAGATATGCACTTGTAATTTATCTAACAACTAAACAATTTAGTGGTCTTGAATAACAGCATTCTCTCGTCAGTTTCACCATCCAATGGGTCAGTCTATGGAAAGGTGGCGACGGATTCAACTGAAAGGAAATTTAAGTAAGATTTTATCAATAACGAGGCGTAGAGAAACAAGTCAACAAAAAACAATGGAGATGAGCACTTCAAAAATATTGAATCAAATCAGCAAATCACGAATATGCACTAATTGTTGTCTTATGCCATATCCTATAGTTCAGGAAAAATCATTCTTTTGGGCGTCTAATAAGTACTAAATGAAGTACTAACTCCTTTAAAATCCAAAAGTAGACAAGCAAATTACCAAAGTCTAACAAGTGAGCTTTGTGGCTTACGGTCAGTTGTCACACAAAATTATCTAACATTAACTGCCGAAAACTGAAAATGAAAAGGATCCCTGCTCTAGCTAAATCAAGACATACTACTAAAGTAAGAAAAAACATAACAAACAAAAACAGGTAATAATAAACCTAATACTCACGCAATACTGCTACATTATCATAACCACAGTTATTTATTTTAAGGTGTTATTCTCTGGAAAGAATGTTTTCCAAAATTCTGATCATGATCAAAAGAAGAAGTAAAAGGAATTAGTATAAACTTTATAGTACAACTTACAGTAAAACTTACACCACGAATACACAAATATGAAGAGAATTCCAGTTGGATATTTTGCATTTGTTTCAATCATTATTCTCTTTCTTTGCAATTGAAGAACAGCCTGGATCATGCTATTTTCCTTTCACAAGGATCTCACTGTTTCAAAAATTCAGACATAAGAATTGATGAGTGTGAATTGCAAGTCAAGGAAATAAAAAATACTAATTGTTCAATCAACTACGCAGAATACCTATAATGTTGGTTTCACACTTAATCTGCTTTACCACATTACATTATGCTATTTAACAAACTTTTTGAAATGTTTAATAGTTCACTTTATACTGCATCGAAACGTGAAAAACAGCAACTAACCGTGCACTAACCATGGCAGTCATTGTTGTTATTAAACTGCAGTGGCACCTGGTGGCCAGGACTTTCCATTGATAGGAAAAGGGTGTGAAGAAGGTAGGGGCTAAAGGGCTAGTCTATGCCCCAGAATTGAAAACAAATCTGGCCGCCAGATGTCCTCAGTGTCCAAGCCATAACATTGTCACTTTGTCAGGCTGTCAGCTTGTTAGCGGTTTTTGCGGTTGTTGATCTGCGTTAGCAATAGCCAATAGCAAGCAAAGGGCTTTTTGTGATTTTTTTTCATTAAAAAAAAATCAAAACAGATATTAAAACAATAAACGACAAATATCCTTTTCATTAAGGACTTAAGGTTTAAATTAAAATACCTAACCTGTGTGTGCTTATAAACAGCATCACACTTGGTCCCTGAATTTCGAATTTTTAAAAACAAAGCTAACACGTACAATAACACTGCGCCACTGCTTGTCAACAACCTTCAATAGATCGAGTTGCTATAAGCAACACGAATGAAGTTTAGGTATGTTACCCGGAAGTTTTCTTTACCTTGCGTGGTGCCGTTTGCGACCTAGGCGTCGTGGACGATGGCATCAGGAGTGGCAGATGCACTTAGGAATAATGCTATGCCGCGTTCAACACGAGGTATTTCTCTTCTGACACCTCGCTCACCTATTCGACTGCTCGTTTTCAGTGGAACGAAACCTTTGATTGGCTGTCATCAGGTAGGAATCACTGTTTCTTTCAAATTACCCGAAGCCGAAGGATGTCTGATTTAGTGATTTGTCCGAGTGACTTTGGTGGTTTTTACATTAACAATTTAAGGGTATATGAATGTGAGATTTGCTTATTAAAAATCCAATTTCATAAGTTTTAAAAAGGGAAAAAATGTGAAATATATATTTTTAAAATTCATTATGTAATATTACCTATATTATTATCCTATCAAATACGTAATGCTACTATTTTAACGGGGGAAATCGTTCAATCAAACGAATATTATTTTATATACGAGAAGTATAATAATAGGAGGAATGTATGTATAATAGACAATACAAGGAACTAAGTAGTTTACAAAATCACAACTTTTTTAAACAGTTGCACGGCTAATGTTTCGATAAACTAGAAACCGGATGACGAATCACTGCAGAGTATAAAGGGTCGTCTTCCTGATAGACCTAATGATCACCAGAAAGGTCAAAAATGATTCTGACGATGAATGACTAAAAATGACTTACTTTTAGAAAATTGTGTTCAAGCAGATTAGCTGCGCTTTCTCTTTGTTTCGGATCATGTTGAAGAAGATGAGATAGAAACGCTTGGCCCTCTTCACTGAGCGTAAGTGGCGTAGGAGGTACTTCTCCCATCCCAACTTTGAACATAATAGCGTAATTTGATTCGAGTTCATACCAAGGCCTCTATAATGTGCAAAAGGAAAAACATTTTATGAGTTTTCCAAACACTCTCGCTGATTTCGATTACTTTTCCTGTTGCCATTTCTATCACTACACAACCCACACTCCAGATGTCGGCCGCGCGTCCGTGGCCCTCAGTCATCGTATGCATAAAAACCTCCGGAGCCATGAATGCTAATAAATTTGGATTAAAATTTAATTATTATTTTTTTGTTGTTGATATGAAAATGAAAATTCTTTTACCTTGAGTGCCAACAAAACCTTGCAGTTCTCCAAACATGGTCGTTTGCGATTTGATTTTAGCGGCACAACCAAAATCACCTAATTTTAAACAATTGCCAACGTCGGTAAGAAAAATGTTGGCACCTGAAACAAGTAATTTACATAAAATAAGAGTTCACGTTCCAGTTTATCACGGCGAATGTTCTCAATTACATACCCTTAATGTCTCTATGCACGATTCCATTTTCGTGTAAGACAGTGACGGCTTCGAGAAGTTGTCGAGTGAAACGTCGAATGAGTTCTTCGGGTAGACCTGTCTCAGTTGAAGCAACTAAATGCTCCAGTGTTCCTTCCGGACAGAATTCCATAAATATGATCATTTCTTCTCGATGGATCTCCAAACCGTAGTAACGCACGAGATGCGGGTGATGGATGCCTTCAAAGATGTGCAATTCATCCGCTACACTGCGAATGGTCCGATGATCGTTGGGCTGTAATGCAATCTCTTTCATGGCCATCAATTCGCCAGTTTTATTGTTGACAGCTACGTAAACTTTGCCAAAACGTCCTTGTCCTGTGAAAACCCATCAGAAAAAAAATATATAGCTATTGAAATTCTTCTAACTTGAATTTGAAGGAGATCTCTAGCTTAACGCGTTGGTAAATATAGCTTCTCTTCCACGGAGTGGAGAGCAACTGTCAGGGTGACGCAAATAGATAAATGGACATTTTCAATTTCGGTTCCCTCTGCCGCCTACAAGCTAACGTCTCCGTTTGTTGTTTAGGCCCATTCTCATTTTGAAAATGAGTATAAATAAATAACGTAAACATCCGGCGTTGCTGGTTGGGTCCTTGGTTGCTAGACGGCGTGCATGCGCTAGACAACCTTCGATCTGGCACCGACCGTCTTATATACAAAATACTGGAAATAGCACGCCAGACAGGCACAAGTCAAAACATTCGAGGCGTGGAAACTCGCCACCGAAACCAGCAGATAGAAACTCGAAACTGGAAAAGGGGCGATTAGTTTGGATACGGCCGTCCCGAAGATGGGTCGCTCCTCTGCTGCGCTGGCACGTCGCACCAGCAGCGGAGCAATACACTTGGCTTTGGTATTGTATCTGTTAAGTGTTCACTTCATCGGGATCGAAGCTCAACATGAAGATTCAGGGACCAGTTCTGAAGAGAGTCGAGCTGACGACCCGATAGGTCAAGAATCGGATACAAGTGAAATGCGGAGGCCGCGGCCTTTCAACTTGATCGCCCCACGGCCGGCTTGTGAGTTCCAGAATAAGCACGTAACATTTTTCAAATAACCCAAACATAATTGTATAAAAATGCTACAACTGTTTTCCAGCTAACGTAGTAGGAGTTTCAACTACTCCCCCAAGTCCAACATTAGCGGGAGGTATTCTCAACGATGTTGAACACGAACCAGGATTGGTTTGGCCTACGGTGACAATACCGGCAGCCACAACCCCGTCGGTATATTCGTTAGAATGTGTTATCCCTTAAAAATCAAGCTAACTGAGTATTGAATGGTTGTCAGACTTCGGATGAGAGCGGACCAACCTTGACCAGCGGTCGTCTCATGGCTCACCTTCAGCGAATCACAGAGAGGCTGTCATCGATGGAATCGCTACAAATTCAGACACTGCGCAAACTAGAGGGAATTGACTACCGGTCAGTCCTTTGCATCTAATAAGATCCATCAAAACCAATAACAGTTTTTTTTTATCTTCAATTAGTTTAACGCGTGTGGAAGTACAAATGCAAGAACGCGGAGACTCGGTGCGCAACCTGGCCGCCGACACTTCGAGGCGGCTGCAACAGTTAGAAAGCGATGTTGGACGAATTGAAACTCTACTAGATGTGGTGCGAGACGAGTCAGTTGCTATTCGTACCGGTCAGGCTGAGCTCAAACACATCATAACACAATCTGGTGGAGCCCAAGCACCGGCAAGAAGTAAAAAGACAAAAAAAAATCGCTACTTTGAATTATTAAATTTTGTTTAAATAACCCTATGTAACTAACAGTGACGGAAAGTGACGTTCCAGCTCCCCGTCTTCAAGTACTCTTGGCTGGAATGAACAGTCTTAGAACGACAACAAATAACCTACGGGATGAACTGTTACTTATCAGCAAGAACGTCAGTGTTATGGCCAACCTGACCAAGTAATTGTTTTAGAATAGCGAACAAAAAAGAAGCAGAAGCGACTGACATTCAATTGAATTTCTGTTAGAATTGTCGAAAAACGGAGCGATGATTTCGCTACAAAACAAGATCTGCATCGTGGAATTACTGCACTAAAGAGCCAAGATTCCACACCGGCCAGGACTCTTTCACATTTCATACAACCTGGCGCTTGTCCTTCCGGTATATTAAACTGATTTACTATTGCCAGACACTAATAATTAAGGTCATTTATTAACCTCTCCACAGAACGACCAAGTTTACCACGTGATTGTCACGATGCGCTTAATAAAGGTGGGCGCCACCTTATGTCGGGAATCCAACGGATTCAACCATTATCTTCATCTGCACCCTTTTTTGTTCAGTGTGACATGGAAACTCGCGGAGGAGGATGGACGGTATGGCTATTGATCATTAACAGTTATAATAATTTCTTAATATCTGCTTGTCTAATAGGTTATTCAAAATCGCTTTGATGGTTCAATTAATTTTCTACGGGGTTGGAATGATTACAAACAAGGATTTGGCAATATGGCCACCGAATTCTGGCTGGGTCTCGAAAAAATCCACATGATTACGAATCAAGGAGTGAGATTAAATTGCAAATTTGGGGAGTCTGTTCATTTCATTAGCGATTTTCTTTCAGGTCTACGAGCTTTTAATCGAACTGACAGATTTCGGTCTGAATCAAGCCACTGCCCACTACACCGCTTTTGCTATCGGGTCTGATGCTGAAGGTTACGACATTCGCCTACTGGGAACCTACGAGGGTGACGCGGGTGATTCCCTCTCGTACCATACATCCATGAAGTTCTCTACCGCAGACAACGATCAGGATCAATGGTTAGACGGAAACTGTGCTCGCGATCACACTGGAGGTTGGTGGTATCGAGGATGCGATACAAGGTATTCTTCGTCTTATATGAAACAAATATTGGTTTGTTAATTCTCCTGTTTGTTTTTTCAGCAACTTAAACGGGCAATATCTGAACGGCCCCGTACCTCAA
This sequence comes from Daphnia pulex, assembly GCF_021134715.1. Taxonomy (NCBI): domain Eukaryota; kingdom Metazoa; phylum Arthropoda; class Branchiopoda; order Diplostraca; family Daphniidae; genus Daphnia; species Daphnia pulex. Next base: position 6,271,403 of record NC_060017.1, read on the forward strand.
GAATTTGAATACAAGGGGATGTACTGGTACGATTACCAGGGGCCTCAATACTCTTTAATGAAGTCTAGAATTATGATTCGACCCTTTTTCAATGCGGTTGTGCTAAGTGCACAACCGGGCGGAACTACAGTTAAGCCTCGATCTCCACAAGTACCGGCTCCACCCGGTAACCAGGGACGACCTACTTTCGGTCCAAAGTTACCGAATCAACAAAGCCAGAAGCCAAAGAAGAAAAAGGAGATGGAGTGATTGGGGGAAAAATATACATATATATATCTGACGCAGAAACAGAAGCTTTACAATTAACTGCCAACCGGCTGGCCCAGGTGGACAACGTGAGACGACTATTCTTCCTGGTCTTCCGACTTATAAACCCAACTGGGAAACCCATTTTTGACACTATAATACACAGACGCACCAGTACCAAAAAGGCCAAAACGTGTTTCAATGGGTACTATAATATCAGTAGCTTTTCTTACCTATTTTGACTCCACGCTGCCAAGAAAACTGGACGCTTTTGAGCCGGATGTGCCATTTCGCTTCTTTGGTTTGACGGGCTACGCGACCAATCAATGTAGCCTCCTCCAATGAAGCATCGCGCTGTGATTCAATTAAAAGCACAGAGCGGCAGACACGGTCCTTCCACGGCAAAACATCTCCGGCTACATAATGAATTCGATTACAGGTTGATATTCACGATTCTACCGTAACTCAAAAATCGATTACCAGAATCCCGTCGAGGTAGAGTAGGCAGCGAATTCGAAAGTCGTTCGTCATTGGAACACTGTAGAGACATCTTTCTTGAACTCATCGGGCTTTTCAAAGGAGAAAGAGTTTCTGCTGATAAACTGCTCGGGAAGACGGGCACTACGGAGGAGAAAAAAAGTCGGTTATTAGCATTGAGATTACCTTGGTTAAAAAAAAAATGACATACTAGAATTTTTTGAAAATCGGCGGACGACTGGAGAAGAAGTTTGCAATTTAGAACTTTGATCTAGTGATCCGATGATGTGATGAACACATTGACTAATCGACTCTTTCATTCTGCAAAATTCTTCGTCGGGGAGATGACAAGTTATGTCAGACTCGCAGGCCGTAACGAGAAATTCTAACCCCTTTTCCAAAATATGTAAAAGGTTAGGAGTTTTGGTTATTTTAATGCAAAGACAATTATTTACAATATACCTGAGTAGCCCATTTGGGTCTGAGACCACGACCGCGTTCGCTGTACTTCACGGTAAAGTTCATCCACAGATTGGCTAGTTTGACTACGTTGAGGGCTAGCTCAACGTTAGGCTTGCCAGAAACAAGACGTAGTACGTCTTTGTTAAATTCGAAGCCCAGTTTGAAGCAATGGCGGACCACTTCTTTCCAACGACTTATCAGTGGAGCCTGCTCCAGCGGGTCTAGAAGATGTACGTTTAGATGTTGGACACTGCACTTATTCACCACTTCTTCGATAGATTCAATGATGGTTTGGCTTAAGCAGATCACCTCATTCTAGAAAAATAAAACATTAAAACATTAACTATACAAACACTAATGAAATCAATTTTCTACTAACGCTGTACCTTGAGCTGAAGGAGAGATTCAGCAACCACATAGTTGGACGGCCTATTTTCGTAGCGTAATTCAAGACCTGGACCAAGAGACTCTTGTACTTCACGACGCCTGGCTGATAGATGAATGGCGTTGAAAACAATTAAGAGCAAAACTTCGCGCTGAACATGAGAACGGAGGATTGCATCGTCTCGCAGCGTCTAAAATATAAACTAGAATTTAGATATTCAATCGCTTATGCAGCATGAAATTAAGCTAGCGTACACGAATGCGAACTGTTTCACCCTTCCATAAAGTTTCGATAGTTTCTCCATCGGCAGTTTGCGTTTGAAGTAGTATCATGTAGCCCTCGTTCTCTAACAAAGCAAATGAATCAATGGTTGTTTATGGTCATTTTTGCAAGACTATCACATACCTGCATCATCTTCGCTGCTTTGGGAATAATTGGGAAGTGATTCTTCTTTACTGTCGTTGGACGGTGGAGGTGGTTCTGAACGAGAGGAGAGATCCAGGAGACAATGCAAGTACTCTCTATGACTTCGGAGACTTTCTGAAATAATAATAATAATAAGAACCATAGAGTTTTGATTCGTAAAAAATAAAATAAAAAAAAAATTGGGAAAAGCGAAATTTAAGATCCCACGAGATTCTACATACTTGGAACGAAAACCACATAATTGTCATTATGCGGTAAAACGACAAGTATGTGGCCGGTAATAGCGAGTCGGTGGAGGAGTTCCGGGAGTGGCACACTGATATCGAATTCGGCGGCTACTTCCAAGTCTCTTCGAATCATTTTGGTAACAGAAACTGCTTTTAGGCACTGATCACGAGCTTCTGATAAGACTCGCTGAATGCGTCGAAGTATAGTAAGTGCCATATCCCTTAAAGATTAAGAGAACATGAGCAACACCATTCGAATAGGTAAATCAAGATTGCATACTTTTCTGATCGCTCTTCATTATCAGACCCACTGGTGTCTGATTGAAATTCCATCCTTCGGTTGATTCCCTCACGAAGGTATCTACCAGTTGAACTTAACATGGATGAAGCTATTGCACAGAATGCGTTTCCGGCCAGCATCTCGCCACCGGGGATTTCCGAACACACTGATCGTGTGAAATTCCATTCCGACTCCAAAATATTTTTCTGTATTGAACTTGTTGGCGATCCCATGCACACCCATCGCTTTAAATAATCTAGATAAGCCTATCAGACAAATTCACAATTATTTTACGTAAATAATAATGCACATCTTTTCTGTATTTAAACTCACACTTAACGTCAATTTGAGTATTTCATTAAACTCCTTTTCTAGGGCACTGTGTAGCGTCACGTCGTAATCAGTGGGCACAACGGAATGCACGTCTCTGCGATACTTTTGCTTGCAAATTACTCCGACTTTCAATCCTTCCTGTAATTATCACAAAAATAATGCAAAATCAATGGCAATATGTTGGCAACAGTAGGCATACCTTAAACTCTTGCATCAATTGACGAATACTGAGGGCCGACGGCTCAGCTGGTTTCTGCTCCAAGCGAATGCATAAAGATTCCCTAATTACATCCATTGGCATTCGACAAAGGAAGAGGTACAGCGTTCGGTACTGGGGCAATTTCAACGACTGGATCTCTACAGACCAAGCTCCGTAACGACGGAGTTCTGTAAGTTCCGGTGTAGTCGGACGGCAATCACCACCCAGTTGTCCTGAATCTTCATACAAGTAAGGCGAGGACGAACAACTGCTTCCCTTGTACTGATCTGGTTTCAATAGTGATTCTTTCGCTCTCACCATACCGACTCGATGGATGATAACAATCCAGCTAAAACCGAAAGCATATGCCGTCATTAAAACAAAGGAATGTTTTGTATGAAAACGAAAATGTTACATACCGGAGCATTTTTCGCAATCCTTTATTCTTCAGAGCTCTTTCAATGTAATGTCGGTATAGCAAACGACCGTCTGGGGTTTCTAAGCCTCCAGATCTACAGCATTCTAAATCCGATTCAGATGCTGCGCTATAACTATCCAGGCGCAAAGTTTCTGGTTTGGAAGGATTATCAATTTCCTCATCCCTTTGAAGATGGGGTTCCTTAACGAATAGATGTTTTAACTCAGCATCCGCTTCAGCTGTAATAAAAAATAAATGGTCAAGATCAATTTTAAAAAATAAAATTTCTAATGAATGCAATTTTAACTGACGCAAATCAGTTCCAGAATATTCGCTCTTCCAAGATTCCGTTGGGCTGTCCTCCAATCGTTGTCGGTCATTAGGACGATTGGCGGTTGGAGGATCATTTTCAATAAAGAATTGAACGCGCGATTTCTCTCTCCTGAGCACTTTAGTTTTATTTAAAAGTATCGGCGGGCTTGGCATATCGGAACAGGTAGATGTATAACTATTTAACTCTGGATTAGCTTTTTCCCTGTCGGTATTGATTTCTTCACCATCGCGTTCTTCAAAAAAAAAAAGCAGGAAGTGATTGGGAAAAGGACGTCAGGATGTGAAAATGTTTTAGCATGAAGAAGCCCGATACATACCATCGTTGATTGGCCAAGGCGGCCATGTGGGCCAAGGAAGCCCTTTGGAGCCAAGTGATACAAGCATGTGACCGATAATATCGATTTTCAGTTGTAGCAAACAAGTCACGTTGTACCAGCAGACGATTGCTTTGATCCGATCATTAAACTCGTTGCTACTGTATAGAGGATAATCAATGCCGAGCGCGCGACCAGAAGGGTAGAGCTCTTCCACGTTTTCCAGCTCTTTTAATAGCGTCGAAATTTCGTATAAGGCTTTGCTTTGGTTGAGAGAGCACATCTCACAGAACGCGTCCAAACACCCGGGGCATCCCAACTACATGAAGGAAAATCCGCAGTGATTATTTACGAGAACTAATTAAACTGTGTAAAACTAGGATGAGAATAATGGGCGTTACTGCTTCGTGAAGCGATGAGGCTCCGCTAAACTGCGAACACTCTGACGAAGGAGCGTAAAAAGGCTCGAACCGGTACTCCATTATCCTGTTCAAAATGTCTGGAATTTTCTTGCGCTGGACATAAAGATAGCTGTCTTGTTCTTGTGGGGTTCTGTCAGATATCCAAGCTTGTAGTTCCAACCACAAAAGATCTGTGAAGCCCCAACGTCATTCAAAATTATTGAGTCATTAGCAGGTAATAGAACAGTTTCTACAATTATTTAAAAAAAAATGGCTTACCTTTTAATTCACTCTGCCACAAAAGTTCTTCTTCACTCCTTTCTTGGGTTTCGTGATTATTGGTTTTTTCGATATTCCCTGACGATTTCATAAGATCCGTAAAATAATTTTGAAATTCTGCTCGATTTTGGCAAGAAATGATCTGCCTGCTCTGTAGAAGAGAATCGGTTCTTTTCACTTTGCGCGGCAATTTGATCAAGCGGGAACACAGGCTCATGAAACGATTTCGGCTTTCAACCTTGATTTGAAACGAAATATTGATAATTCAAAATTCTGAAGTTGATTTCAAAGACTTGGTCAACCTTACCTTAATTCCCTGGTTGCTTGGAGCATTGACATCAGAATTTGCTTCGTCCTCACTTGCATAGCCATCCACTGACATTGTTTCTCCTGTATTTAAGGTCCCTCCATTACTGGAAGATGTAATCCACTTCATTTTTCTTTCAGAACCTCGTTGTCTGCTTGTTTCTCTTTGTTGCCACTTATGTGTTGTTGTTTTGTCCTTTTTATCATTTTCTAATTTTTCCAATGACAGTTTCGGTGAGTTCAGTATCCTCAGCTCCCTTCTTTTTTGCATTCCTTTAATGTTCTGCCGGCTAGGAGGTGTGCAGGAATATTTGTTGAAGGTGGAATCAAGCTCATCGTCTGAGACAGAAGAACTGTCAAAGCTTTCCGAACTTTCAAAGCACACTTTTGTCACAGCTTTGTTTCTCTGCTTAGGAACATCCATTTCTTCTGCAATAACTGGGGTGTCTACAGTAAGAATAAAAGCATAAATTTAGTTGTAAACAGAGGAAGAAAAATAATTAAATGTTGACTTGTCATTACTCAAAGCACTTTAGCTGATTAGCTCTAGGTGATGAGATAAACAGTTGTGTGAGTAACTAAAATCCAAATCAGTCCTACTCTCATTCTATAACCACTCAACTGACGAAATCACGGACGGCCGATTATCTCCCTAACCACACAAGGTTTGATAAAGGCAAAAGCGACCGTCGGTTTCGATAGAGGCGAAGGGCGGCAAAAAACGAGATGAACAACAGTACAGCACAGTAAACCCGACTGCGACTGGAATGAAATGTACAGCAGGACCTATTAAGCTATGCGCAAAAGAAACGACTTTACGACGTTAGTTTTTACTCGTGAAGCCATGGGAAAGTTTGGACTAAAAAAAGAAGCCAGAAATGGCATTAGAAATCTAATGCCAACTCCAACTAACGTCATGAGACCAATATTGAAGGTCATCGGCCTTCAGTCCTTTTTTTAAACCATCCAGCCATCGTCTGCTATTACAACTATTTGTTTTGCACTGGACTGGAGTGACTTCCACTGACCAATCGAGCAGTTCGCTCGATGACTAAGGCCACAAGCGCTGAACAAGCGTAGTTCATTTTGCGCACTCTGGTAATATTAGCAAACACGCATTTAGGATGACGTCTATTTTTTGCACCGAGTTTAGCCTTTCAAAAAAATATTCCACGTCATCTCGTGACTATTCCAACTCTAGCCTACTTTGTTTAAATTCGTTCCAAGTTGTTTTTCTTATTTCCGATCGTTTTTCACGATTTCGTGACATTGAATGTCATGAACAAACGTTGGCGACTAACAAATCTTGGGGGCATTGGGTTTGAAAACAATATCGATTACATACATGCCTCTTGCAGATGGTCTTTGCCAAGTCTTTGCTGTGTAAAGATGATTGGGGTTATTGAGTCTTGTTTTAGTTTTTCGTGTTCAAAACATTTTTCTTCTTTGGCGGTGCATATTCTTCTTATGGCGATCAAAAATATGCTGATGGTTTCTCATTTAGTATTTTATTTTTAGTCCACATAACAACGATATTAATTGTCCGCGGTTTTCGTTATCGCTTATTTGATACTTGATAATTATTACGTCATAAGATTTGCCTAGCTGCATCCTGCAATATTGCTTGTCGACTACTTCCCATGAAGAATTCAAGGTTACAAACCATATTATACCGTTGGAATGTTACAAGTCCCGTTGGAAATAAAAAGCCGCATATTAAATACTTGTTTTGCTTAAGAAACGAGAAAAATGTTGACCGCAATTATAAGTTTATATAAGAGTCGTTGTGCTACAAACGCCAGCCACGACAAAATAAAAAAAAATCCATACAAACAGCTGATAAAATAATTGCGCACATATATTCGTATAAGTGAATAAAACTGGGACAATGTAATCTATTACCCCTCAACCCCTATATCAAAAATCAGCAGAGCCATATATGAGATAACGGTGCCTGGTGCGAATCAACACACCTAGATATATAAATAAGCGTTGCCATCGCAGATTAAAAAAGTCCGACCGTATAGAGCTCGAGTGTTCGTGAGCAGCTGATGGCTAACGGGCATTTTTAACCAACTCCTACGCGCTTCAACGATCTTGCGTTATTGAAGTCCCTGCAGGCGTGAAACACGATAACAAGAGAGACTTTGGCGCGCGCATCTTTTCTCATCATTCTTGGAACGACATTATTCCGAAGCGTACGCGTCGCATTGTTAGTGTGGCACCACTCTACAATTAGTGTTCCCATTTTTTGACAGAAACCTCTCTCGTGTACATGGAAATCAAAGCAATCAACAGAGAGCACTTCAACATGGCGACTAGATTGCGAACAGGGTTCTCTCCAAGACCTCGACGAGCATATTACACAAGGGCAGCAACAGAAAACTCGTTGGAATTGCAAGTGGACGATAACCGATTGACCGCCATTTCCACTGGAACCACAAGTAAATAAGTGCTTTTTTGTTTTACTGATCTACCGAATCATTAAGTAATCATTAAGTATTCATTGTTGGGCGTCGCAATTCAATTATCTTTATCTGTCGGTGCATTCTTTTGTTGACAGCTCATTAGTATTTCAGTTTTGACAGCGAGTTCACTAAACATTGTGAGTCAACAATGTCATTTGACATGTCACATTTGACAAGAGGCGTATCACTTTCGAAGCAAATGTTTGCTTTTTCCTCCCACTGAAACATAAAAAAACCAAATTCTGTTTTTATGTTTGTCTTTTAAAAATATTTGTACGATATTCTGGCGATCTGGAAATTGAAACTTGCGTCACCCGCCAACTGTGGTGTGCATTTGATAGCTCGTTGATAAGATAACCGAAATCCAACAATAGATCGTAAGGATAAACTACAGATAAAGATAATCCAATCTACCATTTTGTGCGATGAATCAGCGTAAATTGTGGATATTTAAAAATAAAAAATAAAAATGATTGCAGGTTACTTGCCTCTGATTGGTTTGCCGAAAAAGAAAGTTGACTTCAACCCAACTCAGTCCATCATCCAACCACTTTCCACCCACCACGATGAATTGTGGTTGAATCTCAGCGCGGAAATCACTCGGCGAAAGAGCACGTCGTCCGACACAGTGGAAGAAATGATTGCCCAGCCTAGCGTACCTTTTGAAGAGCCGGACTCATCCCCCGAGCGCCCCGGCCGGATGGTCCGCATTCAGCGTCACTTCAAGAAGGCGTTGACGCGTCTCCGGAAGGTTTTCCAACAACCGGCTGACGTCACGGCGAATAACGACAATGAATGTCCCGATCCTTTGAGAGTTGGAGCTCCTGTCAGACAACGAAGTGTGGTGAGACGTGATTCCAATGTGACTAACGCCAAGAGACTGGCAGCCAAACGGAAACGTCCCGGCTTGATGGACGAAAGCGAACTCGCCGATCCGGATGGCTTGCTGATCCACCAGCAATTTCAATCGAACAAGTTGAGCGAAGGCGTAGGCGAAGCAGACACGAGCGAAATCACCTCAGAGCTGCTGGAAATCTTCGAGCACCTCACGGTAAGCGTCAGCAAAAGGCGCAGGCTCGACTCCATCGAGCCCTACGTCAGCCAAATTCGTTCGTGTTAATTCGTCGTTTGATCGAGTTATTCACTTTGGGGGGAAGAGCGAAGAGCTTGGTATTCCGGGAGACACGTTGTATTTCAAAACTCTTTTTTATCTTTTCTTTTCTCATTTCAGTTTTGTTATCTTTTGTTGAATTAGTGTCGTCCTTTGCTACCTCATTTCTGCTTTCAATTCGCATTCATCTTTAAATATTAAGTAATGTCATTAGTTCTATAGTCAAGCCAAAATAAGCGGATCACACAAAAGTTAAATGGCAAAACTAATCCCGTTTTCATGATTATTATACTGTATACGTGTCTCTGTGCGATAAGCGTTCAAAATCGTGCTGCTCCCGATATTAAAAATGTGCTCCCGATCGCATTTGATGTCATTCGATCAAATCCAATAATTCACTTTAAATCTTATGTCATGTCTATGCGTGTGTGTTAGTTTTGTTATTATTAGCGATGATGATGTGAAGATTTTTTCTCCGTTTTATTAAACACGCTATAAAGTTTCTAGAAACAAGGAAAAATTTGAACAACCCATCAGTTTTTTGTTATGACCTGCTACATTCAATTAAGTCTCTGGTGTGACAGCAGTTAAAAGATGAGGGAGACAGAGGATGTCAGGAAGGAAGAGAGACAACAACAATGCGATCGGCGTTCCATTTTGGGCCGATCGGACTGATGGAGAGACAAGAGTAAGAAAGAGAAAGAGTAGAGAGAGTAGAGACTAGCGCCAAAAAAAGTACTTCCAATATGAACTCCCGAGCGTGTGCCAACAAATGGGAGGAGGTTAACCGAGTTACGGGATTGTTTTTTGGGGGGAAAGAGAGAGAGAGGAACGTAAACAAATCAAATGAAGGATAAAAGGGGGGGGGGAAACAAATCAACAACAACAAGAGTATACACGATCCCAATAAAGTGTTGCCTTTTCCCACCACCCGGCGCGGATGGCGGAAAATCAACTCAACCAACCAACAAACAAACAAACAAAAATACCCAAAACTTCTAATGGATCCCGTACATTTTTTTTTTGGTGTGTACGCCAGTTAATGGGATAGGAGGTTAGCCAAAAGGGAGGAGGGGTCTTGCCTAGAATACAACACACGAGCATGTAATATATATTTATATTATATCAGTCAACGAATGGAAGGTTATTGTGCCGATGGAATCAAAAGAGATTTGTTTTGTTGGGGGGGTCATCTTTTCTTTTCTTTTTTTTTTCTTTCCTTCCTCTCTCTAACAAATCGATATATAATGGGAAAAGGAGGGGGGGGGGAATAACGTATCAAGTCATCTAAAGTCTATATGTATAAATAGAATTTGGTTTTATTTTTATTATTTTTTCTTTTTTTGCTTCTTCCAGTTTAATTTTTCCCCCTCCTTTTAGTGTTTCAATTATATAAGAGACCGACCGGAACAACAACATAACAAAAAGGTTATAACTATCGCCACATTTGCATTGGAAGAAGTACTCATCATTTTTTTTTTTGTTTTTTTTTTTTTACTTGAAGGTGAGAAAGAGAGAGGAGAAACTAAAAGAAAAAACCGGGATGCTTTTCTTTTTTCCTGTCCTGTTAATAGATTAAGAGATAATTATATTTTGTTGTGAGTGGTGGGGTGGTAATATCGCGTTTAGTTTCCGCAACAAGGGGGCAAATGACAGGACCAAAAAAGTTTCACGAGAGGTGGCAAAAGCGGGTTGTCATCAATGACAATAGACGCAGATTAGTTGATTTTTCTTTTTTTTTGTTTGTTCCTAAAAGACTTTTCCCCGAACAAAATTTCGAACGGAAATTTTCAACTTTTACATTTTACAAAAACAAAAAGGTAAAACCGCATCTCGAGGGGGATTTTTTAGAAAGCGAAAGAGGTAGAAGAAAGAGATGGAAAGAAATGGAAACAACCCGAAATAAAAGAAGAACATTGTCCAGCTTGACAATGAGAAAATGATGACCGTGTGCGATGGAGATGTCCGTTTTTCTTTAGGAGCCGTGATTTGTCGCTTTCATTTCCTTCATCTCCAGGCTGCGTCCGCGCCCACCTTATTTTGTTTTCTTTTCTTTCGTTCTTCCAGTCTCCTATTACAATTGATACCATTTCCTTTCGCGGCAGCGAACCATTAATTGATGGGCAGCGTTCGAGAAATTTTCGGCCTCGTTGGCCATCCTTTGAGTGCGATCTTCCAGCATGCCCAACTTGTCGCCACGCTCGTTGAGCGCCTGGCGCGTCTTCTGCACCTCGGCCGCGACGCTGCCGGCCTTGTAAGTCAACGTCTCCAGGTTGGCCGCTGGTCCAGGGATGTGGCGAGCAACGCCCCGACCGGCTTTGCCCGTCGACTCACCAACTGGAATTGTCAAAAGAAAAAAAGAAAATTATGGAAATGAAATGAGATTCGAGGATGAAATTTCAATTTGGGAAAGACGTACAGAGTTCTTCTCGGTCCAGCGGACGGACACCTCCGCCGAAAAGACCTTTGAAAAATCCTTCTTTGGGCGGCTCGGGCATTTCACACGGCATGAACATCTCGCCCATTAAATCCCCGAGAGTCGATCTAAAGCCGAAAAAGTAATTAACACGTTCGTTTTTATGAATTTGCTAATAAGCTCTGGGAAAGCGAATTCATCAAGCGAAATAATTACGCAAATGCCGAAGAGATGGTAAACTTTTCCATTTCCGAGGGAGAACACAAGTACATGCCGTGACCGTGTGATGTGAAACGAAAGTTCCTAGCGATCCTGTTAAGCCAATCAAAAAAATTAACATTTAACAACGTGAAATTATTCCGCTGTAATCGATTCGCTCACTTGACGGAATCCTCGTTGACGGACGTCTGCTGTTGCGCCCAAATGTTCAACATGGGATCCACCAAATTCTGCCGACTCGTTTGGAAGCTGAACATAAAACAAATCAGAAAAAACGGTTAGGAGATGATGTAATCTAATCGATAAATAAGGGAAGAAATACTTCAGCTCGACCAACGGAGTGAACTCGACATCCATCAGCGGTCGAAGGCTGGGCAAGCTGAAGACTTGGATATGGCCATTGGATAAGAACGTGGCCAAACACGGACCATCTACCTCGCCCAGCAAAACAATAAAGTCGTTTAGAAAAAATAGAAGAAAAATAATTAAATGAATGGGGGTCACCTTTAAGACTAACGACGTTGGCTGTGACGGCGAAGGCGCCTTCGGCCGGCGCCAGGTTGACGCGATAGAGACAGGTCTGCGACGGTAGAGAGACGACGCGCGCCTGTTTCTCCGAGACCATCACCGTGTACTGGTCGTCGCTGGAAAGGGCGTCGTTGCCAACGCCGCCAGCGGCGCCGGTCCGCGCCGGTTGATCGCGAGCCTCTTTGGTCTCGTCCCGCCACGGTTCACTCGGGTTCGAGATGAGGCTGCCAGAGGGTTCAATGAAAGCCACGCAAAGCATAGAGCCTTTGACTCGGAAGATGCTCCCTATTTGGTCCCCACAAATTCATTTAGAAAACACTTTGATTCATTTCACTTTTTGACTAGTCAAACTTACCACTAGGCGAAACCATAACCGGTTGAGTAAGGCGAGGTTCTCCCGGTGCGGCCAAATTGATCACGATCACCAAAACGGAACCCTGGCTAGTACCGACCCACAAGGAAGCCGAAACGGCCGTGTCTAAAAGTTTAAGAAATATTGGTTAATAATTCAGGATCGGAACAAATAATCGAATCGAATTTGAAAATTAGACCTAATTTGCGAGCCAAGGTGTCGGCGAAAGTGAGAGTGGTGACGGCCTCGTTCGGATGATTCTCCAAACTGGAAGTGCTGGAACTCCTGGATCGCGTGAACGCCGTGTCCGATTTGTCTAAAATGAAACCGCAAGTTCGTGATATTTCTGGCACGTGACACAGCCGAGCGACAAGTCGAAGAGAAGATGGAATTGTTATGTGAAGAAGAGAAGACAGAAAGATAGATAGAAAGAAACAAAAGGAATCTCGGTTGACACAACAGTTCAAACGGCAACGAAGAGAACACATTGATATGACACAAGTTAGAAAAGAAAGAAGGACATCATGAGCATGAAATTTGTCTGTCGATTTCATACGTCAAGAAGAAGGCAGTTAAGGAAAACACAACTCGGAATCATTTCAAGACAAACCCGAAATCAATTCAACACAAAAATAAGGCGCGGTCAACAATCAATCAGCATGCGACAAATGCAAGCCCATTCCAAAAAGGGTTTTTAAGTGCGTGTCAAGGTTTTTTTGATTGAATGAAGCAATTTCAACTCGACGTAAATAGTTACGACAGTCGGTTTTTAGATTTTGACAGGTTTTTTCTATGACTAGGTAGGCCAGCAGGCAAAAATACGTTTGTTAGAGCGACCGAGAAAGCTTTTCAAAAATGGTTTTTCTTTGAATTCGAACGACAATTCAGCTAATGTTTAAATATACTTTCTATCCAACTACTTAACCCCGTCGTAATTGGTGCTCATTTCCACATTTTCCATCTTCTAATGAAATGGCGAAGAAAAATTCCCAAGCGATAGGACAGATAAAAGAAGAGAGCGAAATATTTTTTTAAAAAAGAAGAACGACATAGTATATGTTATGTAAATAGGGATGGCTATGACTATGATATGTACAGAGAAAATAGAGCCGAACAACAGTCAGAACATCCGGTAGGATCTTTTTTAAATAAAAATAAAAAACTGAAGAAACAAGGTCCACGATGGCAATAAAGTAGAAAAATGAAAAAAAAATAACTTTTGTTTCATTTTTTTTAAAAGCTTGAACGAGTCAATAAATAAAAAAAAAAACGAGTAAATATATAATATATAGATGAAAGAAGAAGCGGTATGAAAAATAAACCAACACCCTAAATCTGTGATGGAAATGAGCCCCAATGCAGAGGGGGGAAAAAGGGCGTAGGCGTGCCACTTGGGTAAACCCGAAAAGAATAAATACTAAGTATACACTATGTGTGTGTGGTTATATATAGAGATATATGTACAAGGATCGGTATTTGATATATACGACACGCAGTTTGAGGCAGTAGCGTCACCCATGTTTCAGATTTGAAATAAAAAAGAAAAATTTTTATCGATTTCTTTTTTTGTTTTGATTTTTCATTCTCTTTTTTTGGTTTTTCTTGACATTTTTGTTTTTGTCTTTCTCTTTCTCTCTTGAAAATTGATGGGGAAAATTCTCTTGCTGCCTCTGTAGAGGATTCTGGGCGCGAGCGCTTCTTTCGGCCGACGTCAAACGCGTCTCACATCGAGTCAAAGAACGAAATCAGATTTGTCTTCCAACTCAACAGAAATTGGAGAGAGAAATAAATCAAGAAACAAATGGATTTGGCCCTGCACATTCGTTTTTGTCGTTGTTTCTTCCATTTGTAGTCGTAGTACCGTAGTAGTAGTAGTCGTAGTAGAAAATAGCCCTGCGCCAAATCATTTCGAATCTGATGAACCTGACGGGCGCCCCATGCATTACGTGGCGGGTGGGGGGAAAAGCTATAATTTATATGTGTGGAATATGGATTTGTGAAAAACAATGCCCAGGGTAAAAGAAAAATAACAATAAAAAAACAAAACAAAAGGGGGGCAAGTGGGAGGGTCAGTGCTGCGAGTTACGTGCAAAAAAAGGGGTGGGGGGAGGGGGGTTGAATTGGGGCCATCACGACAAAATTCATCACCAACAACACCGGACTGCAGCGATTGGATTTTTGATTTGTTTGATAGTTTTTTTTGTTTTGTGCGTTTTCTTTCCGATTCTCAGGGAATGATATCAAGGACAACTGGACAAGGTGATTTATAGGACGGATGGAAAGGCCAAAGGGAGGGGGTCTCGGACGACGACGACGAAGACGGCCAGCAAAAAATCGGCCAGAAAAAGAGTGAGAGAGAGAGAGAAATAACTTAATAGTGTGAACGACGTTATTTGTTTTTGAAAAAAAGGGGGTTCGAAAAATTTGGTGACAGTGATCAAGTACTCACAGAGAGAGCTTTTGGAGAATGAGAGAGAGAGAATGAGAGAGAGAGAGAGAGAGGAAAATAATGACCAACTGTTAAGTGTGTGATATTACTAGTGAACAACTCAATAAGTGATTTTAATCAAGAAATTTCAAATCAAAAAAGAAAAACTAAAAATAATGTGATTTTTTTGGTAAGTAGTGTTCCTGTTTGAGAAGAAGAACAAATTATAAAAAGGAACTAAATAAATAATAATAAAAAAAGATCTGACGAAATTTGAATAATTAAAAATTTGGTTTTGTTAATTTGATTTGAAAGTAAGTTCAAAGAGAAATAGAGAAATGTCCAAGAGAGTTTTTTTTTTGTTTGGTTGATTGTATAAATTTTGTGTTAAATATATAGATGTGTAATATGTGTGTGTTTGTGTGTGTGCTTAGGTGACGTTAGTACCAAAACTGGTGTAGTTGGCCGATTGCGATTGGTGTCGATGATGTAGCAGGAGCAGGCTGCGGCGAGTGGCCGGCTGCTGCTGTGCCGGCTCGTCCCTGCCTCCGTGATCCAGCAACTTGCCGTTGTTGTGTCCGCAGTAATGATCCACTGATTCAAACCCCCATTGAAAGTGAGGAGGAGGAAGAGGAGGAGCGCCGTAAATCAAACTAGTCACATTGCCGCCGCCCTCCTCCTCTTTAGCGTTAGCCGGGCAAGAGGAATTGAAGGCCATTTTGCGCACCAAGCGATCGCGGTAGCTGTGATGCGAACCTGTACCTTGAGACTTGGACCGGCGGACGCAATCCGGACGGGTGGTGCGACCCGTCGCAGCCGCCATTCCGCTCCCTCCGACGCCACTGGAAGAAGAAGCCGAAGAAGGACCAACACCACCACCACCACCACCACCAGGGTTGCCACCGCCACCGCTACTGCTGGCCGGATCACCACCGCCGCCGCTCCGGTGCGCTAGGCCCGACGACGAGCCTTCGAGTCCGGCTCGACTGCCCCGGTAGTTACCCGCTGCCGAAGTCGGAGAAGTGCACGATCCGTTCCGACTCTGTTAAATAGCCAACCGTTTGGTTGTTGTTTCTGTTTCTCTTTCTTTCCGATCGTTTCACACCTTACCAACATCATCTCTAAAGAAAACCTATTTTGGGCTTTTTTTACCCGTTGAATTGGAGCAACTACAATAGCGACTGGCAACCAACGTAGCGGGACATTGTCAATAAAACACGCACCGCACAATCGACAAATACAAATGTCAAAACAAAAAACGGGGGGTAAAGAGGTCATCAACATTTTCAAATCCAAACTAATCGTCCTGGTTATTAGTTTCTAGTTAATTGTTGGTTGAATACAGAAACGGACGTTTGTTAAAAAAAAAATAAGAAGCGGATTAGATTTGAACCGTCACCCGAATTAAAAGCCGGAAGCCACAAACCACCAGGGATTAAGATGATATATGTATACGTGTGTGTGTGTGTGGGTGTGATGTAAAGCGTCAAATAAGACCAAACAGATTTTTTTGTCCAAGTGATGAGAGTCCTGAAGAGTAGTAGGGTCGCTTTGATATGTTTTTTAAGAGACAGGAGCTGGAAGGAGGTGAATAGGAGTGTTTTGACGAATATTAGGATTCTTACTAAATTTCCTGACCAGGCTGTCCAAAAATCCCGTGTGGCAGCACTCGTCGCTCGGATCGAAACGGAGATCCAGGACCTGCATGGGAGCCGGCGGCGCTAGGGCCGCCATGGCCGCTGTGGCCGTGGCGGCCGCCGTCGAGTCAGAGTCGCTAGAGTACCAGGTTCTCTTCCATCCGGAATCGCGGTTGCCGACCGATTTGGGCTGGCAAGTGGCGGCGGCCGCGCTGAGCGACTTTTTCAAGCGGCGCGGTGGTCGGATGGGATTGCCGTCCGAGTCGAATAAGAGCGGAATCTCCGGATTGGTCCTCGGGGCCGCACTATCGACCGGACTATCGCCGCTGGCTGCAAGAGGCGGCAAGGGAGGAAGGGCTGCATTACAGTTGGCCGGCTCGGGGAAATGGAAAGCTGGATGCTCTTCCTGCGGCGAGACGGGCTTCGAATCGGGCAGCAAATGAGGTGAAACGAGACCCCCAGCTCCCGACGCTCCTCCTCCTCCCCCAGTTCCAGTTCCAGTACTGGCTCCCGATCCTCGCCGGCTGACGGGAGCGAAGAGATCGCGCAATTTCGTATCGGCCTTCGACAGCTGCTTCTTCAAGTTGAAATTGTTCTTCTTCTTTCTCTGGCGGGCGCCATTTTCCGTTTTGCCGCCCTCTTCCTCGGTCGTCGCTTCCGGCTGATTTGGCTCAGAGTCGTCGGCCAGAGCTTCGACGGCCCGGTCCACTTCCGTTTCCAGACATTCGCTGCTGGGCTTGATCGTATCTACTTCATCGACGCTCTGCTCCACAACCTCGTTCTAATCAGCGCGATTGGCGTGTGGGGTTGGATAACTCTCATTAACTATGACCACCATCTTTTCTTTTTCTTTCATATCATTAAGTTTGGTCCCTACACAGTACACACAAACCCCAATACCCCTCCCTTCTACCCCCCTACACACTCTCTTACCCCAATTGGCTTGGCCCATCTCATAATCGAATCAAATTGAGTACAAACGATCCTTGTGGGGGATCTGTTTGTGTCCTTGAGACGGATTCCACATTTTACCTGATCGCAGGAAGGTGAGCGGACCGAATTGTCGTCAAGATCCGCCGCGGCTCGGCTGTTGGCGCTGTCGGTCGGTCTCTTGGGTGAGCGCGGGAGTCGCGTGTAAGGATCGGCCGAGCTGTAAAGATCCACCGAGGCCATGCTGAGAAGAACCGACTTCTGGATGATGTCAATTAGGACCAGTCCGCCGTCGTTGCCGTAAGCCATTCTATCCAGAAAGGAAAAGAAACATTGTGTACCCCATGATTGAATCATTTGATAATTCAATTTTCGTATAAACATGTAGAGTATATATAACTTAACATAATAATAAAAATGAGGGGGGATCAGAAAAGAAAAGAACATAAAAATAAAAAAATGGAATGAAATAAATAATAATGGATAATGTACAAGCCGTAAGCCGAGTTGACAGATAGGGCGGTAATGGATCCTGGCGCTTCTCCATCCATCCATGAGCTGAGACACACCAAATCGACTTGGAAGCCCGGCGGGCGTCGGTAGACGCCTCCTCTGACACTCAAAGGATTTGGTTGCTCCTGAGCACACGTGGCGGCGGCGTCAGACACACACATAATAATAATAAGAAAGAAAAAGGAGAAAGGAGCCCTTTGTCAATATTGAACGCAACTGATTATGATTGATCGAGTAAAGAAAAAAAACGGACTTTTCTCAGACAAAATTCCAGATTGGCCGCTCCTGGACCGAACGAGGGCGAGCCCTGAGGCTCATCTGTGCTATCAAAAAAGAGCGGCACACCCAAAACCTTTGAAAGTACAAAAAAAAAGAAATCAAATAAAAAATCCGCTGATATTTGACATTTAGACGAGCAGCAGCTCCTCGATGTTTAAGAGTTATGAGATCCTTACGGTCGTTTCCAGGCTGACTTCTTGGCGCCTGAATTTGAAAAGAGCAACATGGCCGGAAGCTCCGGCTATGGCCAGGAGCCTATTCTCCGGGCACATGGCTAACTGTTTGATGGCCAAGTGCTGTTTGCCGGGCTCGTTGGCGCCGACGAGGACGGCCGCGGCGACCTCTCCGTCCGGCCTTAGGGTTTTGGATCGCGATTTCTCAAAGACTTTGCTGGTCTTCAATCGATAGAGGACCTGGAGCGATAACGAAGACGTATCCCAGAACTTGACCGTTCCGTCGACGTGTCCAGTGACGATGATTTCGGCGTAGCTCGGGGCCAGGGATCCCCATTGGCCGCCATTGATGGGCCATTCCCTCTTGCTGAAACCCGTGTGTCCTTGGGCGCCGACCGAGTAGAGGGCCGGAATCAAATCGCCCGGGCAGTCGGCCATGTAGAGACAGCAGGTGACGGCCGACTCGTGGATATCCATCGGGTAAGGATTCTCGAAGCAAGGGAAGCCCGGAGTCAGCAAGTCGACAATGACTAGATCATTTTGCAGCAGGACGATGATGGCGTGCGGATCTTGTTCTTCCGCTGCGGATTAAACAAAGTTAAAATCCATTTTTTCCAGGATTGAAAGAAATCAAATCAAATAAGTTGAAACGAACCGCTGGTCCAGGGAGTGTCGCACAGGGCGACAAAGTCGACGACATTGTGTTCCATTTCCAGGACTGTCGTATTACGGCCGTGAACGACGGTGATGCTGGACGATCGACCGGGCCGGTCTTGTGGTAAACCGCCCGAAAAAATAACAAAGGGGTCCCTGGACAACGTCAAATAGGGTTTCAGTCAACGGAACCGGAAAAGCCGCGTGCGCGCGCCATTCAAATTTGAATTGTCGATTTGTTATGATTTGTTTACCCGCTGGTAGATGATTTCCACTCGACTTTCTGGATGGCTTTGCATTCCGGCTTGCCTTCTCGACCTCCTTTAGCTGAACAATTCAAACACACACAAACACACACATATGGCATCATCAAATTAGATTCCAAAAAATGAATAAGAGCGGCCTAGTTTGGGGGGGGGGGGACCTACCGTGAGGATACGTGACGGAAACGGGAGCCGGCCTTGGTCCGGCCCTGGAGTTCCACGTGTAGAGCGATCCGTCAGTGTGAGCGCTAATCAGCTGCTTGCCGTCCGAGAGCCACGAAACGGAGCGAAGAGGTTCGCTGGCGATGAAACGCGAGTCGGCCACTTTGGTTCGGAGGTCCCACAAGACGACCAGACCGGACTCGAATCCCATCAGCAGCTGCCGTTGGCAATTCATCAGGTAGACAACAACGAAAAGAAAAGAACCCAAAAAAGGAATCAGCAAATTGATCATGTCACATCTACAAAACAATTGAGGGGAGAAACGTCAAAAAGAAAATTGACGGCCGGTAGAGTCGCCCCAACGAAGCGTCCGGTGCATCACACCATGACCGATTATGGGGGCGACTGATCCATTTAACGACCGAGGGAGTCATTGTCATCTCTCTTTTTTTTTCGCCCGGCTTTTCTATTAAGAGACTATACAGGCACCGGTGATGTCGACCCTTTTTTTTGGCAGGATCGGAACATATTGCCGTCCGAGTCCAATCGAATCGACTCTTAGCTCCTGGCTCCGTTCTCTATCTGTGATTAATGAGGTTCTCTCTATAGTTGCAGGGACAGAGAGACACAATAAGGCGACGCTGCACAAAAGAAGGTCAAGATGTGGAAGCACCGAGCGGACAATAGCAGTTGGAATTATATAACGATGGATCAAGGAGAAAGGGGGGGGGGGAGAGCTGTATAGGCTGATCGATAAAACATCGCAGAGATGGTGGAACAATGGGGGCACGGGGGGGGGGGGGCTGCGTGAACCAGAATGGCATCCTCGCATGCACACACTCGCCAAAATTGCGTCTGTCGGGAGCAGGAGGGGGAAAAAAAAGAACGTGAGGGGGGCCAGCCATCTTAATGGCTAGGATTCTCTTCCGGATTTTAACGAACCGCCTCCAAAGAAAATAAAATAAAATAAAAAAGGAGAAACGATGGAAGAAAAAGATGGGCGAGCTCTAATAAAAACTAGTCGGGGTTATCCTTCTTCGTCTGGCTTGTCATCTTCATCCGACTTGTTTTTTTTTTCCTCTTGGGCGGTTCTTCAACATCCGAATGGGGAAAAGTTAAAGGGGTCGGTGACGATCGTGAGTGACGTCAAAGATAAGCAAAAGATTTGAGAAATAGGGGGGAAAAATAAGAAGGAGAAGTTGAAGCGGAATATTTTTTATAATAAAAAGAGACGAAGAATTAGAATGAACTTGAAAGACTTGGAGATTTCAGAGGATTCCCGTTTGCTTTTTATCAACAACACAAAAAAAACTTGATGGATTCGGACAACCGACAAACAATTTATTCACTGCTTCTTCTTTTTTCCCTCCAATTCTCCGGATTGGAATAGAAAAATAAATAATAGTAACTGTAAAAAGGTTTTCTGGAAAATGGGAACAGGATGGTCCCTTCATAGTCGTCAAATCCCGGGGTCTTTCATGCCAAACACAAAATGGAGGAGGCGGGACGATACGAAATATCCCTTCGCCACCCCATCACTTTCCTCCGCTCACGGAAGAAATAAGAAAAAATGTTCGATTGGAAACGCAGATGCTCGGAATTGGGAATAAATTGCGGGCGGATGGGAAGAAGAAAAAAAAAAGGGACAACTAAATTCTACGGACGACAACCAGTTGCCCCCGTATGTTGACATTGACAATTTCTCTCCTCTCATTCGTCGACGTAACATCATTACGTAAGTAAATACGAGGCCAGGGAAAATAAAAAGGGCGTCAACTTTTCCAACGAATAAACACCCAAAACCGTTGGACAAACTAAAAGGGCCACTGGAAATTTGATTTAATTTAATTTTACCTTGCTGGGATCCGTAGGACAATCGCTGATGTGAATGACGGGACCCGGATGAGTCTTGCAGGATCTGGACGTCCGTAATCAAATATGAAACCCAAAAAAAAAAGGGAAAAAACCACAAAAAGAAAAGAATCGAATTAGTCGAGTGGACTGGGTCTTGGACGAGGCACACACACAAGTTGAGGAAAGCAATTTGGACACACAGTGCTGGGAATGAGTTAATCAAGTTCCAGTCTTCTCTTCTCTCTTTTTTTCTTCCTCCCTGGTCGATCCAATCAAGACCAATTGGATCCATCTGTCCAGTGTAGGAGCAAAGGAGCAAGGGCAGAGCTCACACACGTAATGAAATGGGAAACTGAAACGGATGCCAAGGCCAGGTGTTTGACGGGACTTCAATTCTGGGTTTGGGCGAACGGGCAGGCGGGCGGGCCTGTTTTGGGACGGGCCAGAAAAGAAAACGAGAAAAAGGCAGGGTAATGGGTTGTGCGAGAATTGATGGCGCAGGGTCTTTGGGATCCTAAGATTGGATTGCTAAAGAATCCCACAAGCCTCAACAGCACCGAAATGGATGTATTCCGTCTTCCTTCCGTGCCTTTCCGTGACCGTATTTTTTTTATTTATTTATTTTTTTCCATCCGCCGAATCTTGGGGTAGGGAAAGGGCCGGTTCGTCGCCCGCCCTCGTTCCCAGGAGTCTCCGGAGGTGGTAGACGGGAAAAAAAGGGAAGAGGGGGGGAATGTCGACTCGATCCATTAGCCCAGCAGATCGATCATTATTCATCGACATGATGGCGTACGTTGCTGTTGGCACTGATCCGGCGCCAGCCATCCAGCCCCAGCAACACCCTCCCTACGGACTTGCGCCATTTATTGCCGTTATAGCTCCTTGCTGGACGGTCGATGTCTCGGGCCAGTCAACAAAATAAAAATAAATAAATAAAAATTACAACCTCCTCCATCTCACCCGATCAAAAAACGAATAAAAATCAAGAAAAAAAAGTCACGAAAAATGTAAATTATGACCGACAGTTTCCTCTCCATGGTGAGACGAGATCAACCAGCGTAGTAACTCTTTTCCCGTCTCCGCATTTTTTTTTTTTAATCAATTTAAAAAAACCGCCAACGACGACGACGCAAATTCAAATTTTTTGAATAGACGAAAAAGACAAAAAATCAAATATGGAATTATCTTGATCGTCGTGCCTGGGCGACTCTGAGCAACGAAATAAATGCAGAAAACGACATAAGTGAGCCAAGAAAAAAGGAGGGCCCAAATCGAAGAAGATGAGAAATGTTGTATATCAAATAAAAGAAGAAGAAGTGGTTGTGGGGTGGGGACTGTGACATGTCAAATCTCAATCATCGAAAAACGCCCCATTGGCGCATCGTCGGCACGTCGCCCGGCTGGCTCTCTTCGATCGGAACGGCACTATAGTGCGCATTGAGTCAAGAAGGAGAAGGAGAAGAAGAAGAATAATGCGAAATGAAATGAAACAAACGACATCAAAGGAGGTGCAACTTTTTCTCTTCCACCCCGTTCCGTCTCTTCTAGTTGTATGTGCGCAATCGAGAAAAGAAAAAGAAGAAGAATCCAACCAATGACGACGGTCTTCGATTTATATGGCAGGCGCCGTACCACCCCATTGAAATGCTCCAATAAAAATGAAGGTGGTTTCTCTCTCACTCTCTCTCGCACTAACGATAAGACGCGCGGGTTTTTTAAATAAAAAAAAAGGAAAAAAAAGGAAAAAGAAACTTGATCAAGATGATATTAAAAGACGAGAGAGAGAGAGGAGAATTTGATCCAGCTGGGTATAACATTCTTGAAAGTCTCTCGGAGCTCTCCTCCTTGTCTCTTTGCCATTTCCTTTTTTTAAAGTTCTTCTTCTTCTTTTATATTTTTACGGTGGAAAAAAAAGTTACTTTGACTCTAAAGAAAGAAAGGGAAGGGACTATCCGACCGACTGGCGGGGTCCTGGGTCTCCGGGAGCTGCCATGGCGATAGAGCAACGGAAAACTAGGAGGCTAGGAGGCACCGGAAAAATCAATAAGGCGAATCTATTGAGGTGGTGGTGGTGGTGGTGGTAGTGGTGGTGGTGGTGGTTCTTCTCTCTCTAGCGGTTCCTTCTCTTTTTCACCGTCATGGCGGCCACCGTGACGACCGACTGTGAACGTTTGGACCGTTCATTCCGCAGTTTACAGTTGGCGGATGTATACAACACGGGCAAACTGGAAAACATCGACCCCCGAATAAAAGTTTCTAGCCGCCAGGAGAAATCCATTTTCGTCGGTTGTTGTTGTAAGTTGTTGGCGGTTGTGTTCTTCACTTCAATGATGTTTAGCCAAGCTTTTGATGTCTTTTATGTGAGTAACGAATGGTACGGCTGGTTAAATGGTTCTGCTCACGGAGCCGTGAAAATTCCTTCGCCCAGTCTTTTGCGGGTATCAAATTATCGCGGCGCTCAACTCCGACGGCGATAACAACAACAAAGAGATTCTTGTCGGTGCTTGTGTGTGATGATCGGCTTCTTCTCTCCACTCGGACGCCGACACACGACGGAAACAACAACAGCAGGAGTCGAGGGTAGTAGTTGTATAGACACACACAAAAACCAGGGGAATAGAAAAAGCAACAACTTACAATTCGATGGCTTTGTTCCAGTTGATGACGTAACCCGACAGACTGAAGCTTTCGATGTTGACAATGTGGACGTTGCCACGTTCCGTGCCGACGTACAGCCACTTGCTCTGGAACGGCAGGTGGAAACAGGTAATCCTAAAAAACAGGAGAGAGAGACAAGTGAGACAAGTGAAAAGAGTTCAAAGTTTGAATCGATAAGTAGGTAGTAGTAGTAGACAATTCCCCACAGTTGATGGCCGGCAAGTGACCCTACGATTGACCTATTCCACCACACACAACACACGCGTGTTGTGTGTGGCATGCGTGTGAACCCTGGGTGAACTATACAAGGGTCGGACAAGACACAAAAACCGAATTATTGATGACGGGAAACAACGTAAACTCTGGGCGTTCGATTGTCAGTCGATTCTCCATTTCGTGACTCCTGTCACGTTCGCCCGCCCAAGCCGGACCGGGTCTCTCGTCGCGTCGCAAAACTTTTTGTGGGCGACTCAAACCTCGTCATTGTCCCTTTTCTTTTGAACTATGCATCAAGCAATCACGCAGGTGAAAGAAGTTTTTTTCCCCCCGGCGGTGACTTACCGCCGTTCAAAAACTCTAAAAACGGAAACATCAAAAGGCGCTGGGAATTGGGCGGACGCGCAAGGGGGGTCGATGGAATCCGTCAATTCTTCCCTTTGAACAGATTTTTTTTTCTTCTTCAAAGACTAAAAGCCAATCATCAACTTTATCACACGAGACCTCTCCTCCTCCTCCTGGCTGGCCCAATTTGCATTCACCACCCACAACTTTTTTGTGTTGAACCAGACCATCAAACGATTTCATTCGTACGGAGGCAAAAAGGCAAAGAAGAAGAGGAAAACACACACGGACCCCCCAACCAAAATTTGTTCTCGTCAACCCAGCCGGAATAATTCGCTGGATCAATAAATTCGGGAAACGGGTGGAAAAGTTTGGCGGCAAATTGTTGAGGGCGACGCAAAAATTTCAAAACGCCCGCGTGAACCAATTTGAAATTTGAAATTAAAAAAAAAAAAAGTAAAATGGCAATTTAATAGTTGTCCGTCCTGATCAGGATGTCACCGTTTATCTGATGATCACGATGGGTTTGTCGTAGTAGTAGTAGTAGTAGTAGTAGTAGTAGTATTACGCCGTCCACTTTGTGTGCTGTCCGGTCGGGGTGTCTGCGCTCATGTGTGAAAGACACGCAATTGCGAGTGGGGATGGCAGTGGTGGGGGGGGGGGGGGGACAGGAGGGAATGCGGCTGTGTGACGTCAACAAGTCCGTTGGGGCGGGAATGTCGTCCTTCCTTCCCTGCGTGTGTGCGTGCGGTATTTTCCCCCCACATTTCGCGATGGATGGAAAATGCTACACACGGCCCAGGGTGCACACTCCCTTGCAAGATGGCCGTCGGCGATAGACCTTAGACTAAATGTGTGTGTGTGCACACACAAAGGTGTGCCTGTGCCCAGGTGTGTGTGTGTTTACCTTTCACGCTGGAATTTCAGGGAGTGAACTATGTCCGGCCGCTTTTGGCGGATGTTCCACAAGTGGAGACTGTCGTCGGATGTGGCCGACACCAAGGCTCCTTCATTGATGAGAAACTGGAGTTGGATGACGGCCGGACCCGTAGTTGAAAATGTGCCGTGAGACGGATGATGACCAGAGCCGGAAGCCTTTTTTTTGTTTTTAAATAAAATAATGATTAGAAATTGAATCTAAAATTGTTATGACGTAAGTATGGACGTACATGGTTGGGTGGAACGTTGCCCGACTGGCCGGCTGCCCCCGGTGCTGAACTGCCTGCGGTATTGTACTGCCCACCTGTGGCACCTCCGGTCCCAACCAGGGAGGAGGCAGAGCCGCCACCCGACGACGAGGGGTTGGAGGCTCCCCCCGGACCTGCCCCGGCTCCCGAGTGATGATTGATTCCAGCCGATCCGGAGGCTAGTCCGGCATTGCTTCCACGGGTGACGCCACCGCTTCCACCTGGAACGTCACCACCACCGGCGGCTCCCGCACTAACGGAAGAGGCGGCCGCTCCCGTGACATCAGCACCTCGGGCACCGCTTCCGGCCGCAGCCGGATCTGGAACCGGATCGTGACGAACTTGAACGCTCACTCCCGGTCGTCCAAGTCTGAAATAAACAAAAAGTTAAAAAATTAATTTCAGAATTGGAATTGGAATGAGATAACCGCCAACTAAAAACTTTGAAATTCTTTCTCTTCAAATTACACAAAGGGGCGGTACTACAATGAAGTTGTCATTTCATTTTTCTTGCGACTTATGACTTTTGACTTTTCCTTTGAATAATAACGATGCCCCCGGAAAAAAGACGCTCCATTTGCAAGTGAGCCACTCGTTGGAATCCCTCAGCTGCTTGGCTTTTGTTGGCCGTTGGAAAATGTAAAAAAACGTCATCAAATCCCAAAAAGCCAAAATAATGAGATGGAAACGGGAGTGTAGCTGAACTGCGGCAGCTCAGCAGCAGCGCGCGATATGCATGTACTTGACTGTCTCAGGTTTCTTTTTCAACTCTACAGCTTTTTCTGCTAGAGCTACTCTCTCGTCTTGCCAGTCGAGAAGAAGAATAAGAGCAGATTCAACCCCCCCAACGTAATTGGGAAAGAAGAAGAAGCAGCAGAAGATTATTGATCACACAAGATGCAACAACATCTTATACGCCGGGCCGGGCAGACGGGACCTCTAAACTCGCAATTGCGTTAGTTTAGACTCTGTTTCTTCTTTTGCGGGTTGGAGGGTTTTGATGCCCGGTGGGGTTGTGGACTGAGAAGCCCGTCCAGTGCCCTGGAATAACAAGAAAATCCCACGTGATAATTCGATTGCCGGATCAACGGGGCGCGAAACCTCCGAACGGGCAACCCCCCTCCCAAAAAAAAAAGATTTTCGCATCCTCAGCTTTTGGACGGGCTGCTAACCTTTCAGTTGTACCACTATTACTAAGGCCAGCAGCTCATACAACCACTCGAAACTACAAACACACCACCACCACATCTTTCGGCCTCTTCTGCTCCTGGGTAAAAAGAGAAAATCAGCGGGAAAATGCAGTCAGCCAGACGGCCAGGGGAACGGACTACATCCAAATCGGATTTGGCCCTTGGAATATTTTTCCTTTCCATTTTCTGTGTCGACTCCCCGGTAAAGAAGAAAAATAAAAATCTGGGTGAAAAACACATTGGCCCAGTTGGCAGCTCTTTCTTTGGGTGGGCCAGGGCGCAGTGTAGCGATAGCGAGGACCGAGAGTCGGTCGCTCCTAATGGATCAATATCGATCGTAAATACATATACACACACACACACAGTACAGTGTAGCCCAGCACACGTTGCAGTCGAGGCTTTTGCAATCTTATTTGGGTCCGGGCCACTACTACTAATACCACGGGCTACACACACAACTATATAGTCTCCCCCCCACCCCCCTCCCCCCACCCCGACCCGCTGCTATACACACCGCACTTGTGTATGTTGTTTATAATGTATAGGAGCTGTTACGACTGGCCGATGTGGCAGTGGCTCTACATTACGGTGTATTTGGCGGCCTTGTGTAAACGAATCCGCCAGGCGGAGTTACTGGAACCTTTTTGCTTCTTTTGGTTCTTTTTTTTATTATTATTTTGGCGTTTTTTGATGTACGGATCAGTGGTCCGCCACACATGGATTATTGTGTGGATCTATAGTGTCATTTCCGCACGGATGGATCTTTCATTTTGGCAGTACAAAGGCTTGATGATTCATGATTCGGCGCTTTTTATATGATGACTTGTCGGCCTCCACCCCTCCCAGCGAAAGCCCGTCTCTCTCTCATATTGAGGGGAGGATTCCTTGATCCAATTAACTTGTTGTCGGGACCGTATAGCGACCGAACCGACTGACCCGAACCGCCAACAAACATCTACGGCCCGCCTCTCTCTCTTCATCAACTTTTTCCCTTTTATGCCTTTTCCCTTTTCGAGCTCTTCATTCTTTTCCGGCCAAGAAAGAAAAAAGAAAATAATACAAAAAAAAGGACAACAACAGCAACAACAACAACAACAGCCCAAAAAAAACGGCGGCGGATGTATCAAACAAAAATAGGATCTGGTTGCAATCATCATGGTCCCAGACTCGATGATAGGATCTAGTTACATAGTTCTCTTTTCCTTGTATAGACACACAGATATACTAGACTCTCTATTCTTCCAAGACAAACTCCGATCCCACCACCAGCCAAAACTTATAAGCACAAGGATCGATGTGTGACGAGCTGGACAGATATATCCGCCTCCTTCCACAGGAACCCCCTCCTCCCCCTATACCCGGAAAAAGTCCTGATTTTCTTATTCTGTCGAGTTGCAGATAAACAATGTCAGCTGGCTGTGAGATATTTCCAATTGATAGGCGAATATTGGTGAAGGAGCGAAACAAGAGAAGCCAACACACACCCAACACTTGCTTGGTCTATTCGTTTTCTTCACTCGTAGCTCGTGTGTGTGTGTGTCAACAATCCAATTTCTTTATTTGATTGGTTCTTCTTCTTCTTCAGGAGAAAAAAAAAACAGATTGTAGAACCCCTTTTTTCTTCTTCTTCTTTCCGCTCTTTTTTTAACCCAGCCCTGGGTTAGAGACACAGTATTTACCAATCAAACAGCTGGAACCCGACACTTTTGGATTTTCTTCGGCGCGCCCACACACACACAAACAACAAACAAGTAACTCTCTCTCTCTCTCCTTGATGATCCTGTGCGAAGATGCCAAAGACTTCCAACTTTAACAAAAAAGTACAAGAAGAAGAAGAGACTCTGGCTCAGTTTGTCTCATTAAGACGGGGAGGGTAGTCGCTTCTTCTTCTTTCTATTTTGGCAAAAAGAAAAGGCGAAATGGCTGGTAAAACTGTCGCTTTTCCACCACACTAGACGTCACGGACCGAGACTATTGATTAGTGTGCGGGCAACCGTGGGCAACAACCGTGTGCATATATAGTATATCTAGAGCCCAGCAAAGAGTTTTGTGCTGCCCGAGCTCCTTTCAATCTCGTCATAATATCCCCGACGAGGAGGAGCGGGAGATATAAACTCGAGTGTGTGTGTACACCGGAGTTTGCTGCTAGTGCCGGGGTGCGGCGGGATTAGTGCGGTCAAGAGACAACGAAGATATTGTGATCGGCGTCACGAACGACACACTGTGATCGCTGGCCAGTCGGCGGGAGGAGAGTTGGTCTAGCCCGGAGGGGGGAGGCGGAGGGGATAGAGACACACACACACACACACACACGACACGTCAAAAGATAATGGAAAGACGGGCACGGGGACTGCCGTTATGGCCGTCCAGGGACAGAAAGAGTCGACGTGTCGTCTTTTTCTTTCGTCCTGGAAAAGCAGAAAAGACAAAAAAGGGGGGAACCGCGTCGGCCTAATCGATACAAATCTTCCGTGAGGATTCCTCCTCCTTCTTTTCCTTTTATTTCTTCTTCTTCTCTGCCCGCTTGTTTCTTCCTTTTCCATTCCCCTTATTTCTCATTCGCATCGCATCGGCAGCCTGCGAGTTTGATCCGGCCAGGAGCGGGAGAGAGAGCATAGAAAGAGCCGAGCTTTAGTGACACCCAAACTAGTTCCACCACCCTGTATATATTTATGTTCCCACATTTTGGGAGAATACTAAACAACTGGGCCGATCGATGGCGACCGCTTAGTAAACACAACTGACATAGACAGACAGTCAGATACACACGGCCTCCTCCTCCCCGCCTTAAATGACACACAAACACGGGGGCCGATGAAATATGCAACAACCACTAAAAAGCGCACAAGATGCCAAAAAGCCCTATTCTTTCCTGACGATCCTGCGCCTATATGTTTTTGGGTTTTCCCAGGGAATCACACAACATTTCTCCAGGCCCTTGATCAACAACAACATCTTGATTCCGTCTTTTTTTTTTAATTTTTACTACAAGTAAAAAAAAGGGGGGCCGAGTGTTTAGAATTAGATCCTTCGTATAGACTGGGGGGAGGAGTCGGTGGGCGGATGGTGGGCGTGGGGGCGGAAGATCTGGCCGTAATAAAGTCTTCTCTCCGCTGAATATGTGCTGTTAGAAGAAAGATGTATCAAGAAAGAAATCGGCGAGCGAGAAAAATAAAAAGCTAAAGGGTGCAAAAAGGAAATACCAAGTCGAGATAAGGAATAAAAATAAGAGATTCCGATCGAAGAAGAAGAAGAAAAATAAGGGGAAAAGAAACAAACGCATCGGGGAAACATCCTGATGGATGATGAAGCGCAGCCGAGCAGAAGAATAGAGAGAGAGTGCAACGCCCACTGCCAAAGTACAGTCATTCTATCCCCCCCCCCTTTTTTACTAACTGTTGTATATGCCAACTCTTCAAGAACAGCCAGCGAAAAAGAAAGATGGATCCTGCAATAAAAACCAGAGGCTACCCCCAATGCGCAGGGATTTTTTTCTCTCTCTCTTCCGAGATGGATCGCTTGTTGTCTTCTGTTCATCCACACACAAAAGGAGAAACAAACAAAAAAAAAACAAATGAAGAAAACGAAAGAAGAAACGGACACATGATGGCAACCTGTGCCGACAGTTGCTGTTTAGCATATTCGCGCAAGACATCTGAGCGACGTCACTTCATCCAACTCTCTCCTGGCCGTCGCTCTCAGCTATGACAACAACCAACAAAAGTTGTTGCCCCTACCAAAGACTCCTGCCGCCCAAACCCACGTCTCATCTAGACGCATTTTGCTTATTTGTTTCGGCGACTTCCCACTCACTTTCCCCCCCAAAAAAAGTTGTTCGCCTTACGCACACACACACATCCCAGTCAGTCAAGCTTTTTGTTCGTTACAGACAAACATTTCCAAGAAGAAGAAAACAAATAAACAAACAAATTTTCTCACTTTTTCCATCCCACTTTGACTTGATTTGATTCAACGCCAGCAGGAGAGCGCCGGAATAGATCGGAGTTTGCCTTTTCGGTTGGTTAACCTTTTTGTTGTTTTTGTGTGTTTTTTTAGTCTTGGTGTAATTGATGTTGTCGCCTTTACAACAGAAAAA
This sequence comes from Daphnia pulex, assembly GCF_021134715.1. Taxonomy (NCBI): domain Eukaryota; kingdom Metazoa; phylum Arthropoda; class Branchiopoda; order Diplostraca; family Daphniidae; genus Daphnia; species Daphnia pulex. The sequence continues at coordinate 6,302,168 of NC_060017.1, forward strand.
CGAGAGAAGTAAAATGTGCGAGAGAATAAGAGGAGCTGGTGGATGGAGATTGAGAGATAGAGCACTAAAAAAACACAGAGAGAGGAGAAGCGGCTCCTGGAATTATTGACGTCTGGAACCCGTCAAAGACAAAAGCCCCGGCTCCTTCCTCTTCTTCCACACTCTCTCTCTCTCTCATTCACATGCCCCCGCGGCTCAGCGAATCCATAATGCACGTCGACTGTACTACGCGCCGAGCGTGTCACTCAGTCCAGGCTCTCTCTCTCGTTTCTTCTTCTTCTGTGTGTATGCGCCATAAATACAAACCGTGATAATAATATTCCCCACTTCTTTTTATTTCTTGAGCGAGAGCTCCTACTTTTGTTTTTGAGGTTTTTCTTTCTTGTATTTCGGCCACCCCAGAAAAGACTAGGAAGGAGCACGCTCCTTAATATACTCAACGTTGTAGTATACCCAGGACGCAGGAGCGGCAGCAACTCCAGGAGCTCTCGGTTCGATCGATCGGTATCCTCCTGGCCCCCCAGTGTGTGTATGTGTGTGTGTGTGAGGGGGGGTTTCTCAGATAGACAAACAAAAGGAGAAGAAAAGGAAAAAGGACGACGGTGCCAAGTAGCCATGAGTCTCTCTCTCTCTCTCTTTAGCTCTAGCTCTTTCTTTCACACGGCCGCGTGATAATACCGCAAACAAACGCACGCACGCTCCCAAGTTTCTCTTCTATATGACACCCCCCCCACCACCACACACACACACACTCGACCCGAGAAAAATCACAACCGGAGAAAGGAGCGTTAGGAGCCACTTGAACATTCAAGCGATACCCAAACTTGACACGAAATTGTCATAAATGATTGGAATATTCCACAAAAGAAAAAAGTAAAGAAAACCAAAAAATGGAAAAGAAAAAATAAGAGAAAAAGAACAACTTTTTTTTTAATAATCGTTCCGAGTTGTTGGTATTATGCAAATTTTTCTTATTCCACCGCCCCATTTCCTTTTCGGCTAGGGACTTGAGCATCTGTAACGAAAGCCGATTACTACTCGACTATACAACTAACCTGATAGACCTCGCCCCAACTTCCCCAGCATATGCACAAGCAGCTTCCCCCCACCCTTTTCACTATTGACAAAAGCCCAGCTGATAGATCCTTAGACGTCTGTGCAGGATCGCAGAGGCGGAAGGAGCCCAGACCAATTACATGCGGGAATTCCTGGAACTCCCGCAAACAAAATTTGTTTCTCCCTTTAACCAAAAAACCCCCAGATGTTTTATCTTGTGTACGTCTGTGTGTGTGTATGTGTGTGTGGTCGGCTGTTCCGATTCAGTGCCAATGGCATCCACAAACTCTGCCCCGGTTCGATTTCAAACAATGGAGAGAAAAGAAGAAGGAGGCAGAAGACGGTGAATTGGAGTCAAAGTCTAAACGCTTAATATCGTTAAGAGCTGTCAGCAGGAGCTGCCGTTGCTTTGGCATTGCCCTTTTGCAAACGATTCCGGCCCCGATGCCGGAGTTGAGATAATGAAGAAAAAAGGGAATCAAGTCGGCAGGAGAATTAGCAGCGGAATGGCATTAGCCAACAAGGAGCCGCCCGAGCCAAGGCAAAAAGATCTGAGAGAAATAAGAGGTGAGCATGAGAAAGAGAGAGAGAGACTGGCGGGGCGCAAACTGCTTTTTGGGGCCGGCGTGAGGAGAGAGTTATCGACCCGCAAGCTAGGAGCACTTCGTCCGCCGCCGCCGCCGCTGCCGTTGCTGCCTCGAAAGAGCTCCGACCTCACAAAAGAGCTGAAGGCAAAAGTCCTCGTTTATATTCGTCTACAACAACCGAGCAACTACTTTACTGGGCGCGCTCCTGTTTCTTCCCCGTGTGTGTGTGTGCGCTGCTGCTCCTGGCCGCCCGCTCCTGCCACTATAGACGGGATCGATCAGGCAACTTGTCGCATTAGACGCACAAAGGCCGAACCTTCCAACCCCACCCGACATCGAAGAGAACGACAAGACGTTCGACTCGGCTCCTACCCCTGTCGAAAAGAACCAGGAGCGCAGCAGATACACACAACAAAAGATCGACCAAGTATCGATCGATCCAGCCAGTGGCGAACTAGTCTTCTCTCTACGCTCTACTCTACGCCGAGTGAAAGATATGCAACAGGCCACCAACCAAGATAGGAGGCAAAGGCCACACTTTGAGAAGATGAAGGATCTCTCGAAAAAAAGGGCAGGATCGAAACTTGTTCAAACAAAAGGCAAGACGACGACGGAGAGAGCAACTCTTGAAAAAGAATAAAAAGAAACGACCAAAGTTCTGGGGAAATGTTCGACGATTGTGAATGGATAAAATAAAAGGGGAAAAAAGAAAAAAGTGGTTGAGGATCCATCGTTTTCTCAAGGATCGACTCGTTATTATCATCGGGGCGAGAGAGAGAGAGAGAGAGAAAGAAAAGGCAATAGAACGTGATTGATAGTGTCATCGCGACGAGAGTCTCAGAGAAGTGAAGTGTGTGCTGGGGCTGGTGAGAGGCGAAGGAGAACGGACAGGACGGAACAGAGTTGACGTGATCCTGATCAAATCAAGACACGGATACCCCCCCACCCTTCTCCACGGTCTCTGCCTCTCTAGGGCTCCCGGAAACTTGCTAGACACGTTTCAGGCCAGAAGTCACATACGCACACAGACACAGACAAATAAATACTACAAAAAGAGAAACACAAACAAAACAAGACAAAAAGTGGGTGGAAAAAGGAGACGAGCTGATCCAGCAGATGGGGGGAAGAGGGAATTCAATCGATCCAGCGGAGGGAAGGCAAAAACCAAATCCCTTGGAAAACTTTTTCGAGTAGTGTATGTGTGACAGTTGTTGGGCTACGAGTATTTAGAATATTCTAGTAGACCCCCACCCCGATCAGCGACCGTGCGATTTTTCGTACCTGATCGTTTGTCAACTGTCAAAACAAGAAACCGGACAAGGAATCCTGATGGATGATGGGCAGACGGAGCGATTTAGCTTTCATCCCAAATCGAGAGAATAAAAAAGAGTCCAGCTGGATAGTTTGTACTACACAGAGACGGTCAATCAATTCATCTTCCTCACTAGCGCAAATGAGAAACACGAGAAGGACAAGACAATCTCTCCCAAGAGAAACAAACAAGAGAGATTTCAGATTCTCTCTCTCTCTTGTCCGTTCGTCTTCCTCCTTTCTCGGAAATGGATAAGAGGAAGGATCTACTATCTATACGCACACAGTGCGGATCAAGTCATAGCTACTAAAAAGGGGGGCACGGTGATAACTCTACTAAAGAATGAAGAGTAAAAAAAGATAAAAACAAAACCAGAAAGACTTACATTCGAATGGCTCCGGATTTGGTTCCAATGGCGACGAGCCGCTGAATCGGATCGTAGGCCAAGGCGGTCGGTTGATGCGGGAATCCATGACGGGCCGTCTGCGAATAAAACGTTTGTAAACATATCGTAAATTATTAGTCCTCCCCAAAAAAAAGGAAAAAGATGAATGTGTGTGTGAGAGAGAAAAGAAACGAGAGTAAACATTGTCAACAACAACAACAACAACAACACGGAGGAGCCGAGCCCGAACGGGCGCATGGTGACATGGTGAACGCGCAGAAATCAATAAGGATCGCTCTGCTGGCAGTCGGGAGTGAGAGAGAGAAAGAGGACGAGTAGGAAACGTTATGATTCCGAATAAAAGGAGAAGCGGATGAAGAAGAAGAGAAAGAAGAAGATGAAGGCCGTCGTTGTCGCCCCCCCAACCCAGTTTTTGATATGTGTGTTCTGCCACGGGGCATCGTTTCGCCCGAGACACACACGTTGGCAGATCACGACAACAACCCAACAAAAAAAAGGGGGAAAGAAATGCTCGGGAAAATGATGAAATAAGAGACAACTCTGTCACACAGTAGACCCAGGCTGTTCCAACACGTACTACAAAGTCTTTTGCAATATTTACTGTACAGATGTCGGCGATTCTCATCATCAAGAGTTCGGGATCCCATTAAATCGACTTGCGAGTTGGTTTTTTCTCTACACGGAATCCTTAGAAAAACGGGCGATCTTTTTCTTTTTTTCTAAATTGGGCTATTTTTTTTCTAAGGATAGACTTTATATAAGAGGATATAGAAAAATAAAGAAATAAAATCCGACAAAGTTTGTAGCAGCGCCAAATAAAAGAATATGGTGGGAGAGGACGGCGGCGAGGAATTTCTTCGTCGACCGGAGACCATTCTCATTTCCCGTCCTGAAAATCAGGTCAGAATCAAATTTACAGGAAATAACGCGAGCGAATAAATCAGATTGTTCACACACAACATTTCCCCACCCACCCCAAATCGATTGATCAAAAAATATAAAGAAATAAAAAGCAATTGACTCGGCTAGCTTCAATATTGGTCATATGACGTCGCCTAGAAATTCTGGGACGGCCCCTCCTTGAGTACTCGGCGATCCTCCTCCCCCATCCACTTTCTGAAACAACCAGATGATTCAATCGACTATTCACAGATGAAATTGCGGTCCCTCTCCTCTAAAAGAAAAAAATGTGTCATTCAAATCTCGACACTTGTGGTCTCCTTTTGTGTCTAAATATCCGGCCGGATTTACAGACGGATGAATGGATCTAAATTTCGGTTGCATTTTTACAAGAGGGGTCGAACATTGGATTTTTGATCCTTTTTTTGTTTATTTTACGGCCTCGCAATCGATTGTCGGACTTGCAGCAGTGGCAGCCCAGGGTCGCCAAGGTCCGCCATCACGCGATCGTCGATTGAAAAAAAAAAATGGAAAAGCGGACCAACAGCCGTCTCCTGGGTTTCTTTCAATCCCGATGGCGTGACGAGCAGGAATCCCCCCCCCTACTCCACCCACCACAATCGGTTAAAACCCTCTCTCTCTCTGACTCTGCGGATAAGTTGCGCGTCAAAATCCCGGATCGGCCGAAATCGACATCCCCCCAAAAAAATAGAAGAAAAGAAAAACGGAACCGGACGCTTTGCTTAATCCAGCACATGCAGGATCTCCGTGCCCCCACCCAAAAAACCGGTGGCAAAAGAAAAGAAAAGCTTTCTCGCCTTTCGAGATCGATTGTGCCATTCGGGACAGAGAGAGATGATGATGAAAAGTTTTCCTATAACGCCAAAGTCAAAACGGAAATGATGGGGAAGTACGGGCCCTGGGCCAAATGTTGGCTGCTCGAATTTCTCTAGTCGGCCGAACTAAAGAAAAAATGTAAAAAAAAAAGAAGATTGAGAAGAAGGAAGAAAGAAAGAAATAAACGAACGTACTACACCCAACGAGTGGGAGATGAAGATAGAAACGGACATGAGAAATCTTTTCTTTCGACTTTTATGGGGATGTGACTTGGACTCTCTCTGGCAGGCGGAGGGGGGGGGGGCTAGTCTCTCATCGATTATTCAGCCTTCCAGCAGCGCAACTGATCTCACACTTGGGACAGACTAAGACGAAAACGCGCAAGAAGAAGAAGAAGCCCAGAGAGCCCGGCAGAAAAATATATATCAGAGCTAGAAAAGAAGAGAAGAGCGAAAAGAAAAAAAGAACTTGGTTTGGTGCTGCTGCCTGGATGAATCGCTTCAATCATGGCTGGAGCGATCGTCACTTGCTTCTGAAACTTGGAGGGAAAGTTTTAGACAGTATACCGAAAGCGAATGGCGGTGAGGTTTGGAATAGGATTTTCCTTTTTCTTTTTTTCAAAGAGACGGACGACTTGGCAAACGACAGTAACAAATAACGACAACAACAACAAATGCTTGAGAATGACGTCGGGACTTCAACTAAAAAAGCTGCGACATGGAGAAATATTTGGGTTTTTTAAAAAGATAAAAGAGATAAAAACCAAACTCACTCTGGCTAGTTGGCAGTGCTCGGTTTTCAGCGTTTCGACCAGCTCCGGTTGCTCAGATTTGGTCGGCTGACTCACGGATTGCCGGAAATTGTCCAAGACTCCTTTAAATGTGAACCTCTTCATGGCGGCTCCGTGTTGGAAAAACATGCAGCTGACGCGCAATTACGATGACCGCAGATTTGGCCAGGGTCTTAGACGTCCTTCTTCTTCTTTTCCGTTTTTTCGGACGTTTTTATTTTCTTTGATGGCTTTTTCTCTCCTCTCCTTTTTTTTCCTTCCTTTTTTGGCGCTCCTTTAAGAACCAATTCCGCACTGCGGAATCATGTGACCGGCTCTAGGCAGAGAGAAAGAGAGGCTCCAACCCGTAGGCCCCCGTCCTGGATTCCGTGCGGATGCCTATGTGGAAGAGACCGGGATTAATGCCCCGGCTGGCTGCCGTTTTTCTCGACGAAATCTTTTCACGCGACTCTTATTCTTCTTCTTCCTCGGAAACCACAAAACGGAAAACCAAACTTTTTTTTTCTATTTCCCCGTTCGCTCAAATTTTTACGCCGTCACGGAAGCATGGGATAGCATCACTAGAACAAACGAGCAAAAGATAACAACTGAAAGAAACGAATTAATAGAACAAAATTGTGAATTTTATTTGTCGGAATAACGACCGCCCGAACACCACGGCGCTTTCACTTTCACTCGGGCGTCGATGTGCGTGCCAACAGGCCTGGCTGCTGCCTGCACAATGGCTGTGGCAGGGTATATATGTAATGAGGGGTGCCCCTATGTTTGTTCTGCAGTGCTGCGAATAACACACACACAACAGTGAGAGGGATGAAATCGTTCAGGACATTTGTGAAGAGAGAATTGGCAGCACGAAGACTGCTTGCTGTAGCACACAGTACTCGCTTTCAGAAAGTGACTGAAACTTTTCCCCCCTCCAGAGTTCAAACAGGATGAAACACCCAGGGAGGGGAGAGAGAGAGACGCAGAGAATCAGCTCTGAAGCAATGCCCTGTGTGTGTGCGTCCAATCTGGGAATCTGTACAGGCAGTGGGCTCTATCGTTGATTGGCAAGCTAGACAGCCAGTGTCAAAGTTTGGTCGACTGAACTAGCCAAGACACAGATGTAAACAGAAATCGCCATCACTGAAGCCTCACGCAATTCGAGGAATGTTGGGAGGGTTATTATGCTTTTCTTCTGGTTTTTTTGGGGGGTCGTTCGAAGTTCTAAGTCTTCGTCCTAACACGACAACTTGCGAGAGAAAAATCGACACCTTCTCTGCACAAAGCCTCGGCTCGATCTCAACCACTCTTTTTTATCACGCGAAAAATGTTATAGACGCCCTTCTTCTATCTTTCCTGCACGACAACTACGGTCGTGTATATATGTGTTCATCCGTGTGCAATAGGGGGGTGGGCACCTACTACACACAACTCCCGAACGAACAAACTCAAGAATCGTCTGCCACTGTTCTGCGCATGACACATCAGTTGTTAACTATCGCCGCTAGGTGGCGCTGCGGTCACACAAGTTTCTTTTTGCGGGGACTAAAAAAGAAGGTAGCGTTCGTAAAAAAAAACCCCAATAATCATCATAATAGCGTTAAAAAAAAGAAAATAATACTAATAAAAATAAAAAGATAGTGAGAGCAAGAAAGGGGATAAAATCATGTGTGTGAGAGAAAGAACAGAATCAATACGAAAAATATCGAATAGTGGAAGGAAGATCCATTAAAGGAATTAGAGGATATCGTGAGCCTTACTTATATTTCGCTATTTCGGGTCCGACCTAGTCAAAACTTTTTTTTCTTCCCCCTCCTGACAGCTCGAACCCGCCCAAAGTGATTTGAGTTGGTCGTTTGTTACTGCGCTATGCGTAATAGTTTTTAAAAAAATTGAAAAAAAACTATTAGATAATACCGAAATCATTTTGATGTATAGGGTCGCCGTGTTCAATCTGTTTCTGATTATCATTAGTATCGAAATGAATTTGTTTCTATATCACCACGACCAGCCTCAATTCTATTTCCCTTTGTACACCTCCGTGTGTACCGTGTGTAGTACAAAGGATACTATAAGTCTTTAAGCTTTTCTCGTGTGTAGACTATATGTATACCTACCTCTATGTAGTATAGAGCGGGTCTTATAGCATATATACAGGCCTAGTTATAAATTTAGAGCAGCCGTATAGTGACGCCGAGCTGAATGATTTATATTCGCCCGATGTGTGGTCCCAAAACCCATAAATTTCCAACCAGCAGCAAAAAGGAATAAGCGATCGTGATGTCGCCTCGTACATCACGCATGACTACTACTACGATGATGGACGAATCATGTTGATCTTTAATTCAATCCCTGGCGGGCAATAGATGTGTGCGATATTACCCCGGCCGATGCACAATTTTTTATTTGGTAGAAATATAAGAAATTTTATATTTTTCATGTCCGCTTATACACTCAAGTCTAAAAGGTCAAAAGTCTCGGCTATACAAGACTTAATCAGCGGTTCGATGGCTGTTGCCCGGTAAAAGTTGGCCAAGCCGGACGAGATGATTAAAGATCCGCCCGGCGCCCGAGCGCAGGAGGACGGATAGTAAATGTAGTCGATGATGACTATCCGCTCATTTCACATGGCTTATTCGTAGTCTCTCAACTTCTATCTATGTACGTCGTCCTTCTTCTAGTTTTCTTGCCGGCGATGAAAATTCCGAGAAAACACACACAAGAGTTAGCGGACTGGGAATCGATGTTTTGCCAGCGGATGATGAAGATGAATTCATTAATCATTGAAGTATTAAGTCCATTATATAAAGACGCCATTATAGTGACGGGATGTATTTAATATCAATGTGCGATGTCTTGCTCAAATAGACTGCGAAACTGCTAGATCTTTATGACCATAGCACTTGGGAGACGAGGTGGTGGCGGGAGAGTTTTCATTTATTCATATTGGCTATACTCAGTGTCTAGTACACTACACTCGACGACGACTCACTCCCATATTGATTGACCTCTCAGCTCTAGTCGAGTGGAGTTGCATGACGGACTATGGCAAAAGAGAAGGGAGGAGGAATTATGCAGATGCGTCAGATGACGTCAGAGCCAACGGTCTCCGGTCCGAGACGATATATATATTGTCTTTCATGCTGTGAAGAGCGGAGAGATATTATTCGCAGCTCGTGATGAGAAAGCCATATCATTTCGTTGATCCCCTTTAATTACACACCCTGTGTGTGTGTGTGTGTATGGCTGCTGCCGCTGCTGCTGTGTGTCCTGGAAACCGGCTTGTAGTTTAGGAGGATCAATGTTTCAGTATACAGCGATGACGTCAGTCTAATAACAATACATCCTATCCCTTGTAGCTATCTCTTTCTCTCTCTCTTTTCTATATTATTCGCTCTATATAGCTATAGCACCCGAAGCCCAAAAGTCTCTGTGGAAATCCAGCCAGGAGCCGATCCAGCGCATACCCGAACTTTAATTTGTCTAATATCTCCCGTTGTTTGTTGCGCCAGCAATATGTTGTTGTTGTTGTTGTTTATATAATGCCACAAAAGGCAAAGGCAGCAGGGCTCTGTATATATTCCTTTAGTCATCTAACGCAATTGAGCCAGCGCAGCCAATCATATGTGCTATACACTAAATTCCTTTTACAGTTTTCCGATGCTCTCAAAGCTATCCCGAAATAACTTGAACGAATATAACTCGAATTACAGTCACATATCGGAGCGCCCAATCCTTTTATCAATTCCTTTGATAATATTTACAGTGTCTATATACATGGCTTTCCTATTTATCTCTACGCATTTGTGTGTAGGAGTAATAAATGTATCACTCTCCTTTTATTTTAAAAATCAGCTGATGCGATGTTCCCCGCGCTCGATTTTGTTCGTTACTTCAATCAACCCTGGGCCTTTCACGTGAAGTAGATCTAACTCTGCAAGCGTAGTACACAACCCTATCTCTACTAGTGCTACTAGTGCTACCGAAGACTATATAGATCTACGTATACACTGTATATGTATGTGTATACTCTATATAGCCCGTGTGATGGGTAATTGGATATCCTTGTTATACCTCCCGCGGCTGCCAAAATGGCTGCCAAAGCAAGCCTATCTTCATTTTATTATATACGAACAGTATATATTTTACCTTGTTATATGTAGTCTGGATATAGTACGACCAGGCTAGACTATAGCTGTGCACACACAATTCTTATTCGCGTTCTCTCCTTTCGATGTTTCCCCCTTTTTTTAAAAAATACAAAAACAAAATGAAGCGGCAGCATTTCTGTTAGGTAGTGTTTCTATGGCAAACAATAGAGTACGTAACCGTAGTAGGTTGTATATATAATACTATATCAACTATATAATGATATCAGGGGGGAAGAATAAAAAAAAAATCGATAGAGGCGATGATTAGATTATGATTAAGTTGATGGCAATTTCCTTTGGTTCTCGGTCAATCGCCTTTTATTGTTTTTCAAGGAAAATGGAAAATACGAATCTAAAAAGCTTCGCCGACTACTATATAGAAATAAGACAAAAAGAAGCTTAAAAACCCTTCACGGCTCTTGGGTCAAGACAAATGGCCACCACCACCAGTCCCGCGGTGATATTATTTGTCAAAAATAAAAAGCCAAGGCCGATGAGACGATGGTTTTCTATATAAGACAAATTCTCGGGAAATGGTTATTATAGTGGGCTGGAATTTTCCTTTTTCTTTTAGAAACCGTAAAAATCCAAATGGCAACTTTTATAGAGATGAAATCGAAATGAAAAGGAGTCTGCAGCTTTTGTTATTTTCCCTTTTTGTGTGCGACGTGCGCGGATTCAATTCAATCGGCCACAAAAGAAAAGAAAAACAGCAGCGCAGCCAGTCGTGCATATAGCCCGTGCTGTGGTTGCTATTCATGCTAATGTCCTATTATAGACTAGGAGAGGTGTGTCTTATTTTAATAAAAGATAATGCACAGTAGCGCATCTAAATATTTTTTTAAAAAGAGAAAACTGGCCAGTGTGTCCAGGACGACTTGACCCCTAAAACTGAAGAGTTTGATACTCTCTGGCATTGATTGTTTAAGTCTTTTTATCCTTGCCACTTTTTTTTTGTTGACGCCCCTCTACTCTCCAATCAGAGGCAACGCGTGGCAGGGCAGCTGCTGCCGGCCGGAATGCCCGGCTCGTTCCCTTTTTTCTATTTTGCCTGGCCTTTTGACGAAAAAGTCGCCCCTGGACGGGGAGAGGGGGGAAGAACAATCGTCAGTTGCAGCTGCTCCGAGGTTGGTCGCTCTCGCAAGACCGAGGAGCTGGGACTTTGGCCCTGGCAAAACCAGCCGGCCTCATTATGGCTCATCAGGATATGGACGGACGGACGGACGGAAGGATATGCAGCAGCGCCGCCACCCACATCATCTCAAAACACACACTATTCTCTTTTGTTTGGATTGATACACAAAATTGTCTTAACCTGGATATCATTATTCTATTAATAAAACGACACTGGACAGAACTTATCGCGCACAAAGTTCGGTGCTGTTGCCCAGTTGCTAAAGTTATCCAACTACTTAACTCTCTCGATGGCTGTATACTTCTTCTAGTCCATTTGAGCGAATCCACGTCTATACAATCAACGCCAAAGTTGTTCAGTCAACAGTTGGATCGGATCCATTTTCTATTCCAACATTTTTAAAGTTGATGGCATAAAGAAAAAACGTGAATGAAATCGAGCTCGTGTCGTTGAATAAAGATGGGGGAGGCTTGAGTTAGTGGGTGGGACGAGTGGGGTAAAGAGGGGGAAGCAGCTTCCTCCTCTCCCCTCGAGCAGAGCACGAGACACCTGCCCGTCCGCCCTTTTTCCTACTGGTGGTTGGTGGCTGGTGGCCCCCCTCTTATAACTCCCTCCATCTGGTTTGTTTCTTTTTCAGGGGGCGAAATTCAAACGTGCTTGTATTCCCCCCTCCTCTTACAACAAGAGCCCGACAACCAGTAGCTCCGGCCGTTTGATCCCAACTGGAACCCAAAATTTCAGTGTCTCTCTCTCATCTTAAAAAATCGTATCATTAAATCCAGCCCGGATTAGTTATTGTCTTTCATCTATAGCGATCGCGCTGTTATTTGTTATAACCAAGTGTGTGCACGTGCATCAAAGTGATATTGTATTATTATTATTAGAGAGATAGTATATCTACTATATACATCAGTGCACCGGAAGTTCTCTGCTAGCAATAGCCAACGTACGTGATGTCCATCTCTAACGAATCATGTGATTGAGCTCAGCGCGTTTGCGCTAGTCGCCACCACCACTCTCTCATTTCTCTCGACATTTTCTACAGGACCGTCGCTCTGCTGGATCGAAACTTTTTTTGCGCTGGCTGGGTTTTATCAAAAATAAAAACGGTCGACGCCATATATCTCACCGCTGTGCTGGGCCAACCTCATCATGGATAACGCAGTGGAACGTCGCAAACGTCATTTATCAGTAAGGAAATTGGTCCATTTCTTTCTATTACACCGCCCATTTGTGTGCCAACAAATGTAACCCGAATTCATTCTTTTGTCATATTATAAAAGGAAGGAGATGAACATTCGGGACAACAGGACGGCCGACGAGTTCGATCCCTTTTGGGTAAGAAAAATTGAATGAATAGACTTTCCTATTACAGCTGTTGTGGCTGTGAGTCAGCTGGGCTGATTATATGATCTCGTCTGTTGCTGCTGGTTTGGTTGGGAAATCATCATTTCTAATTTATATGACCACACAGCAGAGGTAGCGGCCCATGAACTGGACTTGAACCCTCTACTACACCGAACAGCTCATCATCAGGCGGGTCCAGATGGCCAGCAGGGGCCGGCATTAGCCGTGGCTGTTGTGCGTCCGTTCGTTTCCGAGGAGACGACTAGCCGGATTCATCGTCCTCCGTCGCCGCCGGAATCCGATTGCAGCAGTCACGAGCCACCGCCCAGCCATTCGGACGACGATTCCGACGGAGGAGACGAGGATTCGTCCGACGACGACGATGATGAAATTGCTCATGTGGGTGATGCCACTTTGGCCGGCTACGAGTATTGCAGCAATGAAGCTATCCGCTACCTGATGGAAGTCGAGAAACTCGGAGCCGACCATCCAGTTATCCGACAACTGCAGCAACACCTGGACAGCCGTCGGGTTCACGTCGCATCCAGCAGCAATCCCGGACCGTCATCCAATCACGCGATTCCTTGAACAACCCAATATCACGCCGAGCAACTTTTCTTTATACTATGACGCGGAAGGGGTTTAGACTTTCAGACTGGCATTCGTCCAGTTTCGATCCATGGCAATTTCTTTATTATTATTATTATCATCATCTCACACAACGACCAGTGCAATTTTGCTTTTTTCAAATCGAAGATGAAACGTGATTTTTATCAACCTCTTTCACGCACTTTTTTCCCTTTTTATCTCTGACAAAATACGTGAACGAACAGCCTTTTCTAGTCATTTTTGAAAAAAATAAAAATCATATTTACGTGTCTAATCTTTTTTTCCCAGCTGGCAATACAATAAAAACATTCGTGTTTATTTTCTCCTTCCACATTGTTTGTTTAAAAAAAAATTGGCAATTTCATTTGATATTACGTAATTAATAATAATACTGAAAGCGATAGCTTGTCATTGATATGAGACTTTGTCGATCGATATTTCTTTCGAAAATGGCAAAGATGGCGCGGTGACGACTAGGACACACTCGATGGACACGTCATGATAAAAAAATCAAACATTTCAATTGCACACGTTATTTTAAAAAAAAAAGTCAAATTAAAAAAAAGCGGGAAATTCAAATCAGAGACTAGGTCCGACTTGATTGGTGTTGGGTTCGGGCGACGATGGCGGAGCGATGGTCTGATGGACGGAACTCGAGTAATAGTGAAGATTGACGCCCTGAAAGCACTCCATCAACAACTGGCGACGTCGGATCGAGTCCTCATCATCATCAGTCACAGTCTGAATTGCTGCTGCTGCTGCTGTGTTGGTAGTAGTCAAAGTAGTTTGCAGGTCGTCATTATCGCGACTGTTAACGGTCACGAGCCGGGCAGATGTTATTTGCTTCTGGATGTAGTAGTACTCGTTGGAAGCCTGCTGTTTGCGCAGATGCAGCCGCAGGGTGGAAGCCAACAACTCGACAACACCAGGAGCAGCGGCAGCACCGGAATCGCTTCCTCTGATTCTGTTTTCCTCCCCCTCTTCGGCCGTGAGTAAACAACTCAGAGCTGCTGCTAAGCCAGCCTTGTAGGCGACAAGCGGATCGTCCACGTAGTCATTACTCTGTTCCATGATGATTGTTTTTGATGTGTACAGGTCCCGCGCTGTTATCAAAATACATTTCAAATCGATCCGAATTTATACAACGACGTTAAATTAGAGCGAAATGTAAATGATTTTACCTTTTTATGGACGACTCGAGGAGAATAGAGAACTGGAGCAGTTCAAACTGAACACGACTGGATCGGATGGAAGTCACTTGGGGTATGTTTGGAGAATGGAAAAAAGAAGAAGAGAGGAAGTTACGGCCCCCCCACCCTATTCTCATTTTTCAAGTTGAAACCCCCCAGCAGCAGCAGCAGCTCTTTGTGTGGGTCATCGAGCATGTGCGACTCGGCTTTTAACAGCACACACACGCACAAAAAGGGGGGAAAAAAACCCAGTATGTACGGATATGTCGACCCTTTTTCTTGGCCCCATATACGCGCCGCCCATTTTCCCATATCCCTTCGAGCTCTGCCCTTAACATGTTCTTCCGTTTATCAACTGGTTTTGTTGCTTTATTAATTAAAGCCATCCGTCAACTCTTTTCACACAAAGGGCAATTTACGACTCTTTTTTTTTAGAAGAAGAAGGTCGCTGAACTAGGCGGAATAAACTCCCAATAAACTTCATATCTTTATCAGTCGGTTGAGAACCATATTCTCACAGATATTTGCGCAAAAATGCGCTTAAACTAAAATTCAGCTTTGATTACACTTGCCGTGCAAATATTTTTAGCAGATTTGTACTGTGACACCTTTAAACAATTCTCTACGTTTGACGTAATCTCCATTTGTTACTAACTTTCTCTCGCTAGACATTTCGCATTTAAAACGTTGTTTATCGCTAAACTATGTGTTACTTGCAATCAACTCCAGATGTCGCCCATTATTTATTGGTTCGCTTGCTAAACTTTTGATAAGAATGAGATGATTGAGGTAATTAATATATTGATTAAGTAGAATTAAATTTTGGGCGTTAGATTTATAATTTATTTAATTGAAATAAACGTTTTGAACGTTGTCCGGTTAAAATGGGAACTAGAGTAGTTGCAGTCTAGCAGACGACAATTTTTTTGACAGGTGTTTACATCGATCCTACGTAGAAACGTTAGTCTAACTGAGCTAGCCACATGAAATGACTCATGATTCAGGCCACCTTTATCGATGCTAAATCGTAAAACTGACTCACAGTAAAAGATTACTTTTATGATTGTTGTAGAAAGTTTGGGAAGTGTATTTTTTTTACCCCAGTTTTGAACAGCGCACTCGTCAGCATGAGTGGAACAATCGGTATTACACATCGTGCTTCAGAAAATCACCAGAAAGATGGGCTGATTGACTTCCCAGTCTACAGGGAGTGGGTTCCTCTTTTTCAGTTAATTGAAAAGATACCCCCCAGGTTCCATCAAGGTTTTGTGTCTAAAGACCTCATTCTGACTTGTGTTACCGTCAGTTGTGATTCCATAGTGCTGGGCTCGAATGCTGGGGTTCTGTTTTGGTTCAGTCGTAATAATCACAATGTAAATAGAAAAAGCGTGGATGACAAATTCATTCCTGTTACAGCCTTAGCCATCACACTTTGCCATTATGGAGAAATTTTGGCTGTTGGCAATTTCGGAGGAACAGTTGCCATATTTTCTACAAGTGTTATGCAATCAGGCCCTGTAAGTAGCCATCTAGTAATA
The DNA here is from genome assembly GCF_021134715.1 of Daphnia pulex. NCBI lineage: Eukaryota > Metazoa > Arthropoda > Branchiopoda > Diplostraca > Daphniidae > Daphnia > Daphnia pulex. The sequence continues at coordinate 6,318,008 of NC_060017.1, forward strand.
TCCTTTATAAATGTGTTGTCTGTAATCTTTAATTTGTTGTGAGCAGATCACAATGTTCAATGGTGAACACAAATCCGCTATTACTTCTCTTTGCTGGGATGGAAGTGGAGCACACCTTTTGTCTGGGGATGAACAAGGTGTGGTTTTCCTCAGCAAATTCGAGCACAACATCATTCGTCCGGTCAAACAAGTTTTGCTCGAAAAATCGTCCATCGTTCAACTTCGATTCCACCCGCTGGAAAACAATATCGTCTTGGTTTCCTCTCTGAAAAGGACTTTGATTGCGGAGATCAGTACTTCCGAGACGGAAAGGAACCAAGTGGGCCAACAAGAGCGTAAAAATCCAGCTCCGTTCGGAGCTGACTTTGGCTACGTTGGAAAGGAAACGGTTATTTACAGCTCTCGCCCGGGAACTCGACTGTGGTTGTCTGATTGCCAGGGATCTGTCCGTCAGACATTGATATTCAAAGAGTCTCTCTCCAAACCGCGATCGAAACTGATTTTATTGTCCATTCACGAAGAATATCGCAACGGCGAGGACGTCCACTTCGGTCCGGTTCATTGTCTCAGCAATGGATTTGTTTTAACACACAGTCCTTCGAGCCTTTTCATTTTAGACACGGGTCAAATGGGTGACGCCTCGGGGCAAGTGTCTATCTTTTGTTCTAGTCGTTTCAACTCCAAAACTCTCCGACACGTCACCATTTTCCACAACGAAATCTTCCTGTTGCTGGAAAACCGCATTTTGATTCGCATTTCTGACCGGCCCGACCAATCCTTCACGGGTTCACCATCGTCTGCCACTATTGACCGGTCTCTACTCTCCGGCTGGAGAGACAAATTGCCATTAGCCAAGCCAACCTTCCATTCCACCATTTCCAAATTGGCCAACAAAATTTCTGACGTCGAAATCAAACAACTGCCCGTCACGTCGTTAAACACGGGCCCCTACATCATAGAGTCGCTATCCAATGCTTTTGCTCCACTCTTCTCTGAAATGAAATCTGTGCCAGTCAACAGGTGCGCACCCCCGAAACCCATCCAACCACATTTCTATCCCCGCACCCGGACGCCCAGTCCGACGTCATCAGTAGAACAATCCTCGCCAATGACACCGATGGATGGGATGACTCGTTCAGAATCCAATCAGCTTGAATCTCCACTTTCAAACGGTTCGTCTGGGCAAGCTTCACCGATGGAAGGATCGTTTTGTCCTGGCGAGGAAGAGTTGGTCTACGGCTCTTACATCGGTCGCAAACGAAAACTGAAGCTCAATCGAAAATGTAACGTTCACGATGAATCGCTGATGTCGCCAGAATTATCGGAATCCACGATCGAGAATAGGATCGATCCTTTACTGGAGAACGCCTCTTCTCCTCCAGTGACGGACGATTTTCTCGAAGAATTAAAGAGGAAAGATCAACTTCTTGCAGAACTTTTGAATTTGGATCAAATCATCAACAGCCCGAGTGAACAAGTTCCAACCGAAGAAGAACAAATTTTGGAGGCAGAAGTGGCGGCCATTCTCTTAAATTCAGAGACCAAGGACGTATCCCCAGTTACGGAAGATTTTTCATCCGTTGTCGAAGAGGTTGAAAACGACCCGAAAGAAAATATCTACAGTATCTATGCCAGTGAAGACTCGCATGACAAAAGTCTCCCTTATTCGATTTCAACCCCAACCACCACAGAATCGACTCCAAATCACACAGCCGTCTCTAGTGGAGACTATGAAAACGTTTCATCGGTAACTTATAACATTAGTTTTAAATTTCAAATTATGTAATATACAATTATATGTTATCGATTTGCAGGATGATCTGTCAACGGAATGGCTTATATGTCCGTTGGATGCTAAACGCAAGGTGACGAGTATATCAGCCAGTCGCCATTACGTCGTCATCGTCTACGGTCACAAATCCGTTTATTACCAATCGACAGAGTCTTCTTTTCAATCCAGGGATTGGTTGCCTATCGAAACACCCGCCAGTCAGATTGCAGTTTCCAATTCTGGTCAGCAACTCTGGCGACTATATAAAGGCACAGCTTACCAGGGATTGATCGTCAATCCACACTGCCCCGTTGCTCAGCACTGGACTGTTTTGGACAGCTACATTTCATCCATCGGAATCGTCCAGCTGGTAATTTTTCTCATTCGGTCTTTACTTGATTTTTGTGGTAGTTAACGTCCTCTCTCTGCTCTCGTAGGATACAACCGACGCCATGGATGATTACATTTGGATGCTCCATGCCAACGGATCGCTTAGTTACCGATCCGTCAAGTCTCCAAGGAAGATGGTTCTTGTTGAGGTTCCAGGGACAGTTTCCAAGCTTCGTTGTCACAACGACCTTGTTTTGATCCTTTTGAGCAACGGAGCTCTCTACAGCAGATCAAGAGTGAACTACGAGTCACCTATGGGAGTCGGTTGGCAACGTCAAGATACTCCCGGAGAAATCATAACCATGGCTATAAGTCCTGATCTTTATCTGTGGGTATTAAATCAGTCGGAGCAAATGTTCTACCGAACTGCCCACGACAAGCGGTGGTGGCAGGTGCCTTCAGTATTACCAGTCGAATTGCAGCTCAAGAGCGCTAATTGGCTCAACGTTTCGTCCATTTTTAAACGTCAAAGTTCTCGCTTCGAACTCGCCGTGACCAATTCACGGATTTGTTTGGCTCTTATTGGATCTTCCATCTTGATGACTGCTCAAAACTTGTCAGGTAACCAGATTTTTTTGTGACATGTTGAACAAGTTGTAATTCCATTTCTATAACAGGATATGCGTGGGATAAAATTGCCTGGAGTGATGGACGCTATTACAACACTATTGAATCGTGGCGTATTTTGAGTACCAATGGGTTTAACGATGACAAGAAATCGGGCGTCGTTTGGCTAGTGGACGACAAGGATCGTCTGTATTGTTTTTACGGCGAGGAACAATTAGAACAGGTGTCTCTGCCAACGGATAGCCCCGTCCGGCACCTTTCAGTTGTAGGCAACCAACTTTGGCTATTGACTGTTTGGGGCGAAATCTTTGTCCGTGTGAGGAATTCGAATCCAGTTGGCAACGGCTGGATTCAGTTATCAACTGCTCAGTTCCAGTCCAACAACAAGCTGTGCCACGTATCGCTAGGTCCAGATTTGGCTTGGGCCTGTGATGAACATGGGCAAATCTATTTTCGATCCGGTGACAACGGACCACCTACTTTTCTGGCTCCCGCCTGGATCGCTGTAGATGAACTGGACATTAAATTCAAAGAGGTAAAATTCACAAATGTGAAATCAAATTGAAGGTGACGCTAATCTTTCTTTTATAGATCCACGTAGCTCCTAATCTGGACGTCTGGGCATTAGATAAGAATGGCCACGTTTACGTCAGAGAAGGTGTAACGCGAGAGCTACCGATCGGCACTTCATGGACAATAGTCCAAGGAATCCAAGCTACTCAACTCACCGTCAGGTATTCGTTTTCGCAAAACTACCTGTTTTGTTATAACTAAATTGTATACCATTATTATTAGTGAAAGTGCCGTTTGGGCGTTGACAAACAGTGGCTCCATTTATCGCCGAAGTGGCATCACCCAACAGAATTATTGTGGAAATAATTGGGACCTGATTCCCGGCTCATTTAAATTTATTTCTGGTGAGCCGTCATTACGGATTCAAGAGTTTAAACATAATTATTTGTGGGTTTCATTTCTTTCAGTTACCATTGATGACAAGTTGTGGGTGTTGGACTCTGTTGGTGCGCTTAAACAATTATTGACTTCGTCGCCGTTAAGAAGTGACGAAGGGAAACGTGACGAAATCCTACATCTAGACGAAGATTGGGTCTTACTTTAATGCCTAAAAAATTGCCGAGTGACCGTAGATTGCAAGACAGATGTAAAGTTATATTACAATAATTTATGTCGACTTATATAATATCACTAATTATTTCGCCTTATAGAATTTTTATCGATAAAATGACGATTTTTCATGTTTCAATTATCACAATGATTTGACGTATTTTAAAATAAATTCTAGACGTGATTTCCTACCAAAAAATACATTCAAACCAAAATACTTGCAATTAAATTAGTTTTTTGAAATATTTGTTAGTCACAAATATTATATGACAATTCGACAAATGAGCTTAAGTTGAAATAACGTAATCATCACCTCATTTTCCGCAATTCATGGCAGCGAAGCGACCAAAGATAAAGAAGAGTGGCAGAGTTACAAATACTACAAATAATAAAAAATAATAAGTTCGTTATTTAAAAAAAAAGAATGATTGAATTATTTGCTAGCATTACGCATTCAAGAATATGACGGGTTGAGTCAGATGTCAGATCGGATCAGGTTTGGTTAGCGCGTTATTTTATGGGCGCTGTTTGCCTGTATTTCTTTTAGCCTGAGGCGCGCGAGTCGAGACTAGAAACTAGATCTGGCAACAAAGCAGTTGGTCGACAGTATAATTTCGGCTTTTCTGTTGCTCGTCCATTGAATTTCCTCTGTGTCATCATGGAGGATATGTGTGTGGTTTTGCCCGAAAGAACGGTAAATATTCGATTTGTTTGAATTTACGATTGCGTTTTCATGAAAAACTGACTGGATCCCTTGTATTTATATGAACGCAATGTAGGAAGAAGCTATTCCCGATTTCAAACCAAATGTCAACCTACTAATTCCGACCATCAATGAAGCTCTTGACATCGACGATCTTTACACTAAATATAAGGTATTTATTCATCAATAGTCAATGGCAAACCATATGTTTTCTCCTTTAATCGCAATTATGTATTTCAGAAATTGCAAATGCAATTAGAATCGTTGACTGTGCAAGAAGCCTACATTAAAGATGAACAAAGAAATCTGAAGAAGGAGTATCTGCACGCTCAAGAGGAAGTGAAACGAATTCAGAGTGTTCCCTTAGTTATTGGTCAGTTTCTTGAAGCTGTTGACCAGAATACCGGGATTGTAGGCAGCACTACTGGGTCCAATTACTTTGTAAGAATTCTCTCAACTATTGATAGGGAACTCTTAAAACCATCAGCAAGTGTTGCACTGCACAAGCACAGCAATGCTCTGGTTGATGTACTTCCACCAGAAGCAGATTCCTCAATTTCAATGCTTGGAGCAGGTAATTTCATCATGTTTATTTTAGTTGTGAAATGTTAACTACATATGTTTTGTTTGTTACTATTTATAGATGAGAAGCCTGATGTGTCTTATGCTGACATTGGTGGAATGGACATGCAGAAACAAGAGATGAGAGAAGCAGTAGAGCTTCCACTTACACATTTTGAGCTTTATAAGCAAATTGGAATTGATCCACCAAGAGGTGTTTTGATGTATGGTCCTCCAGGTAACTTTGAAAAATGTTAAGTGCAAAGCTAGAATTGGTTTTAATGATTTATGTTACTAGGATGTGGCAAAACCATGTTGGCGAAAGCAGTGGCACATCATACAACAGCTGCCTTCATTCGCGTTGTAGGATCAGAGTTCGTTCAAAAGTATCTAGGTGAAGGTCCTCGTATGGTCCGTGATGTCTTTCGCCTTGCCAAGGAGAACTCGCCTGCAATTATTTTTATTGATGAGATCGATGCCATTGCGACAAAGCGTTTTGATGCTCAGACTGGTGCCGATCGAGAGGTTCAACGTATTTTGCTAGAATTATTGAATCAGATGGACGGATTTGACCAGACCACAAATGTTAAAGTAAGTAAAACTAGCTCTTTATTATTTTTAAATTGTTCTTTGTTAATTTGAAAATTAAACACACAGGTTATCATGGCAACGAATCGAGCAGATACTTTGGATCCTGCTCTTCTCCGTCCTGGTCGACTGGATCGTAAAATTGAATTCCCACTGCCTGATCGGCGTCAAAAGCGGTTGGTTTTTGCGACCATTACGGCCAAGATGAATCTGAGTGACGAGGTAGATCTGGAAGACTTCGTTGCCAGGCCGGACAAGATTTCTGGTGCAGATATTAACGCAATCTGTCAGGAGGCTGGTATGCATGCAGTTCGTGAGAATCGCTACATCGTACTGGCCAAAGATTTCGAAAAGGGATACAAAAACAACATTAAAAAAGACGAAGCGGAGCACGAGTTTTATAAATAAATTCTCTTTTGTATCTAAACAACAAAACAAACAATACACATCAGATTCTGTTCGAAAAAATAGTCGTCCTCTCTACCGCTAGGTGACCTATAGAACAACCTGTCTCAATGTTATTTGCGTCTGCACTTTCCGAGTATTTTAGCTTAGCCAGTCGTAATCGGACGTTTTAACTAGTAGTATGATTCATTTTTGGTCCTTATCTTCAATTGGCCGTTCTGTGTTTTGAAGGATAAGTGAATATGGATACCGCTACAAAAATTAAGTTGCTTACGGTAACCGCTCTCGTTACTGCTTTGTTGGGAACTTATTTTACTGCACTGCACATCGACAGTCTTGCCAGGGAGAGATATATTTTCAAACGTTGGTTACTTTTATTCCACTTGCTTTTAACATTTTAATAACGTAAATCTCTTTCGTTAAAAATAGGAAATAGTCATTCAGTTGTCAGGAAAGACTTGAGTTATGAAAATTCAGTGTCCCGATATCAGCAAAAGGTGCATACCAAAGTCATAGATGCAAAACTGTTTCAAAAATACAGTTTTAATGTGAACTCAACATTGGAATATATTTTCCAGTATTCATACAAACAAGATGTAAGTATATAAATCAAATCACTCTCAAGGGAAATCGGTTAAAATAACAGTAACTCTGTTGTCTGATACTTACTTTTAGATTGCTGCAAATCAAGCTTTATCTGTACAGGTTGCTAGCAAAACTGCTTTCAGAGAAAATCCTGTTCTTGTAGTTGTTAGACAACAAAAAGCAGTTTTGTCATGGCAACTTCCGCTTTTACTAGAAACATCAAGTGGATGGTAAACTGCCACATTTTTCCTGACTGATGTCATTTGCACTAACAATTATATTTTATGTTAGGCAAGAATACAGCAGTGTAAGCCGCCAGCTTTGCACTGAGCCCTTACAACGCAACATGTCTGTAGAGCACGAATTTTTTCTTGGTGTGTCAACATCAGATCCTAAAAACTTGAGCTTCGTAGCTTCTGTTACTCCCGTTGAAGATTTTGTTGTCGAGTAAGTATACACATCGGGTTTGGATAATGTTTATTTCTGTCAATAAAATTATGTTTAACTTTCAGATTAGACGGAAATCATACAGTCACACTGACGGCTTCTGAGCCGAAGTATTATCAATTTCTGTTTCCGGAAGGCGTTACAAATGTACTACTTACAGTTACATCGGACGATAATTATTGCATGTCAGTCTCTATTCAAAACTTAACGGTACTAGCAAATTTTTAATTCTTGATCCAGTGCCGTGTTTTATAGCTAAAACTTTTGCAATTCTAGTGTCCTGTATTCGATATGGACCATGATTTAAAGTATGATGGCATATGGCAAACTCTTATGAACAAGACTGGAATGACGATAAGCGTAAGTGATATCTAATATCGCATTACATTGGAAAAAGTTATATTAAAGCTCGGTATTCTGTTCAGCGAGAACGATTTCCCTATGGATTTTTCTTTGTTTTCGTCGTCAAAGCTGACGATTTTGAATGCACAGGAAAGCGAATTAATCCACCACCTCTGAGAAAGAAAACTGTTCATTTTACTATCCATGAAAAGGTAGTATATATTATTGCATCACGTTAAATTTACGTTTAATCCACCAACCGCATCTAGGTTAGTTACATTGACTTCATGGCAGCTGTTATCGGAGTTCTTGGAATATTTGCGCTCTTCTACATTGGGGCTTTTGTCTCCTTTTGTTTCAATTGTAGAAAGTAAGTAATTTCTTTATTAATTGCACGGAACTAACACAGGAAAATGTTAATGCTATTTCTACTCTCTTGTCCGTTATTTCTAGCACCGTACCCGATGAACTGGAGCCGAGTTTACTTGAAGTACGGAACAGACCCACGCGTTATGGTTCCATCTCCACTCGTAATATATAATTAATAAATTTTTGTTGTTTTTTATTGATATAATTTACCTTGCCATTTTTTGTACCTCCAATAGCTATCGTCGGTCCAACTCCAACTGCTGCCTCAAGAGATGTAGAATCGGAACCTCTTTCACGCACATCTTCCGCTCTGGACTTGACCGATATTGATCTAATGCCTGATGCATACAGTGATAAAGATGTTGTTCGGACCAAAACATTTCTTTTCGTGGCTGATCTTTCCCACAAAGGGTCACGGTTCCATGGCAAAAAGTCGCAACTTTACATGTGGAATTTATTGATTGTAAGTTTTTAAAAAATTATAATCGTTTTTGAATATTTTAATGTTTCTTAATTTTTAATATTTTTAAAGGTCGCTGTATTTTATGCTCTGCCGGTTTTACAGCTTGTCATCATTTATCAAAAAGTACCGCAATATTCTTTATCTGGGGTTCCCCTGCCATAGAGAAATATTTATTCGCTTCTCTTACTTTCCAGGTGCTGAATGACACGGGTGACCAGGATCTTTGCTATTTCAACTTTCTCTGCGCTCATCCGCTGGGGGATTTGACAGATTTCAACCACGTCTACTCCAATCTCGGTTACGTTTTGCTGGGTCTTCTGTTCATCATCAACACCGCGCGCAGAGACGTTCTTAGGCGACAAGCTCAAGCAAATCACGATCGATTGGAAAAGGTAAAAATCCGATTTATTTTCCTTTTTTTAAATGTCAGTATTATATCGTCTCTATTATTTGATAGTATTACGGAATTCCTCAACATTACGGCCTCTTTTACGCTATGGGAACAGCATTAATGGTACACATATTTTTCCTGGGTTTATTTTCTCTGTTAACTATTAATTTGATGTTTTTTTTTTTTTCATAAGGTCGAAGGAGTACTCAGTGCCTGTTACCACATATGCCCTACACACGCCAACTATCAGTTCGGTAAATGCCTCCGATATTTCGTGTGCAAATAAAGTTCGCCAATTAAATAAAACTTTTTTTGTTTTTTTGTTTGGTTGTAGATACAACTTTTATGTATGTTATAAGCATGCTTTGTATGTTGAAGATTTACCAAACTCGCCATCCAGACATCAACGCTGAAGCTCACGCAGCCTTTGCCGTTCTGGCTTTCGTCGTTCTAATAGGAGTCATCTCAGTGTTTGAAGACTCACTGACTTTTCGAATCATTTTCTCTGCCATCCATCTCCTTGCATGTCTGGCTTTATCTGCTCAAGTCTACTACATGGGCAGATGGAAATTGAGTATGTACATTTGTTTTCAGGCCATAAGTTAATTTTGTCTAACGAATTTCTCGACTGCAGATTTTGGAGTGTTCAAACGAATTTATATGGTTTTTTGGAACGATTTCCAAGCGGGACCATCAAATGTAAAGCATCCTAGTTCAATACTTATTCTCATTTGTTAATTAATCATTGTTTTACTGTTTTACAGTGGTTCAGACCGATGTACGTCGATCGAATGTTCCTATTGGTAAGGATTTACAACTTAGTAAAAATTTGTGACATGTAGTCTTCATGTTGGATATCACAGGTCATAGGAATTCTTACGAATGTGGGATTGTCGGTGTATGGATTGATGGAACGTCCTCCAGATTTCGCTTCCTACATGCTGGCAATTTTCATCACTAATCTGATGTTGTACACCACTTTCTACATCATCATGAAATTGCGGCACGGCGAGAAAATCTTGTGTCAGGCGATATTTTACATTGCCTTGGCCTCCCTTTCTTGGGGTGCTGCAATGTACTTTTTCATCAACAAAGCCATCACTTGGAGAGTGAGTGTTGATAAGTAGTTTACTCGTTTATTAATAATCAATTGATTTTTCTGTCTTGTTTGGTTTTTCTAACAGAAAAGAGCTGCCGAATCTCGAGTTTTCAATCAAGAGTGCGCGATACTCAGTTTCTATGATTATCATGACATTTGGCATTTCCTTTCGGCTGCCAGTCTGTTCTTTTCCTTCATGGTGACGAATTTTTTAAAAATAATGTTTGGTATTTTTAGCTTTATTTGCAAAAAGATTTATAATTGTTTTGATTTTCAGACTCTTCTTACTTTGGATGATGATCTCGCTTACACGCCGCGTGATAGGATTCCAGTCTTCTAAGTTTCTCATGATATAAATTTGTCTCTATCTTCATTTCTGTATTATTGCTTAAATTTTCTTTTTTAAAACGTTCTTCAATGTGCTAGTCGTCTGGACTTACTGTAGGATTTGGAAATTGTCAAGAGTGAAAAATAAACGATCTATTTGCGCACGAACGTTTGCCGTGACGTCTTTTTATGGCCTATTTCGTCATTGTGAATCCCACTTCGGTGAAGGGGGAGAAGAAGAATAATTTTGCCTGAATCAACTGTAAGGTGCTCGTTACAAGAATAGGACATGACAAATAAAAAGTGACTATTGTATTAGGACGTCAATAGCTGAAAAGCGGGAGTACAAGAAAAGCGATAGACACATTTGAAGGGCTTATATATCGGGAGTTGGGTATCCGATCCGGATGTGATGTCCCGCCTGATATGTTTGGACGTGGCACGTCGTACGGCTCGTCGTGCCGGCCGGTCTGGGCTGGCGTGCCGGTGCATGCGGCTGGTCGGTTGCTGCTGAGTCGGCGGGACATCATGAGTATGACATTGAGCCGCTGACGCTCCAGTGTACTTCACGGCGGCCATCATACAAAAGGCGTGGCTGCCGCGGGACTTTACACAACTAATTACAAATTACAATTTCAAGCACAAGGAATCTACTTGGGTGGTGGCTTTGTTAATCATGGCTGGTGGGTTCATGACAATTTTTAGACAAATGGTCAAGGTCTTTTGTATGATTCATGCGCAAATGATGCGCAGGCGCCACCAAACGAAGAAGTCGTTGCGCTTAAACTTTCTCAACAACTGATTGGCCGCCATACGATTGAAGAGCGCACGCGTGTTGAAGCTTTGGTCTGTTAATGTCCGGGCGTTGAACTTTTAACCAGTCTGTTGTATGTACACAATGTATATAGTAAATGAGAAATCGGTTTAATGGAATGATAGGGAGCGGGAGCTATCCTACTCAAATTGCGTCGTTGGAGACATGGCGAGCGACAGGGGGTAAAAGTTTTTTTTTTTTTTTTTTTCAATTCTTCTTTTTTCCTGAGGAGAGTGAAAGTGTTGTGTTTTATTACTCCGTCACTGTAACATAACCCCCGCTTCTCTAAACTTCTTTTATTAGAAGGAGGATCAAGTATCCAATGTTACGCTCAGACCGATCGGAAGAATAATTTATTGGCTAGTGGCGATAAAAACAACGGGCGATGAAGCTATTATTGCATCACGAAAAATAAACAACTGCCGGTTAGAAAGGGAGAAAAATTCAACGTATCAACAAAATCACGGACGAACATTAAAAAATGATGGGAACTATTGGAATCGACGAGAATGTTTTGAACAAAATGAGAAAATAAAAAAAGGACGAATGAGACAAGGCGCGTGGCTAGTATGGAATAAGACACCTTTATATCGAGCTAGGTGAGGGCCCCGCCCACATTCACCAACTAAATGGGAGGAGCTAGCTTCGTTGCCTGGCAAGGGGAATGTCTTGTTTACTCTCCGTCCAGCCAACCCGGTGGAAACTTGAACTCACCAATGAACATTGTATACCTACGTCACTTTCGCGCCAGCTGAGTTGAGATTGAAATGGAAGAAGCTACTGTTTTCATCTCAAACGGATCATCAGCAGAAAGGCAACTCAAAGACGTACATATCCTCGAATGCAAAAGGGCCAGCTGCCAGTCGTTTTTACATATCCACTACGCTGCGGTGCACGGTATACTAAAGTGCATGATTCATTTATATTCTCTATCTCACTGAACCGCTTACTATTTACAGGTGCGCTTTTTAGGAAAAATGAGATTAGCAATAAGGATTAAAATAAGATTCTACTGTGCTACTCTGTGGTTCCATTTTGGCATCACAAGAGGAATAATAAATGCAGCTATTGTGTTCTTACCAACACATCAACTACGCCATGAAAATGCAATTGCCGAACCTTTTGCTTGTGAGTGTTTGCTGTTCTGCAGTCATTGATGAAGTAAGCATTATTTATAATAAATATCTAAGAATTTCAATATTATTTTGGCTTTGACTGCAGGTATTTGAGGGATTTTACTGATTGCCTTTCATTGCGCGTAGATGAATAGGCAACAAAGTGGAAAGGCATCACGCGCTCATTAATTATAATACTACCGTACAGATGAAGATCAAAGACCGTCCAAGTTTTCCCTTAAAAAAAATAACTTAACACAGTCTAATCTTAATCAAATACACGCTTCTTCTAAACTACATACCGGTATTTTACTGTAGTTTGTAAATGAAAGAATACGATTGGTGACTAGTAGATTTCTGGCCATCTGTGAATGGATTGCGTCAGACAAAGCTAATATCCAAATATTTGTGGTGTTTGTGATTAGCGACAGAAAATTGGAATACACAGCTAGGGAAAGATTTATGGCTAACGAAAGATTGTTTTCATAATTCCCCTTCAGCCGTATCATATTTCCTTCATTGTTTAAAAGTCGATCATTAATTTGTGCGTTATTGGGAATGTCCTAACAACAACACACCCGTCTATACTTTTCACGACGATACGACAGACAAAGTGTCGTATCTCTCTTTACCTTTTAAAACCTTAAGCTCGGTCAAAGAATTTAGTACAGAAAAATTTACAGTACATAACAGCTTATTTAGACTTTTCACAGCGTTGTTTGTCGGGAACACTTTGCGGTACTGGCAGATATAATTATGCACAATATTCAAAATAAACTGTCGAACAAAATAAGAGGAGAAAATAATAAATAAATGTTACGAGAGACGTAGCGAGTCAAATAACTGAAAAACAAATAGATGGAGAGTAGCAGTAGCACACATAGTAGGTCGACATAAGACGACCACACATAAGCTAACATTTCCGTAGTTGCGTGTTGGGAGTGGCTCTTTCTCGTTCAGATAAGTTTTGTGTCCCAAGTTGGAAAGGGCGTATTATATTGTGGCGCTCCGTCGCAAAATAAAGTTAAATTCATAACATGTTATTCTGTTTGATTTCAGTAAATTGTGTTTGTTATCGTGTGCGGAGAATACCAACTTTTGATTGTTGTAAAACTTCAACTGGCGATCGGGTAGATATTTTAAAAATTTGTTGCGGGAAAGACGTGGTGTTATGCCGTGTTTGCTATAATTTAAAAATCATAATTGCTTAGCTGCTAGAATTACATGTTTGATGAACTGATCCTGATTTTTACCTCCTATATTTTCTTCTCTTCTAAAATCATGCATATCGTCGATTACTTTGGTAAAATGACAAGTAAAAAAACTATAGGCGATCCTGTTTTTTTCTTCTTGTCAACGACGTTAATTTTATTCCTGAGTGATGGAGACTATTACGAACTGTTTTAGAGTTTGCTTCACGGATAATGCACTGGTCGTCTGTTCCTCCTTTCTCGAGGGGGCGGGGCAGGGACACATCCATCCCGACGTCATTGAATTGACATCACGTGACCGACAGCTCACGCTGTCACGCAGGTCGAAACACACGGGGCCGATCAGTATTTGCAATTATTTCATCTCGAAACGAAGCAGTTTGCGTAAGCTCTCTAGACTCTGAAACAAGGTAATTAAAATTTATGCAAATTTCACTTTTAGCCAATATTTTGTGTGTTTGCCTTTTTCGGCGTGTGTCTTTACTTTTCACGGAGATTTCCTATTTATCAAAGTTTTCTGTTTTTTACTGTGTCATTATTGTGGAAGGTCCCTTCAATCAACTGTCCTTCTTCTTCTTTATAGGGAAATTAAGCTTTTTTTCTCTTTATTTCCAAGTGCTATATCATTGTTAATTAGACGAAGATGGAGGCAAAGACAATGTTAGTTGTGACACGTAATGGAGTCCATTTACTGCCAGTAAAACCTTTTTATCAAGCCAAGGATGGATGCAAGATGTAGTGAATTGTCTAGACATTTTATATATGTCTGCTGATTTGCGCAACATATTTGTATGCTGTGGAAGAGTCTAGACGATATTTTTCTGCACGTTAATTGAGAAAAAATCATTTTGATAAAATACCACGAATTAAAAGATCAGTGTTTATCGGTTGCAAAAAATATGGCCCCATGATAAATATAGCCACTGTGACCGCAATTTCCTTCCGCTGCATCCGCCAATGCACGTGGCCGTCCAGCCGTCCTCCTGTGATCTCAAGAGACACCTTAACCGGACGTTGTGTAACAGAAAATTTCCTCCCCCCCCCCTCCCCGGCGTCATATGTGTATAGTTTTATTGAATAGCACAATAGAGAGCCCTGGATACGTATGTTTTACCCAAGATATTTTCTTACAGTTAAAATGGCGGCGTCAAGAATTCGACCACTTTTTGAAATCTTCAGAAGGATTTTCCCCCAGTTGTTCGCTAGAGTTATCAGAGGAACGACGGAGACGGTGGTGTTGGACACATTTGAAGAAGAGCTTAAAAACTTGAAACAAGACATTCGTCCGTCAAAACAAAAAGAAGAAGCCATTAGAACACCAAATCCAAATAGTGATATGAAAAATGATTCGAATCAGGAGTTCCATCAGCGTGAATTCACGAATGTTGATCACAATTCGCTGCAGAGGACGAACTTTTAACCGCCTTCGACAAAAAAAAATAAAAATAAAATTAAGTAAGTTGCCAGATTTTCTTGTAAATACACTTTGTTTAATTTAAAAAAATAATTTTGTTTTGTTTTTAGGAACTTTGACAATCACATATGGAAGAGGATTTTCAGTTCGGACGTTATAATCCTCCCAAGCTAATGATGGGCTGGATGTTTTTTTTTTTCATTAGGCAACACCCTTTCCACTTCTCAGTTGCCATTCCCATTGGCGATATGAATTATACAAAATAAAGCCATCACATTAATCTAATTCGTGTTTGACCCTTTCTATCCTATAGACATTCTCGGTTGCTTGTAGCTATTTAAATTCTAATTAATCAATCATAAATTCTTTTTCTAACTGGTCTGGTTAAACCAGCTGTAGGCCTACCATTCAATCTGTATTTTAAAATGAAATTTTACGTCTTTTTTTATCGGAAGAAAAAAAAATGATTGAGTTGATAAAAGAAGACAATGCAAGAGCGAGACTTAGCTGTTTTATTTTTAATTATTTTATCGGATATAATTTAATTGCGGCTATCTTGTGACTGATGATCATAGCTAAGTTAAAGAGTAGAATTAAGCACGTCTGATAACACTATGATCTTTTAAAAAAATTCTGTCTACTCTATACGTTCTCGAAAATTCCGACTTGACCCTGACCCAGCCCTACAATTAACGGAATCAGATAGTACAACAAATTTTGAATTTTTTTATAGATTAAAAACTAATTTTTAAAACATTCAAAAAGGTAGGTTTAAGTGCCAAGAGGGAAACAGGAGCGCTAACGTAAGTAGTAAGGAATCGAAATATTTCTCAGCTGTATGGACTATTCGGATCTCATGAGCCATGACGTGTTATGTCCTGTGTAATAATGCTCTAAACCTATAAACAAAAATCCCTGTAGTTTAACGAAGCGTTGTCTTTATAGAACGTGACGTCACTAATATTGGGATTTTATTTTGGCCATGGCTGTGACTTGTGAGCGCTGTGACTTATGTAAAAATATAGATACTGTAAATCACAAGACAATAGAATTTGAATTGATCGAGATTGAAGAACAAAATTTCATTTAATCATTTCTCTCGGGCTCCGAAAAGGTCAAGAAAAGGCTTCTTTTCTTTTTCTTGATAAACCGCGCGTGATCATGATTCATGACGTCAATTCTGAGTCGTCTGCTGCGATTCTTGTTTACTTCTTCAGTTCTTCTCTACATTATTCACGAACCCTCCATGATCACGGGTTTTGACTGAAAAAAAGTTAAAGAAAGAAAAATAACTGGAAGAGTAACAAAATCTCTCTCAGTGTACCAAGAAAAGTTGTAAATGGCTTACTAGCTCCACAAATCTATAAAAGTGTATCCACAATGTTGGAAAGGCTAGTTGCCTGGTTTTGCAACAATTATTTAGGGAGATATCTGGAAAATTTAAATACTGATCAACTCTCTGTTGCACTTTTACAAGGTAAAGAGAAATATAGTTGTTTATTCCATTCATGTTTACTAATGTGAAATTCATTACAGGAGAAGTTGAACTTGAAAATGTTCCACTGAAACGGGACATTCTCAATCAACTTGGCCTACCACTTCAAATTCATGCTGGGTTTGTTGGAAAAATCTGTTTCCAGATTCCACTCAGGAAAATAAGAAGTGAACCATGGGTGATATCCTTTGAACAGTTATATTTAGTTGCTGGTCCTAAGGATAAAACTGAGGTATAATCGGAAAAGCTTTTATATGTGAAATTCACTGTTATGCACTATTTACATGTTAAAAATCTAGCCTTATAATGAGGAATCTGAAGAGAATGCAGCTCTTGAACGTAAAATGGCTGCCCTAGATTTGATGGAAGCAGAATGGAGGTCAGAAAATGATCCTCAAGGATTATCATCCTCCTCTCTGTACTCGTTAACATATTCATCTTGGTTGAGTTATGGAGCAAGCCTAGTAACCAATATCGTTCAAAATATCCAGGTATGCTACTACATTCTCTTCCTTAATTTCGTGTGTGATGATAATTTTTTTTTTCTTTATTTTTACAGTTAAAAATCAAAGATATACACATCAGATATGAAGATGCTATATCCTGTCCAGGAAAAGTATTTGCGTGTGGGATACGTGTTGACTCACTCACCGCTCAGACTTGTGATGAAAGCTGGATACCAAAATTCATGTTCGCCACCACTCAAGGGATTATGTATAAACTATTGGAACTTGATGGATTGGCTGTGTATTGGGACACAAATACTGAACTCTATGCCGATCTGCCACTGGATGTTCTCTCCAGCAAGCTAATGCAACCTTGCTCAGTAGAACGAAATGAATTTCTATTGGCACCCGTTAGTGGATACGCACACTTGAAGCGTAACTGCAGCGCCAAACCTCTGCGATCTCTAAATCAACCTCGAATTGCCTGTGACTTCCAGCTAGACCGAGTCAACGTTGAAATTCGTGATGTCCAGTATCACCAGCTGGTTCAGTGTTGCAGATCTCTTGAGATGTTGTCACGCGGTCTCCAGTATCGCCGATGGCGTGTAGACAGTGAAGTTGAATTTCATCCCCGGCGTCAATGGAGATTTGCTGGGCAATGCGTCATTGCTGAAATCAAGAAAAGGAATAAAAGTCGAAATTGGCCATTTGCAATTAATCGCGCCAAAGAAATCATTCTCTATGTCCGTTCCTTTAAGGACCACCTGCTTAACCCGATTGGGGTAACGGCAGAATCCAAGCTGCACCGAGAAAGAATCGAATCAGAACTTGATCTGGAAGAACTGCAGGTCTTACGATCGATTGCTATGCAGCAGATTTCCAAGTCTCAATCGAAGAGCGACTCGCTTTTATCTGATGCTTCCACCGCCGCTGCGAATTCTTCTTTATTTCAACGTTGGTTTTCGTCCTGGTGGACAGTAGATGATGAAACCAACGGAAATTCCCAGTCAACCAATGAAGACCGAGTGGAACATGAGATTCTTGAAACGCTTGAAGATGCTATGAGGGACAACACAGTCCGGCAACGAGATATTCTACCTCTTCAGTTGAGTTCGACATTGAAACAAGGCTTGGTCCGTCTGTCAACCTGCCATAGGACTGAAACCGGCCAGTCTTGGAGTACTCTCCTCGAAATAGAATTCGACAACGTTGTCCAAGAATGGGAATCACGACCAAGGCTGAAATCGCATAAATTCCATCTCAGTTTGGGAAATGTGTGGGTTCGTGATTGTGCGACTAAAGGAACTTGTTTCCCAGATATCGTTTGTCCGCAAAGAAAAGACGCAAGGCCTTTCAAGTCAACTACAGGAATGGGGTCTCTTCTTCCCGCGTTCAACATCCCTTTCTTTCGTAACAGTCCATCAAGTCCGAATATGAACCAACTCCCACAAGATGAAGCACCTCTGTTTGATTTTGTAAGCCTTCATTTCATACTACATTCAACACCAAATGAAAACCCAAGTAATTATTCATATTTATTTTAAGGTTTATGAAAAACGTCCGCCTGGGAGCGATTGGAACCATCGACTGAAAATCACTTCTTTGGCTCTTGAATGCGTTTATAATCACCATCTTTTTCAAAAGATCATCGAGCTGTTTTCTGTACCCCACAAAGATTCTGACGAGCGATCCTTACTTGGCCAACGACTTCGACAAGCAGCCCGATCTGGCTTTGAAGCCGTCAAGCAAAAGACGAAAGAGAGGCTGACACAGACCTTAGCTCCTCCAACCGTGAATTTGCCATCGGATCAATCGTGGGATTTGCTGATCAACATTTCTGCACCACATATTCTTATTCCAGAATCAGTGGTTAGTCGTGATTCCCTTCTGCTGATCGTCGATTTTGGTCATTTTCACGTGACACGCACCGATGTCAATTGCATCGCCGCTGAATTGGCTTCAACAACCACCAACGGCAATGAAGACGATGAAGAAGAAGAATACGTCACTCCTTGTTCGACACCTCCAAATGAAACGGCTGTAACGACTCCAGTAGACGAAGCCATTGACACCAGTAGCTTCATGAGCAGCAGCAAAGATTGCGACGACTCGTCGGACAAGTACAACGTCCACTTTTCCGATCTACAACTGCTGGTGTGTCGTGTCAAGGACAACTGGAAACAAGCACATTTAAAGGGCACCTCTGCCCTTCACCTCCTGGACAGATTTTCTATTTTGATTCACGTGGAAAAGTATGGACGTATCCTACCCGGTTTAGAAAAACCTTTTTTGACTTTGACAGCATCACTTCCTCACCTTGTGGCTCACATCAACGAGCCAAAGATTCACGCCCTTGTCTCCGTTTCCAAGCAATTCCGTTCCAGTAGCCTGCCTCCTCCGGTTTATGAGACGACCTCTGAAGACGATGAAACGGGCGAGTGCGAGTCAGACGAGAGTTCAGCCGGATTGGAAAAGTCAGACGAACATTGGTTTATGGCCCAGTTCAATATCGAACAACTTTCAGTTGAGGTCCAATCAAGAGGACGAAGTGTTGCTGAATTACAAGTAGGTGGAGTTCTGGCCAGCTATTCGATGCGCCCAATGGATAGTTCTATCCATCTTGCCGTCCATAGCTTACTGCTAGTTGACGCCATGCAGACTTTGGGTTCAGACTACGAGCTATTGATTGCCAGTCACAAACATGTCAGCATGGATAGTATGAGTGGAAGTTTAAAAGAAAGTGAACCGACTTCTCCCGTCTCTCCATCATCACCAGATCCGTCATCTCATAAAGGACAGAGGGCAACATCACCTGTATCATTAGCCCAAGCACTTACCTCTTTGCAAACGGATCCTTCATGGCGTAAAGATGGTCTATCTCCGCCCGCTGTTCGCCGTCGAATGGTGACGTCAGCTTTAAAATCAGAAGCGTTGATTTTGATCGACATTGTGACCATAGAACCCACTTTGATCGATGGCAAACCTGAAGGACGCATTCAAATAATTAAGGTTCATTTCAATTCGCTGGACGTCATAGCGAATCAAGATACTGTTGTGGAACTGGTCAGCTTTTTCCAGCGGATTGTGCCCAAAAAGAGGGTGCCCCCTAGTCCTGATGATTCAAACATGTCCACAGATCAACCCTCTATGAACCAGTCACGATTTCCACCTTTTACTCTTGTTCCAGACGTCAGCACGGAAATCACTTTCGATTTTCATCGTCTCACGGTCCTTCTGCTTCGTTCAGCCGTCAAAGACGAAATGCTGGTGGGCCGGAAAGTGGCCACGCTCACCGTCACCGACGCTCGCATCAACGCTAACTTATCCTCAGACGTCATCGTTCAAGGATCACTGGGTGGACTTCAAATGCTGGACCTTACCCCAGAAGGGCAGAAGCATCAACGAGTCATCAGTGTAGGCCATGATGTACTGGTCGAGCAGCAACAAAATCTTTACATGCTGGTCAGCCAAGGACTCTACGAAACGGCCAAAGACAAAAACGAAGTCAAAGCGTTCAGCTTCAAATTTCTCCAACCAGGACTGGAAATGTCAAATGAAGAAGGCCCCAATTTGAGCCTGGAAGTTCGAATGGCCTCTTTGTGTTATAGCCATTCGGTTCATTTTCTCGCAGAAGTGACTGCTTGTGTAAGCGAATTCAAACAATCCGTTTCCAACATGGCCATGTCTTTGAAGTTGACAGCGGCTGAAATGGCTATCGATTTGCTGCACCGAGGGACTGAGGGCTTGGCTCAAAGCATCTACATGAGTGGCTCCAACTCTATGACTGAAGGTCTTAGTCTGAACGCCATGAAAGAGGCTACTGATGAGGAGCAACAGTCTTCGTTTCCGTCAAGAGTCCGTTTCAGCGCATTACTGGAAAGTCCTATAATGGTTCTACCCAGGTCTGCCAGAAGTCCACAAGTGCTAGTTGCACATTTGGGGCAAATAGAAATTACCAACGACAAGGAAGTCAAGTCCGAAATTCCATCCCATTTGTCCGAAGAGCTATCTGGAGGAACGCACAAGGAACACTTTGAAGTTGAAGTGCGTGACATGAGTCTGTATTCTCTGAATGTTGACGAGAAGTGGAAAAGTTCATTTAGTCATTTTTACTCGGGACCTTCGTCCTTTCTACGCGTCACTGCCCAAGAGCTTTACAGTTGCGCTAGTCCTCATGGTCGGCCTATTTTGCACGACACCCTGTTGAGATTTTCTCTTCATCGTATTACCGATCGACCCATTCAGAGTGATGCCGATCCTTTCCTTTTTCACCTTTCGGATTTTTACCCGAAACCGGAAGTATGTGATGTCTTCCAAGTTCATGGATGTGTTGTTTCTCCGCTACAAGTTTCACTCTCCAAAGCTCAGTACCAACAGATTATCCAATCACTGGACAATCTCAACTGGAGCAAAGTCGATGCGACTAACAACTTTGAAGCTGGGCCGGATTTTCCGGCGAAGAATCGACCGTCACCACGCGTTAAACAACGAGAACTCGTCCTGAATTTCAAGTTCCAGTTGCCACGATTTTCCATGGAATTACTTAACAACTCGGACCGGGCTATCGTCAATCTTTCCTTTGAAGACTTCTTGGTTGCGTATGAACAAAACTGCAGTTATTCCGCCACGGTGCAAACTTCTTTGAAATCCCTCATCTTGGAAGACCTGATGATGAAAGAAGATTCCAAATACCGACGACTGGTGGCATCCAATGATCGCCAGTCGGAAAGAGTTGCCGGAAGACCTAATTTGAGTTCCTTCATGTCATCATCGTGCCCTGATTTGCGTGCCCAAGGTCTCTACACCACTGGAGCACGATCCTTGCCTGCCAGGTTGGAGTTAGACCAATCCCAATGGAAACAAAATCGGGTGAAGCCTCCACAAAAGAAACCGGTCAAGAAATGCCCGAGTACACCACCGTCATCCCCATCAATGATGTACCATCAACGTTTCTCGCGATCTGGCGTCGGCGACAATAATTTGGTGTTCATCAAAATTCTTCTCGTTGATCCGGATAGCCCAGATTTCGCCTTAAAATACAACAGGTAAAGAATCTTAATGTTGTTTATGATTCATTAGTAAATATTTTTCTCCTCCAATTTCAGCACACACCGTTTTATCGAAATTAATTTCAACTCACTCGATATGATCGTCAATCTGGAATCATGGGTGATGGTGCTCGACTTCTTCGGTACAGCGAAAACAGGACAGCATCAAAAGAAAAAGGTAGCCGTTTCTTCTCCCGGCTATCAGGATTGGTCGAAAGCCGCGAATGCCAATACAATGAACTCGCGTTGGGAGGTTGAAGTCCGTTCTTTCAACCTGCTCCTCAACCGGAAGGACTATGAAGTTGCAGAAGCTACAATATCTTGCTTGTCGTGGGAAATGGCGTCGATGCGAGGCAATTTGGACGTCACTGGAAAATTAGGCAGCATTACCGTTCAAGATTTGACATCAGCTGGACGAATGTACCGCGAACGATTCATCACTTCGGGTAACGAGGCCCTGGATTTCCAATTCTTTTGTTTCAGTGCTGATGACCCGCACCTGGCTCGGGATTACGACATCCGGCTGAATCTTAACATGGCTTCCGTTCTGTACGTTCACACTCAACGATTCTACACCGAGTGCTTTTCATTGCTCGAACAATTCCAGCAACTTCGTCGAGTGGCCACAAGTTTTAGCACAACTGGGCAAAACAGCACCACCAATGTTTCACAGAAACC
This sequence comes from Daphnia pulex, assembly GCF_021134715.1. NCBI lineage: Eukaryota > Metazoa > Arthropoda > Branchiopoda > Diplostraca > Daphniidae > Daphnia > Daphnia pulex. Next base: position 6,340,359 of record NC_060017.1, read on the forward strand.
GTGGTGTCATGGTACGCGCATTTTGTTGAACGTCGAGGCCGGCTCGCCTGTCATTCTCGTCCCAGTCTGTTCCACTTCGGAACATTTATTGGTTATTGACCTCGGGAGAATATCCGTCTGCAACAAGTTCATGATGTCCAATGGATCGGTCTCGACACCAACCGTCAGCAAATCCCGTAAAATCAACGTGAAAGGTTTGCCGATTGTGCCTGTAACCAGCGATCCAGAAGCTGTTTTAATTGACGTCATACAAGTAGAACTATCCAACATGGACCTTTGTACGGGTCAGCGACAGAAAGCCAATCGGTCGCAAGTTGGCGATTTAATTCTTGGCTCTTATTTAATTCGACGGAGTGGTCATTCCCTTCTCAAAGACAAGTGCGAAATGAAGGTGAAAATTCGTCGCAACTTGGATTCACATTTAGGCCGTCCGGTTCCTGATATGGATCTCTGCGGATTGTTGTCAAGAGTAGAGTGTTCCATCGACGAACATCAGTACAAATTGGTGCGAGGTCTGCTCGGATTTAATCTTGGCGAACCTATGGATTTTTTCAGTTCCGACCAGCGACCACCGCCCAGTCCAATGCAGCCCCTTGCTGATGACTCCAAGCCGCCAATATGGGCGAGACTTAAACTGCAGATCGATCTAGAGAATGTCATTCTGGAAGTGAAATTCTCAAGAACTGGCCCATTTTCAACCATTAAATTTATTGATTCCCGACTTGTTTATGAAAGTAATAGTGATGGATCGAAAGATGTTGACCTCGTATCACAACAAGTTGTTGTTCGGGATACCCGGTACGATTCAGCGTTCGCAACCCAGCCAATCATAAAACCAAATGTCTTCACCCAAATTCTGGAACCTGTGACAAAAGCTCGCCGGGAAGAATCTCTACAAGCTGAAGTCCATTATCGATCGACGGAGGAGTTTAGTCGATTCACCGTAGTCTTGAACAACATGAGATTGTTGGCTGTATTCGATTGGTGGGCGCTATTTCAAGAATTCCTCTTACAAAATCCCGAAGAATATCGAGGAACTACCAAGGGTGAACGGTATACATTATACCTCAGTAAAAATATTGCACGGTTAATTATTTTTGTTATTTTCCTAGGGGGAATTCGGAAGAAAATGATGTTCTCCAAACTCCACCTCGATGGATTTCAACTTCGAAGCCCAGTCCTATTGTCGTTTCAACAGGAGTGATTAGCAAACGAGCTGCTCTCGTAGAGACTCAGCGATTGCCAGTTGAATTTAAGATCAACATTTCCGATTCGGAAGTGGTCATTATTGAAGACACCTCAATCTGCGATTCATCCGCAGTTATTTTGAAAGGAACGGCTTTGCTGACGTATAGACCACAGATTCAGAGTAAACCGCTTTCTTGCCAGTTGAATCGAGTTGAAATATTTTCAAGCCAGCTAAACCTGGAAGAGGAGACTGCCCTATCCATTGTCGATCCTGCCACCATCAGTATCGAAATAGTAGGCAAATCAAGCGCCACGGACGTCAAAGGCATTATGGACGCTACCAACTCTGAGTTGCAGCAGATACTGGAAATCCAAGCACAGCAAGTAATCCTTCGCCTGTCGTACAACGACATGAAACTTTTCTTGAGGATCCTCGACAGTCTTCCACGTCAAGCTCGATCCACTTCTAATCCCGACTCGACTATCGTCAATGAAGTAAAGAAGTTGAAGGCTCTAGGATTCTCCACGGAAGATTGTCAGTTAGCTTTGCGAACATGCAGTGACAATTTGGAAGAAGCTGCACTCTGGTTAACCCAAAACGCTTCGGCAACAGTTGGCCAACAGCAACTTGAAATGACAAATGAAATCAAAATCCGTTGCATTGAAGTTCGAACTGGCTGTATTAGTTTGTGCGTTATCGACGACTGCCGCGATGCCGATTTGCCTCTGGTCGAAGTCACAACATCTCAGCTACTTCTCCGCCAGTCAATTGACACTGTACAAATGACCGGTGAGGGCAGCATAAATTGCCAATTTGCTATCGATTATTATAATCGTGTTTTGAGCGGCTGGGAACCATTCGTGGAGCCATTCAAATGCCATGTACGGTGGAATTTTCTGCCTTTCTATAATTCAGTCGCCAATCGACAATGTCCTTCGTTCTTCATTGACACGGAAGATGTGGTCAATATCACCTGCACTCGAGCTTTGCTTGAACTCGTTGGAACAGTCAAAATGAATTGGATGGAAGATTACTACGGTCAAAATGGCAAGGAGATATCTAGTCAGCTGGACGGTGGCAATGTGGTCCGTCAGCGTTCTCCATTTGTGCCTTTCGCTTTGCACAACGCAACCGGCTCCAAACTCAAGTTTCGAACTCTGACGGCAAGTTTGCTGGCAGATGCTACCCCGTCGAAGGCTTCTGCTAAAAACACTCACTGGATAAACTGCGACGCCGGCGATGTTGTTGCCTTTAGTTTCGAAAATAGAGGAAAATTACGTCACCACGACAGTCACCAGATGCAAACACATCAGCTGGCAATCGAATTGGATGGTTGGATGGAAGTTGGTTCCGTTTCCGTCGATCGCGTTGGAGTGTACTTCCGATATGCAGAGGTATCCGATATCAGATTTAGTTAGTTGATTTTCTCGTTTATTAATCGAATAACTTTGTACACAATAGGTACACAATTCGCCAAGTAAACGAAACGCAGCTGCTTTCGACCGAGAGCTGGAACGTGTTTTGGTTGTTATTGCCGTCACTTTGGAAGGATCGGCCCGTCGACTGGTTACCATTCGTTCAGCTTTACAGGTGACCAACAACTTAGAAGAGACTGTTGAATTGCGGTTAGAACCGCCTGCTTTCAACCTTCATCCTAGCAAAACTGTCCGTGTGCCACCGTGCACGACTTATCCCATCCCTATGACTTACTTGATGTCTCAGGTAATTACTATCATTATGAAGTCACTCAAATTGTTAATTAAATTCTCTTTTCGCCCCTAATTTCCTCTAGATATTTGTACGCCCAATGGCAGAAAAATTGCCACACATTTTTAGTTTCTGCAAAGACCCAATTGAATGGCATGCTAATCCGAGTCAATCAACAGCTAACATAAGACAATGCAATCCGGTGATTAGCAACCAAGATTTAACATACCGTTTTGCAGTCAATATCCATCGGGAGAACTTTCCTCCTGACAAGATGTAATTTTCTTATTATTCAAATGATTCAGACAGTTACAATAACGATAAGTTTCTTTTATTTCCACAGAACTTCAGATGATTCAGAATGTAATATACAACCAGCTCACACTATTTCTCTTTTGAGTCCGTTGGTTGTCGTAAACCTACTCCCCTATGAACTGCTGTGGGAACTCAAAGCTGTCAGTCAAAGTGGTATCATCAAACCGGGTAAATCCACATCGATCCACACGGTCAACGTCTCCGCTGGTTTCCAGATCGCCTTCCGCACTGAAAACTTTGTTCATTCAAGCGACTTAGTCATTGGCACGTCTCCTCATAATTTTAGTACACGCTTGCGGCTCTATGATAGCGCTAATCGATTGCTGCTCCTACAGGTAAATTTTCATATACATTTATCATATGAATTTTTAATTGTTATGTTACTTTATATTTTATTTTAGGTGAAAGTCAGTTCCAAAGCTGCTGGGTCCATTAAGTTGTCCATTTCGGCTCCTTACTGGCTCGTCAATAAAGCTGGGATCCCACTCATCTTCCGGCAAGAGGGTGTCCAGCAAGATGCAGCAGGTTTGTGTTTTTTTGTATTGAAAAATTAGTGATAAAAATGTTAGTTATCAATGATATTGTTGTTTACTTTCATAATAGGCCAATTTGATGAGCACGAAATGGCTCGTTCTCTGTCTCCGATGCTCTTTTCATTCACGGACAGAGAAGCTAGCCCCACATTAACGGCCCGTATTGGAAATGGCTTGCATATTGGATGCAAGCCCCACTGGTGTCAACACTTCCCTCTACAGAAAGGAGTTCGAGTTCGCAGTTTTATGGTATCACCTAAATTTTATAATAATAAATAAATAATTATTTTATGACAAATATGATCTAAACATTAAGGTATCACCTCGAGACGGTCGGCCGGAATTGGTTTACTTGGTTGGAATTTCTATACGTTCAGGTCGTGGTCGATACCGAGACACACAGATTGTTACTTTAGCACCATGCTATCAGCTTTACAACCAATCGAGTTGGATGTTAGAGGTAATAATTACTCATAAATTATGCTTCAAAACAGGTGCTATTTTATGTTCAACTAGGTATCACAAGCCTATTTCGCTTCAACTTTTACCGATCCTGGAGCCCAATCAACGTATTTGAACCTAGTTCCTGGTTGTCACCTCCCATTCCACTGGCCTCGATTGGACAAGGATCAACTACTTTGCATCCGCTTATTGGACGTGAAAAATTGTCATTGGTCGGGTGGGTTCACCATTCGGAATATCAGCTCCTTTCACCTAAACATCCGTGATAGTGAAAGTCGGGCTAATTTTCTCCGCGTCGAGATATTTCAACAGGAATGCACTTACTGTGTCGTTTTCAGCGACGCCACTGGCTTTCCTCCACCCCTCAGAATCGACAATTTGGCCCAAGTTCCAATTATTTTTCACCAAACGGACGTCCCAGAAGCTTATTTGCATACCACTGTAAAGTGTACATACAGCAAAAGAACCATATCATGACCGAATAACTTTTTTTTGTTTACTAATCAAAAGGTCCGTCCCAACAGTTCGATGCCATACGTTTTTGACGAACCTACTAAACCTGCCCACCTTAGTATCGTTGCCCCAGGAGGAGCTTCCGCTTCTTATGACATGACAACACTTAAAGAAGGATGTCAACTGACCTATGAGAACTTCATTTATGTCTGCCTTACGGTTACCTTTAACGGTGATGACATGTCGACTGGCAATGCACTTGATCCAAACAACGTTGAGTTAGTCCTTGACGTGCCGGAAGGCACTCGCGTCGTACTCGGCGGCAAAGAAACAGGAAAACGCTCTCAGCTTTGGCGAATGACCGGAAGCGGAATGTTGCAACACGAAGGAAGCAGCCCTCCACGAGATCCTTCCAATCCTCAAGTAAAAACAAAGAACTTTTAATTATTGCAACTTAGGCAAAATATTTATAATCTGTTTACCCTTTGAAAGATTGATCCATCGCGAATACTTGTCTTGGATATCGCCGGACCAGCACTTCAACCCAGCGAGTATGTGCATCTCATGTTACGAAAGCCAGATCCTCGACGTCAATTGACTCAAACTTGGCGCTTCACCGATGACGGTCGCCTCTGCTGCGGCCATAACAATGTGTTCGTTCAAGCTAAGGATGGCTTTTACGGCGTCCGACAAGGTATTTCGATCAAAACAATTTCCAAAACTTTGTTACTTTGGCACTGTCACATTTTTTGGCATCGATATGATGGTTCTATAAATATTTCTCAGGCCTCCCCTATAACACCTGGAGAATGTGTACGTAGAATTTAAATCATCATGCGTCGCATGGGCTTGTGTAGTGTGACTTTAACTTTAGTTTGCTGAATTCGTATTAATCTAGCTAGCTAACTGTTTTGTAACTAGTAACTGTATTCGTGCTATTGTTTACCATCTAACCTTGAATGGATTCTGCGCTTAGGGAATGATGTTGTCTTGGGACCAGCTCAGTCCGTGACTTACTATCGGCTGCCTAGTGGCATTCCGGCAGAGCAGGCGATTCACTGGCAACGGCTTCGGCCTGGTTCTGGTTGCTTGAGTGTAAAGACTATCATGGACGGTCCAACCAGAGTGCTTCAAATTGCCGATTTGAAGTCATCACATCACCCTACGAATGAAGTCTCGGTCGTCACCACTCCAGCGGACAAACCTAACAACAAAGAAACGAAAATGGAAATGAATTTCAAAGGAGGTTTGGGTTTCAGCATTGTTAACCATTCACCTCCTGAAGAATTAGCCTATTGCCGATTGTCCAACATATCTCTTGAACTCCTCACGGGAAACGGAATGCTGAGCGTGGATGCTAGTGTCCAGTCCATTCAAATAGACAACAGTCTACAAGATCCACATTGCCCAGTTGTTATCTACGTCTCTTCTACCGCCAGCAATGAGGAATCTAAGAATATACCTGCCCTTCGCTTAACTGTTCATCGGCAGATGACTGGCCGTCTTAACGCAGACATTTTCAAGCATTTGATCGTTTCTTTCAAGAATTTGACTATCAACATAGAAGAGAACCAACTATTCAAGCTCTTGGCCTTCGCTGGTTTCAATCAGTCGGATTTAGAGTTGGAACGAGTAGATGAGAGTGATTACGAATCACAGAGATCCCTTAATGCCGCCACTTCCATTGACGCTAAACGATATTACTTTTGCGTTTTGAAATTGGTGTTGGAACAGGTAAGCATCAGTTCTTTTCAAAATTGAAATCTTCTTCATTTATATTTTTCCTTCTAGGTGCGATTGAGTGTTTATACTTCTAGCAAGTTACCACCGGAACTAAACGCTATTAAACGGAAACTCGGTCTGACTTTGATCAAATTCGAAGAGGCTAACATAGAACTTCACCCATTCATTCGATCACATCCTTTTGAAACGGCTCAGTTAATTATTGATTCCGTTGTTAAACACTACAAGGTGAGATAAATCAATTGTGTTGAATGAACGTGAAACATTTGCCTGTTTTTCCGTCCGCTTTCTAGGACGAGCTGAAATCGCAAGCCGCTAGGATTCTTGGATCGACCGATTTCCTCGGCAATCCATTAGGTTTCGTCAACGACGTTTCCGAAGGAGTTTCAGGTTTCTTGAATGAGGGCAATGTGGGTGCTCTCGTTCAAAATGTTACGTTTGGATTATCGAATTCTGCCGCCAAAGTCACGGGGTCGCTTTCTGACGGGCTCGGTCGGGTTACGATGGATGAAAGACACGAAGAAGTTCGGCAACGTCTTTTGAAGCACACGGGGCAAAGTTCTGACCATTTGGTAGCTGGTCTAAAAGGATTTGGTTTTGGAATCCTTGGCGGAATGACATCTATTTTCACCCAAACTTATGAGGGTCAGTAGTTTCTTCGTGTTTACCTTGGTTTAACAAGTAAAAATTATTTAATATCCTTGATTGTCATAGGTGTTTCCAATGATGGATTTGGTGGGCTTTTCACTGGTTTTGGTAAGGGTTTGGTGGGAACAGTAACCAAGCCAGCCGTTGGTGTTCTGGATTTGGCAACAGGAGCTGCCTCGGCTGTTCGTGATTCGAGTCGCAGTTCATCTAAGGAAATTCCTAAAAGAATTCGCCCTCCTCGTTTGGTTATCGGACCAGGAGGCATACTTCCTCGTTACTCGGAAAAGCAGGGACGTGGACAAGAACTTCTTTTCCAGCTTAATCGCGATCTCTATAAGGTAGAAACAATTAGTTATCACAGATCTAGATAAGTTCTTCATTAAAATGTTTCACTTGGTTAGGAAACTTTCATTGCATACGAAGCGCTTGGAAATCTACCAGACAGTTTACACATCTTGATATCAAGCGAAAATGTCCGAGTATTCAGCATGAGTAGCCCCAACAAGGAAGTCGTCCTTGACATTCATTTGTCGGTACTGCAAAGTAGTAAAGCTGTAGTCATTAAAGACTTTGGCACACAGAGCACAGCGCATTATTATGTCGAGATGAATTTGCTATTGGAACCGGAGAGTCCACTTGGAGCACGACGGCCCCAAGTTCGCTGTGATTCCGAATCCCTTGCTAAACGAGTGACGCAAGAAATTAACTATGCCAAGAGTGTATACGAAGAAAACCGTCATTCGCTTGTGTCTTCTTCCAAGTTCTCCCCCTGATTTTGCATGTTCTGTTCACCGCGTGTATAGAGTAACATTTGTTGATTCTGGTTTTCAAGAGATTGGGATTAAGGGCAATTTTTTCTTTTTAAAATTGAAATGTGTTATAGGCACATCATTATCTACTTATATGAATATTAAATATGCTACTTGCAGGTCCAAGGGCTAAATGAGTTCACAGTTCAACTCATATAAATAAAAACATGGTGATATACTTTTACAAAGACTTGATTGCTTGGGGTACTTGAACTACAAGAAGCTCGATGCTCACGTTCTAGTTATAGTAAAAACTCGAAAGCGTTGCTCTATGATAGGAACCCAGCAAATTTCCCCGTAGGGATCGCTAGGGATTCTTGGCACTTGGCTTCTAGTCAGTTCCAGACGAAACCGGTACTCCCAAACTGTTGGAAGACTATAAGATAACAGAAGCGGAGTTGATTCTCTCTCTGGGAATGTAATTTGAACTAAATCTTAAATGAAAAGTATGGAGTGCCTCCAGGGATTAAATTTTGCCATTCTTTATTATTTCCCATGCCAAAATTGTGGGTAGTAATGGAATAGAATTAATCCACTTTTCAGAATATTCAGAATAGTCCTAGTAAAGTAGTAAGTAGTTAGTAACGCCTGTTTGTTGGCAACAGAAGACGATCGCCGATCGGTCAACTGGAAGAGGACCGCTAGTCGGGAGCCCGTCCAGCCGTTAAAACAGGCGATTCGAGCCTCTCCATTCCGACTCCCGGATAATCACTTACCCAGAGTGCTCTAGCTGTGCCTGTGCTTTTTTCTTTGAATTCAAATTTTTTGAAAAATTTTTGTATTAGGCGATTGAGTTTCGTATATTGGCAACGCCGCTTCTCATTTCCACAAAAGTGCGTCTGCTGCTCGTTGTCGTTAGAATTCTCGCTGCCGCTGGTCGTAAGCTAAATAGTCGGTTAGGATTTCATTTCAGCCTGTGCTAAAATGTTTCAGCAATGAATTCTTTGATAACCGAAATATCCGTACACATTAAGTGTTATCGTTTGTTTCTCGATTCCCAATCGTCATACCTGGGTGTACGGCTACGTTGGTCACTTTAAACGTGGTTACAAGAAAGCAGTTCAATCAAGGAAATGTTAGAAGCATCCCAAGATTCGGATTTTTCTTCGTTTAAACAGGTAAGAAACTGTAACCCCAAACAATAAAAATAATGTAACCAGTGAGTGCTAAAAGAAATGATCTACTATAGATCACGAGGCTGTATAGGTGTGATAAATTTATGTGATTTGCATTCCAAGATTCTCAACAATCATGATAGCAAGAAAACACTTCAAGCTTGAACTAAACCCCCCATAATTTAATTACATACTTCAGTGTTCAGTGGTTCACAGAGTGCAATCTTACTTACTTATATCTAAAGTTGTGTACTAATGTTTCTTTGATAACTTTGCATTTAGGACTGTCTCGAGGCAACAGCGGAGAAACAATGTCTGAACATTCCTTAGCTTACTAAACTAATTGAAACATCTAATCAATTAGAAAAACTTGACTGAAACAATCAAAGGACCATGGTAAAGCATTTTTTCTAATGGAATATGTAACTATTACCTATTTCAGCTTACACATAATTAAGGCTTAAACTCCAGAATGAATTACTATCAAGTGAAAGAAGTGGCTATTCAAAACCACTTTCAGTACCGCTAGCCCTATCAAATATCCTTTTAGTGGCTTAAATAAGGTTATTAAGATGAAGAGTGACCTGCTTTCATTTTTGAAAGTATTGCTATAATCTAGTCTAAATTTAATGTTCTTTGATGTGTGGTTATGCACGGTTTCTTATATTTAAAATGACCTAACCGCAACTCTTTGGCATCTGCTAAATGGTTTGATTTAATTTAAGAAATTTAGAGAAAACAAAATTGGAACAGCATTTTGATGTTTTACTTCTTTCTTTACGTTAACTTGTACTCTCTTAAACATAAGATATTCATTAATTTGTTTGTTGTTTCTAATTACAATTTCTCTTTTATAAAGATTGAAAGGAATCCAGCCGTCCCGTTCGTGAATGTACTGTTTCCTGTCACTAGGTGGCTAAAACTATAGTTGGCGCGATGTCAAGTACTCAAAGGCACCGAGCGAAAAGGTCTGGAGTTGGAGCTGCTGTACAGATTGCCAAAATGTCGTCTCTTATTACCGGGTGAACGTTACGTCACATGCAGAAAAACTTCAGAACAATTAAAGTAATTGTGGTAATTATGTTGATCGACTTTCAAACTGTAAGATTGCAGATTTAAGTAGCTGTTACTAGAGGGTAGATCTTTTTGCTTGTTGTAGAATTTTCAGTTAAGACTGAGGCTAGTTTAATTTCCAGTGGTTTGAACTATGTTATTTTTAAGTTGGAAAAAATTTGACAATGTAGATTCCTTTGTAAGATTAATTAATAAGAATTACTTTGAAATTCTGAGGGATTGTGTAGTTACTTTGTCATTTTGTTTCTTCACATGAGAATTTGTTCTTGATAGTAACCAAGTTTTGTCTGGGCTTCTTTGTTGCAGTCTAATGTGGACATGGATTTGTTGCAGCCATCCAGTGAAAGGTGTGATTAAATTGAGCATGTCTTTGGTGCCAATGTTGTCCTGGAGTGTGGGAGAGTTCCATGCTTCAAGTCTTCTGGGATCAGCCATATCTAAGTTGACGCTGCATCATTGTGCATTGTGGTTGCTGAAATGTTGGACGTCTAGTAGAACTGCAAGAAGCCTTCTTGAAATGGTAATTTGATAAAAATTTGAAGTTCTAACTTGGGGAGTATCATGCTTGGACTACTATAATTGCTTACATTGGTTAATTTTAACATTTGGGGATTTCATCATGTCAACAACTCTTTCCTTTGATCATATGTAAATTGAGTTATGGATTGTTTAAGGGGAATTTGTTAACAAGATAGGCAGATACTGTAGAAGAATGTTTTGGTTTCACTGCAGAGTACTCTACAAATTTCAAATGAATTTGTATTGAAATCTTAAATGAGTAATCTAGTTTCATGTAAATTTTTGTTTCAACTTCAGTTATCAGATAGTGTTGCCATAGAATATTTGGGTTAACTCCATTTGAAATGATTTTATTTATATTTTCTACAAAGTTTCCATTGATGCAAAAATTAATTTCATTTTGGTCGTTTACGTTTATGTAGCATTGATGTTGCTGTCAAATGTGGCATGTTGTTGCAGCCTGATGGTGAAGGATTTTTTACATCGTTGGATGGCATATGCATCGTTCGTTCCTTGGTGCCGGACTGCTGGTGTTGTGCACAGAAGTTCCATCCAGATTTAATTGTTATTTGTGTCTATGCAGTTAACCGTTTATACGTTGAAAAGGAACAGAAACAGTTCCTTGGTGCTGAATCGCTGGTGTCGTGCTACAGAAGTTACATCCTGTATTTTGTTTAATTACCATTTGCGTCTATGAAGTTAATCGTTTATATGTTGAGAAAGAAAAAAATAGTAATGCGGGGAATTTTCACGTTGAACAAATAATAAACATGCCTTCGCGAATGGGAAACCAACGAGGAGGAGATGGGTTGGGGGCATTTGATTTTCATTAACTAGAAGAAGTCGTGGTTTGTTTTAATAAGGTACAAATAAAACCTTTGTCCATCACATCCATATACCTACCTATATAACCACATCTCTTTCTAAAACTCCATAACTCCCACCAACATCCATTCCTTAAACCCCCATATTCCCACAAATATCAAATATCTGTAATATGTAAATGGTATTGTTAAATAAACCATCTATGTAATATGTAAAACCCAATTTTATTCTGGAACACTTACAAAAAAAACAATTCATTAAACAGAGCGTCCGGTTCAAGACAATTTTTTTTGTGCGAGGCTTTTTAGCAAGTAATCCGCCACCCAATTTGAAAAAAAGTGATAGTTTGTTTTCACAGAAATTGCGTCAGACGGTTATAAAATTTCTAATTCAACAATCTCATGTAGAAATTTGCATCTAGTCTACTGGTGCAAATTGTGATTCTTTAAGCTTGTTTATTTAGGAGATGTGTTAAAAAAATTGTGAGTAACCAATAAATTGAACTAATTCGCTTTTTCAGAATATTTTGAAGATTGTAGATCACAACAAAGTCTAAAAACAACAGTGATCTAAAACCAAAATATTCAGAAAAAGTGGATTAGTTCAATTGTTTAGCTACCCACAATTGCTTTTAACACATCACCTAAATTAATCAAGCTTAAAGAATCGCAATTTGCACCAATAGACTAGATGCAAATTTCTACATGAGATTGTTGAATTAGAAATTTTGTAACCGTCTGACGAAATTTCCGTGAAAACAAACTACCACTTTTTGTCAAATTGGGTGACGGATTGCTAGCTAAAACTCGCACATGCAGTGTCGGCGTAGATCCAGGGAGATTACCTGGAAATGGAAGAGGAGAGAAGAGTGCGAGGCAAGTTTTACTGGGGAGCGATTAGTCATACTAGGCTTCCGGGTTAGACTCATGACCCTCTAAAAGTTTTCGTCGGATCATGCGCCTTCCAAGTCCCCGTTCGACCAGAGCCCTCCCCTCCTCCTGGTTTCACAGCGGGTGAGTGACCACCGGCGGGCGTTGGTTAGTGGTTAGTTAGGGAAACGGGGCCACAGAAAAGAAGGGAGCCCAGATATGCACTTTTAATTTATCTAAGAACTACACAACTAATCAGTCTTGAATTACAGCATTCTCTCGTCAGTTTTCACCAATGGATGAAGTCCATGATAAGCAGCGAAGGAGTTACCCTGTAAGTAGAATGCCAGAATGAACAATTTATTTGGATGACAGTAATTTTAAATAAGATTGCAACAGAAAGCAATACCTTAAATCAAGAGGGCCCGTTTAAGGAAGTTAAAAGGGTAGCAGCCAACAGGTTACCAAACAAGGGACCTTGTTGACTGTATAGTCATTGTCCGTGTTCTTCAAAGGACATGACTTCTCATAAAGTCTGTGATGCAAATTTAGAAATGTGTTGTTTAGAACCTGTAAAGAAAAAAAAAAGAAAAATAAGTCATCTTGGTTAAAATTGTTGTCAACAATGTGCTTGATGTCTTTGATCTTAAGGAATAGTTAACCAGTTATTAGTATACACTCGAAATATATCTTAAACATTAGATAGACTTAAGTGCAGAGAGAACCTGTCAATTGAGAGAATAAAATTATCTTCTTTCTAATTTATTGTCATCGATGTCAAGATAGTCACTGCAACTTGCTAATGTGTAATGTGTTTGATGTGGTAATAAAATTATCATGTTATGCTTACCTTTTTCCATTCACCAACAATATTTGGTTATTAAGCTGATGTTATTTGCATTTGGTAAATGTATTGCTGAAGTTGTGGTTAGTATGAAATTTTCAGGAATTCATTGTAAACAGGGAATACCAATCAGTGATCCATGGATATCACCTGATGGGACAACAGCCCCGATATCTAGCAATAGTATTATACAGAGATGTAGTGTAACAAAAATCACTCTACAATGTTTACGTATCAAATTAAGTTTGAATTTGGTTAATAGCACAAAGAAAATCGAACAGAGAGAACGAAACTGAACGTGAACACCTATCGACACGGCTGTCGGCTGTTCGCCACGAGAAAACAATACCGATCGCCATCTAGCGTATAAATTTGCAACAATTTTTTTTGCTAATACACCGGAATTGCCAGCTTTGGACAGCATGGCCGGATTGTGAGCTTGACTCGATTGCTGTTGATTTTTCCTTTTTTTATCAATAAAGCAGAGATACCCAAAAAGCAAAAGACGTAAAAAAGTACAAGACGTTCAGTAACTCGCTAATAGCCGTAATACGACAATAATAACAATAATCCGGCTAAAATAAACGCTCTTGATCTGCATGTTAAAGACAACATTCGTGTTGAAATAAAACAAAGAAAGCGATTAGTTTATCCATCGTTTACTCCAACACGCCGGAAAAAACGAGTGTGAAGGGGTTACACACATTTAAATCATTCCTGGAACTTGTTTCTTTTTTTTAACTTCTTAAGACACATACCCTCTCATCACAACTTCCAAACTCTCCAGTCCTGACGAAAAAATACGCACACGGATCACACACAAAAAAGAGGGGGGAGGGGTTAAGACAGGGGAGGATATGTACCCATTAATTGTTAAACATTGAAAGGTATAAGTGAATCTTCTTCCATGAAAGATAAGGAGAAAACACGGACAAAGCAGGGAGTAAAACTAAAGGAATAATACTCAATCTCAAATTTCGAAAGTAAATAAGAATCGAATCGAGAAAGTCTATAAAACACCCTAGAAAGGAGGCAGTTTGATAGAAAAGGAGAAATAAAAGTTTTCGTCGGAACAAGTCATGCGGATGTTTATGAAAATAGTTAAAAACTGGTCCCGGATATATTATGATCTGAAGTCATCAAAAAATTTCATCCTACTCGAACAGTAATAGGTATTTCAGTTAAATTATTTTGTCCCAAGTGTTAACGAAGTCAAATGACCAAAAATGCAGGATGACAGGAGGTCTTTAGCCTACATTACATTATAAGCGCACAAAATGTTTTTCTACAGTTCAGCGGCTCTAACAAACTAAATCCCCTACAAATATTCAATAATTTCTTAATACCAACCTAAGACAAAGAATAAATTTTAATAGAAATGAAAATAAACTGTCCGGGAATTTAAAAATAAATAAAAATAGAAGTCGGAACAAATCGCAAACAGGAAAATTCACGGCCAATTTCGCTCCTCACCGTCTTAAACCTTCACTTTCATATCGCACGGAAAGGTGACTAGTGTGTAACTTATAGGTAGAAGACAAGCTGCCTGATCTTCTGCAAGTTCCGAGGTTGGTGAAAACTTCACGTACCGCCTTTTCTACACTGACCGAGAGCCCGGATTTACTCTCTAATCAGTAAAACCTGCATCGAATGGACCAAAAGTTCATTATTAGATAAAACAGAAATGAGAAGTTAAATATTCTAACATAGATTAAACCTACTGTGAGGATGGCTACAAGTTGATCACGCTGCCGTTCCATATACTGTAGAAAGCAACCGCCTAACTTTTCCGACTTTAAGGCACTTCGTTCTGCTGGATCAATTTGATGGATGTACCCACCGTCCGGTATCCAGAGTTAAGACTTAGGATCGAAGTAGATATCCTATTGGAGAATCATGCAAATCGACCCATTACATTTACCACTCCCATCGTTAAAAAAACGGAATATTATATATAACTGTCTTTAAATGTTCTGTTAAATCACCCACAATGAAAAAATAACTAATTTAAGGAATATTTTCTGTGACTCTATAAAACTTTTCAGGAAACATTCACATGATTGAGGATGTCTAACTTTGTTCACCCATCAATATATCTCAAAGAACTTTAACCCCTTAGCCAGCCAGTCTTTGCATATCCATGGCTCCATTCCCCTTTCGTTGCCCTTGATGCATTTTATTCGGATGAGCTGCAGTGTTATTTCCATTACTCACCAAAGGAACCTGGATATAATACAGAATGAATGAGGCTGAAAAGAAATCTGTTTACATTAGCAAATGCTGTCAAGCATTTGGATCTAACCATCTGTCATTATCACATGTATGATAAAAATTAAACTTTCTGGCCTGAATGGCGATGAAATTGCAATATCACAAAATATAAATATAATATCAAGTAAATATCTCAAAATAGTCAAATGACACGCCCATGTAATCAAGGAGGTGACTATTTCTCATGATAAACTACCTTGCATCTGGTCAGCTTATATACCCCTTCACACCTTAAAAATGTAATTGATCTAAGTTAAAAATCAAAAGATAAGCTTCCAGATCTATATCTACGTATTTAGCCTCTCGAACTACATCATGGTCTTAGTAAGTAACGAATCAACCAACACAATAAAGCCAAAATCCGAAACCAAAACAGTGTGGTAATATCAGAGACTACAGAAGTCTGCGGTATCAGCTTTCAGCTATCACGTTCACGTATGACAGAATGAAGCAGACGACTGCTAAGAATTGATCAACATGACCAACAAAGAAATATATAATTGTTCCCCTAGATGTCTCGCTATAATGGCGACGACAATTTGAACGGAATCTATGCGAGTCGGAATTGTTTAAAAGATTAAACTATGTTAACCGTCTAGTCCCACCCCCACGTAGCAAATTTTAAATTTAAATAGAAGCTCATGCGAGTAAAAAAAAAATGAGTGGTACATGAGATTTTATTGCAAGTATCCCTGTCAGGAATAATTATCGCTCATTGTATTTGCGCACAGCACATTGAATGGCAGTTCAAAGAAGGATACGGGAAAAAAAACTTCCCTTGAATTGACCTTGATTCCGATTATGCGATACGTTATTTACATCTCGTAAGGAAAAAAACAGATGCAGATTGAAAACATGATGTAGACGAGTGTCAAGTTGAAGTTGATTTTTCCTCTAGTAGGTAACGGCTGCGGGAGCAAAAATACTTTTGAAGAAGCCTTTGATGGCAGGCCAGATCGCGAACAGGGCTAACAAGCCAAACGTACGCTCTTCTGCAGGAGTCTCCTCCTGAACTTGAGGAGAATTTAAACTAGCCGCCAAAATCTCCATGCTGAGAACAGCAACTAGGACAGCCATTGCCAAAATAGTTTTCATCATTTTGCCTGTTAAACAAATACAAATTAAGAGTGAACTTAAAAAAAAATACTGTAGGCCTAATTGTGAATGACTTACCGAAATGTGTAAAAAGAGACTGAAGAAATTGAAAACAAATTCGATTGAGGAGCGGAAAAGAGCGATCAAGTTCTTCCGTGGGCAGATGAATTCTGTGCATACAACTAGCAACACCTCACATTTTATACCTAGGCGAGTTTGTCCGGAAACCACAACAACTTTGAGAACTATATGTTTATTCGTCGATTTTTATAGGCTCAAACTTTCTCCTCAAACGGAGGCTGTTTGACCTATTTTGGTTTATATGTTTTACCACACTTAAACGGTACCTCGTTCCAAATAGTAAAAAATTCTGACCTGCTACCCCTCCGCTATACGGGACATACGGACAAGGTCTTCCGGGTCGAGACACTTCCAGGTCGCCATACTTAATCGCCTACTTTCTCAAGGGAACAGTTAGGTTAACCATTAACCGTTAGAATCTCACAGATTTTAAAAATCACATTAGTCAAACTACTTTTGCATTTGATAAAATGTCTATGATATTGTCATTAATTTTGAATTCATCTTTTATAGAAATTAATAAGAGGCTACGCTAATAATGATTCAAACCAACAATTTCTTTTTAAAATCAGGTGAAATATTTGATTAATTGATTAAATGACTGAGGACTAACCATACAAAACTGGATGTAAAAAAAATGACGTTGTTCAACTTACAATTTGAGTGAAATAACAAAATCTGTCCAATTCTTTTGCGTCAGCGTCATGGTCGAGGAAACAAACAAATGTTTGTTTGCTGACAACCTTCCGCAAAATATTTACAAGGAAAATTACTGTTAATTTTTTTTCATTCTTTCCAAGTCGAGGAAATCTCAGTATTTATTACACAGTTGAAATGGTAATACAAAATTCAGGGTTTTATTAATAAAAAAAGAAAGAAAGCTAAGACATGGATAACTCGACAAAAGAGCGACTAACACGTTCAGCTGTTTGGAAGTAAGCGTGCAATTTGCCTTTCATGTCATTCAGTAACTGAAAGTCAAAACATAAAAATGAATTAACATTCAATAAATAATAGGTAGAAGAAAAAAATAAACAAACAAGCATTTACCGATTTATAGGTAGAATCATTACAGTTGGCTTCCAATTCCATGATTAAACGATCGAAAACTGTGTAAGGCATCCATACAGGAGGTGCGTTGATCTGGAGCGGGTTGCTGTCGAATCCAAAGTACTCCTTCCCTTTTCCCAGCATCGCATCCATCAATTCTAGAGCTACCTATTAAAAGTCAGGCAAAGAATCCGTTAAATCTATATTTATTTAAAATAATTCCAATAAAAACTATAAATACCTGAGCTGCATCTTCTAAAAGCCCTGCTTGATGATAGATGCTGATAAGTTCTCCTGGATTCCTCAATTTGTAGCTGGCGGCCAACCAATAAGGCAAGGTGCAATCTAAACCGAGGATTTTTTTGGCCGCTGCACGATGACAGCGGGTTTGCTTGTCCCCTCCTTCTGCTTTTGGTAGGATCCTCTCTAATAACCGCCAGGCTTGCTCTGAAGCCTTGCCTACTCCAGACGATTGATTCAGAGACAACCAAATCCAGGCTTCATCCTCGTTGGCCCGTTCTCTCGATAGGGCCACGCAATTGGCGGCCAAGTGTTCCACGACCGGAGACGTATCTTAAGTCACACAAGCAGAAAAACATGCTTAATGTACTTCTGACAAGGTAATAACAATAATAAAAAATACCTTTGACGTCAAAGATCCTGGCAATGCGCAGTGCCGATTCGTAGCGGTTGCGTGAAGTCAAAAGCGCTACCACGTCCGAAGGAGAAAGAGATGTGATTGACTGTCCAAGATTGATACAAGCGTAGCTGAGTTCATATTCTTTTTCAATATCAGCATACTCGATGACGTCAACCGTATGTCTAAACGGTTCTGATGAATCCTTACGATTCAACGTAGTTACTGGTTTAACCAACCAGGCTTCCTGTCTAGAGACTAGGCGCAGGGCGTTGAGACAAGCCAAAAGACATTTGACCATTTTGGCTGACTCTCCTTCACATCCATATCGAAGTGCCTTTAATGAAACAAATTACATCAGTAACGGTGATCCAAGGCCTAAAGTGGTTGATAGTACACATTACCTGTTCGTGCATCACAGCGGCAGCTTTGCGCATTTTACCCTGGCGGACGTGAAATGCATAGAGAAAGGAGTAATAAAGCGTCATAGATAGAACATCTGATGAGCGAGCCCTTCTCTCCACAATTTTTTCCAATTCTGATTCCAATCCGGCGTAAGGGAAAGTTAAAAGAATATCCATCTGCTTGCGTTCCAGCAAAATATTGACCAGACGTCCAAGAGTTTCAGGTCGCTGACTGCTATCCGGATTATTTACGATGGCTTCGTATGCTTCCTATTAGCAGTGAATGGATACGTAAGGGCGTGAAATCTGATAAAATGCGTTTGATTTATTACCTGATAGTGGCCCAAGTTCAAATGAAGCTTGGCAACAATCGACCATATTGTAGGCAAAAGGGGGTCGTCCGTTTTACTACTGTTTAGGGCTACAAGAGCCACACGAAGAGCAGCACTGCATAGTCCCGCCTGCTCTAACAATTGGACGCATATGAGATGAAAGCGCATCACCGGATCAGCACGACTTCCAGCGTCACCACTTTCATTCGCTCCCTTTGTGACAATCGAGTGAAGAAGTTGTTCTTTGATGATTCCTTCAGCAGCTTCAAGCATCCACTTACTGGCTTTATCTCCTTCACCGGTAGCCACAAGTGCGACAGCCATCAGAAATTTTCGAGAGCACGTATTCCATTCACACCTGGGCGGAATTTGCATTTAAAAAAATCAATAAACGCATCTAATATTGAAGTACAATATTTACAAACCAGTTCTGTTGCAGGCGGACGTATCCCTGTACGGCCAAGGGTTGGAAGCGTTCCATCAGAAATTCCATGAAAGTCATGTGATTTCCAATGGGCCAAAGCAGCTGGCCAATGGCTTTCATAAAGTGTGGGAAAACATCTAACCAAGAGGACGTCCATTCAGCAGCATCTTCTTCCTGCAGGACCATTTCTCGTACAGCTTGACCTCCATCCAAGGATAGGAAGAGTTCAACCAAGCTCTTGCACGGCAAAGTCGCTATGGAATTGTTTAATCAGTATTATTTCAATTTGGAAAAATGGGAAATTTAGATGTTTTCAAACTTACCGTAAGACTCTTGAGATTTTTTGAATCCCAACAAAGCCATTGTGCGAATATTTTGTTCGGTGAGGGAATTGGAAACCGTTTGGGCCGGGAAGTGGCATAACCAAGATAAAGCATAGTAGGCGTGAGCCAGGGGGACGCTACGAGGGAGGAACTCTGAGCGAATGGTTTCGGCATCTTCGGGACGCAGCTGAAGCTTCTTCTGTGTTAATATAAGCAACTGCTGTACAATCAGTACATCTCGACACAATTCCAACCTGCGAAAGTAACATCATTTTAATTTAAAAAGGTAATGAAACATTTTCTGAATTACTACCTTAAATCAGCCATCTGTCGGGATGATTCGGCTAATGCTCCCAATCCAAGACTTCCATTGAAAAGCAAACGAAAGGAACTTTTATTATTGAAGGAAACTTCGCCAAATTTGGGATCGCCTCCATTCATGCCGACGCTGAGCTGTTGGAGAAGAACAGACAAGGCCAGGCAAATGTCAACAGAAGACAAAGCCATTTGGACAGCGTTGAGCAAATTAATTGATTCGTTCTCCAGCAGTTCATCAGCAATATCCCTGGCAATTTGATCTGCACTTTCCAACTGAAACATTGATTGATCAAAGCGCTTTATTTGCTCCGTTGACAAACTATCGCTGACCACAAACAGAATCTGTAAAAGAACAAAATTCGTCAAAATCTATGTACACAACAAATAAAAGAAATGTTACCTCGAGCAGAGCAGTAAGGCCAGAAGTTGATTGCTGACCCCCGAAAAGCGAAGCAATTCCACTCGAAAATGGCTGCATATCCCAGCGACGGCCTCGTTGCAAAACCAAACTCTCAACCAGATCCAACGGACGCAAAAATGAAACCATTCCTCGTTTAAGTAGAGCATGGAAGCCAGTTTCGTCATCAATGAGTAAACCAACAGGAATTGGCCGCTTCAAATGATACTGAACAGCATAGGCGTAGAATTGGGCCCAGTATTTGGCCGAAAGTTGCAGATAAAGTTCTTCTGTCACATCATCTGCATCGGAAATCTGCTCTTTCAGTTCAACCTCGATAGCCATAATGATGTCTTCTTTTATATCTCCAGGTCTCCTCCTACTTGTCGATGCCGAACGATCAAAAGCTTGCAGAGCCTTACTCAAGGTTGAAATCGAGAATACGCCCGGTTTGAAAAGTGCCTGCATGTACGCTTGTTTAGGGTCAACGACGGTATCGTCGTATTCAATTTCCGAATCGACGCCAGGTTCCAACGCAACCTGTTGCCACTCTAGCAGGGTCGTTTCGGCGAATTCCAACAGATATTCACCCCGCGAAGTGCTCCATAGTGCATAAAGGTGATTTGAAGTCAGGCTGAAGTCGATTAAACGACTATGTTGTGCAGTAACGGATGACTGGAAATTGAGCTTGAGTGTAGGGCCCGTCTGTAGATCAATGAGAAGAAAAGATCTATTCTTGCCAAAGGACGAGAAGACGACCAGTTTGAAGTCGACGCCGTCAGGACACCACCGGATTCTGTGAAGAGAGCCAAGCTGCTTGACTGATTTGTCTCCGAAGAATTCAACCAAATCGAACTCCAAACGACACTCCTGGGTTGCTGCTGACCAAATTCGCAATTTCAAGCCTTTGCTGACGGCCAGCACAAGAACGTCGTCATTTGTCGGCAATAAACAAATGCTTGCCGTAGTATCTTCGTTTTCCTGTGATGAGCTTCCTCTTAACACAGTAGGCAGGTAACCAGAAAGTAAACGTGATAAATTTGAGGAAGGCTGCAAATTATATGTGGTAACTGCCGAAGGAGATTGACCCATACGAATGAGAGAAATCGACGAAGTGTTTGCCAAAGCAAACAATGCTTCTTTACTTTTTCCAGAAAAGTAAGATGCAGCAGTGCTGGGGAGTGAAAAATTGGTGGCGGTGCTGTTGATGACCTGGTGGCTCAATGATTCCCTCAACCAGGGAAGGGATGCTTCAGTAAAGATGGATGGTACAGAAATGTTGGTCCCCATTGAGTTGAATGCTGTAGGATCATTGTGTTTTTTTGGATGTGGTAGAACCAAACGATGAACTGAAGATATGGTGGAGACGAGAATAACTACATTATTTTTTGTTTCATGAATGGATGTCCCCTCTAATAATGGAAGGCCTTGAAATCTGATTCGAAGACAGTTGCCGTGTAAGTTCAAGTCTAAACTGTGTTCTACTAGCTCCAGGACATCATTGGAAATTTGCCTGTTCAAAACAAATAATACAGAATGAGTCTTACTTACAGCAGCATTTAAATTATGTAAATGATAGCTGTACCAGCATATGAAACGGTTCCGAGTGACAGTTGAATTGGAATCAGTGAAACAGTATCCTCCTGCTGTGCAACCTTCAGGTAGTTTAATATCTTGGAGTGTCAAATGAGTTCCACCTGGTTAAAACAGAATACAGGTCAGTGTTTAAGAAAAGCGACACCGTTTCGGTTGAAAAAGAAAGAACTGTAGCCGGTGTAGCTCAACAAGTTCACTTGAATTACCCGTATTCAGTAATAGTTCCTTCCATTGTTCTATGCCTGTCTGATCTGGAATTACTTCACGCAATCCGAGAAGAGAAAAGCCAGAAAGATTTCCTTTAAGACAACTAGACATGTTTTTAACTCGTTTCTACAGTTGCAATCGCGCGGGCAGCTGAGAAACAAATTCGTTTCAGACGAATCTAAATTTCCAAACCGGCAAACGGCAGAACTACATTTACCGTTCAGCGCCACCTAGCGATTGAAAACCAAACTCGTTGGTACACTAATTTTATGACAAAATTTGAGTTGAGGCAAAAAGAACGAGTATATTCACTAGCAGGCATGACGCCGTGTATTGCTACAAATTACAACACTGCTTTTGGAAAGCGGCATAATAGAATTCTCCACCAAGTGAATAACAAACATAATTAAATCGACAAAAAATGTTTTTAAAATTGTGGAAGAACAACACATGCGCTGAAGTGGGAAAACGCTAATAATATAATGTACGGGTGCGGCTGAAGGTGGGAAACATAAGTTTAAACTACTCTCTTCTTCTTTTTCCCTAGTAATAGAACTGCGTATATTTCGAATTCTGAAAAGCAACTAAGGACCCCGGGGCAACAAAAGAATTCAATCACAATTCTAAGTTCACAATGCGGTGATGCTTAGTTTCTGTTTATGTTCGATATTGTCCAGTTCATGCAAAACCTGAAAAGTGACAAAATGACCAAGTTAGTACATTAAATTCAAAAATTGTAATATTTATTTTTTTTTCATCACCTCGAGAATGGTGGCCATAGACCAGGCTTGAGCTGGACTCGAATCATTACAGACTTTGCCATTTTTATTGGTAAGCTCGGGAAGTGAGCGCCAGGGCGATTGTTGAATTTCGACAAAGTGGCGCGATAAAATAGACTTGACTTTGCGGATGGTTTTTCTGAGTTCGGAGACTCCGCCGACCAATGGAGCGAAATAAAGCATGGCTTGGAGTAGGAAACCAACTGGCCAGAGCCACTCGGGTCCTTGGTGGTAGTTGAAACCGTGAGCCGTGCTGGGATCATCTCCTTCGTCCGAATTGCAATAATCTGGTCGGTAGGACCAATCAGAATTGTCCAAAGTTGCCATGCCCAATGGTCCTAACAAGTGCTGAAGAGCCATTTGTAATGCTTGCCATGCTCTCGATGGTGTAAACATGGTCGGAGCCTTTAAACGTAAACGTAATGAAACAGTTAATGTGAGAAAGATAAAAATGATAGAAATCCGTTATTCTTACCACAGCCATGGCGACCACAAAGTTAGGTCTCAATTGATAATCAGCCCAGGGTTTGGATGCCATATAAGAATCTTTGTAGATGCCTCGACGATTGATAAGCTCAGGATGGGGTTCGGCCGTTGGTTCTGGATCGACATTAATCCAGAAATGTCGCTCAAAGTTGCGATCAATTTGACGAGCCCATTCGTCGTAAGTCCAGCGAGTCTTAGTTCCGTCTTCGTTAACCCGCTCGACGCCGGCGTACGGATAAGTTCCAGCTGTAAACAATTCCCACAAATATCCAACGACGGAGCGAGAAAGGCCAACGATCTCAACAGCAGAACCGTCACGAGGAGTTGCTGGTTCTCCCTTGTTACCGGCCTTAGCGCTTGATCCCATCTTGTCCATCCAAGTTCCGCAATTATGGGCGTTGCCACCGAAAACAAATCCAGTTTCGACGCTGACGCCGACCTTATTGTTGAAGCCTGCATCCAACATTTCGCGATCGATGGCGAATCCAGCATTACGTTCGCGGAATTCTACACCCTGGAAATGGCGTTGAAGGGCTTCTTGCATCACGTCGCACAGCGGCTGATTCTGTTGTTAATTAATTAAAAAAGAAATTATATAATTTCATGAATTGTTAATACTACTAGTGATTTAATATCAAATCATACTTTGGCTCCAGCTGGCAACGGAGGCGATTCATCATCAGGGAAGAGACGGGTAACGGCGTCGTCCAAGATCGTGTGACCCCTGGGAGCCAGACGGCAATAATCGCAAATGGATTGCAACCACCACCAAATCGCGTCACGGCAATTGAAACGAGCTTTGGAACCGCCATCCAACAGGTTTGGAATCAAACCGTGGCGGAGACAACCTCCAAATGCCAGAATGATGTAGCGTGCTTCCTGGTAACGACCAGTCAACAACAGAAGACCACGCAACGAGATGAACGTATCTCTTCCCCAATTGCGCATGTAACCGACCGAAAAGTGAGGAAGACCTGTGAAAACAAGTACAGAATTATAAAACACAGCAATTCGATCGTTTCACATTTGCACATTGCATTACCAGCGGAGATGGTGGCGCAAGCTTGTTCCTGCTGGCCATTTCTAATCCGGATGGGGGGCACAGGTGGTGCCAAAGATGGCGACAATTCGGGCAATCGAGCATTGCCCATTAGGCCGACAAATTGAACGGATCCTAAAGCCAGAGCTTTAACAAAAGTAGAACTTTCGTTGACAAATCTAAACAAAAAACAAACATTCAAATAGTAACAGAAATAGAGAATTGAATTACTTTGGAAATAGTTTACTTCGACATGAGCGACCAGGCTCGTTCCAGAAGAACTAGATACGTTCCTGTAATGACGGCATCAAAGTAGCAAGGAACCAGGAACCGGGGCAGGTTACTTAATGGGCTCAATGCAGTTTCCAACCAACGTCCCAACTCGGCCGTTCCTGTATGCTGCATAAGTCGATTGCCAACGTAAGCCGACAGCCAATCGCCTTCTCTCAGATTGGCGCACAATGGGTGGCCCAGATCATTTTTGGGTCTAATGTCACTCAGTAGAGACATGACACCCTGGAGACCGCAGTAGTTGAATGGACCGCTGCCTGGTATTACGTAGGAACCGGGACGGCCGTCCTCCACTTCCTCTTCATGGCAGCGATAAAGTGCCATATTCAAATCGACCAGCGTCATGGAACTAAGAGCTCGTTGCAAGTCTTCCAAGTTGGCGCTGGTGGGAACCGTTGGCGATGTGGCTGTTGAAGGCAAGATGGGAAGAGCCAAGCCAGTGAGAAGACTGCGAAGGTGAACAACAGCCGACTGAGCCTCTGAAGTCAAACTGACTCTAATGGCCACAACAGAGCCGGGGAAGAAATCGTGGAAATGCAAAACCGTTTTGCCGGATGCATCCGACGAACCATCGCTGATCCGTTTGAGCATTTGCGAATCTTCCACTCTAACTCGTTGACGGACATTGCACTGATATTCATCGCAACCGTTGATCCGACCAGGATGCGGTTTGTGGCCATTAGGAGACACGAAACGGGAACCTCCTTGACTAATAACCACAAACAATAAAAGTTAACTAAAATAACGAATTAGAGTATAGGTTACAGAAAGCCTTACTTAAAGTTTTTGTGGACAACTTGAGCTTCTAAGACCACCTCTTCAACGCGTCCATCCAGGACTAGAGGTTTTATATATCCTTGCTGGGCGCCTTCATCCGGATGGTTGAATGCCGTATGAGCCACCAGAACAATGGACTGGTGAGTCACTGGGCAGTGACGAGTGACAGCCACCACGTCAGTTGTCATTTGATCGACATAGACTTGCGAATAGCCAGCAGTGCCCAGTTCCAAGTGCATATCGTTGAGTGCACGTTTGGCCTTGATGATACCAAAATCCAAAGAGCTAGATGGGCCCGGCAACTCGGAGCTGGTAGCATAAAGTCGGCTTTCCTTCACCACATGAATCTATGAAAATCAAATGAATTTTCAGTTTCTCCATAACAAAAAGAACAAAGTGTTGTTTTTTTACGTGATGTGGAACGAGTTCGTCATAACCACGATTGCTTCCGGTGGCACACGATGCCATGCTGATAAGGGCTGCACTAGGTAGTAAATCGTAGACGGATCGCTTCTGAACAGGCGAAGGATTGTCATGCGATTGATCCAACAAAATGGCGTGGGCGATGGATGGCTGGAGAGGACGAGCCAAGGGCTGGATGAACGCTCCAACAGGATCACCACCGAATCGATGGATCAGTCTGCCGAGTTCGTGGCTATTGCCAGCCGACATTCCCTCTATGGAAAAAATTTTAGATATTTGAGTAACTAGAAATATAATGGAATCCATAACCGAGACATTTATATACCGCGGATCAAGGATGAAATGCCCAAACGGTTAACAAAGATGTTGTCAGTGCGATCAGAGTTAGTGAACAGTTCGGCGATGACATAGAGATCCGGGCGCACTTTCCTAGCGGCATCCAGCAAATACTGGGCAACGTGAATGGGGGTTGAATGGCAATTGTCCAAACGGATGCCATGGAACACGCTGGCCGTTTCTTCGGTGTACTGACGCATGTGTTCCCACAGGTAAGGGGAATCTTCCGGCCTTTCTCCATAGCTGCGTCATCGTGTTTGTTGCGAGTTATTTATTTATTTATGTTGTTGTTGTTGTTTAATAAAGGAAATAATATAGGTATGATAAGATAACGGGCAATCAAAAGGCAACCAGACGCAAACAACTTGAATCTCGTCCAAAATACAATCAGTTTTTTTACCGCAATTTCACGCTGTCGCCCCAAGCGATAAGCTCTCGACGGATGTAGATGTTTGAGCCCTGTTCAGCAAAGTTACGTAGGGGATCGTCGTTCATCACCCAACCATTGTGAGCCATGATAAAAGCTGCTTCGGGAGTGAACATAATTGCCTCCTCTTCGGCTAAAGTGTGCGTAGTCGTTTTGTAGAAATATCTGGAAAATACCAGTAATAGAAAATTTATTAATTGAAAATGACAGGATTATGCATGCAAGTTTCTTACGGAGTAACTAATGGCTGCTGGGCAGACACTTGTTTCAGTTTCGGGCCATCCCATTGGAGCCTCTCGTAGCGAACGGCGGAAAGAATGTTGTTCACGGCCGATGACAAATGGCTCTCAATCTCGTTATACTTGGCGCCATTCAATTGCTCAATTGCCGAACGGAATTTGTCGGCGCTGATTCGACGACGAGTCTCTTCGTCGTAGGCTTCGCTCCTAAAAAAACACCTGAAAAATAAGAAAAGGGTTCCCGGCAATATGGGATGTGAATAATACAACCTGGGAGTATTATATAAATCCAAAGCCGTATCCATGTCCACAGTTGTCTTGAAACGTCGGTACTGAGGATCCTGGATGAGCTTCAATGAGACGGATGCACAAAGAGCTGGGATTTCATTCAGGGCCAAACGTTCGTCCATCATTTCCAGGAATTCGGCAACCAAAGCTTCCACATCGGCAAGGAAGAATTCATGCAGGCGAAGCGACGGGATTTGTTGTTCTCGCAACAGTCGACCGATATTCTATTCCCCAAAGAGAAATCTTGTTTAAGCAATTTCTCCTAGTCACGTAATAAATATTATAGTATACCTCAATTTGATCTTCGTTGGTGATGCTAGTATCAATGCCTCGATCGTTGTATTTACCAGCTCCAATATCGACGGCCAAGTAATGGAGGAGTCGATCGAATAAGTAAGCAGGGCGTAAGTGAGGCGAATTGATGAGATTGTAAGTGCTCTCCGGATGCTCTTGTAGCCATGGGCTGTCGTTGGCGGTGTGATTCAAGACGATGTCGCTGATACTGAGAATCTGAAAGGTAAAACGACAGCATCAGAATAATTTCCTGGCGCTTTTCTATGTCCATACAACTCACCTTCCATTCGTTGCGCATTTTTTGGACCAATTTGGCCACATCCTCCATGGTATACTCTCGTCCTTCATCGTAGTACATGGGATTGAAACGATGCTGATCCTTTAGGGAGTAGCAAGACATTGAGCCCCCCAATTCCTATAGGGAATTGTAAGGAAATGTAGAAATCAAATGATTTTTTAAAGTCAAATCAAAGTAATCTAACCTGAACTGGAGTAAAATGAATGAGATTGTAACCGGATTCTTTGGCAACTCTGAGTCGATCCTCCCATTGGCTGAATGGACCCAGACATTTGGTGAGGACCGTTTGGCAATGAATACAGTCAATTGGCAAGATCTCGTCGTCATAGCCGTAGGTGAGAACGGGATCGACGAGGAAGAAGCCGGAACCGCAGGGTTTCGGATCCTCGCTGATTAGTAAACGTTGAAGAAAAAGAGAAACGTGAACACCGGAAAGGAATCGAAACACCAAGCTAAATCTGAAAAACAAAGAGGGTGTAGTTAACCTTTCATGATCGATCAAATAATAGTGATAAGATCCGGGTGCGATGGTCGGGATGTCGGCATAAACGGCAGTGTCGTCGTCCTTGTTGCGACTATCATGTTGCCACTCAACTTGACGATATTGAGTCCGCTCGAAGAATTCTACATTTCCATCTTCATCCGCTACCGGGTGGTTCACGTACAGGCGAATCCTTCTGCCTAGCAACGATGGCCCTAGACGGAACTGAAGCTTCCAGCCTAAAAATAAAGAAGAAATAAGAATTTAAAAAAAAAGCCGTATATTGTATGTCTTATGTAAACATTACCTTTTTGGAGTCGATAAAGGATATGCTCCGTATTATCGCCATCGTTGAGCAACAAAACGCGGGTCTGAACTGGACCCGTCACAGTTCGATTGCTTCCACTTCCTCCAATGGATCTCTCTGATCGTTCTGATCTCTCTGACGCCACCGTCATTATGGTAGATTTACTACTTCTCAGAGGGGAATAAACAAAAGAATGCGTCAATGAGGTTGATATTTAACCAATGGATTAAATACGAGCTTAAGAGTTTGGGAGTTGTTGCCTTCACAACTGTCATAATAAGACAATTGATAAGGCTCGTCTACTTATTTGCCTCTTGTTCTATGATGCTGAGCTTTAATAAATGTTGATCTCATAAGTCCTAGCATTACGTTTACCTGATACTGCTGTTTTTGCTGGTAGTTTCACGACAACGGCGACGACTGGGTCGGCCGAGTAGAAATTGGCGAAAAGAAGAGCCGACTTGGCGAAGAAAATTCCACGTTCCTAAATATTGAGACCTGGACTGAGTGGCAGGGCAGCTATCACTGGACTCCTGAATCAAAAGCATCAAACCTTCTTATATAGCCAGCTTAATGACGACATGAAACTTGCCAAAAGCTCGTCTGAAGACACACAGTCAACAACCAAAAGAGCCAGACAACACGGAGGGAGAAAATAAAAAAGGATCCAATTCAGAGTGGCGGCTCCAATTCTCTTTTCAAATTCGGTAACCGAGAAAACAGAAGAGAGCAAAGTGAGCCCGAGGAAGGAGCGGTCATGATTCCAGTATTCAGTGACAAACAAACTTCACTTTATTAGCCATGCGAGAATCAAGAGACGAGATTCTACGCTCTTGTGAGCTCCCCCAAAAAAATGAAAACCAAATTTTCTCTTCAAATAGTCGGTCGCCTTGACAACCAGAGGTCACCTTGATGTGACTTGGCTGACGCGAGAAACCTGTCCGCTTCACGCTCAGCGCTTGTGTGGTTGTCGCAAAACGCTGCACCGTCTCCCATTTCTTTCATATCATCCCAGCTTTTTAAGTGCATGATGACATCCGACCTGGCTAAAGCACCTAGCAATTGCACAGTACTTTAATAGTAGACTTGGCACACTGAATACAATTATCTAAGATAAATTCCTAGATAATAAATGAGATAGAGAAAGAAAATTACATCGGGCTCGTGATCACTTTTTGGAACTCAGAAGAGGGACTGAAGCAGAAATCAGTAAATCGATTCCAGCCAGGGATCATCGATTTCGTTCGCAGATTGCGATAGGTCAAATTATATCTGGGTGTTGGCGTTGAAATATAAGAAAATAAAACAACACTGACTAATATATAAACACCTCGAACATTCTACTGTGACTGATCACGTGGTTAGCACGGATCTCCCCATCTCGAAATCCCCTAAGAGTCTATAAATATGCCGTCAGAGACCAAAATATGATAGCCCTATCTTAACGCACAAATACGTTATTTGGAATTAATCCGGCCCATTGTAAAACGGGGTTTCTGAGTGTAATCTTAAATTTAAGACTTAATAATATGTAAAACACAATTGGCGTAGGATAGATTCGTTTGATCACGAGTTTAGTTATGCTACCGCCCATTGCACCATAAGCTGAGATTAATAAAGAGTACAATTCACGGACGAATGTATAAAAGCCGCAAACTTTGTAAGGTCTGAGTTGCCCTTCAAAAGTCACAAAATGAAGTCAACAGTGTTCAGCATCGACTTGGTTGCCAACGACAGTGGAGAGAATTTACCCCGAGATCAGACATTAGATTTCTATAATAAGAGAGAAAGCTGCGACACTAGCAGTGGCAGCGGAATTCCAAGTACGACACCTGGAACGTCAACCAGCAGCAGACGCATTACTCTGAACAGAAGCGTTTCAACTAGAAGTCATTACTCTAACACCCTCTCGTAAGTATTGAAATTGAAATTAAATTTGAATACACTCTCATTCTTCATCATGACAATGTCAATAGGACAGGACGAACTTTAATATATCTGATTAAAGCCAATTTGGGTCCTGGTCTTTTCGCTATCCCAGCCGCGTTTAAAGACGCCGGGATAGTGGGCGGATCCATAGGGGTCCCCATCATGGCGATTCTCTCTATCCACTGCATGCATTTGCTTGTTAAATGTACAGCAGAGTTAAAGTCGCGATGTGGTGATCCAGACATGGCGATGGACTATCCCCAAGCTATTGAAACAGCCTGCCTAACTGGATCTAGGAAAATAGGCAAATGCGCAACAATAGCCAGGTAACAAAGCAATAAATTACCAGACATATTAAACGACTTCCCTGTGCCTACAGTGAAAACAATTATTGTGTTACAGGAGGTTAATCAAAGTTTCTGTGTTCTTCAAAGAATTGGCTTTTTGTTCCGTCTTTATTCTATTCGCCGGCTACTATTTACGACAGGTAAGAGCTCGATTCATTTATGCAATGAATTCAGTTGTTTGTACGCTATTGGTGATCCCGTTTAGTTGGTGAGCTATTATTCCCCGGGTAACGAGTGGACCATCAGACACTGGACGGCCATAATGAGCCTCCCTGCTCTTGTAATGGCTTGCATTCAAAATGAAAAGTTTCTACACACTCTCTCGTATTTTGCGAGCGGAATTAAAGCTTTCAGCTTGATCGTTCTGTTTGTCTACATCTTCAAGGATGATTTGCCTCACGTCACAGAGCGCCCAGCGTTTTCTAAACCTTCCTACATGCTGCTCTACTATGGAACAGTTATCTTCGCCTTCGAAGGCGTTACACAAGCCCTGCCACTACATGACAACATGCGAACGACACAGAATTTTGGAGGATGGAATGGTGTTCTCAATACGGGAATGGTAATCATCAGCTGTCTTTATTTTGCCGTCGGTTTCTATGGCTACTTGAAATACGGAGACATTACATACCCCAGCATCACCATGAATTTACCCAAAGAAGATGTGTAATTGAATCAATCCATGAGAATTTTAAAGCGATCAATGTTTTATACTATCTCCTTTTAACAGGATATGTCAAGTAGTCAAAATTGGACTCATCATCGCACTATTGATTAATTACGGTAATCAATTGCACGCCGCCGTAGAGATCACAGGGCCAACAATCGACAGACGCTACAGCAATGAACGAAGCCGAATGTTTGCCAAAGTTGGAATTCGAGCTACTCTCTTCGTCTCTAGTGGTAGGTTATAAAACAAAATAAGACTGTTCAATGCAAATTTTTCTCATGCACAAATCTCTTTTGGGTTGCTCAACCATTGGCAGTGTTGGTGGCTTTGATCACAGAAAACTTGGACCTGTTGATGTCACTGGCTGGAGCTCTCACTTGCACTTTTGTATGCCTCATTTTCCCTCCCACCCTAGATATAATCACCTTTTGGCACAAGTCTTTCGGGTGCTTCTGGCTAACCAAAAATATTTTCATTATTCTGATAGCACTGGTGGCATTTGCCACAGGTACACTAGAAGCAGTGATGGCCTTTGAATATTACTTTGATGACAATTTTTTGGGGGATTCATAGTAATAGGATAAAATGTGTTCACTTATTAAAGAAATTTTAAAACTGTCAATGGTGGAGGAGTCAAAACTCAAGATGGCTTGACAGATCACTTTTTCATTCACGTGATTTCTAAGGATGATTGCCAACAATTGCATCCAATATACATATGTACATAAAACATCTACAGTAATGTGGAGGCTCTTAATAAGCAGAACTGTGATTTCCTAACGCTTGTTTAGTGGTCAGGCTGACTTATTTTCAAACACATGCATCGATAACGTGAATAAAAATCGTAAATATTGACTTACCTATCAATCACTTAGCTGTAATGTCTCTTCACAGTGGCTAAGCAACTAAAACAATGTCACAAATTTACAATGTCCTCTGACTAGAACAATCAGGCTCTCAAAGTGACCTGATTCAGTATTTGACTGATTCTGACCTTCATCTGACTTTCGTCTGCCTAGCAGCAGCAGACGACTTTCCAAATTACATCAAAACAACGATGCCCACGACATCTACCATCCACAAATTCTATTTCGCTGTGCGAAGGCGTAACGTAATTTTCTATTTTTGAAGACGTAATGTATTAATAAATCCACACATTTATGATAATGCACATGTTCCAAAATTTCCAAATTATCCACATACATTTTAAGCAATTAAATTATCAATGAAAGAGTTTAGAACCGGTTATTAATCAGACTATTAATGGGAAGAAATTGAAACAAACATATTTTAACTCTTATGAAACGGCAACGACTCAGCCTAGGGAATAATCAAAAGGCAAAAAGTGGCGGCAAACAGAAGCCATGCATTGGCAGACTGTTCCGCCGCTCCATCCGTCCGGCACACCCTGGATGGGTTCAATACCTCCACCGTAATCAAACGTCAATTCCGTGAGGGCAGAAATATTTCGTCGTGCAAAGAGGCACAGTTTAGGGACGACAGTGTCCGTACGAACAGGAACAATCAAAAGGTTGGGATCGCACGAATGATTAATGTATCGACCAATATTACCGATGGAAGAAGGGTCGATGTATGTGAGGGTCGGGCAATTCTCCTTGCCAAAATGCTCTCGCAGGGCAAAGATGTAATTCCGACGACCCAACTCCTTTTGAAAGGCGTATCTTCGTCGGGCCTCTTCTGCTCCGATAACTTCTCCAGCGTACTCGCAAACAAACGCACCTTTCAACAGATCCACTTTGCAGTGTAAGCCGATTCCTTTTGGACCGGCATCCATTAACGCGAGTCCCGCATGCGGTCCCTTTTGAACTAAACGATTCGAGCACTTGGATTCGCATTGGCAATTAACATGACACTCATAAATCAGGTCAGGTGGATTGTCCGAATCCGTCAAACCACCACCGGAATAGTAAAAAGGCATTCTGTTTCTAACACAACCGCAATGGACACCGCAAGCCCCAGAGCACGCACACCCTTCGAACTGCTCCGAAAACATCACTTCGGCGACGCCACGTCCGGAAATATTCACAGGTGTATACAACAAATCCTCATCTACATGTTCGTAATCATCTCGTATTTCCACTTCTAAATCCATGGCCAAACCCAAAACACAAACCTTTTCTAAAAAATCGACTAAAAACAGAAAAGACATTTTGTTAGCAACTATCGAATAGTACATAAACGTGTGTTCAGTTTACCTGAAAATGGAATTTTGTCCTAATTCCTAACGCGAAAAGATGTATTGACGAATGGAAGATAAATCGATTACGTTTAAACGGGAAGGAAGAACCTTGGGGATAACCTTGTAACATCCGTAGCACGCAATGCTCAACATGGACAATTTGAATGAGACAACAAATACACGACTCGCCATCGTCTGGGGCGGAATACTGTAAAACGAAAGAAAAATTGATCAAACAGAAAACCTTTCAAACTCGTACAACGAATATTACCTCATAACTTTTCTTACGTCGCTCTCGGAAACCTTCCCGAAGTAACGAGAAATTCCAGCAATATGTCCGATACCAACAACACCCACGACTGTCGGTGGTTCATTCAACTGAGAATTGGAACGGGCCTCGGAGGCGGCATCCGCAGCTGCCAGTTGCAGTGAATGAGCCAAGCAGAGGTCTCTTTCTTGGACGAAAACCCGACTGAGTGGAGGAAATTCACCAGTCATCTCTTCTAGCATCTCTTCAAGAAGATCTTTTTGTTTACAGCGCTCCACTTCTTCTGCGCTGATAGGTCCTCGATTGAGGAGTAAGTGCCAAACCAACTTAGCTTTCTGCCACAGCGATAGGGCAGCCAAAGCACGATGAAGAGTCACATGAATTGGCCGATCGCCCAAATGAATTCGACAGCCTTGAACATTACGACCTTCGTGGTAGGCCCGGCGAAATTCACCACCTGGTGCCATTCCCAGCTGACGAGTCAAGTGTGCCGATGTAGATAAAAAGAGCAGATACAATGCGCCTTGAACAGCTCCATACTGCTTGATGGTCGACCTTACTTTTTCTAAAATGACGAAAGATATTTCTCAAATTAAATACATGAATCCAATTTTAGCGATTGTTTCGTTTAATTACCCATATTTAGGTTTTTAGCCTCTTCCAAAATGGTTTTCTCGTCAAAACGAAGAATATTGAGGCGAGAAACGCAGAGTTCGACGACAACAACTCGAGGACGTGTCATGAGAATTGTCTGCAAGTAGGGGAAAAAAATATTTTATCAGACAAAAGAAAGACATTGAAAGTTTTTACCTTGGCAACATCTTCCTGACTTTCCAGACTGAAATGAGCTGTTCCAACTAGATAAACTTTGACTCCGTCTTTACTGGTAAGCTGAGAGACTGTCTCCGGAAGTTTCATCAGCTGCTCGACCTCTGGATCAGAATTCGTTGTCTCATCATTCAAATGACCCTCATCGGAATCATTGGTCTTAACATTTTCAGACGGATCTTCTACACCATTCACAGATGTATTTTTCTCAACATTAAGAAGCTCTAAAACGAAAAAAATAAGACAAATAAAATAAAATTTTGTCATTCCCGTTACTTGGAAAGCTGTACCCTGATGTATCGAGGAAGAAATCTCATTCACTATTTCTTCATTTGGTTCCTTATCTGATACGCTATTATCCTTTAATAAATCACTTTGTTTTAGCACACCATTTCCTGTTGGCAAAACACTCTTTTCCGGCACAGCCTCAATAGGTTCTAAATATGACATCAAAGTTTATTATTGGTTTCTATTTAACATTTTGGGAAATTGCACCTTGGTTTAGCTGAAGTGCAATAGAAGTGTTCATTAAAACTTCCACGGAAGAATCTCCTTCGGAGACAGGTAGAATACTATCTTCTGCCTCAACATGCTGATTAAGCTCTAAATAAGGGACACAAATAAGTAATAATTGAATGGAAATTTTGAAAATTTCTTCACCTTGATTTTCAGAAATAGATAATGCAGAATCATTAAGCTCAACAACACTTGTATCTAAACCTGCAGGAGGAAGGATATTGTCAGTTGATTCATGTTTTACCAAATCAGTGGGCTCTGATTAAAAACACTGTTAAGGTATGATAAGCATAAGTTATAATTTAAAATTTATTACCTTGATTTTCCGATGCAGACTTTATGGATTCATTCAAACATTCCATGTTGGAATCTGTGCCTAAAGTAGGTTGGGCATTGTCTTCTGACTCAATAATTTGTTGGCCTGATAAATAGACACAAAATTTTAGATCTGAACAAAATATTTCAAGTCATATATGGCTACGTACCTGCATCAAAATCAGACTCCATAAATACCGAAATTTCATTTGGATCCAACTTTGAAGAAGACTGATTATCAAAATTAGGTTTGACAAACCCAGCATTCAAAGGGTTTTGGGAGTCACCAGACTCTGATTGCACTTTGCTCAAATCTGCATCAGTGACGCTGATTCTTGTGCTCTCCAGTTGTGGCAACTTCAAAAGGCCTTCAACTTGTACGTAACTGTCATTGGCTGATTCATTAAGTGAGCTTTCAAGTTGGAGAGCAGGAGAGTATGCATCATTTGCATTCGCTACTTCAGCTGATTCAATGGTCAAATAATTTGGGCTGCTACAATCTTCAGCCTTGGTTGTCTGTTGGAGTGCTTGCTGCTCGTCGTCCAGGCTTGACGGGACGTTATCGATAGACTCGTTAGCTTTATCCATTTTTTGGAAGGTTCGGCTTTAGTTTCTGGTGGAGAAAACTGTCAATAATATCGAAATTAAGGTTTTCCCCGCCTAGACAATATGTATAAGAAATTAACTGTACAGAAGACTGTCAATCACTTATTTGGTATGACATGACATTAATTACTTCACGTGCAGGATTTCTATAAATGGTTGAACGGACAACTGAACTGAAGGAATGACGTCGTCTGGATTTTCTTTGGCACAATAAAAGTTCGACATTGCCAGTTAGTTTATTTGATCAAAAAGCAATGCGACACTCGGCGGAAAATTTAAATTTTCAATCAAAAATTCACAGGTTGAAATTGGCTTGCTTTCTAGAAAATACTCGATCTGTTGCAAACTAATAATTAATAATGCAGTGAAGCATCGGCTTTAATAGAATGTCGTTACACATTTTAACTTTTGGTTAAATCAACAGAAATCAAAGTCATAGTTTTCCATCCTAATCTGCGGATGAGCTTTCAGTTTGACTATTTTGACCTTTCAAAGAGAAAAAATAAGAAATGAATGTCTATAGAAAAAAAAGAAGGCTAAATAGAATAGCTGGGAACTCATCTAAACATTTGTTGAAAGTTTGAAAAAAGAGAAGCTAGCGTACGTGTCAAACTGATGTGGCGGACTCCCGCTGTTGGCCGGTTATTTGTAACAACAACAAATACAGTACTGTTGGTATATACACACACACATACATATAGAAAAAATACACGGGGGTGGTCATTCCTCTTTCTTTTTTCTCTTTTTCTCTTAGCCCCCTTAGCTCTCGCTCCTTTCCCCCACTGCTTCTAGCCGTATCGAGTTTAACTTTGCGACCGCGGTCCGTGTCAATCACATCACGACATCACTGCCAGTCCGCGCTAAAAGCTTTTTCCCACAAGCTGACGAGTCAAAACGAGCGATTCATATATACACAGAGTATACACAGCGCACATACCAAAGAGACAATCTCTTTCCCCCTTCACCGCACCAAATGCGATGTGTATACACATGAAGCGAAAACCATCAACTACTGTCCATATACTTTTTACGTGAATGTGTATTGGCTCTCTCTCTGTATAAAGACAATTGTAATGTACACACATCTGCGTCCACATCAGACACCGTGAACATTTCTTTTAGACAAAAAGTCAGATAGTCTCGTCCATTCACTGCGGATGGAGGCAACTAGCCGTCAGTTGATGAAGAGGAAGTAGACCTTTCACAGCAACAAAACAGAAGGAGCATCGACTGACAAAACATTACGACACGTCGAAAATGGATAAACAAAAGCGAAAAACAACGTCCGCAGCATGAATGAATTCGAATAACTCGTTTGATTTTTACTTTCCAACATGCACATAAAAATCGTTTTCATTTTGTTTCGATTAATTTCAATCCTAATTTTTTAAATTGAGCTGAAATTAGTCCATTGAAAGTGATATTGTGACCGCAACTATTGGCTCACATACCGCCTTCTATCTGTCTATCCTGCCAGGATTGGACGACATGGAAACATGTGGCGATGAGAGAACGAGAAGACAGGACCAATCAGAGAAGCCTGGTGGGCGAACGGCAGCCAGTGAGAGATCAGCTGGATGCTGTGCTTGCGATATCCCAACAGCAGTAAAACACGACTCTAGTCTTCTTGCCACTGAAGCGGCTAAACTCCACCGAGCGCGCAGATCAAGCCCACCACCGGGGGTTTAAAAGGAGATGGTTCCAGTGTCATTCCGAGTTAGACGTCGTTTAGTGGAGATGGAAACTAGCAGCAGCAATAAGTCACTGATGGCTATGCATCACGGTTCATCCGGTAATGGCAGCGGGGCAGCTTTGCGGAGGCCGAAATGCGCTCGATGTCGCAATCACGGAGTCATTTCTTGGTTGAAGGGACACAAACGCCACTGCCGCTTCAAAGATTGTCTCTGCGTCAAGTGTAATTTGATCGCCGAGAGACAACGGGTCATGGCCGCTCAGGTAAATCTCTGCATTTTAGAAAAATAAACAATTCCTTTTTAAATTTTTGTTTTTGGAAAATTATATAGGTAGCACTCAAACGACAACAAGCGACGGAAGACGCAATTGCTCTTGGATTGCGCTCTGTCGCCAGTGGAACTAGGATGCCTTTCTTACCACCTGGGCCCATCTTCGGAGGACGAGATTCACCTAAGAAAGAGGAACTGATGGACGAATCAATGTACAATTCTGGTAATAATCCTGACATTCGAATCATGATAAAAATGTTTGACTAACCTTGAAATGTTAACTCTCCAAAAGGTTCAGATGACGAGGAGTTGAGATGCATCGGTCAAGAACACCAACAGCGAACAGTGGAGAAGGTATTGAATTTGGCAATCAACAACAACGACGATCCGACGAACATGGAGCCTTCATCGGGAACTGTTAAGGATCGGGCGGTTCAGCATCACGGCTCTCTTGACATGTTAACCCGAGTTTTCCCGTTTCACCCGAAGAATGCAGTAGAAAGCGCACTGGAAACTTGCGGTGGGGATGTCGCTAAAGCTGTCCAGCAATTGGTTGGACATCAACCGCAACAACATCAGTCATCGTCAGGTGTCATCACGACAAGCTGTTCCGAGGAAGTACCGATGATGGCATCAAATCAAAAGACAACTACCGCCGGTGGTAACTTGTTGATGGCAACAACCGGATCCAATAAATCCGCTTTCTTACCAACGTCCTCATCGTCATCCAATTTAATGTCAGTTCCAGTAACATCATCTCCCAATCGCCCTATATTCGCTCCAACATCTTCGTCAGCATCCATGGCCTACCCATCAGCCTTGCGGATGATGTCTTCCTATCCGACGGCAGCTGGGATGATGTCATTTTTGCATCCATCGGCTTATTTCGCGGCTGCCGCCTCTGCAGCCGCAGCTGCGGCCAGCAGTCCTCACTCGTACCCGTGGCTTTTCCCCAATCATTACAGGCCATCGGCTCTTGTCACACCGCAACATCACCAGTTCCAACATCTCTGCTTGCCCGGATGTTCTGTATGCCCCATTTCAACATCGGCCGGAACATCATCTTCGTCTTCCTCACCTGGCGAAAGCTCTTCCTGCAATCTCAACAGCAACAAAGCGCCAACTCTGACGCTGGCATCATCGTCGCCGGAAGACATGTTCAAAAGTAATCTTGGCAGAAATAAAGAATTATTGTTCCAACACAGCAATAACCTTTGATTTGTTTTTTACATTTTTCACGTCTCATTTACTGGCTGACTAGCCAATGTCTGTAATTTGATACTTGATCATTTAATATTAGTGGCTATACTTCATTCGTTCACTTCTGTTCATTCTGATGAGATACACAATAAAATGCAATACATGCAATCAAATCACCAAACTTATTTGTTTCTTGCTATACCCTCAACATAAACATTAATTGATCACTTGACGGAATACTAGGAAATTAGCAGGAAAATGTTCAAATTAGACACTGTCTTATTATACAATTCCGGGAAAGAGATACTCTTGTCCGCTTTTAGCCAACGTGTGTTTCTGTTGAGGAGACGATATGGCGGCTGTTTGTTGTTGCCGGTGCAATATTTGAGTTGTAGCTGCTTCTACCGCTGTGCGCTGTCGAGGCAAGAAGGTGAGAGGTCGTTCCATGTCGACAAGTGTTTTATGAAACGATAAAAAACCCCGAAGAAAAGAAAAGACACTCGTCCTTCTCACTTCAAAAAGAGTTTTATTTTCCCCCCAACCAATATAGAACATGGTGGTGGCTTTCCAGGACAACAAGACTCGAATCTGTCAGACTCCAACGTGGGTCGACGGGCCAAAGCAGAAAATATAATACAGCGAGGCATCAAAGAAAAAAGAGATATAGGCGAAGAAGAAATACAAGTCGACTGAGGCTGCCTGCTGACCTCACCAGCCAGCAGAGGTTAATGGAGTCGAGACAGGGGGATAACTACCACAAACTGTCACTTAGTGCTGCTGCCGTGCCTTGTATACATACATACAGAAGAAAACATCGAAAGCGTCTCACAAAACCCTGTTCTCTCCTTTTTTTCTTTCTTTCTTCATGTTTTCTGTCTTGTTATTCATTTGTTTTTGTTTTGCTTAGGGTTTTTTTTTATTTGCTCCGTGATGGCCGCCTCCCTGTCTGTTCTCAGAAAGGAGAGAACTCCCCACACGTTTCGAGCTAATATAAGGCCTAAAGCTAAATAGCCGCTTGGGTGATGGAATAAACAACTAACAATTTACAGAAGTGACTCATAATTAACTATCGTACACAGTACTTAGTCCTACTAAGTACCCATATAAGTTGTCAAAAGTTGAATATTTGATCGCGAAAATGTGTTAAAATTCAGCGCTATCAATTTCCAATATTTCACTCTGAATATTTGTTTTGAATTAAAAGGCGTTCTCGTATTGTTTAAGAGTTCACAGAAAATAATAACATAAGTGTCACCCAACCAAAAATAATAAAAAAAAAACAGCCGGTCCAGTTTGGTCGGTGACTAGCGCGCGTGCATGATGTTTTCGAAAAGTTTTCAAACCGAAGCTGGAAAATATGAGTCAAATGGAAGCCGAAGGGGTATTGTATTATATAGTCCTGGTACAAACACGTCCTGTAATATACCACGGCTGTATATAATATGAGTGTGTGGTAGAGTGCTCACGCCATTTGAGTTTTGTTGTGACGCGCTTCTTATGCATTTCCGCATTTTCTGCCGAGGACGGCACGACGAGTTCCGAAACGCAATATGATGTTTTCCCGTTTGTCGGACTCGTCAGAGTCCAAAGGTCATCGGTTCTCTTAAGTTTTAAGCTTTAGCGGTACGTTTGCCTGTTCCATCTGTCCTTTTTTTTCCCTTTGTCTCTTTTACATCAGCCGCAGCTTCAGTCTCCGATTCCGACGTCTTCAGCCGACGCGGAAGAAGAAGTACACCAACTGTATAGAACAACAGAAAGTACGTATGCAATCCTGCCTACAAAACAGTTGAAAGTATGTACAAAAACAAAAAAAATAGCGCAATAAGCGGAAAAGTCAAAGAGTTTGTCGCCTTCCGGTCGATCAGCCGAGTCAAAAGGATCGAGAGCTATTTAGGAAAATAAAAAAGAGATAATAATGGATCGGTCATTTGAGTGTGACGAGGGCGTCGGGTCTCTATTTATTACGAAAACCTCATCTTCGTGAAGGAATCAATAGTCGAATGGGTCAACAAAATAAGAATGGATCCCGTAATAGAGCGAAAGCAAACCCGTTAGTCTATTGACATTGACTGCGCATTGTGTATATGCCTATCCTAATAAAAACACCCTCGCGCGCCCACTGTTCTTTTAACTAACTAACTAACCAACTAACTGTATAGCCACGAGAAAACGGTAAACTGATATTGCAAACGCCGCAAAGGGACGCCTAGCAAACAAGAGTGATCGATATTAGGGCCTAATAACACATTTGGATATAGAGACGACTTATTTGCCTTATTCCTTCTGTTTTATTTGATTCCCCCTTTGCCACCAATGGAGGATATAGCTTTCTTCCGCTTACAGTATATGGGTTATTGACGTACAGATATATATTATGTGTGTGTGTTTGCACATTTATGAGTCTAACTGACCGCTTGTGGATTCGGGATCAAATTTCAAAGATGTGCAAACTGACAAAAAGGAATGGAAAATATATAGCCCTCGTGTCCATCCGCATCACTATATCGCCCAGCTGGACATTTCCCCCCATCTATTATACCACTGTGTATATACTATCCGTCGTTCCTATTGACTGCATGAGAAGGCTATATACATCCTCTGTCAAAAGTGTCAGCACTCTATATGGGGTCGGCTCTCACTCTCTCTTTACCACCTACTGATCCTGCTGCGTCTTAACCCTTCTAAAAAAAAAGGTTAACATGTCACCATTTCATGAAGCAAAGCTAATATAGCTAAACTCTTGTTTCATTTCTATACAGCGAAGTAATTTTAATTTCACACGGAAATTTAAAAAAATGAATAAACTGGCTGTTTTTTTTTTAAATTCAAATCGAAGCAGAAATATGCAGCGCGTGTTTTTAAATCTTTTTTTCACAACAAATAGAACCGGTATATTTTTTTATTGAGCATACGAGTTTCGCAATGACTTTAGGATTTCACGGTCAAATAACCGCTTTAGGAAAACAAAAAAAAAACGCGATAACCTTCGCAAACAAGTTTTTATGCTTGGCAATCGACATTGTATTTAAACCATCTTTTGTTTTCTTGTTTCACTTTCACACACCCCTGTTACTTTTTACTGTTAGCCTTTAGCTGTGTTCATCGTCATCTTCGGGAAGAAAATTAAACGACTGCCGTTTCCCTGGTCAAACCTTAATGTTATCATTGTTAAATTAATTCAGAACTTTCCATTTTAACTAGAAACTGATTTTGGAAAGACTTATTTTTCATCCAAATATTCTGAAAAGGAATCTTATGTTTCTTATACGGTAGTCGATTGTGACGATTGTTTATCCCATTTATGGGAACGAGTAAGCTCACTCGTGCCAAAGTCATGGTCAAGATTCCGTTTTGCAGTTGGAATAGGATAACCTTCGAAACTAGTTTCAAGCGGCGATAACGTTTATGTATATGGCATATCGTTTCTAAACTAGTTGTCAAAGACACCACACCCAATTTCTCGACGTTTCCTATTGCTAATTTAAAAACCTGGGTTCACTGATCTTTCCAAAAAAATAAATTTTAAAGTTAAACTTTTTTTTTGAACTCACGCGATAGGATATATGGCTACATCACGAGGTTGATCAAACTTAATTCCTTCTTTGATTGAGCCTACCATATAGAGCACAACTTATAAGTTATAATGTAGCTGCAGTGATCAATCAGTGCTGTCACATTTTCTTCTCTGAAACTACTCCGAACTTTATAACTTTAATGCGGTGTCGAGTTCACCTCACAAAATTTACATAGTTCAACTGATCGTATAATAAGAGGATTTTTGTTCCCTTGTTTATCTAAGGCCGGTCGAATTTAACGCTATTCAAATTACGTCAGGCCTATAGCGTGTTTCCCCAGATGTGCTTACAAAGTCTTGCCGACTTCACCCGACTTCATCTAAGATGTATTTGGTGACAGTAACAAATGGGCGTGGTCCTTGGAAATAACTAGAAGCAGGAAGCACTGTAGTGTGTACACATTGACTACGATTGTTGTATGTCATATCAATTTCAAGGATATTCTTCTCTAGCTGCTATCAAGCGTCAAACAGCGAAATCAACATACGAAAGTGGAGATGAGAATTACAGGAAAGCACCTTTGGAACTTTTCCCAAAAAAAGATTTTGATTCGCTTCTCGCCTTTGGCTAAATTTTGATCGCATATAAAAGAACGACCGAGAATCCAGCTCATCACTTGCTCATCGCAGCTTCGTCTTGTCGTTCAACAACCGACATCGCCATGAAAGTTTTGGTAAGTCTTTGTCTACTCTGCCTAATTTCTAGAATTAAATTTAAAGAAAACGAAACGACGGAATGATTCTGTGCTGTCTATATCTGTTATAGATCTTTTGCGCTATCTTGGTTTGTGTCTCTGCTGCTCCATTGTCGCTCGAGTTGACCGATGACTTGAAATGGAAAAGCGTCGATCTCAACAAGGACGGCCAACCTGATGTTGTTGCTATGCCACTGACACCCGAGTTTAGCAATGATTTCCAATGGAAAAGCGTAGATCAGAACAAGGATGGTCAACCTGACGTTGCTCCGGTTGTTGAAGAAACCAAAGTAGCTGATACCCCAGTCGCTGAAGTCGCCCCAGTCGTCGAGGTCGCTCCGGTAGCCGAAGTCGCTCCGATTGCTGATGTCCCCGCTGTAGAGGCTGCCCCAGTCGTTGAAGCCGCCCCAGTAGCTGAAGTTGCCCCAGTCGCTGATGTCCCCGCTGTAGAGGCTACCCCAGTCGTTGAAGCTGCCCCAGCCCCAGTAGCTGATGTCGTCGCTGTCGCTCCGGTTGTTGAAACCGCTCCAGTGGCTGAAGAAACCAAAGTAGCTGATGCCCCAGTTGCCGATACACTTGTTGCTGTTGCAGCCGCACCTGAAGTCGAATTGAAAGTCCCCGAGCCCGTTCAAGATACGGCTGAAGTACAGGAAGCTAAAGCTACATTTTTCCAGCTTTACGAAGAAGCCGCTGCTGCAGCCGCCGCTGTTGATGAAAATGGCAACCCCACCGTGAATAACGATTTAGAAAGCAAGGCTCGCCAGGTTGTTTCATTTTTTAATCCATCTGTCGCACCGTACACCCTGCCGACTTTCTTCCCGGCCGCACAGCCTTTGGCATACAGTGCTGGATTTCCTTACACCTTCCCTTTCGTCTACCCTACCGTGCCTGCTCCTGTTACCGCTAAGAATGACCGCAAAAAGCGACAGGTTCCCGTTTTTCCCAGCCAGTTGTACAACGACTTGGTCTACAAAAGTGTTGATTTGAACCAAGATGGCCAGCCCGACAAGGCAGTTATCACTACACCCAAATCTGTCCAATATTTGCCTTATGCTGGTTATCCTTACTCTGCCTACTACCCCTACGCTTATCCGTTTGCCAACGGCTTGTATTTTTAAATTTTCTTGACGAATTATGACCGAATAATACTTCTGCT
Organism: Daphnia pulex; assembly: GCF_021134715.1. Taxonomy (NCBI): domain Eukaryota; kingdom Metazoa; phylum Arthropoda; class Branchiopoda; order Diplostraca; family Daphniidae; genus Daphnia; species Daphnia pulex. The sequence continues at coordinate 6,385,332 of NC_060017.1, forward strand.
CGGGGGGAAGGACTATATTTCATTCTTGCAAATGTTACCACTTGAATTATCAGTTGTTTCATTCGTTACCTGATTGTTTTTCTATATATTTTTTTTGTGGTGGAATATTTAGTTGTTACATTTGTGCTGCACGGATTTTTTTAGATTGAATATGAGCTCAATTCAGTAACTCTTCTCTCGTGTTCTTTTTTTTAAATGATAATTATGAATATATTGTACGCCCCCAATGAGCTGGGTGCCAAATATAATCATTTTTCAGTAAAAATCAAAACCCCGTCACGAAATCAAATCTTTGCACGAGGTGGTGGCGGCAGGTCCTTCTTGCTCATACAATTTTCTAATTGTACTTTGCATAAAGTGTTTAAAGTTAAAATATTCACAGACAAAGTTGTGAGGTAAAAAAAAAAAACAGGCCTGATCTGCAGTCGTTCTACAAATGAGTTATTTAAATGAACCCTTACTGAGTAAACAAAACCGGTAAGAGAAAAAAGTCAACCGCCTAGCTCTGGAATAATCGTACTCCGTAGGCTAGGTAACGATTTACAATCAACGCCACCAGATAGTCAAAAAAGGAAGAATAGATGTAAATTTTTCCTACCTTTAAGCCTGGGAGATTCGGCCAGGCATCCACAAGTGCTGCATCAGCATTATAGTTGAATCCAGGGGATAGGAAAAAGGGTGTCCTTTTGAATACACCCAACTCACATGGGTGTACACAAGGACATTGCAAGAAATCGGAAGAAGAGATACATAACTCGACCGACATCGGTAGTTTCTCCAATGAAACGGGATGTTGTTTATCTAACAAAAAAATAAAAAAAAATCGGTTAAGAAGAATATTAACAGCACAAAAGAAAAAGTTACAGTGCCAACAAACTGACATGCATCGACAGGGGGCTTACATGATAATTTAGTCTAGAACTAACATTTCACAAATTTGGAACAGATTCTGTAGCTTTATAATTGTACAGGTGGTCAATTTATGGAGTCTGTCTAATCACAAGCAATTAGGGTACGTCAAATGAACTGAAAATATGGCCTGCCAACTTCACTATAGTATTCTGCGAACCCATTATCAAACAAAGGGGCTCGAGAACGAGCGAGCGGATATATGTTGTAGGGATCGGGATTGCTTGTTATTATAAAACCACACGCGTCCGGAGATAAAGGATAAGATTAATAATCTGTGAAACCACATCCAAATAAAGCGTGCGGTTACTTGCAACCGACACGTAGACATTCATTAATGCTTTGCATTAGACGCGCCTTTATACTTTCCGGCCAGTCGGAGTAGGGTTGTACGGTACTCTACTAATGTAACAAGTTACTCCGCGTCAATCAGTAGAACAAGAATGCAGTTGCACATCATTCTGAAATTTGCCATTATTTTCGTTCTGTTAACGAGCTCAATTGGTGGTTCTAACACCATGAGACTTCCGGATAGACATCCAGATTCCTTGAATGCTATCGGGGTCCTCGGTTTGAGTAAATGTGGCAATGGTCAAAAATTTAATTATAAACTGAATCGCTGCATGAATGTTTGGTAATATCGTTTCTCTTTCAGATGATTTAATACAAACTTTATTGAGTTTATTTTTATTTTTAGGTTTGGCTAATCCGAAATTTAAAAAAAAAAAAGTCACAGTCGGAATGGAAAGGAGTTTCGCCATGGTTTATTTTTACCCTTTAGTCTGGATTGAAATCTTTGCGCTGTTGATTTTGTATGGTCTAACGGATTCTTTGTGAACGCAATAAATACTTGACATGTCAACCGTCTCCGTGTTAGATTTCGGCAAGCTCATTGTCATAATTTACACCATTACACGAGGGAATGCTCGAGATTGTTTTCGCGCATATCAAAACCATTTTTTTTTTCTTTATTTCCGCATAACGAAGAGGTGCCACTGAGGCGGCAGATCCCTCTAGTAGTCTAGTTGCATTTTGCTTGAAGTTCTTTAAGTTAAAATATTTTTGAATTTGATTGTTTACCCACAGACAAAGTTGTGAGATACAAAACCGGGCCTGATCTGAAGTCGTTCTAAAAATGAGTTATTTAAATGAACCTTAACTGGGTACACAAAAACGGCAAGTGAAAACAGTTCTAACCGCATAGCTCAGAAATAATCGTACTCCATATGATTTTTACTTTTTAGTCAACGCCACCAAATACTAAAAATTAAAAGAAGATAAAAAGATAGTAAATTTTTCCTACCTTTAACCCTGGGAATTTCGACCAGGCATCCAAAAGTGCTCCATCCGCAGTAAAGTTGAATACGCCAGACAGGATATAAAATGGGGTCCTTGACTCCTTGTGAATATACTCCTTCACATGGGTGTACATGAGGGTAGAGGAAATTTAAATAAAGGGGAAGAACTCGACCGATATCGGTATCGGTAGTTTCTGCAACTGCAATCGAACAGGATGCTGTTTATCTAAACAAATCAAAACAAAAAATGGTTACGATAAATATTGACAAAAACAATAAGGAAGGAAAAATGACACAATTTCTAAACCATAATCATGGAATAAACAGGAGAATTTCAGGTTTACATGGAATATACTGCATTTTTGCAAGTCAGGAATCATTAGCATGTCTAGCAGGTTATAAAATAAAAGTAATGAATATCCTTACCCAAGTGATACTGAGATTGTTGTTGGTGACGGTGACAGGTCAATGAACAATGACCAACAGAAACAAAACTGGCACATCTTGTGGTTATGATGGCTGGCTCAGACCTCAAATCTGCAAAAAGGTTACAGTCGGATACAGTGCAAATAAACTGTCACATTGCATCTGCAGGGGGCCTTACCAATAAATGCTAGTCAGAAAATTGTAACATTTCACTGATATTAAACAGGTTTATCTTATATTTTAGCTCCCATAATCATTCTTTTTGCATTCTTAGTTTTATTTACCCGCCAAACATCATATGAAGTGGAGAGCATGGAGAGTAGCGACTCCAGAGTTCACAAGAAGATCACACTTTTGTAATTTGATTTGTTGCCCTATTTGATTGAAGCCACGTTCATGATCTATTAAAACTTAAGTTACACGTTTTCAATCGTTCGGTTTGCTATGTAATTTTCAACTTTGTCTCTTTAATCTTCTTCAAAACTTGGAAGTTGGAAATAAAAAAAAGCAGACGACGCCAATATTCAAATTTGCCAATGAATCAATGATGTTTAAGATATCGATATTTAAAAAAAATCGACTCCCCCCCCCCCTAAATCCAAACCGCTTAAAATAAAAAATTTTAAACCATAATAAAAACTTTCAGAGCGGTTTTTTCACACTGCGCTGAGGGTCTTGGAAGCCAAGAGGAAATAATGTATGAGATAATTGGTTGAGATGGACTGAGTGAAGAATACGAACAAGTGAATATACAGTTTAATTAATCGTAATAGTTATTATGTCAACAAGATTGAATAGAAGGAGATTGCGTGTCATAAACGGTAAGTGAGAGTATATTAGGATTTCCTTATAGGTCTATACTATCCTAACACAGGATGGACAGGAATCGATTTCGGAAATCGATTCCATAAATTTATCCGAAATTCATTTTCTACTATTTTCCAACTGATCTTGGATCTATGGGATATTAATTTAAATCAATAAAAGAGAGACCGAAAATATCAAAGTTTTCTTACAAGTTCAGAGTGTAACAGAAATGGAATATAAAACTGATGATGGGCAATGATTATAGAAAGTTAAATGAATAATGAAGACAAAGAGGAATAAAACCGGGTAAGTTATTAGAATAATTGACGCTTTCACTTTGAACAATTAAATGTCGCCAATGATGTCATCGGGGCCGGGAGGTTCCGTGTCGCCGCCACCCAGCAGGTTGCCCAAATTCATTACGGCAGGCGACGCTGGTGATCGAAAATGATCCGCTTTGGCCTGGTCTATCCGCGACGAGGTGGAAGACAGCCCGTGTTCGGAACTCTCACGACGCATTGGCGATCGATTCCGATTTCCTTTTGAGGCCGTCATCACATTGTACCTTTTGACTTTGCTGACCGTTGTCATTGACGCCATTTTCGACGTGTGACGATCTTTCGGCCTCTGGTTGTTGGTACTTTTCATCAATTTCGTGCTCAACATGGGACTGGACGGAAGTCGACCAGGCGGCGTTGTCCCGTCGTTGGAATTCGACCCGCTTATGTGGAAAACGACAACTGGATCCGCCGCCACAAAAGGTGATGGCTCCTCTTCTTTAGTTGGCATGGCGAACGGCGCAAGAGCCTGTGCAGCTGATCCACTGCTGGTGCTGGTGCTGCTGGTCGTGGAACTCATCCGCTGCGGCTCACTCCTGGGCATCACTCGCGTCGCCGTGTAGAGGCTTTCGTCTACACCACTACCACTGGAACTGCTGGCCAGGGACTCGTTGTCCGACACTTGGATTAATCGATCACCTGGAGTGCTTCTGGAGCTCCTCAGCTTCTGGATTCTTTGGTGATGATCTCCTCCTTCGGCGATCGTGGTGGATCGCGCCAGGTAGGAGCGGTGTTGAAGAAATGCTGTTTCGTCACTTAATGTGACTCTTTCGGATAATGGAGCCTCAGCTCCCCTGGGCACCAAATCCAGTTGAGGTGATGGCGGTCTTGGAATCTGTTCTTCTATGTGATAGATTCCTTCCGTCTGCTGTTGAGGAGGATCAGGGTAAAACTCCATTGGAGCTACGACATTCGTCCGGCTAAACTGGTGATGTTTCCTGCGGGATTTCGTAGTGCGTTTGTTGTGGCTCTTTGAGACGGAAGGATCGCGATGAATGGCAGCCAACAATTTGTCATCGACGACGACCGGAGGAATTTTCGGCTTCTTCAATTCCGTGTCGATGATAATCAACGGCTGAGGATCGGCGACGGCTGCCATTTTGGGTTCGTCAATCGACTGTCGTAATTCAATTAGATCGATGCTCTCCTCTCGGAAAATGTTCGGAGCTTTGGTTCTTATAAACTCGGAGGTGAAACTGCTACTGGGTAAATCCTGGGGTATTGTAGCAGTAAGCGGAATTGTACAAGGGAAAATGAGTCCTTCGATGGACCCCCCACCACCATAGATCACTTCTCCTTCAATGGATTGTGCTGGAGAATCTAGAAGACGGGCCCGGAACAATGGCGGCAGGGAATCCTTGGGCTGTGAGTCGACCGACTTTTTCTGTTTGACATTTGCACTCAACAAAGTTTGAGCAATGATTTCGTTTTCTATATCCGATAATTGCGACGAGTTGTCCAGTTGATCGATAAAAGACGGGCCGCTGTCTAGTGGGAGTGGTGGGAGGGGCGGAAGCGGAGGAAATATCGATGTCGACGCTGTCACTGTTGTAGGTGGAGTGGGCGTAACAAAAGGTGGTGACGTTGGATAAATGAGTGTACTGCTGGGCAACATCGGAGCAGGAAGGGGTGGGAAAATTTGCGTACTACCAGGTAGTACTGGAACTGGATCTGGAACTGCTGGAACTGCTGGAACTGGAATTGGAACTGCTGGAACTGGAACTGGAACTGCTGGAACTGGAACTGCTGGAACTGGAACTGCTGGAACTGGAACTGCTGGAACTGGAATTGTTGGAACTGGATCTGGAACTGCTGGAACTGAATCTGGTATGGCTGGAACCTGTGGAACTGCTGGAACTGGGGCTGAAGCTTGAACTGAAGCTGGAACTTGAACTGGAGCTGGGACTTGAATTGGAGTTGGATTTGCTGAAATTGGAGTTGGAACTGCTGAAATTGGAGTTGGAACTGCTGAAACTGGAGCTGGAACTTGAACTGGAGATTGAACTGCAGATGAAGCTTGAGCTTGAGCTTGAACTGGAACTGGAGCTTGAGCTGGAGCTTGAATTGGAACTGATGGCGACATAGCAGCTACTGGAGCCGTACAGGTGGACTCGAAAACATCTTCGAAAGGCAAGTTGAGTGACAGCTTGTTGAGAAGAGCTGCATTCAATGCTTCTTGATTGACTGGTCACGAGGAATCAATAAATAGGATTAAAAATTGTGTATCTCAGAAAATAATGAGGTGTTGGACGACTTACTCGGTGGTGGAGCCGAGGTGTTATTGCTACCGCCACCGCCAGAAAAACCGGACATATCATTGAAGGCAGCACCGAAGGTAAATGCATCGACTCCCAGACCACCCCCGCCGTTCATGCCGTCCATTAGGAGCATAGCAGCTGATGGTGGACAAGGTATAGGAGTGACGCACGGACTGCATAAAATCAATATATCGTCGGTTATTTTGACACGCAACCAATAATGAAATTCAAATTATACCTGGCGTTGATGGAGGTAGTTGATGGCGTTTTAGGCTCCCAGATTTGACGGCGCAATTGATCGCCGGTAATACCTCGACGCTTAAGCTCCTTGATCGTCCTTTTACCCACTCTCTGCATTGCAAAAATTAAAAGATTATTCAAATGAATCATGAGCGTACAACTCTATACGATATAACATACCTTCCAATTATTGAGTGCACCTTTCCTCTGTCGAGCTCTTGTTTTATTCTTACCTGATGAAAACAAAAGGGTAATTAAAGTGCGTTCAAGTGGAAAACAATTGAGAAGGAACTTTTACTTTTAATGACCATGACACCTCGTACTTCTTCTTGGGGCGGTGACCCGTCGCTGCCATCACTCCCGCCCGACACCTTAATGCTGTACGTCACCAAGTACTCTTTGCAGTTCATTTGGTTGACGGCCCTTTCCAGGGCAATGACGATCTTCGCCCATTGTTTCACCCATTCTTTCTCACTCTGCTGAATGACCAGGGCGTAGGTGTTACCCATCATAGCGATCAACATGTTCAACAGCAATATCGGAACCATAATCATGAAAATGACAAAGACGGTGGTTGTCACTGCCGGGTAAACCGTGTCTTGCAGTGAGTTGTACTAAAATAAAAATAAAAAAGAGAAATTATTTTGTACACCTTAAAAGGCCTATCTATTATATTCTTACATTGTAGTCGCCAAGAGTCCAGTGAAATAGGCCCATCCAGGTGGATAAAAAGTTGCTAAACAGAGTTTTATCGGGATGTCCGCGGTGGAGGAAGAAGAAGGCCTGAGAGAAGGCCAGGAGCATGATGGAATAAATGATGGCAAAGGTGAGCATGTCACCAGTGATCATGCTATAAATCATCGTGACGAATGGCCCAGTCAGTCGAATAGCTCCGGCGAAAAACATGAGAAAGAACCAGGCGGATGGCAAGGCGAAGATAAGGATGGCTTCCTCTGCGTCTCGATTACCATAAAATCGGCACGGAATGCAAGCCAGCGTCAGGAAATTAGACGCCAGGAAAATAGCCTTGGCCGGATTGTTAGACTGTGCCAAGGCGATAGATTACTGGACAAATGAAAAGAAATGCGGAAATCAAATGTAAATGCGGAATGCTTACGAGTTGGTAGAGGAATCCTCTGAGACCGACATTCTTCAATTCCGAGATCTGCTGGATGACGACGTAGCCAACGCAACTGAGGCACGTGATAATCTCGAAACAGAAACGTGTGATATCCATGGCGTTCAACGCGTCGTAGTCGTCCGGTATGAGCGGTCTGTCACGTCTGGGTCGGGTGTACACTGCGATGCTGAGCACCAACAAGTGGAAGAAGAGAATGCCAAGACGTTTGAGAAATTGTCGCTGGGCGAACGTCTTCCATTTCTCTTCCAACAGCCGCTGAATGATGCCACCGTCCAGCATGTCCAAATGTTCCTCTTTAGTTCCGTTCAGGATAATCATAAGGGCGGAAGTCATGTCTGTGAACAAAAAATAAACCATTAAAGACAAATTTAATTGACACTGAAAAATTAAGAAAAACAAACTGCAGCGCCCATCCGGAAGGATAGTGTCGAGAGCGTTGAGCGGATAAGCCGAGCAGGTGATATTGGAATAGCGCCAAAATTCTTTGGCTGTTAGTTCCAACATTTCGCGAAAAATGGTGGCTCGACCCAGGTGACAGGAGAGTGTCAATGGAGTTAGGCCGGCATTGTTGACGATGCCCATTTTAGCCTGGATGCGGGGGTGTCTCAGTGCGTAACCGTACATTTCCTTTATTTTTAAAAATTACATGACAATAAAAATGTTATAGAATTTAGGCCTAGGGTAATAATGTAGTATACGTACCAGTTTGTTGCAGACCACCACCATGTGTAGAACCATATTGCCAAAAGAATCTTGGCTGTTGGGATCGGCCCCTCGATCAATCAGCAAATTGTAGGCGGCCTCGTTGTTGCAACAAGCCGCCCACGATATGGGGTATTCACCAAAGTAAGCCAGACCTTCGTAATCGGTGGTCCGGCTCGGTCGGGCCCTCTGCTGGTCACGAGGCAAGAAGAACGTCCCTATATACACAAAACAACAAAACACAGATTCAATCGATCGGAATTTAGGACAAAAGAAATGATTTACAGCCCAATATTTATACCTACGGCACGTTGTTCGACGACGGCACCAGCTTCCACTAGCAATTTGATGACTTCTAAACTGTCGTAGGCGATGGCCAGGTGGAGGGCACTGGCTCCTGTGCATACGTTAGAGATGCCAAGAGTATGGATGCGTCAGATCGATAAAAATTAATCGACCCACTTAATTATTTATCTTCAAGTCGTCTTCAATCAAACCTCTAAACTCATTTCCCTCGACGACGTCCAGCGCCAAATTCGGGAACAGGACGATGAGCAGTTTGGCCAGTTTGCAGTGGATCGACGTGTTGCAGACGATGAGGACATGCAAGAGAGACTCGCCCAATGAGCCGCGGTAATCAAAGTTCCAACAGGCGAGATGGTCCTTCCATCCGGGTACGTCTTCGTTGACCGGTACGCCAACCTATAATCATCCAAAATAAAAAGCCGATAGGGTTCGCAGTCAATCGACCAATCTACTACAATTTGGGAAATAATCGGTTATAACTGACGTGTCGTTTGTTGCGGTACTTCCATTTGAGGTAGTCGGACCTCCTGACTATTTGCCCCTCTCCTTTGCGGTAAAGTAACAGCGGAATCTGTTCTTTGAGAAGCTCTTCGGTGGCACGGGGTCCTTCTTTGGTGAAGTATCGGATGAGATCGCCACCTTATGGACGAGTATATATCAACATTTCAACACTTTGTACAGAGCTGGAAATATGGAACAATATTAGTACGATCGTACCTTTTTGATAATCGGCCAGTTGGTAGAGGAGGCAATCATCATCGGTGGAAGTGCGAGATGTCACTCGATCGAAAGCCGAGCTGTTCTGTTTGTTGAGTGGATCGTTTGCTTTTCCCTTGCAGTTGCCCATCTCGGACGTCTAGTAGATTTCGGTCGGAATCTTCTTCACACACGATAAACACTAAATAACGACGCAACTATAACAATGGATATATGACGCAAATTAACGTAGCAAAAACATCGTTAGGCACCGCACCCCGTTCCAGTCAGTAGTCAGTTCCGTCAGACACTGCAGTTCAGCGTTGCTCGTGCAGCCAGTTGGACAGTGTCGAATGACACGGGCCCTGTCGTCCGTTGCCTAGGCAACCCCAAAACACCCTCGCCACCCTCAATGTCGTCGTGAAAGCCGCCGCCGCGTGTTCTTTTTATTTTATTTTTTTCCCGTTTCTTTTTTCGTGTGGCTATGGACTCGGCGCACTCACCAACCCCCTTCACTGTGTTCTTATATGTGTTTATGTAATTACATAGATATTTTTACAATTCGTGGTCATTCCTTTCTCCCTGCGGGTACATTATATAGGACGGAGAGCCAACACGGACGACGGGTTTCAAGGTTGTATAGACGAATCTAGTAATAACGCAGTAGGCCTACATTAGCATGCTGCCATTGAATAACTACTAGGCGGACTTGCGATATTGCGTGATTACTTTGAAAAGAGATGTCATTTTAGTGCCTACGCTCAAGCCGCAGCGCTGTAACTTGGCTAGAGCATGAGCTACATGTTTATTGGTATAATAATCCCGACGAAACTGCGGTACATAACCAGAAGAACTCGTTCCTATATAGTCCAGGTATGTATTCACGTAACCTAGTTACCATTCAACCCCCTCGAATCAACCACCGTGTGTTATTACGCGGGGGCTAGAACTGGAATTGTATTCCCGCGTTGACAACTTATGACTTCCATATCTATTCGAGATTGATGTAGTGGCCCGGCTCATTCTTCTTGGACGGACGGACGCGTTGATGCCTTGTGTGTTTTCTGTTGGCTGCGTATACAGAGAGAATTGTGTGCTGCGCCGACTGGCTAAATACAAAAACTTCCTCACCCGACTGCGTTCGTTTTCACAGTTGCAGAGCGCAAACAAACATTCGACTTGTCGACGCGGGAATATGCCGAGTCGATATTCTAGCGTGACACGTATGCATAGCCAAGCTTTCGACTTTAGAAACTGCTCCCGCTATATTCTTCCAACTATCCACGTTGCCGATGGAATTGTTGTACTTTTGGGGTTGGAAATTTAGTTAAAAAACAAACAAACTAAAAATTGAGTATTTTCCTTAAACAATAAACCAGATAATATTTGGTTTATTATTAAGTTTAACCTAGTTTTTTAACTAAATAAAAAACTAAATAAATACAGTAAATTCCTAGTCTTCAATGTATTGAAAAAAACTGTACGTAAATTCTGAGTGTTTAAGTTGGTTCATCAACGAAATAACCACCAAGTGACTTGTTCACATGGATGATGTTGGACAAGAAAACTCTGGGATACCTGAGATAATGCCTCCATCATTTTCTCTTCAAGTTTTCTTCTAATTCGGCCATGTGGCCTCAGCCTGGCCTCTGACAAGAAAGAAAGCTATGTCTGTGTCTGCCTCGGCCAGCTGTTTACACTTATAAATAATTCACTCACGTTTACAAAATTAAGACTTACCTGTCAAAATAGTAGAATGACTGTTGTGAAGTGCACAAACTATTTCTTTATAGGTTTTATCTTTCATTTCTACAATTTATCTCAAAAACAATTAAACAAAAAGACGTTTCATCAGGTGTCGTTCACTAAATTGTAGTCTGCAATCCGGGATGACCAGATTTTGTATCTGCCAGATTGCGAGTCAAAAATAAACTACTTTAAAAAAATACTTAAACTACTTTAAATTATCGAGTTTTTTAAATATTGAATTTGTTTTAAAAAACAAATATTCAATAAAAATAACTGGGTAAAAAAAAAACTAAATAAAATAAAACAAAATAAATCGAATGAAACCAAGTAATGCGATAAAACTAGACGGAAAAACCGACATAAATAAAAGAATCGTGGAGGGACTCGAGGTAAATGTGGAAAAGCACATCAGATATCGACTTGTATTTTTTTCTTCTTCCAATACGGCGGCGTATATACTCGTTTTCCCTTCATTGTTTTGTATATAGTGAACGACGTCACCGTTGCTCTCCGTCGTTCCTCATCCGCCATAAGCTGTATGGATCCGAAACAGAAGACAAGGTAAATACATCGAATCGTAGTAGTCCCGCGCACTCAGCCCTCACGCAGATACAAACACAAGAAAGACAGAGGCAAACAAAAAAAAACCAGACCGAAGCGCTCGTGCACGCACAGTGCACGAAACACGGAACACACAGCACAGCACGGCCATACACTATATAAATATATTTATCGAGCTGCTGTGGCTGCACGCCGTCGTCTTCATAGAATTACAGTCTACAGAAATTTCGGGATTCTTTCTCAATCCGTTCGGCTTTTCTCCGTGTTCGGCCGTTTCTCATTTCTTTCCGTGACTCTTTATTTCTCTCCCCAACCCCCATTTTTCGCTTCACATAAAAGAGATTGTACGTGTTGTATAGATGTGCGTAGAAGAATAGGAGGATTAAACAGTTAAGCCCCAAAACCTTATGCCACTTATACAAAGTCCACACAGAGTCTAAGAAGAACATCATCAGAGTTTTGCATTCTTTTTTTGAGTAGTATTTTTCATGCCGATTTCTCTTTCAACGGCCACACACATACACACGCACTCAATCCACATTTTTTGGTATACAGAAGATGATGAATTATAATCATTATTATACGGACGGGTCTCGATTGTTATTGGCCAATTGAATGAGGCCGATAACCAACAAAGGAGCCATCATGACACACACCTTGTAATATGCTCTACACGCATTTTAACTGTTTCAATAATTTCATGGTCATTATTCTGGTAACACGAGAGAAGAGATGAATTGGATGGCGATGACTAACAGTTTAACAAGTTGTACCTAAAGTATATGTATGGGGCGAAAATGGTAGGCAGCAGTTTTTTCAAAGACTAGTCGGAACAACATCTAATTATTGCTGTGGAGGAACAACTGGTATGACATTTGCCCAAAGTGCATAGTCTATTTTGTTGATGCAGTCAAAAAACCTTTTCCCCTATCTCTTATCTGCCCCTTTTGTTCACCCGACATAAGAATTAACTGATTGCGAAGCCACGAGAGTTAAACAGAGCACAAAAAAAAATCTGAAACAAAACAGACAAAATACAGAAACAAGGATGTAGTAATTATATCGACGCGTGTAGGATTGAATGAGTATTATTCGTGATTTGAGTTGTAGTAAATGTTATCGGCGATGGCGCAGCAAAGACGGTCTCAGTGTCGAGTACGTCCCGCTGTGATTGGTGCTGTTGTTGTTGTGATGATCCAGTCCGCTACTGGTGGAGCGCAAAAAGTACGTGGACGTGGATCCAGTTGTCGATCCTCCTGCTCCTGATCCTGTTCCTGGTCGACTTGAAAAAGGACTAGGAGTCCCGTAAAAAGTCGATTCCCTTCGGGTCAGCCCCGAATCTGAAAGATTGGTGTGTCGTCGCGTCGAGTTGGGCGAAAGGACATTGCTGATTTGATGTCCAGTAGCTGCCGACCCGCTGCCGCCACTTTCCTCCAACAAAATGGACGAATATCGTGACGGTCGGCTCGCCAAAACCGACGATCCGGTCGAACGCAGACGGACGTTGGTGCTCTCTGGAACATGTTCGTGTATACTGTACCTGGAATATCATGTGACGATTTTGGGGGGATCAAGTGACGAAAATAAAGTAAAATTGACAAAAGACAAATGGCAAATTTACATTATATGGTCTACTACCGATTGCTGGATCTCCGTGGCAGGCTGCTGATGTGATCCGCATCCGTCGCCGTCGACGAAACCGGGTAGTAACTGCGACGGCCCAGACTGGCCGATGAATAAGATTCGCCATTCCCCGAAGGTGGCAAATCGTTGGCGAGTGCACGCGAACTCGAGTAAGTTCGAGCGTAGGATCGCACTTCTCTTCCGGTGGTTCCGGCACGGTCGCCAGAATCGGAGCCAGCGACGGAAGGTGTCGGACTTGTCACTTGCGGTGGCTGTGTGTCGCTTTTGACCGAGCGGGCCACTGAGACTTCCCTCGACATCGATCGCCTCGGATGAATGACGTCGACGGTGGCGTCCGAGTACTCGGACACGGACGGATGTCTCCGACTCGCCGACAGGCGGCGCTCACGATCGAAATTACCACCGCCATTGGCGTCGCCGGAAGACAGGAATTTGCGGACCATCACCGTTTCGGATAGGCCGATTCGATCGACCGATTCGTCCCGACCGCTGAGGCTCTTGCGATGTTGCGAAGAACGACGAGAGATGGGCGGCTGGGCGTCGGTGATGGGCAAGTTTCCTTCACCTCCTTCACCGCCATCGAGTTCCCTGGTCATGGAACGCCGATGCTTCGTTTTGGTCGGCTCGTTGAAACGAGAGTAGAAACTCTTGCGGAAAATCCTTTCACTGACGCTCTCATCCTCGCCGGAATCTCTTTGGTCACCGCGCAAGTCGGAGCAGACGGAAGAAGACTCGTAGCTGTCGGTCGGCGTTCCAGGTGCTGCGTTATCTATCCCCATGGCGTCGCTGGCCCAGCTGTTTTCGTAAGGCTGCGATTCGAATCGTTTGATAATGCGGGCGAAACGGACGGCCTCATCGGCAAATGGAGAAATGGTTCCGTTTTCATTGGCTCCCGCCGGAGGTGGCGACAAAGCGTCCCTTCGGTTGTTGTTGTTGCTGCGGTGAGACAATTCACGCAAGGTCCCGTTCGAGCCCTTGTACTGAAACGGCTGGAATTCAGGTGGAACAATAGGTAAATCGGGTGAAACGGATGGGATTTCCTGAACCGGTCGAGCTACTAAATAAATCGGCTTGACCGGAATGGCTGGTTTGGGGATTCCGGAAGGAGGAATTGCGGCAGCTCCGCTTCTGACGGCATGCTCGTATTTGAGAGCGTCCAGTCTGGCCGACGCCTGAGCTTTAATGGCCGCTGTATTTTTGATTTCATCTTCCAGCTGCTTCAATTCCAGAGAAATCGTATCCGGTGGCTGCTGGATAGTAGTTGGTGGTGGTTGAGCAGCAGCGGTTAAAATAACTGGAGTTGGAGGGGTGATAGTTGTAGAGGTACTTGCAGGGGTTTGGGCTGGAACAGCAGGAGCAACTTTGTTTGGGGACGAGGATCGTTGGAATTGGGCCGCCGCTAAATTGATCAAATGCTCAAACTGGCGACGGACCGTCAACTTGGGTGAATTCTTGGAACTAGGAGCGTTGCCGTTTGATTTAGGAGCCGATTGCTGCTGCTGCTGCTGTTGCTGTGACTCCACGGGAACAGGTTTCAGCATCACCTGTTGCGGGATTTTATTGGTGGCGGGTTCCACTTGGGGCTGTTCAGGCACCGGTTTTAAGACAACGGACGAGCTAGGAGGTGGAAGCGATAGATTGGGTTGAGCCGGGGCCGGAATAGGCGTCAAACTTTGTCTGGCCTTTAGAATCGGTTGTAGAGGAGATGGCGGAGTCGACGTTAAAGATCCGGTTGCACGATCCTTGGAGATTGGAGCAGCAGGACGTTCGATTGTCTGAGTCGATCCTGCAGTTTGACTGTTTGTGGTTTTACTTAATGCCATCAATCCGGCGTCCGGATTGTACTTTTCCCAGCGCTGTTCGACCGATTTGAGGAAGCGCTGCTTTTCGGTTGACGATTCCTCTTTCGGAGCATCGTAGAAATCCGGCCGGAGGAATCGAGAAACACGGCGTGATTTGCGTTCGATGGTCCCATCAGCATTTTCACTCGTCGGAGCTGCTGGTGGATTAGGAGCAGAAACTGGGGCTGGAGCTGGAACTGAGACGGGAATCGGATTTGTTGAATTCAAACTGGTGATGGCGGCCAATTTGCTTTCAGCCGCTCTAGTTGGCCGCGGACTACTTTCGCCTTCAACCCCCAACGGCCCGTTCTCTAGGACGGTACTCAATTGCGGAACAATCGGATTCATGGCCATGTTGGCCACCGCATCCGGACTACTCATCGTAGTAGAGATGGACGGTAGCGCTGCGATGCTGCTGGATGGAACGGGAGAAGTGCCTCGACTGCTCGTTGGGCTCATGTATTCTCGACTACGCGTTCTCGTATAAGTTCGGTAGGAGGCCGGTATCGAAACGCCGGAATTGGGATTCTCATCATCGGAGAACGGCGATCCTATCCGATGGAAGTAACCAGCTGTAGAAGCGGAAGAAGGTGCAGTTGAACTGTCTGGTTCGAGATTATCCAGAGTGGAAGAACGGCCATAACGTTGATAGGTTCGCTGTTGCGGCTCGTTGCCCAGTTCCCGGCTGCTCTTGGCTCGACTGTATTGCGGTTGTTGTTGTTGTTGGTCTCGTACTGAGCGGCCAGTGGGTTTCGCCGAGTCGGCCACTCCGCCAGTGAAGCGTGACAACGCCCAGGATAGACTGGAACGATTGCCAGCGGAAGTTGACGATGTATCCGACATGGCGTCGCTATTGTTTTGTAGGTGATTTCCATTTTGTCCCGGTGAACCGACTAGCTCCGGATTGGTTTCTCGCAGGTGTTGGTTCAGTTTACGTCGCGTTAGGGAGGAAGTGAAAGGTCGACTGGATGCTGGCGTTGCGTTATTGACATCTCCATTGACAGCTGACGGACTATGATAAGCGGTACCTTTTGTGGATGGATTGCAATCCATTCAAAACGAAAACACAGGCCGTCAATTTAATGATGTTCCGATTTCAATGGTAAATGAAAATTATTTTTTGTAAAACTGAAATTCGCTGGGTAATAATTTTAAAAATCAAAAATTAAAAGAAGTAGAAAAAAAAAAGAAAAAAAAACAATAAGCCACACTGAAAGCTTCCAGTTGGAGATTGTACCTTCCTGTTAATCATATTGGAATCAGTTGGCCGGCTTGAGGTGTTGGTGGTGAAGGTTGAGAGAGGGTAGCAAACAGTTCATTCCATTCCATTCGGTTGGAAGCATTGCAGCATTTCATGCGTGGAGGCGTTTGATGCACCAAAGAATCTACAAGGATCCGTTTTTTGTTTTTGTTTTTTGGGGGGATGGATGGATGGATGGTGGGGTAAACATTCGATGGGATTTTCAAGTCATGGCCGCCATGGCCGTTTGAAGGCACAACAAAAAGAATCAAGAAGAAGTTGAAACAACACGAAAGGTGATGATATAATACAACCCACTCCTGAAATTGGCATTTCGAAACGCGCGAAAGTTGTGAAAGATTTGAAAAGAATAAGAAAAAGCTGGGCGACAGTGGACCCCAAAGATTTCAGATCATTAAAAAAATAAAAATAAAGCCATTTAAAAAATTTGAATAACGAGCAAAATAAAAAAAGATGTTTTGTTATAATAGCAGCGGATAGTTGTGGTTTCAACCGAATTCAAGTACTAGCTGCCGGATGAGATAAAACGAAGCATTTGAAGGACACGACCGTTCCAGCTCCAGTCTCGGCTGGCCCTTTGTTCTCTTGTTCCGGATTTGGGTCGTGTCGACGACGACATTCGGGACGGAACCAATCACTTGCAGTTGGAGAAGAAGGAGGAGCCCGAGCTGCTGGCTCCGTGACATGCAACGTGAGCGTGACGCGTTTCCGGTCCCCTCCATCAGCCGACCCAAGTTGATGTTGCAACCGGACTGGAAGTGCGCGCGAGTGAGGAGGGAAAAAGGGGTTGAACGGGTGTACAGGTGGAAAAATCAAGTGAAAAATCAAAAGTCAAGACCAAGAATTCCGAAGGAGAAGAAGAAGAAAAAGAGAAGAAATCAAAAGAGAAAAAATGTTTAGCGAATCAAAATAAGACATTGGGACGGGTCAGCCAAGAACGAGCTGATGACGAAAGAGCCTCTACCAATCTACCCCATGCAAACTGGCGTCTGACGGCTCTACTGGCCAGCAATCGCCAGGCGACGGACGACTTGATTTTGGATGACGGATAAAACGGCTGGCGTCTACTGTGACTATGACTAAGAGGGTGGTGACTATTGCTGCTACTACCAGCGCTACCATTGGCAATCATGGCCGACCGACGACGACGGCTACTTTTAGCCGGACTCGTCATCCTAAGGACGGGACGGAATCTACTGCCATCTAATAGATAACATTGACGTGCAAAAATCCAAACAATTTCTTGAAAAAAATTGGGAAAAGGGAAGAAGCGCAGACAAGAAAAAAAACAACACGCGCAGATTTAAACAAACACAAGGGGAGAAATAAAAAACAACAAAATGAAATATTTTGCCAATTAAAAAATGTTACCTGGATATCCTATTTACAGTTTTTTTTGTCATCTTTGATTTTTTTTAACAACTGTAAGCTGCCGGAATAGGAATGGGAGAGAGAGGAACGATGTTTAATCAATAATCATCAATCAATATCGTCCGCGGCTAACCAACTAACTCAACTCTAAGACATAGTACTGTAGACACATTGTTCATTCTTTGGAAATGTGCTGATGGCTGAATATGGCCTCAGAGGTTGTTACTAGTAGTACATAATCAGACTGTATCGTTTCTAGGTCAATGTTGTTGTTGTAGTAGTGGGAAACTGTCAATAGTAAAGTACCTCGCTGGGACATGGAGGCCGAAGCGATGCTGCAGTTGCTTTCGCCTTCCACCGACGTGTCCCGTCGCCAAGGGAGACCAGACGGGACGCCGGCCGAACTCGGCGGCGGCTGCAATTGAGGCGTTTCTGTCGAGTGGAAACGAGGCGGATCCAGGGTCGAATATCGTCTGCTCCATTTAATTCAAAAAAAAACAAAAACGGCGACAAGATTAATATGGATGGAATGGAATGAACGAACGACAGGAGACGCACCTGGCATCGGACTCGGATGCCACCGAAGAAGCCCTGGAATAAACATTGTTCCAGAAACCCTTGTTGCTAGCTGAACCGGCCAGCAGGTCGGATCCGGTGCTGTTGCGATTGTTGTTGTTGTGATGGTGAGCGTTGGGCGAAGTGCATCCGGGTGTACTCATCTGCGAAGAGGCGTCTTCAAACTCGCGATGAATATCGCTCACGTCCGTCGCTCTTGAACGGCCGCCAGCGCTGGGAGCCGGACTGGTGAATCGAGAAGAGTTGCGGAACACGACAAACGGATCAGCCGCATTACTTTCGGCTCTCTGGTTCCGTTTCGTCAGCTGTCGGACCTGCGAATTTGACGTTTATGTATTTTAATCTGATCAAAGTTCAAACTCAATTTACAGTTAAGCGAAACGCGTACCCGTGATAAAAGCGTCGAGAAAAGAGACTCGGCTGTCAGAATCTGGAACGTGTCGTCGTCGTCGTCGATATCATCATCGATGGAACTGTCACTTCCCCGTCGGCCTCGAGAAGTTTCCCTGAAACAGATTTCACCGTACAGGATCAAATTTAGGATTGGAAACTTAATAAAGATCAACTTACGGCTCGTCGTGTGATTTTTTAAAGGAGCTCAAACGTTGCAAATGATGAAGTGGACTAGCTGCGTGATTATCAACATCACCCGACGTCTGACTAATATCAAAATCGGTTTCACCCTCATGGTACAAGCTCCTGTCATTATTAAATCAAAATTTAATAGATAAACTTAACTCGAATGTTTGGGTTGATTACCCGTATCGTTTGGTCCGGTCGAATCGACTGGTTCTCATGGACGCTGAAGACGACGAGGCCGTCTCGGCTGCCGCTGGATGGCTGGCACTGACGCCTTCCACCGTAATGGGGATGATAAATTCCCGCGGCGATTTTCGAATCGGCTCTCTGGCAGATTCCCGGACGGGTTCCCGTAGGAATTTTTTACTTTCCGAACTGACTGACTCTGCAATTGCCATTGCGGGTCCTGGATTCTGTATCGATTCCTGTCGACTCGCAGAACTTGAAAAACAAACAAAAAGAAATGGTCAAATGAGTACGAACGAAACGAAATGAATTCAATCATTCCGGCGCTATACCTAGGACGGATAGGGACGGGTTTAATGGGCTGTGCCGGCGGCGGCGGAGGCGAAGCGACTCGCGGCGGAGTGGCCCGCAACTGGACGGAAATGGAGTTGAGCGATTTCGGCACGGCCTTACTACTCTCCGACGCGACTAATCCTCCAACCGCTGCCACGGCCGCTGCTGTTGATTCTCCTCTGCCTTCTACGCGGATGGGAATAATTCTCTCTCTCGGATTGGTGGACGTTGACGCCACGTTGACGGCGATGTTGATCTCCGCTTTCTGGATCGGCTTGGCTTCGACCATCACCGTCGCATTCTCCGGCATATCGCCAGGTCCTTTGGAGAAGCGCTTGTTTAACGGAGGAATCGCCGCAGGGGCTGGATGCTCTCTCGTCGGACTGCGAATGCCGCGGATGAAAGCGTTTTCAGATCCGGCGATACAGTCGTCATCCGTCCTGTCGGTCGAAGTCATTGACGACGCGTAAACGGGAGACATGGGCCGACTGGATGGCAACGTCGACGGAGAGAGCGGCCGCTGATTGGGCGATTGATCGGCCGACGGACGGATTAATGGAGGTGGTGGGGACACGGTCCGTGCGGATGCATTGATAATTTTATGGGCCACCGCTGGAGGTGATGGCGAAGCGATGCGCACCGGACGCGGAGGTGGGGAAGCGATCCGGAGCGGAGGTGGTGAAGCCACTCGAATGGGTTTCGGCGGAGGTGATGTCATCCTTTCATTAGCGGACGACGATACCTGGCCGGTCGCTTTGGGCGACGGAGTAGAAGAAGACACAGGTGTCGGGAGGCTTGTAGGTCGCGGTGCGGGCGGATCTTTCGGAGGACTACGTCCAGGTGCCGCCAAAATGGATGCGACTTTTGTCTCCAATTCGCCCGTGTCCAACATGACCGGAATCTCCCGCACTTTTGGCTCTTCTGGCTCTTGGGCCGGAAGAGCCGAGGGTGGAGATTCCGATTCCTTCACTTTCTTAGTCGAAACTTTGGTCGGCGATTGAACTTCTTTGACAGGAACGGGTGATGCAACTTCAGACTTTTCCACTGCAACTTGAACTTCCTGCTCCGCGTTCAATTGCTCCGGTAATTTCTTCTCGCTGCTGGACCCCTGAGGTTTGAGGCTCTCGTCGTTCTGAACGGGCTGACTGGTTTTCGTGTCCTTCGGAGTTGTTTGATTTTCCGATTGGTGGTTATTTTCCTCCGTTTTAACCTTCATTCCAATTTCCGTGACTTTGCCGATAGCGCCAATTTTGACGCCCAGTCCTCCCACGACCACCTTCTCGCCCGGCTCTACTCCCTGCTATCAAGATTTTTAAAAATATACACATTTCATAATGTTTGTTATAGTGACGTGGAACATTTATTTTGTTTTACCGATGAATTAGTGGATTCCTGGGCGGAAGTTGTAGTGGCCGTCATGGTGGCCATCGAAGCGGCATGACCGGCCCGTTGTTGATTGAGAGATTTGGGTACCATGGCATCAGTGCTGACGCTGGCCGGAGTTTGAATGAGCGTCCGCCTCGGCAGACTGTTGTGATGATGGCCTGAAGCTGCGCTGCCAATACTCGAATTCCTCTGCTGCTGGGCAGCAGCCGCATTGTTCTCAAACGCTCTCTTGGCGTCCGAGACTTTCAAAACGGGCACGATGGTGGGCACTTTAGGTTCCGTCCGAGTTTCAGTCGGGCGCCGCGTATCGTTCAACTAAAAAAAATAAATTCAATTCCAAAAAAAAACGAAAAAAATGAATTAGCCAAATTCAAATGAAAAACCCGACCCACACCCCAATCCCGGTCAGAACAAGAGACGGCGGGTGAAAAAATCAACAAGACAAAGGTCCATCACCGGATCACTAAATGTTTCTACTATTGAAAAAAAAAGTTGCAGCTTATCAGTAAAATAAAGCCACTAGAAGAGGAACGAATAGGAGCAGATGAGAGAGAAAGGGACCGAGTAAAAGGAGGAGAGAGAGAGAGAGAGATTGCCGTGCGGATGCGGGGTGTTGGATGAATCTGCCGGAAGCTCACCCGTAAGCCGGAATCAACAAAGACAGAAAAAAAGAGAGAGAAACTGACGAAATAGATTGAAGACAAGTAAGAGAATAATAAGAAGAAGAAGCGGGGGTTTTTGGTTTGGTGTGTTTTTAAAATAGGTCGATGGCCCACATCCGGCCATCAACACCTCATCGTCTGTATCGTGTCGATGTGTGTATGTACGTCGTTGGTAGTGGTGGTGGTGGTGGTGGGGACACATGAGCATCAGCTGACCTTGTAGCTGAAAATGGTGACTTTTTTGGGCCGTTCCAGCGTCATGGTACTCTTGGGTCCAGTCGTCGGCGGTTCATTTCGCGAGTGAGTCAGTACGAGGCTGTTGAATATTTCCGCCTGGCGAAGTATCTTCGAGTGGCGCTGTTCCGCTGCATTGGCCGGACCAGCCGCTTTGTTGGTATTGGCCGGCCGCCGATTGGCAAGAGCCACCGATGCCGGAGGGGCAGCATTAGCAGCAGACGATTCTGAGCGATTACTGCCGCTGCCGCTTGGGGCTGCTCCTTCCTTGGGTGGTGGTGGTGTCGCCGTCGCGGTGCTGCCGGCCGTTGTTGCTCCGCTCCTGTCGCCAGCTGACTCGGTCTTTTCGGGCCCAAGGGTAGACGGAGGTGGTGGAGGGGGAACCTGATTTAAACTGGGTGGCGGTGGCGGTGGGGTGGCGTTGGTGGGTGATATTAGGGCGACGGTATTTTCTGGCTCTGGGGGCTCTGTGACGACATTCGCAGCTGGCACGGCTCCTTTCGCATCCATCTTGCCTGCCATCGCAGCATGAGATTCCGGCTGTCCAGTCGACGCAACAACAAGAGACTCAAGAGCTTCTGGAACTTGAGCGGGAGCAGCAGGAGCAGCACAGGTAGGGCGGCCATCAAGAAGAGGAGGTGGGCGGCTAATTTCGATTTCTGCATTGGCAGTTGTCGGAGCAATTGGGGGCGACAAAGTTGAGACGTCCCCCACGGTCACGGTCGTCGTCGTCGTCTGTCGAAATGCGGATGTGGCTGGAGAATGTTGGCTAACCGAGGAACAATGCGGGATGGATGAAGTGGAGGTCGTGGAGGTTGTCGTCGTTGCATTGGCCGAGGGCGAAGAAGACTGGGATGGATTATTATTATTGGTCATTATTGTACAGGGTGCGAGAGCGGCGGAGGCTGGATTGGCCGCCATACAAGAGGCGACTGGCACGCTGGATCGCCTATCATCCGCCTGGCTGGACGTGCTAATACCCTCGTCCATATCAACGTCCGTCATCACATCACATTTCGTTTTGGCTTCGCTCGACGTCGATTTCGTTCGTACCTCTTCCGGAGCAGACTGGACGACGCCCGTCACCAATTCCTCCTCCTCCTCCTCCCGCAACGACGTCTGGATCCCGGAATCGTCGATGGGACTGGGTCCCGCAGAATTTTGAGCATCCAAATCGCCCGGTGCTGGGCAGCCACCGCGACCTTCCGGAGTCATTGTCGTCGAATCGTCAGCCGATTTGACTTGGTCGGTTTCTGCCCGGCGCCTCTTGACGGTCGAGGCCTTGTCCGCCTCTTTGCCCGACTGACCGGAACTTTCCTTCTTTTTCTTGACTCCACCCGATTTGGCAGCGTCGGACGTACTGGGCTCGGCCGCCGAGTAATATTCGTTCATGGAATCGCCTTCCTTGCTGGCCTGTTGGTTCATTCAAAGTTTGGTTATTTTCTTCCAGCCGCTGGATTGACTGCTTTCTCACATGCGGATGCAAATGATGGATTTGGAACTTACAGTTGACGCCGGTTGATCCGTTTTGGCGCTGACGACGACCGTGTCGGTTGACTCTGGTGGCGGAACCAGCGACAGGAGTAAATCGAGCCGGACGGGCGTCTGGTTGGCTAATTCTTCCGCGACTTCCAAACAGGATTCTCCGTAGCCTTCGTTGACCCACCTTGGTCAAAATATAGAATATCCCATTGTACATCCAAAAAAAGCCCAGCAGGAAGAGGAATTGTTTGACAAGATGATGATCATATTTAATACCAGTGGGAGCAAATGTCCTCGACGTTGGCCCGCTTGGCCGGATCGACGAGCAGCATGTGACGAACCAGAGGCGAAGCAGCTTGACAAACGTTCCGGCGCGATGATCACGGACAAACAAAAAACGACGGAAAAAGAAAAGCGAGAAGTGTGAAACAAAATAAAAACCAACCAAACAATCAAAGGAAAGAAAGAAGAAAGAAAGAAAGAAATGTGAACCGACTTGATGGTTTGTCAGGCGGCTCGTAGTACTCGCCGGATGAGATCTGCTTGACGAGTCGCTTGAAATTGGATCCGTCGAAAGGCATGGCTCCGTAAACCAGCGTGTAAAGCAGAACGCCCAAAGACCTGCGAGAAGCATCAAATAAATAATCATTTGACGTCTAATGTAATGGCGAAATCTTGGTTGCAGGTTTATATACCCACCAACAATCCACTTCGGGCCCATGGTACGGAGTTCCACGGACAATTTCCGGACTGGCGTACAAAGGGCTGCCACAAAAGGTCGTCAGCAGGCGTCGATCGTCAAAGACGTTTGATAATCCGAAATCGGCGATCTAGAAAAATCAATTTGAAGAGAATTTAAATCAAAATGAAAACGGGAAAAGATTGAAATGGAATAAAATACCTTGGCCGTTTTGCTTTCGTCCAGCAAAATGTTCTCTAATTTCAAATCGCGATGGCAAATGTTGTGCTGGACGGAGATGGGAGCAACGGAATCCAATGTCAGGGATGGAAAAATTGAATAACGTAACTTGATTTAAATACCTTGTGACAGTAATAGACGGCGGAAGCGACTTGGCGGAAGACTCGTCTGGCCTCGGCCTCGTTGAGGACTTTGCGCTGACTGAGGTAATCGTAGAGTTCGCCGCCGGCCGCGTACTCCATCACCAGGACCATCTTCTCCTTGTTCTCAAACACTTCGTAAATGTGGATGATGTTGGGGTGGCGCACCGACGACATGATTTGAATTTCGCGGCGGATGCGAATCAGATCCGCTTCCGTTTCAATTTTGGCCTTTTTGATCGTCTTGATGGCCACCTATAGAAAATTCCGGCATCGACGGGCGACGCCAATCAATCAAGAAGCCAAAAAGATAAGAAAATCCAGCCGGAACACTTGAACTAAAAAATGTTTTCACTTTTTTACCTCTTGGCCCGTCTCTTTATTGATTCCCAACTGAACTTTGCCGTAGGTTCCCTGTCCAAGTTTGCGCACCAAATCGAACCTGTCAATGTATACCTCCGTTATTGATATGCAAATTCCGCCTGTTTGATCTCTTGATGGATATGCAAATGAAAAGATTTTTTGGGGGGAAAAAGGGAGGCACGTTTTTACCTTTGGCGGAGTTTACGTCGGTGATTGTGCATGCGGACGCCGACCGTCTGCTCGATTCCGCCCATGATGTTGTTGACATCGGGCGGAGGCGGAGGTGCCGGAGTCGGCTGCTGCTGTTGACTGCCACCTCCGTTGACGACCATCTTGAAACTGCAACTGGTCCGGTTATTGTTTCAGTCATTCAAAACGGGGGGCGCGGGCACCCGTCGACCACCACCAGCACCACTGGCGTGTCAATGACGACAACAACTGGAATACGGCGCCAGGGGCGTTGGCATGGCACTTCTCCCGCGGCCAGCAGCACTGGTCCGCCCGACCCACCGTCAGCAAGAAGCTATCTGCACACACACACACGTCTCTTGTCCATCAATAACTTGTTTGATTAGTTTTTTTCTTATTTCTTTTGGGTTTAAAGGAAAGATTTTTCTGTCGTTTGATTAATTGAAGACGCAAAAGGTTCGGCCAACGACTCGTTGGTTCAGGGAAACAATTTTATCGTTCACGGTTTGTTCTTGTTGATTTCTCGGTTCATTCCAGTTTGTTCTGGCCTTGCTGGCCTTGGAGGATTTCGTCGCTCCTTGGTAAAGTTCTCTATAGTCGTCGTTATTTGGGTGCGCACAGGGGCATCTGTCCTGGCCTGCCGGCCGGCCGGCAACACATGGCGCTACTTCACGCACACTGGCCGTCACTTTTGTGAGCTACTGGGCAATCGGCGATAAATAAAAGAAAAAAAAAGAACCCGGGACAAATATTTCTTATTATCCCTTTGCAGGATTTTTTTGTTTCTTTTTTAAATTCACGAGACACACGCACATAGACACTTAAGCAGAACTCCCAAGGTCGGCCCACACGCAAAAGTCAATAGGTGTTTCCTTTTTTTGCTGGCCGTCGTGTGATCCCTTGATTGGATTCTTTCGTTTCTTTTTCAAAAAGAATAGTAGTAGTCGAACGCACTTAACTAACAAAAATGGAGCTCATCGGAGTCGGGGGTGGGGGGAGAGAGAAACTGATCCGTCGGACAACTCATCCGGAATGCGAATGGTGTAGAGAGAGCGGACTGCTGCTGGAAACTGCCAAGGAAACTGAAGTAAGAAGAAGAAAAAGAAAAAAAACCCGAAAATCATGTGTGTGGAGGAGTCTCTTTTCTACTCTGACGGAAATTCTATTTCGGGAGCCGGGACCCGCGTTCGGCGGGTGGAGGGGAGGAGGAGGTTAGAGAAAATGGAACTTTTCGTCGGATTACAGGCGGAGAACGGATGACGGAGCCACTCCACCCCTTCTTCTTCTTCTTCTTCTTCTTCTTCTTTTTTTTCTCTCAAGTGAAAGGAGAAAAAAAGGCGAATGGAAGGAAGTGAGGATGAAGGAAGGAAGTAAAAAAGTAGAAGAAGAAGAAGAAGAAGTGGAAGCCAAGCAGAAAGAGATGCAAGACGCCGGTCCAGTGAACCGACTGGATCACGTTACCAACTCTACGAAGAAGAAAAAAACATAGACACGGGGGCCCCCGGTCCGCTCGCGCCAGCGCAATGAAAAATGAGACGGGCACCGAAAAGAAAATAACAAGACCAACCCCAAAACGATCGTCATCGTTGTGTGTGCTCTTTGCTGCTGCAACTGTTGTCGTCGTCGTCGCAGTCCCGCCGACTCACGGAGGGAGGACGACATCAAGAAGTAGAACGCGATTGACGCAATACACACAGTCTCTCTCCTCCCCGGCCATGTTTTATTAAATGATAATCATTTTTATTTCGAGATTTTCCGTGGACTTTGAACTACGCCGGAGGGATATCTCAACGTACATACACAGACTGGAGAGAGAAGGAAAAATACTACGCGGATTGCATACGAAATGGGGAATATAAAGTGGAAACCGGTCGTGAATAATTGAGAAAGTCGTTTGACGTCTTCTCGCATGGCGGGGGCCCTTTTTTTCCCTACATGGTACCGTAGTAGTAGACTAGGCTACTCTCCTTTGTAATACGGATGAGTCCGGTCCAGCCGGAGGGGGTGGAAGTGGGCCTATTTTTTTTATTCCAGGACTGAAAGCAAAAGTGGCGCAGTCTGTTTCTTCGTTCCTTTTCATTTTAACTATTGATCCTTTGCTCCTTACTCAGCCAACCCTCACTTGATATTGCATGGAAATATTAGGTTAAATTGGGAGACAGACCGGAAGATGAAAGCTACTTCCGGAAGTATGAAGCGGAAGAATCCCTCCCTCCTAAAAATTCAAAATCCTGCCTGCCATATTTGCCACCAGCTCGACAGAAAAACGAGGAAGGCGCAAAAATCCTCGTCGTCGAACGACAGAGAAAAAAAAAAAACCCACTCGATCCATCCCGCACCTTCCCCCCCCCCCTCACTCTCAGTGTGTGTGTACAAGAAGAATATCTCGCCGTCTCAACCAACTAATAAGGCCGTCGTGTATATATGTGCGTGTGTGACGTCGAGAAACGACGACTAGGAGCCGGGGGGCTGTTGTGTATATGTGCACACGGGAAGAGGAGGGATGGTGGACGCCGAACGGAAGCCAAGAATTTCGTCTAAAAACGAACGTCTTGTTCACTCGTCTATTTTTAAATAGGGAAAAAGAAGAAAATGTGCGCGCTACACACGCTGCTCCTGCTGCTGCTGCTGCAGGCTCTACTACTACTACTACTACCCCGGCCGCTCCTCAATTTCCTTAACTCTCTCGCCCTTGGATTTGTCTCATCGAAAACTTTTGCCACTTTGCTTAAACTCGGCTCTCACAACCAGCGCAAATGATTTGATCCACTATCACCGCAAATCCGATTTGAAAAAGAAATCTGGTCGTCGTCGTCGTAGCTTACAAGGAGATATATATACAAGGGAGTAAAAAGAATCAAAGGGAATTAAAAGAAACAGAAAAAGTTAGGAAGAGTAAGTAGGAGGAGTAACTTTGGCGTCGATACACGAAGAAGCCAACGGGCCGGGAGCCATCCGTCACTCGCTCCCGCCGGCTAATGGACATCTCATAAGAAACAAACAAACACAAAAAAATATATATATAACCAGGATCGATCGACAAAGCGTTGCCCTATACACACACACACTATACAGCAGTTTCTCGCAATCCTTTCCCAATGAATAATGTCAGTTGCCCCCCCATAAGAGAAGAAAAATAAAAGAAAAGAGCAAAAACCATCCAGACCAAATGAAAGAATCGACTGGTGCTGCTGAGACGAAAAAAAACAAAACATGGATCGATGACACTGGTCACGGACAAGAAAATAAAAGCCGGTCGATGGCGGACCTTGTGCCCACCACACCACACAGAGAGAGAGAGCTATAGATACGGACAAATAAATCTTGTGCCTGTCGTCCACCCTAGTTGTGTTTCTTGCCTTCACTTTATTACCACGACCGAGGATTTTTCAAACAGAGAATAACATAATAATCTTTTTTCTTTTGCCCACACACACGCTGTGTGTGTACTCTCCTTTGAGCTATTTCCTTCTCTCTTGGCTGCGTTTTGTCCTTTTCACTTTTTTCCAGTGTCCACCAGTTAGCTGACTGGGCAACGGCCCTTATAGGTTTTAGGTTGGTTGGCTGGCTAGCTAGCTAGCTGTCGTCCGGGGCCCCGTCTGATTGTGTCATTACGCCAGATTAATGGACTGGACAAAAGAGAAATGTACAGCAGAAGAAGAAAGTGCTTTTCTTGTCGCTCATTCTCTCCCCAGGGGCTTGTTGCCCCCATGTCTGCTGCTGCCGTTCAATCAGCGAAAGGGGATTGCGTCGTGCAATTACACTGACACACACAAAAAGGAAATAAAGCTCCAACAAATCAACACCTGTCATGCTGTGGCAGACCCTTGTACGTGTAAAGTACTCAAAGCTGCTTTGCAAATCAAAGTGGCCAATCAAGAATAGACAGCGAACAAGTATTGAATCTTATTTTCAACTGGGGGGAAACTCAAATTGATATCTTTGCTTGGACGTGGTGAAATTGAGACAAGAAACTGATTCAACAAATCAATACCCTAGACATTTTCTACACGACATGTCAACTTCACCGAGTCATTGGCCGTCCTTTATTATGTCGATATCTTATTGATTTATCACGATAAGTTGTCACACGTGGCAAGTAATAAAAGAAAAAAGGATAGAAACGTAGATTGAATTACCGTAACGGGCGATTTTCTTGCAGTCGAATCTCCCTCGTGTCCAATTTGTCTGGGATGAAGTAAGATGACTAGGGACGGATGGGAAAAAAACAAATTGAATTCAGCAATTCACGAAAGAAATTCGCAATAGCTTAGGTTACGCAATTTCCAAGTGACGGCACACAAAGATGATGTAAAAATAGTGCGAAACTGTAGGTCTTTTGGGGATCATCCACCAAGCCAAACGACCCAGGCAGGCGGTCGGCAAGCAAGCAGCAGACGAACTGGAAATTTCGTAAACAATCCTTTTTTTTTTTTTCATTTTGGCTCTAGCCCCTGGGCATCTCAAGAAAGCATCGCCACGCCATCTACCGACGATCCTTACAACTTCTTGGCGATAATGCTTTCCCTCCAAAATACCAGCTAGCAAGAAGGTTCGATCCATCTATATACTTGTGCCAAAGTATAAAACTCAATCTCATAATGAATGACTAGGTATAATCTAATAAACGAAGACTATACACAACTAATGACATTGCCCTTGTATATATTTATCCTGGAAATCCCGTCAGCTCTCGTCTTAATTCAATTGCCAGCGTTAATAATTTGTATACGGCTGTCAGCTGTCTGTATAGTTACATGGGAACGATGGGATGTAGACTTAGTTTTCGGCGGCGGCGGATGGCCCTGGCTCTAATGCCATCACGGCGGTGATGACGTCTGCGGGCCGCGGTTTTCGCTCGATTGATTATATAGAAACGACGGGGAAGGTCCAGGATCGATAGAGCGCGGCTTCTTCCCATTCTGCCGCGGAACGGGGCAACACATCAACTTGACTCTCTCTCTCTAGCTCCCATACTATGGTCCCTTTGAGTATTACGTCGTTAGGTTTTCCTCTTTATTGCGTGCGTGTGTATATCTATTCTTCCTTCTTCCCCTCATAGCTGCCAACAGAACGGGGTTTCAATCGTGACTACTTGGCTGCACGAGCGTGGTAACAAGAGCTGGCACGTTTCCCGCCGACCCCGCCGTCCATTATTTGAATCTTTCTATCTCTATATATGCCCTTCACTGTATATCCAGACTGGGCAGCTCGTTGTTTCCCTATATTCTTTGTATGTGTACGGTATCATTTATTTTCTCTCGACGACCAACAACTTTCTGTGTTTTTGTGTGTGTGTCCAGCAGTCGCTTATTTTTTTTCAAGCTGGGCCAGCAGCTTTGCCCTATTGATCTGTCACTTGATACATTAGACCGATGTTGTATAGACGGCCTATATAGTCGTATACATAATCGCTGTATTCATAGGGCATACTTGAGGCATTATTCGGTACGATTCCCATTTTTCCTATTCATATCGTCATATGGAAAACTCTCGGATCCTTCGGGGGGGATTATTTCTCTCGTTCCCAAAATAAACTGCTGGTCTCTGGAGAAATTTCCATAGACCTCAATTTCTTTAACCGTGTCATTTTCCATCGGTACACAAATTTATGAACGACATCGGCCCAAACCGACGATTCACACACCCGATCCTCAGCAGCGCTCTAGTTGGCAACTATAATACCACCCTGGTAATAACGCACCTGAATAATTCCCAGTCAACTCTTCTACATTATTTAGAAAGTTAAAAGGTATAGCAACTTACGAGTGTTGGATGACACCCATTGTAAGCGATAGCTCACATTGTAAATAGCCGTGGATGGCAGGTGCACGGCATCTCGTATAACTGATTGCCAACTCCCCCCAAAGAAGTTGGTTATTATTTAGTTGACTTGTCTGCTCTATATAGGCTCTCGAGTGCAGACGATAACACGCGCAGCGTGTGCATATAATACGTCATCGTACCCCCCAAACGCTTATCTTCTTCAAGCCTACCATTTAGCCCGTCACGTAGCCCTGCGTTTGTTTCAAATTTGGATAGAAAATAATTTATTAGACGAGTGAATTTTTAAATATAAGAATCTAGATTAATTTTTATCACCGGAAATTATATGGTGTACGCTGTCAACGACCTCATCCTGTTGTGTGTATACCGATAAACCTTTCTCGGGTTGCAACTAGAGAGAGAATATAAGAGTCAACATGTAGAGAATGGGCGAAGAAAATTTGCTGTGCCGGTATTATTAACAAAAGATTGACTACAAGCAGTTAGAAATTGAGAGAGAAGATGATCAATCTCTCGACGTAGTACATATCGAAGCTGGGATGCGGGAATCTAAGAGCCCGGGAACAAAAGACGGAACAATATATAAGGCCTCAGCAGCAGCAGCAGCCAAGATGATAAATATTATAAACTTGTGCAGCAGCAGGAGCAGGAGCAGAGTATGGATCTTTTCCACGACAGTTGCTATGACATTGTCCATATTTATTTATCGATCGGCAGAGTCTCTGCATCAAGTGCGACTCCAGCATCCGCACCAGGAAGCCAAAATACACCTACTACATCTGCGGTGCTATTATTATGGTGATAACATACACATGATCAAGCTGCTGCTGCTGGTGTCATGTCAACCGCAAATGTTGGAATCATTCGCCACAACCCGAACGAACCGGAAGTCAGCACTAATGACTCTGTGTATATAATATCTATTTTTATTCAAGAGTTCCAGGGAAACATTACAAATGATAGGCTCCCACGAAAGGTGTATTATTCACGTCGATAATTCGGGATCTGAATATTTGATAATATCTATAAATATATAGCGTATAGGGAGGGGTAAAAAAAAGTTTTGGCAGTTGCTGTGTCGCTGTACATCACGCACCGTAGACTTTGTATGTATGTTGATCCGGATATTGTCCTCTGATATATAACTTGGTCGGCCATCCTTTTCCACGCCAAATACCGCTTTATTCGATACTCTTCCCCTCCCCCTTTTTTTTTCGTTATTTCGCATCTTTGAGCTATAGACATGAAGGCAGATATCCTGAAACTTTTTTTTTATATCTATAAAACCTTTTATTTTTAGGCTGCTACATATTTTATTTCCGTTTTTCTTATTTCTTATTGCCTTTTATATATTTCTTTTTGGAGACTTTAAAAAGAAATACGTGCTTTATTGACCGGATGCTCTTATAATACAATACGCTCAGGATCTATATTTGTATCTCGACTTATATATGCAATATTTAAATGGTAACTTGAATACTTTGATGGAAGAACAAAGAGGAGCAGGTCAGTTTCCTTTTTTATTTCGCAAGGATCTGCGGATGGCCGATGAATGCGGAGCAGTTAACGTAGTATGGGGATAAATCCTCAATTTGCACTTTGGATTTATTTCATAGATATAGGACCCAAGTTGCAGTTGAGAGAGTTAGCGGTTCAAGTGATCCTCTCTTCTCTCTCAAATCTCCCTTTTCTCTCTCCATTTCTCAAGTTGAAGTTTAAGGGCGATGCGTCTTCCTTAAACTTCAACTTGATGGTCCTCCATGTCCCGACGGACCAACTTTCACTGGGGAAAAAAAGGAGACCCATAGTGTACAGAACAGCCTTTTCAAACTTTGTCCATCGGACTTCCTCTCAGTTCTCTCTCTATAGCCACAGTCGATATTACATAGAGCCTACAAGCTAAAAAGTCGCTGTTGGCCAACAAAAGTGAAAGACGCGCTCACGAGTGGACCTCACCCAAAAAGATGAGCGTCTGCATTTTATTATTAATGGGCGATCGCTGTAATGGTGGGAGACTCTAATGAGAAATGTAGAGTGATAAATCCTGCAACTCATAAATGAATCCGGCAACCATCAACGTGATTTTGACGATTCCACGAACGGCCATTAATAGAAACACATCAGAGCCGTCAAATTGTCAAATGCTTGGGGGCTATATCGATCGTCATGAAGATGCTGGACGTGAGTACAAAATAACGATGGAATAAAATTCCAGATCGAAACTTTTGACACACAAAAAGAAAAAGTTCACTTGAATTCATTAGACCGTCGACAGCAAGTAGACGGAAGGCGTGGTCGATGGTGCCATCCAGCTAGTGTAGAAGGCGTGGTCGGTGGCGGAAGTGGAGGAGGAGATTCACGAAGAGCCATCCGGCTGGAAGAGGGGGGGGGGGGGTATAGTTGGCGGTGGCGGAAGTGATTGCCTTCGGAACCCTCACGGATGGATGGCGCATATAGTTGGAAGTGGTTGTCTATGTGCTCCGGAGTGGGGGGTAAAAAAACGGGCGCCTGTTTTACACATTCACACAACTCGGCTCATTTGGATAAAATATTGAAAATATGAAACATTTGAAAAAAAATCGAGTTACCGCATTTTGAAACGGTAGCCATGACAACCACAATCAAACGCATCAAGGAAAGGCTTCATCTTTTTCGAGTTGTCTAGTTTTGAGACTACGTCAATGTCGAATTTCCATGTCAAATGTCTACGCCGCGCCCGTTTATAAATACATGCGTAATACATATTCCGCCGTGTTTATAGCCGACACCTACTAGTCTACTACTAGTACTGTACAATTCAACGTCATCCGCGCGCAGATCCGGATGCAGCGCAGTTTCATCATTATTCTCTCATTCCTTTTGTCAGGGGACCTCGCAACACAAAAAAATTTCCCTTTAGAGTCACGTCGCTCTCAGCTGTGCGTCACTTTTTGTGAACAAAGAGAGGGGGGGGGGGGTTCTGTCACGAAAATGTTTTAGGTCCCGCTGAGAGACTCTGCAGTTAGAGGGGGGGCGTACGTGACGATGCAAGGAGTCGGTTGAGCCGCTGCCGACATTTGGTCAAGCGATAGACAGTCACATAAAAACCATTATCATCCCGTATAAACCACTTGTGAACTCAAACGCATATACCCCCCGAGGGCTGCAGCCGAGCCCATTTTGTGCAGAAAAAAATATAAAACGATCACGACACACTATGTAATCTCCCGATCGACAATTTCTAAGGAATTTACAATTTCAAAATTTTATCATACAGATGTGGTTAATAAAAAAAAAAAATATTACACTGTAGTGGGGGGCCAGCCACTTTCATTATCGTAAAATCTACCCGAAAAAATTTGGAAATCAAATGTATGGAATTTGCGGTTATTCAATTTGTCTTAATATCTGTGGTTATTATGTGCACATTTCCTTTGAATGATGGATACATCAAAATCCTTTTAACCGCATTTCCCGCTTTTTCATTACACTTAAAAATTCTATTTTAAATTATAACATCAACCGGATTATTTGGTAAAACTAGATAACGATAGTGCATTTTTCCTCTTAGTTTAATTGAAAAAAAAACAACATCCGGATCTTAGGCTCAGTTAAATTGGACATTTTGTCGAGCTTCTTTTATTTTATGTGAATGACGTCATAGCGGCTGACAAATTTATTTCCTAGCGGGGATTGCGTGCACTTTAAAAAGTTAAGGCATAATAATTTGCGGCTTGACTGTACTACATATAATACCGTCACGGCTCTGTCTGCTGCTGCTGCCGGTGTGGTCAGGAATGTCTCCGTTCAGCCAATTGAATTTTCGGGCGCGCGGTTGATGCGGGACAAAGTGACCGTTTCGCACGATTGACGTCATTCGTTACGAGCTTGGGGTTTAATTGCAGTTGATATCATACGGAAGGAACCCTCTCTCTGCTGCCGGGTCGGCATTCTATCTATTCGCCCGTCGTCGTCTACGGCTGTGCATACCCGCGTGAGTGATGGTCGGGCTAGGAATGAAGCAATATCACATCTAATGTAGCATCAGGCAATCAGGCATGCAGATGGAAATTCTATCCCATTTTTCTTTATACACACACAAGAAAATTGAAATTCTATTCCAATATCGTCGGGAAAAGTTTTTTGTTTCCTTCACGAGGTGACAAAATCAAATTTGACGCACACTTTTTTGTGTGTGTGCTGGGCACATCTGGGCGGAAATTCTGCTGCGCATCGGGAAAAAGAGATACGAGGAATTTGATGAAAGAAGAAGAAAAAGGAAAAAAAATAACCTTAGAGCAGGAGATGATGATGAATGGGATGGTCGATAAATCGACCGGGTAGAGTCTAAATCGATAGACGTAGTAGTAGAAGACCCCACCCCCCTCCCATTACAGATGACGCATCTATCTGTCTACACAGGAGAAAACGATGAAAAGGAGAGAAACAATTGAAACTCGAGTCCAGCCGTGTAAAGACAATCGACGACGGATTGAAACAAAAAAGAAAAAAAGAAAAAACCTTTGGGCTAAGGTTTCATTACCTAACTTTTGTTTTCCATCGTCTTTTGTCCGTATTATAAGAGAAAGAAAGTCACAGATCTATACTTTAGAGAGATGCGTTGGAATGACAACCGTCGCCAGCTTGTCAGGCAAACACGACAAACAAAAGACAAGAGGAGCAGCCAACACACACACAATGAGAAAAAGAATATCATCGATCCAGATACAATACTTTGATGGTCTGTGTGTGTGTGCGGGAGTCGTGAGTGTCCGCGCTCTTGCAATATTGTACGCTGCGCCAATTCATCCGTGTGACTGCCAGATGATTCTCCGTGGGTATTTTATACACACACACACACACACACAAAAAGTTTTTTTACTTCGGGGTGGTTCGATCTTTATACATTGACGCCCGTCGCTATTCTTCCCGCGGGAAAAGGTTTGCCAACGACTTATTTCGCGGACGTTTCAATTTTTGCCGGATGAAATATTTTTTTTACTTTTTCTTCTTTTCTTTCCGTCACGTAGGCCACTTTCGCTTGTACACCCGAAACGACTGAAAGTGTGTATAGTGCTATACGGGTGGTGTGTGTAAGCCACTTTCATAGCTCAACGCGCGGTCTGCAGATAAGTATACCGACGAGAAATAGACGGCCATGTTGTGTGTTGGAAGATGTGTTTTGTGTGTATAGACGTATACGGGTCTATCTCCTGTACGTGTGATGAGGCCGGCGGGGTGAATCGCGGATAGGATTCGGGAAAATCGTCGAAGCATCGGAAGCGATCAAGGTAATGGGCCGGCAGTAGGATCGGATAGGATGGCAAAGTGATTCGGCTCCGTTCCAGAAACTGGGCCGGCCCATCTGATAAAACCGTGAATTGCCAGCAATAACATTCGTCATAAATCCGCCCACATATCATATATATAGATATCACATATCTACTATACTGGATAGAGAAGAAAAAGGGGCTGCTGGCAAGTTTGGTGAGATATATTCCGCTGCGCTTTAGATATGTATATACACAGTTTCTTTGTCCCAAATGTATTTCACATATTTCCACCCCGCAAGAAACTAATCCGCCGGATATTTATTTATTTTTCTTTAGAAATAAATAAAAGGTCGTTTGATCTTTGAGATAGTTTTCAATGCCCTACATTATACGCAATAGACTGGTAAGGCCGAGAAAAATCTTTCGCCCATTTTATATATTGCGCACTGGCGATGTGGCAAGACACAATAAATATATAAGACTCAATTGCCGACGCATATCGCATCATCTTATATCCCATTAAGCCCAAATGGCCATTGATTTCTCAAGCAAATTTAATTGTAATTCCATTTCGCTCCGGCGTTTTGCGGGTGGCGTGTTGACGCCAAAGTTATATTTGCACCCTGCGATGTGCCCAAACCGAAACGACTAAATAGACGACACCTTGTCCAGCGCCACTATAACCCCTCCAAGAACAACGGCAATATTCTAATCAATGTTTTGCACGGTATTATATACACAAAGCTCTTCCTGCGTCATTGGGCAGCACGCAACGAATTGTGTGTGCATGCTGCTAGTGCTGCATGTGCGGGTTTATAATCTAATTTTAATCCGACCGGGAGTCTAAATAAGTATATTATTCAACCGTGGAAAACTGGCAAACAAGGGAAAAGCGGCGCCCGCTGTGCTGGATATGTAGGCTACGTATAAAATAGTCAAAGCGGATCTACTGCTGCCTTAGGGGTAGACATCCAGCACAGCATATCGTCAATAATACTACGTACTACTACTACTACGTATGTTTGTATGGGAAAGGTTGGTGCGGGAAGACATTATATTTGTTCGCAATTTGTGTCAACACTCCATTTGTTATATTCCGCACCGGAGCCGCCCACCAGAGGGCCACCGGAATGACTCAAGCCAAGCAGCAGATGTGCGTGTAAATGCGCCACGTCAGCGTATACATGCTGGCAGCTGCGGTTCAAGTAGCTAATGAACTCGTCTCAGCGTGATGTGACGCAGTTGCAATGGCAATAATAGTTGATACCAGGTTGATACACACTACCGCTGCTGGTGTATTCAGCTCAACAGATCGATATATAGACAATGAAATCAACGAGTGCGGACACACACGCGGATCATATCGATCCAAACTCGCAGAAATGAAAGAAATTCGCACATTTGCGCGTGATCAGCAAAGAAATTCTAACGAGTCGAGTGACGGATGCGTTGGTGAATAACCCGAGCTACTTTTACTTTTGATTGTATCTATATGTACTATGCGGACTTGCTCTTGAGACATATTCAAGTTGAGAGCGCGGGACTCGTCCCAATAATTCGATCCGGTTTCCTGTTAGTTCAGAATCAGAACGAAACCGGAAGCACAGCAAAGTCGGCCCAATCGAGATTGGCCAGTTGCCATTGTCGATCTGTTCAACAAGATGCATGAGGTCGAATTAATCTGACACAGGTCTGTCCGTTCGGGTCTTCCCTTCAAGGCAATATAATTTCCCGATTGTGTATTACACGATCAATGTATTTAAATTATATTCTGCTATTTGTTATCCCGGTTCCGGCCTCCTCGTCCGGCACCGACAGGATCCTCCAACTGGATTTCCTCATATACGTCTAGTACATAGTCCCCGCACAATCGCCCAGGATAAATTCCCAAATTACATTCATATAAAGTTCGTTGTATCTAATAAACGGTTAAAATTAATTCAGTCTGTTTCTACACTTGACTTCTATATAAATGTTTTAGAATTTGAGCTAGATTTGTTATGTAATGGTAACTATAAGGAATATAAGTTGCGCCGCGCACATCTTCTGCGAACTTGACTGATTGCAAACAACTTTTGAACCCGCCCATTGTCGATCTCAGTGACCTGCAAAGGGCGCAGACGGAACGAAGATAAGGACATCACATTCAATAATCGGAAGAATGCGTGTCGTTTCTTTAATTCTTAGGTCGTCTATATTCTCCAGCACGAAAATGAACCAACATAACGCATTTTACTGCTGAATATTCGAGCCGTTGCTTCTCACATTCATTCAAACCAAATCTGTTGAAATATGCAGAACTTAACCATTTTTTAAAAATGAAATCAGTTGCTATGCACCGGCATGTCCCAGCACATCGCAATAAGTCAAGTTTCTTTTAGAAGGCGAGAAACGAGGAGGTGCCGGTGTGGCGGCAGGTCCCTCTTGATGGTCAAAAGAATTGTCGTGTTGCAATTTGCTTCAAGTGTTCAAATTTAAAATAACACAGACAAAGTTGTGAGGTAAACAACAAAACAAGCCTGATCTGCAGTCGTTCGACAAATGAGATTTTTAGTGAACCCTGACTGAGAAAAATGAAAAACGGAGAGAGTTGTTGCAGTTGCAGTCAACCGCCTATAGCTCAGGAATAAATGTACTCCGTGACTACATATAACATTCATAATCAACGCCACCAAAAATTGTCAGAAAGAATAGAGATCAATTTTGTCCTACCTTTTATGCCTGGGAAATGCAGCCAGGCATCTACAGTTGCTCCATCCATCCGATGAAGAGTTGAATGACACCAGACGGGATAATAAAGGGGGTGTCCTCGTGAATACACCCACATTCACATGGTACACGAGAGCATTTAAAGAAAGGGGAAAAAGATAGATCCGTAACTCGATTGACAATGCTATGGGATGCTTTTTATCTAAATCAAAATAGAAAATGAATTACGAAAAAATATTGACAGAAACAACAAGTCAGGAAAAGTTGAAAACGAGACAATGGGTAAACTCTAATTGTCAATAAATGGGAGAATAAAAGGTTTACATGTTATACACTGTACATTGATGCAGGTAATGCAAGAATGCAGCATTAAAATATCTAGTAGGTCACAGGTAAATTAAAGGGAAGGAAATCGTTACCCAAGAGATGGTTCTGAGATTGTTGCTGGTGACAGGTTAACACCTGCACAAGACAAACTTGCATATTGTGTGGTTATAATGGCTGTCTCTGGCCTCACATCTGCAAAAAAGAAAAAGGTTATACTAGTGCAAACAAACTGCCATGCATCGACAGGGGGCTTACATGATGAATATGCTGAGTGCTAGTCAGGAGAACTAACTTTTCACAAATTTGCAGCAGGTTTAACTATTCTATAGTTCCCACAATCATTCTATTTGTATTCTTAGTTTTATTTACCCGTTAAACCGCATGGAGTATGTCGGTTATCAAAAACAAATAAATTTATAACAATAAAAATCTTGAACTTTGTCTCTGACTTTTTCGAAATTTTACTCAACGAAGCAGACGACATTGCTCAATTTTATTCTAATAATCTAATCAGCATGCTTACGAAATACGATATCGATTGAAATTATAGAAATGATAAAAAATCAATCTCCCTCAAAATCCAAACCCACGATAAGGGAATTAATTGAGGGCATTAGTTTTATTTGAAATCTAATCCCATTTCTTTAAAAAAACCCAGGACCCTCTTGGAAGCCAAGAGGAAATGAGACATTTTATTGCTGTATATGCAAGCTTACGAGTCGTTGCTTCTTACATACATTCAACACAAATCTGTAGAAAAATGCAGAATTTAAACATTAAAAAAAAATTAAATCAGTTGCTATGCACCGGCATGTCCCAGCACATCGCCAGTCAAATTTCTTTCATAAGGCGAGAAATAGTCAAAATTACCGCCCTTTGAAATGCAAAAGCCAGATGCTCAAAAAGAGCAACTCGAGTTGAACGCGGGAGAACAGACACATCATCTCGAAAACGTTTGAAATTTCCCGCTCTTTTGATGCGTACACCAGTCTTATATAAGATTTAGCGACACGTACATCCACGTAAGCCTCAGCTGTGGATTCGTGAACAAAGTCTCTTTTCTGCTCAAGGAGTTGCCTCCTTCAGAGACTATACAGTCTACTCTAACGTGCAGTGAGTAATACGCACGGCGTGATCCGACATTCAGGCAACGTCCGGTCAAGTGAGACAATCACATACAAACTATTACCGTCCATTATATAGCAGCAGTAGTACTATAGCTATATAGCTCCTTTCTATTTTGCTGGAAACTGGGAAAACAAATGCGCCCAACGGACAGAGTATAACGACAATCGCTGGCCTGGGCTGCTGATCGTCTTTTATGTCGAATATTCAATTTGATGTCCAGTATATAAAAGGCCTGCCCCATGCTGTCCGTTTGTTATACTGATGATGTAACTTGTTTCCCCAGAAGGAAACAAACAAAATAAGGGCCTTGTCAGATGGCGGCTGCTGCTGCAATGCAGCATGTGGTTCTTATAATAAATCGTGAATGTAGTATAAGGTCTGTCGATATTCCAGCATATAAATCTGTTATAGCCTACATATACGACCGTACCCATTCAAATTGCCAAGTAAAAATGCATATTACGTTTGTATTATTTCCAACCGAAATTTCTATCCGAATGATACACGTCACATAGATTCCCTGATCGGATGAACATTTCATGTCCTTTATTGTGGTTTAACATTTTTATATATCTTCAGCATCTTCTCCCCCGTATGTATGATTTATCGATCATTATATTTCGTCTTTGTTTGTTGGTTCCCGGCAGGTGCGTCGTTTCCCTAGGAAAGGCATATAACATAGAGCGACTCCCCAATTACATAACACACGACGACATCTATCTCAAACCTGCATTTCCGCCGTATACATGGAAGAATTTTCTCCTCTTTTTGTGGTGAAGTGTACACTATGTCTATTACACATGCGGCATAGTACACCATTGTTGCACTTGGGATCCCTCTGATGTACTCCCTGCCCTCGGGCCTGTTCCATTATCGAAAGTTTCCCCCTGTTTGTTTATGTAGAGCTGGTATTATGTTTTTTTTTCTTATTACGTAATAACAGGATCAATATTTATTTATTTTTTAAAATGCCATGTTCATCATTATTTAAGGGCGATAGAATAGACTATATAAGATTTGGTCAAGAGAACCGTGAAACGTTAACAAGGCTCATAAAATTGCGGTTTTGGGAGTAAAACCCACATAATTATTTCAAAGACAAATTCAAAGTTTCCAGGACAATCAGAGCAAAAACTTTTTACCTTGTCTTTTTTTTTACTTTTCCCCCTTGTTGTCTTATATTAGACTCGGCGATCTATTAAATCCTCTAAATAATTCCTCCGTAAATAATTACTACACCAAATGAGCGGCGTTAAAAAACTTGCGCAACGGGAGTTTAAAGCAAGTACTACTCCGTGAGTACTACACCAATCATAGAATTTAACGTGTATGACACTGTTCAGATTCTTATTTCTTATATTATCGCATTCCGAGGGAAAGAAAAACATTTCCTAAAAGGATGTGTATAGTACTTCCTAAGCAATGATTATTATCCCCCTGAAACATTTTCAGTCGTATATAAAAAAAAAGAAAAGGGTCGTTTAGTTTATTCACACGTTTGGCGGCCATTCGGTTCTCAAGATAATCAAGCCCCGGCGCATTTTCTTCCGCATCTCATCCCCGCAACTTTGGTAGCGAAAACGGTAAATGACGGAGGAACGCCTCGGGCGTTGTTTGCGTCTTTTGTTACGGCAGGTCTACTTTCAGCTGTCTTCCGTGAAACAAAAAATAATAAAAAGTTTGGCCACCGCCGCCGCTGGCCCGCCCGCAGCATAATTTGAATTATGGATTCGTCGTCTCTCGGCCAGCATGTTCCGTTCTGTTTTCTCTCTCTTTAAAAGAAATAACAGAACTTGTCGTTTTTTCGATTGAATAAACACAAATTATAAGGCTGGATGTTTGTGTGTATGTATTTGACTTTTCTTTTAAAAATAAAACCGTTTACAAAAGAATAACAAAATGGTCAGTTATCACCGAATTTATATAAAATTGGAAAGCAAATTATAAAATTAATTTAAGCCATGTGATATAAAGGGGCCGGGCGGAATGTAGTCAAATTATTTTAGACGAACGCGTTGAGATGCGGATACCTTTCGTGGAAATTGATCAAGACCCGGATGGTTGCCAACAGTTTCTTGCTGGCCGGCGCCTCGTTAGTCTTGCCGGCCGGACTTTGCTGACGGAAGAGCATCGTCGAATCGTTGCAATCGCCGGGATCCGCCAGCGATTGACACGGAAGTCTGGACAGTTGCAGGGCTTCCAGATAAGAATCCTGCTCGAAGATGGGCGTCTCGTACAGGGAAACTGCCGGCACCCTCGAGTAAATGCTGTTCATGTCCGGCACGATGGACGTCGTTACTAGAAAAGAATGTCGAGGGTCGGCTCCTCTTGTCTTCTTCACTTCCGGTGGCCCTTGACGTCGCAGCTTTTTTCGATCCTCTTCTTTGTCGTGAAACAATTGACCGGAGGATTCAATCCCCGACGTATCGGCCAGCAGACGATTGCCGTTGATTTTGTAAAGATCTCGCAGAGCGGCTGACAGGATCGAATGCTGGGACGAATATTCTCTCGGCGGGACTCCCTGCTGCTCACTCAGATTGACGTATCTCGTCTGCTCTCGTCTCTGGTTGGTCGGTGATGATGACAACATTGTCCTGGTTAATTTGGAGGCGATGCCTTTAAACGGTCGCCTGAGACTCCATCGATCTCTGCGTTGCTGGGCGCCGGCTGTAGGCTGA
Source organism: Daphnia pulex (assembly GCF_021134715.1). NCBI lineage: Eukaryota > Metazoa > Arthropoda > Branchiopoda > Diplostraca > Daphniidae > Daphnia > Daphnia pulex. Next base: position 6,427,810 of record NC_060017.1, read on the forward strand.
ACAACTTTTTTATTTCCCAAACGAGCAAAAGTTATGAATGAATACCGCGCTAATGAATCGAATTTATATATTTGAAAAAAAAAAACTGACCTTGGATGATGAAGATGAAGAAGAAACCAAGACAACTACTCGACGTCATCAACTTCATCTTGAAAAATGAACGAGAGGTACCATCAAGAGTTGTTGCCTCGCTCCCAAATGGCCCTCAACTGATTACTTAAACCGTGGAACTTGGGAGCCAAACAGGCAGAAGGCCAGCCCAAAAAAAAAGTCTTTTGGGCTGCTGCTGCTGGAAGAAAAGTGTAGTGTTGGTGGTGGGGGCCAGTGTGACGTAAGTCTGTTTAGTTCGGATACTAACCCAGTTTTGTACATAGAAAGAACATTTTCTCGCCCGGCGATTTCGTCACGATACAACAGCATATGTGCGTCTGTACTATAAACATAACTGTACAAATGTACACGCACATCACACACAGAGAGACTGGACAACACGATGCGTAATATAGCGCTCGCTGATTACCGTGCACAAAAGGACGAAAAAACACTTAATCAAACTATGAAAAGTCTGAAAACATTTGTTGACGCAAATGTGCGCAACAGCAGGACTTGGCGAATGTGATGATATTCCTGACTGCGAGAGTAGCTGCTGCTGCTGCATCTTTTACCGTTGCTTTTATTCTATAACCCGAGCTGAAGCTGCAGTTGGCCGTCTGTCTTAAATTGCCTGTACAGTTGTTGGGCCTCGACTGCGTGTGTGTCGATCAAAAATTTGTCTATTGATTTGTGCAGTTGTTGGGTCCGCGCAGCCTCTTTGACTCGTATCATTTATTAGTACAGGATTGGATGCAATTTGGATTTAAACTAAACTGGCCATAACCGACATATAACATGGGCGACTTCACCGCCGGATTTCTTTTTAAGCTATTTCATCGACATTGGTGTTTCTTTTTTTTTCTGGGAATGCACTGCTGGGGTATTTGAATGGCTGGGCCAAAAGATCGACTATAATAGCTGGGAGAGGCGATAAAGTTGTCCGACAGTCGCCGAAATGGGAAAGTAATGGACAGCAGTTGAGAGAGATCTTGGATAAAACAAGGAGAGAGAGATGAGATTGCGTTTTAAAAGGAATATTATAGACACTGACCAATCTGATGACGGTCGATCGATAATATAGGAAAGTATCAGCCAGCAGGGAACGAAGACCAGGGGGGTCGAGGGTCGAGGTCCGCCAGTTGAAAAACTGGGCGAACCCAGGAAACTCCAGGAGTTGATATGGCCGATGTCCAAACTGGAAATCAATTAATTTTGTCGTTCAATTATTCAAACGAGTAAAATACTAGACAGAAGATGACCAGTGAACCAAGGAAACAATATAATTGATTTCCCCCCAACTTGATATAATCATATCAGCTGTTATTTACTACAAGCACTTTTAAATAGATATAGTTATGCACCAGTTCTTTCCATATAACTTGCTGTAAAAGTGCGGCTCTGTTAGTGTTGCGTAACTTTTGGTGAAGAAATAAAATCAAAAAAATCCCCGCGTTGAAAACTGTCAGTCGACAACACGTTATATGGCAGCAGCAACAGCAGCTTCCCATATGATCACTTGGCAACAGCCAAAAGACATTGCGGGCAGTCGTCTCCAACTTTTTGACATTTTTAACGTCTACACATAAAAGTTAAACCCTGCTTGGTGTGTAGATATAAATAAATTGGTAAAAAGCGCGCACCGTGCGCTACTGTGTACACCGGGTCGTTGCCAAGGGCAACCCCCAGCGCATAGATGTGTGTGTGTAGCGCGATGGATCTTTTTATCGCCATCAAATCTAAATATGTATGGAAGAAATATACCGAATTTTGTGAACCGGAAAGGGAAAAAAGAGCCGACGAGCCGTGAATTCACTTGTCAATGTGACACTCCCATAAATCCTCAACATTATACAAGGATCACTGATTTCATGTATTGTCTGGGGAAACTTGAATGTATAAGGTGTGGTTTAAATACAAATGATTATTTTTAAAGATAAGTTTTATGATTGACGGACTGTTTACTCAAAGAAACTATAGTTGAAATAACGGTCGCCATGTATACTTTTTCTATATATGTTTCCACACGGCATTTGAAACTGGAAATGAGATCGAGAGAGATAAACTTATTGATTAAATCTGATGTTTTTATAACCTATCAAAAGTTGCCGGTCACATCCTACGCAGGCCATTCGAACGATATGTTTCATTTTATATTGCTCTTATGTATTGACGTAAAGTTCAAGCACATATGAATTTATAAAGAAGGACCCCTATTGCGTATGCCTTATTCGTTTGACGTACATGTTATTATACTCGCCCACTTATTTGTCAACATTTGACTTTCAGATTCTTTTAAAAACTACCTATCTCATATTACGTAACTATATACGTCCTATACACGAGTGTTATATAAAGATAAAAAAGAATTTTTGTTGTTCAGGATACCGTTGGTCTTGCAGCATATAGTACCATCACTCGAAAAGTTCCATATTTAATTTGGTCTTTGAGATGACAGGTAGTAATCTCCTTTTTTTTCTCTATTGGGATTGGACTAACTTGACTTGGCAGAGCACACAGGTGCACGTTGACGGGCAACGTGACTAACAACGTGATAAACATTAGATAGGCTAGTTAGTTAGTGTCTATATAAAGAAGGGAATCACTTTCTTATTTAGCCTGTTGTTACTTTTGAATTTCCAGTAGCTGACCGAAATTGTTCCGACTAAAAACAAAAAATGAATTACGAGCAATTCGGTTTTTTAGTTTTCATCTGTTCCGCTTTCATCGCCAGTGTTAGCGCTTTGAACGGTAAATTTTTTATTATTAATAATATCATCAAGTTGGTAAATTTTTATAAGTTTCTATATTATTTTGATAGCTTGTGGTGGCAAGGTATTTGTCGAGGATGCGGTCGTCATAGACGCCCCAACCGATGCGGATTGCGTCTGGCAAATTGAGACTGAAACGGACCGAATTTTGGCAATCAGCGCAGTCCGGGACGAAAATCTCCAACAACTTTTGACCGTAAGAATATTTTTTTTCTTCGTCTACTTACATTTTTCGTTGATGTATAACCGGAAGGAATTGACTGCCAGATTCGTGACGGACTAGTTGAAGGATCTCCGATTCTCCTTGCCAAGGATCAACAGGAAATTGTCTACACAACTCAATCAACAGCCGAGATCCGATTGCAAAAGATGCCAAAAACATCCGCTTCTAATTTTCAATTGAAAATCCAAAAGGTGATTTGAATTTGATACTCATCGCCCATCACTCATCAGATAAATAAATAAAATTTGGTGTATTATTTCAAGGCGGTCGTTTGCCCGACTGATTTGGGATTGGAGAGCAACTGCACCCGACTGATTGACGATGTTTCCTGCCACTGCGCTTCATTCACCAAGGTAGAAAATTCGATTTATTATTATTTGGCCAAGTTAAATTCAAATCTCCATGGCGCGGATTATTTTCCAGAGGAATCAAACCGACCAGGTAGCTTTCTGCGACGATAACGGCATGTTGTTGGTGTCGATCGAAACTCCGGAAGAAGATCAGGCCATTTCAGACACCTGGGGATTAGGTAACGGGTATAACCCACAGTAACAGCACCAGCAGTCCAGCACGTATCCATGCCAATAATGTAATAACATTTGGAAAATTGAATTTCTCTATACATAAAACAGGCAGCGATTTCTGGACGAGTTGCGTCAAGAATTTCGGTCGGTGGGTCTGGGATGCGACCGGTAAGAATCTGTACCCGGGCTACGTCAATTGGTATCCGATCGCTGAGCCGTTTTGCAACGACCAGTGGGACGCCAACTACACCTGTATGTTGATCGGCTACAACGGCCTCCACTGGGCCAGCTACCATTGCGACGGCGTTTGGGGTGCCGTCTGTGAGCTCCATCCGTAAGAAATTTGGTTATACAATTTGATGATGTACCGATAATGTAACGCAATAATAAACGAAACAAAAAAATCCAAAGGTCGATTGTTTTGGGAATAGAATATTATCTGGCCGGTCCAGAAGTCTAGAAATTCTTTTAAAACTTTGACCCAGCTATCTACCTACAGAGCATTGGGAACATAAAAAAGTTATATAGCTGTATTGATTCAGGTCACAGTGCTGTGTGCCCACAATCAGGCTCCATTTATATAATCCCGCAATCAGCCCATGGATAAAAAATTGACTTTCATCACTTTTAATCGAATTTTCACGTTATTAAAGCGCCTGTATATCGACCGAAGTTATTACATATATACCTTAGACGATATATAACGTATAGATAAGCCGCTGTATCAAACCGTTTAATAACATTTCATATGCGATCCGATTGTTTTCTGTTGCGCAAGAATTTTCCCAGCGTCGATTCATAGATGCGCATTATACCTCGACACATTTAATTGGAATGAAATAAGACGATACTTGTTGATTTTTTAATTTTTTTCATATATAATTTATCGTCGTCATCATAGATTTTCGCCATCAGCAGTTTCACAGAGACAATAATATAGACCAACAGTAATAACCAACAGAAGCATTTACACATGTTATTCCGCCATTCATTCAACGCATCCAGCACAGCACACACCAAATACATTTAAATTCATTTCTTCCCCATTTACGACAGAACTATAAATGACCATATCAAATGCTCAACTTTCGTTTTATTTTTAACTTTTTAGGATTTTTTTTTCTTTCTTATTTCTGAATCAAAACCGATCAAAACTAGAAATTCGTGTGAACGTGGGATTGACGTCATGGAAAATAAACAGACGACATGACAGCGCAGTTCAATGTCTTACCATAATTGTAGTTCCACTCAACAAATTGTAATTGACTCTGTTTTTATGGGAGAGAGAAGAGGGAGACAAAGTTGCGCTATTATTCATATCCGGATCGATTGACGTGTGTGGGTTGGGCGGACATGTTTTATCCGCAGTTGATGTCTAAGTATAGACTATTAGAACCTTATAGTGCAGACTTGAAATGATATAAAGACGAACACAAACGTAAAATGATCTGCCCAGCGCTCGACGGTATATTTCGGTTTGGTCGTTTCAATTGAAGATGATGAGGGTTGATTATTTCGCTTCGATATTAAACATGTGAAGAGAGCCAGCACTGAATGGGGCCATCATAAATGTAACCTCTGATTTAATTGACTAATTTGCGGTAAAGAAAAAGAGAAATAATTCGCAACAAATTGCTTTTCTCTTTTGATCTCCGCTCATTCATCTCTAATAATCCGCAGGCTATTCTTGTTTGTGTTCTCTCGTCCATTTTTCGCCAATTCATACCGGATATAGTCTTTTTTTTCTATTTCCGCTCTTTTTCTGCCCAGGTGATTTCCGCAGGATGGATAAAAGCCAGTTCTTATCCGCCGCGTCCGTTTATAAAAATCTAAAAAAGAACCGACGCCACTTATATACGCGGGGGGCTATTACTGGACATCCGATCTCATATCCCGCTTACATGTTCGGAGAAAATGGACAGACGATGGCTGCAGCAAGCACACTATACATCGTTGATTGTAGAGAGTGACAGATTGGGAACAATCAATATCAGATATACAAGCCAAAATGGTGGTGGTGGTACATATCAGGGCTCGTTTAGGTGTCTGTTGTGAGCGCTGGGCGTATAGCAAAGGAAAGAATGGACAGTGATGATGTAACAAAAGAACCCCTCACACATCAAAACCATCCCGACTGCTGCTGCTGGTGGCTAGACTATAGACAGAAACACGATGCAAATATAATATTTACAGAAACATGACAGCATGATGGAATAAGACGCCCAATCAAGCTGCTTAAATGTATTATGGTACATGCACTAGTATAGATTCAATTTCGAAATAGACTCTTGTTTATCGACGGCACGGTTTTACAAGTCAAGATTCAGAACGCGTGAAATACGTACATCGCCTATAAATCAACTTGTCAATTTTTATATCGAAACAAACCCAGACCGAAAAATTTGAATTTTACTTGAGCCACATTGTGTCTAGAGAGAATAAGATATATATATATATAGAACGCGTGTATGTGTTTCATCTTGTCTTGCGTGTGTGTGTCAATTCAATTTTTTCCACCCAACCCAACCCTATTCTGTCTGGCTCTTGTTTGTTTTTCATCGGCTCCGGTTAGTTTTCCAATTCCACCTTCCAATTCCTCCTTTTTGTTATTTCACGATTGATTTTTTTTCCCTCGATTGAAATTGTTTTTTCTAGCGTTGGTGGGTGTGTCTCTCTCTATCCCAGCAGCAGACAATAAGAGTCTATGGCGTTTCTTGTGTGTCGTCAAATGGGAAAAAGCAAAAGAATCGACTAATCAAATCAGGGCCGGACGAATATAGAACCAATCAGTCACGGCTTTTTTTTTCCCAATCTATATAATATCCATTTCTCTTTCTGCCTGTCGACATATCTCTATTTATATTTAATATATAGGGGGGGACGCCAGATCACTATAGGAATTAAAAGTTGTACGGAATTATTTTTTGTGCGCTCAGCTGATGAAGGGAACAGACAATTGCCAATCGGCTGGGGATTTGAGCCTTCCTCGCCGTTGCGTAATCATCTACACACTGGCATCATTAGCGGCTATAACACTCACACACACGCGCGTACAGAGAAGAGCATCAATCATATGGCATAGGCTACAGTGTGTGTGTGTATAGTACAGCACATGGATTTTTGCATTTCAAGAGTTTATTGGTAGGTTGTTGTTGTTGTTGTTGTTGTTGTTGCGGAGGCAGCACTTTTGATGAGATGACGCCAAAATGACCCAGAAAACCGGACGGTTTTTTTTTCTTTTCTTATTGACGATGTGATGACTACACTCACACACACACACACAAACACACACACAGCAGATGATGCGGATGAGAATGTTGTTGATGCGACTTCCGGTATATTTGACCAAACGGCCATTTTGAAATATGAACGACCAGACCAGCAGGCCTTTTTTTTGTTTTTTTTTGTGTTTCAAATATTATATTCAAATGACTGAATCATATATAATTTAATTGAAAAATTTTAAAAAAAAGACCATAGGATCATGTATATATATAAAACATCGACTATGACGAGGGGCCACCGGCGCCCGCTAAATGTTGTTGGTGGGCCTTTTCGTAGCCTTCGACCAGGGTCTCGATCACCAAATTGATGGACACTTTGTAAATGTTTTCAATGTTGTCCGTGTAGCGGTCGCCCAGCGTCATCTTGACGGCCTCCAGGAAAGGATTGCGGATTTTCTTCAATATTTAAATAAATGAAATCAAATAAAATCAAAAAATTGGCCGGACAGAATCGAATAAGAAAATTTGGTTTTATATAGACATACCCAAAAGTATTCCTTTTGGAATCCGGGTATTTTGTAGTGGGACTGGCCGACCTGGTGGAGGTAGAGGATGAACGCGTCGACGTTGTCCAGCGAGCGGATGCTCTCGTCCAGGGTGGTCATGACGGAGACGGCGTGCTCGGCCAGCTCCTCGCTGCTGGCCTGCTCGTCTCTCGTCGTCAACTTGTGGAACTTTGTGAACAAATTCAGCAGCTCCTTGTGCTCCTCGAACAACCTGTCACAAACAGCAGCAGCAACAAATCGAATCATCAGCTCATTTCAAATTCCGGCCATTCCCAATAACTTTTGTCTTTTCTGCCTATGCAAATCATCACAAGTGCCGTCGGAGTAGAGAAACAATTCCCGGAAGATTCCCAATCAGCCCCCGACGGCCTATACAACACCAGACAAATCCAGTTTTCTTATATTCCATCTGACGTTATTTATACGTGTGTAGTAGAAGCGACTGCAGTAACAGAGCTAGGCCAAGATGATATAGGGGCCCAAAAAAGAGCCGATTCCAATTTGCAGATTGGGTACTATATAGATATGGGCCAAGGCGCTCTATACACACTTTGTGCGTGTATTATACATACAATGTCGGCGGCGCACCGAATTTCCATTTCTTTCATCGCCGTAGGGCGACTATACATAGATAGTATATTTTTTTAAATAGACCTTCTGTGCCAGCCAACTTTTTTTCTTTCTTTTTCCTTTGAAATATTATATGCGACGGATATGCAAAGTTTCTATATCAATCGATTCGCCGGGATGCCCATAGAGGCATAGATATACTACATATACAGCTCGACGATTGATTTTTATATAAATGGCTTCAGAGTTCAGACCCTTCAGTATATATTCAGTTGCCGCGCGCTTATATGAAAATGTTGGATGATATGAGCGCTGGATAAATATATATAAATATAGTCATCAACTAGAAAGCGGAAGTGAGACTGTCTACAAGGTAAATACACGTTCCGATCGTCATTTTTCAAAGGTCAACATAACAACGAAAGGAAAAAAAAGTCAATAAACCTAAGTTAAATGTAACAAGATCCATTATCTTTTATCGACTTATTTTCCTATACACACCACAACAAACGCCAATGTATTAGACCTATACAATACCTTCCAGATAACTTCATCCACATCACAAACTACGAAATGAGCTGGGAAACGTGTGGGGGGAGGACTCTATATGAGTGACGGAAAATCAAACGCAATTAAATAGGTCAAAGGAAAGAGAGTCAATCCATTAGTTCGGATGATTATCTATCGGATTCTTTTATATTCGGCCAAGATGAAAGGGGCGCAGTGTTTTCCTTTGCCCGTGCGGAACCTTTTGCTGCGTCTATAGTATATCTCGGCTGGCATTGATGTATCGAACGTCTATATCTAATATAATAATATGACGGAGCGCGCAACACAGCAGCAGCAGCCATGTCCTGTGGCTTCTCTCGTCTCTATAAAAAGAAGAAATCATCAAGCTGAGCGATGAGAGCAATTTCGTCAATGGCTTTCACACGTCTCGACACGTCACATCCTTCTTCTTCTTAGAGATTCTGGCAAGTTCAATTAGATCTTCTACAGCAGTGCCTGTTAGATTTTTCCCCAGCATTTTGCCATGTATTATAAATCCCTCTTATTTCATGATATTTCAGAGTGCCGCTAGCAATGCCGAATTCTCCTTATTTCTCCATCAATATAAAGCTGCATCACGTCGAAATTTGTAGTTGGATATGTTACACACACCCCGCAGGTCTCATACAATTTGATTGGAAATCGATGGACTGTAATTCCGGGCGCCCAACTCTTATTCCGCAACAACTTTTTTCGATTTGATATCCGCGCGCCCTTGTTGTCCAATCCAATTCCCTTGTATCTATTGTCATCATGTCGAACGTATAGGATATAATGATATACTGTATACAGCAAGAGCTAGAGAAATACAATCTCTTATATATAGTATAAGACGTCTTCTCCTATTGATATGTGTGGGCCTATATCATCTGCCAGAGTCATCGACTGTTGATGGGCTTTTTTTGATCTTCTCGTGCTGTGCTGCTGCGCCTTTTCTTCATCTCTCCGACCGTTTTTTGGTTCGTTCAAAAAGCTCGGGAGAAGAAGAAGAAGCCAAAGTCACCAGGGTGAAAAGGCGGAAGGAAGTCAAGTTATATTGTCTATAAGACTTTCGCCCAGCAACTATCGACTCTCTCTATGCTGTGTGATGTGTCGGTGAACTGTGTGACGACTCGGCTCATATTAAATCTATTACATATCACTTTCAACCCCCCTATATGTATCTTATATATAAGGCAGCACCAGATTCTTATATAGATTCGATAGATGCTGTCAAATGGCTTTCTGGCATGATGCCGGAAATGGGGCCGATGAGCATGTTCCGGTTCTTATATAGGTACCCTAGCAGATTTTTTTTGCCTTTTATTTCCGAATTCCGTTTCTGCTTAGATATATATACGGCTGTTCCTGCGGGAGTGCTGGCCCTGGTGGCCTTTGTGTGTGCCACACGGTGGCGCTTCCATTGTCAGGAGAGGTCGGATCGTTGATCGTCGCCCAGCACAGCAACGAAGAAGAACCAGCAAAGTCATTCGGGGCTGCCATATAGACGCATACACAAGACACCATCTATATATCAAAGCAGTGCCGTGTATCGCTTAGATTACGCAAGTCCCTGATGAACCCGACCTCTATATACATATCAGTGTATAATGTTACGATAAAAATTTCCCTTTTGTATACATTTAAATGTTTCCCTATATAAATAAAAAGTCTATAGGGGGAGGTACGTAGAAGAGCATCTCTCTATGTAGGGTAAGACTTTTATATATAACTCTAACAGCTATCGTATATAGAGCCACTCCCGAATTTATATTATATAAAAGACTGAATCTTTCTATATGGATAAAAAGACCACGCCCTTTCGGATCGAGAGAGATATATAGAGGCCCCCAGCAGGCTATATACTAGTATAGATCTTATGGGCTTGATATAATACACTCTAGATTTTTACTCCCATTGGTACATCACACAGAGGATGCTGGCGGAGAGTCTATATAGAAACTGGGGAAGAGGATCCTCTATAGCTCTCGTTTTTGGGGTGGATTCTCGATTGGAAATCAATATCGCCAACGAGAGGATGGAAGAGAAAAAAAGCTGCAAAAGGACCAGAGACACGAACCGCACACACAATTGCGGCCACAGCGCATAAGCGACTCTCTCTATATGCTCTCCTTGTTGAAAGGCTTCTTCTTCTTCTTTGCCATTATATATATTGCCCTAAGTATTCTCCTCTATGTAGGTCATCTGTTCCTTATTTGCTCAACCTCTATGTACCGATCATTCACCAGTTATAATCCTATCCACGAAATATACTTTTTTTTAACTTTTAAAGCTTATAACGTTCATTTTATTTCACCAGCGACGCTAATATTAGTCTGATGGTAAACCTAAACTAAATAACATGTTATATTTCTTATTTATGTTTGATGTAATTGGGTTAGTTTATTAAAGATATAAGGTAAACTATATTTATCCTTAGACTCTTCCGCTATATCCTATTACATTGAGATTGTAATAACCCTTTCTTTAATACATTAACCGACATAATTAGGCTAATAACAAGAGATGAAAAAATTTAAATATTCTACCTCAACTTCCATGTATGGGTTCAAATCCTCTACACATGAAAGTAGCTATTCTAGCTCTCTCTTTCTATGGATAATATAAAGAGCGCCGTATAAAAACGTGAATATCTATATATACGCGCTCTTAGCTTTAATCAGATACATGCAGAATACACAGGAAAAAAGACATGCAGCAGCGTCAGCATCACTCGAATTTTCGTTCCGCTTGTTTCTTTCTTCGTTCCATTTCTTTTATTCTTATATATTCCATTGGGTTATATTAGATTTATTCCAAAAGGCCCTTTTTTTGTCTGTTGTATAGTATATATATCGCCTATAGATCTTTTTGACGTGAAAAATCTCTAGATGTACTATACAAGTTGAAAGATGTAATACGATATATATGGAGAAGATGCGCAGCCTTCGGCACTCTGCGGAACTATATTCGCAATGCGGACGAATCTTTTCCCGGAAATAAAACAAAAATTGTTTTCCATCGTTTTATTCTGAATTGATTCCGTCCTTGCTGGCGCGTTCACAGCACATGCATTTTGGCGTGACTATATCTATTCCTATAGCTGGGCTTTTCGCCCAGTGGGGGGGTTCCATCTCTATGTACAGCCCGTGAGATAATCACTGGGTTCACGTGACACGGAATAAATGAATATATATATAGGCCAAGCAGAGCAGTATAGACGATATACAGACGGATCTTATGTATAGATGAGGACTAGACAAGATATTCGTGAAAGAAATTAATGATTGGACCGACGACTACGACGAAGAAGGAACGGAAGTTATACAGCAGTGAACGAATCTGGGATTGCAACACACGCCACCTTTGATTCCTCTAGGGAAATGCGATAACCGAATGGTCGTCACGCACGCGTCGTAATAACTAATTGAATTTTCAACCGAATAAACCTCTTGCTCCGGAATATGGAATATAAGAAAAATGATTTAATCCGCTTCTACTATATAGAAATTAACTTTGAAGTTCTTATTGTTTCATTTCTATTTATCTCTAAATCATTTGAAATAAATGTTGTATGTCCTATAGCGTACAGCAGAATGATGCAATCGGAGGATCGACCACAGGAAATAGGCCGCAGAGTTCCTTCCGCTCAATAACGGATATTAACAAACGGCAAGTCTTGATAATAAAGGTTATTGCAACCAGCATCACCGATATAATACCAAAGTATATATTGGATTCTGAGGCTTTAGACTATAGAGCGCGCAAGGGATCTTTCTGTTTATAGACGTGGGGGGATTACAGAGGTCAGCAGCCGCTTATCAAAGCGTCTATCTCGATATAATAGGCTTATATAGTCTAAATCAAATTATCTGTAAATAGAAGAGTCAAGTGATGCGAAGACCAAAGACTGTTGTTATTACTTTAATACGTTTTATCCGCGTCCATCATCTATACAGGCATCTAAAATTACACGAATTATAATGAAATAGACGTCATTTATCGTTTATACGGTTATATAGATTTTGACGTAAGTAATAATAGCACTTGCGTGAGTTGTAACACAAATACAAACGCAAACAATTTTATATAGGATGTATAATTAATTATATATAGCCGCAGCGATTCTGATCAAGCTGACTTGGATAGGAAGTAATATATATATGTATGCCAAACAAGGAACGTCATTAGTAAATGTGTCACGTACATAGATATATAGTCTGCTGCGCCCAACCCCAGCAAAACACGGAGGAGGGCGTGCGGGAAAACCACACGCTCTAATTGGAAATCCGCATCCAGCAGTGTTGCTGGAAATATCTCTGGGCCTATACACAACAGGATGGCTCAGTCTATCCAATCAAGGATCGACTGATGAGATATGCTCTTCAAAAATCAAACTAAATATGTAGTACAGTAGTAAAACTAGGAGTATAGACAAGTAAACAAACGCCGTTTTTATAGTCCCGCGTTAATGCAGACATTTCTCACATGCATAATAGTTATATCTTCGTAGTTATACAAGACACACATATAGTACAGTCCTCGATCTCCTGTATAAATCTTATAAGGAGACAGTGATGACATAACAGAGCTCACCTCTTATATGCAGCATAGATTCCCTCGCTAATTAGAATCCTCCTGCATATGCAGAATTGGACTCGTATATTTTACCCTAATTCGGTCCGACTATAACCCTATAGCTGCTATGTATAAACTTTACGTCACCACAACTTTATATAATAGTCAGACAAGGATGATTGCTGTCATTTCAACGTCATCATTTAGTCACGCTCAGCTTTCCTGTTCTGAATTGATCTGTTATTTAAGAGGCCATCGGGGCGGTGTTTGTCAATTGATGGATTCATCTGCTGATGCCTTGTGCTTTATTATATAGATTATTGGTGGAATATTATATATCAAAGGTCAATCTCACTGCATGTCTCTATAATAAATGTTAAACAAAAATGGAAGAAAGAAAATAGACGCGGACAGATAACAAAAAAAGAAGCGGAGGCGGACGGAGATGAAGTGACTGATTGGAAATAACGAATCAATCTATTTGCTGCTGCCACTCGTGTGCATCAGCTGATGCTGTCACAAACTCCCGCGTCGCCCCCCCTCCTATTTTCACACTTTCCTATATATAGAGCAGCAGCACAGCAGCAGTCGTTCTTATTATATTTTATAATCAATTTCCTGATTTGAGATGTGTCCCTCTCTCCGTCCAAACGTCCGTCTCTATATAGCTCGCGTGTCGTCTATTACACATCTATCTAGAGCTTATAGACGACGACTCCCACACACAGCATATATCCCTGGCGATGACTGCTGTGCTGTTTGACTCGCTTGTTTGACGCAACAACAAAAGCCCTGCGGAAGCACGAAAGAAGAAGAACAAAGCCATCAACCGCCATACATAGAGAGAGTAGAGTATGTATGTATATATACGAGTCTATGGGCTACTTGCTCCCGCACTGTGTGCGTTATATAGATGTTATGTACACACACAACACAGTAGAGAGAATAGAGTGTGAAGCAGTGACAACAGATCAATACTACTGCTCTGTGTGTGTGCTGTTGGCCTCTGTATAAATATGACGCCACAGAGACCCTGCTGTGATATACACCTCGAAATCTGAGTCTTATTTAGTTGGAAATGGGGAGCTGTTGTATTCATTAGGAGACTGAATCATATGGCCATGTAATTATTAATAGACTATACAAAGGGAAGTGTTATTGGAATAGCAGCAAAGTTGAATATTCCTAAATGGCTGATGCTTGAGCATCAGCACTCTTCCGTTTGTTGTTGTTTATGCGACGAAAATCGACTCGCAGGCTATTAATAGCTTCTTGTGTATCTTTTATGTATAGACAAAGTTGATGATAGATCCTATCCGCAAATTCTTAAGGATTACAAAAAAGACAAAAGGGAGAAAACGAGTTTAACTAGAAATTGTTATCTGTCCTTTATATGTGATTCTTTTTCAACTTTGAAGAAAGAAATATATATAACCATTCGCCTTTTATATTCATTCAACTGAACCAGCACGAGTCATGTTGGTCTTTCTTTTATCTATGTCCGAGTGAACGGCCAACTTGCCAATATCTCCAGCACTAGACTATTTGATGATAGCGTGAGACAGCAGCACAAAGAGTGAAATCAGACGCGACTATACAAAGGTGCTGCTATAATAGTCGAACTGGTGCGGATGGCGAACATCAAGCGCTGATGATATGAAATTGCTGTGACGCTCTGCGACATAAGACACGAATATAACAGCCAGCGCAAAAACCAAATAAATACATAAAGTCCTATCAAATAATATCATCACCCTCAAAGCTCTCGACTTGCGTTTTTCTTTTGGCTTTGAAAACAAGAGAGATGGCAGCATCAGCGGATAAAAGAACATCGAATAGCTCAACAAAAAACTGCTGCTGCGCATACACACAGACGAAAAATTCCTACTTTATTATATAAGCTTTGAACAAGTTGAACAAATCAAAGAAAATGAAAAGACAATAATCAAAATCTTTTTGTATTAAAAAAGATACGACATCGTGAAAAAAGAGCAGAATATAAAAAGCCAATCGATAATATCTATATACATCTACTATACGGTGCGCACATTTCTCTATATCCTCCTCCGCTGGATGCTGCTATATGCGCCAGGAATAAGAACAAAGACACGGTGGGCTCTATGCTGCGCCCATCAAGTCTATTTCTACAAGTTTTCGGGACATGTATATATCTTTCACGGGCCTGCGTCTTTATACATTTCCCTTTTTTCTCTCTCTAGTACTATATAGCACGCGGATAGACAGCTCACATAACTTGCCCAGCTTTATATTAGGTCTGCTGCGGATACATATAGTGCATTTTGCGAATAGATTCCTCTTTCTCTCTTCTATTTATGTCTAAATGGATTGGACTTTTGCTGCCGCCGCTCTCTTGTGTTGTACATGTCCGCTGTGACGACCAGAATTTTCTAGTGGAACTCTGCACATCCTCAGCGAACTCATTGCCAGATATAATAAATCGATGGGCCTTCAGACGACGACGTATACTATATAGGAGATGAAGGGACAACTTTCATTCGCTTTCATTTTCTTGTTCCTATAAACTCGAGTGAAATTGAACGCATACAAATCTATATATAATCTATAAGCCAAAGTGAAAACATCAACACTGTGGATGATGATGGAAAGTATATAGGAAATCTACTTATATGCTATACCTGGCATGCTTTTTTTAAAATGAATAATAAATAAGTCGCTGACAGGATATATAATAAAGATGTAGACAAGCCTCGTCTGTTTCTTTTTCCTCCCATCGATTTTTATAAATAGGATTTTTACCCTTTCTATTTAAAAAAGAGAATTTAAATTCTTATTATTTTCTTGATGGGCACTGTCTAGAGCGTACACACACACTACATGTCCGTTACGTTAGGTTATGGATCGGACGAGACTCGGCTCTAAACGCTGGCAGGGTAGGCCCTATACAATACACAGAATATAAGAAAGACAGTCTCACGGTCTCTCGTCTATCCATCCTGTTAATGTTCGTGTTATTCCTAGAAAGGTGTGTGTGTCGCTCTTGATCACGCATCACGTATTCATCATCAAATATTCCATCACTTGGCAACAACGAAAATAAACAAACAAAATTGTCAGAGCATCGGGTGAGGAGGGGGGGACGAGTTGCCAAGGGCAATACTATCACACACAAAACTTGAACGTTTTTTTCTTATATTCTGATTCGGAGAAAAAATCCTGTACGGGTCGTCGCCGTCTATTATTCAGTCCGATTCAGTCAGCACACTGTAGATATAGGTTCTAAAGCGCTTGTGCATACATATAATACGCACAAGGGCGATGATATGGCACGCAAATATATCTAAAAGCCATGTCTCTCTCTTCTATATATGTATATCGTGAGCTGGCGTTATCAATACATCCCAAATAGCAGTAAGAGCATCGGCAACTAAACAATATGATAAAAGTAAATACAGATCAAATGATGATATATATATATGGCGCCGAGTATTACATGTATCGATCGATCGATCGATATATCGAAGGGCATCAATGTGAGGAATCGAAGAGATCCCGCCCACGGCAAATATATATACACACGACACAGACAAAGAGAAACGAATATCTCTCCGACTAGTACTATAGTATATGTCCTGTGCTGCTGGACGAGTCGCTATTATATATAGTATATATAAGGCCGCCTCCTTTTGGCTTTTATACAAGTCGTATCTATAGTTCGTTTGACTGTATATTTATATAACATCTATAGCCAGTCCAGTCCAGTCCAGTCTATAGCCAGAGAGAAATGAAGAGTCTTCATCATGTAAAATTGAGTGGACATCAGGTGCTGCTGATGCTGCTCGGGCCACTGCGCAGCAGATCCTGATTGATGCTGGAGAGGGGAGATCTTTGTATAGAGTCACGCATCAGCACCCTGATCGATTATTAAATAAATACGCACGGCAGAAGAGCATCAGCAGTGAGAGCCATCCATAGCAGGAGCTCCAGACTCTGTACATTTATGTGTTACACGGTTCGATGATGCGGATAATAATAACGCCGACGCAACACCATTTTGTTTTCTCCGGTCCAAATGTTTTCAAGAATAACCGGAATTAAGTATATATCGGTTATATTGTGCTGTGTGTTCACTATATATATAAAAGGTATATTTATGGGTGGATTGCGCAACCGTGTGTGGCTTTGTATTACTCCTATATTGTCCGTTACCTCACACCGATAACACGAGCTTACTTAACTGGAAAAATAATAATAAATCGTTCAATATTGCGTCATATTTATATGTACTGGACCCTATATGGGTAATTTGATATCTGTCAAAGTATAAGGCTGAAATATTGCCCTGGGGGTTACATAACCTGCTTTCCTCGAAATTATTGATGAATTAAACTTATATAACCATCAAATGAATTCGCTTAACAATTTTTCATTTTCTTAAATCCAAAAGAAAAGGCGTTGATGAGACATCACTCGAATCAAGAATTTCTTTTTAGGTTGTTCCACCTCATCTTCTTATCTTTTCGCTCAACAGAAAAGATTTTATTTTATTTTTATTTTTGTTCATTTCCTGTTTTATTCGGTTCCTTCTCGAAAAACTCATCGCGGCTTAAATGAAAATCCGCACACGGAAGAAGAAGAAGAGGCTGTGCGCCGGTGACGTCTTATGGGAGGAATTGAGGCCGGCTTAGAGACATAGGCAGCACATAATATAATAGTCCCGCATGAATAATATCAAAAGACCCGCTCCACAGCAGAGCTAGATATGATATAGACCATGCAGATTATAATATACCGACTCTCTTGGTTGTATCTTTTCTACAAGTACAACTTCTTCTCCATTTGTGCAGAATTCATCCATTCGCCATAGATTTTCTTCCGGCGTCCCCAAAAATATGGTTTGAAATAAATTATTTTGGCGCCAATTTCAAATTGAACGAAATTCATGAGATTCCTATACACTCTATACTGGGCAGATATATAATCTACAGCTGACTATATAAGATTGCGCAACGTGAGAGGATGATGGTGGGGTGTACATACACGTAAGGATGCGACGGTTCCCACAATTGTGCCGGATACATCCGCCAGTTGTGTCCTAAAGCCCTGCCCCCTCCTCTTAAATATAGATGAGCTCAGCATCAAATAATCGGCTGAGATTTCTATATCCCCCTCACTGCACTCTGTACCCTATACACGTATAAGTGAAACTGGACGACGCTGAGATGTGCGGCGATGAAGAGCGGGCGGGTTCAATCAGCACGGCGGCCAGTACCTACTGCCGATCACGTTCAAAAAAAGGGGGGGGGGATCGTGACGTCAAACACGAAGATATCCAAGTCTCTATACATGCGAGAGCATCAGCAGCACAGTGTATACTATATAGAGACTGTCGAAAAGTCTATTGTGCACATTGTTCAGAGGCCATAGCCTTTTCTAGTATATAATAGGAACAATAGTTTTCACGAGCTACTGGAGCTTGTGTCAGTCATCCAGCTGGATAGATAGCCGTCGGCCTTTTTATTTGCCTATTTTTAGATCTCCTCTACTCCGGAAGTTGTTTAACTGCTATTAACTTTAAATGATGTATACATAGGAGAGGGGGGTCGTACTTGATGAACATGTAGACTCCCGTGGGTTCGAGTGCCCGGCTGATGCCTTTCCAAGAGGCCAGCATGGAATACTTTTGGCGGGCGTTGAGCGGTAAACGAGGGTCGAGGATGACGGCCGAGGCTCCACCTTGTCCGTTGTTGTCGTTAATGACGCCGCCAGCAGCTCCTCCTTTGTCCTTGGCCGCTGGCTGGCCGTTGGATTGACTCTGAACGCAACCCATTTGATCAACTTGATGATGATGATGATGTCAAGATGATGAATTAGACTTGGTCTCTCCTGCTAGCCGGCCCACTCCAGCAATCGGCAACGTTTTTCTTTTTCTTTCTCGGAACCGACGGCCAGATGATGGCGAATCCCGCGTCGACGGGCAATCAACTTCACGGCCCAGCTCCAATCACCAAACTCTCATCAAAGGCTCTTTTTTTCTTGATTGGGAGATTTTCTTCTTCGATATTTTCTCGATTAGAAACACATTGAGGATATGAACACACTGCGTGAAAAAGAACGGCCTCACAGCAGCACCACTCACGAATTAGAGACACATCAGACACTGAAGAGTCAAAGTCTTTTCGACTTGCAGCAGCACATCAGCACCTGCCCACGTCATAACCAAAAGATTGGCTCTCGATCGTCCCTCACTGCGGGAATTTCAAACCAAATAATTGAAAACAAGACCCACACACATGCACCACACTCTCACTCTCACATTCACATTCACGCACGGAACACTACACCCACACCACACAGACACAAAGTCGAGCGCTAGAATATATGTCGTGGAAATTTCTTCGATCAAATCCGTTAAAAAAAAACAGTTGCACAATTGAATTTCACATAAACGAATGAAATTATTCACGTCCGCGTGCGGGAGTAATAGCAGAAGAGAGAAAGTGTAGACGAGTGGGAGAGAGTCGCACACTTGGCTTTTGGCGGGTTGTGCTGAGACGACTGCCAGCGCTGCTGTCGTCGACCCTCGAATTTCTCACGTCGAAAGCGCGCCCTATATACTATAGCGGCTGGACTAGACTCACGCTCATGTATACACACCCACCGAGTTCCTTCCTTCCTTCCGTTTTTTTTTTTCTTTTTCCTCCCTCCCCCTCTCTGGGTGGGATTCGCCACGTCATAGCCCCGGCGAAAGTGAAAACGACAGGCACCCACCACCTACTGATCATGCGCGTCAACCATTTTCCCCACCCACAACCTCCTGTCTATTCAAAATCATTTCGCAAAATATTTCAGGAAATTTTAGTTTGACTTTCTTCTTAGAAAATGTTACGCGAATTGAATTTAAATCGGATATACATTAAGTCTATAACGTTTGATTGGACGTTGGGAAATGGGGGGGTCTATTGTGTGGCGCGGTGACTATATTTATATAATAACCAGTGAATGGCTAGTCGCACACGTCAAAATGTTTATTGCGAGTTTAGGGAAAGACGAAAATCGACATGCCATTGAGGCTGTCGGCTGGCCAGGAGGAGAGCCTACTGTATATAGCTGCCTGCCGTAGTGAGGAGCAGTTAGGAGCTAGGAGCACTTGATTCATTATGTATGCATGAAGTGAAATGTGTTTCTCTTCCTTCCGCTTCCTTCCTGTGTATAGACGGTCGCGGTCGGAAACGAACGACAAGCGAAAAAGACGAGAGAATATTTCAAGGAGCTCAGCACCCCACCACCCTAAAGTCTCTGCGACTCTCATCCGACTGGATTTTCGGATGATGGCGGATGCTGCTTCTCTCTAAAACGTCTGCACCCCCTCTCTCTAGACGGATGATAATGGGGCGCGGCTATATACTCTATCCATGTGTATACGTGCGGATCGTGACTCGGATGGGCAACATTTCTCTCTGCTGCTGGTTTGAAAGATCCGTGTGCTGTTGTTGGGCCAAGTAGATTTTATTTCAAGTAGACATGTATAATAGAGAGTCCGCTTCTTCTTTTCTTTTTTGGGGGTTGTCCCCGGATTGACTGGGAATCGCTGGCCCGTCTCCTCCATTGTTTCGCTTATCTTTTTCTTCTTCTTCTTTTTTTAAAAAATCTTTTGGAAAATATTAAAAAGTTGTCTCGGCTCTCTTCTTTTGTGGAGGTGACAGCACTTTTTCTTCTTTTCTTTCGTCGTCGTCGTATATATCCGGTCGTGATTTCCCCCCCTTCTTCCAGTTGTCATCAGTTCCGTTTTCTTCTTTTCCATTTCTTTTCATTCCGCTGTGATGGAGTGGCGGTGGTGCAACTGGAAAAGACACAAGAGTCTATGGAGAAAAGGAAAAGACATGACGAACGTGAATGGGGGGGCGTGTCTCAACCGTAGACACAATCCAGTCGATACACACCTTCCGCCGCGCGCCATCTCTATACAAATCCAGCGATGGAAGAAATAGAAGAACATTTTCATTTGTCGCCCCCCGATGAAAAGAAAAAAGGAGACATCTGCAGACGACAAAGTTGAAT
Organism: Daphnia pulex; assembly: GCF_021134715.1. Taxonomy (NCBI): domain Eukaryota; kingdom Metazoa; phylum Arthropoda; class Branchiopoda; order Diplostraca; family Daphniidae; genus Daphnia; species Daphnia pulex. The sequence goes on from NC_060017.1 coordinate 6,448,924, forward strand.
TATTAATGGAACAGACAGGAGAACTCGAGGAGAAGGCCAACCTTGGGGGCATTGATCCACCAGCCCCCCTCCGCCTATATATACTCCTCCGCACCGGCGCGGCCAACTTTCTTCCGCGTATCACGCCGGAGAGAAAATGGGGAAAACTCTGTTCAGGATTTTCGTGACTGCACGTGTGCAATGAGGAGGAAAAAAAAGAAAGAGATGAAAGGATTTTTTCAGGACGACACGCTCTCGTCATTAGAGAGAATATGCAGACAGCAGAGTCGATAGAGAGTAGAATAGAGAGGCTCCTGCTGGGCTCCTGACTGTCAAACTGTTTTCATAATTCATCGGTCTTGATGAATTTCGATCGCCCATATTGTCCTTTCTCCCTTTTGCACACCTTTTCATCTTTTGGCCCACCCCACCCAGATTGAGACAGAAAGTGCAAACAAAAACTTTTGACGTTTTATAGCCAATATCGATTCAAACGCCCTCCGGAAAAAACAAAAACGTATTTGGAAATTTCTGGCTCCTGGCAGTTATAGCCCAGATATTTGGCCACCCCCTCCAGGCCTTGATTCAAATACTAATCACGTCTAGTTGTCGACCTTGCTGATTATACCAACTTACTTACTTACTTTTTTTCTTGATTATTATTATCAAAAGACGTCGTTCGTCTATCCAAGTTTCTCTGCTGGCTCCTACTGCTCCTGCTGATGAATAATATTCAAACAGCCGACTAGTTGTGGGAGAGAACAACTTTTATCCATCCAAACTCTTCTCCAAAAGCTTTCGGAACGAGTTGTGTGTGTGCTGGATGGAAACTTTGGCGCCGGAGTGATATTATATATACACCGTGAAAATCTCGACACAAGATCAAATGTGCTAGTCGGAAAATCCCACCCTCCTGCTGCTTGTGTGTGTGTGTGTGTGGCCAGCAGCGTCGCAAAGTTGGGTCTGTTTCAATTTCCATCAATAGCTGAGACTATACTGCTAAGGACTTTTATACTCGCTCCTAGATTGATGTACAGACTCCTAATCATTCATTCTGTGTATAGCCAACGCCCCATTCATTCGGCGGCTATCGTATACGTAGTAAGTTCTCTCTACATGTTATATAAATGACGGAATCGCTGGAAGGTTTTTATAACGTGACCGGCAGAGTAAAAAAAAACTCTCTCGGGAAAAAGTGTCGCACCGTTGCGCACAAAAGTTTGTCCATTCATCTTTCTCTGGGCCGGCCTATTGAGATTGAGAGACATGTCAAGTCCGTCGGTTCAACGAAAACGAAACTTTTTGGGCGATTTTGATTCGTTCCTGTGTGCGTTGACATATATAGAAAAAGTTGTCCCCCCACCATTTTTGATCGATTTATAGCGGTGGGCCCTTATTATTCCATTAGCCAAACAGCGTATAGAGGGGTGGTGGGCGAGGCTATTAGTAACCTTTAATGGGGAGGAAACTTGATCAAATTGTCTGGCTTTAAGACACAGCCAAAACAGCAGCTCAGGAGTCGACACACATTTATGACGTTGTGTGTGTGTGTCCTTTGACTATGGAAGCTATATTGATTTAATATCACTCTCCTTCTAGCTGTGCGTGGTATAATATCTCTCGACACACACGTGTAAGGTCGCCCCAATGAGGACGTGCAGGCATTAAAATGATTTAATTATCCAGTTCCGAGACGTTTTGAGGTGAGCTGCGTATGCGCAAGCTCAGCTGAGCCCTGGATATGTAGACGAGAAATAATTCAATTGCTAATCATTTTGAAAATAAATTGGATGCAAGTCGTATGTATAGGCAACCAGCTAGCTAACGAGATGTGCTGGGAAAACAGACACGCTATTTTATTAGACAACCACCCAAAATGTGTGTGTTTCGCATTTGAAAATTCAACGAGCTGGCGTACGTGAGAATTTGAATTAGAAAATAAACAGACGGAAGCGGATGAGGAATGAATGAATAATGTGGCGGCCGTCACATCCAATTTGGATTAAAAACATGTCCGCTCTACTTATTCTTTTTCTATTAAATATTTGATGGCGATGATGACGACGAATGCTCGGGATGGAATAAAAGTGTATCGGTAAAGCCATTTAATAAAATGAGGAAAACACCTGGCCTCTCAACGTGAGAGAGAGACGATAAAGTTTTTCTCATTAATTCAAATGAGACGTGAACTGTCGTATCAAAAAGAAGAGATGCCGTATACATGCATATTACTAATAAAGTTTGAAAACCTGCAAAGTCATTCTTCATCCATCTAATATTGAAAAAGAATTGAAAATATTCTGCCAATCAAATTGGAACACGTATAGGCTTACTACACATTTATGCTGGCGGGCTGACTCGCTTATTTGACATTCTGGACCCATCAAAAGGAGATGGTCTAATCGATACCGCAGGATATTGCTCAAATATTTTTTAAAAATGAAAGTCTATACGCTTGTATTATAGGCTGTAGATCGAATGATCGATCTGTTGATTTGACGTCATTCGATGGCTGTGTGTCCAGCACACACACAAAGTCATCATCTAATATTTAAGAATAAAAAGGCTGTGCATTTTTATTCCCCCCACCGTCAGGTCCTCGGCTCTTATTTGACGTTGCGCACGTGAATTCTATCGACCCGACTCTTATTTTTCCCGTTCCCGCAGCTGCTGGAATATTCTATTTATTTGATGACGGTGACAGAGTGCTACTAACACAGTCACTCTCTCACACACACACACATATACACTTATACTATACATATGTGTTTGATGTAATTCGGTATATTCAGTAAGCTCTGGATTTCCCCCATGATGACTCATTGCCACCGATCCGATTCAGCTATAACGTCGTACACAGATGATACGTATTGCTCACGTTGGGTTTCCAGAAAGGTCTTAACCCATTTTTCACACGAGTTCAGTCATTGCGTCAATTTTATACTCGGAGATTAGTTGATTCATTGGAAATTTTTACAGTTTTATATTGAGATTAGCAGTGAACTTTGTTTATCAAAACAAGAACACACGATCTGCGATATCTTTTCAAATATTTTTATCTCGATCGTGCGCCATTCGATTTCCGAACGCACCGCCAGAGTCCCGTAGACCACGATTGCAACAATCTCTTGCTGTTTGCTTACCCAAGTTACTAGTTTGACAGTCGTTACATTTACATAGTCTCGGTTTGTCAAGTCAGTTAGGTCTCTTTATTCAACTTGAAAAAAACTCATTGATCAGCACATATCAATGGCGTCGACTGAGAAAGCAGTCACGCTTTGGCTTTACAGAGCTTTTGCTTTTTTATTCGCTCTCTCCGTATTGTCGAACGTTGCAAAGGCCGACAACGACGTTAGGAAGAAAACCTTAACTTTCCATCCAAGTCTACATCATGTCGAGAGCAAGAGCAGAGACATTGTCCTACCAGCTGAATCCTTGGACCAAGATGTGTCCTTGGATCAACATGTCTCTGAGCTTTTCGCAGGTGACAGAGTCAAACGACAAGCCCCAACTCCTCAGTCGCAAGTCAGCAGTGTTCGGGGTGTTCTTCCACCTCTACCTGCCAACAGCACTAGTGTGGTAAGTTAGTATTTTGCAAGCATTCAAGTTATTGTGAATGGTTTGTCGATGGTGGCAAGGAAAAATCTTGGTCTGTTACAGGGACCGTTTTCCATGCTGGCAAAGTGCCTCGAGCAACTTATTGGGATCTTATATTTTTTTAATTGGCTCTTTTAGTTATTCAGTCACTTCCTGTCTCCAACTACCCCCATACATAATTGTCCAGTTTCCTTGTTGTTGCCTGCATGTTTCTTTTTATTCTTGTATCTATCCAGCAAGAAACAGCAGTATCCTCCCCCTCTTCTTAATCACTTCTGGGAAAAACCCAGTCCAACTTTTAAAAGAAAACTTGAGGTTCAAGAAAATTGCCCTTTTTGGTCCAATATTTTTTGCTGACCCTTCAACTAGTTTTGTTTGATGAAAGTTTTAGTAGTATTGCGCAGTTTTAACCCTGTTACGTAAACAGGACCGAGCAAACTTTCAAAATCCCTGGAAGAGTAAAAATAGTTCTTAATAACCGATAACCCATAGAACATTCGAGTGTATAATTCTCAATATTTAATTTCAACCAATTTCTATTTCAGTTTCCTCTGAATGACACACACTTTATGCTGACTGTTCATTGGGCCGGAGAGGGTTCGGATGTGGTGGTTTGCCTTGCACGAAATCCGACTCAGAGCGCTGACGCCTCCTCATCCGTCTTTGTTTCTTATGATTATGGACGCACATTTGTCCGGAAGGTAATGACTTTAAAAAAAATTTAGCCTTGAACTTCGTTTCACTTTAGGGCAAAATGAATTAACTTTCAATTACGTATAGGACCACCTGTTTGTGTTGCCCAATGGCAAGCCTGCGTCTATCGGTCGTTTCTTTAATCACCCCAAAGTCAACAGTCACGTAAATATGAGATTCTCGTATCAAAATTAATCTTTTCCTGTAATTTAATTCGACTTTATTTTTATTAGTACGTGTTTACTGACATCACCAACCGCCAAATGTTTACAACTACAGATAGCGTCAACACGGTTCAATCTTATCCGCTAGATTTTGCTCCCGATGACATCACTTTTGATGAGCGGAAACCGTTTTCTATAATCGCCTACGATAAAACGGATCGCCTTCGTCGTGTAAGTGTCGCAATTTGATCGAATTATTATTTTTTTTTTTCAAGTTGAATTCGACTAATAATTTATTTCCGTTTGCGGTTTTGCAGTTGTGGTTCACCCGGAATTTCGGAATGGACTGGTCGATGGTGCGTGAATTTGTCAAGTCGTGGTTCCTCGACACCACGACGTCACCGACTACTTTGTACGTCGAGTACGAAACACCCGGAGCCGACAATGTCGTCCTCTCTTCCGTCAGCATGTTTACGGCCGTCAATGACGCCAAAGTCGTCGTCACCAACGTGGAAGATTTTGAATTGAGGGACGAATTTATGTTGGCCACTCGTCGCAATTCTGGCGGCGATTTGGACCTTCTTGTTTCGTACAAAAGGGGGCCGTTCGTGACGGCCAGTTTTCCGTCCAAATTGCGCCGACGTGATTTTCACATTGCTGACATTTCCGAGGGCCAGCTGATGGTCTGCGTCAATCACGACTCGATGTTGACCAATCTCTACATTTCCAACGTTCCCGACGACACGAAGGGAGTGCAATTTTCATTGTCGCTGGAACGGGTCCTCTACTTCTATCCTGAAGGAGCGTTTCCTAATTCTTGGCTGAAAGACGTCGGAGCCGAGACTTTCATCGACATCCACCGGGTCGGGAAACTTCGAGGAATTTACATTGCGTCGCAGTTCCGCGACCCGAACGCTACAGCTCTGACTAAGACGAGCGTCACACCCGACGATCTGGTGACGATGGTTACTTTCGACAAGGGCGGCGAATGGAAGCTCATCCAGCCTCCCAGGTACGACGACGAGGGCCAATCGATTGATTGCCAGCGCAGCAATGGATGTTCGCTCCACCTCAGCCAGAGACTTTCGCAGCTCTATCCAATTAACAAGACGGCCCCGATTTTGACGAGTTCTTCGGCTCCGGGAATTATCGTCGCCACTGGCGTCATTGGAGCTTCTCTCAAAGGTATTTCTTGTTATTGTTTTTTGTTCTCTTTTCCTTTCCAATTACGAACGAAGAATGTGTGTTCATTAATCAAATAATATTTTAAAAAAAAGGACACCCTGGCGTCTTTGTGAGCGCGGATGCCGGATTGACGTGGCATCAAGTACTGAAAGGCAGCTATTGGTACACAATGGGTGATCACGGTGGCGTTATAGTCGCTGTCAAAATGTTCCGAGCCGATGCCGCCACTAAGGAACTGCTTTATTCCACGGATGAAGGAGAAACTTGGAACACGCACCAATTTATCGACGAACCTATGCGTGTTTATGGCCTCATTACTGGTTCGTTTCTTTTACATTTGGAAATTTTTTTTTATTCTTGTATCGTTTGTTCATGGATTGTTTTTTAAAACTTAGAACCCGGAGAGAATACCACTATATTCACCATGTTCGGATCAAAATCCGGAAGTCATCAATGGATCATTGTCACCGTTGATCTCAGAGCAGCTTTCCGTAAGTTGCATATTGGTGTTGATTCGAACAACATTTTTCATTTGGGTTTCATTGTAAACTTTTAGAATACGAATGCAAGGATGACGATTACAAATTGTGGTCGCCCAGTGGCAGTTTGTTGGGTCGTCCATGCCTTTTGGGCCACCAAATAAGTTACCAACGACGAATGACCCATTCCAACTGCTACAATGGCAAAAGTAACTATTCTATTTTCATTAAATCTCTTGTTTCTAAATTAACTTTTATGTTCTTGAAATTTCAAGCTTACATCCGTCCGACAACTGTGGCCAATTGCGAATGTCGTCGAGAAGATTACGAATGTGATTTCGGATTCAAAGAAGAAGAAGTGACGAATCAGTGCGTACGAGATCCGGATTCGACTATCGATCTTTTCTCGGTACCCACCAAATGCCCTGTAGGCGAATTTTACAATCGAACCAAAGGCTACCGATTGGTACCCGGTGACACTTGCGTGGAAGGAGATGCTGGATCGCGTTTCGCTCCTGATAGGGTCTCTTGCCCCGTTTCGGAAGAAGCCGACTTTATCTTGGTAGCCCAACGGCAGAAAATTCTCCGTATCGATTTGAGAAATACCGGCCGTCTGGACGAACTGCCCCTTCCGGCCCTGCAAAATGTTTTTGCCTTAGAATTCGATACCCGAGCCAATTGCGTTTACTGGGCTGACTCGCTGCAGGACAAAATCTGGCGTCTGTGCCTGGATGGCAAGAGCGTTCCTCAGGTCTTGGTTGAAAATCAGTTGGAGAGCATTGAGGGAATGGCCTTCGATTGGCTTAGCAACAATTTGTATGAATTTAATCAATTGATTATTTGAATATTTACATCAAAATAATATTGATTTGGTTGACTAGGTACTTTGTCGACGGAGCCAGATCTAAAATTGAAGTCATACGGACGGATATTAACAATACGGGTCGAATGAGAAGAACGATCCTCAATGGAACTGTCCTGGACAAGCCCAGGGGTATCACGGTGCACCCATCGCGTGGTTACATGTTCTACACGGACTGGTCGTCTGAGAAGGCCTGCGTTTGTCGTGCTAACTTAGATGGATCCTCCCAGGTATTACTGTACTTGTAATAATTGATTTGTTCCATTAACTAAAGTTGAAATTAAAATTATAGGAGAAACTTATCGGATCTCCCATTGTTCAATGGCCAAATGGCGTAACTATCGACTTTTTCGCTGACCGAATCTACTGGGTGGATGCTAAAAGCGACTACATTGCGTCAGCCGACTTGGATGGCAAGAATGTTAAAAAGATACTGGAAGGAACAGATCAGACCCTTCACCCGTTCGCCGTTGCCGTGTTCAAGAACGTGATGTACTGGGACGACTGGAACGCCCAGGGAATCTTTATGGCTGACAAGAACCGCGGGACTGGTCTGACGACTATTGCTAGTCGCCTTCCAGGAGTCATGGATCTCAAGGTACTTGTAATTGCTGCAAATTGGAGAGCGTTATATAATCAATTTGAATTTATCACCAGATCTTTTCGCAAAGTTTACGCCACGGCAGCAATGCCTGCTCTACAAATAGCACGACTAGTGTCTGCCCATTCTTGTGCATGGGTCGACCCAACAATGGTCATTCTTGCATCTGCCCAGACGGTATGCACGTTGAACTACAGTCCAACGGTAGCGAAAAGTGCCTTTGCCCTGATGGTCAAGTCCCTCAACCTAACGGATCCTGCTCTCGCGGTATTTTACTCTTTATTATTTGTTTATTTCTCGATCCTTATATTATTTAATTACATGTGTCTGGAATTGCAGTAAATCAAACTTGCCCGGAAGATTATTTCGAGTGTCAAACGCTGGAAATGTGCATCCCCAGTTTATGGAGGTGCGATGGCGATAACGACTGTTACGACAAATCGGACGAGGTAGATATATTTTATTGTTGTACAATTGTTTTTGTTGACTCTCGTGTTATCATTTTTATTGAATCGATCCCAAATCAAAGGTCAATTGCACTTCGCCTTCGTGCAGTACGACGCAATTTCAGTGTGGAAATGGACGTTGCATCCCCCTTCATTGGAAGTGTGATTTCGACAACGATTGTGATGATGGCAGCGACGAAACCCATTGCGGTAAGTGACAGCATTTTATTTATTTTTGTTAGTTAAGTTTTTATTTCGTGTTGTCGCCAAGTGTACTTGTCTACCCCCCACCCCTCCTCCTGCAACCCGCACCGCACCCGAGCTTATTGGATGATAGCACGGGGCGGGCTGAGTTGCCGACTGAAACCAACCCGTTTCGTCGCAAGGTGGCGGTCCCTCAGACGCCGGCAGTCCCAGTCCGAGTTGTGTTCGGTTTCACACACTTCCCCCCCATTTCTATCGATTATAAAATTAGGGAAAACCAAATTTTTTAATTTTTTTTCACATTCCCCTCTCACATTTTATCTGGAAAGACTTTTGTTTTGATTGAGTTGTCCTAGTGTTGCCATCGTTAGGGCACGAGTCTCGACACAAGTGTGTTGGTTTGTTTGAAACAAACCAAAAAGTTAGGCGTCGGCCATCTTGTTTTGAAGAAAGAAAAGTGCCACGTGTGCCACCCACATCGGCGTTCACCTCAGTTCTTCTTGCCTATTGAATTCCACGATTTTGTTTTGTGTGTGCAACTTGTTTCAATCAAAAAGTGAAAAGAAAGCGAAACGCCAGGAACACACTGCCGAATTCCTTGATGCTGTTACTGCACTGCTGGTCGCCTCTTTTGTTGCCAAGCCCATCGACTTCCCAAGGCCATTCAAGGGCTTCCTTTCCTGTGCTGGCCAAGATCTGTCAAGCCAACACAGCTGCGATCACCATCAGTTTTTAATCGCCGACTCCGCCCACCTGGCGGGGAATTTGGATTGGCGCCAAATTTTAAATTCAGGTTGTGCTAATGAGACGCGGATGAAGCTGCTCTCATTCTAATGAGATACAGACGTCGATCGATAATCGACCTTCCTTCGTTGTAAAGTGATTGGAGAACGATGGAACAAAATGCTGAGACAGGAGGGGGCGGTCCGACGGCAGGTCCCGGAGATCCGCAAGTTGGCGCCGCTACGGCCGCCATGACGTATGCTAATTTGGAAACTTTGACTCGACTCAACACGGAAGATTTGACGTCGATATTGTCGAGTACGGGCCATCACGCTCATCACCATCACCGACACGAGGAGGAAGAAGAAGAAGATGGAGCTCATTACGCTGACGCTTCGGCTAATGGTGATGGAGAAGAACCGGCCGGCTACATTGTCACAACGGCCACTGAAGCCTATCATCAAGGCTCTTATGTCGTGACGGCTGCTCCGTCGGCTGACGAAACGGCTAATAATGACGGCGGAGGTAATGGCGGACTTGACGATCAATCGACGACAGACAACGAAGCGTCGGGTCTTTCGGTTCATTCCTATTGCAAACCGAGCAACAGTCAAGAAGCGGTTGAAGGGCGATCGTCTACTGGATCGTCGGATGTCGTCGCTTCGCGTCCCTCGGCGGTTGGATCCGCAACAGCCGCCGAGTTGCTCGACTTGAAAACTGTTCTCCCAGGGCCGACGACCCGACGAGTTTTGCTCATTGACGACGGGCACGGAGATCTGGAAATGGCCAAATCGGATGTTGAATTTCTACTGCGTGGTGATGCCGCCGGAATTGTTCTACGGGAAGGAAAGAGAAGTGAAGTCTGGGCCCGTTTCGGCAAAGTCACATTCCAGGGTCGCAAGGTCAAGGGTTACGTCGCCTGCGTCTACTGTCGACAGGTACCAACCGATTAAAATTCATATTATGTAATTCATTCGTCGATCAACGTTTTTCGTTGTTGTTTTTCAGGTTTACGCTTTTGGTGACGCCCATTCCACTGGTACGTCGACACTAAAAAAACATCGATGTCTCGCCCAGTCATTGGTGACCACCACTGGTGCTTCTCCGTTGACCCCGACTGGTGGTGGTGGATCTGATCGGCTTATGCCCAGTCCAGCTCCTGGTTCTTCTTCTCAATCCGATCAACAGCAAAACGCGTCGTACGTCAATTTCCCGTCGCCTTCCGTCATCGTCAGCATCGCCACGGCCGTTCGCAACTCGTCGGACAACAGCGAACAGATTCAGTCCAATTCCTCACCCCAACAAGCCACGATGACCAACATTGTGACGAGATATTTAGCACCCAGTGACCGGGACGAACTGATTCGCAATGCCGGCGTCGTCCTCGGTTCAGGACCCATCAGCGCCGCTTCTTTCCTCCAGTTGTCTAAAGCGCTGGTGGAACTGGGCGCCAAACACGGAGTGGCCCTTGTGGACGATTTGACTTCCATTTTTAACTCCCCAGCTTTCGAGACCATCTTGCCCAGCATTGCACACGAATATCGCAATCACTTTGCGGAAGAGGCTCGTACCGTATCGTCCGGAGGCCTCGGTTTGATCATTTCTGTCCATCCTGGAACCACTTCATCGAGTGGTGCTGGTCGGTTGGTTGGAGTGTCGCTGGGAATCAGTTACTGCGTCGACAGCAACCAAAACGGGACGGACATTTCACCTTTCCTGCGACAAGCTCCTTTACGGCACATTCAGTTGAGTGTGGATCAAGACACTTCCACCAGGATCGGGCAACTTGTTCAGAGGACTTTGAAGGAAGAGAGATTGGATCATTTGCGACGGGCTGTTGTTTGCAACTCTGCCCAAGTGCTCAGAGAAGCTTTTACTGGCCAGATGACGGTCCCCTGCGCCCAGAATCTTATCGGACGGGCATTGGCTTTGGCTCAAGAGACATGCGCTACGAATCGTCAAGACTGGAGGAATTTCCACGAAACAATCCAACGAATGGCCAATACTGTTCAAACAATGGGATGGGAAAGTCTGTTGACCAAAGCCGTCCATCCTGTTGGTGGAGAACAAGGTGAATCGTCGACTGGATTGGACTGGATGGAGTTGGTCATCAACACTTCGTCTCAAATCGGCGAATTGTACAAATTTTTTCAAGATCCATCCGTTACTGGAGTTTGGAACCAACTGGATCGCCAACTTCTTGGTCATTTAGCCGCTTTTTATTCAAATTTTGCTTCGGTCGTGACCAAACTCAGCACTCAGACGGCCTGCCCCACACTCTGCAATGTTTTACTGGCCAGGAGTCACGTGGTATCCCTTTGTACGCCCAAATGCCAGGTAGATCCTCCAGCTCTTTCGGCATTGAAACACGCTCTTCTGGAAGCGCTAAACAAGCACTGGCCACTGGAGTTGGTCCACCGATTGGCCTGCGTGCTCCATCCGGCGTTCAAGCACATGCGTCGGTTGGATGTTAGCGATCGCGAGCGGATGGAAACGTACGCCATGATCCGCAACTTGTTGAGACAGACGGATCCTCAGCCGGTCTCTGAGCACATTTTACGCAATTCGATGGAGACTTCCTTGACGGGCAACAACCGCAATGGCGAATTGAAACGGAAAATGTCGAGTCGGACGGCCAGCAGCGAAACTGTGCCGTGCAACAGTTCCGCTCCCAAGAGACAGAGATCCTCGATGGCGACGAACCTTTTGCCGACGTCGACGACGTCTGGTGGTGCCACATCGTCGACGACGCCTTTGATCTCGAGCAGCGACATTGCCTTTGATTTTAGCGAATTGGCCGATTTTAGTTTACATTGCGAAGGCGGGAACGGCAACAGCAACGGATTGACTTTGGTGCCGGATCAGCGCGACGAGTTAGATCTTTACCTGGAGGAGAAAGTGATCCAACAAGATTTGATCGAGTTGACGAATGTCCTAATTTATTGGAAACATCGCCAGTCCGTTTTTCCCGGCCTGTCGCAGCTGGCCTTTTGGCTGCTGGCCCTCCCTTCGTCCGCCTCTTTCTCCCCTTCCGTTTCTTCCAGTGTTGTCACCTCGTGCAAATCCGACGCCGTCCTCCACCGCCAGCTCTTTCAAGTCGTTGCTCAGAGTAGCTCCTCTCCAACCCATGTTGAATAATAATAAATTTTTTCCGGATTTTTCAAAATTTTTTGCGGGCGTTTCCATTTTTCATTTCGTTTTTCCTCCCTCCCACTCCCCCCCTTTTTAAACATTTCGCGTCTCATAAATTATTCAGCACACATTTTTGAAATGGTGAAACCAATTGGATCTTCATTGGTGATGATTGTTGACCGTGTGTCTTGATTTGTTAGACTACAATCCGTGTTCGTCGGATCAATTCCGCTGCAACAATGGCCGATGTATTTCGGCCCGTTGGCGCTGCGATTTCGAAGATGATTGTCGTGACGGATCAGACGAAGATAACTGCACCACGACTCCGGCTTCCGGCGGCAATTCCAGCACCGCCGTCACCTGCCGACGTAAGTTTTGCCATTAAAATGAGATTTTTGAACTATTTTTTAAAAATGTGAATTGTTGTTTCCAGCGGGAGAGTTTTCTTGCTCATCCAACCACTACTGTCTTCCGGCTGCCTGGAAATGCGACGGAGAGAACGACTGTATCGATGGTTCTGACGAGGTCAATTGCAGCAACAATTCATGTGAACCCTGGCAGTTCCAGTGCGCCAATAAGCGATGCATCATGAAATCGTGGGTCTGCGATCGAGAAAACGATTGTCACGATGGGTCGGACGAAGTCAATTGCACAGCGACCTCCACTATTAGTCCGCCCAGGCCGTTTGTTCCCCTCTTTCCTCAGGTGAGTCATTTATCTCTGCAAATCAATTTTGTTAGACCGGAACTAATTGAATGATATTGGATGTCTTTGATGTTTGTTTTTCATTTGATTGAACGACAGGGTAATTGCAGCGCCACGATGTTTGAGTGTGGCAACAAGAATTGCGTTCCGCTTTGGTGGAAGTGTGACGGCCAGGACGATTGCGGTGATGGATCTGACGAATTGGCGTGTCCAGGAACTAATCATTCCACTTCGGTGGTTACAACTACTGTCGCCCCAGACAGCCACACTTGCGGCGAGAATCACTTCCAGTGCAACAACGGTGAGAGCTTCGGGCAATTGTTCTGACACTCGTTTTGCTCCTCAATTTGTTTTTCGTGTTTGTTGTCTTAACGGCGGGGAATTGTTTTCTCTTTTTGATATTTTGATATTTTTGATGGTCACAGGCGATTGCATTTGGGAATCTTGGGTTTGCGACAAGGAATCCGATTGTTCGCAGGCGGAAGATGAAGAGAACTGTCACGGAACCGAAACGGGTGGAGGAGGGACCGAGTGCACTGAATTCCGCTGCCTTCGATCGGGCGGATGCATTCCCTTCTCGGCTCTCTGCAACGGCCACCAGGATTGCGCTGATAACACAGACGAAGAGGGTTGCGGTCTCATCATGCCAGGTAATATCCGGCCCAACGGATTGAAATGTATGTATCATAAATATTCCATGCATTTTGATAGGAACCAATTTGACTGTGGAATGCCCTCGAGGCTCCTTCCGCTGCGACGGTTCCATGTGCTTACCCCTGCGCCTCTATTGCAACAACGCGACCGATTGTTACGACGGAACTGACGAATTGAATTGCGCCTCGGACAAACGAGTCTACCAAGTGTCGCGCATTTTCGTCGATGACAAATATTCCAACAGCTCAACTTTGTTGATTGAGTGGGAAATCCCTCCGCCTCCTGCCGGGATCCAACTTCAATATTTGCCTTCGTATTCCATTGCTGGCCGTCCGTCCGTCAATGGAACCAACCAGTGGCTCAACACGACGTGGACCAACGCCACCGAATTGCGCCTCTTCAATCTGACAGCCTACACCGTTTACAACATCACCGTCTACGCTCGTACCCTGCAAGGAGCTGTTGTCGGACCAGCTCATCCTCCGTCGCTCTACGTCACAGCTCAGACTTCCATGGGAGCTCCGTCTGCGCCCTGGAACATAACCCTCCATCAAGTCAGTCATTCCGAAGTTCAAGTTCGCTGGAATGCGCCCGTTAAACCCAATGGATTGATCACAACCTATCGCATTTACGTGGAACCGACCTCTCCTCTCCTGGTGGTGGCCGTTCCCGTCAGCAAAACCGACGTTGTTGTATCTCACAGATACACGGCCGGAACGAATTATTCTTTCCAGGTGGGTGCGGAGAATCGATACTCTGCCGGTCCGCGATCTGCCCGCAAGTATTTGACGTTCGACGGCTCGGCCATCGTTCCGTCGGTAGAGAATTTGCGAACATCTTCGATCGGCAACTCTTCCGTCTTGCTGTCCTGGTCGGCCCCTAGCGGCAGCAACAGCAACATCACTGGCTATCAAGTGGTCGTCAAGAGCGGCAATTTTTATGCTCAATATCCAGCCATCAACACGACGTCGACGAGCCTCAACGTGACTGGACTTTCTCCCGGCGTCCGCTACAATTTGGAAGTTTCGGCTCGTCGCATGCGCTTCACCGGGCCGCCGTCTTCGGTGCTGGCCATCACCAGCGGCGAAGAGTTGCCCGGGATAAGCGATTTACGTGCCAGCGTTGTCAAGGGCGACATGACGGCAGTCAAATTAGAATGGCATCCGCCCAAGGACAAGCGCAAGCTCAAGTGGGAATACGGCGTCTATTACGGTGTCAACTTGAAGGTAAGGAGAAATTGTTTACGATCCTTTTTCCAGTCATTTGAAAAAAGAAAAAAAAAGGTAAATCGGCCACTTCCGGCCGATTACGATAATTCTTAAACTAACAAGAAAAGAGAGAAAGAGAAAGAAAAAATAATAATCAAATGGATGGGCCTGATTATTAACGAGTTTCCGCTTTTGTTGTTTTGGTTGTTGTTTTGGTTGTTGTTGTGTAGGAAATGTACCAAAGCGGAGTAAGGAACCGGACGACGGACACGACCTTCACGGTGAGGGAATTGGTCGCTTGCGAGTCGTACACTTTTGATGTGGCTATTATCGGGCCAATTGGTTACGGTTCCGGATCGGATGGAATGGTTTCGTTGACGACGGAATTCGATCACCGGTCGCCGCCCAAAAACGTGGCTGTCCGCCCCGCCTTGTCCGGCTCTAATGACATGGCTGTCATCAGCTGGGCACCACCTTGCGTCGTTCTCGGCAGCGATTCGGCTGGCCTGGGTTATCTGGTGGACATTCGTGACGTCACGCTGGACAAGATGTCGCACGTCACTCTGCAACCCAGCCGCAATGCCACGGTGCAGTTGCCGTTGGAAGTCCATCACGGCGCCCTTTACGAAATCACTGTCCAGACGGATGCCACTGGATCGCGTCCGTCGGGCGTGGTGACGCTGTCAGGCCCAGCTATTCCACCACCTCATCAGCTCTCTATCGGCAAGCAAGTGGGCGGTAACGTGACGTTGTACTGGCGGGACCAGGACCTCCCTCACGAGATCGTCGCGCACAATTACTCGTACGTCATTTGGATCAGCAAAGACAGCAGCTTCCAAGTGAGATTTCTCATTTCTTCTTTTTTGTTCCTATTTGGAATAATTTGATTAACATTTATTTTTCATCAGGATCTCAACAAGACGTTGCGCTACGAGTCGAAAGAGTCGCAATTCCAATTGCCGGAAGATCACCACGGTGAAATGTATTATGCGGCCGTTTCGATTGTCGACTCTCACGGCTATTCGTCGATGCGCTCGGAGCCGTTGGATATGCTCTTCGTCTTTGGCGAGGAAATCAAGCCGGCTCCCGGTACGTCGGATCCAGACGCCACTGGCGGATCGACTCACGTTTACGTCGCCGTCTCCATCGGTGTCATCATCGCTGTGGCTCTGGCGGCCAGTTTGGTGATGCTGTTGGTCCGTCATCGTCGCCTGCAGCGCTCTTTCTCCTCGTTTGCTTCGACACACTTCAACACCAGGTATAACAAACATCACGTCGATTTTGAACCTTTCCGATTTTTTTAAACGTTTTGCATTTGTTCAACAGATCGGAATCGACCATCTTCTCGGATCAGACCCTCGAAGACGATGATTCGCCCGTCATTCGTGGATTTTCTGATGATGAGCCACTTGTGATCGCCTAGTTTCAAGTAACCGTCTTTAAAAACAAACAAAACAAAACAAAAAGAAATCCTAGAAGATAATGAGCCTTTTACTATTTTCTTAATGTGTGCTATGTAATCAGTCCTCTCCTCCAGGAATATTTTTTTTGAGCGGTACTGAATAAGGAGATAAAAAAAAGACCCTGGTCAAATATCTTATCCCAGTTCTTTACCAATCAAATCCTTTTGTATTTCCCATCCTTCTGACCTAGTAAAAACAAAACACAAGAAAAACGCGAAAGAAATGTGCATCGTCCCGTAAAAATTCCTCCCCATTTGATTTGTCTTTGTCCCGAATGATTGGAGCAGAAAAAAACAAGAAATCATTTTTGGGGTGATCGCTAAATTTAAGCCTTATGTGTAAACGATCCCCCGTTTCTCTCTCCTCATTCCCATTTGTGATAAGTCCCGATTTACTTTTTCATTTATCCAATTTTTTTTTTCTAATTCCTTTACCCGTGCGCACGTGTCGGTGGGGGTTTTTTCTCTACTCCTTTATATTTTTCCTCAATTCTTTTTTTAAAAAGCTAAAAAAAATTTCAACAGAGATATCTCTCTTTATATTGGATCAAATTGGCACCGTGTTATAAGAGTTTATCTCTTGTTCGTTGTCTCCGTAAAATGTATCATAGTATTTTTTTTTCCTTTTTTGTTTAACTTTGGTCCTTTTTCATTTCTAAAACTTGGATTTTTGATATACGGAAGAAATGAAAAGGCGTCACCCGATCGCCATTGTGGATTGCGAAAAATAAAAATACAAAATGAAAAAAAAAAGCCATTCGACTCTTTATTGTCGTCGTCGCGTTTGTTTGTTGCCATGGCGAGAAAATGGAATGAACGAGTCGTGAGGAGAGGGGGAGGTCAAAGTCGCTACTATTTGATTTCTTCCAACGGATTTATTTTTCTGTCCGGTTGGCCCTTTCGGATGGCCTGGAATTTAAGAGAACGAGAAAACGGAATCTGGTAGAACTTGTAAATGTTGGGTGGCCTCTCAACCGGATCGCCTCTCCTTTTCCCAACTGGTAGGGATTCAAACAACAACCAAGCACCGCCGTATTTGTCGGTGATTGATCAAATTCCAAGTTATTTGAGTCACGTCCTCTATTGTCACCGGCCTTTTTTTTTTATTTTTCATTTTTCTCGTTAAGGTTTCTTCTAGCTGCCGTCACCACACACCACATGAAAGGCGCAACATTTTCAATCAACACTTTTTTTTTTTTTTTTAAATTCCCAGCTGTTTGGCAACAAGTGCAGCGGTAGCAGTGCCCCTCCAGCGATGACATGATCCCGCCAATGATGATCATAAAGTGTGCGAACGCCGGGATCAAACCGACGACACGGGCGCCGAGGCCGTCGAGCTTATCTTTCCCTTGTTTGTCATATTTTGTGTATGGAGTGGTGTTGGCTCACTGGGACGGCCACCCGCCCGCAGGTAATTCGATCTATCCAGCAGCCCAGCAACTTTCGAGTGGGGGGGGGGGTAAATAATAATAAACAAATATGCGAAGCGCCTTTTGTGTTGCGCAGTGATGAAAGACGGAGAGCTGAAAAACATTCGACGAATTGTTTGGACGATCCAACTCGGATTTCGGCATTGTTTTTTTGTGTGTTAAAACAAACGTCAATGGCACACACACACAGAGGCAAGGCCATGTCCCCGTTTTTTAAAAAGAGAGAGAAAATCTATCCCGTTTTTCCTTTTTAAAAAATAAAATAAAAATTTATTTCTGCTGTTGCAGCTGGACCGGATGGAAATAACTACGAAGGCAACTCTGTGTACAAGTCAGTATAAGTAGCCCACAAATAAGACGAATCATTATGAATCCCTCCAGACTGCTGTGCAGCAGCAGCAGCACCCGGCATGTGATGAAGTATGGAGGTCGTGTCTAACTCGAGAATGTTTCTTTTCTTTTTTTAAAAATGATTTATTTCTTTATTTTTGTTTTCAATTTTTCAGATGGCGGGGATGAAAATCAAAGTTACAAACAACAAACGGAATATAACGACCAGTTACAAGCAAAACAAACAAACAGTCATGCGAGGAGGAAATATCTCGTATAAAATGGCATCGAACAATAATAGCCGCCGCCGCCGCCGCCCAGACTTTCGTTGTGTGCAGTACGTACACCATTGCACACACACACAGAGGAAAAAAGGTGTTGAATTTCAGCGATAGAGAATTAAAGACAATCAAACGTGACCGGAACAATAGCTCCTATATAGCCTCCTTCAACGTTTCTTTTTTTTAAAAAAATTCTTCCTTTGATTACACACATCATCTGCGAGGGTTCTCTCTCTCTCTCTCGGCTGATTGTGTTTTAAAAAATGGCAGGAGAGACCCTATACACGTTCCGCGCTCGCGCATTTTTATTGGTAACGAAACGAAAATTTTCGGTTGCCGGGTTTGTTGCCGCGCTCGACTAGTTGGAGCGTGCAAAGTGGGTCTGCCTGATGCCGAACGTGTAGTGAATTACATCTCAACTTATTTCGATGATGTGCCGAGCTGGAGCTGCTGTTGTGCAACCAAATCATTTGCCTTTCTGATGATTTCAAAAAAAGATCCGGGAAAAACCGCCCTGGAAAATGACGAATTTGTGTCGTCTCATAGCCAACAACCCAAAAAGAAAAATAGTCCAACTTTCTTGGTTACTATGACGACCAAACAGTAGAGAAAAAAAAAGGATAAATATTAAAAAACTTGGCCAAAAAGTAGAAGAACGTCATGTTGGAGATGATGTCGACCGGATGATTGCCGCCGAGTCGCCGCCGACCGAATACCCAAGCGGAAATAGAACGGAGAATCAAAAAATGGAACGAAAAAAAAAGACCCAAAGGTTTGATACCAACCATACTCATGTGCCTTTTTTATTTTATTTTATTTTGTTTTTCAATAATATATCTACGGAGAGAAGCGAGTGACTGTAAGAGTGGGGAGATGGGAGGATCGATAATATTCGGTCACGTTCCAATTGAATGCACAGACATAGCTGCAGTCATCGCTGGACGCTAGATACTCTCTCCGGTAGAGAGAAGCAGACGGGAGAATGAGAAGGAAAATGGACCGTGAGTTGGTTGCCTTTTTGCTCCCGATTCGTTGGAACGGATTCAGACAAAAGGAGCTAGAAAAATTCAGAATGTCCTTTTTTTTTATTCTTTCATTTCTTTTATTTACGTCAGTCGTACATGATGCAGTTCCATTATATTCTCCCCCCTTTTATTTTTTGGATTCGGGAAACTAGCGTTCATACAGCTATATCCCCCCACAATAGAGATTCTCTTTTTTCTATGTGTGTTTCCCTCATATCGAGTTGAGAGAATTGATTGATCGGGCGCACTGCGCCCTTCTTCCTTCCTCTTTCTCTGCAGCTAAAAAAATCAGAGGGAAACAACAGAGAGATTATGATGCATCAGACTTGTTTTTCGGTTCTTCCATTTTTTGTTTTTTTTTTATTTATCAAAAGAAGAAAAACTGGAAATTCTTTTATTTTCTTACAAATAATAACCGATATAAAAAGGCTACCTACCTTTTTATAGCGCCTGGAGCTTTCAACAGCCGGTTCTTCTTCTTTTTGGTGTTTTTGATGGAATATAGAATTTCCTTTTGAATTTCAAATCTGATCTAGGAATCGGATCGAAATTAGACGTGAAAAACCTGCTGGAAGAAGTTGTCATCTCCAGGCTAAATAACAAACATTTTCAAGGAAATCTAACAGTAAAAAGAAACGAACAAAAAGGGGAGATAGATAATAGCATGGAGGACAAATGACGAAGGACAGTGTGCATTTCACGCATAACCATAATACACCTGCTGAACTTATTTCTTTGTGTGTGTGTGTGTCGTCATAAGAAAAGGGAGACCGAAATTAAAGTTGCGGCCGAATTTCTCATCGATTCGCTTTCGCCTTTTCACAGCAATAGGATGACACGTTCGAGTAGTGTGTGTGCCATGTTTGTTTTATTGTTGCTCAAGTTGCTTTAGTTCTCTCTGTGTGAACAGGGGTGGAAGCAATGAGTCATCATCGTGACCGAAGCAACTCAAAAAATAAATAGAAACTTTTCTCTTTTTTTTTCAGTAGAGTTTGTTCGGTTTTAGCTTTTTGATAGGAATGGGTGGGTGGGGGTGAAGCCCTATAGGACACACAGCAGTCACAACCCCTCTGTGCAGTTACTAAAAATACCCAAGTCCTTTTACCCTCTATTCCCAGGCCACACATCAGCAGCAGTGCACCGGACATGGGAGTATACACCATCGATTTTCCGTGTTTTTATTTTTATATTTATTTATTTTTAAATTTATATGACTTATATCCCAGTTGTTGTGTATTGTCTCTCTCTCTCTCTTGTTCGGCTTCACACACAGGCGCAGAGAGAGAGAGAACTTGACCGCGGATATTTATTATCATTAATTCCGAATGGAAATCGGCGTCGACCCATTCCCACCAAGGCCCTCTGCTGCTGCTGCTGCTGATGGTCGGCGTTGCGGCAACTGAAAACATAAAAGAGAAAATGCCGAGTGAAAAAATACAACAACATTTTCACTTGCACTTGTGTAATAATTTTCGTCGTCTTTTTCAAGATAGACACCGCGCGCTATCAGACAAACCGAAACGATAAAGGCGGTCTGATTCATCCGACTGCTGCGGTCGCTTCGTGTGTGCGGTGGCGATGGTCGATTGCCGTCGGACCAGAAGCGTCGCGTGACTATACGGGATTCAGCGAGAGACTCATCATCCACTCCCACACACACAATCGCCATATTGGTGCAATACCAAGAATTTTTATTTTTTCAAAAATAGCACTTTTTCACCGTGGTTATTAATTTCGTGACTCATTGTCCCAGGGTGGCGGCTCCTGTTTTATATTCCATCATTCATTTTTGTGCGCGGATATTTTTATACGTGTATACCTACCATGATTAGGGGGGTCTAAAAAGTATTTACGATCCGACAAGTTAATTCCATTGACAACAACAACAGACCAACGACAAGAAGGGAAAAAAAAAACAGTATAAAAATGGAAAGGAGGGTAATGATGTTTGATGATAATATACGACTGGCTCCGCACAGACACGCCTTGTCATATCCTATGTATAATCCTAATCATCTGCCTGTCACGTAGATAACTGCCATCCTTTTAACCATAGCGAACCCCCCCACTATAGTAGAAAAAAGGGCAAAGGGGGTCTTCTATATACGTTACAAATTGTAAAAAAGGGAGCAACGAGCAGATGAGGGCGGTCGATTTTCCTCTGGAAATTCAAATGTATGCAAATCTTATATATTATCCAGCCGGCCGGCCTCCTCCTCATCCTATATAGCAGCAGTCAACTTATATATAAAAACGAGTGTGTGTTGTCTAGTTTCCCTTTTTAACTTCTATCCTTCTCCGGACCGGTTTAGTCGATCCCACTCGACTGATAACAACATCTGTCGTCGTCCATATAACCGTTATTGTGTGTGTGGCTGATGCACGGCTGATATTATAGAGCCACAACACCACCACCGATTCTTCATTTTCCTATTCAATTCATAAGAGTTTTCCGCTCGGAAAAGGTATAGATCTAAATTGTATAATTTATAGTTCTCTCTCTCTCTCTTGCTTGCAATAACGTTATAATGCAATCCACCCTCCCAACTCGACACAAAGAAACAATGGATATTATTATTACGATTTAATAAATGGAAAACGGACGCCATTTTGTTCTTCTGCCTTCAGTCCGTATTGATCGAGTTGCCAGAGTTGGGTATTATGTATAGATGTGTGGGCGTGCACTTTCAGTTTCTACATTCTGCAGCTAAAAAAGAAATCTATAAATTATTTAATGGGAGCTGCTGCGGCAGCTTTCAGCTTAGCCTCGACCGGTGGAGATTGAGAGAGAGAGAGAGAAAAAAGAGAATCGTCGATGCCAAGTTTCTCCCGGTGAGTTTTAGTTGCGAACCGCCGCCACCAGGGGGCTAGAGTTTGAAAATTGAAAAATTGGGTGGCATCATGGCGGCCGCTAGAGGCGCCACTCAACTTTCCACCGACCGACCGAGTTCGTCAGCCTTTCGTTGCCGCCCGACTTGGTAGTCGTTTGGTCGAGCTTCAGTGTAGTAGTCGCGCGGGATCGGAGCAGCGAACGGTTTTTCGACTCGTATCGACTCTCCTCGTGCGTTTGATTTGTTTTAAAACATTTCACTCGTTTGGTTGTGTGTTACCTTAGAGACTGGCCAGTGGTTGTTGTTGAGAAAAAGCCAAATAAAAAGAGAGAAAACGTTGTTTGCACTTGGTCATCACGACAGTCGTTTGCTTTTGTTAAGGAGCCAATAAAGGAGAGAGAGAGAAGAAATCGTATTATATTGGAGGGTTGTGCTCAAGGCGAGAGTCCAGGTGCGTCTTCACCCAGGGAAAAAGAAAAAAGAGAAATAAAGGTGTGCTTGTCGTCTCACGGTGACCAGTGTGTTGGAATTTTATCGGGCCCTATCCACACTACGCTGCTCACGCACACGTGTGTGTGTCGGTAGTAGTGGGTGGTGTTGTTTCGTCATCCCCCCGAAAAAAGAAGAGTCGGTTTTGGTTTGAAAGTAGAAGAAAAATTTGTTGCAAACGAAGAGAAAGCCATGGGAGCTGAACAGAAGAAATTCATCGCCATGCGGCCGGTTTCATCATCGTCGTCGGTTTGGCTAATGGCCGCCTTCGTCTGTTACCTGTGTTCAAGTGAGTCTCTTTTTGTTTTTCATTCTTTTTGTGTTTCAATTTATTGTCGTACAGTCGTATAAAATTCTAGTCGGAAAAACGTTGATTGAGGAAATGTTGCTGCATGTTGTTTAGTCCGGTATTCAAAGTTCTTTATTGATGAACCGGATGAAGTCAATGACGCTTCCGGTCTGATGGAGAAACTTGATTTTACCGGTAATAATAAGATGGAAGAAAAAACAAATGAAAATTCACATTTTTTAAAATTCGATTTCATTGGCTTGCCGGGAAACAAACAACCCAAAAAATACGAGAGAGTTGCTTGGGTTTCAGACGAAAAAAAGTTGTTTTCAGGCGTCTTGTGGTCGGTTTCCAATGGCTGGAGGGCACGAAAGGTGTGTACAAAGAGAATCAAACGGTAAAAAAATGTGGGAACGGGGGTGGAAGAGAAAATCGGGTACCAGGTACCAGCAGACAGGTAAACCAGTTGAACCACTTCTTTTCGATTCTCGTCTCGAGAGAAAAAGATTACTGAGCCCAGTCGTGTGTGAGAGATTCCATCTCTTATCACATCAATTGATGTCATCGAACGAGTCGTCACGTCATCTACTAAAAGGAGTGGGAGGGGGTGGCGTCGCAATTGATTGCCAAATGACTCGCTTGCCAAATACCTGAACGGAGGTGTCACACACACAGCGTCGTGTGTGTATTTTCCTTTCATCCCTCATTTCTCCAATCTTTTAATGCATTCTAATTGGCTTGGGAACTTGGTTGTGCCAATTACCGATTGTGTTGCGGTGGTGAGTTGCTTCATCATGATTGGCCCAGACGGCCATGAAAAACCTATTAAACCTCAGACCCCTTTTTCTTTTCGGTTAATCAGAAGAAGTAAAAACCCGCGTGTGTTCTTTTTTGTTTGTGTGAAAAGAAAAAAAATTGTTTCCACTGAGCAGCTGAGAGAGAGAGAGTTGTGTGGCAGGCAAATGGCCGCCTTTTGATATCCAATCAGCATAATGATATCAATACAACGTTATCACACATAGGAGAGAGAAGTGGGGTGGGGTTCGTTTCATTGACGGAGTCGACCCGTTTATTCGCATCCGACATGGGGGCCAACGACCGACCGAGGGGTTGTGATATTTATCTTTTTGTTGGGGGGGAAAGAAAGACTTATAGCATGTACCTAGTTGTACTTGGATTACATCGACTACCGCCACTACAAACGACTGCGTTACTAGGTGGGGGAGGGGTTGTCCATTATAGTAAAAAAGAGAAGAGAAGGAATTAAACATGGATAGAGAGACTTGCGTGTGTTATAGACGTCCCCCCACTGTAGTACCATTGTGTTTTTATACGTCAACAGGGGGAGCAGCAGCAGCTTTCTCATGGCTACTGCTTCGCCTGCATTGATTCGTCTATAGAAACCAAACGAAGAGAAAAAAGAAGAGGGCCGATTTCCCCTAGGCCGTTTACAGCGCACCTGGTGGTGCTGGCTTATATGTACCTGGTCGCTACTTTTTACGACCTTCTTCTATTCTGACCCTCATCACATATTTTCCTCTGATGCCCAATGAGGAGGAAGAGAGCTTAACTAATTGAATTTGAAAAGAATGGGATAGAAGAGAGAGTCTTTAGAGATGAGGGATCTTTTTCTAACGGTTTAAATCGTCTTTTTTTTCTCTCTGTCTAAACAGTCGTGATAGACTCTCACGGGTTTTAGGAGGCGCCCCACTTCCATCCAAACATTTGGAAATTTCTTGAGAGAGACATCTTGAAATCGTCTTTGTCGCCACACGTTAGTCTACTGGAGTGTGTCTATAAATACCGGGCGCCTCTTTTTTGATGATGGTCGGGAGCTTTTTCGCCCTGGATCCAGGACGACATGGACTTGTGCGTTCTGTTTTTAGAGAGATCGGAATTTCCCGTTCAATCCCATAAAAACCCATGAATGAATCATATCGAAAAAAGATCTCCCACCGTAAGAAAAATAACCAACTCTGGACGGTTTTTTTTCCATTTTTTATTTCCAACTGGGCCCCCCGACTGTTTAGACAAGTGAAGAAAAGAAGAAGAAGATTATGCTGTTGAAGCCACAACGGATGCGCCAGCAGGTGTTGTGTCTTTGCGTGTGTGTGTCGTCGACCGGGCCGGCTGGTCGGTCGTCTATTTTTACGGTGGAAATAAAGTGGATGACGGGAACCATCCGTAAGAAACAAAATAACAACAACAGCCTCTAAAGGACCTTCTCTTTTTTCCATTTTCTAGTCGAGTAGGTCCCCAACAAACTTTTTTTGTTTTGCCTTTTCAAGCAAAGAGGTTAGTAAGTGGTGTGTGCGTATGTGCGGTTATGTGGCAGTCGACATCGAGGAGAGCATTCAGTCGGATGAATACTACTTACTCACATTACCATATTCAAATTGGAGTGAAACCAGTTGGGCCGACGATCGCTGCCACTTGGCAGCTGCTCATGGGCGAGATACAACCCCCCTCTCCTTTTAGTCACTATGACGTTCTTATAAAGCGTTTTTTTCTTCTTCTCCTTGTTAAGAGGGGTGTGTTATCCATTTGTGTGTTCGACCCAGTTCATTCTCTCCCTCTCTCTTTTTCTGTGTGTGTCAATAATGGGACGCGTTCATAACCACCTATCGCTATTTTTCTGTTTGACTAAAGTGTGAAAATATTAGGGGGGCAGGAGATAATCTTGTGTCAGTTCACCCCTCAGCCCAGGCCAACACACCTGGAAAAGAGCTCTCTTATCCAAGTCAAAAAGAAGATTATAACAACTCTGTCAATATGTAAAAAACCGTTTCTCTCGTTCCCTGCACACACACACGTGTACGTTTTCTCCCCCCCCCCCCATCTCTCTCTTGCTCTTTGTATATTTCTAGAACGAAGAGAAATAATAATAATCATAATTTTTCCAGCCTTCAACGCTGTAAGAGATCCATCACAGCGCCAGAGGAATAATATCCGAGACAAGTTGGCTCACAACTTGCAGCCGATTAGGGTCTAATCATCCTTCGCTCGTTGCTTGTTTCTCTCTCTCTTGTTTTTTTTTTTTCCGTTTCGAAATTGCGCTCGAGGGCCGTAAAAGTATTTTTACTTGCATACTTTGATCTTTCATATAATATTTGGAAATTTAGAGCCTTAGCATCCTTTTTTTGATGTATCCGAAACCCCTTTTGATGAAAGACCCCGACTGTCTCGTCTTGTTGTTTGCTGTTGGCCTCTTTTGCGTGCCGGTTTGGCGCTCCACAGCCACCGAGCACCGACCGACCTGAATTCTACGAATCGAATCAAAAAGGAGTTTTTCAGAATCAAAGTGAATGACATCATTTTTCAATTCCAATAGGGCCAAAAGTGAAGGTATCTTTTTTTTTTTTTGGCACACGGGCAACAATTTCTCATCGGCCAGCAACACAGCCAAACAAAAACGACGACTTCCATCACATCATTCAACTTTTTGC
The DNA here is from genome assembly GCF_021134715.1 of Daphnia pulex. NCBI lineage: Eukaryota > Metazoa > Arthropoda > Branchiopoda > Diplostraca > Daphniidae > Daphnia > Daphnia pulex. Next base: position 6,475,139 of record NC_060017.1, read on the forward strand.
TCCCCCCCTTTCTCGGCTTGATTTTTGGCCGGCTATTAATCGTGCCTCTCCCATTCTCCCTTGTCCGTCCTACCATTTTTTCTTCTTCTTCTTCTTTGAATTATTATTATAATTATTTCGTGTTTGATGTGTGCGCCATGTTTCCGAGGCATTGCACACACACATCACTTGAAAGGCTAGTCCCGAAGCTGCAGCAGCAGCTTTTGCTCATTAGCATTTGACTATCGCGCACGACCAGTTACCGACACCAGGAGAAGAAGAAGAAAAATAAAATAAGAAGAAAATCATTTCTTGTTTTATTTATCTTTTTTTGCCAACGCTGCTCACGTTTAGTTTTAGTAGTAGAGTCGCACACACATACATACAGGGAAAATGAATGGGAGTGGAATAGCTAGAAAGAAGGCGGATGGCTCCGCATTGTCTTGTCCGGATGTTTTTCGCCCCTTTTTTTTGTGGAGTATTTATTCTCCATGTACATATACACACGAGTGTCCCTCTCTTGTCCCCGATCGATACATTGAGGCAAAACTTCTCCTTTGCTTTGCTGCAGGGGGGTCTCTCGCTACTGGCCAGCACGACGCTGAAGAATCGGATCGATATGTATCCCCCCCTCTTCTCTCTGCCGAGCGAACGCTTGCACGCCCAAAGAAGAGCGAAGGCGGGGAGTGTGTGTGTGAGATTTGCCGTGTGTTTTCTTCCTTCTTCTTTCGTCTTCATCGCCGTGTAAAGTCGGAAACCCGATGCGTAACAAATGCCAATAGGCAAAAAAGTAGTGCCCCCCTTTTTCACGTCAACCTTTTTGGCTGTTCTTCTTCTTCTTCCTATTTGGCCTTTTATAATCCGCTCAGATCGATAACTGCCGGGTGGGACTCTGGCTCTTTTTTTCGCTGTCGCCATCGACGACTACAAAGTGAATCCAATAAATGGGGAGGCAAACAGAGAAGAAGATGAAGATGAAGCTTCTTTTCCTGTCCTATTTATTCTTTATAGCATTGCTATTGTCTGGCGGGATCTTCGTCTTTTTTCTTTTTCTCCCGTCTCTGCTCCTCCCACACACAGAAATGGATTCAGCACCGCCAACAGCCACCACGCCGCTGGGCCAATCTCTCATCGATCCGTTTCCATCAATTTCGTTTGATCGGTGGCAGCCAACGGCGTGGCGCTCCGACGCCGCATCTTGTGTTTTCCGTGGCTTACCCACGTCGCGTTTGATTCTACCATTTTTTTCTTCTTCTTCTTCTTCGGGGTGGTTGTATAAGAGTCTGTATTTTTTTCTTCTTCTTTCCTCTTCTACGCCTCCTCCCTACCCGTTTCCGGCTCTCAATCCAATCAAATACGATTGCGTCTTTCTCCACCCCTACACCCCCGAATCAGAGAAACATTTTTTCTTCTTTTATTTCTTTTTTTTTACAAGACGTTTCTTGGGCGACAATTCTCTTTTTTATGTTGTGGGTTGTCTCCGAAACAAACAAAAAAACATATAAGGGACCCCCAGACTGTCGGAACTGTCAGATTTTGTCTCCCATTCTTTTTCTTTTGTTTCTGTTTTTGTTTTTCTACTCCGAATTTTACGTCTGGTCGAATATGCCTTCTCGACAAGTCCGGGGTCTGGAGGTCGCCCGTCATTTCTCATCTCTTCACTTCAGAAATCAGATGGTCTTTTTTTTTGTTTGTTGAGGGACTTGTTTCCTTTTTTTTAAATACCAAAGATAGGTCAACCACGAAGATGGCCATCTGATTCAAAGTGTTGGTGATGCGGAATGGGCAGAATTTCGGTTGTGGGTCGTGATCGATCCTCGTTTTTCTTCCCATTCCATCTGCTGGATGGCTGTCTTCGACAGTCCCCGACATCTTGATAATAGTCAGAGTGAGTGTAGTTGTTGCATGGGTCCTCGTCCTGTCCTATGGGAACAAGATTGACATTAGCAGATGATGATGATGGCGGCTGCTGCTGCTGCTGCTGCTGCTGCAGCAGCGCAAATATCCATTAGCCAATGACGTCATTGTCAAAGTCGTTAACTCTCCTGCCAGCCACTACTACCCAGAAAATTGAATGTTCCTCTCTCAAAACATAACAGACGTGGGACAGAAATAACGGCCCAAAGTATTAGATACACACACAGGGGTAAAAGGGAGGAGTTAACGAGCTCTCGTTTTTTCGTCGTCTTGTAACCCACTGTGACACTCGGAGACAATCAGATAACAATCTATAGAGTGAAACAAGGTCGTTGGCGTGATCCATCACGTCAGAGAGATGGGGGTGTTCTTACGTGTGGAATCCCATCGGTATGGATAGAGACTGAAACATCTTTCTTATGGAATCGTCGTCCAGATTTTTTTTTCTAGTTTGTACTTTGACAACTTTCTCTTCTCATCGTTCGTCACTGTCGGTCAAGTGGCCCCCAACAAGGACAACGAGACACTATAGAGTGTCATTTGATGTCCAAGTATCGAGAGGTCTTTTATAGGATCTGGACGTCGAACCGTTCTCTTTTTTTTTTATTTCTTTTTTTTTTTGAGGTCGAGAGGGTGATGAATCGCTCTGTCGAATTCGGGTGGTAGACAAGGAGGAGAAGGTGACAGTCGGATGGCGACGCTGCGTACACGATATATATCTCTCAAATCCTACAGGGAAGAGAAGGGCAGACGGACATCTGCTGGACGCGTGGTACCGGGATTTTGTGTGTATTGTACGTGTGGGGTGGGTGGTGTTGTGTGGGATTCGTTCGACTGTGAAACAAGAAGTTTTTTTTTTCGGAGTGAACGGGGATAGAAAGAAACGAGGGACGACCGTGAGCCGTGTGGGTTTTCCAGCAGCTTTGCACCGTCGCCTCCAGTCTCCTTATTTTCCGTCTTGACCAATCCCTCGCAATGCCACCGCAACTGCACCACCACAAAACAGAAAATGAGGGAAGAAGAAGGAGAAAAACTAGTCCAAATGTCCGAGAAATAATTAAAAAAAAAAATGTAGGAAAAAGAGAAAGGAGAAGTAAAGAATAAGACCTGACGTCATGCAGTCTATGTGCCGCAAGCCAAAGGTATATTAAATACTTCCAAGTAAAATAGAGTACAATAACCTCGGTGTATAGGACCCTCTTACATGTAAATAGAAGCGTGTGTGTGTGTACAGTCCGGGAGTGAAAGCGGGTCCGATGTTGTGTGTGTGTTTTTTTTCCACCCAATCTCTTACTTGGTAACATGGGGGGAAAGAAAAAACAACCTTTCCCTTTTTCAATCCCTCCCGTATTTGTATTCATTCGTATTCCCCTTTTTTCTTTCGATCGTGATGGAGAAATAATGACGGGGTGTACACACGTCGAAGTGGCCGTGGCAAGGGGCATCGAGAGAGGGTGTGCAGCAGATAGAAAGGAGGGTGAAAGGAATCTGATTGGAAAAGTGGTTTCCAGCGGTGACGGCGGCGAAGGTTGCGGTGAAAGTCCGAAAGTGGAGGATGGAAATCAATCTCGACTCAGATGGATAGAAAGAGGATGGACGAGATCAAAGGGGTCATTCATGTCCGGCTGGTTCTTCTTGTTGTGTTTTGGCTTGTTGACATTTTTTTTCTCGACTCTCTTCACTCGAGTGAATAGTTTTGTTATTCACTCTGTGTGTGTCTATACTCTTTTTCTCTCTGCAATCGAAATCAAAAGTCGAAAATCGGCGCGTGGCAGCATTGTGCCGGAAGAGAAAAGCAGCCCATACCATCCGCAGTCGCCCCCCTATAGAAATATATCGTCCCAACCGGATTCACGGCGAGTAGTTTCCTACTCGTATCCCCCCTCAAAACAACATATGCATCCGATGATATTTTTCGCCACGAGAGAGAGATACAGAGCCCACCATCTTTGTGTGTCCTTTAGTTGCCTTCGTCATCGCAATGCCACGCACACACAATGTGAACGGATCAATACTCGACGGGGAGTCTCGCTGGATGTGCCGTGCCCTTACTCCCACTCCTTTTTTTGTTTCTTTTTTCCTTCCTACTCTCATCCCCGCGGTTGGGTGGATTCCGCCGTCGGATCCGCACAGAGAGAGTCGGAGAGATCGGATGCGGATGGGGTCACACCCCTTTTTTGCTCCTCTACGGGATAGAAGTCGGGATAAAGGAAAAAAAAGAAAAGAACTGGGCACAAATTGTCTAGTGGCGGCAGCACGGTAGCCAAAAGACATCCTTATGGGGGGGGGGGGGGGTATGCGATGATTCTATTATTTTTCTTTCTTCCCTTCACGAATTGTTTCATTCCCCAACAACATTGCCGGGTCTTTGTTGTCGTTGTAGAAGCCGGTCACGTTCAAATTTTTCGAGGAGAAAAAGAAAAACTAAAATCTTTGTTTTCTTTTTTAATGGAGAAAGAAAATGAAGTTCTTGACATTCTTGAGCCAATTTCCCTTTGTTTTGAAATAGTTTTCTTACAACAACAACAACAACAACCGACAACGAAACGATGATGAGGATCACGGGGGCCATGAGAGTGCAGCGCTCTCTATTTTTGGGTTAACGCTTTTCTCGTTTCGTTTGTCGTAGCTTCTTCTTCTTCTTTTTCGACTTTCCCACACACACACATTCTTTTGCGGCTCAACCTGAACCACCTCCTCCGCTTCGTTCGTTCCTTCCTTCCCTGGGAAAATGAAAAGAAAACAGAAACAGAAAAAGAGTAGGAGGCGAATCGAACAACTTTTTTTTTGTGTTCTGTCGACAAACATGTGTGGTAGTAGTAGTGGGCTAGTTTCCTAATCTGATGAACTTCTGATGGAATATGGAAAGACGGATTGAGTTGAATAAGCAAAAGAGATGAGAGACTTCGAATGCAAAAGGCGAAAAAGTCATTGGAAAGAAGGATTTTTTTGAGTCGAGTTCTCTCTCCCCTTTGTGGTTCGACGCAATCGGCAAAAGGGCCTGCGCCTCTGTCTTTTTGCTGTGCGCCCTGTCGGGTGGTAGCATGACTCATCATCAGCACGCAACTCTGTGTTCTTCTTGTTCTCTCAATCTTCCTCCCTCCACTTTCCAAAAGGGAAAATCATAAAGGCCAGCAGAAAATAGAAAAAAAAAATGCTTTACTGGATAGGAGGAGTTATATCGGGCCTCCTTTTTGACAGATGACGTCGACTGGTGGGAGAAAGAAAATCAAATAAAAAAGTGTCTCTCCTCTCTTTTATTCATTCTTCTCCCTTTCTGAAAGTTTCGCCAAAAAAGAAGAGGAGGGAGACTGATACGGCACGAAGAAGCGGCACGATGACGTCGTTCGATTTTTCGTGAACACAATCGGGTCCCAAAATGGTTCATCGATTATCACGTCTGAACAAACCCCCCGCTTCTTTCTCTCTTGTCGGTCGCTTTCGGTCTCTCAGACAACACACACACAAGACACACATGGCGAGGGTTTTTTTTTTCCTTTTCTTGTGAATAGAAAATCAACTGCGAAAATGGGTCATAGAAGAAAGCGATTGCAATCTAAATGATAATGGACGAATTATAAATTGAGAGAGAAAATAAGAAGGATGATCTTTCGTTGCTTGCCAGTCGCCACGTCAGGATAATGGTAAAAGATGAACTCGGGAGCTCACATACTATATACTATTTACGTACGTATAAAATGTGTAAAAAAAGCATGAAGAAAAATGGAGGGGGAACAAAAAAATATCATGTCGACGATTGTAGAGCGACCAGAAGGCCCGTCATCATGACATCCGCTCTCTCCTTTTATTTTATTATTTCGTAAGTGAATGAGAAAAGGATGTAGCCAATTGTCATAGCTGTTTGGTTCATGAATGAAACTGAAATGAATGGAGTAAAATTGAAAAAAAAGGGGGGAAAAACTTACTACACTTTTAAAAATAGAAATAGACTTTTTATGAATCAATTGAATTTTTTGATTTTGTCACAATTTTTATTAAAAAACTGATTTTCTTATTTTTCTATTTGTTGTTTAAATTAAATTTCTAGCGGCTGGAGCTCAAGACGCGCGTTTGGTGATTCTACCCGACGGGGGTAATCTGATCCGACCCGTTGGCGCCAATATCGTCCTCACCTGTAAAGGTGAAGTGCCCGATCCCGAACTGATTAGCGAGTTGCGCTGGCTTGGACCCAACGGCCAAGAACTACCCAACGGAGACAGGTAAAGAGATAAAAGAAGAGCTAGAAAACCAAAAAAAATGCATATTTACTATGTTAGATAGTGGAGAGAGCAAAACGACTTCTCGTTCTTTTTTTTAATTCTTTTTTTGGACGGGTGATGGGGGGGAACACTGTTGACAGCTAATAGCGCCGTATATTTCTTTGCCTTCCTCATCTCTTTTCAAGAACTCCAAAACCAATGGCCCCCTATAACCTAGACTCGGTTTTCACTGAGCCCCGAAAGTCTTGTGTTCATAGTTTTGACATTGTTTGTGGGTTTTGCATCTAGGGCATCGAGCTAATGAGGTTAACCGCAGGGGGCATTACTTATAACATTTACATATTTTAAACATATGATTAAGAAGATAGACTACGTCGCTCACCTAACGTTACTATATTATATACCTGCGAGTCGAGCCGAGTCGAGTTCAACACTTACGCCTTTTCACTGCTGGATGCCCTCGAGTGATGAGGGGATTCCGTCTTCCTACATTTTTTTTTTTCTTTTTACGACCTTTGATGAATTTCCAGTTCAACAGTTAATTGTATATTTTCTCTGTCTTTGTCTCTCTTGTGTGTGTGTGTCTCTCTCTCGCTCAATTCCGCCTTTAATCAATTTGACGACGTGATTGTTTCTTGCAGCGGTGAAGCTGATAATTCCAGGTAAAGAGAACACAAAAGAAACTCGTACTATTTGAAATTTTAGGTCGTCGTGCGCCTTTTTGGATGGCTCTTTTGCTAGTTTGTTTTGTGTGCGTCCTATATTTTTGATTTGATTTCGGTTTGAAAAAAGAAAAAAAAATCTTCGGCTGCCGGCTGTGTTTTTGAATGTGAAATGAATTCAGAGCCAGTTTGTTATTTGTCCGTTGATTTAGCCGCGTAAATCTCTCTATAAACAGTTGTATTATTATTTAACCGACCATATGAGGTGGATTCCGCCTATTATTCTTTAGTTTGGTTCGTTTTTTTTTCTCTCTCATTTGAATGATCGCGCCCCTTCGCCTATTTGATTGCGCCATTTCAGAGCATGACGTTGATTTGTCTGTGTGTGTGTGTGTCGTCTCGTCTTGTGTGCCGCAGTAATTCATCAATCAGTGCTGAAAATGATCGATCTTGTTTTTATATATTACATTTGGTATTGGTATTAATATTAGAGCCGTATGTCTTGTGTGTGTGTCTGTTTCCCCCCTCCACACACTCGAGTCCTTTTTGCCTGATGTCATTTGGCTGATCCGGCGTGTGCACAAAACCCCATCCAACTGGGCTGATTTTTTCCTTTAATTTAATTTTTATTTATTCCCTATTTGCTCTCCCCCTTCTCGATGCTGCAAACGTTGTTTGTGTATGTGTGTGTGTGTGCGTGCGCGTCTGGCCCTTTCCTATATATAATGTAGTTAGGACTCTCTTTGATTATTGGAGGGATCAGTTCATTGATGTGTTTTTTATTTTTGTTTTTGTTTTTTCGGTTGTCGTGGCTGTTTAGGATCTCGTCCGAGGACTTGGCCAGCGATGTCGGACGCATCCTCTTCATCAAAGGACTTCAAGAGGCCGACAGCGGCAAGTATACCTGCTCGGCCGTCTACACCAGCAGCCAGCGGCTAGAGGCTCACGTCAATCTCACCACTATCGGTACACATACATCTTCATCTTCTTCTCCCTCTTCTCCTATCTCTCTCTCTTGTTGATTGATAATTCATTTTCCGTTTTTTTCTTATTTCATTTGCAGTCGGTATCACATGGGAGGATGCCCCGACGGAGCAGTCGGCCATCTTTGGCCAGCCGTACAAGGTGCGCTGCGTCGTCCGAGCCAACCCACCGGCAACGATCGACTGGCAGAGGAACGGCGTTGGATTTACCACTAGTAGGCGGTTTTTTTAATATCATTTCTTTCTTTATTTATTCGACGAAACAACAAAACAAAATTTCGCATTTTCCCACTATCGGTAAGACCCGGGGGCGTCGTTTTGACTATGCATTTTCAGCATCTTTACGCGGCGAAGCTATTTCATTATCGGTTCATTATTGTCTTGTTTCACTCACTCGAAAAACTTGGTGTGTGTCGTCGTTGAAGGAGGTATTATGCGGAGGGAGTTTCTGGAACGCTTCCAGCCGAATGAGCCGATGTTCATTGAATGTCTAAGCGGCGGCTTTTTCAAGGGAGAGAAAGGAAAGTGAAAAAAGGGAAAGAAAAAATAAAATAAAATAAAGAAGAAGAAGAAGAGAAAAAAGGGAACGTTGGCGGGACATTCTACGGGAGTCTATGGAATAGCATAAAGACAGCAGTCACAGTCAGTCAGTATATATATCGCACCCAACAGAATTCCCTGTTCTCACTCGGTCCCAAATGGACCGAGACTGGGAAACATTCCGCAGCTCCTCCCCCCTCTCCTTATTCTTCTTCTTCCGTCTTGTGTCATTTTTTTCCCCACGATTTCTTCTTCTTTTTTCCTGTTTTGTCATTCTGTTTTGCTGCTCGACTGAAGCATCTGGTTCGTGTCTCATTTAAATATCAAAAGGAAGCGTCGGATCGCCAGTTCTCCGTCCCCTTTGAACGCGGGACGAGAGAGGGGGGGGGGAGCAGGTCTCTCGACCACGCCCTTCAACATGTACGAAGCAAAAAAGAAAAAGTGAATTTCAAAACGCTATAAAAGAAAAAAAGAAAAATATCTGGACAAAAAACTGCGAGGAAGAAGAGGTTGACACTGCCAAACCGGCTGTCGTGAATCAATTCAATACTTGTCTCTGCTCCGTTCTTAGTGGCCTCATACACGCGCGCGCCCAGCTTTTCTTGTTGAAGTGGGCGATTTTTTTTTTCTTTCTTACCCGCTCGGATGTAATCCGGTGCCAAGAAAGCGGCGTCGTTTGCATAATTCAACGGCCCAAACCAGGGCAGGTCCTCTTCTACTTGCTTTTCCCGCTCATTGGGTCGATATTTTCTCTCCCTGCCATCATTTTAAGAGGCCTATACATCCACACACACTGTGTAACATACTATTATTGCGGGTGCGCGCACCTCTATATCGGGGCGGGCCGGCTCGTTCAATAAATTATCGTCGCCGATGGTCCCAGCAGATTGCCGTCGTCAACTGTTGTGAACGCTGCCCATTTATTCCGCTTCAATTGTTTTTCTCCCATTTTCTCCCGCTGCTGTTGCGTCTAGATATAACTCTGTTTTATATATTTTCTTTCTTTCTTTTGTTTCTTATCTAACTCTCTTTATTTCTTTTCGTTTTTTTGAAACCAAACAAAAAACAGACAACCAATACGTGATCGAGAACGACGGAGTGCTGATCCGTGAAGTCAGTCTGGAAGATGACACGTATTTCACGTGCCGCGCCCGGGTGCAGACGACCGGCCAGCTGGAAGACAGACGAATCCGAGTTGAAGTCTTTATCCCGCCCGAATTCATCCGCGAGCCGGTCAACACGTCGATCGTCGAGGGCGAAGGCGGATTCATGGAGTGTCAGGCGTCTGGCAAACCCGATCCGGTTTACACTTGGCTCGATCGCAACAATCAGAACCTCAATCTCAACCGTGAAAGGTAAAAAAGAAAAAGAAAATGAATCAAACACGTTTCTCTCTCCTTTTATGAAGACAAAACTGGTTCGACCCTTTTTCTTTTCTTGGGTGTGGTCTGAAGCAGAAATGAACTGGCGGGACTATTTTCGGGGTTTTTGGTTCATGTTCTCAACAAACGGCAGCCGTTTTGTTTGAGATTTGCCTTGTCGATGGATCCGATGACGTCGGCGGAGTCGTGAACACGAAAGGGCTCCTATCTTTTTCTTTTATATATATATAAGAGGAGCCACTGGGATGTCTGTTGCGATGGGCTTGCCAGCAGTTGTGAGTTTCTCGTTTCCAATTGAAAGCGGTTGCGCTCCGTTGGCTGTCGAGTCGACGGGCCTGCGTGGAGAAATGGGGGAAAACGGTCGATAAATCGTCTGGGCCAACTTTTTTCTTTTCTCGGCTATCTTCTTGCTCCTTTTTTTTTGCTTTTTCGCAAACGGTTGCTTATATTAGATTTATGTAATGTAAACGGAACTCGAGTGGCTCGAGCTTCCGTTACACTCTCAATGGAGGGGGGTAGGACGAGAAGCGAAAAAGGAATCTTGATGATATGCCCATAGAAAAAGGAAAAGGAAAAAAACAGAACTTTGTCCAAAATGCCCTGACTGCTTTTGAGCTGTTGCCGGGTGGAGACGACGACGTCTCTCTCCGGTGTGTTGTGCAATGCAAAGTTCCAAAAATGGCATCCGAGTCATATTTTTTGTTTTTCCTTCTTTTTCCTGGTTACTATCTCTCACCTCGATGTGTAGTTGCGGTGGTCGCTGTTGTTGCTGGCGTCATTCCAAGCGCCAGGGGGGTATGGCAGTTCATGGGCGGTGTGTGTGAAAAAAGGAGAGAGAGAGAGAGAGAAAGGAAGGTGGTGGTAATCCACCGCCAAGAGTCGACGAGTTCTCTCTCAATTGACTGGCGTGTAAAACAGGGCGCTCGCTCACGTTAGAACAATAGCAGGAAAGTCATCAATAATGATGACGAATGAGATGCGAAGAGACAGAAAAAAATAGAAGAGAGAAAGAGAAACGAACGACGGAACAACAACGTGGAAGTCGAATAATGATAGAGGAAGTGTGCCCGTTGTAAGCTATTCAACGAATATTGTTGGTTCTGTGTGTGTTTATTTCCACTGTTTTTTCGCCGTGACAATGACGATGATGGACCTGCACACACACATGTCTCTCTCTCTCGACATGTGGTAACCGGAAACTTTACCTTTATTGGCTTATTTCTCTCTGACACACTCTCGGCATTTTTTCAAATTGAAACGGGTGGGAGGGAAGGAAGGAAGGAAGGAACTTTTGGGGGGAAAATGGAACTAGAAAAAGTTTAGTAGTGGGACGGACCCGACACGGGTGGAAACAAACAGATATCTCCCCTGTCGGGGGGTTGAAAAATCACTTGGGAAGTTAAGGAAACCTTTGGAATGAAACGGAATCCTTACAGTCGAATTTTCAACCCTTAAACTCGAATGTGACCTTTTTGAAAGTTAAAAATAAATAAACTGTTATTTTTCCTTTTATTTCGGTTACGGCTGTTATTCGAGTCGTCTACCGACAACCAAAATTTTTTTTTTTGGTGGGCCGTGGGGGGAAGGCAAGAACAATATACAATCAGTAGGAGAGATCTATCGCCTACATGGTTGTCAAAAGAAAATACGAGTATTACCCTCATTGTATTCTTTTGGTTGAAAGGACGACTTTCAAAAAACATATTTCAACCCTTTTTTCTTTGTTTTTTTTATCTGTTTTAGATTCATCGTCGATGAACAAACGGGCCGGTTGACCATCAACGACGCCAAGAGGACCGACGAAGGCGAGATCAAATGTTTGGTTGAAAATCGAGCCGGCAAGATCGAGAAAACTGCTTACTTAAAAGTACGAAGAACAAAAGCCCTTTTTATTCCCCCCTAGACATACGTAGACTAGTATAAGCCTATCTGTTTGATCTCTGGCTATAATTCACGGGGACTCTCATGCCAGATTTTTATATGGCATGTTAAATCAAAAGAAAAGAGTCTCTGGACATTTATTAAGTTTTTCTTTTCTGTTTTTTTTTTTTTGTGTATCCGTGTGTGATATCATCAGGTGATCATGAAGCCGGTGGTTGTGGAATACCTGAACGCATCGGGGATCATGGGCCGCGAAGTGAGCCTGACGTGCAAAGCTTCGGGCGATCCGTTGCCGGAGGTGACGTTCTTAAAGGAAGGAACGTTGATCCCGTACACGGTCGGCGTTCAAAATTCGGACGATCGCATCATCGTCGACACGAGCCGCGAGGGTGAATACGCTCAAGCCCGTCTCGTCATCCGAGACTTGATGCGCTCCGATGACGGCCTCTACGCTTGTATCGCCAAAAATAACGGTTCGTTTATTTTCCTACTTTTTTTTATCGTTCATTGGTTGCCTTACACGCCACCCAGCACGGCAGGCGTTAGAGAAGAGATTAAGGACTTGAATCTCCCCGAGGGCTCATTGTGTCTTTTTTTTTCTTTCTTTTGTTCTTTTTTATTTCGCCTCAACCGCACGATGAAAATGTTAGGTGGAAATTATACGAAAAATGGTCACATTACGGTCGAATTCCCGCCAACATTCACCGCGACGCCTATGCGTGAGGCCTGGTCCTGGGACAATCATTTGGTCAATTTGACGTGCCGCGCCGAATCGATCCCCAACGCCACCGTCAGCTGGTTCCTCAATGGCCGCAACCTCGAGAACGACTACAATATCCGCATGAACGCTTTCAACGGCGAGAGCACCATCACGGTATTATTCATTTTTCTAAACGTTCATGTTCGTTGTCCTCCCTTTTTTGGTGGGGTTGGAGAGACGACCGACCGACCGACCCACCGAGGAGGGGTCCGTTGTTTGTTTGATTGATTGATTGATTCAAACCCCCGTAAAACGATCATATGTGTACATCACTTTCTTGTAACATTGTCTCTCATGGTCTCTTCTTTATTCTTTTTCTTTTTTCATTTTTTTTTTGGTTAAAATGTTGTGCTGTAGGTGACGCCGATCGATCTCAGCTATTACGGAACCTACCGCTGCTTGGCCATGAACATTCACGGCAAGGACGAACACGCCATTGAATTGCGTGAGGCTCGCGCTCCCGGCCCTCTTCTCCAAACGAAATTCGAGACCATTACCGGTATGTGATTTCATTTTGATTCCAGGCATGCCAGACCTCAAATGGAGAAGAGGAAGGCTGAAGCGAAATTATATTTTCCCTCCTCCTCCTCCCAAAAGGAAACGACATAAAAAGAATCAATTTCGTTATTTATTTTCTTCCTCTTTTCTATTGGTCGTTGCCTTTTCGTACCACCAAAGAAATGGTATTTTTGGTCAATGTCGTTAATGTCAAATGTCCGCCCATTTTTCATATTTATAGCGACGACCATCACGTTCAATTTTATCGGACCGGTGGATAACGGCGGACTACCCATTGAGGCGTTTGCCGTTCAATACAAATTAGCCGGACAAGTTTGGGATGAAAAGCCGTTGCAGCGCGTCTGGCCTGTCGGTGGGAACCAATACTACGATTTGCATGATTCGATTTCGCACGCCAGCACCGGTTTGTTTTTTTGATTCCGCCATTTTTTATTTTTCATTTCTTTTCAATTTTCATTTCCATTTTCATCATTGATTTCTTCATATATTATTTCCCTCCTTTCTTCGCTTCTTCCCCGGTTGTTTGTTCCGAGCTCCTTAGAAAGAAAAGGAGCTCGAAATGATTTTTTTATTTTTACTCATCACATTTTCAGTTGAGCCCGCACCAGTCTGTGTGCAATCTCGTATCGATTTCTTACTCACTCCTCCTAGTGACGTCTATCTCGGCAGTAGCCGGCGACTAGTCTTTATGCTGCAGCTTGTTTTCCATGCGTTATTGATCTCCCGAGGTCTCTGCGTATATATATATATACACATACACACACGACGCTCGTTATTGATCCAGCAGCAGCAGCAGCCTCGGAAAAGACGAGAGCAACTTTGAAAGCTCTTCTTCTTTTTTTTTATTTTTGCATGCCGTAAAACATTTCTCAACCGAGACTCTTGCCTCTCCTTCTCTCTCTCTTCCCCCATATATCTATATCTGTCCAATTTCCCAGGGCATGGCTAATCAAACGTGAATCCTGGAATCGAGAATGATGACGGGCCTTTGAATTTGTCCTCCCCTTTTTCCTCCTTTCGTTGTGGGGGATGACGGAAATCAAATAAATTGTGGGAAACTCGCGACTAATGGCTTTCCATCTGTGAACGCTCGTCTAGATATCCCTTACATCTTGGAGAATTTGGAGCCGCAGACAATTTACTCGTTCCGGTTCGCGGCCAAAAACCAGGTGGGTTACGGCGAGTGGTCGCGCGAAGAGACGCACACGATGCCAAAACGAGCTGCGCCCGAAGAGCCCTACATCATCGCCAAAACGGAGAACAAGGTCGTCTCCACTCCTTATGCCGATCGTTACGAGCTGCTCTGGTCCGCGCCGCCAAACAATGGAGAACCCATTGATTATTTCGAAGTCGCTTATTACCCCGTAAGCTTTTTTCACGACATTGTTTTTTTTTTTTTTCCTCGATTCGTTTTTTGATTTCGATCCAAGTTTTCCCGCCATTCAATTCTAATTATTTTCTTTTCTTTATTTTTATTTTTTAAAGGTGCGCAACACTTCGGCCGGATTGATCGAAGCTGGCCAATTGGTCCGCACTCAAGTACCTTACCCGGCCAACGTTCGTTTCGAAATGAAGAACCTCAAAGCGGACACGATTTACCGCATCGAGTTGAGGGCCCACAACGTCATCGGATTCAGCGCTCCCGCCGAGATCCTTCTGCGCACAGCCAAAGGTCAGTTTGCATTTTAATTTATTTGACTCTTCCTATCCGCAGAATTTTTCTTTCTTTTTCTCGTTCTTTCATCCTTTTTTTTATTAAGTTGTAAAGATTTAAAAAACAAAAGAAATTCTAAGTCTAAAATCAAGTCAGTCAGTAAAGAGAGGGACCGATTTGTTGTCGTTTGTCGTTGATTTTTTGGTCAATTTTTTTTTTCTTCTCTTATTATTCTCTTATTATATATCATCCCCGTCGTCGTTCTTATTTTTATTCGTTTTTTATTGGCGCTTTGAACACTTGTTATTTCTCTTTTTTGTTTTGTTGTTGGTTTTTTTCCGGTTTTCCCCCGGTTTTTTGTTTTCGTTTTTTTTTGCGGCGGCGGACTCCTACTACTACACCCTACACACATACACATTCCACTGTACGCGTGGTATATATTTTTGGAACAATTATAGATCCTTCTCGCTCGTCGGGCGGCGTTGCGGAAGGTTCCAGCCAGTGGTCCACAACTTCCGGCTCACACCCTAATTATTCTACTCCTCCTACTCCGCATTACACCACTGCTATCTGCTCCTCCTTGTTCCTCGTCCTCTCCTTCTTCTTCTAGAGAGAAAAGCAAAACAAAAAAAGATAAAAACTTCCTCTTACCTTTTTCTTTCTTTTGCTAACTGTTGCATTTCGTCGTCGTCGTCGTTTTGCTTTTTACCAATTGACCGCATAGAGATAAAAAAAAAAGGAAAGAATTTTTTGGGATTTAATTTTTTTTAAGCTGTAAAACGTAGAGCAATCTGTACACACAAATTTCCACACGATACACATATTATGCTTCTCTGTCTCCCCTCCTATCTCTCTCCCTCTCAGTGCTGTTTCCTCTTTTCTACTACTGCCACCGCTACTTCTACTTCTACTACTACAGCCTAAAAAACCTACTACTATTGCATCACGGCTTCTTCGACTCAATGTTCCAATTAAAAGAAAAAAAATCGTTAAAATAATAATTAAATACCAAATTAATGAATAATAATAATAATTTCCTTCTCCCCCCCCCCCCAACACAAAAGACGATTCCGAATTTGGAGCCAAAAAACTTTTTATTTTTTATCATTTTTAATTTTTTCGAATTTTTCTCTCTTAACCATTCCAGTGTGTTGTCGTGTCCCCCATATCTTCATATATACTATACACACACAATGTAGGCTGTATGTATATATAGAGACCACTTTTTTGAGTTGGGTGTGTGTCATTGATGATCAAACCGGGGGGAGTAGTTTTTCTTATTACATAAACCCCCTCCTCCCCATCGAAAAACAAAGCAACAAAAAAAAAAGCCAATGTTTGTACACAGTAAGAATTAGAAATGAAGAAGGGAAAAAAAAGGCATTGTGTTTTTAACCAAATCTTAACGCTTGGCGGCTAAAATATCTTTTTTTTAAATAGAAGGGATTTTTGTTTTTTTGTGTTCGTTTCCGATACTTCAGTATGCATACCGTACGTGTCATCTCTATCTGAAACAACAGAAAAATGTGCATGTTATGGCCTCTTTTGATTTGATCTAATATGGCTTCTTTGATCCTCTTTGATCTTTAACCCTCTTTTCTCCTTTTGTTTTCCTTTGCTCCCTCCTTTTTTCTACCCCCTGTTTATTTCTTTTTTTTTATTTCAAGAACCTTCTTGATCCCAAAAATACTTTGCGTCGAACCTTTTGGATTGTTTTCCATATATGCTACACACAGACACACATACTTATCGGATCAAAAAAAAAAAAAAAGAAATATGGACGATTCTTTTTTATTTTTCTTACAAACAATTGGTTCACTTCCCAAGAAATTTTCAGATGCCTATTTAGTGATCTCTCGTTTAAAAAGGCAAAAAAAGAATTAAAAGCTTTTCTTTTTTTTCTCTCCCTTCCAACAACTCCTCCTTCGTTCATCCCTTCTGCTCGGTACACATAAAATGAGAAGAAATAAGAGATTACTGTTTTGCCCAAATGTTTTTTGCTGTCATGTTCGTTTTCCTCCTCCTCCTGCCCTGCCCTCCCAACTTATATAATCTTTTATTTCCGGAACAACAATTAAATAATCCCGACACATTTTTCCCCCTATCTCTCGTGACTTTTGTCTCAAATGAAAAAAAAACAAACAAACAAAGAAAGAAAATCAACAAAACATTTTGAGAAAAAAAAACCGTTTTTGAATTTTTGTTTTTCTTTTGTACATCTTTTCCATTTTTGAGACGAAATCGAGAGATCTAAAAAGGAAATTTGGAAAAAAAAACTCCCCAACAAAACAAAACAAAAAAATTAATAAAATACAAAAAAAAGTTACTTTGAAAAAAATAAAAACGACGAAAGTTTCCAGAATACACGGTTTGTTTATTCGCCCCAGAAAAAACAAAAAAACAACAACAAAATTAAACAAGTATTATTATGTAGTTGAAGTGAACCAATAATAATGTTGAAAATCACGTTTTCTAACAAAACAAAACAAAAAAACTTACAAAAAAAAAAGTTTTTGACTTTGACCGATTATTTATAAATAATCATTTTTTCTGCGGCGTTATAGTAGTGAATATAGATATTACAGCTCTCTCTGCTCTTTCCCACAAATCCCAATCACCTCCGCCCATCCATTTCCCCGTGACTGGCTTATACGTTATTTGTCTGTTCGTCGTCGTTTGTTGTGTCGTGTTTTGTCTTCATAACCAAAAAGTCGCATTGGTTTGGGTGGGGGTAGTGTCGTCACACACATTTGCATATTATTCTCTAGAATTGTATAGATTTTCTTCCCCCTGATGATTTATAGCCATTAGAAAAATGACAAACAGATAACGTGAGAAAGTGACATAGAGACTGTTTATATGTTTCAGTGTCGTTTTGCTTATTTTAATTCAATTAACGAAATTAAAAGAGAAAAAGTTGAAAAAGAGAGAGAGAGAGGTCAAAGCCAAAATTGTGTAATGTAAAAGAACGAAAGAAAAAACATCCAGAAAATATCAAATAACCTCTCACACACGAATTTGTCTGTCGCGTTATGGGGTGTGGTGCGTTGCCTCTCTCTCCTATAGACCCTGCCGCAGTTGAAGTAGAACCGTCCACCGCTTCGCCTCGAGATCCTGCCTCGTCGTCCCCGCCAGGAGTTAAGACCGGCACTTTCGTCATCATTGGAGTCATAGTGGTCGTCCTCATATTTATCGCCTTGATCATCGACGTCTCGTGCTACTTTGTCAACAAGAGAGGTAAACATGTGTATTTCTTTTGTTTCTCTACATTCCCACTCGTTAATCATTTTCACGGTGGTGTGAACGAACTCTACGCCGACGGGAGTGTGACGTCATTTTCATGTTGGTAACTACTATACAACAGTTGTTACGACTGCTACTACCACCACTCGGCTGGTGTGTGTTGAGCTGTCGACTTATTTTCCATTGTTGCTTTCCTGGAGCGAGTTGCATGTCATTACGAGAGACCAGACATCATCAATTTTCTTTTCTCGGTTCGCTCGACTTTTTCCCCCTTTTCCTTCCCATTTTTTTTTATAGCGCACGCCATAATAAAAAGAAAAACTGCCGCCTCGTTCCGCGTTCAGGGAATTTTGTCGTCGGAGTAATAAAGAAACAACAGCAGAGTTTGTCGGGAATTTTTTTTCCCTCAGTTTTGGAATGTCCCCATCATCTACTAAATAAAAGTACTCGCTCCGCTCAGCAATTACATACTTCTCGGGAAAGTGCTCGAAAGAATTTTTGAACCAACCGCCGAAAGAGAAGGAAAACGATTAAATGAGAAAAGGGGATTAACCTATTTTACGTTGGCGTGAAGGTAGTAGCCGAGTGTTGTTTTGTTTTGACTCCAGAGACGCCATCTAACGCTCGTCGTAGCAACTGCTTGTTCACCCGAAAAAATTCCCCGTTAATCTAATTGAATCCCATTTTTAAATTCGTTTCAATTGATTTCTTCCTTCAGGTTTGACGTACATGATTTGCAGTCGATCAGGTCGGAACAAGAGCAGCGGTCGGAACGGTAGCAACAAAAATGCAGCGCTCATGGAAGGTGGCAAAGAGGAACACAAGTAAGTTAGCTTCTTCATTGATCGACTCACAAGTCAACTCTTTCCGTTTGTCGGCGTCTAGCAGATTTGTAGTTTTTGTCTTTAACTAATTATCTCTGTGAAACAGAATGAGTTTTTGTCTAAGAATTGTAAGATCTCGGGTGGTGACTGGACGTAATTTCGTTACCTTATTGTCTTTTGTAGCCGTTTCATTACCAGTTTCTTGTAGTTGTCTTATGTATGTTTTCTCTTTCTCCTTTGTCTCTTGTCTGTCTCTGCTTGGGTCTACACAAATCCATCTGCGTCTCAGTGACGAGAAAACGCCGCTGAGAGAAGTGACGGTCGAGTTCCAGGATGCCTCCCGCGACACACCCCGTGCAGACCAACGACAGCAGCAGCAGCAACAGACGGCCCAAGTCGATCAACCTAGTCCCACTTTGATCAAGTATTAATTCGTTCTTCCAATTAACTCTCTCCTCGTGAACGCTCTCTTTTGGATCGTCGGTTGTGGTGTTGGCTTTCTTTCTGGCTTGGAAATCTGTGATCTAGTTGTCTTTCCCCGTAGTTTATTTACAGCTTCTTGTTTCATTTGATTTATTGGTGAGTTGGTCCACTTATTTTACTACTATTTATTTTGCATTTATTTTATTTTTGCGCCCCTCTATTCTGCATGCTCGGTCATATCGTTTTCTATTTCCGGTAGAGCTCTGCGTTTCGCTGGCGATAAACTGCACAAAACCCCAGTAACCACTCGCTGGCCGACTAATAGTCCTAGTAACGCCGGTTTGTTGGCAACAGACGATCGGTCAACTGGAAGAGGACCGACTAGTCGGGAGCCCGTCCAGCCGTTAAACAGACGATTCGAGCCTCTCCATTCCGACATTTAAAAGCCGAAACACATTCTTCTTCTTCTTATTTTCTTCTTTCTCATCTTCCTATCGTAACCCACTCTACACACGCAAAACAACTCCCCCAAAAATGGCATGCTCTTCTTTGCCTAGCTGTGAGTCACATCATAGTTTACTTGGTGATGTGTTAACTGATTTTACGCATTCCATATTTTCTTCGCCAAGATGTTTTCTCTGAAATGTACTAATTAATAATTTTTTTAATGATTGACATTTGATTAGTGACGACCAGAAGGAGTTGATCAAGGATGATGTGACAGACATCAACAACGGTCTCAAGAAGAGCGCGTCCAAGTCCAGTGTGGCCAAAGACTCTCCAGTTTAGCGCGTGTCAAACGTCCGCCCGTAGTAGTACTTTTTTTTTGTTTGTCTCATTTTAAAATAATTCGATATACCAATCAGCTCTCTGTCTGCCACCATGAAAGAAAACAAAAACATAAAAAAAATCAAGAAAGTTAAAAGTAAAGGAGAAGAAATCATTACTCTCTTGCTATCCAATTGCTCTCTTTTCTGTCATGTCATGTTTCGGTTGATTTGCATTCCCCGACTTTTATGATATCATATGTGCAGTATATTATTTCCTTGCCATTTGAATGATGTCCCTTTGCTCCTCTTAACCTTTCCCGCTGATGGTGCATTTGATACGTGTGTGCTCTCTTGATTTTTCATCTGATTTTATGTTTTATGATCCGGACCAAGGCACCCCTATAAAACCTTTCTTTTTTTTTCAAATACGAAATAAGGCAAGACAGTAAGTCTCACAGTACAGTGATTTGCTCATCAATTCGTGTAACTCGTTGCCTTGTCCATTGGAACAAGTATTCGGTTTTTGTAGTAGTTTGGTTTTTTAAATATCTCATCATTTTTACAGAGAATTTTTTGAAGTCACATCACTCCCCCATAATTTCGTTCAATCCAGAATTTTTATGAAAAAAAAACAAAAGGAACATTTCACGCTGTGTGCCCTCTATCTTAGTTTTGTTGCTTATGAATCGTCGTACGTTTCTTGTGCATCTTTGAAAAATCAAGCGCGTATCAAAATACAAAGATAATTGAAATTAATAGAAGTGTTAACCCAAAATTATTTCTTCTCACCAAACACGACTTAGAAAAGATAGCCAATCATGATCAGATATCAGATAATCACATCTCCCAGATAATCACTTATTACCAGAGCAATGGGCATGGAGAGGTGCTCTCTGTGCTTGTTTCTTTGAATTCAAATTTTTTGAAATTTTTTTGTATTCTTAGGCGATTGAGTTTCGTATATTGGCAACGCCGCTTCTCATTTCCATGAAAGTACGTCTGCTGCTCGTTGTCGTTAGAATTCTGAATTCTCGCTGCCGCTGGTCGTAAGCTAAATAGTCGGTTAGGATTTCATTTCAGCCTGTGCTAAAATGTTTCAGCAATGAATTCTTTGATAACCGAAATATCCGTACACATTAAGTGTTATCTTTTGTTTCTCGATTCCCTAATCGTCATACCTGGGTGTACGGCTACGTTGGTCACTTTAAACGTGGTTGCAAGAAAGCAGTTCAATCAAGGAAATGTTAGAAGCATCCCAAGATTCGGATTTTTCTTCATTTAAACAGGTAAGGAACTGTAACCCCAAACAATAAAAATAATGTAACCAGTGAGTGCTAAAAGAAATGATCTACTATAGATCACGAGGCTGTATAGGTGTGATAAATTTATGTGATTTGCATTCCAAGATTCTCAACAATCATGCGAGCAAGAAAACACTTCAAGCTTGAACTAAACACCCCATAATTTAATAACATACTTCAGTGTTCAGTGGTTCACAGAGTGCAATCTTACTTACTTATATCTAAAGTTGTGTACTAATGTTTCTTTGATAACTTTGCATTTAGGACTGTCTCGAGGCAACAGCGGAGAAACAATGTCTGAACATTCCTTAGCTTACTAAACTAATTGAAACATCTAATCAATTAGAAAAACTTGACTGAAACAATCAAAGGACCATGGTAAAGCATTTTTTCTAATTGGATATGTAACTATTACCTATTTCAATTTACATATAATTAAGGCTTAAACTCCAGAATGAATTACTATCAAGTGAAAGAAGTGGCTATTCAAAACCACTTTCAGTACCCCTAGCCCTATCAAATATCCTTTTAGTGGCTTAAATAAGGTTATTAAGATGAAGAGTGACCTGCTTTCATTTTTGAAAGTATTGCTATAATCTAGTCTAAATTTAATGTTCTTTGATGTGTGGTTATGCACGGTTTCTTATATTTAAAATCACCTAACCGCAACTCTTTGGCATCTGCTAAATGGTTTGATTTAATTTAAGAAATTTAGAGAAAAAAAAATTGGAACAGCATTTTGATGTTTTACTTCTTTCTTTACGTTAACTTGTACTCTCTTAAACATAAGATATTCATTAATTTGTTTGTTGTTTCTAATTACAATTTCTCTTTTATAAAGATTGAAAGGAATCCAGCCGTCCCGTTCGTGAATGTAAAGACTGTTTCCTGTCACTAGGTGGCTAAAACTATGTCCACTAGTTGGCGCGATGTCAAAGGCACCGAGCGAAAAGGAAAAGGTCTGGAGCTGGAGCTGCTGTACAGATTGCCAAAATGTCGTCTCTTATTACCGGGTGAACGTTACGTCACATGCAGAAAAACTTCAGAACAATTAAAGTAATTGTGGTAATTATGTCGATCGACTTTCAAACTGTAAGATTGCAGATTTAAGCAGCTGTTACTAGAGGGTAGATCTTTTTGCTTGTTGTAGAATTTTCAGTTAAGACTGAGGCTAGTTTAATTTCCAGCGGTTTGAACTATGTTATTTTTAAGTTGGAAAAAAATTTGACAATGTAGATTCCTTTGTAAGATTAATTAATAAGAATTACTTTGAAATTCTGAGGGATTGTGTAGTTACTTTGTCATTTTGTTTCTTCACATGAGAATTTGTTCTTGATAGTAACCAAGTTTTGTCTGGGCTTCTTTGTTGCAGTCTAATGTGGACATGGATTTGTTGCAGCCATCCAGTGAAAGGTGTGATTAAATTGAGCTGTTAAATGCAGTCTTTGGTGCCAATGTTGTCCTGGAGTGTGGGAGAGTTCCATGCTTCAAGTCTTCTGGGATCAGCCATATCTAAGTTGACGCTGCATCATTGTGCATTGTGGTTGCCGAAATGTTGGACATCTTGTAGAACTGCAAGAAGCCTTCTTGAAATGGTAATTTGATAAAAATTTTAAGTTCTAACTTGGGAAGTATCATGCTTGGACTACTATAATTGCTTACATTGGTTAATTTTAACATTTGGGGATTTCATCATGTCAACAACTCTTTCCTTCGATCATATGCAAATTGAGTTATGGATTGTTTAAGGGGAATTTGTTAACAAGATAGGCAGATACTGTAGAAGAATGTTTTTGTTTTGCTGCAGAGTACACTACAAATTTCAAATGAATTTGTATTGAAATCTTAAATGAGTAATCCAGTTTCATGTAAATTTTTGTTTCAACTTTAGTTATCAGATAGTGTTGCCATAGAATATTTGAGTTAACTCCATTTGAAATGATTTTATTTATATTTTCTACAAAGTTTCCATTGATGCAAACATTAATTTCATTTTGGTCGTTTATGTTTATGTAGCATTGATGTTGCTGTCAAATGCGGCATGTTGTTGCAGACTGATGGTGAAGGATTTTTTGCATCGAGTTAAACTTTTGCTGTTCCTTGGTGCCGGACTGCTGGTGTTGTGCACAGAAGTTCCATCTAGATTTAATTGTCATTTGTGTCTATGCAGTTAACCGTTTATACGTTGAAAAGGAACAGAAACAGTTCCTTGGTGTTGAATCGCTGGTGTTGTGCTACAGAAGTTACATCCTGTATTTTGTTTAATTGCCATTTGCGTCTATGAAGTTGATCGTTTATATGTTGAGAAAGAAAAAAAATAGTGATTTTGGGGAATTTTCACGTTGAACAAATAATAAACATGCCTTCGCGAATGGGAAACCAACGAGGAGGAGATGGGGTGGGGGCATTTGATTTTCATTAACTCGAAGAAGTCGTGGTTTGTTTTAATAAGGTAGAAATAAAAGCCTTTCTCTATCACATCCATATACCTACCTATATAACCACATCTCTTTCTAAAACTCCATAACTTCCACCAACATCCATCCCTTAAACCCCTATTACCCCACAAATGTCAAATATCTGTAATATGTAAATTTTATTGTTGAATAAATATACCATCTATGTAAAATATAAAACTCTTATTTATTCTGGAACACTTACAAAATAAACAATTCATTAAACAGAGCGTCCGGTTCAAGTCAATTTTTTTTGTGCGAGGCTTTTTAGCAAGTACTCCGCCACCCAATTTGAAAAAAAAGTGATAATTTGTTTTCACGGAAATTGCGTCAGACGGTTAAACATTTCTAATTCCACAATCTCATGTAGAAATTTGCATCTAGTCTACTGGTGCAAATTACGATTCTTTAAGCTTGATTAATTTAGGTGATGTGGTAAAAGCAATTGTGGGTAGCTAAACAATTGAACTAATTCGCTTTTTCAGAATATTTTGAAGATAGTAGATCACAACAAAGTCTAAAAACAACAAAGTGATCTAAAACCATAATATTCAGAAAAAGTGGATTAGTTCAATTGTTCAGCTACCCACAATTGCTTTTAACACATCACCTAAATTAATCAAACTTAAAGAATCGCAATTTGCACTAGTAGACTAGATGCAAATTTCTACATGAGATTGTGGAATTAGAAATGTTTAACCGTCTGACGCAATTTCCGTGAAAACAAACTATCACTTTTTTTCAAATTGGGTGGCGGATTACTTGCTAAAACTCGCACATGCAGTGTCGGCGTAGATCCAGGGAGATTACCTGGAAATGGAAGAGGAGAGAAGAGTGCGAGGCAAGTTTTACTGGGGAGCGATTAGTCACTACTAGGCTTCCGGGTTAGACTCATGACCCTCTAAAAGTTTTCGTCGGATCATGCGCCTTCCAAGTCCCCGTTCGACCAGAGCCCTCCCCTCCTCCTGGTTTCACAGCGGGTGAGTGACCACCGGCGGGCGTTGGTTAGTGGTTAGTTAGGGAAACTGGGCCACAGAAAAGAAGGGAGCCCATATTATGCACTTGTCTACATCTACATAATTAAGACTACTTCAATTAGTTTCGGAGACACCAAAAGGCATTGACAATCAACACTGTCCAGGAACACACCAGAACCACAGACGGCATGCAACAGCTTGAACTGGAAACGGGCTGCAAAAACCACATGTCATCTGTCTTGAATTTCAGCAATCTCCCTTCAGTTTCTCCGGCAAGATAAACGGCGAGGGATTATTCTGAAAGAAAATTATTTAGATAAAATGTTCAAACCAAATTGTAGCAATATCAAGGAATACCTCTGATCTATCAATCCTAGATTATCCTAAATTCAAGCCCATGTGGTAGTCATCTCTAGAGTAGCAGCAT
Organism: Daphnia pulex; assembly: GCF_021134715.1. Lineage (NCBI taxonomy): Eukaryota > Metazoa > Arthropoda > Branchiopoda > Diplostraca > Daphniidae > Daphnia > Daphnia pulex. The sequence goes on from NC_060017.1 coordinate 6,500,057, forward strand.
TATTTGTGTTTTCTGCAAAATAACAGCAAAGAATTAGATCTGGAGAGGATTTTTCAAGATTTTTCAACAGCAGCACAACAAACTGCAAGCAACAGTTGACTTCACAATCAACCATTCAGTTCCACTTAATCACACCTCACACCAGGTGCTGTAAGAAAACACCATAAGCAGTTAGACGACAATGTTGAAGTGTTCCGATTCCACCTAGATGTTAAACCTGTTTACCAAACTAAAATTATTATTGAGGAACAGACGTCTTGTTTGCTTTGTTATTGTTGCATTTAGGATGAGAAATTTTCTAAATTCTATGTAAAAGTGACTTATATTTATGACAGCATGTTATGATGCATATTGGAGAATAACTGGAACTTCTTTGTTGTTGTTGATGCCATAGTTGAAATTAACTACACAAACAAATTATTTTGATTACTAATAAATGAAAAAAAATAACAACACACCTTTACCTCTTTCTTTCATTGGAGGTTTGTTGTGTGCTTCCTATTGGGAGGAGGGAACTACCATAGATTTCAGATTGGCTTGACACCAAAGAATTTCGCTTACTTGATCACTGCTCAAGATACACCAATAAATCGAAGAGTCTCAGAGTAATAAAACTGTATGCTTAACCTTAAGCTTTTGGTAGTTGAAGTTGTGTTCAATAGGAAATATTCGACAACTTAATGCCAAAACTTGGACTGCCAATGACCCAATAGATCCATAAATGCAATACCTAGACCCTAGATAAGACAAAAAAGCTCTTAAACACACATTATGTAGTGAGGAGTGTAAATATAAACTATGTTGGCTGTAATAGTTACAGATTTACTTTCATGTGATTTTCGAGTTGATTTTGGTCCCAAGAAAAAAAACAAAGAAACGAGAAAATTGACACGGAATCCGACATAAAGTTGTTGTTCTCCTTCGCCATGAGAGGCGAGAAAGACATGCTCTAGCCATCTAACGTCGCGACTGACAATCACTTTTGATTTTCTACACCGAAAGTAAGCGATAGCTACTCAACTATTGAATTGACATCAAATTTGATTACATTTCTGTATTCCTCGTGAAATTTGGGGTCGAAATGAACTGCTTATAGAAAAAACTAAAATTTGGTCGAAATCGAGATTTTCCCTTTCGTTTCAGGGAAATTCACGATTTTGGACGATTTTTGGATATTTTCTACTGACGCATGAAAGCGAATGGAAATTTTACGAGGATCTCAAAAATCAGGTTCTTTTCGACGTCAGATCAATAGTTGCCATACCATAAAACTCTTTATAAAGCGGAAGTACGGAAAGATTCAATCAATCGAGGATATGGATTGGGTTTTCACAATTTTAATAAATAAGCTTTGTTCCTCAACTAATAATCGTTAATAGTTATATGAATCATGCTTGAAAACTTAACTTTAACTTGTTTTTAGAAGTTTTACGAAGCAATCCGCGAAGAAACTAGATACACAGAGTTCTTCAGTGAAATTCAAAACAAATTGATGGCGATGGCATCTACCGGTAAACGTTTAAACGAAACGCTATAATCAAATGAATTTCACTAGCGTGAAAAAGAATGGTAGACGGCGTGAAAAGAGTTTTGGACTGTAGACGAACGTAAGGATGCAAAGAGAACAAAAAAGGCGACCGACCACACCACTGAAGTATTAAACACGAGGCACGAAAACAACTGATAGTCTGAGTGTCTGACACTCGGGATATCGACTGAGAAGCAACTCTACAATGCAGAGTGCCAGAGTCTATACTAATCAGCATTCCAAAATAGAAGTGGGTCCTTTTCGCATTTACACGTAAAAGTTTAACAATTGAAGTTTTTTTTTTTTTTGAGAACGGAAGATTGTCTAACTTTAAACCAAATAATCATTGTATTTCTTTGTATCGATCTCATCTACAATTTCCGCTTCGCAATTTCAGCGACAAAGGTACTGTTCATTGTTTACAATCGCAAAGAAAACCAACAGGGATCTAAATTTTTGTTATCGTCATTACATAGCATGATATATTCATGGCGAAAAGAAACGAGAGGAGAAAAGCCGCAGCATGTTTTGCGTGGCAAAGTGCACTAACGTTTCAGTACCTTCCCCTGCGTCCTATCATGATAACTTGGCACGTCATGATGATATCTGGACGTCTCTTTTCCCTAACGCAACCACAGACGATACATGAAAACATTTACCATTGATATACATATATACATAGCTGATGTATATGTCCGTATCAATGCTTATAAAGCTATAGTGTAAACAATATAACCAATAAAAAAAAGCTGATACAGTTATATATAACCAAGTTAGAACGGCAACCTCAGGACTTTCTTCGCGAGCTATTTGATGATTTAATTCGTCTCTGCATCCAAGGCAAATGAAATCTTTCTTTGTTTCTTTCTTTTTTCCTTTCGTTCTTTTTCCAATTTCAGTTCCACCATGCAAGATAACGACTACGATCGGTTTTATTTTTTCCTTTCAATTTTCTTAGATTTCGTCCAGTCCTCCAGATGGCTCACCGGCTTTGACTCGTTCTAAAACCCGGTTGACAAAATCGGTCGAATGGCCGGCAATTTTCACTTCTGCATTAATAACAAAATTAACAGACAAAACTTTTAAATGTTGGCGTCCGTGACCCAAAAATTTAGTCACTTTTACTTGTAAGAGTTTTGGCGATTCGTTCCAACCGAGTCGAAGCATCCTGACCCTGTTGCGCAGTAGCGGAGGGATTTTGAGCCACGATCATGACATCATATTTAGCAGTAATCATGAGTTTCGTTTGAGATATAGCTGCCATAAGTTTCCCTGTAGAATATTAATTCAGAGTTAAAAGATACCCTTTAACAGTGAGGTATTTTAAATTGGTTATTACGATGTTCCTGTTCCAATCCGTATAGTTTAACTTTGTTGGCTTCATGCTGCGCTTTTTTCTTCAAACGGCACGCTCTGTAATATGACGCAAATACATTTGTTGAATCTTTTTCGTTTGTTTGTTTTACAACATTTAAGAGCAACAAACCTGGATGCCAGTTTATTTTTCTCCTTTCTTGATTTGGGCCGAACAGCCATGGGCAGTTCACTAACGGGGGTCATGTCATTGATAAGCCGATTGAGTTTGTCCAGTTCACGGCCAATGCTGTGAAGTTTGCGTGGATTTGGTGTCAAGTCGTTGCCATCTCCCCGCCTGGCTTTCCCACTATATTAATAACAATATTATGCATTAAAATTATGATTTTATTTTCTGGTTATGAAAGGATTTCGAACCTGTGTTTGATACCATCGACAGAGCAGTACGGACTAAAAACGGGGTCTTGAACCTTGTTCAAAACATGCGGGTCGACTGTCTCTGGAGCCAGGCTGATTTTGTGCCCTTTTGGGCCTTTGGCTTGAACGTTGTACTGCCAGAAGAATCGTTCCTTCTTTCCCGACGATGAACCTGCATGGGCTTCCCCTCGTCCCTCCTCATCACTGCCTCCCGAATCTGGTGTCGAAAAGAGGAGATTGTTGTGGTACGGAATGGCAGCTGCAGCTGGGCCAAAATTAGTGAACATACCTGAATCGGAGTCGTCGAAATCTTCGTAATGATCCGAATCGTCTTCCGAATCGAATCCTTCATCGTGAGAAAAATCAAAGGAACCAGGACTCAGTATTCCAACTTGGTTTCGATAAAAATAGCATCACGTTAATTTCAACCATAATACTGTTAACAAGTGAGCGGTGGAGGAAATCCAAAGACCCTTGTGCAACACTTGTCTCAAATTGCACATACCAGTGGATATGGAAGAAGCGGAGCCGTGAACTTCTTCCACCAAAGAACTGGTAGAGAAGAGTCGATTGCGAGGCTCTCGCCGCTGCCAGGTGCTCGACTCGCCAGGGGCTGCGTTGCCACCAAGAATCGACGGACCAGGAGCTGAACTCGAAAGCCTAGCAAGGAGTAAAGGATTGGTTGCAGCCAAATTGGGTCGGGGGATGCTCTGGCCGCTGCCTCCTCCCGATGAAGACGATCCGCTGTTGGAAGTTCTTTGACGAGCTCCTCCCGAATATGTTGGACGTTGGGTAGTTGGTGATGGGGAATGGCTCCCTCCTATAATTACCCAAAATGATTCTTATTCCATTTTCTGAAAGATGATTTTTCAAAATTTGAACGAACCTGTGGGATTAGGAGAAGGTAGTCGACCAGGTGAACGAATGGACAATAATTCTTGGAGAGCACTATTGTTTGTACTCTTTTGAGGAGGGGAAGTCGGGTAAGGAGGAGGTGGCTTGACTCTACCACCTTCTTCGGTTCGTCTTGTCAGTTTGGATAGAGTGACGTGACCAAAATTGGCCGGAAGGCTAGCGGAAAGTGGGCTAGTGACGGTTGTGGAACTCATCCCAGCATTACTCTCCACGCCAGTCAATGAGAAAGGTGTACCAGCATTGGGAAATGGCATGTCAACCGAAGGTAATTGCTCTAAATCAAAACCCATCTGAGATGTACCCAGCTGAGAGTAATCGTCTTCGTTGGCCATTCCGGACATGATATTTCTGTTCTATTTTCAAAATAAAAGCAAATTGCTAATTAGTTTGTTGTTGTTTTTAAACTAGGAATTTTATCTTTAAAGAAGTAAATTTTTACTCTGTGTAATTCAAAGTGGGACAGACTAGGCGAAGCGGAGAAAGCAGCGTTTAATTCCGCCATCCGGAATCGATCCGCACCCACATTCTGCGACGTAAAAATAATTTATAGTAATTATTTAAGAAACTAAAATGGTTAAAAATGTTACATCTGCTCCATTGAAAGGTTTGGTGTATCTTCCGGTCATTTGTGTTGGCATGACAAAGTCGTCGAAATTGAAATCCGTCAATAAAGACTCGTCATTGGCATTCAGCTCGGCCAAAGTTGGACCTTGAATCAAATCAGCCTTGTCCACCTGGAAGATGTCATCCTCCTCCATTGGGAACATGGAAATAGCCTATTTCAGTTTTGTGTAATAAAAATGAAAACAAAAAAGAAAAGAAAAATCAGTTGAGGAGGGGTATACATACTTTCATCGTCTCCAAGTCCGTCTCTAGATCGGTTAGCTCCTCTTTAATAGACACGGAGAGTGTCGGATTACTAACGGAATTGAGATGTTGGTGATGGTTGTTGCTGGTGCCGGAGAGGAAAAAGTTTCTCAAATCAGGACCCATGAAAACCGATTGGCCCTGTGATGGTGTGTTGAAGGGCGTAACGGGAAATGGGACGCTGTTCATAGTCCGTTGCATTTGAGATGGACCTCCCCACATGCCTCCCGCGGGACTGCTGCTATTCCCCACTTCTTGCTTGATGGATGGATAGCCCAGCATCCCGACGCCTCCATTTCGATTTGGTATGGGCAAACCGATTGGAGAGTGGACGTATCTTGAAGCAATAAAACGTGAATTCAAATTCAAATTTTCTAACATTTCGCTATGCAATAATTTACCTGTCATCTTGATCAAATTCTGGTTCTTCTTTGATAGGTGTATGCACCAGTGATGTCTGCATATCGTTGCTACAGTCACCGGCCATAAGAATGTCATCTAAATCAAACAGCACGGATGGATCGAAGATGCCGCCTCCGGCCATCGGTCCGTTGCCCATTCCGCCCCTCGGGGCCGTCGTCATTTTTCTGTTTTTGGACTTTACCTATACGTAATAGATCCTATTTTCAAGAAAATAAAAATTATATCATTAGTTAGGTATTTAACCAAATAATAAAGGGCCAACGGGTTGTAAAAATGTCGGACTTCCTGGTTATTTTTTAAAAAAGATAATCGATAAGATCGATGGCGCAAGGCATTGAGAAATTCCTCAATCGCGGAAGGGCATGGAACGTGAGATGCGCGCGCACGTTGTTGTTGGTGTTGTTGTTGCGTAAACGAGTTGGAACCTTGACAGCTTTTGGGTACAACTCTCACGATACAAGGGCGTTCCATTTCAAAGAATTTCTTTCTCACTCTCTGTGCCGTGACATTAGTAGAGTTTACTTAAAGGTCTAGACATGTTAATCAGAATTATTACCTAAGCTAACTTATCTACACACATATGGGCGAATCTCTGATCTAGCACAATACCGGGATTGTTGTGGGCGTGGTTTAAGGGAATTACACGCGCGTGGGAAACCTATCCAGTGGAAACAAAAATATATCATGGAAAATAAGAATTTCTTCGCGTGCAATTTGTATACAAGTTCATTGTTGATTTGAAATTGCTCTAGGCATGCCGTGAATCCCGACGTAGTCAAGGTTGAGAAGGTGGAGCTCTTTATTGAACAATCAATGGGGGATGTCGTGAAAAAAAAGAACCACAGATACACGCGTTACGATATCCACCATGGTACATACACATGGATGAAAATGGCAATGTGGAAAAATTAATTTTCAAAATAGAAAGTCCTTGGGGCCTTGAGCGGGCCAAAGCCCTCGCTCAAGGTCGTACGACCAAGTTGTTTACTAACCCCCCTCCTTTTCGTGCGCAAAGAGGGAATGGAAAGGCAACAAAAACAAATCAAAATGGCCGCGGGACTGACTGTGCCATTTCGGCCGCCAAACAAAGTTTTTTTTTCTTGATGCAAGTTCAGGGGAATAGAAAACGATAACAACTCGTGTGTTTCTCTTGCCATGGTGTCTCTTAACCGAGAAAAAACCCAAACACAATTGTTACGTAACCAACAAATTGATATTGTTTTTTCCCGCCAAAAAAACAAAACAAAATTTCATTGAAACAAACTGGTTCGAACCAGTTTGCCTTCAGCCACACTTTACTGCTGCCTGAAACCCGCGTGAGCATGGCTACTCCCGATAAGGCCCCCCCCCCCTTTCCTCCCAAACATTCCCTCCCTCCCCCCCCACTTCTCCCATGCCACAATATTTTCACAAAAGTTTTCTCTCAATTTCTTACCTGGGTTGATCGACGTGTCGAAATCCAACAGCACTTATCGTTGCTAAATGTCACCTACTGAAACTCACTTGGTTGCGTCGTTGTTACGAATGTTTGTAAGACTGTTTAGAGTTTTGTTTTGGTCCAGCAAGTGCAACACATGGCTCCGCTTTTGCCCACAACGCGTTCACTCCCGAACGAACGAATCCACTGAGCGATCTTTGGCTGTCTCTGTTTTGGTCGAAACCTTCTCCACACTCCCGCAAGGTTGTGACGTCACGTGGAAAATTTTCGACCAATCCCAAGCGTTGTTATGACTGTCTACGGGTCTAACCAATGGCAGCCATTGTTCCTCCATTGTTGCCTTTTTCCAATTTTCTTTTTTATTTATTTCTTTCTTTAATCATTACTTTATTAATTTTTGATGTCAACTGTGGACTTAACATTTAAACACCCTTCTGAATATATATGTCTATTTGTATACATTTTCCATAGCAGAAAAGTATTTCAAAATCGTTATTTTCTCATCGTTCCCTCCCCCTTTTAACCCACCCACCACCACCCGATTTCGATCGAAGTTTCTCTTCGACTCTCGAGAACGAGTTTCTTATCTTGGCGGAAGCCAACACGGATAGAGAAATTAGAAACTCTTATGAAAATAACTCTCGGCTTACAAGAATTCAACTATTCTATAGCATCTAAAACGAATGTCATTTCCATCAAAGCGCTGGTATACGATTCGTACCCACGATCATGGCAGCAAAAATGTAAACAAACAATATTTATCTTTTCTCTGCTGCCACCGACCAAACGTATAATACCCATATTCAATAATCTTGTTTTACGAGCGTGTCCTCTCTAACCACTTACAAGTGCTCTCGAGTGTAATTTTTCCAAATGGAGAGAATTATTATGTACACAGCCAGCCCAGGTCAATATTGTCCCTTTATCGGTTCCATCCGGTTCCAACAGATCATTTCTACATTATTGGTGAGGAAACATCACGTGGTTTTACTAACAATAACACACGCGCAAAGCCATCACACGGTCTGTTTACCGATCCGATCCCGCCCAAACGTGACATTCTCATCGATTTTGCCCCTCTGACGTTTCCAAGTTCAACTGAAAGAAACCGAGAAACGTTATGCGATCTAGCGACAGATATGATGCAGAGGACCCAAAAATCGACAACTCATCAAATGAAACCAGACTAGGTCACGCAACTTGTTTTCCTCTGGCACCAAGATTAATATGATTTCTTGCGTCACAGTAATCAACTGTCTAGCCGTCGTAGATATATATATTCGAATAGAAACATACAATCTTTAAGAGGAAGCCGTGCGTCGTGAATGGTGACAAATTCGATTAGGGTCCAGTAAACAACCAGACAATGACGATATTTTCTGTTATATACCTGGTATACGAGGTCGAGTTTGAGTGGAAATAAAAACACATTCAGATATTGATTTCCTTTGCACGTGGATGGTTCTTGGCCGCTCTACGCGTCCGTGAAACATTTAATTCCTGAATTAATTATGTTACAAGAGTGGGTGAACAGACTCCCCGAGAGTCGTAGAAATTATTATCGCGACAGGTGATGAATAGGCAAGGCACACAAAAGAGCTTTAAGCGAAAGGTTATAAAAACAAAAAAGGAAAAGAGAGACCAACTTAAAAAAAGTGAATATCGAAGTTTAGATATTAGCAATGAAAAATTAATTATTCTGAAATGGTTAACGACGTCGCGTGGTACTTTCTGCTTTTTACTTAGCACTGGATCCTAATTTATTAATGAGTTCATCGCACAAAGTGGTGAGCTCCTCGTTCTCTTTGGATTTCTGTTCCAGACTTTGCTCGACCGACGCCAGTCTCATCTCAGTTTTCTTGAGCTGAGCCTTCACCCGAGAACTCTCGCCTTCAAGATTACGCTTCAAATTCTCCATTTCTTGTTGAGCTCTGAATGCAAATAAAGAAATCCGTTACCACACAAAATCGGAGAAAAAACGAGATTTACATTAACATACCCCTCGAGTTTCTGAGCGGCATGCAGCTTCAGCGTCTCGTATTTGTGTTGCTCCTGCTGCAATCTTTCCTGGTAGGCCGCTAGGGCCTTCTTCAAAGCTTCTTCATTCTTATGCAAATTCTCGGCTGCTGTGCGATTACGCTCGTACATACGGTGAAATTCGCTAAAAGCACGTTCCACTTCTTTGACGTCTTCGATCGCCTGATCTCTCTCCTTGATCGTACTTTGCAGGGTGGTCTCCATGTTGGCCTTTTCCCGCTCCTTTTCAGCAATCAATTGAGATATCGTCTTCTCATATTCACCGACAATTTGTCTATAACAAAAGGGTTATGTAAACTGTACAATAAACAAATACACCAACTCGAATACCTCATCTGGGCTTGGGCTTCAACAGTGGCTTCATATTTAGACTTCATATCCTGATTTTCATTCTCTTTCATCAGAATTTCTCGTTCCTTTTGAAGTAATTTGTCTTGGAACAACAATTCTTGTAATTTCAATGCCTCCTTGTGTTCATTCAGACTTAGAACATCTCCAGCCACATTATGACTGGACATTAGGCACTCGGGCGGATTTGACTTTTCAACCGTCTCAGTTCTTTCCACTTTAGGTGCACTAGAAGAATGTGGTGGGCTGAAGAGGAACAAACTTTCGCCAGCTGATTTGCGAGCGGCATCCTCTTCCGCAAGAATTGTGTCATCTCCACCTGTCAATGAGAATAAAAATAATGCGGCTATTACTTCGTTTTCATTTTCTCAAATAAATCAAAACGTACCAGCATCAGATGAGCGGGGTGGAAACATACTAGGCCTTCCCGTAACAAGCGGATCAAATTTCACAAATAATGATTGCCTGGCCAAAGCAATATCGTGCGTAGCGCCACCATGTTGCATGAGGAAATCCAGCTCTGAGGGATCATGAAAGACTTCCTGGGCCGGTCGGAATTCTTCTTGGTCACTACCATCGTTTGACAACCTTTCACTGACTATTTCAGGTTTGGGTGACATCGACTGAGGAATGCTTTCGATCACAGTATCGTTGGCTTCGGTGTTGTCCTAAAAGATAAAGATGACATTAAAACCGTCAAGTGAAACAAATCTTAATCAAATACTTACAACGTGGTTGGGGGAGGTAACGGCATCATTTTGTGTTTTTGGACTACCATCCCTGGTTGGCGAGGCTCCTAATTTCTTTTTGGGTTTGAAAGGATCCTCGTTCGGATCGAAAGCAAACTCAACTTCGAACGCATCCGATTTTGCAACATTAGCTGCTGGTCGGGCGACTCGGGGACGGATGGGTTTGCGTACAAAAGGTGCTTTCTTGGTTGGACTTGTTCCAGCTGGTTTCTCTGATTTAGATTCAGAGGATTGTTGCTCTTCAGTCGGCTCAGCTTCCTTATCGTTTGTCGACATGCTTTCCTTCATCTTGGTCTCTTGAGATCCTGGAAAAACATCTATCAATGTTTCAATTGTTTTCAAATATATAAAGTGACTTTTTGACTAACCGTTAACAGTGGCGACAGGCGACGCGTTTTCCAAGTCTTCCAGTTTGTCCAGGAAACTCAAGTCGTAACCCTTTTTAGGTACAATCAACGGTGCCTCTTCACAGGCTTCTCGCCCAGTGTCAGAGTGTACTGAAACTTCAGCTGGTTTTTCTTCCACGATAGTTTCGTCTTGAGCGGACACTTTATTCTCTTCAGATTCTAAATAAAATAAACTGTCAAAACAACCACGATACAATGGCTACTTGAATAAACTACCTTGTGACGTGATGGGAATGAATGAAGTTTCTTGGTCGACGTCCACTTGGGGAGTCGTGACAACAGCCTCGTCTTTTTCCACCTGTTGATCAACTGGAGTAGACGGACCGCTTTCTTGTTCCGTAATAACTACAGAAAATACATAAATAATGAAGAAATGGAAGAATGTTAGAATGGCAGCAATCGAAACAAGAAATCGATTCTTAATTATTGTAAAAACATGTGTTTCGTGGGAACGCATTTGCATATCAATCGACCTCCACCACAATGCTGTCCGTCCTTGAGTGTGTAATAAGATACGATAATGAAAGAATGCCGTTGGCATGATACCCAGACTACATTTCCTTCTAAAAAAATTTAGATTCCAGCCAGTGGCCGTAAACTTCAGAATGTTTTAGATAATAGGATCAATTACCTCTTAAAGCAGTAGAGTCGGAAATCGGGGTCGAGAGCTGGGGGAGAAGTTTAGCTTGACTGATAGATGGAGTAGCGTTCTCTAGATCATCAAACCTATCCAAAAAACTGAGGTCGTAACCTTTCTTGGTTACAATTGGCTTTTCTTCTGGTAAACTTGTCGGTTTGACTGCAGTCGTCTCGGCGTCTGCTGATGACAGTTCCGGCGAAACGTCTTCAGTTACTGCAGATGTTTGGTTTTCTTCGCTAAGGGCTTCGCTGACTTCAGCGGGACAACTTTTGTCAGCTGCGTTCAAAACGGTTTGTTCACCGGAAGAAGCGAAAGTCGAATCGCCTTCAGCTGGAACCGTGTCAACTTCGCTGCAACTGATATCAACCGGCTCTAAGGCCCCGGAAATCTCGATGATGGAAGTTGGCTGCTCTTCAACAACTGAAACGATTTCTTCTTTGTTGATCGTCAAGCTAAGTTCCTCAGTGACAGCAGGGTTTTGCTCTTCCTCGTCTGGAACTGTTTTCTTTTCAGAAACAATTTGATCTTCCTCGATTGCAACAGTTTCTTTTTCGACGACTGAAACAGGTTCTCCTTCGATGACTGGAACAACTTCCGATTCGAGAACTGGAACCGTCTCCTCAACAACTGGAACAGTTTCCTCCTCGACGACTGGAACAGTTTCCTCCTCGACGACTGGAACAATTTCCTCTTCAACGACTTGAACAATTTCCTCTTTGACTACTGGAACAATTTCCTCTTCGGCGATTGGAACAGATACCTCTTCGACGACAGGAACAGTTGTATTCAATTCGACTACTGGATCAGTTTCCTCTTGGACAGCAGTTTGTTTTTCCTCAACTGAAACTGTTTCGTCTACGGCCGGAACAATTTCTTCTTTCAAGTCTGGAACGGTTTCTTCTAAAACAATTTCTTTTTCTTCAGCTGGAACAATTTCTTTTTCTTCAGCTGGAACAGTTTCTTCCTCTACAACTGGAACCGTTTCTTCGACAGTCGAAACTACTACTTCTTCTTGAGCTGGAGTATTTTCTTCCTCTATAACTGGAACAGTTTCTACGACAGTTGAAGCTACTTCTTCTTTAACTGGAACAGATTCTTCGACAGTTGAAACTATTTCTTCTTCTACAACTGGAACAGACTCTTCGACAGTTGAAACTATTTCTTCTTCTACAACTCGAATAATTTCTTCTTGACAGCTGTCAATTTCCTCGTTCTCTTCTTCAATTACTTGGTGTTTTTGATCCTCGACGATTGACGATGAACAATCTGGATCATTGATGAAATTTTTGGTCCTGGGATGACCTTTCAAATCAGCAAATGAGCTATGCTCCGATGGCTGGTCAAGAAACGAAGCAAATTCAGAGTCGTCTTGATTAGTGACAGAAACGTCTCGCGTGACAGACAAAACGTCCCGTGTTGCGTCAGCAGGAAGGATGTCTTCTTCCTCGTATACCGAAGAAGAAACAGTTTGATTCACAGCGACAATGGGTGTGTTTTCGTCCTCACTCAACGGGAAAGTTGTGTTTAAAGTTGGCGTAGCAGGTGATTGTTTAGTTAGCACTTGCTTCGAGAGCATCAAACGTTCAAACTGAGTAATCAATTCAACATCCACTTCATTCGACGGATTGTTGGGTGTCACTGCTGCTAGCGTATCGGCTTCGGAATCTAAAACGGAGACATCAACGTCAGATCCAGACGAAGGTGAAAACGGTTGCGAAGTCCTGGCAGGGAAATTGGCTATAGCACCCAATGAATCTGTTTCTTCCTTGGGTACCGCGTTTACTGCGGGAATATGGGGCAAACTCTCCGGTGCTGAATCTACAGTTGGCAATGAGTAGTCTTTAAGACTAGCATCGACAGTGACATCACCAACAGGAAGAACGTGCGACGAATCGAAATCTAAATACCAACCAGGAGCGTCAATTGGCGTAGACGCGTCAAAGGCTGTCGACGGATGGACAGTCGAGTCCAGGTATAGAGTATCTAAAAATGGAAATACAAATTTGAAAATCGTCTATCTATTATATAAATAGTGTTACGTAACACACCGTGCAATTGTGGCTGTTCGTCAGCGCTTTCGTATTCGTCCGATTCAGAAACAACATCGGTTGGAGGTCCCGATGCGGCAACGTTGGGTACCAAATCAGGCAAAAATAGTTTCTGTTTTTTCAAATGTAATGAAGTGGGTGCTTTGAAGTTTTCTTTCTTCTGCTCAGGTTCCTTAAAGTTTTCTTCTACGACTTTGTTAGCTAGATCCTCAACGAAGCCACGGGCCAGATCGCAGTGGGTTTCATGATCATAACGGGTGATGACGGCTGTCCGTTCAGACCAAGCCTCTGCATCCAGGTCCACGGCAACTGCTTCGCATTTCTCTTCTTCGTTTGTCCCCGAACCCTGCATGAAACCAAATAAGAATGAATTTTCGTTCGTGATAGCACACCAGAGGAAAAGATAATAAAACAAGCGATTTTCTCTTATTCAGTCTGATCACGTCCCTTAGCCTCAAGGCTAAGGGACGGCAAGCTGCAATAGTTACTGCCGGGCGATTACTGTCTACTCTAAAACTCTTTCCCCCCTCTCTCTTCATGGATCTGTTGTTTTTAACGCTTTAGTTCTCCAAAAATAGGCAAACAAATGAACGCTTCCGGGCACATTCATTCCTAACATTCCTTCTAATATTATAAGGCAAACTCAATATTACATAGCAACGGTCTTAGCACAACAGAATATTCATTTGCGCTTCGTGTCCCATGCACTTTAGGGGCTGCCCGAAATGTACACCGAACCAGAGATCCTAAATAGCTGATGGGGGGGGGGGGCAACAAAAACATTAGACTACACCCAAATAACACTGAATATACCTGAAGCCATTTCCGTACGAAATTCATCGTTTTGGCAATACACTGATTTTGGATCTTTTCCAGAAAGAGAAAATACCATAACTAACAACTGGAGCAAATATATTAAGTTATCCGACACTACAGATCATGGTTGACAACAGCATCACTTGTCATCCGGATTTGTCACTCCCGACTGTGAAAAAAGAAACGATGAGAATCTGTACCACACACACTAGTCTGTGTGTCTGTCGAACAATTTTTACCCTCGAGGACCTTTTCCCATGCCCTCCCCCTTGATCCCAGAAAATAGAAAATCAGACCGACATTGGCGACATCGGGCGTTCGTTATTACAACTACGTCAACCCTTTTTTCTTTTTAACTATTTCCATCGGACTCGCCCAGTCACATTTCACATACATCCGAACGACAATTCTATTATTATTATTATTTAAAAAATTAATTTGATTATCTGCAAATACTTTTAAACAAAATAAAAAAAACAGTTTCAAAAAATTCAGTGAACGCCCTTACCCATAGTATGTTGCCCATAGTGCGGTTTACGACCCTGTTGAATAGTGGCTCTGCCACACCGGAAACCCAAAATATCCATCCGCACAGCCGGAAATTGTTTTAAGACTAAAAATACCCTAACTAATACCAAGCTCAAGAGGGCAAATATTCTACACTTGATTCTGTACTGGGCAGAATACCTCCTGTCACTCGGCTGCTGTACAAAATCTGCGTTCCCTTTGAAGTAACAACGGCGCAGACTCGGAATTGCACTGATCAATAACCCACGTTAGCTATTTTTTTAAAATGTTGATTGTTTACTCCATTTTAATTTCAGTATTTTAGTATAAGAAATCCCTACACTTGTGTACATTTCACCAACAGTATTAGATGAATGAAAATGTCAATCTTTTACCTTTTCAAATGAATGTCAGTTAAAACAATAAAATTTATCAATCAATTGTTGTAGACAAAGAAGTATAGAGAATTCATTAAATGACTAACTTTCCACACGACCAGAAGAGGTCTTGTGTGCATAATATAACTGGTTAGGTTATATATGTCAATTCATAGCACTGCAATGACGTCATACTTTCAGGTATTTTGTCGACGTTTGGGCTAAAAGTAGGATATTCGCAATTGCGAAAGATTGCAGTTTACTCACCTAATAGTCTTGATGGCTTTTGATGAATAAAAATTGTGTTAAATAAAGAAAATGGGTTGTTGAAACGCGACAGACACAAACACGAGTCGGAACGTAAACAATACACGCCTACCAACCACTTTCACCTCTCTCCAGACAAAAAGTCCCGAAGTCATCGGAGTGACTAGCGCCACCGCTATTTCGTGAGGCAATAACCACGAAATATATTTTTTTTATTTTAAACCCAACTGATTCTATTTTAATCTAGTTCATTAAAACCTGCAGTTATCAACTTATAAGAAAATCTTCAAGTATCAATATTACATAACATCACCATTATGACGAATGACTGAAATTACTTCTATCATGTATCTCGAACTGAACTAAAAGTAACCTATAAATCATTCATCCATTTTACATCTAATTCTTAATATGCAATAATTCTCACTAAGAAAAAAATCTCCCAATTGTTCTTATGATTAACCTACTATTACAAAAGCAAGAAACTTACCAGCTCATTCATGATTTTTGTCTCACACACAAAGGATTTTGACGTGTTGACATCAGCCAAGACAGATCTGACAGCTCCTGGGGAACGTGGGCTAGCACAAATGGTGCTTTCAGTTTTAATAATTGTTTGAGTCGATGGCGGTAAATTTTCATCTCCAACTTCCATGACTAATGGCGTGGCCGATGGACGTATTGGTAAGAAATATTAAACTCAATAGTCTTGGACTTCCTAATAAAATAGAAAATGTTTTACAACTAACTGGATGTAAGTCAAGATTAAATGGTTTACCTTAATTATTACTGAGGAGAGTAAAAACGAAACAGTTGCGTTGAAATGACAGAGATGACGTTTATCTTTCACGAGAAGTCGAGAACTAAAACTGCCAGTTTAAACTTATCTGCGACATTGCCAGTTTGTCAAATTCATACTTTCATTTTTCCTCGCCGGCTCGTCGGGCGTCGGCCACCAGAGCTGTCGGCCGCCAGGGCGATTGGCCAGCCAGAAGAAATAAAAAAGTATCGTTTACATCGACGGCGAATCGGCGACAAGTCGACACCATTTTTCTGTGGAACAGTTTTTTGCTCATTCATGAAAGAAAACATCATAGAAAAATAGTGTTTTGCAATAACGTTAATCTCTTTTCTTCTGAATAATAAACATTTGAATCGAAACAGCTCGATCACAAAATAAGGCACAAGACTTTAATGATAACAAGACTCAAGATTTATCCATTAAACTGGCCCACAACGTAAATAATAAGCTAGAAATTTGTAACATAATGTTGATCATCTATCTAAAATTCCGGGAAATTAATCAAACTGTGATGAAATGAAAATAAAGATCGTTTTTTTTTATTATTTTAGGAAAGTTAAATTAAATGTCGAAATGAGACCAAATATAAATACAGCATACAACAGTACCTGTACTGGAAAATACTACAGACCACATAAGCACAGACCATTATTTTTTTAAATTAATTAATCAATGTGGTGCACTTAGCACTTTGCATATCGAATTATACTTCCTCTGTATAGGATGTGGAATTAAAGATAATTAAACCGCAATTTCCTGAGCAATAACAAAAATACGATTAATCGGAACTACATTGCACCGCATTAATATTTCAACAACGATAAGAAAACCCAAATTCTTTGTAATGAAAACCTTAAAATAGTGTTAACATATTATAGGAAAGCGTCATTTGATTTGGAAAACTTGTAGGACGCAGTCGACAATCCAAGATGGTAAAGATCCAAGTTTTGGCTTTACTAGCCATCGTCTTTTGTTTCGCATTGCAGAGTCAAGCATCTCCGCTTGCCCTGCGTGAGGAGAACGACGGAGAGGAAACCGATCGAGAATTTGAAGATGCTTTCGAAGATGCTTTCGAGGCAGCACTGAACGAAGAACAGGCCCGACAGTTGGAAAATGTCGAAGAAGCTCGTAATTTTGAAGAAGATGACGACGAAGTTGCCCGAACTTTACGCGAGATTGCCGACACAGCAACCGATGAAGAATTCGAAGATGCCTTTGCTGCCGCATTGCAAAAAAGAGTGGCGCGAAATTTCCAAAATTTTAAAAATTTCGAAGAAGCTCGTAATTTTGAAGAAGATGATGACGAAGTAGCCCGAACTTTACGCCAGATTGCCGACACAGCAACCGATGAAGAATTCGAAAATGCCTTTGCTGCCGCTTTGCAAAAAAGAGTGGCGCGAAATTTCAAAAATTTCGAAAATGTCGAAGAAGCTCGTAATTTTGAAGACGACGATGACGAAGTAGCGCGAGCTTTACGCGAGATTGCCGACACGGCAACCGATGAAGAATTCGAAAATGCCTTTGCTGCCGCAATGCAAAAAAAAGAAGCGCGAAATTTTGAAGAAGAAATGGATCTCAGTGTAAGTTGTATTTTTCATTGATTAAAAAACTTTCTTAACTTAATTTCTGTTTTCACAGGAAGATGATCAATCTGAATATGAGCGACAAATTTCCGCTGATTTTGATATTACGCCACCAAAAGAATACGAAGTTCGTCAGGTACCTGCACCAGTAGTACCTGTAGCAGTGGTCCCTGCGCCAGAGGTCCCTGCACCAGTAGTACCTGCGCCAGAGGTCCCTGCACCAGTAGTACCTGCGCCAGAGGTCCCTGCACCAGTAGTACCTGCGCCAGAGGTCCCTGCACCAGTAGTACCTGCGCCAGTGGTCCCTGCACCAGTAGTACCTGCGCCAGTAGTACCTGCACCAGCACCAAGTGGCAAACCCAGGACAACCGAACCGCTGCGACTAAGCCAACTCATTGTTAGGCCTATGTTAATTAAACGTTGTCAAGGCGCAACTAATTACTCTGTCGGACATTGCGCGAAATATCTTTCCTGCGGTAGGCAATTGTTCCGTGGAGCTGTCAGGACTTGCGAATCTGGACAGCTTTTTGACGCTGTTCTCAAGAAATGCAATGACGCAGAGAAAGTAGATTGCAACATCCGAACTTAATCATTTAAATATTAAGCGAAAGAAAAACCATAGTCTCTATAGACTGACGTGTACCACCTTACTGTATCACTTCCAAGTTTCTTTCTTCACTTCTCGTTTTTACTTTTCCCAAAACTTCAATCTAAAAAGACAACTGTCAAAATTCCAATGATTTGAATACATCCTTTCTGCATTCATGAGCACCTTTCAATAATCATAATTAACTTTAACCAATGGATTTAATATTACAAAAAGTAGTAACAAGATAAATGGAAAGTACTCAACAAGTACGGAATGACTCGGTTTTGGGAAATGTGGGGAAAATAGTGTAAATGGTATTCTATGAACTTTAACAGCTTGAAATTGCATCAACATCCAAAATGTTCCATTCGTCCATGAGCTGTTGGCCGCTAGGTCCACCAAAACCTGCCCATTCTTTGGCCTCGGACTGCCATCCGGAATCATAGAGAAGCCGAGCATATTGACAATAAAGGCCGTGCTGAAAATAAATTCGTTAAAATAATCAAAGATGGATATTTTTAATTTAAAATGATGAATAAACGAACCATGAAATCCAATTGAATTGCATCATTTGCTTGGTGCAAGCCATTTTCCTCAGCGGCTCGTAATAACAAGGCGGCAGCGTCGTGCATTTGCTGCTGGACCAGAAGTTCTGCCGCCTTGTGCCATGCCCCAACCGCGGTTAGGACCAGCGTAGCCGCAAATTTTTGACGACAGTTATTCAAATGAGCAGCCCAACGTCTCCAGATCTCTGCGGCTTCAGCTATTTCCGGTTGAGTATCACCAGCTCTTTCCTTTTCCTTCATTAGAAGCAGTTTCGCAACTCGAGCCGAATCTTCCCATAAATGATTGGCTTGAAGATAACGACACGCATCAGGCACTTGTCCATTGAGAATAAGGATTTCAACGCCTTGCCAGATATGACCAGAAGCTATCAGATGAGTGGCTACAAGCTTCAGTGTGCTATGCGCATTGCCGTGACATCCAGCCGGCTGTAGTATGGCAGCAAGACACGCCAGCAAATGGTTGCTGTAAAAATGACCATGCTCCGATTCAGTGTTGAGTAATAAAGCAATCGCTTTATCCTTGTCGTTGAGCAAGAGATGATCGCGAGTCAGTTGGCGTGTGTGTTCGTAAGCCCGAGGTTTGGATTGGTAGAGAGCCGCTCGCTCCGTCGCCATTTGACGGTAGGTAGAAGAATCGCAAAGTAAATCATAGACGGTGTCCAGGGGTGTGGCACATTCTTTTCCGGAATGAAAGCGCAGATAATAGGAGGCAACAGTCCATAGCTCAGCCTGTGGTTGATCGCCGCAAAGTAGAGCAGCTCGAAAGCACTGATCGGGAATTCCAGTTTTAACTAACGGGATGTGGTCGGAAATGTAATTCAAGATTAAGTCTTTGCTTGGATTTGTGCATTTGCTTGAAGTTGGGATATTCAGCTGAACGCTTGTCTTGATGGCTTGAAAAGCAGAACGTGGCATTAGTAAAGGGCAGGGAACTGGATCTTGTGCATATTCTCCCATGCATGAGCTGCACTGCTGTAGAGAAATGTCAAACACTCGAATGGATCCGTCGGAGCATGCCAGCAGTGGTCTGTCAGAAGCCGACCATTCTGCATCCAAAATAGACAAATAATCGCGGAAAGGAGAATTCCTCCATTGTCCTAACCGTTCGCTTTCTAATTGCCAAAAGTAAACATTCCAATCAATAATCATGTAATGGAAAACAAAAATGTATGACATTTTTACCTTTGACGTCCCAGATATCAAGCCCGTCCATGTGAAGTACGAGTAACTTCATATTATTCTTACCGGGGGCAAATCGCAACTTTCGAATTGGGCTTTTGGAATGGGGTAGAGGACGGAAATGACGTGTCCGCCATTCCCAAATAGCGACGCCTCCTTCAGCATCACCAAGAGCCATCCATTCGCTCTTCCATGCCATAGACACGATTCCATTCAACGTGTTCTAAAACATAACCAGATAAATAAAACTTGTTCGAATGTAATAGACAACTGAAATACCGGAGGAGATAGTCGAGCACCATCTTTGACTACACTCCCATCGACGGTCAAGTGATAGAGATTACCGTCTGGATCGGCGAAAACAAAAAACTCCTTGACGCTCAAACCCGTCAATAAAGTGACACCTAATTATAGTAAAATTTAAGCAAGAAAAACAAAAATAAACCAATTTTTAATATTACTGGAGTCTGAATCTTCCGCTAAAGATTTTTTGACGTGTCGTTGAAGATGGGAAGGCAACCATTCCAGACTAGTGATTGTAGGAAACCGTTTCGGTAATGTCCGGATAAGGGTCAAATGACGTAAATCCCAAAGTTCAGGAGGCGCCTCTTTGAACACGACCATAAAGTATTGCTTTAACGGAGAAACACGGAGAAGTTCTAAAGGCGATTCTTCTCCTCGATCAGCTCGGACTGAAACCACTCTGCCAGTTTGAACGTTAGTCAAAATTATCTCGTTACGCACCCAACCACCGATAGCAGCTGGAGACGATTGTGCATAACTGAGAAATTCGTCCATTTGTACCCACTCAATTCCTGGAAAAAGATAACGATAAATAAAAGTTATAAAACTATGAAGATAACAATAGTTTGTACCTTTGACAGCATAATTGTGAACAGCAAGTTCTTTCTTGATCAGCCCAGATGATACGTCACAAATTTGGATAGTACCATTGGCACATCCTACAGCTACAAGTGGTTTATAATATTGCATATTTTTTACTGTGAGTGGTGGACACATCTTCATCACGCATTGGTTGGAGGAGAGTGGAAAGCCAGATAGAGAAGTCAACAATCCAGATAGAGAGAATTTAAGCGATAGTTTGCTATTGCAGTTCGTCCATAATGGAGGCATTATTTCTGCCAGGCAACCTTGTTGCTTCATGGCATTGGAGCTAAAAAGTAAAACTAGTAATTAAAATGTGAACTTCGATGCTAAATTTTAAAGGAAATAGAACCTTAAATCGTAGAAGTAAAGCCTTCCGTCAGAGAGGAGGAGAGCTGTACGTGATTCGAGAAGTGGATGCATAGCAGCACCCAATATTTTGTTGCTTTTGGTCAGTCGAATGCTTTCCGTCTGGGATCGCTGTTCGTAGTGTAACTCGACATCTAATTCAGGAGCATTCCATGGGGAATGTGAAGGGGTTGCCGGCTCTGTTGATTGCACAATTCCTCTTCGAATGCGACCACTCAAGGAACCCGATTCGTGGACGCAGATCAGCATGTCCCGCTGTCGGCACAGTAGTAACTGTTGTAGTGGGGAATAGCTTCGATCCGTGGAAAGTAAAACAGCTACTGTGTGATGAATCCTTAAATCTACCAGTAGGATTTCTCTGGAATAGACCAGGCATATGATGTGGCGCAAAGAACGATGAAAACTGAGCTGCAGACATTCATTTAGTGAAGTCATGCCCTGCTCTTCTGGACGAGGAGCAGATTCGCCTACAATGATATCTCGCATCAATTTGCGAAGTCGATCCCGAGAACGATCAGAAGAACTTAATGGCATTGGCACACTTGGTGTGCTAGGTGTGGTGGCAGCTTTTGGAGACGAAATGTAGAATTTTCGGCCATTGCTGGAAGGGGCTTTGAACAATGAAAAATCTTCGACCAACAGGATGCAATCAGGACATAAAACTATAAAAAAAAGTTTGAAGAATTTAGCATATTTTATATCATTTTTACAGCTATTAGCGGAAAAATTACACGCTAGTCTTGTGGGATCAAATGGATCGAAATCAATCGCTAAGATTTGTTCAGCATATGTTTTCTTCCATAATTTGGTCCCTGTAGTGACATCCCAAATCACAAATGAATAAGGGGGGTGGATCACCATTAAATATTTTTCACTGTTGTCAAAATGTTGAGCCCACATTATATCTGCAGAAGTCAATAAATAAATACAATTAACTGTAATGTACTGCATAATTTGATAAAATTTAATTACCTTGTATTGACTTATTTCCATCACTTAAAATGTGTAAAGCTACACCAGTAATAACATCCCAAATTATTATCACTCCAGAACTATCAGCAGATGCCAGGATCATTGAGTGACATGGGGAGTTATTAGTTGAAGTGCTTGAAGAAATAGTCCCTGATGGAATTTTACCAGGCCACTTAACCTATTTCAAGAGAAGAGATAAATAAGCAACCCATGATACTGTAATTTTTTGAATATATGTCACCTTTACAACTGCTGTTTTGTGTTTATCTAGAGTCTGAACAACTTGCAATTGAATCGTATCAACTATCACAACTGTGTGGTTTGAACCATAAGCCAGAAGACCTGTAGGACTCCTACAATAAAAATAATTTATTGTCATGCTCGATATGATTAATTTCCATCAACATTTTCCTTTTACACTAAATACTTGGATTATGAAATATAACAAAATGCATTTTTACCAATCTATTGCCCCCTTGTTTTTTATGGAACAACCAGCTGTTAAACTCCTAGGGAATATTCGAGGATAGTTCACATCCCTTTGAGAGGTTTCCTCCATTGTTTTGAAGATAATACACCAGCAGAAAGTTTAAAAATTGATGCGCATACTTTTTTATCAGCAGGATAATATAAGTAAATAATTGATAAAATTAAATAAGGGCGATGAACTTAATACTTCGGTTCACAAATTTTCACGAAAATTATGAAATACTTGAACGACCGTACCAATCGTACCAAAAGCAGACGATGTTTAATTTTAGGACCAAACCATGTCCCTTGTCATCCGCTGAAAGCACCAAAGGCTAGTCTGGCTAGTCGCGATCTCGTTGAATACGTTTGAAGCAGATTTATTTTAAACAATTTTTTTTTAATTTAGATTTTTTTAAAACTTTACTCTACAGGCTCTCTTTAGTTTTTTTAGTTTTTCCAGATGTTGCAATAGATAACTACAACGGTGTAACATGAAAAACAATCGTCTGCATACCGCAAGTGTAAAAAGTTTTGCATTGCTGCTTTGCTTGTAAATTCTAAATTGAAAGCATTATTTTGTATTATACTTTTGGATACGAGTATAATTCAAATATCATAGTTTGTTTGAGAACCATTAGCTGCAATGTCTAACAAACATCTCTTTCTACCGTCGGGATTTATTCGTACACCATTACAAAATGGACTAGGACGATACATTCCACAACTGCAAAGGATTACGCTCAAGTTCTGTAAAAATCACGGTGGAAGTCGTGGTGTTCGGTAACTTACCATGATTCAAAATTTTTATGGACAGGTTATTTAATTATTTTTTATTTTTTAAAGAGATTTTATTGAAACTGATTTGATGGAATTTGCAAAGACCAATCCTGGGACAGTTGTTTATTTGAAACCAAGAAGACATCGTTACCCTTGTATGGTAGCAGAATACTGTAAGTATATTTATTCAATTACTTTCTGTTTAATAAAAAAATTTATTTTACATAATTGGTTTTCAGTGAATGGAGAACGTGAATATTTAAGCTGCCATGAGTTCAGTAGAGCTGAGATTCAGAAATGGCTCAGCTACATGTGCACAAGATCAGGAATTCCTGTTATGAGATTTAGGAAATATCAACACACTGATTATCCCAGTATTCAGGGTGTTTGGAATCCTTTTACTCATCAAGCCCCTGAGATAAATGTGGCACAGTTCCCTCATGTATACACACATTATAAAATTTTAATTACAAGCTATTTATTATTACCATTTGATCAAATCTATTTTAGGAAATTCTATCCAAGCCTGCTGATAATGGACCCACTGCAACTGATCAATTAATTGAAATTTTCAAGAAAACACAAATTAAAGATCCAGTTAAACCTGAGCACTAGGCAATATACCATTCTTCTTAGCCAAGTCAATACAGTTTAAATAGAAACCTGTCAATTTTTTTTATTTTTCATGTTTAAGATTTAAGATCACAAATCATAATCATGTGAAATGAACAATTGGGTATAATCAACTATGTACACCATTTGTAGCTGAAGCCAATTGCTGTGCAGTGTTATCGTCCTCCCACTGTTTCATGTGATCAGTATTCAATACTTTTGAAACGAATGCCTCAAGTTCTGAACTGTGAAATTCCTCTGCGCTCAGTTTTTTCAAGTTGATAGGGGTTGATGCTGGACCCGGCACGGCAGGCAGAAAAGCAAGTAGCGACGGATCATATTGCGTGTGTAATTCCAATGGTGTCCTAATAAAATAAAGTTTAGAATGTTAGCCTATTAAAGAGCGACAGAAATCATCATGAAAGTACGACTTACTTGCGAGTCAATTCCATCGATAACGCCCCATTTCCAGTAGTCGGGCTTTTGAGCAGGATGTGTCTAGCGAATTTTCCCACAACTGGGTGATAGTGCCTCACGAGTGAAT
Organism: Daphnia pulex; assembly: GCF_021134715.1. NCBI lineage: Eukaryota > Metazoa > Arthropoda > Branchiopoda > Diplostraca > Daphniidae > Daphnia > Daphnia pulex. The sequence goes on from NC_060017.1 coordinate 6,524,504, forward strand.
GGAGTTCCCATAGAGCAGTACTGCCTGCGTTGCAATGTTCGGGCTCCTCCAATTCTGCCAAAAAAGTTCCGCTGCCGGAAGAAGTATCTAGATCCAGCAGCATGTCTGTTTGTTTATGAGTCTGCATAACAATAAAAAAGTTATTCTGAATCTTGTTGTGAGTAAAGAAAGGGAAATGCTTACACTCATAAGAACGCGGACCAAACTAAGCAGGCTTATACTGCTGTTATGCTGGACTTGAAGAGCTAGAGTCGATACTCGTTTTGTGAAGGCCAAAACTCGGTGGATTGAAACCTTCTTCCTTCGTTTTATGAGCATGTTTTCCAGACAGTCAATTGCGATCGGAACGTTAGAATTCGACGGGCCTACATTCAAGCGCAAAGTTAATGACAAACTAATCGGTATAAATGAAATAAATGCTACGTACCAGCAGTAAGACTAAAGATAACTTTGTACAAGTGAGAATAGAAATGAATGGGATCGATGTTAAGGGCTTCTCCTTGACCCGAGAGCATAATGAGCACTACTTGGATGGCGTACAGACACTGACGGTAATCAAGCTGGTCATTTGCAATGAGGTTATTGAAAACTTCAACCAAGTCGGTGAAAAAGTCCACGTTGATCGTATGCGCGAACCTACGTAAAAAGAGAAATAATCAGAAATTACCTTTGTCAAAATAAAATTTAAAAAAATATAAACATACTTTGCCAATCCTTGAAGCACGACACCCATCAAACCGGATTTCGGTGCCATTTTAAGGATGCGGAAATAGATGGTGAAAACCAACTTGACCGTTTCTGTCTGATATTTAGTTTTACTGCCTTTACTATGCTCTGCTCTGGCAATGACGACTTCTTTCTCCAGCCGCTCAATCTTCTTTCTTCGACGTCGCTCATTCTTCGACATTATGAGGATTTTTTCTTTGCGAGTCAAGGTTTTGTACCTACTAATTTCTTCCTCCCTTTCCCGATCTAAATTAACGTCCTTGATACGTAACGCAATTAGGATGTCGAGGCAATCGGGTGGAATCTGGTGGTGTCGCTTGTTTTTGATAAGGTGATTGATTTGTCGAACTGCGTGTAGAGAAATCTCGCCTTTCTTGTCGTCTTTGAAGAGTTTCTTGAATGCTGAACAAATCAAAAAGCGTACATCGTCCACTTTGTGAGCAGTAAACGGAATTAAAGCGTGAACAATGTTTTTGGCAAAATTAAAGTGTGGCATAGACACCAGCAAGTCGCTCATGCATTTCAATGCAAAAACTGCCACTCTCCTAGTGGACTCATCAATGGCTTTTTTCTTTTTCATCTCCTTCAATGGAGAAAGAGTTTCTTCTAGCTTCTTGAGGAACATCTGGTAATATTTAAGCAGACGAGCTTCGTTCCCGTAAATTTCTCTGGTGGCTTTCTTCAGTCTTTCTCCAGGCTTAGAAGTCATTTTAATTTCAAATCCAGGTGCCAAATCCTTGAAGAGTTCCACAAGACTAGCAGAAATTAGTTTGAAGCCGGTAATGAAAATATCTGGAGTTAGAGTGGCATATAGTTTCAATACAGCACTGATATGCTCCATTCGCTCATCAGGATTTTCCAAAATGTTGCTTGATGAGGAACCAATCAGGGCCTTCAAGTCTTCAATTTTCTGTTTTCGCCTTGCATACATTTCTGCCATGCTTTTAGGGGCTTCCTCTTCTTCTTCAGCATCTTCATCGTCTTTTTCTTCCTCGTCAGAAGATTGGTAGTCAACTTCAATCGTCTGTTCAACAATGCCCTGCTTGGTCTTGATTGGAAGGAGGTGTCTTGTTTTCTTCTTCGTCAACTCGCTGTTATAGAGGTCCTCATTGTACTCCTCTTCAACTGTCTCACCATTGTGTTCTTCAATTTTTCGTTTCTTTCCTGCATTGGCATTCTTTTGTTGGATATTGGAAGCCTTTGTTTTAAAGAAACTGACTTCTTCTTCGTCCATCATGTCCATCATTTCATCTGCATCAAAATCATCTTGAACAATTTCTTCAGTTTTTGGAATAGGTTTCTCATTGTTGAATTTCTTTTTCTTATTTGACCCTGGAATAGAAGCTACGGGATTTTTCTTATTTGCCTGTTGATTTGGCCGGCTGTTGTTCGGTTGGGTTTTATCTCCCAGTTGAGTTTTCGGTTTAACGAATGGTTGGCGAACTCTGGCACCTGCCTTGTAAGTTTTTTTGTGTTTCATGTGGCTGGCTCTTTTCGTTTTGCTCACCACCATTGTTTTCTTGGCACCCTTTTTTGCCATTTTCAGTTACCGGATGATGACAAACTTGGATAAACTATAAACTTTTATTCAAACACAAATTAAATTCAATAAATTGTGTTCACTGTTCAGTCAACTGGTAGACAGACGTCTTTTGGAAAACTACCACGTGAAGTTTTGATCTTAGTTTACCGATCTATCGCTAGAGTTCGCTGATGTTTTGGTGGGAAATGATAAAAATGAATAACGAAACAAAAGTGAATCCTTATAAAAAAATGCTTCGCTTTGTATTTTTATTAAGGAATAAAACTGTCTACTATAACTATGCGTTGACAACACATTATGATCACTTTGAATAATGAAGCATGACAAATCCAATCAATAGAAACCTCTCAACATTCTTCACCCACGTCTTCGTCTTTGTATCCGCCTTCTTCATCCATTTCAGTAAACCCATTTTCATCTTCCGCATCTTCAATATTATCCTCCTGATCATCTTCGTAGCCTCCTTGTTCTTCCACAAACTCACGCTCTTCTTCACGATGTTTGAAAACGTTTTCGTCCTCCTCCACATCTTCAACAGCATTATCTTCTTGGTCATCTTCATAACCTCCTTCTTCGTCTTTAAACTCACGATCTTCTTTCTTCCGTCCTTGTAAAGTCATGGATAAATCCGGTTCCTCATTATTAGCCTTGATAACTCTTGATGCAGCAATAGTGGTCGTTTTCAAAGCCATCGGTGATTCAGTGCTTTGAACTGTTAAGGTCACTTGTTTCTTTTTGGGATTTGCATCGATTCCTTTCTTTTCTTTGGCAGTTTCGCAACAAATTTTAGTTGTGATCTCCTTTCTTTCCATGGTGTAAATAATTCACAAAAGTAATTCGATCGCGCAAACTATACGAATAACGACACTAATAGGGTATCAACAAGACCAACTACTGCGATTCGTCGTAGCAACGAACTGAAAAAATCTTAAAACTTACGACTTGGCGACGTTCTATACAAAATTATTTTTAATTTAATTCACGAATAATAAGAAGTCCTAGTCAACAGAGCTACTAGGGATTCATAGAGGCCTACACATTTATGGTTTATTAATTAGAATTCCATCCCGCATTGTCAAATTGAAAATTCCGCTTCAGAAAATTGTACGTCTACTTTTCGCCGCTAGATGGCCTTGACAAGATTTAATGAACGCAAGCGCTAACGAGCGCTAGCCATCCCCTAACAATAAGTTTGGCCAAAGGAAAGAAACAAAAAAACTAATTAAGGACGACATTAACAGCGACGATGACTGAACCATCTGGCGCCTAGCCATCAGCGCATAAAATCAACACAAAAAAAGGGAAATGTGTTTGTCGTTTAGACTGATGGAACTTGTATATATTTTCAACGAGAAAACAGGCTGATGACACTTTCCGCTAGAGAACGTGAGTGTGTGTGGGTATCGTTTCCTACTGCGCCGCATGGTGGTTTTTAATTTTATTTCGTTGCGACGGCCTTTGATGTTGAGCAGAGAGAGAAATGCTACTCCACAAAATCTTTTCCGTCCGAGGAATTTACAAAGAAATCGGAACCGCCACACCATCCCCCCGGTCGCTAGAGCAGAGAATGACGCAAGGAGGGTTCCAGCAGTATAGAAAATTAAATCTCCATCGTTAGTGTTTTTTTTTCGCTCCTGTACGGATTCCTCCCCCCCCCCCATCTTCTTTGAAATGTGCCCCTCCCTTTTCTTTCGTGATTTCCATGTCACGCGGGCTTCCCCCCTTTAAACATTTTTTGGAGACAGCTTGATTATTAACGATCGAACTGTCTTTGACTGTTTTGCGTGTGTCTATATATCGAAAGCTGATTGGATTACGTGAACGGTGTCGAAAGGTTCTCTCCGGTGGAGGTGCTGACGGTTGAAGATTTAATGCGCACACACACATGATGGAACGGGAGAAGAAGAATAAGAAGAATATATACCATGCATGTATCGTAATAAAAAACCACACGGAGAGAAAGAGAAGAGAAACAAGCGTTACCGGAGCGAAGAGCAAGCGAGTCACGTTATCAAAGGATCCCCGGGTCACGCGATGCCCACGACGACGTTACTCGAGAACCCACACCCACCCTCCTTCTTTGCTTGCTGCTGCTGCTTGAGGAGTTGATTAGCTTTTAACATTCCCATGTGTGTGTGTGTGTACTTTCTATATGTATTTTGTGGAATGACTTCCACCCGAATCAAATATCTCTCTTCTCGGAAAATAAACATTTTTTGGGAGAATTACAAGAAACAAAAGGGCGGTCTTTTGAAACCACAAATGAGTCACACAATAATGACGTCATTCGAATCCTCTTTTTTATTCTTTTGTGTTATGTTTTCGAATGACGTGGTTTGTTCTGCTTTGGGGAGGAAAAAGAAAAATCTACGCAATGGGGAGAGGCGCAGACTGTGTCACGACCAGCGCGTTCCAACCCCCCGTGAATTACGGCGCCGTGAAAGTTTCTTGTGTGTATCGCCAACACACAGCTGATCATCATTTATTATATATTCTCTTGTATATACGATCAATTTTGAGTCGATCAAATTGTTTTTCGTTTTTTGTTTTTCCTGGTTCCCATGCAAATGTTGTTGTTGCCTTCATTAGCCCAACTCGGATTGACGGTTAAGCCAATCAAGGAATATAATAACGACGGTGATTAAGATCGTGAACCTTTTAACATTCTTCCCGCATCATTTAGATCGGCTATAATATATTTTCTATTAAGTAAATAGGCAAAAAAATATCATAGGATCGTGAGTGCAGTACACTGTTTTTTTTGTCAGACAAAGTGTGGGATATTTAGAAATTTCAAGTTTTTCTCTCTCGGTGTATAATAGAATGCATGATAAGTAAATATACGCGTCAAGGAGTGAGGGGGTAGATGAAACCAGTTTTCCCCTCTCAGATTGACAAGCGAGACGGGCCAAAGAAGATAGTGGCTGGTCTTATATACAACAAGGTGGTGGTTTTGTTGTTGGGTAGTCGGGGAAAGTTTTTTATCAGAGATGGCGCATTCTTTGTCCCGTCACACCTGGATAACGATCGCCAACCCAAAAGTCATATATATTATTTTGGGTTATATACCGTACTATACACATGTATGTGTTTTGACATTTCTCTCCAGCAGCAGTTGGATTATATAGAGGGCAGCAGCAGCTTGACTCTCTTCCATCATTTCCTATAAGCTCGCCAAAGTTCCTCAAATTACAGGGGGCTTTGCCCTGGCTGCATATATGCATCAGCAGCGCGTAATCATCATATCACAATGGTAAAGTGGCTTTAGATGGATGGATGGACCCCGACGACTTGTTTGTGTGCTCCGCGTGTTTATATCTCTCTCTTATATTTACTCTTAAAAGGGTCTCTCTCTCGGAAAAGAATTAGTTACTTGATACGAAGAAATGCTGAGCTGCTGCTGCCGAGATGTGGTGGTAAAAACCAATAACAAGGGCGAGCGGAATAACCCCGTCGGCAACAACAACAACAACGCCCGTCTCGAATATCTCTGTTTTTCAAAAATAAGACGGGAAATTCTTTTTCACCCCCCATTTAATTCTTGTACACATGATGGCCTACTGCCGTACATATACTACTATATAATCCATTCACGTGTCAAAAAGTCGGTTATTATTTAAAAGTCCCTTTTCAAATAAAAGCGCCACTTGAAAGGCATGTTATATATCTGGAGGGGGGAAAAGACGACGTAAAAATGAAATAAAATACTTGTCAGTTTGAAGAAAGCATTCGAGTTCAAGGTTCTTCTATTGGGCTTTAAAAAACTGGTTAAACTTCATTCTTGTTAGGTATGCAGCAGCAGTAGTATAACTAATAAAATTGAATAATTCAGAACGAAGAGTTGAGCTTTGCGTGATGCTAATATTGAGTCGAGTTGGGTTGTTGGAACCATCACACACACAGAGGATAAAGTCGAAATTCGTATTTTTATGGTCGAGCTCGTGCGCGCATATAAATGACGCGCGAAAAAGTTGAACTTTCAAACGAGCCGCTTGTTTTTTCCGCTGTTATTTTTCGAAAAAAAGTTTAACGTGGTATCTCTTTTGATATATATTTTTCGCTTGGGGTTGGTTTTTTTATCACCTGAAGGGTATTTACCGGCAGTCGGAGCTGAGATAAGAAAAAAAGTGGCGATAGAGCAGCAGCTCACATAAGCCTTGGGTTTTATTGTTTATCTTTTGGTCCCACAGCGTAGGACAAGTTTTGTCACATTTTACAACCGTCGCACGGCAGCCATAGAGTTGTCAAGGGAATAAGACGAAATATCCGGTACAGCTTGGTTCGTCGGAGAAAAAAAAGTCCATTGAACAAGCACGTCGGTCAAAGGTCCTCTGCTTCTTCCATAGTCCATCACTCTGCTATGCCTCCCCCCTATATATCTTCGACACACTGCTGCCATAGCCTTGCGTGTTCGGGTGCTGACCGATATTATTGTATGTGTAGGAGTCGGAGGTTATTTCCGAAAAAGGGCTCGTGCCAAATAACCCAGTAGAAAAACAACAGCCCAGTTTAAAAAAGAGAATTAAAGACAAACGTTGGCCAGCCACGCCAGCCCGTTGACGGCTCCAACTGCCTTTTTGCTTCTAGATAAGCCACACCACGAGACCCTTGAAAACGTTTTTCTCTGCTGTGTACATGTCTAATCCATAAATTTCTTGTTAGTTCTTTTCCTTTTTCTCGAGTGGCTTTTTCCACCCTGTAATCAGCTTTTTGGGAGAAAAAAGTTCTCTTGTATATAAGCTTCTAGACGACGACTAACAAATTTATGAAGCGCTTTTAATTTATAGTAAAAGGAAACGTTATCGTTGGTGGGAATCAACAGCTTTTTTCTATTTTAAAAGGAATTTTTCAGTTTCCATTTCTTCTTTTAAAAAAAATAAGAAAAATGTTTCACGCGATGATGAAGAAGAAGTTGTATCAAAAGAGACTGCCTGGGGTCGGAGAAAATGTAAATTTACGACCGCGCACGTACGGAACAATCTCTCCACTAACACAAGATTCTCTTTTTTGGGGGGCCATCCAACTGCGATGGGCTTCCACGTTTGCGATGGCTACTACCTGATCTGTGTGTGTGTGTCAGTAGGCAAGCACAATTTGCCAGACGATCGAGCCTATAATAAACGATCTTTTTCTACCTCTGTGTCGTCTTCAGATGGAGGACGACACGTATGGAATATATACCTGACTTGAAGGAATGTGCATACAATTCTTTTGTAGATAGAAACTGTATTGATTCTTAAGTTCAATTGGGCGTGGTCCCTTTGATATTCGTTTGCTGGTTGCCTTCCTCTCCCTCGACTGCAGCTGAAATCATTTATATACACAATCACATGTACACAAAAAGTCATTCATTTCAATCTAGGCCCTCCCATATAAATTCGACTTGTATATACACACAAACGCCAACAGCCCCACCGAAAAGCCATCGACGATATATCTCTTCTAGGATGGGCGCGGCCTACATTTTCTACGTCTTTTTTTCGAAATAAAATTCTATTTATTTTACGTGTTATCGATTCAGATAAATAAATGAATCGTGAACCAGCACCAGCAGCAGTGGCCTTCATTCGGTTCAAACCGGTCGAAAACTATTTTCTTTTGCCGGAAGCTTGTTATTATTTTATACGAAAAATATTTTAACGAAATAGATGTAGAGAATTCCAATTGGAAATGAGTCTCTTTCGTTGATGCCCTGTAATGACGGTTGCAATTCCTTTGAAAGACCCTCCAACCAAAAAACAACAGGTAGGTTCTTTTTTTTGTCTTGTTTCAACATCCGGTGGTATGCACAGTACTACCTAGTACCAAATAAGGTTCCTTTGTTTCCGGGGGGGCCGAGTTTCAAGCATGTCGGCCATCTTTCTTTTTTACAAGAGGGAAATAAATGCGGTCATGAATTTTTTAAAAGAAAAGAGTTATGGCGTCTCAAGTGGGCACGGGCTCAAACAAAATAATAAAACATGTTTTGGTGACTAATGTTTGCCTTTTTACTCAATTTCTTGTAGCTATCATATCCCCCCCATTCTTTTCGAGTATTTTTTCAAATCAAGAGTGACGTCATCGTGTTGACCGGAAACGGGTTGCACCACCACTCGGCCGCCCACATAATACACACACACACGACTTGTTTTATCATTTTCGACACGATTTCTCTCCTTTCCCTCTGATTCACCATCGAAATGTTTCCGGTTCATCGTTTGGCAACTTTGGTTCGTGTCACTGAATCAATCGAGCGTGTAAAATTCAGACAATGAAAGTTGCGATTTTTATATTCTCGCCAGATATAGTTCCGTTTACATAATAACCAGCCATGAATAATTACACTCGAGTAGACCTTAGCTCTTTTCCATCGAATGTGTTGAGCACGCTCTTTCTCACCTGATGGAAATACAAGAAGAGAGAGAGACCATCACGCAGTTCATTAACTAAATGCAATTTGGTGTCATCTATACCCTCCCACCAGTTGGGGGGCCCATCATCATCATCACTAGAGAGGAAAAACCAGTAGCCAAAAAAGAAATCCAATCGGTTTGATGGCCGTCACGACCCTTCTTCTTCTACCAACACACAGCAATGTGCATGCACTCGGGCAATTTTGATTATTCATCGCTCTTCGGAGCTACAGGGATGTGTGTGTGTTTTGTTTCGCGTGACTTGCTGTGTTGTTTTGTGTTGAAAATAAAGAAGCCGTAACGGACAAAAAAGAGTCGAATTCGAGTTGGAGAGAACACGTCAGCAAATTGTCGCCGCTAGATGGCTCAAGCTAATGCCCTCTGGCGTCCGCCATTAGACACGGCGCCAGCCTTCTTTTCCTTCTTGGTCTTGACCAAAAATCAGTTCCAAGCCGAGAGCAGCTAGAGATCGGTCGTGTGTGTGTGTGTGTCGGTTCTCTGAACGTTATTAACCGAGAGAAAATACCTTTGCAACGAGATAAAAATAATTTTTTTAAAAAGGAGGGGTGTGATTCTTTTTTTTCTCCCCCCACCCTATTGAACATTGCATTTCCGGATTATCTCTGGTTATCGCCATCTTTTCTTTCCGCGTGGGATATTCGAGTGTGTGTGTGTGTCTGTGTTTAACCAGTTGGGGGATTATTTGGACTGGTCGACGGGGTTTTCTGTTGTAGTGTGTGGTGGTTTTGTCTACCTGTAAAAAGAAGAAGAAGGCCGGCGGGCGTTCGATTCCATCCAGGCGCAACAGGTAAATTCGAAGAAGAAGAAGGCTGGTTGTTTTTAACTATTTTATTTGGGGGTCACACATAGTTTTTCTGGGTTGAGAGGGATTTTTATTTTTATTTTTCGTGAAAGGTTGTGTGATGTTGTCGTGAGACAGACATGGGCGAATCAAAAGCCAATTAGGGAGGATGACGTCACGAACGATGGCGAAAAATGTTGATGTGTGTGTCGCCATGCAACAGGTGGGGAGCCAACCGGCGTGGGTTGGAAAACGCACTGGGCATACTACACACACTGGTGTGTATATCTTTCCTTAACGGATTGCTGGCCTGTGTGTGTGTGTAGCGTATGCAAGTCACGCTGCCGTGGCTACCTGGGCGACGCCGTTCGTTCGTTTTTTCTTGGCTTGAAAAGGAACCGTGACGGAATGGCTGTCACATACTTGAAAATATACCGAGAGATGTAGTCGGGAAATGTAGTTAAAACTATTTGTGTGTGTGTGTGTAGAGGCCTCGGAATATAAATTTAACTGATTTTTTTCTTTTGAAATTAGATATGAGGCCGTTATCGTCATCGACCGGACCGTCTGGCGCGGATTATTGAGCCATCCTTTCCTAAACAGCAAAGTGCATTTGTCCAGTGCCGAGTGGGTGGTGCGTGCGTGAACTGTTAAAAATACGAATTTATCTTTTTCGACTATCAACGAGACGGGCCGAATTATCGTGATTATTATTCCGTGTTCTGACACATGAAGAAAATGCGTTGTTGTTCAGTGACGACGACGGTGGCGCTGCTGCTAATCACCTACGTCTATGCCGGTATAAATTTTTTCAAATCTTTTTATCTTTATTTTTTGGTTCAAGGTTCCGACCCAGGATCTAGACAAGTTTTTCTTTGAATTCATTTGTGAGTCTCTGAGGGGGCTGTCACACACATTAAAAGGGAAGGTTTGGATAACGCATCCAGACATGTAGAAAGAGTTTGTCATCCATAGGCCTTTTGTACGTGTCCCCTTTTTTTACCAAGAAGTACCTACTACACACTCCACCTTTTCTCGGTCTACCACCTGCGTGCCTCGAGGCTACGCTTCTGGCTGGTCAAAAAACGGGAAAGCAAAGAAAAAACATGTCCACCACCATTTTTGAAAGAAAAACCCCAGGGGCAAACAGATTGAATTCCAAAAATGAGGAATCGGCAAAAAGAAAAGAATTAAGATTAAGAAGAAATTGTTCCTTTTTGATCGCGCGGTTTTATTTTTTGGTATGTGTGTGTACACGAAGAGAGTTGGAGAGTTTCAACATGGCCGTTATTTTTTCTTGTGAAGAAGAAAAAAAGAAAAAGTTGAAGAAACAAAAGAAGAATAGGGCGCCACAGGTAGTTGGTCTGGTCTCCCCGACCCTCTTTCGAAACATCGCCCCGGGCGACCTCCATTCGTCTTGCTACCTTTCAGGTAAAATTCTCTCAAGGGGTGAGTCTTGGCGTGCACACCGCCATCTTGGCTTCACCTCGGCCAAACATATGGTAATGAACTCCCCTTTTTCGTCTGAATTCGATCCGGGATTTCACTCGTGAAATAAAACACAAGATGACACACACACACACACAAAAGGAAAGAGTTTGCACAGGTGTGCAGCAATTCTCCTTTAGGGTTGGAAAAGAAACTTTTGGGTTGTAGAGAATTTTTTCGGCATCCGGTGATGCCTTTTTTTTTTGTATTCTCCATTTTATGGAGTTTGTACAGTCGTCCTATCCAACCCTCCCTCGTTCAAACAGTATGCGGGACAAACCCTTCCGGCCATTGTTTCTCCCCCCTCCTCCTCCTCGGCCAACAAGATGGCGTGCATGTTATATTCGGAAGCGATAAGCTGTTGTGACTTTTGAAGTTGTTGCCATGGCGACCTTGGGCTTTTTGAATGTAGGGACGTCCACTCCCGACACGCAATCTTAACATTATCAGCGGGACTAGAATTTTCTTTTTTTCATCGGTCAAAAAATATTTTTTTAAAAAATGAAACTAGACGACGGGTCGTATATTATTTAGTTGGCAAGAAAACTTTTTTTTATTTTGAAATATGAGTTTTTTCTCACTACTATTTTATTTTATATTTTTCAACCGCTTTTGTGTGTTAAAATGTTAGCGGCTGTAACTCGATCCCGAGTCCAGATGGCAGTCGTACGGCTTATTTCTTTTTCTTTCCCCAATGTTTTTTAATGACTCGTCGAAAAATCTTTTTTATTTTCTTCCACCGCCACCATCACCCCCCTCTCCCTAGTAAAAACATTCGGAGGAGGGTTGTTTTTGTGCTGTTGTGGGTGCCGGTCAACTGGTTAAAATAGACCCCCGCTTGAACGGCTTCACGCCCCCTTCTAAACGATCCTTATGGCTCCGTAGTGAAATGTTGACCTCATTCGTCAGGGCCAGTAGCAGCTCTCCATTTTCACACAAGCCACTATATAGATTTCCCCTCTCTTGTAATATAGTAGTCGATTTAGAATGGGTTCCGATTTTTTGTTAAGGAAAAACTTACTAGAGTTCATTGGCTTTTCTACCGAAGATAATGTGATTATTTCCCGTGTAATATGTGTTTGCAAGTAAACCAGCTGTTGTATTGTAGTAGGTGTTGTTAAAAGGGGGCCTAGCCACTCATGACTGCTGTTGTTGTTGTTGGCAGTAAAGAAAAAGTTGGAGTGTTGTTTTATTTTTCCTGCCGTCTGCGTTATTTTGAGGAGGATGCTGATGGGAGTTATCCTCTTAATCCATCATCGGCTTGATTGAAGAATTCTAAACAAAAAGGAACTCCCCCGTTTTCTTTTTTTCCCGGGGTTTCAATGAGAAAATTACCGGTGTGCCATCTCTCCGTTTCCTCTAACGGGGGAATATCTCTCTCTCTGTGTGTAATAAAACGGAAAAATAGCAGGAAAAGTGGTCGGTTCACCTAACAGTGCTCTCTTCCCACGCCACTTTTTGTCGAAGCCGTAGGCCTTTTTGAAAAAATAAAATAAACGTACGGCGTTCGTGATGAACTCATTGGGGGTGACCCCTTTACTTTCATTTCCATTTTCCCTAATGGAATCACACTTGTACGGCTATATGTAGACATAAAAGAAATGTTTATCGGGTTTGTTATTTGGTCGTCGACGATGTTTTTGTTTTAATTGTATTGGCGTTCCCACCAATCCGGGGCGGATGACGAAGGGGAGAGAGAGACTGGAGCGTAATTCCGGCAATCTACCCGAGTGGAACTTTTTGGGTGTTTGGTTAAAACATTTAAATGGGAACAAAAATGCTGGCTTTTCTCTCTCTCTCCTCTTTTTAATTGGATGCCATTTTATTTATTTATTTTTCATTTTGTTTTCCAGATGTGTTGAGTGAGTCGCACCACGTGACGACGAGACAAGCCACGGGTAGCGGGAGGAATAACCGCGTGACGGACGGTACTTTTTCAACACCCAGTCAACAGGAACTGGAGCGTAGCGGATCTCCCGTAAGTTTTAGTTTTCTAGCCAATTTATCGATTTATCGATGTTTGATTTTTAAAAAAATTGTCTTTTTCAGCGGTCGAATGCCAATAAGCGCGTTTACGTCGAAAACAAGTACCGACCCGTTTTCTATCAATGCGAATCTGCAACATTAGAAGAAGGCAAGCAGCCCGGAACGGTCGTCTCGACAGTCAGAGCGTACGATAATGACACCGACTCGGCTGGCGAGATATTCTTCACCATCTTGCGTGCTGGCTCTGAAAAAGAATTTGAAGTCGATCCCGTTACGGGAACCATCCGGAGCAGCAAGGTATGATGAATTTCTAAAATGTCACGATTTCTTTTTTTGGTCGGGTTGTATGCAAACATTTTTCATTCTGAAAATTCTCTTTTTTTGTTCCACAGTCGTTCGATCGAGACGAGCCGGCACGAGAGAAAATCGCCTACGTCACAGTCAAAGCCACAGACAGAGGCACTCCTCCGCTGGAAGCCATTTGTACTTTCAACGTGACTATCGGCGATATCAACGACAATGCGCCCATGGTGAGTTGTTTGAAACTGACGTTTTAGTTCTGGTTTTTATTTTTAAAAATGTGTTGGCTAAATTTTTCAATTATGTGCTGTTGACAGTTTGACAAATCGGCCTATGATGAATCGGTTCCGCGCGATTTGGAACTCGGCAAACTGGTCATGCGCATCGCCGCCACTGACGTCGACGCCGGTGAAAACGCCCACATATCATATGGCTGGGATGCCGGATCAGGACCCGATGCCGAGTACTTTGACCTCGACAAATCCACTGGAGCTATTCACCTCAAAAAGAAAATCACGGTATATTCCAATCCATTCTCGTTTTATCCCCAGTGACATGTTTTTATTCATTTTCCTATTTTCTTTCGTGCAGCAAAACGAGGGTTATAAATTTGCGTTGATGGCAGTCGCTCGTGACAACGGCACGGAACCAATGAACTCCCGAGTCCGAGTCATGATCAATGTGGCCTCGTCTAAAATCAAACCGCCCTATTTCTCGGATATTCCTGAACCGGTCAGTTTGCCCGAAAACTACACTTCGTACAAGACGGCCATAGCCACGCTAGGAGCTCATTCCAATATCGCAGCCCCGGATCTTTATTTCGAGTTGGTCAAAGGCCAAACGGAGCAAACCAATAGCGATGAAACATTCCGAATCAACGAGCTCGGCAATTCGGTCAATATTCACGTAGCCAAAGCGCTCGACTATGAAAAAGTCACGCAGTACATTTTGACGGTCCGTGTCAAGAATGAAGCCGGTGTGGCCGCTGAAACCGTCCTCACTGTCAACGTTGAAGACGTCAATGACGAAATCCCAACTTTTATGGCTGTAGATGGAGGCAGTGTCCTGGAAAACTCGCCTGCCAACACGCCAGTCCTCACAGTCCAGGCTACCGACAGGGATGCCACCTACCCTAATAACTGGGTGAGATATGAACTGCGCGATTTTAAAGATAAATTCGAGATCGATCGGAACACTGGCGACATTAAAACCAAAGTTAAATTGGATCGAGAAGAACGCAAATCTTATCCGTTGACTGTAGTGGCCTTTGATGGCAAAGAATCGGCTCTGACATTGGATGGATTACCCAATCAAAGCGCTAAGCGATTCCAGATCGAAGTGGCCGACGTCAACGATAACGCGCCGTTCTTCCCTCAATCGGAATACTTTGCCGAAATTGCTGAAAACGCCGACATTGGCGCCAAAGTGAGCGAATTGACGGCCCTTGATAACGATACCGAATCCCAATTGACGTACGACATTGTCAGCGGAAATGCTGGTCTAGTTTTCTCCATTGAAGCGCAGACGGGATTGCTTAAAGTCCATCAGCCGCTCGACTACGAGACCACAAAGAGTTACGACTTGATTGTCGAAGTGGACGACGGAAAGCAGAAGGCTACAACCAAAGTTAACGTCAAGATCATCAACGTCAATGACAACAAACCCCAGTTCATGAACAGCAATCCTGAGCAAATACACGGCATAGTGGAAAACACTGTGCCGCTTGGACCCATCGTTCGTGTCAACGCCACCGATCCCGACTACGACCCGTCGACTGCCGATGGGCCCATGAAGATCACGTACACTCTGAGTGGCTCTCATGCCGATTCATTCCAGATCAATCAATTGGGAGAACTGTCGATTGTCAAGCCTTTGGATCGCGATTTGCCTGAAGGTCGTCGTGATTGGTCCGTTTTCGTCGTGGCTCAAGATGAATTGGACGGCGTCCGACTGGAAAACACGCTGGAAGTAGTGGTGGTGTTGGACGATGTCAACGACAACGCTCCCTTCCTCGAGCAGACTCGTGTTGTCTGGCGTGAAAATCAACCGCAGGGCCGCATTGTCGTCCTGAGCGCTACCGACTATGATGAGCCCAAAAACGGACCCCCCTTCGCCATGAAAATGGCCGACACTGCCGAGGATATCGTCAGAACCTCCTTCCGCATTGACGGTTCTCCTACTTCTTCGTGGTCTTTGATGGCCACGAAAACGTTCGATCGTGAGGAACGCAAAGAATACGCTGTGCCGATCGTCATTAGTGACAGCGGTCAACCCACATCCCTGACGGCCACATCGACGTTAACGGTGGTGATTGGCGATGAAAACGATAACCCAATGTCGGACGGTTCCAGTTCCATTTTGGTTTACAACTATCGCAACTCTTTGCCCGATACGGAAATAGGCCGTGTCTACGTTCAGGATGCGGATGATTGGGTACGTCCGTTATTTCGACCACGTTAACAGTCAATAATAATAAAAAATTAACTTTTTCATTTTTTTGACACTTGATAGGATTTACCGGATAAAACTTTCGGCTGGTCGACTACCGTTACACCGCCTCCATATTTCACAGTCACGGCTTTGGGTGGATACATCACGATGCGTGCCCGCACACCACCCGGCAACTACCCACTCAAATTCCACGTAACCGACAATATCCGCCAAGAGGAAGCTGACGCGACGGTAATCGTCACGGTCCAAGAGATTACCGAAGAGGCGGTGCGGCGTTCCGGTTCGATCCGTTTGAGCGGCATTGGCCAAGAAGAATTCATTAAAGACTCGCCCAGCAAAAAAGATCTGCTGCGTCAGAAAGTGGCGGAATATGTCGGAGCCAAAGAAGAGAATGTCGACGTCTTCACGGTCATGAGCAGCTCGCCAACACGCAACCACAGTGTCGACGTTCGTTACTCTGCCCACGGATCGCCTTACTATGATCCAGTCAAACTCAACGGATTGACGGCCGCCCATCAGGACGAATTGGAACGGATACTGGACGCTGAAGTTCTCATGTTTGGCATTGACGAGTGTTTGCACGAAAAGAATTCCATCTGCTCAGAAGGCAGTTGCACGAATCGATTGCAAATCACTGAACAACCTTACCGGGTAGCAACCAATACCTCTACGTTTGTTGGTGTAGACGCTCGAATTGTTCCAGAATGCGTCTGCTTGGCAGACGAGTACCTTTCGTCTTCCACTTGTTCGGCTACGTCTTGTCTAAATGGTGGAACTTGCACTGGAGATTCTGTTCAACCTTGTCGCTGCCCCGACGGATTCCAGGGTCCTCGTTGTGAAGGTTTGGATGTTTCGTTTGGAGGAACTGGCTGGGCTTGGTACGATCCTCTACCCACCTGCGCTTCCGGATTTCTCTCTCTGACTGTGGTCACCCAAACGGGCAATGGACTCATTCTCTACGCTGGACCGACAGCCGTACCACCCGATACGTCCGTGACTGATTTCTTGGCGCTGGAACTTCGAGAAGGTTCGCCAGTTCTCTACCTGGACCTTGGTTCGGGTACCAGACGCTTGGAACTGCCAGATCGTTCACGTAATTTGGTGGACGGCAAAGCTCACGACTTGGAAATCAGCTGGAATCAGAGATCCGTCCAGATGCGACTCGGCCAGTGTAGTGATGGTCAACCCTACTGTTCTGCCTCTTCCAGTTTGGTTGGATCTAACGAATACCTCAACGTCAACGGACCTCTTCAAGTGGGAGGCATTACGGCCGATCTCCAGAAGCTCCGGCTCGCTCTCAAATGGGACTACATTCCAACAGATATCGGCTATTCCGGCTGCATTCAGAATCTGACTTTTAACGGACTAACGTACAACCTTTTCGATCCCGGATTTTTCAAGAATGCCACGCCATCTTGTGCCGGTGTTGTTCTGCCTGTACAGACAGGAGCTTTCGGCTGGGAGATCATCATCATTATTCTTGGAATCCTTTTACTCCTGATGATTATCGTCTTGGTATTGGTGGCGTATCGGCGACGAAGCCGCAAGGACAAGCCCAAAGATTTCCACGATGACATTCGCGAAAATATTATCAATTATTCGGATGAGGGTGGCGGTGAAGGAGACATGACTGGCTACGACCTGTCCGTTTTGCGGATGACTCCTGATGGCAAACCGCTCATTGGCCGCAGCGATGACTACGGCAAATTGCTCAAGGTAAATTACATTTTTCATTTGATTGTTGAATTCATTTTATTAACGAATCTGTCTTGTTAATTTATTGAAGGATGAAGATTTGAGACCTAAGAGAGCAGCTCCTGGTCAAGTGCCAGACATTAGCCAATTTTTGGATGACAACAAAGGGCGCGTTGATCGCGATCCAGACGGCCTAGCCTATGACGATTTGCGTCACTACGCTTACGAAGGCGACGGCAATTCTATGGGTTCACTGTCATCTTTGGCTTCTGGTGCGTTGCAAACTGTTTTAATATTTGGTCGTTTTCATGAAATTTAATGGTTCTTATTTGATGTGTAGGAACGGACGATGGCGATTTAGATTTCGAATGTTTATCGGACTTTGGTCCACGTTTTAAGAAGCTTGCCGACATGTACGGCGATCATTCAAGCGAAAGCGAGGATGGCGAAGACGGACAACAAGGCGGACAATCGGGAAGCGAGTCGTGGTGCTGATTTCTACTTTAATAATAACAAAAATAATAAGAAGAAGAAGAAGAAAAAAAGAGCTTAACGAGGCGGCTTTTTTCACCCCAAATTCCAGTCTCTTTTTTATAAAAATTGAAAAAAAGATAAAAAAAAGAATGAATCCAATGACAAAATGAGTTATAAATCCAACAAGAGAGGACCAAGCTGCCTGGCAGTCACAAAAAAAAAGCGGATGCTATCCAAGTTTTTTTCTTTATTTTTTTTTTCTTAATTATTTGGTGCGTTGTACAAGACGTTGTGTGATCTCACAGCTCGTATGTTGGCACTGTTGTTGGATTTTGTTGTTTATCCGGACGGATGCGACCATTTTGATGTACATCTGTAATGACCACCAATCACCCCCCAATTCTTTCTCTCTCTCTCCATCCCTCAAAAGAAAGTCTTTCTTGAATTATGACTTGTATAGAATTTCTAAATGCGCCTGGAACAAAAGAGTTTAAATTGATTTGTGTCTCCCCCTCCTGAGAGAGAGAAAAAACCATTTTCGAGTTATATAGTAGCCTGTATCTTAATACAGCTAGTCATCTAATTGGTACACCGCGCTGATTGCTGCCCTTCCATACACACAACTCGCAATTTTTTGTTTCGATATACAGAATGATTTGTTTTCTTTCTCGAGTAAATGCCAATGTTTTGTATGTCGCGCCATTTCACATTAATAATTCTTTTTGATTGAAATGTTTTTCCACTGTCTTTAACCAATTGATTCGTTTTGTTATCTTTACACACAAGTTTTTTTTTTCACACACGCAACACAACCAGAGATGTCATCAAGTGCCTTTCACCTGCACATCTTTTTGTACTCGCGCATTTTGTTCGTGAAACACAAACAAATCCACATGAAATTGTCTAGCGTTACATATGCCAATTTTCTTGTATCTTGTATATTTGCGAAACAATTGCAGAAAATGAAATAAAAATCGTGGTGATGAAGAACATTTTGCCTTTTTCTTTTTGTTTTACCGTTCGACGACCTTTTCATCGAGTAAAAGGCGTGCAATTTAAGTGGGTCAAAAAAGACTTGACGAGGGGGGAAAGTCAAACTTTCATTTATGTCGTGGGTTGAAACTCAAAATCCGATTCTTCATAAATATCACAAAAACTAGTGGAGATAACATTTACATTCGGGGCTTCCGTCGATTCAGTCGCCTTTTCCGTCTATTCATCAACAAAAAGTTTCCCTCCCACCAAGAAAAATTTGCGTGTGATTCTCTTTTTTTATATCTGCGGCTTAATAAAAACGGACGTGACCACCAGTGAAAGGAAAATTTTGCCGGTAAATTTGAAAATCATCGCTCTTCGGTGAATCCTAAACTCTCGGACGCTGGTCGCGTCAGTATAGCAAGTAAAACCATCAGGATTTCCCGTCGGCCGGCCATCAGAATGAGTTGTATCCGCCTCTCCACATTGGTATAAAAAGTCGCGGGTCGCGTATGGTTTCCCGCTCATTGTTGCATCAGAGCCTCAGTGAGTGACCGAAAGGTGAGCAAAAACACACACGCGCGCGCGCTTTCGGAACTGGAAAACGGAATATAAAAGTGTTGGAGAGCCCTGTCCAGTGGTGGCCAGAGAGAAATGGAGGGAAAGGATGCAGTCGTGATCGTGTGGTTACTGTTGCTGACAGTCGCTAGCGACCGAGTGAAAGGCACTTGGAGCCAATTTTATCATTTGCGTGGTAGACTCATCTTTCAAGAAGAATTCGACACTTTGAACACATCACGATGGCAACACATAATCACCGCCTGGAGGGGAGGCAACAACGAATTCGAGTACTACACCGATCGACCTGAAAATAGGTAACATTTTCTCATTTTCACTCACGTTCAAGTAGAGAGAAATCATTTTCAAAGTTTAAAACGCCATTTTCAAAGTTATGTTCGAGACGGAGTCTTGCATATTAGGCCCACCCTAACAGCAGACCGATTCGGTCAGGACTTCCTTTACAACGGAACCCTTGATCTGTGGCCGGAAGGGTGCAACGTCAACTACAATGGCGGATGTGTCGCGTACGTATACGCGGATTTCTTTTTTGTTTTTTTGTCAACATTTATTTTTATTATTTGTTTATTCCTATTATTCATGTGCACGCCTCGACTATACGGTTGTCTCTTTATCATCATCCATCATCGATCATCAGAACGTCCGACGAAGACATCATCAACCCTATTCAGTCCGCCCGGATGCGCACCATTAACTCGTTCAGCTTTACTTACGGCACGGTCGAGATACGCGCTAAAATGCCTCGCGGCGATTGGATTTGGCCTGGTAGAATTTCGATTATTTTTGTTTTTTTTTTTGTTTTTTGTTTTATATAGTAATGATAATGGGGATTTTTCTTTTCAAACCAAGCTATGTGGATGATGCCGACTGAAAACCGTTTCGGTCCGTGGCCACGCTCTGGCGAAATCGATATTGTCGAAATTCGAGCCAACAACGATTTCACGTGTCGAAATAAGCAAATGGGAAACACCCTAATGGGCTCAACTCTTCATTTTGGTAATTGTGTGTTATTAATTTTTAAACTCTAGTCATTTCTAATGTTGATCATTATTTCAGGGACGGACGCGCAACATAATGTTTGGCGACCAACTCACTATGAGGCGTATGTCCTATACATTTTTAACTTATTTTTTAGTTGATTGTAAATTCTATTTATAATCCGTTAAGGGTATTGGAAGAAGGGGATTTCGCATCAGATTTCCATGTTTTTGGACTACAGCGCCTTCCTCAATCTATTCGCTTTTACGTGGATGGAATATTGATTGGTGAAATTACTCCGCCGGACGGAGGTTTCTGGGAGGTGGGCCAATTGGATCGAGACCCCGGTGGACCCAATATTTGGGGCAACGGTACAACAATGACGCCCTTTGACTATCCGGTAAATTGTCAACTATTTACAAGCTATAAAGAATCTCGAAAAGTAGTACTTGCTCTATTTTAAAAATTGATACCACTCAGTTTACAACCTTTCAATAGCGCATGTTTCTTTGTTCGAACCCTTCGATATAAAAATTATAGTTGCCATAGACCCGCTAGAAATAGAAAGTTTAAAAAATAGAACAAAAAGAAAAGTAAACTTTATGGACAGATGAACGGGATTTTATTTAAAAAGAATTTTACCTGAGCCAAGTAGATTGTGGTACAGACGAAGTGGCCGAGTGGTTAAGGCGACAGACTGCTAATCTGTTGTGCTCTGCACGCGTGAGTTCGAATCTCATCTTCGTCGATACTTTTTAATTACTTTTTTGGTTTTTACACTTATGTTTTGTTAACAATAACTAAAAAAAAATTATAGAAATTATTTTACAACTGCACTTATTGTGAAAAAAATGCGAAATGCAGTCTTTGTTGAAATCAGACTTCAATCGCTTTGGCTCTTGACTGACTCGGAATTCACCCCTGAGAGATGTTTTATCCTATTATTTTTTTATACAGTATACCTTACTTTTTGTTATGTTCTAAATCTTTACTATTTAAAATTCAGTTCCATTTCATTCTCAACGTGGCGGTGGGAGGAAACTTCTTCCCTGATGGATGCATCAACCACCAGTTTCAGAAGCCATGGTATGATCCCTTTCACTATACACTTTCACACCGAAAGCAATTGGTGAACTAATTTGACATAACTAGGTCGACGAAGATAAAGCAGCAAATGCTTCCATTTTGGGAGAAACGACACGAATGGCTACCAACTTGGAACCTCCAACACGGAGACGGTGCTAGTAACGCGCTCCAAGTGGATTACATTCGTGTATACGAATACGATCCGAACGATACTGTTGACTGGTATTGGTACCAACGAGGGTTGGCCAGTAATTCCCTTGTTGATTCACAACGTTTGAATGTTTAATTTTCTGTAAGAAGATTAAATTTGTTAAAAACATATCTCGGAAAGGTGATGTCCATCGCGTTCCTTTGCTAGTACAAATCCAATCATTGAACCAGCATCCACAGTTTTGTGTCCTTCTTTCTGGAAACATTTTTCACGAATTTTTCTGCTCGTAGATGTAACTAAATGATGACTCATAGTCTCAATTTAATAGTAAAAAATCAAAAATAAGAATACGCTTGAATTTTATTGCTGAACTGAAGGATAAAACGACGAATTAAGACAGGTAGCGGGTAATCAAAATGATTTTATACACCACTATAATAATAAGGTTACACCTAAGGAGGAAATTCACTTGTCTTTTGCATAACTTTCATGACAGCATATTACATCAAAACTACATTTTCTACTCTTTAATTGTATAGATTGCAATGCCTTGGGAATACTTTGTAATATTTGAAATAATAAATCTCAGAATTTCCATTATTTCCCTTATTATCTACCAGGTAGCTAGTTATAAATACAACCTTGAAATCTTAATTCGTCCTTCATTTTATCTCGCAATTATTTTGACTTTTATGTCCCAATAAATCAATGTAATAGCAGATTATTCTGCTCGTTAAATTAGCTGGAGATCAAACACTCCATGTTGCCTTTGATGCGGAACACGTCTCTGACTATAGGTTTTTGAAATGATAACATGCAGCGTAGGTTTAACTTAATTGGACCTGATTCCTATTTTAGTGTCCCGCATTCCGCTGCCCGCATTCTATGAATCTCTCAATCGTGGGGAAACTACCGATCCCCGTGTTTGTTTTTAATTGTGTGCTCCTCAGGTCTTTTTCACTTGTGCTGCTTGCAAATTCCAACAGAAAAAAGTGAAATAATTATCCTTCCGCGTTGGCGTTGGGTTAATCGACAATATAAATCCGCCGGAGGTTCAGTCACTTTCCGCTCACTCAACTGAACGTTTCAAAAGTGGATTTGTTATTCCTGATTTTGATTTTGGGATTCGAGCGTTGGACTGTAGCGGGCAAAACCGGTAAGCGAATTTTCTGTATTGAATTAACATAGCGAGTAACACGGTTAAGCAAAGGGCTTGGTTTTCCCAGAAAAACCATCGTGCACAAACTGTGGGATTCCTTAAAATTATGTGAAGAAATAAAAAGACATCCGCATTTCTCATCAAGTCCGGATTGAATTATATTTGGTAAACATAACATACCTTGAAAGGGGGTGTGGCATAACAGTTGGAGTTTCCTAAAAAGGTAACCCACGGTCACAATTAAATCAATGCCCAGTTTGCACACAATAGTCTACGGTCAGTCTAAGTAGAACTTTATTTTTAGTTCGATATCGCAATAATGGAACTATTTCTGTCAGTAGGAGTCGGGTTTAAACAAATGAAGGGAAATGAAGTAAAGACCTTTATTCCACTGGTAATGCTTGTTGTCTTGTTATTTATCCCCAAAACAACGGGTAACTTGGACGAATTTTATCGACTGCGAGGTCGACTCATCTTTCAAGAGGAATTTAACAGTTTGGATAAATCACGGTGGCAGCACGTCATCACCGCCTGGAGAGGAGGTAACAACGAATTTGAATACTACACAGATCGCCCTGAAAACAGGTACAAATGTTTCACTCAGTTATTATTGTAATCATTAATGTTAACGTGAATTTCGTTGAATCATTTAGTTATGTTCGCAATGGAGTTTTGTACATAAGGCCCACCCTGACGGCTGATCGTTTCGGAGAAGATTTCTTGTACAATGGCACGTTGGATATGTGGAAAGAAGGATGCAATGTGAATTACAACGGCGGATGTATCGCGTATGCAAGAATATTTTACTCATTCAATTATTCCTGTTTACGAAAATTTTCCCCATTTTATCAGGACGAGTGCAGAGGACATCATCAATCCCATTCAATCCGCCCGGATGCGCACTCTCAACTCGTTCAGCTTTACTTACGGCACGGTCGAGGTACGCGCTAAAATGCCCCGTGGCGATTGGATTTGGCCTGGTATGATACTATTTCGTCAGATAAATATATTTCAAACTAATTTAAAAAACAATTTTTCTTTAAAGCTATTTGGATGATGCCAACAGAAAACCGTTATGGAGCGTGGCCACGATCTGGGGAAATCGATATGATTGAAATACGCTCAAATGATAATTTAATTTGTCAAGACCGTCACATTGGAAACAAACTCATGGGCTCTACGCTCCATTTTGGTATTTATAATTCAATTATATCAACTAATAAATACAAATTAAATTTGTGCAAAACAGGTACTGATTCTAAACACAATATCTGGCGTCCAACTCACTACGAAGCGTAAATCAAATGCATAACTTAATTGCTTGTTTTTTTCGGCTCCAAGCTCATCTTTTGTAATCAATTAGGATTCTGGAAGAGGGCGATTTCGCATCAGATTTCCACACTTATGGATTGCAACGCCTGCCTCGATCCATACGTTTCTTTGTCGACGGAATCCTAATTGGTGAAGTAACCCCACCGAGAGGGGGTTTCTGGGAATTGGGGCAATTGGATCGAGATCCCGGTGGACCCAACATTTGGGGCGGTGGTAGTCCCATGACGCCGTTCGACGAACCGGTTAGTGCATTCATTTTACTTTCAAATATTAACGGGATCCTTAATTTGTCGCTCTTCTTGAGATTATAGTTTCATTTCATTCTGAACGTGGCGGTGGGCGGTAGCTACTTTCCGGAAGGATGCACTAACAAACCGTTTCCGAAGCCGTGGTAGGAATAGGCTAATTAAAATTGATGTCATCTTCTGAAAAATACTAAACTATCCTATCGGATTTATTGTATAGGACCTCTAAAGAAAAGCAACCAATGCGTTCGTTTTGGGAGAAACGACACGAATGGCTTCCAACATGGAGCAGACGCCGGAGAGGTGAAGAAGTAAGTAACGCGCTCCAGGTGGACTACATCCGTGTCTACGAATATGCCCCAACTAATTACATGCCGATTTATGATACAACTGATTGGCGCTGGTATTTGTGGGGCTTGGGCAGAAATCCGTTTTTCGGTTAAACGATGCTCAATTTTAGAAGTCGACTACCCATTCAAACCACCCATTGTTTTGCCAACATTTTTCCAAATTTAATTTTTCCAATATCTTTTTGCTTTAGTTGGTTCTCGATCTTGCATATGCGTTATCTATCTTTATTTCTGGACTAGTTAATATAAAGAATCTTCGGTGCTTATTTTCTCACGAACTACATGTGTTTAGTCTCTGGTGTACGTAGGTTTCATTTTCTCGCATTTTCTCTCTCAGTAAAAACAGCGATCTTTTACTTGTGTCCGGTTGTCGATGAATCTTCGAATAAAAGTCACTTAAAAATTTTTTTAAAAGTAAGTTCACGTTAAACTAAGGAATTTTAATCAAATAGGAAAAAATAAAACGGGAGGAGAAAGCAAATAGGTGCAAACTGACGGGATTATCCTTGGGAACGCCCTCAAATTGTAAGTATACGTATAAATTTTAAAG
This sequence comes from Daphnia pulex, assembly GCF_021134715.1. NCBI lineage: Eukaryota > Metazoa > Arthropoda > Branchiopoda > Diplostraca > Daphniidae > Daphnia > Daphnia pulex. Next base: position 6,549,766 of record NC_060017.1, read on the forward strand.
CTATTGAGGTGAGGTAACAAATTGACGGATTTCTATCCACATAACATAGCGGAACTGATTCTTCAACTGGAAGTAATTAAATTCTGTGAAAAAGTATTTAAACATATAAGCTCGCATATAAGCTAGAAGTTTTTAAACCTCGGAAGAAGGTGTGTAAATGGCAAATTTAACATGGTGAGTGGGAACCGGTGGCGCTAAAAACTAAAAAAATAATGCAATTGAATTTTTATTTTATCTTTCAAGTTCAAATGCAAAAATATCAACGCGCATTAACACTGTTAGAAGAAAGACTTTAATTTTCATTTCCTCGCATTAACTATATTTTTTTATATTTAGTGCTAATATTGGATATCACATGTCAGATATTTAGTTATTTGTTAGTTAGATATATTGCAGTTAAAATTAAATTATATAGAGGACCTGTGGTTGAATCGGATACGGGATCGTTCCACGAGCGGAGTGTTGAGTGGTCCCGAGTTCGAATCCCCGGAGGAACCAGAAGGTTCATTATTGTGAGGTACTAAGCAAATCGATAAACGTACGTCTTTCTTGTATATATATAGGTGAAGAATACTTGAAAAAAAAAAAAACAAGTATAGGAAATAGTAACAAGATGTCTCCCACTTAGATTTGGTCCTGGAGAATCGAAAGACAGCCGTTCTGTCCGTTACATTTCTGATGTCTTCCATAACCAACTTGATCAATGGTAAAGCCCATTTGGGATATCTGATGAGAACAAAGACTAGGTTCGCCAAGTGTAGTACGCTATTTATAACATAAACAGCTATCTCATCCATAATAGGTTGAATGATGAGGTTTCTTCCGCGGAGAAAAAATCTACTAGTCTAACTAATTCAAACAGATTGATGAAATGCGGGGCTTTAGTAGTTACCACGTGACCTATTACGATCAAGTTTCACAATATTCCTCTATTTTTATTTCGGGGTAGCGCTTTTTTTCGCTTTTTTTAAATCATTTTACGATTATTTCGGATTATTCAAATTTATTAATTTGATTTAACAGGCCTTTTCCTTCAAAAATTTTTTGAAGATTTATATTATCTTCCCGGAAACCGGTTTAGCTGTAATTGTAATTTGTGCTCTGTATTTGCACATAGAAATAAAAAAGAAATCTGGCATCGCGGCCATTTTGTAAAAAACTTAAAGTTTCCTATTTTGCATTTTTTGCTCCCCCTTCCCCCTGTGGCGAGTTTTTCCCCGCGAATCTACAGGGGGAACTTCAGTAGCTGATCGGGTGAGGTTGAATGAAGAACTCTCAATTTTGTGTGTCCATGACTATTGATCGTGCCAAAAGACTATTGTGTGCCAAACAATGAAACACGATTAATTCAAACAAAAGAACGATGATTTGAAAAGTGATGGCGTGACTGCAGGGCCTTCAACATCGAGACCGAATTTCCATCTGCAAGTACGTCAGGCGACATTTTCCATCTACAAGTACGTCAGGCGACATTGGGGTTCACCGCTTACCATGTATTGTAAGTCTTTTCTCTTTATTAGCACGTTTTATGTGAACGGTGGTCGAACAATTACCGAGCGTTCGTTTGAACAAAGTGTTCTTAATGGGTTGCTTGGGTTTAATTAAAGGAAGTAAAGATTAAGACTTGGCTTTCCTCGTGGCTTTCACGAGGCGCTCTTACGTACTAATCGCAGTCACTTCCTATTATTTCTTAGCAATTAATACGAGTATTGAAATTCAGTTTTTGAGGTTTTCTTTCCTCCCATCGAATGGCCATTTTATTTCCTTCGAAATAAAAATTCCATCTCTTGATTCTTGAGTCGTGTCCACAACCTATTTGCCAATCAATTTGAAAAAATGTGTTACCACTTTGATTAGAATATGTTTTCAGTTGGTTTCAAAATAGCTTGTATTAAACCGCAGCCCATTCCAATCATGAGAGTAGGCATGTAAAGGACTGTATGCGAAAGAACAATAGAAGGCGATTAGTTCTAGGAATGCTTGTTTGTTATTTTTATGATGGCAAGTTTTTCAGTTATGAGATTGAAATGTTTGTCCCGACTGTTGTTGTTGAAGCCCATTTGTTGGCAGGTGGGAGAGTGTTGCAATCTAGCGATTCGTCTCTGCTTCGGGATTTTGATTTTATCTTGGGGAAAAACCAGCGCAGGCAGAGGAAATAAAGTAGCTCAAAAACACTGATGAAGCTGAGGCCTAAACCTAGTCCCAAAAGTCCACCGGTGGCAGCTGTTGGCAAACCAAAAATGTTTCTGAATTTGTAATTGAAAAAAATGAATGGGATAAAATGGTCTTACAAATAAAATCTTCAACGCCAAAACGAATGTCAGTTTTGTATCGTACGCCAGTCTTATCTTTGTAGTAGACGTGAAGTACTGCGACATTTGATCTGTGGTAACAAGGGAGTGAAGGGACGTTTAAATTGAAACAGTAATTTAAATTTATTTATTTTTAATTGGGTTACTTGAAATATTCGTTGCTGTCTGCATTAGAACTGAGATTTCGTCCAGCCACTAGACGTTTAAAGGTGCGTGTTAAATTGAATCCCCTTCCGGGAAAAGACGAATACGAAATTTCTGGGTCGTACCACACATCTGTGCAAGGAGGAAGACAGTGGCAAATCTTATCCTCGTTTTGCCTTACGTCTTCTAAAATTTGAAAACAAATATTTCACTCTTGATTATTTTTCTTGTGTGTTGAGTCGACATTTAAATACCGTAAACATCAGAGATGCAAGAGTAGGAATCCAAGTTGCACAGCTTCGTTCCGATGTCGGCTAATGTAGAACAGATTTAAAAAAAAATTACAATCAGCTTTTTGTGTTTTTTGACCGGAAACTAACCTTTGAAAAAGTAAGGTCTGCATTTACATCGCTCTTGCATAAGTCGTGTGGCACACTCGATAGTACAAGCTGATCGACTGTAACGTGGGAAATATTTTAACTTTTGTTCGCCCTCCACTTGACATTGGCGTCGTGCTGGCGTTACATCTTTTGCCACTTCTTCCGTGTTGAATGTTGTTATTCCTTTGACTCCGACGAATCTAATGAATTCAAATTGCGTCATTTTTTTTTTCAATATTGAATTTGCGATTCTTTTGGAAGTATACGAACGTTTCAGTGCCAGGGCCAAGGACGAATCCACGATCAGCAACATCTGGAAATTCCTCTGACGTATGAATCAGTACCTGTTTGTCATTTTGCATACTTTTTTAATATTTTTTATTGACTACATGTTGAATGTTTCCATTACGGGATATTACCTTAAAACCATCAAATTTTCCGTTGGTCACACTATAATCTTCTATGTCAGCATCGATCACCAGGGCGAGTCCCATTCGGTATCCATTCCCGCTCACCCGAAGAGGTTCGTGATCGCTAATTAAACAAGATCCTGGTTATCCTCGACTTAAAGACAGGCTTATAATCTCTTCACACTTACGTTGATTCGATTTCTAACTCTGGATCGTTGTATTTTGCTCCGTTGAAAGTGCAACAAATGCCATCGTCCGTAGGAAGAAAAGAAAAGTACTCGAAACACGGCGCCGGAATACCGAGCCAGATACAGTCCATGACCATGTCTCGACAGGATGGCGCCGACTAAGTGGAGGAATAGTGTCTCGTAATTCAATTGCCAAGAAAATTAGTGTTGGGTTACTTTTTTGAGAACGTCGAACAAATCCGTAGATGAAATGTTTTGCGTCCGATAAAATTCGCTTAAATTTTCCAATTCCTTTTCGTTTTTAATCGCCCTGTCGAGCTTCGTCATGTACCTCAAGGTTTGCTGCATTTTATCGTAAGTGATGTTCTTGTATCTTTATAAAAGAAATTTTTCAAGGGAATAAATTAGGAAAACAGCCTCGGACGAGTCGTGAGTACATTTAGGGATGATTGAATACGACCTTGGGTCTTCCATGACTCGAAGTAACTTTGTCTTGGAGACCTTATTGACGTTGCATATGGTTACCGCTGGGAAGGGAATATTTTTTAGAGGATAACGGTTAGAATCAAGCGACATGAGAACGGGGGAATCTTCCCATTTCTTCCACATTTGCCAGCAATAATAGCCAGAGAAGAAAATTCCAGCCAGGAACACCAAAGTCCACATAACTCTGTAAATAAAAAATGTATTATAACGGGACAAATTTTTTAACGTTTGAAATCGATTCTGTTAAATACCTTTTCAACCAATGGCTTTTTTCTTCTGTGATGTATTTTAACCCGTGTAGAGAAGTGGAATCACAGAACTGCTTAAAGTACTTGCCTCCATTTTGGCACACCTTTCGGCTCTGAGTGGAGATCTTTCGGGACGACATTATTGACTTTCTCACTCCGCACTCGGACACTGTTGACTGTCGACTGAAAGTGTTTTACCGCATTGCTGGGAACATAGCGCCACATGCCCGTGACTAGGTATAGACACCGTTTGTTCGTTTTACCAGGGGCGCATTTCCTTCAGACGAATTTTATGACTTTGGTTCGTCCTTTTCCTTCACGCCACCTTTTTTAATGCGCACATCACGCAGCCTATATTGCCTTACTCCGTGGGGCAGGTTAAAAGGGTCTGGTCATATCTCTTTGAAGAAGAAATATTGAGAGTCAAGGAATCATGGCCACTGCCTCAGTGCTTTTTTAAAGTTATGCCGCCATACCTGGACAGCGTTTGAAGGTGAAACATGGGTTAATAGCTTGAAGCATGGAAATGTAAGCTGCAGACGTTGGGTATTTTCCAGTTGAGCAATGTGCCGAATCATCTTCAGGACGACCTTAAGATGCAGCAGTAACACACAGTCTTATACGGACCCATTTTAAATATCAAATTTTGTTGGCATTGAACCCAAAATAAACTTGGTGCGATCTTCATGGGAAGCAGGCTTGTTTTTAAAGTATATGAAGGTTCAGCAATCGCTGGGAGAACGACGGCGAAAGTAGAAGAATAGTTTTATGACGGCACGTAACATGACGTAAGTTTAGTTTTGTCGTTAAAAACTACAATGTTGCATCACCTGTAAACAGAGAATATGGAGTTCATTTCTTATTGAAGCCAACTGATTGTCTAACAGTTGCGGTGGAGGAAGTCGTTCAAAATGTGTTGGACTAATGACTCGTGCTCCACTGGCCCTATTCTCGGTTAACGTGTGTTACGGTAAAAAAATAAATAAACGCAATTTTCATACGATGAAAAAAGACAGTCAGACTTCCGACGTCCTGTGCTGCTCCACCCTTTCATTCCCTCAATCCGTTTTATTCTTGTTTTGCAGATATTCTTTGAAACACTTTTCGAATCCTTTGTTTCAAAGAATGAAAGAACCTCCTAACATAACTGCCACTTTTGAGTTTTAATAATTTGAGCATGCCGAGAAGAATCGTAAATTCATTTTATTGAAGCCAAATATTATTCAGTTTCGTAGCAACTGAATGGTATTTTCAATGTTTTATAGGCGTGGTTACCTATCCAATTGATTTATCATCAGTCCATATCCATATCACTTAGCAGCAGTAGTGAAACACATCCGGGTTAGTGAACTTGACACATCGTTTGTATCAATTTGTATGCAAACAAGCGAATCCTACTCATGTAGAGCATTAGGTAAAGGCGTAAAGGGTAAAGGATATTAAATATTCATGACTGTACAGGTGCTGAGAAACAACCAAAACGATTCGATAAACCCACGTATTCATAGAATATACAGTGTTTGTGAAGTAAGCGACGGTCATGAACTCTGGTGCCCAATTCCCTGAATTTATTGAAAACCCACATGCTTTTTCACTGTCAGCATATTGGGAATGGATTTCCGTAATCTCCGGGTTTATAAGTCTCCGATTTGGATGCTCTCATACATTCAATCGCATTCAATCTGCCACACTAGCGAGTTAGGGTACTTGATTATCCTGTGCGTGTTCTGTGATTTTGTTCGTCCGCTCGAAATGACGAAGATATCATTTTTCTCTGCTTGTGTTCCTCTTTTTATCGTGTTGGCGAACACCTCATCAGAGGTAAAAACAAAGAAATGAAATTTTAACGAAGTTTATAAATTTTTATTTCTTTTCCATTTGTGAATTCCCAGGTTGAAACTAATTCATTTGGAAAACAAAGTAGCGGTCTAAATATTTCGGCAAACGTTGTAGGCAAGAAGAACATAGCATTTGTTTTAAAAATTAGACAAGGTCGAATAATGTTTTTCCAATGGGTGGCTTGACAGATACAACTCCGGTCTGCTACGGAGAATTAGGATGTCTCGCTTTGAATCAGTCCTGGTACAATTCGTTGAATAGGCCGATTAACTTGATGCCAATGGCTAGGAATACAATCAATACGCATTTCACGTTATTCACCCGAGAGAAACCAATGCAAGTGAGAAACAAAATCTTTTCTTTTAATAAAATTGTTTGAACAACTTGACCGTTAGACATGCACTTGTTTCTTACGCAGGGGCTCAAAATTTCTGCCAAAAATACGACTGAAATTACTGCCGCTTCATTCAAAGCATCTCGACCAACAAAGTTTTATATTCACGGTTATCTTGCCGATGCATACGAAGCCCGCATCACTGTAAATATCAATTATAAAGTTTTCTTGCAGTCACATTTCAACTTGTGGATTGACGTTGTGTTATTTCAGACGCTAGTTGCAAGATTATTGGAAAATGGAGATTTCAATGTCATCGTTGTACATTGGGGAGCTGGAGCGTACACTACTTATGGTCAAGCAGTTGCAAACACACGGCTCGTTGGGCTAGAAATCGCGTTCCTTGTCAACACTATGATAGTAGGCATCAGAAAATGTATCAGCACAGGGTGGTTTTTATTTCCTTTTTTTTTTACTTGAAATTGATTGTGTTAGTCAAAACTTGGCGTGAAGGCTTCTGACGTCCATTTGATTGGACATAGCTTGGGATCGCACATAGCGGGATACGCAGGAGAAAAAATTCTTAATCTTGGTCGTATTTCAGGTTCGTTTTTTATTTCTTTTAATTTTGAATTGTCATTTTGTCTTACATGCTCTAAAATCGGCTCTGTAAAGGTTTGGATCCTGCCGGTCCATCTTTTCGCAGTATGCCTTCTTTTGTTCGTTTGGATCCATCTGACGCTCAGTTTGTTGAAGCCATTCACACTGATGGTGGTCTATTAGGTAAATCAAGAAACCTTGAATAGGCATTCAAACAGCGAAATCATTATCTTTTGTTGTCTCAAAGGCTTTGGACTTTCGGAGCCTGTGGGCCACCTTGACTTTTATCCTAACGGTGGAGAAGTACAACCTGGCTGTGAGCCATATCCTGCTAACTTTGTAGCTAGCATTTCTGCTCTGGCTGCATCCAACACCACTTTAACGGATATCGTCGCTTGCGGCCACATGCGAGTCATTTATTTGTATAGTGACTCGTTTCTCTCACGTAACAACTGCCAGACTGTAGCATATGAATGCTCCGACTATGACTCTTTCAACAAAGTAACACATCTTTTAATCCAGCATATGCTGGCATTATTAATCTTTATTCACATTTTTGTTTCGAAAAACAAGGGAGCCTGCACTTCTTGTGGATCTGACAATACCAAATGTGTCCCGTTCGGGTTACAGGCCTCTAGTTATCCCAGTCGCTCTCGGAGAAATGTCAAATTATTTTTCAGTACCGGCTCGAATGTTCCTTATTGTCGTAAGATAGGCATATTTTTTTTTTAAATCAAATTCAATTAAATATTTAACGCGGTAGGTTTTATCACGGATTTTATCCAGGAATGCATTACGCAGTTAACGTAAACCTGGCGAAGGCACAGGACGCTAAAATAAATGTAAATGGAAAATTTGAATTGTCTGTTGGTGGAGACAAAGGTGCCGTGTCAAACGTCCAGCTAATACAGTCAAAGTATAAAGAATTCAAATAACATTCTTGGATAGCTTATGAAAACTGAGAAAGCGCTAAATATTTTTTGTCGATCTACAGTACTGGCGCAAAGCTAGAACATGGGAAAAATTATCAGTACCTTTTTTCTATTGGAACTAATATTGGCAAGACGAGAAAAGTGAATCTCCGCTGGGATTATGTAGTTAACCCTTTGGACGCTTCAACGATTTGCGGTTCACTATGCAACAAAAAGCTTTATGTGAACAGCGTCACAATTTCATCGCTCAACAACTACCCAGAAACGTAATTTGCATGTTTTAAAATCTCCATCCTTTTGATGATCAAAGTCGTTCTTTTTTTGTACTTTAGAAATAGAATCGCAAACACTCTTAAAGCCTGTCCGTCATCCAGTCCTGGGATTATCGGATCTGGTTCCAGTTCCGATTTTTCCGTCGGTGGTACTTGCGCGAAGTAAATAAAAAAACAAACAAGCAAACAAACGGTTATGGTGTAACACAGTGAACATTTTTGTCTATCACGTTCTTTTGTGTTCTGGGAATTTTGGTTGCGGAAAGTAAGGCTATGGATGGTAATTAAAAAAAAAATACTAATTGAAATTGAATTAACGGCCTTGGGACGGTTTTGACGGACATTGACATGCGCTTGATTATTGGAAATTGACAATGAATATTTCTGATACTTGAAAACAAACGATTTCTTGAATATAATTTTATTTTCCGAGTCACACGTCGGATTTTCCTTTTACAGATTTCAATAAATTAAAGACGATGTGGTGCATAGATTATGAGAACATTCTTGCTTTGAAGGCGACGGTTTTTTGTTTGTTTTGTTTTTGCGTTGCCATTGGTGACGCCTTGCATAACTAATCTAGAGCAATCTCGACCATTTTAACATTTTCTGGCTTTGTTATCGCTTCTTCGAGCTGTGAATCGGAAAGGTTCAATGTAGAAGAATTTGGCGAGTTACTTGATGAATGTAGCGATCTGTTGTCTTTTTCCGAGCGATAAGAAAGTGGAAGAGGATCTTCCGTCGAGTTTTCACTTGACCTTTCCTGTGAGGAAGACAGTACAGGGACGTAGCATCTAAAGAACAGATAGTATAGCAACTCGACGGCACCAATGAAGCTCATGCCTAAGCCCAGGCTTAAGATACCGCCCACAGCCGCTGGAAAACGAACACAAATTAACCGAAATATTTTTAAAACGTTTTAAACTTTTAGCCTTCTTACAAATAAAGTCCTCGATTCCGTAGTGAATGTCGGTCTTGTATAGGAAACTTGTCTTCTCCTTGAAATAAACGTGTAGGACTGCCACGTTTGACCTAGAAGCAATAACGGAATGAGTTTTCGTTGACTCAACAAACCAGTGACACACATAACGAATTTTTCGGATTCCCGTATTGTTGCGTTACTGGTTTGTTTACCAACAAGACACTACTTTTTAACAAAACAAAAGCTATAGCCTAGCTTATGTATTAACTTGAAATACTGGAGATCAGGTTCTAGATTTAGTTTTTCTGCCAAACGAGTGAAGGTACGGGACGAATTAAAGCCTCGTCCTGGGAAGCTGGTTTGAGATATTTCTGGTTCGAACCACTGGTCATTGCACTGGGGCAAACACCCACACGTATTTATTCCGTTCCGCCGTATTTCCTCTATATAAAATTAAATCCATGCTACATTGTTTACCGATTAATGATGACTGTGCGAAATTATTTCCTACCATAAACCTCGGAGATGCAGGAATAATTTTCCACATCACATAGCGGAACTGATTCTTCAGCTGGAAGTTATTAAAATCTGTGAAAAAGTATTTAAAGAAAAGCTTTAAGTTTCTAACCTCGGAAGAAGTAAGGCCGACAGTTGCAAAGCTTCTGCATTTTCCGTGTGGTGCATTCGGCGACACAGGCCGACTGACTGTACCGTGTGAAGTAATTCAATTGTACTTCCCCGTCAACAACACAACCACGCTTCTTATGTGGCACTGTAGAGACCGCCTGATTAGAGATCACAGTGGAAATCCCTTTGAGTCCGGCGAACCTACCACCCCCATCAATGTAAAAAAGAAATATTCAAATAAATTGTAACAAGCTAAAATTTATAACACGGTACGTTTCGGTTCCAACACCCAGGGCAAAGCCGCGATCAGATATGTCCGGAAACTGTTCACCGTCGTGAACAAGTACCTGTTTTAGCAAACATAACATGAGAATTTTCTTTTTTGTGTTTCATTGTCAATTACCTTGAAGCCGTCAAACTTGCCGTTAGTTACACTGTAATCATTTACGTTAGCATCCAGTACTAAAGAGAGACCCATTCGGTATCCATTTCCATCGATTTGTAACGGCTGGTAATTTCTGAAAAAATGTTTCACTTGATTAGTTGCGTTCTTGACCGGTTATGTTGCGAATTTTAAGCGGGTTACCTGGATTGGATTCCCAGTTGCTGGTCGTTGTAGTAAGCTCCGTTGAAAGTGCAGCACATTCCATCATCAGTAGGACGGTAGGATAAATAATCGTTGCATTTATCTGGGATCCCTTGCCATATGCAGTCCATGACAAAATCCCGACAATGGGGTGCAGTCTATATTTAAATTAATTTCTATTGCGACAATTCTGCATTTGCGTTAACACTTGTGTTACCCTTTTAAGTAAATCGAACAAATCGGTTGCTGTTATGTTCTCCGATTTGTAGAAGCGACTCAAGACTCCTAAATCATGTTCTTTCTTTGTGGCTCGATCTAGTTTTGTCATGTACCTTAGCGTCCTTTGAATGGTAGCAAACGAAACATTCTTGTACCTTTTTAAGAAAATGTAAATGCATTCGACTTTATGGGATCAAGTTATAATTATCAATTGAATTATACCTTGGATCAAGGAGGGCGAAGCGTAATCTTTTCTCTGATATTTTGTTGACACTGCAAATAGTCACTGCCGGGAATGGGTTGTCATTGAGCGGGAATCTAGGGGATTCGAGCGACGTGAAAACGGACGAGTTTTCGTACTTGAGCCAAATTTTCCAACAGAAAAAGGAAGTGAAGAGGATTCCGCACAAACAAACGAAAATCCACATGATGCTATTGCGCAGAAAACTCGAGTAGATTAAAGAATTGAATCGACAACGTCTCACTGATGTATAAATCAAATTCAAAGAATAACACTAACCGTTCAAACCACGAAACCCCGTCTTGCGTAATGAATTTCAGTCCATGAATCGACGAGTTATTGGAGAAGTGTTTGAAAAAACGACCGCTGATTCGGTAGCGTGTTTTGTTCCGGGTTTCTGATTTATCCGGGAAATCCAACATCTTCTTGTGACTTGCTACTGTCAACTGTTGTCTTTCAATGTGCAAAAGCCAACTATTATAGGGCAGCAGTATATAGCTGTGGTTGACATCCTGTTGTGTTCGTCTTGTCTTCTTGATGGTCGAAATGCCAGTTTAAGAAAAACTCGTTTTCCGTCCTTTTCGTTGAATCTTGAAAAGCAAACAATAGCAAAAATAAAAATAAACTTGTCTTGTCATTGGCACACCCAATTATTTTTATTTGTTGTTAGTTGTGGGTTTTAAAAATCTTAACTCTTGTCTTACCGCTTACCACTTAAAAAAACCACCATACAATTTATTTCGGGTTATTTAGTTGCGTCCCTCTATTCATGCAACCAAAATGGGTTAAAAATGCCAGTTGTGTCACTTCATGAGACAGATACAGCACGAATCAAGTTTTATTCGAGTACCATACCCTGGGAATAACTTGTTTCAAGTACTGATGCGCCTTAATGGAAGAAGAAAAAAATGAACAGTTTTTTTTTTCAGGTTCTGCGATTAATAAAAACCATTAGTATGTTTGTCCGAATTCCAATGGAAAATTCAAACTACGAACTGGTTCTTATCCGAGTCGAGAACCAGGAGCAAAGTAGGTAGATAATCCGGTTGCTACCTTGCGAGTGTGTGCATCCCATTCGCTACTGGTAAAATCCATCAAACTGTTACTGCACTGGGTTACCATAGATTTGGTATTACAGTTAATGTACATACTGTAGTCACATGTCCCTCCCTACGGTACTTAAAAATCACATCGATAACCACAATTAGTCAGTTACAATTCTCACGAACAAGTTGAAGTATACAAGTTTTGACAAGATTACGGTTTCAGGCGCGCTAGTTTCCGCGACTTATTTTGTCATCAGTAACTCTCGTTCCAAGTTTTCCCATATGTTTCGAAGCTAATACAAACCCGATTGAATCCGGCTGCACAACTGCAATAGTTTAGATTTTGAAGGTTGCAAACTGGTCGAGAAAAATGGAAAGAGGAATTGGATATGTGTAAACTGTATAACCTATCGAACCTTTCTATCTCTATAATTTTGAAAAACTCGTATGCTGTTACGTTTCTTTTTCTTTATCACCATATTCTATGAATCCAACTATGCACATCTTGAACTCAAGATTTATCTATAATGTTATGTGTAGAAGTAAGAATTTAACTTTCTCCTGCCATAATAGCTAATAGGCAATTGATTACGCAGAAAAAAGTTTCTAGATTCTTCTGCCAATGTGCCTAAGCTTTCTCTTTAGGGCGTGACGTCATATTATAACTGGCCATATAATAAAACGTTTTGAACCGCCTTGAAATCTATGGGGGATATAAAGGTTTATGTGACTTAAAACCCCCGTGTAACGGGGAAACAATTGATATTTTCCCATCATTCAACCTAAATGGACATACACGGATGACAAAATTTAAATTAAAAAATCCTTTTCAGTTGTTCAGTGAATCGACTTTTGTTTAGAGTGACGATGAAGATTCCATTTCGTATTTTTCTTTTTCTTCTGCGCATACCAAACAAGATATTTACATTACTCGGTAGATTTAATATTGGGCTATTAATTATGAATCTGGGAGTTCTTGATGATTATCAATATTTAAAAACCCGACCCTGTATTTGAGAAGGTAAATTAACTGAACCACGGCGAACTAGTTGCGAGTGTCCATCGAGGCTGAGGAACCAGATGTTCGAGGATGACGGATTTATTGTTGGCGAAGACGGTGGACTTTTCCTCGATTTGGAAGATGTTCGGTAGGAATGCTGAGGTGCAATCGCCATCGTCTGATTTTCAGGTGCCTTCTTGTGGGTTGACCAGTTAGTACGTAACCATAAAAAGATGCGCCGATAAAAGAGGAAGTAGAATAATTCGATGACGCTGATGAAGCTCATGCCTAGACCGAGGCCCAAAAGTCCACCCATTGCAGCTACATATGAAACAAGTACGAATTAGCTGGTTAAATCAAATGGTCTCTTGATCAAATAAGAGGATAAAAGTGTTACAGATAAAGTCTTCGATTCCATAGCGAATATCCGTTCTGTAGCGCATTCCTGTCTTTTCTTTATAGTATACGTGAAGCATCGCTACATTGGATCTGCATCACATATAAACACAATATCCTTATATGTTGAAGGCTTTCACTTTTGCTTTTGTTGGGAAGAAAACTTACTTTAAATATTCTTTTGTTTCGGATCCGGAAATTAGTCTATGTCTTGCTACAATTCGTTTAAAAGTGCGTGTTCGGTTGAAACCACGACCGGGGAAGGATGCGTAGGAAATTTCTGGCTCGTACCAGGTGTCCGAGCAGGGAGGTAAACAGTTACATTCTTCTCCACATATATCGCCCCGTGAATGAATGCCCTCTATCAAGAAAAAAAAAAATTGCATTCAACATCAAGTTATGTTTTGATTTGTAAGCTACAAAATTGTGTACCATAAACTTCAGCTATGCAGCCATAGGACTTAATTTCGCACAACTTTGTCTGGTTATCTCCTGCAACCAAAATTTCGTTAGATCCACAATTATATGTCTTTGGATTCTAGAACACGCGTGTCAAATTTGCGTTCGCTTGAAAAACGTGTACCTTTGAAGTAAAATGGACGGCAATGACAGCGTTCTTCCATAAACTGCGTATCACATTCGACGGAACAAGCTGATCGACTATAACGCTGAAAATATTTCAATTTCTTTTCGCCCTCCACATGACATTGACGTATCGAAGGTGGGATTTCTTTGGCAACCTCTTCAGCGTAGAAAGAAGTGGTTGCTTTGACTCCAACGAAGCTTTTAAAAAACAATTAAATATTTATAAAAATTTTCTATTGAAAAAAGTAATTACGTTTCTGTTCCTAGACCTATCACGAATCCTCTGTATGAACAATACAAAAATTACTCGGTAAAATAATATTTAAAACTGTAGTGTAGTGTGTAAAAAAAGTCTGAATTTGCCTATGGGCCACGTCAGGAAATTCTTCCGGCGAATGGATCAACACCTGAGTATCGCAAAAATAATTAGACATAGTGTAAAACAGATATTTCATATTTGTGTTACCTTGAAGCCGTCGAATTTGCCACTAGTAACACTGCAATCATTCAAATCGGCATCGAGAACTAAAGACAAACCCATTCGGTATCCATTGCCATTCACTTTCAAGGGCTCATGGGCTCTTTTAAAAAGAAGATGATATTAAAAATAATCGTTTAGTGCATGCAGTATATATAGCTCTGAGCGTACTTGGTTTCTAGGTCTAATATTGTGTCGAAATATTTTCCTCCGTTAAATGTGCAGCACATTCCGTCGTCAGTAGGTAAGAAAGTAAAGTACTGCATACACGGTTCGGAAAGCCCTAACCAGCTGCAGTCCAAAATTAGATCTGTACAAGATGGCGCAGTCTGTTTTCAGAATACGGTTTTTAAACGTCGTGTAACATTTGCGAACTATTTTATCGTCATACTCGTTTCAAGACCTTGAACAAATCAAGAGCAGTGATGTTAAGCGCCTCGTAATATCGGCTCAGCTTTAGCAACTCTTCCTCGTTGTTGAATGCTCTATCCAGTTTAGTCATATATCGCAGTGTCGTTTGCAGTTTTGCATAAGAAACACCTTTGAACCTGTTAAGTATGTTTAACAACCATTTTATGTTTTGTCCAGTAAGGCTTTGACTAGAAGAGATATACCGGTACCGATAAAGCTCTTAGAATCTTACTTGGGATTGCCTGATATTGCGTCATTGAGTTTTCTTCCCGAGACTTTGTTAACATTGCAGATTGTGACAGCTGGAAAGGGGATATTCTTTAGTGGGTAAAGATGTGTTTCGACCGATGTGAGTAAAGGAGACTGCTCCCACTTTTGCCACATTTGCAAACAGAAATATCCCGAGAAGCAAATGCCGGAGAGAAACACCAGGCTCCAAATAACTCTTCGAACAATCACGAATACAAAATTTTAAAATCAATTAGTAACCCTTAAATCGTCGGATAATCGAGAAAAGTGAAAATGATTTGGTACCGTTCGAAGAACAGACTTCCGTCTTCGAAAATGTGTTTCAGGCCATGAATTGAGGTGTTTTCGCAAAAATGCTGTAAAAGCCGTTGGTTTCTTTCGGATGATCTTTTGTTTATTCTTGCTCTCAGACGAGGCATGATGAACTCACTGCAAAAGACACCGAAGCAGCTGTGACACTGATTTAAACGTGGCAGAATAATTCTCTTTTTTGTCTCTTCACTGCTGGCCTGTGTCTCTATTGGAGCGCAACAATACATCCATCCAGAGAACGACGCTCGTGTTAAAAGAGTGCAACTTTCTCTGAGCATTCACTTGGATGCTAGAAAAAAAACGAGTTCTCAATTTCAGATGGACTACGCAAGCTTTCTCTGAGACTTCGCATCGAGTTTCCCTTCAAATTAATTATATGATTGAATGAGTGTTTACTAATTATATGCCTTGAACTTTTCTTTGACTATGGAATTTTGATTCCAAAAATAAGATTAATAGACTAGCTGTATAACCTAGTAACCACGGCAGTCAAAACCGGTAGTTCGTTCTGTTTGTGCTTGAATAGACGGATTGCATCATGAATGTAGCCTATGTGGACTACACCATTCTCTTTCCGCGGGCCGGCAGTTTGAAGCAGAGGTCCTTAGAGAACCAATTACGCAATACTTGAAACACCACCCCCTAAAAGGCAACAAAGGAAAGCTTCCATTGTATCTTGGTCCTTTTTTGTCGAATCGACTTAAAACTGTTGGGAAATTTTATCGTCAATACAGAAAACTTGCCTCGTCAAAATTCTCATTCACGACAGAGCTCCGAGCAATCATTCGTCCCCCCCCCCATAGGACAATGCGTCGTGTTTTGCTTTATTACGAAATTGTTGATAAAGTAGCCTAGATTCTCAGCCTTAAGGTGAATCCACCTCACGAAATTCACAGAATTCGGCTTGAAGGCAAACGATTATTTTTCTATTGACACAATTTATTTCAACTCAAAACGGTGATGTTATCAATACTTGCTGAGTTGTTTCTGCAAATGTGGAGGTAAATTAAGTGAGTGACGGCGAGTGAGAGGAACTGGGTGATCCAAAGTAGAAGTTGAGATGGTCAAGATTGTTGAATTTAAGGTGGCCGAAGACAGCCAGAGGTTATTGTTTTGGACTGCATCAAATGAAACCGGATTACTGCAGCTCTTTTTTCCCTCTTCTGGTTTTCTGCTAAAGATGCGTGTCATCCGCTTGCTAAAGCGTGTCCATTTGACGCGCTGCCATAAAAACATTCGCCGAAGAAATATGTAATAAAGGATTTCAATGACGCTGATAAAGCTCATGCCTAGACCAAGGCCTAAAAGGCCTCCAATTGAAGCTAAAGAAAATTATAATTTTAGTAAATTTTTCAACAGGTTCCCCTCTTGGTTTTTCAAAAAAAATCTAGAAATAAAATTCTTACAGATGAAATCTGCTGCTCCGAATCGAATGTCTGTTCTGTAGCGCATTCCCGTCTTTTCTTTGTAGTAAACGTGAAGCATCGCTACATTGGACCTTTATCAAAGAAATAGTATGATTATTTTTTAATAAGTTATTCAGACTGCAGAAAATAGGAAAAGCGCATTTGAAATTTGGAAATAAGATGTTCGACTCACTTTAAATATTCCCTGATGTTCATGCCAGGACTAATCTTGTGCTTTTTTTCTATTCTTTTGTAGGTACTTGTTCGATTGAATCCACGTCCAGGGAATGATGCGTATGAAATTTCCGGTTCGTACCACGTATCCGAACATGGAGGCAAACAATCACAGTACTCATCTCCTCGTGAACGAATTTCCTCTACATCCAAGAAAACAATGAGGTCAGTGCATTTTATAATTGAATCAATTTGACCCAAATTCAGAATCTCACCGAATACTTTGGAAATGCATTTGTATGACTTCATTTCACAAAAGCTGGTATTATCGTCCCCTAGAAATATTGTGGTTATCACTTTGGTAACGAGATGCAAGAGTACTTTTCACGACTTTTAAATTTCTCGCTGGTTTTTTTTAATGTTATTTTTTAACACAATTTCAATTTCTGCTGGTTGTAATTAACTCATAAAGAAAATCACGTTACCTTTGAAGAAATATGGGCGGCATTCGCATCGTTCTTGCATGAGAAGAGTATCACATTCTTGAAATAGTACAATCACGTTATGAAACAATGTCATTTCAAAATGTGACTTGAAACATGTCATACCGATATGGCAAGCTGATCGGCTGTAATACTCGAAATACTTGAGATTCTTTTCGCCTTCCATGAGGCACTGGCGTTTCTTTGGTGAAACCTCTCTGGCTACTTCTTCCGTGTAGAAAGAGGTAGTTACTTTGACTCCAACAAAGCTTAAAGACGTGTCATATCATTTGGTAAAGAATCGACGGAGGAAAAAAAAATTATTTCTAGAAAATTACGTTTCGGTACCGAGACCAAGCACAAATCCTGTCAGAAAAATTTGGCATTATTATTTTTCAAATTTTTCAAAATGCTTTTTGAACAAACCCCTGTCAGCGACGTCTGGAAATTCCTCAGGCGAATGCACCAGCACCTAAATATTGACATGTTGAATGCAGGTGACAAATTAATCTCTTACATTTTAGCGATTACTTTGAAACCATCGAATTTGCCATTGATTACACTAAAGTCTCGTAATTTCGCATCGATAACGAGAGTCAAACCCATCCGATATCCATTACCGTTAACTTTTAAGGGTTCGCGCGAAGTGTTTGAACTGCAAAAGTTTTTTTTGTTTGTTTTTTTAAGGATTCGTTACATTATTAATTTAGTGTAATTACCTAGATTCGATTCCTAGCATCGAGTCTAAATATTTTGCTCCGTTGAATGTGCAGCACATACCGTCATCAGTAGGCAGAAAAGAGAAATATTCCATGCAAGGTTCGGTGGATTCGAGCCATTTACAGTCCATCATCATGTCTGAGCAAGCTGGTGCAGCCTAAAGAAGATGCGGAATATTAATTGATTGATTTGCAGCGTTAGCTTCTGCTGCGCTCCACTTAATTGTACCTTCTTCAAAATTTCGAACAAATCAGTGGCGGAGATATTTCGCGCCTGGTAAAGTTGACTCATCTCCAAAAGCTTTTCTTGATTTTCGTCCTCATTGTCTTCATCAAAAGCTCTATCCAGCTTAGTCATGAATCTTAGAGTCGATTGCAATTTGGTGTAGTTAACATTTTTAAACCTTGGGAAATGTCAATTAGTGTAATGCGCAAGCTTCCAGCTAGTAACAGAGTCAATGATCTTACTTTGGGTTGCCTAATATTGCTTCGTAGAGCTTGCTTTCAGAGACTTTGTTGACATTGCAGATTGTGACTGCTGGAAAGGGGACGTTTTTCAATGGGTACAGTTGAGTTTCAACGGATGTGAGTATAGGTGACTGTTCCCACTTTTGCCATACTTCCACGCAAAAATAAGTTGAAAAACAAACGCCAGACAGAAACAAAAAGATCCATACAACCCTAAAAACGTTTTAAAAACAATATTCAGCGGGCGAAAAAATGCAAACCTGATGTCGTTCCATACCTTTCGAACATTAAACTACCGTCTTCGTAAACATGCCTAAGCCCATGAATGGAACTAGATTCACAGAAATGTTGTAAAATCCGTTTGTGTTTCCGAAGAGCCCTCACTTTTTCACGGTGAGTCATGGTTCAACGCAAGCAAAGTTCAGCACCGTGCGCACTGATGCAATTGCTACTAGGTCTCTTTCCACTTTAAAGATTGTACTGCATCTGTTCTCTCTTGTTCGTAATCCTGGCTTATATAAAAATTTTCCCCCACATTTTTACATATTAATGAGGACACTACTTTCTCTTTTTTCATGGGAAAATTACATCAAAAAAACAAAAGTTGTTAAACACTAACGACCGACTGATCGAGTTTTCTCTGTGTATCAATCAGAAAACTGAAAGAACGTTGTTTGTCGTCGTGGCGAAGTGCACTAGTCGGGAATATCTTTTCGCATTTAAATGATTTGTTGAGAAACAAAAGCGACTTCGAAGAAAAGATTTCCAGGTTCATAACAATATTTTATACATATCTGTATGTTTATGTTTCTCATTCACGTAACGCTTTATCGCACGACGCACGGTAAAAGCTAGTAGCTACCAGCCTTCTAATTTTGGTCTAATGCTCTTTTGCAATCATTTTTTCAAAAGCCATTAGAAGCTGAGCTACTGGTTTTCCCTTGAGTAGTGTTATTAGCCATTATACGATTCGCCGTGTCTAAATCTTAATCCCTTAAATAGGCCCTCTGAGGCTCGCGTCAAGCAAGTCTAGCCCCAGATAACCTCGATTTAGACACAGAGCAATCAAGTGCGCATTCTAGAACTTATTAACTGTCACTCTATATTTCGAGAACGTGCTGTGAACTCTCTTTTGCATAGAGAACAACATTTTTTCGTTTCTGCATTATTATATATGCATGTTTGATTTCCCGGGGTTTCCCTTTCGCTATTCAAATTAAATTGTGCAAGTGATCGAAAACCTTGTTATTTATAATGTATGCGCCGCTCAAGTAAGCTTGTCGCCCGCAGCCCAGTGAGCGCGATTCATTTAGAACTTGATTATTGGCATGGACAGTCTTCTTGAAAAACAACGAATTCCGTTCTTACTCCTTATACCCCCTGAATGGGGATGAAATAGTTTCTCGCTTTTTATTAGCAAAGATTCGGGTAGTAGCCTAATTGTTTTTTGTTTGTGTATTTTAGTTCTCTAATTACACCTCATGTTCGTAAAAAAATTATATTTGATAAAGAACAACGATTACAGGTTAAAATTGAATGAGTTCAGAAGCACTTTTTGTCATAATCACTAAGCCACTAAAAAAGGCCCGTGGCTATTTGCTATTGTGGGCGACGGACTCTTGGTAATTGTGTAATTGTTTGCTTTCATTTCCATCCGTCATGTATACAAGTGGATTGTTTTTCCTTGACTAACCATGGTTACTGGCAAGTCATCAGTATTTAAACAGGGTTGCCTGCAAGTCAGCAGGTAAATTAAGTGAACCACGGCGAACTAGATTGTTGTTGCTGTGTCCATCCAGACTCGACTCCACTGTCTTGATCGATGATGTTAGGGTAGTAGAGGACGGCCAGACGTTTTTCGCTTCGTCACTTTCAGCTGGAGGAGTAGATGGGCTTTGCGTTGCTTGATCTGGGGCAGCCGCAGCACGATGTCGTAAAAAAAAGCGCCGAACGCAGAAAAAGTAGAATAATTCAATGACGCTGATGAAGCTCATGCCTAGACCAAGGCCCAAAAGTCCACCCATTGCAGCTGCACATAGAGGAAAAAAAAACAGAAAACGCACAAAATTCATTACTGGCAACTTGAAATTGGTTTGAAAAAGGAAAATGAGATTACAGATAAAGTCTTCAATTCCGAATCGGATGTCAGTTCTGTAGCGCATTCCTGTCTTTTCTTTGTAGTAAACATGAAGTATTGCCACATTTGACCTAGATAATAAATTACAAGCAACCTGTTACTCTGTTAGCAAGTATGAAAGCAGTTTGACAAGATAATTTTACGGTTTTCTGAAAAGGATCATATGTTACTGTTGAAAGGGAAACTCACTTGAAGTATTCGGTGCCATCCGTGCCGGTGCTAAGGTTTCGCTTTTCAACTAGACGCTTGAAGGTGCGCGTCAGATTGAATCCGTGACCAGGGAAGGATGCGTATGATATTTCAGGATCGTAACGAGTGTCCGTACAGGGCGGCAAGCATTCGCAGATTTCATGTCCATGCGAACGCACTTTCTCTAAATTTGCATCCAATTTTTCTAATTATTTCTGTCGAAAGCCATTAGCATTATTACTAGTTACCGTTAACGTCAGAAATACATGTGTAGGACGTCATTTCGCATAATCGAGAGTCGTTAATCTCTTAAAATAAACAAATAAATTTTTTTGTTAAATGGCCGAAAGGAGCAGAATCAGCACGAAGGCCATCACGAAATACCTCTAAAGAAATACGGGCGGCAGTTACAGTCTTCTTGCATCTTTCGCGTCTTACAATCAACGAAACAAGCTGATCGACTATATTGACGATAGTATTTCAGTTTTTTTTCACCTTCCACTAAGCACTGTCGTTTGATTGGCGTTACCTCTCTAGCGACGTCTTCAGTGTTGAAAGTGGTTGTTCCTTTTATTGCGACGAACCTAATAGACGTAACAATCTTTCATGCAGTTAAACTTGCCACAGAAAATCAGCATTTGTTCAAATTAAATCTTCATTTTTTTTAAATTAAATCATCTTTACGTTTCAGTGCCAGGCCCTAACACAAAAGCTCTGTCAGAAATATCAGGGAACTCTTCTGGCCCATGCACTAAAACCTGGAAAAACATTTTAAATCTAGATTTCAATATTTTTCATTGGAAGGCACAACATTACTTTGAAACCATCAAATTTCCCCGTTGTGACGCTGTAGTCTTCTACGTTGGCATCGATTACTAAATTCAACCCCATCCGGTATCCGTTACCATTGACTCGCAATGGTTCATTGGCACTGTTTGAAAAAGAACAAAATACTGTTTGTTATAGTTATTCGACAATCTTACTAATTTGCTGTACTTACTTGTATTCAATGCCCAACATCGAGTCGAAATATTTGTCACTGTTGAATGTACAACACATGCCGTCGTCAGTAGGTAAGAAAGAAAAATATTCCATGCATGGTTCCGTCAGTCCCAGCCAGTTACAGTCCATGATAATGTCCGAGCACGAAGGCGCCGTCTGCGTAATAGTTTTCAGGTTATTTGTTTCAGATAACGCACAATTCTTAGAATTTGACACTTACCATTTCCAAAATTTTGAATAAATCGAGAGCAGAAATGTTCCGTGATTTGTAAAACTCGTTGAGCTCTTTCAGTTCTCTTTCGTTATTAATAGCCCGGTCTAGTTTTGTCATGTACCTTAGTGTCAGTTGCATTTTCTGATAGGAAATATCCGCGTATCTATACATTTTTGCAATCAAACGGATTAGTAATTTTCGTAGATATTTTTCAACTAAAGTGACGTACTACACTCACTCTGGTTTTTTCAGGGTCTCCAATAGTTTTCTTTTAGAGACTTTGTTGACATTACAGATCGTAACGGCCGGAAAGTAAATATTATTTAGCGGATAAAGTTGAGTTTCGACGGACGTAAGAACGGGAGACTCCTCCCATTTGTGCCACATTTGCACACAAAAGTAACTCGAAAAACAAACACCACACAGAAACACTAGCAACCATATCAATCTACACGCATAGGAAATAAAGACGTCAAATTAAACGAACGATTCTTTTTACATAAAAAAAAAATTAAAAAAATGCGTAATACCTTTCTAACAAAATACTTCCATCTTCAAAAATGTATTTGAGTCCATGAATCGAAGTATTTTCGCAAAACTGTTTTACAATCAATTTGTTATTATTTTGACATGATTTTTTCTGATCCGTTTTCTTATTCTCACGAGACATGATATAACGATGAACTAACAGAATCCCCTACCCGGCGACACTAAAAAAAAATTCGGTTCGTTTCTTTCCCCCAATACGTGGGCACTCTTCCCGAAATGATCTTATTAATATTCAAGTCCTTGTTCCAAGTTGACTTCACCATAAAGAAAAACGAGTTCACGAATATCCAAATCGGTCAAAAACCCTTTCTTTTGTCGCGACACGAATTTCCCCTGTTGAAGTCTGGAAGCAAAACAGAATGTGTGAGGCTATAGTGCGTTGCCCAGAGTAGTAGAGAATCTGTTCGCGTCAACCTTCTGTTTTGTCGGACGTCTTTTGTCTCTTTTCAGACCATACGCGTCAGAACACCTGCGTCCTAAACCCACGTATGTTTTCAGCTGTTGGCTTGATACCTCATTTCCAGCTTCAAAATATGCGCGTTTGAATTCATATCATGAGAAAAATATCGTGCCATGAAACTAAATGATTAATTCTCCATCTTCACCCGAAAAAGAAAAAAAAACCTTCTATTGACTAAAAGACACGTTAAAACTTGATCTCGGTATAAACACACTTTACTATTTACTAGAATACCTACAAATCTTAAAAAACAGTGAAAGTTCTCAGTTGTCCAAACGCGGGGATTGCGTTTTAACGTGACTAGGAGAATTTCTCATTTTGTTTCTTTATAATAATTTTATAGTAAAAGTAAAAACCTTATATTAAGACCTAGATGACGTTTTGTAAATGAGACAGCACATATTGTTTATTGGGAATATGAAGTACAGACTTTGCAAGTAGCTAGGAATCGCCCCTCTAAATGGGGTCATTCAAAACTCCAAATTAAATGTTATTTATAGGATAAAGTTGAGATTCGACGGACGTTAGAACGGGAGACTTCCCATTTTTCCCACATTTGCACACAAAAGTATCCCGAGAAAATAATGCCGCATAGAAATACAACCAACCATACTATTCTATTTTTGAATAACAATTACTACAGTTTAAATTATACAAGCGAAATGATCAAGCAATCGAATACCTTTCAATCAGTAGACTTCCTTCTTCGAATAAATATTTTAATCCATGAATCGAGGCGTTATCACAAAACTCTTTTAAAATCTTGTTATATTTTGGTTTTGCTGGAATAGTTTGGCGGGACATGATAAAATGATGGTCCGGCAGGATTCGAGAACCGATCACTCTGACATTTCCCTTGCATCAGCTGCCCCTCCTTGGCTTTAAACTTTCTGCCTTATTATTATTCTACACGCCTATATAGACTCTTGACTTTCATAAGGGTATAACGAGGATTACGAAATATCGAAAAAAAGGTAATTAGGCAATAACCCAGAGTTTTCCTCATTACAAAATTTCACGGAAATAAGGATGAAAGCTAATATCTGATGAGGAAAAATAGAGTTTGTAATGATTTTGTCTCAACCGGACATTTTTTACTCTTATTTTAAAGTTTCTTCTTTCTGACGCTAGTTGGAAGTTCCGTTTTTCTTTCCGGAAAATTTACATAAAACTAGCAAGTGTGTTTTCTTCTCTGTACTGATCTCGAGATTACAATCTAGGATTAAGCAAATAAAAGCGCGCTGTTCAAGTTATATCTATAGAACTGAATTGCCTTTAGCTGCTACATGGCAGATACAGAACCGGAGCTCGGTCGCTCGGATTTAAAAAATTCGTCTGCTAAGTTAACGTTTAATCGACTTCACCGCTTGCAAGCGAGCAAGCGTGACATTTGTTGTCGTTTGACTGATCATTTAGTTTGTATTGTGCCATTATATTCATTTCAATTAGTGCAACAGTTTATTGATCGAAAGGTCCACGAAAAGCGTGAATCTTTAAGATAAACGGGTGTGGTGCCAAGTATGTGTGATGGTAATGCATGCCAAAGGTTTATGCTATCAGTCACTCTTATACCTTAATTGCCAACATTGACTGTGCGGTTGTGTCATGCCAGTGAGTTTCCTGAAAAATAACCAAGGATAACAAAACCAGGGAAATCCTAGGGAACAGCTTACCATACTTACATATCTTTTAAAAGAAAATGTTTCAATTTGGGGTATTGGTTTCATTAATGTTGTTCATTTGAGTCAAGCATACTTTTTCAATGGTAAACTTTCAAATGAAAACATTCAGTATCAAGCTTTTTGCTTTTGTGTGTTGGAAATCTACAAATTTTGGAATTTGGACTTTCATAAACTCTTAATTGTCACCCCCGTAGATATTTTGACATAGCATTTAGAGAATTCATCATGTTGAGTGCAGTAGTTTTTATTTTTTTATTTGTTTTTTATTTAGATTTTGTGTACCATATCACTGAAAGAGTATCAGCATCGTGGTTGTCCTTCCAGGAGGAAAATGACATCAAATTATATTTTTTAAGTTATGTTTACATAGCATTTTAAAAATTCATCATGTAGGGTGCAATAGTTTTGATTATTTTTTTTTGTTTATTTAGATTTTGCTTTGGATTTTGCATTTAGACTGAATGAGACGAGCCATCTGTTTGTCCTTTCAAGGAAAAAGAAAAGGCCAACATCACCAACACAGTCAACAAAATTCTTTGTTTGTTATTCCGTTGGCTGCTACCTCTTCAATCCCCACCCCTATATCCTGGAATGGGCCTGCTCTTATTTTGAGGTATTGGTTGCTGTTGTTACAATCTTACATGAGACTTTTTAAAATCTGAAGTCACCTCCATTCTCGTTTCAGGTTAATCCTGCGCCGTTATTCAATGGACTGAATCCATTGTACCTTACGAGAGATCAGCGATGACTGACTGACGTGCTGTCATTCAGCAATACTGCTCACTCGCACGCCATCCTCTTTCGTCGCTCCGAGGAATGAGGGAGTTGAGCCTGCTTCAACTCGGACACGGCCAGCATCATTCGACTACAACCGACTTGTACTACCCCTGCTCTCAAAACAGCACGGAATTTTCATCTTCACATTGATTGGCTGTTTGCGATGCGTGATGACGTTTCCTTGAGGACGACGAGGTGGTGATTTTGGGGACAAGAATATTAAGTGAGTACTAGGTTTTTTTGTCTTTTTTTGTTATTGTTATTTGTTTTTTTTTAATTTAGTGTCGATGAGATAGAGCAGGGACGTTTTTGTTCTAAGCATTTCTTCTTTTTTACGTTAGATGGCTATAGCATGGCCTTAGATCGTTTTTCAGCTGTCAGCAGGCTGTCAGAAGAAAAAGCTTTATTTACTTTTATTTTGCACATTCCTATGTATATATTTATCGGAGTTAATGTAAGAAAATGTGAGGTGATTTTTTACCGCTAGCATTCTAGAAACAAAGCTCACTTGTTAGATTTGTTGTAAAGTGCTTTTTGTCTACTTCCGATTTCTGAACCAGTTAATAGTTCAGGGAGTATTTTTTTGACACCTAAAATAACCAATTATTCGTGATCCTCGTGAAATTTGGGGTCGATTACATGTGTCAGTAAAAAATATCGGAAAATCGTCCAATAGTTCAGGAAAATTTGCGATTTTGGTCAAATTTATTGAAACACATGAAACCGACCCTAAATTTGATGGGGGTCACGAATATCTGGTTCGATTTGAAGACAGCTCAACAGTTGAGGAGCTATCGCTTACTTCAGATCTACTTCCGGAAATTTTGCAATGAACTAGCAAGTGAGCTTTGTGCTCTGTACATTTCTGAAGGTGTCTTTTAGGTTTAAGCTAATTAAAGTGCACTGTTCAAGTTTTGTGAGTATTTTAAAGTATTGATCTGCCCTTAAAGTCTATCTAATGTTCAAGAGACGATTTCGAGTGTATACTCATAGCTGTTTAATTATTCTTTTGGATTATAGACGTCAAGCACATTGATGACACAAATTTTAAACAAGATTACTTATTTTTATTTTTTTATTTACAGGTTCTAAACTACAAGTTTCTAAATTTGCATGACAGACTTTATGAGAAGTCATGTCCTTTGACGAAAACGGACAATGAACATAGTCAACAAGGTCCCTTGTTTGGTAACCCGTTGGCTGCTACCCTTTTAACTTCCTTAAACGGGCCTTCTTGATTTAAGGTATTGCTTTCTGTCGCAATCTTATTTAAAGTTACTGTCATCCAAATAAATTGTTCATTGTTTACAGGGTAACTCCTTCGCTGCTTTATATCATGGACTTCATCCATTGGTGAAAACTGACGAGAGAATGCTGTGATTCAAGACTGATTATTGTGTAGTTAGATAAATTAAAAGTGCATATCTGGGCTCCCTTCTTTTCTGTGGCCCCGTTTCCCTAACTAACCACTAACCAACGCCCGCCGGTGGTCACTCACCCGCTGTGAAACCAGGAGGAGGGGAGGGCTCTGGTCGAACGGGGACTTGGAAGGCGCATGATCCGACGAAAACTTTTAGAGGGTCATGAGTCTAACCCGGAAGCCTAGTAGTGACTAATCGCTCCCCAGTAAAACTTGCCTCGCACTCTTCTCTCCTCTTCCATTTCCAGGTAATCTCCCTGGATCTACGCCGACACTGCATGTGCGAGTTTTAGCAAGCAATCCGTCACCCAATTTGACAAAAAGTGATAGTTTATTTTCACGGAAATTTCGTTAGACGGTTACAAAATTTCTAATTCAACAATCTCATGTAGAAATTTGCATCTAGTCTACTGGTGCAAATTGCGATTCTTTAAGCTTGATTAATTTAGGTGATGTGTTAAAAGCAATTGTGGGTAGCTAAACAATTTAACTAATCCACTTTTTCTGAATATTTTGGTTTTAGATCACTTTGTTGTTTTTAGACTTTGTTGTGATCTATCTTCAAAATATTCTGAAAAAGCGAATTAGTTCAATTTATTGGCTACTCACAATTTTTTAACACATCTCCTAAATAAACAAGCTTAAAGAATCACAATTTGCACCAGTAGACTAGATGCAAATTTCTACATGAGATTGTTGAATTAGAAATTTTGTAACCGTCTGACGCAATTTCCGTGAAAACAAACTATTACTTTTTGTCAAATTGGGTGGCGGATTACTTGCTAAAAAGCCTCGCACAAAAAAAATTGTCTTGAACCGGACGCTCTGTTTAATGAATTGTTTATTTTGTAAGTGTTCCAGAATAAAAAGAATTTTATATTTTACTTAGATGGTTTTTTATTCAACAATATAGTTTACATAGTACAGTTATTTTACATTTGTGGGGAAATGGGAGTTTAAGGAATGGATGTTGGTGGATGTTATGGAGTTTTAGAAAGAGATGTGGTTATATAGGTAGGTATATGGATATGATTAACAAAGGATTTCATTTCTACCTTACAAAATATCATTTCTTTTAGTTAATGAAAATCAAATGTCCCCCCCCCCAACATTTTCCTCCTCGTTGATTTCCCAATCGCGAAGGTATGTTTATTATTTGTTCAACGTAAAAATTCCCCGTATTACTATTTTTTTTTTCATTCTCAACATATAAACGGTTAACTGAATACTTGAATAGACACAAATAACAATTAAAACTGGATGTAACTTTTGTGCACAACACCAGCAGTCCGGCACCAAGGAACAGCAACAGTTTAACTCGATGCAAAAAATCCGTCACCAGCAGGCTGCAACAACATGCCACATTTGACAGGAACATCACTGCTACATAAACATAAACCTATGACCAAAATGAAATTAATGTTTACATCAATGGAAATTTTGTATAAAATAAAAACAAATATGTCACTTCAAGTAGAGTTAACCCAAATATTCTATGGCAACATCATCTGCTGATAACTATAGTTGAAAAAAAAATTACATGAAACTAGATTACTCATTTAAGATTTCAATACAAATTCATTTGAAATTTGTAGAGTACTCTGCAGCAAAACAAAAACATTCTTCTACGGTATCTGCCTATCTAGATAACAAATTCCCCTTAAATAATACATAACTCAATACATATGATCAAAGGAAAGAGCTGTTGACTTGATGAAATCCCCAAATGTTAAAATTAACCAATGTAAGCGATTATAGTAGTCCAAGCATGATACTCCCCAAGTTAGAACTTAAAATGTTTATCAAATTACCATTTCAAGAAGGCTTCTTGCAGTTCTACTAGATGTCCAACATTTCGGCAACCACAATGCACAATGATCCAGCGTCAACTTAGATATGGCTGATCCCAGAAGACTTGAAGCATGGAACTCTCCCACACTCCAGGACAACATTGGCACCAAAGACTGCATTTAACAGCTCAATTTAATCACACCTTTCACTGGATGGCTGCAACAAATCCATGTCCAAATTAACCAATTTAAGCAATTATAGTAGTCCAAGCATGATACTTCCCAAGTTAGAACTTATAATTTTTATCAAATTACCGTTTCAAGAAGGCTTCTTGCAGTTCTACTAGATGTTCAACATTTCGGCAACCACAATGCAGCATGGTCCAGCATCAACTCAGATATATGGCTGATCCCATAAGACTTGAAGCATGGAACTCTCCCACACTCCAGGACAACATCGGCACCACAGACTGCATGCAAACAGCTCAGTTTAATCACACCTTTCACTGAATACTGCAACCAATCCATGTGCACATTAGACTGCAACAAAGAAGCGCAGACTTCATCTGGCTATTGAAAAACAAAATCGAGTTACTATCAAGGAACAGAATTTCATGTGACATAACAAAACAACAGAAGTATGAAGTTAACTATACTACAATCTCTCAGAATTACCTTGATAAATCTTAAGGAATTTGTAGTTGTCAAGTTTTCCAACTTGAAAATAACAAATTTAATCCACATTTCCATAATGGTCTTAACTCATAATTGCAACAGAGAAGCAAAGGGGTCTACTCTCTAGTCATTAACTAAATCTGTAGCGATCAACTATAATTACTTTAATTGTTCTGAAAGTGTTCCGCATGCGACGAAACGAGCAAGAGACATTTTGGAAAAATGGATAGCAGTTTCAACTTTCAACACACGAAGCATGTCAGGAAAAAAACATGGAAAAAACGCAACAGAAGTAACTGTACCTTTCCGCTCAGTGTCTTTAGAAGAAATGGCAAAATTTTCGTCACTAACCGACCCATTCGCGCCATCTAGCGGACATAGTTTTATCCACCTAGTGACAGCCATAGCCATCAGGCAAAGGTATGGCTACCGTAGAACTCCAACGACAGTAGAACTCCAAAGACATAAGAACTCCTTTTTTAAATATTATTAAAAATACCCGACAATAGAACTCTAGTGCATATTTTAAAATCGTTGGAGTTCTATTGACGGACATTTAAAATATTTAAAATTCAATCGAGTTCTAGTGTTCTACTGTCGGGCACTGGAGTTCTATCGTCGGGTTAATATTTTAAAAAGGCAACAGCTCACGAACGACTGAACGGAACGGCTGGATTGATTTCAGACAGCTCAACGTCATCTGCCCGACTATAAAGATAAATTGTTATAAGAAATAAAAATCAAATACATTTCAATGTAACCAGACAGTGCAAAATAACTTGAAGTCAGATGGACGCACGCAGGCTAGGCTGCCGTGGATACTCGGACTCTATCCAACCGTGAAGCGCCTTTGTCAATATCTCTCTGACGTAAGCGCTGTAACAGTGGTAATCAGACATGGCCAGCAGCACCTTCTGTTTTTCAAATTAAAAATCAAATCTATTTATCATTTAAAAAAAGAAAGAAGGGTCATGGTAGTAAGTAGCGAAGCGTAGCGGCTAAGATTACAACTGATTGACAAGTACAAGTAGTACGTACATTCATATCAGGCCTGGTATAATATAAGGCCTGGTCCCGGCTTGTTTACGAATTTGACAAAATTTTGACAATGTTTTTTGCTATTTAGCTGAATGTAATTCAGAAGTAAGGATTAATATTATAATACCTGCTTTGTTTTGTAAAATTTGTACGAATAACGGACAGTATAATGGCTGAGACAACTGAGAAAAATTCAACTTCAGTTTTCTTGTGGAAGGCGGCTATCAGTACTGTTGACGTTCATCCAGCCATAACAGCCAACCTTTTGTAAGTTTTAGTTTGAAAATTATCAAATCAAAATTAAAGTTTTGACTCTTTACAGGCTAAGATGCAAAAAAGCTGTGAACCTCACAAATGTTGGTGTAAAATTTAGAAAGGTCAGTAAATCCAACATATGTCAGAGTTGTGGTAATCCATGGAGTATGGGGAAGTACAAATTGGAATTAAAGAAAACTTTCAAAACAGGAAAAATTCAGAAAGTCTTAATGAAGTCAAAAAATTCTAAGAAAATAAGCCCTTTTAACAAACACATTCTTGAGCGTTACTCTGAAAATAAGTCCAACCTACTTATTAAATGTGGTAGCTGTTTCAAACAGACCGCCTTCCCAACACCTCTCCCTCCAAAGGAAGTCAAGTCAGTCAAACGAATTCCTCTTCCATCGGACAATCAGGAAACAAAGAAATGTAAAAAGAAAAAATCTGCTGCTGTTAGCAATCAAAACAACCCCAGTAAACAACAGGAAAAGCTGCAAAAAAGCAAATCCCCTAATAAACCAACCAAGGTGACAAAACCAGGGAAAAAACAGCAATTTTCTCGAAATCAACTGAAGAACATATCCAAAACTATTAGTAACAATGCCTCTGTGAAAGGTTCTTTACAATCTTTTCTCAGTTCAGTGAAGTGAAATAATAAAATCAATTTCCAATCTTTCCCTTTTTTTTATTATTTTTCCCCTTTAACATATTACATGCTACCCAACTAACCAAAGATAGTAAAAAAATAAGGGGTAATGATAAGTTTCTGCAATGATAAACATAAAATTGAATCGCCGATATTATAAGCTGTATAAGGGTATAAGTATACTTAATACGTTGTGATCACTTAACATTTTACGGACATGGTAGCTTCAATTTCCTCAATACTGAAAAACAATACAAAAAGGTTAAGTTGTACTTTAAAAAAATACAAGTATCACTTGCGATTATTACCTTCTAGGGACTTCAGTCATTACTTCGACTCCCGTCTCTGTGACGACAATATCGTCTTCAATACGAACTCCACCGAATCCCCTGTGTTCTGCTACGGCTTCTTTAATCAAGAATTTAGAAAGTTCGGGATCTTCCAGAGCTTGATCCAACAATCGGTCTATGAAATAACATCCTGGTTCAACAGTCAATACCATTCCTGGTTGGAGAACACGAGCTGTTCTTAAACTTTTCAGGCCAGCTTTCTCTGGACGAGCAGGATGGCCCTCAAGATATCCACCAACATCGTGAACATCAAGGCCCATAAAATGACCTAGACCATGGGGCTGAAACGTAGCCGCCAAGTTTGCCTTTCAGAAAAAAACATTCGAAAAACAAAAACAAACAAAAATTATCTTCACATTTTCTTTTCTTTGTGAGTTATGCACTACCTTCATCATGTCGTCAACATCTCCTTGGAGTAAACCGTGCTCTTTCAAATGCTTCAGCATCACCCTATTCGCCAGCAAATGCATATCAATCCAACTGACGCCTAAGACGTTCAAAAGAAATTAACATCTTCCGTAAACTAAAAATACAAACAGACCACTTACCTGGTTTAATGTGAGCAATAACGGCCCGACTAGCTTCCAATACGGCATTGTAGATTCCCTTTTGGCGGTCGGTAAACTTGCCATTGGCCGGGAAGGAACAAGTAATATCGGAAGCGAAACAATAATACTCCGCCCCCATATCAAATAGACTTAACAAAATGCAAAAATGTATGTATACTCCACTCCGTATTTTGTTTGAATGGAAATCAATGTAGACCTACCACATGTCGCCTTCACGAATCAACTTATCATTGGGCGCTCCAGCGTGACCGTAATGAAGTACACTTCCGTTCTCTCCAGATCCGCATATGCAGGTATAAGAAACATGACGGCATCCACCACTATAGAAGTTAAATTTCATGTGGTTAGTAATTCAATGCTGAAATAACAATAATAATAATAATAAAAAAAACATTTACTGGAAATAAGAGTGGTGAAGAAAGACTGATTCACACTGATATTCTTTCATGCCTGCAATAAAAAATAAAAATAAATCAAGTTAAAGCAATTGTCTTGAAATGTTTTTCATGCGTTTAAAGCTAACCTGGCCGAACAGCCTTCATCACAGCAATGTGGGCGGCAGAAGAAACCTTATTGGCGTAGCGAAGAACGTCCAACTCCATCGAAGTTTTGATTACGCGACTATTAAACAAAAATTAATCGAGAAAAAAGAGATATTTGTTTACACGGAGCGCAAATGTATTTCCGAAATTATCACACGGACATTAAATAACTGTTTAGCCTGCGGTTAAAAGCGAGTACAGTCATTCAAAAAGGAAAATAGACGACTATCAATATACGACTGGAGCAACTGTGTTTCTTTCTTGTTCGTCAACGAGATAACTTCATGCCAATCAAGATGAAGTGGTTGAAATCCCATTAATAACAGATGACGATGTCTCATAGCTTCGATGCCCACAAATGTTTTCTTTGAAGGCGAATGAATTGCATAGTGTTCTGGTGGATGAATAAGGATCGCCAAGCAATTTCGTTTTCCGGAGACACGGCTGTTCCCGTAACGGCATTGAGTCATTTCATTTGCTGGCGAAACAAGAATATCAATCATGTACGCATGGTTAAGTGGGAGGTCTCTTAACAAGGTGGAAGGCAAGACTTTGAATTGATCTCCGCAAATTTCTTGAATTGGGGTGACTAATTGATTGATCATCCGAATGATACGACCGTCACGCGGCAGCGTTTTAGGGTGGTAGTCCTTGGGTTGAAAGTAGGATGAACCGTACTGGCCGCATTCGAAACTCATGGCAGCATCTAGTAATCTCAACTTGGAGCGACAATTCTCGATGATATCTTCCGTTTGACTGTGCACCCGATTGATGAAGTTTGAAGAGTAAACTTGGGGTATGAAGTTCATTGGATAACGTTGAAGATAGACACACGACAAAAGGACGTCCAAGAGAGATTCCGGTCGAAATTCAACAATTCTTTTCTCAATCACTTCCTCTGCAGCTGACCAGAATGCAAAATCGTTGTCGGGATGAAAATCCAGCAAACCGAAAGCGGTCAAAACAGCTTCAACTGTGCGAACACTCAATTTTTCATGACCCATACGGGAAAACCCGTCTGCCACTACATTGAAAACTACTGTGGGGCAATATTGAAAATGGCGAAAATAATCCGATGC
Organism: Daphnia pulex; assembly: GCF_021134715.1. NCBI lineage: Eukaryota > Metazoa > Arthropoda > Branchiopoda > Diplostraca > Daphniidae > Daphnia > Daphnia pulex. The sequence continues at coordinate 6,583,606 of NC_060017.1, forward strand.
TGCGATTATCAGGTCTTCATCAAGTCTGTTGGATGTTGATTGTCTGGATTTGAAGAATCTTTCGACTGCTTGAACGAAATATTTATCGGAATGATCCAGTCGGCGGTACAGGTTCAACAACTTGGCTATTCCGTCTTCAGATATGGTATGTAAATTCAATTTCATCCAGTTCGAAACGAGTGTGCAAATTCGTCTGTGAGGAAGATTTAGGTCAGCAACAATCGACAAAATTTGTAGAACTCCTCGTTCGTCTAATTGATTAATCCCGGACACCAGTATTCGCTCGACATAGTGGAAAATGGCACGTTGGCTCTCCTTTACACGCGTTAAAATTTGAAACACACGCAATATGTCGGATTCAGTCATCTGTCGGCCTATTAGTCCAACCCAACATTTGTCGGCCCACTCTGGTTGTGACATAGCCGAGAAAAGTTCGATTATTTTACATACTTGAACGACGCTGCACAGGTTATCAAGTACTCGATTAAGGCAATTTTCAGCCAAAAGTATTCTCAGTGAGGAAACTCTGAAAGGGAATGAGGGCAAAAGAATTAATTGTAGACTTCCAATTAAATTATCTGTTGTTCCAGTCTTGCAAATTGTGGTTCCCAGCTGAAGTAGAACAGAATCCAGAGTGAAAGATTTGTCTAGCTCTGCACCACTATTACGGTACTCCATGTTCCTTCCCAATTCTGCCATTCTGGCTAAGGCTTGATGGGCAACTGGAGCAGTCACTTCTTCGATGTTGAATTCATCCAATTTAGAAATTACTGCTTCAAGATTTAAACATTTTCTGAAGATTGAATCAGATGGTGCTTCACCCGTTGAGCAGTCATTGTCTACCACTAAATGGTTCTTCATTCTCATTTGTAAAAATTGACTGTTGGCTCTTCTTACTGCAATAGGGAGTTCTTCAATATTTAAACCGTCTTGAAGTAAGATCACCGAGTGACCAAATTGCGAGCTGGGCGTTTGGCCATCGTTGCTACACCACCTTTTTGTTTTTCCTGCCCTACTCACTCGTGACACAAGCCTGATCGTTGATGAGAACCAACGAGAGTAACTTTGAAGAACTAAAGCCATAGCTTTCACTTTCACTGAGACAATTTCTTCAAATACGAAAATGTATCCCAGCTTACATAACGACTTTAATATTTCGTAAAATACATCACAGGAATGCCAGATACTCGACACGGTTTACCAAAAATCACGTCGTCCACTCGTCTGCTAGACCAACATTAGGTTCGGCAACTTTGCGTAAACGGTTACCAAAGAGGCAGGCAGAGCGGACAGTTCAGAGTTTATACGATTCAAATATCTATTATGAATGATTAAAGATCACTTACCATTCGACGATGACAGGGTGAAGCAACTCGTTATCAATTTTGAATCTAGCAATGCAAACAAAATTATCTCTTTGTTTTTCAATTCAGTTTGAATATATTATTGTTTACTTGCTCATTCCTTCAAACACGGCTTCGCGGGTACAAAGATTACTGTCCGTGTTCATGCCTTTCTAAAGTTCATTAAAAATATTTACTTTGTATGTTGAACTTCAGTTGGCACTTTTTATAACTTACTACTGTGAGAACTATTTCTGCTTTGGCATTTTCCAATATCACTGCCATCTAAATGAAAAATATTGAAAATAAAAACCTGATTTCTTTAGTTATGAAAAATATGTGACAACTTGCCTCATCAACATAATGAACATGGTCAACTCCATACTTTTGCTTGTAATGATCACAATTAAAAATCTTGCCCATCCAGACAGCATAAGCCTCTGGATATTTTGGAATGAAGAGATGAGATGTTCCAGACTCTACTTCAATGGCACCAAAAAAATCAGGCTCTATGACACCAAAGGCCCAATGAAAGAAAGACTCCTAACAAAAGGTGGCATTCGAAAGTAGTAGTTAGTTCATGTTATATGTATAAAAATTAAAGTATTGATATTAGACAGTAGTTATATACCTGACGGAAGACATATTCAACATCAGTGCAATAGCGAGGAATTCCTTGACCACCCTGCAATACTACAACACTGTTCTTTTGTAGTTTAGGCAGTTGTCTCAAACTTTTGCAAAGGCGATCTCTATTCACAGCAAAAAGATCCATAGGGACTTGCAAAGTACCCTCTCCTTGTGAGAAGTAGCGACTCATTTTCGACAGACTTGATTGATTTCTTTCAAAGTTTCTGAAATAACGTTGCTGGTGATCTACAAGTGATTTGGTGGGGAATCTGTCAACGACAGCCGATCGTTTGAGTTGTCCCCTTGAGAAAAGCAGTCGCACTTGGGTATCGTGACGAGTTAAATAAACTTTCGACCGAGATACAAGAAAGTTGAATACCTTGTTTGGGATACCAAGACTACCAGTAATACAACAGATACCAGTTGAAACGCCCCTAATCATGTCTAGGAGCGAATATCTGAGTAAGATTCCCAGCAGAGACTTTAAACTTGTGTGTTTTTTTTTCTTCTGTTGATTTGTTGTTCCAAAAGCTTTTGAATCGTGCCAACAGGTGGAGCTAGATTCAAACCTGATTCAAAATGCTAAAAAAAGGCCGCAATCATGCCGTGTTCAATGTTCACGGTCTCGTATGGAAAGAAGTAAAGGTTAGGAATAACAAACACGATGAAAAGATTTCGAAACTACGAGATTTAATTATTATCTCCAGATGTGCCGTGTTATTTTGAAGGTTTGAACAGGCAGCGGTTCGATGTCGGTGAATATTCGTCATTGCGGTCTTTCAAAGACCCATAAACCCCAGTGTTCAAACTTGGTCAACACAGTTGTTTTAGCCTCAGCCCTGTGACCTATAAACTTGAGCAGGAGACCATTTTTCCAAAGGGATTGTCGGTCACGTCGGCGTCGTCCCTTATTGAACTACTACTACATGGTCATATAATAAGTACAACAACAGCACAGGGGAGAGTTTAGAGAGGATGTCGCCAATCGTCTGTATAATACGGGTGGTCTTCTTTCTTGTTGGGGACCTACGAGTTCACCGCAACTCGATATGGTTTTTTCCATATTTCCCCCCATAATGTTATTCTATTTAGATTGTTTTTATTTCAAATAACAAGACCACCACTGCCCCCCTCCCAGTGGCCGCCGTGTCTGATGCCGTGTGTGCGGTACGAGGTCTTAAATGGCGACCACACTTGGTACAGTGGTGTATACACCTTTTGAAATGAAAATATAAGAACCCAAAAGCTTGTATGGCCGTCGCTAGAGAAGCTACGCGGGGTGTCGAATTCTTATCACAATACCCAAAGGTCGCCGTAGTTACCGTGTGTACCAGAGAGAGAGAGAGAAAAAAGGCCCAAAAGGTCTCCGATGACTGCAGGCGTTGGAGAGAAACGGATGGCCCATCCCAGCAACGTCTGCCATTACAAGATAAATAAATCCGTTAGGCACCGTGTTCTGTTCTTTTAAAAAAGACGCGAGCTGCTGCTGGTTCCGAGAGAGACCCACATCGGCGATGTCGCACATGGATTCCTCCTCCTTCCCCAGCGCCTTTTTGTCAATGTTTTCTCTGTCAGCACAGTGACAGTCCAGCTATACTGCACGACGTTAAGCAGCGAAAGAATTTCATGTTATCTCAACTGAAGCTTTATTACCTCAAGTTAAATTGTATCAACAAAAATGTGGGATACCTTTTTGGGGATTTTTATTGATTCACTGGGCGTCATATACGGACATGAACTAAATTGAAATTAAAACAATTACATAGATATGGCAATTAAAAACAGTATTTTCAAATCATTCTGTGGTATGCTATATAAGATGAATAAGCGCAACTAATCTTTTATACCGGAAACGTAATACACGCGGGGTAGTTAAAAATAGTTGAATTGGTCGCGATGTAAAAGTCACAGTAGTTTCTCCTTCCTGTGTTCCTTATTTTTCTGTTTCACAGGCGAGCAGAGCATTTGATTATTGATCTAAGAGTGGCAGCAACGTCCAGGACCAGCCGTTTCATCTGCGTCCGCCAGAAGAGAGAATCCAGCGGCAGAAGCAGCAGAGGGGCTCCCCAGTCAAAATTCTTCGCTCTGTGTAACATTTTCCGCATTTTCTGGTTGCATAAATGGGGAGGACCTAATAGCGTCATAAAAGTTAGACTTCGTCTTTTAGAACACCACCAAGAAATCTATTGGATTTATTTGTTTACACATACGAAGCGTACATTCCAGATGAGCTGGTCAGTAACAGTATATAGACTTAAGAAAATCTTGTAAGTAAAAAATTGAAACCCGAGTTGGAAACAATTTTTCTTTTATTTCTCCTTCATTTGCAAAAAGAAATTTAGTAGCGCTGATCGAATGTGTTTCTAGATGACCTTTAAACTTTGATTCGTCTTCGAACGTTTAGAAAACAAAAATAAATTCACGAGGAATTGCTGAACTTGGAAAGATTATCATTAAGTCACCAACAACAACGAATGATGCAATCGAATTCAAACCTCCCAGTATTATATAGAGCGGATATCATGTGTGGTCTTTTCGTTTGGATTAAATTCGATTAAACTGTTAAGTTATAAAATTCACGGCCAAAATAGCATGGGGAGCATGTCACAGCTGACTGATCGAGTCGAGAAAAAAATATTACAGATGCAAATCGAACGTGGGACAGACAGGTTACAAGACACTTGGCTGTGTCGCCCTATTATTATGTATGCTCTGTTGTTTTGATGTTTTCAGTCTCTGCTACTGCATCTATACGTGCTAATGGAGGGGGGCGGAAGCCCAATTTCCTTTTGGCTCGAGACCCATTAGGTTTAACTTTGTCGCCTGTCTTTCTGTCTGTACAAGTTGTTTCAACAGGCTTATGATGAGTCCCCCCCCCCTTTTTTAGCTTACACAAATTGATGTGTTTTCTCTTCGGCTTCTGTGCTTGGATAACTAATGATCCAGCAGTCGCAGAAAACTATAGCCACCAGCTATAGACATGGCTGGATAGGAGATGTATAAGAGTGTCTTTATGGTCTGTGTGATTTCAGCCAGCCAGCCAGTAACCATGACTCCACCTCCGCTTTTCCGGTCGTTTTCCAGCAACCAGATTCATGTCGACACATCATTGCGTTATGTTCTTGCACACACATACCACCACTCTTATTTTGTTTTGTTTTGATTCTCACCGCCTACCAGAAGGCAGCAGCAGCAGCAGCGTGAAGCTTCTTTCAGTCGACTGCATGGCACTGGTCACTCGCAATTGCGTTTCGTCTTTCTCTCTCTCTCTCCATCTCTCCATCTCTCCAACAACGCTCTCTGCTTCTTCCCGTTTTGTGTAAACAACATGGCCGGGAAACATGGTGTTCACCACTGGCTAGCGGGGCCGGCCTTCAAGATCCCGTGTGATGGGTCAACAAACAACCCCTAAACTCTCTCTATAAATAGGAGAGTTACCGAACAACAAAATGAAATGGAACACAAGAAAAAAGAATCTCGTCCTCCGAGAACTCTAAGTCCCATTCCTTTCAACCGTTCAATTAAAGTTGATTTTCCTATTACACCGTATCTGAAATTAATGCAACGTTACCCTGAATTCTCGTCAAATTTTTTGATTAAGGAATTATTCCGTCGTCCGCCGAGCCAATAAAAATCGGCCCGCCGCGAAGCGCGAAATGGAAGCGGTCCAGCGCACGTCAAAGAGTTGAAGGAACATCTTGTTTTGTTATTTCTTTCCTGTTTCCTTCAAAAATCCTGCAATACTGCGCACAATTCTCTGCCGACGATCGAAGCCGTTTGAGTCATACAAACACGCACAAGTGCGCACTGGATGAGTAAAAAACCCGCTCGTGACTATATAAGGTGCTGGCGTCCACTAATTCCGTACATCGAACTGTGTACAAATTGATTAAAAAACAAATGACTTCCAATGATCGTTAAATTAAAACAAATTGAAATTACCTGAATCGACTATTTCTACATTTGATGAATGAATCCGCGTTTCAGTTTTCCGATTTGAATTTGCGCCCCACCCTGTTCCTTCTGTGTGCCATGTCAATTTTTTGAACTGAAAATGTTCACTGTCGACTCGACCGGAGCGAGTTCAAGACTTCAAGTGCCGTGGAAATTGCAGATGAGCATCTAGAAGTTGATGCGCGCACGAGCGCTACACACACACACACAGCACATCATATAGAGCCGAGGCCGTCATTAGCCTATCTATCACCCGGCACCAGCACCCACTAACCATCAAGTGGTTTAGAATTCAAGTGCCAGTTTCCCGGCTCACGAACTCGGTTGCCTTTTCATTTAAATCTATTCCGGACGAAAAAAAAAATTATCTTTCAATATTTTGTCCTGATCAAATGAATGGCGGTATTATATTATTAGGTTTTTTAAGGTGCCTATAGGTTGAACTTATATACAACAACATATGACACAACAAGGGCAAACAGCCGAAAACGTCCTTGATCAATTCCTAATTATAACTCTCTAAAGCTACGTATACACTGTACAATTGATGAAATTGTTCAGAGTTAAAAAATTCCGTGATGTTGAATGGATGTGTTTGAAAGGGGCCGACCAATAGCAGGACGTCGCTTCTGCTGCTGCTGATACATAACGAACTGAACGATGGAAAGAGTCCAGATTGCACGCGCGGACAGCAAGCAGAGGCGGCCGTGAAGAGGGTGGGTTATAAGAGGAAAAGAGATATCTATCTGTGTGCCCAGCAGCACTGCTGCTGCTGGTCTCTCCCTATATAGCTATGCCCATGTGCCCAGGCTACTACCCTGACGATTGGCTGGGTTCCTATATGACTGCTCCACATGATGATGACGCTCCTGGATATCTGCTAGACACCATCAGGTGATGAAGCTATACGGCCGACCGACCCACAGCACATGGCCGTCCTCCGTTTTTCTTTTTCTTTAAGCTCCTGTTGGGAAAAAAAAAGAGTCTGATGGAACAGTAAAAGAACCATTATATAGCCCCACTCTCTCTCCGGCTCCTGTCTGTGCTGTTTCGTCTCTTTCTTTTCTCGCTGTCGTTTTTCGGACGGACGCAACAGCTCGGTCGAGTCGTCGTGTAAACACGACGGACCAGCATGCGGAGAACCGATGTGTGAGCGCTGGAAACAGCACAGAGAGAGAGAGAGAGATGCTCTATACTCTCTGCGCGTCCGTTTTGCCGACAGACGAGCCGGACTGCTGGAAAAGTGTGCGCCTCGAGAGAAAAATCTTGGCCTCCCTTAAAAACCAGAAGAGGAAAAACCTTGGCGGACAAAAGAGACTTCACTGATGATGGCCGAATGAAAGAGAAGACTAAGAGTTTTGTATAAGAAACAGATAGGAATATGCCAGCAGCAGCCAGCAGCAGCAGTGGAGGGTGCTGCCAGCAAGGACTCGAGAATTTTTCAAAAAAAGATGCCACTGTCCAATGTCCTGTCATCACTCTTGTAGTCCTCCATGCGCCGCCAGGACCCCGCGCCGCTTGAGCGTTTCGTTTCTCAGCATCATATCTGTAATAGCCTGGGTTTCCTTTTTTCCTAAGATCCTATTATTACTACTACCCCGTGCTTGATATGGGCCACTCCTTTTCAAGTCCATCAATTGCGTGATTGCCCGATATTGGGCCTGAATGGATTCCTCTCAGTCTAAGAGAAAAATGTCGACTTGTCGAATCAAGACAAAACTGCCGACGAGAGATGGAGAGATAAGGAGCCCAGATATGTACGCTGTGGATTCCATCGAAAAACGAGAGAGAAAAGTGAGATGCTGCTGATGGGGTGTGCGCTGGAGTACAGAAACACAAAAAAATAGGGGCGATAAAGAGCGACGGAACGTAATACCGCAGCAGCGGTTATCAGTTGCTTCTCTGATCCTGCTGCCATCGCACAGGGACGAGAAAGGAGAGACATGGAGAGATCAGACGCACATCAACCAGACCAGCACACACAAGAAGAAAAAAGAGATTATTATTATGCGCATGCCTCTCTCATTGATAAAGAAGAAGAAAAAAAGGCCAATGTCGATGACGACATTTCGGCTGCATGTGGCCATCGGATTTGATTGCGGGACTTTTCCAATCTTTTTTGAAAAAATTTTACTGCGATCGGTGCGTGTGTCCGCTGCTCAAGGATTCGCTGTGCGTGAAAAAATGTTAAAAAGAAGAAGAAATCACTTGGTATTAGCCAACCGATGCTGCATGATGGGCCCGGGTTGGGCCGCCTCCCGCCGGGCGACTCCTTGCGCTGCTGCACAAGGAGAAAAAGAGACGTGAGACGCGGACGGGGTCATCTCTTCAAGTCTTGACCCCGCCCCCTTTTCTCCGAAAAAGATCTCTAGTTCGTTCGTCGCTTTTTGGCTGGATCCTTTCAGGCAGCGCTTGGCCGGAGCCGGCCGGAGCCGGCCAACATCACAAGAGAGGACATGAAAAAAAGAAGGAGGAGGAGGAGGGATAAGAAGGAGGGTGGATGCTGGCTGATGGCGCCTCGCCAGTGTCAGATCCACTGTATAGGAGCAGCCCTATACATACTCACTCGCTTTTCATTTTGACTTTAGAGAAGCCCTTGCCTTGTCCCTTTTTCTCCTATCGGTCCGCGCGCGTTTTTCTGCTCTTTAAAACTTTTTCTTTTTTAACACACACATATATCGAGAGGGCACTCTCCAGTTTGTGCTGCTGTACATCGTCACGCTCCGGGAGTAGCGGACACACATTTCAGTGAGTCTCCACATCTTGGACATTTTTCCGTTTCGCCAGTCCCCCCATTTTTTGGCAATTTCTTTCTCTCTGCACATTATTGGACTGAACAAATTGATCCTGTTGTGATTCGATTAGATCTCATCCGCGTGTGCGCGTAATTATGAAGTTGGAACACGTCGAAGCTTCGTCTTCTGCCGGTTGTCTGCCACCGCATCACCATCACCATCCGCTGATGATTATGGATCACCTGAGTCCCGCTTCCGCTTCGTCCACGGCAGCCCTGCAGGATCTGATGCAGCAGCATCATTCCAGCATGATGGGCGGACACCATCACCATCACCTGCATCACCAGCAACAACTGCACCAGCAGCAACAAGCGGCCGTCGAAAGTTCGTTAGCCGACAGCACCGAAGACAAAATCACGGCGGCCGCTACGGCCCCGACGTCAGCCTCGAGCGGCACCACTTCATCCGGTAGTAGCGCCAACAACAACAGCAGCAGTGGCAGTAAAAAATCCTCATCCGCCAATAATTCTTCCGGATCCAGTAGCGCTACTGGCGGATCGGCTTCCTCGTCATCGGCGACGGCGGCCTCGGGAGTCAGGCGACAGGAGAAACCGCCGTATTCCTACATCGCCTTGATCGTCATGGCCATCCAGAGCTCGGCCAGCAAGCGGCTGACGTTGAGCGAAATCTACCAGTTCCTCCAGCAGCGCTTCCCATTCTTCCGGGGATCCTATCAGGGCTGGAAGAACTCGGTGCGTCACAATCTCTCACTCAACGAGTGTTTCATCAAACTGCCAAAAGGCCTGGGGCGGCCGGGCAAAGGTCACTACTGGACCATCGATCCGGCCTCCGAGTTCATGTTTGAAGAGGGCAGTTTCAGGCGCAGGCCGAGAGGCTTCCGGCGCAAATGCCAAGCCCTCAAACCGTATCACAGTTTCTTCCAGAACGGAATCAATCCGGCGTCGGTGACGGCGGCGGCCGCAGCTTCCGCCGCCCATTTGGCGCTGGCCAATTCCGGTGCCCCGACCTACGATCTTCAACAACAGCAGCAGTCCCTCCTTTCGCAGCAACAACAATCTCAACAACAACAACAACAGCAACAACAACATCAGCAATCGAATAATTGTTCGTCGGGATTGAGTCAGTTGGCCAGTCAACACCAACCCGATTACAGCAGTTTGCATCCGAGTTGTTCGTACAACGGGTCGTCGTCGGTTGTCCAACAACACTACAACAACGCCTACAGCAGTTCCGGCGGTTACCTGTCGGCCTGCGGCAACGGCGCCGATTATTACACCAACGGTGGCGGAGGAGTGGTGGTCACGTCGACGTCGTCCGTTATTGGTCAGAGCAATCTCAGTCCGACCACTTCATCGCCGGCCTGCGATTGGACGACCAACGCGGCGGCAGCAGCGGCCGCTGCAGCCGCTGCTGCTGCGGCGGCGGCTGCGGCTGCCGTGGCCACATCGTCCAACAGCTCGACCATGCACTACCATCATCACGGGATGACCAGTTTGTCGTCCAATTGCAGTTCGGGAGGTCTGGGGCTTCAGCAAAGCTACACGACGTCCAAGACACCGCAGAATATGAGTCCGGCCTCGTCGGCCTCGTCCATCCACCTCCATCACCATCACCAACAACATCACCAGGACAGCGGATTGGCAGGTACCGACGGAGGTTACACCACGGCCAATTTACAAGCCATGGAAGCCGTCGTCGACATCCCCCTCTCATCAGGTATAATTTACACGAATCAATTAATGAATAAAATTTTTAAAAATTGGATGTTATGTAATAGATCCGTGGACGGTGAGCTACAACGCCTATTACCGAGGCAGAGAAACGGGCGGGGCGACTAGCAACTACGTCCTGTAACCTCTTACATACAAGACGAAAGTTGTCTTGTTCGCAACGATTCTACTCAACTCTTTGTACATAAATTAATTCATCAAAGTCATCTCTACTCGTCACAATTCTTCGTACAATGCAATAAGCGCAAACGTTCTTTTCAAGCATCCTCAGCATAAACAGGTAAAATGAGCTTCAAATTTTTCATTAATAAGAATTAAGTAGAACGTTTGGTTAAGTTTGTAAAGCCTCTGCGACAATTAAGTTGGATGTGACGGCGGAGAGCGGAAGAGATTGCGATTGTAAACTAAAGTTTCACTCAACTTCCTGTCGGCTTTTCCTTTTACGAACATTTTTATTAGAAAGACCTCCGTTAGAGTGTCACCCTATATTCATTGGAGTGAACACAAGGGCGGCAGACGAGCAAAGGAAAACCATTTTTATCTTTAAATTTGGACTAATTACTAGCCAGTTTAACAAAGTGTGAAACTCAATTGGTTTAATCATTCAAAAATGGTAGAAAACAAATGGCTGTCGTTGTTTTCCCAGTGAGCGGGGATGAACCGACGATGACGGACTGGGATAAGCTGTTGCTTACGTCGTGCACATTTAGACCAATAATAATATGCGCATGTAACATTGCGTGGGAACTTGCATGTTGGCCAATACGCGTAAGCTGGGGCGAGATATATAGGCCTATATACATGACAACTGCTAAAGAGATGGAAATGTTACACAGGGTGGTGACTATACACATCTCTAGAGAGCATAAGCCATTATACTATATGGTAAACGCGGTTTCAGTTACAGTGCTGTGGAGGCTATGCGTGTTGATGGGCTTTCAGTCTGCTCTGCGACTATAATATATAGGCCAATAGCTATAAGCTATCTGTTATATCCTTGCGACCCCGTGGCGACCTAGACGACCCGTTCCGTTCAACGGCAAGTGGAGCAAGTGACGTGAGAATAGGTCAGCCAACGTGCAATACTCGGGTGATGACTGGCATATTTTTCCAGCTCCTTTACTTATTATTATTTTTCTTTCTTCTCCATTTTCGCTCTGTTTTCCTTGCCTCGCCACGTACATGTGTGACGTCGTCGTCCCAGTTGCTACTGTGTGTGAGCCTTGGCGAGAGTTGCGGTTCAGGTTGACAAGAGCAGTGCTCGTGACCCTGTCGACCGCAAATGTTTCAACACGTCGTCGTCTCTTACAGCATTATCCCCTCGTCGTCCCCTGCCATTAAAAGTGCTGATACCAGTGTAGACGGGGGCCCCTGTACCGTCTCCTCTCTGCAACTGCAGCCGCACTTGACCCCAACGGCCTCCGCGAGGCCCACCATTCCCATATTCCCTGCCACCGATACACTGATGTGATGCCCCTATACGATGACGTGGGTGGGGAGGGATATCAATACCACAGAGCTCTAGTTTCCCTTAAGCAATTGTCACATTTCTAACGATCTATTCAAATGTATGCTAGAAAATTGATTTCATTTTCTCCCGTTTTTGTTTTGCATTTTCAGGTGCAGATCCGACAACGACAATTCATCTTTGAAGGCCTTTGGTTCGCAACCGCTTCTATTGTAACCAACCTCCGTGTGTAAAAACAAACAATAACGAAAAAAGAACTCTCTACCAGTAAATCTACTTAATTATTAGGGTCCCTTCCGTGCATGTCGACATGAAAATTGTTTTTAAAATTTATGCTGCTGCTGCTCTGCGACGAGTGCGTGTCTGACGTTGTTTCCCGAACGACAATCACGTATAATAGGCCTTCTGATGAAAAACGATGGGTATGGCGCTAGTCCGTATATATTTCAGATGACTCAACCAGTAATCATTTGCCGTTTGAATGAGTATACCTAATTATTGTATATTCATGTTGTAACAAAATATATAACTCGATTTGTCCAAGATAAAAATTATGGAAACTCTTGATTTGTGTGTAATAATAATCAAATGCAATAACAAAATGAGGAGAGTCTCAATCCGTACACTGTTGCCCCTCCCCCCGTCTCGGAAATCTTATCTTTGATATATAGACCTGTACATATATCTCTCTACACACGCCTTGATATTCATTTCCTTTTTTCCCTGATGTAGTACTTCCTCTTCTTCTTCCTCGACACTTGAACACTTCTGATATAGTCCGCCATCACATATAGTCGATATGGTCTCTGCTCTTCTTCGTAATAAATCATGTTGCTGTAAAATACAACAGTCAAAAGCCTTTTTTCTTTCAAGCCGCTTCTATTCCACCGAAAAATACAAACGAGTCATATATGGCTACCGATTCGTGCATCGCTGTTCGTGTTACATCACACGAGGGGTATCTCGACTATCGACTGTTTAGGATCATCTCGTACCGCACCTCTTGTCTTATGATTTAGTGTCGTTCAATTTTTTAACGAAAGTATCGAAAATTCATTTAATTCCTTGGTTTAATTATTACGTATAATATTCACTTTCTACCAAGTGCCAAATAAATGCAAATTCAGATTGAACTTAGCGAAGCCTAAAACTGTATTGAATGCATTTTATGTGGCATATGGTTCTGAAAGGCGTAAAAAAAAAAAGAAGATGAGAGTTCAAACATTTTCCGTTTCTGCCTGCCACAAGTATAATAGTCCTGTGTGTAGTGTAGGCTTCCCTGGAAGTCTTGACACTGTCCAGGCCATCCTTGTCTTCCTCAACGCTCGACGCTCTCGACGGGAATTCACCCGTTTTGACGACTTTTCTATAGCAGCCAGAAATTTCATTTGAGAGGGAAATACGGATAGAACATGTGGCAGCATCACGAAAGAAAGTCATAACCATTTTTCCTTTTCTTTTTTAAAAGAATTCAAACGAACAAAAAAAGAATTTTCATTCAAAAATCGACCTTGGTAAGAACAGCCTTCAAATGACAAAATACGACCAATTTACCAACGACAAAATTTTCGTTATTTGATTATTTGATTGGCGGGTTTAACGGAAAAAAAAAACAAGTGGATAAAAAATATTATTTGTCGCCCCCCGTTAATAGCCGTAATAAGTTTTAACTATGGTGGGGAGTGTCTTGTGAAAATCGAGCACCATGAATAAGTACAGACGATGATGAGCGGCTGCACAGCGCAAGTAATAGTAGTAGCCTAGCACGTCAATGTCAAATGGGCGCGACTTGGAGTCGACGGCGGCTGCGGCCGGCTATTATTATACTGCCCAGCAGTGCGCAGCAGCATCCAATCCATTCAGAGCCAACAATGTAACAGCAACATGCAGAAAAAAAGGGGCGAGATTTTTTAAGTGCCAAATGGTCATAAACGATCGGCATTCTAATAAAGAATTCGCTCAACTTTGTGGCCGCTTACCACCGATCATCTGAAACGATCGGAATTGTACAAAAATAATTTGGGTCGGTTGAATTGCGGCGCCAGTTAAATTCGTTTACATTGGCGATAATTGATACGATGAATCAGATTCCCTACACATAACAATCAACTTTAAATTTTTGGATGGATTGTATAAACAGGAGACGGGCGGCCTAATAGCGTTGTTGATATCTACATCTTTATCCAGGAGCCCTATTTATGAAAGCCAATGATGAAAGATGGTGGTGGTGGGTACAATGTGTGGGCCACCACCCATCAAGAACTCTATATACTAGTTGCCCATCATCGGCAGCCTCAGCAGATGGACACCGCATGGTCCTGGATGGATGGGGATTCTGAGCTTTCGCCTCAGCATCTCCGCCTTGCCGCCGCCCAGTCGTAATTGTGGATATCCTGATGCGCCCATCCCTTCTTCTTCTCACTTTTGTGCCTTTCTGAACTTCAACTGGTTCGCATGCTGCTGTTTTTAGAGCCCCTCAATATAATTATGACAACCATCGTCGCCCTCCTTCCCCCCCTTCTGTAAAGAAAAACCCTCCTCTAGCGCATTTCCCATCCGACGTCCTAATATAATAGGCTGACTCCATTCTGCTGCTGCACAATTTTCCTTATAGTTTTTTATTTCTTTTTTTTTCCCTTCTCCTGTTTTGTTTTTCTTACGAAAAACGAAACGGGCGCCGCGAATGAGCAACGTGTCTTCTAATATAGACTGGCTGGTTTGGCCAGGGATGGATGGATGGATGGGGTTCAAATTTGTCTTCTTCCGCGAGGAGCAGAAAGGAAAACACGGCCATTTGGGATGATTTGAAGCCACGACGGTTGAAGAATATTGTAAGACCAACATAGAGAGAGAGCCCAGCAAACAAGTGAAACTGCCGGAATGGAACAAGGGATCTATACAACGACCGGCCCTGAGAAACTCCCGACATATGCGGTATGGCAAAAGCAATAAGCATATAAACAATCGTCATAAAAAGCTTGGCGAGATGCAAACACAAGAGAGAGAAAGATATAGATAGAAGCTTTTAGGGTTGCGGCAGTTCTATTGAAACAGAAAACGGAGCCATTCACATACTATGTTATGGATGCCATTGCGGATGGGCTATAAAAATGGTACAGATGATGGCGCATTGCAAAAACACGGGGGGAGAATGCTGTTTGGTACCCTGATTATTTATTGGGAAAATAATGAGAATTATTGAAGGATTTAGCCAGGGATCAACGGGTCGGATGTTGCCGGCTGGGGCATGTAAGGAATACATTTCAACTGGTACAAAATGTCTAAAAAGTACTGATCGGATAGAGACTATCGAGTTATTTACATTGATATTTGATTCATGAGACGAGTGGAATTTATTGGCTGGTATGCTCGTCCGTTTTAATGAACGATCCCGCACGACGACCCAAGCCATAGTATACATAGCTTATACAACTTAGGCTACCGTATGTAAACAAGGCAGCCAAGGGATAGTAAACACGTAGTAAACATGAAGCCCATCAGACACGCGAGAAATGGCCCAGGCACGCGCGTGTCCATCATTGTTTTAGTCGTCATTATGTCATCGTTGTCATCCATTACGCTCCTTTTCGTCCTAAATAATCGTGTCATGTCAGCAAGTGAAATAAAATCATTTTTTGACGTTACAATTTCAATTCTTGGCCGATTCCGCTCAGGAGAAAAAACGAAATGTATAAGGAAAACTAAAATGATTTTAATTTTGTTGTGATTTTCTTCTGATAAAAATCGGGACACACGATAGCAATATCAAAAATCTATTTGAACATTGGAGACTGGATTATTATATCTGTAGTGCGCGAGTGCAAAGTTTAAGAATGTAGGTTTTACGAATTGCTGATGTCATATGCCGAATTTGAACTGTGCGGCTAACAGAATTCTCCACTGCTTTTAGTCTACGGAGCTCTCTAGCGGCCAAGGGATCTACTTCTATAAGGAAGAAAATTAAAAGCGGTTCACTGAGCGAAAGAAATGACCGAAAGGAACGCAAATTCTTTCACTTTTTTGGCTGTACAAATTTCTTTCAATTCCGATAGAATTTTATTTGACAGCTAAAAAGATGAAGGTGAAAATGAATCAGGATTTGGGTAAAAAATAAGGCTATAATTTGAGCGTGAATCCTGCGGGATTAAAATAATCCTCACAAAAAGAGAACAGTGTACCATTACTAGATGGCAGCACGGCAGCTTCCGTTCGTGAAATTGCCGTGAAAAATCATATTAAAGAAATGATTTAGTGAAACTTAAAATTAGAACAATGTACGAAATGATTCCAACTCCCGGATAACGAAAAACTGGCAGTGATTGTTTTTCCATGCCTTGCGAAAACGCCTTCATAAAACTTACAGTTTTACAAGTATTTTCCAGTTTGTTTGTTTTTCAAACAAAAAAAGTGCCTAAAGACCCTCTTCAAAATATGGTCCCTCTTTGAAAAATGTCTGTTTACGTAAGTGTATTCGGTCTGTATAGGCCGTGCAGTTAAAAAATATTATGAAACGAGACAAAATATCCATTTCAGTCCTTCCAAAACGACTCGTCTATTTCCTCTTGTTTGTACACATAAAGTGTATAATAGATCGAGTCCCATTTTAGAATGAAACGAAAATTTACACTCGTAATCACCTAATAGATCCAGTAACCTTTTTAAAAAAACAATCTAATTTGACCTGTGTCAGTTTTAAATGCTGGACCTCCAAGCAGCCCCCCAAAAAAGAAAAGGGCTAGAAAGACGAATAGGATCTCGCCAAAGAGATAAATGAGCTGCAAAATCATTTGTAAATGATGCGTGCGCTCCTGTCAAGACGTGGAGGAATTTCCGGTTGGTCCTCCACCCTACACAAAATCTTGTATATAGGCCTATATAGACTCATCATGCAGGAGCAGATAGAGAGAGGAGTAAGTCATCGAGGGTCGCCCACACGGCGAGGGAGAGAGAAAAAGTGAGAAATGGAGACGAGTTGAAGAAGAGACGAGGAGGCCATCAAAGAGACGAGGGAGGACAAAAGTTGACGAGTGTCGTCGCGAGAGGTGCCACGGAAGCGCAAACGCCCAGTCTTTTCCCCCCAACTTTTTTCTATCTGCTTGTGTATGTGTGTGAAAGAGTATAAGAAGGTTTCCTAGTACACTCTACGTGTGTGCTGTTTGTACTTGGAAATGGCAGAGTAATCCGACACCACCCACGGCAGAAGGAGACGGACCCACACGTATACGCCGAACGGGCGTTCGCCTCCTACCGGCGCTACATATTTCCCCGTCACTCTCGAACGACGACACCTTCTTTTCCATTTCATCTTGCAGCTTCTTTTTCATTGACAGGGCATCCCGCGAGTGGCTTATTATAGTTCATTCATGTTTCTTCTTAAAATACAAATTCTATTACACGGCGCATCCGTTTCGACCTGGATGTTGATGACTGTTTTGGCCCCCAGACGTTTCCAATATTACGCAATTTATAGACCAGGAGGTGCCTGTGCGACGGCAGGTCCCTCTTGGTCATACAAAATTTAAAGTTAAAATGATTGTCTACCCACAGACAAAAAGTTATGAGGAACAAACTTGAGCTTGATCTACAGCTAGACAAATGAGATATTTATCTAATTTTCAATTTCACACTTCTTTCATCCATTGGTTGAATGGAATGAATAACCCTTACTGAGTAAACAAAAATGGCAAGAGAAAACAGAATCAGTCAACGGAATAGTGAAACAATCGTACTCCGTACTCGACTGTCACGATTCATAATCAACGCCCCAAATAGTCCAAAAGGAAGTCGGAGATAAATTGTGTCCTACCTTTAAGCCTGGGAGATACGGCCAGGCATCCAATCACAACGGACAACTGCTCCATCACCAGAATAGTTGAATCCAGGCGTGAAAGGAAAAAGGGTGTCCTCGTGAATACACCCACACACACATGGGCGTACACGAGGACAGAGGGATTTAAAGAAAGGGGAACTTCTCCAATTTAACTGGATGCTGTTTATCTAAATAAAAAATAAAAAATTGATTACGAAAAAATTTTACAGAAACAACAAAAAAAGTTGAAAATGTGACAGTGAGTAAACTCTCATTGTTATTAAAAAGGAGAAGGTTTCCACCTAATGGCATTCATGCAAGTCAGCAATCATTAACTATCTAGAAGTTTGCAGGAATAAAAGTAACACAAATCATTATATCTTAGCGATGATACTGAGATTGTAGGTGGTGACAGGCCAATAAAGCAAAACTGTCCAGCACAATCAAAACTTGCAAAACATGTTGTTACAATGGCTGGCTCAGCTCAAATCTGCAAAAAGGTTACAGTGCAAACCAACTGACATGCATCGACAGGGGCTTCTTACATGATAACTGCTAGTCAGTCCTGAACTAACATTTCACAAAGATGAAATTGGACAGCTTTTACTCTTCCATTTAAGCTCCTGTAATAATTCCATTTGTATTCTTAGTTTTATTTACTGGCCAAACAGCATGAAGTTGAGAGCATGGAGACTTGAAGAGCCCCGACACCGAGAATTCACACGAGGCACAATCGAGTTCACACCGAGACAACCGTGAAAGAGTTCACACGACGACCACATTTTTGTAATTCATTTGCTGCCCTATTTTTCGTGCAGCCACGTGTACGTTTCCCAAAGTGATCGTTTGTGTTCTTTATTGGAATCTTGCACTTCGTTTCGAAACTTGAAAATCAATAAAGCAGACGACACTTTTCTTCTATTGTTAGCCAAAATAAATCGATTACGCAGTTACGCTAGATGTTTGTGCAAGTGCAACACTAGATATCTCGACAATCGGCATCCTCAACTGACAATTAAGAACTAAGTCAACTAACCTACTTTCCTTATCGAGTTATCGCCAACGCCAACATTGAAATCTGTAAAGTCAGACGCCAACACGCCATCATTTGTTATTTACCTGACAAAAAGGCGGGAAAGAAATAGATTTAAATAATTAGGGTTGGACTTAAAAGAAAAATGAACCACAAAATTTTTTTTGGAAAACCAACAGATGATGAAAAATAGGAATTACGAAATCTGAGGAGGAGAGGAAACGTCTCAAGTTAGAATTTTAGAAAGAGGGGGTTGCTCCATTTTTTTTTTTCCTAGTCATTTATAGTCTGTTGTAATGGCATCCCTGTCCAGATAAGACATTTATCCCCGTCTTGTAGGTTACGAAACCAAAATCAAATAAATTAAATTCCCGAATCAATATCGATAAATCAGTCGGGAAAATAATCAACATTTTCCAAATCTTTTGGCCATATAAATGGTGCGATGCATCGACAACTGGCGGAAACTCGTCCGTTAACTTTGTGAAAGTAAAAATGGGTCACTTCTCGCTTCTCGGCAATTTTGATCCATGTAGGATGCGTGCTGATTTTGCCAAGTTTGTCGATTATGTTCCGATGACCGACCCGAGAATTGTTTGCCTATACTGTAGAAGTTATAGGAAAACCATTGAACAACTCAGCCAATAGCTTTGGCATGTCGCGAATTTCTTTGAAAAGCGAAGAACCACTTTTCGATCTGATTCCTCCGATGTTTCTTGTTTCCCCACATCAATATTTCTCTTATTATGAAACATTTACGAGAAAAATAAAAGTTACGCAATGAAACTGCCAATCTTGTTTTTTTCTTTTTTTTTTGGTTCCTTCTGTTGACTCGACATGAACCAGGCCGCATCAATGTAGTTTATAGTAGACTCGAGTTTTCAAGGTCACGCGTGTCATGTTGCCCTTCGTTCCCCCCGTGTAAATATCGGATGATGACTTCTTCTCATACTGGGAGGGAGAATCCTTACAAGTCAAACAACGCAAGCATTTATTCTATATATTACAAATGAGCATTTATCTGTACCACAATTGCCATTGAGTTACAATATTACACATAAGTTTTAGGCCGTTCTGGACTATTCTTGCCTGTTGAGATGGTAGATGAAACACTTTTCGGTTCTGATGTGTACACTGATTTATATTATGGATGCAGCATCCATGTATTTAACATATTCCAGGCGCCCGTTCATGCTTTCCTAATATGGAAATGAAGATAAAACGATGCTCGTATTAATGTAATAGGAGCACATGGAGTAAAAGTTTTATGGCATCACTCCAAGGGAAACATGTTTGGGCGACTGACTAACGTATATCAGAATTTTAAGTGTTTAAGAAGGTTAGAATATCCCGTATTAGGATGACTAAAGTGCGATCCTCATAACAAGTTAATTCCCTCGCCTGAATAATAAAATAAAGAATAATAAAACTTATATCAATGCAGCGTCTTGTAATTGATATTGTTCACTTTCAAAAATAAAATTATCGAAGTGTATCCTGTTATCAGCTAGTGAAATGACTGATTACTATAAATAATAATTAGCCTCTTTTTACACGTATTGCTGCGATGGGTTTCTGCTATCGTGAGTGAATGATAGGTGGTAAGTGAATGCCAATGGTAATGCCTAGCAAAGGCTCTGTACGTACGAAATATCGTGATAAAAAATTCCCACGCTAAAACACGACACTGACGCACAATAACAAATAAAAAATAATTTTAAAAAATTGACAAAAAATATAGCTCACGCTGGCAAGATTTGGTTCGCACTTCGCAGGTTGAATTTTTTTTCCTTATACCCATTTTGAATTCATTCTGTCAGTGCTTTTATATTCTTTGCCATTCTCTGTAGACTTATGACGTCTTGTTTGACAATTTGTCCAGATTCCTCTGTTGGTTTAGTTGAGTTACCGAGTTTTTCTCTCCCCGACAACAATATCCTTGGAGATTCTTCTATATACATATCGGCACAAATATTTTTGCTAATTATGACGGCACATGTAACATTTTTTAGATAATATTACTTGCAATACGGTAATATCATTCAATGACAAACACACCAATTTTACTTGATTTCATTTTTATTTAATAAAGAGTTAAGGGTCACGTCGACTATCCTTTACTTATCCGGCAATTATTAGATTATGTGAAGGCTGGTTCGTTATAAACTTCCTTTCAACAATATGGGCCTATACATTTGTGACTGAATTCTTATTGACACCCACATCTGTGCTCACCACTGGGGTGTTGGGGACTTTGGAATAAGAAAAGTGTCACTACCAATAACACTTGATAGCTATAGGCCTCACCAAATACCTTCTTCATCTTTTCACACACCCCATTCATTCAAAGACAGGCTGGTAGACCTGCTCTATAGTATTCCCCAAGTTCCTCTATACGTACTACAGCCCTCACACCTTTTTTTCTCAGCCAGTCCTCGTCATCCTAGCATTGCCTATAATAAGAATAAGCTATACAAGCTCGTCGTCTCTATCCAGCGAACCTAGAAGAGAATGGAGGACATCAGCATGTACATACACCTTTTGATCTCCGTCCCAAAATCTGGCCATAGCCCCGATGGCAATCCGCCTCGTTCACGGTCTCTTACGGACACTGGGGCACACACACACACAATCGGCACGGCACAATGAGTCGACAGTCGGATGAGCTGTCCAGGAATGTGCGGCTGTGTGTGGATTGGGAATGGCATTGGCAGCATTCCGGGGGCCCCCATTTCTTTCTTCGCTTCTATTAGGACATGTCATAACTCTCATAACCTTTTCTCTTCTCTTCTTCTTTTTCTTGAATGGGAAGAAGAAGAAGAATAACAACAAAAAATCAAATAGGAATGCAATGACAAAAAAAAAATTACAGAATAAAAAATAAAGGGGAGAATAAGGAAATTTTATTGAAGGAAAATATAAGAAGTTCTTCCCCTCTGTTTCCGGCCCCTGAATGGTGACACTGTATAGCGCATTATTACTATAGTCGCTTTTATAATATCGACGATCCAAGATTTTGGGAAGATCTGAAAGGGACAAGGAAATATAATAATAACAAGCAGCACATAATATGGGCTATTTGCATGGCTGGGCTGGGGGTTAGTGTCATATGGGCTTCTATAGGCCGGATGAGCATGCTCAAGTGTTATTGACTCAGGCTTTTACCTGTGAAGAGTTCGGATATGTCGAGAGGACGTTCAAAAATGTCAACTATTCCCGTTCCTCGGCAAGATAAATACGTCACATTCCACTACACTGTACGGATTAGATGCTATAATAATATTACCAACAGTTTATCTCATTTAAATGATCTTATCCGATGTGATGATGTGATATGCGCAGCCAACCCAGTCATATCCGAGTTAAATAATAATTTATCCGCTCGATTAAAGTTGATCTGTTACATCTTTTCCGTGTGTATCATCATCATACATAATGGCGAGAATTCCATTAGAGCTGGGCACGTGCCGGCCATTTTCGTATACAGAAGAAAAGGATGTATAAACTGACGCTGATGTGCACAATAGGTTGCTAATTCACAGGTGCTGGCCGTGGGGGGAAACCTGCGGAGGTTGATGACGACGCACATCATTCTTCAATCCCTTTGCGTGCTCGTTTTCCATATGATGACGGAGACGCTTGCACGCTGCTGTCCTTATGGGCATTGTGACCCTATATAGTCATGCATGATATTGCTGGATGTATATAGCCGACACACTCGAGTTCCGTATATCCATCTACTATACTGCAGTAAATGTTATAACGAGCTGGGTGGCTGCTGCTGGTTTCTGATTGTGTCACGACATGGTTATAATACACCCGACACAAAATCTTCTTCTTCTTCTTCTTCCCTTTTTCGCCTTTCATTTGTTCTCCTTGCCATCGGGCCCATTCATTTCGGACCCGAAAGGCAATAGGGCGACCTTTTGATTCTCTCCCGAGGACACACGTCCATATCTACATTATATCGCATAATGCACGACATGTCGATACATTTCTTTGAATCGTCTGCTGTGCTGTGTACTCGTTTTATTACCATCAGGAATGTGCTGCGTGTATAAATCTCCTCTCTTGAACTGTACGACGACGAGGAGAAATGTTGCTCGGCTGCCCAATGCGCACGCGTGTGTCACCGGCCCTCGGAGAATGCGCACACGCAACATTTTTTGCTGCTGGTCATCATCATCATCCCGGTGTCAAGGATTAACTCGAGTTTCCTGATAATAGAATGCAATTAAATGATTGCTTCACGCGGACCTGTCAGACAAGCCCATTCACATTCACACAAAAGTGAAAATGTGGAGTCAAATTGGAATATAATCTCTAAGGCACGATATTCATCCCAAACAAAACTATTCACTTTTGCTTTCATTTTTTGGGTATTATTTTTCTTGTCGAATTTGTCGTCCAGAAAAATGACAGATCTGCACACAATCCTTTTGATGGTTGGATTGTATTTCGTTTTTGAAACCCTGTCAAATTTGACCCCTCGTTTGCGATGCTAATACAACAATTGAAGCGATTTACAAACATGCGATTTTTTGGGGATATCTCATCCGTTCGTATCAATAACACGCCCATCTAACCTTCTTCCCTGTTGCTTTTGCCTTTTTGCTCAGATATTTAGCCTATCGAGTGCGTCAAATGTACACTCCACGGGGGTACACACAGTGCATGTATAGATGTCACATTTTTGCGGACTACATACAGCTCAAATTTCTGTCAGCCAGTGTCAGAGCGATGAGTCTCTTCTAATCTTCTCACCCTTTTTTATTCTTGGACAGCCCCTTAAATACAATTTGTATCTTGTTACTCCCATATCTCCGCATATTACCTTCTGTGTCTATACCAGTCTTTATTAATTTGAGCTCTTATATAATTCTTTTCGTGATTCAAGCGGACGTCACGAATATCTGTACTCTTTTAATCGACCTATTAATTAATGATAAAATGACAATTGACATACTCAAAAATGACCAAGAATAAAAATTTTCCCAGAATTGCGCGAAACGAATTTCGGAATTCCTTCGCCGTTTCTTTAATAAGAAATTTGTCACGGGACAAGTAGGGCTGGACACACTTATGGCCACACCACATTCACGTCTCTCAATAAGGAATTCCAAATAAAAGACGAATAAAGCCTTTCTAAAAAAAATAACTATTATTATTACAAGTCTAAAGCAACGTCTTGGCTCGATATACGTATGGGGTTTTTACAATAAAAGAATGGCAATTGGATTAAAAAGAACTAGCTCTCTCTATCTGGATTAAACAGTCTGTCCATCAAAAACCACCCCCTACCCCGCGCACACTTTAACCTTCCAAAAATAACAATTGCCCCCCGTTTATTGTTGTTCGTCGATCTCTTTTGCTCCTGGCTTAATCGGTTCCCTCCATTCTTATTCTCAACCGAGACCCTCCTTCATATGCTCTCTTTGATCACTTCTATAATACATTCCCCCCTCCTTTTTCCCCCACAATGATACATATAAAGACCCTGAACGAAAGGGTCCATCCTATTGCTCTTTTTTAACTATAAAATCCAGAAGATTCTAAAAATGTGATTGGAAGATCAACAGCCGAAGAAAAAAGGCGCATGAATGTGACAGGAGGATAATAAAAAAAATAAAAAGAGTGTGGCGAAAAAGGGGGGAAGAATAAACTAATACAAGAGTATGTCGAATCCATTATCAAGTTTGATGCTTGTTTGTGAACACTGTAAAAATCACAGAATGACGACTACATTTCAACGTCCTTTGACAGCTGATATATTTCTTTCAGAGATAAAGTTCAAACCCGTTTTTCTGCTGGTTTTCCCTTTTTATTATTATTTGCGGCTATTGTGTATCGACTCGCTCACAAAGTGGACGCACAATCGAACCACTTATATACAAGCGAAAGAATTTCAAGGGGAATATTTTGACGGGCGCGCAAATAGTCCGCATTTTTCAAATTCAAACCCCCAAAATTTTTATTTTATTTTTCTAGCGAATTCGGCTGAAATCAGCCAGCAAATAAATTCAGCGAATCTTTTTTAATTAAAAAAGGAAACGATGAAAAGTTCCATCTAATAAAAGTCAAAACGAGCTTTTATATAGGAAATTGAAAGCCAGCAGGCCATCACTAATGGGCTCCCAGCCGAGCCGAACGTCTTTCCAACTATTACTCCACAAGATGATGATGATGATGATGATGAAACATCTGCTAAAATCATCGATGCCAAACTTTTTTGAGAGAAGAAAAAGAAAAAAAAGTGTGAGGGTTGCAGTCCCGAATTGGTTGGCGCTGTCTCACTCGTCTAGTTGCTGCTGGCGATCACAGCACTGCTGGGCGGCGGCCATACATCAGCTGCCAGCCCGGATAGAATCCAGTCGATGGGCAATGAGGAAGTCGCAGACGAGATTTCTGGGAAATGGGAGACAGACCCGAACGATGTTGGTGGCGGTGGCGTTGACATCTCGTACGCTATACGGAACGCGGAACGAGCGCACATCAGCCCGAGCTAGGAAAAGGAAGAAGAAATCAAGAAACGAACCCTGACATTAGCCGGCAGCCAGCAGCAGCAGCAGCAGCAGTCAAAAGACATAAGATGAAATAGGAAAAAAGAAAAAAAGGGAATGATGGGATATGCGGTTAGGAGAGAGGGGACGAAGAATGAACTGTGGGGGGGAAAAGGAAGGAAGGAAAAAGTTGGAAATGTCCAAGCTAGGAAGAAAACTCTGAGTGACTGACTCAGCTGGCACGAGCACTTCATCATTCCATTGCACCAGAGTGCCACAGCACATCACAGTGAACGGTAGTATAGTCTCTGTGGGGACTTCTTCTTTTTTCAAATCTCTCAAGTCTTTTATATATTCCGACCGGCAGCAGCAGCATCGCTCACAAAGATGTATGGATAGCCCATCCACTTTTTTTTCTTCTTCTTTTTGCCATTCCTGACCATCAGCAAAATGTTCTATAAGGGAAAAACAGCAACGAGGCATTTCCGGCTGCTGCCAAACATCAGGGACCCCAGCAAAAAGCTTCAGACATATCGGCGACCCTCTACTTCAGAACATCCGCTGGTCTTCCGACAATATTCCCCATCGACTGTATAGCCAATAATATTACTTCTAGGACATATCTTCTTATCTATAGCCCATACATAAAAATTGTATTCTCGCCATTTCCGCAACGTCATTTCGAGTACAGCGCAACGAATGATACAATTCCATTGACCCCAATCTAGAAATATTTTAAATTGATGAACCTCAAAAAGATGGACGAGATTTTCTTACTGGATGACGACTGATGGATAATATTAACAAGTCATTCACTCCTGTTTTTTTTTCGGCCGTCATCTTTCTTCGAGAAATAAAAATGCGCTACGATTGACGGAATCTGTCGGTGTATTCAAAAGAAATGCGTGTGTCTATAACTATCAATAGAGAGAGAAAACGGGAAATCGAATTGAGAGAATTCCCGGGGCCTCTGTCGTCGCTCACCTCGTCTTTATTTATGTTATCCCGAAGAAGAAAAAAGAATTTAAACCAGGACTTAGTGTTAGGCCTCAAGTTTTAACTCGGGAAAAAGAAAAAGTGAGTCAATCTCTTAAATGTATAATATAGGCCTAGCTCGGGGCTTGAGTAATATATATAAGCAAACCAGTCGATGCTTCAACTTTTTTTTTCTGGAATAGCATTTCCCTTCCTGTCTTTTGAACGAACACTCGACGTATATAGACGGACGGACGGTCGGCCCTGCTCTCCTATATAATGGACGACAGCCGAAGACGACATTGAAACGACGGTATGCGTTTGATGGTTCTGCCGGCTGTGCCCACACTGCTCTGCTTTTCTCTTCTCTTCTTTTTTCTTCTTCTTCTTCTCGCCATGGCAGAAAAACGTATAGACTCTCTCCTGTAGTAGCTAAAACATATAGTATGGTGCTGCTGTGTGCTCTCTGACTTTGCTCGCCGTGTGTGGTCTTCCGTTAATTTTGTCTTTTTTTTTTAAGTTTTTCATCTCTTTCCCTATTTTAAAAGATTTAATTTGAGCGCTCTAAACTTGTATGTTGCGTGAAATAATCTCTCATTCAATCAATTTAATGCTGTAACCTTTTTGAATGAACCGTAATATTAGCGTTTTTAATAAATGGATTCAGATAAAAGTGTGAAAGAAAAATTCGATTCATTCAAGTCGTCCTCGTTTTTTCAATTCCATCGGCTGTTTTGACCGCCCTGCGCCGGTCGCATGACAATGCACATGCTGATGGGTGTGAGGTTCTATATAGCGCGTGAAATGCTCGAGGCTTTCACGAAACACATCAACACTTATGGGGGATGATACTGGACAAACTACATAATGCCCAGCCGCTTTTTTTAAAAAACACAAAGGATCACAAGATCCGATTGCGGCAGCAGGTGTGGGGTCTCCCGAATATATGTAGAAGGTCTATCAAATGATATAACCGTCACAACAAAAGGTAAAACACAAAAGAACCGGTATGGTACTACACTACAAGTTGCCATACATGAAATACTCTGACATTTTCCCCTTAATTTTTCTCTTATGTTAACCGCACTATAGTCGCATAGCTCTATGTGTGGTCGAAACCGTCTTGTAATTTTCAACCCCGGAATTAAATATTTAACGCGGACACGTTAAGATCATCAGCGCAGTCGGGAGAAATAAAATGCTGCGCATTACTTCGCTCTTTTGTCTCCTTTTCACGCCGTTGTAGGTGATGTGAATGCGTGATGACTTTCCCATACGGAGTGTCTCATTGTTATATACGCAATAGCCTAGCTGTGAGAACGCGCATAAAGAAAATGCAAATAATGCATTCGCAATTTCAATATATATGTCCTTCAATACATCTCCATCATTCATCGCTTGATTGTCTTTATAATCGTCCGTTAACAGTTTGAAATTTCAGCTCTTCAAATTGATGTGATGCCATTTTATATAGACTCGATGACAACACTGGAATCGCTTTTGATTCTCCGAATCGTCAAAGAGGTGTTAAATAGCTAGTTGTATGTTATTCTCTCTTCTTCTTCCGTCATCGTCGAAGCACTTCAAACAACAAATAAAGGTATACATATAGAACTTGGTTCTTTTCAAAGAAGAAGAGTTATGTTGGACTAGAGCCGAAAAGTCGTGTCGCGCAGACTTTGGATTCCCACTGGTGGCTGTTGGGTTTCCAAGCCAAACAACAATAACAGCAACAACAACAGCACGTACACACACACACATGTGTGTGTGTGATGCTGGGCGCGCCAGTTATTCCGTGTATACCACCGACTGAGGCTTGCTAGCTGTCGTCAAACAAGTTCTACAATAATAATAAGACTCAAAAGTCGCCTGTGGAGTTTTGCGGGCACGCGCGCTCGTCTAGTTGACTGTGCTGCTGCAGTAGGACGGGGCCCTTGTGTTATTATTATTGGTGTATATGTTGTAACATGGCGGAGAGAGAGAGAGAGCTTGACAACACACAAGCGGTACAACTCAAATATAACGACCTCCTCACTCGGCCAAATCAGCACGTTTCAAAACATCAGAGAATGGAAAACGGAATACAGACAATCGGCGCAATAATATCAAGACACTTTCTGCCTTATCTGGCACTCGACATTGTGTTTTGCACTCTGTGACATGTCGGGCGGTGCATAATAATAAACAATAAGTCAACTTGTGTAACACAAGAGATGTAACTCGGATATGTCGTCAAAGGCGACGATGAATGAAACGGACGAAAATAAAAGATGAGCTGTACGGTAGTCGTCGTTGTCCTGTGACGCATCGAGAAAAAGACATTACCGTAGAATAGTAAATATCTATACTAGCTGGCGTGTTCAAAAAGAAGAATGCACTTTGGTTGAGCTGCTTCCACCCGCGACATAGTGTTATTACGTAATGGGAAACTGGGAACGAGGCCCGCGACTCTACTGCTCCGCTGGAATTCGACGTTGATGAACTGGATAACATATAAAAGAAACCTCAACTGAAACTTGAAGAAAATGTGAGAGAGTGATTAGTGAAATGCAGTCAGCCAGCCATGAACGATTGCCAAAGAAAACACAAAAGTCGTCAGACCCAGCAAACATCCAGCCTATCGCAAGGTTTTCTCTGTTACATTTGTTTCCTTTAAGCTTTGGGTCTTTTGTAGTTAATTTTATAAGAAAATACAGGCCTACATATAATAAGCAACTGAATTTGCATATTCCGAAAATAACGTTTTTACGGATATGCGCCGTTATCTAGGTCGGATGGATATGGGTCACGTTATAGGCTAGCCAGCCTATATGAACTGTGTACATATTACGGAATAATTTATCGTAGAGTCGAGTCTCTCGAAAGGACGACGGGTATAAGGAACAGGAGCGATCCGCCGAGCTGCTGTGGACCGCTGACGGATTGTGTCAACGCCCAACTCGACGTCTGCTCCTTCCATCCTATTGGGTGCATTCCTCGCCCACGTTACTCTCTCACTCACTCTGATCTATAAAAGTAAGAAAAAGAAGAAAAAGCTTCTTCCTCCTTATATTTCTTTCTCTTTCATCGCGGTACATCTAAAGTTTAAAACACATACTCGGCTTTTGCTGGGCCCCGTTGACGTAATTCCAACGGGACAAAAAGGATTTTTTCAAGGTTAGGTTATGACGAACAAGGTTTGCCGGACTAACCCACCTCTCTATTCCAGTCCAGGAGTTTCTTATTATTATTATAAATCACCTGGGTTTTTTAATTCTCATTTTTTAAGTTGCCATATTAAATCTCCATCAGCCTATTTATGAATGAAAAGATCCGGCTGTTAATTTATACCGGGACTTGTGTAGAGTTATAATATTATCTAATAAGGAAACATGGCAGAGATTTACCAGCCGTTCGCCTATACCAGGAAAAAGTTTGGAAGAAATGAATGGCGTTTTGTTTTTAAAAACAAAAAGGGCAAAGTGTGTGCACAAGATCGTCAACAAATGACGCGCCACATTCGAACGGTCGGGTCCATCTATATATACAGGCGCCACTTCTCTGCTGGATATTTGATGGATGACGATCCGCACGGAGAGTAGATGGCAGCAACAGATGTGAACTGCGTCTCGTCATTGTGACGTGCCTGTTGGCCGCTGACGTCCATTTTGATTCACTGTGACGTGACGACACGACCCCCGTCTAAATAGCTCACGCCGAAAAAAAAAAGTTAACGATGCGCATCTGCATTTACACTCTTGCGTGGATAATGAAAACAAATGGCGTTGTCAATTTATTTTGAATTGCGTAACGGTCGCCTCCTCCTCTTATTATACACAGCAGCCATAACTTTTTTTTCCCCCAGGCGATTGACGTCACAACAAAAGAGGAGCCGATATTTACATTTCCCGAGCTGATGTTACGCAATATTAGCTATGCTGCGCAGGTGTGTGACTGCAGGTTACAGTTGGCGCGTTATTGTTATTGCAGCATCCACTCGTACTAGCAATAATTGACTCTCTCTTCTCTTATTTTTCCTTGTTTAGAATCAAAACAAAGAATCGAAAGTGCCGAGTGAGAAAGAGCTCGACCGACGGGGTGGGGAAAAGGACACTGAATAACAAGAAGAGGGCAAAGTGTTAAATGATCTATACTATATCCGCTCTTAAACCAATTCACCTAATACATTTTGATTTCAAATTATTATTAATTCCATAATGGATGGCGCCACATATAGTGCCGAATTGCGTAATTATATACATCTAAATGTGAAATGGCCATGACATTATACCTATATGGACACGTATACAATCGGCTGTGGTAGCTATAGCTATATCTGCCCCTGTGCCATGCCCAGCAGAGTGTCGACTCTGATGGTGTTGCTGTTGTTGTGTGTGGGACATTGATGGATTGTTTAATAATAGGCTGCTACAAATAGAGCAGCTAGTTCGAAGGAGTGAGCTGTATACGCGATACACTGGCGCGTATACGAGAGGAGGCGGAGTGTGTGTGTGTACATTTGGGACGGGCAGGAGAAAACAAAAGGGAAAAAGAGACGAAACATCTCAAAAAGAAAAAAAAAAGTTGAGACGAGAGTTCATCATCTTATGGAGGGAGTGCAACTAGCAGCAGCACAGGTCTGTATGCCGGAGAAGGGGAAGACATTAGCATTGATGCCACTCATTAAAACTATTTATAGACGAAAAGCTTTTTTTTTTTGTTTGTTTCTTTTTTTCGATGACACGCAATGGCAGCACGCTCGTTTGTCATGCTGCAAAGGCTCACGACCTGACGTGGACGAGAGACATCAAGAAAGTGAAGTGACTTGTCTCGGGACAAAAAAGAAACAAAAAATAACTCCCAAAAAACGCCAAATGACTAGGAAATGAGCGTGTGGTGGTGGTGTTTCTTATGAGCAAGTCGGCTCATTTGCCTATACGGCCAAAGAGAGAGAATATTGGGGGGAAAAAAAGGAAAAAAAGAATCCTCCTCCCATCATTCCTGATTAGTTGAACTGCAAAGTCATCAAGTCCCGCGAGCGCGTAATCTCTTCACGCGGCTTTTTCTTCCTCTCCGTGGATGAGTTTGTCTTTTGTTTTAGATGTTTGTATTGTGCCGCTGTTATTATTACGTCAGGCTTGGAATTTTTTTTAGCTAAGAATGACATTTCTTTCGTCTGGTTAGGTTAACTCGATATTCCGTTTGCTTCAATTTATAGGCCTGTGTGCTTAAAGGCTTATACAGCCATCGCTCAATATATAACCGAGTGTTAAACCTTATCCGGCACAGCCCCACATAAAACTGATATCCGTTTTTTCTTGTCGCACCCTCGTCGTTTTTTCCCCTTTAGCTGAAATTCCCAGCAGATGATTTAGAAAAGGGTACATAGACACATCCCTTTCACTCCGCATTTCCGCTGGCCTCTCCTCTGAGATTTCTCTGTCATGAAATTGACGTTGTCGGGCCTCTAATAAATGCCAATGTCACAATCTTGCGGCGATTATACAATTTCAAAATATTTGCCATGCCATTTGATTATCTACTACGGATCAATTTGTTTCATTCCGCTCTTTTATAGATATACTTATATCAATGCAAAGTTCCAAAGTAATGGCAAATATTTGCCGTCCGCCAGGAAGAATGGAAGGCTGGCGACGACGTCGTTGTGAAAATATGAACCAAGCAAA
This sequence comes from Daphnia pulex, assembly GCF_021134715.1. Taxonomy (NCBI): domain Eukaryota; kingdom Metazoa; phylum Arthropoda; class Branchiopoda; order Diplostraca; family Daphniidae; genus Daphnia; species Daphnia pulex. The sequence goes on from NC_060017.1 coordinate 6,615,470, forward strand.
AGAAAAAATAATAAAGTTAAAATATAAAGAAGAGACTTTTTTCTTTTTTAGAGTATTAGGGCTCGTTTTTTCATCTTCTTCTTCTTCTTCTTCTCCTTTTTCTCTTGGACAAATGGGAGTAAAAAAAAAGAAGAAGATCGGATGACACATCCAGTGCAACAGAAGGGGCTGGCTGGCTGCTGTGTGTGAGAGGTCGAACATCTTTCGGGTCCTGACTGCAGCAGCAGCAGCTAATGAAGTGGCAAATGACTTTGAACAAAGAATTCCCAGTTCAGTCCCTCTCTCTCTCCATTTCTCTTCTGTATACAGCCTAGAGATTTGTCTCTCTCGTCCAGGCTTCTGTGCATGATCCATCAAATAATTTGTCTTCCTTCCGTTTCTGCTCTTCCGAGTCCATCAAAGAATTTGGACCATTGGAATCGGATAGAAAGAAAGAAAGATTTTCTTTTTCTTTTATTTTACTATAGTCGTGAGAGTTGGAATTTTGTACTTGACATCGCGGTCTAGAGCGTACTATATAGTCTACAATGTCTACATTATACTGATGATGATGATGAACGCCTATAGCTCGGTTCGCTGTGAGAAACGGGTGCCTTGCATATGTTGACGTTTGCCACTTGAAGCCCCGCGCACACGAAGAAGAAGAAGCCGATGGGTAATTCTGAGAAGGTGATGACAGTTGAAGATGGCATGGAATACCATACAGTCTAGGAAAAAACCAGCCCCCCCTTATATAGCACGCAGATATTTGGACCACGGAGGGAAGGACGACATCAAATACAGCAGTGTATATAGCGCGCTAACAAATCAAAATGCCAGCTCGCCAAAACTATACTATGTAATTTTAGTGTGCAACTAGATGGTTTCTCTCTGTATATACAGACCACATCAGTCAGAAGCTAATATATATATATATATTTAAGTGGTGGGAAGATGAAACGAGCAAATGAAATTCTAGATAGGCGATTGAATATATAGAAAAGAAAAATCTCCCACGCCCTCACAAGAAGGCGATCTGCTCAGTCATTCATTACACACAGAGTATATAAGACGCTGACCTATACTACACACAGGGCACAGCCCTCACACGTATAGCCTATATAATATATACACAAGGCTATTAATATCAAGAGTCCGGAGCAAAAGTTGGCTGGTGTTTGTTTCATGTCTTGCTGCTGGGAAAGAAAGAAAAAAAAATCTGGCCGACATTTATGGATCGTTTCATCTCAATCAATTTGTGACAGCCACGACGTCATGCAGAGTATTTAAGGGAGCAAATGTAACTTGCAGTTGGTCACCCAACTATTGGCTGTACAAAAGTATCTATAGTAGCCTGATGTATTAGGGACCTGTAGAAGTTATATACCCAATGGAGGGGGTTTCTCATTTCATCGCATAGGCCTAAGATTTCCTTATTGCTCTTATTCTATTCTTTCGACTGCTGACTTGATGTGCTGTGTTGGTTAAAATGTCTTATCGTATTTATATGTAGGTTCTTGTGTTACAAACGCTTCTCGGAAATGTTCGAACGCGTTATAGCGGCCACAATAACACGGTTTTCGTGTTGTGAAACTACAAACCAGTAATTTTAGGCCTATGCCCCAATATGAAAAGTCTTCCAATTTCTGTTGATGTTTGCGTAATTATTTTTAATATTTTATCAGAGTGATGGCGAGACCGTCATTTTCCCACAATTTCCTTCGAGTCCCTTGTTTCATTTTTGTTAGCTGTTTTGGTTGACTTATTCACAAGCGCGTCTTATATACTTTTTCTTTTCGCCGCCCCGACGCGCGACAAATGGTCGACCGTTTTACTGCTGATGCTTAACGATCTTCTTCTTCCCTTTTTTTTCTTTTTGTTGTATATATCAAGAAAGAAACTCTGCTGCTTGGGGCCAGCAAAGAAGAAAAAAGCCCCAACACAGCAGACACCCCTTTTTGAACTGCTGGACGGGCGACGAACCCGCACACCATATGGAGGCCGTCTCTATCCTACTGAACTGCCATCACATCACCAGCAGCAAAAGAGAGCTGTACATCCCTTTCTCAGCCGCATTTTGTTTTCTGTTTTCTCGATACTATTAATAAACTCTGATGATGATGACTTTGTTTTTTTGAAACTCTTTCACAGAGTATAGAGATCCACTTCTATGCAGCACCCGGCGGCCGGACTCGTCAATGTCAGGACAGTTTTCTATACAGGCAGCAGCTTCATTTCACGAGATATAGGACATCTTATTTACTATATAATACGCAGTGTAGTAGTAGTATAGTAGAGACTCTGTGTGGTTTCAGCAAGGCACTCTCAGACGATGACAACCCTTATTCTCACGAGATGTTAAAAAATATAAGCGCCGCTTGTGTAAACGAACGCGATTTCTTATGACTGTCGACTGTGGGTGTTGTTTTTTTTTCCAAATCAACACTTGACATATCGGGAGTGATTTTTATACGGGACTGAGTCTTATGTAGTGTTGCATAATAGCGTTTAAAAAACAAAGAAAAGTCTTATTTACCTTATTACTACATTTGTCCAGAATTATCCGAGTGATAAAGCAGTGAATAATGAAACTTCCGTGTTATAACATACACGGAACTGAATGAACGAATTCTCTGTTGAGGTGATTTAACAGGGATACATATAAATAAAGACAGGAAATGTAGGTCTAGGCCAGCCAATGTTTATGTGTTTACGGCACGGAGGAGTTTATAGCGCGGGAATTCCAAACATTCTAAAACGTCCCATCTCATACTATGTAGGGCTGTGTGTATATTGAGGCCTAGGCTGGCAAACAGGCCCCAGTTAATCATTGAACAGTAGCTCATATTCTGCAGAAACTTCTTGTAGACCGAATGCTCCGTACATATTTGCACAAATTGATTACTAGATAAAAAATGGTATAACTGTATTTGTAACCGACAGTTAATTGAATTTTGTAGTAGCCAGCGCTATTGGCTCTTGTACTCTGTTGCGTGTTTTTCCAAGTGCGGTTGGCTAGTTACATGTAGTGTATACACATATAGGCCTGTGATGTAATGCAAGTCAATATTCTTGATGATGGCCACCAAATCTAAAGGACGTTATCAAGTGTTGTCTGGGCTCTACACGTTATTGGCTTATAAGTCTCTCGGTTGCACTACATACATAGGCCTGTGTATACAAAAGACAAGTCTAGCAGGAGCTTTATAGAGACTGTATAAGTAAAATGTCAATATATCTAGCAAAGGCCGTATACCGTTGGTCAAGACTAGCTTGAATCCTGTACATACATATGGATCGCCGTTGTGTTTATCTCTGCATATAAATATAGCCTATGTATCCGTATAGGCCTAGACATTCATTTTTGCTTTTCAGAACCCAGTAGTTCAGGCGACTATTGAATTTCGAATGTTTAAGTGTAGCTGATTAGGCCCCTATACCGAAGGCAAAAACAAACCGTGAAAACATTACACAACGAAATTAACCTGTCACTAATAAATACCCTTAAATAACCGCGCTCTGTACAAATAAATCATTGCATCAGCAAAGTGACGACTGCTGGTTTTGTTATACTGCTTGGCGCTTTGTGAAGCCTGTAATAATATTGCCGGCCCATAATATAGACGCGGTTAAAGCTGTATAACCCTTCTGCTTCTGCGGTACCTACGCAGTATACAGTTCGCATGAAATGTGTGCGGGAAACAAGCGGCTCTTCTTCTAGTGGTCATAATAATGACGAGTTACGAGTTTTACTGAGCTGCTCTTAAAGTTAGCGTTTAAGACAACACCGCGTAAAAAGGATAGATCTGCGGTTCTTGACATTTATAGCCTGTCGTCTCTGTCGTGATTGTCAAGTAAATGTCGCCAATATGTTGATTTCAAAATGGAAATTGAATGCGCAAAACTTCCATGTCTTGCGCAACAAAAGAATGACGGATGCGAATTACATTTAGATTTAGTCAAATGAATATTTTCGAAATAGGTTAGATGTACCACATAAATATTCGCTATACAGTTTCACAAATTGCTAAAACTATTCAATGATATACACAGTCAAAGTGACATATTATACAGCCTGGGCGGTTTGTTGTTTCAAAACACCGGCCAGCAAAAAGGCCCAGGCCTCTCTGCACATACCCCCAACTTGTGTATATACACGGGGCCTATACATATAGCAACTCTGATTATAGGCCGACACAGTAGACTGTGGCCCCCCTCTCTTCTTAAATTGCATCTACTGCTAATAGCTGTTTCGAAACGGTCAACATGGCACAGGGCTGTTAACTTGTAAAACGATCGAATATCTCTGAGCGCCCAACACTCTTGCTTCGACCGATCCTAATACCCCAACACTGTGTACTGGTAATAGAATAATTTGTATTGAATCAAGTCGACCATCGCGGGGTATATGTTTGTCTGCTTGTGGCTAGTCAAACAGCAGATAGTTCTATATCCCCAAAGGAGAGAGAATAGAGAAGCTGATGGAGAATGTTTAGACATTGAGGACATTGAAACACGCATCATGCAGCTCTCTATATAGACGACGACTCACAGCTATATACCAACGGAGATTTGTTTGTATAAACGGCTGGCAATGGCGACACCATCTGGGAGAGAAAGAGAGACGGACAGGCCTTTCCCCTAGTATACAACATATTAGGCCTATATAATGTGCGCAGGATCTTTGTTGGACGTTTTCTGCACATAGATAGGTTATTCGGTTTGGTTGGTCGATCCACTTGGTTTCAACTCGTCACGGTACCTCCCCGTTTTCTCCCACCATCATCCTGTCATCAACTCTGATGGATAATTACATTTTAGCCTGCGACGGCTAAAAAATGCTGTATGGTTTTTTAAAAATACGCGCGCCTTTTAATAAGTTTCCATTTCTAGGCCAACGCGGCAAAATCATCCCTGGCCAAGAGTATCGAATAAACTAGGAAAAATTCAAGGTGAGCGGAATTCACGACTCCGCCGAGAGCTGCAATTTGGCATCCGCGCCTATAAAAGTTCTGCACCGCCGACAGCCAACAACATTTGGCGCGTCGCTGGGCCGAGAGAAGAGAGCGGGAATGGTGTCGATCGGGAAAGCAAAAGAGTCTAATAGAATCTCAAAAAGAGTAAGACGAAACAGAATGCTATAGAGGAGAGACCTCCCTGATAGCCCAAAAGAGAAGAAGAAGGGAAAATAGAATCGCCAAGAGAGAGAAAAGTGAGAATACGCCGACCAGCCTCATAGCAGCAGCAGCAAGCGCCGCACCAGGAATATAGAGACGAGAGTGGAAAGATCGTCGACATGTAAACAACCGATTTAGAACTGGGCTTCCCAAACTCATCGTGATGCGGGGGGAAATGGCTAGAGAAGAAGCTGAGGGAACGATATCCTACTGTGAGATGCGCTGTATACTGTATAGTACAGCCAGGGCCGCGCTAAAGGAGAGGCTGGGCGCTATAGCCACAGCCAAAGGGTGTCCCAAGCTGTTGAACGATGATTCTATTTTCTTCACTTTTATTTTATTTTCCTTTTTGAGGGGAGAGACTGGATGAAATGAGAAGCCGAAAGGCCATAGCAACCAGCAACTCAACTCAACACTTTAATAGCAGGCCTATATATCTAAAAGATGAATCACGCAGTTCCACATTTGGATATTCCGGTGCAAAATAAAACATGTATTGATATTCTCAATCAGTTGACAGACGAATAAATGTGGGAAATGATCCGGATTGCAGAAATATAACAAATAATTATCTCATGTTAATTTTGAATAGTAACACTTACAGGTATAATATTCACGTCATAATATCAGGACAAACGTACCGGTTATACAACATCTTGATGCTGACGAATGCATGACGGCCGGAAACGAAAGGTTATTTCCTTTTTAGATTTGTGTCGTTACGTCACACATGGTACGGCCAACCAAAATGAAACGGGAAAAAATGCGAGTGGGTTATTATGTCATTTCAAACAATAATTCTCCATCGATCGATATAATCAAATAGAAACGACAACGAATTTCACGAATGAGTTGATGAAAGGATGGCATCATGTGAGTATATAGTTCGGATTTCAAATTTCTCCGAATGCGCTGTCGAGATGAGACAAAGTGTGGGGTATTTCGACGAACCGTGAAATCGAAAAGGCGACTATATAGCCTATCTGCTACACGACGCTCTGCATAACTAGAAGCTGATAAAATCAAATGAATCTTTATAGAACAAACGACGGTGTGCGTCATCCCGAGCAAATTAATTCAACGCACAAATTTTCGTTTTCGCGATGAATGAAACTGATGGATCGCAACTGGAGTATGTCGGTCAGACCGTGAATATTTATAAGAATTGATTTTAACATCTATGATTTAATATAGAGATTCTGATAATGACAGCTATGTAATGGGTATATTGAGACGACGTGGCGGCTAATACATCATATCATCCTAATAGATATTCGGCTAAATATACAGAAAAAAAAGTTATGTCGATGTTTCAGTCGAGAATGAATGAGACGAGAAATGAGAAAAAAGGGGCCCAGCAAAAATGTTCAAAACTGTCGAATTAAAAAAAGAAAAACAAAAGTAAAACACAGAAATAAAATGGGGCGAAAAAACACAACCACAACCATGTAAAAATCAGGCTAGACATTGACCATCCATCATTGAACTGTTCACCATCAAAGCGCGGGGCAGGGGAAAATAGCATCAGTCAACATCATAGTTAATTACGTATATCAATAAGAGTAAATAGTTTCACATTTAGCGTATTATAAGTCTGACACGTACACATTGATAATAAGGATATTAGAATTGTCTTATTCAAAGAAGATTGTGGGGTGCGCAATAATATCCAGTCGGTCAAGAATCAATTGAATGAATTCAAATGACGTAATTTTATGTCGCGCGCGCGGGATATAATATTTGAGTTGAATCAAATGACTGCGAATTTGGGTGGGGTGGTGGATATGAGGTCAATATTTGTGGCAATCGGGCGAGTGGTGATAGAGACTAAAAGGATGGTGATTTCCAGCTCTAAACATGGCCGAAGTCATCAAACTGAGGCTGGAGATGGACGACGATGCGGCGGCGGCTGCGGCTGCGGCGGCCACGGCAGCCGACGACGAGAGCGGCGACGCTGTCGACGCCGTCGTCGACAAGACGGTGGCTGCTGCTGCTGCTGAAGAAGCGGAAGGAATTAAAGGAGATGACGGATGAATGGAAGAAGAGGACGACGGGTGGCTGCTGCTGCCGCTACTTCGGCTGCTGCTGCTGCTGTTGTTGCTAGACGAGCTCTGACGTTGCTGCAGGCAGTGAGCGACGGAGAGCAGATGGCCGCCGGCCGAGGGTCGCGTCGTGCTGCTAGAAGAAGAAGCTGAAGCTGAAGCGCTGGAAACGACGGGATTCCTGTTATCGCCAGGGTAAACTACCGTCGAATCTCTGCCACCACCACTCTGGATCGAATACGGACTGCTGGATTCAGCCGGAAGGCTGGGAGAAGCGTCCGGCAGCGTCGGTGAAGTTGTCATGTGTTGCTGCTGGGCTCCTGCGGCTGTCGCCGGAAGAGGAGGCGGAGGCGGCGGAGCTGTGGGCGTTGGCGAGTACCAACTGCCCGGATTGCTGCCCAGCGAACGTGACGAAGAGGCCGGCGATGGCGAATAATCGGCCAGGCATGACGGTGGCGATCCAGCCGATATCTGCTGTTGTTGGTGATTCATTGTGCCGGTGGCACTGGCTGACGATTCCGCCGGAATTTCTTCCTGCGGATGCGCTGACGGATTGTGTTGGTGCTGATTGGCGGATGCGTACGGCGACGACGATGACGACGACATGGACGACGACGACGACATGGAAGATGACGACGACGAATGGCCGTAATGAGTGACGTGTTGTTGCTGTTGTTGTTGTTGTTGTTGCTGGCCGTAAAGAGCCGCAGCCGCTGCAGCCGCCGGATACGGCAGACCCAGACTGGCCGCAACGGCCGCCGCCGGATGGTGATGCGAGTGGTGGTGATGCAAGTGATTGACGTAATGCTGGTGATTCTGTTGTTGTTGCTGTTGTTGCTGGTCCTGGTGTTGTTGCTGCTGTTGCTGTTGTTGCAACTGCATGAGACTTTCAACGGTGAAGGTGTTGTTGGCCGACGGATTCATTTCGGGTCCCATGGAAGTGCATCCGTGACTGGATTGGTCGTAAAACATCTTAACACCGACTCCAGCAGATGATGCGGATGCGTGGTGTTTGATTCCGTAATCGACGGGCGTCGCTTCCATCATGACGTTGCCGTATTTGCTGCTGGTGTGGTGGTGGTGGTGGTGATCCATCGCCATGGCAACCATTCCATCCCCCGCCCCTCCGTCTTCCATTTCTTCCGACTCGTCGTCCGGTTCGCATTTCAATTTCCGGCCGACCAGTTCCGGCGACATGCTGGAAATAACGGCACCACCAACGCCGCTGGCGGCTACTTGCTGCTGGGCAGCGGCAGCCTGCTGGGCCGCCTGAGCCGCCGCGTACAGCTGAGAGTGGATCATGCTGGAAATGGGATTGTACGAATAGGCCGTCGAGGCCGGATGGTGGTGATGCAATCGCAAATCGGCGGCCACGTCCATCAGCAGAGGCTTCGACTCCATACTCTCCATCATTTGCTGGTGTTGTTGTTGTTGGTGTTGTTGTTGCTGCTGGTGTTGCCCGTACTGCTGGTGCTGGTGATCCAGTTGCTGCTGCTGGTGCATCTGATGTTGTTGCTGCTGTTGTTGTTGCAACTGTTGTTGCTTCTTGCTGGCCGAAGAGGATGAAGAAGATGACGACGACAAAGCGATGGCCGTCTCGCCCGGCCCGTCTTTCTCTCTCAGGACGTCCTTCTTCTTGAAACGGCGTCGCCTCCTCAAATAGGAGCCGTTGTCGAACATGTTGTACGAATCAGGATCCAGGGTCCAGTAGGATCCCTTGCCGGGCTTCTTGTCGTCCCTGGGCACCTTGACGAAACATTCGTTGAGCGACAAATTGTGGCGGATGGAATTCTGCCAGCCTTGCTTGTTCTCCCGGTAGTATGGGAAACGATCCATGATGAACTGGTAGATCCCGTTCAGCGTGATCTTCTTCTCGGGAGCAGCGCTCTGGATGGCCATGGCGATCAGGGCGATGTAAGAATACGGCGGTTTCACCATGTCCTTGACGCCGACGACGCCCGAGTGGTGGGACATGACCGAAGACGATCCTCCTCCGCCCGATCCTGGCGCATTTCCAATGTAAGCCGAAGCCGCCGAGCCGGCGGCTGCGTAAGGATTGTAACGGCTCATGGCCGCCGCGTAATCGTAACCGGCGTTTCCGTTGATACCTGTGACGTAACCGGCCGAATTGGCACCGCCACCCGTCGAGCCGGCCGAAGTGGACAAGGCCGGCGATTGGCACGACGACGATGTCGTCTGGTTATTGTGAGATGAAGATCCTCCGCTATTGGCAGCGCTTCCGCCGTTACCGCTGGATTGGACGCCAACGGCGACGACGGCGGCTGCGGCGGCTGCGGCTGCTGCGGCCGCCGCCGCGTGATGGTGCCGATAATAGGCGTGGTGGTGGTGATGGCTCTGATGGTGATCAAAGAACGGGTGATGATGTTGCATGTTGGACGAGGACGAATTGGACGCCGATGAAGATCCCGTGCCGGCGCCCACTGACGACGCAGACGACAACATCATGTCGATGTTATAATTTCACGATTTTTCATGCACCAAACAATTGGAGGCCTAAAAGTTCACTGATCATCCGTTTTTTGAATCAAATGGCGGGTAAAAATAAAAACTTATCCAAATCGGTCGACACGACACTTGATTAAACACAACTGGGAATTTTCAGTGTAACACAACGACGGAGTCCGAAAAAGTGTTCAAACTTGTAATACGCGGAAGGAGATAGACGAAATTAAAATGAGAAGGAGACTCTTGTCTCTCCTGCCGGTTGCAGCTCTAAGATCAACAAGACTGCCACTGGTAGGCTACGAACGGGCCAGCACAACATTCGGGCGGCCGTGTGGCCGCGGCTGTCAGTCCCCAAAGCTCCGCCTCCTCTTGGGTGGATGCCTGACTGGCGATTGGTCGTCCTCTCTAGCGACAAAGGCCAATAGGAGTTGCGACTCCGCCCCTGTTTCATTTCGCCACTCCGGCCATGTCCCCCTTCCCCTAGCTGGAGAATGGTGGCAAAAGAGAAAGAGCGACGAATTCATCATCACGACCTTATCTAGAGTGCCTCTTCAGCACAGCCGAGCAGCAGCTCCCTCCCATACAAGAGTCTTACATAGAAACCACCCTGGCAGCCTCATCCGAGTGGAAAAGGAAGTTGTCTATATGGCGCCCAAAAGGCCAATCCTTATAAGAGATATAATATTCACTCCCACTCTCATCCGCACTATAGATGTGCAGCAGCAGCAGCAGGGTCTCTCTCTATAGTATAGATTCAATGTGCTGGAAGAATAGAAGAAGCGATGGGATTTTCTCGAGTCTCTCCTCTTTTCATCCAACACACGTTTCTCCTCCCCTCTGCTCTGCTCTTGAGGCTGCAGCACTCAAAGAAGCGGGTCAGGAAGTCCCTCTCATCCCCAATCCTATTCCGCATCCAACAACAACACACCACAGCCCTCCTCCCCCAGCAATATCTACTTATCAAAAGTATAGACTACCTTGGAAAATAAAAAAGAAAGAATATATATACTTATAAGCAGGGCCTCTTATAAATATATTGCCGGGGCCCCCATCACACATCGGAAAGCCGCCGCCGCCTTCACGACCGCTGCGCCGCTTGTTGTTATTTCAGCCGAGCGAAGAAGAAGAAGAGACTAGGAGAGAAAAAAGGGCTGCTGCTGGAGAGAGAAGATGTATATAGAGGTTGACAATAAGGACATAACTATCTGCTCTCTATTGCTGGGGATGCGCATCGCCAGCCTTTCTCTGTTGATTTTGTCGGTGGTGGTGGTGGTGCGTTGAATATTATTCTTATTCTTCTTCTTTTTGGGCTGGCTGCTGCTGCTGGATGAGAGATGGGAAAAAACTCAACTGTTTCGGGCCAACCATTTTTCATTTTTATTAGAGAGTTTCTCGAGATTCATCACGTCGCATGGAAACACTTGACCATTCCGCTTTCTGGATGGGACAGCACAATAAGGCCATGATTTAGCCACGGGAAAAATCAACATCCGCCGTATAAAGGAGTTCCACGGAGAGTTACTACATACATCTCTCTATATGAAAGATATACGTACATTATATAGCCGCGCGACACAATATGCTGCGATCCATCTATATACAAGCGGCCGACTATATATAGATGTCGAAATGCATAGAGAGAGACGTGATGCATAAATATACGCGTGTGGGGGAGAGCATCAGCTCCACCGCTGTTGCCGAGACGGATTATCGGCACAGTAGAGTTCTCTCAGTGTGTGGGTAGACGAGAGAGTCTCTATCACTGCCTAACCATTCTCTATAAGCTATCCAAACACAATATAATACACAGAGCCAGAGTGCTATATAGCCTGCTAGCTGCTGCTGCTAGGATAGCCTTTTTTTTTTAATATATACAAGAACAGGATCGGTTTTGCTGCTTCTCCCCTCCATTGATTTGAGCTGTGCAACCGCTCACACAGTCGACTCGTCGAACGGGATGATGCCCCAACAAATCCGACACACCGCACAGCACAGCAGCAGCACAGCAGCCGAGAGAGCAGATATATTTATACTCCGTGCAGCTGCGTGCGATTTCGTCTTGGATTGGATTTATTAGATGCGCCCGCGTTGTAGTATTATTTAGATGTTGTCACGTTTCTTTGAATTCAATCAGTTATTTTCAGGAACAATTTTCTTACAGAGATTGAGACATTGTTATTATTGGTTGGATATATTTTATAAGGAAATCGAGCAATCGTCCACTTTGGGGTTATTGATTGGAATCGAGTCACTATTCCGCATAAAAAGGTTCAGATTGTTATTGCAATGACGAGACGGAAAAAAATCCATAAGGCGAAACATTATTTGATCGTCCTCATTCTCTGTCCTATGCATATTAGACTCTGATAGTCTATAACCAACAACAAAAAGAATTATGCCAACACGGAATAGTATGGGGCTCTATACATTCGAGCTGGGCTGCCAGAGATAGCGGAATTTGTCAATCACCTGTCAACGCTAGCGCTGACGTCGCCAGCGGGTTAGATATTATGCAGATTATTAAGAAGAAGGGTGTGATTATCTAAACCCCATGAAAGGCGCAGTTAATGCCGTCGTGGCTGCATGCATATATTAACACAATATGGGCGAGACATCAGCACACCACCAGCAGCAGCCAAAAAGAACTCAGAGGACGACGGTAGAGCAGCTCAGCGCTGGCGGGGGTTCTAAATACTCAATGTGCACTGCAATATATAATGCATGACGGCGGTATAATATTGGATGAAGGCGTTGGCAAGAGATCAACAGATGCCTCGACAGTGTACATATAAATTAGCCTCGAGTTGATGAGCTCTTAAGCGTCTACGGCGACCTAATAAATCTCTGTACGCGTTCTTTCATGTGCGGCTCCTCATCTTCATATGCAGATTATTTTATTTTTATAAGAGCTGGGCATCAGAATAAGATCGACGGATGAGGCTGTGGTAAAAATCTTAAATAAAACGCTGCTGAGTGAAACTTGTAGCCTTTAATTAGGTAGACATTAAGTGAATTTTCTGGCAGGTTCAGTCTGTTTGGCTTTCATTAAATCGGCGGAATTAAAAGGGGCTTATTGATTCATGTAGCGCGGATTGTCATTTGGATACATTAGAATATTCACATGAAAATATAGTCTAGATAAAAGCACTGTACACAAATGAACCTAATATTCTTTTTGGGCCACCCATACTAATTACTTTTAAAGATGAAAGATAAATGATCAAATAGTGTCGTAGACGTCTATCACCTCCAGGATCTCTACAGGATATCGCACATATAGACCGAACAGAAAACCTAAGCGATAAGAACAAATACACAACCAAATAGTCCTCTTCTTCTTTTAATGTTTCACTGCCTGATGGTTCTCTTTTAGTTCTTTTTTTCTCTCTCTCTCCCAAATTCCCTTCTGTCTCTCCCATTTTCTCCCCTATCTCCTGCCTATACACACACACTTTTTGGCTGTACAGCACTCTCTCTGGTGTTGGATGGACTCGGCCAGCCTAATATACCAAACCAGGTGGATCTTGTCCTGGAGCACGTCGCCTGAACGAATAACTGCTCTCTCCCCTCGCTGGGTCCCCACTTTGACGTCAGCTTGTACACATATACTCTCTTAACTTCTGGAATCCCAGCAGCAGTCGAGTTGCAGCACAGCAGTTTACAGCACTTGACGTGAACCATATATATATAGATGCAAACTAATATTACTCAAGGCTCAATTTGAGATGATTTGACTAAACTTTTTCATCGTTCGGTTAAAACAAAGGTTTTTTCTGTCGACTCTTTAATAGAATAAAGAATGGGCCGGCCTAATATTTGGATATTGTATATAAGAGGGTAATAAGATTCGCTGTTTACATATACATTCCACCGATGACAGCTGGCGCGTTGGTACGTACGTATAGCTGAACGCTAAACAACAACAGCCAACCGGATAAATAAACACGGAAAAAAGAAAGAGCTGCTGTAGAGGAAAACCTGTGTTAAATAATTTTTGGAGACTATTGGATCGTGATTGGAAATAACTGCTACAAAATGAACGTTTAGGTTATGTTGAAGTATAACCCAGCGCATTGCGCTCTTCATTTTTCGTAGCTCAGTAAAGACAGCATGAGAAATCTTTGACACGAAGCGTCATCGTCTTATGTAATGAGGCAGCTGGTGGACTACGTATTGCACTCTAATGCAGTTGCCCTGGGAAAAAAAGGAAAATCTCACGCTTCTCTTGTCTCCTTATTCAATTTAAGATTTTTTTTTAAGTTTGTCGTCTTTTTTCCTAGTAAGATATTATTACATACTCCCGCGGTCAAACAAAACATGCCCGCCACAATCTAATTCAGATCACAGTAGGTCTATTATTTTTTCGATATCTAGGCCAACGTTGATTGTGATAAAAAAGAAAATAGTTAATTGCATCAACGACAGCGATTACGTAGAAAAGCACGATCGAAGATACAACGTTGTATCAGCATATGTCTCATGGAAATTACCAAAGGAAACGTTGTTATTGGTTTTTTTTTGCAAATGATGTTAGAACGTTTTGGGCCTATGCCTATATAAAGGTCGCCCAATGCGTATAAAGCTTTCGGACCATGACGAGAAAAGCTCTATTTCTAACTGGGTGGCGCGTAATAGCCTATAGAACCGCCATGGTAAGTTTTAGTTTAATCATCATTGTTTCAGATCAAGTGATTTGCATAGTATTTTTTGTTAGACATCTCCTTCAGAAGGAAGTGGCAATGCCAACTACAAAGAAGCTCAATCCATCTATGATTTCACTGCTAAAGATATAGATGGTAATCAAGTGTCACTTGATGACAAATGCAGGTATAATCTGTTAATTTCATTTTTTGATGTACATATGTATTTAACAATTAATTTTGATACATTAGGGGTCATGTGTGTGTCATTGTCAATGTTGCGTCAAACTGAGGTACAACCCCTGTCAACTACACACAGCTAGTTGCGCTGCACGAAAAGTATGGCGAATCCAAGGTATAATCATATGAGATTTTACATAAGATTGTACCGTATATTACTACTTGGCACTTTTCTCTTGGCAGGGTCTGAAGATCCTTGGTTTCCCATGCAATCAGGTAATTATAAATCTATTGCGCGTATTTTACAGATTATTTGCTAAAATCACACGTTACTTTATTCCTCTTAACTTGCAGTTTGCATCCCAGGAACCGGGAACTCATTCTGAAATCAAGGAATTTGCAGCCAGCTACAATGTGAAGTTTGACATGTTTGCCAAGATTGACGTCAACGGCGATAACGCACATCCGCTGTGGAAATATTTAAAACTGAAGCAAGGAGGCACCCTTTTTGAGTAATAAGAATCAATTTCAGACAAATTTATTATTTGTTTGCTTATATCATTCACATTTAATTGGTATCAAATTATTCTTATAGTGCTATCAAATGGAATTTCACCAAATTCATTGTGGACAAGAATGGTCAACCTGTCGCTCGTCACGCTACAACAACCAATCCTTTCGTAATGACAATAATCGCATAAAGATATCATGAAGCATTTCTGGTAATGATGAATTTTTATTTTTAGGATATGGAGAAGGATTTGTTGAAATACCTAAACCAGTAGGTGTCCTCTGATATCTCCTGATATTATAATGACAGATTTTACTGTTGTCTTCGTTTCTTAATGGGAAATCTGGATGTGGCGTTTTTCGACTTTAGAAAAGGCTTGCGTTTATAACTTTAAACGAATTATTTCTGATTGAACGGAATAAAAATGACAGGCTCTCCGCAAAACCTCATCGGTATGGACGAGTCTTGATGCTCCTATTCCAAAAATATTTAGAAAGAAATTCGAAAGAAATTGTATACTCTTCGCCTATTTCAATTTAATAAAATTTTACCGACTATTCAGTTAAAAAAAAGTTTTTCACTGTTTTTGGTTTCTTTCTTGCGGTCGTTTGATTCCCATTATACCTCAGAGACGAAATTAAGGTGAATGAAAATATTGCTCATGCAAGATTGTGATTCTCTTACCAGACTCGCGCGTCTCTCTTACAAATAACGACACATTTGCCAAAAGTAGGCAATTTGGTAGACTATAAATCGCTAAATCTCAAGCACTGTCGGATTTTTAAAATTCATAAAAGGTTATAGGCCTACACGGCTACACCATCTAGCAGTCAAGTTTGAACTTTTTCAACAAATGTGTAGTGTAGTTTTGCGGTGACTTTTAGTGACCAAAACGATAAGTCGATAACACATATAAATTATAAAAGGCTTCAATTCCTTAAAAACATGCCTCTCGAGTTTCGTACTCATTGCAATTAAATGAAATAAATAAAATTCTATCGCATCCATGTTAAGATGCTCTTTAGGCTAACCTTACAAAAGACCCAAATGGAGAAAAGAAAGTAATTTGCATAACTCGTGTCCGTCTGCCGAAGGCTACATTGTTTCGGCATATCATGGCAATTGGTATGTAGGCGACGTTGGGAAATGCTTTATCGATTTTACTATATGTAGTGGAGAAAGCTTGTTAGGACCAGTATGAGTAGTACGGTTGTAGGGTGTAGTTGATAAAAAAATCCTCGAGTCATCGTCTGACGTATTTGACTTTCTTATCCAGTTGTTTTATTATACTCGGTACAGGCATTCGTACCATAACCGGGGGAGCTCTACTGCTAGCTGGTTGCGCAAAATACAGCACCGTCATGGTAAGACATTGAATTCAATCTGTAAGTGGTTTAGATGTGATTTTGACACAGACAAATTTATTTTTAGGCATCTCCTTCAGTAGGAAGTGGCAATGCCAACTACAAAGAAGCTCAATCCATCTATGATTTTACAGCTTTAGATATAGATGGTAACCAAGTGTCACTTGACAAATACAGGTAATTTGTTAATATCACATTATTGGGATGTATAAAATTTCATGAAATAATCTTGTTTTCTTAAACAGGGGTAATGTATGTGTCATTGTCAATGTTGCGTCTAAGTGAGGTAAAACAAAAGTCAACTACACACAGTTAGTTGCGCTGCATGAAAAGTATGGTGATTCCAAGGTAACAATGTCAGATTCTAGTACATCACATAGATTTTTTACTATTGCTTTTCAACACTTTTGTCTTGGCAGGGTCTGAAGATTCTTGGTTTCCCTTGCAATCAGGTAATTATAAATTTATTATTCCTATTTAATAAAAGCTGGGTTAACACATTCTTTTATTTCTTTCACATTGAACAGTTTGGATCCCAAGAACCAGGAACTAATTCTGAAATCAAGGACTTTGCAGCCAGCTACAATGTGAAGTTTGACATGTTTGCCAAGATCGACGTCAACGGCGATAACGCACATCCGCTGTGGAAATATTTAAAAAAGAAGCAAGGAGGCACCCTTACAGAGTAAGAATTTGATTTTAAGTAATGTTGGTTTCGTTTTTGTCTTATTTAGCCTTATAATTGTTTTTAGTGGCATTAAGTGGAATTTCACCAAGTTCATTGTAGACAAAAATGGCCAGCCTGCCGCTCGTTACGCCCCAACCACAGATCCTTTCGTAATAACTGAAATCACATAAGATATCATTATGAAGCATTTCCGGTAATGATAAATTTTTAATTTTAGGATATGGAGAAGGATTTGTTGAAATACCTAAACCAGTAGATGGCTCCTAATATCTCCTGATATGTAATGACAGATTTCCCTGCTTCTTTGTTAATTATGGGAAATCTGGATGTGTGAGTGGCTTATTGGATTTTCGTAAAAGGTTTGTTTAGTTTCAAACGAATTATATTTCTGATTGAACGGAATAAAAATGACAGACTCTCCGCAAAACCTCATCGGTATGGAGGAGTCTAGATGCTCCTATTCCAATAACATTTAGAAAGAAATTCGAAAGAAGTTGTACACCCTTCGCCTATTTGAAAGAAAATAAAAATATATTGTCTTGTTACTTTAAGAAAAACCGGGTGTCATTGGTAAAAAGAAGAATGGTTATGTTGAAATGGCGTAATAATATTTTTTTAAAGAGTTTATTTCACACTACGTCAGTTATTATGTTTTATTTTCATCAAAGCTGTATACATAAAAATTGCCCCGACGAGTTTTAGTTTTACAGAAGGTTACAGATCATAAACAATAGAAAATCGAATATATGGCTGTATAAATTTCAGCTTCCCTTATAATAGTTTTAGAATTAGCGCTACGCACAAAATATATTTTTTTTAAATCCGATTCAGAACATTAGATTTTTCTAAAGAAATGTCTGCCGTGCCGTGCCGTGTCAGTCAGTGTATTTCCTGATTTGATATCAAGTATCAACATACGTATCTCACAATATATATGGTTGATGTTCAATTGCACAGTAGAAAGCAGATAGCCTAGTGCCTACCCCAGTTTTGAGATATGCCCTGTAATCCTGCATGCATGGTCTGTGTCTGACTAATGCTCCCAAGAGACAGAACAGAACTGTCTGATCCGTAGTGCGGCTGTAAGGTCTACGTGATCTGTCTTCAGTTTTCGTTCTCCGTCCTTCATACAATGGTAATATTTCTCTAAGTAACAGTTTTATAGGAATTTTAAAATGTTTTTTTTTTTTCAAGGCTGCAGCTGAAGGTATTGGCAACGCCGATTACAAATTAGCAACATCAATTTACGATTTTACAGTGACAGATATAGATGGAAATCAAGTGTCACTCGAGAAGTATAGGTATTTTCAAACTCTGCTGCTTGTGTATATTCGCAATGAATGTCATATCAATTAATAATGTAATTACTTTATAGAAATCATGTCTGCATTATCGTAAATGTAGCTTCAAAATGCGGTTACACTCACGGTAATTTTCTAGAATTAACTTATCGTGACTTGACGATGATTCAGCTTAATAATTATTTTGTCTGATGCTAATTCAAAGTAAACTACACACAACTGGTGGACTTACAGGAAAGATTCGAGTCTAAAGTAAGTTTATAAATTTTTTTATTGTAAGTGTCATTTATCATGAAGTATATTTATATTGTATAGTAAAAAAAAACTGTTGTTTTACATACAATATAAAATATATGCAGGACAGGTGTGTGTAATTGACTCAGTTCTGAGTTCCAACAACACTTTACCTGACATCATTTGCATGCTCAGTTATTAACATATTTTCATGCAGGTGAATTTACCATGTCATCCTAAAAGTGTGTATCCTTTCTTTATTTCAGGGTTTAAAAATTTTGGCCTTTCCTTGTAACCAGTTCATGTCACAAGAACCTGGCACTAGTGAAGAAATCAAATGTTTCATATCTGGGTACAAAGGAGATGGGAAATTTGACGTATTTTCCAAAGTTAACGTCAACGGCGAGGACGCTCATCCTCTTTGGAAATATCTCAAAGAAAAACAGGGCGGTTTGCTGATCGAGTAAGAAATTAACATCAGTGTAATATGGTCTTTTAATTATTAATTTTAAACTTATCTTTGTAGCGCAATTAAATGGAACTTCACCAAGGTTTGTTAAAATTTGTAGCGTCAAACGTAAAAGCTTGCGTATAACACGATTTTTCTTCCCGAATTTAGTTTGTAATCAACAAACAAGGACAGCCGGTGGAACGATGTGCAGCTAACGTCAATCCTTTTGACATGGAGAAATCGATTGTGAAATGCTTGAATGAATAAATGGTGAAGCACGTTCACGTTTCTGCATTCAGAAACATCACTTATTCGCATTTCCACTGGGCTATTTTGTAACCAGGCGTGTTCAGATTATTAAAAAAACAGAATTAATTAAAATTCGAATGAGCAGTGAAATAGGAGCTTTGTATTGCCGTGATGTGTCTTCAAGTTGGGTGCTAAGAATTCGGATGACTTCAGAGCTTCAGAATAAATCATTGAAATATCGTTAAAAAAAAGTCGTTTCGTGGGATTTGAACAGTTACACCAGACAGCACATACTGAATATTTAGGATTGAAAACGAAGACTTGAATAGTTTAAATAATTATGTGGGAGATTCAATCACTAAGATCGTTGAGGAAACACACCTGTCTAATGCCTATGAATATTTACATTGACTGGAACTGTTATCATCGATGATTGGAACGAGAAGGAGAGCTGGTGTAATCGATAGGAGGGTCCTTGCAAATATGGGCAGTCATTTCCTGCAACGGTTCCAATTCTCGATCCCCAATTAAATCAAATTGGCGAATAAAATAATAGAAATGCTTGTAGCATGTGTTAACGTGAGCTTCAGCACCGATCGCTACCAAACGGTCAAAATGGTGAATATAGACGTGGACGAATACGCGGAACAGACGAGTCAAAATTTTCTTGCACTGGCTGACAAACGTCTTAGGAAATGGGATATCTGGAAAAAATGGACAGAGTTGTAGCTATGTTGGGGAATTACTAAGAATAGCCAAACTTACCAGTACTAACAGGGAAAAGAGACTCATTGTTTATTTGACCTTCAGCCCACTCCATCAGCAATGAGATATATTGAGGAGCTGGTAATTTTGTGGGCTTCTTGTACTTATTGCCATCAGCCCATAGATATTCAAATTTAGGTCCTCCAGACATGGTTGGGCATGATGCCTCTGAACAATAATCAGATATAGTTCCATAGATAAGGTTTATGCGATTGAAGAAGTCCACCACTATGTCAAGAAGAGAAAATAGTGTTAATTAACTTATATTGGGTTCAACATTTTAATGTGATTTTTTTACCATGAACTGCAATCCAATCATTCAGATCTTCACCAGGAGGTAGTAAGACTGCAGCTCGAAGATTTATTCCAGAACTTAATGAAGCCTGTGCTTGTGTGTGTAAGGAATAGCGCAATGTTCCAGGTTCAAACTTTTTTTTTGGTTTGAATGTCTGAAAAGAGAACCAGAATGTTATGAAACCGGTAAGATAACAAACCGGAAATAGACGGTGGTTGTAAACAACTTGTTTCGATAATGCGGATTTAAGCTAAGGGATCGTCGGATGCAAGAAAGTTGTTTAAAGTATTTACAACAAGCGTCTTTAAGATCCAACGCCAGTCGTATCTTAAAGAAATTTGGTGAATTTCATTACCTTTCCTTTTTGGAAAAAGTCGACAAAGCCACTAAGGGCCATTTCAATTGGCGTTGAATTAAATGAACAATTTTTGACGATCAAAAACACAACACAACTTCCTCCTGTCTCACACCATCAAACACAAAAAAAATTTCTGCTACACTACCCGAGGGCTTTTAAAAGTCTTCAATTATTATTTTTTTTTGTTACTGAAATATCAAGGCAGATAATAATATCTATCAATAAAATATTTAAAAAATTGCTTGGTATCAACTAAATAATCAACTTAGATTTACTTCAAAACTTTATATTAAATCTGGCAAATTTTCTAACATAATAACATTTCAAAGGAAACTGTTTAGAAACGCTCGAATTTATAAAATCTCACACTTGACTCAGTTGGCAGCACTGTTTCGTCGTGCACTTCTAGTTTTGGGGTCTCCTTTAGCTTCTCTTTCATTGGGCCACTTCAACCTGGTACGTTACAACGTGAATTTTCTAAAATTTATCTGAGTTCATCCTTTTAAAGAAGCATCCAATAGATTCAGATTTATTTCTAGTTTATTGCTGGTATTTTGTGATTCATTTCAAGTGTTGATATGTTTTGGTGTTGTGGGGAAAACTTTTTTTGGTGCGGTTTTTGTTTTCCGGGCACCGTATGTGGGAACTGGTTGACGGTGTTTTAATCTATGTTTTTTTCATTTCTTGCAGAATTAGGACCTCAAGATGGCCATTCGCCCTGCATCAAAGCCGAAGATCGTCAAAAAGAGGACGAAGCAGTTCATTCGTCATCAAAGCGATCGATATGACAAGCTGAAGGTATAAAGATTTGACATTTTTGTATGAAGTCATTCTAACTGAAATTTTGCCTTTAACAGAGGAACTGGCGTAGACCTAAGGGTATTGACAACAGAGTCCGCAGGAAGTTCAAGGGACAGTACCTTATGCCAAAAGTTGGTTATGGTTCAGCCAAAAACACTAAGCACATGCTTCCCAATGGCTTCAGGAAAGTCGTTGTTAACAACGTCAAGGTGTGTTCAATTTTCATATGCAATGTTTTTATCTGTATTTGTCTAGTAGGAATTCGAAAGTATAGCTATATGGTTGATCGCTGAGAAGCCAACCAAGGAATTGATAGGTTCATTCCACTGAAATTAAATTATTAAGATTCTCTAATTATTTCATTATCAATATTACCACTTGCTGATCAATTATATGTAATCCCTGATTCTGTTACTATTAATTGATTATCATTGTACATTTATAGGAGTTGGAAATCCTGATGATGCAGAACCGCAAATATTGTGCCGAGATTGCTCACGCCGTCTCGTCCAAGAAGCGCAAGACCATCGTCGAAAGAGCCAAGCAATTGGCCATCAAGATCACCAACCCCAACGCCCGCCTCCGCTCAGAGGAGAACGAATAAAGATGAAGAGTTATGCGTGTGTGGAATGGCTTATGATGTGTATTGCTACAGTTACAAATACATCAAAAGCATTTTCCCCTTCCAAGGAATTATTTTTTAATATTTAAATCTTGGGGTCTCTCTTGGGAATTCATATAGCTTGTTTTATCATACTGAGTTATTACATCCATTAACAAGTATGAATTTCTTATGATCCAGTCAGGGTAAATCCAACTCCGCATTTGCATGAAGATTTCCGCCATCTAGCGGTCTAAAAACCTAATAAATTGTAGACAGCGACACCTAGCGGCGTTCAGGTATCAAAACAGTTACATTTTGGTTATTCATTTGTTATGGAGAGCAAACACAATGAGTGAACTAGAATTCGAAGATGAGGCCGCTTCAGGAGAATTTTCTGAAGGTAAGTGATATTGTCATTTCACATTTCTAATCAGTTATTGGTTACCTTTGATTGGGCAACCGGAAACAGTTGGAAATATCTAAATTAGATGATGAAAACGTGTATGTCGAAGTCCTTTGTCACTTAACCTCTTTGGGCATCGATTGACATACATCTGATGTCGGTAATGGCTTACCATGAACATGTCATGTTCTCTTGGGTATGTATAATGATAAGAAATGATGTCTCAATTGATATTCATACTTGAGTTTCAACCTCTACTTCTTCTTAAAGTTGTTGCTAGGCAGACCCCCGTTGCTCTGATCAACAGTCGGATTCCCCTTTCCAAATTTCAGATCACAGATTTGGGTAACTTGCTTGCCAAAAAATTTTGATTCTACTATTGGATTAGGGTCCTTCTTTCAAGTATAGCTGTCCTCTCTACCAGCAAATACTGGTTAGAGCAGCTAACTGTACCAGATACCCTTATGTGGTCAGCAGTTTTGTTCTTACTCTTGATTGAGCTCAATTATGTTATCATTTCTAGGTTTTTTTTTTAAAAACACCTTTTCAAGTCATTTACCAAAGAGGATTTGTGTGGGGACGCAAGATACACACACACAGACACTCTGTCCATCACAAATATGGAATAGCCCAAAGAATGTGTAATATCATTGGCGTTGAAATAGGAAAAAATGTGAGAGCAGGGCGGGGCTTTTTATCCCAATCATGAAACAGTTCCGGGGCGACGAAACACACGGATTTCCAGAAGACCTTTACATCTATCTTCTCAAAATCTGTTCAAGGTTAATTCGAATGAACCATGTGTGACGTCAAAAACGGCTACTACGACGAATAAGTGAGAGGCATTCGATGCCGAGTTCCTGCCCAGCCCTTGTCCATCGCCCAGGCTAGAGGACTGATCCGTTAAATAGCTCTTACGATACACATCGTACGACCTTGTCCTTCGCCGGCGTATCCACCTTTTTTTTACTTCGTAGCGGATCTCACGTTTTTTTCCCCCTTTTGACATGGGTAGTGGTTAGATTGTGTAGGGCGAGGAGGTATGATTGTCGTTGTTAAACGATTGATCGAGAAAGACGTTCAGTATCGTTGCTCGAGTTTGAGTTGAATTTTTAGTTGGGAAAAACAAAGTGTTCATTTTTCTTGAAGTTCAGGCGTGTGTTGATTGATGTGATGGGCGACTGCAACGGCATGGATTACTTGAGTTTCGAAGTCTTGAATTACGACGAGATCGACCCTGACCTGTGGGCCTACTGGACATCGACTGGTAAAAAAGAAACAAAAAATTGATAGAACAAAAGACACAATTGATCCGAAATGTGGATGGGTTGCTTGTCAAGGTCTTCCCCCTCTTTTTTTTTTCTTTCTTAGAGTAGACGCAGTGGCACCATCAGAAGGATGCGCGTGAGTCTTTTATTGATGAAATGCGATGACATGTGTCGTGAGATTTCTTTTGTCGCCGTCTAGTACTACGCTTGATTGGGCGCTGTTGAGGAAATGGGCGGACAACGGATTGTTTCAATGCTTTCCATGGAATAGCCCTTGTATGTAGATCTGGTTCTAAAAGCCTTGAGGAGAAAGCTAAACGACAACAACAATAAAAGAAGAAGAAAAACCTCTTTTTTTGTTTTTGTTTTATGTTTCAGAGAATTCCAGCGGGACCTTGATGAATCGTAATAATGTCCGGCAAGCAATTTTACTGGGTCCAATTAATTCCTCCTAGCTCTTGTCTCTCTCCTATCTTTATCTCTCGTCCGTTCGTGTCCCTGGTTCTTCCAATCTCCTGCGCAGGCACGTGTTGAGGTGGTTGAACTGGCTAGACTCCTTTTCTTGCTTTTCTCTTTCGGCTAGTAGTACAGTAGTTATGGTAGGGTGGTAGGTCTCTCTCCTGCTAGTGTACAGCATCTGTTCCCTCGTCCAGTCGGTCGGTGTCTGCGCGTTGGCCTCCTTTTTGGTTGTTGCCTTTTGGAAAACGGCTGCTTTGATCCCGTTCTGCACTAATTTTAGACTCGCATTTATCTTACGTTCAGACTACGGGCGCTACGATCTACTTTGGCTCTGATCGGTCGGCGACATTCGGCTCCCTATCATTTTGAAACGAAAACAAAGCCAACATTTTTGTAACATTTTTAATCGCTGTTTTATTGTTGCACGATGGAAGATGGCTGACTCTCTCTCTCTCTCTCTTGTAGAAAAACGTAATCGATTTCTGTAACAGCATCTCACACACACACATGTGTGTGTGTGGAAGATATTCTTTTCTTATTTTTTTAAAAAAAGCTCTACGGTGAAATTCCGTCAGGTTTGCTTTCCAATTTGGTGGAATGGTGGCGCTGGAGTTGCTGGGCAAAGTCGTAGTCCATGAAAAACTCTGGCTGAGGTTTTTCTGCGACGGCCCTGAAGTTCAGGCCAGTCGGTGGCACGAAGCTGGCCAAAGCTGTTGTGTGTGTTCCGCGGGACTGTGTATGTGTGTGTGTGCGCGGGCGCGGGTGTGTGCGTGAGTGCATTGTGTAGGGATCCCGGCCGACTCGCTCCTCCTACTCATCTTTGGCACCTCCCCTTGGGCCCCCCTCTTTTTCGTATTCCCTCTCGCCGTTTCTCCACCACCACCACCACCCCCTCTCCATTTTTGTGTTGTCTCTTTTTTTGGTTTTTTGTTTTAATCGCAACTGCGGATTCTTGCGGATTGCCCGGACTGGAAAAAGAGAGAGTCTCAGTCTCTCTGGCCGCTCGACAACTCTGCCGCGCTGTTTCTTCGTGTTGTTTTAGTTTTTAGTTTTAGTTGGTCTTCTTCTTCTTCTTCTGGTTCGGCCGATTCCCGCAGACTGTGTTCTCGTGACTCTGTTGCGAATGTGCCCAATCGAACGTCATCTGGGAAGTAGAAGACTCTTTGCCGCCTGCCGAACGACGACGACGACAAAGAAGAAGAAGTGCTGTGCTCTGCTGCTGCTGCTGCTCCGCTGCTGCTGCGATCTGCCGGCTCACCGGAAGGCCAATAAGCCGAGATCTGCTGGGCGGCTCCTGCAGCTCCTCGTCGGCAACAAAGAAGAAGAAGCCGTTTGGCAAGTCGGGCCGGATTCGCGGATCGACCGGTGCCGTGTCACGGATCGGAACCGATTCGACGATCCAAAAAATCTTCGGCCAAGCAAGTCGACGTCGGTTCGGCAAGACGACAAGGACGACGGCCATCACGGCAGCGACGACGTCGGTCAATCACCCGCATCCGAACCGAAACCTCCTCCGTGTTACCCGACAGCTCCTACTACTTTTGCCTACCGTCGACTTTAGCACGGGCAGTTGTCGGACGTCATATTTTTAGCATCATCGCCATTATTCCGCCAATCTCCGCGTCCTTAGTGTCGTGTCTTTATTACCCATCCATCCATCCGCCGGTTTGAAAGGCCTCCCCCCCCCCCCCTTATCGATTCGCACACACTGAACCAACAAGGGACCAACTCTCCTCTCCCGTTACTACCCCAAAACCCCCCCTCTCGACCCAGTCCAAAAAGAAAACGTCACGCCGGATAAAATTTGCTATTTTGCCGTATATTCAAATTTTGGGAGTCAGCAACAAGAGAGAAAAAGAATAATCGTCACAGTTGAGAACTCGACAACTTCTTTCCTGTCCTTTGTTTGTTTGCTACTGCTACCCGTCCGTCCGTCCATCCGTTTCGTTCCATTCCGCTCGTCGTCCCCGGCCAGCCGGCTGGCTGTAAAATTCACACATTCACCATGTTTGGTGGTTCCGATTCCAGTGACGGAGGCGGTGATTTCGATAGTAGAGACGTGTATCACCAACAGCAGCAGCAGCAGCATCATCATCGTCATCAACGAAGCGGTCGAACTGATCAACGGCCCACTCCCGGAGGCGGTGGTGTCGCTGGTGGTGGTGCTAGTAGTGCAGGAGCAGGAGCAGGAGGTGGTAGTAATGTTGGCCGCGATTACCATCATCCGCCGCGTGAGACTCGCCATTTCCGCAGCGGCGGCGGCGGCGGCGGTAGTGGCGGCGCGGATAGCGACATTTCTGGGTTAGGATCCGATTTAGCAGGTAACAGACATGCACACATAACGTCTACCATAGATGCCGGGTGTCACCGTGACACTATATGATTTTTCTTTCTCCTTTGTCTCCCTTTGTCGCCTCTATCGAATCCGCCAGAACCCGAAAGCGGCTGCAAGTGTGTGTACACTGTACACACACAAAGAGAGTAGTAGACAGAAGTTGCGTGGCTGCAAGTTTTGTAGTGTCTAGCTGGTGCCACTGTTGTCGGGGGCTACCCATCCAGGTGACACACACTCAGACACACCATGGATCGATCGATCCTGACTAATCCGCGGGAGCCAGAAGGGGGTTCACTCGTTCCCCCTCTTTGTCTCCTTCGCTACATGTCTATCTATTTCATTTTTAATTTCATCTCTTTTGCCCCATGAAAAATAAAATAAGGTTGGCTTATTTTTATTTTTCCGAGACAAAGATTTTTGCCCGTTTGTTTCTTTTGTGTCTGGCAGCGTGGAGTCGAGGACGAAACCATTAACCTACTAAGGGAAAGAAGAAAGAAAGAAAGAAAAAAGTCGCCAGCCACTCTTTTTTTTTCGTCTTTCCCGAAGGGGTAATATATTTGTCGGTCATTGGATGTCGGGAAAAATCGGACAAATGCGCACACCCAGTTCAGATAGTATAAGCCTAGACAACACACGCAACATCTCCCCCCTCCATTCGTTGGGTTGATTGATGCGCTGCCGGACACACAAAACAAAAAGTAGACAGTTGGGCAACGACACTGCAGATTACTATGGTACATCGTGTAACAAATGAAATCAATTGCCTCGTTAGTTTCAGGTTTCCCAATCACAAAAGCGAAGCCATTAGTTAGTGCGTCCTGTTCACCAGTGCACACGAAGGACTTTTGCGATAATGACGAGACTCTGGCGTTCGGTTTTACAGGTAGAAAATGAAGAAGGAAAGGAAAGGAAAGAAAAGGGTTAGACCGGTGCAATTTTCACGATCGTTCATCATCCGGCACGTTCACCCACTTTCATCTTTTATTGTGTTTTTCCAACCCTCTTTTTTTTCTTTATTTTATTTTCGTGTTGGAAACACAACAGGAGGAAGGGAATTTCATTTATTCGCTTAACCTAAAAAAAAGAAGAAAATAAAGTTGGTGGGTTTTTTCCCCCTTTTCTTTTTCAATTGCCCCGTCACTTTTGGTTGGTAAGTGCGCAATCCATTGCGCATCATTTGAATGGAAGCGCTTGCTTGCCGAAAGGAAGAAGAAGAAAAAGTCTGATGAAAATTGGATGAAAAGAGGAACCCGAAAAAGAAGTGAAATAAAACGGTTTGCACGCACGAACCAGGTGGTGGAACGAGCGAAAAAAGAAAAAAAAAGTTGCGGAGAGACACAACAACAACGGCAGCCTCGGGCCCAGACGACTTGCCCATTTTTTCTTAAAATATTTTCCTTTTTTTTTTTTTTTTTTGATTATTTATATTCGGGAAAAAGAAAAAAAAAAGAGTCGAATCTGTTTTTGTATTTGCGGTGCGGCCGCGTGTGAACGGTCTGGTGACTTGGCGAAATGGGAGGAAGAGAAGAGAGAAAGCCGAAAACCCACCCACCCACACCGTCGTCGTCGCCATATAAATGCGAAATTGAACGAAAATGGAGGAATGAGAGAGAGAGAGAGAGAATAAGAATAAAAAAAGTCAGAAAGAAAGAAAGAGGAAAAAAATATGCGCGCACACACAACACAACCGCGGGCAAATGTTAAGTCAGACAGTCGGTTCGGGAGTGAGAGAGAAATCGTCGGATCTGTCTGGAAACCGTTTTTCGGTCCAGACGCTCGGCCCGCAACGAAAAAAAATGGGGGCGGGTAGCAGCGGGAGAGCGACCGACGACGGCGACGGCTTCGGGATAAAATAGAGAGAGAGTATTGATCCACTCACGCACGCACTCACATACACACACAGACCCGACGATCCGACCTTGGCCCGTTTTCACACATATACGTACACCGGGAGCTCTCTGCTGCCCCGTGTAGACTTTGGCTTCTATATATAAATGCTGTGAGCAACTCTTTTTGTTTTATCCTCTTCTTGATCATCACAGTTTGGGTTCACGAAACTTTGACGCGATGACCGATATTGCCTACCCCAAACAAACGCATTGATTGGCTTATTGTCGCCCATTTTTCCCACCTATTTCTAAGGTGGTTTGTGCCGTTGGGAAAAAACGGAATTTTTATGCCCTTTTATGGTGACATCCCAGTCTGTGCACGTGTAGTTAACCCCCCCTCCAACGGAATAGGGTAGAGAGGTAGAGATGAATTATAAATCACGTGATAGGTGTGAACTAGACAAAGAGGGAGGGGGGGGGGTAGACAGTGGAAATATAAAAACCGCAAAAAGTATTGAATTGAAGAAAGGAAAAAAGAAAAGAAAAGACACATCAGGGAGCTGTCTGTCTTTTCTCTTTGATTGCTATGTGCTTCCATTTTGTTAGCCAATGTCCTTGTCTGCCATTGCTCCACGATAGCGACACGTGCTGCTCACCTGACCCCACCCCCTTATTCCCGACAGGTGTCGTCTACAACTGGATCGAATCAAAAGGGGGAAAATCTATTTCCATTAAAGCCATTTTGATAGAATATGTGGGGGTAGGAAGCTATGGCCATGACTAAAAAACTAAACAATTGACGATCGTGTGACATTGGACTGACCACCCAAATAGGGTATTACACATACGTAACAGTCGTGGGGTGTGGGGTATAATATAGACAACAATTTAAAAATTGGTGCAATCCTCCGAGTTAACAAGAAAGAAAATGGGGAAATAGACGGAAACCATCTGTTTTGTTTTTTGGTTATTTTTTTTTTTTTTTTCATTTCGAAATTTGTTTTGGTCGAGTGCGGAATCGGCGGAATTTTCGTTACGACGTCTAGGAAGAAGACGACGGACGTCTCCGTTTGCTCGCCTCCAGCCATTCTAGTATTAGAAGGGAGAGAGAGAGAGAGAGAGGAAAACAGCAAAACAAAAGAGAGTCTGGGCAGGTAGTGCAGGTAAAGCGGAGGTGGGGGTTTCGAGAACCCCAAAGTGGTGGAGTCTTGAGGCGAAACTGCTGAACGCTTCGGTTTTTCGAGAAAGAAAAAAAAAAAAGAAAAAATCTGTCGGTTGAGACCGTTCGCCCTTTCTCCGACAGTCTCTTTCTAGTCTCGGTCGTGGTCTGTGTGTGCCGTCCGCTTTTGTCTGGACTTGGGGAGGATCATGCCATTTGCTGTGCTCATCTAAGCAATCAAATTGGCGTGATTGCTCTTTTTTTTTGTGTTTTGTTTTTTAAATTATATCCTCCCCATAATTTAATTCACCTGTCGTCATCCAGCCAGAACGTCCATTTTTGTTTTAACGTTCGTTTATCTCACACACAACACAAATCTCGTCATCATGGAAGATCGTAAGCCATCCAGTGTGCGCCCACAGTGAACTAGTTTAAAGTGTTTTCGTTAAATTGTTTTATTTTTATCACTTTTTGATTGCTCCTGTTTTGATGGAATTTTTTTTTTCTTTTTTTTTTTTGAATTTCATGTTATGTCGGGGTGTTAATTTCCGCGTTGCGATGAAATAAAGTAGGGCCGGGCCAACCAGGTGAGCAGGAACTCGCTTCAAAAATGCTTCAGATCCAGTCCAAGAGGTTCTACCTGGACGTCAAACAGAACCGGCGCGGGAGATTTATCAAAGTAGCAGAGGTAAAAAACCCCAAACTGTTTTGTGTGTGTGTAATCATGATTAGGCAAGACTCGGTAGTAGTAGGTAATAATAATTTGATCATGCTTGTTTGAATGTGTGTTTCTTGCAAAATGTTTAGATTGGCGCTGACGGCCGCCGTAGCCAAATTTTCCTGGCGTTGTCAACAGCGGCCGAATTCCGTGGCCACCTGTCGTCATTTAGTGATTTCTACGCTTCGCTCGGTAGTACGATGGATTCAATCAGATGGATTACATGTTACCATAAGGGGCAATCATTAACATTCCTATTATTTTCGTCGTGTTTCTTCCGATTGTGTAACCAACAAAAAAACAGGTCCACCCAATCCGGACAACCTGCCCGAGGATGGGAAACTCAAGTCGGAAATGATGACAAAGGACAATCGGCGTTACTATCTGGACTTGAAAGAGAATTCTCGTGGACGATTCCTTAGGGTCAGTTTCAAGACATACGTATATCATTTGCATATCGAATGATTAAGCAACCCGACGACGTCAACGGTCAAAAAGAAAAACCCCAATATCCTGAATCCTTTTGTCTTTTGTTTATTTTGGGCTTCCAGGTGTCTCAAACGATAGCTCGAGGAGGTCCTCGCTCGCAGATCGCCATCCCTGCCCAAGGAATGATTGAATTTCGTGACGCAC
Organism: Daphnia pulex; assembly: GCF_021134715.1. NCBI lineage: Eukaryota > Metazoa > Arthropoda > Branchiopoda > Diplostraca > Daphniidae > Daphnia > Daphnia pulex. The sequence goes on from NC_060017.1 coordinate 6,646,379, forward strand.
TCACTGACTTGCTCGAAGAATTTGGCACCGACGATGGAGGATTCAAAGGTTGTTGTTCAATTCTCCTCTCCTTCTCGTTTTTCATTTGGTTTCATCACGTTTTCTTTGTTTCATTGCCAATGACAGGTGAACTACCAGAAGGCAGACATTTGCGTGTGGAAAACAAAAACTTTTACTTTGACATCGGCCAGAATAATCGAGGCATTTATATGCGTATTTCGGAGGTCAAAATTGATTACCTTTTTTTCCATTTTTATTTTCCCAAAAGTTATTGTTTTTTAACATGCGATTTTCAATCCAAACAGGTCAAGACCAACTATCGTACGGCTGTGACAATTCCGGAAAAGTCTTGGTCACGTTTCCGTGACATTTTCTCTGACTACGTGGACAAGATGAAGGACGGTGGAAGTGGAGGTGCAACTGGAGGGGGAGGAGGAGGAGCTGCTGCCGTCACCCCGACTTCTTCTTCCGTCGCCGCCGATAACTCACCAGGACCTTCTTCCGGCTCTCACAAGTCTAAAAAAAAATTACTACGTTTAAAAAAAATGAATTCTAAATTATTATTTTTATTTACAGGAAATGAAGATGGTCGATTGTAATATCTCCATTTTTTTTTTCTCCAGTCCCCCCCCCTCCCCTTTCGCTTCACACTTTTTAAACGATTTTGTGATCAATTGAAAACTATCCATCAACCGTCTCTTGTTCTGGGAGAAAGAAATTAATCAACAGAAGAAAAAGAAAATAAGAAATGAAGGAAAATTCTTGTCGAATCAATGAAAAGAAGAAGAAGAAAATGGTCTTTGAACGTCGCCCTGAAAGAAAGAAAGAAAAAGGATGGCCCCGTAATGGAAGATTTTGAATCCCTTCTTGCCTCGTATAGGATGGAATCTCCATTCGAAAAGAGACCCAGTGTTTATTTTTGTTATAATTTTCATTTTTTTCCTCCCTTCGTTTCTTTTCCCTAGAGTAACAACTGCTGCTTGTTTGGTAGATCAGGGCAGTATGTTTTTTTTTTTTCAAAATCTTATGAAAAAAAAAAAAAAATCTCGTGGGTTCGAAAGTTTGTGGTGTCAGGCGAGAGAGAGATAGAATGCGTGAATTCCCGTTTATGTTGAAACATTTTTCTTCTTTTTTTTTTAAAAGTATTTGTTGTGGGCAGGTCAGGCTTTTTGTTTTGCTTTAAGTTTGTTGGGTGCCGCTGCGTTGAATAATGCGAGTCGATTAGAGAATGTGCGATAGATAGAGCGCCAGAGCGAGTGAGAATGTCGAGAGAAAACCTTTGCTGTGATGTTATCTGTGCGTCATCAAATGTTGAACGAGAAAAAAGAGATCCTGCTAATTGTCCAAGACAAAATGTCACGCAGAATTCTCTTTCAATTGTTTTATGACGTTCGGCCTAGCTGTTGCCACACCTAGTGTCCCCCTCCCCCTAAATCCCCCTTCCTGTCAAGATATTTGCAATCATTCAAATGAACATCCAAAATTCTAAAAATCACGTCCTCTTTAAAAAAGAAAAAAAAAATATGTCTGTTCCATTTTTTCTCCTCCCTCCTTTTTTGATTTTTTCTTCCTCGTATTGATAGGCAATTATTGTTTGAAGAGAAGTGAAACAGATGGTTGTGCAGCTATGTCTTTTGTCTATTTGGGAGGGCAAGGAAATCCTGTTCCCGAACGGAGGAAGCGAAAGGAAAATCGCGATATTTTGACCTTAACTTTCTTCCTTTTTTTGTCCGAAATTTTTTTGTCCCATCGTGTCATTATTCTAATTATATTATCTCAAGCTATTCATACAACTTTTGATAAAAACCAAAAAACATTTCAATCGAACGTCAAATTTTCTTTTGTATTTTCCATCCATTTTGTTTGGCGAGTAGATTTTTTTTTCGATTCCGGCCGATAGAACGAAACAAAACTTAGAAAAATTTGAGACAAAGTAAAAACAAAAACACACAAAATTATCGGAAAAAAGAAAAACATACCTATTAAAGGCAAACCGCAAAACAGAAACAAAACTGATTATCCCCCTCCAAAAAACAAAAACAAACCATGAAATCACACACCGCTGCTTCTTTCAAATTTGTCCGGTTGGATCGAGAAAAAAAACTGTTGTTACCACATCCTCCCACATCTTATATAACAACTACTGTGAAACTTACTATATACTACTACTACTCCCACTAAATTACTAAGTTAACCAAGAGTCTAGCAAAGAAAAAAAAGCGTGTTAGGAAATCGATGTAGCAAATTTATCTGAATGTGTGTGTCCTGTTTGATGTATAACGCGTTCAAAAAAACAGATTGTCTGTTTGTGTTTTTTTTCGTTTTTTTTATTTGATTTGTCACCATTTAGCTGTATAAGAGTGAGGTTTGAACCAAAGCGGGGGTTGGAATTATATCCTGGATTGGTGTATACACAGCACTACACTGCCATTTAATCTTTAAAAGGAAAAAAAGATAACGGAAATGTGTGTCTTGAGTGAATGAATGAATGAATTTGGACGACCGACAGCCGAATCTATCACCTTTTTGGACTCTCGTCTCCTGTCACCGTTCTCAACTCATTGCGCATATTTGCTGATTTTTTTTTTGACTTTTTGATTTCTTTTTCACATGTGGCTGTTTGTAAAATGTTTGATGATTGATTTTTCCTAGACATATGTTGTTTATCTGTTTCCTCCCTTTTTATTTTGGCAATCCTCTCCTTTGAACGATGATCTGGCCCATCTTGTGAGCGAATGTCGGTTACGTGATTCATCTCTCTGTCAAAATTTTCAATTCGTTTCCTGTATTGTTCTAATCCATAATTTGATTTGATTTTGTTCTTTTTTTTCTCTCTGAAATTGGCATCGCGGCTCGATATAATATCCAGCCGCTAAAATCTCTAATAGGCAATTTGACAAGCGTTTTTCTTTCTTCTTTTTTATTATTCGATTCAAATTTAAAATAGGTTAGGTGTGTATGTGTGCAAGATGCACCATATAACGCTTTCACACTAAATCCTATTTAATTTCTCTTGCAGTGTTTTTCACAAACCGGCTCTTGGCAACTATATCCTTCCACCTTGCATTAAACCCCAATTTTTTGTTCATTTGAGCAGTCTTTCAAACTTATCACATCTAGACATTTCAACGATTGTCTTCTTCTTAAATTTTTTTTTTCAGTTTTCAGCATAATTTTCCCCCCTCTTTTCATTTTTGTTTTGTGCTTGTGTTTCAGTTTTTCCCACATTAGAAAATGTCTTTTTGCATTTATGTTTATCTTTTCGAGCTCTTGCACTGTATGATTGTCTTTTTGTGTGATGGAAGAAGGTTAAAAAAAAACAAAAAAAAAGACAAAAACAAAAACAAAAACAAAAAACAACACACATTATGTCGAAAAATACCAACTCCTCGCGCTGATCATGATCATGTTTCCTCTTCTTCGCCGTTGGGAGGGGAAAGGAAGATGAAGAAGAAAAAAAGAACGTTAATCCAAATTTTGTGTTTCGTGTAAAAGATATGACATGTGACTGAAACATGTTGGGACAAAACAACAGCTGCATTCGTTCTTTTTTAATGATTTCCAATCATTAGCACTGGAAAAATGTCCAGTGCAGGTCAATGCTTGATAACAACATGACCAAAGGGCAGTCCAAAAAAAAGAAAATCACGTTTTGTTTTTTACGTTACCTTTGATAATAATTTTTACATTTTTCGGATTGCATAAAAGGATATTTTTTTCCGGAATTTCTGCTGGTCTTCTAAGTAATAGATTTTAAATCTATCGTTAGTGGAATTTAGACTAAACGTTTTTCTCCGCTCTGGATTCTTCTTCCGCTGTACAATCGACAACACTCGAGGCCAATAACCCCGGAGGAGAACTGAGGTAAGTTTTTTTTATACACTACATTTAATGAGATGCAATATGCTTATTCAGCATAACTTTTAAATTGTTTGAATAGTTTCCCCAATTATGTCTGAATATCAACCGGAGCATATCAAATTTACGTCACAAGTTTTGGCTTCAAATTATACCACCACCAGGATGGTTTCCACGGTATTTTTCGAAACCAGTTACAGTTATCCAACTAAAATCAATATTTTCTGTAAGACAATATTTTGAAGAAGAAAAAAATAGGCAAAACTATTTTTTAACCAAATTTTTATTTTACCAGGATTAAATAAAACCAGCTTAGTTTACCAGGGGTCATACATGTCATGTCATACATGTCATACATTCATCTTTAAACGTCCAGCGTGATGCACTTTTGCAGAGAAGAATTGGGGTTGCAAGCTCGGTTGGGGATCAGTCCGCAAATGAATCCAGCCTGGATGTCAGTGACACGGGAGACCAAGGAGGATCCAGAGCCGAAAGAGCTGATGATTCGGCACAGGTTAGTGCTGTAGTGATGGGCAAAGTGAGTGCATCTGCGGTCTCCGTAGCAGAAATGACTTCCGCATTTGACTGGATCGGTTACATTCTGGACAATGTACAAGGGTGTCTCGGCACTGAAGTCGCAGTTGGTTCCGTAAGAAACAAAGTCAGAGTTGGGGTACATGTTTTCAGGGAAGGTTTTGCGGAACATCAAAGTTTCTTCGCGTCTCAAAGGGACACCCGCGCCGCCAGAGAGTTGTCGGTACCTTTTGCCGGAAGGGCTTCCGTCCATGGTAAAAATGGGGACTCCACTCTAAATGGTTACAATTAAGGCTATGTATAAAATCTAAAAATCTAATTCAAAAACCTTACAGATTCAAGAGCGTCGTCATCAATCGAGCGGAAGGATGCTCTGGAAGCAGCAGAGTTGGTCTTGGACGAACGGGGAACGGGTTGAGGGACCTGGGTGTCGATCGAACCAAAAACGGACTGCTTGGACGCGGCAAGGCCATAACGGTACCCCATGAGAAACACTTCCATAGGAGATGGCTGGACAGCCACCGCTACAGAGATGGCCAGGAAAGCTAAAACGATCGACTATAAAGTCGATGAAACGAAACAACAAATTTCAAGTAAGGATAAGTAAATATTTAGAAGATGAATTAAAAATGACTATAACAATTCTTCGTTTATTACAGCCTACATGATATATACCTGCTTCATTTTTTAATGCGGCACGAAGACGAATATACTCGCAATGATTCTCTGATTTCAACTGAAGTGGCACCTATCCGAACGTCGAGCATTTATACCGTTTTCTGTCGTGAGTTGAGAGAAATCCTGTTCTGTGACACAGCCGTTGAAATGCAGTGCGGAGAGATTAATAAGAAACAGGTAAAGAATGTAAGTCATTTATTTTGAATAAAAGGATGAAACCAACTTGATATCGATAAAGGAGATTACGGTGCACAAACTTGAATTCCTCCCGTCCGCAGTCGGACAAAAATCTCTTTTTGTGTAGGTTTTTTATCGCATGGGGCAAATGACCGAAGTGGTCATTCGACTTTTTTCCAAGGTTAACAAGTAACATCACCTTTGATGTCGTATGCTAGTTAACGACGCCCAAAGATTGCCCCCGTTGCATTTGCACTATACTAAATCAAATACCTTCAGAGTTAGAAAGAATTCAAACGACATTTTATAGGCCGAGGCCCAAGTCGCTCAAGAATCAAGTCACGTATTTATACGAGTGTCATGTTTCCGTTTACTATTGACTCTCTTGCTCTTATGTGTATTATGCATAATGTAGTGTTCCTATAGTGAAAAAAGAAAAGAAATGACGTGGATATCTTGCAGTGCGTTGACACCGAAGAACGAAACGAGTTTCCCAGGTGGATCTTGATTCCCAACTTTGGTACAAATCTTTGCAAACTCGATGTGAATGTTCCTTTTAAATGCTACTGAATGCAAAGAGTTGCTTACGAAATGGAGGAAATAAATCAGCGTCAAAGATTGTTCTGAAACGATGGTAGAAAAAACTGCTTATTAGCGCCAATCAAATCACTTGTAAACATTTTTGATAGATGGCGTCGAATTTTAAAGAGCACAATCTGACAACAATGCATGCAGACTTCAAAGTAATTTCAAGATGGAAAAAACAGCACAAGAGAGCTCTTCAATTCTGTGTTTTTTTTCGTAATTAAACTTTTAAAACTGTGACAGTTTAAATTGGGATTCGAGAATTGCTGGATATCAAACATCATGCCCACTTTTTTGGTAAGCTTTAACATTATATGAGTTATATGAGTTTGATGGCTTAATCAGGGGCTTAATCACCATAAGGTTCTTTGTCTGGTGCTATTATCGTCGTTTAGAGGCTGTGCCGATCCATTATATCCGTTAATGTATTTCCACTTTTTACTTTGGGCAGAGCTGCTTTGGGGAGGTTATTTATTTATTCTTAAAGTTGGGTCGAGAGTAGCATTAAATTAGATCGCAATTTCACCGGGAACGCTTGGAGACTTTAACCTTCAATGCCTTCAATATATGCCCTCTCCAACGGTGTCTTTCTTTCTTTTCCTTTATTTTATTTTTATCGCTCTACCAAAACTTATTTTTTGTTTTCGCAAACATTTGCATCATTGGCTTCGCTCATTCTTATTCTTTACAATCGGGAAAATTGACTAGTGTTTTTGTTTCGAAAATTTCCTTTAAAGTGCTGGAAATGTTCTATTATTATGACTTTCATGGAATTTATAGAACATTAACAAACAACGGAGTCACGGATTTTCTGTTCATTTGGACACGAAATCAATTGGAAGGGGGTGGGCAGCCATTTTATCTAGTGTCATCTGGTGGTAGATTTAGGTAGGTGTTATTATATACAAGTCTATTCGTCTGACATTTTCGTTAAACTGACACTGGAAGACAATAAAAGTTATGAAATGCCTAGAAAACAGATGTACGACAAGATTCAAAATGGAATAATTTAGTTTACGATTGCGTGGAGCTGAGGTGAAATATTGTACCTAACATATAATATTCATTTGTTTTTTTTTTTGTTTCTAATAACAACTTCTTTTTACACTCAGACTCACTTAGACTTAATAGTTGGACCGATGACGTTGAGGCTTGAGCTGAACTGAAAGGTGAAAGCAATCCAGCCGTTCCGGCCAGTCGTTCATGCTTTTGGGGATTAAAAAATAATGAAACAAAAAACCGATTATCTCCAATCCAACAGATTATCTGTTGAGGTTGTGATTACATGGAATTTTGAGAATTTGTTGTTGGCAGCAGTTCGATTATTCATTGTTTACTTATTATTTTGATTTATAGACTGAATGGGGCCACCTGGTTTTATTTCCAAAAACATGGTCGACAGAGCTCTTTGTTTGTTAAACTGTTGGCTGCTACTCTGAATTCCCTCTTTGACTTCAGGCCTGCTCTGGATTTGAGGTATTGTTTGGTGTCGCTACAAACTTTTTGAAACTTTTGGTATCTATAGTAACATACATTCTCATTTCAGGTTAATCCTGTGAAGTTATTCAATGGACTGAATCCATTGAACCTAACGAAAGATTAGAGGCGACTTACTGACATGCTTTCATTCAGCATACTGCTCACTTGCGTGCCGTCCTCTTTCGTCGCTCCGAGGTATGGGGGAGTTTAGCCTGCTCCAGCTACGCGTCCAGCATCATTCGACTATTCAACCGACTTCTACTACCCCTGCCCTCAACACAGCACAGCATTTTTATCTTCAGATTGTTTGGCCGGTGTTCGATGTGATGGCGTTTTCTGTAGGACGAAGAGATGGTGATTTTGGAGACGAGAATATAACGTGAGTATCAGGTCTTTTTTTATTGTTATTTGTTTGTTTTTTTATTGAGTGTCGATGAGATGAAGGGACGTTTTTTTTTTTTTTTAAAATTCTACTTTTTGACGTTAGATCGTTATAGCATGGCTTAAGATCGTTTTTCAGCTGTCAGAAGTAAAAGCTTCAGTTACTTTTCTGTTGGACATTACTAAGAATATTTATCTTAGTTATTGTAAGAAAATTTGATGAGATATTTGGCCGTAATTGTTCTAGCAACAAAGCCCACTTTTTAGTTTTTTTTGTTGTGTGCTTTTTGTCTACTTCCAGTTTCTGAATCAGTTATAGTTAATGGAGTATCTAGTAACATAGTCTAACCAATTTCATGTCACTGAATTTAAATTTTGTTTACATTTTGTTTCTTTATTTAGCCATTTAGGTAATGACCGAGAACATGCGGCCTACATGAACATCATTTAGGCGGCCAGCATCATTCGACTACCCAACCGGCTTCTACTACCCTGCTCTCAACACAGCACGGAGTTTTACCCTTTAGATTTTTTGCTGTTCGCGATGTGTGGTGGCGTTTCCTTGGACGAGATGATGATTTTAGCGAGAAAAATATTGCGTGAGTAGGCTATATACTTAAAACTGTTAAATTATTCTTTTACTTATTTTTATTTTTATTTATTTATTTTTTTTTTTTCGTTTACAGGTTCTAACCTTCGGTTTCCTAAATGTGCATGACAGACTTTATGAAAAGTAATGTTTTTCAAGAAAGTCGACAAGGTTCCTTGTTTGCTAACCCAATGGCTGCTACGTGCTACCCTTGAATCTCCCTATTTAGCTCCTTAAACAGTCCCTCTTGATTTGAGGTATTGCTTTTTGTCGCTACAATCTTATTTAAAGTTACTGTCATCCAAATAAATTGTTCATTATGTTTACAGGGTAACTCCTTCGCTGCTTTATATCATGGACTTCATCCATTGGTGAAAACTGACGAGAGAATGCTGTGATTTAAGACTGATTATTGTGTAGTTAGATAAATTAAAAGTGCATATCTGGGCTCCCTTCTTTTCTGTGGCCCCGTTTCCCTAACTAACCACTAACCAACGCCCGCCGGTGGTCACTCACCCGCTGTGAAACCAGGAGGAGGGGAGGGCTCTGGTCGAACGGGGACTTGGAAGGCGCATGATCCGACGAAAACTTTTAGAGGGTCATGAGTCTAACCCGGAAGCCTAGTAGTGACTAATCGCTCCCCAGTAAAACTTGCCTCGCACTCTTCTCTCCTCTTCCATTTCCAGGTAATCTCCCTGGATCTACGCCGACACTGCATGTGCGAGTTTTAGCAAGTAATCCGCCACCCAATTTGAAAAAAAGTGATAATTTGTTTTCACGGAAATTGCGTCAGACGGTTAAACATTTCTAATTCCACAATCTCATGTAGAAATTTGCATCTAGTCTACTAGTGCAAATTGCGATTCTTTAAGTTTGATTAATTTAGGTGATGTGTTAAAAGCAATTGTGGGTAGCTGAACAATTGAACTAATCCACTTTTTCTGAATATTTTGGTTTTAGATCACTTTGTTGTTTATAGATTTTCTTGTGATCTACTATCTTCAAAATATTCTGAAAAAGCGAATTAGTTCAATTGTTTAGCTACCCACAATTGCTTTTACCACATCACCTAAATTAATCAAGCTTAAAGAATCGCAATTTGCACCAGTAGACTAGATGCGAATTTCTACATGAGATTGTGGAATTAGAAATGTTTAACCGTCTGACGCAATTTTCGTGAAAACAAATTATCACTTTTTTTCAAATTGGGTGGCGGATTGCTTGCTAAAAAGCCTCGCACAAAAAAAATTGACTTGAACCGGACGCTCTGTTTATTGAATTTTTAATGTTATGTACGTTCAAGAATAAAAATAGATTTTACTTGTTACATTTATGATTTATTTATTCAACAACTGTATATACATATTACAAACATTTGTGGGGAAATTGGGGTTTAAGGAATAGATGTTGGTGAATATTATGGGGTTTGAGGAATAGAAGTGGATTTATAGGTGGGTTATGGATGTGATTAACAAAGGATTTTATTATTAACTCATTAAAACAAACCACAACTTCTAGTTAATGAAAATAAAAATACCCCCCACCCAATCTCCCTGTTGATCTCCCAATCGCGAAGGCATGTTTATTATTTGTTCAACGTAAAAATTCCCCGTATTACTTTTTTTTTCATTCTCAGCATATAAACGGTTAACTTCATAGACGCAAATGGCAATTAAACAAAATACTGGATGTAACTTCTGTAGCACAACACCAGCGATTCAACACCAAGGAACCGTTTCTGTTCCTTTTCAACATGTAAACAGTTAACTGTATAGACACAAATAACAATTAAAACTGGATGTAACTTTTGTGCACAACACCGACAACACCAGCAGTCCGACACCAAGGAACAGCAACAGTTTAACTCGATGCAAAGATCTTTCACCAGTATAGGCTGCAACAGCAGACCATATTGGACAGCAACATCACTGCTACGTAAACATAAACCTATGACCAAAATGAAATTAATGTTTGCATCAATGGAAATTTTGTATAATATAAAAAAAAATACATCACTTCAAATGGAATTAACCCAAATATTCTATGGCAAAATTATCTGATTACTATAGATGAAACAGAAATTTCCATGAAACTAGATTTCTCATTTAAGATTTCAATACGAATTCATTTGAAATTTGTATGTACTCTGAAGCAAAACAAAAACATTCTTCTACAGTATCTGCCGATCTTGTTAACAAATTCCCCTTAAATAATACATAACTCAATACATCGAAGGATCGAAGGAAAGAGCTGTTGACTTGATAAAATCCCCATATGTTAAAATAACCAATGTAAGCAATTATAGTAGTCCAAGCATGATACTTCCCAAGTTAGAACTTATAATCTTATCAAATTACCATTTCAAGAAGTCTTCTTGCAGTTCTACTAGATGTCCAACATTTCGGCAACCAAAATGCAGCATGATCCAGCGTCAACCAGATATGGCTGATCCCATAAGACTTGAAGCATGGAACTCCCCCACACTCCAGGACAACATCGGCACCAAAGACTGCATGCAACAGCTCAGTTTAATCACACCTTTTGCTGGATGACTGCAACCAATCCATGTGCACATTAGACTGCAACAAAGAAGCGCAGACTTCACCTGGCTATTGAAAAACAAAATCAAGTTACTATCAAGGAACAGAATCTCATGTGACATAACAAAACGACAGAAGTATGAAGTTCCCCCCAAGTTAGAACTTATAATCTTATCAAATTACCATTTCAAGAAGTCTTCTTGCAGTTCTACTAGATGTCCAACATTTCGGCAACCAAAATGCAGCATGATCCAGCGTCAACCAGATATGGCTGATCCCATAAGACTTGAAGCATGGAACTCCCCCACACTCCAGGACAACATCGGCACCAAAGACTGCATGCAACAGCTCAGTTTAATCACACCTTTTGCTGGATGACTGCAACCAATCCATGTGCACATTAGACTGCAACAAAGAAGCGCAGACTTCACCTGGCTATTGAAAAACAAAATCGAGTTACTATCAAGGAACAGAATCTCATGTGACATAACAAAACGACAGAAGTATGAAGTTAAACTATACAATCTCTCAGAATTACCTTGATAAATCTTACAAAGGAATATGTAGTTGTCAAGTTTTCCAACTTGAAAATAACAAATGTAATCCTCATTTCCATAATGGTCTTTACTCATAATTGCAACAGAGAAGCAAAGGGGTCTACTCTCTAGTCATTAACTAAATCTGTAGCGATCAACTATAATTACTTTAATTGTTCTGAAAGTGTTCCGCATGTGACGAAACGAGCAAGAGACATTTTTGAAAAAATGGATAGCAGTTTCAACACACGAAGTATGTAAGGAAAAAACATGGAAAAAACACACCAGAATGAGTACCTTTCCGCTCAGTGTCTTTAGAAGAAATGACAGAATTTTCGTCACTAACGGACGCATTCGCGCCATCTAGCGGACATAGTTTTATCCACCTAGTGACAGCCAATAGGCAATAGCCATCAGCCAAGGTATAGCGACCGTAGAAGTCCAGCAATTTTCAAATAACTTTCAGTTTTGTTACAACACGAAGGTAAAAAATTTGATTGCATCCCCAAACCATCTCCCAAACTCTTTAAAAATTTTACCTACCATCAAAGTGGGAAAATTAAAATTAAAAAACCAAAACAAACAAACATACCTATCGGGAAAATCACGCGCGCAGCAAGGAACTGGAATACCACTGGGTTATTTCGAATTTCTATGCAAATCGATACCTATAAAGTTCAAAATCAATTTAAAAAAAAGGAGAATAAAATCCGCCATGGAGAAAGCTTTTCTGTATCATTAAAAATGTTTTTGTTTTTCAATAGGTTTTACAATTAGACACATAAAGAAGCGATAAAAGTGGGCGCGAGAAGGAGAAATGACGTCATACAAAATCAAATAATAATACACATTGAACTGGCATTTGGTATGAAGGGTATCGGAGAAATTCTGTAAAAACACGGGCGGTTAACATGTAAATGTCATTGAATTATGATCCACATTTCTAGACCTACCTCAAAGCTAATAAATACATAATACAGAACACAGCACTTGGAAAAAGGAAATCAAATTGAACAAACCAAATTTAGGGGGGGTGAATGGGAGAGGGCGGTAAGTGATGTTTTCAATTTTCTTTTAATAGCAAATTGCCGATTATTAGCCGCCAACTCTTCGTGGAACAGGAAAAAAAAGGGGAGAGAGGGGAATCTGCGATCCAACTCAAAATACGAGATTTCATCTTTTCAGATCTGAGTTTTTTTTTTGCAACCAATTTAGGGGAGGGAATTAAAAATTTGTGTATGGATGAATAACTTGGTTAGATGAGAGGAATGGAGCACAAAACATGTTTGAACTGATTGATTCTTATTCCTATTTCAAATAGTTGCAGTGCAGCCCATATACCGGTGTAGTATAGGGAGCCGCCACATCATCAGCTGTCCGCTACAGTCGACTTTGTCCTGCTCAGCACGTCGTCGAGTATTTCTTCTTTTTTTTTTTCTTTCGTCGCCACCAAAGCATATTTAACAAGCGATTCTGCACACACATACACAAAGAGCAATCAAGGAAACGCCGCATGTGGCCGACTGCCGAACTCCTGCCGGATTTGTCACGCGAGATAAAAGTTTGTCTTGTCCCTTGTCCGCCTTTTGTATGGCACTGCTGTTTCATTGCCCACTTTTATCTTCGCTTCTTCTTCTTCTTCTTCTGCACGGGCACATGTATGCATGCTTTAAACTCTACTGTATATTATGCAACCGATCCCGCTGCATCGTCACACAACGATAAATTTTCTCTTTTCAATTGTGCACTAATTCACTGCGCGCCAGACACGAAAAAACGATTTAAAACATTTTTGTTCGCATAGATCCACCATAATTGACGAACGGACAACAATCACGGCAGTTATCATCCACATGTACAGGGAAATGGAGAAAAAGTCAAAAAGATTATTATTATTTTGTTTTTCTTAAAGGGGCGACACGCTTTATCTTCTTAATCTCTTCTCTTAATATTCACAATGATTTGAAAGGTGTTGGAGGAGGGAAAGGAGCATCAATAATTTTTTTTTCTGTTAGTTTTACGACGACGCTGTAAATTTCTTTTTCCGTTTTTATGTCTTCTCATTTCGGTTTGTGTGTTGTTGTTGTTGTTGTTTGCTGTCGATCGAAGGGTTTTCACGTTTTCGGTTTGGAACAAGAAGCGCAGCACGACACGAGATAATATTTCAGCTTGCAGAGTCGAGCTTGAACCACCAAGTGACAGTTTTTAAACTTGTCCGAACAACCTTCACCTAAGCAGTTAAAAACAAAAATGATGGTATAATAAATATTCAGACAATTTTACAATATTTAAATTGCATTTTATACCCGACGCTGATGCGCTGGCGTCGGTCGTCGGTCCATCACCTCCGATGGTCGGAGCTGTGGTCACTATATTTAATGCCGCACTGTCGACAGCCTTGTTGCTGGATTTGGGAAGTTTGGAGGCTTTCTTGGGTTTCACCGGTTCTTGGACCATAGTCTCGGTTTCGTTATTATTTCGATTGCTCTCTACACTAATGACGGGCGTGTCTTGGGCTTCCATTCCGTTTTCGTCGTTCCCTGGCACTAAAAACATAAAAGCAAAATACAGATTAGTAAATAGCCTCTTATTGTAAATTGATGGAATGGAACAACGACAGCCGAAACAAGTTTGAAACGACAGCACCTACCTTCGTTACAATTTGTTCGGACATTGCAGGCCTGTCGAAGCAGTGGTCGATCCTCTTCTCGGCAGTCCTGTGATGGCATCTGGTTCGAATCGAGGCATTTGACTTCACGACGCTGAGCTCCCGTTCCGCAGGTAGCCGAACACTAATCAATTTTAAGCAAAACAAAAAAAAGGTAATCGATGAAGAATCCAGTTTCATAAAAATGGGCTAACTCGTTTATGACAGCTTCATTGGTCATAAATCAATGAAAACCAATAACCAGTTATGCTGTTGAAAATTTTGACGATCAAATTGGAAGACAAAAAAAAATTCCATTTTATTTTTGAATGGTCATACCTCAGACCAGTCGGTCGTGTACCACTGTGGAAGGCATTTGCCCAAGTTGCATGGAGCCGTGTTGTTGGGCTTATCTCGAGCTGGGCACTGCATATCCAACCCGACTCGATACTGGCCTCTCATAAAAGTCAGACATATGACCTCTCGAGTCTGAGTTCCTTCATCGCACGTTGCCGAACACTGGAAAATATTATTGAAAAATATCGACAAATAAGGGTAAGCTCTTTTAATAATATATAACACAGAAAAGGCATTTTCTGTTTGTTTTGGCTTCCATCCCAAAACACGTCAACCGATAATAGAAAAAAATAATAGAAAATAAAAATACCTGAGACCAAGGTCCGGCAAACCACTTGCCGCTGCAATCTTTTGCCGAGACACAGGTCCTGGATGTGTCGGGCTTCTTGCTCACGTCGCAATCCATTTCGCTGTTGCTGGAACAGTGAGCTTTGCGTGTCTGGATCCCAGTTCCGCATTCTTCCGAACACTGGTAAAATAATAAGAGAGACAAAAGTAGAAAATGATGATGATGCAACAAACTCTTGCGTCTGCCGGAAATATGTTTTTTTTAGAAAGGGAAATGACGGTACATACCTGACCGGTCCATTCGGTAAAGAACCAGGTGTTGGCCGAGCAGGATCCCATGTCGCAAATATCGCTGCCGGAGGGCTTCTCCGTGGCGGAGCAATCGGATTCGCCGACATCACGTCCGTCAAATCCTTGGCAGTAGACGCGCCTGTGCCTCATTCCCTTGCCGCAGCTCGTCGAGCACTTAATAACAGATGGAGAAGGTGAGACGGCGACAAGGTAAAAGCATTCAATTCACATTCGCCAGTTATCAATCACGAGCCGAAGACAAGACGCGCTACGTTAATCGCGCTGATATATCACACACACAGGTGGGAAATGGGAAAAATGCAAATGGAAAAACGAAAACAAGAGAAAAAGATTCTCACTTTTCCCCAATCGGAGGTGTGCCATTTGGCACAGTGTCCCAAGTTGCAATTGCGGACTCTGGGGACGAGAGGGGCGGCCCCGAGACAGGCGGCCTCGTTGACCCTCATCGTCAACGTGGCGGATATTTCTTGTTTGCAGGTCAGATCGCGTGTCTGGATTCCATCGCCACACGTTACGGAGCACGGGGTCCACTCGCCGAGAACCCAACTGGTCAGGAAGAAAAAGAATGTCACACAATCACCAGGGATTCCATTCGACACACAAACGGATGAGGGAGCCCGTACAAGGAATAATCAAAAAATACAAAAAAATACTACAAAATACAAAAAGGAGATGAGATCCATACAAGGAGACAGAGCTCATATTTTAATATTAGAAACAGCGTGGAGAGTCGCCTAATACTTCAAAAGCTCCTGTCACTGCTATACACAGAATTCCGGAATGGAATTCAAACAGAAGGTGCAACTGTTTCGACCGTTCCAGGAATATTGATTCGTGTATAATAACGCCGTCTAGAGTCTATGCTACTACTTATTATAAGAAATACGAAGACTGTACTCACTCGGCTGGACAAGGTTTGGGACCGCATCGAACAGTCTCCGAAGGTGGTCGGTCCTCTTCCTTGCAACGGTGATCGGCCACGGGCACTTGATCTCTGTCTCTGACGCAGACGATCAGCGCTTGTTGTACACCTGCCAATTGCCGCAACACAGTCCATTAATATGCGTAATAAAATAAATACGACACACCGTTTTCACGGTCGCAAAAGAAAGGTATATCTACGTAGTATAGTAAATACTACGCAATTGTGTGGTGGTGGTGATTATTTATGTATTTACCTCCTCCGCAAGTTTTGGAACATTCAGAGAATCCAACTTGTTTCCATACAAAGCCCTTGCCATTGGGATGACGGCGGGGGCCGCGGCGATGAGGCGGAGGCGTCGCAACGTTAGGGTCGATCGCCTGGAGCTCTGGCGATCCGAGCTTGCCCTGTTCTCCCGGAGCAGACGAGCTGCCGGCCGCTCCTCCGCTGGGCTTGTTGTGGATTCTGTGCCCGTGTTGGCGTCTTTTGTTCGGAGTCCGGCCACCTGAGAAGAAAGAAAGAAAGAAAAAAATAAATAACATCAAAGTTTAATACACTTTTGTGTGTGTGTGTGTGCCCGCCTTGTGTATACACAACACAAGTGTTTATAGATCCGAAAAGTCAACGACCCACAAACCAAAACGTATATAAACATGAGAGAGCCGGCCATATAACAGGTCAGCAGCCAACAACCCTTTTTTTTTTATTTATTTATTTTTTTTTTTTTATCCTTCAATTGAAACGTCTCGAAATCAAAGCTCAGAGGAATTTCTAGAATACCCGGCTGAAGAAGAGATAAAAAGAAAAAAACAACCGTTGGGGGCTGAGCACGGCTGCGAGACCCATTAAAATAGCGTTTACGGCTCCCGTTTACCTCTTTTTCCCACCCTCTCTCTCTCTCTCCAATCTAAAATAGCACGACACTGGATACACTATGAAAATAACGACCGTGAATAAACATCACGCAAAGCTATATAGTTAAACAGATATCAGTGATTCCATCAACTTTATATGGTGTATATAACTATAAAATCATTTTCGAAATAGAAATAGAAAGAAATAGAAATACCGTGATTTTGGTGGGCCGTTCGACCCGTTTCTTTGTTGGGAAGGACAGCAGGGGCGATGGTGGCAGAGTCTCCGGCGGATAGCACTGAAGGATTGTTGTTGTTGACGTGATCCGACGTCGAGGGAGAATCAAAGTTGGAGCCCGGCACAGCGATGCCCAGAGTGGCCAAACTGCCGCTGGAGCTCAGTGAAGATGGGAAGTTGCCACTGTTGGTTGGGTAATTAGATAAGCCAAGACCAGCACTGCCACTGGGCGGTGAAAGTTGTTGATGGATACCACCCAATCCGGCGGCTGAACCTTGTTGGTTTGATTGGATGGTTTGAAACAGTCCACCTTCGGATCCCAGACTGCGCGGTGGAGACGGATTGGCGCCAAGAAAGTTGGTGGCAGTTGGTGAATTGGACGCCGCATCCAGTTGAAATCGCCCAGGTGGCACAATTATGGATGAAGACGCTGTGCCGCCGTTTAGGCCGTCAGTTTGAACGGTCGGTGATGGATTGTTACTAGGGCGAGGGACGATATTGCTGTTGGCCACTCCCAAAGGTAACATGTACTCGTATTTGATCCCGGGATTAATCTGCTGGTAAATGACCTAGAAAATTTACAAAATGACGATTAAATGTTATTATTTTTATATTGCACTATTTTTGTATTACCATAATATCAATGGGCTCGGTCAGCGGTCCTTGTGTGGTTATCAGCTCGGGGGTAGTTGTATCTTGGCGCCTGTAGGCAAACGTCGTACCGGCCGCTTGGTACTCGCCGGACCAGTTGATGGCCCAATTACCATTGAAGACGAATGTGCCATCGGAACGCCTTAAAGCTGCAAAAGTTTGGTGGGAAAACAAAAAGGGTAAGACGTTGATTGCCAATTTACAATCTCTATGCATTCGTAATGATATTTGCCCGTTATTCACGGGAAAACGAATCAAAAAGAAAAATTGTGAGATAAACATCAAGATTTCGCCGCATGTGATGACGTGTGTGGTGTGTCGATCCAGCGCTTAAATTATAAAAGCACGCCGGATAGATACGAACGAAAACACTTCACCGACGGTCAGCAAATGAAAAAAAAAAAAAAAAAACCATAAAGGGCCGATGACCCGAAACAAGTCGGCGGGGCAATCTCCTCATTCTATATGCAATCAGTCAGGTATGGATTTGAGAGAGAAAGGGAAAAAAAAGAAAGAAAAACCTAGACGCCGGATGACTCACGGAGATCAACTCCTTTTGGTTGGGCAAAGGTTTTTCTTTTTTTTTTAGTTTTAGTTTTAGTTTTATTGCTCCAAAAAAGTTTTCCCGTTATCTGGTTGTTGTTGTTGTTGTTGTGTCTCGCACCTTGCACAACAAAACAGTCATTGATTTATGGTCTGAGTGTAGGATAGGGAATATAAGCGGAGATCTCCTCCGCCGCCCTTAGGATATGTGAACGAACGACACGGCTCGTAATTTGCTCGTCGAATAAAATTTAAAAAAAAAAAAAAAAGAAAAACAGGCTCGAATGAATGGCTTTCCTCCTTTTGTGTGTTGTTTGTCAGATCCCCATCTCTGGCGCTCAGCGTGCTATTCCACACCGGTGCCAATATATCAACTATCAGCATCAGTAGCTAGTGTGTCCCAGACGATGGCTGCTACTACTTATTCCCCGTGAAGCTTTCTAAAAAGGCAACCACAACAACCAAAAGCTGTTGGAAAAAAAAGTCGCCTTCGCTTTTCTATACACGTCCCGAATGTTACAGCCATTTCGTCGGCCACCTTTTTCTGGTTCTCGATCGCGATCTAAACGCGACAAAATGGATACGATACACAACGTACGTGCCCATTAAAAGCCGAGTAATTTATTTCTCTGTTTTTTCTTTTTCTTTTTCCAAACGTCCGATCGGATAGTCAATCTAAGCGATTGTGTAACACACGTACGAACGTTTGCCCTTGTATACACACACCAGCGCCTTTTAATAGCAGATCCGTTTTAATAGTTTGTGTATGTAGGGATAGAATAAAAACACATTATCGTGATATAAGCGCCAAGGTTACCAAGTACACTGCACTACACACGCGTGAGCGTGTATTTATGTAACACAAGTGGATATACGGAGCTGTTTGTTGAATGCCTTTCTGACTTGGCATTTCCCAATTTCAGCTCCAGTAATAATAGCGCGACGATGAGAACTTAAAAAGGTCTGGCTGGCGAACCGAATTTATTGGATTATCTACCGTCAACGAAAGAAAGAAAAAAGGGAAAGCTAATCTGACTGACTCTTCCCTCGTTGTGAGGTCCAATGCAATTTTTCTTCTTCTTCTTCCGTGTGTGCGCCAGCTAAATCACAATAGCCGTCGCCGTAACTGCAATCGATTACCCGTAATGTCTTGCCTTACATGGTCCGTCGAGTGTTTCGTTACCAGTTCGCGCGCCAATCATTGTATAGTAAATTTTCTTTTTGAACAAAAATATCGAACACCAACGCGCAGAGTGGCGCAACACGA
Organism: Daphnia pulex; assembly: GCF_021134715.1. Classification (NCBI taxonomy): domain Eukaryota; kingdom Metazoa; phylum Arthropoda; class Branchiopoda; order Diplostraca; family Daphniidae; genus Daphnia; species Daphnia pulex. The sequence goes on from NC_060017.1 coordinate 6,665,815, forward strand.
AAGGGGAATGTGTGTAGAGATGATGGGTTGTATATATACGCATATACAAATGAGGCCCTTTTTTCTCTCTTCCAAGCCCTACAGCCCCGCACAGCCCTTGTGTGTGTGCGTACACCCAGATCGAATAACAACCAGTACCGACAGTCATTCAAGGCAACGGCCATTCACTCGTGACGGCCGGTAAATAATAATGAAGAGGTCGACCTGGCCATATATACGTGGGCCGACACGTTACCGAAAAGGAGACTCCTCTCTCCTATAACACACGGATCGTGGCTTGTCGACAATGGAGAGGGGGGGGGGGAGAAGAAATTCAAAATGGAAAAAGGAGCGCGCGGAACGGGCAATGACGCATCGCATTTCGCCGGAGCGCTGCGCTGCTACACACAGTCGTCCTTGTTGTACACAGATTGTAATATACTTTTGAGATGCCATATGTTGTGGGCTGGAGGCTCATCCACAGGCCTCCGGTGACGATAGACTCTTCATTTCAATGATGATTCTCCAAACATCGATCGATGATTTTGGAATTGTAGAATGCCGCCCGCGCCCCGCCACTTGGCGCAATTACCAAATGATTGAACTTTTCTCCAATAGCAACTGATTAGGGACAAAACTGTTGAATGTTTTTCTTTGATTCTTCTTCTTCTTCTTTTCCTTTGTTATTTTCCCAGCACCGGGGGCTCTCCCGCTGCGATCTATGGTCTCCGCCGCGAACCCACCGTTCATCAATTAAAATCAAAAGATAAAAGGAAAAGATAGGGAAGATAAGAAGAAAAAAAAAGTTCGAATCAGAGAAACCCGAAATATATAAAAATGGTGAAAAGGAAAGAAATTGCAGAATCACGGAGACACGTTTTAAAAAACGGGCCGCGATGGAAGCGGCGAGTGACTCTCCGGTCTCGTGTTGGTTCCTCTGTGTTCCGATCAAACAAGAAATATTTTTCTTCTCATTTCTTATTTCTCCTTATATACGTATGAGTCTATAGGCTGTTGGTTCATCATCTATCTGGTAATACAATGGGGCCCGGTTGTCCCTGTCCCGCGTCCCGTCCGACAAAAGACACATCAGGACGCCGACAACAGATAAAAAATAAAATACTACTACAAAGAAACGGGACAAAAAAAAAGCTGTACAGTCATAGTTACGTGATTCGAAGTAGCGGTCTATTAAAAAAAAAGGAATAGTATATAAGAACGTTGTCTAACTATGTGTGGGGGCGTGGGGAACTTGAATTTTTCCACAATTGAAAAAATAAAATAAAAAAACTCTTAGGACCGTGACGTGTCGGCGGGATTGTCTTGTTAACGGATCGAACTTACAGATGTTTTAGTCCATTACATTACGTACAGTTGTGTGCACTGTATACATAACGTGAATGGTGTAATTTAGTATCAGTGTCATTTATAATTCAATGTTGTGTCCTGTCTGTTGCTGTTAAACAGAAAGAAGAAAAGAAAAACGGTTGAGAAATGAGACGAGATAGGAGAATGAGACGCGACAAGAGACATGGGCCTCCGTTCGCCGACCATTTGGGAAACGCGTCGGGCCAGACCAGAACATCTGCCGCGTGACGTGGCGACACGTCCCGCACGTCACGTCAATGAAAGGATAAAAGAAGAGGAGGAACAAAAAAATAAAAATAAAATAAAATTCTTATTTTTTCGTGAATTATAATTTCGGCGCCAGAAATAAAAAGAGTTTTTAAAAATAATGTTTTTTCTCTCTCTCTAGAAAATAACGAAGAAGGTGAAGGTGAATATAGAGTTGTCGCTTGGCGAGATTTTCACTTGACGTGTCATGACGGTATTTTTTTCTCCCCTTAGCTATATAGCTACTCCCGCGTGAGTAGACTATTTAAAAAGCGACAAAGAGAGCGCGTCGACGTAAATCAACGTCTTTGTCGCGCATCAGCAACAGCACGCACGCAACGGCAATTCAGAGAACTCACGATGATGATGCGAAGAATGGCACAGTGTCAATGATGATGGCCGCCGTTGTTATTTTAACGCGCTAAAAGTTTCTGTACACACACTGTGCGTCCGTGAAATCTCCCTAATGTAGTGTGTGTGTGTGTGTGTTAGTTACCTAGATAGTTGCGACTGGGTTTGAACTCGGTGATGTTGACGTGGCAGGCGCCTTTGGGCAACTGGGCCACCAGATTGTAACCGGGTGGCAATTGCGGCTCCGTGAAGATGCCCGACACGATCTGACAGGTGGAATTGCTGCCGCCGCACACTCCGCAGGCATCCGGTCGTTTGTCCGATCCCACGATCCCGTCGCAGCCGATCGTCTGGAAAATAAAAAAATAAAAACAACAAAAAGTTAAACATAAGAAGAATTTCCTATTTCGAAAATCAAAAGGATTGAAAGAACAAGAAAAGGAGAATGGCCATCAGTTGGTCCGTGAAATGCCTCTGCACTGCTGAGCCGTGCTACTCGGCCATTGTTGTCCGCGTTTTAAATTTATACGAGATCGAGGTGGTAACACAGAGAGAGAAACGGGAAAGGAATCAAAGAAAGAAGAAGAAGAAAAAGCCACCTGGACTCAATTTAGAATTTTTCGATGAAATCTTTTTTGTTTAACCCCGAGAACAGCTGACGAGATTGGTCTAAATGCCACAAGGATTTCTTTTGGTTGAGATTTAGTTTTGATGCGGTGGCCTCGAGATAATATTTTCAATTGAAATTAGATCCACACACACGAGCCTCCTCGGACAAAAATAAAACAAAAAAAAAACTAGATAGGAAATGAGAAGAATGTTGAAACGCGATGGTCATCGCTGCCATCGAGATGAATGCTCCATTCCACACCCACTCAAACTAGGCTCAAGTTATTATAGAGACAGAGTGAGTGAGGTGGTGGTGGTGGTGCTGGCCATGGTGGGCCAATATATTCATTTTCTCTCCGTCTTCTTCTTCTTCTTGCTGTATTTTTCTTATCTTATTCCTTAGCTCGTCTTTCTCTTTTTTTCTTCTTCTTCCTCGAAAAATGTACTACAGCAGACGCCTCGGTTAATTCTTATGCAAACAACAAACATCCACACACACACTCGGACCGCGCTGGGGCCTGATCGTATACATATACATGTATCAAATCTTATACAGCAAGGAAGGCCGTTTTCTGGCGTAATACGTTGAAGACCAAGGCTCAGACAAAACATATACCAAAAATTCCCTGACTGGGATTTTCAGTGCGCTAGAGAAAAAAAAAGAACCAACCGAAATAACTAAATTCCATTTTCTCCAGATTTACACGCGCGCGTCTCATCTCTTCTTTTTTCAAATCGTTCAATAACGCCCAAAGCTTTTAGGTAAAGCAATCACGGTGGCAGATATCGTTCAGAAAAATAGACCAAAAAAAAAAGAACCTAGCCGGGTTTTAATTTACTCATTTATAAGTCAGCTCTGCCTCCTAACGAGCAGAGGAGAGCCTTAATCCCTTTTCTCGACAGTCGACTAGGTGTTGTAATATCTTATAGACGACGACTGCTGCTGCTGCTGATGCAGCGTGCGTATATAAATGTGTAATAATGAAAGACAGTCGAGCAAAAGGGGGATTCTCCCATATCTCAGCGGTGGGTCGAAATGCCCCGGCAGGCTTAATTTCTCTATCGCTTGTAATTGTTATTTCAAATGAGAGGGCTTTGGGGATCCTGTACAATCTATATAGGCTTGGCCCTTTTTTTTTCTTCTTCTTTTTTGTGTTTAGTTTAGATTTTTTGGTAGTTAGTATTATAGTAGCCATAGCAATGGATAACCTTCAGGGGTGTTGCACCACGCCATGAATAATTCATTGGATTGGAGCAAAGGAACATTCATTCCCGATCGCACCACGTACGTTTGGCTGTGTGGATGTTTTTTTACCAATCGAGATTTTGACGCCAGGGAAAGAAAAAATATACAAAATGAATCACCAACTGCTCACATAGCTGAAGGGGTTAAACCTCGGAAGTCGGAGATCAAAACAAGTTAGCTCCGAGTTCTTTTCTTTTTTCTTTCTTTCATCTGATTAACTTTTGGGTTATTCGCTAAATGTTCCGAGTTGTGTGCGGCACGTTTTTCCCCTCGGCCCCCCATTTCCCGTCCACACAACTAAACATCCGCCAAAAAACCCTTGGCAATAACAAAAATAGGAAGCTATTAATATTCGTTTCTTCACTTCACAGCACTTTGGATCCGTCCGAGTTGGTCGGTCGACTTTGTGGGCCGAGGATCATCGATGCGTAATACCGGACAACCCCCCCACCCCAACCCTCCACCAGAAATAAGGTCGTTATATCTTTCCCATCTGATGAATACAGTACAGCAGGATCACGACAATCATCTGTCCCCCCCCCCCTCTCTGGGATGATGAGGTGGGCGAAAATTCATCAGCAAAAGCGAGCGGATGAAGAAAAATAAGAAATGTACATCGAGAGGATTGTGCTACTGCTGCTGAAGGGAGGGTTGGATATTGGTAAGGTTGTCATCAAATCAGTGACCATCGTTAATCAGACGATCAAGCAGATGTGCAGAAGAAGGTGGAGAGTTAGGAGAGGGGAGTGATCCTCCCGGATGCTGGAATATAGGAAGAGTCCAGCTCATCCATCTCTTAGTCAAGAAGAGCTAATTAAGTGGCAAACACAGGTCAGAGAGACGGAAAAAAGGCCCACCACAGAACAACACACACACACAGAGGGGGGATGCACACAGAAGAAAGCGACCCCTCGGCATTTCGGGGTCCGTCCCTGCGCGCAAGTGAGAGAAAGAGAGATGAGGAGGGGGAGACAACAATGTTGTGATGGATTATTCAATGGCTAGTATGGCAGATGGTTATCGGGGTGACTGTGGAAGTAAAATGCCAGTAGTTCATCTTGTTTGGATTGCGTTGGGCCATCAAACGGGCGCGCGAGCCCCGGCCGACAGTCTTTTCTGTTTTTATCAAAATCTATAATACACGTGAAAGTGTGTGGAATGTCGATGGATGGATCGGACACATCTCATCCAGCCCGGGCCCCGAAATGTTGAATAGAGAAACGTGTGCAACACTTCTTGACCAAGATTTATGCTACATAGCACCTTCATCCTGGATGGTTGGGAGGGAATAAACAACAGTCCACCTTCTTAATATAGGTCGAGCTGATATGACTACAAATATAGATTCTATTTCAATATTTAGTGTTTGCGCTTCATCGAATCTTTTTTGACAAGTCCTGGGTGTTCCCTCCCCTCTCAAAAAAAGATGAGGTCCTGTCAAAGAAGAGAAGATTTGTCTTGGCAGAGCGGACACAAAAGAGTCCTTATTAGGTATATATGTATTTATCTAGAGTTAGTGCACTAGTGCAGTCAAAACCCAACCCCCGTGACATTTTACATGGCAGTTAGATATTTTCTCCCGTCTGCTGTCGCCGTCTCTTGCCCAACCTGCTTATTGCCTCTCTTTGTCCGCCCGTCTGTCCATCAGAGACAAAAGAGACTGGGCGAGAGAGAGAGAGAGAGTCTGATGGATATGGGCAGACACTGGCATCTATATATACCAAATAGTACGTGTACCACCACCAGCACTACTAACTACAACTATAGCCCCTTTTGTTGACTCGGGTTCGTTCGCTTCTTTCTTCACCCGGTCGGTTGCTGAGTCACTTTGATTTCTTTCAATGCGAGACGACATCATCAATTTAAATATGCGCAGCGGTCGCGGCGGCGGCGGCGCGGTAGTTTCGGATGGTGCATGTGCCCGGCGGTGATAGCGTCGGTTGTTCGCTCTATGGCGCTCCTTTTCGTTCGAAAAAATGATTTTTTTTTTGTGTTCATTTAAACAAGAAAAAAAAAAATTATTTTTTTCCTCTCTCTTTTTTCTCCCACTTATTTTTGGGTTCCCATGTTGTGTCCGTCCGTGTTGACCTCATCATCAGACCATTCGCCGAGTTTGGAAGCTATCCAGCACCGACTTGCAAATAAACACACAACAACCTCTGCTGGCCCTATGATTTTTTGTTGTTGTTGTTTGTCTTTCCCGAAGGTTCCCCAAGGTTGGAATACAAAATGCGATGCCTATCTCTTTTCTCTCTATTGCAAAAGTATCGGTTTTTCTTCTTTTTTCTTTCTTTAGTCTTTACCTTTCCAATATTTTCGTATCATTTTGATGATATGTCAAAAACTAACTCCGGCCAACCTCCCCCCCCCGCAGCGCAAAAGTCTGTTGCATCAAGTGAAGATGTTTGTCTTTGATTTCTTTTCCCCGCACACAAAGACACGATCGTAGCAATTCGTGAGAAGCGTACGATGCCAACCTGCGATAGCCAAGAGAATTCGACTATACCACAGGACAGACATTTCCCCAGCTTTCTCCGGGGCTATTACGACGTGTAGTAGGTCTAATACTATACGGTACTAGACATTCAACGGCAGCAGACATATAGTAAGCAAGTGAGCAACAACAACAAGAGGCCTGGCTATATGCGAGAGAGAGATGATATGAAGGGGAAATGTAAAGTGAGAGAATAAAGAGACTCGGATATGTTTACTTCTTTTCACAGAGAGAAAGAGAAAGAAGAAAAAGGCCGAGCGTGCTTTAAACACGCACGAAACACCCACACCCGAATCCTCGTCATAACTCAACCAAGGTCTCAGATGCAGGTTGGCACTGATGGACCAAAACGTGTAGAGAAATACCCAACATCTACCACACAGATGGAGAGAGAAAAAGATCTCATCACATATTCATTTGTCATAAATTTACTTCCTATTGATATTTTTTTTCTCTCTCTCTCTTTCTTTTTCTGTTTGTTTTGTTCATATGTATAGCTGGGCCACCATCTACTTCTCTTTTTTGTCATTTCCACCTCAAGTCCAAGATCGAGTACAAGAGGCAAAAGAGGAGAAAGCCTGAATTGATTTTCTCTTCTTCTTGGGGTTGTTAGACATTCCAAGACATTCCATACGCAACAGAGCGTATACGGCTTGTTTGTTTTGCCTACATTACATTACATTAGATTGTGTAACTTCTTTCTCTTTCTTTCTCCCTTCTGCTCGTCGTTGTGTGTCGCTGCTGGGCCCGGGTGTGTGTGGGGTGGAGATTCAAAAAAAGAGTCAGACGGAAAGGAATAAGAAAAAGGGCTGCAAACCTCTTTGATAAGTGCGCCCACTTAACGAGATGAAGAAAGAGCAAAGAGAGTGCGAGAGGAGAGGTAAATAGAAACAGAAGAGAGCTAACAAGAAGAGTCTGTGTAGCTCTCGTCGCCTCTATGTACTATAGGCGGATATACATGTATGTGTGTGTGTACAAGGGAGAGAGAGAGAACAGCATTCGTTCTCATTTTCCTTTTGGGTGCATTTCTCTCCGTACTGCTTTGGCCTTGGTCTCAAACAAGAAATTACAATTAAAAACCAAAAAAAAAAATGAACCAAATTATAAAAATAAAACACAACAAAACCCGAACCCGATTAAAATAGAGTGGGTCACACACACAGAACACACAGCACAGCCATAGGTCTGCATATTTTGCTGGGCTGTCCACTTTTTCTTCGTTTCGAGCCTGTAGCTCAGTGATGCGTGCCATCAGAGTGATCCCAAACGCTTTTGACACGACATTTCCCTTATATGCTGAAAGTATAAGCCACACGGAGGAAAAATTGAGTTTCACGCGCCAACTGATTTTCTTCGTTTCCATTAACGAAACATCAAAATGATTTTTTTTTAGCTTATTGCTTTCTATTCTTTTTCTGCAGCTGCATATATATATATATGTGTATCAATCGACTCTATCTATCCAGTCGACATACGCGACCACCCCAACATTTCTTGGTGGCATGCAAAGATGCGTGACCGTCTCTGGCTTGATTGGCCTGGCGCATAACCCAACCAGTCAAGACTTGGGACGACCCTATACGACTCGATTTCTATACTGTTCTGTCTATTACAACATACGCAACAGTTTCTTTTTTTTCTTTCTCGATCCATCTCTCTTCTTCGTGTTACGTTACGACTAATATCTCCCTCTGTTTTTCTGTGTGAGTGTCGATTGGAATGCGCGACGAGGTTCTCTGTCCTTTTTGATTTTTTCCAGAAGTTGTGTGGTTCGTTTTTTTCTTTATTTTCTTCCATCTGCCAAGCAGCGAAGACACAAGAGAGACACACGAGTGACAGATCGGGAGAGGAATTCAACACACACACACACAAACTCAGGAGGATCGAGCCTGTTGGAAACGGATGGTTATCGCCGTTCAGCTTGTCAACACGCTCGTCACCAGCCAAAATAATAAAAGACAATTCAATGGTGAGCTGTACACAATCCCCCTCACCACTCGCTGGTGGAAGGAATCGTCGAAATGCGACTGGACTGGAGAGTCAACAGGCCAACAAAGGGCATAGAGAGAAATGTCTCTCCATTTAATATTATGCAACTGCAACTGTTTCAAAAGTGCACAAGATCAGATGAAATTGAACCCATTTTCTGTAGGGGGGCGCGACAAAAAGAGGCAAAAGGACTGTCACGTTTCTCAGCGTCGGAGCCGTGTGAGTAAAAGGGGAAAAAAAGCGCACGATTCCAAATGCATAATCAACGCATTTCTTTCGTGTTTTTGTTTTCTAGCCGACAGCGTCGAATTTCGAGTTTTCTAAAAAAGCCCATACACACTACCAGATCCGGCCAACTCTTTTTTTTTTTCCCCATCCGAGTTGTGTTTTCCCAATTTCGACGACAGTTTAAAATTTCCCTCCCATTTATCATGCAAGGCTCTCAAGAAAAAAAGTGGAAAGACCAGCAGGAACGAGCGACGACGACGACTCGAATGACAGCCGAGGCTTAGTGGGTGCTACAAACAGGGCAGCACACAGCGCCCATATAATAAGAAAACATAAAACACACACGGATGTGTTGAATGGGTCTCTCCTTTTTTTATTTTCATTTTTTTTTCGTTTTTTGTTTTACTTCATTTTTGTGGCATTTTTCTTTGGTTTTCGTGTCTCCGGCCGTCGTGTGCCGCTGGTGATGGCCAAAGTGAGGTCGCGATCGCGTGGGACACACACGTCAAACAGCGACACCACCACCACTATCCCCGGCAATAACCAACTACGAGGTCGCATGAAAAGAAGAAAACGAGCCGATGAATTATTCAAACGGTTCGTTGATGACCGTGGATGGCTTTGAGAACGGGACAACAAAGAAATAAAACGAAAGAGAGAGAAGAAAAATACACACGTCCCGAAGCAGAAGAAGAAGAAGAAGAAGGAATATAATATCTTTTACGAATTTTTAATCATTTCGTTGGCGCTTGTTTTTCTCTTCTTTTTAGAAGCGACAACTCGGGGAGCAAAAAAATAAATAAATAAAATATGGGAGAGAAAAATAGAAGAGAAAAGAGTTCAAAAGAGTAACGACAAATTGGTGTCACGCGCGTGCTTCCAGCCCCTCTAAAAGAATTTTTTTTTTTTTTTTGTAAATGGAAAGTTTTTCCCCTAGATTTTTAAATATATTTTTTTTATTTTGGGGTTTTGTTTTTGTGTGTCAGTGGCGTCATCCGAGTTGACACGCGAAAGAGAATCTAGCGGCGAATATAATATTCGCAGGAAGTCGATTTGTATTTTTTTTTTTTTTTGGACAGGAAGTGAAAGGGTTAAACTTGCGAGTTTCATCCCATCACACGAACCGGTCCACGTATCCACCATCGCCGGATGAATGTTGACGTCGCGTTTCGCTCGAGTGAGACGGCGCACAGCTATATATTAGCCTTGACAAACAACCTTCGCATATAACAGTTCCGGTTGGAAGGAGTCGGGAATTATATTAACTGAATAAACATATTCACGGCGCAAACACACAAAACACGAGCTCATTTGAGTACACTCAATTCAATCCAGCCCACTTGATTTTCTCTTGTAAATTTGTATAATAATGGTGATCGCGGAGCTTATCCAGCAACATTTACCATTCTGAACTTTGAGTGACTCACTTGTCAGTCTCTCAACTGCATAAGAAGTAAGCATAACAACAACTACTACTACTGGCCTACTCCGGCAGCAGCAGCAGTGATGCCGGAGCTGCGTAATGAGTTTGGGGGAGCACGTTCTGACAGGTGAGCGCCCCTCACACACTCAGTCATACAGCGCGCATATTATAAGACGTTCCTTCTTTCTTATTTTGGTAACCCAAACATCAGGTATATACACACACACACACACACTGGAGCCATCGGAAGGAGGCAGCGCTGCTAATGGGCAAAACATTCAACAAACAAAAGACTTGAGGTGTTTCACACAGCCCAACGAATCTAGGTCGAGAGTCTCTTTTCAAAAAAATTAAAAATAAAAAGATTTTTGTTTCTTTAAACGCGAGAGTAATGAACCGCCATTTAAAAAAAAGACCGACAAGCCCGTGATTTACTCCACGTAACAATTAAATCCAATTTTCTTACAAACAAAACAATGTCTGCCAAAAATTACAAAAAAATTGCGACGCCCGGCTGTCGTTTACCTTCCAAAAGTTTCGCACGCCATGACATGACAAGAGCTGGGCGGATTTTCAAAGTTTCAAACATAGTCAAAAGTTCATCACAATAAATGTCTACACCAATTTAAAATAATCAAGAAACTAGTAATTTAGTTTTTGGCGTGAGAGAGAGGAAACTCTGACGGGCGGAACGTGTTGCATCGGCACAGTTCGAAGAGAAAAAAGAGTTTTGTTTTTTCTTGATTTTTAATTCTTCCCAACTCTTGTGGTATTTGTTTACAATCGAAGAGAAGAAAAAGAACCCCCCCCCCCCAAAGTTCTTTTCCCTTTGGCCCAGTAAAGCATTTCCGACTGTTGAGCGATAAGTATAAAAGTGTGTGAGTTTGAAGAGAGCTGTGGGGAAGAAGAAGAAAGCGCCGACCGAGCGCGACTCCCGACACACACAGGGCGAGCGCACGCACGCCAGAGTCGGACGCACGCACTCGTTTGCCCATCTCGGTCTCTCTAAACAAGAGCTTTCTTCTCGTCAATGATAGCACAAGAAGAAGAAGGAAAAGGACGGCGGGGGAGGAAGAAGAAGAAAAATACAAGAAAAAAGGGGGGAATGCTGACTCGGTTGTCAGGTACAAAAAAGAGCGAGGGAATTTTCGAAGCCATAGCCCACGCTTGCACAGCTTGCAGCCATTACTCAACGTCTTACATTGAAAGAAAGAGAGAGAAAGAGAGAAAGAAAAAAAGGCAGGACAACAACAAGAAAACGGTGGTGCCTGGGCTCTTCTTTTTGACTTCCAGGATGCTCCCAGTCGTTCGTCTCTACTTGAACGTGAATGGATATGAAGTCTGAGGGGGCGAGAAGCACGACAGCTCCCGCTTAGAGCTTCTTCTTTCATTTCTTTCTCTATTTTTTCTTGTCCGTCCCTATTCACACAGTTCCTCTTCCTTGTTTGCCTCTTAAACAAGAAGAAGACAATACGGGACTAAATATCTTGATGTCTTTATCGACACTGTGACCCGGTTCGGCCCCCCCTGAGAAAAAGAAGAAGAAGAACCTACACCACAGTCCAGACAGACTCCTCTACATGATGTGGGGAGGATCAACTTATAGAGTTATATCTGGACTCTTCTTAGAGCTCGGTCATACTCATAACTCAACCAGCCGATACTTCTTCTTCTTTTTCCCCATGTGGACCCGATAGAACCCATTTCTCAACTCATAATATACTACGCGGGCCCAAAAGGTTTCGAGTTGACGACACACACAAAAAGTGTTAGACACGTCCAGAGGCGGCTGCTGGGAAACGAAGAAAAAACTTCCAACCCCCAACCAAACAGCAGAGGAATAAATAGAAAATGCCAGTAAGAGCCATAAATTCATTTGGAATATCACCGTGAAACCAACCAGGAACACCCCGAAAATAAAATACAAAATACAAAACTTGCTTAGTCCACCCCCACTAAAGTTTTTCTTTTTCTTTTTTACCTATCCCAAATTTGAATGCTATACTTCTTCGCAGCCCACACCTTCGAGTTTTGTGTCAAGGCACGTCCTCCTATATCATCCATGACATATTTTTCTTTCTTCCTTCCTTTTTCAGAGTTTGATAATATCGGAAAAAGAGAGAGAAGATTTTTTGACGAAATTTATTCGACGACAGGACCCAAAAGAGTATCGGCCAGACGTCTTATTATACTGACGTGTTAAAAGTTTCAACAGACATCTTCTGCAGAACGCGGTCCGTATGGTCTGCTGGCCCGATGTTGTGTCTGCGCAGCACCCCGTGAAACAACGTGAAAAGCACCCAAGAGATTTTGAGTAGGACATGTCGGGGGGATATAAAGTCTACACATTCGAATGATGGATGAGAATGGGCCGTTTGTCGCTTTTTCAGATATCTTTTTCAAATATTTTTTTCCTCCCATAGTTTCACGCAATGCACCGTCAGAGATTTCCAATATCATTTCACGGGGATGCACACACGACACTGTGTGGCATTGTCAGTCATCATTCCGCCCCCGACTAACTTTAGACGCCAAAAGAAAAACAAAAGGAAAACCCGAAAACCTGTCACGCGTGTGTGGGTTGGGTTCCTGCAGGATTGTCATCTGCGCTGTGCAGTCCAAGCCACAAAAGAGAATGGATCGAGTCGGATTAGCACACTGCTGTGGTCGTTTTGATTGCCCATATACGTCGTCGTCGTCCCAATCTCCAGCGTGAATCGCTCAGTCACGGCCATCACAACAGACTGTGACACAACCGCAAGTGCGTGATGTCGTCGCGACTATTGTTATCTCCAAAACAGCGTTCTCAAAGTTTTGTACATATTCACACACAAGTGAGACAGGGGAGGAAAACTATGTTTTTTTTTTCCTGGAATACATTAATGAATATATGAAAACGCCCGGCGCGAAATTCAAAAAAAGAAAGAAACACGGTCTGTCGCTTTTTCGACGATGTGTCAAAACACGTTCATCCATCACATGATTGATCCGGTCAATATAACAATCGAATAATACATAAATATAGACACAATAGACTACATGTCTGGACGTCAAATCCTGTTTTTTTGGAGCCGAGTTTTGTCACGAATTGTCCAATCTCCGAGCGGAGGCCCATAAAAATACGGAAACGGCCGGGGGAGACGCGCGGATGCAATTGGCCTTTCTCTCTCGTTCCATCATGTTTTTTCACGACGATAAAATACAACAACAACGACCCGGAGCTTACATATATGTTTGGTTCATTGCTTTTTAAGGAACAATAGAGCAGAAGAATAATCTCCGAATGAATATACAATAAATAAAGATTCGCTCGTGACAATCTGTTGACTCGGAGCATCGCCAGTTCAAAGAAATTTTATACAAAAAATGAAATGAAAAAAATAAAAGAGCCTGGCGCATTGGCAATGACGCGGCGATAAGAAACAAGTCTGCACATTATAGAAACGACATGGTTCATGGGTCTCTTTCTCTTATTGTATAGTTGATGTTGTTGTTTCCTATCTTTTTCTCCTTCATCTTCTCCTTCCTATTTTTTTTTTGTTGTGCCCCTCTCATGGAATGAAATGTGCCATCAGCATGCGCACCCACTGTACACGCCAGAACAAACTATTGAATCGGGACAGAACAAAAGATTCTATTCTTGTGTGTGTCTGTGTCTGTGTCAGGAGACTCTCTCCCCTTGTGTAGTCCACGCTGTTGGTTACATGTTACATTCGCCATCTGAACAAAAGACTTTTTTTTTTCTTTCGGGCTTCACTTGGAACCCATTCCAACAGGGCCAGACGGACTTGGTGGTTTTGTTGCTGGCCACCATTTCCAAAAGAGCTCCTTGCAAAGCATCTGCATATACCAGTACCAGTCTTGTTTTGTCCATGAATCATTCCTTCTCTCTCTCTTGTTCGATTCACGAATGATTAGGCATCTTGTAAATAATAAGGTAATATATAAATATAAACTCTCTCTCTCCACCCAGCAGACATGTACTTTGTGTAGACGAACATGTTTTTCTATATAAGAACGCGACTGCACCTAGATTAGAATAACGACATGTGCACTTCTTTGCATGTGTACGCCAGCCACTACTCTCCATGCAAGTAGATGTCTTGCTGCGAACCGCTTAGCCATTTAAAAAAAAAAGAAAAAGAAAAAGAAACAAACTCGTCGGTGAAGTAACGCGCCCAAACAAGAAGAAGAAGAAGAAGAAGAAGAAGAAGAAGAAGAAGAACGCGCCAGTCGGGACAGACTTGACCCGATGTAATCAATAATCAACAAGGATGTCTTTGACCCTTTAAAGCAGTCGCCAGTTGTTTTGTTTGACTTCTTCTTTTTTTTTCCGGGGGAGGCTTGAACAAGAGTTGGTGTATATAATCAACATGAGAGAAGAAAAAAAAGAAAATGTATTTTTCTTTTTCCCAGTTATTACACGATCCGTCTGCGCGGCTTGCGGGGCCGCAAACGCCGCCGCAATTGAAGTCGGGAAACAGCCACTTGGCCCGTTCTTTGGGTGCCAAGACGAAAATCGACTGTAAGAAATAGGAGGCAAAGGGGTTTCCATATCCAGTTGGTTGTATAACTGGCGGTTTTGACGGGTGTTGAACACAACCACTCAAGATCTCCTCAAGAAGAAGAAGAAAAAGGCAGCAGCCCAAACGGCTCCTTCTCTCCCCTACCCACCCAGCACCATCTCAATTTTTTGGACGTGGTGTGAGGACTCGGACGACGAGGGCGCGTAGAACGGCCGGGCGCTACATGCGCGCACACAACAGCCGTCTTACATCACAGTCCTATTCATCTCTCGTCAAGTGGCCGCCCGTCGAGATAGGGCCAAGCCAACGACAGAGAGAGAGAGAGAAATATTACAAGAGAGGTGGTGCCTTCACCAGGCAAAGATTAAAAAAAAAAAAGAATTGAGAACTAGAGCGCGCGCAAAATCTCGCAGTGGCGATAAAACATTTTTTTCGCATTTCTGTGAGTGACAGGCTATTACGCAAGTAGAGAATTTATCTTCTTTTTCCTGCTTAAAGCCAAGACTCGCATTCTCGCATGGCAGCAGCTTATGTAATCAGAGAGTGGTATCCCCCCCCCCCTTTTTTTTCTTCTTATTCTGATGCCATTATACATCATCAAATAGAAGAAGAAGAAGGAGGAGGAGGAGGACTTGGTATAAAAAGAAATGGAACCGCCACGACGCGCTAAAAGCTTCCGATGTATTACGGAGGAGCTATACAGCATTCCACCCTTTTTTCTTCTGTCGACTTATATAGGCTCCGGCTCATTGGCTGGACTCCTGGGCTCACTTGTATATAACATACTGCAGTTATAAGCCTTTTAAAAGCACTCTTTACTTTATTAGTTCCTTCTTTTCTTTTTCTCTTTTTCTCCCCTTATTTTTTTAACGATTGGAATCTCTCACATTTGACCTCTCTCCGGTCAAAAAGCAGTTGTACACACTCACGCAACAACAACAACCACAATGACCAAACATAAAGCTGAGGGTATGTGTATATATCCAACGATGCTGATGGATGTCTTTATATCGTTTGGACCTCTTTTGTGTGTGTCAAGACTTTTTTTTTTTTTTTTTAAATTGTCTTCTTCTCCGACCACTGCTGCGGCTGTATAGGCACAGCAGACGGCCGGCTATATAGTAAGGGGTTGGCATTTGTATAACCCCACGAGTCTCCCATCAGTGTACGAACAATGCCAACGAAGAAGAAAAAGAAGAAGACGAAAAAATAACGAAAAGAAAAGAAGAATCCTTATAGAGCAGACAACAGATCAGATCCACTCGGAAATCTTGGTGTGTTGAACAAACAAACATAAGTAACAGGCCGGGATCCATTAATCCAAAGAGGCCGGACCCGCGATGGTTATTATTACAATAAGGAAAGAAAATGGAGAGGAAGGGGGGACGGGGTTCTCTATAGAAAACTGTTGGCCAGCGAAGAAGATGGCACAAGAGAGTCACGAACGAAACCAATAAAAGGGGCATAAAATAGAGGGGAAATGTGTGTCGATTGCTATCTATCTTATAGCCACCATCTTCTATGATACAGCACATAACTGTATAAATACTGCACGTCTAATATTGTGGAGCTGGTCCACGACCGTGGTGAAAGTGAGAGTCGAAAAAGGCCCAGGGAGCAGAGAGAATAAACCACAAGCAAAGGAAAAAGAAGGAGGAGGAGGATGAGGCTACTTTACGACTTTTGATTTAGACACTAAAGCGCGGGCCCTATAGATACGAATGCCCTTGCATTTATTTACACATTCATTTATGTATATTTTATAGATGCCAACGCTTCAAAGTCAACAACAAGGAACGACGAGATGTATGGATACATGATTGCCCAGTCTACAGCTAGCCCTCCCCCCCCCCCTCTCCTCATCCGAACCAAGCCACAAACATAAATATAAATAATATCATGATCTCTCTGGGGAAAGAAAAAAAGCGGAACACAAACGAAGGAGTGGCTGGCGAGATTCGGATCAAACCTGAAATTTTTCTTTCTTTCTTTCATCATTCTACTGTCTGCGCTGGGCTCCTTATATTTTTTTCCACAAAGGCTTTCACCAGAGAGTCGAATAAAAAAATGAAAAGAAAACGAAAGTCGATATTTGCATAGATATCGAGACGCAGTGCTATCATCAGACACACTTACAAGAGGGCAGAAGAAGAAGAAGAAGAGTCTGAACGCGTGAGTCACAAAAACTGTGGCTAACCACGGCCCAGCAGCGCGTCTATCTTGATTTTGTTGCCGGCCGTCGTTACACGATCATGTGTTAGTCTAGTCGAATATTTGACGCAGGGCTCTACATATTCCGTTTAGCATCTGGCAGCATCTTTTGTGTTCACGCTTAAAAAATCCCGCTCGACGTAGCGCCTCCCCCAACTTATAGGTAGTACAAAGTTGATCTCCTTTCTTTCCCCCCGTGAGTCCCGAAAAAAGCAAAAGAAGAAATCTCTTCTTCTTCTTCTTCTTCTTCTTTTTGTTGTTGCCGTGTTTATTTTTTTCTTCTTTTCTCTTAAATAGATGCGACCCGTGAAAAGATGTTTTGATGTGCAATGGCCATATAAAGAAGAAGAAAAAAAAGCGGCTGCTGCTGCTTCTGCCGCCGCCACGTCTCCGCTGTCCAGACGGACGTTTCGGTGATGGGGTAGAGAAAACAAAAAAACAAAATATCAAAATTATGCGCATAATTTTTCGTTTCTTTTTTAAAATAAAATAAAAAAACCCCGGCCAACAACCTGCGCCAATATGTAACTGTTTTCTGACTTGTCTGCCACGATGAATTATCACAGAACCTCGGGCCACATTACAACGATGACAAAAAGGCGAGTGGATTTTTCTGTCTCTGCTCGAGCTGGACGCAGCAGTTGACTGTTCGTGTTAACTTGAGCTAATGAGCGATAAGGATCGCGATCGCTGCGCTACCTCTTCTCCATCCATCCATCACACATCCAACGGCAAACGAGCGTGACTGGCTTTTGATGGCAGACAGTTTGCGCCGCAGTGGCGACTCACGTTCATCCAGGAGAAAAATAAAATAAAATAAAAGAATCGACATTGTTGGCGCAAGAATTCTTAGAAAAAAAAGATACAAGCGAGTTGAATCGTTCCTACGATAGGATAGGAATTGCGTTTGAAGGAGCATCAGCAAGACGCTTTTGCCATATCTCGACAAGAATCATATTGATGAGTTTTTTTTTTCTTTTTTCTTTCTCTTTTTTCAACTTTTTCATCGGCTGGCGCGTCTGCTAGAGTCGGCCGACCACCTTTGGTGGTCCACGGATGTTCCCCAAATCTCTTCTTGTATATAGTCGACCGCACTCACGGCCGCCGTCCCCCCAGCGAACAGCTGGGTGTCGGAGCTATTAGCATTTTTGGACTCGTCACGTCTAGTCGCTATTCGATGCAGACGAGAGAGTAGAGAGTAGAGAAAAAGTAACAACATTTGGCTGTCCCTTTTTTCTCCTCTTTCTCTTGTTGTTGCCTCAATCCCGTAATGCCAACAATCGGCGAGCGCATCTAAATGTCTCGGCCATCAGCAGTGGCACTATACCTGGTCTAAATAGCCTGTCGACCTATTGACATGTGTGCAACTGCTGAATGAACAAGGAATGCCATTACACGGGCGATTGTGTCGAAGCACCTTCGACGCACACAATAGAATCTCTTCAAATAATATTGGCCGTTATTTATCACTGGCAACAACAGCAAAAACGCTGCACATTTCCACGGCCAGGCTCTTTGCTAGAGGAAAAAAAGAAGATTCTTGGTAATCCTCCGCCTGCAGCTAATCGAGCGCCCAAATCCCAAAAGAAAAAACCGACCCAGCGCGTATTACCCCCTTTCCGTAAAAAGAATAAGCTAACGGCCAGCGAATAGCAGCAGCAACAGAAGAAGAAGAAGCTTTTTGGCTCGTTGCTCAAGACTATCTTCCAAGTCTGTGGGGATGAAAAATCGAGTCGGAGAGAAAAAAAATAAATAAAAAAAAATAAAATGGGCACACACAGACGGGACGCGGAAGGGACCGCAGTCAACAGCAAACCAAAGAAGAAAAAAAAAGTCAGTGACGGAGCTTTGTCTTTCAGTTACGCAACGTATATAGATTATAAGCTCTAATGTAAAAAGTAAAGGTTTTTACCAAGAACATCATCATCATACATCATCCCACAACATTCGGAACCGTTTTTTTTTTCTCTCTTTATTTCCATAAAAGAAGCTGGTCCCGAAACAGCAGATGAACTAGTTCTGCTGCTCGGGAGTCAGCGCAATTACCCGAAATCGTAAAATAAAATGTCGATAAAATGCACATCAAGTTGGCGATGTAAACAACACACATTGTATACTACATTTACTACACACACACAAGTGTGTCTAAAAATGTCCTTTAAAAAAAATATATTTTCTCGTTTTCTCTTTTTCAAGAAGAAAATGTCAACGTGTCGAGAGAATCAAAAGAGAACACCTATAGAAAAGAAAAGTCAGAGAAAAATAAGACACGTCGGTCGCGTTGTTGGCTGTCGAATGGTGGTGGTGGTAGTGGTGGTGGGGAGAGCGACAGCCATTCCAGCGGATTAAGCTCGTATTGAAAAGAAGAACTGGCGCGGCCGCTCGAGCGAAGGCGAGCACGCGTGAAAAATCCAGTTGGGAAAGTTTTTCCCATTTGGGATCGGGTTGGAAATGTTCAAAGATGAAGGAGAGGGGGGAACCGGTTCGTCTATATGGGGTATATATGTATATGTGGTGGCGTGGTCAATGTGTCCACCTGCAGCGTCGGTTCTCACACCAACAGACAACGCGCATAGCCAGCGTGTTTGTGGTCTGCACACGAGAGACGCGTCACATTTTTTAAAAAAGACGCCGCCGTTCCCGGCCGACCCCAAAGAGTTTTTACCTGACACGGTATATACATTGTGTGTGCGGTGCCAACCATTTACCGAGTGTGTGTTGTGCAGGAGAGAAAAGCTCGCAATAATAGGCATGCATCACATGTTTGCTGCTGCTGCTATAAAAAGACTCCCAAGTGGACGCCAGCAGCAGCAGCAGTAGCGCGATGCGGGGGGAGAGAAAAATAAAACCGGTGTCGACTACGGAATGTGTCCGTCTTCTCATCTCTTTTTTACACGTGTCACACGTTCTCCCGTATTTATTTATTTATTGAATGTCCAACGGGAGAAAGAGAGAGAAATGAAAAGCGGACTAGACGCACGTAAGTTGAGAAATTGATGGCGCAACTAATTCAGAAATTTAAAAAAAAAAAATTTTCAAATGTTAATCATTCAAAAACCTGACAAACACACCAAATAAAAATATTAGACGTTTTATAGCGCTGCATATGGAGTGATGGTGATGATGATAAAATGTCCGCATTTCTCTCTCTCTCCCGTTTGATTCATTATGTTACGAGCTATATTATTAGAAAGTCTCGGAGACCAACCGCGAAGATCTTTTTATTTCCCATCTTTTAACGACCTTAAAGGTGGGAAATCCCTTCCGGAGGTGAGGTCCTTTTTATTTTTTTATTTCGATTTGATACTCTTAGGCCTACCCCATAAATGTTTTGAATACGCAAAGGGGGTTTGATCCACGACATTATGATGATGTGCTAGCTCGTCTCTTTTTTTGATTTCATTGAAACAAATTTTGGTGTTATTTCATCCCACATGGTTTATCTGCTTAGAGAATAATAAATAGGATACAAGGACACGATGGGATGTAATAAAAAAAAACGGCATCGGCAAAGATTCCCCAAAACAGCGACAAACGACGGGCCCAGACCGCCGCGCGTGCAACACGATAAGCAGGTGCCAGTGACGGGGCGAAGGTCACTGGAACGAACCATTACGACTGAAACGGACCGAATCGGACCGACCGGACACCCACATACAATCCCAGATAATAAAAAGTCGTAAAAAAAAATCCCAACAAGTATTGGGTTTAAAGGGAAATGCCATAAGTACCGCCGATGGTCTTCCCGCAAGAGGGAACGAAAAATTAAATTCTAAAAAAAAAGAAGAAGATGGCGTCAAACGCGAATGCAACTCACCAGAATCAAGATCAAAAGCAGCGACATCATCCTGAGAGCGTTGCTGGTGTCGGCCGAGTAGAACTTGTTGAGCCACAATTTCGGTCGGGCAGTCGGCGGTAGCAGCGGTGACGTCATATTTCTCACGAAAAAAATGTTTTTTTCAACAGCCACCGACAATGATGACGACGGTCAAGTCGAGATAGACGCTGCTATTTATAAGCGACGCAATAGTTTCCAGCAGCTAGTTGCCACACACACACACAGACACAATCAGAATAATACCACAAGAGACACCACCCCTTTTTATGAGATTCTCCAGGAAGGAATTCCAGCGGAGGACTACACCCTTTTCTTCTATTCTTTTTGTTTCGTTCAACAAATTCAGAAGGTGCCTGGACAACAGTTCCTTTGGGGACTCGTTGAAATTCTTCTGTAGGTTGGTCTCTTACGAGGAGAACCTCTTGTTCAACAGATGAAAACGCCGGTCAAACGTGCCAGGCCGGCAACAAACACACCGGCACACACGAAAAAGAAAAATGTTCAAAAGTTTCAAAGTGATGGAAACACGATCCCAGCAGCGTCCGACGACGTCTATAGGAGGAAAACGAAGCGGTTCGGTCGGTTAGGTTTTGGCGGGTCCAAACGATTTAGATCCTGGCCTTCATCATAAACAAATAGACACACACACATAGTGAAGAAGAAGAAGAAGCCGGGCGCTTCTTCCTATATAAGACACTAACTGTCTGAAAGACTAAAAAAAAAAGTCTGGCACGCTCTTTCATTCTCTCATCCTCGCTCATTCTTCTTCCGAAGAAAAAGAAAAAGAAGAAGCTAAACAAGTTAAAGGTACATAAGGGGGTTTTCTCTCTCTCCTAACCAGCCGCCACAACGATCATCTATACATACACACAGAACCCTTGAAAGCTGATGGTCCGCTTTGAAGGGGGAGGAAATGACGGATCGTTACCCCCATCAAACTGATAAGGGAGCAAAAGAAGAAAAAATATCAAAAATAAAAAGAGAGAGCAGATCAATTCATCCCGTTGGCTCCTCTCTTTACATGCACATCGCCCTGTATTTATATCTTTAAGCTTTTCGTTCGTTCGTTCGGTTATAATCCCGATGAAAACCACAAGTGTGTGGATGGTCAAACTTCCCCCCGGGGTCAATACATCAGATTGTTTTGATTTCCAACCTCGTTCGCTCCATCTCGTTTGTCCGTTCATATCGTTTGAACGATTATTATTTCTGCTTTTCCCAACAAAACCCAAAAACAAAAAAAAAAATAAAAAAATAAACACGTCGTTCAGATCCTCAATTTCCTTGTTCTTCTTTTTGATGAACGGGTCCGTCCGTGAAAGTTTTTTGTTTTGGTGGGCAATGCCCGTGGCCCACTTTATTCCGATTGTTTCTATATCGCCGCCCTCTAGTCTTTTCAATTCTGGCTCGATTGATAGGCCTATCACGACGAGGTGGCAAGGTGAACGAGTGATGAGGATGGACACACACACCAAAAAAAAAGGGTTTTCCTCCTCCTATGTGTTTAAGACTTAAAAAACCCCCCCTGAAAAAATCGAGTCGAACTATTTATGACGGCGATGGGGAGGCCCTCGGAGCGGATGATAACCCACAACCCACTAGCTAGACATAACGATTATTTCCCCCAAAAAGACAAAACACGAACACACACCCAGAAAACCAAGAAAAAAAAAAGTTCCTCTTCTTCTTCTTAGCTCTGGGCCACCACCAGCCCACCACCACACACGGGCCCCTAATAGAAGTCAATGAGGGGATGTTATAGCGGCCGTATAACACACGCAATAGCGCAGGATAGGGCGACAGCACAGGATAGCGATACACACACACACACACACACCGTGGGATGGAGCAAGTGACGGGCGTGTTAGCTAGTGACAGCACAAATAAGAGGGAATGGGGTCTCTATCTTTTTCTCGTTTCTTCTTTCTTTCTCTTTTCTCCGTTTTCTTGACACTTGTACTAAACGAAGGCATTTTCGACACCAAGACAAAGGCAGAGAGAGAGAGAGAGTATCGTGCATGCCAAGAGACAGAATACTCTTAAGCGACTTGAATAAATGTCTTTAAAATCAAATCCTTTGACTTTGAAGGGAGGAAAAGAAAGAAGAAAAATACCCAAGAGAACATGGAAAGTGAGAAGTTAAATCAACAAGCTCTCCCCGGCCATCCGAGTCCGTCGCGGTGGTAATGGAACGACTCATTCCGTGGCCATTTTGATTTTATTTTACCCCAACAGATAAAGAAGAAAAAATAAATAACTTCCCCATTCGTTTTTTCTTTCTCTTTTTCTCTCACCTCATCTCTCTGATGGCTTTTCGAGGTGTAACTCAACTACAAGATATAAAAAAAGAAAAAAAAACCACCCAATGCCAACATGTGTGTGGGTCTAGCTCTCCAGAGGGGATAGGTATATATCTGCCGGTAGCGGGCGGGAGTTATATAGCCTCTTCGTGTGTGATGATGATTACAGCGGCAACAGCAGTTTTTACCCTAACAGTCTAACCCCACCTTGGCATTCTTCTTCTTCTTCTTCAAACAAAAAAACAAAAAACACAAATGACTGTCACCCACGCTCTTAGCCGAACCTCAAAGGGTCAAGGTGGGATGGACGAAAAAGAGTCACACCTAAACTTTCGTGGGTTTTTTCTCAAAAGTTTTAAAATTCTCAAAGTCGATGACTTAATCCCAAAGATTTAATTTTTTAAAAATATCTGACTGTGTCGACGGACGGAACCGAGTCTGGTAGGGAATGAGACGAGCGTGAAAAAACGTAGCGGCGTGAGAACAGATGAACTATAACGTCCACAACATATATATTTCCTTCCTTTTACTTGTGCTGCGCAACCCTCCACCCAAGCTCTGACCGAATCGCTGGGGTTGTTGACAGCTGTGTGACTGTGATGTGGTATGAAGAACGAGCCGGGCTCGTCCACCAGCACCGAGGCGAGAGATAGATATCTCTTTTGCTTTCGTTTGTCAGTGGCGGGTAACACACATGAATCGCCGAGTAATACACAGCAGCAGCAGCAGCAGCGGAGGAGAGAGAGAGAGAGAGGGAAAAGAGGCCAAGACCGAGCGAACCGAGAATGAAAAAGTGAGCTAGACATGCCAGCGTGTCAGTTGCGATTTTTCTTCACTTGACAAAACAATTCCAATTATTTTGCCAACATTTTTCTACTTCAGATAAAATCAATTCATATTTTTTCTATGTAACTCGCATAATCTCGATGACCAAAAATAGAAAAAAACAATTTGTTGTGTTTTTTGTTACCACGGAAGGCTTTTAGAGGCGATCGATATCCACGACGACGACGACGACGACGATGGAAAAACCGAAAACAAGATGAAAGATAAAAAAAGGAAAAAACCGGCGAGAAAAGAATGTACGAAAGTCACACCACAGCGAAGAGTATTACTACTTAAGACGGGGGCCGATTACGATCTGTTCACACAGCAGCTAGAGGGCTACCAGAAAAACCAAAATCTCTAAAATGGGGGGAAAAAACAAAACACAGACGAAAGGAAGAGAAGCAACTCTTGACACGACACGAGCCGGTGTCACACTGACTGCTAGCCGGGCATCGGCACGCTCTTATCCCTCCCTATATAGCGGATCGGAGCGGAGTGAGAGTGCCCTTCGGTTAGTGCATAGGGAGAGAGAGAGACACACAGTCTTCTTGTTTGGCTTGTATCTGAAAAGAATGGATGGCACTGCCAGAGCACAACAACAGCACACGGGAGCAAAAAGAGGCGGAGGAACCAAGAAGAGCTAAAAGTTGCCGACCGCGAGGGAAAAGCGCGCACACACACACAGACGAACGCACGCAAACGCCGCGCTGCAACTGAAATGAAAGAAACTTGGGCCCGGCCAAAAGTCCAACCCGAAAAGGCGACGGTGGCGCGTTGGGCGGCGGCGACGGCGGCTCACGCATTTTTCAATCTTTCTTTTTCTGATTCCGGCATTTTTGTTTCACACTTGCGGCTTAATCAGATGCGCTATAATATCGAAAGCTGATGGCATCATTCACGGAGCGTCAAAGTGTTTAAATCGGCAATCGAGAAAGACTTGATCAAAGTCGAAACACTTGGAAGAAGAAGGTCCGGTCGGTCGGCGATGACGCGATCCGGAGTCCCCCCCACTCCGGATGAGAAGTGGATGAAAAAGAAGAAATTCGAAACGGAAAGAAGCCGTGTGTCGCCTCGTTTCCATCGCTATCTTTTTGAGAGAAGAAAAAGAAAAAAAGAATGTTCGATAGATTTGATTTCCGCGTGTGTGTTTGTAAGGCGAGGAATCTCTTGGTAACTTGTTTGTTTGTCTGCTGCTCCGGGTTTCAATGAGAATGAAAGAAATATTGAAAAGCCACTAGAAAACGAAGAGAGAGAGAGAGAAAGAAACAACAACAAACTCAACAGCAGCAGCAAAGAAAGAATCTCTGGAGAGCTGTTTACTTCCGTAACGTTTTGGGGTCCGCACAGCGCACGCACGCACGAGAGAGAGAATTTGGGTATGTTTTGGAGCGTCTGCGATCGGATAGGACCGTCGACGAGTATACTATACGGTAGTGTTTCATGGCGTTTGTGTCAGATGAAATGATTCATAAATCATTTCCGAAAGAGAAAAAGAGCATCATCCTCTCCCTAAAATGGAGAATGAGTTACATCATTTCTCTCCAACCCCCCCTCACCATTTGGCCTCTGATTCGCTAGGTTTTTCTTCATTGTGTCAACTTATTCAAATAAGGTCCGTGGGCTCATTTTTCATCCGATTTCTCCCATTTTCTTTCATCACTCAAAAAATAGAAAGAAGAAACACACGTACGGAAAGGTTGACGTGTGTATATAGCCCTACTGGCCGGCCGGCCGGTGTAGTAGCCGGCCAAGTTCCAAGTTCAGTTTGACGCATACCAAACAGGCGAACGAATACCAAATGCCAGCGTATCCGAATAAAAAATTCCTGTCTTCAAGCCGCGGTATATGGCCGTAATAGAAGAGTTATAAATGTGGGTGCGACAAAAATTGATTGGAACATCAAAAGGAAATAATACCATAAGCTTGGCATCACTATGCAAACTAAAGAAAGAGAGAAAAGAGAAAAACGCCATTAGGGAAGAAGCCCCAAGAAAATATTCAACGATTCGCATTTTAGCTTTTAGGATTCCACTCTTGCGTCATTCTTGGTTCCTGCATGACGTGTTTTCTCTTCCCCCTTTTTTTTCTCATCGAAACAACCAAAAAGGGATAAACAAAAGAACAAAAGAAAACAACAAAAAACAGTTCCCGAAACAGACATGCAAGTCGGAATCAAATGAGGAATTCGTCACTGGTAGTCGCTTTAGCTGAGCGATGGTGGTGGTGGGTATTGGCGGCATTGCGTGATGTCGCCCAACACATTCACCATCACTCACTGCGGAAATCCGTTGGTCGATAAAAAAAAAATAGAAGAAGAAGAAAAATTTCAATTCTTTTTTGGGAAGTTTTTCTTGTTAAGTGAAGGGACGACTAATCCGCCGCGGTTGATAAAAAAACGGGGGACCGTCAGTCCCGGCGACAGGAAAAATAAATAAAAATAACCGAAAATACACACATGTACTATACTGGGGGGGGTGTATATATATAATATGCATATATGTATGTCGGAGGAGGATGAAGTCACCATAAACGCCGTCACGTTTCTATTTTTTTTCCCGTCGAATAAAGACGACGGTGATTCACGTGGTGGTGGTCGGAGTATTTCGCCAACGGAGGGGACGAGATCGGGACGTGCGGAGTTTGATGCAGACATCGAACCAAATAAGGCAGACGAGATAGTGTGGAGTGGGGGGGCAACAGCCAAGTAATAATAACACAATGCCCAAAAATTCAAACATTTCTATAAGGAGTGTCTTCCCCAATTGACTTTCAAAAGGTTATCAATAAGAATTCAAAAGTAGACAAATTCCCATGTAGACGCCAATGCAAAATTTTTTGGCGGACGTCTCTACCCAATCCCCCCACACACAAACACAAATCACGGGGTATAGACATGGGCGGGCATACATCATCTCCCGACGACATTGTGTAACCGGCACTGACAGCCCAGCTAAAACTGGAACACGAAATCGATTCTTTACTTTTCTTCTCCCTTTTTCTTTTCTTTTTCTTTTTCCCCTTCAAAACTTTTTATTTTTTTAAATTTTCCCAAACCGGCCGCCGACAGACACTCGCCGAGAGAGGGTCCTTCCAAATCCCGACATTTTTGAAGCTCCCCAATATTTATCGACGCATTTATTTATTTATTTATTTACAATGTAAACCTACTAGCTGCTCTCTCTTCTTTAGCTTTTTCCACTTTGACGGGCGACTCGACGACAAGATACCACAAGCGCCACAGCCAAAGAAACGAACAAAAATAAAAATATAAAAAAATTAATAATAAAAATAATATTTCCCCCCAAAAAAAACCAGTTCTCCAGTTCCGTTTCGTTGGGATAACACACGACAAGAAATTATAAAAGGCGGGAGTTAAATAAAAAAAAAGGTAACGAAAATAAAAAGAAAGGCTCGGTGGTTTTTCAACGGAAAAAGAATTGGATAACTAGGAAAAATGTCCGACTTTTCATTTCACGTGGAATGCCGAAAACAAATGGAAACTGACGAGGTTGAAACGACGCAGTGTGTGCGATCTCATGGGCGATAAATAAGAAAATGGCCGAGAAACACGGCGGATACAAATCGAAAATCATCAATATTGTTTGGGTTACTTTATTATGATTTTCTTGTCGGGAATCAAAAATGTAAATAAAATCGTTACCAAGAGAAAATAAACAACAAACAAGAGGAACAATTTATTCCACAAGGTCGGGGGACACAACTGACCATGAGCTTTTGTTGTTATTTCTCTCTCTTTCTCTCTCTCTCTCTTTCAACTAAAAAGTTGAAATTGTCGCCGGTCAATTTCAGAGAGTCTGCGTGTTGTGTTATCGTCCCGCGCTCGTTACCAGAAGATCCCGTTTCTCTCTTTCATTCTGAAGGTCTGACATACACACACACACACACACAACCACAACGGATATTATTCACGACGGTATCGTCTTACATCACGCAAGAGAAAAGGAATCGGGAGAAAAAAAATATACACCCAGGAGGGAGGCCCAGCAAAAGAGAAAAGGGGAAAAAAAGAGGTTCATCATTCGACTCGATGGAATAAAAAAGTTTTGGGGTTAAATTTCTTTCGACCCAGTGATTTATTCCTGATTGAATGAGAGCTCCCCCCCCCCCATAGATGAAGCAATCAATTACTACGAGGACCAATTTTCGTTTGGGGAAAATTACGTTCGTGATCTCGGTTGATTGCTTTGAGCAATTTAGAAAGCGGAAGGTTAAATCCAAATGTTGTTGTTGCACAAAAGTTTGTTTAGACATTAAGTCACGTCAAAAAATAAAGGTTTTAAATGCGCGTAATTATCTTTCCAATGTGAAAATGAGACCCGACAAAGACGGAAATAGCGCAGCGCACACGATCCTTCAAAACGAAAACGACTGGCATTTTTGGATTTTTATGGCCTTTGATGGTCGCACAATCTAGCGGGCATCCGGCGAACTGGCTATATAGCGCTCCGCAAAAAAAAAAAAAAAAATCCGAGTTTAAGTGGCGTCAGACAGTCGGTGAAATGTCACGCTAGGACGTTATGATCTCTTTTGTCACAGCTACAAAGAAAAAAAAAAGAAAAAAATCCCGAAATGAATGGGACAGGAGCCACACACAAAGAGTGCAGACCCTCCTTCTCGTGCCATAATCTTGTTTATTATTATTGCCGCGGTGGCCAGCCTCCGCGAAATGACTGCTCCATAATAACTCGATGGGCGGCCAAATCCGTGTGTCCTTACTGCCAGATCGACCACGGACGACGACGACAAGGAATTCAAAAATGTTTAAAAAAAAAAGGATCCAGAAGGAAAAGAGAAAATGAAATAGAATAGAATAGAACAAGATAACATTTGCCCACATACCATGAGACGGCGCTAAATAGCGCAGCTGTCTCGTTTCGACCGCGTTGAGGATTTGCGATCCGCACAATTTGGGTTTCTTCATTCTCGACCCACCAAAGAGAAAAAGAAAAATAGCAACTTGCCAAGAATAGTTTCGACTTTATTATCTCTCTGTCTCCCTTTGAACCGTTTCACAAGAGTCGCTGCTGCCTCTTGGCTCGAGCTATTCTATTGAATGGACAAATTAAATTGCGTTTTCCCGCGTGCCGCATTCACGCATTATCCCTTATTAGAGGTGAAATCGTAAGCGATACCAAATCTGGCATTGTCCCGCTTTTTTTGATGGGCCGTTTCCCCCCCCCCCAAAAAAAAATTGATATCCAATTAATTTCCATTCCGATACTGGCGCGCTCTATAAAAGGTGTGGCTCCAGATATGAGAGAGACCCCTCTGCAGCAATAACCCTCGCCCCAGTTGTCTTCGGTTAGTCTAAAAAAGACTAACAAAGCATTCATTCTATAGTCCGGATAGAATATAATAAGTCAAGAGAAAAGTGAGGGGGAATCAAAAAAATCTGTCCGTCCGTCCGAATTACACAATAAGATCGTGTGAAATCAAAAGAGACGAAGCGAGAGGGGACGCGCTGGCTGATCATTGAAATGAGGATGCCCCGTTTGTGTCTGGCGGTCTCCCACCTCTGACCCTCCACCACCCTGGAAAGATCAGATCACGCCCAATTTACCAGGCATACAAGAAAATACAAAAAAGAAAAGGAGGCCGCGCATGGACAAATATATAGGTCTCTAGGTAAACTGGAGGGCTATACTCGATGAATTCTGACGTGAGCTTTTTTTCCAAAAGCTAACAATGCGAGTTACATTAGTATTTATGTAGAGTAGAGCGAGGGTCAAAAAAGAAGAAGTGCAGAATGCGTGGGGCGTTTCAACACTCTCGAGCCAATAGACAGCTGCTCCTGTCTTCTTTTTTTGTTGAACTACTGAGGGTCGCATACCCCACAAATAAGATCGCGTGTACATATAAAAGTCTGTGCCCAGTTGAGATTAGACTGACTTTCGCTCCCTCCTGCGCTCATCTCTTCTAAACCTCCCCCCCACCACTCCATATATTGTTCAATCCAACAGGCTATACTCTGCCGTTTCAATTACACGGGGACCGAGTGTTGTTCACCCTACGCCATTTTCGCCATCTATTTTTAGACAAAATACTTTTCTCCGCCAGTGAAAGAGAGAGAGAGAGAGAGAGAGAGACGGTCTTTACTGTTTTTACGATCCAACTAGAGAGAGGGGGTTGACATTCGCCTGCATTTATGTCCAATAGCGAGTGATTAACCCCTTTTTTTATTTGATTTTATTTGTATCTTTCTTTTTATTTTATTTTTTTCTTGAGCTTTTTAAACTTTTACGGACTGGGCCAGGACATCTGCCATAACAAACATTGTGAGCGGCCTTATCCGTGAGCGGTATAAGGCTGGCTCTTTTTTCTTTTGGCGCCCATTCAAAAAAAGCAGATTGGACGGAATTTCTCCAATCTCTCTCTCTCTCGTTTCTTTTATGGCTTTAGTATATGCGGGGGTATATTCTTTCACACACAAATACTCGAAATATCTGTATCTGTATACCAAGCACACAGCCTATATAGAGTGTACAAGACGCACTGAAAATATACAGCGAGATGCTGTATACGGCCAGGCTCACACCGCCGGCCCATTTCAATGAAACAGTGACCTGGATTTCTATATTTTCCGCCATAAAAAAGAGTTGGATGATAACAAACTATACAACAACACACAGCAGCCATTTCGACATTGGCCAGATATTTCTCTAGTGCGGCTGCTCAGTCGGCTGCAATCCGTATGTAGGGGATATACATAGCAAATATTGTGGCGCGATGACGAGTTATATGGGCCTCCGTACAGTGGTGTACAGAAGGTCGTGTTTTATGTCAATATTTGGATCGCTAAAAGCTGCAGCATTGCGCCACTAAGCAAAAAACGGATTATAACGTTTCCTTCGTCATCGTTTGTGTTTGTATATACAGACAAACTCGACTCCGGTAACGCAAAAAAACAAATTCGAGGCGACTTGGACCGATGCCGCCGCTATGGCACAGTCCGGTGAGTCACTGATGACTGTATTAAAGTACATACGGTAAATATGCTCGATTCGGTTGAAAGTGCGCAGTTGGGTTTGTGTTGAAAAAGAAGAAAAAGGGAGTAAATGAATCCATAGGCTTTCCTACCTTGCACGTTCCAGCGACGCAGACTCGGGTAGGGTCATTAGGACGGCACAGGGTCCCGTCAATGACCGTTTTGTTGAGCAGGGCATAGAAGCGGAAAGTCAACGCCCGGCAGTTCAGCTCGCAGGGATTCTCACCTAGATATTTGAAATCAAATTTTAGTGGACACTTTGTTTGAGAGATACAAATAGATTACAGATATTCAATTCATGGAACAGCCGACCTAAAAAGTCGACTGGGTTCAATGGGCTGCGAGTTTGTTTTTTAATGGCGGGCAACTGTAAGATTGAATGAAAAGGCCATTGAAATAGCTCGGATCTTGTACGGCCTTTTCTATCAATTTAGAAGAACCCGAAAGAATTACAATAAAAATTGAGAAAACTGGAACAAGAATGTGGATGAGGGGTCGAGAATTATGAAATGGGCGCGTCGATCACGAAGTGGCCATTCAATACTTGGAACAGCCGTTAGATGGCTCGACCAGTCAAACGTGACTTGAGCGTGAAAATTTCAAAAAAACAAAGCAAGTTATTCAATTTCTTTCCTGATTGTTTTTTTTTAGGGGGTTTGTTATGTCTGAGTGCAAGTAGTACGTGTAGCGAATAAAACGTCTCGGCTTTCATCACATCGCGATGCTGAGATGGCGAAAGGAGGTAAAAGAAACACCGCAGAAAAAACAAAAAGATAGATGAGAAAGATCCGTGACCGGCCGCGGGCAGCAGCAGTGGCCCTGGGTGTATCTCCAATGCGATATAGAGAACCTGTCAGTGAATGTTGTTGGCAAAAACGGAAGACTTCATCAACGGCTTTTAATTACTTGCTTTTTGGCTCTAACAACCCGGCCGTAATACGAATCGAGCCACCAAACGAGATTGTTGCATTCGTTATTCATCGCCATTAAGGGACCATCAATCCAAGTCATCGCTTGGAACTGGTGCAATGTACGTAAATAAGGAAGGCGACGACGTGTACGCAAAATAACTGCAGTAATAGTCTTATACATACCATCCCAGTAGGCTTCCCATAAGTAATAGCGTCCCATGAACTGCTTGCCGTTGTAGGATTCGCATTGAGCTTGACGAAAATCGGGAGATCCAGTTGGACATTCCTGAAAAGATGAAACAGAAAAAAAAGAGTTAGAAATCAGACAGTTGAGACATTTCTTTTCGGCTACATAGCAGCTGTTCAGTTGCCAACCAAACTGTCATCGCTTTACGCTATTATTTCAGTTTGCATTTTGATGGGAACATTTAAATTCCATCACAGTCAGCAGCTTCATCAAGAAATGGAATAAAGGACGACGTCTGTGACTAATCTCCGGCTGTCGATCAGCAAAACAACAACAACAACCAAAAATGCTGTTTTTTATTATTACGGGCGTTATTCTCTTTTTTCCCTTTTTATTTTTATAAGTTGCGTTACCACCTCCCCTCCATTACAACGCGTTTTCACATTCGAAATGGAAAACACAAACACACAACAAATATGAAATACCAGACGGTCCTGCGGGACGTTACCACACGTCACCTGCATGGACATGGTGTACACACACACACACACACACAAAGCCGATGACGTGATGACGTGGCGAGTTTGTTTTGTCGCACCCGCATGACTCGACTCCCGAAGCCAATCTCGTTGACTGCCTATAGTTATGACCACAAGAACAAACTCAATTGTCAACACACACACACAGACCCCTTTTTATGTCAAGCCATTTGATCAGAATCAAACAAGGAACGGCTGGGTTGACAAGACAGCACCAACAGCCTCATTGGTATACATATCTCAAATCTACTGATTGTACGAATCCGTGAGCATCTTATTACCAACAATTTCGTCTGGAAGCTTAGACGAACCAGAGAGAGAGTAAAATAAAAACGACCACATTCTATAATTGCTGAAATGAGAAACGGGGGTTTTTTCATACCACTATGGTGAGATCGTGTGTCACTGGAAATGTAAAACTATAACCCTTTCCACTGATGGTTTATATGGTTAGAGATTTGCTGCACTCAGTTCTGATGGATTGAAGCCAAAACAAAATGACATTTAACACAAACAATCGTAACAATAAAGTTGCTGGTGAGGTTGCACGCCGCCATTACCGCCAAAAAAGAAAAAAACTACAAGACAGCAGACGATGTTTTTCAAATTTCGACCAAACTCAACTTTTGTTAACAATCGATATGCAATCGCCTGAATCGATACAATTAACGCCGCAAAATAACAAATTGTCAAATTCTGAATCTACTAGATCTAGATGGACTTCAAAAAACTTTTAAATGACAAGGAAAAGATGAAAAAAAAATTTTAAATTTAGAAACCATTTTTTAAAGACCAGCAAAAATTTCATTCAAGTATGTGAACTGCTACAATAACTTGACGTGAATATACTAACAATAAAAAAATAGAAACTGCCCATAAAATTCTTTTTAAAAAATAAGTTACGAGGACGCACGAAAGAATTCGTGACAGACCCTGTCTCGTAAACTCGACCGTCTTCATTGTTCACAAGAGTGGCAATGTGGCATCGTCGTCTACTTTTCAAAGATTTCGGAACACGAAAAATATACGAACGCGTTTCGTGATACTTTGCCGTGAAAAACCGCCGAATTTACGTAAAAAAACCCTTAATACAAGAAAAATGGCCTTGTAAATCATTGGGTGTCTGTGGTAACGCAACCAGCAACCTATTCGGGCGAGTGCTTTCATTGACTCAATTCATTGCATAATATACACGTTTATATTTGTTCTGTGGGTCGTGAATAAACCGACACTCGGGTGTGAATGCGTTTTGCCCCCGCATGTGAAACGACCGATGGGCACGTGAAAGAAAACGACCATTGAACAAAGATTGAACGCATAATAAAATAATAGCCGCAAGAAAGAAAAAACACAAACACACATAGCTATATAACCACGCGACTATACATTAATGGAATAACCGAGTAGTACATAACTATAAAGATATGGCTGGCTTCATTTGGTTTTTCCTGAAATTCAAGTGCGGGAAAGTCAAACCCTCTTTATAATAGTAGACCTCTGCACGTCGTCGGCGACATTGAAAATTTGATATCCCACCCGTTGCACGAAACTGTCAGACCAGTATGGAAATATGGGAGGGGACTTCATCATTTTTGGGGGGTTTTTATTCACTGATATTCAGATTTTATTTTTATTTTGTTTTTCTAATTTTTGTTCATTTTCCTGTCACCCAACGCAACCGGTGGGGATCCCACCAAAACAAAAACAAAAAATGAACGGCAGCTCATATTTCACGATTATTCCTTTAGTCACATTAGCTTACTCTTCGCTGCGCCCCCTCATGTGTCTCTCGTTCCCTTTCAGTCTGGCTTTTTTGTTTTTCTGACTTTTACAGAATAAAACCTTAAGGGGTACCTGTTTATTTTTTGGTTGAATCAAATATTTGTTTTTGACGGCGTCACGCTAAATCCCTACCCTTCAACGACAATATCCACCTGACTGTCTCACATGAAAGCAATGCCCAGGCAGGAAACCGATATACAGCTAGACAGACGGACGGGTCCAGCCTCAAATCCCCCCCCCCCTCCAGAAAAAACATCAAACACGCGATTGCTGGTCGATTCCAGCACGACAAAACGATGCGTGGGGTCATTTAAGTTCAACAGCAGTAACATTTTCCGTCAATTTTTCTTTCCGATGTGGAGAGTTTAACTATCGATCGACCATGTCTGAATAAAAACAAAAAAAAAGGCTCACTGACCTGAGTGTTGCACATGTGATAGCGCTTGTAGAGACCGACGCATCCCGTTGTTGCCCGGCTGCTGCTGCTGCTGTTGCCGCCGATGGCCGTCGCCGTATCGAGCGCGTTCAAATTGTTGAGGTCGTCGCCGCTGTCGCTCGCCTTGCGCCGATTCCTCAACGGCGATCCAGTTGCGGACCGCCTGTTCAAAAGAAAATAACAAGAAATAAAATAAAGGTGCCAACATCAAATAAGGGCATCAGTGATTTTTACGACCTGTCCTTTATTTTTTACCCCAGTGTAACTCTAGACCGTCCCGTATTGTACTTGACGACCGTTCATAAATAAAAGAATAACCTCCCCAGTAAAAAAAAAAAAAAAAGGAAAATCTGGACCCCGGGCCAACCGATTTGTGTATACACGTCGGTGCGATCCATTTTTACGAGCAACATCAATGCGCGCGCCCCTCCATTCTTTTTTTTCCTATGAAAACTCGTTGATTTGATACAAACCCGACCAGCTGGAGCCCATTTTTACGTAACTCTATGGCTGTGCTGTAGGGAAAAAGGGGGGAAAAAAATTCACAGTCCATCGTACACAGTACACAAGCCTCTATATAAATTCGGTGGTGGTTATATACTGGTTAGTTCTGTACATACACATTTTTCTTGTACACCAATGTCTAAACTCTATTGTTGTTGCCGTGTATATAATACAAGGCCTCTGGCTGCCGGGTTTCCCTTCCAAACTGTTTCAATAGATTCAAAAATGTGTGTACACATTTTGGGTTGTTGAAAAAAGACAAGAGGAGGCGGCGGAAATTTCTTTTTTCGGACTGTTGCTGCTGTCGCCCAACTCAAAAGAAAACTGGAAAAGAAAAAATCCTCACTTTCCCTCATCGGTCTGATCTCGTTTCTTGCGCAGTGACAATCGGACGACATCTCTCAGACACACTGTTAGTCTATTGAATAATAAAAGGCCCAGCGGCCGAAGACACCATACAGACTTTCTCAGATCCTCCGACAACGTCTCGGACGACAATAGCGAAAAAGAAACTTGTTTCTCTTCTGAGTTTTTAAAACCCAAACATGTAAGATTCTATTTGGCACACAACACATCGACAGAAGTTGTTTTTGCCCGTGTGCTGTCCTCTCCGGCGGTTATATTGCGACAATGCTACAGCCAAAGAATCTACAAGAAAGAAAGACAGACAGCCCCTCCTAAAAATGTCCTTTCTCTCTAAGAGTCTAAGCCGCCCAAGAGATAAAAGATCTTTTACATCACCCAAAAACATTTTGTTTCCCAACGTCGCATTTTTGTTGTTGCTCTCTTATGGTGCTGATGCCGGCCTTCGATTTGTCATCGATTTGGTTACGCCTACATTCGATGTGTGCAGTGTATATATGGCGGACTATACGTGCAGTTCAGCTTCAAAAGAACGTCGACGACAACTCGAGCGGATTTCCCAAATTTTTATCGAGCGACTCTTATCAGCTGGGGCTGGCAAAAAGAGCAGCTCCTCTTTCACCTACCGATGTGTACCTATACTTTTCGACGTGTATTCTAACGGAGAAATGGGCATAGACTCAAAGAGGAGAGAGAGAAAAAAGGTTTCGTGTTTCAACATTTCACCAGACGGGGCCACGATCCTAATCTTCATCTGCACGCCAATGTCTCAAAAAGAACCCCCCGCTCATTCCCCCCTATGGCCCTTTTTTGTAACATTTTTTTTTTGGTTTTCTCCTTTATATTACGTTCCAGTCGAGATAAAATAAAAATAAACCAAACGGGCAGTGGGCCATGTATAAGAGAACGACGGTTGAATGTGCACAGTTTTGTCAGCAAACCAGGTGATTGGTCCTGAGCGTGAGGCTTTGGGGAAAGAAGAATCATTCCCGATAAGGTCCGACGGATGAGCGCGCAGAGTTAGACCATAAAGAACTATAGACGGTCGAATCGCATCAGAGCAGTGGAATGACGTCTTCCATCATCTCCGTTTTGGAAGTCGAACTTGCTGGGATTCTTCTATAGACACGGCACGCTACTCGGCGATTCATTCCGGATCAGCCCTCTGACTCATCTTCTTCTCTCTTAGTTTGAATTCTTTAGCTTCTTTTGTTGTCTCATTTGAATATTTACTCGCCACTGTTGGCTCATTCTTTTGACACCTCAGAGTTTCGCGAATTCCACAGCCCCGGTCAAACACATTTTCTCTCTCCCATAGCAAAAGCGAAAACGGGCTGGGCTCTGGCCCAAGTGATGAATCACGCGTCTAATAATAATAAGTTTCACGAGAACACAAACGAAAGTGTCGCGGCCGGCACCGCGCGGAATTTGTGTGTTTAGATAATAATAAAAGACGGCCGGCGCGCGTTTATTATTCTTTCTTTTTTTTAAATTCTGGCGCGGCCCAAAAGTGTGTGGAACACGAAAGCGATTGTTGAACGATGCTGTAATAATAAAGAGGCTAAATGAGAAAGAATAATAAAAAAAAATAAGAAAAAATTTGATTCGCTCCGTCATCGTTCATAACCATTAAAAGTGTAGACGAAGCGAATACTATATGGACGAGGTGTTGTCGACGGGCCGTGCGTGCCAGACGCAATTCAGAACGGCGCGGCTGCTGGCAGCGTCCAGCCAGCAGCGTCAGACGATTTCGTGATCAACAACAAACAACTCGCGGGTGGGGGGTTCGTTCAACTTGATCCCGAAAAAAAACATTCGAAAATGGCGCTCTATACTTGGCCATTAGTTCTCCTTCCAAGTCGTTTAAACAAGGTCATTTTGTTGAGTCAATTGGTGTTTTTTTTTTTTTTTAACCGGGCGAGCTGGGCATATTCTATCTCGACGGGCGTTCAAACAAGAGATGCTCGACATGGTCAAACACTTTTCCCCCCAACTGTAGAGAACTGATGACGCGTCGGACCCTTCATTCAACCTCCTCTCTCTCTTTCTTATTCTTCGAGAAATCTAAATTATGAACCGTGTTACAAGAGATGCTAACTGCTCCTTGTGTCTAGTGCTGAAGTCAGCAAAAGAGTCGACACCCTTCAAGTGCTCAAGTGGACTGGACCCCCCTACCATTCTTCTTCGTGGCCGTCAAATGGAACAAAAAGGAAATCAAAGAATAGAAGACAAGACACACGGAGATTTGTTCCCACAAAATTACGTGAAAGTTTTAGGGATAAGACCACCCCGATTTAGACTTTCTTTCCGCTTGATTATTCCGCCTGGTTATCTTTAGCCAAATAACAAAAGATAGTGCCGATTACTGCGCTTTTAATACTATAGACTTTCGTATGTATTTATATAAGGCCTCTCTTGATAGCCTTAAGAAACGGAAGGTCATCAGGACTCGGCGTACAAGACAGTTTTCCAGATAGTCTGTGGCCAGGGTTATTTTTGGGTTATTTTCTTCCTCGATAGTGAAATCAATCAACCAAATTGGATGCGAACATCTCGGTCCGACGAGGATACAGTCCAAACATGGTCTCTTGTTTTATCTGACACATCGACTCCTGCCGCAGGAGAAAAAAAAAATCGACAGCAACACAAAGATAGCCGCATTAAAGAAAACCCGAAATCCCACCATGCCACCCGAAACGTACACACATACCAACAAATATAATATAAGAATTAAAAAAAATAGAAAGGAAAAGAGAAATTTCTTTTTTTGAAAATAGAAGCCGGATCTCTTTCCTATAGCTTTATGTTTTTAACTCTTTTTTGGTGGAGAAACATTTTATTTTAAAAAACCCCGGCCAGAACTATGTGACGTTGTGTCGCTGTTGCGTCTGTTTCGAAGAATCAAAAATTAGCGGACAGACTGTGTTTTTCTTTTTTTCAATTTCTCTTCTTTCTTTTTGTTTAATTTTGTGTTGGTATGTGCTGGGCTCTGCAATCAGCAGCAGCAGCAGTGGACAGCGAAAGCAAATGCGTGTCAGTCAGCCATGGGAAAAAAAAGAGCTGGACGACAAGCGCGCCGGCTCGTGTTTACATCGCACATTTGTTGTATGACGTCGACACACAGCGGCAGCAGAGCACTTCAAATTGACCTTGGCTTTCAATCATTTTGATTCAAACTGCATGACTCTACCAGCAAACAGCTGGCCATTTATCCCAGAAAAACTGGGTGGAAATTGACATTTTCTTGTACAGTGGCTGCTGTTAAGTTTGGCGACGAATTATGAAACTAGCGCGAAATTCAATCGAAAACGATAGGGAAAAAGAAATCGGGCTGTACCTGGCACGTAGAGTGCTGCAGTGGCGCATCTGGGCCGACACCCCGCCGCCGCAGGTCCTCGAGCATGGCGTCCATGAGGTCCACTCGCTCCACGATCCTTCCTGATCCTGCGTCCGTCGATTGGTCTGCAATCGATCTTGTATGAGCCGGTACAACTATAAATTGAAAAGACAAGTCAGAAAAATTAAAACATCAGATGTAGCAATTGGAAGAAAATGAAAAATAACACAGAAACTCCTTGGGGGACATTTGATCCTGCAAGGCGCTATGCAAGAACTCGTCATTGTTTATTTGCTTTCCATTGAAAAAATTCAGGTGATGGACGAGATGGACGATCTAGCGTTTTAAATGCTCGTCCATCACAACTGGGCCAAATAAAAAAGTAAAAAGGAATGTTGTTCTTTTCGATTGATCCCCCCTTTGATGAATGAAGCTCGATTCATCATCGAGCGTCATGATGAGGTCACATTCTTGACGCCTCTTATGATACACTAGAAAACGTTTAGTATTTAGCCTGGCCCACACAAAAATGTGTACCCACGGAAAGACGTCAGGAAAAATAATTCAAATAAAAAAAATAGACGGGCCGTCGATGATCGGCCTCGATCCAGAAAATGTTTCATACCCATTACACATCACACAGGCAGCACATGGCGGGTGATTCACATTCAACAGATGGCCCCAGTCTCGAGTGGATTTTTCTACGTTTTATTTTTTCAAATAAAAATAAAAGCGCACCAACTCGGTCCGTGTCTATAAATGTGACGTGCAATTGACGTTGAGGCAAGAGAGAAAAAACAAAACGAAAAAAAAAACGCCCCATCCACCCATCATCGTGTAACCGCGTCCCCTTTTTTTACCCAACACCTTTTTTAAATGCGGATTTCCTGTCGGACGGAATAAGACGGGAATTTCTGTATAGCGAGGTACATCCAGCCCTTTTGTCATTTAATCTATATAGCCTGGTGTTGAACAGAGGAAGGAGTAATTCAAACAAACAGAAACAACTGATTCAATATTACACGAGCAGTTCAAAAACGAGAGTCCCCATTTGTCTTATAATATGTTATAGAATTATTAATAATATAACATTATTCTCCACGCCAATCATCCACGGAACGGATCATTAGGACGTGTCGGCCAACAAGGGGTCTCTAAATAATATGTGTAAAACTCCTGCTCCTACATATACATCATCGGTGTATATATATGGTAAAAGAGGCAGTTGTGCTGGCCGGCCGGCCGGCCGGCCGTACGACGGCGATATCACAAAGTCATATCAAACGTATTGGGAAGCGTGACGTCTCATGAATAATATAGACTATTACCACTATTATACATCGTACCTCATGACGCTACACAGACACCGTCACGTGTGAAAGCCCTTCCATTAAAAGGCATGCAAGTATTTATAAGCTCAGATATAACCAAAGACTTAATCGGCTCAGTTTTATATTTCTCTCTATTCTTTCCCCCCTCTACTCGCTCCCCCATATAGCATACACTCTTATGCGTGATGGTAGTCATCTCCGGGCTTTAGCTCAGCTCTCGTGGGCTGTCAAAGAAGCTGTTATTAAACGGTTGTATATAATATGCTACTGTGTTCAATTTCCAATCGCTACCGACAAGTTGGGGCCCCATTCTTTTTCCCTTTTATTCTGGCCACTATATGGGATGTTGATGTCCCTCATAACTTGAGCTGATCCATAAATACAAAACGTACATAATCGCCCAGCAGTTCGATGAGGTGATGGAAAGGCTGTTGGGAATTTTTCGGGGCAAAACCGCCCGCTCGATAGAGAGATGACGACTTTTTTCCTCGATGCGCAACTGCTGAATAAGATTTCATCGATTGTAGAGGGGGGCCCAGGTACAAAACGGCCGACTCCAATCAACATTTTGTTTTTTTTTTGTCCGTCGAGAGAATGTTTCTTATACGATGAGTTATAACGATATAAACTAGCTATATATAGGCAGGAGCCAAGGTGGGCAATATATATAAGAACATATATATAATCAAGTTCTTCCAACTGATGAAACACAATTGACTCGCGTCAATGATTTGGTCGATTATGCGAGGTCATTTCTTCTTTTTTTTAAAAAAAGAAAAAGTTTGAAAAGATTTTCCTGATTTTCTCTTTTTTCCGTTTTCTCTTTGACCGGACAACACAACACCGACTGCAGATTCAGCGGTCAGATATGTATATACCATCGGTCCCTCTCGCTTCATTCATTTAACTAAAAGCCTTTCGTTGTTTCCGCGACCTGTTGGGCTGTTTAGACGTGTGTGTGCCGTGCCGACCTCCGCTAGAGAAACACAAGACGTAACCGAGGACTGTATAGGGAGCTAAAGGGATAGACAAAGGGGACAGCAGATAAGACTAAAGAGAAGAGAGAGAGAGTCAATATAACTATTAAGAGTTGTGTAGCAAAACAAAACCGAAAAAAAAAAAGCTTATCGCTTCGACTCGAGGCGCTGCTGGTGATGCCGAATAACCTGCGACAAGATAGACGATAATACGCTGGATATAATACCTTGAACTTGAGAATATATATAACTGGGCTCCTTTCTCTCTCTATTAGGCCTTGTGTGAGCCAAATCAGAGAGACGATAACTTATCTGTCGACTGTGTGATTCTTCTCTCCGATTTTATACGACCTATTGTGTATTATCGGCGTTTGCATGGGAATATATAAGGACGTCTATATACCCCAACCAGCTAAGAATAACAAAAAGTATACAAGATTCTGCATGAATTTCCATTCTATAGTAGACGTGTGACCTGTTGCTGCTGACATCCGCCGTCGTCTATCGTTTTATTGGCTTGCTCATCCGCGTCCCTCGCCTATATAGATGCATATATACCAAGGTTGGGCAGGAAATAGTTCTAATTTTAATCGACTGCTCCGGATGATATATCTCTACTATACGGACTGTTGTTGCGCGCAAGTTTCCTGTTTTGTTTTTCTGTCTGACATTTAACGAGCTCGTCGCGTATAGCAGTTCACTTTGTTGATACTGAGAAAAAGTGCCATCATCATGGATGCCTGATCCCCAACCCACCCCCGCTCACTGCCAAGACTAATGGGAAACAACAGCCGAACGATTTCCGGGAAAATGCGCTTTTAATGCTAGGCTGCATATATAGTCTTTCTATTTTTATTTGGTATAATTCAATAGTTTCTCTCGATGATGTCTAATTCGCTTCTCGATCGAGGGCGACGAGAGCGACTGCTGGATGGCCTCATAGGCGGATGGGGTTGTTGTTTTGTGGGGGTCGATCGCGTTTCAAACCGCACAGCACTTAACGAGTTGCCCGGCGTTGAAGCAATCCACATGAGAAGAATGCCAGCAATCAATGTCGCAGTAAAAATAAAAAAATATAACAAAATAGAACCTCCTCAACTCTATACACACACACACACCATAGGGCGGGCTATATAAGTTAATGTGTAA
Organism: Daphnia pulex; assembly: GCF_021134715.1. Classification (NCBI taxonomy): domain Eukaryota; kingdom Metazoa; phylum Arthropoda; class Branchiopoda; order Diplostraca; family Daphniidae; genus Daphnia; species Daphnia pulex. The sequence goes on from NC_060017.1 coordinate 6,707,973, forward strand.
CAAGGGCGGGCCCCCACTCTGTCGTAAAAAAAACGGCGGAACCCTACACACACTCAAAACCCTAGACACACGGAAACCGAAAGCCAATCAATTTCGAAATAAGGTTCTCTCTCTCTAACTCTCTCTTGATCCTCGTTATTGCGACTATTCAAAAGTCATTAAAAACAAAAGCGGGGAGAGGGAGGTGCTGGGCAGGCTACACAAGAAATTGAACGTCCATTACAGTCAAATTTATTTAGTGCTGGGGTCTCTTATATACTTATATGGGTGGGAGTAGGAGGAGGAGGAGGATGTTGGGCTACCGACTGGAACACAATAAATCGACGACACGTTAAAATAAGTATATTCCAACTTGTGGCGCGTTCTTGTTAAACACGAAAGCGATCGACTGGACGCGCGTGCGTGTCACGTTCATATTTGGGAAATGACCATGTCTTTGGGATCGTCGACACGTGTCTCCTCTTTCAATTCAATTTAAAAAAAAAAACAACCCTCCATTTTAAAATAACAACCCTTAATCTAAAAACTAAGGTGTAAATATAAGCAACAAGTAAATTTTAATTTCCATCGCTATCCGGCACGCTCCTTTTATAAACTACAATATGTCCAGTCCTGCGTCAAGCGCTGGGATGTATATAAGAAAAAGGAACTTGAGTGGAAGGTCTGAAAATGGAAATGTCGACGATGCGCCAGTGTGAATTGGGCCTGAAGGTGAACAGGAATAGAATTCGTGACCTCGCACCATCGCAACAAGAAAAACACACGAGCCCATCGACTAAATAATTGTAGCTTGTAGTTCAAGATAACACACGACTCTCGTTGTTGTACCTTGTCTACGCAATAGACAATCGAAAAAAAAACCTCCTCCTCCCCCCTGCTCCATCACCCCATCTCGCCCGGTTATATACGAAAAAGGTCAAATACATTTTTCCTCACTCTCCATATGAATCCAGCTGACGGGCGGATGAATAGGGAAAACAAGAAAAATTCCTGCCAGCCGGCCGGCCGCACACGCGGGGCATCCCATCATCAAGCGTCAAAGAAGAATTCTTGTTTCTCACCGTGTCCATTTTCCTTCCCCCAGAGTTATAGTATATATGCTGCTCAACCGATGTCGTGATTAATTGAAGTCCGGTGACAATCACCTCACCAGCTCTTCTGTCCTGTCGGAGGAAAATGCTGGCCGGCCGGAGCTGGGCGGCGTGAGTCAAATTTCAATGTGTGTGTCTCCATTGTTCGATTCGGCAGGCGATTGATTGATTTTTCTTTCCCATTCGTTCCGACAAGGGGGTCAACCCCCTTTCTCACACCCTCCTCGGAATGAAGTGAAATACTGCTGACGCACGATGCCAGCGTTAATAATAAACATTCGATTCGCTTGTCGTGCCCTCGAATCACCACAAGTTAAAACATTTTCAAACGGGGTGATGGGATGGGGGAGAGATATACGGGAAATGAAAGATTCAAACTGAGTCGAATAAGGCCCGTATACCATTTTGGAATGGTCTAGTCAATCAACCGAAGTTGTTATTGACAGTTGGTCCCTCCTTCTTCTAATCGATTCTGTTTTTCTATTTGCTCTTCCATGTAGAACCATCATCATCGCTCATGCATATTCATTCACCTCTCAACTCGAATTCAAATAGTAGTAGGAAAAAGATGAAGAGAAAGGATTGTATAGCTGCTGCCATTTGGCAGATTGATTTGTACAGCCAAATGTAAAAAGAAATCGGACGACAATTGAATTTAAAAAAGTGGCGAATACAACAGACGGAAATACATCGGGATCATCTGCACACAGCCCCATTTATATTCCAGGATGGAATTTCATACATTCAGAATGTTGACTTGTCAAAAAAATCTTTGCTCGGAAAAGAGAAGAATGTGTGAATTCTCCGGGTTGCAGCTGCCACACGGTAAATATAATAAAACCCCTCAGTTTATTTGACTCTATTCTCTCTCTCTCCATACACCCAACTATAACTCCTACACGCATTTCTCGTTCAGGAAGCTTGAAGTCAATAGTTTATATATATTTTCTTTGGCTGTGTATACGTATACACACATCGACCTATGCCCTGGGTCCCATATGCCCGTTCACCGTTAAATGACTGAACTATTACCTAGAACGCGCAACCATTTAAAAAATTCCCCGATAGCTATTTTCTCCATTTCCTCTTTCACCCTTTTCTCTCCGTTAGAGAGAAACTCTTGCGTAAATATAGAAAACTTCTTTTCATATCTCAAATTTTGTTTTTATTTGGAAGGGAAGAAATGGCTGTCTATATTTTCTAACTTCGTTTGGCTCCTCCATTTTTTCCGATACTTTTGAAAACTGGCGTTATTGCGCGCGCGGCTGGTTATTTCACGGCGGGACCTATGCTGGGCGCAACTGCTGCACAAGACCACCCACAATGACGTCAAACTATCCTTACACCGGAATCTCTTGTCTAGCATCTTCAACTTTTTTTTGGTCGTCGTCGTTCTTCTCACCCTCGGCAGTGGACCTAACGTAACCGGGCCACCCCTTCGTAAATAATAATCATAAAGGGGCCAAGAAAGTAAAAAAAAAAAAGAAAAAAAAAGGGGAGAATGTGTACACGAGTATGTGTGTATATACATTTAATCATCGTCTGTGGTCACTCCTTCTTCCACTATAGGCCCAGGGTGCTTGTTACCTGTACAAAGTTTCACACGGGGGAGAGATGACGAACATTGTGGATAACCTATACTTAAACATGACATCTGCCCCCCTCCCACCAAGCCCCCCCTTTTCTTACTAGGTCTATAACGTTACGTATGTGTACATCCAAAACTGGTCACTTTCTGATGCCTATCTCTATAGACCTGCGATGCGCTTTTGTTATGACGCTTTTCAAAACTTGTGAATACATCAAAAACCAACGTTAACGCCGAGCGCTTCTCATCGCGCCACTTCCTCAAACCTTTGGGTACCTTCTGTTCAATTCGGTGTACATATAACCAGACCAAAACATAAAGACATAAAGGGGGAAAAAACTGGAGAATCTCTATAGTCCAAGTATAGAATGAAACATAAAAAAGGGGGTATAGTATTTGATTTATTGGAATGACCCCGCCATTCCAACAAGACGCTGTACCACAGCACTGCGTATAGGTTATATTCCATCCAGTTTCTTTTGGTTATTCATACAGAGTCAGACGGACGCCTCCATTGTCCGCCATTTCCTCCTACCCCTCGGCCCCCGTCGTCATTGTCGTTCATGGGAGAATAGACCAAACTATATGCTCCTCCGGTGTATGTATGGACTCACTGCTGGACACTGTATAGTATAGTTGTTGTGTACTATAGATACACTTACAGACGGGACAGTCTATAGGGATATAATAGCCCCCCTCTTACACCCAACAATCCTCCCCCACTGTCCGTCTCTTATTCCTCCTCCGCCTACCCAACCCCTTCCTTCTTTTGAATGGCGATACCACACCTTGAACTTTATTTTTCATTTTTAACATACTAGACGAGAGACTTTGGAATTTACCTGTTTGGGGTATTTCCTTTCAGTCGAATTGTTGTTGTTGGTGGTGGTAATGTTGTTGTCCGCTTGCAGCGTAGGGGCTACCATCACAGCGATCAGCATCAGAATGGAGAAAACGTTCACCGACCGAGAAAAAGTCCTGAAAGGATCAAAGAAAAGACAAAAGACAAAATCAAAACATGTAATTAAACCCAAATCTTATCGGAAAAATAAAGAAAAAGAGTTCAGTTACTTCTCCCTGATCTACACGTTTATACACAACGGACAGGATATTGAAAGGCTTGTTTCACGATCGAAGAGTTAATCACAACATTTCCAGGTGATTGGAGATGCCGGGAAAAAAAAACACGCACGTGCCGCCCCAAGAATTTCCCCATTCCAATCGGTGATGAAGAAGACCAACTGGTTTCTGGTGTTTTGAACGAACCCCACAAAAAAAGGGGAAAAAACAAAACCAAAACAAATTCGAAAGATTGGGTCTGCGATGATAACGAGGTGGGGGCCATGTGATGTAATGACAGGGCCCGTGTCTGCCCCCTTAGCAACGCTGATGGACCAACCAAAAATCCACCACGAAGAAAAAGGCGCCCAGCCTCACAAAAGAGGCCCAAGGTTGTGTGAGGTGTTCAAATAGAAAGCGCAGCCAAAGAAGAAAAAGAGATGAATAGAGCGAGAAAAAGAAGAAGAAAAGACTAACTGTTGTTGTATAAGCAATCAATCTCGGTGGATTGGAGGGGAAGATTCTCCCCTCCTCACCATTCCGCGTTTGTCTGCATTGACTTAAACGGGAAATATACACACACAACCGGTCAAATGCGACGTGTCGACATGTAATAGTATCACCACCCAAAGAGGGCCAGCAACCGGCCCAGCCTAGCGCAGCACTCTCCGAAAAGGGAAAAAATCCATTTCTGTTATTCACAGCGGACAGCGTCACATGTTAAACGCCGTCTCGCGTTTCAAAACGGTCTAATCTAAAAGGCCCTGAGCTGACACATCCATTTGTGATCCAGGGGCCAAAAAATGTTTCATTCACTATTTACACATCGTCTGGTATGTGCGACATATTTCCCATTTTAGAATTTTTCTTGGCTGATGGCCGTTCCTTTCATCAATAGAATTTCGTTCAAAAAGAAAATACGGGATGAACGCGGGTGGATTATTATTAGATTGTCCAAGGGTGTATTACACAAGGATATTATGTATACATACGAGGGGACCCTGAATTGGTGCCAAGAACTCGTGTCCGTGTTCTTCAATGTGTACAGCATAACAAGGATAAGGCTGCGCCAAAGGGAGAATAACCGAATTCTATTGATAATGTCATCAAATGACGGATCGAATCCAACAGTCCTTGACGTTGATATACAGACAACAACAACAGTCGAATAAGAGGATGTGGGATGCGCAAGAGTAACGAAAGTGAGAAATAACATAGGGTGTTGCTTCAACCCTACTTAATTAACTGTAAATACCCTGTACGTGTGGAGTGGGCCCATAGATTCACGACAATAGCGCTTCCCCAATATACAAAAATGTTATCCCGACTCAACACAACAGTGACGGTGATCCAGGGGCGCATCGGAATATCATCAAACGCACGAGGGGGGCGAATTATATTGAAGCCAACGGGGCGGCGAAAGCAATTACGTGAAAGCGCGTGAGGATTCGGCCGGTTATCTGGTTAACACGCTTATGAATCCATCAGACCGTAGCGTAGAGGAATATCAACGGCCGGTATATATACGTGCGCTGTGCTGTGATGTCCTGCTGCCGACTCCCCAATTTCCCGCATTCGTTCGCCAGTAGGTCAAGTACGTCCTCAATTCATTCAAACGAGGGTTGTCACGATCGCTCAACATATTATTCCTGGGTGGGTAAAAATAAGCGCCACGCGTGTGCCAAAACTGCGGCGGAAAACAGTAGAACTTGTATGTTACAATTGAGATAATGCCAGGCCCAATCTAAATAATCAGCCATCCATCGAAATGGGAAATATAACCGAAAACGACAAAAAAGTACCGACCGTATACAGTCGCCAATCAAATAAATTGGTTATGTATAGAGGCTACCATTTCCACTTGTGCGTGTAGTATAGGGGGCAGGCGGTTAACGAAAAAGCCATTCAAATAGAGTGGTTTAGCATTGAACGCACCACTTACGCCAAATGATATACATCGTTGAAAGAACAACGACGATTGGTAAAAACAAAAAAACCTGTTGGAAACCGAATGGCCGACGTCTAGAATAAGAGAAATAGACATTGGGAAGACTTGTGTTGTTTTTGTTGTAACCGAAAGGCGTGCCCGGCCGCCGACGCGCATTACACACGGAAAAATAAAATAAAAAAAAGTACCGGCGTGAAGGATTGCTAAAGCAGCAGCGGCGGAGTTTGTTGTTTCCCTTTCCTCGTATTTCTAACTGGAAAACAAAAACAAGAAAGAAAAAAAGGGGAAAACCAAATACTCCCTCGAAACAATTCTTCTTCTTCTGCTGTCGTTCTTTCCCGTTCAAATTGTTGTTGTTGTTCGTTTCCCTAATTTATTTTCTATACTCCCGCAGCAGCAGCAGCAGCAGCAGCTTCCTCGGGGTCGCTCATTTTCGTTTTTTGGCGGGCGTGAGGGCTCAGCGGGAGCATAATCAAGAGTTATTTATACGAGCGGCGGCGGTGGCAGCGGGCAGCGCGTTCACTCGGACGTCCATCCAAGTTGACGGGAGAGAAGCGACTCGGGAAAACGGCGACGATGTGCGTGAAACGACAAAACGAGTACGCCGTCGACTTACCGCAAGCGGCCGCCATTCACTTCACAGCAGACCTTAGACGTGGGCAGCCGCGCAGTTCTAAATTTGGAATCATATTCAACTCGTCGTCGCTAGCGTGATTTCTCCTTTAAGCCGAGACCAAGACGACGTCTGCGCCGCTATTTATTTCGTGTCCGCATAATTTATTAGAATTATTATTCTCTCGCTCCTTTTTTTCCTCTTTCTCTCTATAAATTCCGTGCGCGATGGACGTGTTGGCGAGTAAATTTCTATATATGTGCGGGGAACCCAGCAGCTATCAATGAGGTGTCGGGGCGAGCATCTGAGACTCAGACGAGCTCAGTACTTCCGACTTCATTTCGCTCCCGCAGTGGAAAAAAAGAGGATTTGGGTCAGGCGCGCGTCATTAAAAAGAAAATGATAAGTTATTGGTTAAAGTCAAATGTTTCAACAACAAGAAAACTAGAAGAAGAAGAAAACAAAAAAAATGAATCCAGAATGTATACAGCAGCAGATGAAGTCGACTAGGAAATATACTGTCGGGTTTATTTGGGATTCGAGAAGAAGAAGAAGAGACGTGAGTGAATGATGGAAAGCGCTGGCGCGTGCGTTTCGCTCCAAATATAAACAAACCCGCCTCCCGAAAAAATAAAAAAACGTGATGATCAGGCCGTTCCGAACCATCGAGATCCTGATTAAGTATCACGTATCTCTTTTAGAAAAAAGGAAAAACATTTGATGGAGCTCCTGCTCAATGGATTTATGGGGCCTCTACATATTTTTCCGGACGTGTTTTTCTTTTACAGATATCCCACCCAGGGAAAAATGGCACGAAATTTCCCGGTCCGACAACTTTCGTCTGTTGATTTTGACCTCATTGATGGATGCGATATAGCTTTTCCGGCCCATCCATTCGATTAGAGGAAACAAAGTCTGACAGACACACACACACAAGTCGGCATCAGGGACGGACAAACATTTTGGGTGAAACGACTCGAGTGAGAAGCTTATAATACAAGAGAAAGCCAGAGGGGGGGGGGGATATGGAACACCACACACAACAATTTTTAAAACCTGCGGTCGACGACGAAATCGATGCCGATAACGGCGATTTCAATTTTATTTCGTTTCATCGGATTCCTATACCTCCTTCCTTTTCTGTTGTGTCTGTTATTTGCGTTTTATCGATTTCGAGTTACACGGCTGAGAGCGGTGCTGGACTGCAGACGGTCCGTAACACAAGTTGCCTGGGCGGACGCGGATGAGCGGCAGCCGATGATTTACGGCGCGTGTCGTTTCTCTCCGTTCTGTCGTCAAATCAACAGCCTCTCTCCTCTAAACTTAAAAAAGAAGAACCGGTTTCTTTTTTTTTTTCTTCCTGTCCAGCAGTCGCTTTCAATCTGCCTCTTTATCTCACTCCCTTTAGACTGGGGAAATTACCTACCGAATGACCGGCTGCTGCGCAAACTTCGCCTTGACGGCCAAGGAGATTCGAGACGATTTACGATCTTCCCTCGTGACTGTCAAAGATTTTCTCTCTCTGCTGCTCACGATTGAATAGAGGAGGAGGGCGCGTGTATATACCCGGGGTATAGCATTCAGCAAATGACAGTCGGAATGAGATAGGAGTCACTGGGCCATATAATATGAGGGGGATGCTGGGACGATTTCGGGTACGAAATGAAAAGGAGCTAACGCGCCTCAAGTGTGTGTGTGTGTGTGTGTGTGTGTGTGTGTGTGTGGCTGGCCCATAAAAATCAAGTCACCTTATTCGGTATCAATTATGAGAGAAAAGAGGGCGGGATAGACGCGGGGCTGGAACGTTGGAATGTTTTCACGTTAGAAAATTGTAAAGGGACTCTTTAAAGGGACTAAAAAGAGTTAGTAAAATGTGTATTTATATACTAAGCTATTGCTTTTCTTTTGACACCGAGTCATTACGTTGACGATTGTGGCATGGCTCTTATCCCTCGTAATCTCCCTATATATTCTATGGGGGTCTCGACCATTTTATTTTTACATCGACGACCTCACAAGAGATCGACTATCGTCCCGACGAAATGCGCTTATAGATCAACGTGACTTTTGCCCGTTGTTTCTTTCTTTTTAGATGCGCCTCATTTGTAGTTCGACAATTGATACCCAAATGTTTTATGACGAGAGACAACAAATGACCGCACGTCAGGCCGAGTACATCGTCCCGTTATTTATCGTCAAACCAGCCCACATCCATCCGCGATATTGGCATTTTTTCGGACAAATCGCTATCGCCTATCCAACAGAATTTAATTTCGTTTGGCAGACAAACAAATCAAACTGATGCTGCATTTGGCATGCAAACCAATTCCGTCCGGCCGGCTGCATCTATCTCGATGGCTCGCCCATGTAGCTGTAGCTTCAATTTGTCTTGGAGATAAATATCAGAAAGTAGAATGATTTTTTTTTCAAACGTTGGGCGAAAGGAAAGATCGAATCAAGTTGTCTATTTGATTTTTTTACGAGAACTCGTTGGAATCCCATTGAACTTTTTAAAGCTATATACTCTCTCTCTCTCTCTCTCCAGTCTTTTTTTTTATATCGTTTCAAACTGCTGGACAGGGCTGGGCTGGGCAGGATCTTGCTTTATTCATGGGCCGCGCGGGTCTCTATTGCACACAGTCGTCTAACGTGACAGAGCCATTTCGCTTAGCATCGATGGCTGGACTCTGATTCGATTCAAACTCGAGCCAAGACGGCCAAGAGCGAGATGAGGTGACCTTCAACCGTCTGGTATTATCCTGAGAGACCGAATCAGGCCGTCAGCATTATTCCCGACTCAAGCGGACCGGCAATAATATAAACCCCCCTCCCGAAAAAAAGAAAAACACATCAAGAAAGAGAAGAAGGCCATCAACACGACCGTGTCCGATACCGTACAAACATGCGGACGACAGCCAGGCAGCAACAACAACAACACACAAGATCGAGAAGAAGAATCAAAACCGAATAAAAATAACAAGAATGACCGACATTTCCGGCTCATCGCTCTTTTCCTCCTTCTCCTCAATTTATATATACGTGCGTCTCCCTTTGCTTTTTTTTTTACCCTTTTTTCTTCTTCCTATAAATGTCGGTTATTTTATTTCTCTCTGTAACTCTTGGCCTCCCTTATATATATCCCCTTATATACCCCCTTCCGTCTTTTCTATCAAACTGATGTGTGCTGTATCCATTTTCGTTAGCATAGAGCAGTGATTCCGATTCCATTCGGGTCGCGGGGCTGCAGCAGCATAAATATCGGCTCGGGTCCCGACTGTGTATACAACACACATTTCAGGGCCTCCCATATTAAAATGCTGCGTCTATCTTTCTCCATGTGAGAGCTGCTTCTCTCTTTTTGGCCTTCCCCCCATAGAGTCTTAGCTTCTGGTGGATATATATATGTGCTCTGCATGCCCGGTTGCACACTAAACATACCACCCAAAAAGTGGTGGCGTATATACACCATATATACACATAGGGGGATCGCGTTACACACGAGAGCGAATTAGACTCGCAAATGCCACAAGGATCGACAAAACAAAAACTAAAATAAGGAGCGCATACATATAATAAACTGCCTGTATAGAATTTCACATCGATAGGAACGGCAACCGAAATGAAAAAAGACTAGCAGTGAAGAAAGAAATTTTCCAAGAGAGAAACGAGGGATTTTGGTGAGCACGGCCAAATCCGGCAGAGAGAATCTGCGCTCACTCGACCAGCTACAACACGAATACGTGTTGTCTATTTTTTGATTTCCTCCTCCTCATTATACAATAAGCAGCACCACCATCTTCAATGGGACAATGAATGGGTGCCTCAAAGTGGGTTAGTATTGGGGAAAGAATGGCCGATTCACGTTCCAGGATGCGACTGTTGTGGCCCTAAAGGAAAACATTAGCAAAACCCATAAAACAGTATGCGGTAACGCACGAATAAGGAGCTGGTGGGGGGAAAAGAAAGAAAAAAACAGATTCTCAGATTAGTATAGAGTCTAGCTGGACTGGACTGGGCTGGATGCGAGTTGCCACGCATCGCGGGAGCTTGAGCCCCCCTCGCTCCGGTATGCGATTCTAATACGACTACTTTCTACTATAGACTATAGATAACACACATCGAAAAAGTGGCCAGCCAGCCATCTAGCTAGCTAGCTAGCCAGCAGGTGATTTGCTTGTTTCGCTTGACGGGCCCAGTTTTGGAAGAATATTAAGGGCCCAACGCGTTTGGCCATAGCTGTCGGGACCAACACGTAATTTCGGTATATATCTACACCCGCTGCGTGTTTCGATAGTTACCGTTGCGAGAGATAGGTGGGGGAATCACGACTTTCGCTGGAACTTTCGCACCATCAGACATGGCTCATTCAGCATCACACAGCCTAAAACTGGAGTATACAGTGTTTCAATGTCCTGCACGTGTTTCTTGTTTGTTTCACAGTTATAAATATAGACACCAAATGAGAAACTTTACCAATTCCCAATTATTATTTTTTTTTTTCTTTCTTTCTTGGGATTATGGGCATCATAAGAACTGCTGGCCTGGCAGGAAAATAAAAACACTCTTCTATAAGCGCTCCCGCATTTTAGCTTGGCTTCTTCTGTATACGGAGAAGGGGGGAAAATAAAAGGCGCAACAGACTTTGGACATGCACTGTAAATCAGACACCGTGTGTTCTGTGTGTCTATATGTATATTGTGTCGGAGAGAGAGAGAGAGAGAGAGAAAAGAATGGAGTGTAAGGGCAGCCACCCTTGACGACAATGAGCGCACACACACACCCACAACCCCCCCACTTCTCTGACTTTCCGCCCACCCAAACGAACGGGAGGGAAGCGCTTGGCCGCATCGGCGGCACACGCAACAAGGCGCAGCCCAGCGTGGAGAGAGAGAACACTGGAGAATATACGTATTTCTACCAACTCGTTTTCTCGGCAATATATTGTGTGTACACAGCACAAACATTCACTCTGAAAAAACAAAATCATAAAAAAAATTTCGAAATGGCCAAAAGTGCGGATCACGACTTGCGTCGACCCCTAGAGAGCATTAGCCATACCCATTAAGAAGATTTGGCCGTGTTAACATCCTTGACCTTTGATTTGACACTATTCAAATGACCAGCAGGCTCTTGTATAAAATAAAAATCGAAGAATGACAGCAATCAATTCAAACATTTGACAGAGGGGGTAACTGGGCGTGAATTAAGTGTGACCAGAGCATTGAACGGCGAGCGCAATCAGACTTCATTTCATTTGGCCCATCACGAGCATTTCGGATGAATTGTCCGCACCCCCACATCGTCACTTGAAACTGCGCGTCGACGTTTTCTCTGCAGCTACTCGGGGGTGACTTTGCTGCCGGGGCCTTTTGATGTGAAGAGATTTGACATCCAACAGATTAGATTTTTATATAGCGCAGAATAATGTGGACACGCTCCAGAGGAGAAGAAGATCCGCAGGTATCCGCATTGGACACGCTCGTCGGTCGAGAGACCCGATTTTTCTCCCCGGCAGATGGATCACAAAACTTTCGTTTCTTTCTCTCCCCCCCATCTTATACACAATTGCCCAGTCTATGGTGAATAATAATACAGAGAGGACTCGGGCTAGTTTGTATCTTTCTCCGTCGTTCCCCTTTCAGCCCCTTACGTATAAATACACCCAAGTCGTTCTCCCTCTCTCTCCCGAATATAATAAGAAAAGTCGGTACAATACGGAAATGCAGAGAAAGAAGATGGCCCCGATTTCAACCCTATACAGCATGTGTGTGGCGATGTTATCTCGATGCCATTTGATTTGAAAATTTTCGTATAAAAGAAGCGGGGGACAACATTTTGTTTGAAATAAAAAAAGAGGCAAAAGCCGAAATATTTCATGATAAATGCATCATAAATGTCACTCTCGTCCAGTGGATATCTTTTCCCCTGTGTGTGTGTAACGTCAGAGCGGCTTCGGGGGCTTTTTGTGTGGCGTAACACAACGCGACAAAACCAACCGAAAATGAAGCAAAAGTGAAAACGAGCCAAAGGGACGGCAGCACTATAGCAGATCAAAAAGCGTCAAGAGGAGAGGAAAGAAAAATAAAAAAAAGGTCTGACATAGAAGGAGGGAATTAGAGGTAAAAATTTCGAGAGAAGAGAAGAGAGAGGTGCGAAAAAGCCTCGGCCGACAATGGCGCAACACCGGGCCGCTATAATTCGTACGGAGACGGTGACGTGGTGGTGGTGGCTCGAGTCAACAACGAAGACAAAAAAAGAGTCGCCCGTGGCGCCCATTAGACGAGATACGTGGGTTCGTCACTCCTACTTCAAAAAAATCCTTCATCGTTCAAAAGAGCATCTTCCATCAAGGTCGCTATATAGCCAGAACTATTCATTTATTTGTTTATTGTATCTTGTTGTTGGTCAAACGTCGGAAATGTTTCAAATAACCTCCCACGTCCAGTTTGAAAGCTACTAACTAGTTGGTATTTCTTTATCCCCGTTATACTACTCTTGTTTGACTCCCAATTGCTCATCAAACACGAGGGTCAGCGTGGGCAGTCTAGAAATTGTCGGAGAACGGCTCTGTGACGAATCAAAAGCCAATAAAGTTACGGTTGGGTATAGTGTATATCGTTAACTATCTCAAAACAAGATGCGGGAATGTCGATTCCGGGTGAGCGCGCCCCTATACCGGTACGTCTTATCATGAGCAGGTATTCCGAATTCCAGCGGTTGGAAATATTGCATAGTTTCATGATGTATTTATTCGACAAATCTGTGGGAATCTCGCCAAAGAATAGCCGCAATTTCGAAATAGAAAGGTAAACTGGGGTAATAGATCGTATGCTGCGCAGGTGAAATTAAGTCGACGTGTGACGGCGGATTAGACGAACAACAAAAAAAGGGGGAAGATAAAATAGATGATGGTTTTAATGCAATATAAATATATATAAACCTGCTGAGAGGGGGGATGTTTGGGGGAATTTGACTGGGCTGCCGAGAGAAATGGAACGTCCAGGGGCCAATAAACATGCCGCGACGATGGACAAGACCGCGCGCGCGTTAGGTTTAACAAGGCAGCAACCCCCCTAGCTTTTGGGATGGGTCTCTTCTTTTCTCTTTTCTGACCCGTCCCGATAGACCCCGCCTGGTGTATAGCATCTTCATTCTTTTGCGTCAGAACCGATAAGGGCGTCTCATTAGTGCGCTGGAATCAGAGAGAGCGCTGCTCGCCACGAGACCATTGGGTCGGTCCGTTTTCTTCCGACTCGATTGAAACATTTCCACCAGACCAACAACAACAACAACCAACCGAAAAAAAATATCCACCCCACGCTTTTATGTAACGACGGATATCATGTTGGGAGGGATGAAAACTTTTGACTAGAACCAAAATAAAAATAAAAAAAGACCTGGATCGAATTCATAGAAAAAAAAGGGGGAAAATGCCGATAGGTGGCAACATGTGGGAACTTATAATATTCAAACGAGCTGAGCTATAAATCACAGCGGGATGGACAACTGTTGTTCTATTCCACCCTACCATAAGCACATTCATTGACTCTCTACCTCTCGTTTACCCTTTGCTGATTAAGTAGAAGATGAGTTGATCAAACCTTTGGAAAGAATATATAACCGGACCGCTGGAAAACTGACCGTTAAAAAACTGAGACTGCCCCTTTTCTCTCCCCCCGGATTCAATGGGTTATTCGGCCAACAACAACAACAAAAAGGGGAAGATGATCTTCTCTTTTCTTCGGCAATACACTCGACATTTTTTACGTTCTTTCGGGTCCCGCCGCTTGATTGAATGGCAGCAGCTCGACTCGAATAAAAAGCGCTCAACTCTCAAGCGACGTTTAACGTCAAATTAAAAAGCCAGCAGGTAGCCGAATTATGAACCTCCGAGCTGCCGGGTATAGTGAAAAGAAGAAAAAAGGTATCACAAAAAGAGTCGGCTCAGAGTTTGTGGGAAGCAAGTTGAAGGCCGTTAAAACGCAAGTTTCAAAGTATCTGCGCTCTCTGTCGAGAAATAGAAGATCAGGTCACAAGATCAAGAGAATCAGACTCGCACACAAACATGCATAACTGCGCGGTTTCACAGTCTGGAAAAAAAAAGAAAAAAGAAACGCAGTGATACGGGACGTCTACTTAAAACGTCCAGGGGGTTCCAGGTTCCTCCTCAATAACACTAAAAAAAGAGAAGCTATAGGAAAAACAGCAACAGATTTATTGCAAGAGGTTTCGACCCAGTCTGACGAGTCGCACTGTTGTATACTAAAAGCATTGTTGCGGTCGCATGTTTACGATCCCTAATGGCCGTTGGCCAGGAGCCGAGTATGGCCGAAATTGGCAATGTTCTCGCCATATTAACAGCGACACAAGAAAAGGTGACAAGTCGATGGAACATGACAAATGGTTATATGGTCGATCGTTTAACAAAGTTGTTGGCTTACCTCATTTTGGCTGTTAGTTTCAATGTCACTTTGGCGAGTTAGAATTGACTGGGCAGATTGATGCTTCTTCTTCTCGGCCGCACTGGCGAAATATCCATCGAGCCACTCGAGCCTCAATGCAGATTTTTCTCAAAACACTGTTGCTGTTTCGTTTCTTTTCACCCACTTCACTGCGTATTTCTTAATTCACTTTCAGCGAGGCCAAAGATAAAAAAAACAAAACAAAAAAACGGGTCGAGTCCACTTCACTACAGACCGAATCGTTTAAGTTCACGACATTCAAGTGTCTTTTTTCGCTCAGTCTACTGTATAGAACAGCCAGGGTCTCTAGAGAAGAAAGTCTCAAACGTCACAAGGCGAGAACACGGGCGAAAGCGAGCGCGTCCAATGCACGTCGTGTCGCAAACCCAACTGGCATGGGCTTCGCTCCTGCCCAGCCGATATAAACCGGGCGCGCTGGAGACTCTCTCTGGCCATTCGAGACGTTGCGAGAGAGAGGGGAGCTGCTGCTGCTGTTGCTGCAGTGCACTGGAACGCTGGCGCGGTGTGTGGGCAATAACCAAAGCAGCTGAAGTGCCTCGGTGTAGTAGGTAGCGCTCTGCTCCGTATAGTGTGTCTTGTTTCCTACTCTTATCACTCACCTTCAACTCGGCGTGTACACCTATAGACATTGTGTGTGCCTGTGTCTTGTCCACGGAACCACATCGACGACTAAACTTTTTCTCTATAGACAAGAAACCTTCATTTGTGGGCGATTTGTTTTGAAAAATAGGAAAGGGTAACCAAATATGTAGCAGAAACGGCCGGAGAAAGGTTAAGAAGAGAAAATTTGGATATTTTGTTTTCAAAATCTTTTTTGTTTTCTCCTGGAATTGATAACAAAATAAAAAACCTTTCCTATCCCTTTCTGGGAACGCCCCTCTTTTTCTCGGTAAAACAAGTTTTGATTTTTCTCTCCAGCAAGTTGAGCTATATTTATACCTCAATCATAAGAGTCAACTACCGGTTGTGACGTAGTGGAAGAGGAAAAACCTCATAAAACGTTGTGTCAATTACACAGTGTATACCAATTTTTGGTTCCTTTTTTTTATTACTGGTAGTTTATAATGTAATATTAAAATTTAGACTGCTATTCATTAGTGCATACACTCGGCAAAAAAAAAAAGAGACATGGGAGCCGTCCGTATTGTCTCCGGATTACGTCTCGGTTCGTTAGTTTCTGCGCAACATCCGTGATACTTTCCAATTCCCGTGTATTGCTATTGTGCGCAGTATACGACCAAACTGACGCAAGTGACACACGTTGGTATTACGACATGCGGAAGGCGAATTTTGTCGAAAAATCTCGGGTTCGTTGTTGTGTACGTTAGACAAAATGCGACCATTTCGAAATTCCCTCATAAAAGAAAATATATACGAGGCAATCATTTTACTGAGCTGCATATGAGGGGGAACTTTGCTGCTGCTATTATTGTACCTCTGTGCATATAAAATGCATCCGGTGATTCACTTTTTCGCGTTTTTTGCCCTTCGTTCTATGGGTGGATCCTTCCAAAATGCCAGAAATGGTATACGGTACTAGATGCGCTACACCAGGCGAAGACCTTTTTGCCCTTTTCATCCTTTTTATGCTGATTGCATTTGCATCATTGATAGAGTTATTATCTATTACGAGACATTTGATACAATTTTAAGGCAAAGGCAAGATGGGATCACAAACCACATATCCTTTGGCTTTCTGGCATATGGCAACTAGACTCGGGATGTTGGATGGACTTTTATCTGGGAATTTGAGCTGGATTGAATGAGACGTGACCCAACGGCGACTATACACAAATGTAACCAACGAATAAGATTTTCCATCATTCGATAGTCGACCATTTTCTTACCCTTCGATCCTGCGTTAGCAAAAAAAAGTTCAACAGGAAGTAAAAAAAACCAGGAAGAAGTTTGACCACCAGGTGCTGTCTGGAAATGGCTCATTCAACTGACAATGCTGCCGGACTATTGACGATCCTTCACTTTAATAGGCTGGGTGTGGGTGGTATATGCTTGGTCTTTCTTCTTTCTATACCCAGCAGGAAATTGCGAATACTTATTTCACCCCGGCAGCAGGAATACATCTATATTATACAGCGTGTTTCTCGCAGTGCCACCAAAAAAGCACAAAAACGTTTTCAAAGACGGACCGTGCCATGGCTTTCAAGCAGACCATTAGAACCGCTTGAGGAATAACCCGTCATTATTCACCTAACGATTTTTCATCGCAGAATAAATCTTGAAATACCCCAGTGTACACATCGGGCTTTCTCACTCTGTTATACCGTCAAGCTGGAATTGGCGGCCAACATCCTTTCTTTATACTCGGAAGAAACACGAAGATGACAATAGTGTGCTGTGGGCTTTCGTCAGAGCTGCGACAACATTTGTCGACTTTCGCTTCATCGACATTGCGTGGGAAAACCGAATCAAACAAGTGGCCTCTGCAGTGATGCGCTGATACTAGTACAAGAAGCCGGCGGGGTTCATTCGTCTTCCCTTTCGGTTCGCTCGTTTTCTGTGATATTTGTCCACAATGGCGTCACCAAGAAATCAATACGCGAGTTGATGAAAAAGAGAAAGAGAGAGAAACAAAAAAGTTGCGCATAAATATTCATGCGGCGGCGGCGGAATAATATGCTGCCGACTCTCGCGTAACGTTGCAGCCCATCCACCGAGCCGCCACCTCAACATATATCTAGCAACGCTCGCGGTTTATTACCTTGTACATATATATATACGTACACACATGCGTGTTTCCACAGCAAGGTAGCAGCACAAATATATATGTATCTAATCGTATGCTTGAATGCGCGCCGGAAATGGATTAAAGTGCCTTTTACGTGCAGTGTAATAATTGAAAAAAAATATAGAAATGAAACAAAACAAAAAACAGATTCTCTCTTGCGCTCAGGAAGGCCTCAAGTGCCATACGTAAATAATAAAAGAAGAAGATGAGAAAGAAAAAAAAGAAATTAAATTGCTACCTACCGCTTATGAGAAAGGTTTATATAGGGGGGATGGCCAACGCCCTGTAGCATGCAAATTTTTAAAAGAAGGCGAATCGACGAGTTTCCCCGCGGGCTTGTATGAAAAACAATATGCAGAGTGTGTCTTGATGATTGATGATGATGGTATGTACGGTGCAATAAACGGCACGCAATTTTCCGTTCATTGAAATTGCACACTCATTTCCCGCAACGAAAAAAATTCACTTTTATCCGGTTCGACCTTGCAGTCGTATCCGTCGGATGCAAATGTGGGTTAACGGTCTGATGCCAATTCTAGGGGATGACGCAATGAGAAAAAAAAAACAAATCGCTAAAAATTCTATCCTCTTTTCAAATCAAATAATATTTGCTCCAATTGATTTTGTCTTTCCCAGTTCAACTTCGGCGTCAAACTATCTGCCGGGGATGATGATATTGATGTTACTCCGTGTTACTCACGCCTTGGTGGAAGGCCAATATCATCGAGTTGGATTCGATTTCCCCAAAAAAAGACATTCTTCGTCATGCTTTGTGTCAAAGAAAAGACTTGATGACAAACGACAAAAGAAGACCCCTAAAGCCGCTTTAATTCCATGTTGTGTTCTATTCGTTTAGTGGGGATCGTTGGTGCACACACGATTCGTTCGACACCGCAGCGATATATGGCTCTCTCTCTCTCACCCTTGACCAAAAAACGTCGGGATAATAAAATAAATAAGAAGGACGGAAAACAAATAAATCACTATTAAAGCCCGGATCATCCGGGGAGTTGACTGGAGGGAAAAAACTATATATAAAGGGCGTATATTTCACGCTGGATTCGGGGAGCGAACATAATAAGGTTTCCCCGCGTAATCCATGCACACAGAATGAAAAATTTGGAAAAAAAAGGGAAAGGGGGAGTGTGAACACACAATTTAGGTCAACATTAGCTCAACAATTTTTCTTTTCTTTTTTTAACTTTCCTATCACTTAGGAGTCGTGTAGTTAAATACCAAATTGTTATTTGTGCGCAACTGACGTGCGTTCGAGCTTTTTTTTTGTGTTGCACATCATTTTCTTTTTTTTTTTAGTTTCCCGAAATATGTCAGTCTGAAAGATGAAGGCGAAACCATCAGAGCGCTATAATGACGTATTAACTGCATAGGCGCTGGCTGGATTCGTTCTTCTTTTTATAGAGTCTGTTGAAAAATTTAGAACACGTCAAATCTTACGTATAGCGTACCGACGGTGGCTATATAGAGGAGCAGGTACACAATATTCATGGGTGGAAACGAAAAAAAAAAGAAGCGTGATTCGGCGCCGTTTTGACTGCTGG
Source organism: Daphnia pulex (assembly GCF_021134715.1). Taxonomy (NCBI): domain Eukaryota; kingdom Metazoa; phylum Arthropoda; class Branchiopoda; order Diplostraca; family Daphniidae; genus Daphnia; species Daphnia pulex. The sequence continues at coordinate 6,727,060 of NC_060017.1, forward strand.
CGCCCGACATGACTACATATTCCCCCACTAGCCTGAACATTATATCACAATAGACGGGATGTTATATTCTTTTCGACTCTTAACATTTTTTCGGCATTTTTCTTCTTAGATCTTATTTTTGTTGTAGAAAGGGAAAACAAGTTTATTAGCCGCATGAATCAACAGCCAGGGGGGAGATTTAAAAACAACTTTTATACGGAGCAGAAATAGCGTGTTTATGATGCTATCGACGTCATGCTGTGGCCGTATAATAATGGGATGAGCAACAGACTTGTCCGTATAGTTGCGACAGGTAAGTAGTACACATATTTTTTCCGTGTTATCTTATATCCCCCTGCCTGCAATATTCGCTTCCATGCTCCCTGAGTGGCATCTCAGCTCATATCGCCCATGAAACAACTCGCCGTAATGAAAGAGAAACTCGGTGAAATGAAGACCGAGCGCGGCCGACCTGTTGGAGCACAGATACAGTGTATACGGTACGCTTATTACCCAAGCAGCGCTTATGGAATGCGAGGGGATATATCAACGGCAATCATCCCAATAGTTGGAAAAAGCATTCATGTTATGCTACATATGTCACCGCACATGCGTCTAGTCGAGTGATGCCTATCTCTGTGTATACACGGCGGCGCTGGCGCGCATTCCTTTCAGCAACTCGGATATGTAGTTGTGATTGTTATCCTGGTTACACGACTGGAAACATCTGGGGCAATTAAATCATGCCCACATGACTAATTTCGCTTGAATTCCGCTTGAGGTACGCCAAAATTTCTGTTTGCCAATTAATGTTACCGAAACCTTATTTTCAAACATTTTCTCACTTCTTTATAACTGGTAGAGCCATCTAGTTGTGGTTGGATAAATTATTAGTTACTCCGACCGTAAGATGGCAGCAAGTAAGAGCGGCGCCAAATAGACCGCGGTTCCATTATATTGTTGCGGTTCTACAGCATCGATTATCTAAGAATTGCAGAGTTTCGGGACCACACGTGACTAGCCCCAGAGTTTTGGTGCATCCGACTCACGATCAAGACGTGACACATTCATTTTTCAAAATCAAAACGAGTTTATACCTGACATCCTCGATCGACTGACTTCCCTCGTCCGCTGCTGTGGCGACTGATTCGACCAAATTAGATTATCAAAAAACGGAATGTTAGTAGTAGTAGCCCTGTCATCTCTGGGGGTTGACAAATGGTTCAAGTTTTCCCATCTTTTCAGCTTCGAGTCGGAATGCGGCAACCGCTTGTATATATGTATATCGGGAGCTATAGAGGTTGTTTTCGTGTATATCCCGGCGATCGACCCGTTTGGCTTATTTTTTCGCATCAAATAAGAAAAAAGAATAAAAAGACACAACAACAACAAAAAAAAAAGAAAAATGTTTTCCTATTCGTGTCGTCTTTCTTTTATTCGTCTCTCAACTGTCCCCGTATATCCGAACACGACATTTACATATTTCAGACGCGTAGCCTGTCAATCCTTTTTCACCAATTTCACGTAGTCCTTTTACACAGGGAGAAGAGCCCGGCCCTATTTTAACATATATACGAATATCTTATATAGAGCCAGATCTTATATAGCCTAAAGCGTCGTGTTCCTTCTAAAATTCTTATCGAGCAGCAGCTGGAGAGATTTGTAGCCATCCAATTCACAGAATGGATCTAAAAATTGGAGGAAGAAAATATCGTAGCCATGTATCATCACTTCTATGCGCACGAGAAGGAAGATACAACACAAGTTGAATGCAAGATATAGTGTCAGTATAGGAAAAAAAATAGGGCAGATATTAACCGTCGTTGTATACATTCTGAATTATATCGATCGACTTCGCACGAAGAGATTTAAGTTTGTTTTTTTTTACTTCCCTTTTATACAGAATAACAATTCAATTTTGGAAAATCAGCGCATGCAGCGGCAGTGCACAAATTTTCTTTTTGCGTGTCCACATTGATTACATAAAGAGTTTGTGTGTGGAAACCTTGGCTATGTGATTAGGGATAGGCCATATTAATACCTATACTTTTGAGAAGACATGCACGCATATTTCTCGCCTACGATATAACTTTATCGGATCACTTGACGGTCTTTGCATGTTCTACATAATAGGCTGCAGTTAACAGGGTATTATAGCCCGCCCCGCCTACATTAAGTGATTTTTTTTTTATTAATCTGCTTAAGTTGAAATTTGTATCTTTGTTTAATGTCTTCAAACTGCAGACAAGGAAAAAAATTTTTGGCCGAATACCAATAATGCATATGTAAAAAACATAAGAAATCGTTGAAAACATAGGCTATAGCAAAATGCAACTTTGGTTGGACAAAAGTTTACGCGCAAATATTACAGGCATTCGAATCATAACGGAAAATACATAACTGTATTTCTAAAAACTTGCACATTGAAAAGGACGTTGGGTTCTATCGAAAGTTGTCGTGTGTCCAACGTGTCCAACTTTATCATTCCGAGCTCAGAGATTAAAGGTCGAGCTTTGGCTGTCGAATAATCATCGCATTTTGTTTCTAATTGCACAAAATAGCGGATATTACGTGCGAATGCCTCAAACTATATGTGCATAATACATGCTTTTCCCATTTAAAGTACTACGTTGGGAAATATGTTGCAGAGTATGCGGTTATGCTGTAGCCTATGCGACATATTGGTAATACCCCGAATTGTGTTGCACAACCGCGCACTCTCATCCGTACGTACCCGTGGGGGATCTTTTGATCGAGATCAAAGGCAAGTTTACATTAATCGACGGTAATTATTACGCAACCATAAGCAATTTTTCCCATCATAAATTAGTGGATCATGCAGAATGTCCGTATACGGTATACATCCTACAGTTCCATCAAGTTAAATCATTCTATGGGGATTAATTTAAACGCATGGCTGTGGTAAAGAGGCGAAGCGTGCTGGACGAGCCCGCCCCTTTATTATTCATCAGTAAGAATAATATCGGAGCGAGACGCCGACGGACGCGGTGAGTGACAAATGATAAGGTGCAGGTCTATTTTGGGACGTCAAACAGCGATCGATGCATTTGCATGACTCGTGCGTCTGTATGGGTTTATTTATCCGACAAAAGAAAAATCGAGCTGTTTCGTATTAGACTGCATAAGTTCATAAATAAATGGGCGACGATCCATTACCTGTCTTCGCAAAACTCTTAAGTCGGAGCGTGGGTTCAATAGTGAAGTGCTCATACATTAATCGCGTTCTCGAGACTTTACTTGATGGGGTATTGCGTCATGAGCACTCGACGCAGTATACGTATAACAAGTCTTGGAACACTTCACCGAGACCGGTTCCATTCAGTCTGTCAATAGCTGCGCATACTATATAGGGTTTTTCTTTTCCCCATTTTCATCACAGGAGGAGGACTTCATGTTTTATGCACAGCTGCATAAAAACCAGAATAGTGTACAAGAGCCTGCTTGATTATACTCCATAAGATTTTTGGCTCTTTTAGAAACAAACACGCGAAACACAAGTAGGCGTATGGTAGAGATTATACGCTATAGTCGGAAATGCTAACATTGATGAAAATCCTACGCAATCAAGATGGGAACGATGGAATGATGAAATATTCCAGTGTGCTATTAGCAGGAGGGCCTATCCGCCGTCTTGAGGGATTATTACAAACAAAAATAATACAACATCTATATAATATTGGTGGGGTTAAGCTGTTGGGGTATTAGGTCTACAATATAGTGAGCAGTCTTTAAATGATTCGCTTTATTGGAATAGAAAGCTTGTCAAATAAACTATATTGTATATATTTCCTATTTATTATACAAACTACTTTATTGGCGTTGTGCACAAAATATAAAGTCAACTGGAATACGGATATAAAAAAAGAAAAGTGTGAGTCGAGATTTTCGATGACACTCGTGACAGCTCCAATCGATAAAATACTATATCGAATCGGGTAAAAGAAAAAGAAACCTGGTCGTCACGCCCTCATCCTTACACTTCAACCGTTTTTTTTTCTTCTTCAATCTGAGGGTCTCCTATTTAAAATTAAGTTACAAGATCAATTTCGCTACGCGTCAATTATAGTTTAGTCCAGAGAGTGCCAACACTCGGGCGACAACCACGGTCTAGTCATGTCGCCTTTTATTAGACTACGTAACTTACCGCTCGCGCTGTGCATTATGTATTTACCTAAAAGGCGTTCCTCCCCCCCTCCCTGTTCTTGATGGCTGACGTAAATTGACCCGGCAGTTTATGACGCATAGAATTTAATAACCGAGACGCCGTCCCAACAGTCTAGACCTCCTGCTAATTTTTTTTTTACATCTTTCTTGTACAAAAAAAAACACGGACAATATTTTCTTATACAAGTTAAATGAATATAGGCTACTTATATTTCTATCGTTTCTTGACGACGGCGGCGGAAGAAAAATGTGGGAAACGGAATCCCAACTTTTCTTGTACAATGGTCAATGGGCGACGACGTCAAGCGAAATGCTATAAAGCTGCGCTTTTGATCAGCCGATTGCCATGGCCGTAACTCAAAGTGAATGGAAATCGTCCGCGCTCCCCCCTTCGAAGTTTTATTTTTTTTTATCCGTTCATTTTTTTTCTCCCGGGCCGTCTTCTCAAGGAAATCAACTTCGTTCCACCGCACAAACTGGCAATATCTGGGAACAAAACAAAACCATCAAGTCTAAAACTTAGAAGATCGAGCGCCACATACAAGCAAGCAACCGGGAGAAAGTTTGGATTCGGCTAAGTTCATTTTTTATTTAGAAAAGTATGCGCACTGTAACTTGTTTCGCGTATAGTATACGTAATACTATACGTATAGAGAATTAAATCTGCGATGGACGAGTCTAAGGAAGCCGCAGAATTTCGCGTCTATAAAACTTTAAAATAATGACATCAACGTGGTCTCATCTTAGTCTTCTTAGTATCCTGCGATGACTTTGATCTTTTCGTCGTTTGTCTTTCTCACAATCTCGTCTGCTCCAGGCCACTGAAATCAACTAATAAGTAAAGTTTTATTGACAACCACACAAAAAAAAGAGGAGAAGAGAAAAGACAGAAAGGAGAGTGGGAAGGAGAACATCATATACTCCCAAGTTCTCCGCATCTCGCTCTATGGTAATTGACATGAAAGCTTTGGTTTAGTTCAGCGATGCCAATCGGCTTTGCGCAAGAAACAAGCGAAATGCCATCACCGATCGATTTTGGGGGTTCTTTTTTTAAAACAAGGGCGAGAATTGAAAACCTTTTCGTCTCTCCTGCCACCCTTTGTATTAGAGGCCTAGTTTCCCCCTGTAATTCTTATGGATGCGATGGTGGTGTATGTAGCGCGCAGCGCGCTGTTCCCTCTTCGATTCGGAAACACTACCGTTCGCTACCGTTATTAATGGCATTGCGTAGGTTATCCAGGACGACTTGCAAAGTCACTTGTTTGCATACATCCATTTCCCTTTACCATCGATCCGAGGTCGCAGTAGAATTATTCGGCGTTCTCAAAAAGCCAGACAGATAGCGATCGAAAAAAGAGCTCGCACAAGAAAAGAACTACCTCATTCGATTCACGGGTTACGTATATACCGCACTATACTTACGTAGTACATCGTACTATTTATATGTAAATAAAAATGTAGCACCGAGCCGTGGAGAAATAAGGAAGAAAAACTTGCATAGGATTTCGCATCTTTTGTTACTGGACGGGACGGAGAAAATTCTTGTGTCCATGTTGCATCCAAATAGACACGCAGCTATATATGTATGTGCGCCTAACGTATCGATTCCAGGGGGAAAAAATAAAATAAAAAGTTGCGCAACAACGGAACGGAATTTCCTATTTTTCTGGACGTCCAATTTCATAAATTTATCTCTTCTTTATATACAGTATAATTGGTGGACTTTTCGGGGAAAAAATTTTTGTTGTCGACGTTGACATTTAAATTACGCATTCCACCCAGGACCTAAGAGGCCCGTTTCAAAGTGATGAGATGCTCGGAACGGAGACATCGTTTATAATGTGAAATAGACTCCGTTTGTATTCGAGGAGAGCCGAGATTCAACAAAAAGAATATTCAAATAAATAAAACTAACAACAAGGAGAGCGAGAGTCTTCTCGGTTCTCATTCCATGCAAAATAAGTAATATCCGAGAAAAAAAAAAGAAATCGAAGTTAACTAATTCGTTATGTTGTTTGCATAGTCAGAAAGAGAAGAAAAAAACCGTCCCCCGCCTGATATTTAATGGGTTATTTGAAATTGGACGAACCACTGACGCTTACGTTGATGTTAGCATCAAATATTCTGAAATATTCGTGATGGCTCTCAAAAGCGGAGAGAGCTGCGCCCTCCAAACGGCAGAGATATTGGCTGGAAGGCCGGAATAAAAAGTCGGAATCAATGCGAGAGAAGAATATCAATCCGTTTTCATCTCTTAATCATTTCCCCATGTAAAATTGTATGTCAATTCAAGTCTGCGCATCTTTATTCTCCGCTGCTCGCGTGTGCGGTTTATTGGGAAGAATTGTTCCTTGATTTGGTTACGTTTGCCGTGTTACACGTTTCGAGATTGCCGCTGTCGCCAAGTCACATCTTTTTTTTCTGGAACGAGGATTTGGGGAAAGAAAAAAAGTCGACTCCAATACTCGGAAATGTACAGGATTATGCATAGATTTCGAGAATGGGAACAAGAAAATTCTTTCCAAGTCGATGGTCCCATTCACCAAATTGAAACGCTTCCCGCATCGGGAAAAGAATATGGGAATTTTATACCATCGACATATATCGGAACACAAGAGAACAACAAAGCAATCAGGAAGACGAAAGACGTGAAGCAAAAGGCAATCGGAAGTATCGCCATCCATTTCCTTCCGATTCGTTTTTCGTGTACGCCAATTGGAACTTGATAGATTATGCGCTTGTGTGTATAATGCAAGCTCCAAACTCATTTAGATTTGAAATGGGTTAGATCGAATTGCACAAATTTTGATCCAGTTTCAAAGTAGGCCCACATATCCCTCGCCCTATATTCTAGCCCATCGGAAAAGAAAGGAAAAAAAAAAGAAAAAATTAATATCCAACTTTACTTCTTTAGTTCCCATTATTTTTATTTTATGGGGATTTAGTCCTTTTTGGTCTTCCTTCATCCGCTTCCATGCCGAGTTACATCAAACTTCATAATGTATCGGAAGATAGACGAGCCCAGCTCAAAACCCTTCCGCTGTTCTTGTACGGGAAAAAAAGAGAGAAAAACCCCGAGACCAATCAATGAAAAATAGCAAAGAGTCCAACGACCGTCGTGGCCTCTCTTTTTTATCTACTCCACGCGCGGCTTTTATGTTCGGTGGATCTACGCCTATGTGTACACGTTGCCATAGCTCAAAATCGATGACAGAGACGAATAGCGGGGTCGGGGTTTCCGAATCGACTCGGTGCGACTTAGAATGCACACAGAATTTCCCATTGCCCACGTGATCTTTCGTCTTCTATAACCCCATCCGCCCACTTCCAAACGCTTTGTGGTATTGTTGATATTAAATAACGAGGAGGTACCGGTGTGGAGGCAGGTCCCTGAATTCGATTGTTTAACCCACAGACAAAGCTGTGCGGTACAAAACCGGGCCTGATCTGCAGTCGTTCTTCAAATGAGTTATTAACGAACCCTGACTGAGTCAACAAAAACAGCAATGGAGAAAACAGTAACAGTCAACGGCATAGCTGGAATAATCGTACTCCGTACTATGTCACGATTCATAATCAACGTCATCAAATAGTCAGAAAGGACGAATATGTTCACTTTTCCTACCTTTAAGCCTGGGAAATCCGGCCAGGCATCCACAAGTGCTCCATCCGCAGAAAAGTTGAATACGCCAAGCAGGATAAGAAAAAAGGGGGTCCTCGTGAATACACCCACACTCACATGGGTGTACACAAGGACATAGGATATTTAAAGAGAGGGGAATTTCTCCAATCAAACAGGATGCTGTTCTAAAGTAAAAGTTTAAAAATGGGTTACGAAAAATATTTACAATAAATTAACAAAAATCATTTTACATTTTTACCCAAGCGATGATGCTGAGATTGTTGCAGATGACAGGGCAACACCAGCACAAGCAAAGCTGGTAGATGTTGTAGTTATAATGGCTGGATCCAGGCCTAAAATCTGCACAAAGGAAAAGGTTACAATCAGTGCAAACAAATTGCCATGCATCGACAGGGGGCTTGCTAGTCAGGAACTTACATTTTACACATTCGGGGTTTTCACAAACAGGTTTAACTTTGCCATTTAAGCTCCCATAATTGTACTATTTGTATTTTTACTTGTCTTAGTTATATTTACCTGTAAAACAGCATGGAGTGTGTATTACGCGACCAGAGTTGACACGACAATCGACAACCACAATTCTGTACTTTTATACTTTGAAACTTCTAATAAAACGAAGCAGACGACACTCATCTTCTAATTAGCAATTGCTTTTTAAGATATCGATAGAAATAAAAAATCGACCAATTATTTTAGGATAGTCAATCTAAAATAAAAATAGCTGTTGTCGCTTGATTTAATTTGTTTTGCAAATTGTTTACGTTTTTTTATATTTACGAATGTATAGTATAGTTTACGAATTTTAAGATAAGCCTCTGCGGCACCGGGAAGCGTCGGACGGCGAATCTTTTGCAATAAATTTGTTGGCAACTCACTCACGAATATTTATTAATGCAAAATTTCACAAAAAATGTGGAACGCTTCACGATTTTGCGTGTCATCCTTGCGCAGGGGCCATGCTAATCTTCTCTGTATCGTTCCAATTTTAGTATATGTATTCCGTATGGAATACATCTATATGAAGTCCAATCACGGTATTTATACCAATCCACGCCGCCCAAATCATGAGTGGTGTTTTTGTTAAATTAAAAAATTTCTATTTGTGAAAACTATACACCCAATCGGAAATCAGTTTAAATGGCCATGTAGCCCTTTAAAATATTGTTAAAGTTCATTTGTTGGTTGGTTAGAATTTCTTTTAGGCTTTACACGAACTGCATTAAAGTCAATTCAGTGTAGTTCAAATAGGCGACGTGCGGCGCCATCCTGTCTATGGCGCTACCCCTCCTCATACGTATAGGAGGAGTGTACAGGTACAGCCTACTCATAGGGTGTAGATTCTAGTGGGGGTTGGGTGAGGGTGGGATCTGGTGCGGTCCTTGACACAGTAATGATTGGCGCAGGGTATTGTCAGGTAAAGGTAATATTGTGCAAGCGTAAAAAAAAGTTAGAGGATAAACAACAAACTTGTGGCACCAATTTTTTTAGTTTGTCTAAACACTGTCAAATAAAAAGTTGATTTAAAAATATTTATAATCGCCAACCGTTTGCAATCTTGTGCCGCAACATGTGCGTGTTAACAATTGTTAAAACACGTATCCGCACAAAAATCTGCTCCGACTTATAAGAAAACATATTTTTCCGAATTCGCATCAGAATGTAAAATAAAGCGAAACCCAAAAGTCCCTGACCTTCTTTCTTGGAACTTGTCTTGTTTTTATTGTCTTGAACATTTGTTTCCATCACTATTTAGTGTGTGTGTGTCACATTACAGTGTACACCACATTTTTGTAATTTTATTTGTTAACTGCTATTTTTCGCGCAGCCCCGAACGTTTCCAAAAAGTGAGCGTTCCGTTTTCTTTGCAATCTTAAACTTCGTCTAATCTTCTTTGAAACTTTTGAACAAATCGAAAGCAGACGACATTAATCTTCTACTATTGTATTAGCCCTCTTTAAGTAATCGGTATAAACCATTAAAAAGAAATCCCTCCCCTAAATCCAAACCGTTAAAAAACGATAAAACCGGATAAAACTGATCGTGATTATTTCGTTACTTAAAGTTTGTCTCAACAAGTTACATTGAACCCCAGTCAACCTAAACTCTCAAAATCTACCACCTTCAAGATAAAAGTATAGAAATTTGCTCGAAACCCGCAGATGATTATTATTTTAGACCGAAACCATCCCAATAAGACCCCAATAAGACCCCAATAAGACCCCAATAAGACCCTTGCCAGGACCCTCTAGGAGGCCGAGAGGGAATAACAGTTCTTTCCGAGCGGTGTATAGCTAACCACCGTATACGAAACAACAACAACTGGGGTGGCGCTGAATGGTTTTTATCAATCAGTTAACAGACAAGAAGGATCTATTATATGGGGACGGCTGCTGTGTGAAAAAGGGGATGTCGTTTCCTCATAGGAAAAGTCACAGTAGCAGTATAGGGCAATAATTAATCTCAGAGGATATACGGGTATCAGCGATAAGGGAACAAAGATGGATGAGTTGCTGGGGGGGGGGAGGCTATGACAGTGTTCTCTGTATATTTATATTTATATATAATACTGTCTCAGGGATATCTGAATATCCGCTTATCCAAAAGACCAAACGTCAAGAAAGAAGCCGAAATGATTTTTCAACTTTTTTTTCCGTCGGTTTTGAAATTGCCAACTGTTTGTATTTTATTTTGTGTTCGCCTATTTTTTATTTTCATGTCCCCCCCCCCCCTTTTCACGATTTATTACTTTGTGCTACACACATTTCGCTAGAAATACTTTTGGGAATATGAAGTGGCCGGCCGCTAAGTTGCGACGCCGCGCATCTCACACGACTGCGAATGAGGCGCTCGTGGGGGCGGGCGGCCTGTTGTGGGTGCCCACGGAGACGAGGCAAGAGTTTTCAATTCCCTTTCATCTTTTGATATTAGGAAGGCATGCACTCCTTTACGCAAGTTGATAGCATTAAGCGCCAGAGAGGCACAAGGGAAAGAAAAGCGGAGCAAAAAAAAAACCAAGTTCTCTCGTCCCCGCCGCAAAATAAAATGACGGAGCTAGAATATGTAATAGGTTGCTCAACACTACACTATATACTATGAGAGAACCAACCCCACGAAGAAAAGGCAAAAACTCTATCGAGAAAGTGCATGTGTGTGAATACTATATATAGTGCGGGCGTCGGTTGGATTGTATCTTTTACGTAATATACACTTGGCGTCGACATCATCTTATAGATGACTATAGTGCATCACGATATTGGACAGCAGAAGAAGATTCTCAGTAGATGCACATATCCTATCATTTGAAATATAGTTTTATGTAATATGGCCGTGTCACACTATAGTAGGAAATGTATTTTGCAAACAGAGCAGGCCGCCTTTCGTTCCCAGTCAAATAAAATACAAGTTACGCCGAGCTGTGTCTGTATACTAGTAAACTCCGCGGTGGTGGCTCTCTTTGCTGCTCACTATCTCTAATAGCTTTGGTAGCAGCAGCAGTGGCGGGCTCTGTTAGGTATTCAACTTTTCGGGTGTGGTCAGGATTATAGTAGCCAAAAGGAGCGCATCAGTGTCTATACAGGCAACGTTCGTTCACAATTGTAGATCAGCGGGCGACTCGTGCATGACCTTTAGCATGTGCCCCCCCCCCCATATTGTTATAGCAGTGGCGTTCGTCTTCGTGCACGGCGTACACCAGTAGTAGTAGCGAATTTCCTTCCGCCTAGTCGCCTCACAATCCAAAGATGAAACTCAGGGCCCTCCCCTTTTGCTCTTAGAGTGGCTGTTGTTGTTTCTTGTAATAGTGCTTTTATAATGCATGGCGTGCCCGCTCAACTTGGCGGGCCAGCAGCAGCAGCATCAGCACATAATAGACACAGCCCTATATTGACGGGTAGGTACTCTACTACAACACTCGAATAGGTAGGAGTGGTAGTACTGACGATATCTATTTTCTACTCGTCGCGTATACTATCCGGAGTAGTAGTAGATATCCCGATTTATTGCACTTAGGAGATTGCCAAGGAGTGAACTCATTAGCCGAAAAGGCAACAGCAGACTGCTGCTTTGGCAAATACACATTCGAACATAGGACATTCTAATTTCTTAGTTCACCCGACCCACCCTTCAGTTCAATATGTGACTATATAGTGTACACCGTATACAAACAAGACAGTGTGTGTGTGTGTGTTTGCACCCTTTGTGTTTTCTAGACGTTTCGTCGGATGTGATGGCACACGACAAATAACCAAGTAGTCGTACTTATATACAGTAGTTCATTATGACTCTGAATTATAGTCTATGCCAACCAACGTAGAGTTTGAGTCGTTCGCACTCTCTCTTGAGAGAAGAAGAAGAACCCCCATTTACGTAGCGAGGAATAATTCATACAGCAGCAGTATATTTATCGTGTAGGAGAGAATCACTAGATGAATTTATGTATGTATAAGGGGGAGGGGAGGGAGGGAGGATGAATATTACGAGGACAGCGTCGAGGGGGGGACCAGCAGTATATGAGAGAGAAAGGGTGGAAACGAGATCTGATGAGGGGGAAAGAAAAATGTTATCGACGGGAACGCAAAGAAACACGCACATAGGAGCCAAACATAACACAACGTAACATAACTACATGTTGAATTGTGATTAGTTCAATCAAGAGCGACAGGCGTCGTCATTGCCGTAACAAGGAGAGATGAGGGTGATGTGAGTGGGAGAGAGAGAGAGAGAGAGAGGTACAGTACTGCACAGTAGATATAGAAGAAAGTGTGATGATGATGGACGACACATGGCGTCGTTTACACGGACTGCCGAACACGAACGTGCTGGTGTCGCCTCGGAGAACACGGAGAGAGAGAGATGGTCGGAGCTTCGCAAAGGTTTAGGAGGAGAGCCGATGGGAAAAGCGATTCGTCCGGAATACGTAAAAAAAAAGAAAAAAATCAAATGGAATCGATGTGCATCCGTCAGAATTTGTGAAGATTTTTCCTCCTCTTGTATGAAAAAAAGAAAAAAAAATACACGGAGAAAAACCCGTGTGAATCGTTTTCGCAATGCATACACACACACACGCACACACACAGATGGAATAAAATGCCGAATGAGAACAGCAAAAGAGTACCAGCGGTGGATCGGGAGCGGCGGGAGATATCAAGCAAGAGTTATACATGGAGCAGCTATCGCCTTTTTGGTGTGTGTGTGTGTTTCCTTTTCTTCTTTATTTTTATTTTATTTTTTTTTTTCTCGCCGAGTCATCCAATCGACATGGTTAAAGTTATGCGATGGCGACGATAGAGAAGAAGACGACGCAACTAATGGAATACAATATCGATCGGAGGTGGAAATACAAGCAGGAACCAAATGATATGGGATCGGAAGAGCAAAGCAGAGCAGCATGGGTGTGTCTTTGAGAAAAGAAGAGAATGAAGGAGAGAACAAAAAATAAAAAAAAAATCGGATGAGAGACAGCGAAGAGAGAAAGAAAGAGAGTTCAAAAGAAGGTTAATAGTAACGGGAGGCGTGGGCAATGTCAACAAATTCCGATGGCCTTCTATATAGTGTCCCCCCCGACATATATATAGAAAAGGAGCTGATGGGCGAGCCGGAATAGGACAATATTACCCCCGGAAGAAAAAAAGAAAAGAAGGAAAAGCAGCAAGCTAGAGCTCTATACTGCGGAAGCAGAGAGTAGCTCTCCCACTGAGTTATTTGCTCTTCTTCTCCTTTGCAGCCCTCGAACAGAGCAAGTCGCAGACGCGTGCAGTACACACACACACATAGATGCCTAGGTACCTACTAGACATCCAGCAGCTCCCTAATGTTCTTTTGGCTCCCGTTTTCCCCCTTTAGATATCCTCGGTGTAGTAGTAGTAGTCCATCTCTTTTGCCCGCTGCCTTTATTGTCTCTCGACTGTCTGTCCTATAGATCTGGATCCTCCTCTGGATTCCAACTTCCCGGAGATGACACAACCGTGTCTCCTCCTCGAGACATGGCTTTGTCATTTTGCCAGCAGAGCTCCAATCCAGCGCGGAGGGGGAGAACTGGGAACCGGACCCCATCCATTTACTCCGCATCAACCTCCTTCAACTTTTTTCTTTTCTTTTTCTTTTCTTTTCTTTAAGACTTTTTGGCTTGAACCAACACCCACCCCTTACCTCCCACTCCCGCATCCACCCGCTGTTCCGCCGACACTCCCGCCACCCCAATAGCCAACCCGCCGTGTGTCTAGGTCTCTATACAATATTGCCGAAAGAGTGGAAAATGGGTTTTGTCGGCGTATATAGACAGACAGACACACACACACACGTATACACAGTATATATGCACACACACTTAGAGTCGGACGAGGAGGATCAGATCGGCGCGTTTCTATCAACAGAATAAGAAGCATATGGCGGATATAATAATATGAAGCCAGCACAAAAAGAGGAAGGCAAACCGAGGGAGGGAGAGAGAGAGAGAGAGAAGAGGGTGTGAAAAGACAACAATAGGAAACAGAAACGATGGAACTATAGCTGTGCTGCTGTTCGGCGAAAAAGAGCAATAACACTGTTCTCTCTTCTGTTGTACACTCGAGAGAACTAAACAGGGCGCGCCAAAGTATGAGAGAAACAAAACAGAAAAACTCTGGGCAAATAGAGAAATATAATACACAACCAGCACAGAGGAAAATAACTAGATGATCTCACACAAATCTGACATGCATATGGATGATTTTGTCGCTTTTTCTTTTCAATACGAATTTCGTGTAAAATAGGGGGCTGTCAAATCAATTACATTTTTTTTTTGTTTTCTTTTGTTTCTGGAATGTTAATAAATATTCACATGCGATACAGCGAAAATGTTGTATAGTTTATCCTTTGTTTAAAAAATCTTTTCCCGGTTGACGCAATAATATAAGAACGTGTCATGCGATCCAGCGGGTTCAGGTTCCATTTTTTTCCATCGGGAGAAAAAAATCGCAAGTTGGGAGGGAAAAGGGGCATCAATGGTGGGGAAACAATGTTGTATCATATCATCATCAGTAATTGTTTTTATGTACATACACACATGAACGGATTTAATAGTCGTGATTTTCAATCGAGATTCGGGGTATATAGCAGAAAATCAGACGGAATGCGTCATCGACTAGCAACACAATCTTTCGACGGCCTCTTTCGTCATCTACAATTTTCGGGTGAGTGAAAAATAGTGAGTATACAAGTCCACATCGGATGGGCACACGCAGCAGCACTCACGCGGAACACTCACGCTAACACAACCAACGAGGAGGAACGCATCAGGGATGAACGAGAAAAATCTTGTCAGTTTCTGCTGCTGGCGTTCACTGTGTACCGATGGCCGGCCGTCGATCTTACGTGACCCCGTAGATGAAGGACCAGATATTTCTTTGAGCCTTAACGTTGGCCGCCACTGCCATGGCAACGGAGAAGAAGAACAGCGCCGCCGAACTCAGTTGCCGGGCACTGCATCCATGTTGCATGGCTGCCGGCGATTCACCTGAATAAAGGTCAACATCAAAAATATATTTCTCGCCTTGCCAATAGGTGACGTCAAATTATGCAACAGCTCACTGAATTACGGACGGACATGACGGCGCTAACTTAACAGCCCCTTCACTCAACACACGCGTACTCCTATAATTCACGATGTTACATATTTAAGGAATCCGGTGAGTTCGATAACGGACAACAGTCCTTGCAGTGACAACCGTCTAAATACCGTTGGTAACCATGGCAACAACTACTAAAGTTGTTGACTCGGCCGACCAGAAAATTGGTGCACGACGAAAGGCACCAGTGTTGTGCCACTTTGGACAATTACGACTCCCCAAAGTCCCTGGCCAAACTCGCGTAATCTGAAATTCACTACTCTGCTAAACTGCATCAGACATAACATCAGAGCAAACACAGACAAGACGAGCTCGTCTTTGATGGCCTCGATATTTCGTTCTATGCGCACTTAATTACGGCCGAATTTCCGGTCAAAATATGAAGACGGGCGGCTTAGACCCGGAATCACGCAAGGCAGGGCAGCCAAAATGCCGTGGGCATGAGCAAGTCTAGCAAATTGTCATTCGTGCGGATAGTTACGTATAAATCTCGACATACAGGAGGACGAGAGAAGCGAAGGTAATTCTGCTGATTACGGAATTAGCTCATCCTGGCGATGCTGCGCACAGGTAAAAAAAAATCCTGGTCAAATTCGAGGTAGTACACATCTATGGAACATCCTAGACGTTCCAAGTTTAAACGCTGCAAATCCCCAGCTGAGAACGCTGCTGGCTTCTGACGCGGAAGTGAACAGAATTTGATACTGAAAAGTTGCCGTTTTATGCACATTTGACTCGTTTAGCTGGCGCGTGAGCGCCTCGGCTGTACATACGCAGTTGAAGACTACTACCTGATGAATAAGAAATCGATACGTCTGCTGTGTGCATGATTGAAAAGCTAAAAATATTTAATAAAAATTAGAGCAAAAATGAAAAAGTAGATAATTCGTATGGCTTCCGCCAAATTGCGCAGGATCTCACGCGCAACCGAGCAACAATCTCTTCTTTTGAAACTATGGGCTTCATTAAAGGTTAATGAATAAGACATTTTAAAAACAAAAAAATTGTCGCAATTATTTGAGGTGGCTCAAGCGGAAGGGTTTCAACGCGGGGATCAAGTTCGACTGAGCGATTCCAAAGAAAATGCGGTCGTACACGGGAGCGGAAAAAGGACACACACGCGCGCGCTGTCATATGCAAAGCGTGGCAGAATCTAATCCTCTTATTTATAGCTCTTCTTGATTTGTCAGCGATTTGTCTGGATTTGTTAAATGGCTATTACGTGGCAACAAAATGGGAAAAAAACAATGTGGCTGGTTAAACTCGTGCGATCCTAATAGATTTGATTTCTGTATAGAACAAATATAAGCGCTATCCGATTTCTCGACCACTCTCCTTGGATATGTCTTGTGACCCTGCATTGACATTTGATTGGTGATGGGGCGAGGAGTTGCTATTGTTTTTGTCTGTAAAAGGCTGGTGCTCCCGTTTGCCCGGCAGCACTAAACTGAATATCACGATATTGATGTGATGTAAAAGGCTATGAAACATTAAGATGGAAGGAGGAAAAGCCCGAGACTGCTGGGGACTCTCTTTGTCACCGCTTTCCCATTATGCAAGGGCCTCATAATGCCAGGACCATTCTCGGTGCAGAATGTATAGCGATCTAAATTCAAACCGACGGTGGACGTCATCGGGGAGCGGGACCACGTCACAATAGTTTGGCTTCTAATCAGCAGAGTCTCACCACTAGACGGGCAGTGAAAGGGGCCGAGCAGGGGATTCACTGAGCTGAAAATTAATTAAATTCTGAGCTGTATATGAGAGAGAGAGAGAGAGAAAGGTCGAAAGCAAAGCTCGCATTCGATGGCAATGATGAACCATTGATGAGAACCACAGAAAGACTTTTTTGTTATTCTAAAAAAAAAAAAAGTATTGCTGTATAGTTGTGGTGTATACGACGCAATTCATGCGGGAATGGACTTGGCGACTTTGCTGGATGAGATATTCGCAAATAGTGGGCGGTTATATGGGACGAGAGCCAACCAATCTGAGGTGGATTGAGCAACATGTTTCGTAGGTACCGGTTCTATTGATCTTGGATATTAGATTATTTGCTTTATACCTCTATATTGCTGATTGGCGAGTGCTCGAGACGCAGTGTTACGCTCTTATAATCCACTGCAGCACGCGCAAATATTACTTCACCATGTGCACAGTCGTGGTGATATATGAGCAAGGAAAATTGGGTTATTCTTGGAACGCAACGAGTACCGGCAGCTGTAAATGACTCGTTTCTTATCTATCCCAGTGTGTTCCCATCAGCTACCAAGGGCGACCATGCTGCACCAGAACGGCATCTCATCATATAAACAAATAAATTACATGTACGCCGAGAAGTCTAAACAAACAGGGGAGCTATAGATGTTGCATTTGGCTGTGTTACATAATTTCCTGAGGCAGCTTTCTCGGGATGTGTCACCAGTGAGGCTACTTTGATTTACTAGCCAGTCGGATTGAATTGAAATGGATGAGAGTTTGTGTTTATGCGACAGTTTCAATCGACGAGGAAATTATATTCAGCCCCCAACCCCCTTCCTTCAACGACCGGCTCCAAACAAAATAATTCCACCCTCAAGCCCACCTCTCCTCCCGTACAGTTAAAGATAATCAAAGCAGTTTCAGATTTCCAGGATTTTCTCTTGCGTGTATGTACAAGTTCCCTATTCATCTTGGGCGCTGGCGTTTTTATTTATTCGGCGAGCAGTAGACTGTATCGGCTGCATAAATCGTGGCCGAATGAGACAAACGCACACAAGACTGACAAGACAAAAACTCAATTACTCGAATGTATAGACGAGGCCATCGCGACGAACGAAATCGACAAGAAAGAGTGGTTCTTTTTATTCCGGTCTCGACTCGACTCGTCTTCTGCTATTAAGCATACAAAGGAGCTCAGCAGCTCAGCAACTAACTTTATTGCCACACACTAGTTTTTTAGTGTCCAAAAAGATAAACGTCAAGAAAGTCTGAGACAGGGGAAATCCCCCACCCACTCCCCATCAAAACTGCAGCAGCAGCAGCAATACAGGAGGGGAATTCCAATAAAAGTATGGCTGATCAAATTGAACAAGGCGGTCTTTTTTTTTTCCTATTTTTCGTCTGCCTGTTTCATGTTCGCTTTTGATTTATCAAAGTATCGCTTGATGACTGGGTCCGACCGACAACCCGCCCACATTTATATCGACTTTTTTATTTTTAGACTACCCTTCAATTGGGCGCGGTTATTTGCGGGTGTACAGCTGTATAGGGCGAAGAAAAGGAGAGAGATGTGATTGCTAGTGAGTGCACAGTGACTGTAGATACACACACACTCCGTCTTCACGACTTACTAAACAATGACGCAAGATATATAAAAGAGTACATACATACACAATGCTGTATATGTACACAAAGCCTAGCGGCAACCATAACCGGTCCAGGTCAGCAGGAGCTCTCTTCTTTCTTACACAATTGCTGGTCGTAACCCCTCATTTCTTGGTTCCACTTGTCTTACTCAGACTGTGCTCGAGATGCCCCCCCCCCCCTCGTATTGATTGGGTTACACACTTTTCCGCTCGCATCGTCAGGTACACGGCGAAGGAGAGGAAAGCAGCGGCCAGTAACCTTAAGAGAGAGAGACATGGCAAGTCGGAGAGTCGATTTTTCTCTTATGAGGATATTAAAAGGAACAGAGAGGAGAGCGCGCTGACTGCTCTTGTTGGCGATCAATAATGCCCCCCGCTGCATTAGCCGCGGATTATCTTTCGCTGGCCCTGGATAGTCGAGAAAAAGAAATGGGTGCACGATAGGAGAGCTATGGCTCTAGCCTGCGCTGGCTAGACTTTTAGCGGGGAAAATAAAACTCGTTACAGTTATTGACTTGTCCATCTCCGAGGAATAGCGAACGTCGATATTGGCTCGCCCAGTGTCTCGTCTATCACACACACAGCGTCTCCTATTTGTGACAAGCTCTGCGATTCTATTTGAGGTTGAAATTGAAACGATTGAGACGCATCTCATCGTGAATTAAGGGGATGCGAAAAAGGGAGATGAAACAATCAATCGAGTTGGGTGGAGAAGAAAAAAAAAGTCAGTCACGGGTGAAAATCGAAACGAACGAATCGAATATGATTTCTTTGAAACTTGGGGAACTTTTCTTTTTTTTGTTGGGTGCTTTTTTCAAATTTTCAACTTTTGTTTAACTCGCAGTACTGAATTTTCAACTCTTTTGAAGACGACTATGTATCCAACTTCCTTTGCTCCTCCTCTCTCTCACTTCGTTTGTTTTGTTCGTGCCGCCATCAACTTTGTTCGCCCTATAATTAGCCGCGTTCTTTTCGTCTCGGTTTCACTAATGCTCGTCGAATAGATTACAGGAAAAAAAACCGCTTTTGAGGCTGTTAAAAGGGGGAAGCCCAAATAGTAGAGAGTTGATATTTCCTATTTCTATAACTCAAATGCCTATTGCTAACATGCT
Organism: Daphnia pulex; assembly: GCF_021134715.1. NCBI lineage: Eukaryota > Metazoa > Arthropoda > Branchiopoda > Diplostraca > Daphniidae > Daphnia > Daphnia pulex. The sequence goes on from NC_060017.1 coordinate 6,746,930, forward strand.
GGCCGGGGCTAAATTGACTGGTCTCAGTTTGGTCAATACTGCATTATCTTATTGTGGACTGGGGGGAATAAATGTAGGACATTTGATACGCAAAAGTGGCGTGTCTCGTTGTCGATTTCGTGACTACTTGAGCCAGTCAGTCAATAAAGTATGATGCAGATATTTCGAAGTATATAGTCCAAGTCGTATACATCATGTGCTTTTTTACGCCGGGCCATATACTTTCTCGCAACCTACGAATTCGTTTTGTTTTTGTCTCATACGAAATGCAGAGGGTAAAAACAAACGACATACAACTACATGTGAATAGCAGAAAGGATCAAACTTACCATTAAGAACGTGAACGTTCACTGTGGCCGGCTCTGCATTATCGGGCCTGCAGACGTATTTCCCCGAATCGGCTGGCCGAGCGTTCTGGATCAGAAGAGAGCTACTCGACTCGATTCCCTTCTCCGTGACGACGCTCACTCCTCCTCGGTTTGAATCGTATCCGATCATCTAGACAAAATGTCACAGAAGGTTGTATATAAAAGAATGCAATAATAGAACACACACCAGAATGAATCCATACAACAACTAAGTCAAGAAAAAAAAATCGGGGATATACTGTTTCTTTGATTGACTCAATCACATCAATGTAACAGCATGTACGCGCCACAGCACCAATCAAGGGATTAAGCGCAAGACACATTGTTGTCTTATATGGGAAAATCGTTGCGGTGGCGGCGGCACTGCGAGTCGGCAAGTCGTTAGACCATTCACAGGTCCACACAAGTATCCCAACCATCAAGTAACATTGTGGATATCATCACCTACACCTAGTACAAGCCCCCTAACGCCCAACTCATCTGCGAGTGCAGACTTGAGATTCCAGACATGGAGTCTCTAGCCCCCCAAAGTCATTCTCGATGTGGCTGTTATAGTTGCGGTATGTGCGGCCCGATTGCTTCATCAGTTTGTTCCTCTCCAACAAACCACCGACTCTCCGCAGGGAATGACGAAAATGAATAACTCTTGGTGGACTATATCTCTCCCCCGGTTGCAACTAGACGGGATAGACTCTTGCTCTCTCTCTCTTTCTCCGGCCCGGCATTTCTCCCCTTTTCAACTGATTATGCTGGCCGAGGGTGAAAAAAAAAGTTAGTTTTCTAGTGTGCACCGAGATATAATGTTCGCCAATGATGTACGTATACCCTCTTCGCTCTTGGCTTGATTAGGGACTCGAATACTATAGAGTTGGTGGTGTCAATTTCCACGCTAGACTATCGCTTCTCTAGTCTCTTTCAGATCCACCTAACAAAGTTAGAGAGTGGCCCAACAAAAATACGTGGTCCTCTCTGTTCGCCTAGCCTTTTTTGAAATCGAAAGTAATCTAATCTCTGCCTGAATGCTCTTCTCATACACTTTCTATAGGATCTATCTTATCCTTCCTTATATATACACACGCACACACAATACCTACGGGTCTGTAAAGAATCTCGGCGGCTAACTAGAATTCAGACGGCCAATTTTTGTCCTCCCCTTTTCGTTTGTCCTTTTTTCGCCTGAATTCTATGGAGTGTCGACCTATTTCAGCTCTGCCTTTTCTCGCCCACCGTATTGATTGACGACGATGACGCGCTTGTCTTGGCTATGCCTCCCTCCTTTTCGCGGTACTGCGCTGGCAGTCTAGCCGGGTATAACTTGTTCATCAAGCGCACAATAGATCAGCTGACAGACCCCATGGCAACTCATTGTAAACGGGGGTCGTGTCTCTTAAACCAAGCAAAATGAATCCGCTTCCGCGTGTATACTCTCTACACACTAGCTTCAACTTGAAGAGAAAGCGAAGAAGAACACGGGTGGGGTGTTCTACTGTGTATCTACTCCGAGAGAGAAACAGCCGACTTATTTGCTGAGTTCGATCACGATCTCTTTTGGGCCCACCAACTTCTATCCGGACGACGGCATATTCCCTATGTTGTACAGATGTTATATACAGCAATGTGCACTTAAAAGAAAAATAAAGAGCCCAAAACTTGGTTCTCCCTCCTAGCTTGGCAATTCCAACTTTATCAAAGTAGCCTAATATTTGGGATTTATTAAAGGACTCAATATCGTAGATATATAGACACACCCTTTGCCTCTATCTGCGATTACATGGAGAAGGCGACACCCCGACTCCGCTGGGTACTTGGAAAATTGGTTTGTTTTCTTTGACATGGTTTCGAACGAGATGGGGCGGCCGGATATAGTGCACACTCGAAATACACACGCATCTCACTTTGACTCGTTTTCTTTTCATTTCTTCGGATCAAAGTACAAAGTCACCGAGAGGAGGCCCCACATCCAATATGGATGCGCAATACACGTACTGCGCTAGAGCTGAGAAAGTAGTAGGACTTACACGGGCAATACACACGCCGAACATCGACAAGGATGAGCAAAAGAGATAGACGAATAATAGATGGAAGAATACAAAAGCGGAGAGAAGAAGAAAAAAAAAAACAGAAAAATAAAGAAGAATAGAGATCTAGATGTAGTACACTCTGCTAGCACACATAAGGCATCAGCAGAAGAATAAGGCGGCGGTACATATACGCTCTTATGTTGTATCTGTGTACACAAGATAGTCTAAAGATTGGGGAGGCAAGAGCAGCAAAGCGAACGGGTAAAAAGAAAAAAAAAATTCTGCTCCCGATCTTCTTTCCCCACCCCAACAGCAGCTGCAACGTGACGGGCATTTTTATGATGACACAAAACGTTGGGTGACGTTACAGGCGGTCATCCGTGACTGTACATATATCTGGGTTGTTGGCGATTGATAACTTCCTTTTTGAATGTTCCCCGGATGCCTTGATTCCGGACATTTCTTTTTTTTCCTTCCCTCTCTACTCCTACAAATCCAAAATACTTTTCTTCCTCTTTTCATCCATGCATCTCGCTCACCCCGTCTCCATTTCTCTACATGTCTCTCTCCACCCCCCCGGTTTATTTATTTTTTCTTCTTCTTCTCATGCATTCAATGCGTTTCCCTTCGTTGGTTAACGACACACATTGCCAGGCCCAGGGCGCTGGGTCTGGCGAAATCCGGCCGTTTTCTATCAAGTTAAGGGGAACGGCCGCACGGATCATTTCATCAAGAATCGTCTCCATATAGAGGACGGTTTACACTGACGGCGGAAAGAGCGTTGGCGCTTCAAATTCGAAACGCAGTCAGCTACTAAGAAATCGGTAGAGCAGCCCATCTTTAAGGCGGGGACCGTAGGGACGAAGCGACCCGATAACAAATCCGCAAGACCACGCCCAACAGGAGTGACATCCGAATTCGAATGGTCCGTGAAAAAAAAAAAAAAAAAAACAAGATTGCGATAGCATTCAACGATTTTCTGACACAAAACTTCCTCCTCAAATCAAACGAATGGAGAAATAAAAACGGAATAAAAACAAATAAAACGAGCTTACACGCACTCGGTCGTTTTTGGTTATCTAAAGTCAGCCAACAATATAACCCGCGCGAGCAATAATAAACTTTTTCTTAATGCGATCTGGACGACGAATGTGAAACTCTCCGCTCCTTTCGGCAAGTACAATTTACGTCCACGCTCGTTCTCAAGTACCTCCGAGAGGTGGATGAGTTATTTGGTGAAGACAACTTTGACCGAAAGAGCTCCTTTATTGCTGTGATGAACACTTTTGCTCGTTGATCTCGCATCCAAATACAAATGAGAGCTCGTTAAATGGTGTTAATAAGGAAGATGACAAACGAATAATTTGCTCGAGTCAATTGATGTGCTAACCATCAGATTGAAAGCGTGTGTGTGTGTGGACAGGACGATATTATAAATAGACGTCGTCATTTGGCGCATCCCTTTGACCAACGAACGTCTCCAAACTCTCCGTCTCTTTCTATTGATTAGATGGCGGGCGCTGAGTGATGAAGAAGGCGGTTATTTAACGACTCCTAGCAATGAAAACTTTCTTGAAATCCCTTTAGAAGAATTCGTAACTCGTTTTCTACATGGCATCAGCATCACCCCCGCTTTTCAAATAATGATGGCCATAGTTACTACCAGGTGAAGAGTAGTGACGAACAACTTGGATTCATTAAATTAGTTGTTCATTCGCCATTAGGCTGGTAGAAAAAAAAGAGCTCGGAGCAATACATTTAACTCTCAATATTCATCAGGCCGACGTGATGGCTTTCTCATTTATTTCCTCTACTCAAATTTTTCCGTAGAAATGACTAAAAATAGAAACACGGGCCTGACGTGTACGAGAGAAGTTGAACATTTACTTTTTTTTTTCCCGACGTGAAACATCGCCATTTGTGCTCTAATAGCTATACAACTTAAACTTTTCCGGAGCCCTAAGATGGCAGGATTACGTGGCCTGTTGTCCACCTAAAAAGCCATTTCCAGCTAATAAGTATATTGCACAATGGGGGGGAGCACGGTGGGACAGCTGAGAGAATCTTGCGAGCAACAGCTCGAGTCAACGCTAATGGAAATGAACGGAATGCAAGTCGGCTCGGCGGATAGACACGGAGCGAGCGAGGCAATAACAACATGCGGATATGACACGAGATCGACTGAGATTGGGCGAAATGAAAAAGAATGTCAAGATCTTGTCCGGCAGCGGTGGACTATAGACGCCGTCCTTTACTTACTTGGTTATTGTGCTGCCAGCGAATGGAGTTTGGCGGTTCGGGGCTGAGTCGGATGACGCACGTCAAATTGATGGTACTGCCCATGCCAACGAAGACTTCGCTGCCGCCCAGGACTGTCGTGCTCGGTTCTGAAATGACAACAACAAAAATAGAGGAGCGAATAAAATATACAGTCTATATGTTGTAGTACTATGCAGTCTGTATTATATACTACATGTAGTACGGTAGCAAAGGCCTGAACTGGACTGGGACAGCAGCATTGACGGCCAACATCGAATGACATTTTAAGGATCCAAACATACGGTACAGATATACATAAAATATCTACCGTTTTGCTGATGTGGCAGCCGGCCAAAAAATAATCGTTGTATATGGGTCGTATATACACGTATATGTCGCCGTATAATAAATATAGGCCCACTGACCCACTGTTGTTAAGTGCAGGCAGTGCGTCTATCCGACTTCCTTAAAACTTTATTTCTAGATTGAAATCCCCGAACTTTTTTTTCAGTTTTTCCTAGAAGAAGTTTCAATACAATGAAAAATGGAACACAAATTCTGTTGGACATGTAAGAATTTCTACCCCAGTCCACCACACTCCTTTTGATTTTTTTTTTATTATTATGTCACTTTCCCATTTATCTTGACCGGAAAAAAAAAGAAGACGCGATTCGAATAACTAACGCGAAAAGTGAAAAGTTGAGTTCGGTAAATACGAATCGCAGCATCTTTAGTGTTGAATACACGACCTAGGGTTGCATTTAGTACATACGAAAGGGTTTCTTTTTCACAAAAGAATTACAATGGCAAGATGTGGGCTGACGATTGCCCAGCCATATACACGCGGCTGCTTGATAAGCTATCCACCATGGCCCTAAGTAGAAATGTGCCTATAGATGCTGTTGGATGTATACAGGCAGAGAGAGAGCAGGGCGCTTGTATTGAAAGATCGATGGTCGTTTTTCTCTTTCCGATGGTGTATATATAGGCTTTAACGTTGAGATCCGCCGACGGTTGCTATCGTTTTTCAGGATTCTTTTTTCTATTTTCCTTTTTTTCCTCCCATCATCCAATGGATTCCAGTTGATGGCCATCGGATATTTTTTAAAGGAAAAAAAAAATCCAAGGCTACTGTGGATGGGCATACGTGTTCAAAAAGAAAGGAATATAGTACAGGGTCAGCTGCGGGAGCAGAGTTGCGATCCTGACGTAAGAGGAGCGGCTATAGTGAAAGTGAAAAGAGACGGAGCGAATGCCGTCATCACTTGGAACATTTCCACGCACTTGGGCCGAGTCCCAAGAAGAAGAAGGACTCGTAGTATCTATCACGATGCCGCATTATTTCCCTCGCTCTTCTATAACATTATTATTATTATCATTATTCGTTCAACTATCAACTGTTACGATGCCGCCCTTCTCGCCCTATTCGCCAAGGCTTTTTACAGCCGAGTCATTACATTACATTGCCAGAAGCATGGATAAAAGAACGCCCAATATAGAGCTAGAAAACTGCAGCAGCTGTGCATATTAACTTTGCATACGGACAGAGAGAAAAAATAAAAGAAACGCAAAATGGTCTTGTCTTTCAATTCCGGCAATGGAGCCCGACGTTTATCCAACGCTTAATGAAATCACGTCATTCTGCGATACGGGCTGTAACACATGTATCTCCCATCTCATGTGCGTTCACTTGTCCAACGGCTATATAATACCATCACTATTTATACGAATGCCGACTGGAATAGCAGTTTTACGTGCGTTCCCAACGCCCTCGTCCATTATGCAGAACCAGTAGTCGTAAAAAAGGCGAAGAAGTGAAAGAAAAAAAGATCATTGCCGGGCAGATGTAGGGTTGCAAATTTAGTTAGCTTAAACAGAAACTGAATTGAAAAAATTCCTAGTCCTCAATGTAATGAAAAAACCTGTACGTAAGTTCTGAGTGTTTAAGTTGGTTCATCAACGAAAACCACCAAGTGACTTGTTCACATCATTGGATGATGTTGGACAAGAAAACTCTTTGAGATGCCTGAAATGATGCCTTCATCATTCTTTTTCAAATTTTTATTCTAATTTGGCCACGGGCCTTAGCCTGGCCTCAGATGACAAAAAAGAAAGCTATATCTGTCTGCCTATGCCAACTTTTTACACTTCCAAAATAATTCACTCAGGTTTTAAAAATTAAGACTAACATACCTGCCAAAATAGTAGAGTGTGAGTTGTGAAGTGCACAAACATTTCTTCAACATGTTTTATCTATGATTTCTAGTATTTTATCACGCTAAAAAAAGGTTTCACACTTTCACCGTTCACTAATTCTAATTGTAGTCTGCAATCTAATCTGGCATCTGGGATGGCATTTGCCAGATTGCGAAAATGAGTCGCAAATCGAATCGAGTTTTTTATTGAATTTGTTTAAAAAAAAAGCCAAATATTCAATAAAAATTATTGGGTAAAAAATTTTAATAAATAAAATGAACTAAATCAAATTTAATAAATAAAATAAAACTAATAAATACGATAAAACTAGATATTGGCAAAACTAGATTTGCGTAACGTTTCAACGCTAGACGGATGTGGTGATGGGCAAAGTCGCTCCAGCGTCATCAAATAAAGCAAAAGTACCGAATGGGGTTCTGGGTGTTACGATGTTCCTCTGTTATTGGTGAAAGTGGCGATCTTTGGTTACGGATGACGCTTGGACAAGGGGCAAAATCGCCATGGAGACGCGTCTCAGGATCGATCGTCCGTAAACACGTACACACACAGAGAGAGAGAGAACGAGAATCTGATCCGATATATCCATCTTCTTCTTCTTGGCTGAATGAAAGTTGCTGCGTAGGGCCTATACGGACATTGTATGGCGGGGGTTGCCACACAATAATAGGAAGCTACGTGGCTACCATCTGTAAAGGAGTGCGCGGAGAAAAGCTCAAAAGAGAAAGTGGTGGGCTGTATACACACACACAGGCGTCTGCCATTGTTCGGCGCCGATGTAACCTACGTATACGTATATAAATGTATAGCATTGGCCTTGGGCGTCGGTTGGCGTCTCCAATGCAGTCACCGCCTTTATATTCTTACACTGCGACAAGTGCATACATGCATAAAAACCGAATAGTCGGAACTGCCTTCGTATGTATATATCCTCACAGCTCACCGCCCTCTGCCAAAGTTGTTGGTATACAGCGGCGGAGGCGGTGGTGTCCGCTGCTGCCGACACTATCCGATATGTGTATACATTCTCAAGTGTTTTATGTACTGGCGGATTTACTCGGCTGATGATTGGATGCCGCCGCCACCGCCACCGCTCGGTATTATTGCACTCGACGAGTGGAAGGAATAAAGTTACAGTCTCGAAAGGAACTCCCCCGAAAAAGAAAAGGACAACAAGGATCGAAAAGAATCAGGGCAACAACAACAAAAAAAAAACACAGGACAAACGAATTGCGTCTGCTACTATGCGGATCGTCGACTTCAATGGGAACACGTCGGAGAGCTATGTGTCTGCTCTTATGGGTGTGTTGCCATCACATTGATCAGCTCAGAAAACGGAATGACAAGGATTTCCTTCCCTTTTCTTTTGAGATAGCGAAAAAGACTGGCGACGCTGGTAATATAATTTTAACGGTAATGTAGGCTATACAGCCCTGGCGAAATATCGCAATATTACTTCTTAGAATATAACAAAAAGAAGAAGAATGATAAAGGAGAGGCGAGTGACAGTTGTAACAATCACTTACCGACTACTCTGAGATGCACAAAGAGGCTGCGATGCGGCGTCGTACTGATCTGGCATTCGTAGATGCCGCTGTCACGCGGCTGGCTCGAGTGAATTTCCAAGCCCCAATCGGAGTAAGTGTCTGTCAGACTCTCCAGATCGCTGTTGAGGTGCTGGACTTGCTGAAACGGTTTACTGCTGCCGCCGTTGCTGCCGCCCGTACCCGGCCCGGAATGCGACGCTGACGGCGGCTGCTCTCCGAAATAAGGTTTGTGAACCGCACGGAATCGCTGATCGGACGAGTACGTATAACTGGCCACAGTTAGCAAACTGATGGATAAAAAAAAAAAAAAAAAACATGATCGATCTTGTTTTATTTTTTAACAGTCGGTCAAGTTTAGTCTTACCTGACGTCACGGTGCCGCACCCAAGATACCTGTTTCAAATAGAACAAAAAATTCAACATTTAGATAACAAGAATACGGGATTTGAACGTAACAGCGATATTTTTTGACGCACGCGTCTGTCAAATTTATCTGTCAAAAAGTCTACACGTGATGCCCGTAATAAATTCTGTAGCATGTCGTATCCTGCTATTTAATAATAATAATCGTGATTTCATTATTGAGTATATAGATAGACGCATCCTCTTGCGAATTTCCGATGTTCAGCGCTTCCAATTCCGGTTATATATAAAATGGCGCTGGCCGCCCGGCCTTTTACTTTGGTCAACATCAATCTCGCGCGCGCTTGTAATTGCATTTTAAATCACTAATATTTATAGACTTGGGGGGAAAGAAAAAGAGTTGGGTTATGGCTATATGCTGCACTCTGGCTGTCGCTATGCGCTGCTGACTGTGCACAACCCTTTCTTGAATGTGATGCTTGCGTATTAATACCTTCATTATTGGCGTCCTCAAACCCCTCGCCTTTCATCAAAAGGCGAATAGAGCTGAGAGAGGAAGGAAAGTCGTCAATTCAGCTGGAGCGTCCCGTCCCTATTTTCTTATTTCTTCCCTCCCAACCATTTTTACTTTGGCGTCTTATAGCCTTTTATTTCTGAAGGAAGTACGTGAATATGGCGCTGTAGCAGAAGCAGTGACTTCGTTAACTCGGAAGAGTTAATCCGATTTCATTCCGGCCCCTTCCACATATGGGGGGACTATCTCTATATTGGTCCTTGTGTGTAATAGTCCAGAGTCAATATTTCTCGTCTCCGCGCCTTTTTGTTCGTGCGCCTTTTGGCCGTCGTCCACTATACACTCGGCGCACTAGCTGATGGCTTTTTATGCTCGAGGGATGAAAAAGCTGGAAAAAAACCAAACTTAATTTCCAGGATTTTAACAAGAAATGCGCGAGAAGGAATTTATGTTGGACCTCCACAAGTCGACAGCCAATTCTCTTTGTGCGATATCTCGATCCCAGTTTCCACGGACGGGGAACTGGCCACACACCGGACACGTGAAATCGCTCCCAATAGACGTCCCAGCACAAATAATGCAATCAAAATAGGGCATCTTGACTATTAGAAATAAATATAGAAGAAACAATAACAATATGGAACTTTCTTGAAGTTGGCTGGGTCTGATATCCAAGAGATCCAAGAATCAAATCAAACCTGTGACATACTATATAAACTTTTAAAATACATCTAGCATAAGGCCAGTATATACCGCGGCTTATATATCCACCCAATAGCAAACAATAACCTATTGGACAATTGAAGAAACAGCCAGCAGAGCTTGTTTGGCCTCCAATGTGTTGCCATGGCAACGCTGGCGATATTATCGTCCTGCCGAGCGTTCACTTCGACAAACACGGTACTACTATAAAGACAAAAGCAGCCAAAGAAGAGAAAGAGCTATGACATCAAAGGCAAAACGAATGGAGTTGCCGTGATATAATAAGGCTGGCACAACCCTCTCTCTTCTCGTCGTCCCATCGTGTGTGAATACTATACAGTAAATAGACGGGAACAATAGCACGCAACGCCCCAGCATTTTTACCGTCCAGTTGTCCAGGTTCTTGATTCGGCAGTTCAGTGAAGCGACGCGACCGGCCAGAGCCGTGATGTTTTTGGAGGCTTCGGGGACGAATTTGGGCCCTTTCAGCGCCAGAATTTGATCGTCCTGCGTTTTGTGTTGCTGTTGGTCAGATGACGACGACGACTCCAAATTCATGGACTGCGGTGGCAGCAGCGACGACTCGGTTTGGGCCGCCTGCACGGCCCCGTCCGCCAACTCGACGATGGGCGCCGCACTGCTGGTGAGAGCTTCTTCGTTCGTGGAAATCGCGTTGGCGACGCTGTCACAGCAACCTGTCGGAACGAAAGCGACGAATTGTGATTATATGACTTTGATATGTAATCAGGCGACACTCTAAAGGCTCTATTATAAAGGCATCAGTCAGCCTATCAACGAAAATTCGACCCTTTGAAATGGTTAATTTCAGACAACATTTCCCCTCGTTCGCGAATATAATAAAACGAGCCAGTATAAACGCATAAACTCGCTATATATAGCGATCGATGGGAGCCCATCTCCTTTATACTGCGGCAAAGAAAAGAAAAGACGGAAACCCGCAGTCATTCCAGGAATGCCACGTGCGGAAAAAGGGGGGATCGAGAATGGAACGTCGACGCAAACAATTCGAAAGAATCGACTTTACCCCGCCGTTCGTTTAGAAACATGCGGAATGTTTGTGCCACAGATGTGTCGAATAGTCAAGTCAACGCTAGAAAGAAGAATAAACAGAGCAGGAATAACGGAGCGTAGGAGGGCTCGAAAAAAAAGCCAAAGATTTTGCGCGTGTACACGAAAAACAAATCATTTCCTGCCTGCTGTGTCGTTAGACTATTGAGAAACATGTCTGTAGATTGTGAGTTTCTGTCTTTCATCACCTCACGTCTAGCCGCTATTTCTCGCTTCCATCGCGAGCGATCACCTCCCCTTGCATCAGGATCTGCATCCGCACATCTTAGACGAAATATCGTCTGTCTCTTGGAAGTAGGCCGGAACCCGCCAGCCAAGCCGGAAGACGAGTAGTTTTCAACCGCGCGATTTCTTGACGAGGCGTATCAATGCTGGAGGATTCATATATAAAACAGTGAAACATGCAGGGCGTGTATATAGGCCAATCCGGCTGTAGAAAAGAGAAGAAATTTTGGATGCCAACATCTCGCGCCCCCTTTGCGTCACACATCCTGAGCGATGAATAAACTCGGCGGAAATCGCTAAGAGATTGATAGTATAAAAACACAACTTTTACAACATCCGCCCTAGTTTTTTCCAGCAGCTGCAACTTATTCTCTGCTTGCTGCCATTTGATAAAACATTGACTTTACTGAACTCTGCCATCGTAGGCTATATGTATAAAGCACACAGCGGGAGAGATAAGAAAAATCAAAGGGATATAGGCTACACGAGCATGTTTGATTTGCCCGTATGCCTACATAATATAAACGGTGCTGAAACTCGAGGGGGGATGAAGAGAATCAACGCAAACAGCCCAAGTATGCACATAGCCTAATAATTTAAGCTTATATACATCCCATCATTGCCTTGATGGTGATATTTCAAATTGATCACGGCCCGTTAGATAACAAGCACAACTTGGCGTTGCATTATTCATTCCAACCTAAACTTCAATAATATACCTGCTTTGACGACCGTACAACACATATATAATCCAATGAAATCCGCAACCATAGTGCACATCACGCCTCATCTTTCCCAGGCACGTGCCGCAGTATGGCGTCTCGTTGTGATGGGAGAACCAATGCGCCAAAACGGTCACACATTTAGCCCGGAACAATCCAGGCTGTTGTCAACCTAATTTACCAGCACTTCCGAAATGGAATGTTAATCCGCGATAGATCATTTCGAGCTATGTGCGAGTTAACTGACCCAAAATGCTCAGCAACTTTCCAATTATGAGCGCAGCAAGTTTGCCGCGCGTTGTTTCCTCTCGGAATCCTTCCAACTTCCGCATCCTGTTGTGTCCTACTGTGTGTGTGTGTGTGCTCCGCGCCAAGCGGTGGTGGTGGTGGTCACTATCTACGTCGTAACAATAACTCTATCCAGTCGACACCTCAAACTATAGCGTGAGGACATCCCCTTCTATAAACAGGCTCTCACGCTCTCTCAATGCATATGTGACGTAACCCTAAAAATTGAATTTCCGTGTTGGTTATCCTGTCAAATGTTTCGTTTTGTTCAATTTTTTTTACTTTGATCGTTATTTTAATGTCTTATCCTCTTCTTAGACGAGCCGGGATAATATGTGAATACATTAAAGGGCGAGTATATTATTCTAATATAGACACAGATATTTCTTTTTATATTGGCGAAATGTTGACAGTGTTGATGGGAGGTGAAGAGGGGACGATTGCGTGCAAACGCCGTGAATTGAAAGGCCTCCACTATTATACAATATAACCCATACGCTAGCAGCACAAACAACGTTATATATAGAGCGATCAAAGCACTTTAGCAAAAGCTGAGAATATGTTTCATTCTTTATTCCTCTCTGGGTCCTTTTTTATTCAAATTTTCTCCCCTTTCATCTTCTGGGATGTGCCCCCTCCCCTTCGGCCTCACTCCTCCAGCCCGGCAGAGTGTAGGCCTACTGTAGTGAGATTTCAGGTTGACACCATCCGTGACGTGTGACATACTACTCTTCAAAGCAGACGACGGAAACATTTGATGGCCTTGCAAAGTGCATTTATAGCGACACAAGGCCAAAAAGTTGGAGCCCAAGTGCAATCGCGGTATTCTGTTTTATTTCTTATTCGCTCTTGATCTGCACCACCCGCAGCATATGCGGTCAAAGGATAAAAGCCATAAGTTGGTGCTATATTATAACAAAGAGAAAGTGTGGGTGGTTTATTGGGAATCCGGTGGGGCCGTTGGGGTCATCACCGGTCATCACAGCACCAATTACCCTCTGATAACTTTTTCCCCACTTATGATCCCGTTTCCGGGTGACGACCCAATGAAATAGGGGTAACAGCATTTATTGGATTTCTCTATATACCTACACACACAACCTATAACTGCATATAGCTCTCTAATAATGGCTATATCAATGTAATGATTACGAGTGTGGAGTGTGGACGACATTTATTGCAACGTTGCAGGTCTTAATTCACAAGGAGCAAGGAGCAATTTTGACATCCAAGACCACTCCATTAGTAATAAAAGACTTATTTTCTCGACCCCTCCTCTGCTAAAAAGCAATATATACATTATACAGCCAAGATATAGTGCATTATATAATTGGTAAGCTCCAGGGTGTTTTTGTCCCGGCACAGCTGCGATACAATGTGGGGAGGGGGGGGGGGGGACACCTCTCGTCCATCTGCTACCAGGATCGTTCCTTTTCTCTTGTGCTGGGGCATAGCAACAGCGGAGTCGACATTTAATTCCATTTCCTCCTCTTCTTCCTGCTGTTTCTTTCTTTTTTATTTATTTTTTGGTAGACGTATAAACGGAAGAAGGAGAAGAAGAAGAAATATATATATTATATCAATTCATTCTGGACGAATGGACGATTGCCTAAAACGACTTCTCAACGACAAGCAAGCTTATATGAGAGGATAGACCGGCGGAGTTGAGGGTCTATGCTGTATCGCCGGCAGGACTCTATAGCAGCAGCAGCAACACAAGACTGTTTTTTTCATTAGCTTCTGTTTGATTTGTTGCAGCCAGGAAATGAATCGTTGGCCATCGATCGGAATATAGACACATTGGCGTCGAATATAAGGAATACATGTACTATAGTAAGCACACGTGGCACTTCTCATGTCGATAGATCTTTTTGTCTTATATTCTTCTTCTTGCTGATGCCTTAACCCGTTCGTTTTTCCATTTTGTCCAGCTGCCGAAGCATCTGCCCCCATTGGACTATTGCCGATTATATAATACTGAGCGGTTCATCAATTCCATTGGTGGATCATCCCCCTGTGTTTTTGTGCCGAGTACACCGCACGTGCCGTCATCAAAAATTCAAAGAATTTTATCTGTTTTTCTTTGGTTTTTTAGTCTTTTTAAAAATGTTAATTCGCCGCCACGCAATAAAGCGTTGCCATGATGATATTTACCTTCTTCTTATGTCAAGGCAACGCACATCTTTTTTTCCTTTACAACTCCCTTTGGCAAATTCTAAGCTCAGGCACGTACACATATTTATCTTTACGTAATCAGTGAAGTGGATGTCGCCCCGCCGACAGCGTCTTTAAATGTATTTTCGGAACGCTAAATCTCAATCCCCATTTTGGGTTTGAAAGAAGGCGCCACCGTCACCCGATGTTGTGTGCGCAGAATTGTAACTAGTTCTTATATAGACTCTCATTCGACTAACGACAGGCTAAATACATTTACGCATGGACTGCGTGAACAGCACAGCAACGATTGGATTATAAGTTTTTCGCAACTTTATGCGATAGCGAATCTTCTTTACGACGAGTGTTGGGATCCTAGTTTTCCATCAGTATATATAGTGAATACGTTGTACAAATGCTGTATTATAAATATATGCGTTACGTGTACAAGCAGAGCACTGTATAGTAGTAACCTGGATGATGGAGTGGATATCCTCCGTCTCTCCGCCGCCGGGACTTGGCCAACATGTGCTGCACCACCAAACTCTCTTGCTGCTCTCTAGCTTCTATACATACAGAGCTCCGTCTTTTCCCTAACTTGATGGATTGCTGACGCAATGTATCATTTCCCTCTCTCCTTTTTCTTCTTCTCTCCCGTGTAGATCCTTCGTCTCCTGTTCGCGAAAACACGCAAATAGACGGCGAGTGCTGTGCGTGATGTCTTCTTCTCCATTTTGGGTGATTGCCGCACCTATTCCGACGACTGTAACGCGCATACAGTGTCTAAATTAGATACAGCTCTATAGCGCTCTTCCCTATATCTATAATTCACGGTCCACCTAATCTCTTTGAACAGTTAGACTTTGCTGCTGCTGTGCTGCTGTGTGTGTTCACTCAAGAAAATATATACACACTAAATCCTCGTTAATGCGCAAAAGCACCGAGAACGCCAAGGAGTCGCTCTTGTTTCTCCATTACTTTCTGGGTTTTCCGCGAAACACAACACTGTCTAAGATCGCGTCTAACAGGCGAGCGATCTGGGCTTGCCAGTTATGGTTTACAGCAGCTGCTGTACTATATCAATTGCAGTGGAAGGGTATAAACATCAGCAGTACATCTCCGTAAATTGGTATACAGCAGAGCACGGTGTGTACTGTTATTAAGAGAAAGAGAAAAGGTGATGACAGTGAAGCTGTCAGGCTGAAAAGCTGGCGTGTCGTGGACGACTTTCACCGGGATCAACGCCGGTGTCCTGCTGGCCCGCTGAGCACAGCAAGCTAGAGATCTGACGCTGTCATCAGTGAGCTCATTTGATGACTTTCTTTGCGGTTATTAAATGAACAGCCACCGCAGTGTAGAGATAGTGGAGAAACGTCTGTTTTTCTATCTCGCTAATATAACAACTTGTTTTCTTTCACGTCCAGGTTCATTTCCCATGTGTTGTCATCTTTCCCGTTTTTTTCCTTTTTCGCAATGAACACAGAGGAAAGAACACACACACGCCTGAGAGACATGGCCAAGGCGGTATATTTGGCAGAAAAGTAGATGTTGTTTGTGCTGTGCTGAATCGCCAAAAGGCGACAGCGGTTCGGCCAATAAAGACACAAACAGCCGGAATCTCAGCAGCGCTTTTCAATCACTCCAGCACACACCCTCTGACTCACGTCGGTCCTTATTTTCGTTATATCGTGTTTCCCCCCTCCTCATCATCCCCTCTCATCATCCTTTGACAAAAATGGAAAGGAAAATATTCCGTAGAAATGTATTAGACACAATGCGAAGGCATGTGCTGCGCCTCCGCTACTGACGTCAGATGCGAAAAACTCGGCGTGAAACTTCAACAAAACTTTTTGGGGAATTTCCCTTCAATAGGACTTTGACACAAGGAAAAAAGAAATGATTATTTTTTTAACGCGAACTCTTAAAGGCACTCTTTCCAATAACACGGTGTTACTTTCTTCTCCAATTACTTTATAGAGATATAGATAGTACATTTTGGATGTTTGTCGTACTACCTTGATCCCAAGGATCTTTTTGTTATTTGCTGCTGCTGTTGTTGCACATCAGCAGCGCCTTCGCACAGCACAGTTGAAATGGAGACAGCAACTTCGTACTCTGAGGATGAAGGCGAAATGTTTCCTGCGAACTCCGCCGAGTCTTCTTTCAATCAAACGCAGTGGATTGGCGAATAGATGTATACCGCGCTCACATATAGATACATCGCTGTTGCTATAGCACCCTCAGAAGAAATGAAAACCCTTTTTTTCCTGTTAGCGGCACATCAGAGTAGGCTACGTATCCTGTGTGTATGTTTTCTCATTTTGCCAAAGCTGTCGCCTTTTCCCTTGACAAGTCAATAATCGAGAAAGTCAACTGAAGTATATACTATACTAGATCCGCGTCTATATAAGAGTACGTGCCCAATAGCTCACGAGGATCGGTCAGTGTTTGATTTCTGCCTGTCTTGTGCTATTGCGTCGTCCTCTCGGTTGTTATATAAAAGCTTGACGGACACCCTATCAGCCAGATTGGAAAAAGATTTGACAAAGGAGCGAATAAGGAACCCAACAACCCCGTCCACCGTGTCGCTGCTGGTTCCTGCCGGTGACAAACTGACAACAGCATCAGGTGAAGATTCGCAGAAGGACTTTGAAGTCGTTTATAGAAAACAACAAAGGATATATACGGTGTGATGTGTGAGACGGGGCTTCTTTTGTCCAGCTGATATGCCGAAAGGCAATGACAGTATATACCTTTGATTTATTTATATACGGTATTTCCGTCCGACATCAACTCTGCCCACCTACAACATGAAGAAATTCGTCGCAGACAAAGTTGACATGAGTAAATCATCAGAGTTACATCATCATATGAATAAATGTCTTGCGATAGAGTATTGACCCAGTCGAGTGTTTGGTTACACTTTCATGTTGATATTTCCAATGATCGGAGTAGTAGCATACTACTGTCTATCCCAGAGAATTTCAGGAGAATTCAGCTGAATAGAATATACATTTGAGGCGGTGGATTTTTTAAAGGCTATTTTCACCCCAGCAACGGGCCGGCAGTTGCAACATGCGGGAACGAGTTTATCTTTCACCCAAGACACGTGTGCGACATATAATGTAGAAAGTACGACTGCTGGCACTCAGCGCGCTCCTTTATATGTCCGTCTGGGCTTTAAAGACTGATGGATATAGATGGCGTAGATTGTATAGACCGCGCAATCAACTCGGCCAATAGAATTTATTTGCGCTTAAAAAATATAAGGCCGCACATGTTTGTCATTAAAGATCGGCTGCTGGTTATAGACTTTAGCTCTTCTTTGTTCTCCCGAGATATTATAACCCCCGGCGCCAGGATTTCGCGGCTTCTTTCAGATAGATAATTTGAAAAAAAAAAAAATAAAATAAAAATCGATCCTTTTCCATCCAAACGCATTTCCGGTGGCTTTGTCGTATTTGTTGCACAATGGCCGCGTTCATTTGTTATACACGCGCAATAAAAAGGGCCACATCACGAGAGTTGCCATGATTGATTCAACATTTTCCCTTTAGCTCGACTATAATATAAATGACAGCCAAAGATTAACAACATTGGATATTTCGTCATTCTCATTCAATTGGCTTATATTCCCTTCATATTCATCATTTTTACATTTCGCTTCCAAAATAATCAGGTTTACATTTATACTTGATGTTGTTGGCTGTTGTTGTTATTATTCCGTTTCTCTGCAGATGTATATACAGAGTAGACACAGCACACACATAATCTATAGTATTTCATCAGCGCTCGCTCTATCAACGCCGGGGAAATTTGCGAGCCCATCGCAGCGGGTGGGGGCTCCCTCGTCTCCAGTTAGAACGTTCGTCTCTTCTCGTTTTCTTTAACGATCGTCAAGGGGCACGAAAAAAGGAGAAGAAGCAAATGGCAAAGACGAACAACTATCCGTTGATGGGCTCCATCTGCGTGTTGATACAACAGCAGATATAGCTCTCCTACTCTGTGTGCGTTCTCTGTTTCTTTCTCTGGCTGATGCGCAGCACAAGGAAGAGCCAAAGAGCCGAAAGAGCACACGAACCACTTTGGCCTGTATCTCTCAGCTCTGCGCTGTCGTTGACTTCTGTTCTCTCTCAGCCTTTGATGCTTTTATTTGATATTCCCTCCACTCTGTGGCTTTTCATTTGTTTCATACTTTTGTGGGGGGTTATATATATAGTCCCTCCTCTCTTCTAGTGTATATCTCCGCTGATTGCCAAGCGCTACTTATTATATGCCCGTATAGCTATATTGGCAAGGAATATGACACTGAGCTCATTAACGTCTCGTTGTTTGAGATTGTGTGTCTATACTGCCGCCGCCGCCGCTGCTGCTGCTGTGTTTGCCCCGTTTGTTATATAACGCCCTAGCTGCTTGGCTTGAGACTCTCTGCTGCTGAGAGCTTCCATTAAGTTTCGACCTCTCTCCCTCTTTTGCACTTGCTCCGCGAGAGCTGAGATTAACTCGACCCGATGGCTTCCCGAAAACTTTAGCCTCCCACTCTATACAGATGTGTCTATAGTTGTTCTGCGCACATATACATATAGACCGTATACGTGCCGACGCTATTTCTCTATAAATGAGTGTCTATATATGCCGCTGCCGTTGCTGCTGCTGCTAAAGAGATAACTCTAGGATATGCCGTAATACGTTGTAGAGAGTATACTAGGCAGTTTCTTGAAGTCTCGAGATAAGTCTATATATGGACTCATTCCAACCGGAATGAAAATAAAAGAAAAGCGTGGGCAAGCGCTATTAGTCGCAGAAATTGCGAATGGGTTTAAGGCGAAGGACGTGTACAGCGGTACGGAAGAAATACGCTACTATGGTATATATCTATATACGGTAGAGACGTATATATAAAGAGCACGTACTGTTTTCTGCTTCTCGGTACGGTCTACGGGAAAAAAACAAAAACATGGATAAATAAATAAAACTACAAGACAAACGAGAGAAGAAAAAAAAGAAAAAAAAATGTCTATAACGAGTCAACAAAAGAGATTGTGTAGTTTGTTTCAGGAAACGGGAGAATATCAAGAAAAAGGAAGAAAGAAACAAAAAAAAGGGAAAGAAGCGAGCTCACTTAGCACCACTGCCAAACGATTCTCCGGTTCTTTACGGTCCATTCCAGTCCGAATGGTATAGTCTCGCAACTGACGAAGCGCAATTGCAACAAAAAACAAAATGTAAAAAGAAATAAGCCGAACCAAAAACAAAAGGGGGAAAATAGAAAAAAACTAAAAGTACAAGTGAAAAATAAGACGTGGGAGGAGGAGGATCTCTTTCCAAAAAAAGAAAATGACATCGAGATAGAAATACTGTACTACATCGGACGAGAAAACAAGAATTTAAAGTGGTATATCAATACGACGCTGTGTGTATACCCAGCGTATATAGCTAGAATAGATCTAGTAGCCAATATAATATTATCTAGGAACTATTTTCTTTTCTCCCACCCACGTTTTGTGTATGTGTTTTTTTTCTTTCCTTTTTTCGACAATGTCGAATAACCGGGGAATCAAAAGAATCCTCTTCACGGCAAAAAGATCAAAATCTCTTGGATCTCTTCGGCGAGGGAATCGCATTAAGGCGAATGAAACGACGAGTGAACAGCTATATTCAATTTGAAAAAAAAGGAGGGAGGGGGGTGGCGTCGAAAATTGAAAAGTAGGCGGAACATCACACGACTCCAAGAGAGACGACGATAAAAAAAAAAAAAAAAAACAAGTTGAAATTCACGCAAAAGGCGCCTAGCCGAAAGCTTTCGGCATTTAGGGGAAAAAATCTACAAAACTTTCGATTTTGTCTTCTACCGTGTTCGTGGGTCGCTGGCGCCCTTTTCTTCTTCCTCCTCCCAACAACTTTAATAAGACTCAATCACTTTGCGTGATTTTCATTCCATTTCGCTTGCCCTTTTCACTCTACACACACACACACCTATAGCAGACATAATAATTCGATCTACTTTAAGGCCATTTCTTTCTTTCACAATCTATACAGTTCCTGATTTCTTGAAAACTTTTGTATTTCTCTATTATAGAAAAAAGAAGAAAAAGAAGCTAGGCTTTATAAGCCAAGTCAGACGGTGATATACAGTCGTCACGGTGACGAACCGTAATTGATTGCGACAACACCGGGGCTATATGGGGAGGGGGATGAGAGAAGAGAAAAGGAGCGCGTGCTGACACGCTCACACCGCACATGTTTTACTTCCCGGCACACAGGCTGGCCGCCGCAAAACGGGCAAAGAGCTTCGTGACAACAGCCAGAAAAAAAAGAAAGAAAAGAAAATATATAATAGAGGCAGCGCGCGCGCAGGGCCCCGCTGTATTATATGTACACACATAATCGTGTAAGAGGGAAATGTCAGCGAGCGCGGCAAGGCAGAAAACAACAAGACGGGCGCGGCGCACCAGGGAAAAAAAGGATACATATAGAAGAAGAAGAAGACAAAAGGTTTTGTTTCAAATGACTTCAAAAGGTCACATCATCCAACTCGAAAGATATGGGCATCGAATCAAACAAACTTTCGTGAGACGCATTCAAGTTGGAAATAAGTCGATGCGCCGCTTAATGCACCGTGTGCACCGTGTTGCCAACATCATATTATCCGCGCATTATTAAAGCTTTTTTTTTTATTTGAAATCCAGTTGCTGGTGTTGATACGCTGATGGCTCTGCCAATTTATTTAGTATTCGTCAACTCATGTGATCATTTTTTCGGCGTCTAATAATAATTTAAAGGAGAAAGTGGCCACGCCAAACTTTCGCGCACTCGTCGCCCTTGCCGAATATGTATTATTGACGTCATGAAAGCGTGTATAACCTTCGCTAAATCATGCCCGTTAGCGACTCGCAGGCCGCCGTCGGAAAGATGTGTGTGTGTGAGTGTTTGTAAACTACTATTTTATTTGTAACTTTATTTTTTTTCTCCCGTTTGCACGCCGCCAACAGCAACGGAGAAGCAAAACTATCGACCAGCAGACTGTCCACCGTCTATACGTTTATAGGACTGTGTACGTCCATTTATCGGACATCTTATTTATATACAGAGCGGACAAGAAATCGACCGCCCGTTTCGTAGCTGCTTCTGACCTGTGGGCTCGATCCGCAACTGCCCGTAGACTATATGATGAGTCTTATAACGATCGGGATGCGGTTACGTTTTACATTGTTCAGGGTCTAGCCAAAACGCCACACTGCTGCGTGTCGTTTTCCTTAATGGCTGTGTAAGAGCGCTTGAACATTTAGACCGAGCCGCAAGATAAGATTTAAGGACGGCATATCAGATAACATCGAAAGAAAGTCAAAAGCTATTCGCTAAAAAAAAAAAGGGAAAGACGAGTATAACGCGGGCTGTATAATATTCCGCGGGATATGTGCGCCCCGGAATGAAGCCTATCTCTCTACAGCTCTACAGGGTTATATTATCTCTCACCCAATAACATTAGATACATTTCCCTTTTTTGTTCTTTCTGGGAAAATAAAATGTCAGCGGTTGTGATAGCTTATGGGGTACTATGATCCAACGACAGATCTCTTCAGAGCTTTAAATATGAGTCCCCCCCTCTCTCTCTCTCTAGTTTGTTGGTATATTCTTTTGCGCCGCCACACCCACTTTTTGAAAGCGCATCATTTCTTTTATATTATTATTTTATTTTTTTTTTACCAAAAAGCTCGGTCGTTGCCAGCAGTTTGCCACCTCCTCGGTTATTCTATCGTCTTAAATTTCTTAGACGGAGGTCGTCTGAAAGGGTGGGGTCTGTTATTTCTACGGCTAAAGGGGGAATATACACAAAGACACCCACCGTCAGCCGCCAGTGACGCAAACACGGGGCGCCGGGGCTGCGGATATTATCACAGCCTGGGATTGATCTAGTTGCTCGTTTCCTCCATTGTCTTATTTTTTTTTTTTTTTTTTGCTAAATTTTCATTCTTTCCCAAGCGCTTCCCATTTTTCTACCTCACCCCTTTCAAAGTTGAACAAAGTTCGCCGGTGTTAACGCTCCATCAACAACAGCCGAGATTCACGCGAATCTCATTTGCATGTCAGCAGCGTCAGATTTTTTGTTTTGTTTTTTAAATAATCTCACCTTTTTAATCAGGAGACTTTGTTCTTGATTTCACACGGGCTGTTGGGTGCAATATTGACTATAATCGCATACAACAAAGTCGGCCAAGTTGTCGCTACTATGCGCTATAGAGTCATATGAATAAGTTGCACACTGATGCCAGAGCGTCTTTTATTGTTGATGTTACTTCCTGTTTCCCTAATCAGATAATAACGAGTCGGGTTGGGTACCGGTACTATAAACCACTGCTGAATAGAATCAAGAGAAAAAAGGGTTCCGAGTTCTGCGAATCAAATTCCATCACAAATTCACTACTTGACTAGAAAGAAATCTCCAAATCATATTATACAAATGTCGTCTTTAGTCGTGCATTATCGCATTCCTCAGAAGTCTCTCCCCGAAAGCCAATAATGAGACTCTTTTGAATAAAGAATCGGTTGATAAAAAAACTACACGTACCTAGAAATCTCTGCCCAAAAGCTGTAACATAATATAAAGAGTACCTACTGCCTAGTTGCAATACAGGAGTATTATATGCACGTCTCCCGCGAGATGTGGGATTGTGGCAGAGACGAAAGCCAATCGACAAGTTTCCCTAGCTCCCTAGTCTATATAACCTTCAGTTCATCCCGGTTCATCCCCGCAACATTGTGTTATAGATGCCAGCCCAGCAATAGTGCTGCTGCTGTCTGGGTGGCCGTGCTGGTTGTCTATCCCGACTTTGCCCCTCAGCCACGTCTGGCGTGATAGAGGAGGAGGACGATCCTTTTAGCATCACTATAGTCGAATTTAGATGAGAATGTGAAGTTGCGGTGGCAAGAAGTTGTGCCCCCCCTCCGCTGTCTCTCTATAGTTCTATCTTTTGTATACACACAAGACTTGGCTCTATCTGGAACGACGGACTGCTCATCTAAACTTGGCCGCAGGTACATATAATAAAAGTGTGATGGTGTGTCTTCATAAAAGTTTTGGCTAAACGTAAACACAGCGAGTCTGAAAAGGCGAGAGAGAATGGACGAGGTGTGTATCATTTAGCAGTCGTTTGATGTTTACTAAACAGATCGGTCTGGGTTGTTTTATATAGACTTGGGACAGAGGCGAGTGCAGTAGTAGCCCACTGGCCAAGTGGCGTGCAATTATCATTAGGTTTTTTATCAGAATCCCCGGACTGATTTATATACAAGGATTAGACTGACCAGCAGAAAGCCAACGGCGGACGGCCAAGTGGCTTTCTGTTCGCCATTGATGTATATGTCGTAATACAAACAGACGGAATATATCAGCGGCCACACTATAGCACCGAGTGGCTTTTGAATTCTTGAAGTTCTATACCAGCACTATAGCTGTGTGGATTCTAACTAAGTCTGAGACAGTGGGTCCTTCTTGATTGTTTGATGGCCAAGTTACATAAGGCGACAAAACATTTCTTAATGAACAAGTTCGATTGCCAGAGTCCAAGGGATATATTTCGGGCCGTCTTTAAACAAGAGAGGTCAAGCGTATAGATAGTACAGAGAAGGTACAGATCAGCTCCACATGGCGGCCCACACAGTCACACGTCCAAGAGTTATTGAGACGTGGGCGGTTGGGGCTATTAGTATTCCTCGACTCAAACCTAAAGGTTTCAGGTCTTTCATTGGAAATGAAAACAAAAAAGTGAAAGGCCGTATCATCATCTCTCTTTGAGCCGGCTCTAATCTAACGTTCGAGCAGAGATGGCCAGCGACAAGACCGCGGCCAAAAAATAAAAAAATTGAGAACGGAATGGCGAAAGGAGGAGCAGAGAGGAGGCAAAGGAAGGACGATGAAGAGCAGCAGCCAGATCAATACTCGCAGCTGAGAAAAGCATCAAGGCTTCCCCCGTATGTACTAGCCTACATATAGAGAGAGGAGAGCTATATAACAGCCAGAGTGCTGCTGCTGCTACTGGGCGCCTTATCTAATTCATTTTCAATGCCCCCCTCCATCCTTTCAGCTGTGTGTACGGACACAGGAGCTGCTGCTGGGCAAGTGGCCTGTTGTCTTATTATTACATCGTCGACGGCCCGCGGTATAATAAATCCCTCTATCAGCTGAAACACACAGTTACACACTCGTGTCGACGTTCTATACATGGGGGGCAACATTTCTTCGTTGCAGCAGCTACTAAATACACATACGTGCCGTGTGCATGTGACGACGGGGAAAAAAAAGACACACAGAGTCTCCGTCATCTGTTATTTATACACGTCCATAAAGTAATGAGAGAATTCATTTATCCTAGCTCCTATTTGGTTGTCATTTGTTTTTTTTTTTGTAATACCCGCCATAGTTTTGAAACTTATTATCTTCTTCATTGTGTGTTGAGACTGTCGACGACTGTTTCGCTCTACCGACTGACACCCAGTCAGCCTCTCTTTCCATTCCGCACGCCAGCTAAGACACACACACCGCACACTATATCCTGCGTGTTGTTGACATTTTGCAGGATTCGGTTGCCCGGCAGAACAGCTCAGAAAAACTTCCTAACGTCCCCTCCGTCTATAAGTTGCCAGACAGATAGACAGACACATATTCAGTGTATATTCAGTATAGGTTATCCTCCGAGCTATTCTCTTTTATAGGCCCTGGACTAGTACGACCGCCTTGCAGGCCCAGCAGTTCTAGATAGAGATTTAAGCCACCCCCCAGTCCTATACTAGCCTATATCTATTTACTATAAAAATAATATTGAATGTCATATTTTTAATCATATTGCGTCTAGAAATGGTCCGCATTTTTCCCTCGAAGGGGCGTAGAGTCTTTCGGAGAGAAGCTTGTTTCTGTTTTC
The DNA here is from genome assembly GCF_021134715.1 of Daphnia pulex. Classification (NCBI taxonomy): domain Eukaryota; kingdom Metazoa; phylum Arthropoda; class Branchiopoda; order Diplostraca; family Daphniidae; genus Daphnia; species Daphnia pulex. Next base: position 6,772,315 of record NC_060017.1, read on the forward strand.
GCCAGAGACTTTACGGCTTCATAATTCCGCGGTATAATACACTTGACTGTCAAAAAGCCGGCTTCCAATCTATGCGGAGTATATACGGTGGCTGCGCGCCTAGTTCACAAAACTTATGGCGTAGTGCTGCGGCTGCGGCTGCGGCCGGGATTCATTTCGCGAAGCTCCGGCGGATGGGGGGCACCCCAACGCTCTTCTTATCCGGGCACTGGATGCTCGGCCATGTCTTTTTCCTTCTTGATGCGCTTCTGCTGTTCGGTGGCCTAGAAAATCCTTTGGCCCCCTGCTTTTCCAAGTCGATGCTGCTACTGGCTTATATTCTTATTATTCTTATTTTCCCCCAAAACTTCTTCTTCGTTCGGCTTTTCGCCATATTGCCCCCCCGTGCGACCGCCGAGAGGCCTAAAAACAGTCGTCTAGCTCCTCTGATGGCCCGACTATTTATGAGATGATGACAGTGTGGTTCTGCTGTGTTTATTTGATACCGACAGGCCTACAAAAGTGCACAGACCCATACGTGGTGGCCTATAGTTTATAGACAGTGTCCTAAAGGTTTTTTCATCTCTAATCCCCGTCTTATATAGAAGGAACCGGGATAAACCAAGTGGAAAATAAATTTTTTAATAGACTCATCCCAGCAGTTCAGTCGTAGTTGCTTATTTTGGCCGCCGGCTGACGTGTGGGTGTGTGTAGGTTGACGTCTGGTCCTTGTCAATTGTTTTCGTGATTTAAAAAAAACACAAACTGTCGACGCCGGAGAATGTATTTCATTTTCTCGTTTCGTTTGATCTTTTGTCTTGCTCTCTCAGAAACAAAAAATCCGATGGAAATGAGTTGGAAGAATTCTTTCATTTAGAGCGCCTATACTCGAGTCTAGACTTTCCGTCAGTAGCTTGTTATATAACAAGGCGAATTTTTTTTCATTCCTTTCCTCTGCCTCTTCTCCCCCCCCCCCCCCCCAACTTCAGGTAGGGTCAGCTTTTCAATTTGTTTGACTTCAAAAAAAGTAATATTTCTCTTCGTCATGTCAAACTTCGTGGGCGGCAGGGTACGAATGTCTCCTCGAAGCGAATTTGAATTAATGTTTGGATTCATAAATCATCGCGAGATATTTAATTCCCATGATCTAATTTCCCCCCCGTCTAAATAGCCAATCCAATAGATATATAGAGGAAATGGGAGGAGACGGGATCATGCGATGCGTAATATAGGTACTATAGAAGGAGGGATATGCAAACGATGTGCCAAGGTGTGTCCGTAGATATTTCAAATGTTCTCCCGACATGCAGCGACACGCAAAAGCTCCGTTTCAATCGTCGTTCTCGCTCACACACACACAACACACTCCCACCCCTTCCCCCCTTCTTACCCGCACTGGGTGGTCCAGTAGTTCCGGTCGTCCATCATCATTCGCCATTCCATTCAATGGCCAATGTTTTAGACAGGCGAAGCACGCCGGGAGGATGTGGCTGCTTTGCTACTCCCCCCTCTCTGCTGGATGCGTGCTGGGCGCGTGTGTGTACCATCTACGTACTCTGTTTGTCAATTGTTGTGTTGGATGGGACGGAAGGGAAAACCACGTGACCGCTGGATTGACGCAGGGACGAGAGAAACCGGAGCACATTACCCCGACCAAAAAAAAGAACCGGCCAAGAAAAAAAGAAGGGTAGACGGGCAGACGGGCGTGTATATATATATCTATCTATCCAGGAGAATAGAAATAGAAAAAAAAAAAAATGTTGGGAAAGAGATGAGGAAACGAGGAATGACGTCCATAAATCACGCAATAGGTCGCCATCGGACGCCCGCAGAAAAAATATGACAGGCCGGGCTGGTGGAAGCGGTGGCATATGAACCGCAACGCGGCTCCACCGGAATCGGGCGCCGGAATCGGCCGTCACCCCAGACTGTGTGAAACGATCCCGCGCTCGTCTCAAAATCTATTTATATAGATTTTCCTTCCGCTTTTTGATTTTATTTATTCTTAGTATATCATCACTCCCACTCGATATGTGCTGCTATAGACAGCAGCAGCTCAGCTGAAGGCCGCGCTCACGATTTTTCTCTGCTTCGTATCGTTCATCTTTTTCATGTGCGGAATATCGCCGGAGATTCGGACACACAGCGGACCATCCGGTTTCTCCGCGATGAACCGCCTTCACGCTGGACTTGGTTTCTTTCATTCATCCGCATCAAATCAATGGAACAGCCCCCGCACGTCTACAATAGAAACGGGACGAGAGAAGCTGCTGCTGCTGCTGCACTGGGCGTCTCATTTTATTTAGGCCGAGGCGTCGGAAAAGAACGGCCAGACCATCAGCAGACCACTCTCTCGGGTCACCACTAAAGGCCCGTATGTGATGGACGTATTGACCAGCAGAAGCCTAGTCCCATTCCCAGTTCAAACACAGGCAATTTTCAGCTCTGGGCAACGAGTTGACAAGTCGTACCGTGGGAACCTCCTTGATGGGAACCAGCCCAGCATACCAAACAGGGCCACGCCTATGTATATGTACACGCGACGACTTTTTTGGCTGATGCTGCTGGAGACTTATTAGAACTATGGTCGCTGGCTTGTGTTATATTTCGGCCTACTGTTGCTGCATTGCTAATTTCATCTCATCAGCCATCTGCCCGAACGGCCTGGCCACTTTGTGAAAAGGTCATGAAAGACGAGGGGTTGGGGCTTGGCTGGCAATCGGTGGAGACAGCAGGGGAGGAAAATGAAGCACACGTGCTGGTCCCGCCTGTATAATTACCATTCCGCATTATGTACAGGCCAACTATTTTAGCTTTTATAGAAGTAGTCTCTATCTCCGTAAGGTGACGGACTTTTCTCCGTGAACTTTATGAGCCCAGCGGTGCTGGGCGGGGTGAATTTGTCTTATTAGCATTCTGTCGTTTGGCAGCGTCTAATAATTCTCTATACGTCATTATCCGTTAATTCAAGCGCGTGCATAAATTCACGGGAACGCCCCGCCCGGTCAACGTTATAAGAATTTCAGTCGGCAGACAGGAATAATCCATTAAGAATCATTCATAGTTAATAAGCCAGCCCATTTACTCAAATAGGAAAAAAATAGAAATAAATTATGGATAGGGCCATTGGCGGCGGGTGAATCAGCCGCAAAACACCCCGCGTCCCATTTCGCATCTCTAAGCCTGCATAAATAACCAGCCGGATAGATGTGTATGTAAGCCGATGATATATGTACTAATAATACCGTGAAAAAGAATTGCTCAGGGGGCATAATAGGATAAGGCCAATAATTTCTTATACAACATCAATTCTACCGTATATAAAAGTCAAGTAGTAGAATAGCTGCTGGTTATTTTGTACAATCCAAAGAATGAAATTGGAATAAGGAAAAAAATGAAATAAAAGGAGAAACTTACCGATTGCGACTAACGAGAAAGCCAAGACGACGGAGTAGAGCCTGCCGATCATGATGATGAGGCCACTCGAACGAAACGCTGTGTGTGTGTATATGTCACGGATTCTACAGCAGTATATATTCAACACACACAAAGTCTTGTGTGTTGAGACGCCGCTGGCTGGATGGCTGTCGTCGTCTCCGCTCCTGATTGTTTCGATAACAAACAACTCGCACAAGCAGCCGCTGTGAACCAATCGGCCACTCGTTATTATTTCCTATCGACTTGTTGTCGAGAATTTTTTTTACAACGAGCTAGACAGCACGGTCGAGTCATAACAAGGTCTCATTTCTCACGCAGAGCCAATTTTGGCCACACCAAATCAAAGAATGAGAGAGACGGGCCAGGCAAGTGCCGAGATGGTAATCGGCCGCCGCCAGCCTTTATTCTTCTTTTTCTTCACCTTCCACCATATGTAAATGATCGTCGAGAAATGCCAGTCCCACTCACTTGAAAGCTAATCAACACAATTGACGAGAGAAGCTTTCCAGTCGATGCACGGCAGAACGAAGAAAAATATTCAAAGATGAAGAGAAGAACGCGAGTTATTCACGCCAAAATTAATTAGACGTTTTTTTGTTTTTCTTATATTTCCACGGGCAAAGAAAAAAGATTGGAGTTGTAACGATCGAAAATAAACGAGCGATGCTCTCAGTCACGACTGCTGCGGACGGAAGCCAGAGAGCAACTGACGAGGCACTGGATCACTAAGAAGGGGGGGTGGATCAGTTGGTGCGCGGGGACGAAAGGAGCTACTATATAGGAGTATAATATCTAGAACCAACCTCCAACCTTCCCCCCAATCCTCCCAAACTCTCTGTCTATACTCTATACCCGTGTGTGCATGTGTCGTAGTACATGCGGGCGCTTCCGGCTGGCGCGGGAAAACGGTGCGATCGCGTGCTGTGCGAGAACCGCTCGCCAAGAGGGAAAAAATATCCAGCGCTAGAATAACGTCCAGACGAGAATCCTTGTATTTTTATTTCTTTTCTTTCTTTTCTTATTTTGCAGGCCCTTATATCAACGTGAGTTAGCAACCGTAGAGTGTAGGAAAAAAAGAAAAACGGCACAGGAGCCCGGGCTCACGACGGTGGGCTGTCCGTGACATGCGCGACGCACGAACGAATCCTATATGCCCTCCGCTTGCCGTGTGTATAGTTGTGTCTCTACCCTAGAAGGGCCTTGGGCGAAGTCTCACTTGTAACAACGCAAAGTCGCGAAGGGAATATCTATAAGAAACCAAACAGAAAAACAAAAAAGGGTCGTGATGAAAAAAGAGACGATATGATGACCGCGTCCTCGACTCATCGCCATGGAACCCCCAGCAGCCACTTGACCGCGGGAGCAGCAGCAGCAAAATATCCAGCGGGTTGTTATTTCTTTTTTACGGTCGGGGCTTTTTTTTTTTGTTCTGTGACTGCGCGTGTTTTGGGTGCTCTTATATGTCTCTGAGCTATATATCTGGCACGACTACTTAATAATAATAATAATAATAATACCTAGATAATAAATCCATATCATTTGGCCGAGATGAGGGAATGGAAAACTATTGGCCCAATTCTGGGGGATTATTCTATATGGACTATATTCAGAGTGTGTGTTTGCAGAAACAATATAGAAGAACGAGAATCATAATAAAAATCGCCATGAGATTTCTTTCCTTTTTTTAGTTTTTTATTTCTTGATCTGTTTGCTTTTTGCTGGTTTATATTTCAAAACGTGAGGTTTTATTCGCTTTATGGGCATATATATTCTTATACGTGGAAGTGCACAGGATCGTTTGGGATGCACGGTCCGATTCCGAATATATAATTCATTCTGTTTCTCGTGCGGTCTCCCCACGTTTTCTTTTTGCGCACGACTTTGGATATTTATATAATGATATTTCTTCGTAGAATTTTCTTGTTTGCTTATTCCTGTGGCTGTTTAGGAATAAAATCAATTCTGCACGGTTTTTTTTTTTGACAGGATGGATATGCGTCGTGGTAAACCCGTTGTGTGAACCAAATTATAAATTAAATATCCTTCCGAATGTCGAAGTAAGTAAAAACTTGGGGAGTGAGGACACGTCGATATCCAACATTTAGCACAGGTGTGTGGGGTTTCTAGAGCAAGCAGGTTCTTATGTAAATAATGCATCGAGCACTTTGAGTCCTGTTTTACGTTATTATATAGCCTGTTGTTGAATGCCCACCCAGGCACAAGCAAAATGCCATCTGATTTTTGTTTTGTTTCATTTCGTTATGATTTTATTTGATTTCATTTTTTCCGCCATATAGTTTCTTTTTTATCGTTTCCACCATAAAAATATCAGCGGTTTTTCTTCGCCACGTTATTTCCCCCCTTTTTTTGTGGATTTTCGGATGAGAAAGCGATCGACTATGGACGTATAGATCCTTGGTGTGTATCAACAGCGCACAACGTTCGCCCACACACAGCCCAACCTATCTATTATATATGGCTCCTATGACGCTCATCTATATTGAATAAGCTATATAAGCGAAAAATAAGAAAACGAAAAAGAAAAAACAGAGCAGCGCCCGCCAGGCCAGCGCTTTGGGAGAACCGCAACAAAGATTTCTTTTTTTTTTCTTCTTCCCATCTTTTGATTTTATTTTTATTTTTGTTTGGTCGCCCTTTTTTCTTTCCAACTCATCCGTCTTTGGAGTCTTTTTCACTTGAAACTTTTTCTTTGCCAGTTTTGATGGGCTTTTTCCTTTTATACATCTATACCGTGAGGCTGTGCCTCCATTTTCCCTTTCATTTTTGATGTTCTTCGATATTTCATCAAGAGTTATAGGCCGCCTCTTTTCTTCTTTTTCAAGCGCATCGGATGATTCTTGCATATAGATATAGTTATTACGTATCCGTCCTGATGTCTATTATATATTATTACGGCGCATCCGAATGGCTTCCCCCCGTCCTTGTATTAATGCGATGGCTCCGGTTGAAGTGCGGGGGTGAAACGGCCGTATTATTATACGAGTCCGCTGAGAATGTCTTTGCCAGTTAAAGTTCGCAACCTCGATACCTTTTGGTTATTAGTTGAGAAGCCATTCGACGTACTACTTTACGTTAGCTACCTGCACTGTGTAAAACACTAAGAGAAAAACGGAGGTGTTTGGGCACTTAATGGCCTCTTCCAAAACAATTGAAGAAGAAGAAAAAGAAAACTTATTATTACGACTGCATAAGACAATATTTTTTGTTTGTCTAAAATAAAACAATATTGAGTAGACGACGAAGACCCTGTGAAATAGAAATGTTCATCAGCTTTACACCCACGCCGGCACGCCCCCAAAACGTCGAAATAAGTCCGCCCTCACGAAGCCCGCGTTTTCCTCATCAGTTTGTTCGTCTATATAGATTTGACTTATTTCGCTTGTCATCAAGCGAGTGGATGCTGACGAGAGATTAAATTCGTAGGAAACAAGTCGTCCTTTCTAAGGTAGTACTACTACTACAAAACAACAATTTGCCTGATGACGCAGGGAGCATGCAAGACCATTCGTTAAATTGACAAGACGAAAAATTCTCCTCATCAGCCAAAGAGGGAGCGTCTTATAAATAATAACCGGCGGGTGAACGGAATAATCGCATTAGAACAAATCGTTCGTTAGACACGAAAAAAACGATGGGGATTTGTGTGCCCCCGTCTATACTATATCCAGTCCAAATCACCCGAAACGTTTTATAATAATAATAACAAGGCCCGCGCGTTTCGAAAAAATAAAACTGAGTTCCGAATATAATACTCCCTCTAACAATTCATTATTGTTGCCTCCCAATCTTTCAAAGTTTGACGAATAACATCCCAGGGCAAACTTCTGTGTAAATAAAAATTGCTAGCGCAGTTGACGCGCTGACTTTTTTTCCATTCACTTATCCACTTTAGTATAAAAGCGGCTCCTTTTCCTTTTCCTGTGTACACCTTCATTAAAATCGTTGGATTCTTCCGTCGGTGTGACTGGGAGCGAATTTCGGTAATAACCCAATGCGAGATAAACTGCTTAATAAACGGATGTATGTGTGTGCATGTATAGTCCCGAGGGAACAGTTATACTCTCATACTAGGGTGAAAAGTCTGCATCCTTATTAATATGCGCCATCATAATATAATATCCGCCTGAAATTCGTAATAAATCTATTGATGAAAAAGTTGATTCCTAAATTAGTAATCAGCTCGCAGATTTAAGAAGGACGTGTCCTGGAATCTCGTTATGTCATTTAAAGATGTTTGAGCAGTTCTGAGACTATACTACATAATTATGACGCAATTCTTTGGCTCGCGATACTATATACGTTCCTATAAATAACGGCCAAAAAAACAATGCTGGGTGCGCTCTGACGCCAGCGAGCTTTAAATTATTGTTCCATTGTGGATTGCCGAGTGTGCGGGGAGATTTTTCTGCACAGCCAAATAAAAAGGGCACGCGTGTGTTTCGGCCGAAAACCATTCTAATTGAACGCGGGACTTGCTGCAGGAACAAGGATCGATGGTGCGCTCTTGTCCGTTGTGCCTCCTATCCGTCCCGTTGTTGCGCGGCAGGGAGATCTATTAAAGGTGGACGGAACAATCCAACTATATACAAGGGGGCCAACAACAACAACAAAAAAGTGGCCTTCCTTGTGACAGACTTAGAGTGGATTTTCTGGCTGTGTAGACGATATAGACGAGCGATCCACATCAATCGACGACTGCCCTTTGTGTACAAATAAATAAAGCGGCCGAGATTCGCAATCAACGTCACCGGCCGGGCCAGCACAGCCGAGAAAACATTGGAGATGAACAAACCTCTCCTTCGTTTATATACTGTATAGACGTCTATAAGTTGGGAAAAAATCATTTGAGGACTTTTAGCGACACACGAAACTGTCGCAACTTTTCCTCGTTCGTTCTAGTCGAGAGACCAGACAACAAGAGACGAGTTTTTATATTGTCTGGACTCTTTGGAGATGGACCCATCCGGCTTGTCATCTCGACTTCAATTCACTTCCGATTGCTGACGTTTTGTGTCAATTTCCAAGAGGCCATACAGCAATAGTCTACTAAGGTAATACTAGCCTCCGTCTATAAAGGGGTAATTTGAGACGACACAGCTACGGTTCGAGAACAACGGCCATGATTCACTTCTATGCGCGTATAAATGTCTCCTGTCAAAATTGATGCCCAAAGAAACGTCGAGACAGTTGGCGATGGACTGCGAAGAGATATCTAATGGACTTTTCCGTCTTCACAATTGGATTAAACGACCTGTGTATATACGGCCGGGCTGTTGTATATAGGAAGAAAGAAAGAAAAAAGACACTGGGAAATGGCGACGGGGTCTTGGCTAAAATGGTTTGCGCTATATATAAAGTCTTCTACATAATAGAGAGCGGACGATAAGTCGCTTAAAAGGATATGGGGCTCGGTCGGTCTCGTTCTGAAAATGGCCAGCAATAATAGTTGTGTGCGCTACACTAAAAAGCCACTGCTGGAAATTGACCGAGTGGAAAAGAGGCAGATGCACTAAAGGAGGGAGGCGGAAGGAAGCCGGAAGGAGAATGAAAAAAGATAACGAAAATAAGTCGAACGGGGATAATATGGCGACAACACACAAAGACAATGAAAGCGCACGGAACGGAACCGCAACATTTTGTCCGGGAAAAAATAACAAGAAGCCGTTTAAACCGTTTTTCGGGAACGAAAGCCAAAAAAAAAAAGGGAAAAATAAGAAAAAAAGGGAGTAATAAAAATAACGGAACGATCCAGTCACGCGAGTGTCACAGGAGAGACAAGTTGATCTCTGTACCGTGTCTGATTTCTTATTCGCCACTCTCGACAACCAGCGATTTCAGAGCAATATACTTTCACTTAAGAATAACAGACAACTTTGGATACATTTAAGATTTATTTGTGAGTACAGACATAATAATTCCGGATCCCAGATCTCTACCGGATGACTCCACTTAAATGGATATCATAAAAATTGCTATAATTATAACAACGAAGAAGAGAAAAATGAGTTTAGGACGAGCTGGCTGTGATCCTTGTCACTGGGAACTTTGGTGTAAAAGGTCCTGGTTTGCTTAATAGTCAAGTCTCGCTTCTTGACTAACAAGAACGACGGTCTCAGCTGTCGCCGCAGTTTTTGGCGAAATAACATCTTCATATATAAAAATATCTACCACACAGGAGCGGCAAACAAGATAGTACGGAGACCCAGGGAACTGACGAGGAATTGTTGGCAAGCGTCTGTGTGTTAATTAACTGCGTCAATACTTTCATTAACAACCAATGCTGGCGGAGGGGGCGCAGCGCAGCAGTTTCCAACAGTTCGCCAGCAGAATTCCGGCAACTCATCCACGCGCCACTCAATCGCTCATCTCATCGGAGAGGTTGATGTGACGTGTATATCCTTCTCCTGATGGAAGAAATACAATAAAGAAGAAGAGGCGTGGCTTTAAAAAATAAAATCATTATTCGACTATTCGCTCGAACAAATGAAGCCTAATGACTGGCGCGCATATACACACCCACAGATCGGGGGAGATATAGGAAAGGCCGCGGGAGATCATCACGCTCCTTAATCAAAACACGTTGCTATAATACGTGTCCAGTCAGTCATGAATAAAATCATTTTACGGCTGACCACCGTTACTAGAGATACTATACCACCCAGGGTAGCTGGGTGCTGGATTTATAAGCAGGAGCTTATAAATCATCAAGGGGGGAGTTATTCGACATTTTCGCGAAAAATCCATATTATAAACGCTTCAAGGTAGACGCAAAGCATTTGATGGCGCGCTGGTGAGAACCGACGCCGTTATTACCAGCTTCCGCCACCCTGGTCAAACTCGACGAATAATCAGAGAAGAGAGGGAACCTGGTATGTGCTGTGTGTGTGTGTGGACATTAGTCAAATAATAACAAGAGCGCGACAGCACATTGTCAACATAGCGGGGCGTGACAACGAGCGCGTTATGTGTTAAAAGGGGGACCGAAAACAAACAAAAAAGCAAACGCCCGCACGTGGAATTAAATCGACTCTTTTTTTAACCTCGAATTTTTCGTCTGTTCTTCGTAGAATTGAACTCTGTGCGGTTCGTCCTCGTGACCAGCGACGACGACCGCTATTGTCACAAGTTTTCGGGGAAAATCACAACAGCTGCCGCGTTGAATAACGTGAAATTATCAGGTCACGTGCGGTTGCTATCGCAACATTTGTGTAATTATGGGCGCACTACTACGCTGCTAGAGCGCCAGCGTATTTACGTTATGCACTATTCAAAGCGATTGTGTTGATGGTCAGCTGAACAAATCCTGAAACCCCTTTTGGCTGGAAATTCGGCCAACTCCCCTTGTACATACAGCAGAAAAACAACACAAGCTTTCTTATTATACTGTACTCTATTCTTGCCCTTTTGTATGCTTATGTAACCCTACCTTACGTAAAAGGTGATGGATAGGCGTCAGAGCCCCACCTTGAATAACCAGACCGTTTGGCGAAAAAACAAAAATCATCTAATTGAATAAATGTGGACGTATCCATGGAAAAAGTTTGTTACGTAATCCGACCAATCGGCTTAGATTTATTCTATAACGAACGCCAACTTCCCGCAAAGAGAGTTAAATCGTGCGCACATCCATTTCATCAAAGTTTGTTATCGTCCGCCCAAATGAGAGTAGAGCAATTAGAATCACAAGAATAACTCGCTTGATTCCATTAGGGGGACTATCCGCTTGACGGATGGATTGTATGCGTGCGTGTCGCCAGGAAAGCTAACGTCAATAACGTCAATCTGAAGCATAAACATATCCAGCCAATTGTCTACAGCAACATATAACCTAGACTATAAACACACATATATCCACGCGAACTATATTTTGGGTAAAATAACCCAGCAGTTCGGTAATTGCCTGTCAACCGACATCGGGAAAAAATAAAGAAAACAAAAACGGAAGCCTTGGAACCCCCCCAGAAAAAATAAACAAATTTTGTTTTCCTTCTTCCCCACATTCGTTCATTATAAATAGCTTCAATATTGCACATGTATATAGTTTAGAGTTTCCCGGGGTTTTTTTTTCCGTTTTTTTAAATTTCTCTTGATTCATTCCAGCCATTTTTGATGACTCGCAGCCAACGTCGAATCCACTCTGTCTTGGATTATTGATTGCCAGTGGAAGGGAACACTTTTGAAATATCACGCAAGATAAAAAAATAAAATAAAAATAAAAAGAGATGAGGGATATTACCCCAACGGAGTGTGTCTGTGTGTGTGCGCGCAATATTTGCCGAGGTTGAAACAGGAAGTCAGAGATACGGAAGAGAAGATGAGGAGAAAGGGAGGCAAATATAAATATGCAAGTCGCCGATGCGAAAAGTGATGCTCATAAATTGGCTCGCTGGGCGAAAACTGAACGACGAAACCAACGCGAAGATTGCACACACAGCTATTGCTGCTGCAAGGGGGGGGGGGGCCTCGGCTCTCCCCTTTGTGTGTGTGACAAAGATTTACTTGACTATACACGGTGAATAATATGCGGGGATCTCTATTCCTCTCCTGCGCTCTCTGATGAGAATGTTGCTCAATTTAGCCGAGTGGAAAAGGGGAAAAACAAGAGTCTACACGCTGAAGGAATCTATATAGAGACAGTGCAGAAGCCATTTGATCTCGAATAGCAACAGTAGGAATATGTTTATAACTAAACTACCAGCAGCAGATCTACAGCACAAACGAGGGAAGAACAAAGGCAAAGCGAAAACAACCCAGCAGACAAGCGCAATCACTGCGAAAGAGATTGTATTCTACATATAGTAGACAGTTCACGGAGAACTATAGAGATATGATGTGAAGGATATGGATGCTGGGCGGGTTTAAGTCTGCGGCTTAGACTTTCACGAAAATCCCGGGGTTTTGCAACTTTTTCACGCGACAAAAAGAAAAAAAAAACACGACCCGATCCGTCACTATTCATCAAATTGACGAGAAGAAAAAGAAAAAAGCTTAAATATATTTTGTGAACAGGGAAAAACAATTCAAAAAGCCTTGGCTAAAACACGACGCGGGTCCTTCAACAATAGGGAAGATTGATCCAAACATTTTGTGTGTATAAAAACCGCGCCCAACTTTTTCTTCGCTGATGATAGGGGAGGGCGCGCTGATGACTATATACTACGGTAAATACAAAGTTAGATGGACGTGACGTTGACTGGCCGCGCACTTTGCAACGAAAAAAGAAGCCGAGACCTTCATTTTGTTTAGCACGGAAACGCTTGACGCAATTTTTGTTTTCTTTTCCGGAAGCTTTTGCCGACAGGAAGTTGCTTTAAGGACTTGGTGTGTTCTTTCTTGTTTGGCAGGCTTTTGGCCTTCGTTTTTTTCTGTTAAAGAAGGTGTTGCGTTCGACAGCGCTATGTATAATCTCCTTTCTGAATCCCAGTTCAGGATAATGTCGACGCTGGTCGTTATCCAGTTGACGACAACGGTGCGCACGATATATAAACATCATTAATGGCGGTTAAATCCACCAAGAGAAGCAGGCGACGACCAATCGACCAGAATTGTGAATTCCTGGTAAAAATTAATAACATATTTTTTACAGAAGAAGAAGCAAATGCTTTGTAGAATTATTCGACCTCACCACACCTGTTTTATACCGCATAGTCTTCAAGATGTCGAGATATAAAAACGGCAACTGCAGTCATGAAGAACAAATCGCTTCCCGGTATTGCGCTCGTTATTAATTACAGTAAGATAAAAAAAAAATTGTAGTGAAGTGAGAGAGCTGTTGCTATAGAGAGACCCATATAAGCATAAAGGGCGCATTGGGTTGAATTTATTAGTTTGCAACCCAGCACGCGATTCCCGCCGACTATAACGAAGATAATTAGAAATCTATCATTTGGCAGGACCGCTCGTTTGTATCTATATGGTGAATGGGGTAGGCTACATACAAGAGAATCGAGGTTGCATACAAGTCTATATATACGAGGAGCGGGAACGAACGAACGAACGGGAAAGTTACGAACAAGCAAGTAGGCGGTTATTGATCGCCCGTGAACCTCTCACGTTATTTTTTATTTTATTTTTTCTCTCTCCTTTTCCTTTTCTTCTTCATTATTTATCAAACGCAAAAAGAAGAAGAAGAAGAAGAAGAAGAAGAAGAAGAAGGGGGTTGAGCGAGATTATGGCAACTTGTGAGTCTGCCAAGTTACTCCTCAATAGATGAAAATCCATCAGACCTAATGGAGACACCCCCCTCCCTTTTCTTCCAGTCTTCACGTTCAAACTGGGTGGCTGAAAGAAAAGACAAGTCAAGTGGGGCAGCAGCAGTCTAGAAGAAGAAGAAGAAGAAGAAGAAGAACAAAAAGGAATAATAAGAAAATACACCGGAAAACCATTGAATCTCCTTATGCGCCGCCGCACCATCGCGACGGAGAAGAGTCAAAACATTCCAGGGCCTTTTTCCCAATTTCCAGGCTGATCGTTGGTGGTTTCATTGTGAAGGGAGAGACTTGTGTGTCGGATTACAACTGGACCTTTCGACCGCTATACAGCACATGGCAGCCGTCCAACAAACAACAACAGTTGTGCGAGTTGCTCTACTCCTCGCTCCATCAGACGATGTTCTTGGACACAAGAGCTGGCCAGCAATGTCTGGACAGAATAAAATTCCCCTTTTTTTTCTGGGGGCATTTGTTTCAGCATCTGTCGTCGGATAAGAGCATCGCAATCTCCTGTCAAGTCCCGACGACCGAAAACAAAAAAAAAAAACAAAAAAAAGTCGCCGATGTATTATTATAATTCCAGCGAAAAGATGTTCTCATTCGGCATAATAAGGAACTTACACTTGTATAATAAAATATAAAAGAGCCCAAAAAGAAATTCACTGACAAACGACATGGAAATGTGATGCGCTAAGCCATTTTCGCCCAGCAAACGAATAGACAACTTAATCAATTTGCTGGCCATATATCTTCTTATAGGGTAGAGAAAGAGCCGGTAGATATATATATATTCGGTACGGTGCGCGGCGGTGTATAATATTCAGGGTCTGATGCAGCAGCGGGATATTGCGCCAGCCCCATTGAGACACATCGCTGTCGTCAGCAGCTTCATCATTTCCTCATTTGTCGTTCATTAGCGTCAGCAAGACCATCATTAGGACTTGGTTCCCGGACTGACGCCGCCCGAGTCTCTAGAACCGAACGAGAAGAAACGACATTTCTCTACTCCTTATAGTTTTCCGCAGCTAGAACTCACGACGCTTTTTCCATCGCCCACTTCAGGTTTCACATTGATCATCCCGTGCATCTCCCGTGCCGTATATAGTCGAGGCTACTACCGCGCGCGTGGATGACATTGAAGAATCGTTTCACGACAGTCGAGGCGTCCCCTGTCAAAATCTATTTAGAATATAGACACGGGACCCGCAAAGTTTCTTACAATTATCCAAATGAGTTATCAACTTATCATCGAGCGCGGAGCTATCCAGCAGCCGTTTGCTATTGTTGCTTATAAACGCCTCGGGAATTATTACGACTGTCTGTATATGCATCATATTCAATTGATTACGTCACGGAGTTAGTAGAAAGCCACCGGAAACTTCTGGCATTGGTCGAAACGCCAAGACAACCCACGGAGCTGTACGTAACACAGTTAGTCTGAACGGAAAGTTTGTTTCACAAATATAGTGTTGCGTCTACAAAGTACATACATACATTTTATTGTATAATACCCCACATCATATAGTACAATGTGCATTATATTGCGCAATTTGATGGTTGATCAAAATCAGCGCGCAATAATAACCCCGTTCAAATAATAAGCTGTAAATGCTTCCCGTGTAATGTATAGTTTGCACATATATAGTTAAAATCTAAGTGGCCTCTCTTTCGTCTTAACACCGGTCAGTTAATGACCAGGATTACTACTATACACTGCTGCTGAATGCTTTGGCTGGAATAATAATAAAAAAAAAGAAATAAGGGCAAGGAGAGTGCAACTATTAATGGATTAGTCTTTCCTGGAAGAAGATAATTTCAGAATAATCGTCGTTCGACGTGAACTAGTAGCCGACTAGCTCCTCCGCACTGCTGTCCATACATATATATATGCACTACTACTACACACGGACAGTAAACGACAAATCATAATATAGCAGCAGCACTCATGATGAGAGAAGAGTCTTTTGCACTTCCCTTCGTCTTGATGAGTTTCGCAGTGATGGGGGGGGGGACTCCGGATGATTATACACGTGTTTGTTCGGGTGTGCTATTTGTTATATATTCCCTACTATCCGTCAAACGGAACCCGTGATGCTTATTCTAAATTCGAGCTGCAATTATAATATCTAGGACAAGGACGTCGTTCATCTGTTTCCCGACATTGATACCGGAAATTATAAACTAGATGGCGCCGTCGCTTGAACACACACTTTAAGAGTCCCTCATCAACAAAAAGTTGGAATAATAGCGAACGAGAATAGGAAAAGAGGGGAGACAACAAGTGGTTCATAATTTGTTCACAGACGGAATTATTAAAAACTAGAAATGAATTCCATCGTGTGTGTCGCGCAATGCGGCAGCAAATAAGTCGCGTAGGAAGGTAAGTTTCCGGTTCTTTTTAGAAAGAGGTGTTTCGGGTTGAATACATTCCAATTTAGGTTATACATTGCGCAGATGTCGCCCGTTATTTTTATTTCATTTGTCTAGTTTTGCGTAGGCCCAGCCAAACTTATATGTTTCGAATCGAAACTTCCCACTTACCATTCCTGAGCCCTTGCAATTACATAAAGAACGTATCAAGGCTTGTCGAGCAAATTATGAATACCATTCATTCCTGTACGTGTAATTTTATACACGCCTACACCTTTTGCTATATCTCACTTTAGGTAATATATAGTATATCCGGTTTGAGTTCCGAAATGTCTTACTCAATTATTCAAAATGCTTTAATGTCTAATTTGAGGGGGATATAATAACTGCACGGCTGGCATGGACTCGATGTATTGCGCAGTAGTTCCGCATTTTAGCAGGCTGTGCGTGTCACTTGACGGGCCGGCAGCCGGCTATATATACGATCCACTTGTTATTCCCCAGTCTCCAATAGGCTGCGAATGGGATGGATCTGATTATTCGAGCGTATATATACGCATATATAGGAGCGGAAGCCGAAAGCAGTATAGACGGGGATCTATTCATCATATCGATCCCCGGCAAATCGCTTGACTTTCAAAATTGAACTTGGCGCCCGTATTAGACTCGGCAGTGTTATTTCGGATGCTATGCTTGTGTTTATCTGCGACTGCTACATCAGTTATAGTATACTGCTGCTGGCTGCTGCTGCCCTCGCTCCACATCTCTCCGTTTGTTTGATTCAATGACAACGCAACATGGTAATGTCACGCATTTGTATAATGACATACAGCGTACGTGTGTCTCTCTGGCTCTCTTCCGCCCGGAAGTAGGTCAGACAATATCATTACGAGATCGAGGACAAGAAGGTTTTCTTCCTCTCTCTTCGCATTCCCCGTAATGGACCATTGGGAATGTCAAAGTAATGTTCCCATTCAAGAGATGCTATTCCAAAATAAAAACACAAAACGAGTGAAGCAACTTAGACTATTATTTGTTCGCTGTATATTACAGGGATCGGCCAGGATCTCGGTACTTTTGTTTGCTCCCTTCATCGCTAAGAAACGCCTTGAAAAAAAAAAAAAAAAAAACTAATAAATTGTGTTAAGAACTTTTCTGCACAGCCACATCTAAATGTAGAGATTCCGAGAACAATTGCCACTATGTAATAGACTGCAGCAGGAATTGTTGAACATGGTAACAAAATGGCCCGAGAGCGGAGGAATGAAACCTCCCCTCAAAAGAGCCAGTGTGATCGTTGCTGGCCAATCAACGGAACTCAGCAACGGAACTAGTCTTAGAAGAAAATATAAGTGGCCCAAAAGTTCCCGATTGGACTCATTCCTTTTTCTTTTATCGGAAAATGATTATGGTCAGCACTTGCTGAAGTTCAGGTTGTCCTATTTCTGCTATACCGACCTTCTTTTACCCTCTTTATTGATCAAACCCGATCAAACCTTTATTTGGTTTCTCTATAAATAAATGAATATCCAGACAAGAGACCTTACTCTAGATATAGATGAACTGTTGCTGGATAGATCTGCGCGTCGTGCAGTGTACATTATTGAAAAGCTTTGAGTATACCACAGTCTGCTGGGGCATCAAAGTCTAAATATTATTATTGATTATTGTTGCTAGATCTTTTTTTTTTTCCTTTCTTTTTCCTTATAGTGCTCGTTATGCCATCAACGACTGCTGGCTGTGAGAGATAGAGAGTTAAAGGGAACGGTGCCAGTGCCGGAAGGATCAACTTTTAGGAGAACTTTGGCCTCAGACTTGACGACGTGAAGAAGAATAGAAAACGAAGCAAACGCGAAAGAAACCGTATGGGTCTTTTTATTTACTCTTCTATGTGTATATACAGTTGATAGGCTACTGGGCTTCGACGACCTATAATATGGACTATACTATAACTGTATACTACTCCTGTGTATCAAGTCGATGGTGTAGGCAATAAAATACAGCATTTCATTTTTATTTTTATTTTTGTATTTCCTTCTTCTTTCTGAGTAGAGAATAGACTGCTGGGCATTTCAGGGGCGGTATTGACATCATTATTTCCACCGTCCTCCTATATTATATCTGTCTATTTTCTCCTTATTCTGGTTCAACTGGAAAGGAAAAAAGAAGGCCCCAGGATATACAGGCGCTTCGGTAGCAAAGAGCAATTTTCAAATTTGAAAGCAGCCGAAAAACATCTTTTCTTTTCTTTTTTCTTCCTCATCCTTTTAGTCCACGGTAGTATATAGGTTTTATTTACGGTAGAATTCTTCTTTCGCCTTATTCTTTGATTGACGACAACTGCTGCTGGATCCGCTCGTCTATTTTTGAGGCTTCTCACCGCCAACTGACGGCGGGCGGCGCCCGACATGAGATGAGGGTCTGATCCGCTGATTCGTGTCGAATCGGTCGATATTTGCACACGCCGAGCTCGACAAAAAAAAAAGACGACGACATCAACGATTCGCAATCAAAGTTTTGAGGACATATATATATCTAAACGTTTGCTCCGCCTAGCTGAATTGATGGGTCTCGATAAGGGCATTGAAAAAGTTTGTGAAATCGAGTCGACGGCAAAGCGGAATTGTACAGGGGGCGGCCAACGGATATCGAAGCGCATCACCTTACGACCATATCATCGGCACCGAACGGGCGGTACGTCGCTCCCTTTGGCTTGGATTTTGAGCCGTATAGCGCCGCTATATAGAGGATCAATTCAAAGTCATCATTGTCCTGATGCGCTGGCGCCCACCACCACGCGTCATACGCGTTTTTATTGGTCGCCGTAAATGGCCACATCTGGGGGTTCGCTTTTCTTTAGATTTTATTGTCTTGGTGTGTGTCTCTGAGAGGCGACGCCCTCTCTCCTCCACTCATAACTCAGACTCTTGCGAATATATAAATATAGTAGCTCAGCGCTCTTTTTTAGTTTTACAGTTTCACCCTCCCTATATACCGTCCGTGCTGTGTATAGGATAGGAGTGAAGCGTATGGTGCCCATTTCACCGTGGATCCAATTGCCAGTTGCCTACGTGACGAGATCGCACCGCCGGGTCCCGAAACGAAAATCCCCCGTTTACATCGCAACATGTCGTCGTTGGCGACGGCAGCGATCGTCTATACACACAAAAGTCTGGCGTCTCGCAGCGCAGTTTCCTATCAACATAATCAGTTCAGTCGAAAAACGGTCGGTTTCTTGGGCTTGAGCCGGCTACTGGGTGACGACGACCGTTCCTTTTGGCGTCGCCTTTACATCGCGACGCTTTGTATAAGAGACCGTATGTCTCACCTAGCTGTTTTCTTAAACGAGAATCAAAATTCGATCGTCGCTCGCGCTCCTTTGTATTAAATAGTCCCAACATTTGTTATCCCGCCGCCGTGTTGGGTATGCCAATCGAATTATATGTCATAATACAGCTGCGCGACCCGGACGTTGTCACACGGTTCAAGATAATGTAGGCTTTTAGCGGCTCTCATATCATTCAATCAACGAGGAGAAAAAAAACAAAATGGCGAGACATAATGAAAAGGACGCCGGTCATGTATGCGCCATCGGTCCGGTGACGGCGCGCATTGCCCAAGCATTACACGTGCTCCAACTGTGCAGCAGAGCAGACCGTTATTAAATATGAAATAGGGAAAAGTGATAAACGGGTTATGAAGTGCTGTACGCATCTTTTTGTTTCTCGGAAGTGAAAAAATAAGAAGAACGCCACACAGAACATATAAGGACAAGCGATTTTACCCATGCAGACTCGGAGAGTCTATAGAACTGTGCACTTGTCTTCAAAGTGCATAGCAGTCGGAGCTATTGTTGGTCCTGCATAGATACGCCATTATCCTCTCCTATAGAACTGAAAGTATATATGTTTGCTGCTGTGTACTGTAACTTATTATGCGCTACCCGGAATAGAAACAGTATTAAAAGTCTTAATACAAGTTGAATGAACTGAGAGACGGGAAAAAAAGCAAAAGTTGTGTTCAGAGTTGGGCGAGTGCTGTCGGGTGGCAAGCATCAAGTGCAACAGTACATACATATATAAATGCGGGAGTATAAGGGATACATTCAGCCAATGTCCATCGACCATTTGTCACGTTTCAATAAGGGTGGAAACTTCATGATTCTGAAGTTTGGAAAGTGATGGCAGAGTGCGGTCTACTCTAAATGTTGCAGCGCGGGTACATAAATGTCGCCAGATATTTCGGGTGAAAAAAAAATAATCTCAGACTTAAAGTGAAATGGATTATGCGCAAAAATAGACAACAAAAACATATAACTGTGATGAGATTTTTTTTTCACCCTTTCAGTCGAGTGTAAACATATAATATATAGGACTGCCAGCGTCTTGTTGGTTCGGCAGAGCGGCGGAACATGATTTTCGCTTTCAAAAGAAAGCACGGGCACAACACACACACGCATTTTTTGTTGGAGAATTCAATTTTTCATAACGAGCGAGGGAAAACGCCATAAGGCGTCTCTGTAACATTTGCAACGCGCACATATACATGACAATGTTTTGACTTTCCTGCACTAGATTGTATAGACTGCTAGCTGTGAACGACTTTTTTTTGGGGGGGGGTCGATGGCCGTCTTCTGCCGGCCATTAAACATTTTGCAAAGAAAAAAGTCGGCGTTCCAGATTGAGACGGACTCAGGCCGGCGCTATTATGTACCAGCGACCACCAGCCGCACAAAGGAAAAACTAAAATACATTGGGCAATCAAGACAGATTCGTAGTAACTCATCGCCGGCGACTATAAAAGGAAACGGATAAGTGAAGAAAGTAGCCGCAAACAAAACACCGTTGGCGGCGCATCACGAAAAGAAAAGAATGTCTATGTAGAGCAACGTCCGAGGCAACAACAATCAAAACAAAAAGTTTCATACGAGAGAAAACGCGCTAGAATAAAATGCGAACGAATTTTCTTTTTTTTTATTATCCAATCGATTTACAAACTTCAATTTTTTTTCAGGCCTAATGTCCTGCGCCGCATACCTCGTCCAGTTTCTTCGCAGTGTTACTGTTACGGCGCTTTTATATACGGTCGTAATGGAAAAAAAGGGCGGCTGATTTATTTTCCGATGCCCAAAATAGGTTTTATATATTTTTCCAAGGGGATAGAGAGGGTTGTATTGTACAGAGAAACGAATATACTTTTTCTCACCATCTACTATACTTTGGCGACGAAAACCTCTTTTTCTTTATTTTTCTAGTTACACGCCGACGGTCGATATTTGAGCCTACTGCGTCATTTCATTGGTTTCAACACAAACAACGGAGAGAAAAAACTATGAATCATTCAACTGAAAAAAAAAAAAAAAAAAATGAAATGAGTTGTGTGTGCGTTTCCGGACCCCATGTTTCGGTCAATATTCAGATTGCCACCCACCCTCAAAGTCTCTTTTTCGCTCTTTTTATTTATGCTATTTTATAAATTTTTTCTCATTCCATCGCTTTCCACTTTGACTGAATATAACAATCGGATTTGCTTCGTCTCGGCGTAGTACTGGTAAGAAACGGGATGTTTTCTTATTTGTATTGTGTTGTGTTTTTCTTTTCTGTCTTGGCTTAAAGTACCTTTTTTTTTTACTTCGTCATAAGTATATAGCGGGGGGCCGCGCAGGCGCAATGTCCATCTTTCCTTATGTGGGGGGGCTACATAGTTTCCAATCGGATCAACTATTACAGAGATAACGAAAGCCGAGGGAGTTTTCCAAGTCCAAATGGCAGCGCTTGGTTCCGCCAAGTGGCAATCGATACTAATGGCCTAGCTATGTACGTCTACAGCAGTAGTACGAGTATTATACATATGAGTGGATGTTGTGGGGGAAGAGCAATTTGGCCGTTGTCTCAAATGCTGAACAGTTTCCGGAACATTGATTGTATCTGAGCGACTACTCCAAATTGCAATATGCTGCCACGAGCGGCATCGAGCATTACATAAAGATATGCAAATGTTAATGTAACAATGCGATCGGAATTGCTCCGTCCTACTACTAACGCCACCACGGGAATGCCAAGCACGGGGCTTTGTGTGTGTACAGAGTTGAGTGCGAGCCGAGTACGATTGCGTGCAAACTCCGGGTGGGGTCGTTCCGCATCAACCAGTCGCCAGAGCATTTGCATTCACGACACTTATCTGCTAGGCTAATAATTCAACTGGTAATAACTCTAGGCCCCCCTCCCCCTCTCCTCCTCCTCCTCTGCCGTCATTTCCATACGTTCATTTTAGGCTCACGAAGGATGACAATCTAGGGACGTTTCCCGAAATTAATTAAAATCCCGTCATTAGCAAATTGGCATTTTGTTTGTTAGCGTTAATCTAACATATGCTGTAGGCACGGATCGATTTTTAGAATGATGTATGACCGTCCACATGCACAAAGCACTGTCAATTACAAACCGTTTCTAGAGAATGCTTGTAAAAAACCACAGTCAAATGTGGTTTTATCATTAATTTAGCGGAAGACGATAATCGAAACCAACGTTATTGCTCAATTTAAAAAATATATCTAAACTGAAATTCTACTTGAACTCAAGTACCCCTTTTTTACTTCATTTAACCGCATTTAACGGTACAGCATTTAAAAAAAAAGACGAATTAAAAAAGTGTGGGAATTCCGTTACAAGGATGCCAAAACGAGTAATTCCTCTCATTAATTAGTGTATTAACGACAAATAATTTCTATTTATCTTTTTCACATTTCCCTAGACAAGAAAATTTTTTTCGAGTTTTAATAGAATGGAATTATAAAGCATCCAAGTACGTTTTCTTTGAAGACGAATACCGCGATTGTGTAATCAGGTGTTGTTCTGTCAAAAAGCAGCCGAATTTCCGGGGGCGTTTATTTTGATAACAAATACCAGAAGTGAAAGGCAATGAATCTTTCAAGTGAGCCCCGTCTTTCTCAATTGTGATTTCTCCACTTACAAAAGGGCTGTATATTGAGAGCACTCAGCAGTTGTGATAGAAAACCCAGAGATAAAAGTCGCCTTGAAATTTTAGTGAATCAACTGCTGCTAGTCCTGCTGGCTCTTTGCCCGTCTTTGTCTTAAGTTATGCAACAACATCGATGAAGAAAACACCCATTTTTCAGGGACACACTTGATTTCCGCTTTCTTCGTTTTAGTTGAGTCTGCGTGCGCTGCAAGTAAGGACAAACACTTGCTGCTGAAAGAACATGTTGGTGCCGTTCTGTACATAGTAGTAGCAACAACACAAGATTTATTGAGTTGTACATTTTACATGTGTCAGATAATACTCAATCTACTAAAAGAATGAGTCTCACAACACAAATACCTTCTGGAGAAGGAAGTATTCAGAATGATTTGTCAGCACAAATGTGTAAGCCTGATGACGATTCCAGGTTTAAGCTTTCATGGAAAACTCGGATTTCTTTCAGTGTTGGCCATGTGTTAAACGATCTAACTGCCTCCATGTGGTTCACATATCTTCTTGTGTATTTCCATCTGGTACTGCAGTTTGATAATTCCCTTTCAGGAATTGTTTTATTAATTGGCCAAATTGCTGATGGAATTGCTACCCCGTTTGTTGGACTTCAGGTTGGAGAAGCCTACTCAAATCCAGGTAAACTAGTCATAGACATGCCATAGATTGTCCAACATCCTAAACGTTTTATTGTATCTTCAGGTCAAAGACGAGATCAATCAACCTCAAGATGCTACAGCGGACTTCTCGGCAAATTTGGGCCCAGGAAAACATGGCATTTCTTTGGTTTGAGATTCCAATTATTTAATGTTAATTTCAACTTAGGCTTAACATTTCAATTTATTAATTTCATAAGGTACAATGTGCATTTTGGCAAGCTTCCCGTTCATCTTCATGCCCTGTGTTGGCTGTTCAAGTTCATCACAATGGGCTCAAGTCATTTATTTCTCCGGTTTCATCGTCATCTTCCAGTTTGGTTGGGCTGCCGTCCAAGTTTCTCACCTGTCGCTTATCCCAGTGCTAGCTCATAATGAGAGTACACGTACGGAACTTACTGCATTGAGGTACTTTCAACTATTCAACATCTAGAAAATGATAGACATGTTTTTGTAAGTCAATATTTTCATGTACATTGAAGGTTAATGGAGGTAACTTGATCACAAATTCAATAGCATACTCTTGTCTCAAGTTATTATTAGGGGGTAATTATAAGGCCATAAGAAAGCAATATCTTATATAACATCTGATATGAGAAATAAAAGCCTCTTATGCTTAATATCCAGTAATTCAATACCTGTAGTTATGGAGCAGGCACTATCAGTTAGCTCCTCCTTAGTTTTAATATTTTATGTTGTAGTGCTTCATATTTTCAGCCTCATGTGGTTACACAGCAACTTGAAAATCATTTATTTTGGTCTTGATGTAGAATCTGGTTTCATTGTTGATGTATCCTAACATGCATGTTACACCACTTTGATCATAATTTAGATACGCCTTCACCGTTGCTTCTAATATTACCATCTACGCCATGACATGGGTCACATTAGGTGTCACCGGAGCCTCGCAACAAGTCGTTGGGCCGGAAGATGCCTCGGATTTTCGTGTGAGTTGCTTAATACTTATATAGAATTGAACAGCTAGAATGAAATGAATCAACTTTCTTTTCTTTTCTTAATAGGATGTCGTGCTGATTGCCATCGGAATTGGGGCTCTTTTCTCACTATTTTTCCACTGCGGAGTAGATGAAGTGAAACACAATCAAGTCTATCATTCGAACAAGAACGAATCAAACAGTCCTGCTGCCATGAAAGCGTTTGATTGGCTAAAAGAAAAACAATTTTATCAGGTGAGAATCGCTCGACACCAATTTTGTTATTGAATTGATGTCTTCTTGATCTCTAACAACCCATTTCCGCGAACACCAATCACCTGTCTGTGATAGGATGAAGTTTGAATTTCATTTGAATTTGAGGTCACAAAAGGACTTGAGGCAACACTTTCGAAAAAGCGAGTTTGAGCTGGTTCCTTTTGGATTTTCTAGACTACCTAATGGATGCGTAACAGTAGGAATACCATATATGTCCTCCAGGCACCTGGCACCCGCGTATATTAAATTAAAGCGCGAATTGAGCTCGAGCTATTTCTATAGCAGTTCACATGAAATTTTGCCGACGTCGCTCTTGGTAGGACGACGTACCGAACATTCCGATAGATGGGCATTCTCCTTCAGTCGAATTTCTTCTCGGGATCGACTAATCTTTATCTAGATCTAGTTAGAAATTAATCATAACCTGTTTCGTCAACTCAGTCAAAACGTAAATTTTTATTTAATTAATTAATTTTTCTTCTAGGTCGCCGTTCTGTACATGGCAACACGTCTGTTTGTCAACCTGTCGCAGGTTTATTTGCCGCTTTGGCTACAGGATAATTTAAAACTGGGCGCAACTTCAGTCGCAACCACTCCTCTGGCTCTTTTCGTCTCTGGATTCCTTACCTCACTTGCCATTGGACCTCTGACGCAAGTCGTTGGAAGAAAGGTTTGTTCATTTTTCTACCGCCTTCGTTCGCTAGATGGCATCCACAGTCATTTTTGAATGCCTATCTTGTTTTCTGTGTTATAATTTTGTCTTACAATTTTAATCCTTTGTGTTTGGACGTTATTTAGGTGGTGTACCTAATTGGTGCTTTGATTGGAATGGGAGCCTGCCTCTATGTTTGGTTTGGCCATGGGGAATTTTTCCAATCGTACGGCATTTATGGCGTTGCTGCGCTGTACGGTAAGAGAAGTTTACCTTGGCCAAAAGTCGTTTGACGCAGTCTCTCGTCTTGCATTCCGATAGCCATTAACGACAATATTACCATTTTGTTTCTGATCTGGCTTGTGTGCTTTCTTTCCATGTACAGGTGCTGGTGGCTCCACTATGCTAATCACTTCATTAGCCGTAACAGCAGACCTGATCGGACCCCACGTAGAATCCGGGGCTTTTGTTTACGGCGCCATGAGCTTCACCGATAAACTCTCGAATGGCCTCACCGTCTTCCTCATCCAATACCTGCACCCTTGCGCGTAAATCAGATGCAACAACCTAATCATCTTGAGCACGATTGAAACCGCCTCTTTTCTCTCTCTCTCTCTCTCTCTCTCTCTCTCTCTTTTCTCCTGCTCCTCCGCCCTATAGATCCTGCTGCCTCGAGTGCAAGCCGTACTACGTCATGATTTTAGCCTTGGTCTGCGGCTCTGCCGCTCTGTTAGCGCTAATGAGCTTGGCCACGATGATCCCACTCGACATCGGTGTCCTACCGAAAGGTAATTGAGACGACTAGATTTCATCTTTGCTTTTACAACTAACTCCTTGTTGGTGTTGTATCCAGGCTACCAGCGGATTTCCAGTGACACGGAAGACGACGTCACCCCTGAATCGCATCAAAGTATTTCTGTCATGGCTTGACGAGAGAAATAAGCTCTTCATGGCCTGCAGCGTGCTCTCTGTTATGTGCCTGCCGTGAATTGGTAACCAATCGGTCTGGTAAACCTGTTTTTTTAATTTCTTCGCTGCAAAGAAAAACACCGGTCCTTTGAAAATTTAATTTGCGCATGAACGACAAATGTCTATTTTTCTATGAAAATGAATGCAAATTTCTTTTGGTCTCTTTTTTTTTTTTTAAATTTTTTCATTCATTTTGTTTGTTGGGCTTTTGTCTGAAATGACGCACAAGCATTCCAAATCGATACCTAAAAATTGTTTTTGTGAAATCGCTGTGATACGGATCGTTGCCGATCGAAATCATGCTATATCCTGATTGGTACACTCCTTAAACTATACTATTATTAGACGGAGCATGCTGTAGTAATGTTAATATCTAAGCAGAGATTTCCTCTCAACTGGTTAACGAAGCAATGCCTTGACGGTTCTTTGTTGAAAGTGTTTTTTTGAATAATTGTCTTTTATGTATCATGTCAATAAACGAATTCATTCAAAATAGAAATTCCCAAAGGGGCAAAGGAAACCATCGAGTTGGCACAGGGCTCCTGTTGATGGCGAACCAAATTGTCTTGGATTTCATTCTCCTCCCGTTTCCTGTGAAAAAATTCCGCTTTTCGATTCAATTCGAGACTCTGGAATGCGCTGAGCCAACTGGTTTGGTGTTGAACTTATGAGAATTCAGTACAAAATTGAATCCTTTTTTTCTTCTTTTTAGAATTATGCGGCCAAGGCCAGAAAAAAAAAGAACATTGAGCTCCTTGTTGTATTATTTTGTGTTCTCTTCCCATTATACCATGTTTTCATTTCTCTTTAGATTTAGACGAGACAACCATTCTGCCTGGTATATTTGCCGTCGTCATAATTGGTTTTTTCAAGCCTTTTTCAGCTCTCTTTTCACGGAAGCGTCTGGGGTTGGAGAATGGAAGGATTGGCCAGCGGTCCGTGACTTTGCCTCCTTGTTTCGGTATCTTGGGTTAGTGGGCACATCGGGGCTTCTGTGGCTGTCAATCGCTTTTGTTATTTTGCTCCTTCTTTGCTGTAATCTGGCACTCGAGAGAGAGAGAGAGAGGAAAAGGTACACCAGAACATTTTCGTTTCAACCCTTCTCTGCTTTATTGTTATTCCCGTCACTGAGGGACTGAAACAATAATGATCCGACAATCTGTTTGTATTAGAATTTCCAGAATGGGCGAGTCTCTGCGACACTACACAGCACTTTACCCACTGAAGAGATTTTTTCCAAGAGATTCTATTTGAATTCAAAAGCGTTTTGAATTCAAAAATCTTCCTTGCACAATCGAATTCCGCTACTTTGATCCTGAATTTCCTTGTGTCCGGCCGTCCCTCACTTTTGTGATGACCGGAACAATAATCTTGAAAAAATAGCTTTAAAAAAAAAATTTACAATTATTTTTAAAAATAAAATGAAATCTCCAACTCGACAACTTTTAGCTTCTTCCATGTCCAATTCCCTGGAATCGGCTCGGAATTATATGTACTGTCAGCTGATATTATATACACACGCCCACGGATATTAATCTCTGAACGACTCGACTCTTTTCAGATTTCTACGAATCGTTCAATTGAAACTTCAACCAAATGATAGCCTGTCTCTTTTTCGGGCGGTAGAAGGACGTTGGAATGACCGACAAGAGTGAAGAGATGGAGAACAACAACAACAACAACGACAGACTCAGAGAAAAGAAAAAGAGAATAATAGACACTGCTCAGAAAGCTATATATACAAGGTAGTCTACAAGCCGCAGGGAGAGGGGTGGCTGCTGTTGCTGCCAGTTTGGATATTGTTTGTTATTCCACTGACGTCTCTCGCCTATTATATCGGCATCGTCAATACAATTCTATTTCCATTATATTATGTTTATTCAAGAAATGTTTCTTTTTGGGCAGCAGCAGGGTTGGGTCTCTTACAGTTGTTGTATATTTGTGTGTGTGTTCCACTTTGATTGCGCCTTCGCTTTTTGATTGTGGGCGAGAAGTCGAGCTATGTCTTTTCCCCTTCAAATGTCTTACTTATTATTGCGACTGGAACTCTCCCTGGAGGCTCTCTCTATTTGCCATTCTTGAAACGTACCAAATTTAAGAGCATAGCCTTATACCTTGGCTTTCTCTCTCTCTTATCTTAATTCATTGGTTTAATTGTCGGTGTGTATATGCCGTCGCGCATACAGATGACGTGAAAAGTGAACTGAGAATCGAAGGTCCCCGCTGGCTCTTGGTGTACGCGGCAAATAAATTCGTAAATAAAGTGGCGAATAAAATGATGCAAAAGGAAAGAGTTTTGTACAAATTTATCCCTAATGGACGCAGTAGCCTAACCCTGAAATAAATTTTACCATTTCTTGATTTCACGCGCATTCATTTCGATTCCCATTTCTATTTTGCGCTTTTCAACTATTTCGGTTTTTGTATATTTTAGATTTTGTTTTGTTTTCTCAGTCATCACGCATTCTTTCATCGGTTCTCTCTTTCTTATCGATCGATCTCTCTATTCTCTCCTGTCTGGGGTCGGTTGTAGTTGCCCTATCGATTATTCTTTTAGCTCTCACTCAGTCATCTGTAAGGGAGATTGCTGCTGCTGTTGCAGCGCTCCACCCATTTTTGGTCATCGCCTTCCTCCAACTCTCTTCTCAGGTGAACGCCGTTGTCTGGTCCATTCGCCCAGCCATAGTTATGTATACACACACACACACAGTCTATAGTATAATACTCCCGTCCGGCTCAGATGATGCACACTCGGTAATATTTGATTTATGTCTGATATTATATAGGCGGCCTGCGCCCTCGCCATCATATTCCAGAGATATCCCAAACAGTTTCTTTTTTCTTTTTTGAGTTGTTGTTGTGAAGAGTCCTCCAGCGTTTCTTATAGGCCAACGACGACGACCGAAGGGATAAACGCGCGCGGCCCGCGCTCGGCAATAACCGACGGATGGGTTATAGGATAGAGCGCAGATCTGGTTACATAAATGGTCAATTTCGATTTGCATAAACAACTAGCTGTCAGAAGTCTCGAGCCGGGAATAAATGTTTTATTGCATTAGACTCTCTCTCTCTCTCTCTCCAACCCAAAAGAATCGCTTTTTTTTTTCTTCTAAATTCGTAGCAAAAATAAATATAAAAGGGCTAACCGGCTAACCGTCTTGTATAGGAGCGTGAGCGCGCGCCAACGTTGGCGTGCAGCGTTTCTTTTTTTTTTTTTTTTTGAAGCGCGTGAGTTTTGGACAGGGCCGGCTATATAGACACATTCGAGAAAACTATAAAATTCAACAACAACGACTGCGCACATGAGGCTTCGACACGGGCAACAGACACACACACACACAAAGGCAGAGCTCGTCGAAGATATTATTGTGTTGCTGCCAGCGAAATTCGTCTTGGTCATGCGGCAGCTAGGAGCTAACTCGTCTCGCAACATTTATTTATTTTTTAAAAAAGGCGAAATGCAGAAACATATAGTAATAAGAATAGCCTACAAAATATTTCCCGTCTTCTTTTTTTTTATAGTCCGAATAGTTTGGACACGCAAAAAAGAAAAAAGGCAAAAAAAGGACATGACAGTAAATGAGATGCGGACAAAGTTGCCGTCATCGCTTGTTTGGCTCCGAGAGTTATTATTGTTATTCCATTTTGGCCTTCCAAGAGAGTCCTAGAGGGTCTTATTATGACGACCTGGGTCTAAAAGTAATTATCTCGTGCCAAATTTTACTTTTTTAGAAACTATATAATCACGATCCGTTCAATCGTTTAGAGCAGTTTGGATTTGGCGGGAGGGGGTCGATTTTTGATAATTTCGATCGATACTTAAGGGCTCATTAGTAAGATTAGGGTCGTCTGCTTCGTATTGTTGGAAGAAGTGACGAAGCTTGAGATTATTAAAAGAAAAGTGAACGATCAATTTCTGAAAACTTTCGTGGCTGCACGAAAAATAGCAGGACAAATAAAATTACAAAAATGTGGTCATCGTGTGAACTCTCTGTCACGGTTGTCTCGGTGTGAACTCGTGCCTCGTATAAACTCTCGGTGTCCCGGCTCTTCATGCTCTCCACTCCACTCCATGCTGTTTTTGGCGGGTAAATAAAACTTTGGATACAAATAGAATGATAATGGTAGCTTAAATAGAAGAGTTAATCCTGTTCCAAATTGGTGAAGGGTTGGTCAGTTCCTGACCACCATTTTTATCATGTAAGCCCCCTTTCGATTCATGGCAGATTGTTTGCATTGTAACTTTCTCCTTTGTGCAGATTTGAGGCTTGAGCCACCCATCATAAGTTTCCTAACAACACGATATGCAAGTTTTGCTTGTGTTGGTGATGAACTGTCATCAGAAACAATCTCACTCATGTATCATGTTGTTTCTGTAAATATTTTTCGTAACTTATTTTTTTATTTTTTTGTTTAGGTAAACAGCATCCGACATCCCATTTGATTGAAGAAACTACGAAGGACGTCGACCGAGTTACCTATCTCTTCTTCTTCCCCTTTTTATTTAATCCTTTCTGTCCTCGTGTACACTCATGTGTGTGTGTTTGTATTCACGAGGACCCCCTTTTTTTCCTATCCCGGCAGGATTCAACTATTCTACGGATGGAGCACTTGTGGACGCCTGGCTGTATTTCCCAGGCTTAAAGGTAGGACAAATATATCTCTATTCTTCCTTTTTGACTGTTTGGGGGCGTTGGTTATGAATCGTGACATAGAGAGTACGATTATTCCTCAGCTATTCTGTTGACTGTTTTTCTCTTACCGTTTTTATTGACTCAGTCGTCAGTCCGAAGGTTTTTATTCGATTGGTCGTTCTCATTTGTAGAACAACTGCAAATCAGGCATGTTTTTGTACCTCACCACTTTGTATGTGGGTTAAATAATCGAATTCAAAAATATTTTAACTTTGAACACTTCAAGCAAAGTGCAACTAAAAAAAATTTATGACCACGACATTGGCACTTCCTCGTTTCCTACGTTCAGTATGTATATGCGTCCTTCTTGTGTGGACGATGTTTTCGCATGCGGAATTTTCTTTTTTCAACGAAGGAGGTGGGGGGACACCTTCCGGCTGATTGGTCATTGAATATGTATATGTATACAAAACACACACACACAGCGTAGAAGGAAAGAGGTGGTCACCTGTCAGATTGACGGATGAACGATTTTATGTGCCACCTCTCTGCCCAAAAATCTTTTGACTGTTAAAAAGAAAAAGAAAAGAATAAATAACGCCGTATTTTAGGGTGTGTGTGTGTGTGTGTGTCTTTCGACCGTTGACACTTGCACATAATTCATTCCCGAAAAAATATTGAGAGAGGCTAATTGAAGAAGATTTTTTTCTTTAAACGAGCGTCTCTCGACAGTAAACATCGATAAAGAAAAAAAAGATTGAAGTGCCGGACTGAGGAGGAACATTGGGACGATAAGTGAGAAATGGGGGATTGACGATTTTGACTGGCAATGACAGCAGGGGGGGGGGGGCGTTCGTCGAAACTCACGAACGAAAATCATCAGCGCCGCCTTTTGACAAGAAATAATCAGATGCAATTTGCGCCGAGAGCTGGAAATAATGATGACGGGGTTTATTGTTCAATGTTGCGTCATGTATTATACTACCAGCGGTCGTCTCTCGTTCATGCCACATGATGAAATCACACATTGAGTCATATCTTTTTCACCTGGCGTCGTACTTTATCTGGCTGCTGCGGACTCATGGCGCCAATCGACACTTCCGTCTCGCAGTAGTAACGCGTTCAATCATCACGTCAGGAATTCCATTAGAAATTTCTTTATTTTTTTTTTTCATTTTCTTCAATTTGCATTCAAGTCAGTGACGAAGGTAAATGTTTTTCCAAGGCGTCAAGGTTAAAATCGAGCCATTTTTCCAATAGAAAACTTTAGTCTCGAGTTGTGCCAGGATCGTCACGGCCCATTAAATCGGCGTGCCAATATTTTTTCTTCCCCTTATTTTCTCACGGACTTTTGTTGGACAAAGCTTCATCTCCTTTGTTTCTTTGTGTTAACTGCCTTTCGTTGTTGTTTTTTTCCCAACAATTTTTTTATCGCTCAGAAACAAACAAACAAAATGACAACCCCTTTTTTTCGCTCATTTACTAATACCAACCAAAAAATCGAGAAGAAAATGACGACAAATTTTCTCTGTGGACATTGTCCGCGCGCTCGGTCGACACAACAGGAGGTCTTTCATTGCAGTCGACTAGAACGTTTTCAAACACACACAAAAAGGAACGGAATATAATGATCATAAAAAATAATGATAATAATAAAAAAAAGAGAGAACCAAACGAACGAAAAAAAAATATGTTTTACCAGGAAAAAGGGTTTTCTCAGCCGGAACGTGTCAACAGTTCCCATAGCGTCCAACCTTTTCAATTAAATTTGTTCCCCCCGGAGCTATATTCCTCTCCTTCCCTGCTCCGCAAGTGTCGCTTATGCCGTTTTTTCACCTTCGCTATATACTCACCCATCGATCGACTTGGTAGGTACATAACAATATTGAAGTGGAAGAACCTTTTGCGTTGTCGAGTCAATATTTGGTCGAGGCAGATCACACCCGTTGTTATCTTTGATAAGCCGTGATGATGGGAATGAGGGGGGAGGAATCTTTTCATTCGAGCTACAACAACAACAACAACACGACAGAAGCGCAGCAGCGCAGTTGGGGTGGTTGGCTGTTTACCTTAAGTTTTCGACTGAAGGATCTCTCCATCATTCCACAACTGCCGCTACTGAGTCCCAGAAAAAAAAAGAAAAATGTTTCATTGAAATTCACATGTAGAGGAGGCCATTTTCTCTCCTTGTAGACGATGTGCGGATTCTTGCTTTTCTTTCGATTCCGCTTGGACATCCGTTCCCCCCCACCTTCTGGGAAAATCTATACGGACGCACTGACTTGTCAAACAATGAGCGAACGAGAGATGGATTTCAATTGAATAGGCCTCAAACTGTACAGAGAATATTGGGTGGGAAACGTAGGAAAACGCTAGTTCATCATCGCCGTCCGACATGATACATTTTTTTTTTCTTTTTTGGCCAGGTGAATTTTTCTTTTTCCTTGCCATTTTGTGCGGGGGTCGTCGCTGCTAATCCACTTGGCGCACAAGTAGCCGGCCTTATACATAGAGACATTCGAATATGAGATATGGAAATTCTTTTGCCAGTTAATTGGCGGGCGGTGCAGAAATTTTCTTCTCCTTTCCTCATAGTCGCGTCTTGTTGAGTATCTGCGATGATTGTGGAAGGAGGTGGAAGATGATGGGGAGGATGAATAATTGTTTTAACTATTTTTTTCTTTTTACCTTTTTTTTTTCTTATTCCTTTTTTTTTTGGGCGGCCCAAAGTCTGTCATTTGGCCACGTGAAATGTGCCGGCCTCAACGCCTCCGGGATTCCTTTCTCTCTTTTTGTACACTTATTGCACTTTTTTTTTGTTGTTTTTTCAAAATTCTTTTACAAAAAAACACAGACAACCGGGGAGAGTTGGAAAAACATGAAAAATTGTTTGGAGTTTATTTTTAAATTTTATTTTCAAGGCCTGCTGCTGGGCGAGACGGAGAAAAAAAAATATAATTCTGGTTGAATGCTGGTCTTATATCGTCCACTTTTCAGAGCGTTTAGCAGCTCGTTGAATAAGTTGTGTGAGCTGCCTCTTTGTTTCTCCTTCGTGCGTTCACGATGGCAATTCCCGTCTCGGGTTTTCTACCGCGGTGGAAAATAACAAATCAGAGACGCGGGCGCCTCTGGTTTGTGCCGTGTTGCAAGCCCAGCACGTCTCATCTCTCCTAATAGTTAGCCTTTCGAAATGATTGTGATCCTTAAAAAAAATTTTCTCGTCTCTCATTAACGTTGTCCCTCATCTTTCACTTTTGTGGGACTCGTTTCTTAGCCACTTTATGCACACACAGCATCTCTACTACCACCCGACCACTGTTTTAATAGCGCAGGCCAAGACCGAAGACCCTCTCGGACGAGAGAAAAAGGTTGGAAAAATAAGATACACTCCCTACGTATATATTCATGTACGTGTATTCGCTGAGCTGATGACCGAGCCTAATTGTTGTGTCCATCTCCTCCTTCCAATCTTTTTCTTTCTCTCGACTTAAACTTGTCTCTCTCTCTCGATGCCTCTGATTCTTTTCTGTTGTTTTAAAAAGAAAGAAAAAAGAGGATTTGAAATGAGATACGAGGAAACAATTAGAAGAAGGCGACTTGTAATGAAGGGATTTGTATATTTTTAACTGTACTTTTTTGTTGTTGTCTTATCTCTTTTGTCTTTTGTGAACACGAAAGGAAAAAGGTGGCGCTGGACAGGAGCGACACTATTCCGGATGCGGAAGAAAAAAAAAAAACCTGTTCACTTGTGCGCGGTTCATTAAGAATTTTCCGATGAAATGTTTTTCGATTGACTGATTCCACACACTACCGTCGACCGTGAACACTTTTTTTTCACACACACGCACATTTAACACGTTCGCATTTTATATACCGACGATACGACTGGGAGAAATAATCCTCCCCGCAACCCCCCGTCACTATTTCACCCAATTAGTTCCTGTGTCTGTTCTTTTATTTTTCTCTTACACACCGGCAAACGCGCGGTGCCGACACAACAGCCCAACCGATGCCGTAATGTCGTTTATTCAAAGAAAAAGCGCAGTCGTGTACGTAATTCCTGAAAATATACATCATCCCGTGCGCTTTGGCTCCAGTGCCAGCAATCGCCCCGCTAATTATTACAAGTGTTTTTTCTTATAATACGTAATTTCCGAACTTTTGTTTCCAACTTTTTTTCCTTCTATCCTTTGCGTCTGTTATTTTTTTACTACTTTTGTGCGTACATATATCCGCAGCGTGAAGGCGACACGATGGGAGACTAAGGAACGACGTCGGGTATCGAGCGACCGGTTGGGTGAGAAATACCTGTGCGTGGAAATGACGACGGCGACTATAACTTTTGTCTATTAATCGGTAAGGTACTTGGTACCTTCTTTTTCCTTCTTTTATTCTATCCCGACCGCAAACGACGGAGATTAAGGACGCGCCAACATTATAAGCGCGCACGAATTAACCGTAAGCTGCAGGCAGCAGCAGCGTCTATAACCCGTTTGAACGTTACTTCTTATACATTATTTATCTTAGTAATGTGCACAATAGGGTCTTATCCATTTCGACCGAATTTCCGGGGCAGCAGCAATTTTTATAGTCTAAAGTCTCTTCATTGCGGTTCATTTGCTCTCGTCTCTTTTTTATTATTATTCTTTTTCGTTTCTTTTATTTCGTTTCATGTCTCTTTTCTTTTTCTCTATCGGCTTTTTTAAGAGCTGTATAGACACGCAGTACTTAAACTCTTCTATGTACTCACACACAAGGCGCTAATGCTTCGGTGGGAGGATTTGGGGCTCTTTGCGATTTGTTAGCCCATTCTTTTTTCCTTGTTCATCCTGCTGATGTCGCCCTTTTATTTCTTCTTCCACAGTCTCATTCGCTTTGCTTCTCCACCGGTGCCAAAAATCCATTGTCACACCCTTTCATTCATTTTCCCCGTAGCTGCGAGCCAGCCATCCAGGCCGGCGTATAGTTATTCTATTTTTCCTTCTGCACGGCTGCTAATGGCCGTTTGACATTCTTCCTCCTCCTACTCTTTCCACCACACCGAATAAATGTGTCTATACCGTACGATTTTCTCATCTATTTAGTAGTTTTCAGAACTTTGCCCACTGTCCAGGGTTAGACGTTTTGAGCCGGTTCCAGGTGATCCGATTTTCTCATGGTTATCCTCCTATCCTGGTGCGATTTCTGCCTTTCGTTCCATTTCATTTTTCATTGCTGAGGGGGTCTTAAAGTCCATTCAATATCCGTCCAGTGTCCAGGAGAGAAAAGAGAAAATACAAAAGGGGAAAAGATAACTGTATCAATCACCCCTTTTGCTTTGGCTGTCCCCTCCTGATGCTGCGGCTCATTTCTGTTCGATTGAACACAAGCGGATTATGATTCCGTCTTTCAGCTGGCTTGTACGTATACGAATGGAGAGAGTGAGTGAGTATTAATAACGGAGCCTCTGTAGTCCTTAATCCGCTCGGAATCAAGGAAAAACAAACAACTTTGTTATTGTTATTTAGAGAGGAGGAACGGAACCTTCTGGGGGGGGGGACTCAAATGAGGAATGTGAGTGCCCGGAAATGAATTTTTCTAACTATTTTCCGTTGACTCGTTTCGCCAAAAAATAATGCGGCCCCACCAAGGGCGAAATACTTTGGTGCTAAACCGATCGGTTAAATTGTCGAGCGTTGCGTCTGTGAAACATAAAAGAGGGCCGGGTTATTACTACGGTACATTTCTTATAGGCCGTAATATTTATCTATCGGAAGTCGTCACCATTTCCAGTATATAGATTGTCCGTGTGAAATTGAAAGAAAAACGATACCCTCCAAAGTAAATACAGTCAAATGGCCAAAGAGGAAATGGTTTAGCCGTTTGATTGTTACAATATAACCAACCGGAGAGAAAAAAAACGGGCGGAAGGTCTTATTTATTCTTGTTCTATAGTACCGTATGATCATCACCTTCTTCTTCCTTTGGCTCGGGGCTAGACCCATCGACACCAATCGGTACCTTATTGGTCTTTCTCTCCGTGTGTGTGTGTGTCGCCCCCATGTTTTTCGCCTTGAAGGAGAGAAGAAGAAAAATCTTTAGTCAAACATAAAAGAGTGAGACCTTTTTCTTCTTCTTCTTTTCCAATGGACATCATTCCTTATTCTTTTCTCCGCCACCCTATTCAACTTGGACGCCAAATGTTAACCCCGTCGTCCATATAAAGATGTATGGTTCTTTTTTTCTTCTTCTTTCCTTTTGGGGCCTTTTCGTTGCTTTCAGAACGTTGTCCAGTCGGACAAAAGTGAATACATTTGTCGGGATGAATCTAACGCGCCTGTGTGTGAGGGCCCCCCGAATAGGCCCCACACAAAAGGGGCCACTGGGATCGACTCTTATAAGATGGGGCCCTGAAGTAGAAAAAAAAGGAGGAGCGAAGCGGAGCAACAGCTAAAGAAGAGAGGAAATAGCTGGGTGGATTTTGGCGACCATCGTTTTATTTTATTTTTTTGTGTTGTGTGGCTGACCGGTGTCGAAGAAGACATTTCCCCACTTTTGCCTTATATATTTACAATGATAGGCATAGATCTTTCTAATGCTCCACAGGCTATTTGGACCTTTTTTTTTCTTTCCCCCCAATTTTTATATTTGTGTCTTTGGCTTCCAGAACCCCCCCGTATACTCTGGCACAATATCCTTCTCAGTAAAAAAACTTTCTTTTCCATCAAAGTTAGCGCCCGCCGTGTGCTATGCTCCTCCCATACTTGGCTGGGATGGACTTGATGAATCCGTCAGGAATCTACAGGAGGCCCAGCGACATTAGCCGCTCGCTACAAATTTCTAAAGACTCGGGATCTCAACAAGAAAACTGACTGAATGTGTACCTTTTTTCTTCTTCGGCTTGGCTTATAGGAAAAAAACAGACTCGTCGGTTCGCTCACAGCTTTGAGAAAATGGTACGAAGAAGCCATCAGCGCAGACCACCTCTCGCAGCAGATATTTATAGACTTGGTTTCCTTTTGTAAAAAGAAGAAATAAGCTTTCACAGGTTCGCCCATATAGACATTTTCTTTATCGTTTTCAAGCCCCAATCAGGTCGGATGATGATGCAACACACAAAAAAAAACTCCCACGCAGGGCCCCCACACTGATGGTATATATTACCCAAAGGCCATCATCAGTGAGCTGGACTTGGTTTCCCCTTTGCAGGGCCAACTTTAGCGTTTGGGGGGGTTGTTGAAATGCTTCCCTCTCCGTCTTGGATTTCATCTTCCCGTTTTTTTATTTTTAAAATTTAATACCTCCATTTTCATAACACGTCGACCTTTGAACTGAATAATCTGACCGCCGTTTTCGAAATTCCTAACTTTTTTTTAATGTCTTGTTTCGGTTCGCCCCGTGTATTTATTTACAAGTTCATCATCTCTTCTCGTTTGGGACGGATCTTTTTTTAGTTTTTCTTATTTTTATCTACCGCAGACCCGTAAGAAAAATATGGCGGAAAAGATTCTTTTTCAGGGTTTTTCCCCTTCGTTTCTTGGCCTTTTGGGACATTCCACGTCGTTCGGCAACGTGACACACACGCCATTCCTTCATAAAATTTAAAAAAAAATGCGATAGACAGCTACATGTCATAGTGCTGGAGGAATGCTTTATGATATGGCATTAATTTCCTTGTCGTTGTTGGGGAAACGGGATGGAAAACTAGCGACAAGAAAAGTTTCTTTATATATATACATTTCCCCTTTTGTATTTGTTCTTACATTTCTTTCACAATAAAAAAAAGGGGACACAACTGCTGGATGAAATGTCATCATCTGGTAGTAGTTTTTCACTACTGGTTGATGATGGTGCAACTGCATTACTCTAGCTGCTTCCTGTTGGTTTGGATTCTTCTTCGACTCCGACGAGGGGAGAGAGATGTCCGCTGGGTCAGCGCCGAGAGATAAGACACGAATAACTAATTATACCAAAATGCCCCGCCGCCGAGCCCCGGCCGACCTGGCATTATAAAATGTACACGTATAACATCTGTGGGTATATATAGACTGTTTTTAAATATTTATTTATATTATTTATGTGCATACATTGGGGGGAGAAGGGAAATAAGAGGATTGATATAGACGGGAGATAATACGCGAGAGATTCAAAGCTAAAAGGCAAACGCAAGAGATTTCGAGATTCCCGCGACGTTTCGGTCGCTCCGCATGCAGAGATGAATATTCATTTGAATTCATTCGACTTGTAGTGCAGCTCCTTCTTTCTTTTTCATTTTTTTAAGGAGCTAGCAAACAAGTGGACGAGAGCAGGAGGCCAGCTACATCAGGGAACGGAACGGGATTTCTCTCTTTTTTCTCCTCCGTCGTTGTTGTTGTTTATTCGGATTGGCTCTAGTTGATGGCTTTATCAGACAGGTGCATCAGCTAACGTCACGGACGTGAACGAACATTTCTTTCTCTGTCTGTCTTGTCTGCTTTTTACATCCATTGTTTTGTTTTGTTTGTCTTTTTTTTTTTTGTAAAAAGAAAAGAGAGAAAAACTTTTCCGCTTGGCAGTCCGTATCATTACATTGCCAGGCAACACTCGTCCGTCCAAGGCGTCTCAAACATTTCTCTATTCCCTTTTTTTCCATAAAAATGCGCACTGAGCACTTCATTTAATAGTCCCGGAGCATCTGTACTATTTGCTGCCGGTTGGAAAATTGTGAATGGACCAGCTAAAAGCGCACAGCTCTGATTTGTATTTGAGTTTATTATTATTTGTGAATCAAAGGAGAGTCAAAGGAATTGTTGTTGTGTTTTTATTGACAAAACAGCAGAGATCCGGAACTGTGTCCCAGAATTGCATCCTCAATTCTTCACAATTTTAATTTTTGTTTTATTTTTTTAAAGAAGAGAATCTAAAATCTTTTTCGGGAATTTGTTTAAACTTGAAGAAATTCCTTTGGACTTGTTTGTTGTTACTTTTTCGTTGTTTGGCAGCAACAGCAGCGGCGGCAGTTACATGTAAAATTGTTTTTTTCTTTTTCTTTTCTTCCTTTCATTTTTGGGAATTTCCTACTTTGGTTTCTTCTTCTTCTCCTGGTGGTGGTGGACGGGCCGGGGCGTTCACAATAATTTCAAACTATAAGAAAAAGCAGAAGAAGAAGAAGAAGAAGAAGATAGATAATAGACAGCCAGGAGGAGAGATGATGGAGGCCTTTTTGGCTTGTTGTGTTAGATTCTCTGCCGTGTCTGTCCCGTCCCGCCAAGACCGACACCATAGCGCCGATAATAAGCACGTTGGCACACAACCTGTAAATCATCAGGTGTGTGCTCTGTGTGTCTGTGTGTGTGTGCTCGCGCCCCCTCCGAGTGTATAGACACGTAACGCAGGTCCACAGGCCAGCCAGCCAGCCCAACAGCCAGAGAAAATATAAAGACAAGAGATTTTAACCGTCCGACCACGACGACGACGGCTGGCCCATACATACACGTCCAGCCCGACTGTGGGTGAGAGTGGCTTCATCATTCACCAACATCCCCATCGCGCCCTTTAAGAAAACTTTTCTTCTTTAATTTTTCTTTTTTCTTTTTATTTGTATTTTTAATATTTTATTCTTCTTCTTCTTCAACCCCCAAAGGAAGAAGAAGAAGAAGAACCTTCTTCTCTTGTCTTCAACCGGGGCGGTCACGGCTCATGATGATGACGATGGCGATGATGATGATGATGATGATGATGTAGATCGTGAAGGAAGAAAAAAAGCAGGTCGGGGCTGCGTTGGTTGGGGGGAGAAATAACACACAAGCCAAAGAGAGGGCAAAATGAACCCAACTTTCTTTCTTTATTTCTTTCTCTCTCTTAGTTTTTATTTAGTTAGGCTCTTGCATAAGTAATCACACAAGCCTCCAAAGCCTCCAAAAGTTCCAAGATTTAGAGAGACACAACGTTGCCAAGTCACGAACGACCAATCTTTCTCTCTCCGGGTATCCTCAAGAGTCTGAGCTGCTACCCACACCCAATTGTTCCAATATCTCCGAAATGAAAAACAAAATTGAAATGAATTCGAAACAGGCGAGGAGAAACCAATTCACAAATTCAGTCGAATTTTGGTAGTCACGCGTTCAAATCTATGTTCAAATTGGTTCCCTTTCACCTATACGTTTTTGTATCCAGCGCTTCAAAAGTGACAGTGTGCTGGGTTGGGCCAAAAAAAGAGAAGAATTTGTTGTCCTGGGTAGGTCGTGCGGCTTTCAGGGAGGTGCTGTGGTGCTGTATGGGGACAGACAACGACCCAAACAAGCAATCCATCCATCCGTCTTCATATCAGTCGCTGAGATCTGCAGAGTCAGGAGCGCAGGCGAGCGCAGGGCCACGACATCCAGTACGGCGACGGCACGCGTTGATAATCGCCGGGGACGGGCGGCCCTTATTTGCGCACCGACACCCCGCAGGACAGGCCACACCAGACAGCCACAATCGACACATCAACATTTTCCCATTTTTAAAAAAGATCCTAGCAGATTTTTATATTGTTATGCTATCCTCAGAAGGAAGGGAAATAACGTTCGTAAAAAATCAGAAACGAGCCACTCGCAGTTAAGGTCATAACAGAGCGCAAAGATGAGCCCCAGCAACTGCGCCCAGTGCGCCCTGCTGGTTTGGCTTTGGCTTTTTACCCCGGAACGTGTGGGGCGAGAAGGATGACTAATTGGAGGTCCTACACATAAAT
Organism: Daphnia pulex; assembly: GCF_021134715.1. Taxonomy (NCBI): domain Eukaryota; kingdom Metazoa; phylum Arthropoda; class Branchiopoda; order Diplostraca; family Daphniidae; genus Daphnia; species Daphnia pulex. The sequence goes on from NC_060017.1 coordinate 6,814,136, forward strand.
GGCAATCGCCCTGACAGCCGTGTGAATATGGCACAGCACAAATGACATATACACATAGCTAGCTCAGCGGAGAAGAAGAAGAAAAAAAAGATGTTAAGTGGAAAATGGACAAAACATTTTCTTCTTCTTCTTAAAGGGAAAATAAGGCGATGGCTGTCGAGAGCGTGATCTCTCTCTCTCTCTCTCCGATTTCTTGATTTATTGACCCATTTCTTGTTCTCCTTTTATTCTTTTTCTTTCTCTTTCGCTTCGCTCTTCCCTTCTCTCCTCGCGTCTGTTTGAATCGCCCACTTTTCAATTACGTTGGGCGGAACCCGTCAGAGCGCCAGATAGATCTCGCAGAGAGAAAGAAAGACGCATTAAAACAAACAAGACCAATTTCTTTTGGAAAAAAAACAATAACATGAGCAAACATAAAAATAGAACAGACGAACAAAACGTGTGTAAAAAAAAAAAAAAAAAAAATAACCCAACAAATCTGCATACGTAATAAAAAAGTAACAGGAAATTATATATCCAACAGCTTTATTCCGTCGGAGATTGGTTCTTGTCTGTGTATTTTTTCTTTCGCTTCGGTCCGCGTAGACAAGTTTCATGCACGTAATTTACAATACAAGGTCCGATATCAGATCAATTATAATAATGTACTATACAACCCAAAAAAAAAGCCCTGACATTCGATTGCCTCATCGATATTTTTCTACGTCAACGGTTTGACCGACTGAAGCGGAATAAGATGTTACCAGAGAAAAGAGTCGCCGCCGCTGTCGTCCCCAAATAGCCGCCGCATCAACAAGAATAGAAGAACCGACATTTTCAGCCAACTTTTTCTTTTCTTTTCTTTCTGATTTCGAAACAGAAGGGCGCAGAAGGGTGTATGGGACGAGGCGATAGGTCACCAAAGTATATCTCTAAAGGTGGGAGGTAAAGTCTAACGTTTAGACACATTCTACCGAAGTACACACACGAGCGCAGAGTTATAGGAAGAATGTCTACATGAAAAGCCCAGCAGAGAAAATGAATGTATATAAAACCCGAAGGGCCGAGGGGGTTGGACCGGGGGGTTGAAAGGGAGAAAGAAAAAATAAGACGAGGGAGGTAAAAAGAAACACAACGCAGAGCAAACCAACCGAACCGGGGGAGTAATTTACCAAAAAGAAGAAGAAGAAAAAAAAAATAAGAAAACTCTATACAAGTCCTAAGAATCATGGTGCCGAAATTCCAGAGCCAGCACGACACCTGAAAGTCTTCTTCTTTTTATGGTGGCAACGAAGCGAGCGAAAAGGAGAAGAAGAAGAAGAAGAGAAACAGATATTGTAGAGAGTTTCTCTGTTGCGACGAACGGAGGAACGCTATGCGGTCCTCCATCTTTTATTTTTTATTATTTTTTATTTTTCTTTCCTCTTATATTCCACCTGCATCTCTCTTTTCACTCGACAAACTCTAGCCAAGGTCTTGGCATTATTTCTTACTAGACAAGAACAAGGAAAACATCTTTTTCGTACAAATAATGTATTCCTCACTTGCTCATTTGTATTAGAGGAATCAATGATTTAAAACAATCAAACCTTTGGATTACGTTCGAGTGAAGACCTATCCGCTGGGTTACACTCGACACGCACAGGTTGTATTTTATGGAGACAAGGTAAAACAGAGAATTTATAGATATACTATGACTATGTGTGTCCGACCGGACGACGGCCAACGGGGGGAGTCATCGCAGTGAACATCCGGCCAGGCCCCTTTTTTCTTCTCTTCTTTTTATTCGATTGAAAAATCCCAGCAGTAGCATATCGATGGATACAGAGGGGAATCTCAAACGCAGTTGGGGGAAATTCTTGGCGTCATTTCTATTCGACAATGCCGTCCATTCTCCAAGTTTCTATCGTTGTTTTTTGTTGTTGTGTATGGGATGTCTAGTAGTTGGTACACATCATCTTTCATCATCTGGGGGGATGTCTAAATACGCTCGAGAAATCGATGCGTGATGTGAGGCTCGGATCTATCCCAAAACAATGCCTTTTAAACACGGCAACAACAATGACAAGATGAACTGTACGCAGCGTCGCTCTTTTGATGTATATACTACGCCTAGACGATGATGTAATAATGCGGAGACGTAGAGGCCTATCGGCCGTTCACAGCGGTGCGCATTTCCTTTAAAAAAAAAAAATCTAAACTTTTGAGTTCTCCTCATCCGTCTTTGATCGTGTATTTTTGTTTGTTACTTTTTTTTTCTTTTTCATTTCCCCCCAAAAAATCCGATTCGTTCACCTTCTTGTTCATTCTTGTCGCTTCCTTCTTATAAATTCAATTCTTTCTTCATCGATTCAAAATGCCAATGGATTGAGGGACTTGCCGGAGCAACCGACCTGAAACAAATCCATTCTCTTCTTGACGTCTTTTGTTGGCTCAATCAAAGACTCTATTACTCTATTCGCCGTGATAGTAGTAGTAGCTTCTTCTATATCGTATAGAATCGACATAATCTTTCTCAGGTGGAGATTTGGGAAGCGGCTGGCGGATCATCGGACAGCAACGCCGCCGCTTTTTACGCACTCCCCGTCTTTTTTCATTATTATTATTATTTTTTTCTTCTTGTCCAACATGATTTTCCCACACATTTTGGGGTTTTTGAATTCTACGCATTAGAGGCTTTTGCACAAGCTCTGCGTCTACATACAAGACGGAGTAGTAAGCATAAGCAGGAGGATAATAGAGGGGGGAAAAGAACTTAGCTACAGTTTCTTTTTGGCTTATTTGTTTGTTTCCTTGGCAACAACTACCGTGTTTCTTATCGCCACCGAAATGTTCCCAGACCGCATTTTCTTTTCTAACCTGCTCGAGTCCTGCGACAACAACAACACGCGAAGAATGCGGAATATATAATAGCCAGCGCGAATGCGCGCAACACAAATTGTTCGTCGGCTTTTTGCGTGGACAGCGGGCGCGGGCGATTGTGTCCGTGTGATCCGAACACACGTCCAGCCAAAGGAGATTGCCATCTTCCTAGCTGCCAATCTTACACGAGATATATATCTCTCTCACGCCCAAAGAAACAAGAGCATTTTTGCCCAGTCTCTGTACCTTTCGACATTCTTTTCTATTTTTTTATTTTCACGTTTTGTTGTTTCGTAGAGTTTCCAAGCGAAAGGCACGAAGGGGAACATGGGAACATCTCTGTTGCTGTCAATGTCTGGGGAAGATTATGTTGTTTATATATTTGTCCGTCCTCTATATCCGCTTCGATCCGCTCTGACGGGGTACGCCACCACCGCACAACATGGCCGATCGTCATTTATGAAATGTCTGAAGGTGCAGTTGCATCTGGCCGCCGTACTATGTACGTATATAACTGATTTGGGTGTGCATTTCCTGGGCCCCCCCTTAGTCCTTTTTTTTTCTCCCCATTTATTCTCTCTCTCTCTTGTTTCCCAAGTGGATCGGCCCACTCACAGCGAAACAGAGAGATAAGTTATTAATAAATTAAGAGAAATAACTGGCTATCCGCTTGTCGAAGAGGGTCGGGAGAGCTCAGGGGGAAAAAAAATGAAAGAGATATCAACATATCATGAATAATGAATGAAGAGAATTTTTTCGGATGGGAGTCTTGAGAGAGTTGCTGGCCGAGAGGGAACACACACACCAGCACACAGCCAAGAAAAAATAAAATGTTGGAAAAGAATCTAAGGGAAAACGTAGACAAAATAGGTGGAATAAGAAATGAAGGAGAAGAAGAAGAGAGTTAAAAAAAGAAGAAATGAATTTATCGATGTTGATTTCAGATTATCTCCTCATTTGAGCACGAGCGTGTCTGGCCCGTGTGTGAGTTAAGGTCGAGAGCTGACGGGCAAAGAGGCGGAGAAACTGGATAGAAAAAAAAGAAGAAAAGGCAATAGAAGAGAGAGAGAGAAAAGAGAGCCGGCCTGTGTGTTGGGTTCACAACTCTAGTCAAGAAGAAAGAAGAAGCGAGTCCATCGGCTGCTCCGCCCCCTTATAGTTAGATATATACCTACCTCTTTTTACAGGGCCCGTTATATTATTAGGCGCTGTTGGGGTTATTCCATTCCCGGCTGGCATCAGGCCCCGGCAGGCAAGCCTCGTATATACATATATATATGTTTAGATAGAGATAGATAGAGAGATATATCTACTAGACCTTTCTCCTCCCTCCGTCTTCTTCTCCTCAACAGTCAAACATCTCAAAGATTTCCAAGAGATTTTTTCGGGTTTTTTCTCTTTCGGAGAAGGGGGGGGGGGGCTCTTTTCTCTTCAGGTCAAAGAAACATCCCCCCTCGGTCTTATCCTTCAGTTTCATCATAGCCTTATAACCCCGGCTGTATATACCTTCATCCTCCTCTTCTTCTTCTTCTGGTTCTATTCCTCCTCCTCTTTGCCTATCCGAAACTTTTGACTGTTGGAGGATCTTTCTTCTTCTTCTTCTTCTTTCCAGTTGAATATTAGAAGCATAGAGCTGGTTTGTATATGAGATGTAGATGTTTGTGTGGTGCCCATCGCCCAGCCATCCATAGTGGGGTGGCAAGGCTGGACAGCCCGGGTGGCTGGTTCGCCACCCAAGGCAGCACGTAGGGTGGCAACGCAGCCACCCAACGCTGAAGCGTCCAGGGCGGCAGGACCGCCACGGCGCCCATTCCAACCTCATCGGCATCCAATAGGAGATGAGCATTTTTAACAAAAATGAACTTTTTGCTTTTAACTCAATTTTGAACATTTTTCAATTGAGATCTTTCAGCGATGATGACTTCTTCTTCTTCTTCCACCATTCACTTGAATATGTCTACTTTTGATTCACAAACAGATGGCAGGATCTGGAAGAAGTGATTTCTTTCTCTATTCTATACCATGTGCAGATGAAAAGAATATTCAAACGCGGGCTGACCTGTTTAGTGAATAATATCTAAACTGCGCATATGCAAGCGCCCTGCTGCTTAGTGCCAGCAAGTTGGGACCGTAAAAACGTTGAGACATTCCAGACGGCGCTACATTCAAATTGTAATGGCTCTGCTGTATAGGGGGGAGATGCTGAAACCCTTTCTCTCTCTCTCTCTCTCATTCCGGATTACTGTAGGGTTACGTTTGTTGTCGTATTCTAATAATGTATACATTTATATTTACACGCGTCATTCGAGCTATAGATAAGAATGAAGAAGAAGAAGAAATCTCTCACACATCCGCGGCGGGCAGTCAGGAGGTTTAGGATCTCTTTTCCCATTTTTTTCTCACAAAAAGTCACAACCATCACACATCTTCTTCTTCCTCCTCCGTTTGTGTGTTGTTATCGTGCCCGCAAGAAAAAAGAAAATTCTAAGCCCGGGCTCTCCCCCCGGCCGTCCGGTGTTGCTCATTTGCCTTCATCAGTCAGCCCGTCCGGTCCGCCATGGAGAGGGTAAAAGTAGGAATAATCATCTTATAAGAATCCATCGTCCCTTCTTTTATTTTCTTTCCACTGGTCCTCGACGTCAACCGCTATAAGGTCTCAAAGAAGAAAGAAAGAAAAGGGGGAAAATGTGGGACAAATTTATTAGATAGGTCTGTGATACCTACAACCCCAAACACACGGGAGACAACCAACGGTGATGAGGGTGCCATGGATGTGTGTCCCCGGATATATAAACACTCTCCTCTACACACATACAAGAAAGTTTTCGTGGGGAAAATCTTATTTTTGTCTCCTCTTTCCAATCGTAAATTTCTTTCGAAAATAGAGAAAGAAAAAAACATTTTTCTTGTGCGTCGTCTCTGTCTGATCGAGGAGGAAAATAAGGAGAAAAAGAATTTTCGGTTTTTTCTTTTCTCTACTCGAAAAAGTTGCGGCAGTCAACCGACAGGTGAGCGCGCGGGGACAGATCAGAAAAATACCTCGAGAGTAGCACGGACAAAACGGTATAAACGTCTGGTGTACAATAACACGACGACGACAGCGCGAGACGGACATGTGGAGATGACGGGTGAATTTTACCTTTCTTCTTCTTCAAATTGTTATCGAATGAATCACGAGAAAGAGACGCGATCCTGTCTCTAGACTGGCGAGAGAGAAAGATGGAGATAGGCATTTGAAGGTTTGTGTTTGTGAGCTGGGAATAAGGAAAGAAAAGGGAATCTAAGGAATCAAGCCAAGCCGTGAGAAAGGAAGAAACAAAAGAACGCGCAGACACTTTTTTTGTTCGGGATGATAAGACACGATCGTAGGGTTTGCTGTGATACGCAGACAACACGTATAGAGACGCGCGTATATCCCAATTGATGCTGGACGTTTAGACGTCGGAGTGGAGAGGGGGAGAGATGTATAGGTTTTTCGACTAACATCATCAAGGCTTGGAATCGGTTTTCTCAAGGGTTCGCTCGTGTAATTATCACGTGGCGATACATCAGGTGTGGACGGGCGGATGAGGGGGATATGAGGCGCGTGAGTTACGGCCACGAGCACAAGAGAAGGATGAACCCCCCTGTTCCCTCCTGTTATTTTCCTCTCACTCACATTTTCACTCCCCTCTTCTTCTTCTTCTTTTCTTCTTGTGAGAAGATAAACAGGCGAAAAAGAAACAAAACCAAAATATTCTTCTTCTTCTTCTTCTTTTGGTTTTGTTTCGAAATTCCGCGTTTCTTTGAACCCCCCTTTCTGCTGTGTTGTCTTTTGATCCACGACCGCGTGATGACTGGATACACGATCCCTTATCTGCTGTGTACTGGGACGTCCAACTTTTTTGGTGTATACCCCAGTGTGTCCTACATATGTGTAGCTATCCGGTGATGTTAGCCATCCCACCGCAAAAGAAAAACACTTTTGAGGTTTCTTATTTTTTTCCGACCTTCTAACCGACTCGAATTGTTTGTTGCTGGACCCCGGAAAACTGAAAACAGTTTATTCTCGCTTGTCGATTTATATAAAAAAGACAAAAGTCAAACTTTGGCTCTCCTTCTCTATATGTGGATGGTGGAAAGTTGTATAGCTGGACACGCGGAAGGAGATCCGGTTTATGACACTCGTGCGTTGCTATGGCTGCTTACTATAGCTGCTAGCTGGAGTAAGTGAGTTAAACTATGTATATCTCGGCTGTTCCCATGCTGCTGCAATGGCTCTCGAATAAACAAACCAACACACGGGTCGACACGTACATACAAGTAGAAGAAGAAAAACCTATTATAACTATTATGAAAAGACCAGAAGCCATACCGCAGGGACCTTTTTTTTTCCTATTTGTTGTATGCATCCAGCTATATACTGTATAGGTGTTGTTGTTGTGTAATGTATACAGTAGTAGAAGTTTTTTTCAATCTGGATGGATATGAGAGTCCAGCAGTTGGGATTCCTTATATTTTTTAATTTCATTTCACCGCGCTGCTGTCTTGTGCACTCCCGTGGCTTTCTGGAATTGTGATGGGAGGAGAAACCCCCCCTCCAAAACCAAATGAAAAGAGTCAAGTACTCCATAATGAATCACTTGCTGTATATGCCAAGCTCCAAATACCTTCTCAGCCGGAGAGGGAGGAGGATTTTGGAACCCTCTGCACATCATCAGAGAGAGAGAAGGGAGACGACCTGGATATGTTTTTCTATAATACATTATATTTCCAGGGAGCTGAGAAGAAGAAGAACAACTTATCAAGCAGCAGCTAGCAGCTAGCTTAGCTATACAGGCACGCCAAAAAAAGAAGAAGAAAAGGTCTGCGGCTGTCTCAGAAGTGAAATGAACAATCTATCAAAACGACGTGTGGGTCATTCGTCAATGCAACAGCACAATAGCTACCGAGAAGAAGAAAAATATCTAATGCGTAGACTTCACTACTCCATTTGCCTTTTTTTTTCCCCGATGGCCCAGCCATCGGCTCTATTGTATGACCTCAGGTGAGAGAATCTCTCTCGTCATTCTTTTTCTTCACACACAGCACACAAGTCGAGAGGAGAAGAAAAGTTGTTTCTAATGAGTTTTTTTTATTTGGGCCTATGGGGGCTAAATAAACGACAGGATAAACCGAATTCGTTTCCAAATCAAACGAAAACTAAATTGGGAGCGGACCCTAAGAGCAACGGTGGGCGGAGTATTTTGGATGGATCGGACACTCTCGCTCCATTACACACAACAAGTTTATTTTTTCTTTCTTTCTTTCTTTCTTATTTTGATGTGTATAATGAAGTTCCACAGGGTTCAATCTCTTTCTTTTCTTTTCTTTTTCTGTCTTTTTGATATCAAGCTCTGGCCAGTCACGCCGCTCGCTTGATTGAGATGTCTGACGTCTCATCATGAAATTTCTCTGTTTGTTTTGAGTCTCCGTCCGAAAACGGTGGCTTGATTAAAGGCTCGATGCTGATTACATCTCTCTCTCTCTCTCGCTCCCAAATAAAATGAGCCCTATCGAATCCTGTTTGGTCAACAACGAGAAAAAGGTCCAGCTACCGTATACGATTGAACAGAAGCGCGGCCAGATTTCTCTTTTTATTTTCCGATTCGGTGAAAATCCAACCAAAAGGAGAAATATATATATACGAAATTGGAGAAACCTTTCCTGGAAAATATCGGAATATCAAACTCAAATATAATCATCGCAGGTCCGGCAAGCAGCTTCTGATTATTGATGGCGGCGGTTGTAACATAGATATACCTTTCAATCTTTCTCTCTCTCTTCTAGCTGATTTATTCCGTGTATGCAAATCCTTCTTTCATCATCACCTGAGTCGCTATCTCCTTTTTTTTCCCCTCTACTTTCCAAAGCTGTTGAATTACAACCGGCAACGCGAACTGCGCCGATGAATTCGGTGAGGAGAATTGATTGAGACGCCAATTCTTTTTTTCCTCCTTTTTTTTATTTTGTTTTATTTTATTCTCTTGTCCATTTACATCGACCGAATCTCCGATGACTTATGATCTCCTCCTTCTCTCCTATAAAGAAATGCCAACGTCAAAATAAAAGATTTTTTTCTATCACGCATGATGGCGGGATAGATTATACATACAAGTTGATTGGTTCGGATATTTATCTGGCGGACGCGGTAAATTGAACCGGACTTTTGCTCCATGTTTATTATTTTCTATCAGAGAGGAAAAAACTTAACCCCTTTCTTTCGTTCAAACGGAACCATTACCATTCAGACTAGACTTTTACGCACTTTTTTCTTTTTTTTTTTCTAATATCTGTCTGTGATGTCTGCTCTGGCTGGGGGGGAGCAATGATTTGTTTTAACGGGGCTCACAATGCGCCGGAGTCCGCCGCCAACCGCCGATAGCTCCGCATAAGTGTATTTAGGTATATAGACATACACACAGCACGCACGTGTTGGCTATAGACACAAAAACAACAAAACTATCAGCTGCGGGATGAAACGGGCGAACGGGCCCGGCGAGCAGTCGGCGGCGCCCCCATCATCATCGGTCCGCTGCTGGCCGGTCTGTTCGGTTGACCTCGATAAATGCCGCCCATCCATCCACCATCCAGAGTAAAAAGGAAAAAAGAAAGAGAGAGAGAGTCATCAAAGATGATAATAACACCACCTTTTATTTTTCTTATTTTGTTTTGATTTTCTTCTTTTATGTTTTTTTTCCAACTCTTTGTCTGACCGTTTGGATGGCCTTCATCCTTTTTTCCCCTTTGCCTATCATCGTTATAACCAGACTTTCCCATCCGAACGAGGTAGGTATAGACATCACCTCACGAACGTGTATATATGCTCATGGTCCGCGTGCTGGGCCGCCGGTGCGGTCGCTGATTATGGAGATGTTAAAAGAGAAAAAGAAAAAAAAGAGAAACAGCGCGCGGTTTATGAAGACATCAACGGACGATTGCGCCGGACTGTGTGGACTGGCCGAGACCAACAGCAATCATCGGCCCCCTTGAGGTGCAATAAGAAAAGGTAGAAAAAGAAAAAAAGATAGGCGCATCAGACGAAAATATCACGCCGTCAAACTGACGCTGAATTTGCCACGCAACACCGACATTTCTCTGTCCGTCTGATCTCTTTTTTCTGTTCTGTCCGACGATGTAGCTTAGAGAAATTTGGCTGAGAGATTATACGGGAGTTGATGGGACTACCCACCATCCCGTGATGCTTCTGCTGCTGCTGCTGCCCCGCTGTCCGTAATCATTCGTCGCCGCGGATGGATTGACGGATGGAAGATGCAGCAGTGCAACCCTTCCCATTATATTATTATGATGTGAGTATAGGGGGGAATGGGAAGCCGGGCGGATGACGAACGTCAGGCCGAGTGTACGTGGGATGATGATGAAGGCATCAGTGAGCTGCCGCCGTGTGTTGATTAGCTCCATTGGTCGCGCTCTGATTTCTGTGATTTGGCTGCATCATCATCATTCTGTTCTCCTCCGCTTTGATCCTCTTCTCTGCCCGTCCAGCAACGGACTCTGTGCGATGATGACTGTTGTTGTTGTTTCAAAGTCGAGACGAGCTTGTAATTGGTTTAAACAATGGGCAGCAATTGTAGAAATATAAGGGGACTCGGAGGACAGGGACTCCGTCTAAAGGTGATGAGGAGGATGAAAGCTAAAAGGTGGGAAGAGCTCGGGTCTTATCTGCGCTGGAGGCCACGGGCCCCACGGCCCAGCAGGTGACCAATAAGAGAAGGTTCACTTCACATGGTGAATTCCCCCCTCAGCGGGAACCGAATGTAATTTACAACTGACATGGAAAAGGTCTTCCAACTTGGCACTGCGGGCGTCTGCGTTGACGGTCCCGAAAAAAAAAGTCTCATCTCTCCCTCCGACTTCTTCCATCCCATGAACACACACAACTCCGAGGGAAGAAATAGAAATATAAGAACCCCAAAAACTGACGGGGTTAAAGGGGGAGAAAAAAAAGGAGAGAAAAATCTATCCGACTGGGTTTGTATATAGGGGAGGAACGAAAGTCTAAAGACTCTTTTAGAGGTTATAGGATAAAAGATTCTCTCCCGTTTTCAAAACATCTTGCGGCTGAAATAAAGCAGTAGGGGATATCATCGAGCTCTCCGGTTTGAAAGAGAAAAAAAATCTGGAAAAATGAAATAAAACGTTTTACTTCGAGTGGATATTATATTATATGCCTATATAGTAAAAAAAACTGGAAGGGAGGAACACACCAAAAAATGGATTGCCTCCATCACACTCCGACAGCTCGGCGTCTACCGTGACTCTAAATTTTCTTTCTCTATTTGATGAAAATTTATTTCCTTTTTCGGGGCTTGTGTCTTTTTTTATTATCATTTTCTCTTTACTAAATGCATTTGTGTGCTGGGTATATTCCCTTTTGATTTCTATTAGGAAAAGGTGCGATCTCCCCCCTTTTTTCCCAAATTACTCTTTTTTAATGTCTTAATCGTATTTCACACCGACGAGCGCCCCACCACCGAAGAAATTTCTTCCCGTCATTCTCCCCTTTTAATGAACTCGTCAGCAATTTTCGAGAGTGGCCATTTCAACTTTTTTTTTGGATTGTTGTTGTTGTTGCTGAGGAGTTTTGTTTGTTCAAAGAGGTCACGAATGAAGATTTCCTTCCCCTTTTTAAAATCTTCTACTCCAGTGTCGTCGTCGTTGGCTCACGTCACATGTCACTGCGGGGTTATGGGAGAGGAGAGTCAGGAGCCGGTCGACATGTTTATTTACGCTTCAAACAAAACAAACAAAACACCCTAAAGAGTGGTAGGGTTAGCATAAAATAACACTCGTTTAGTCTCGCACTAAATGTACAAGTTGATTTGATTTGTTGTTGTTTTTTTAGAGAGAAATTAGTTTAAATATCGCGCGCGGTCGTTGGATTCAATTAAGTAACGAACGCGCACCGATCGAGTCCTTTTTTTTTAATTTTTGTCTTCAAAAAAGAAAAGGGAGAGACAATTGTCAACGCCACAAAGTTCAATGACGTTGTTCCAGCACTCGACCCTGAAAGTCTGGCGCAGCATTTTGTAGTTTTTCACGTCAAAAAGGAACGAACGAGGTCGTTTTCCCAGACGCTTTAGAATTTGTTTCGCCTGTTTTGATAATTTCCCCCCTCCTGACAAGTCGAGCTAATTACATGGCAGTGCGTAGCCACCCCTGGAAACGTTCATTCTCCTTACCTTTCACATCCCCTTTGTGTTGAGATTCGGTTGTGAAGGAGCGCAGGACACGGACGTGTCGGATATGTCACGGCCCCTCTGTCGAGTTTCTTCCACCATCAGAGCTACTACCTTTCTTCTTTACCTGCATGAGCTGGTCTCTGGTCCTTCAAGCTCCAATTAGACCTCGAGTTTCTATCCTGACAGGTCCCCAAGAAAATCAGGTCTCTCTCTCCTGTCGATCCTACAAACTTCTAGGCTCCCCTGCTGGTACAGACCTTCACATATTGAAATTAAATTTCTTTAAAAGAAAAAAAAAGAGTTCTGCTCACTTTGCTCAGCACTTTTTTTTATTTTTTTTTTCTCTTTTTTTCCCTTTGGTTTATTTTTGTGGCAACTTTTTGACGAGCATATTTGAAGTGACCCCCCTCCTTTTTGACTATTTTTATTAAAAAAAAAAAATTCTCCTTGTTGTTATTTTTGACGTTTACCGATAGCCATTTGGACTTGACGGCCACATTCGTTTGCCGCGTCCCCCTTTTCTTTTCCGACTTGTCTTTTTTTTCCTGAAAAACGTCCAGCAGAGAGACACACGAACTCATGGCCTCGCACCACCTGATGGTGTCGGTCGCGATTTGCTACGCTCATATAATTCCACTTGAAGAAACACATTCCTGGTTTGACTGTTGTCAGGCCGTGTGCCGCTCCTTGGCTGTGGCCTTTCCTCCCCTCCTCATCTTCACCAGCTCGACGCCCACCTGTTGGGATCCATCCAACGAGAAAACAAAACGAGGTAAATAACACAAGAAGGTTCTCTCAATCATGTGTTGGCCAAAAAAGAAACAACAATGAAGAAAAAAAAGCCGAGGGAGAAAAACTTATTCATGGGAAAAAAAGATGGAAGGAGGTGGTGAAAGAGAGGAGAATATATCCGTCAGCAGCAGAGAGAGAGATGGACGGACAGACAGAATGTGATGGCCATCGTTGGCAGTGCCGCCTCAAAACCAATACGAATTCGTAATCAGTTGGTTGAAGGATGGTCGACACGACCCGACCTCCCCCCAATCGACGACCGCGCCAACAACCTGCGTCCGTTTTCCCGGATGGAACTCATTTGCCAAACGATTTGTTGCTGATGGGTGCCGGCCTCCGAACTGTGTGTGTGTGGGTCCGCGCCTTATCGACAATATTTTGGGTTAGATTCTTTCTCCAAATTTTTTTTTGCTGTGCTGTGTCGTGCCCCCCTCTTGTTTTCAATATATACTAAGAGAGATGTTTCTCGCCCAAAACTTATTTTTTAAGGATAGACTCTCTCGGCAGGGTAGTTTATTACATACCGTTGATAATCGCTCAAATCCTGGATGGCAAGTCCGCCCTTTTTCTTCTTTCGTTTGGGAAGAAATGCTGGAACGTATTAGCCGAATCGTCTACTATACAACAGCCTATGCGTCGCGCGATGAAAAAGTAACTGCGCCTTATTTTTTATTTTTTCCGCTGCGGATGATAGAGAGATCACGCACGCCCACTGCATAGACTATACCCACGTACGAGTTAAGAGTAGAGAGTGAGGGGGGTTCACTAATAATATAAATAACAAACTGTCCGTGGAAAAAGAGGAGGAGGAGGAGGTGCTGAAATGTTTTTACAGGACGGTACGAGCCGTGAAAATTGAAAGGACGAGCGGAGCGGATTTCTCCGCCGCGAAACGGTTTCACGGTCGATTTGTAGTTTTTTCTCTTTTTCTTTTTTATGTACACACACAAGTTCTATGCCCATAGCCACACACGCCGGTATTTTTGTTTGTCTGCTTCTGGACTGGAGAAAGAAAGAGACAAAAAAAAAACGCCCAGGAAGAATTGAAGGATTCGGTGTATGAGCGTTTTCAATTCAAAAGGCGTTACATCATAATCAAAACGATTGCCACGTCTCGATCGGACAAAAAAAAAGGCGGGCGATAAGAGATCGACCGCGCGTCAGAGTTGTTGTTCAACAACAAGCAACAACAGGTTTTCATTTTCGATACCTTGGCACAAAGCCATCCGTCATTTTTATTTTCCCCTTTGCCGTTAAATCCATACGAAAAAAAGCCTACGCCTTTATTGTTTCATCATCACTGGAAATTTCCATTCGGGAATTTTTGACAAAATACTCGCAGGCAATCCGCCCGTTATCTCTTCCACCGATTGTCTTTTTTTTTTGGATGGGCCAAAAACGGATGTGTGTAAAATCTTATTGCGGATTCCCCCACACACATCTGCATAGATGTGAAATAGAAGCTTTTCCATATCTCTTTTGCCCGTCCCCGGGGCGCATTCACGAAAAAGAAGAAAAAAAACTAAGCGAACGAGCGGCCAGACTCTGAAAAAATCATGATCATAAATAAAGCTCCGTGAAACGATAAATTTCAAAAAGAAGAAGAAAAGAGCCGCAGAAGAAAGAAAGAGAAAAAAAAAGATTTGATAAATTTGTGGACTAAAGGGAAATAAAATAAAATAAAAAAGAGAGATACTATACTCACCTTCGGCTGTGCGCGGCCCCTTTTTCTCTACATGTCGGTGTGTGTGTGTGTGTGTCTGTTGTTCCGCCACTGAATATATCACTTGGATGGGATTTTAACGCTCTGCTCTCGCCGACTTTTTTTATTTTATTTTATTTTTTACTTTTCGACGCTCCGACTTTAACGCACGGCTCTATCACACACTTTTGTGTGTGTGTGTGTTGTCCTCCTCCGCCCGTAAGAGTTTTGGCGCTTAGCTATCCGCCGCTCGCGGATAAAAATAAATTTTAGGAGATTGGAGATGGAGGTGCTGTTCGGCTGCTGGCGGCGCTGACACTGTCTCGTCATGAGACTTTTGGCGTCAAAGTCGTTGATGCGCGACAATATCAACACATTCAACATCTATTAGCCATCAGCATCAGAGATCCCTTTCATGTTTTATTCCCTCCTTATATACATTTGGGCTTAAATGCTCTTTCTCCTCTTTGCATGGTTCCATCACATCGTTTTGAAATCTCTCGTTTGTATTTCCCGCCTCCTGGGGCCATTCAAAATCCTCGGGAAGAAAACGGCGACCGAATCAAATGACCGGTGCACTCTTGCGCGACTCTTTTTCTCGAGTTTTATCGCCGACCACTTTGTCCATATGTACTATTCTTCCACCGTCACGCAACTCAAAGAGTCCTTGTACTTATATCAGAGATTGCCCTAATAGTTCACTTACATCTTTTACACTCTAAAATCCTTTCGCAACTCATAATTGACCCTCCGGACTTTCACACAGGGAAAGAACAAACAAGACAACCAATTAAGTTGCGTCTCTTCTCGGCATGGGACCTTACATGTCTAGTCTAAAGCCTTTTGTTAAATTACACATAAGATGCGGTCGTGGTGACAAACAATCCGATTAACCTCTACACCACGTTTTTTTCTATTCCCTGTAATTTTTTAAATGTCGTATCGACCTCGAAATCCTCACGGCAGGGGATTCTTCTCTCGAGTCACAAAGTCACGTCTCATTGATCCACAACGATCCTCCTCCCTTGTACTCATTCGGCCGTTTAGTTTATTATATAATACGTGAGCCTATAATAGCGCCGAGTCCGTTGTCAACCGTTTCCTCCCCTTTTTACTTCTTCCCCCCGTTCTTTTCTTTTGTCCAGTTGTCATCTGTTTAATAGCTCCGCCGTGTCCCATTATGTAATACCCACAAAATAGGCTCAAGTCGCTTATAAATACTCACCCCAATAATATCACCAGCACAGACACTCGCGAGTGAATGAATAATGCCTTCCGATCGCACGGCGGTAGCAATTTTTTCCTTTTAACCGGCCCAGGATGAAAACCCATCCGACAAGCCAATGTAATCCGGAGCTGCTGGGCAGTAAAAACTGTCTTCCGCTTTGACTCGACGACCCCACGTAACTCTGATAAATAGACCAACCAGCGCGATTGGAAACCTTTTTTTTTACGTCAAGAAAAGGTCCATTCCCTTTTAAAGAGCGTAAAGTATGACATTAGCACACACACACACACACACCCAATGTATCTGTGTGTGTATAAGCGCCTGGACGTGTATAGAAAGGGAAGACCATATCAAGAAGTTTTCAATACAGATACGTGGAAATGTAGAAGAATGTCTATTCTCCTATATGGCAGCCAACCTATAAACAGTAGCGGACGTGACGACTGTGTGTATCGACAATAGCCATAGGAATCTATTCCCGTCTTCACATCAGTCAGGGAAAGAGAGAAAGCTGTGAAAAATGGGGGATTGAACCGGCCAGAAATTTCGTTCCGCATCGTTTCGTCTTATAAGGGCGCATCACGTTGTGTATTAGATTCAATCGAAACCCTCCTCCTTATTCCTGGAACATCTGCTGCCAACATACATACCAGTTAGTGTTGTATAAGGCCGGCCTGGATGTCTCAATCAACGAGTTATTAGTTGGCCCACTCCACCCATCACAGAATCGACCAGCAGAGTTCGGAGTAAAAATTCAGTTGGGAAAATGGGGGAATTGAAATGTCAGTCCCGCGCGCAACTAATTTCCCAGGTAAACACACTATCTCCACTATAGCTCTTTCTTTCTTTTTCTCCCCCTTGTTTTCCATGTCGAGAAGAAAAGGAGGTTCCCCCTTTTTAAGATATATTTTTCTTGTTGTTGTGCTGTTGCTGACAACAACAACAACTGCCCCGTAAAAGGGGAAAACACCAACAGCATTCGAGTGAAGGATCTTTTTGAGACGTAGGGGCAGAGTGGGGTTAGAAATCAGTTGGGAGAGCCCACACGTCTTTTTAAAACTAGTGGAATGACTTTTCGGTTCTACCATGTACCATCGACCAGCAGTCCCCCCTCTTATAGTATATCTTTTCTCTGCTGGCGTATAGGAAGCTCTTCAATTTTCTTCTCTTCGGACTCGGCTTGAATGATGAGAGGACAGATAGGCGATGAAACGACCAGGGGCTAGTTGACTCCGACTGTTTTTGGGGGTGGAAAAAAAAATGGGCAAAGAAAAAAGAGAAGAAAAAAACCTCGTAAAGCTGCCAAACGCGGATACGGGCGACAGTCCGTAACATTAGAACATAAGAGAAGAGAGGGGGCGCGCGGATTAAGAAGTGCCAGCCGATGTTCCAGGTAATAATACGCGAGAGGTATAGGAAACGCATTAAGACGGCCGGGGAGAGAGAGATACAGAAGAAGAAAAAAAGAAGCTCTAAATGGGAATTTAGATATATAACGTTACATAAGGGACGACCAAAAGGTATGCGGCGGTGGGATATGCGAGCGGCAATCAGTCGCAGCAGCAGGTCCAGCACGTTTTCAAAACACGACAACATGGAAGAAGGCCTCTGCCTCTTTATAGATATTTTCCACACACACACAAAGCGAAAAAGTTATCCTGCGCTATCTTTATGGGCATATGGGAAAGAAATAGAAAAATAGATAAGAGAAAAAAGAAACATCTAAGGGGGAAAAAAACATTTCCCAGTAAACTGATTTTCCTACTACTACTACTAGAACCGGCGTATATATATATATGCGAGTTGTGCATATGTCTCTTTACGTAAGTTTATGACCTCTTTGGGCATCGCGCAACTCTCCCCCCACCGTTTTGTCTTGTCAACTTTTTCTTTTTCTCGGCCCTTGATTTTATTTGTTTTTAAAAAGAAACAAAAATTGTTTGTTTTTCTCTTTGCAACACACACACAAGATTGTATCAAGAAGAAGAAGAAGAATCTTCAATAAAAAGGGAAGAGAGGAAAGCAAACAAGACGAAGATGGTTAACTCTTAACTCTTTCTCCGTTTTTTTCCGACTTTTCGTGTCGCCTTATTTCATCGGCTGTGTCACGGCGGATACAAATGCGACGACGGGAATTCTTTTTTTTTATCCCGTGTCTCATTCTTTTTATTTTTGTTTGGCAATTTGTTCAAAAAGATACGAGACACCGCATAGTTTAATAGCGCTGGTTTTTTGTGTCTACCTTTTCATTTCTCTTGCGTCATCAATCAAACGACGAGGTGCGGTTAATTGATTGTCGTAAATCTCGGCGTAACTGTACCGACTTTTGCGGTTGCCTTTCATGCGTGTAGATTCCTGATCGATACACGCAGTAGAATTACACGTGTATACCTTATAGCTTATATACCCTTTTTTTCCAACAACATCAATTACATTACTCACGTTTGAGTATGTGTGAGATTTCCCCCTTTTTGATTTTTATTTTCACGTTGTTGTTCACAACTTGCCGTTCGTTCATTGCCGGTTTGTTCTGGAAACTTGGCGCCGTTGCGCACCTTTTTTTATCGACGCCGCAAAACCCCAAACGAACCGAGTGAATCCGCCGGAGTGGATCGAATCACACGCTAAAAGTAACTACTAGCTCGCACACACACATCTCCGTAGCACGAAAGTGCCCCGGCACCTCCAGCTCTCGGTCCGCTGGAGCGTGACCTGGCCGATCGTGAGCCGATGCGACCGGTGTAACAATAATCATAATAATCATCGCGTAACATCAAGTTGCACTCACTGCGTCGTACTAATAAAAGAAAAAGGGGTTTACATTTTCTGATCGCTATTATAGTATTCAAAATGCAGATGCGAAGTTGTTATCAATTCAATTTTACAATTTGATCCTTCAACCGTCAAATGAAGAAAGACAGAAATGCAAATGTCAACGAAAGACAATGCAGACATCAAACAGTGCAGAAAATAAACCAAAAATTCATTTGAATGCGCGCCTTCCAGTTGGAGCGGTTGCTCGTCTGTGAAGAATGAAGATACAACCTAATAACATCTTTTTAAAAAAAGGCAATATAAAAGAAGAGATAGTTGCACTGAATAAAAAAGACAAAAGAAAAGCGAAGGATATGCAACGAGACGTTTGTGGTTGAGCTGCATCTGATTATAATATCAATTGTACGCTGTACATACGAGCGCAAGAAGAAAAGGAGATAATTATCTACCGGATATCTACCGTTGGGCTGATTATTAGTTATGGGTCTAATAAGACTTGCATTATAAAAGGAATAGACGATTATAAGCCTTGCCATTAGGCACACCTCGATAGAGAGGCCTAATCGAAAATAAAAAGGCATGAAACCATCGGCGTGGAATCACACAGGAATGTCTTTTTCTCCAGCCGAAAATATTATTCCGTCGGCTGCAATTCCCTTTCTTTTGTTTTCCTGTCGGTTTAGTGTTACTTTGGAAACAAAGTGTAGACGTCTGCCTGCCTGCCCGTATACGTGTGTGTGCTGGAGCGTGTCCGCAAAGTCCACAAAATGAGCCACCTGGTTATTTTATATTAGTCGACGATGGGTTTGGATATAGTTATTGTAGAGTCCGTTTAGACTTTATGTGTGCACAGCAGCATGTACAAATAGGGTTTGTTGTCTAGTAGTACATGGTCGCTTGTATTCAGTTTGTACCCCAGCGTAGATTTTTTCTGATATGATGAGGCTCGATCATCCGTTTGTATATCAAAATTCAGGTCCCTCCGCCCAAGGCTTTTTTCATCCAGCTGGGCGATTTCTCCGTACCCCCTTTGGCCCCGATCCTTCTTGTCTGCATCTTAATTGACCTTTTAGCCTCTCAATTCAACCCTTAGACAGCTTCATTATACACTTTGTGGCTGTGGGGCTCTCTCTCTTTCTCTCTGTTGCGTACCTGCCTGTTGTTGCCTCCATGTCGGCTCGCACGGGGAGAGATGCCACACCTCCGGGCTATACAGACACGCGGATTTCATCTGGGCTACTACTATAAGAATAACAATAGGGATATATTAGATATTCCCATGCTGCTGCTGCTTCTTCTCTCGCCACAGCAGGGTCTCTGGTCATAACAACCACATCACGCACGACGCAAGACCAATTCCTTCCCCTAACCAAGTTCGGTCTTGGCGGTCGATTCAAAAAAAGAAAAGAAAATATCTTTCCATCGCCCACAAATTTAAAATCATCAAGACCGACGGAGAGAGCCTTGTGTCTTAAATTCTTATTACGTTTATTACATGAAGCTCGAGAGGAAATGAGCGCCCGTATACATAGGGAGGCGCCCCTATACTAAAGAAGTTGTTGTATAAAAGAAGAAAAAAAAAGGAGAATCAAAAAGAGGCGATGAAATATACGAGGTATAATGACCGGAGCATAGCGTACACCACACTCAATATAGATAGCCAAGTTTTATAGACTCTTGTGAAAAATTTCCGCTCGATTCTTTTTGGGGGTATTATTTTATTTTTTCCTCGAATTTTTGAACTTTTTCGGTGGAAAAAACGAAATATACACAGTAACGAAGAATATATACAAGCTGATGTACAGTTTACACACTTAGGAGAATGAGAGAGAAGCCAAGGGAGGGGGTCGAGCTTGTTATATTGTGTACGACCAGATTGCATGACTAAACACAAGGCACGAACAGTTTTTCTCTTCTTCTTCTTCTTTTCCCAACTCGATTTTTTCGAGTTTATTTCTTCTTATTTTTTCTTTCCTCCCTCCACTCAACTCAAGCGGATCAACACCACCAGCCCCTTCATCCCTCCTCTTTATTATTTTTTAAAAATAAAGACTGGAACTTTTGTGTTAAAATTTGTGCCGTTTCCCTGCGGCTTTTATCTATCTCATTCTCTCATCATTGCCCAGGAGGAATTATATGTACATTTCTTTCTTTATATTTTCCCCCCAAAAAATTAAGAGCAGCTAGTTTCTTTTTTTTTGTCCTAAATCAACCACACCCCGCTCCTTCTCATTATACGATTGTAAATAAGATGCAGAACAATAACGGATTTTGATACTTTATGTATACTGGGACTCTCCCGTGTCCGGCTGTCTCATCTCATCATCTGATTTCATTTCCCCTGGTCCGGTAAAATAACAGATCCTTTTGTGTTGAGCTGGAAAGAGAGAAATCGCACGAGAGAATGGACAAACTTTTCCTTTTTGGGGCTGTTTATTCTAGTCACCTGTTTGACTGTTGCCTCTCTCATCCCGAAAACTGTCAAGTTCCATCGGTCTCGGACATTTGAATCCCGACTGCCGTTACGTCTCTATATAGTTCTAGCGGTCACGCACGTGCATCAACCTGCGCCGTGTATACACACACCAGCAAATTGGCTAAGAGTAAATCACGACCACGATATCTGTACAGCGAATCAAGCGTACCCATTTTTATTATTTATTTGTCGATTTTTCTGTTGGAAATTGTTATCAAATCTTTTTCATCAAATTGAAATGACGTCTGCTGCAGCAGCAGCAGCGGCTGCAATTCGAAATTGAAATAAGAAAAAAGGACGGCCTCCCTCCAGGGGGTTCCTCCTGAGCGTCTACTCAACTGCGGGAATTTACCAATTCAAGAGAAGAAAAGAAAAAAACAGAGTTTTTCATCATTTCAAATAGAACAAGAAGAAGACAGAGGGGCTTGTGAAGAATCAAGATCAGCAGCTGAATAAATTTCAAAGGCCAATGATGTCATACACACGGCAAGGCAACTGTCGGGTTCTCTCGTCTTTGTTTAGATTTTTCTCTTTTTTCTTTTCTTTTAAGGCCGACATAGCAGTGTCAGCTCCGTGTTGTATGTACCATCCGGGTCCGGCCGTTTCTATCTAGCGTGCGACTCGGTTCGTCTAGTCGATTGCGCACCGCGTCTTCAAGTGAGAAATGCAGGCAAAGAAGGGAAGAATATAATCACAGAGGAAATGATGAATGTGATTAGGTAAATGAAGCTTTGCGTGCCAAAGGGTTTCAAAAATATAAAACAACCAAAAAAAAATAGACCCGGAGACAGGAAAAAGAAGAAGGTCTTTTTTTGTTGTTGTTGTTGTTATTCCCTCGGCAATTGTTGAATGTTGGAATTTGTTCCATTTCTTTTATTTTTTCCAGCGTTATTGTCGGCGTGTCATGTTGTTTTGTGTGTCTCTCTTGCCTCTCCGTGTCGTTATTTGATGGTGCCCACTTTTCTTATTCTTCTGGCCAGCACTGGCACTGCCAAGCAGCGAAATGAGGAGAACCGTGAAGATTGCTGCGGCTGCTGAGAGTTGGGCGAGCGGCAGCTCAGCCCCTTCATTCGTATGGGCCCCCGTTGAAATGAATGGCCCGTATCGAATAGCCGAGAAAACTGAGATGAAGCCAAAGAATAAAAAAGGGAAAAAAAATAACTTAAAAGAAGCGGAGAGAGAGTCTTCGTGGACGGTCGTGGATGTTTGACAATGGCGGGGGGGCCGGCCCGTGTATAAAGCAACGCTATCTCTTCATAACCGTTTTTCCCGCCAATCTTGATCAATTCAAAAGAGGGGTATAATTGCAGGCTTCTTCTGGCTGGCTATAGCACTTTCGGAGTCATCGATATTCATTGCGGCTTGATTGGATTTGATGTGAGAAAGTTCTAAATACTTGACTCACGCGCTCACGCAGCCCACCTATACAACGTCACGACATTGCGCATCCTTTCCCGTCTCGAATTTTCCAAATGGATTTGATTTGTTGTGGAAAAATCGTGGAGGAGATAGTATAGTTCTGAATAAATAAATAAAAAAGATCTTTGAGACATGTGTGTGTGCGCGCCGGAGGCTTGAAAAATCGTGAATGTCTTACCGACGACTTGTGCCCAATTCAATTACAGCCACCGCGATATCGAAAATGCACAGCGCGCGGACGGACGGATGGACGGACCTTATCATTTTTTCCCGTCTCCCTTCCATTTCGATATCCCCATAGCGGAAGGGGGCGGCCGCATAGTATAGACACGACGATGACGCACGAAAATCAATCGTGTGTGCATTGACGATGTATTTCTATATTAAACATGTAACATTCTATCGAGTATAGATACGTATAGACGCTGCGTAGAGACGTATAACACGCGTCTCGGAGAGAGAGTCTTCTTTCCGTGTGTTGTGGGTTATTGGCTTTCGATTTTCCGTTGGAGCCAACGAAAAATGATGAGACTCAAACATTTAACGTAAGAAAAAAACAACCCCCCGAAAAATGTGTTCACGAACCGATGGGAAATCGTGCAGTGATCGACTGGAGGCCAAAAATCAATCCATCAATTTTGCCTTTTCTGTTTTCCTTCGTTTTGATTTTTCTTCTTTCTTTTTAATATTTTGTTTCTTTGTATTTATTATTTTTTAAAGGATAAAAAAAAGATGAAATAAAATGAGGAGCCGATTCTTTTCTTTCTTCTTTTCAAACTAAAAAATTCTATCGAATACAATCGAAAGAAAAATAGAGTCGGGAGAGAGACAAGAGGAGAGATACAAGAGAACAAGACAATAGGGCCGGTAATGTGGAATCTTTTGAGCCGATCTCTTCTCGGCGCTGGGTGTTACTGTGGGCATCAACCTGCTATATAGCAGCAGACAAGTCCACACGGCTACACATATTATATAGCGTGTGTGTGGGGGTCTGAACGCGCGCGAGCCGCCCGCCCGCCCCGCTTCTTTCTCTTGTGTGCGGTTGTTTATACGCGCCGTGAAGGTGGGCCGCAGCGGCGCATCTCTATCTTATTGAACACACACGATAGAAAGAAAAAGAGACTCGTAGATATTTTTTTTATTCATTCGCCCAGCAGAGAAGAGAGAAAAAAAAGTGCTGCGTGAAAATAGAATCGCTTTTCTTTTTTCTTTTTTTTCTGCTGACGTAATGTTTATGTATGAACTTGCTGGTGTCTTGACAGTAGGGAAAAAAATGAATTTCCATTTTCTTCTTCTTGGATTTTTCCTTTTTTTCTTTAAAAAACCCGGGAGTCTCTAATGATCCGAGTCATGGCTGCATTCAAATGGCTCTCTGATTGTTGTGGGTGTGTTGCATATCTTTGGGTCGGTAGAGAACCACACACACACGCACACACACACACACATTGTTGTGTGTGTCAAATGTTGTTGGGTGTTTAGTTGAAACCGGCGGTTCAGTTTTCTTTTGCTGACAATTCGGGATCTTGGTCTGAACGCAGGGGAGTTGTGAGATATCAAAAAGCTGCCCGCGGTACAAACAAACCTTTTTGACACGCATTGGCAACAGCGTGCAAGCCAGAAGAAGAAGAAGAAGCCGGAGCTTATTATTATTATTATTATTATGGTCTTTTGGTGTCATCTTATCTTGGCCTTCTCTTTCTTTCTCTCTCTTTTATTTTTTGTTTTGTTTTTGGTTGAATGGAAAAGAACAACATTTTCTATCGTTTTAATCGGACACACATATTTACACATACGAGCAGCAGCAGCAGCGGCAGCAGCAGCCGGTGCCAACCAGCTCCGGCGCCATAGGAAACCGCGCCCGTTTGCTGTGTCTGTTTGCTGTCTGCGCGCATTAGAGACCGTTGTGTAGTGATTATTATATGCGAAATGCAATCGAGTCATTATTATTGCAGCAGCAGTGGCGACGGTTTCACTTAACAGACAGACCAGCCAACTCGGCGGTAATCAAATCCCGTCGTCGTCCTCTACTATAGTCGTCGTCGTCGTCGCTGCGTTCGGAATTCACGCCCCTCTCTCCTAATGTGCCAAGGTTTTTTTCTTCCCCGTATCGCTGCGCCAGTTGCTATCCTGATGACGTGATCCGCCATTTAGGAAAATAGCTGATGGCTCAACAGCAGCAGCAGCAGCAGCCCTCAAAGAGATGAGAGAAAGAAACAAGCTGCTGACACATCAAACAAGAACTCGATCGCCGCCTTACTCATCGCTGCTGCTGCTGCTGCAACCAAACAACTCGTCCCCGCCAGTCCCTCCGCCTCTTTGGCGTTTAAGGACAAACTGTCCCGCCGTTCATTTTCCCAAAAAATAAAAGGAAATGATTTTCTCCCCCAAAGATCTTCTAAAGTGAGAAAAGGGATTTTTCATTATCTTAAATGACATTAAGGCTGCCGTCATTCATTCGGATAAGGAGGCAACCAATGAGGGGAGGAGGCGTCCGTTTATATTTGTTTCTCCTCGGGAGAAAAGAAAAGAAGGAAACAAATGAGGATGCCCGACAAGAAAAAGGTGGAAGAATATCAGTCGAGGAATCGGGAGAATCAAGACGTCCTTAAGATAACCGGTCGACGAGTCGATGACTCTCGTCCCCAGCGCCGCCAAACACCCCAAAAAGGCTCTTCCATCAGGTCCGCGTCCGCGGGAGAAGGCCAGTCTCACCAAGCAACCAGAAAAGAAAAAAGGAATTTAACCAAAAAGACAATCAAGCCAAAAACTATGGTAAAATATAGAAACATCAAATAAATGTTAAAAGAAAAAAAAGGAAATTAAGTGTCGAGGAATTTTGTTTTGTTTTTTTAATTCGAGAAATGATGGTGAATGGAAAAGTGGCAACGCTGGGCGCCACTAACCATTTTCTGGTTTTTCGTGTATAATTCTTATTTTTTTTGTTGGTGTTATCGTCCAGCACGACTCTAGCTGCCGGGTGCTGCTGCCGCCGCCGCCGCTGCTGCTGTTGGACGCTATACGGGCAACCGTTTTCACGAAAGACACAACAACAAACCTTCCTCCCCAGTCGGGCCGAGTTGAAGGCAGTGGCGTGATTCTTTCTACGTTCGCTCTTGCGCGTTTTCCCATTCAGTTTTTCACCGTCGCCATTTCTCCCCGCCCAAAAAAGATCAGATTATTTTTGATTGTGCGCACAGTTTGTGTCGTTTTTTTTTCCCCATCTCGCGCAAGTTCCGCAGATCGTGTCGACCCCGAGACGCGACCGAGAACCCGACCTCAACTCGAGAAAGAAGAGACTCTCTCTCTCGTCGTTTTCTATTTTGTTTTTACTTCTTGTTTCCTTTTTTTTTCGATTTGACATCCGTCTCGACGATTTCTCGTGTCTCGTCTGTCGCCTCTCGTCTCTTTTTATTCGTGTTCTTTGCCCTTTTACGCCGATTCGTTTAATAGTAGCCAGAAAAATATATCAATTGCGTGTGTCGTATATTACAAAGTGTCGAGCCAATTCGTGTCCACCAGTGCCACAAGCCTCTCCCGACGATCGACCGAGATTCGATCGGGCGTCAAAAGACTTTTCTTCTTTTCCTTTTTTAATTATTTCACATATTACACATTCGAGCTCCCGTGAAACAAAAGTGTCTACCTTATCGCATTACCGCCGGCAATGGGAGCCACAACGTGACGTAATCTAATCGCTCCGTAGCCTAGATTTCAGCTCATTAGACACGGCAGCAGCGCAGAATCTGATTGGATTCATTCAATCTTTTTTTAATATTTTTCCATTTTTAATCGAGTCGTGATTCTCCTCCCGGCTTGAATAGTTGGCGCTAAAGTGCCGGGCCCAGCCATCGAGTGTTTAGTGAACTTGAGCCAACGGTACGACATTATCGTATAGTTTAAAAAAGACGTGTGTAGTATACGGTGGATTACAACAGTCTGAAGAGATACCATCAACGGCATTCTGGGCGGTAAGTTGATCCGTCAACAACGAAGGATAATTTCTTTTACTGTAAGGTTGTGTGTGTGTGCCTGCCAACAACACCTGTAGACGTAATCTGCCGGGCAAATTGATTAGACACAGCGACACTTAATATATCGGCTTTAGTCCATTCAATTGATGGTAAATAACTTCAAGAAAAAAGAAAAATTGAATAGGCGTCGGATATATAGTTGTCTCATCATTTATCCTTACAGCAGTTCCATTTTCTCTCTATTTCGACCTGTCCACGCTCGCACAGTCAATTATCTAATGGGTCTTTTTTTTCTTCACCTGTTGGAAGACGCACCTGTAAAAAAAAACGACCGCTGTCGTTCTAATACACTTTCGTTTTGTACTGCTACATATTATATAGTTTTTTTGGGGGGGGGACTGTGCGGTCGTAACGCTGACCACACGCTCGGTATAAGTCCCGTCACACCTCCACAAGAAAAAAAGAATAAATTCCCAAAAAAACCACGAAGAAACAAAATGCTTCCAACTAAGTGACAAAAGGCCACACCGCAGTAGTTTCCGGCTTGCGGTGATGACACAATCGCTTTCCACACTCGGTAGTTTTGTTCCGATTGCTGGTCAACAGCGCTGGCCGTGTTCCGGCATTCACGTTATAGGGGACTTCCCTCCTTCCTAATTGCTAAGAACCACCTCAAAATTGTTTGTCTTTTAAATATCCATGGCCTATTTATTTTTTTAAATTAACTTGTATACAAATTCAAAAGAGAATGTAATACTCTTTATTATTCATCGAGACCCACAAGCGGTAAAATAATGTCGGATACACTCCCCAGCACTTGATTTTAATAGTCGAGAAATAAAAACTAGGAAGACGTAGTAAGTTGGTCAATTGTTTCTTTTTTATACTTTAGGAAAAGTGTCCTGCACCTTTCAATGTCTCGTATAGATTCCCAGACGAAACCGCAATTTTCTTATAGCAGTGACGAAAGCTTTCCGTTGTTGTACATTCGGTATACTCTCCTTTTGGGTTGTTTCTTCTTCCGTTTTTACGACCGGAGGAAAAACTGGCTGCTGCCGCCGCAGTAGCCAACGTCGCACCTACTCTACATCTACTTAGATATGCGCACAATCTTTATATAAAATTCCTCGACCAATTTACGACACTCTATATAGTATAGTACGGGGGCCACTTCATTTTTTCGCTTCCATCCACTTTCTTCTTAATGCTTTTCGGATTAATTCCGATTCCGGAACAAAAAGACATTTGAAGAAGATAAAATGAAATCCAAATGGATTTTTTTGGTGAGAGTGTGTATAAGTGACACGATGTGCTCCGCCCTTATTTTTTACCTTTTATCTTCTTCTTCTTTAATTCTCCTGACCCGCCAGAGGAGAGATCAATCGGCCGTTTTTGTATACCTCTGCTAAGGGGGTGGAAGGGGGGGAGTTCATTTATCAAAAAGTGGGAGACTTCCCTTTCCGTTGACTTGACCCCATGCGGAATTCCCTCCATCCGCCAAATACACACAGCGGATTAAAAGTTTAAAAAAAGGAAAAAAAGGGTTTTTTTTTTTGGTTTTCTGAGGGTAAAAATGCAAAGTAGTGGACGACACTCAAAAGTACTTATAATAATAATACACGGGCGGTATAGGCCAGCGGGTAAATGTGTACTTTTAACCCAATTTTATTTTACTTTGACTATACTTTAGTGTTGACCGAAGTGAAATAAATAAACTTAAGTATTTTAATGTAGTTGGTGTTACGCGTAAATTTCATTGAAATCGGCTACTTATTTAATAAATTTGAAAAGAACACACCGAATTTCACATTCGTCGTCTGTGATTGGCAGTTGCCACTTCCCATCCCACTCCATTGTTTTTCACCCACCCACGTTGTCAAAGATCACTTAATGACTTTAATTAATTAAAGTATTTTATAATTGACTCGCAATCTTGAAATTATAGCCATTAAATTAAAAACATTTTATTAAAAAAAATATTTGTACACACGTATTCAATTATTCATCTTCGAGAAAAATTAAATTTAGCAATTTAGAAATTGCAACACAGCTCAGATTCGGGAATCTCTTTGTCAGTTATTCTTCAATGGAGTCATGGAGCAGGTTGTACATTTTCGCGGTTTTTTATTCAGGTGTTATGGACCATATTGGAAATTTTTAACCAAATGAGTAAGTTCTTTATTTAGGATCTATTGTAGTTCATAGATAATAAGTGTTTAAGCATTATTTTGTCCACTTTTGGTTAAGCAAACGTTCACTTCATTTGACATTTTGAACCAACAAGAATGGTGTAAGAATAAGTAAGAATAAAGTGAAGTAGAGTCAAAGTGAAAGTTGAAATTGAATTGGTATAGAGGGGTAGTTAATGTACAAGTGGCCAGTGAATTAAATTCCAATTCGTCGAGTCCAAGACTCGAGTGAGCGAGAAAATTGAAGCCCGGCTTCTTGTCAGGTCAAAGATCAGCCCAGCAGGAGGGTTTTTCATTTTTTGGGGAAACACATATGCTGTTGACTTGGGAGGGACACAGCAGACGGACGATATATATTTAGTGTTTATTCCTTCTTCTTCCGGCATAAGTATGGGCTTTAGAAAATAGCATCAGGACTGCAGATTTCCGTTTTGCTCGACACATTTCGCTTCGCTGATTTCAAATGAAAAATTCAAAGTGAAGGACTTTTGACGGTTCTCCAAATCTCTTCATCACATCCGGCCACACACACTTAAAAATGTTAAATAGTAAAATGTCTAAAAACAAAAAAAATCACACTTTGAAAATGTGTCCGGTATTATTTGTGGCGACCATATAAAATGTCCACCACCCATCAAAAAGAAAAAAAGGTGAAAAATGTTTTTTAAAAAATAAAAAAAAAAGCGTTGCGAGTCTATTAAGAAAAAGAACCGTGAAGGCACTTAATGCCTTCATGATAAGATCAACATTTTAGAAGGAGCTCAGCTTATCGACACTTTACACATTTTCATTTCTTTTTGGAAAAGGTTAGCAGCAGCTCTCTGAGCCGGGCAAATCTCTCCACTGGCAACTTCAATAAGTCATAAGATTCCAGAGGTTATTTCAAATACATCTTTCGATGCAATTGGTTGTATTATGTTACGGCTGCGTAAAATGGCGCGCGATTCGCTGTGGTAGTTCGTACGTTCCACTTTCGTGAAAAATGGTTGAACATCACGTCTCGACCGCTCATTCTTTCTTTCTTTTTTTAAAAATCTTTTCTTCTGTATGCGCAGGTATATATCGCTCTCTCGGTCTGCTGCCGCAACAGCAACAACAGGGCAGCCACTCACGCAGGTCCTCCTCATCGCCTTTGGAGATTCACGGCGTGAGAGAATAGATGGAAAAAGGAGGCGGATATCATCGTCATGCCGACATTAGCAACTGCAGCCACGGCACAAACGTCTTGATTTCACCATCAAGTCATTGAAACCACCGTCGAGTTTCCTACCACCCCGCGCAATTGTTGGACCAATTTTTCCTTTTGGGTTTCCCGACCGATTTTATTCTCCCGCATCCATGGATCCCAATTCGGGTAAGTCCCATCTTGGACTGTTTTGTGTTGTTATTGGATCAAACGGCGCGGTCTGTTTGAGTTGTATTTAAATAGAGTCGACGTCAGCCAGTGTCTGAGAAACAGGAAAAAGAAAAGAAAAATGACTTTCTTTTTCTGGCTGCACTTTCTTGATTGATTGATGCGTGTGGATGGGGTGTATGGTCTGCGTCGTGATTCGTTGGTGCGGCTCAAAACACAAGACGAGATCAGTGCCGTGTGATGATGTTGCCGCCGCCGGTGACTGGCGGCCCCGTATGCCGACGTTCTGTTGTTCTTGTTGTTGTTGTTGTTGTTACTTCTCAGCAATATTATGCGGAGCTCAGGAGGAAAAAAAGGCGGTGAACCGTCGCAACAAAAACAATCCCGACCCACACTCGCATCACGCGATGATATACACAGACGCAATAATCTTTTTTTCAAAATGGCTTCATATCTTTTCTTTCCTCACACACACAACTCGAGATTGTTGTTCATCATCACATGACCCCCCCTCCTTCATTATAATATTTATATACACACACACACACACACCCCTGTGTATAAGACGACGGGAGAAGAATGGCCCCGCAAGGCATCCACCAGCCACGGATTTATACAAGACATGACGTGATCTGTACATGAACTTTTTTGGGGGGATTTTTTTTTTCTTTTTTCGTGTGAGACTCCTCCTCCTCCCTCCTTTGATTTTCACATGCTGGGGTTGGTGTTTGTGTGTGTGGTTTATGGGTATTATGGGATACGAATGCGATGATTATATCGTCATATAATCATCGGGTACGTATATAATATACACCGCAGAGAGAGAGAGAGGCTTACAAATAATGAGAAGATGGTGGGCTAGAAAAACGACCTGAAAATTGATTTACACATTTTCGGTATTTACGTCCGTTCGTTTATTTTTCTCCCGAATTTTATTTCTATTTTTTCGTCTGCGTTTATAAGGGTCTCATCTCTTTTGATACTTTTGGGGGATGATGAACGATGGTTTGGTTTTTGAATGCGTTTGTTTCCCCACACAGCACATTTCGTAGAAGGAGAAAATAAAAAGATGAAGGTGCTGACGGCTTCATTTGAGAACTTCGCCGCCCCGGTGTTGACGTGAGAAAAGGTGGTCCTCCTTTTTTCTCGTCTCCATCCACTTTCGGAGGCTTATAATATTTCTCCACGAATAAAAAGAAACACCACGTCACACAGCCCACCACTTTTTTTTCTCTCTTTCTTCTTCACACATTTTGTACCGTATAATAACTCATGTGTGTACCTCTATCGCGTCCGCAGAGTTGTTTGTAACAAAGTTTCTTCTTTTTCTCCCTCCAACCGATTCTGCTGTGTGTGTTTTTGGCGTGTATTCAAAAAAAGTAGCTCTCCGGTTGTTTCCTATTAGCTCAACAGGTCGCGGCCGACCAGAAAAAAGTCTGAGGGCGATGACTGATGAATGGGTTTTCCTCTTGCTTGGCGTCTCCTCCCTTCACGCTTGTGTCTATGTGCGTGTCTGTGTGTTTTGTCTGCCTGTGATCTCATCTAACGGCACCAGAGCGTGCACAGAAAGTACTACAGCACTCTGTGCTAACTATACTATAGTTCAGCTTATACTATAAGGTGTGTGTGTGTGTGGCTTGGTCGCTGGCTACCGTCGCACAGCGACACAATCTTCTTCGAAATTTTTCTTTTTTTTTCCTTATCGCTGCCCATGGGGAGAGAGACGGTGGCAGCTCAAAAGCGCAGCATGCACCTGGGCTAATCATATGGAAATGTCAAGTGCCGCGATAGAGCTCAAGTGAGTGTCTATGTGTGTGTGCGACTGGGCTAGCCGAGGAGTTGGCGTGACAATCGGCTCCTTAAAAGACTTGAAGGTATAGGAGCCGAGCTGCTGCTGCACTACGCGAAACATCTGCCTCTTTTTTTGGTGTGTCCATTTGCATGCAATCCTGTTGCCATGGCAACTGCCATGGCAACTGCCATGGCAACTGCCACAAAGGAATGAACCTGTCAATGTATACTGTCCCCGCGCTAATGTACTTCGCATAATGACAGAATCGTGTCTGCTTCTTTTCCAGACTCCCACCGTCGCTCCTATCTTATGTTAAATTACTCGTTTTCTTTCTTTTTTGTTTCTTTTCTACCCTTTGTTTAGCTGCGTTAGCGGAAAGAGATAACCAGATATGCGCACTAGAGACCAGGCGGCTGGCCCGATCGTGTACGCTTATTTCTACCGCCTTTTAGTTTAGACTGGAGGGAACAAAATTGGAATTTCCTAACCTATAAAGTCGGCTCTTTTTCGCAACTGTCACAAAATGAAAAACAAGTTTCAGTCGGTCGTTTTTGTTTGGCGGAATATTAAAAGAAAAAAAGATGATCATCCATATGGAACTGGAGTCTGATGTCTTTCAGTTGCATGACTCTGGACATGATACAAATAATGCATCTTTCACGTTAGACACAAAGACTGATTGACCCTCTGACCGATTTCCGCATCTATTAGTTAGAATGCACCGGTTTCCTTCTCGATCATTGCACACACACACAAACAAAAAAGACGCAAGTTTTACACAAGGAGAATCTCTTTCTTTTGTGCTGCTGCCTCCTTTTTTATTGTGTGAATCTTGTGATGATGTTTTATAATATGACCGGAGCATCATCATCTCGAGCCGAACTATTGGAGGTGAACAGAAAACATGGGCCAAACCCATACAATAGGGGCGGTGTATAGACACACACACACAGGACAGAATGAGAAGATGTTTTTGTTTTGTTTTCGGCATTTTTTCTTTCTTTCTTTCTTTCTCAGGGGGGTCGGCCCATTTCATGCTGAGGGGATGATATGAAAAGAGAAATTTTTTCGTTTGTTTCCCTATTTAAAAAAAAATAGAAAACTAAACTATATATAATCCTCCTTTTCCCCGTAACTGCTGGTGCAGCCTGCCGCAGTTCTCTTGTGATCGAGACTTGATTGCCGCCGACGACGGATGACATCAGACGGATGAGGAGACACTTGACTCCTCCATCCGACCGGTCAAAAATATATAAGAAACTCCAGAAAAACACATTTCGACGGAGAAATGAGCTGAAAGTTGCAGGGTCCCCCCTCTCCCATTCTAAATGCATATAAGAGAGAATGAGCTCCTAGTTTAGGGATAGGACGAAAAATCTAATGCTGAAAGACAAACAGAAAGGAAAACAAAAAAATGATTACATAAAAGAAAAAAGGGCCATCATCATGACGTCCTCCTCCCTGACGGTTTTCTTCTCGACCTATTCCGACTGCGCATTTTGACCGAAAAAACGAGAGGAGGGGGAGAAAGATGACGCGATATGCGCGGATCCCTAATTTCACCGTATTTTTCGTTGTTTCTCTTTTCCCATTTCATTCTGTTCTATCCATCAGGGAGAGAAGCACCGAAATTGATGCAGAAGGTGTACACACCCCTACATGTCGCCACGGGGGCGGCGCAAAGACATCATCCCACCCGTAAACATCTA
Source organism: Daphnia pulex (assembly GCF_021134715.1). NCBI lineage: Eukaryota > Metazoa > Arthropoda > Branchiopoda > Diplostraca > Daphniidae > Daphnia > Daphnia pulex. The sequence goes on from NC_060017.1 coordinate 6,847,605, forward strand.
AGAAAAAAGAAAAACAATTCCAAGTCCGAAAAGATAATAGAAGAGCGGGGGAGATGATGATTCTCGTCGACGCGAGTGAGGGATTGAAAATGAGGAGAGACAGATGGGCGAAGAAAGATAGTCGCCCTTTTTGTTGTTCTAATACTATTCTGACCGTTTTTCTTTCTATTATTTTCGAGATTATTTAAAAACAACCAAGCCGAGAGAGACACTGCGAAAGCGCATATCGTTTGGAACACGCAGCGTGCTGGGCTGCGTAACGGGACAAACTCAACAGTCGTCATCGTCGACCGAGGTGATGGACGACATGTTTTTCTATTATACATACACGTCCGAGGGATCTCCATTTAAACCAAAAAAGTTACAAGGAGAGAACCGGGTCATTTCGAGAGAAGAAAATGGGATTTGAATGCGCAATAACGAATGAGCCTCTGCGCCGGGACTTGCGTGTGTGTGTTGTTTGTGTTTTTGTTCTTTGAAAGTTGCACGCTCGTAATAAATCGGACAGCAAACGGGACATGGTAGAACTTTGGTTGGAAAATGTACTATAGCCGTTTTGATTTTTTGGTTGGCGGGGGAAATGGGTTGATGTGTCTCTTGTGTGATGTAAGACGTACTTAACATGTAGATGGACGTCTTCATTCTTGCGCCATAGAGACAGATGAGGTTGGGTTCCCTTTTGCGGCACCCAAACAACGGCGGGAGAGTCAATTGCGTCTATACTGTTATGTTCTTCTTTGGACTGCTTTAAACCACATTCCCTTCAATTGAAGCTCTTCTTTCCCCCCTTATTTCTTTCATTTTTTCGGCTGCTGCTCCTGTTGGTCAGTCCTATCCACCTGTCCACATTTTTAACCAAAAAGGAAAGACCTCCTCTTATTTATTTTTAAATAGAAACTTATAAGCTCCTTATAACCTACCCCCCTGTGGACGATAATAATGAGGCGAGTCCTGTATATTTAAATTTATGTTGATATCTATATATATACAGCTAGTCTGGTATATATATATAGATAGGATAGGGATACTAAAGAGCTAGGAGGAGAACTTTATGAATAACGACATCAACCGTCAGGAAATGTATAATGGAAGCGGGTCCGAAAAAAGTTAAAATAAAGAGGATCTCGCCGCTTTGGAGTCGTACGCATCGCGATGCGAACGAACCGAAGAATGCAACAACAACAACAACGTCTCTCTCAAAAATCTTTTCTCATTAAAAAATTTCGGTGGTGGTGGTGGGGGGGAGTTTTTAAAAAGAGGAGAAAAAGTCCGAACGAAAAACCTGTTCTTTTCTCTTCTTCTATTTCTTTTGGGGGAAAAAATTGTTTCTCTCTCCGTTGGCAGCTAGCTATAGCTAGGATACCAACGGCAGCAGCAGCGCTCATTTATTATAGTTTATGTTGCGTCGAGTCGTGAAATGCAAAGAACAAGAAGAAGGAGGGAAAGACAACACGCGCAGAGAGAAAATGGTAGGAAATAACTCGCATATTTTTTCCCGTTTTTCTGAAAGACATTGTGATGTGTGTAGTCTGCCGGGTAGGAAAAAGAACGCGGTCGGAATTGAGATGTTCCAGCCCCACACAGATTTAATAGCGCCGCTCCTATCAAAATCTCTCGGCGGTGATTTAGCTGTGCCCATCCACTTGGTTGTTGTTTCTTTTTTCTCGAAAGAAAAAAAAAAGTGAACGGCAGTGCGGCAAAAGACAAGAGGTGCCGGCCCAGGTATACAACAACGAGCCAAAAAAAAATAAAAATAATAAGGACGAGATAGATGAGATAAGGATTGAGTCACTGTGAGGCGGTCGGTGTATGTGATTGGAGCCGGCCATCCATCCATCGCCTTGTAATATATAAATTTTCCCTTTTTTTGTGCTTGTAACAAAATTTTGTTTGGTGTCTGATGGATAATCAGACCGAACCTCTATGGCCGTGTAGGTAAAAACATTTTTTAAAAATACATATTCAACTTACGGTCGAATGAAAATGTACGAAATAATCAGTGAAACTCGCTCCTGGCAACGCAGAATGCGCAGGTGGGACTGTTGAATAATCACGGCCACTCAGGGAACACACACAAGTTAATAAATACAACAACAACCAAAAAGGGAAAATGGAAAAGAGAACTTGTCGACAAAGAAATTACCACCCGTGTTGTTGCTGCTACTCTTGCCCATGTCCTGGCAGCAGCAGCACTTGCGGATATTATCCAACTTTGGGAGTGAGAGGGAGGCTGCTGTTGCTGTTGAACCTACAAGGGGTGGTAGAAGAAGGAGGGGATAATTTTCCGCAGCCTGGCGGTCATCACGCATGGTCGCTACCTTTGCATACAAATCGGGCTGCTTATGCGTTTTGGCTGTGTGTGTGTGTTGCCCTTCGCTCAGCGGGAGACGCAACTCTCTCTCTCCTCAGCTCTTGTGGCCGCTCGCTCCACAACTGCTGCTGATGGCCGACTCTTTTCCGTGATGGCTCTATATTACGTATATATATATACATCTAAACGTGCGTGCGTGTATATATAGACTGGCGAACCAGCTGCTTTCTCCGATACGCATTTACACAAACATTGTGTACACTGATAGATTTTTTTGATTGAAAATGTCGACATTTTTCGAGGGGGTTTTAAGGGTTGAGAGCTTGTTTTTACAACAACAGTGTCCTGCGTCAAATATAGGGGTCGGTCGGACACAAGCCGCGATGGTTTCAAAAATAAAACGGCTTGACTGCTACCACCACCATGAAGCAATCAATTTGTGTCGCCACAGACGTGAAAATAAGGGACTTGAAAAAAGAAGTTGGAAAATGTTATTCTTTTTTCTTTAATAAAAAGAATAACATGAGAAATTCGCCCCCGGTGCGGAAAAACAAATCTTTTATTTTTATTCTTTTGTTGAGATGTTGTTGATTTTCTCTCCTTTTTTTTCCCCAAATAATTGTTGGGCTGGTGTTTCTTGTATATTTCGACCCCCTGGTCGACTCTCTGGTTTTTTCTCCCCCAATTTTCTCTCGCTCACTTTGGCCATGGATTAATGATCTTGTCCGCACCTCTTTTTCACCCCTCTCCATCCACCGACACCAACTTAACAACTTTTTCTTCTTCTTCTTTGTTTCACTAGACATCAGTCCCGACAGCTGCTCGTTTGTTTCCCTTTAGAAAATGTAGAGCTCGGAGGGATGATCATCATCTGTTTGTTTGTTTTCAAACTGAAATGAGTTCTTTGCTCATGATGACGATAGAAAATGACAGCCAAATCTTGGGGGACATTTTTACTTTGATTGTTACCAACATTTGCGTGTTTCAGTCAGGAGGGGGTCGACTATAACAAACAAACAAACCGGGTTGACTTTTTTCTGGGCCACCGTCGTACACTTGTCGTGTCTAAGTCTAAGTAAGCTGCAATGTCGCCCCCCTAAGCTTTTTTTAAGTAGATCCTCTCAATTGTTATAGAGCTGTTTGTTGTGTAAGTGTTGTCCTGTATATGCGGTTCGACCCCGCGTGACCTTTTTCTGTCGTCTCCGACGGACCCGACGCAGAGTTTGGGGTAAGAAAAAGCCCCAAAAACGAGCTCAATCAAAAGTTCTCAAACAAAACAACAAACAGCCCTCCCTCAAAAAATAAATGGGACACAAAGTGTCGCAGGGATTGGAGGAGCTGAAAAGAAACGGTCGCAAGATGTTTAGTTTTTTTCTCTCTTCTTGTTTAGTGGATTCTTTCGTGTCATCCGACTATGCCGCCTTTGTGACTGGTGGCATATGCAAAGCATACGCATATCTAGAGTGAGCGAGAGGGGAGAGAGAGATCTAATAAGTTTGGGCGCTCTGTTGGGTCTCGCTTCAATTCCGAATGGGGCCACTTATTACAAGACGAGAACCAGAAAAAATGAAAGACGGAAGGGCCGGTAGCAGCCCTTCTCCATCTCACATTTCCCCCAGCAAAAAAAAATCTAGAAGCTGCTGCTGTGTCTTGGATTTCCTCACTCTCAACGACCAGAAAAGATGCTGGCCAAAGCCCCCTTAAAAAAAGAAAAATCTTAGCTTTTTCCCTCGTGTGTTATCTTTAGCCGACAGAATAGTTTATATACATGCGCCAGTACAGAAATAAGGTAATACACACAGGGACGTGTCCGGTTACTTTTGGTGAACAGGAGCAGCAGGAGCCTGTCTCTCCCGCCAACCAAAAGAACAACACGCTCCTGATGGCGTTTTGATTCGTTCCTCTTGTTTTCCCTCAACTTGTTTGATGCTGAGAAAAAATATGGGAAAGGAGCAACCCCTCCCACTCGGCATTATCTCAATTACACGACCCAACACCGTGATGGCCATCGCTTGAATATCAAGGCTACTACTAATGCACACACATAAACACACTACCACCAAAGGTGTTCACATAAGTGGCTGCCTGTATAAGATTCTTTCTGTTTAGAGATGTGTAAATGTTGAGGTTTGCGCGTTCAATTTTCTCACCCGGACTCATCATGTTGTGTGTTTGCCTGGCGGTCATCCATCCGAACTGGCAGTTAGGTAACGACTTGCACTGAGCACATCAGTATTTGATGATGATCATCATCATTATCGTGGAAGGAAAAAAAAGGCAATGATGAAGTCATCAGATCCCCCCCTCAAAGTAAAAAAAGGTTATATGGGTACATAAAGGGGCGGTCCAGGCGCCACATAGATATGCTGCTGCTTCTAATATACCTGGTGGACTAGTGTGTGTGTGTGTGTTAGTAGAGATCACGTCCGAAATGAAGTTGTTTTGCGCCAAGCTGTGCAGAGAACCGAACAGCAGCCGGTCGTATGGAAAGCCAGAAAAATTGGATTGGGCTATAACACAAGAAATCTCCTCTTAACGAAGGTTTTTGGCTGGCTGGCTGGCTGGCAGCAGCGCTATATAGGAGCTAATTGCCGTGTTTCTCTGCCGAGGGAAAAAATAATTGAGATGGTCGTGGTACACGCGGACGCACAGCAGAGAGTCTCTCTCTCTCTCTTGGTGGAGGTGATGGACTACTTATTGGATCTGTTACCTGTCTGTGTGGTGTAATTACGCTTCGCATGATGATGTGCTTTGTCTTCTCTCATTATCGCACCAGCCAGGCTATAACCGTCCTCTTCCACTCTTTTCTTCTTTTCATTTGAGTCTCTCTTTGCACGATCGAAAGAAAAAAAAAACCCAAAGAGTGCTGGTCGGGACGCCATATGACTAGAGAGATACACCGAAAACCCATAAAAAAGGGAACTTTTTTTGAAAATGATTGCAAAAGTTCCTTTTTTTTGTTATCTCCATCTGGAAATGATGAAAAATGGTCTTTTTGTTCTTTATCGCTCTGCACACTTGCCCTTCTTTTTTTTTTAAATTTCAGTTGTTGTTTTTTTCCCGTCCGTTTTTCTTTTTCGTGTCAGATTCAGATAATACGGTCGTGAATAAAAAGGATTGCCGTGTATAAAATACGAGCGGCGGCGGCGGCGGCGGTGCCCTTTCTTTTGTTTGTGTACTCAAGTGCAATGCATCAACTCTTTTAATTCGTTATATTGACGTAGAAGGTATTTTACCTCGACGACGGACCTTTTATTTGCTGATGGCCATTTCGGTCCAGCAGGAGACTCGTGGAAATGTTTGTTATTGTTGATTGCGACGCTCTTTTTTCCCCCCGTCTATATACCTTGTTTTTCTTCTTTTTTTTCCAATTGTGAAAGACACACTCACTCGGCGAAGAGAGAGAGAGTTTCTTTTGTTTGTTTGCACTTTTATCAACCGGACAAATCAAAGCTGATGGCCCGGTGTTGCTCGCGCGCGCGCCAGAGACCGAAACACGCAACTGGTTCGACTCGTTTTTTTTGTTGTTTCCGACGCAACTCGCCAACGTACTTCATTTAAAATCAAGGCGAATTGCAATAGGAAAAAAACAAAGCGAAATTATGGTCAGCACATTTATACGCAACAGAAATTTTAATTTGTAATTCATATGCTTGATGTGAGTTACAAGTATGCCAAAGTTGGTATATACACAAATGGTGTGTATAGGGTCTGAAATATCCAGTTGGCAATTTGCTTTTAAGTTTGGGGTGACGCAACGACGTGTGGAGAGAGACAACGGCGGGCGCTGAACTCGGTCCAAGTTGGGACCCGCCAACAGCCCCCCCCCGTATGTCGCCCTCTTGTGTGTGTCGAGTTGAGTGCTGCTGCTCTGATCTAGTTATCAACCCAAAGTTCAGGTCTCCCCAACTGGTTGCGCGACTGGTTTTCCATACGAACGTCCTTTCTCTCCTCTTATGGATGGATGGAAAATGGAGAAACAACAACAAGAACAAAAAAGAGACACACATACAAGAGAGCCGATGATGGAAGTCAAAGAGAGAGGCAAGGTCTAATATACAGTAGGAGACTTGTTTTTATTTCTTTGGTAAGAATAACTCGTTGCTCTGTCCCGCGTCCTTCACAATAACTCGGCGCGACGCACCAGCAAATGCCCCAAATCTTTTTCTATAGACAAATAAGAAGCTGAAAACAGTTGCTGGCCAGTTGGCATCCTCATGTGTGTGCTCACACAACTTTGATGGGCTTTTTAGTTAAAAAAAAGGGAACACGGATGAAGAAGCTGGCGCTTTAGAGTAGAAAAATTCATCCCTAGATTCGCCCAGCTCGTATAGAGTCTTGGAACTTTTTGGGAAACATTTTATGATAGGTGCCGAGTGTGATGGACAAGAGATAGGTTCCCTGCAGTGAATGGAGGTGGCTGCTTTGCTCTTCTCAGGTGCTCTACAACCATCTTCCCCCCTTTCCTTTTTCTTCCCCCACTTTTTTCCGGACCTTACTATTCAACGTGCTGCATGTGTATAGTAATAGACGGAGCACAAAAGGTGGTAGCTTCCATCTCACTCAACTTGGATTTTTTTTTTCGTCTTCTTGCTTCGCTTCTCTTGTTTCTTCCCTGTGTGTCTTGTACATTTTTTTGTGTTGTTCCCCTCGAGCGAAGCCACAAGGACGCGGGCATCGAGGAACGCTAACTCGACAAGACATCTCCTTCTTTTCTTGTCGAGAAAAGAAGAAGAGGGACGAGAGAAGAATAAAAAAAGAGAAAAATCAAACAACTTATGGCCCTTTTTTCGTTTCTTCTCCCCTCTCATTTTTATATATATTTTTTTGAAAAACTCATTTTCGGATAAGAACAACTCACAAAAGATATTTCAGAAGCGAAGATAGATAGAGCCGAGAGACTAGTACAGTTTAACAGGGGGCACATGCAAAAGGAGAGTAAACAACCGAAAACATTGTATATCCCACAATGTCCGTTTGGCATCGAGATATTTTTCCAATAGGATTTTGAACTGATAATGAAGTAGTCGAGCTGGAATGATCCCACGTCCTAACCGGTGGGATTATACAATCGGGTCCATCTCAATACGGGGAAATCCGCTTTGATTATCAAATGAATCCGGCAGGCAAGAAAATGCGGAGGAAGATAAAGGGGGGAAAAGAATTAGAAAAGATATAGAGTCTTACATTGTCGTAAAAACAGCAGCTAGCGCATTCCATCTTTTGTATTATCCTTCCAACTTTTTTTGTTTTTTATGTATTTCATCATCATTTCGTCATTTGAAATTCATTAAAAAACAACTAAAACATCGTTTCTTTTTCTTTTTTCACGTGGATGATTTATCCCTCTAGTGTACCGCAACTGCTGATTGGGTCTCTTACAAACGAAATGAAAGAATTCGGTCTACTTTTGTTTTAAGTTTTCAAGATTTTTCTCCTATAAATATTCGTTGTTTCGGCTTTCCAACTTATAGATATATATTCTTATAGATGTTGGCTTGTTTTTTATGGCGCACGCGCGCCTGTCGCGCCATCAGCTCTCTCTCTCTCTTCTCTCTTTCCATTCGCTTACATTAATGTCTTCTTCAAGGCGGTTAAACGAGTTGGGTGAGCGCGGGCGCGCGCGCGCTCAGCCCACCAACCGAAAAAATGTTCAAGCGCAATGGAGTTGTTCTTTTCTTTTTTTTCGTTTTGGTTATATGTATATTCCTATACGGATAAGGTGTAGATAAGGAGCAAAGGAAAAGAGATGGGCAACGGATGATGATGATGATGAGGCCGTTAGCTTTTTTCTTGTTTTTCTTCCAACCCAAGCAAAGAAAAGAACGTGATTGGCATACCTAAAACAGCTTTTTTGTTTTTTGTTTTTCCCGGGCCGGACTTGTATTAGACACCGTGGGCGGGATTGGATATAATATTATACATGTACATATGCGCGCTTACCGAAAATCTTGGAAAGTCTTTGCGTGAAATTTGCCAAACACGACTCTTGTGTTGTCTAGTTCTACATATTAAATTCCGGGACAAAGATCCGCCGCTTCCAGCCGTTAAACGCTCACCTGCAATTCCCTTAAAATATCGTTCAATCTTTTGTTTTAATTTTTTTTTTTAGTCTGGCGGTTACACGGTACTGCTCAAGTTGAAAGACAAAAAAACAAGTGAAATTCACTTCCCCTTTTCATTTGTTGTGTTTCTCCCCAAATTTGGGAGTAGACACACCGCCAAGTTTCTTTTTTTCTTTCTTAATATTTTTGATCCTTTTTGGTGGATGAATTCAGTCGGAGCGTCGATATGAATTCATAAGCAGAGGACAGACATTCTCTCCATCATCTCTGCGTATGTTTGTATTCCTTATAGCTCCTTTTTTTATCCTTTAGAAGGGAAAAAGAAGACTGTATCTTTCCTCCCCCATAAGAAAAAGGAAAAAATGGAAAGATAAATAAATATTTTTTTCTGTGTGTGTGTGTGGACCTCCGCTGGATATGATGACGTCTGCCAGATTGTCTTGTCATTACGTGGCATTCTTGTGATACCTTCCTCCTTACAGACTATTTCAACTTTTCTTTCTCTCTCGCTTTGGCCCGTTTGTCTATAGCCATACATCTCTCAGTCAGTCAGTCAATTCTTATTTTCCCTTTTCCCCCCTTAGCTATTCAGTCTTCGATCGTTTCGACGTTCATTTTTTTTTCTCCAGCTTTCCAGTCATCCTTCACCTTTGGTCATCGATTGGGAGGGGGGTCGTTCCTTCTTCTACTAAACCAAAAAAACTTGTATCATTCTCATCGTTTTTTTTTTTCTTTTTCTTCTCAAATCAAAACTCTCCAAAATTGAGACGTAAAAAAGAATCAACTGAATGTTTATTTTATTTGAAAAAATTACAGGTTTTTACTGCTTCAGCCAGGGTTATATTGTGCCGTTAAAACTGAGAGAGAAAGGTTGGAGGGGGGGGGGATGGAGTAGACTAGTATGACGCAATTAACCGTGTAAGCGTTCGTGCAATCTGCGAAAACAACATCCGGATCGCCAGAGAGTTATTTCATGGCGGAGGTTAGACGGGCACGTTCCAAAAAAGCCCAACCTTCGATTCTCTCCGGAGTGGAGAGACGGAATTGTGTGTACATACACAACACACACACGTGCTAGCCCCCTGCCAGAGGAGGAGGAGGAACGAACCGAGCAATGATGGAAAGAGAAGATTAGGAATAAAAAAAGAAAAGAAAACTGAAAATTGTACAAAAGATGATGACGTTGACGTAGAAAAATCACGACTTTCTTCTTCTTCTTCTTTTGCATAACGCCGGTCTATATAATTTTTTCAAGTTTTGTGCATTGTCACGTCATACCTAGACTCGTCATGTAGTTAGAAAACAGGATCTCGGGAGAAACAAGGATCTTTCTCATAAGGTTATGATGGATGTAGCAGCAGTACCTCTACCGAACTCTTATTACAGACAACAATAGAAGTCGAGTGTGTCTTTTTAAATCATCAGCCAGGCCAATCAATAGAAAAGAAAGATGAAACAAGTCAGTTTGGGGGGTATTCCCTAATAACATTGTCTATACTATAAGCCTAATATGGAATAGAGTCATTTCAGATACGGCCGTTGCCTGAAAAAAAGGCCGACTGCCGGCATTATAGGGGGGGAGGCAGCTAATGATGATCCCTTCTAAATATCCAAGTGAAGAATTTTGAGAGTTATTTTTTTAATAGGAGCAAAATACCGGGAAAATGGGGAATAACTATTTTTATTTCTTTTTTTTTTTAAGAGAATAAATCAAATGGGTACTCTGCAACAAGTCTATATACATTTAGGTGATGTGTTGGTGTGCTCGGTCGGAAAGAGAGAGAGGTCGTGTGAGTGAGTGCGTTTGTGTGGAGGAATGTATCGCCTCTGGCGCACACCAGCAGCAACAGCACAGAGTTGTTTCATCGGTGCCGAAGAATATTCTGACCTTCCTTTTTATTTTTCCTTCTTCTATTCTTCTTCTTCTTCTTGGAGAAGAAGAAGAAGAAGATGTAGACACAAAAGAGAAGAAGAAGAAGATGGAATAAGGTGGGTGCTAGGGGGTGGAGACGGGACTCCCACTGAGCAGTAAAAAAAAAGAAAAAACATTCTACTCCGCTGCGGAGTGTGGCGGAGGAGGAAGAAATGAAGAGGTTAAGAGTAGAAGAAGAAGAAGAAGGAGAAATCCAAACCAAAGTAATAATATAAAAGAGCGAAGGCAAAGAAGAAGAAGAAGAAGAAGGGGGAGGGATAAGGAGGAGGAGGAATAAGAGAAGAGAGAGAGTCGCACCAAGTTGAGTTGTAAGTCGAAGGGAAGTCCGGCCTGTCATTGCCCAGCCAGCCCAGCTTCGGCTCTCTCGAATTAGAGGCTCATACCCTCCGGGCACTCTAGCGCTTTTTCTCTCTCTCTCTTATACTTGAGGGGGGCCCCCTGTTTTTATTCCATCTACCCGCGCCACCGCTGTATACTACACCACTGGTGTAGTGTAGTGTGGTGTTCCAGTCCGGGACAAAAGAGAAAAGAATCCACCATCACCACCCTCCAGCCCCCTAACCGCCACCCGCCATCCTTATCCTCCTCCTTCTCGTCCAATAGGAGGAGAGTTGGCGCTGGGAGGGTGTAGGAGAACGTGAGAGAAGTCGGAGCGAGGCCGCGCCAGTCTCCGCTCCGCTGTGACACGGTGAACACCGAATCCACCGTCGTTCTCGCCGTCACAATTTTTATTTTTTCTCATTTATTTTTTCTTCTTCTTCTTCGCATCAAAGAAGAAGAAAGAGAAAATAACCGTCGCCTCAAACAAAAATTGATTTGAATCCCGTGTGCGATCGTGAGTGCGTCTGTGTGTTGTATTAATTCTCGGCGTGAATTTTAAAACTGAACAACTCTTTTTTTTTCTCTTTCTACAACGTGATGATCAGCGTGATTTGACTATCGCCGTCGAAATTCTACACTGTACCCGTACATGATTGGATTACACACTTGTGACGGGACGGATCGACATTTCACAGTCAAACAAATTTCGATCGTACCCGGTAGCCCAGGATCCTGGTGAAACCAAATTTAGAAGATAAAATTTCCCAGTGTTTTCAATCTCTCTGTGTGTTTGTGTGCGTGAATTTGAAGACTCTTTAGCACCAACCGGTCCGCCGCGAAAATTGCAGGTAAAAAATGTTATGAACACGCCTGGAAACTGGGCTCGTAGTCGTCGTCGTTATCATCTCTAAAGGGCACCCACTTCTTTTTGTTTTATCTAACAAAAATTCAAAAAAGAATTTGGGCGCCACTGAAAACAAAAACCAGTTGAAACTGTCGGTCGGTCGTTTTTGTTTTTATTATTATTTTGCCATTTTGACGGTGATCCGAATCGCCTTCTTCTCAGTTCTTCTTCTTCTCGGACGTGTGTGGATTACCATGGCCCGGGGCGATGGTGATTGAGTTGTTGCCCCGTTGATTGAAGCGGCCCCTCCCTCTCTCTCTCTCTCTTTCTAGTCCCGCAGCCAAGTCAGCAGGTGTATAAGAGAGTCGGTCGGTGCACAGTGGCGCCTACACCGACATTATCTGATTACCATCTTTTTTCCTTTTTCGTTTTTCTTCTCTTTTTCCACTTTTGAAAATTTGAATTTTTTCGGTTTTTTTTCTCCCATCTCGCCGTTGTTGTTGTTATTTAGCATTACAGGTTTTTCTTTCGGTAATGAAGAAATTTATTGGCAAAAGTTTCTTCTTTTCATATCCCCGAAAAAATAAAAAAAGATTCACTAAAAATGGTGGCAAAGAAAGAACTCGTTTTTCTTCTTCCAAGACGAGGAAAACCTTCACAAATAGAAAAGAAACTGATGGAAATGTTCGATAGTAAAGGAGCCGAAGAAGAAGAAAAAGGGACGCACAACACAGACCAGTTTCTTCTTCTCCTCCGCAGTGAGTGGAGGCCATTAATAAAGGCCAGAGAGCCGAGTCCGGCTAATTGGTGTCAAACCATCGCATACAGACACACACACACAAATACGAGAGCTCACACAAGTGTGCCTAGAGCCGAGCAGCACATTCTCTATTGACGGCGCTTATAGAACCTGAATTGCTATGCTTCCCCCCTTCAATTTCAATTTTTTCGCTTAGATTTCTTCTTCTTCTTTTTACAATTCGGCCATGGGTTGACCCCCCTCTCTTGTTCGCCATGTCTTTGACCACTCTGCTCGCATACTAATGCACCACACCTGCTATTCAACTTCTTCTTTTTTTGTGTGTTGTCGATTGCTACCTGCCCCCGTTGGCTGCCGCCATCACAGACGGAAAAAAGAGCTAGCTACTCACTAAAGAAAATCCATTTTCTCGAAGAGTTCAATCTTCTTTTTATTTCTGGATTTTTATGACTATCAGTCGTCATTTTACTCGACTCGGAGTGGCTTCAATTTTGATTTAGTTGCTTTTATTTTTTTCTCCCTTGTATCTCTGGTCTCTGGTTCCATTTCAAACTTGTTTTTTTTTGTTTTTTTCTTCTTCTTTTGTGTTTTTATTTTATCGGTCTCGAAACATCAGAGACAACATTAGGACAGTTAGGTGATAATCTAGAATACACACTCGGTCCATTTCTCTCGGCGACGGACCAATCCAGTATCCACATACATATATCCGATGTCTGGCCCAATATTTGAGAGTTGCAAAGTCAAACAACAAGTAGAAAAAAGAGACTCCGGCCGTCTCTCTGCACACACAAAACTAAATGTTGATTTGGTTTTTGTTTAGTTTGCCTATAGGGGGGACCAATAGCTCCGTGCAAACATGTCAAATGCCACCGATATAGTGTACCACCAACCATCTAGACCATTGTGAAGAATGTGTATCTAGTGGACAGTGCTCAGCACGCACACGTATATCGTTGACAGTGGATAAATAACACGAGCGCCTTCCATTCTTTTATTTCACTTGTCTCTCTCTCATACATTTTTGTTTCTTTCTGTTTTTCTCAGATGTTTTAATCTTTTTATTTTCTTATTTTTTCTAAATAGGACTGGGGCCTGGAGCAGGGGGCCTTCCACTACACATGCCTTCTGCGTTCGCCGCATTCCCGCCGGCCGCGTCCGGTCCGGGAGCGCTGGCCGCGGCGGCAGCGGCTCATGCCGCCGCCGATCAGCGCGGAGGACCCGACAGCCGATTCCTATGGGACCCGTCGGGTCGCATTCATCCCACCTACCACGGACACCCAGGGTAAGCCAAACCGACATTTTCCCTGTTTTTTATTATTGGACATTCGTCTATGGTAGTAGCAAGTAGTGTCTTGATTATTATTAGTATACCCCCGGCCGACAGATCAACCTACAAAGGGGAAAAGTTCTTTTTTTTATTTTATTATTATATGCCAAATTGCTCCTGACCCCCCTCTCTTTTTTAACATTTATTGCTAAAAGTGGCCCTCAACCCCAACGTCCCCCATTTTTTTTTAAAAAGATGGGATTTTGATGAGTCCCCGGCATATTTAAAAGATATAAAAACCACATCAACTCCGACATGTTCTTCGGTTTTATTATAATTTCCCCCCCTCATTCCATTTGGGTTGTTTTTTTTTTCTTTTGGGGTTGATGAGACGGAAAAGTGGTCGGAATTGGCACCACGGGACTTGCCATTTGCCACGTCGCAGCGAAATGCGACACGACACTCTGGTCCAGCATCTTGGACGTCTCTCTTTTTTTTTTAGATCGACGTTTGGGTTTCACATGGTCGCCCATCTGAGCGCAGTTGACAAGTGCCCAGATGTCCGATGGCGATATCACAAATTTCAAATCCCCAAGAAAAAAAAAAGGATTTTCAGACGGAGAAGAAGAATGTCTGTGAGCGACGAGGATAGGCCTAAATGGTTTTATTGCCGCTGCTGCTGCGCTGACCGTGTGTGAGCGCACCAAAACAAATTCAATCCACCTCAATCTCGATACGCCGACAAAAATCAACCGCCGCCACTGTCTACTTTTTAAAAAAAGACCGGCAAAAATGGCATCTTCTAGGGGGCACACGAATTTTGACCCCAACATTCTCTCCCTCAAGGGATCCTAGGAGGCTCGCGTCTAATATAGGCCCGTCTCCCATTCCATATAGATATTGATAGGCAATATACTATACGCTAGTAACTATTTTTTTGTTTTGTGTTAAACCAAACGTAGAAAAAAAGTCCCCACTAAAAGCCAAGGGGGGAAAAAAGGGCACTTTTCTCATCTACTTTTATGGTTATTTCTTCTTGGTCTATTGCCCTTTTTTTGTGTGTCTACCAAAGAAAAAAACCTCGACCCCATCGCGGAAAGTGTCGTCAAGCCGCTGGACAATTTACCTATTGGACTGTGGATAGTGGGTGCAAGTTATAGTTTCCTCCTTATTGTTGTAGAGTTGTTTTTCGGGGGGAGAGAAATCTCTCCCAGGCTCAAACGGAGAGAAAAAAAAAGAAGAAGATTTTTTTATGTCCAAAAGGCAATTGAGTTAGGACAGATAGCGAAAATGGGGGCCGTAGTTTGGTTTTGGGGGGACGAAATTGACCGATAACACGACGGTGGTGATCCGCCTTAGAGCTGCCCACCATCCACACTGTCAATATAGGCGCCGTAGATTGACTATAGACATCTCACAAATCTAAATCGAGCCAGAGAGAGTCAGAGAGGAGAGTCTTTTTCTTCATTTGCCTGGACCAGTTTTCGTTGCCCACCGTTTGCACTTATTTATTGTTTTCCGACCCGTAAAGTGCGTGTGTGTTGAGATAAGCTCTGCCAAGCCGGGGGTGCTTTCTCTGCTGTTGAGTCTCTTAAACGAAACACAAACCATCACGTATAGAGACAGGAAGAAGAAGCGAAAAATAAGAAAAAAAAGGGAAGGAAGTTGGACGAGGAGAGACCTGCTGTTGTCACAACACGCAGAGCAGCAGCAGCAGCAGCAGCAGCACGCACATAGTGATGGCGTATACATTTCTAGGCCAAGAAAAGATTTTCGTTTTTAAGAGCCGGACAAATAAACGGGCCATTGCAGAGTCGTCCCAGCTGTCGTCGGCTTGTCACGGGGGCTCCCGCCAATGAAAACTACCCGATAATACCAACGGGTATAAATATACACACACATACACATACATAATACTCTACGACGTACGATACGCTCAGTTGTATGTCAAAAAAGTTGCCCGTCGAAGGTAAAAACGTTATGAGGTAAACAGATGAATATCTTAGACATTTTGTTGGCACAGCAGCAGGTCCCACCGTCAGGTATTTTTGGCCTGTAATATTCAACTTGTTGCGCATTCTACCATATTTTTTTGAAATTTGAAACGTTCCTTTCTTTTTCCCCCTTCGTTTTTTCCTTATTCCGAGGCCGACATTTTCATGATATTCGATGCCTAATAAATTTTTGGAAAAAAAGGAGCGTCTTTATATAGGCCTGCGCTGGCCAGATTGTGCATGGGGCTCCGTGAGTCTTCATATTTGATTTACCTGATGGAAACGAGTCCCCCCCCCCTCCAAAGGAAAAAAAGAACCTTAAACGGGCGTTATCGGTTCACTGGACTTTTTGATGCGTCCGGACAGGCGGAAGATCATTTTCGGACCACTTGGTTTAGAAGCCAATGGAAGACCCAATGTGACATATTTGACTCCTCCTACTCTTGACGTGGTTTCTCCTTTCTTCTTGTAGAAAAAGTTCTCATCAGCCGGCGAACGGACTCGATTGAATTTCTTTTTTCGTTCCCCTATTGTTTTTCTTCTATTAGCCGAGTTGAGGAACGTCATGTTGTGTGTGATGAGCTGAAGAGTGTGCGACAAGAACCCCCCCCCCCCCCCTCTGTCTCCTCAAAACTAAGCCGGGAAAATGTATATTTTTGAAAAATAGAAGAAGAAGATTTAACGCGTTGCCTATACGTCCAAAGAAGAAGAAGAAGCAAAAGAAGCGCATCAGAACCAGATGGCCTAACGACAACAAACATGGCGCCCCCGGAGTAGAGAGAGGAAACATCGTCTCGAATGTCGTCGTCGTGGTGACCTAATCTTTTCCCTACCCCCCCGCTCAGTTTTTGTGTTGAGAAATTCTTCGACATGGAAAAACCCAAAAACTGAAAAAAACGAAAAAAAAGATAAGCGACTGGGCAAAAGAGTCTCATCACAGGGGCAAGTCAAAAAATAAAGAAGGACATTGGTCGAAAGCTGATGGTCCGTCTCCGACGTGACCACAGAAAGAAAAGGGATTTGGTGGGTATGATATCAAAACCATAACTCTTATATACTCAATGGCTTCCTCCTTTTATTATTTTTCCAATCAAAAAAAGTCCCCTCCCATCTCTTTCATCCGCTGGAGTGAAGAAAAAAGACCTGTTGATGGTAAAAACGTATCGTGTGAAAATCTGTTTGGGGGTATCACTATCCATTCCGCTTTTATAGTACCCAAACACTCGGCGGATCTTAAGAGTCCGTTGACGACATCATCCAGCCCAGCCACTAAAAAAAAGAAGACGCTCAAACGTCGGACATTTGATCCGCACAGTCCGAGTTTTTCTGTTTTATATGGCAGATGAAGCCACACGATCCACTCTTTTTTCGTCCAGCTCGTCCCTCATCCAAGTACCGCCATAACGTTCCGTTCTGACGCAATACAAAAAGTTATTTTTCAAAAAGAAGGGGGGAAAGATAAATTTCTATCATCTCATCTTTCCCCATCCGGCCATGTCTATACATCATTCCGGAGCTATCCATACTCTAGAACCCAATGTCTATATAAACCCCTACGTCAAACCCGGGGAAAATAGTAAAAAAAAACACGTTAAAAGAATTAAATAAATAAATAAAAAAGACTGGACATGATTTAACGATGCCGATATATCTCTCTGGCCCTTTTTCTCCTATTGAAAATCTATAAATATTGTGCTGCGTAAGAGAGAGAGAGAGATGTACGATAGAGAGCGGACAGATTCGAGTGCGCACGAATCGAGAAAACTTAATATCTCTCGTTCTTTTTTTAAAAAATTCAATTCTTTCGTATTGTTTGGTTATGTTTTGATTTTTCCCGATGATCGGCACTGCACGTTTTTCTCTTTTTGAACGGAACTGGACGAAAAAAAACGGTCGAACGAACAAGTTCAAGGGGTTTTTCGCGGAAGAAGAAAATGGCAGTTTCCGTGAGCGGTTGAATGTTGTCCATGTGGTTGACAATAGACCACCTCAACGCGATTTGGATGTTGTGTTATACGTGTAGCCTCTTTTTTTTTCCATGATGATTTCGGTCGTTCTATATCTTTAGAGTTATTCACGAAACGGTCCGTCACGAAGCAGCCGTCTTATTTGTGTACACAGGGGAAAGAGATGAACGGTCTTGCCTTTGCCCGCGCCCCATTATCGCCAATGTTTTGACTATGATTCAGAGTTCCGTCTTGTCCGTTTGCCTCCATCATCGCAAGCAACACACACAGAGAGAAAAAGAGGAAGAAGAAAAAATCCTTTGCACGTACCCGATCAAAGGAACAAGCCCTGCCATCACGCCAAGAGTGTTTTCTGTTTGTTTATTTGAAGTGCGACTGGATGTTTTCCCTCTGCTGGTCCATCTTCTTCCCCATGAAAAACTCTATAACCGGCCGAAGCTGCACAGCCCAGCTACAGCAACAGCGTCATGAATAACTTTGTAGAGTCTGGCCCGGTTAGCATCTGGTCATCATTTCCAGCTGCGGAAATGATGCCTCTATATAGTGCTGTGTGCTCCTTTTTGGGCCGGCACTCGATTAGCACCCGAAAATGTTCCCAAAAAATCCTGTGAAGAAAACGGATCGCATTGGCGACGAGATGACTTGTTAATGAACGCGCTGATTCCTTCCACTTGCCTCCACACACGTATACCCTTGGTGGCTGGCCGGCAGCAGCAGTCACCACAACATTATTTGGTGTCGTTGGCAACTCTGTTCGACACGTGATAACGAGTTGCAGTGTGAGAGAGAAGCGAAACAAGTCAAAGTTCACTCCGCACACATTTTTCTTTTTTCCTTTGGGGTTGGAATAGATCGGCGGCAGCTCGTACATGTACAAAACCGTCTGCACGCCAGATGACCGGGAATTCTTCCACCATTTTTTCTTTCTTTCTTCCCTCCTTTTTCCGCCGCTTCCTACATCATCCATCAGCTGACGGAATATTCCGCCCAGACCGACACATTGCGACACTTCTCTCTAGTCCTTTTTTTTCTTTTTGGTGGTGTTGTTGTTGTTGTTGTTCCGGCGGCATTCCACCTCTTCCACACGTGACACTTCCGACTTGCATCTCTTCCACCTACCGAGGGAAATCGGTGGGAACCGATCAGGATGAGGGTGGACCAAACAAAAATTTCCTAAAAAATTCGGACCGACATATTTCAAGAATCTACTAGAGGACGAAAGTCTCTTTCTAATGAACACAAACAAAAGAAAATGATGATGATGAGCGAAAGAGATCAACACCCACCCGAGAAAAAACAAAAAGACAGACTTCCGGTTTTTAGAGATGGGGGCGAGTTTGTTTTTTGTTTCTTTTGTTTTATTTTTTATTTTTTCGAGAAAAGCTCAAGCAGATGAGGCCGGCCTCATCATCAACACTTTGAAGAATCTGCGGAATGCGAGCGAGAACAAAAGAAGAGCTCGGCCATTTAATCTAAAAAGAAAAAGCCTTGCTCTCCCAAGGTCTCTTCACTTTTTTGAAAAGTTCCATGACTTGAGTTTCGTCAGCCCAAAATTTTTCTATTTAAAACAACAACAAAAAACAAAAAAGTTGAATTGAGTGTCTTGGTTGGGAGCGGAGAAGATGACGTTGTATTGACACAATGGCGAGCAGGAAAAGAAAAACACGGAACACAATTGAAGCCAAACAAAAAAGCGGGTCGAGAAGAGAGAAGACTTGAAGGGTCTATCAAGGTGATGGGAGTTAAAAGTTGCTGGAGCAGAGCTGCTGAGCTGCTGGCTCTGCCCCGTTACGGGCTGTTGGATTATCAACACAGTGAGCTTTATTTTGATTCATTTTGTGGGGAAACTGGCGGGTTCTTCGCGTCGAACCCCGAAGAAATTGTTGATCTTTCACGGGGCGGCTGTGTAATACTTTTTGGCCGACTGTCGCCGCCTTGACGGGAGGGATTTCATCAGATGAATGTACTCTACTTCTTGTACGCTCGGTGGCTGTCATTAGATGCCACCACCGCGGCCAAGTCAACACCCTCGAGCGAAATGCACCTTTAGATGTGCATTAGCCCCCGTCGTCGTCGTAGAAGAGAAGGTAGAAATCGGTCGACTCAATTGTGTATCACGAGATGGGGGGGGGGGGGGGAAGCGGCACAATGACGCCGGCGACTTCATCACGCAATGCCCAGCACCCCTCCAGCTTCTTCTTCTTTCTTCTCAACTAACATTTTGAATAAATAAGAGAATTTCAACGTTCTCTGCAAGCGCTGGTCGTGACGTTCTTTTTCTACCAAAGTGAAGAAATCACGAAAATGTGCACCGAAGGTTACTGGGTCCATTGATGGATAACGGTGTCGGCAAAAACGAATCGGCGTTGCGCAATTCTCTCTCTCCAATTTTTGCGCAATCAGAGAAACTTTCGGGGAAAAAAATAAAAGCTCATTCGAACGCGTTTAGCGTTTTGAAATGTCAGCTCCCTGCTCCTATTTGTTCTTCATCATTAGTCTTTGATTAGATCTGCTAGACAAAACGACACGGTGATCGATTGATTCGTCTATCCACAGCTGCACACAGCCAGTCGCCACTTTTTATTGCAACAACCCAGTTCAGGGTGAAATTATTCGACGAATCAAAAGAAACCCAGAAAGGACATTCTCCGTTGTCTGGGCGTCAAGGGCGTGGCGCGTCGTCGCGGTCGTCGTCGCTTCGAGATTTTGATCGAAAGAGACAACCGACTGCCCGACCAGGGATTTGTGTGTCTGTTGTTGTTGTTTTGGCTTTTTCACGCTCATTGTGTGTGTGTGTACAAACACGCACCAGAGGATCAAGTTGAAAAAAGACAAAAAGATTTTTGCTCCCAATGTCGGCGTATGGCGCCGTGATAAACGAGGGAATCAGACTGCTGACACAACGACGTGTTAAAAGGGAACCCGCCAGTTGCACGCAGCCAGTACAGCCTTGTTGTTTTATTTCTTTTTTCTTTTTTATCCTTACAAAAAAGAAGGGAGGAAATGGGAGGAATTTTTTCTACAGGGAATGTTTGGCAGCGTCGCCAAGACACACTGTGAGGCTCGTCGGTGTCTAATCTTCTCTGCGCGTCGTCTTCACCGTTTGTGTTTGAAAGCGCGTGAAAATTTCTCCCGCCGACGTGTCAGATTGCACTTGGACGCCTCTGACGACGCCGACGCCCTCGCACAGCTCACCCCAGAGCACACCCCACCCCCCGGCCTCAAAAATAGACCAGATATTGTACTCGAAAAGCCGATAACGTTGTCCTTATGAGCCCCGTCATCTCTTTGCCATACAGCACAAAGTTTAAGGCGTTTCCTATAAAAACAAAAAAATTTTCTTTTAAAATTTTAAACCAAAATTTTTTCGCGCTCAAACTAAAAAGAAAAAGTCTAAACAGAAAGTTCAGTTTGTGTGTGATACATCCGCGTTCACACTAGCGCTAATTGGTTTATCTATTTATGAAGGCCACTCCTTTTTTTTGCCCTTCCTTCGCGCGTCCGCTCAACACTATCCATCAACACGCCCGCCAATGTTGTTTGAGCCGTACGTAGTTGTTGTTATTTCTGCGGTTGTTTTGTTTTGTTTTTCTGGTGTTGTTGCATCTTCCAGTTTTTCGGTCCGTTCGAGTGGGTCGTGGACGCACTTGAACTTTTGGTCCTCGGACGCTATCTCGTCATCGGCCGTTTGGATATTGTCCGTCCTCGCCTGGCCCCAAAACCCAAACATGTTTGCCACCCTCCCTTCATCCTTTTTGGGGGTATATCAAAATCAAACCCGCTGTTACTTCTTGTCTTGTATATTGATTCTTGTGCTCCAATGTTAGTCCCGGCCGTGAGATTTATATAAACCAAACCCAGAAAAGCGTCAGCCCAGCTCTCGCTGAAGCGTAAACACCATTTTTAACTGTTCCAGCTGCTGCTGCTAAGCTTCCCCAAAAATTGTTGAGGGGGCTTATAACGGGTCTGAAACTGGCCTTGTGTAATCTGTCGAATTCTTCGGCGCGTCGTGTCAAAAAAACAAACAACAACCCAACTAAAATCTTGGAATAACTTTTTTCCCAATTGGCTGCCATTTGATTACTTTTGATGTTCAAGAGAAGAAGAAGAAGAAGAGGCTGTGTGAAGCTAACGATGTTTTTTGTTTGTTCTTGTCTTGTCTTGTCACACACGCAGGTTGGCTTCGTCCGGTGCCAGCAGCGCCAGTCTCCAGGAGTTCACATTATTAGCGGCGGCTCGTCGCTCGGCAGCGGCGGCGGCCGCTGTCGCCGCGGCCGGCGTGGGCGGCGGTGGCTCGGGCGGCTCCCACCCGATGAGCATGGGCGTGGGCATGCCGTCGTCCGGCGTCGGCCCTGGTGAACTCCATCCGGCCTACCGGCTCAACCCGTACACCATCGAGCACCTGTACAGCTCACTCCACTCGAGTCCCACGGCCTCGCTACGGGGTCTCAGCCCACTCGACCCTCGAGGTAACAACAACTTGGCCCTTTTTTTTCTTCTTTTTCTTATCTACTACACCGAGGGTTTCGTTCAATTAGTCTCTTATTTCTGGCGCTCTCTCTTTTTCCTCTCGCTATACAACTCGCCCGACACATTCTTCACCTTTCCTCTTGCGGTCGTCGCCTTAGGCTCTATCTCTCACTAAATAAAGGCATTACACACCATTCCGTAACAAGTAAAAAATAAGACCTTCAAATTCTGAGGGGGGGTTTATTATTATTTTTATTTCTTTCTAGCTTTTTTGATTATTCCATTACAAAAGGCGCAACATCCAAATAGACTAGAAAGGTTTAAAAAAAATATGTATGTATAATTTAGCTCTGGTCATCTATTGATTGACCAATGGGAATCAACCCTTAATATAGACCCGGCAGGAAAATCAGATGAAAGCGCGTATTACATAATGAAATTTCTCTTTCTTTATTCTATTGGATAAGAAGTTGGACAGGGGAAAAATAAGATACATAAGAAAAAAAAAGCGGCAATGAAGTCTTCATCGTTAACTAGTCGGCCAAGTCGAGAAAAAGGGCTGAAGAAAAAGTTGGGCGCATAACGCGGCATAAATTTTTGTCTGGGTCCGTCCCGTCGGTGCTGTAATTATTTTCCACCGTCCAGAACTTGGCCATGAAAAATGAGACGGGCCACTCCTCTTTCCTCTTTCTCTATCCCAGCCCAGTCCGCGTGCCTTACTGCCAGCTATTAAACTTAACCGGACTCGATTCTAGAAGAAGAAGACAAGAATTTTTCCGACCAACCCAAAGGGCCACTGGTCTCCTCTGCGGATGGACTCCTCCTCCTCCTGCTCCTTCTATTGTTCTTTATTTAGTATTAACGAGCAACTAACTCGTCTCAAACAAAGATCGAGGATTTAGTCTTTTTTTCTTCTTCTGGAGGCCTTTTTTAGCTGTGCAACAGCTGAGAGCTCTTGTGATTATTCCCGTGCGTGCGTTGGTTGGTTGGTGGCTCAGCAGCGCAGGAATAAAACCGGACAGACATTTTTTTTCTTCTTTATTTTTTATGATCGTCTCCTCCTTCTTCGCCTCTCTTGTGTATATCTTTACATCTATATAATAATCTGAGCTCTCATTTATGCAACGAGTTTAATGAGGCGAGAGGGGCTTATATAGCTCTAGCTCTCTGCTGGGGCCAAAGAGGAGGGTCGAATAGTATAGAGTTGGCTGGCCACGACTGTTGTGGCTGCCAGTAGTTTTCTCTACACACAAGGTGGAAGGTCCTTGCTTCGCTTAACTTTTTTTTTATTGTTATTCTTCCTTAAAAACCCCCGGCGCACACAACACACACACACGCTGCATAGTTAATATACAACGACTGCCGAGAATTTTGGTTTTTAACAACTTCATCTTCTTTGGAAGTTTCATATTTTTTTCTCCTCGGAGGGGAAATGAAAATGAAAAGAAAAAGAGGAGGTGTACATCTATCTATATGAAAGACGAACTGCAATTATGCTAGTATAGGCCCTTTTTCTTTCAGTGAGGAAGAAATGCAGTCAAGTTATATTTTTTGGCGCAAGACAGCTCCGTTTCCTTATATAGTTTTTGATGGGCGCTGAATTTTTGTAGAAAACTATAAGACGGCGGCGGCTGTGTAAGACTTAGCCGGTCCATCGTGTAATGGACCAACAAAACATACGTCGAAACGTAGAGAGAAACCCAGACGATTACAAAGTAGTAGACAAGCAACACACACACATATTCACGTTTGTTAAATTCATTTTTTAATTCTTTTTCGGGGCTTCAACTCACTTTTCGAATTACCTTTTTGACGGGGGGGGCTGAAGATGTAGGAGGAAAAAGGTAAACGAACGAAGCCAAGCCAGAGATTCTTTTTGCTAGAGGAAAACATCAAATGAAAATAACACGGAATGACTAATAATAGACCCGACATCACGGTTAGCACAGCTTGGATGGATGTTGTTGTTGTTGTTGGGGGGGAGAGAGCCGGGGTGGGATATCCTTGAGTGATTTGGTTCGTGAGTGAAGCGAATGGCAATGTCAAACTTTTTTTTTTTCTTTTTTGGGGAGCCACTCAACAGATGACAGACTTCCTTCTCCAGAAATCAACAAGAAGAGCAGGACCTCATTCACAAGACTTGAACAACAACAACCCCCGTGGATCTCATCTTTTCCTAGATGATGCCCTGAAGAATTTTGTTTGGGTCTTTTTTCTTTGTGTTGGCCTCCGTCGTCGCGTCGATTGAGGCTAAACTCTTTTCGTGAGAGAGAAGGAAAGAAAGAAAGAAAGAAAAGAAAATTTAAAAGGTAGACGACTCTCTGGCACGCTCAACGACTCTTGATGGTTCGTCGTGTCGAAGCTCGCGGCTGTGTTCACCCCCTTCATCGGGAGGGAATGAATCGTTTGTGTTTGGCTCATCATCCAACAACAACAACAACAACAGCGCCTGAGAAAGAAATTGAAGAGAGCTAGGAGAAAGAAGTGTGTATAGAGAAAAATCAAATTGAACATTTTCAGTGGATGGGCTAGCGACTGAGAGCTAGAGCCTTGTAATTAAAGGTGCAACCGTGTGTTCTATACAGACGGAGAGAGAAAGAGATAAGAGCGAACACGTCGAACTCTGATAGAGACTTGGACTCGGTACTGATGATGATGATGATGGTGATGATGAGGAGGAGTAGAGTCGATGATGATGATGGTGGTGGCTACCTGTGCTTTTTGTTTGTCGAATATTATCCTCCACACTCTTTATAGACTGTGCGCAGTCGGAGCAGCGAGGTACGAGTGAGAGCAGCAGGGAAATGGGGAAGAAATTGGAGGTGGCGATGGAAGGGAAAATAAAGAAAAAAAAGGGCGGAACTGTTGTAGATGGAAAAAACTACTTTTTTTTTCGGGGGCCAGAAAATAAAATAAAAATAACATGGGGCTACTACTACTACTACTACTACTATTACGATTACTACAGCCAATTACTAAAAGTAGCTCCGGGGGAGTTGTTGTCGCTGCAGTATACTTGTCCAACTCTACCCACTATACTATATATACTATAAGGTTAGAGTGGTAGCTCATCCGTGTTCTATATTATATGTATAGACGTTTGCCTTTAGCTGCCCTTCTCCGTTGCAGTTCTTTAATGAAGACACTACAGCAGCAGCAGCAGCAGCAGCAGCACATAACTGAAAAGACCTTACACGCTCCTTAAAGGACGGTCAGAGTCGCCGAAGTAGCGGAGAATTGGTTCCTGTGTGTGCCCAGGGAAAGTTGTTACTGTGCGCGATTAGCTCCGGCCATCATCGTTAAAAGCCAGAAAAAGAACATCAAAAAGCCCAAACTTTACACGGGAAACCAAAGAGCTTTTTCGAACACACACACATACATATGTATATAAGCCGGGCCATTTTCGGTCAGAAAAAAGGCTTGATTGACGCACTTCTCCGTCTCACCGTCTTTCATTCGCCCAAGATTAGAATTTATCCTTCCAAACATTAGTCAAAAACCAACTTCACCAAACGCCAAGAAAAGATTGGCGGGTTGTTTGGGTCGTCATTAACCGAGAAAAGGGAAGAAAAGAAAAGAAACCAAGTGTGAGAGAGTCACCAATGTGTTGACCAGATGTCTTTTTCCACGAAACAACTTAAGGCTAAGAGAAAAAGAAAAAAAGATTCTCAACTTTATTTCTCATTAGGGGCGAACGTTTCTTTAAAAAGTCTCTCGACACTTTGGTGTTTTGTTGTCACACGACCGCAGCTCCGAAATTAGCGACACTGTCACAAATAAAACGGGAAAACTGGAAATGATTTCCTCCGATTGACGTGGAATTTGAACCGAGTCACTGATACCAGAAAAAAGGTCAAATAGTCTCAACAATTTTCAAAACTGCCGTTGCTAGGGAGCCTATAGCGTTAGATTTCGTGTGTCGTACCGTCGTGTGGGTTGGTCCAAATGTGTGTACATACTTATAGGAAGTCGAAAAGAAAAGAAGGAAGGCGATAATGGTTTCCCATCAGCACGCAGCCTTACAGTCTTTTGTTTTTTGGAAAAACAAAAAATCGTGGAAAGAAAAATGGGAATGAAGAACAAAGGAAGAAAAGAAATGAAAAATTCATTCCCTTCCAGAATTCTTTTTTGTTTATTTTTTAATGACCGAAATGAAGAACGGAAGTGCGGGCATCCGCGTAATTTCATATCGTCTAATTACGATGAGAGAGAAGGAAAAACCGGGTGGTATTGCCCCCACGATGGTTTTTCGTGATCGTGACGACAATTATTGCCGACGACCAGCAGCATGCAACACAAACACAGAGAGAAAATCAACGAATTTAAAACTGTGTACGGCTTACATTGTCTTGTTTGGCGTCGTTTATCCTTTTTCACAAACTTCCGTCCGACTACCAATTTGATCGAGGCAATTTTTATTTGTTATTTGTACTACTCGCTAACGATCAGAATCGGACCTGCAGTTTATATATAATAGTCCTGGACATTTTCACGGTTTTACTATGTGTACGCGGTGACCACCCAAAAATCCGACACGGCACCCGCATATCCGTCCCATGTTTTGTTTTATTTTGATTTCTCGACTTTATCGCCATCGATCGCTTTATTGGATCATTGCATATGCACACATGAAACCGTAGCCGGTGATGGCGGTGACTGGATTGCATGTCATGTGTGTGTTGGTTGTTTTGTTTGTGTGACTCAATTTTACTTAAAAAAAAACATCTTTTGTTTATCGAATTATATTCAGGTTTGGCCCTTCAACATTCGATCGACTACATGGCCAACATGTCGGTGCTGGGATCACGCATGGGGGAAGTCCACCACTCGCCGTCGCTCCTCGGTTCCACGGAATTACCTTTCTCTTTGGATGGTAAATCAAATAATCATATCATATCAGAATCGTTAGATTTACAACTCAATTTACATCGGGCAAAGAGCCGCGCCCAGCTAAAAAGCCAAAGGCCAAAACTCAATCATGCCCAGCTCAATATCCACCACCACCCCTCTTTCTTTTGTGCTGGGCATCATGATGATCTATAACTTATTCATCGACTGAATAATTCTGCGCCAACAATTCTCGGCATCAATGTAAAATTTACATCTTTTCATTCATTCATTTTCTTTTTTGGTGGGGGTGCAGGTTTTGATCTTGGCTCGCGATTGGCCAGCCCTCGACCCGCCATCCGACAGAGTCGCAAACGAGCTTTGTCCAGTTCACCTTATTCGGACTCGCTGGATCTGGGCTCGATGATCCGCTTCTCGCCCAATTCTCTCGTCTCCATCATGAACGGATCCCGTTCCTCCTCCACCTCAGGCTCTTACGGCCATCTGTCGGCAGGTAAATAACGGACCTGTCATCTCACACGATCCGCCAACAGCGGATCGTGTCGAAAATGAATCTTAATTGTTTACTTGTTCAATCAAATTCACGATCTTCTTTTTCTTATCTTTCCGTGATTCCAGGTGCACTGAGTCCGGCCATGGGCTTGCCACCTCTGCCGACAGCTCACCTCCAGCAATTGCAGGCGCATCTGATACGGACGGGCAGCCTGGGAGGCAGTTTGGGCGGCAGTTTGGGTGGGCACGGCTCGCCTTTTTACCCTGGAATGCTGCACCAGTCCAGCAACCAGCCCCACCAGTATCCGCACAATCTCTTCCAGTTGTCAGGCTCGGGTCTGGGTCACCATCCGCCTCCGATGAGCCTCGGCTCTCACGGCCATCTCAACAGCGGGCACCACACCAGCGTCAAGCCCGAGTACGAGGCGGCCAAAAAGGAGTCGCACAATCCCGTGTCCAGCACGGTCGACTCTGAAACTCACATGGAAGTCGTCAAGATGCGGACCAAAATCAAGAAGGAGCCGATGGCCACCGCTCCCGCCGCCGCCGCTGTCGTCCAGCCGCCCATGTCCAGCAAGGACAGTCACCATCACCACCACCATCACCACTTGCACAGCGGCGAGCCGATGGACGACGACGGTCACGACGGTTCCGGCGACCCGATGAAAGACGAGCCGGGCGATTTCATCGAAACGCATTGCCACTGGCGCGACTGCGACAAAGAATTCGCCACGCAGGACGACCTGGTCAAGCACATCAACAACGACCACATTCACGCCAATAAAAAGAGTTTCGTCTGCCGCTGGAAGGAATGCTCCCGCGAAGAGAAACCCTTCAAAGCTCAGTACATGCTGGTCGTCCACATGCGCCGACACACGGGCGAGAAACCTCATAAATGCACGGTAGGTCAAAATCATTAAAGAAATGTCGATGAACTTTATTAATTCATTTTATTTTATTTTTTGGGGAAAATAGTTTGAGGGATGTTCCAAAGCTTATTCCCGTCTGGAGAACTTGAAGACTCATTTGAGATCACACACGGGCGAGAAACCTTACATGTGCGAATTCCCAGGGTGCAGCAAAGCATTCAGCAACGCATCCGACCGGGCCAAACATCAAAATCGAACCCATTCGAATGAGGTGCGTACAAATAAAAATTTTTATCCATTTGGTTTGTCATTTTAATTGATCTTTTTTGTGGAATTTGTTTTTTTTATTTTAGAAACCCTACGTCTGCAAAGCTCCTGGCTGTACCAAACGCTACACGGATCCCAGCTCGTTGCGCAAGCACGTGAAAACGGTCCACGGTGCGGAATTCTACGCCAACAAGAAACACAAAGGCGGTGACTCGGCCGGACCGGGTCCCAGTCCCGGCGGTGGCATGATGGCTGGAGCCAGTCCACGAAGTGACGACGGTGGCAACAAGACGGCCAGCGTCTCCAGTCCTAGCGTCAAATCAGAAGAGGCCGGCTCGCCGGGACAGATTGGCAGTCCAGGCACCGATTCGAGTATCATGACGCCGGGCGTCGTCTCGTGCGCCGACACTTTCGGCCCGTGCGACGACCCGGACAGCGTCAGCACGGCCAACGGTGGCATGGCTGACGTCCTCGACCAGGAATGGGCAGCTGAAGAAATCGACGAATTCGACATTGCCGAACTGTCCGCTTCCGTCTCAGTGGCTTTGGGCGCTGGCGGAGGTAACGACGGTGGTGGCAACAGCCCCGGAAGAGCGGCCGCTTTCAACTTGCAGGATCGAAATGCCCGCAATCGGATGAAGGGCCGTCTTCAAGCTAAACCCATGCCCGCACTTCTTTCTTTGCCCAGCATCAACGGTCCCAATAACCGGCGAGGCAGTGGATTGAGTGAGATCAACCAACGGATCACTGATTTGCGGATGGGCGGCGGCGGTGGCAACTCGACCGTCACTTCCCAGTCGCCTCAGACGGGAAATCGACCCACCAGTCAATTGCTGGGCCAGACGATGCTTCTGCCCGGCAGCCAGCAAGAGATCCGCAGGGATAGCAACGCCACCACCGTCAGCTCCTATTACGGAAGCATGCGTTCCGGCGCCTCTCCGCTTCCCTTCAGCCGCCGATCGTCGGAAGTTTCGCAAATTTCCAACGTCTCCGGAAGAGCGGCTTTCCTCTCGTCGCCTTACGATCCCATTTCACCGGGCAGTTCCAGACGATCCAGCGAGGCCTCCAACTTCCAGGGCAATCAAATCGGTGGTGCAACAACCGGCAATTTGTACGTCGCCCAGCCAGGCCAGCACCAACAAGTTGGCGTGGTCAGTAACCAGCCGTTGACGGCTTCGATGGCCGCCCATCTCCAGAAGATGCAACGACGGGCCCTGATTATGCAGAACATGACGTCCACTCAAAATCTGGTCCTCCAAACGCAAAGTATGTCACTCAGTCAACAGAATTTGGCCGCCAATGCCAGCGCCAATCCGTCACCAAGTCCTCACCCTCATCACCACCAACACAATTCCGCATCCGGATGGATGAACGGTGGACAGGGCGTCCAGAACATGAACGGAGGAGTCGCTTATCCTCGCCAGAGCCAAACACCCGGAGCAGTGATGCCGTCGTACACGCAACAACCGACTCAGGGCCAGCGAGAGATGCGACGGGCGTCGGATCCAGTCCGGCCGATGGCTGCTCAAACGGCGGTTCCTCTTCCGCCACTCAACTCCGCACTGCAGAGACACCACAGCGTCAACAACGTACAACAGCAGCCGATGATGCTCCGTACAGCTACCGCCACAGGGACTAACAATCCGGCCGCCCGCGGTGTCAACGGGTATCCTCCCAACCACCCCAACAGCGGAATCGTCTTGGAAGAAGTCGGTGAGGGTCACATGGTCGAAGAGAAGCTTGTCGTTCCTGACGAAATGCTCCAGTATCTCAATCAGGTAAGAATTGAACGACTAATTAATCGATTAAAATTGTTCTCTAACGGATTTGAATTTTGTTTTTAAAAAGGTGAGCGTCAATCAAGATGGAAGAATGGCCTCTCCACGATCCTACTTTATGGGTCGAAGCCCTCGACCGGATTCGGCTCCGCACAACCAGTTCAGGGCGATGCAACAACAACACCAACAGCAACAGTTCCACCAATTTCAGCAGCAACAACAGCAGCAACAACAGCAGCAACAACAACAACAACAGCAAATGACTAATCAGTACAATCCAGCGACAATGATGGGCAGTCACAATTATCCAGGTCACCATCAGCCCAACAATACCATGGTTGGCTACAACAACGGAGCCGTCATGCACATTAGTCCGACGCCTTCCGCTCGCAATCAACTGGGAATGCAAGCCAGTCCGGCATTGGCGGCCACAGCTCCTCAGCACTTCAATGGGCCGGCCGTTTGCCATCAAGCTCAAGTTGGCCAGCCTCAAGGCCAACAGCAACAAGCTCCTGCGATGTACGGCACCTGCCCAGCTCAACAACAATCACCTGTCGTCGCCAGCGGTGTGGTGGCAGCCCAGCAAGGGCAACAACAACCAAATATGGTCGGATGTAACGTCATGCAGCCGTCAAACTACTCGCAGGCTGGAGCCAACTACGGGCCAGCCCACGCGGCCGGCGTCAATGCCATGCCTTACAACAACTACAACAACCAACAACCTGCCATGGCGATGAATAATGGCTACATGATGAATCAACAATGCGGTCATATGCAAGCCGCCCAACAACAAGCCAATCCGGTTGCCCAGGGATTCAACAATCCTTGCTCTCCGTGCACCGGCCATCATCACCAACAGCCCCAGCCCGTCTGCAACAACAATCCGGGAAACAACCAAAATTGGCAATGCGGATATCCCACCCCCAACAACATGACGCAACAACAACAGCAACACCATCAGGCGATGCCGTTCCCCCAGCAGCAACAACACAATAATGTTGCGTGGCAGAACAACGCCATGCAAGGTCCAGGAAACGGAGCGTCCAACGTCCAGGTTCCGCCGACCAATGCTCAGTCTTTGATGTACAACAACATGCAGAGCAACGCTGCGATGGCCTACAACAACTATCCTCGTCCGCCACCTTACAGCCAAGTGGCATCCGCCATTCAATGCCAAGATGTGAGCCAGTCTCAAGATTTCATCAACCGAGCTCGCGTTCAAGGAGCTGCCCAGCAGCAGGGGCCATCAGCTACCCCGGTCCAGCAGCAGCACAGCCAGCAGATTAACAACGCGGCCACAGCCGTTCCGTCTGTGGCTACCGGTGTCACAACGCCGAGTAATATGCGTCCTGAGACGTACCAGCGCACATTGGAATATGTCCAGCAGTGCCAATCTTGGTCATCGACAGGAGACGGCAACAATGGCGGACGAGCGGCTAAGGAGAACAAACCACCCCAGCAGCAACAACAACAACAACCTGGGGCTTGCGAGCCTCAAATGACCAAGACGGCCGAGACGGCCGCTGTCGGACGGGCCTTGCTTTCCCCTGGCCAGGACGCCGTTTCCAGCTCAACGGATCGACAGGAAGCGGCGGCGGCGGCGGCTGCTGCAGCTCTGTTGCCTTCCTCGGCCAACAACATGGTTGTTAACGACATGAACACTTCACTCAATTCGCTGATGCAGGAGAACCGTTTCTTGCAAATGATTCAGTAGTATAGCAACTGTTGCGTACTCTGCTTCTTCTTCTTTCTCGTTGAGTGAGTTCTAGTGCAATAAGCTGGGCAAACCGCACGCCAATCAGAGCCGACAAATTCGTCTCTTTTGGCTGGGCTCCGATGGAACAAGACTGCGTGTGAAGATCTCGCCTCAATTACTCTTTGTTTTTGTTTTTTTAATTATTATTTCTTATTTGTTCAGTGCTGCCTACGTGTCTTAATAATAATTTGAATATTCTTGTACATTAAATTGTGTTCCGTGGAGACTCAATGACGTGCGCCGAGTGCCAAAAGGGGAAGAAAAAACAATTTTGGCCGTTATTTCGTATATACTGTGTGTGTGTGTGGTTTGTGTCTCTGCCTTACTTTTGCAGCTGTTACTTCCCCCTTTTTTGGGTTTGGGAGGTGTTTTTGTGGGAGGGGAGATGTGTATATGTGTGCCTTTGCGTGTCCTTGTTTCTCGTGCCTGTTCGAATAATATTTGTTGTGATACTGCCTTTTTCGAATTAGTTTGTTTGCTCCATCAATCATATCTCCGGTGCCTTGACAGCTTAATGATTTTGCTGCAGTGCCATATCGGAGCGCCTTGGTACCATGACAGTTGTATAATGATGTGAACATCATCATATATATATATTCTCTTGAACAGCAAGATTTTTTGCATGTGGACTGGCCCAAATGGCAGCCTATGAATTGTGCTTTGTGGTACTTGAAAACTGTACTTACATGTTCAATAAAATAAACTGTATGTCTGTTGAAATGTTACAGTCTCTCTATTTTTCACAATCATATACACTAACATACATTCTAAATCATCCCCTATATGGCGTGTTGTTGTGCATAAAGGTGTCCTTTGTTATATGGAGTCCTGCCACACATAAAGAATAATAAAAGGCAATTAGATAAAGAATGAAGATCACAATCTCAAGGTATAAATTACTGAAAGTGTTTTCTTCGGTGGGGGTGACCTGCACAACACTTGTCCGTAGAATTTCCTCTGCTTGGTTTCCAAGCTTGATTAACTGCCAAAAAAATAACAGGGTATCACTTGGAATGTCGGCACGAAACGAGAATGATCAACTTACTTCTGCTATTGCTTCTTGACTTGATATTCTCTGATATTTTCGGAATTCAGAATTGATTTTCAGGCGAGCGGCTATAATGTAAATAATTAAAATTCATCAATTAACCTGATATATGACTACATTTCTTATTATTTGTCATATTTCGAAAGAAATTCCTACCATCCATGGCGACTTGATCATTGGTAAACACTTTGGTACGAGTTCGATGTAGACACCGAAAACATTTTAGAACCTATACGAGGCACAAAATAAAGGAAACCAATAAATAAGTTGGAAATCAATAAATACAAGGACAAAAATAACATCTGAAAGTTTCTTTATTTACCTCTGCTCTAAGGGGGGCGGCCATTTTCTGTTTTGACAAACAGCGTTGTAGAATCAAAACAGAACCACAACATTTTTTGAATTACATCTAAATGTGTTTTTAATGGTGTCTTTCACATTCCTCAATGTTTATTTAATAATTTATTCCACATTTTTTTAAATTTAGTATAAATTTAATAGCTCCTTTAAAGTTTTGATGAATTTGGCAACGTTTTGGGTGTATTGGCCCAGCCTTCAACGAGAGAACAGAGAGGGATAGGGCCGAACAAAAGACAAGCGTTTTAGTTAGTAATGGAGTAACGAAGGATTAGAACGGAGTGTTGGGTTGTATTCGGACTTGTGGTGTTATTGGTGGTGGAATTTAAAGCGTCCCTTGATTGCGAAAGACATAACACAAGTGAATTATGACTTTACCTCAAGTGATTCTCCCGAAAGTGGTGCCGTTTAACTGTGGTTCGATACCCAGTCAGCTGTACTCGCTTCTCTAGCTCAACTCATCTTTTTTTTTTTTTTTTTCAAAAAATATAAATATATTATAGTGTTGTTTCTAATCTTCTGCTGGTTTTGGATTGTTTGAGCAGACCAGTGAAGATAATCATGCGTTTTCTGCTGTTACTAGTATGCATTCATCTGGTCACCACACATTTCGCCACTTCGGCCGGTGAGTCATCTGTTTTTTGTGATTGCCCCATCATCGGCTTCTTCTTCTGATGTTATTCACCTCGTCCAGAGGCCATGAAAATGTGCAACCGTTTGAGAAAACCAGTATTCCTCCCTCCCGTGACTTATAAATCTGAATTTCTTGACGTTTGGGGTGTTTTCTTTGTCGCTAGAAAAAGTGTAGCAATCGTCGCGCAAGTGGTTTGACGGTAGGGGGACGACCCTTTGTTCCTTTTTCTTGGAAAGTCATGAAACATTAAGTACTACCTCATACATTCGAGTAGACTTTTTTCCAACGTCATTATAAATGCGTGTTTCAGCTTCAAGTTCAACGGACTGTATCTCTCTCTACCATTTCCCGGTTTATTATCATTTATCACGGCTCGGTTCTCTCTCTCTCGTACCGGTTCATGGCTTGTACGCAAATTTCCCAAAAAAAAGAAACTAACCAGAAGTTGTAGTGACACTGCAGTCAGTGTTATTTTTCACAAGTAGACTCGTTCATACTCGCACACACATATACTTTTAGATTCTAGGAAGATACGACGGATTTCTTTTGATGTGTAACCCTTTTCTCTCTCTCTCTTAGACGTGATGATGATGATGATGTGTATTGCCTCCACCTGGAAACAGGAAATGACTGTTGGCCACATTATTGTTGTGCAAGTTTTAACTCGCCTTCCTTTCAATGCTGGCGTCCATTCTGATGAGTGGAGGCCGTGACTCAAAGTCCACACCGGATGACGAGCCATGCTACTGTTAGTATGTACACACACACACACATCAGTAGCAGCAGACGGCTATTAGTATCTTTTTATTTCAATAGAAGTAGTGATCGCACAAAAACAAAATCCTCCCCCCTTGAAAGCGGAAAGAGACAGGAAAGACAAAACCGGAAAAAGAAAGACACGTTACCCCTCTAATTTTGGCTTTTCTTTCTCTTGTTGGCGTTGTTTTGTTTTGTGTCAGTCGAGTGGAATGATACCACGAACCGAATCCCCTCCCGAGTTACGAGACGAGGTACCCCAAATTGTCGATGGCGGTTTTACGTTACGTTGAACACCACCAGTGTCCATCAACATTCGGAATTGGCCCAACGACTTTGTGTGTGTGCTCTCATTCCGGTTGGGATGGCAGCAGCAGCAGCAGTTATTTGGTCCTATATCCATTCCAATCTCCTTCTTATAACACGCTATCTTTTCACGGTGACGTTGTAGGAATTCCAATTAAAAGGTTAGACGCATTGTATGCCATGCATTTCGCCGTTTTACAACCCATCACAAAACAGCAGTTTCCCTTTCCATTTCCCTGTCTTGCATCCGAACGACGTCATTGAAGACGTGTTGTCCACAAGAATGCATTTCTCCCATTATAGTCCACGGTGGGAGCATGGGGGGCGCATTGCATGGCTGACGTGAATCGATTTCCCCCACTTTTTCCGAAAAAAGAAAATGGAATTATAATGTAGAATAAAAAAGAAACCTTGGCCCAATTTGGTCACGTTGTTTTGCGTGGGTAAAATCCATCCACCCTATTGTCGTTTGAAATACTTTTTGGTGAAAATCGTGAGGCCAGTCGGCGACAGTGGGTTCATTTTAATGAGAGCGAGGATCAGAAAAAAAAGACATGAATTGAACTGGATTTATTCTAATGTTTTTTGTGACGATTGACGATATGTAGGTACGAAAACGGGTAACCGGCTGAACGAGTACGTCCTTCACTACGAGACGCTGGATTACGATGCGGATGCGGTAGCTGCCCAGCACAGCCGTCACAAACGAAATGCCGAAGGCGAAAAGGAAGAATCTTATCTTCAACTTCATTTTCGAAGCCACGGGAAGCCCTTCCGGTTAAAACTGAAGAGGGACACATCGTCGTTCAGTCCCAATGTCCAATTTGTATCCCATAAAGGCCATCCCCTCCAAGTCGATACTTCGCACCTTTACGAAGGACATCTTCAAGGTGAGTCCTAGTAAAATAAAAATAAAACCTTGTGGCGTCAAGACGTTGATAATTTTGTGGCCATGTATAAAAATAATATCTAGCGTGTAGATCGCAGCCGCGCGTTTGCATGGCCGCGTCCGTGGTGGACTTGTTACACAACCGGAATAGTAAAGTCGAAACCCAGTTCTTGGGAAAAATTTGAAATTTACCACAAGTTCCGTTTGGCAGTAGAATTTCTCACGCGATTCGCAGCAGCATTGCGTTATTTCCCATGTTGTCCGTGATAAAAAAGAGATGTAATTCTTTCCTTCACGAGATGCTGCCGCGTGATAGATGAAGGGAATCAGTCCCGACTAATTGACTCGCTAATGGTCTTTTCCCTCTTTGATTCCCTAGGCGAACCAAAAAGTATGGTGTACGGATCGATCATTGACGGAGTCTTTGACGGGAAAATCCACAGCCAAGATGGCGTCTACTACGTCGAGAAGGCAACCAAATACTTTGCCGATAACACCACGACTGCCAAGTCACATCGTCGCAATCCATTTCACTCCATCATCTACAAGGAAGCACATGTCGTCGATCCTTACGAAGAGCATCGCACAGGTATTTGGCTCCATTTGGCATTTTTCTCTTGTCTTATCGATTAACTAGAAGAAGAAGAAGAAGAAAAAAGTCGGTCGGCGGGAATTCGACGAATCGGTTTTTCGACCAATGGATTGCTACTGACATTTACTTACTCTCTTATTTCCTCCCTTCTGTGATTCATAGGACATGTGGGCGGTTGTGGTGTGACGGATGAGGTGGCCGCGTGGATGGACGACATCCAGCACGGAGCCACGGACGAAGAGAAAGCGGACGAAGATGAGAAAAGCAACGAGATCAATACAAACGACAGGGTCGTCAAGCTTGAAAAGAATCGGCACAAGAAAGACCACCAGCAGGGATGGAACACGGCCCATCCTCGATCATCGGCCTGGTGGTACAAGTATAGCCATCAAGCCAACCGGCCGGATGCAAATCCATCTGATGGGGGGCGCCGTGACAGGCGCTCAACTGTCAAAAACAACGTCAGCAGGACGACCTGCTCCCTCTTTATCCAGACTGACCCGCTGCTGTGGAGGCATTTCTATGAAGCCGAGAAGAGAAATGCAGACAACACGCGTAAAGAGATCACATCCCTGATTGCCCAGCACGTAAAGGCCGTCAATGCTATTTATATGGAAACAAAGTTTGATGGGAAATTCCCCCACCGCATGACACGATTCGAAGTGCAGCGGATCAAAATCGATGACGACGAGGCCTGTCAACCTAATTACAATGGCGAAGAAAACAAATTTTGTTTGCCCAACATTGACGTCTCGAATTTCCTGAATCTCCACTCGCAAGGGAACCACGAAGATTTCTGCCTGGCCTACGTCTTCACGTACCGGTAAGAATTGTTATTTTCATCCTTTTATCAGTTGTTTGTGGGTTTTTTTTCTCAAAATGAAATGAAACATTCTTTGTTTGCTTCTTTGGAATTTCAGGGATTTCACTGGCGGAACTTTAGGTCTCGCATGGGTCGCCTCGCCCTCGGGCGCTTCCGGTGGCATCTGTGAACGCTACAAAGTCTACACGGAGAACATGTCTGGCTATCCGCGTACTACCAGGCGAAGTCTCAACACTGGCATCATCACCTTTGTCAACTATAATAGTCGCGTTCCTCCGAAAGTCTCGCAACTCACGCTGGCCCACGAGATTGGACACAATTTCGGCTCTCCCCATGATTATCCCAGCCATTGTCGTCCCGGAGGCCAAAATGGTGAGTCGAGTCGACGCATTCCAAATTGCCGTCGCAAGATATACTATATAAAAGAAACTACGGACACGCTATTGTCGTGTTGACGTCTGCCAACATTGACCGACGACGCGATTTCTCTCGTTTCTTTTGTTTAGGTAATTACATCATGTTCGCATCGGCAACGAGCGGCGAGCGACCAAACAATTCGCGCTTTTCCAACTGCAGCGTCGGCAACATCTCGTCCGTGCTGGATGCCATCGAAGAGGGGAAAAAGAAGAACTGCTTTACGGGTAACGATCGTGTCATTTCGGTCGATCGTGCCGACCAACTAATGGTTCCCTTTTTCATTCTTTATTATTATTCTCCAGATTGGAAGGGCGCTTTCTGCGGTAACAAGATTGTCGAAGACGGCGAGGAATGTGATTGCGGCTACGATGATGAGGAGTGCGAAGAAAAGTGTTGTTATCCGCGCGTCGTCAGCGAACCGGATAGAGCCCTCAACCCGGCCGCTCAAGGATGCAAACGTCGACCAAGTAAGAAATATATATATGAGTGAATGACGTGATGGCGCCTCGCTTCGAGGATAGAATCATTATATGATGAGCCTCATTTTCACATTATTCTCAGGAACTCAATGCAGCCCAAGCCAAGGCCAATGCTGCGACCGCAATTGCACTTTTGTTCCGGTTACGTCCGGACAGCAGTGTAAGGAAGATGGCGAATGCAATGGAAAGGCCTTTTGCAATGGTCTTTCTGCCAAATGTCCTCCACCACCTAATAACCCTGACGGAACGGAATGCAACGGCAATACTCAGGTGAGTCACGAATCAAAAAGTGGGATGAAAATGTCAGTTTTAATTTATGATTTTTTCCTCCCCCTAATTCCTCAGGTCTGCCAGAGTGGTGAATGTTCTGGATCAATCTGTTCCAAGTTTGGCATGAAGGAATGTTTCCTGACGTCCAACGTCATTGACGACAAGCGCAAACTATGCGAATTGGCCTGCCAGATTGGCAACGACAACACGACGTGTAAAGGCACCTCTGAATTGTCTTCCATCACGAAATTGCCCATTGGCATTTCTTTACGACCTGGATCTCCTTGTGACAATTATCAGGTTGATAATAAAAGAAAAAGTCAGACAAACTTCCTTACAGTCCCCCCCTATAATGGTCGTCCTTTTTCTTCCTCCAGGGCTACTGTGATGTCTTTCTCAAGTGCCGTGCCGTGGATGCCGAAGGTCCTTTGGCTCGTCTGAAGAACTTGCTCTTCAATCGAGAAACGCTACTCACTATAGCTCAATG
Organism: Daphnia pulex; assembly: GCF_021134715.1. NCBI lineage: Eukaryota > Metazoa > Arthropoda > Branchiopoda > Diplostraca > Daphniidae > Daphnia > Daphnia pulex. The sequence continues at coordinate 6,886,608 of NC_060017.1, forward strand.
GATCACGGTACTACAACTACTCGTCTTCCGTTGTAAAATTTCGTGACCTATCGTCATCATTTTTCTTTTGTTCTTTATGACGTAGGAATACTGGTGGGCTGTCTTGCTGATGGGTGTGGCCTTTGTTCTCTTTATGGGCGTCTTCATCAAGTGTTGCGCGGTACACACCCCGTCGTCCAACCCAAAGAAACAACCCGCCTTGAGTATCACGCAAACGTTGCGGCATCCGTACAGCACGTTACGGCGGAAGCGGCATCAGCCTCCTCAACAGCAGCAACAACAACAACATGCCAACCCGACGGCTCCTTACATTGCCGCTCCTAATCCAGCTGCTCACGGCGAATCCCGTAATCAATATAATAGACCTAAAGGTAATTAGGTTTGTTTTCCTTTTATTAATTTAATTAACAAATCTTAACAATTTTGCTTGTCCATGTTAGGCGGTCCGGCTAGTGGATGGGGCCATCGTGCCGAATCGTCGCCGTACGCTTACTCAGGGGGCCAAGGAGGCCGGGCCAATGCTTACGAAATGAACGTGCGACAACATCGGGTGTGATAGGCCCTACCACCCTAAGGTCGTCGCCATTTTCTCTTTTGGTCTGTCCACACCTTTGATCTATATTTTTTCCCCTCGTCCCTCCCCTCACACGTCCTGCTTATAATTTGCCCAATGACTCGTGTTTTTATACGTTGAAATATTCGATTGTCATGTCCTTCCATCCACAGACCCAATTCCCCAGGCCAAGTAGAGCTGAAATTGCGTATAGGCACTGTTGAATGAATAGTTGGCAAAACAAGACAGGCCTTACACAGCTCCTTCTATAAAGCACCTCATCAACACGCCCCCCACCCCCATAATAGGAAGAATAATCCTCCTCTTACGACGGACCAAGTTCTCATCCTCTCTAACAAGAAAAAAAGAAGAATTTACATCTCGCCCTTTGCAGGAATTCATTTGCGTATTATCATTGGTCTTTGATGTGTTGTCGAGCGCACTCGGGAACCGTAGACACTTCCTTTCCCCCCACCCACCCGATGCGGTTCTATCTAATATATCTCTGCATAAGTTATTATTCAGTATACATATTCCGAAACGGATTTAATGGCGTCGTCGTTTTTCCACTCCCCCCAAAGCCACAAGTGACCTTTTGAGAACACGAAAGTAGTAGTATTACCATTACGTTTCTACCAATTCTTTTGTTTTTTTCATTGCTATGCAGCGGAAATAGCACTTTTAGCCGTGGAGGGAGGTATACAAAGGAAGAGACAATATCAATAACGTCACGCAGATCAACTTCAAGTTTTCACAAAAGAAAATAAAAGCACTTTTTTTTTGTCTTCTTGAAACAGAGTGAGAGATTGGAAATAAGTGGTAGTTCCCAAGCGTACATTTTGAAACCTAGTGCGCCAACATCGTCATAGTATCATCCATTTTGTGTTCTCGTTTTTGCATTGGAGAGTTTTCCCTTTTTGTCTTTTCTTTCTGAGAACACGTCGTGTAGGAAGTGCTGCGTGTCGTTGGTGCTCGATAGTTTGATCCCGTCGTTCGCTTTCGATCATCTCATCTCTTTCTCACCACGATTGTACATAGTGTGAATGACTTATCAGCTGTTTTTTTAAAAGAAATGAGAAAAGAAACGTGCTTGTTCCTCTTTGCCATTTTTAAATATGTGTTGTCAGTGTAGCTTGTTGCATCAGTCGATTCCTCTCGAGGAAAGAACAATCTCACCGTCTTTATTTCTTCCTATCACACCCTGACAATATCTATTCAAAAATTAGAGTTCTTGCCACCCCCCGAACAATAGATTAATAATCTTTTTCTTCTACTTCAGCTTTGCAATTATTTTCCCTTTTATTTCTCCGAACAAACGACAATCGACACAATGATTGCGTATTCGGTGCACCCTGCCACCAACCATTACCACTCCCTCCCCCTCCATCAACTCGTCTTTCATTCGTTCTTGTTATTATTAAACAAACAAACAAAAAATTTGCTAGGTGTGCTGAAAAGAACAATACAACTGTGTTCCCATTAAAACAAAAAGAGAGACCAACTTAGTTTAATTTTCCATGGATTTTCCTACGCTTGCTAACCTAAGTTCGTAACGTTCTATATCTATTTGTAAACTTTCTTTATCTAGGGTTCATTTAATGTTATTCGTGGATTGATAAATGGTTCATTTGTTCACTTTTGGAGATGCTGATATTCTCTCATGACAACAAACTTATTTTATTATTCCTTTATTCAGGTTTAGCCGACAGTAATTGAAATGATATTTTCAAAACTTAAAGTGTTTTGCAGTAACTTTTTTTGTTTATTGAATTAAGGACGATGTTTTTGACAGTTAATACATTCAACATGGATCCCAAGATGAGTTTTGCAACCAAGTTACTCATCGAGAAGACTCAACGTTTTTAGGTGTAGCGCGTATCCTTGGTGTAGCATCGATCGAAAATGGCCCTACTGAAATCTTTGCAGACGCGGCACTCGTCGCCCGCAGCCGTCTTGAGGGCAAACGGTCGTATCATCTTTTCAATGCGATCGAATATGTAATCCATGTTTCTTGGCCAGCACGTCTTGTACACATTGGTCACCAAATCATCGTGCATTTTACTCAGTTCCGTTTCCCAGAAAATGGGAACGAGGTGATTGGCGGATGGCGGCTCATCTGGATAAAGCTGACCCACCAAGTTGTTTGACATTGCGCACCTAATGTACTCATAGCGGTCGTTGCAGAATGAACAGATTGTCGTGTGCAATGGCCTGCCATTGAGTGAACTTCCGCATCGATGGAAATGCCCTAACATGGCAAATTGCTCGACCGTCTTGTACAGCAAAGTTGTGACGACTTCCAGTCGGTTGGGTGAATGCGGCGGATAAAGATTGATCAAGTCGACCACTCTTTGATTTTCGTAAAAGGCGCTTCGGAAGGCTTGGATAGACGGTTCAGTTGTTGTGGTCATTGGACATTCCGGCGGCGCACATCCACCGTTTGGACAATTGGTTGCAGTGGAATCCCAGCAATCGGTTCTAGACGGCCAGACTTGAGGTGTGCACGGTGGCTTTGACTGAGGGATGCAAGCGTCTGGATCTTTGATGCAGTCAAACGGACAGATGTTGTCGACGGGGCAAATGCCGGTTATTACAGCGACGTTGATTGCACTATTACTTGGAGTAAATCCTTCGATTGCAATTTTTTCATTTCCGTACGCAGAGTAGACCATGACTCCAGTGATCATCATCAAACCGGCATAAACAATTAAAATTAGAGTTAGAACCACTACGCCAGGTACTGGGTCCTGGGTTCTGTTACCGGAGGTCGAAGGCTGAGTCTCATCGTCTGTATCGTTTTCATCTTCGTTTTCGTCAAAATCTTGAGTAGTATTGGCTTCTTCGACATTTTCAGCAGTTCTCAATCGATTCATAGTTTCGTAAAAAATAGATGGACGAATCAATTTAAAATCATGAAAAATTTAAAGTTACAACTGTAACGGAACAGTTATATAAGCTCAGGTCGCAGAATTAGTGATTGCAAGTACTTTTTGCGACAGTTTTTCGGATAATGCAACTTTTATCATTGCTTTAACTGTTTAATTTATTCAAAATCGTAATTGTGTTCTTTTAACACATATATTTCATCATAGAAAAACACTATAAGTATTTTATAGAATTTTGTACAAAGTATTTTTATCATTACATCAGATAAAGACCACTGTGGTTACATCCTGGTGTTTCCCGGGAGGCCGGGTTATTGAATTCGTTTCAGGTACCGAATCGTCCGCGAGCCAGTACTAAATGTACCATCATGTAATGTGTAATAATTTTTTTTTTTTATTCTTTCTACAAAATAATAAATCCTAAATGTTTGAGAACATTTGATGTTTTTGCTAAAAAACCTAATGGAAAACCTGTATCCCATTGAAGTAAAACTTGGCAACAGCGTTAGTATAATCCAATTTTAAATACAGACGAAATTCAGTCAGTGTCAGACTGTGAGTGTCATCTCACTCAGTTTATTCAAAATTTGATATCTATTGGCAGATTATATTTTGCAACTGAAAATTGTACAAATTATAGATTAGATAGTTCATTTCCGTGTTCGCCAAGCACATCTTCATGTTTTTACATTCACATTTGACTAAAGTTCAGTTCTTGCTTCTTACTTTTGACATGAGTTGACATTTCCATTAAATCTCACAGTAGTAAAACGTGCCATTATTGGTATACAGAGTTTCTAGCCGAAATTCATGCCTTTTTAATACATAAGATTGTAAATTCCAAAGTTGCAACAGTTTCAATGACCTGCATTCAAAGTTTGATTTATATCCCACTCGATCAGTAAACATTTGTAATTTTTGCAGAATGGGCTGTTTCAAACCATTTTCTAATTTTCTATTTTGGTATGAAACACCAAAAGTAGTACATATTCGAAGTAAAAAGGTTGGAATACTGGGAAGATTTCTGCAGCTGTGTGTCCTTTCATACATTGTCGGGTAAAGCTTACTTTTGTAAAAATTCTAATTCCAGCAATCCATTAAAATTGTACTATTTTCCCCATTACAGATATGTTATGGTTTACAATAAAGGTTACCAAGAGTTTGCTAATGTTGAAAGTGCAGTTGTAACGAAAGTAAAAGGTGTTGCATTCACGAATACCAACAAAAACATTCCTGACATCTACAGAAGAATTTGGGATACTTCTGACTTGATTATACCTCCATCCGAAAATGACGCATTTTTCATCACAACGAATATTATCATTACACCAAATCAAACTAGGGGAGCCTGCAGTGAGGTGCTCAATGCTTTATCTTAAACTTGTGTATATTTTATTTAAAAAAATTGTGTATTTACAGGACCCAGATGTGTATGGAGCATTATGCGATTCACCACAGAATTGCATAAGGGGGCAATCTTTGCCGATCGGAAATGGAGCCATGACTGGGCGTTGCATTCCAAGTGATGCTAACTCAAGTGTTAACGTCTGTGAAATATTTGCCTGGTGTCCTATTGAACAAGATATTTTTCCTTTGTATGCAAACATTCAAATGTTTGTGAATCAGTTTATATGTTTGATTTTTAATTTTATTCATTCCTTACAGGGGAACAGATCGTCCATTGCTTGAAGAAACTGCCGATTTTACAGTTTTGATTAAAAACTTCATCGAATTTCCAACGGTATGTTATATTTGTTGCATACGTACGTCTTTTGTTTATTCTGACAATTACAATTATTTTTACAACAAGTTTGGGAAAACATTTCGTCGACGAAACATCATGGAAGATGCTAACAAAACCTATCTCCAGTCTTGTCATTATAATCAAGAAAGAGATCCCTTCTGCCCTGTGTTCCGAATAGAAGATATAGTCTCGTTTGCGGGAGAAAATTTTACACAACTAGCAATCCGCGGGGGAGTTATCGTCATCTCCATCGACTGGAATTGCAATCTTGATTTAGATTTTCTTGAATTTTGCAAACCTATTTACAGTTTCAGAAGAGCTGATGATCCAAATACCAACATCGCTCCTGGCTGGAATTTTAGGTAAGATATGTGAAACAATTTTTAATAATTTCAGAATATTCGAGATACCAACAACAGCAAAACGAAGTTTACTCTCTTTTGTGTTCATATTTAAACTGACAACCTTTTTCTTTATTTAAAATAAGACACGCCAATTATCACGAAGAGAACCGGCGAACGCTAGTCAAATCTTACGGTATTCGCTTCGTTATTGAGGTCCGAGGTCAGGGTAGGAAATTTAACATTCTTCCAACTATGTTGAATATTGGATCTGGACTAGCCCTTCTTGGAGTGGTAACAATTTTTTAATTTTTAAATGTAAAGTGGCTTTATAACACAGCATTATTCATACAGACAACTGTGGTTTGCGACTTCATCATTTTATATTTTACCAAAAAGCGCATGTTTTACAAAGGAGTAAAATACTTGCTGGTTGACGGCGAAGATCCAGAGGTAAATAAAAAGCTCTGTTTTTTTGTTTTCTAAATTTAACAAATCTGATTTTCTTCTTGACTTCTTCGCTTTACTTAACTTAGAGAGCACCACTTCAAACGGAAGCGGGAATGACAACTTATGGGAGCAATTGAAATAATATGCCTTACCTATTTTACATTCCGAATAATTTTCACATACTTTAAACAGAAGTTACTATTCTTTTAAGGGATCTAGTCAGAAATTCATGTTATTTTTAGCTGAATTCTAATATGAACCATATTTTTAAAACATACACAGGATACTAATATAATCTTTTAAACTAAATTGTTTCATAATCCTAACATGTTTTCCTGCAGTGCGAAGTTTGACTTTTCCTGAACTGGGTCTTAGTTCCGTGTGTTGTATTGTATATTTAATACTGGAAGATTGACGGATTGAGCTGCTTACCTTCACTTAAAGAACTTGATTTCCAAATTTATTAGACAAAATAACTGAAACAATTTTCATTCGTCATACATTAAACAAAAGAAAAATTTAATTGTTTACTAATGTAATCCAGATGTTCGTTTGGAATTTCTTCTGTTAATAGTAAGTTGATGAAGGCTCAAGACTCGCTTGTTTCAACGGCGACCGCCGGTTATATCCTTTCCAAGACAGATGTTAAGGAAGAAATTAACCAAGGCACGTCTAGGAATGTAACCGCACATATAGGGCGATGGAGACGGAATTGCAGAAGCCCAACTTCCACCAGAACCAGGTGCTTCTTTCAACATGCAGGTCCCACCTTTTAGGCCGGCGATGTGCGTAAAGTGGCTGCATTTCCTGTCGACGGCACAGCGAGATGAGCAATCAAATACTGTTTCTATACAAGTCAAAGTATAGAGTTCGTGGTCGCAGAAATCGCAATTGGTGCCGTATGTAACAGATGGAAGATTTGGGAATTTATTCGTTTTCGGCATATGAGGAGGGCACTGGTGATCGCAGTTGTGACACGATGAAGGTGGATGTATTGTTGGAGGCCTACAAGTAGGAGGACATCCGGTTGTACATGTGGAACATCTTGGATCCACTGCAATTGTTTCATCAGTTAAGAGTGGCTGTTGAACAAATTTGGATAAGTCTACAGGTGTAGCCAGCTCGCCCATTGGTGTAGCTTCCTCCGATGGCAAAACTGTCAAGACAGCGGTCATGGTCAGCATAATGAAAACTCTGAGATTATCCTGGTATGATGGTTGAATTCACATAAATATGTCACGAAGTAAGTTCTGAAATCAAGTTAAATTTTAAAAGACAGCTGTACCTTAATCATTTTGTTTTATTTTGAGTTGGGAAGCAGCAAAAAGAAGCGACGTTATTGAAGGAGAAGACAATGCAGTTCAATGATAGCTTCCAGCACTCCTTTATACCGACTTCTCTGTGTACAGTGAAATGGTAATAAAGAAAACAATTTGACTGCGACATATCTAAACCGAACACAATGATGCAATCCAACCGAAAGTGATTTCATATGAAATGAGCACGCATATTTTAAAGCTGAAGCCCACAAACATGCTAAGATGCTCTTGATGAACTCTTTTGTAGTAATGCTCTAGGCAGTATGCATTAGTCAGAGCATAGTCAACAGGAGATACTTCATCGTCATCGTAAATGGATTGATCGACGACTATAAGTTTTCAATTTTCATTGTTGTAATGCATGTTTATTATATGTCCCAATAACCAATCAGATTTTCCAATTTCCATTCGACAAAGAAGTGCTGGGGACATTTCAGTTCGTTCAGTTTGAACTTGTATACCTGCCGCGCATCAAACGGATGAAGAAATTATTTGGCGGTAAGAAAATTTACAACGATTAGGCTATATTTAGAAAGCACTATAGCATCAAGTCACAAGTCAATGAACTATCACGGTTAGCATTGCCTTGTCGAAGGCCAGATTTTTAAGCTCGAATAATCATTCCGATTCCGGTGACCAACAAAAAAATATGTTGTAAATTTCCACACTAGATGTCGAAATGTCGAATATTGTTGTTTTCTCGTGGCCATGTTGTGGCGAAGGCGAACGAATCTAATATCGAAATCTATAGTTATTTTAGTTTATTTTCCATGTTCGATTTTCTTTGTGATGGTAACGCAACCCCAATTTTATACGTTTAACATTGTACAGCGATTGTTGTTACACTAGATCTCTGTATTATACTATTGCTAGATATTGGGTCTGTTGTCCCATAGGTGATAATGGATCATTGTCGGCATTCCCAGTTTGCAACAAATTCCTGAAAATTTCATGCTAACCACAACTTTAGCTACCAAATAACAGCAGCTTAATGACCAAACATTGTTGGTGAATGAAAAAAGGTAAGAACATGATCATTTTATCACTGCTTCAAAGTTCAAACACATTAGCAAGTTGGATAGGGCTATCTTGACATCAATGACAATAAATTAGAAATAAGATTATTTAATCTCTCATTTGACAGTTTCTCTCTAAACTCAAGTTATTGGTACTTCCGTAAGCAGTTGATGATAGTGTTGATCAAGTGTGATATATACTGTCGTTGCATTCCCAACATTAAGCATGCAGCAAACCTTGCAACAGGCAAACAAAGGTAAAACTGTGCTATTATGTTAGTTCTTGTCTAAATGTGTAAATGAAAACAGTTCGTGACTATTTTCAGTGAAGAAAATGGCATCAACCAAGATTCTGTTTTTTTGTTATTATCACAGATTATCTGTTAAGTTATGATTACAAATAGTATTTTTAAAATTTGTTGTGTTGACAGCACTTTGATTATTTGTTGTTGATTTTTTATTTAGATTTATAGACTGAATGAGAACCATCTGGTTTTCTTTCCAAAACTAAAAGGACAGTAACATGGTGAACTAAAGTTATTTGTTTGATAACCCATTGGTTACCTTAAATTTCCCTCTTTGACTTCGGGCCCGCTCTTGATTTGAGGTATTGCTTGGTGTCGCTATAATCTTCTTGAAATTTTGGGGTATCTAAAATAACATCCGTTCTCTTTTCAGATTAATCTTGTGCAGTCCATTGAACCTGACGAGAGATTAGCGACGACTGACTGACTTACTGTCATTCAGCAGCAATACTGCTCACTTGCGTGCCGTCGCTCCGAGGCATGGGGGAGTTGAGCCTGCTCCAGCTACGTGGCCAGCATCATTTGACTACCCAACCGACTTGTACTACCCCTGCTCTCAACACAGCACGGAATTTTCATCTTCAGATTGTTTGACCGGTGTTCGATGTGTTATGCCGTTTCCTTGAGGACGACGAGATGCTGATTTTGGGGACAAGATAAACAAGATGACTTATTATTGTTTTTTTTTTTTTTTACAGGTTCTAAACTACAGGTTTCTAAATTTGCATGACAGACTTTATAAGAAGTCATGTCCTTGGCTGCTACCCTTTTTGCTTCCTTAAATGGGCCCTCTTGATTTGAGGTATTGCTTTCTGTCGCAGTCTTATTTAAAATTATTGTCATCCAAATAAATTGTTCATTCTGCTTACAGGGTAACTCCTTCGACCTTCACTACTAATCGTGGACTTCATCGATTGGTGAAAACTGACGAGAGACCGCCGTAATTCAAGACTGATTAGTTGTGTAGTTAGATAAATTAAAAGTGCATATCTGGGCTCCCTTCTTTTCTGTGGCCCCGTTTCCCTAACTAACCACTAACCAACGCCCGCCGGTGGTCACTCACCCGCTGTGAAACCAGGAGGAGGGGAGGGCTCTGGTCGAACGGGGACTTGGAAGGCGCATGATCCGACGAAAACTTTTAGAGGGTCATGAGTCTAACCCGGAAGCCTAGTAGTGACTAATCGCTCCCCAGTAAAACTTGCCTCGCACTCTTCTCTCCTCTTCCATTTCCAGGTAATCTCCCTGGATCTACGCCGACACTGCATGTGCGAGTTTTAGCAAGTAATCCGCCACCCAATTTGACAAAAAGTGATGGTTTATTTTTGCGGAAAGTGCGTCTGACGGTCTAAACAATTTCTAATTTAACAGTCACACGTAGAACTTTGTATCTATTCTACTGGTACAAATCACGATTCTTTCGTTTTGATTATTTATCAGGTGTGTTAACAAAAATTGTGGTTAGACCGAAAAATAGAACTAATCCACTTTTTCAGAATATCTTGAAGTGGTTTTAGATCACTTTGTGTGTTTAGATTTTCTTGTGATCCATACATCAAGTATTCTGAAAAGAGGATTAGTTCGATTTATTGGTTACCCACAATGTTTGTTAACACATCTCCTAAATAATCAAACTGAAAGAATCGTGATTTGCACCATTAGACTGGATGCAAAATTCTACATGTGACTGTTAAATTAGAAATTGTTTTGACCGTCAGACGCACTTTCCGCAAAAATAAACTATCACTTTTTGTCAAATTGGGTGGCGGATTGCTTGCTAAAAAGCCTCGCACAAAAAAAATGATCTTGAACCGGACGCTCTGTTTATTGAATTTTTTAATTCATGTACGTTCCAGAATACAAATGGGTTTTTCATGTTACATATATAGTTTATTTATTCAACAATATTATACACACATTACAAACATTTGTGGGGAAATTGGGGTTTAGGGAATTGATGTTGGTGAAGACTATGGGGTTTGTGGAATAGATGTGGATGCATGGGTTGGTATATGGATGTGATTAACAAAGGGTTTTATTTCTACCTCATTAAACCACTACGACTTCTAGTTAATGAAAATCAAATGCCCCCCCCCCCCAATCTCCTCCTCGTTGGTTTCCCAATCGCGAAGGCATGTTTATTATTTGTTCAACGTAAAAATTCCCCGTATTACTATTTTTTTTCATTCTCAACATATAAACGGTTAACTTCATAGAGCAAATAGCAAGTAAACAAAATACTGGATGTAACTTCTTTAGCACAACACCAGCGATTCAACACCAAGGAACTGTTTTTGTTCCTTTTCAACATATAAACAGTTAACTGCATGGACACAAATAACAATTAAAACTGGATGTAACTTTTTTGCACAACACCAGCAGTCCAGCACCAAGGAACAGCAACAGTTTAACTCCATGCAAAAAATCTTTCACTAGTATAGGCTGCAACATGCCATATTGGACAGCAACATCACTGCTACGTAAACATTAACCTATGACCAAAATAAAATTAATCTTCAGCGTAAATTGAAATGCTACATTAAAAAATAAATTAATGCTACATAATATTACTTCATTTAGTCAACACTAATATTCTATAGCAACATTAAACTATACCTATTGTTGAAACAACAATGTACATGAAACTAGATGACGAGTTTAAGATTTAAACAAAAAGAAACATTCTTTCATCTTCCTATCTTGTGTACAAGAAATTTTCCTTAACACAATCCCCAGCTAAATACACGATTAAAGGAAAGAACTGTTGACTTCATGAAATCCCGAACTTTTAAAACTAATCAATGGAAACTAAGCTTGATCATGAAAAATTCTGAAGCCCTACTTCCATATTTACATATTAAATCTTTAAGTATAAACTGGGTAACATTGTCACTTTACTGACCTCCAATTAGTGTATGTTATTGATGTTCCCACCAAAAGTAATGAGAATCCATGCAGCCTGCCCGATTGGATGGCCAAAGTAAAAGGTGCCTGCAATCATTATAAATGTCACAATCTAAATTTCAATCAGTTTTATCAATAATTTTACCATACAAAACATTGCACATGCAAAATATTACTCAGCTCCTGGACGTGGTAGACAACATGGTTCCAAGATTTGTCTATAAAAAAAAATTATGTTATTACACACTTTTCGGATTACTACACATGCAAATACAACTTAATCGAACCTATAACACCAAGAATAGTAGCAAGCTCTCCAACTGCCAACCCGATCCAACTGGAACACATCGTAAATTCTAAGAAATCAATTTGGCATCTGCCAAGCAATACAGCTATTTAAGCTTACATCAAAATGATCAAAACCTCCCATAAAAACGAAAATGGCGTCCCTTTGGCTTTCTCTCAAAAGCCACGCTCCAACTAACAATGAACGAAACGAAGAAGAAGAAGAAGGTCCAACAACTGAAGACAAACCTGGCCACCAGATGTCCTCTTCAGTGCCCCAAGCGGCCAAGCCCCTGTCATACTCATGACCAATTAACCATGCTCATAACCAACAATTTACTACCAAATCCATCAGGATTTCATTTTACTAGGCCAATTAGATGAATGGACCGATTAACCATACTCGTCAACAATTCAATCAGACTGTGAGCAGAGGTACTGATTCGGTAGTGGAGGATACGGAATGACTGCATTTTGCTTCCACTTCATCTTCGCTAAACATCTTCCAGAGGTGAGCCGCTTCCGTATGGCGCCACTCTCGTCAATCATCTTTGTTCACTTTTAGGTTTACACGTAATTCGTATCGTTCGTGTCAAGGCACATGAAACAGTGGTCTCGGGATCAACTCTTCAGGAACTGTTGGTTGGCAAATAACGAAATAAGAATTGACGTTGACGGAGTTCCTCGATGACTTTTTTAAAATTTGAAAACAACATATTTCACCGGTTCCAAACTAATAACCCTGAAATGAAAACAAAAAATAACTTGTAAACTAAAATAATTGTAAATTGTAAACTTGTGAAATTAATCAATTTATTTATCTTTTAAGTTAATTTACAGTTGTAATTCGATTTCGTATTCCGGACTGTACAGCAGGCTAAGGAACTTATGGATGACAGAGACAATTTCAGTCAGGCATTAACAAAGTGCTTGGCAAATTTGCATTTTGGCTGCCAGACTACCACCTGCAAGAAACGGATGGTCAAGCAGATGTATTACGTGTTATTTCAACCACGTGAAAGGTGATGGGGTGCCCGTGAATAAACCTGTGGTATCAATTATGTAATAGAGAAAAAAGAAAACTTGGGTGAATGTTAACTACACTACCATTCAATTCATGAAACGTTTTGATACCTTAGAACCAACCAAACAGTCAAGCAAAAACCACACAGCGGTTGACACAGCGGAGTATATATGTCGTTGGGGTTGGGTCATAGAAGAGCTCAGAATTTGGTAGACGAGTTTGAGATGATTCCGTATAAATTCTTGCAGCGCAAACCGATGAACTTTGCCATCGGTCGTCAATTAAATTTTCTAATTGGACTGATAATATACATTTATCTGATCTGAATATTTTTCCTGGATGAGCTACTTGGAATTTATAGCTACCCCTCGTGGAAGTCACAGCAGTCGACACAGCTGATAAAACAAATCGTATCCAATTAGCATCTTGAAAATTGAAACGAAACTTTTGATATAAAATTTAAATACCTATGTGAGAAGAATGGATATAAGATACAGCTCGCGACTACAGCTCATCTGCTCATCTCCATCTTAGCCTTTATCATTTCACACATTTGCATTTGTTGCTGTTGATCTCGAATTTTCTCGATAATTAATTGTTGTTGCCGACTACCAGTTTGGTTGCGCGGACTGTCATCGGGAGTGGATAGCAGCCATCTTAATTAATTGTTTAGTTCTTTGAAGAATTTGCAACGGACGCATGTAGAAAGCAATCATCAACATGCCTTTAATAAAAATTTAAAAAATGATACCGTATTAACAAAATTAATATCTGTCTTCCTTAAGTGATTCAGTGAACTTAACATCTATAACACATTACAATCTGACGTACACGGAAACATTTCGAGAATCGAAGCATAAAACACGAGACCCCTGCGTGGCAGTTGGAAACTATAACCAATACGCTATTAACAATAATTCCAATCCAATATTCCATAACTATCTCAGCCGTATATACTAAAGGATATAATCAACTTCCGGAGATGGTTCATACCGGATGTACGACCATGATAAAATGGTTATGGCACCTAGTGTTAACTCCAATGACCCCGGGTTTGATTACTACTCCCTCCATATCGTCTCCCACTGTTTCCCAGGACTGTCGGTATAATATAACCCTACATGTACTAACTTTACACACATACTATTAACTGTTACTCACACATCTACTAACACTCATGTGCTGTCGCATTTAAAAGGAAAGGCTTGATACAAACAGATCAGGGGGAGTTAGATCGATAATCATCGTAAGGCATGGGACAATCTTGTACGCCGCTGTACTCGAACATTGACTACTGCTGTAGTAGACCGGTATGATATGGAAAACCCTGAATGTACAACATTTTTGGTTTCCTACAAAGGGAATATTTTAACAACAACGGTAGAGGTGGCAGGGGATAAATCCACTCGCAACAAAAGTGCAATTATCTTTTTATTCACCTGCACCAAATGTAGATCCAAACGGACAACCCTGAAATGAATAGAAGACATATTGTATTACATTTAGATAATTTTATCTTCTGAATATAATAAAAATTTACAGTTAGAATGATTTTCAAGTTGAACCTGAAGTGCAGGTATTTCGTTTTGTTAGGACTGTTCATCGTCGGCTGCTTAATGAGGTCGTCCGTAATCGTGGAAACAATTCCTAGATTTGGTGCTGTTTATAAAGACATGGGAGAAATAAAAACTGCGCATAAGAAACTTTTAAAAATAGACTTACTTAAACCAGGGCGTCGAAATTGTTATCGGTTCCAGTGAATTCTGTAGGATCGGAGAAAAGATGGCGCTACATGTTGTGCTCGTAGCGGATGTGATCCTCGAACCTGACGGCTTTATTGTCGGAAAATTTCCTCCTTTTGTTGTTTCTCACTCCTCAGAGCGAACGATGACACCGAAAATAAGGTCAAGGGCGATGATGACCTCGAAGAAGAAGAATATGTCGTAAATCCCTCGAGCTCCTAATATCAACTCCTAAAATTCCCATCCGTAAACAAAAAAATAGTTATGGGGTATTAACAAAATAAATCGCCAAGAAACCTGGAGAATTTTAAAGAACCTTTTACGCTTTTCTATCCGGAACAACGAAAGTAGGATAAGAATTTATTGAAGAAAATAATTTTTTGAAAGAGTAACAGAAGTTACAACATCTTTACCTTGCTGGATGATGCGCGCAGAATGTTACCGATGTAGTCACCGTTACGTGGGCCTTGTTTGGAGTTGTGGCTATGCACATGATGAGAGAATCGCAGGCTCTTATTTCTCGACTTCACCACCACTACTCTCTCCTCCTTCAATTCGGCTCACGAACGAAGTAGCAGAACCGTTGGTACATGTAATATCGTCGGATGAACAGGATCCACTTCAATAAAAAAGTCGTCCTCGAAGATGTACCTGGCTAAAAAGAATTCCAGTATGGAACATTGACTAGGATGAGAGCCGAAACGGCAGCGAGAACGATGACATTCCGTTTCGACTCACTGAATGGATGACGTTGAGCAGCGTCTTATTGTGGTAGACGAAGAAGAGGAACGGAAGGGTGCTGAGTTCGAGGAAACAAAAGATGAGGTTATCGCCGTCGTAGACAATCTCAGAAGAAGATTTTCCTCACGCTCCACCGGAATATTCCGGCGTTGCCTATGATGCTCAGCAGATGTTCGCCTTTCCGTGTCGGTGCCAAGGTAAGCAATGTGGGTTCGATGTGGCTTGAGGGCAGTAGAGCAAATAATTCGGAGGCTGACTGTCATGACGGGTATTCTAATTCAAGTGAATAACAACTAATTAATAAATCA
The DNA here is from genome assembly GCF_021134715.1 of Daphnia pulex. NCBI lineage: Eukaryota > Metazoa > Arthropoda > Branchiopoda > Diplostraca > Daphniidae > Daphnia > Daphnia pulex. The sequence continues at coordinate 6,902,222 of NC_060017.1, forward strand.
GTACAACAATATTGCATACAATTCTCACCAATCGCTTTCTCTTGATGCATGTTGAAAAATGTTTTTAAACAACATTCTTAGTGCAGGTCACCTTTGCAGACGAGGCCCATGAACGCGATGGAAGAAATGAAATAAATGGAAGAATGAAAAAAATTTCAAGTAACAAATTAATCCATATGGTTTCGACGAAAATGAAACGCAAATGAAAGAACTAAATTACTATTGGCATTTAACCAAGTTTATACCAAATATTAATTTCACTCTGCCTGATGTGAATAGACAGAACCCAGTTCTCTAACCAGCTCTAACCATATCAAAACAGTTCACCTTCCAAATAATAATGACGGCCTAACACATTCTATAACAAAATGCAACAAGGGATTTCACAATCTGGTAGAAACAGTTTAAGAAAGTCCTACTTTTAATGACAAGAAAAGAGCCTTCCGATTATTCAACAACTCCCTGTTTCACTGACACCACATCTAGTTACTTTATTTCTTTCAAGAGAAAATACACATTATTCTGAAATGTTAGATGTAGAAAAAGCATCTAATTTGCCGAACACTTTAATCTAGTTGAGAAACAGCAAAAGTTGGTTTTTGGTTACAGTTACTAATATGAAAGTTGCTACTATAAGGGTATGTTTGCAAATAGAAATCAGAACTACATATTCAATTTTCGTAATGCTTTTTGTGCAATTTTTCTAATCAAATTTTATGATAAATTTAAATCGACGATTAGACATTCCATCCAGAATTTCACTACTCTTTCTTATGCAATAAATTAAATGTTACCTTTTATTTTTTCATAGTAATCCACAACAACCACACAGCATGCTAGTTCTATTTAATTTGTACAGGGCAAATCCAGATCAAATGGTGGAGCTAACCTGTGACAAACTGACAATTCACTATTAATTCATTTTCTCGTGTAACAATTTTAAGTTTTAACCCACACTTGTATTTCTCTACTCATTCTGTGAAAAATATGTGTAAAGTGAAGTGGTGAGAATTTAAAATTGTAAAAGCATTTTACTCTTAAATTAATATTTTCATTTGAATTTACCGTAATTTTATACGCATCTGCATTCAGCTTTCAGCAGTGCATCACACACAGAATCAATCAATGACTAAAAACTAAAAAGTAATAACCACATGATTTCTGTTTTCAAATTACTATCATAGCTATCATGCATGCTTTTTGCTTTCTCTAGCATCTCTACACTCTACCCGACCAACCGAACCGACAACATGACTCATGACTGTCTTGTCTTTGACTGATCATGCGATATGCGTCATCACTCATCAGTTTATGGCTACTGACACGACACCTAGTGGAAGAGCGACATCGAGCGTTAACAAATTACACTTGTTCATTCATTCACTCCATCGACAAGCTAATTAGTTGAATTGAATAAGAATAAGAAGGACAACGGAACGGACATCAGATAACAGCTGAAGTAGTTTCATAATTTTACGCTAATTCGGAAATGTTAGTACACGCGATTTATTCTACAAAATTAAACGTTTTTTTTTCTTTTTAATTATGCCGTTCTAACCAAATAAAGTATTAGCAAACTGTTGCTTTGCTTTGGCCTTGGTTTTGGCCTTTTTCCTTTTTATGTAAAAGCTACCCACGTATCAGTAATTAGCCACCAGTCACACACCTTGAGTTGCATGCACTTGATACGCGTTTCCACGAACATGTATTGCGTATTTACGTTTTTGCATTTTTGACCCAGCAAAATAAAAAAAATACTTGCGACAATAATGATTCTGTGGGAATATATTAAATTATGATGCACTGGAGTGTTGATACGACAACCTTCGGAACAAAATATATTTTAAATAAATAATCGACGTAGATTCTTTAATACATTGATTTGATCTAGAATGCATCGTACACCGACGTGGATTTTAGTGCCGCACATTGTTGTAAAAAGCCAGGAGTACTACAATCTGGCGTCGACGTGTAAGTGAAAACAGTAACAGCATACGAACTAACTGTTACTGTGTTCGTCACCGTAGCAAATCGTGATATTAATATCGACACTAGGCCGAAGAAAATGCGTGGCTGGATGTCGGCGGCAGGTTTGACGAATGAACTGTAGTAAGGCGTGTCAACACCACGTTCGATTTCAAAACCGGGCTGGATCTCTTCGGGGTGATAGTAATAACCGAGTGGAGAATTCACTAGCCATTGTGGATCAGCAGCACGCGCTTCTCGCACTGGTGCTTGCCTATGTTCAATAGCCCTTGAACTAGCAAAAAAAATAATGTTTCAAGAGATTTTAAAAAACATAGATATTAGAAGAAGAAAATATTATTTAAATTAAATATAATATAATTATTCATACCCTGAATCTTCACCACCGATAGTGGAATCCGTAGTCGGATCTGTAGTAGTAATAAGGTCTGTCGTCGTGATAGGAGATTCTGGAGTGGTGGTGATCGGTGGATCTTGGGTTGTTGTGATCGCAGACTCTGTAGTTGTCGTGATCGGAAGTTCTTGAGTTGTTGTGATTGGAACCTCTGTAGTTGTCGTGATCGGTGGTTCTTGGGTTGTTGTGATTGGAGACTCTGTAGTTGTGATCGGTTCTTGGGTTGTTGTGATCGAGGACTCTGTAGTTGTCGTGATCGGTGGATCTTGGGTTGTTGTGATCGGAGACTCTGTAGTTGTGATCGGAGGTTCTAGAGTGGTTGTGATTGGAGACTCTGTAGTTGTCGTGGTCGGAGGTTCATTGGTTGTTGTTGGAACTTCTGTGGTGGTCGTATTTGGTGGTTCTTGTGTTGTTGTGATCGGAGACTCTGTACTGGTGGTGGTGATCGGAGGTTCCTGGGTTGTTGTGATCGGTGTAGTCTGTGTAGTTGTAGTGATTGGAGACTCTGTAGTAGTGGGATTCGTAGGTTTCTGGGTTGTTGTGTTCGTCGATTCTGTAGTTGTAGGAATTGGAGGTGTATGTGTAGTTGTGTTAGGAGTTGTTGTAGTTGGTGTGATTGTAATAGGTGTCTGGGTAGTGGTTGTAGTAGGTTCTTGAGTGGTAGTAGTTGATTGTGGACATGCAGTGGTTAAGATAGTGCAGGTCGAAAAATAAGTTAATGTTGTTATCATTGTCGTCGTTACAGTTTTTGTAGGCCTTAATTGTCTCGGTTCCACTTCACTAGGTCCATTATAATAAGGTAAATATTTTATTATCTGTCCCTTTCCCATTGCTGCAAATATCACGACACAAAGTACTATTAATCCAAACGGTACTAGCCTCATTTTTAATGTAAGAAAACCAAAGACAGTTGGGAAAAAAACAGGAGTGCTTCGATCAATAGCTGGATGTGGAATATTACTGAGGCGAGTTGTAAACTGCTAGCCATTTTTATACACGCAGACACATTGGTCTTTGGATTGGATTTGGTTGGGCAATGCTGCCTTGATATTGATGCTTTCCTCTTTCCTCTCGCCAAATTAAAATCTATAGAAAGCCCACAATGTCAACGTGACATTATCAGTTGCGTAATCTTTGCTCTTATAATAGGAAGGAGGAATTGGATAAAAATAAAGCTTTGGATTTTGTCTGGTGGTTGTTATCATTTTATCTATCTCGTTTATATGTTTGTTGGACGAGAATATGTAAGAGCTAACTTGACAAAACATTAATATAAGGCACCGTTAACCCTGAATGACCATCGGTTCACCATTCTATCACTGTTGTATACCGTTATCCTCGATATGGTGACAATCGGAGACAATATCTCAGTCTGGAGCCGCGATGTCCCCATTGACCCTTCCAAAGGGAATGACCTAATCTGCATATGTATGTATTAATAGGTATACTGCTGAGTGTATATGGATCCATTATAGTTTTTGCAATCTTGTGACAACAAAGTGCTTAACACAGAAGACCTGATTTAAATGAAAGAGAACGTCTTTAATAAGAAATAGGAAGATACAATGCGAATTTTAAATTCCAGCTCTTATTGGTGAGAAAAAGATCATAAAAATTCATTTATTATTCCTTTCTTTGAGTTAAATGAAAATAAGTTGAAGCAGTTGGGAGAACCTCGAAATCTTTTCCCCACCAATGCGATGGGTCAGCCCGGGTCAGCCGAAGAAGTCATCGGTCAATGTCTTTAGGAGCTGATACATAAAACATTTAAATGGGCATCGTGTCCCGTACGCACGTACCTACAATGTAGATGCGGCTAAAAAGGGTCATGCCTTCCCCGGCATTTGCATCCACTCTTGGTTATTTATTTTTCTTTCGTTTACCTGTCAATTGCTACACACAAACAAGCACTGAATCTCCACATCAGGATTGGCCAGCAGCTTACTAAGCACAGCAGTAAATCAACTATCAAATAATATAACTATAGTCATAGATCTATACATTTTCGTCGATAAATATTTCATCCTGGGTGGCAATTTCACTACCCCATCATGCATTTTGCGTAGCAATGGAAATTCTTCGCTGTAGAAATATGATTTTGCTAGTTATTCAAGAGCTAGCGAGATACGACGATCTAGCTACGACGAGTTCCCTCAATATAACCACTCTATATGTATAGGCCTGTAATTAATTCTCGTTGATTCAATAGCATTTCACCAATTTGCGATGGTGACCCCGAGTTATGCCCAGGATTGACTTTTAAAGTTGTCTTTATATGGCCCACTATGCAGGGAGCAACGGTTATTTTATACAATTGAAAACTTAAAGTGTAACTTTGTGTATGGAATTCTTTTCATCAGATAAGTATAGCAAAGAAATACCCGAAAAAGGTCGTGTGTTCTTTCCCTCCCGTCTCTCGTTCTCTTAATACTGACTATGTCTACACCTTCTATTAAAGAAATTGGAAAGTATAGGAAGTGTTTCCCATGGGTCAACGGGTTTGCCCGACAAGAGAACACAATTTGTAGATTTGGCTTTCTTTACTATAGACCGCATCCAGCAAGGCAGACACATAGGTGTAGTCAACAATCAAGGAATAAATTATTCCATTTTATGCGGCTTCACGTTATCACACAAGATCCAGCTACCTCGTATACACACACACATGAGCCGAGAAAATAAAAAAAGAAAAGAAAAAGGGACTTCCCATCTTGGTGATTTTTTCTTGTGCCTTATTATGTCATTATATTGCCAATGCTGAAATCTTCCAGATTGATTTGATTTGCGTGAATGTATTAAATGATCTGCAGTGTCAAATAAACTCAACAAACAAATGCCTAATGCTAAACTAAACGATGCTATAAATTTCAATGCTTATATTAAATATAGAAGGTTAATTTGCACCGGAAATTTCCGTTCGTTCATTGAAAGAGCTGGTCGGTCGGATAATTTTGATATAACTGGACGAGTTTAAGCTGCGCATTGTACGATTCCGGGAGGAAGGCACGTTGGACTTGAAGTCAAAGTTTTAGCGACAATGGTAAATGATGTTATCGTCTCTGTCCGGGTTACTGCAAATCCTGGGAAAAGGGCGTTCAAGGCGCCGAAGAAAATGCGAGGCTGGGTGATGGCAGCAGGTTGAACATACGACCCATAGTAAGGCAAGGCGAGAGTGGGGTCGTTGTCGAAACCTGGCTGAATTTCTTGTGGATCATAATATCCAAATGGCGGGATCATCCCCAACCGTCGTGAGTAAGCGAACTGAGCAGCAGCATCACGTCCTTCTCGAACTGGCGCTTGTGTAGCTTCAACCCTGTATATATGCGGCAAAGCGGACCAATAAAAAAGAATTTGCGGATTATTCCAAATGCAGAATGCAGCAGTATAAAGCAGAAAAATTTACCCTTGAACGTTTGAAGGAACAATAGACAATTGCTCGTTCACCCAGTCTTGGGCTTCTACATCTCTGATGTCAATCTCCCTCCGTCGGCGACGACTAGTGGTTGTAGGCACAACAGTGGAGCTAGACGTAGATGTCGTTGGGGTAGTAGACGTAATAGTAGAGTTAGACGTAGAAGTGGTTGGAGTAGTAGACGTAGTAGTAGAGCTAGACGTAGAAGTGGTTGGAGTAGTAGACGTAGTAGTAGAGCTAGACGTAGATGTCGTTGGGGTAGTAGTAGGCGTAATAGTGGAGCTAGACGTAGAAGTGGTTGGGGTAGTAGACGTAGTAGTAGAGCTAGACGTAGAAGTGGTTGGAGTAGTAGACGTAGTAGTAGAGCTAGACGTAGATGTCGTTGGGGTAGTAGTAGGCGTAATAGTGGAGCTAGACGTAGAAGTGGTTGGGGTAGTAGACGTAGTAGTAGAGCTAGACGTAGATGTCGTTGGGGTAGTAGTAGGCGTAATAGTGGAGCTAGACGTAGAAGTGGTTGGGGTAGTAGACGTAGTAGTAGAGCTAGACGTAGATGTCGTTGGGGTAGTAGTAGGCGTAATAGTGGAGCTAGACGTAGATGTCGTTGGGGTAGTAGACGTAGAGCTAGACGTAGAAGTTGGGGTTGGGGTAATACTGGTGGAAGTGGAAGAGGTAGTTGTGCTGGTGGTGGTGGATGAAGAAGGACACGCTGTAGTTGACTTGACACAACTAAATGTATAAGTCAGCGTCGATATCTGCGTCACAGTAGCCGTTCTCGTGGGCCTATTAAACTGCCTCGGTTCGATTACGTTGTTGGTTCCATAATACGGCAGGTAGTGGTTGATCTGCCTTTTTCCCTCTTTCTTTGTTGTGGCTGCCAGTGCCACAATGAAGAGTGCCAATACCAATAGCGCAAGACGCATTATAGATTTAAGTCAACGTAAGCTGTAGAAAAGCAGTATACAAAACACAGCTCCAATCAAAGGCTGCTCAAGGAATACTACTGATCCAAAGTCTCAGCATCGAGTCATTTTATACACGCAGATTCACTGGACTTTGATTGGTTCATGACTTGTTGGTGTATACTGGCAGCAGTCCGGCAATTCGTTTGCTCCGTCCTCTTCAGGAATTTTATATTTGTAGACGATTACAAGGTTCAACGCCACGATTAAGGTTTTCGATGCTCGCACCTTATCGCATTCGGAATAAGTAAACACTAAGGGTTTCGCTTGTGGTTCGCGTGTTTTCTTGTCACTTTATTCAATCTTCTACATTTTTGTTAGCTGAACACAAGAAGTATAGGGGCTACGTGGCCAAACAACACAAGACCGACTATGTATGCACGACAATCAATACACCCGCTATCACTGTAGCCATAACTGGTAAACCAAACTTTGTCTTGAGCCAAACGTCCTTTTGACCCTCATTAGAAAGGTATTAACCCTGGCTATCCAAACAAGTCGAATGTTAATGTCTAACTTTTCCAGTCGTCAGACCTTGTGATCTCAACGACTAAGCAAACGTTTCTGAAATAAAATTTCAGGAACAAATTAGAAATATCAATATCTTCATATTCTTCTCTTAAATATTTATTCAGTGATGCTTTTGACGACATGACGATATTAAAGTGGCCAAACCTAAAGGCTTGGTTCTTAAATAAACAACAGCATTAGGGAATGAAAATAATTTTGCTTTTGATTCTACTCAGTGAAAAAGATGTTGAAGTCGATAACTTTCAATTAAAGTAGAATGTAATTAAGTATATCTAACAAAATGAAGGGGTAAACATTGGTCACATAGGGATGGGATGGTCGACGGAGCTATCGATCAGTGTCAACTTGTGATCCCTGCTGATGCTGTGATCTAACATTGTATATTCTCCATTTCAGGATTGGCCAGCTTAAAATCGCGGTTCGTCCATCAGTTCACCACCGATTAAGAACCGTATTTATTATTTACCTGTCCGGATTCGATTACTGAAATTCTATTGGTGCAAAAATTGGACTATTGGCATTATTTTGTTTGGTCAATTTTCAATGAGGGGGGGGGGATCTGTCAGCGGGGGATTGATTAAATATTTGTGCTGTATAGCCATTATAAGAACTAAACTGTGTGAAATATAAATCAACTGTTTCACTAATAGCATTTCGTTATAACCTTCGTCTGATCTCTCGGGGTCAACTTGATGGAACTTGTCCTTGTACTGTGGCGTGAGCTAAGGGCAAGCATTTCACAGACAAAAAAGGCTTTTTACATAAACGTATCGTCCATGTTCGGGAATTCTTTTCGGCTAGCCTGCATATCAGATAAGCAGCGCAGAAACACTCGTGAGTGTTCCCTCCCCCTTTTCGACTTTCGTTTCGTCGTGATAAAAGGTTCACCCAAAAGAACACGCCGCTTGCAGTTTCAGATTTTTTTGTTCCCAACTGCATTTAGACTGGACTGGACGTGTGGTCATGATAGTCTGACTTGATTTGCGGGATTGTTGTATTTAAACGCTACAAATTGTAGCTAAACAAACATAAAAGTCTAGATGCTTATATAATATTAAAAATAGATGGCTGCCACCAAAGTCGAAAGAAAAGCGGTCGGATATCGTGTGGATTTATGCTGGACATTGTAAAGCACCGGGATTGGCAGTACTGCACGTTGGACTCAAAGTCGAAGTGGAAGGGACGATGGAAACCATTGTAACCGTCTCTGTCTTGGTTACCACAAAATTTGGAAATAATAAGCCGTTCAAGGCGCCGAAGAAAATACGAGGTTGGCTGATGGCGGCAGGTTGAACATACGACCCATAATAAGGCAAGGCGAGAGTGGGGTCGTTGTCGAAACCGGATTGGATTTCTTGGGGTTGATAATATCCGAACGGGGGCATCATAGCGAACAGTTGTGGGTATGCAGAACGTCCTTCTCGAACTGGTGCTTGGGTAGCTTCAACCCTGTAACAGTATATAAAAGCCAAACGGATAAATCAAAAGGACTTCAAAAATAATTCCAAATGCAAAAGAAAAAAGAGAAAATTTTACCCTTGAACATTTGAAGGAACAATGGGCAATTGCTCGTTTGTCCAGTCTTGGACTTCTACATCTCTGATGTCAATCTGCCTTCGTCGGCGACCAGCAGTACTCGAGGTAGTACTGCTGGTTGTCGAAGAAGTACTGCTCGTTGTAGAAGAAGTGCTGCTGGAAGTAGTGGTAGCACTGGTAGAGGTTGCACTGGTAGAGGTTGCTGAACTTGAAGTAGTACTAGTACTGGTAGAAGAAGAAGTACATGCTGTAGTTGACTTGGTGCAAGTAATTGTATAGATCGCGGTCAGTATCTTCGTTGTCGTCACTGTTGTTGAGCTCTTCAGAAATCTCTGATGCTCTGCTATGTTGGGCTCATAATACGGGAAGTAGTTGCTCCTTTTGGGTGTCTTGGATGCGTAAGCCACGACGAAAAATACCAATAGACATAGAGCTAAGCGCATTTTTGTTTTAACTCTACGAAAATCTCGACTGTTACAACGCACCCTTAGCAAAGGTTAGCGAATACTGTTGCATCAAAGTTACAGCATCCGACTCTTTTATACATCCAGTCTATCAGGTTCCAATAACCGAAATTTGAATTAACAATTAATCTTCGTGACGGTTGGGTGTATAAGAAGCATACATCATCGTGATGTGCTGTCAGAAAATGGATTTGATATTAACCAATAAACTATATAAGGAACTTGTGCGATAGCTCACAGAGCAAATAAAGGAACTCTTTCATCCCATAGTATCGTATTGGGGTTTTGTGGCGCTTGTATCGCACACTATAGAAGCCTTGCAATCAAACGTTCAGAAATAAAAAAATATTGAGTATCCATGTTCATAGTTCCAGTTATATGAAAATGAACCTTCTTTTCGTCGTTGTCGCTCAAGGATATACAAGTCAAACAACAGGAGAAGCATTCATACGTAACTGGCCCTGCTGTCATTGGCATATGCGGTTACAATTGTAAATGAAACTTTTATACGTTATACCCCCCTGTAAAATGGAAATAATGCAGTTGTTTGTCTCCAGCGTTCTATACTGTTCATAATCTAATTCGTCTCTGTCGCCCAACTACCTGGGCCAATCGTGTACGTGACATAATAATACGACATTTATAAATGTCGAATAACGTAAGAATATTGATCCTTGAAAAATTAGCTAAAATAGCTTACGTGTAAAAGGTTCTGATGGTATAGTGTCTCCGGATACAAAAAGCCTTTATCTCGATATGCTAATGTCTCGATCATCCAGCTTGGTGCATCACTCCAATCAAAAATTCGTGAAAGAGAATTATTGTTTCCGAAACCTTTACCTGCCTTTACCTCGACCTTTACTCATGGGAATTTCTTATTGTATCTCTTGATGCTTTATTCATGAGTGTGCACACCAGTAAAATCATTACAAGTGAACGTTGTTATAAACGAGCGCATTTTCCAATTTTACGCAAGTGTCAACTTTTATCGAACATTGCTAAACTTGAATGAAACATTTACACAATTTTTAAAAATTTCATTTGGCCTTGTAGAGGGCACTGCTACTTAAACATATGCCAATGGAAACATCAGTGGCCGTCATTTTCCGCCTGTAGACTTTTCTGTTGATGCGCAAATTTGTATAGGTTCAACTACACCATTAAAGAACTGCGTAGCTTTTAGGTGGAGGCAGACCAATTATGGAACTTCAAGGCCAGCTTGCATTGCAACATATGTTTCTCTTCTTTTTTGTTGAAGGGTATGGTGTATGGTCAATGCTCCCGCAAAATCTTAAAATAGCTCAAACTTTCAAAAAATTTCGTTGCGCCTGCTTCGAGCTACACTGATGGAAGACAAGACGATTTTCGTCATAAACTTGCTGAAATGTGTTTCGCTATTTTTTAAACTAAAATTGTTTTGAACTTTTGCACTAGCTATTAGCTACGCTATATGTGTGTAAGTTTATCCTCGAGTCGTTGGTTGAACTCTGCTGCACGAAAAAAACAACTTTAAATGCAGCAACCGAAATAATGTTGGGCATTGCCATGTAAGGATAAGACTCGTAAAAAAAGGCAAAAAACAACGTTCCGCTTTATGGATTTGTTTTTCTTCATATGGTAACCCTACCCAAAAATCACACGTAGCGAAAATTGAGAACTATTATACGTAGCAAATTTGTTGGAACAAAGCCTGCCAAAATCATATCAGAATAACACTATAAGGAAATAGAGTTCCACCTATGTTCCTGGCACATCATACTATTTCAAGGATTGCGTTAGTTGAATAGACCCGTAGCCTGTATATAAGGGAGATATTTCTTGTTGAATTCAGCAGTGTGTTGCAATCCGTTTGAAAGAACTTGTCAAACTTGATAATATTTTTTTCCAATTTCAAAATGCGACTATTGGCGTCACTGTGTGTACTAGTTTTCTTCGTGGCTTACACAACCATAGCAGCGGAAGAAGCCGAAGAAATTTCTCTCCTCGTTCAAGACCCACGACTTTTCGCAACGACGACTGCTACAACGATTGTATCAACGACCATCACATCCACGATCCCGTGTACCTCTGGTGCATTCGCTGGACTCGTAGATCAAGCGGCCATCAATGCTCTAACTAAATGTTCCATCAATCTCGGTCGCCGTAGACGCGGTATTCTACTTGAAGGAGATGAGGACGAGCAATTCTCCATTTCTCCGTCTGCTACTCAAGGGTAAAACCCTATTTTGATTTGCATGTTACATGTTCATTAATTTTGCGCGTTCACATTTTGCTTGCTTGTAATATGACAGAGTCGAAGCTACACAAGAGGCGCTGTCCATTCGGGAAGGTCGTGCTGCTGACCCGCAATATTTGGTGCTATCTCCATTTGGCTTCCAACCGCAGATTCAAGCTGGATTCCATGGCAGTCCATTCAACTATTATCCTTATGGGGCCTTGCCTTATAAATACGTCAAACCTGTTGAAGGCCAGCAACGCGCTTTTGGCACGACAATCAGCAGCGTGTTTAATGCGCTGGTTCCGTCCAATTTGAAAGGGACTTCCACGTCGACAATTTTCTCGACTTTCTTCACCGTCGTCACTTCAAAATCGACTGCCACCTGCAGCCCACCACCAAACGTCCTTCGATGCGATTCACGTTAAACGTCGATTCTGACCAACTCCCACATCTTAATAGAAGTTCTGGAAACACTTTTTAGCTTCATTTATCGAGCAAAAAAGCCATTTTTTTTTCATTCCTACAAGTGTAACAACATAACGTTGCATAATTTAATACACGTTCTTGCAAAGTTACCTAATGAATCATAATTAATATTTATTCCGAGATAAAAGGGACTTTCGCATATGGGTTATTTATCAGAAATCATGATTGCATTTTTTATAGTTCTCTTTGGAAATTTGAAATTGATAATTGGTTTATTGCCATATTCGAGTTAACCCTACCTGTGATCCTGTGAATCGTTTAAACTACCTCAAACAGTAAAAAGAAAAGAAAAAACATTTATTTTTCGCCAGAATTTTTTTAAATTAAAGACTGCAGTACCTTCCTCCCCTTTTGTTCAAAATTTAGATTTTCAGTTCTCCTCCCGACCTTGCTTAGAGTTAACGACCTGCACATGTTGCGATGGAACTTTTTATCGGTGCTGCAGGTACACCTGTCTCGTAAAAAAAAAGAAAAAAAAAATGTTTTTCGCATTTTCCTCTTTCATATCCCGTGCGAAATGCTTAGAGCGACCATTAAGGCCCATCCGAGCTCTGCCATTTTTTAAAAAGGAAAAAATCAAATAATAAAAGGATGCCGAAAGTATACGGTTATGAGTTTGTCTTTCGCACCAATGTCAAGTCAAGGACTACATACAATCCTATAGACCCTTAGTCTGTATAAAAAGCGCCGTATTTTGGCCGTACTCATCAGTGTACTACAGTGTAACACTCCGTTCAAAGCCTTGTCTTGTCCAAAGAGATTTAAAAAAATCTGAAATGCGTCTGTCACTTTCTGTATTTGTCGTCTTCATAGTGGCTTGTATGGCCACAGCAGAGGAAGGAGGAGAGAACCTGGCGTACAACTACTACCCGTATTATTATGGGCCTAACGCAAGATTTTTAATTACTTCGACAACAACGACAACAACTGTTTCGACGTCGACTTCTACGGTCACTTGTACGAAAGCCTACACTGGCACGACTAATTGCCGCCGAAGACGAGGTCTCCTGCACGACGATGAGGATGAAGAGCAATTTCCCATTGCTCCTTCTGCCGTTCAAGGGTATTTCGTAATTTGATACAGTCATAAGATTTCTATCAGTAAATTTTTGTTCGATTTTTCCACTTTGACAGAGTCGAGGCTACACAGTTACCAAACCGAGAGGCACGCGCTGCTGATCCACAAGTGTTCGTTGTATCTCCGTTCGGCTACCTGCCCCAAGATGTCAACTCAGGTTTCTATAACGGCCTGTACAATTATCGCCCTGCTGTACCAATGCCTTACTACGACCCAGCCTACGCTCAACCCGTCGCTGGCAATCGCATTTTTCTCAGCACTATTTTGCAAGCGGCGCTTCCAGCGTTTTTGAAGCAGACTTCCACGGTTACGGTTACGTCAGTTACATTCACCGTCAGCACATCCACCTCGGTTCCAACTTGCAAACCAGCGACCAACACGTTACCGACGTGTCCAGCTTAAACATGATCAGTGATCATTTATCAATCAGCTGTCGAGCACTCAATTCAAGAAAATTTCGCATAATTAACTTGATAAGACAAAATGTGCATTTCTTTTTCTTTTGCAGCACTGTATTGTTGCTTTATTTAATACATTCAAGCAGAATTCATTTTTTGTCACTTTTAATTTACCACTAAAAAGGAATAACCAATCTTCTTGAAATATTAATTTTCATTTACTGTACTTTAATTGATACAGCAATGGTATTAATGTAAATGACAAAATCCCTTATGAGTGACAATTTCATTCGACTAATTTCTCGTCATCTCTCACCCTCTACGAGGTGAACGTCGTAGTAGAACCGTTATTTATTCTTTATCTACATCAACGCAAGTTATCTGCAATTAAAATATGAATACTATTATAAAGGAATAATTGGCCAGATTCCCTGACAGAAATTATTATACCCATTTGAAACTTAACACTAAAACATTTTCAGGTTTTCTTCCCTCAAGTTTCTTGCCAACTGATGAGATTATAGGTTGAAAGGACACCCTTGTTTTCATGGTCAGAGCAACGAACTCTGTTTAAATGTTTGTCTGAATTCTTTTTTCTATTTTATTTTCCTTTTTCGTAAAAAAAAAGTAATAATATACCATGGGAAAAACCACCGACAGCGCAAAAGTAACGATGTTAACAAATCTTGGCCTGTCTCAGCTGAATTGGCAAGGCTCTTTAGTCACGTACGCACTTACCGCAGAAACAAATGCGATCGTATAACAGTAATAACACGACGAAGCGCATAAATATCAAGTCCCGCTCAACTTAAAAAAACTTTAAGTCCATACTGCAAATTTCAACTAGGCCTGCGCATATGGTAAAAAAATGTGATGCTTAATTTACAGTCGTTCAATGTCGTTCAATTTTCAGTTATTCAATGCATTTCAACAAATTATTATTATTCTTTTAAATTATAATGAAAAAATATATAGTTGAAACCCGGTGCTGACGTCCCAGATAGGATCCATACACAAAGATTTTTTTTAAGTTTTTTTCGCTTGACGTTGCAGACTGGTGGCGTGTCGTGTGATACGGTAACTTGGTTCAACGGACAGAAAGTTCATGGCTCGAGGCGTGTCTTCTATCCATATAAAGAATGGAAGTCAATATTTCTTCCTTTAAATAAAACTGTATGTTTCATTTTCTAGTTATTCTGCTGGGTGACACAACTATTCGTCTCTTCTTAAATTTCTTCTTAAATGGTATCTGATTATTTTTCCGGTGTTTACCTTTTTAATATTTTTTTTTGTCTCAACAGTTAACACGATTAACGACTGGATTCTTATTTCTCGCCTTTGCTGGATGCTACATCATCTTCATAATATTTTCTACCTCGTCAGCTAATTGGAATAGTCAATACATCTTCACACACTCTGGAAAATTAGAAAACAACGTTGCTGTGGGCCAGAATTTCTTCCAGCAGTGGAAGGATGGCGCCTGCCATCTACATTTTGAATTCGGAGGCCGCGTTTACCGAAACGAAAACGGACCCGACAACTCCACCCTGGCAGGTGTAGACGGCCAGAAAGCTGTATGTCTGGACCCTGGTCTGGCACCACCACCAGGAATGTGTGTGATCTATTCTTTTGGCCTCTCAGACGACTGGTCTTTCGATTCAGCTATGGCGTCGTACGGGTGTGATGTTTACTCATTCGATCCGTCCATTCAACATCCCAAAATGCCCAACAATTCCCAACACATTCACTACTTCAAAATGGGACTGGGAACAATTAACACAAGGAAAGATCCGCGGGGTAAGAGATTCGCAACTCACCAACTGTTAAAATTATTTAACAAATTTCAAATCCAATTTATTTAGGATGGAAGATGACAACGTTAGCATCCATCCGGAAGCACCTGTTGCACAGCTATCGGCCGATAGATTACCTGAAAATTGACATCGAAGGCGACGAATGGACTATTTTAGAGCAAATATTACAAGACAGCCATTCGCTTCAAACTGTCAAACAGATTGGCATGGAAGTTCATCTATCACATCCCGATCGTTTCGACCACTACCGCAACTTGATAGAGCGACTAGAAGCTTCCGGTTATGTCCGTTTCTTCTCGCGCCAGAACCGCTGGATGAATAACGCTTACGAAATGGCCTGGTTCAATGTCAACTATTCTCTCGGCAATCAGTTGCCGATTTCAAAAAAGAGCGGATGGAAGGAAGAAGAAGAGTTGATATTTAATAACAAGTTTCCGCCTATTGTGTAGCGCACATCAATAAACATATGTCAACGACCGTACCTGTCACTCCCATATATGTCATCTAACGGGTTTTTGAAACTTGAACGACGATTCCGCTTTTCATAAATTATTAGATAGTGATGGATGATGATGGATCGTTGGCGGCAGTGTTCTCTTGTGTCTTTTATTTGCCTCGTCCTGGTGGGTTTCCATCAGCAGGAGCAATTGCTTATCGCATTTCAATCATCGTCGCATTTTAAAAGTAATCATGGCAATTTGACGTGGAAGGAGATGCTGCCGCTTTTCTCTCGGCGAGACAGTTCGGCATGTCGAACGTATTTCGAATTTGGCGGGGTGATTAACCGCTTATCGTCGTTAACTTTTCTCGACGGTCAGAAATCTGTCTGCCTCGATCCGGGAGTGGCTCCAACACCCGACAAGTGCGTCGTTTACTCTTTTGGCAATAACGGCGAATGGTCGTTTGACGAGCAAATCGAGTTGTATGGGTGCGACGTGTACGTTTTCGACCCTTCCGTCTGGTATAATATTTTAAAGTTTAACTTCCTTATATTCTTATAATTAAATTTGATTTTTTTTTTAAATGCAAGGCACTGGAAGCGCCGTCATTCGAAAAAGATTTTATTTTACCGTGTGGGTATCGGAGAAAAGGACGACGAAAGGAACGAAAGAGGTTGGAGGATCATGACCCTAACGTCTTTGCGGCAAATGCTGAATCACACCGACATTGTCATCGACTATTTGAAGATGGACATTGAAGGAGGAGAGTGGCCCGTCCTTGACCGTTGGCTGATTGATGGCGACCTGTCTGGCGTTAAGCAGCTTGCGGTGGAGATTCACTTGGAAAATCCAGAGACCATTCCGGGAAAGTATCAGTTGATTCAACGGTTGGAAGCGACTGGGTTCGTTCGCTTCTTTTCTCGCGAGAATCCTTATACGATAAATAGTTATCTAGACAAGTATAATGTGTCGGGGCCCGGTTGTTTAGAGTTGGCGTGGTACAATACCAAATTTGCGCAATGAATTTCTCACGCGATGTCTCTTGTAAGTTTAAAAAAGGTTTAACTTTAACTTTTTGCACATTTGATTAATAAAAAAAATTCTTTCACGATATTCAACATTCATTTTTTGTTTTTATTTGCGAATGATGTCCTAACTCCTAACTATGTTAACCAACTTTAAGCTGTATAAGCATGAAAATTCCCCAATCAACAGTGGCTGCTAGTAAATGTATATTCTTTTTTCTTAAACTGGATACACGGTGACGTATTCATTGTCTGGTAAAACTGCTCCCTGGAAAACGTTGCTAAAAAACGAATTAAATTATTAGACAACTGGTTTTAAAAAATTTTAAATGCGTAATTAGTTACTCGACAGCGTTGATGGTGGTCTCTGCTTGTTGGACAACGACCTTTTGCACGACAATTTCATTGTAGAAAATGTAATAGGGATGTTCGGCGTGTCGGGCCGTTTACTTACAGTTTCCAAGTTGAATAAATTAGACACGAACAAAACCGTGTCTTTTACCTCTCGTCTATTTTAACACACTCAATATTGTACAGTAAATTGGGGGGGGGAATAAACAATAGGGGGTAGGGTAACAACGACTGAATTTGGGGCCACCTATCGGGGGCCCCCAAGGCAATAGTCGCGTAGGTGCGCCGGTGTTGTTGTGCGGCGTCCTGATCTCGTCGTCGTCTGTTGGAATGGAATATTCCTAACACACTCCCCACCAGAGCCCGTAGCATCCGGCTCGACATCTTCGACGACGTCTTCCGGTTCTTCGGGAGCTGGCATAGCGTCTCCGATAGCGAGATCGATTTCTGGTTCTGGCAGAGTTGGATTTGGATCCTCTTCCGGCTCCTGGATCGGTTCCGGATTTCCAATTTCGACGTCTTCGGCGAGATCTTCTCGCAGCTCTATAGGGTGAAGACATTGAATGGCTCTATTAATTAAATTACCATTTGGAATCTTGAGCATGACAGAACGGATGAGTCCGTCGCGGCTTGGAATCAGTTCCTTCACTACTCCGGTAGACCACATGAGTCGTTTGGAGTGTTCGTCGTGGATAACAACGACTTCTCCTAGGCGGATCTTCCTTCCGGATTTTCCTTTGGAGTGGAAGTTGTCTAGTTGGAGTAGATAATCGTCGACGAATCTAGCACAGATGTCAGCGACATATTCCCTCCTGTTCTTGTCCATCTCTTGTAGTACGATGCTGGTCGATGTAGGATCCAGCAAGTTAACGGCTGGCTCCGGATCGGCACGAGTAGAACGTCTGTTGTTTAGAAATTGGTTAGGAGTTATCGGAAGTGGATCGTCAGCTCCTTCCCCAATATAGCTGAGTGGGCGGGCGTTGATTACGCTCTCGATTTCTGCTAAACTCGCTTCCAGTTCCATGTAGTCAAGGCAGGCTCGACCGTTGGAGCGTCGCAGCAGATCCTTGACGCTCCTCACCATCCGTTCCCAGAATCCTCCCCACCATGGCGCTAGGCTGGCGGAAAATATCCAAAGGGTTTTTCTGGACGCGAGAAAGTCTTGAATGATGGGATCGGCGTGAATAGTTCTCAGGAATCGGTCGACACATCGGAACGTTTGCGCGTTGTCCGAATACATCACTGAGACGGGTCCTCGTCTAGCTGCGAATTTTCGAAAGGCTAGTAAGAAGGAACGCGCCGTCATATCGGGTAGTAGTTCCAAGTGAACCGCTCGAGTGACTGCACACGTAAAAAGACAAACATAACTTTTAAGATGGTTCGTTTTCTTAGCTTTAGTTGTTGTTATTAAGATGTCTTGGATTTCGACATCTTCTTCGACTGAATCCTCTTCGCCTACGATTAGAGCTTCGATTGGAGCGTCTCCTTCAGCGGGTGGCTCCTCGATTCGCTCTTCAGTTGGATCGTCTGCTGGCGTCGGATCCTGGACGCTTGGTGGAGCTTTCCTTTTCTTCCTTCGCTGTGCTGGTTTGTACAGCAGTGGTCCAGCGAAATCGACTCCTGTAACGTGAAAAGATTGCGCATGTTTGAGTCGGTTTAAAGGAAGAGGGGCTGCTAGTTCCTGGAATGGTGGCGATGTCAGTTTTTTACATTCCACACAAGTAAACAGAATCTTTTTCACTTGCTGTCGTCCTTTAACTATCCAGAATTTTTCTTTCAACTCTGATAGTGTCACCTTTGCTCCTGCATGTAGTAGCGACTCGTGTTTGTCTGTAATTAAGAAAGTGATTACTATATGTGATGCAGGAAGCAAAATTGGGGGATCGATGTTCCTATCTCTTAGGGCAAGTGATACTCTCCCATGGATTCGAACGAGACGGTCTCTGGCGTCCCAGATTGGAAAAAGTGCAGCGATTTTCTCCTTGGGCTGGATTGTGTTGTCTAACTGTAGCGATTCAAACGCCTTAGGATACCGCTCTCGTTGGAGCTGTCTGTAGATCGTTAGTTCCGCTTCATCCAGCTCCTCTCTGGATAATCTTGTAATCCGGATAACTTTTCCACTTCCTTTTCCATCTGGTCCAATTGCCTTTATCGACTCCATTCGTTCTGGACCGGGAGGTCTGAGCTTCTTTTGACTCCTGCTGAGGAATCGTGAGACCCAGGCTGTACGTCTTAACAGTCGATTCCAGGTGGAAATTTTGTCGAGATTCCAGTCGACGGAGGCTGTTGGAATTGCGATGGCTGCTGTTGTGCTGACCGTCGTACTCCTAGCTTCCGATTCCATTTCGGACTGGATTGTTTGTGGAATTTGGTCGTTGGGAGAATCTGGCCATTCCGTTTCTTCTCCTTTGAGCCAAATCGGGCCGTTCCACCAAAGAGTTGAGGTTACCAGCGTTGGCGCTGGCGCTCCCCGCGAGGCAAGATCGGCCGGATTTTGGAGACCTGGACAGTGTCTCCACCACTCGGGTTGTGAAAATTTTCGAATCGTTTCCACTTGATTTCGGACGAATGGTTTCCATTTGTTCGGCTCTCCTCTAATCCATCCTAGTGCAACCAAGGAGTCTGACCAGTAGATAGTTCTCCAATACTGGACTTGCATTGCATTTTTTACGACTTCACCTAAACGTACGGCTAAAAGTGAGCTCAGCAATTCTAAACGCGGTAAAGTTACTTTTTTCTTAGGTAGAGGTGCAACTCTCGTCTTGCTGGCCAGTAGGATGATGAGTGGATCTTCTTGTCCTTTTTGGAGTCGGGCGTAGGCTACGGCTCCATACGCTGCTTCAGAAGCGTCTCCGAAGACGTGAATTTCGTGAGAAGTGACTTTTTCGGATAGTCCGATCCATCGTGGAATTTGTAGTTCGGTGAAATCGGCGAGACCAGTCATCACTATCTTCCAAGATTTTTGGATATCGGCTGGAGCTGCTTGGTCCCAACCTATCTCCTTTTCCCAGAGCTTCTGGTAAATAATCTTTAATAAAAGTACAGTGGGAGATAAAAATCCAATTGGATCAAAAATTCTTGCCGAGATACTGAGTATCTTTCTTTTGGTGATTTCCGTTCCCACTTCTTCCACTGCTTGGATGATGGATGCTGGGTCGAATTTGAACGAATCGGATCCGGTGTCCCACCGGATTCCTAACACCTTCTGTTGGCCGTCCAAGGCTGGGGAGAGTAGGCCTACGACTTGATTCGACAGTCCTTTCTCCTTCAGGTGTTGTTTGAGGTCTTCGTTGTTGGTTGCCCAGCTTCTCATGTTGAGTTGGGCGTCACTAAAGATCTCGTCCGTCTCATCGACTCTTTTCTTGGCGATTGATAAATTGTTTGCTCCGCCGAGGTAATCGTCAACGTACAAACTTTCTTCCAGCTGTTGAATAGTTTCTGGAAAACGAGACTTTAGTGATTTGAAATGTTTGTTAATTGTAACACGTAGGAGAAAGGGGCTAGAACTAAGGCCAAAGGGCACTCTCTTCCACTTGTAGGCAATTAGAGGCGATCCAGCCACTGCTGGATCCCTGGGCCATAAAAACCTGATTGCTTCGGCATCTTCCGGCTGCAGGGCGATGTTTAGAAAAGCCTTTTCAATGTCGGCAATCCAGGCAATCTCGTACTTTCTGAAGCGTATTAGCACTGATAGGAGATCCGGATTGAGATTTGGTCCGGTCTCCAACACGTCGTTCAGACTTGGGCCGAATTTCGTTTTTGCTGCTCCATCAAAGACGGGTCTGATTTTCGTCGTTGATTTGTCGCCTCTGAAGATCGGATGATGTGGGAGATAGGTGTGAAGTTCTTCGTAGTCCATGTTCGCCTCCTCGACGAATTTGCTGTCGATGAGCTTTTGGATTTCTGCGTGGTAATTCACCAAGTCTCCTGGATTTTTTCTCAATCTTGTTATTGTGCTTTCCACTCTTCCGGTGGCCAACGGGAGATTTTTCTGAAGTCTCCACTTGTCAGTTGTCCAAGGGATCGGTGTACAGTATCTTCCATCTGGCCATCTCGTTATTTTTTCGTCAAAGAAATCGAAGCGATCATCCGATTCCACTGCATCAGCGCCTTCAAGGTTCGCAAAATTTTCTATTTTCCAGAAAAGAGAAAGGTCGAAATTAGCAGCAACTTGTTCTTCCTTCTCAAACCATTTACTATCTTCTTCTCCGCTGGATCCGATTGGGGCATCTGAGAATGACGCTCCTATTGGCGTAGTTTGGGGACTGGCCGTTCCAGTCTCCTTTTCCATCGGAGTTTTGTTTGCTTGAGTTGAAAGGATTTTTCTTTTTTGGCTACTTGTCGCGAATGTTGACGTAATCTGTGGAATCGGGTAACTTGATGTTAAAATTAAATTTTGGATTACTTGAGTTCCTGTCTTCGATTTTGCTTCTTGAGATGGTCCAGCAATCATTCTTCCGAGTTTCGTTTGAAACGCGCGCAATCCGCATGGACTCTGTATGGCGGCTTCATTCGACATGATCTGGAACATCTGGTCCATTCCGACTAAAATTCCAATTGGCTGATCTTCGGTGTGTGCCATCTCGAATCTGTCGTCGGCCAATTTTTCGTTTTGGATCCAGAGGCTGTTTGCAAATTCGGATCCTACGTACGGGCCGGTATCTGAAATGTGATCCGATTCTAAAGCCATTAGTGTAACTTTTGGGGCGCCTTGCCAGGTGCCCCTTACTTGCATTTCGACGTTTTTTGTCATTTCGGGCTTGTTGGGTTCCTTTTTCTTAAACACTCTTGTGCTGATGTTTTCCACCGCTACTGTCTTCATGTTAAGTTGCGATGAGAGTGATTTCAGCACCCAAGAACGATGACTTCCGTCGTCTGCAAATAAAATCGCTCTTGTTTCGTTACCGTTTTGGCCGCTGATGATGACTGTTGCCGTTTTCAGCATCAATTGTCCAAAGCTGCTTGCACAGGCTGTGGTTGTCAAAGTTGGATCGCTGGCCACGATTATTGCTGCTGTTGTGGGATTGGTGACTCTGACGTCTCCTTTGTCGCAGAGAGCGGTGTGGTGCCTCCCTCCGCACTTGTTGCAGTTCCGGGCGGATGTGCAATCCTTCAGCGCGTGTTTGTCTCCAAAACAGTTGACGCACCTTTTCAAATCAAAGATTATCTTTTTCCTTTCCGTCAGCCCTTTCGGACATTTTGTCGGCCAGTGAATTTGGCTGCAGAAGATGCAGGGCCTTTCGCACACAATCCAACTTGGGTTAAATTTAACGTTTTTATTTTTTAAGGCGGATTTAACCTGAGGAGCTGGACTTGCTTTGGCTCCTACTGCCAATTGTGATGCTGTTGCCGGCTGTGGATTTGCCGGTTTGGGCTGTTTAGGAGCTGGAGACGATTTCTCCTTTTCCACACCTTTGATTCGGTTGAACCTTTCGGCCGCGTCGATTTGATCTCCAATGAATTTGATGACCATCTCGATGTCCGTTGATTTGTTTGTTGGCGATTTTGCCCATTCTTGTTGGAGCCTGGTAGGAATTAATTTGATTAATCTTGCTCCGAGGAGTCCGCCAAAGGAACTTGTGGGGACTCCTAACGTTTCCAACGCGCTAATGTGCGATTGGAGATTCAGCTGGAAGCTCCTCAGAGCTGGAACGTCGTTCCCGTCCTTTACGGGCTGCAAGGCATCCAGTTTCTCAATGTGCGCGTCGATTAGAACGTCCGTCTTCCCGTACATCCTTTTCAGTTCGTCGATTGCGACTTGGTAATTCGCATCTGTTAATTCAAGATTGTTAACCAACAGGTACGCCTCACCTTTAAGATATTCCTTGAGGTAATCGAATTTTTGGACGTTTGAAAGAGATGAAGAGTGGACAGCTGCGTTAAAGGATTCCCAGAATTGGGTCCATTCCAGTACGTCTCCTTTGAAGTGCTTAATTTGTCGCTGCGGCAATCGTATCGACTGTACGGCTGAAGCTGGGGCTGGTGCTGCCGTCACGTTGATTACTGGCGCGGGAGGTGCCGGAATGGCCGCCATGATTTGGGCAATAATTTGCGCCATCTGTGCTTGACTTGTTGCTGGATTTGCTGCTTGATTTGCTGCTTGATTTGCCGCTTGATTTGCTGCTTGGCTTGTTGCCTGTTGTTGGAAGAGCGCTAACAATCGTTTGTCTCTGTCCTCTTCTTTCTTTGCCTCTTGCTTTTCTTTCACGTCGTCCAACCATTCTTGCTTCTTCTGCTTGATGATTGATCTTGCTCCAGACACTTCATCTTGAACTTGGAGAAAGGTGTCCAGATCCCCATCAATCTCCTCCTGCGCGGCCTTGGTCGCTATTAATTTCTCCTTGATTTCTTTTGTTGCGCTTTGGTAGCTTTCGAAGAGACTTTTCAATCTTGTTTCTAAGGTTTCTAGTTCTTTAACATCTTCTTGGGCCATTACTTGATTTGCAAATCCGTTGATCCGGGTTATTGCTCTTGTTATGTGGCCTTTGGTGGCTGACCTTGTGTTTTTCATTGACTGAACCATTCTTCCTGGTTGTGTAGCTCTTCAAGAGCTGTTGACTGGGGAAAAGGAGATGAAATAGAGAATTAATTTAATTTTTTTTTTTTTTTTTTTCGATCACTTATCGACTGATTTGCCCGTTTCCTTTTCCTGTTTTCCTTGGGGTTTCGTGGAACGGATGAGTTTCCGTTTTTTGTTTCCACTTTGTTTGAAATCCCTTGGATGTATCTGAAAAAGAATCGATTTAAATTTGGAGCTAGGGTAATACCCAGGCTCCTGCAAAAATCCGGGCTGGATGACTCAATTAAGTGAATCTGGTTTTTTTCTGTTGTTGGTGGCGCCACTTGCGGCGTGCCACTACACTTTGCGAGAGAGGAAATAAAGTTTTTTTTTTTTTGGTGGCGCCCCTTGCGGCGTGCCACTACACTGAGCGTGAGCGAGAAATAATTTTTTTTTTTTTTTTTTTTTTGTTGGTGGCGCCCCTTGCGGCGTGCCACTACAGTGAGCGTGAGAGAGAAATAGTTTTTTTTTTTTTCGTTTGGATGCACCGATGTTTCGGGATCCTATGTAAGAGGGTTTTTTTTCTTTTTTTTTTTAAGGAAGGACAGATGGACAGAGAATATTCATTCAATAATTGTATTTAGCGGTTGTTTTGGAGACCTTTCGGCTCCTCTGTGAATGTTGAGAGAAAGAGAAAGATTATTTCTGACTCGATACCATCAGCAAGCGAAGAATGGATACGGGAGGACACACGTGCAATGAAAAGAGGAGACGAAATCCCAGTAGTTTAGCCCAGGCCGATCTATGGGCCAGAGGTTGGGACGGCGTGTTCAATGGCCGCCCCCTCAGGCTAGCCCGACAACGAAAGGCACAAAAAAGTCGAAAGAAAAAAAATGGAATTTTTGGGCATAGGTTCCCCCCTTTTCTACGTCTTTTTTGTTTTTACAATTTAGTAGTTTTAGTTTGGGCAGATTTTAACCACCCAACAACAAAAGAAAGAAACAAAGATAAACGTTTGGGGGGTCTAGAATTGTGTAGCCCCAACCGGCTTCACAATTTTGAGTTTTGAGTGAGTTGATTTGAGTGATTTGAGAGGGAGGACACGGTTATGCACTGGGTTAAAAACCGTTCGAAGGACCATGTAGAAAATGTAATAGGGATGTTCGGCGTGTCGGGCCGTTTACTTACAGTTTCCAAGTTGAATAAATTAGACACGAACAAAACCGTGTCTTTTACCTCTCGTCTATTTTAACACACTCAATATTGTACAGTAAATTGGGGGGGGAATAAACAATAGGGGGTAGGGTAACAACGACTGAATTTGGGGCCACCTATCGGGGGCCCCCAAGGCAATAGTCGCGTAGGTGCGCCGGTGTTGTTGTGCGGCGTCCTGATCTCGTCGTCGTCTGTTGGAATGGAATATTCCTAACATTCATTCTCTTTGAAAGCGTCTTTTTGATAGCGGAGACGAACAGACCCTACTTTCCCGATGCGATATGCATTGCTACCCGCAACTGTCACGTACTCGGCCAGAATAAACCCATTCGATATGATTCCGCTGCATAGAAAACAAAATTGAATACAAAAATAGTGTTATCGTCAATCTAGATTTCGGAAATACTTGTAGAGTTCATCTTCTTTAGTCTGTCCAACATCGCCAATCAAAATGTATTTAATTGATCCGTGAGTTTCGACCTGATTGGGAGAGACATCTACCTCCATTCGGAGCACCAAATCTGTTTTTTTTTTTTAAGATTTTAAATTTGTCTTTTACAAAACATTTTCCTTTTTTGGTCTTACTGCAATAAGGTCCGGTTGATTGTGTGTCGAGGTGGAATGTGCCTCTAGCTGGATAATCTCCTGTGTGATAACCGAGGGATGTACAAGCATTAGGGTTGCGGCACGTCGAATAGCAGGTTCCCCTTTAAGGAATAAACAACAAACAAACCAAAAAACATTTCCCACTGGCTTGTTCCATTCTCTTAAGAAAAATAAGCGTACTTCAAATAGCTGTCCCAAGACGAACAGGAAAAGGCTGAATATGGGCAGACGGAATTGATGGATTCAACAAAATAATCGGCAGCCCTCAGGTGAGAACAAACATATTGATCGATGGAAGAAGCACCTGAAAAGAATAAATAAGAAATGAAATAACAATTCCAGATAACGCAAGCGTAAAAATAGCGCGCATTTTCTGACCATTCAAATCGGTCAAGGTGACCAAATCTTCGGGTTTATTCACCAAGTTGTCGAGGGTGTCTTTGCATCCAGGTTGTTCCTGTCCGTTGTTAACAATAATGTCGACATGGCCTTAAAGAAATAAACAACATTACTCAACTTAACCTTAAGTAACATTTACAAAAATAATCCAAGGACTTACCAGTGTTAGTTTCGAAT
Organism: Daphnia pulex; assembly: GCF_021134715.1. Classification (NCBI taxonomy): domain Eukaryota; kingdom Metazoa; phylum Arthropoda; class Branchiopoda; order Diplostraca; family Daphniidae; genus Daphnia; species Daphnia pulex. The sequence continues at coordinate 6,928,210 of NC_060017.1, forward strand.
CCCATACCAACGTGATTCCTGCCCAGCGAAGGAAACGTTTTATCCGTATGGATTACATCAACCAGAAGAGCGTCAGTGGGATCCAAATGAGTCGCTACATCTCCACCCTCGAAATAGATTGTTGCCGGATCCAAACCTGTGACATCATTTGATGAAATACGTATTGATGAAATTATTTCAATCCGAATTCTGAGAAACAAAAATGCCTGTAATGCGCCCAATGCCGTAAAGGCGATGGCCAGTATAAGAAGCTGCGTGAGCTCCCAAATTGTGGCCAATCATGTGAATATTTGCGTAATCCAAAATCGTTTTCGATGCGATAAACAAAATAAAGCTGTGTCGATAGACGAAATTCGATAAGTTTTGTGCGTAAAAAGAACAAAATAAACAAAGGTGAAGATAAAAAGTCAGACAAGATTAAAACTAGTAGGTACGTGACTTACAGACTCATCTCAGCGCCAACCACTTGCGCATTTGTCAATGCACGGAGATAAGGTAACCCTGCTCCCGGAGCCCAATCAACGCTTATTACATTGACATCTTCCTAAATAAAACAAACAAATCATCATCATTTGAGCTCGCCCGTACAAGCCATCGGTATAGCGACGGAATTTTTTTGGAAACGTTGCTACCCACATTGATTAGAATTTCCCTGACGGATGATACGATCCATGGATGGTTGGCGTCATTTGTCCAACCGTGAATAAGAAACACGGTCTTTTTAGTCGAATTGTAAGGCGAATTGTATAGTCCGAGTGCGTCATCTCTTACGAGTGTAATGGCATCTACTGGATTTGTTCTTATTATTTAATAACAAATCGCAAAGTGTAAATTTAGCTTTTTCTGTGAGATTGAAGTAAGAAGTGTGATTGCACTAACCTTGTGTTAAGCAAAAATCGAGTGTTGATCACTGACGGATCTTCGGGTAAAGCGGAACTATATCCAATCATTTTAATTGAAACGTTAACAAATATTAAAATAATTTGTTGTGAGTACATGAAACATACATAGGCCGAACGGAAGATGTCCACTGTAAAATTCAAACAAATTATAATTCAGAGAATAATAATTAAATAGACGAATTTTTCTTACAGGTTCCGCAGTAGTGAAGCATCCCAAATCTCCGTAACAGACGGTTTCACTGGCTTTGGAATCTCCTTTAGTGATTGCCACGCCTATTTTATTGAATAAAAATTAGAAATGAACGAATTTAAAAAAAAAATCAATTATATCACCTGCTGAGACGGCAGCAATCACCAAACTCAAGACAAAATAGTTTAACACACCCATGACGGAACAACGTATGTCGTGAAGTAAAATTTTAAAAAGTCCAACTCCTATCTCTTATATTTTTTGTGGGGATACCTTGATATTTAATCTTAACAAAAAATTGATACGCTAATAGTTATCAATATCTGCAGACAACGCGCGTCCTTTGTGATCCCTTTGGTAATAGGAAAACCCACGTCTATTGAAACCAACAACAAAACAGTTGTTATGATATGCGACCAAGAATTTTGTTTTAAGGTTGGAGCGGAAATAATTCTCCTAAGCCACGATCTCACGAGAAAATCATGTTTTTATTAGAATTCCTTCACCAGTCGTTTTCAAGGTAATTTGGATTTAAATGGAATTATTGGTTCCCTATAAATAGAAGCCGAACTTTATTAGCTTCATCAGTCGAAAAATTCACCTTTGAACGGTAAGTTATTAACAAAATTTTTTGTTTTGTTATTAGTCTGGTTGACGACACAATGGCGTAACTATCTGATAGTCACTGTTTGTTTTTCTAAATCAGGAAATGAAACGCTTGCTGACTAATCAGTTGCTATTCTTCTTCCTGGCTGCTGTTGCCGGCCAAGATGGCTCAACTCCCGAAGAGGTTTGTCCCTGTCAAGCCGAGGATTCGTGCCAAAACGATCGTCACATTTTCGGTCGTGACGAACTAGACATACAAAAATTCGGACTTATCCCGCCCTGTCGCAATTCTGGCGAAATTCCATGTTGTCCACGTGATCCGCCGCCGCCCAAAGAAACTAAATTGACGCAAAAAGATCTTGAAGGCTTCTCGCCGGCCGAGCTCGCCCAATTAGGTATCATGCCCGAAGGTACCATTGGATCCTCTTCGCTACCATTAGCTGAACAGCCGGAGCAGTCCAAGGTAATCCAAGACATTCAGCAACCGATCGATATAACGCAACCAGGCGCAGCATCGATAGCTCCGCACGGCGCAACGGGTTTCGCCAGCAGCAACGCTCCAAAAGGACATCCTCCTCATCAACAGAAATTACCATATCCTGTTCAGCAGCCGAATCCGCCTCCATCTATGATGCAGCATCGACCTCCGCCTCCTATGATGCAGTATCGACCTCCGCCACCACCCCCACCCGTCTATCAAAAACCCGTTTACCCCACCTATTACACTCCTCCACCTCAAATGTATCGTCGTCCCGTCTACAATTACCCCCCGCCCCCGATGCGGCCGATGTACAGACCTGCTTATCAAAGGCATTAGTCCCGAATTACTACCTGCATGAAAATATTAAATCTCGGTCGACTTTATACCAATGAGTTGTGAATACAATTTATCAGATCGTTGACCGTATTTCAAATTTCAATTTCCTGGTATTTTCTATATTTGTATTTCGCAATTTGAAGCGTCAATGTTGTTGATTGGCAACGGTGTGGTGCAGAGCAAAAAGAAAAATCCATTACGTTACTGTTACTGACATTGACTGCTTTAGTATTATCCTCTGGTGCTACTGTCAAGGAATCTATTTCTAAATTGACTTACCAATATGGGTTCATATCTCCGGGACTATGGTGAAGATCCGTTCTTTGCGTGAGTTTCTTTCCATTCCTTGGCTAACCAAACAGTAGAAACGAACAACCTGAGGCTCAATTATCCGCTCATTCTTACCGTTATTTGACATTTCCCTACGCCCAAAACATGCAACTTTCTTCATTATTACCCCAAATTTCCCATACTTTCGGATTTCCTTCCCATGGTCTATCATTTCCTGGTTGTAGAAACTCAGTTTCTTGCCAACTGTGCTTCGAGCAGCCCACCAAATCTTACAGCTTTCATCTGAATTTATTCTCTTGTACACTGTTTGTTTGCTTTGTTTACATTTAAAATTACAACAACTAATCTATTGAATTTACAGAGGTACTAATCACTTGATGCGACAAATGGATTCAATGATGAACTCAATGATGGACCCTTTTGCAAGTATGATGTCTATGCATCACCAAATGATGGGCATTCAACCTCCTCCTCAACAACGTCACCCTGCTGGCGCAATGGTTCCTTTTGGAGGAATGCCTGGATTCCCTATGGGCATGGGCATGAGTATGGATCCATTTGGAATGCCATCAGTAGGACAAATGTTTCAGAGCTTTGTAAGTTATCACAAACATTTATTTCACCAAAACTGACTTACCAACAAAATTGTATTGTGTAGGGGCAGCCTGGATTTGGAGCCAGCCCCATGTACAGCAGCAGTTCTGTGATGACAATGACAACTGGCCCAGATGGGCAACCACAGGTAACTTAAAAAATAAAATTGTATTCATATTTGTCTTCAGACAAGCACTGATTGTTTAAACTTGTTTGACGTCTGTTATTAGGTCTATCAAGCTTCAACTACCACTCGCACAGCTCCAGGAGGTGTAAGGGAAGTTCAGCGTAGTGTAAGCGATTCACGCAGTGGAGTTCGTAAAATGGCTGTTGGGCGACATTTAGGAGAGCGAGGCCATGTTGTCGAAAAAGAGCAAAATTGCTACACAGGGGACTCCGAACAAAGAGAAGATTTCATCAACATTGAAGAAGGTAAGTTTGTGATGTTAGAACAGAATCTCTTTCATTTCTTAATTTTCTAAATACCGTTTAATAGAGGAAGCTCACCAATTTGACGAGGAGTGGCAAAGGAGAGCTCGTTCTCACCATCACCAAGGCATGTACGGCCAATCTCGCATTGAAATGTCACGTCCTCATCATCATAATCATCATAATAATCATCATCAATCTAATTCTTCCAACTACATGGGAGCACCTTTAGCTATTACTGCTGGTCCTAGCCATGAAATTGATCCGCCCAGGTCTCGTCACTCAACCAATTCACGCGGGTATCCAATCTAAAACATACCTGAATAAAACCATTCATATTTACTTACGCGTTTTATGTTGTGTTGATTTAAAAGTGTTGGCCCCGATCGGAATGCAAGGAAGAGAGACGGCCATCGTACTGGAAAGAGCCGCCACGAGACCTCAATGTAAATCTCCTATAGGAAATCGTTTTCAGAGGAAAATCAAATCACAACTCAATAAAGCTCCAAAATCGCCAAGTCTGACATGCACGTATTTTCCTGCAACATGTCCCACCCCTCCTCCCAATGAAGTGTTAAGCGTATTCTTTCCTTTTGTCTGGCTTCTCTATTTTACCTTTAACACCAGTTTTGTTATTTTAGAATCTCACTACCATCGTACGGTGAAATGAAGAAATCTCCACGTAACCCTTTTAGTCACATAAAAATAGACGAACACAAAATTCGTGGTCGGTGTTGGAAATACAAGAACACACAACTGAATTTCCATTGACTTTTTAATTTATCAATCATGTGTTTCCATCACCAATAGACAGGAAATCGGATGGAAAGTCTCGGTGAAAACCCACAAACAAACGTTCATCAAAATGAATTTAATATAAGTTGTCCACGTTGGAAGTACGTGGTTTCTTAATTTTTTCTAAATTCTTCATAATGATGTCGTGTAGCGTTGAGTAATGATTCCGGATCTCACACATCACCAATTTTAAACTAACGTATTCCTTTTCGTCAAGTTCTTCGACAGTTACTCTGAAATCTTCAACGTGGGGGTATTTTGTCACCTATAAATCAAAAGTATAATTAACTTTTTTAGCAACGAAAACAAACTAAACATCGTACCTTTGTTACGATTTTGCCTCTTGTGATAAAATATCGGGAAATCTGATCAAAAAAGGCTGCGGCTTCAGATTCGACTGTTCTTATTTCAGCTAACATATCTTCTTGAATTGAGACTCCAAAGTTGTTTCCGTCTTCAATTTTCGGAATCAAAAAAGAAATCCACATTTTCAACTAAAAACAATAACAACAGATTAGATATCAACTCTCCAATGATGTTAAAAACAGTAGAAAATAATTAATCTTTACCAGGTTTGCATCTTCAACCAAGTGCCATATGTAGGGCTTGACAATTTTGATCATTTGTCTTATGTGAGAATTACAAGGAACAATTCCTGTGGGTAGCACCAGAACAGGTGTTCCACTGGTAACTTCATCTAATTTCCTCTTTTTGGTTTCAGTTTCACAGCTGTCATGACTGAAATGGAAAAAAAAGTTATGGGATTTTTCAACTAATGAATGTGAGTAAGTAACAATTACTTATTGGAAATAATTGGTGAGGGAACTGGAACTTTAAGATCTTCATGAACTTCTTCGAGATTTTTTGTGCTAAAAAGTGGCGTGGCAAGAAGATCATTCAGCTCCACAATCTTTCTGGGGAATCCATTGTTGATAAGGTCCTCTGCCTGCCGATAAACAAATACTAAAGGAGCACAAACCTTGTGTACACTTTTAACATAAAAATTTCATGCAAAGCAAACCCATTTATGAACGATAAGACCAATATTAGTATGCCCAAACTATCTGTTAAACACAAAGTTGGTGCCAACCTGTTTCTTTACTGTCTCCTTGTACTGCAGCACCTGGAAAGTGAAAGTAGAAAACTTCTATGATCATCACTATTGAACAAAATCATTTTTTCAAGCGTTTTTTTAGAAAACAATTGTCGACGTTTACAACCTCCAACTTCAGTCGCAAGTACCATCAGTAGACAAAATGAATTTAAAAACTACATATTTGTAAAGAAAATCAAAAGCCGAGTTTCTATCATGAAAAATTGAAAACAAGCATTGCGAGGCCACGCTATACAATTATTTTTCTTACTTTTGAAGCGTTGTCAACCATTTTCTTCACATAAATTTAACCGGTTAACGATTAACTTTTGTGCTCAGCGGCCATGTGTTGCCAACGTTGCCTCATCTATCGAGACTTTTTTTTCGTATTCATATTTCCAGATATTTTTTATTTCATTCTCTCTTCTTCGTTTTTGTTTATCATTTATTCATTTGTAATTTCTTGGTTGCTATTGTCATATATTTTATAATTCTGTATTGGATTCATCGTCGTAGAATTGTAATCATCAATTAATCCGATTAATCAAGTTTAGGACCGGACCTGCAAAAAATGCTTTCGAAATCGAAATCTAAAAAAATGTCTTTAATTTTTCGGAATGGTACTGAATTGGGATTCTGGGAATTCCTATTACCTTAATGAGAATAACAATGAAATTATTAGTAACCGTAACCGTTTTCGTTCACTCGGTAACACAGCGGTAAATTATTTGAAATAAACTTGGACATAATTTTCAGCCGTTCCGTCCAGTCGTGGTGGATGGCAAGAAATCTGTTGGCTTTTGCTATATCAAGCAGCGGTCGATCTCCTTTCTCTACAGATTGTAAAATTCTTTTAAGCGCGCAGTTCAAATCTACTAATTCAAAGCGCCATCTATTGAGGGCAATGGGCAACTTTCATCCGTAGGTCGCAAAAAAAACCTATGGACAAAAAAAGCGAAACAAAATGTGAAATCGTCGGGAATATTAAAACATCAAAATTTCATTACCATGTTTAAATCGTTACAGACATATCTCGTTACCGCCACATAGTAATTCGTAACGCTAGCAGTCTAGAAGCCCTACAGGCGGCAGCTCTCTGAATTCTCGATTTCTAAAGACTGGAGTCCAATGGAAAAAAAAATCCTTATTGTGTGCAGTTAAACAAGAAAAAAACTTAATGTTTTCTAGGTCACCACGAGTGGGTAAACAAATCGAAAACGAGTTTATCTACTGCTATAGCGCAATGTATCCTCGTAATAGACTGAAGTTGGCGAGTTGCGTAACAAATTAGTCGAAGCCCAGTTGGGTACAGTATCCATTCCGTTTACAAGATCAACATAAACGAGTCTTATTTTTGTTCTACCGGAGTATATTCGTGAACAGCTGATTTTAAAAAAAGGGAAAAACGATTAAGAAACTGCAACAATAACAAATGCTTTTTTCTTCTGCAAAGTCAAGAATTTTTAGCGCGTGGAGTATATGCTAGAGACGTCATTTGTGGATGTCCCCATTTTTTTATTGACTCTTGGCTAAAATTATACTGCAAGTTATCCCAAGAATTATACATTACTTTTAATTTTAGTAGGATACTGTTAATGCTGGAATTTTTTAGTTTTGGCATGTGTTTTCTGGTTTAATTAAGAAAAAATGTGTAAGGAAATTGAACTGCGCACTCCAAGAAAAGTTTTCTAATAACAATCCTCAAAGACTTCCAAATATAGTTGTTTAGTTCTTGTCCAACTATCTCGTCCTCAAGTTCGAGTATAGGTTTCAACAATGGCCTCGCTTCTTATCTTAAGTGGCGAAGCACATTAAGAGCCTTTAACAATACTCTTTTGCATTATTATTGGTTCCAATATTGTACAACGTAAACAATGGAAAAACATAAAGAAATCGTGAGCAATTATCGATGGCGAGCTATTGTATCATGCAAGGTCATTCAAAAAATAATAATCTCAAGTTGAGGGTAAAAACGCATATTTCTCCAAGTTTAAAAATAGAATATAGCCCAATGAGATGGGCTTGCGCTCCTGCGTTTTCCAGCATTAAAAACATCCATATAGAGCCCAACTATTCTGATTTTGACGGCGAACAGAAGTCTCTGTAGAAACTTTTTCGTTGGATGCAATGGACGGGATACGGTAGAAGCGGTTAAAACTACGGGGGCTGCTTCTAATTTTAGAAAGAATACCCTGGTTCCGAACAAGACGGCAGCAGCAACAATCATTAGAGCAGCGTCTCGACGCGCAAAGGGCTCACGTTGAAAGAGCTTTCTCACCCCGTCGACGACGTTCCGCCCTCGCCACTATATTCGTGTTTTCTCTCTTTGGATCGTGCTGTCGTGTTGTTTTCGACGTCGTGTCCGTTTGAGGTGTGGTAAATTCCATCTGAAACTTAAAATCAATCCAGTTTACAGGATTGTGTGTGACGAATCTTTTGTTCAACAGCATTTATTCAAGTGAGTTTTTACTTCTTCTCTACTTCAAATCAACGTTTGAATGAAATTGCTGCTTTTTTTTGAAAATTCCACCCGTCACCGAGTCAAACTGTGCGCATCTCGATTTACGATTTTCCAACTCTTCACAATCCTGAAATGATAAGATTGTGTAGACTTTTCTGACCCCCACAAACATAAAAAGGGATGCGACGATGTGAAGGAAAATATAAGAATTTGTTTAGTTAACCCCGCAGTAACAGCTTAGTCAGAACACACGACGGACTCGGATAAATTTAGCTTGCAGTCGGGACAATATACACACTTTGGCATTGGTTGTTACATGGTGCGCGTGAGTATTCGGTCGACAAGACGAGAGCCAGCCGAACGCCGGTTTTAAAGCTTTCTGCAGTTCTAGAAGTTGAACGTGTCACAACTCGTTTCACAGTCATTCTTACTAGCCTACTTGAAGTACTTGAAGCTGCCATAAAACTGCCATCTGGGATCAGTTGTCATAAAGTAAAACGCTGGTTACGTAAGAAAATCTTGTTACGAACATTTTTCCATATTTGTAGAAGTGTCAGTTTTTTCTCTTCGGAAAACAGCCTACCTAATATTCATTGAAGTGTTACAAGAAATTCTTAACTTTATGAACGATTTTTCAAGACGACAGCGACGGTTAAAAGGGAACTTGTATTGTTTCTAATTTCTAATCTTGTTTATTTGTTACTTCAACTAATTAGTCTAGATATAATGAGGTTAGCTAAATTTAGAAATTGTCTTTTTTTATTCGTTTCTTGCGAGTGTCAAATTGCAACGGGAAGTTTATTAGGGATTTGATTTAATTTGAAATTGTAAGTCGAAAAATTCCAAATAAGGAATTTTTCCGTTTGGCAACCACGCTTAATTGTTTACACTATTTTGTTTTGAAAACGACTGAGCTTCTGTGGAGTTTCTAGTCTGTTTCCACTCTAAACATCCACTGGAGTGTTGTGTGTTACATTTTCAGTTTATTATTGGATTTCATCATGTCATATTTAATACAGGTCAAGCATCCAATCAACTTCTTTATAAGAAGAGAAACATGGATTCTGAAGCTGAGACTGTTGTACTGGAAAACATCATCAACTTACAAGTAAAGAAAGATTGATGTCTTAATTAAAAGGAAATTACTAAATTATGCATGATTTTAGGTAGATGAAAACCAAACAGAAGAAACTCCTGTAGTCGAAAAAAAGAAGAAGAAATCTACTACCAAAAAATCAAAGAAAACAAAACAAGATGTTGCTTCTAAGACAACGGTACAGTTACTTTCTATTTACCATGATATATTACTGCTGTAGGTATAAGCCAATATTAAACAACTTTTTTCTTTTTTTTAGAAATTTGAAGGGAAAAAAATCCATGTCCGTTCAGTTGATGCAGCACAGGTCCAGCAGAAGTTCAATAAGGTAAATACAGAAATAGAAAGACTACTATATTAGTGACCAGTTCACACACACAAAAAAACATATTATGTTACTTTTACAGGTAGCATCTGATGCTGATGCCGCTACTACGCTTTGCAAGCTTTGCAACAAGCAAGTTTTTCAGATGGAAAGAGTGAAAGCTGAAAAGTTGATTTGGCACAAACATTGCTTCAAGTGCACTGAATGCCAAAAGAATCTAACGTGAGTAGGCATATTATGTGAGTTCAAATCAGTTCATAGAAGTGTTACAACTATTTAACTTTAATAAACAGGGTAGACACATACAATAGTCATGAAGGACTCATTTACTGCAAGCCTCACTTTAAACAGTTATTTCAACCAAAAGCAGTTCTGGAATCAGATGAGCCATGTAAACGCGTATTTAATATCGTAATTTTAAAGAGTTTTAAATTGATTTTGCATTTTTAAAATTTCAGATTATCTAAAGCCCGAATTGATTATCAGAGAAAGTCAGCCCATAGAGCTACCGGCTGACGTTGTGCGAGGTATGATAAGCTTAATTTAAATTACATTATGGAACAGTAAAACACATTAATTATTACTTATATAGCAAGTGAGACGTCTAATAGTTACGGCATGGACGAGTTAACAAACCTAGATCTCAAATCTAGATTTACAATCTTTGAGCGAGCCTCATCAAACTCGCAAGCTGACGTGGAAATTAGAGAAGATCACAAATCAGTGAAACGTTCTGAGAGTATTCTGTCACGACTAGCTCGGTAGGCTAATTTATGCTGTTTTAGCAAATATCATTTACACATCATCTTCCCTATAGATTTGATCGTGATAATGCCACCCTCAAGGGCGAACTGTCCAAATCCTGTGGTAATTTAGACATCCAAGATTCGTCTTCTGAAGGTGAAGAAGGGTACATGTACGACGATGTTGCCGGCAACCGCTTGTCTTCTTATTTGGGACCGGATAATTCCGTGAACTTTGGTTCTATATCCGACATCAAATCGAAATGGGAGGATGACAAGAACGGGTCTCATTTCAACAGGCGAGAAGAATTGGCTAAACAGCGCAAGGAAGAGCTCAAGATCCTACGAGCTCGACAATGCCAAGTATTCGCTTTAAAATTATCGATTGGAGTCATGAAATTATTTGTGTCTCTGTCATTCAAGGGCCGGCAACTTCGTTTGAAGGAGCAATACGAGCAGGCCACTCAAGAAGGAAAAGATGGCAAAGAATTTCATGTCAACGATGCCAATGTTGATCCGGAAAAGATTAAGCACATTAAAGATATTTTTGAAATGGGTGGCAATGAGGAGAAAACTTCAGCAAACAAAACGTCCGAGCATCTGGTCGATCCCGAAAAGCTCAAACAGTTGAAGGGAATGTTTGAAAGCGGTGGCGAAAACTTTGGCGAGAAACACGAACGCCATGAAGAAGTGATTCTAGGAGGTAACTCACATTTTATACAGCGAATGCAACATTTGACTGTACACTTTGTAATTTTGTTTTTAGCTGTTACCAAAGAGGCCCGCAACATCTTTAAGCAAATGGAGGAAAATGGATTTCAAGATAAGAATAAACAGAAACGAGTAGGATCCGAATAGTTGTATAATTATGTATCTTTAGTTTGGAATTGACTGGAACTCGTTTTGTGGATTTCAGGAGCAATATGGGCTGGAAAACAAGGATACTTTTAAAAGCACCTCAGCTATGCTAGACTTGTTTCGTCGACTTGAAAAGGAGCCCGACGCCTTCAGAGGTAACATTTGGCATTCCTTGAATGACAAATTTTGTCAATTTTAATCTTTGACGGAACGCATTCTTTTGTAGATAATCGCGATGAAGATGATTACGACGAAGAAGAGGAAGAAGGAAGTGACGGAGAATATTCAGATGATGGGCAGGGCTCCGATAACGAAGAGGAAGAAAATGTACCTGTTGGTTTGACTCCTCAACAACAGGAACTTTTACAAATTGTGAGTCAAATAGATTTTTTGAGCACGTTCCAGAAAATGGAGGGTGGAATTGCACAAGAGCGCACGTTCATGGTCGCCTCCCTTTTTATTTTTTCCTTGTCTATCTTTAGGCCAGAGATCGGGCTGTGGCCAAAAATATGCGAGAGAAATTTGAGCGCTGGGAATTCAGCACTGATGAAGAGAAATTAGCTTACGAAAAAACCATGATGATCCCCGAGTCGGAAGAGATTCAAGCGTCATTAAACACGACCAGAAACTTGCGCGCCATGTTTGAAAACCTTCAAAATGAGCCGCCAAAACCAGAGAAGCCCAGGATCAAAGTCAATAGATTCGTTTGATGAGTTTGTTGATTTCTTTCTTTTTTTACACGGTTTAAACCAATAAGTCCTCGGGTGAGAAGTGGGGAGGTGGGGGAGGGAGGGGAGGATTCTCTAAATCAAATTTGTCGTTGAAGAAAATGTTCTGTGTAATACTCAACCCAAAAAATTTTAACACACACTTGGATTGACAGCAAATACACTTTACTTGCAAAAGCTTAAAATTAGATGGTGACCAGACAAATAATAAAGGAAATCGTTTTCTTTTCTTGTGAAAAAATTTTTATTTCTGGGTGAATTGCTCTGCGATCACGGAGTCGATGTCCGACACTTGAGGCAAATGTAGTTCAGCTAACGGATAAACGCCGGATGAATTTTTTCGAAACCGTTTTTGGCCTACTGCTATTGAATCGGCGATATCTACACTCAAGGAAGTCGTAAAATTTCAAAAGAAAAAAAATTGTTTTTGATGGGATCCAAACTCTTTAGATACTTGGGCGAGTCCACGTCGGCCAGCAGCAGGTTATATATGCTGTAATCCAGCGGATGCAGAGCTGCGGTTCTTCACGGATGCGGTGTGTGCGCCTTCTAACTGATTCCATCGAGCGCAACGTCCGCAGCAATAATAGACCCAGGAACATCTTCTCGTCGTTTAATGGAGCGATGCCACGTAGTTTTTTATTTTATTCGGTTTTGCGGGAGGAAGTGCAGCGTCTTCTAATATTTTTCTTTTCTTTCCAGTGGAAAAACGATGCGCTTCGTCGCCGCCACCACGTCCATAAAGAACGGGAGGATCATAATCTAAAAAGTCCCTAATTTTAATGATGTTATAACAAAGTGCGAACGAGTGCGCCAGCCCAGTCGTTTACAACGTCTCTCGAAAAATGAGATCAAACTGCTGCGCATTTGTTTTCTTTTTTATGTGTGGTCTAGAAACAATATTTATAGGTGATAATTTTTCACAGTCAGTCATTTAAATATATAACTGCCTTCTTTATTTCACGAACCGGTCGTAATCAATAAATTGCTGTTTCCGATTGTGTGTGTGCTCGTGACGGCCGTCCATTTCAACCGCCTGTTTGTTATTGCAGAGCTCCGGGAGATAAAAACAAAAAATAAAAACAAGACAATGAAAAATTATTTTTTCTTTCATTGTAAAAATGTTTTGGCGCTGGTCAGCAGCAGGATTATTGAGGAGACTTACACAATGAAGAAGAAGCTATATATCGCGTCTGGGTGGTTGCGGTGGGTTTAGGCGCGTCTGAATAATGAGGTGGCGTGTCACGGTCCGTCGGAATTTCACTCGAAATTACATCGCGCGCCATGCGTGTTGCCAACAACGCCTTCGGTCCATATTTTCCACGAATAGAAAAAAAAAAGACGCCAAGGATCGCGTGAACTCACGAATGCATTGCATCACCACAGGGACGGAAGAGCGACGTATAATTCAATTTCTTGACGAGGAACCGCCACCCAGTCTGCCAACAAAAGGGCGGATCAATCATGTCCAATGGGAGAATCTTAATATTTTAATCAGCAAAAGGAACTACCACACCTTTTTGTAACGAACCACCTGCTTATAGCACAGACCAGTCCTTGAGTACGAATGCTCATGACTCATTTCTATTTTTAGCCATTCACGAAAAGACGGAACTATTCAATTCAAATTGGCTTCGTTTATAATGAAATATCTTTCCTTGCCTGAAATAACTGTTAATTTTGATTGGTGATCCGGTTTGTTTGTTTTTTCTTCCGGAATTTCCCTTGTTTCCGCTTCCTCGTTGTTTCCCCTCCGATCCCGAAAGAGCTTAGAAATACAAGCCTAATTAAATTCTTGTTTGTCATGAGGGTCTGTCAAGTGTCAACAACGTGAACTTGTACGTTTTCTTATCACGATGCCCCCCGAGTTGGATCCAACATTTGATATGGTCTTATAACTTACAAAGAAGGGAAAAGCACGAGCTTATAATCCAGCCATCAGGTTTTACACAGGCACACACTCTCACGCGCATTGCTTTTTTTGTTGTTGTGTTACATTTCTTGGCTAACCAGCAGCCACTACCCTTGGGTGTGGCCTTTCGTCTGACCTCATTATGCGTCGAGTGTAAATATAATGAGTCGTGACGCAGGAGTAAATAAATCAAATGACTGATACGTTGTACGTGTAATTCATTTATTACGAGTTTTACGGCAGCTATACATTTTATTTTCACACTATTAAAAAAATAAAACGTGGAAATTGTCACATTGGAAATGCTTATTTTTATTTTTATTTTTTTTTCTTCTAATATCGAAACGAAAAGTTTGACCGGAAGTGGTTTAGTATAATATACGGACATGAACAACATTTTGTTTTCCCTTTCCCCATTTCCAGGCCCTTAATATTATATTCCTCTTTTTTGCTAGAAAGTGAAAGCCATCTAGTGGCTCGACTGTGAACCGTCGTCTGTATATTAAGAGACCGACTGTCAAAATGGAGTCGCCGTGTAATGATCCGGTCTCTGCTCTACAAAACACAGAAAGTAAGTCGAAATTTTGTTTTTATTCAATCTACTTTCCCTTACGATCGATTAAAAGAAAGTTTTCTTTGCGGCCATTTGAAACCATTGAGAACTATTATGACGAAATTCCATGTTTGTACATAACGGAAGGGAGGGTTCATACGTATCTGTGGGACCCACCCACACTTCTTTTTTTTGTTGGTAGCAATTTGTTATCACCTCATTTTCGAGGTAAGTTGACACCTATCTAGGCGAATAATATCATGATGACGACCATAGTTGTGTTCATGAATGGTATCAGATATTTATGTCTGATCTCTGTACGTCCTTGTAACAACTAAAGTCAAAGCTCTTCGTTACCAACCCAAAAATTACCATTCTCCTCTCACTCACATCATCAAGATTCTGATCACTTGTTTATCAGACTTGATCACGTGAGAGCAATAACCCTGTCAAATGGGTGTGACCCGTAATTCCTTTTCGCAATTTGTCATCACCAACTTGCCAGGGTTGGCTCGTCATCCCAAATATTTATATTTATTGCAACTGTTTTGGAACTCACTCTCTCTTCCTGTGTATATGTGTTGTTCAGCTGCAGAGAGCTGTGTGTTAGCAGAACAGTCTCAGTGTATGGGTTCTGCTGGCCAGATGTGGGTCAGTTTCCTTCTGCAAAACAAGACTTTGAAAAACTCTAGTGTTCCCTTTTGAGAAGAAGTTTGAGGTCGCGACCCACAGTCTCTCCCCCCATCTCTCGAATGTGCATTATCTGTCGTCTTTTTAGCGAAAGCCGTTGATTGACTGCTGTAATCAACTCCCGAAAGTGTTTTGTTGGACACATCAGCACTTGGGGGTGAGTCATCCATGGTTGCTGCAAGCTTTATATATATATATTTATCTATTTTGTTTTTATTTTATCCGTCGTGCACTCAGAGAAGATTCTATGCAGCAACCTTTTCTTTCTCTCTCCATTTTCTCGCCTTTTTTTCTTTTTAGTGTCTGCGTGTGTCAGAGTAGAAAAGCCATCCATCAGCAGGTTCTTTTTGGCACAGTCTTATTGTATAGCTGGAAAGAAAAAAAACAGGGACAGTCACCGTTAGTTGGGTCGCGCGGGCATGTATATGACGTCATTCAGCCGTACGATCGCCATTGCGTTTACATTAGAGCCCCATCAAAATGGGCGAGTTGGGTGTCAGAAACTTGCCTTCTCATTGGAACCTGTTAGCACATTTTCTAGCTGCTGGCCAGCGGCCAGCAAATAAAGGACGAAAAAGCGATTAGATTTCAATATCTAGTGAATGGATGCGAGAAAGAAAGAAAAAAAGTTGCGTTGCAGGTTGATGTGGTCACAACGAATGTGTGGTCGAAATTCACAGAGATAGTAAGAAATAGAATGAAAAATTAACAAGAAGAAAAAAAAAAGAACAAATATCCAAGTATACGACGAGAGTTGTTTCATTGCCACCGCCTCCATAGCCAAGGGCCGCCTGTGCGGCTGGGAAAACGTCAGAACCGCTCGGGGAGGCTCCGACCGTGTGCTGTTGCTCGTGTTTTGTTTTTTCTTTCTCCCGGACTCGTCTGCTCGGCAGTTGCTTACGCGATTTCATTCCAAGTGGACGTGCTTTTTTTAACCTCCTCCCAACTCCCTACCCCCAGAAAGAACTTACCAAACAACTAGCCCACGAGCCATCGATTGCTTCTTGACTGGCCAAACAACATCCACGAAAAAATCCCTGACAAAACTAATGGGATTGTGTGTTAGGGTTGGACAAGCGCACGCACTTTGATGGGTTGTTGTTGTTTCTTCTTCGACAAGTAAAAATATACGTCGGGGTTGTTTTGAGGGGGGTAGAAAAAGGTGGAGATATTTGCCCCGTCTCGAGTGTCATCGTTGCAGTTCTCCCCAGCACGGAAGGGTTGGAAAAGAAAGAACACAGGATCGGATTACGAGCCTTTCCGTCCAGCTTATTCGTTTTGTAAACTGTGTTGTCCACCTCAACGGTCGTACCCTTCGATCTAGAGAAACAAGGGGTTCGGCTGATTCGAACGAGTTTTATTTGAAAATTTCCATCGAGAAATGAGCGTCGGAGTGGGAATGGGGATAGGACGGGGTCATGTGACGCTGGGTCACGGTGTCAACCTGACTGGTTCCAACGCGACTCCCGGTTCTGGCGTCGATGGCCTGGACGGCGGCGGTGGCAGTGAACATGACCAAATCAGTCCGACGTGGTCGGTGCAGTGCTGGGACACGCTGGGCGATCAAGTGGATCACTTGATCCTGTTGCCCGAACGGGCTCTGACGATGGACTCGGGTTGGCTGCAAGCCGATTTGGCCGAGATTCTGGCCCATTCCGTCATAGGTCACGGCAGGGGTGACGGCAGCAGCAGCGGTAGGGACTATTCAGTGACTCCCTTCTTGTCCCACCCGCACGAACGCTCTTCTTCGTCCCATGACGGCTCCGATAGCTGGTTCCCTCACAGCAGGAGACGCTCTTTAGACTGGAGTTTGGTCAATTCTTCAGCAGGCCAGCCACAATCTCCTTTTGTTGCCATAGCCACATCAGCCGACCGTAAGTTATACTCGTTTTTCCTCTTTCATCTTCTTCTTCTTGGCTCTGTATCTTGGGCTGCAGTGCTGGCCCATGTGAAAGACTCCCAACAACAAAAGGGAGAGAGGCCTGACATATTTTCCACGGGAGTCGTAACGGATCTCCATTCTTCTTGGGAGAGAGTTAAAAAAAAGTCTTTCTCCTCTTTCTCTCCTTCAACCCTCGGCCTTTTTTTATTATTGTGTCGGAAAGGGGCCGTGTCCTAGACTCTGGTCGTCTGGATTCCAAACATCAACAACAACAACAATAGAGCTCACACACAAGGAGGGGGGGAGGGGAAGGTTAAAGGATACTTGTTATTAGTTATCCACTAACTCACAACAACAAAAAAAGCTTAACGCGTCGGATCGATAGTGACAAGCGAACCCAGGAATGTCTATATCTCGAGATTTTATTCCATTTTAAACCTTAAAAACAACATTTCCGAGTCCCTCTTTTTTTCATGGGAACCCATAAGAATGTTAAGCGGGAAGGCTATAAAAAACTTTGGAACTTTTTTTTTCTTGTTTTTATATAAAAGAAGAAGAAGAAGCCAATTAAACTTGGGAATTCACGATGCGATCCCCCTCCCTTCTCACCCCTCGCATTCGGATTCATTAAAAAAAAGTTCCGATATCTACGCTATTTTGTTTCTATTTTTAAATGAAAAATATCTTGACGGTTACTAACGAGCGGAAGCGAAAGGATAACATTCCCCCCTTGGTTTAATTTTGTCTTTTTTTTTGGTTAAAACTCAAATTGAATTTCGCCTTGGCGTGTCCTTGGTCGATTGGCGTAATGTCGTTCAATTTCGTCAACTCTAAAGAAACTTTCGAAAATAAAAAAGTTGCGTCCGTCGTTCAATTTCCCGTCGCTCGGGAGTGAAGGGAAAAAAAAGTTTTTTGTCTCGGTCGAAATCGACGATTGGATTTAAAGTTTAGAGACGTCGTGTGGT
Source organism: Daphnia pulex (assembly GCF_021134715.1). Taxonomy (NCBI): domain Eukaryota; kingdom Metazoa; phylum Arthropoda; class Branchiopoda; order Diplostraca; family Daphniidae; genus Daphnia; species Daphnia pulex. The sequence continues at coordinate 6,946,140 of NC_060017.1, forward strand.
GTTCGTGGCTCAATGAAAAAAGGGAAAGGTAACAGTGCGTTGAATAGCCGATGATTGGCTTTCGCTTCTTCTTTCTTTTTCTTGTTGTTGCTTTTTTTTCTCGCCGGTTTCGTCCCTCCGAGTGTCGGGAAGGATTACAGAGTGAGGTGTGTGCAACTAGCCGTGCGTGTATTTGTCCAGTCATTGCCCCTTTCTTCTGGCCCCAGCGCCTGTGTGTGTGTGTGCTGGGCTGGCCATCGTATAATACTTGGAAGCAGCTCGTCTTCATCCAAAAAATTGACGGTCAATTGCATGTGAACTGAACTTGCTCGGAAGGCGAGGAGGAGGAGGATAGCGAACAGCAGCAGCAGTTGTCCAGCCCTGTGAGTTGATCCTCTTTCGAGCGTGACGGGGCCAGACCGAACCCACTCTTTTCTTAACTGGAGATTATTATTTCCATCAGTTACGATTAGGAGGAGGAAAAATGTTTTTTCTTTCTTGTTTGTCTGTATGTGTGTTTTCCCTCTGATTTCACGCTCTGGAGAATCAAAGTTGAAAAATCTCTGCGCGTTTGTGCCGTTAGATTCCCATGAATTGGCGTGCCGTTTTATGTGTGTAGAGAAGCTTGAGGGCCTTTTCATTCAGTGTCCCATTACGATTTGTTCCAAGTCCTTTTAAAAAAAAAGTGAATGAAAGTCGGAAATCAAATGGCCAATTGAAAAATGTAAACTGGCTCGTGACATGTGCGGCCACGGTGACCAGCCGACGTGTCGTTAAGGAAAAAAGAGGGGAAATATACATATACAAATGATGTTTTCCCTTTTTTTCTTGTCTTGAGGGGAGGACTGTGGAATTGAAATGGTAACAACAACAATAACAACAATCCACACGGTGCCGGCTAATTGGTGTGTGAACGCGCACCGGGGACGGCCGTATGGGAGAAGAGAATTGTCTTTTGAATGATGGCCTTCCCCCGCGTGTGTAGCTCGGTAGTCGGTAGTAATACCCCTGCGCGTTACATAGTGGCGTCGGCTTCATCACGTCGACTGTCCGTTCCGGAAGTGGCTTTTTTTTTCTTCTTCTTTTCTTCCAGTTTTCTGTGAGCTTTTTTTAGGCTCTGGGCTGTTGGTCGTCGGGCCGTGACATCCAATTGGCGGCCGTGTCCACGTCACGCCCACTTCCTCTCTCTCTCTGCTTTGGCTCGGAGACAGACCAAAAGTCCATCCAAGATGAAGCACATTTTTTTCGGTCTCTTGTTCGTCCTTGTTGGTCACGCGGGAATTGGTTTACCTCCCTCCTTCGCACTCCCGTTTCATCTCTGCTCGACCGCAATGCTCTTTTTTGGGAAAGCGATACACAAGAAAGAAATAAGAAAAAACGGGGTGAGACGCGGGACTGGTTCTCGGTCATCGATGATAAATATGGACCTGCGTGAACAAATGTTTCTCTGTATGGGAAAGCGAAGAACAAGATTTTCGACGTCAAATCGAGCCAAATGGCGGAAATGAATCAATTTATGTTTATTTATTCCTTAGCTTGTGTTCGACACGTAGACCAGCCGTCTGGTGTGTCATCCCATCATCCGGTTTTGTGATCGTGACTGGCTCTTCTTCTATTTTTTTTCCCGAAGAAAAAAAAAATCGTTGGAAGAATGGGACGAACTTTTACAGTGTTGGTGGCGCTGGATAGTTGCTATCTCTTGGGGCGTTCACGAAAGACTTTTTTTTTTACGACATGTCGCGTTATGACCGGAAGAACAGTATCTTGTCACAGTTGCGTCATGCATTTCTTGTCTTTTCATTCTGTTTTTTTATTTTATTTATCCGAGAAACACAAGCAAACAGCAGCAGGTGTGTTTGTTTTGTTTTGTCTTGTTGCATTTTCTTTTCTTTTTATTCTAAGGGTGCCGGGATTGTGGATAGAATATTTTGATTTAAAGATAGAAAAAAGAATCCGGTTTATTCTTCTTTATAAAAATAGATGAGACTCTCCACTGGTCCGAACTGGTCTTGTCCGTCCTTGTTTCCATTTTTCTTTTTTGTTGTCGAGTTGAGTGTACAGTTATATGTATTTTTTCGTTCGTTCGTTCGTCCGCCCGTTGATGGCGTGTGCAATGAGAAGGTGGGAGTGGTGTCCGTTGGTTATTTTTCCCTCCTTGCTTACTCCCTCTTCTCATTTTTGCGGTGACGTATTGGTCACGAGGGCTTCTCGCTCTGTTGAACACGTGGGCCGGGCTGTCCACTCAATTGGAATCTAGTCCTACCCCCCTTCGCTGTTCTCTGCTCCCACTTGTTCTTCTTTTGTGTATATATATATCTATCTATCTATCTATCTCTGGTATCTCTCTCTCTCTCCGCTGTTTTCTGTCTGTGTGGAAGGCGCTGAGAGAAACGGATCCAGATCGCTGACTCTGGATGTGTGCGTATGTGCGGCTCTCTTTTTTTTTGTTTCTTTCCTTTTTGTTATCTTCTCTTTCGCCTTACTTTTCTCTCAGTTCGTCGAACTTCATGTTTCTCTCTCTCTTTTCTCTCTCTCTCCACCCATTATGTATACCAGCAGGGCAGGAAAGCTGTTCTGCAACAGCCGCTGCCGCCGCCGCAGCAGCAGCAGCGTCGGCTGTCCAGCGGGAGGAGCGCTCCAAAGTGTTGAGAGAGCGACAGAACGAGGAGCGCCAGCGCAAGTTGGAGGAGCTGAAACAACAAGTAAACAAAAGACTCTTATTTAAATGGTTTTTTTTTTTCTTCTTTATTATTATTCATTCATTTGTGCTGCTGCTGCCTTGGGTCGTTTTCGGCCTGGCCCGTCCTATTTGGCAACTCAACTGTGTGTGTGTTGTGTGCGTGTATAGCGTCATCATTATTCATTGGTTTGGTTTTCTGTTGGTAAAAATGGTAATAGGCGTTGGCGACGCAAAAATTTCGTGAACAGCAAGAAGAGGAACGTCGTCGCCGAATGGAGGAGCAGCGCCTACGCGACCTGGAACGGCGCACCCAGGTCGAGGAGCGCAAAAAGGCCATCCTGGAAGCGGAACGCGAACGACGGGAGGCCATGCTGCGTCGCAGTGAAGACCGCGGCATCCGACAGGAGACGAAGCGCCGCAACGAACGCGGATCCATCGCCTTTGCCTTTGGCAGCTCCACGCCGAGGATGCTGGAGCCTGTCGACAGCTGCTCAAGTTATTGGGGTTCCAGGAGGTAACGTCAATGAGGAAAAAACCCATTGCCAAAAGCATATTTTCTAGAATGGCTCATTTACATTTTTCTAAATTGAATTTCTTCCCCTTTTCTCATTCTCTGGTTTCTCGTTTTTGACTTTGGGATTTCAAAAATGACACAGGGCCACGTCAACCACCAATGTCATGTCTGCCTCCAGTCACGGACGCGTGACGTTGAACGAGGCTACCACGCCCAATGGCGGTGGCAATAACAACAAACTTCGAGCCTCTTCAGTCTTTGGACTTGATCAGAATCAAGGTAAAGAAACATTTTTCATTTCATTTTGTTAATCGAGAAAATGTGGGAAGGGGATTATTATTTATACACACCGCCATTTTGAATCGGTTGTTTGTTGTCGCCTCGTTCTGGTTTTTTTTTTTCTTTTTTTTTGCTCATTTCATTTTCATACTTGCAAATTTTATTTTATTATCGCCGTCGTCATGTTGTTTCGGTTGAGGCTTTGTACATACCGGTCCGTTTGTTGTTATGCTGCGTGCGTTTTTTCTTTCGATTTATTTTTGACACGTCATCCATCTTGTGAAAAAATACTGAAAATCATCTTAAACATGCGTATCGACGATGCTGATGATGACATATGTTTCGCCAACGGGGCAACATAACAAAACAACAACCAAAAATGAATACGAAAATGAGAAGATGACGAAAGCAACGACCGCGGGCAACGACAGCGGGGGACTCAAGTCGTTGAATGGGAAACTCGGCGTCGAGCGTCAGAAGTGATGACGTCGTCCCCTTCGACGACGACGGCCGTTGGTAACGACACAGCCAAGATCTCGGCTTTGGGCCAACAACACCAACAACAACAACAGCAACAGCCATACTACCAATACCATCACAACTACAATAGGTGGTCGGCTGGTCGACCTCATACAAGTTCACTCTTTGGTGCCGGATGTTTCTTTCTAGGTGAGGCCTTCTACTATCCGGTGGTGCACGATCGTTGACTTGAACAAAAAAAAAAAAAAATTGATCGGCTTCCTTTGATCGAGGGAGAAAAAACAAAAGAAAAATATAAGAAAAATCTTCTCCTTTTAATCCATGGAATGCTTACAACCAAAAAGATCCGCTCTGATGAATCCTGCATGGCCTCTGGCAAGAAACACTATTATTATCCACACACTGAGCTTAAGAAATGATCGTTATTATTATTTTGTTTGTTATTTTCTTTTTCCTTGTTTTTGTTTCATTACCATAATGTTTCGTTCGTTGTTTAGTTCCTTTCAATCCTCCATTTGTCACACACTCACGCTCCGTTGCATCCTTTTGTTTTAAGCTTTTTCTTCTTCTTTTTATTTGTGTGTGTGTGTTTTGACACGAACGTAACAACAATGTTGGCTGACGCCCAATTCCAATTAACTAACGGGAGGAATGAAATCGTTTGTTTTTTTATTTGCCGTTTCGGGTTTCGTTTGCATGTTCTGTGTAACTTTTTTTTAATTGGCCTATTCGCGTCGTCTCATTTTGGTCTGTCGATTGCCTTTTTTCGCAGGTGATGACTTGATGACGCAATCGACTTCAGCTGTTCAAGGCGGCAGGAGGAAACGGACGGATCTGATCCCGACGATCCCAATCCACCGGGGTGAAGGCGATCGATCGCCGCGCTCGCCTCTCTACGGCTCGTCGTCCGGCGCCTCGTCCAGCCGGGGATCCGTCAATCGCTCAACAGGTATGTCGGTCTCGATGTCGCGATTGGATCAATTGTCGCACCATCGCCGTCGACTCTCGCAAAACCAATTGCCCTCCCCCACCACTCCCTTACAGCCCTTGCACGAATCCGAGCCCCAACAGCCACAACCAACGGCCTCCTCCTCTACTACCAAAACGGCCTCCAATTCCTCCACACGGTCGTCTCGACCCGCATCCCGATCGCACCACCCGTCGGCGGCTACAACAACAACAACAACCGCGTCGTCTCCGTCGTCTCCCCAAGGAACGATTGCAGCACGAGGCAATCGCAGCATGTCAAAAAGCATGTCCCATTTGGCTCCTGGCCGTCCTTCTTCTTCTTCGGCTAATAAAGCCGGCGCTCCATCGGTCGACGGCTCGACTCCTCCGCCACGTAATGGCGCAACAACAACAACAACGCGAGCCGAGCGTTTGCGCCAGAAAGCGCGGCAGCATGCACCGCAACGCCCTCAACATGGTATTATGACTGGCTTCGATTGGTGACGGGTATATACGGGCGCTTGAAAGACAAATCCAACAACACGCAACATCCCTCACCCGTGGACTGGTGGTGATGTCTTGTCTTAGTCTGCGCTCAAACGGCTTTCGGTGCAAGTTTTTCTTCTCGTCGCTTCTCTTGGCTATCTCTTTTATTTCCTTTCACGCCTCGGCTTTGGTGGAAAAATAACGAAAACAAATTCCAATTGTTTCCCAACATTGGGGGGAATTTGTGTCTTGGTCATCCGCGCCGGCCGTCACGTCCGCTGGCTTCTCTATTTTTCGTCCGTTGACCACAAAATTGGATATCGGCCTTGTATGGCATTGAGAACGCCGGCAACCCGGAAAGCGGTGGCAGCAGCAGCAGCAGAAAAAGTGGAATAATTGTGAAACCTTTTCTCTTTTTTTTTTTCTCTGTCGTCAAAGACAAAAAAAAAGAAATTTGGGGTGAAAAAATTTATCTTTTTTAAAAGTTGATAATCGAGGGGGGAAATCATTTCGAAAGATCAAAGTAGAAAATGTTCTTTTTCGGCAACATTTCGTTATAGTAATCTTTGACCCTAACGTGATTGTCTAAACCAGTCTATTAGAGAGTTACAAGTACACAAGTCGGGTTTGAAAAAAAAGAAAGAAAATATAAAACTGGGACTGCATCACAGCAGCTGCGACAGTCGGTTGGCACACAAAAACCCGCAAAAAAAATAAATAAAACGGCGCAGCCAGTTATCCGCGATTTTGCGGACTGAATAGCATCACGACGTGGTCTGGCGGAAAAAAAAATAGAAATAGGGAGCAGAAGGGCCGCTCTTGTCGGGTAAACATCTGGCGCGTCTGTGCTGCTGTTGTGTGTCTGCTCGGGGAAATAACAGGGCCAATCCGATTTGCTTATGGAAAGATGATGGCGTGACGCGGCGACGGCGGTATTAGGATGGAAAAATGGAGGGAAGATCGTCATCTTCCTCGTACCGCCACGCGATATAAGAAAAAACCGCAACGGGTTCTCTCTCTCGTTTTATTTCATTTTGTTTTGAACAATTTAGTATTTTCTTTCTCGGTGGTTGTTGTTGTTGTTGTCGTAATTTAGAGAAGCTTTCATCTTGGGCTCAACCTCATTCACCGTGACGTCTTCAACCGTCCGCACTGTTGCTGTTGCTTTAAATGTACATCCGCTCTTACCTACTCCCCCCCTCCTCCTTCCCTGGCTCCACTATATATATTGGAAACTGCTTCCATGTTGTCTAATTCTTTCAACAGGAACTTTCGACCTCCTTTTTCTGGCTCTTCGGCGTTTCGTCCTTTTTTCTTCTCTCTTTTTATGATCACGAGAGAACTTTTTTGATTGCCGACTCGTTCATTTCCTATTCACTTTTTTACCTACGTGTATTTATATTTGATATCTTGTGCGTTCTTTTTTATAATTTTTTTGTTTTACGATCGGAAACGAATAGGTCTACGGAGTGGAGACATAACACCATCGTCGCCGACGAGGCCGTTGAGTGCCTTGAGTCAGGTGAGCAGCGTGAGCACGACGGTGGCTAGCAGCAGTGCCAGCATCAGTGGACACGTCCGAGCACGTACCGCTCCGGCCGGAGGCAGAAAGTAAATCGCTTTTTCCCGTGCCCCATTATTTTTTCTTTTAATTCGTTTTTCAAAAAAGAGAAACGAGATGACTGTGATCATTGCAACTTCTTTCTCATTATCATTCCCAGTATATATATGCTGCAGTAGATGTTATAATAATAATGATAATATTCAATTTTTTTAGACCACGTCCAGTAAGCATAGCCGGAACGGGTATGTCGCTCAGCGAGGCGGCTCGAACCTCTCGTGCCTCACGTGAAAACATCAACAGCCGCGAGCGGAGTAAAGAAACGAAGGAGAAGGAGAACGAGAGAACTCGCCAGACGCAACCGACGCCAGCGACAACGCCACGTCCGGCCAGAGCGCGAAGTGCTGACATGCGTAAAGACAACAATAACGCCGCCACACACAAGTCGAGTCCCGAAGGTGCTCTGTCGCAGCCGAGCCACGCCAAACGGCCAAACAGGGACGCCGGCAGACATCCGTCGGCCAGAGAGACTAAAACGCCCGTCAAAGCCACGGCCGAGGCCCCCAAGAGCGCCAAAGGAGTCAAGACAGAAGAAGGAGCTGCTACCACTGGCAAAGCTAATAATAAATCGGTGGCGGCAGCAGCAGCAGCAACCAAAAAGGCGGATGAGGAAGCCGTCAAGGCGGTAGAACTGGTTCAAGTGACAGTTCCGCCAGCCGATTCCCAGCCAGAATCTAAGGAAGTGGTGAACGTCAAAGTTGAAGAAAGCCACGATCCCACAGCTGTTGAAACGCTTCCGGCGGCAGCCGAAACTGAAATGATTTCGATGACGGACTCTACTGCGTCCGGTGATGCTCCGGATGTTGAAATTCTTCCTCCCGTCACCACCACCAACAATGACGTGGCTGTCGTTTCCACTCCGTCGGAAGTGTCGAACGTTGAAGGACAAGTCTCCGTCGACTCGATTCCGTCCGGAGCGACGACTCCATCGGAAACGGGCTCGGTATCTGGTGATTCGGTTCCTTTGTCGTTGACGTCACGTAAAATCATTTCATCTGAAGAGGAGGCCAAAGCGGCCCTGGCCGAAAAGAGGCGCCTAGCCCGTGAGCAGATGGAACGCGAAGCCGAACGTGAGCGCCTTAGAGCCGAGGAGGAACGTCTGCTGGAAGAGGAGCGACAGCGGCAGGAAGAGCTCGAGCAAAAATTGGCCGAAGAAGAAATGGACCGGATGGCGCTAGAAGCTCGTCAAGCCGAAGAGGAACGCCTCCAAAAGTATAGAAATGTTTTTATTACAAGTTGTTGTTCAATCACTAACATTTTCTCTTTTTGTCAGAGCCATTGAGGAAACGCAGCGCCGTGAAGAGGAGGAGCGCCTCCGCCGGGAGGAGGAAGCTCGCCAGCGGGTCGAGAAGGAGCAGCAGGATCGCAAGGCTCGCGAAGAAGCTGAGAAGCTGCGCAAAGAGAACGAGGAGCGTCTGCGTCGCGAAGAAGAAGAGCGACAGGAGAGGCGAAAGCGAGTTGAGGCTATCATGGCTCGAACGCGAGGCAAGAGCAGCGGTCCTGGGTCGAGCAACAACAAGAGCGGCAACGAGCTCAACAACGCTGTGAGCAGCGACCAGTCAGCCAGTGACGTGACCAGCGTCGGGATGATGAACAACAGCATCAGCCAACCCGATCTGCTGGGCGATATTGTAAATAAAAGCACGAGCAACGGCTCTGGCGGCGGCAACAACAGCAACGGGCAATCGTCTTTGTCGCCCGACGACGACTCGCTGATGGATGATGACACCACCAAGCAGAAGAACAATGGCTTCCACCTCCACCACAATCACCATCACAACAACCAACATATCGACGCGACAGATTCCTCCTCCTCCCTAGCCAGCACCACCAGTGATTTACCAGACATCTCGAACGTCACAGCCAACGCTGACAGCGACAGCGTCAACTCGATTGCCAGTACTAACAACATAACCGCCGAAGTCGAGCCCGTCGAATTTTTAGCTTGAAAAGTTGACTTTCGGCTGTAATCCCCCATTTCCTCCTTTTTCTTTATTTTTTTGGTCCTTCCTTATTTTTTCCTTTTTTTGATTTTTTTTAAAACGTCGTTTATCCATTTCTTAATATTCTTGCTAGAGAAAGAAGCTCAGCGCGCTGGGGTTTAGACGGATCAATCACGGCCATCGTTTTCCTCGATTTTCTTTTTTTTTGACCCCCCCAAAAAAAGAATTATTTAAAAGTGAAGAAAAATCAAATGTAGATGATCGCTTCTTCTTCGCATCGAAAGGAAAAGTCCTTGTTTGTTTGTTTACTTTTCAACTGGTAACCATCTATTTCTACATAATTTTTTTTTATTGTATTCCACATTTTTCTTGGTCGTGGGCTTTAATAGCGAAACTGAAAGAAAAGGAGTTTTCTTCACGAGGAAAATTGTGCGAGGAAAAGTTGCAGCTGGTTAATGTTTTCTTCTATTTTTCTTTTTCGTCTTTCGAATCGCGGTCGATGAGTTTTTAACTATTTTCATAAACATCTGCATGTCTATGTTTCGACGAAAACTTTCATTTCCCCTTTCCTATCAAACTGCCTCCTTTCTAGGATGTTTTATAGACATTCTTGATTCAATTCTTATATAATTTTGAAATGTATTTTTCCTTTAGTTTCACTCCCCGCTTTGTCCATGTTTTCTCCTTGTCCTTCATAGAAGAAGATAACTTATACCTTTCAATGTTTAACAATGAAGGTGTGTCCTCCCCTGTCTTAACCCCCCCCCCCCACCCCCACCCTCTTTTTTGTGTGTGTTCCGAGTGCGTGTTTTTTTGTCGGCAAGGGCTGGAGAGTTTGGAAGTTGTGATGAGGGGAGATGTGTCTTTAGAACTTTAAAAAAATGAAATAAAACAGGAAACGAGTTCCAGGAATGATTTAAATGTGTACAACCCCTTCACACTCGTTTTTCTCCGGCGTGTTGGAGTAAAAGATGAATAAACTCTTGTAATCTCATCGCGTTCATCGTTTTATTTTTACTGCTTCTCTGCTTAGTTGTAATTGTAATGCACCTTAATTCTAAACAAGCTCTGGTCAAGACCGTTCATAATAGTCGGATTACTATTTTTATTATTGTCTTATTACGGCTATTAGCGAATTACTGAACATCTTATACATTTGGGCTTAAAAAAAGCTCACCAAACAACAATCGAGTCAAGCTGACAATGCAGTCCGGCCAAAAAAGTATGTTGCAAATTTCGACACTAGATGGCGATTGGTATTGTTCACTCACGGCAAACAAATCTAATGTTGCTTAGTTCGTTCTCTCTGTTCGATTTTCCTAGTGTTAGCATGGTGTTATAGCAACCAAATTCAACATAATTTGATACATAAGGAAATCCTAAAGTGTAATGTGTCTAGAGTGATTGTTGTTATATCTCTCTGTATTATATATTGTGTCTGTTGTTGTCTCATCAGGTGATATTCAGAATGGATCATTGTTGGCATTTCCAGTTAACAACAAGGGTAGCTCCTGAGTACTTCATACTAACCACAACTTCAGCTTCAATTAACATCAGCTTAATAACCCAAAAATTGTCAATGAACAAAAAATAGGTAAGCATAACATTATCATTTTACTACCACATCGAACACATTAACAAGTTGTAGGACTATCTTGACATTGAGGATAACAAATTAGAAACGAGATGATTTTATTCTTTCATTTGACAGGTTCTTTCTAAATTCCAGTTATCGGTACTTCCAAAGCAGTTGATCAAGTAGTGATATATACTGTCATTGCATTCTCAACAAAAAGCATGCAGCAAACCTTGCAACAAAAGCAAACAAAGGTAAAACTGTGCTGCTATTTTATTAGTTCTTGCCAGAATGTGTAAATGAAAACAGTTTGTGGCTATTTTCAGTGAAGTAGATGGCAACTTAACCAAGATTCTGTTTTATTTGTTATTATCACAGATTATCTGTTAAGTTATGATTATACAATAGAATTTTGAGAATTCGTCATGCTGACAGCCCTTTCGATTATTTTTTTGTTTATTTCGATTTACAGACTGAATGAGAACCACCTGGTTTTCTTTCCAAAACTAAAAGGGCAATAACACGATCGACTATAAGTTCTTTGTTTATTTACCCGTTGGCTGCTACATTGAATTTCCCTCTTAGACTTCGGGCCCACTCTTTATTTGAGGTATTGCTTGGTGTCGCTACAATCTCTCTGAAATTTCGGGTATCTAAAGTAACATCCTTTCTCATTTCATGTTAATCTTGTGCCGCTCATTGAACCTGACGAGAGATTAGCGACGACTGACTGACGTGCTGTCATTCAGCAATGCTGCTCACTTGCCTGCCGTCCTCTTTCGTGCTCCGAGGAATGGGGGAGTTGAGCCTTCTGCCTGCTCCAGCTACGCAGCCAGCATCATTCGACACAGCACGGAATTTTCATCTTCAGATTGTTTGGCCATTGTTCGATGTGTGATGGTGTTTCCTTGAGGACGACGAGATGCTGAATTTGGGGACGAGAATATTACGTGAGGATCTAGTCTTTTTTGTCTTTTTTTGTTATTGTTATTTGTTTTCTTGAGTATTTGAGTGTCGATGAGATAGAGCAGGAACGTTTTTGTTTAAAGAATTTCTTCTTTTTAACATTAGATGACTATAGCATGGCCTAAGATTGTTTTTCAGCTATCAGAAGCAAAAGCTTCAGTTACTGTTATTTTGCACATTCCTATAGATATTTATCGGATTTAATGTAAGAAAATTTGAGGTGATTTTTTAACCTTAGGATTCTAGCAACAAAGCTCACTTGTTAGATTTTTTATAATGTGCTTTTCGTTTACTTCCGGTTGCTAAATCAGTTAATGCTATCACTTACTTACTTCCGGTCTACTTCCAGAAATTTGCATTGAACTAGCAAGTGAGCTTTATTCTATGTACATTTCTTAAGGTGTCTTATAGGTTTAAGCTAATTAAAGTGCGCTGTTCAAGTTTTGTTAGTATTTTAAAGTATTGATCTGCCCTTAAAGTCTATCTAATGTTCAAGAGACGATTTCGAGTGTATACTCATAGCTGTTTAATTATTCTTTTGGATTATAGACGTCAAGCACATTGATAACACAAATCATAAACAAGATGACTTATTTTTCCTTTATTTACAGGTTCTGAACTACAGGTATCTAAATTTGCATGACAGACTTTATGAGAAGTCATGTCCTTGGCTGCTACCCTTTTCACTTCCTTAAACGGGCCTTCTTGATTTGAGGTATTGCTTTCTGTCGCAATCTTATTTAAAATTACTGTCATCCAAATAAATTGTTCATTCTGCTTACAGGGTAACTCCTTCGCTGCTTATCATGGACTTCATCCATTGGTGAAAACTGACGAGAGACCGCCGTAATTCAAGACTGATTAGTTGTGTAGTTAGATAAATTAAAAGTGCATATCTGGGCTCCCTTCTTTTCTGTGGCCCCGTTTCCCTAACTAACCACTAACCAACGCCCGCCGGTGGTCACTCACCCGCTGTGAAACCAGGAGGAGGGGAGGGCTCTGGTCGAACGGGGACTTGGAAGGCGCATGATCCGACGAAAACTTTTAGAGGGTCATGAGTCTAACCCGGAAGCCTAGTAGTGACTAATCGCTCCCCAGTAAAACTTGCCTCGCACTCTTCTCTCCTCTTCCATTTCCAGGTAATCTCCCTGGATCTACGCCGACACTGCATGTGCGAGTTTTAGCAAGTAATCCGCCACCCAATTTGACAAAAAGTGATAGTTTGTTTTCACGGAAATTGCGTTAGACGGTTACAAAATTTCTAATTCAACAATCTCATGTAGAAATTTGCATCTAGTCTACTGGTGTAAATTGCGATTATTTAAGCTTGATTAATTTAGGTGATGTGGTAAAAGCAATTGTGGGTAGCTAAACAATTGAACTAATCCACTTTTTCTGAATATTTTGGTTTTAGATCACTTTGTTGTTTATAGACTTTTTTGTGATCTATCTTCAAAATATTCTGAAAAAGCTAATTAGTTCAATTTATTGGCTACTCACAATTTTTTAACACATCTCCTAAATAATCATGCTTAAAGAATCGCAATTTGCACCAGTAGACTAGATGCAAATTTCTACATGAGATTGTTGAACTAGAAATTTTTTAACCGTCTAACGCAATTTCCGTGAAAACAAACTATTACTTTTTGTCAAATTGGGTGGCGGATTACTTGTTAAAAAGCCTCGCACAAAAAAAATTGTCTTGAACCGGACGCTCTGTTTAATGAATTGTTTATTTTATGTACGTTCCAGAATACAAATGGGTTTTACATGTTACATATATAGTTTATTTATTCAACAATAAGTTACACATATTACAGACATTTGTGGGAAAATTGGGGTTTAAGGAATGGGATTGGGGTGGTGATTATGGGGTTTGAGGAATAGATGTGGATTTATAGGTGGGTATATGAATGTGATTAACAGAGGATCTTATTGCTAACTCTATAGAACAAACCACAACTTCTAGTTAATGAAAATAAAAATGCCCCCCCCACCCAATCTCCTCGTTGATTTCCCAATCGCGAAGGCATGTTTATTATTTGTTCAACGTAAAGATTCCCCGTATTACTATTATTTTTTTTTCATTCTCAGCATATAAACGGTTAACTTCATAGAGCAAATAGCAAGTAAACAAAATACTGGATGTAACTTCTGTAGCACAACACTAGCGATTCAACACCAAGTAACTGTTTCTGTTCCTTTTCAACATATAAACAGTTAACTGTATAGACACAAATAACAATTAAAACTGGATGGAACTTTTCTGCACAACACCAGCAGTCCGGCATCAAGGAACAGCAACAGTTTAACTCGATGCAAAGATCTTTCACCAGTATAGGCTGGAACAGCACGCCATATTGGACAGCAACATCACTGCTACGTAAACATAAACCTATGACCAAAATGAAATTAATGTTTGCATCAATGGAAATTTTGTATAAAATAAAAACAAATACATCACTTCAAATGGAGTTAACCCAAATATTCTATGGCAAAATTATCTGATTACTATAGATGAAACAAAAATTTCCATGAAACTAGATTTCTCATTTAAGAATTCAATACAAATTCATTTGAAATTTGTAGTGTACTCTGAAGCAAAACAAAAACATTCTTCTACAGTATCTGCCCATCTTGTTTACAAATTCCCCTTAAATAATACATAACTCAATACATATGATCGAGGGAAAGAGCTGTTGACTAGATAAAATCCCCATATGTTAAAATTAACCAATGTAAGCAATTATAGTAGTCCAAGCATGATACTTCCCAAGTTAGAACTTATAATCTTATCAAATTACCATTTCAAGAAGTCTTCTTGCAGTTCTAATAGATGTCCAACATTTCGGCAACCAAAATGCAGCATGATCCAGCGTCAACCAGATATGGCTGATCCCATAAGACTTGAAGCATGGAACTCCCCCACACTCCAGGACAACATCGGCACCAAAGACTGCATGCAACAGCTCAGTTTAATCACACCTTTTACTGTTTGACTGAAACCAATCCATGTGCACATTAGACTGCAACAAAGAAGCGCAGACTTCACCTGGCTATTGAAAAACAAAATAAAGTTACTATCAAGGAACAGAATCTCATGTGACGTAACAAAAGGACAGAAGAATGAAATTAAACTATACAATCTCTCAGAATTACCTTGATAAATCTTACAAAGGAATATGTAGTTGTCAAGTTTTCCAACTTAAAAATAACAAATGCAAACCACATTTCCATAATGGTTTTAACTCACAATTGCAACAGAGAAGCAAAGGGGTCTACTCTCAAGTAATTAAATTAACTAAATCGGTAGCGATCTGAAACTATAATTACTTTAATTGTTCTGAAAGTGTTCCGAATGTGACGAAACGAGCAAGAGATATTTTGGAAAAATTGATTACAGTTTTAACACCCACGAAATATGTCAGGAAAAAAACATGGAAAAAACACACACAGAAGTAACTGTACCTTTCCGCTCAGTGTCTTTAGAAGAAATGGCAGAATTTTCGACTTTTTCGTCACTCACGAACCCATTCGCGCCATCTAGCGGACATAGTTTTATCCACCTAGTGACAGCCATCAGGCAAGGTATGGCGACCGTAGAGCGTAGAATTCCAAAGACAGAAGAACTCCACCGACAATAGAACCCCAATATTTTAAATAATTTTTTTAATTTTTTTGTATGCGACAGTAGAACTCCAGCGATAGTAGAACTCCAAAGTCCAAGGACATGCAAGCAAACTCAAGTCGTGCAGCACAATAAAAATGTCTGGCATCGTCTGTTTCCATGACTGACAATCGAGTTCGACAACTTCAAAACATACAATATTTTGAGTGTTACCGCTTATTTTAGTACGTTCTGGGGTGCCTTATCCATTTTTAACTTAAGTTAGAATATAAGGTGGAATTCTCTATAGTTTTTTTTTTTTTCATTCTTTACCGTTCAAAATTGTAAATGATCGAAATGCACTTAATACGGATAGTCTAGAAAAGTAGAAACATTGTGTTGAGAACTTCTTTCTAAAACACCATAACATTGAAATGCAACTCTTCACATGGGTATACTTTAATGTTACATGTATAAATTTTCATACATCATAAAATTTTTCATTTGTTTAGGGAACTAATAGCCATGGGCAACTAGGACAAGGATTTGAATCAGAGCTCTTATCTGTTCCAACAGCAGCTCACATTCCGGAGGAACTTCAACAATCCATAGCTTATAATTGTCAAATAGCCGGAGGAGGCAACCATTCTATTGTCACTAGCAATGGTAGAGTTTGGGCTGCTGGACTAGACAATTCAGGGCAAATATGTTCTACTGAGAAAAAATCTACCAGCGTTTTCTCTGAAATTCATGCCCTGGCTGGCTGTAATGTTACTTCTGTTGCATGTGGTTGGGACTTCACTTTATTTCTTGCATCCAATGGAAACCTTTATGGATGTGGCTCAAACACGTTTCATCAATTAGGAATTACAAGTAAAGTATGAAACAACACTTATTCATTATTGGTTAAAAGTTTCACCACTGTTAACTCTCTTTTAATTAAAAAAAATGTTAGGTAGTGAATGGATTAATAAATTTACATAGTTTAGACCATGAACCATTTGTTCAAGTCTCTGCTGGCTTAAGACATGCAGCAGCTGTAACAAACACAGGCTGTTTACAAATATGGGGGATTGAGAAGTATGTTAAGCAGCTTACAGGTCCTTATCATATTATTTACTTGATTATTTATGGAAAATGTGCTAAAAGTTTTATTTTATTCCTCCAGACGTTTCCGGTGTAGTTAAAACTTCTTGCGGACAACGACACATTGTGGCCTTAACTACTAAAAATAAGCTACTAGCCTGGGGAGGAAATAATCATGGGCAATGTGGTCAAAACAGTACAACTACAAAACATATCAAAGAGCCATTGAGTATTGAATGGGACGGGAGCAATGGAAGAATAGAAAACGTTGTTTCTGGTTGGACTCACTCTTTGGTACTCACAGGTATTATACATTGCTTAAAATTTATTTTTTCTTTTGATTAATTAGTCATATGCCTTTGGTAGATCGCCAACACGTATATTCGTGGGGGAGAAATACCTATGGCCAACTAGGCAGAGCGTCGTATGATAATTCATTTCTCCCCAAAAGAATTCCTGAGTTGGAGGGGATCACGTTGATTGCTGCTGGTAATTCAGTTGGAAAGGATCGTAATTTTTAATAATATGGAACGGTATTGTCAAAATAGGTTCTGAGCATTCGATGGCTCTCGATAAATTCGGCCAGCTGTGGACGTGGGGATGGAACGAGCATGGGAGTCTTGGAAACGGAAACACCGAAAACCAATTCGGTCCTGTGAACATCAGCCATTACTTTCCCAGTAGAATCCAATCTATTGGCACTGGCGCTGGTCATTCCTTTGCGATTGTTGAATAAAGCATCGGTCATTTGTGGCAAAAATTAATACAATTTGACCATCTTGAAATGGTGTATTCCAATCAATATCGAAATTATAGATGTTACATTTAAAGTATTATAATAATAAGTATTTTTTCTCTATAGTGCCGTTTTCCCATTTGATGTTTACACTGCAGAAAAGAAATTGTTAAAGTATAATTATTATCCCTGCATTAAAATTGTTTTGTGTGAAATTTAGTTTGAAAACTTACGAGAAACATCCCATCGTTGGCAAGTAGCGCGGTAGCCAGCGATCAAGCTTTCCAAATGACGTTGGAAAGCAGGTTCAGATTTCTTGGCCTTCAAAGCAGACATGAGGCACAGATCGTGATAAGGAGCAGGAGAAACGATCTTGAAGCAGGAACTGATCAACCGAAAAATAAGAATTTAAAATTTTCAGTTAAGTAGTATTTAATATGTTATCATACCTCAGATCGGAATCCTTGTCGTCGAAGAGATTGTCGCAAACGTTAGAATCAACTCCGGAAGTCGACATCGACTGCAACATAACATGACGAGAGTCGGTGACGGTTTGAACGTTGTCCTTGCAGCTCTTGTTGATTTTCCAGCTATTGACGAAGCTAATCATATCTTTGCTGATCTGTTGATTTAGAAAGAAAATGTATAAATTATTCGATAAGTAATTGAGTAGAGAAAATATGATTTTTACCTTTCCGTTGGGCTCGCTCATATCATCAGAGTGTTCATTACTAAAAGTGCCCCAAAGACCCATAGTACGGCCGGCATAGAAGGGACTCAGCTCAAAAGTGCAAGCATCTTTAACGACGTTGCAGCGAAGAATGGCACCTGAATGGCGTCTGACGGTTACAATGTTTTCTTCGCGTTCGACAGTGATGGTTTTAAGTTTAAGTTTGGCGGGCAAAGCGACGGCGAGAAGCTTGTTGTTGACAAAGACTTGCTCATCCTTGATCTCAATTTGGTCGGCTCCATCGGTGAAAATGATTGATTTCTTGATACGATCGCCAGTAGGTTGCTCAAAGTTGATGGCTACAGCGAAGTCCTGATTGAGGAAGTCGCGGGCAAGCAAGTATTGGCAGCTGCCGCCGCTCAAATCGAATGATTTCTTATCGAAGGTGATGACACCCTTAGAACCAATCAACGAAGCATATCCTAAATTATATACAAAATTAGTACAATCAAAAAACGAAAATGATGATTATTATTAATAAAATAAACTAAACGTACCATTCAGACGAGTAGAAGCCAAAGCCGGGTGGTATTTAGCGCGCATTTCGCGGTACATGGATCTCAAGGAAGAGGAGATGACCAATCCCTTGAGTGGGGAGGATTCCATATCATAAACCCTGAGCAGATCGCGTAGGCTGTTAACCTTGCGACTCAGAGGCAGCTGGAAATTAAGGTTATTAAGATGTAATAATTGAGAATTTCCAATCAAATGTTGTTAAAACAAATTTTACCTGGTAACTGATTTCTCCGTTTTTCACGTCGTAGACGACAACCTCTCCGATCATTGAAGTCCAAAGGCTTCCCTTGTCGCCAATGGAAGACTCTGCGGCTTGGCTGATATTTCTGGTGAGCTGGCTAGTCCTTTTCAAGTAGAAGCGAATCTATGTTCGAATCAAAACATATTGCTGTTATTAAACCACGTCTTTCCTTTAATGATGCGAAATATAATACCTTGCTGATGGGAACTTTGCCGTAGCGGTAGGCGGTGCGAGTGGTTTCGGGGTATGCCTTGACAATTTCATTCAGGAAATCTTCGGAGGGCAGGAGAACAGTTTCGTCCAAGAAGCTGGCAACTCTCTCGCGGATGATGTCCATGTTGGCATTCTAAAAATTTACAAAATTTTCTTGAAACTCAGTAAAAAAATCAGACTGTCATAGAGTGTTACAGAGATGGCCTCCTTCCAAATGGCAAGGACGTTGCGATCGCCAATCTTCAGTGACTCAACCCATGAAATCAGCTTGCGGAAGCGTTCGTCGATGCTAAGCTTGAACTTGGCAACGTATTGGCGGATTTCCTCAGACTTGATTTCGTAGTAATCTAGTAGTCAACGTTGGGTTAATTTAAATGTAAAACTGATTAATAAATTTTTATATTTTTACTCTTCATTGCAGAGAGAATGCCTTTCTCCTGACCGTATTGGATCTTCCACTGCTCGATATAGCGAATAAGGTCTTCCAACAGCTGAGAAGCGTTCTTTCTGGCAGTCTTGATGTGTTCGGCGAGACGTTCGCCAATAGTTTCAATAACGTTCTCAATGGCTTTCTGGGCAGCTTCGACCATTTCGCTCTTATCTCCCCATTGTTCCAGAACAGCTTCGAGACGCTCACTAATTTTCTGGACAAAAGAGTTGATCATCACCATCAGGTCAACAACGGATTTCAGGCTTTCGTCTGTTTCGACTTCTCCCTTCAATTGGTTCCACTGCTTGGAGTAATCGACGGACATCTTCTCGTAAATGTTCTTGAAGTTTCCGAAAGAGCGCCACTTAAGCATGAAAGTGTTCAATTCAGGAGTCAATGAAGTACGGATGCTTCTGACTTCGCTAACGATGGCTTCGGAACGAGCGCGAACGGTGGTGAGGAGTGCGCGAAGATCTTCGATTTTCCAGGTAATACGTTCAGTCAACAAGTTTGAGGTGTTCAAGGTGACGTAGACGGCAGCAAGCTCTTTTCTCTGGACGTTCAGCTGGCGGATCAAGGCGAGTTCGAAACGGCGATCGTCCATAAGACCTCCAGCGAGCTGATGGTAGTTTTCAGGCGATCCCTTGCTGAAGACACGGATGTCAACATGGGGAGAAGTGTTCATGTCCAAGATGTAGACAGTGGGTGACAGTCCAAAGATGCGGGTAGAGGCGGACAACTGCAGGCGCTTGTAATTGACAATGTCATCAACACTCATACGGGCTTCCACGGTCATCTGCTTGGCAGGGCTACCGAGAGTCAAGAAAGCCGAGCTTTCAGAAGCATCGGCGCGAACAAAAAGTTCCTTCTCGATGCGCTCCTTTTCTTTCAGTTTCAAGTTAGCTCCAGCCAATAGGACATTTTCGGCAGTTCTTCCTCCAAAAACGGTGAGCAGAGCGGACAATTGGGCTCCAACGCTGCGCAATTCCATTTCAACAGTGATGTTGCGACCATTTTTGTCAGCCAGGGTGTTCTTGACGTAAGTTTCGAAGACCCAGCGTTGGTGTTTAGGATCCATAACGTCGGCATCGAGCTTGAAGTGGACGAGGTCACGACCGCTTTTCACTGATGGGAGCTTGTGGAATTCAATTTTGTATTCGAGTTCACGGGACAGCATGGGGTGCTTGATGGTAGTGGTAGTCGAGTATCCCTCCATATCGCCCATCTTGTTGGATTCAGCGGTGGTAGTGATGACTAGCTTGCGCTCAGGGGATTTGGATTTATCCAACCAGACGGTAAGGATGAACTGACTCTTAACCTGGCGTCCGCTACCTCTGACAATCTCGAGAGCAGCTCCAGTGATGCGCTTGGGAGTGTAAATTTCCAAACCCAATTCGCTGTCCTTCTTGTACACTTTGTAACCAACTAGACGGTTCTTGGTCTCATCAAACAACACCTGAAACCAAAAGAATATTTTTTCATTGTAAAATTGGTCTGTAAAAAAAAAAGTAATCAAGATTGAATCACCTCGAAAGTGTGTTCGAATTTGGTGGCGCTGGACGAGAGCTTCACGCGCATGCCGCGAACCTCTTCGACACCACTTTTCTTGGTCTTCAACAAAGCGTAGATCTCCTTAGCGACGATAGTCCTACTTCCGGAGTTCTTGAAGCCGAAAGATCCTTCGTAGCATTGATTGCTTGAAGCGCAGAGGACGAGGGATCCACTCTTCTCCTTGGTTGTCAATCGGAGGTGGCTGTTCACCTTGTTCAGGACGAATTCGTCGGCGGTCACATCGATTTCCATTTTGTACAGGATACCTTTATCGTCAGCGCTGTCGATCTTTTTGCTTTCAATCAAGTACTTGACTGATCCGGAGAATGGAGATTCGGGGGTAGAAACTTGAGCGCTACCGGTAATCTGGACACCAGTGCTGTCTTGTTTGTATCCGTAAACGGATTTGATGCTAGCAACGGTGGATGATTTCCTCACGACGGTGAATTCAATGACGCGCTGGTTGTTTTCCATCTTGTTGGCTCCCTTCAGTTCAAAGTTGTTGATACCGAGTTCAGGACTGTGGATCTGCATCTGAACTTCAAAGTTGCCGCTGTTGATGAATTTGGTGGTGCCTGACACGGTGAAAGTACCTGAAACATATCGTAAAATCAAGCAATTATTACCAGATCTATTGATGAAAATGGGAAAACGAAAGTACCAGTTCCCCAATCGATGCGGTTTTCAACGGTATAAGTAGAAGCCTGAGATCCAACACGGATAAGGACACGCAGGGGGTTGTAGTTGGGCAGGGTAACAGTAACATCAACTTCGCGTTGAGCAGGGTTCAGGTTAATTCGGCCGTTCAATTTGGCTTTATCTTCCGAAAGTCCGGCGACAATGTCGATTTCATAGATTTGGCTATCTTCGAGTGAGCGGACATCAAAAGACAATTCGCTGCTTTCCAAGGACTTGATGGGAGTAGCGGTGGTCAACTTGAAACGCACCTGACCGGGACGACGTTCCATTTCGTATTCGACACGGGCTTCCTGAGCTTGGCGTTGGCTTGGGGAACTCCACATGACAACCAAAGAACCTTCGCTGCGAGGATTGGTAGGCTCGAAACGGCCGCTAAGGATAACACCCTGGCGGCGGGCGACTTCGAAGGGAGTCTCCAACATCAGGCTCAAATCGGCAGTTGATGGTGAAAGCTTCATCTTGGCGTCGAGGGTGATGGATTGGGATGACTTGTATTCGATGGAAAGTTTCTCGCTGATCTGTAAATACCCAAGAGGTAAATTTCAATTACCAAATAAAATAAACATACAAAGATGCTTACATCAAAGTTTGAGATGGAAGTAATGTCATAGGAAGAGACCAAAGCAATCTTGGATTGTTGCCAGGTAGTCTTGGGGGCTTTAACTTCGATGAAGCCATCAACGTTCACTTTGCCATTTTGATTACTCCTCTTGCCGGCCGAATCAACAGTGACAAGCATGGGGCCACGCTGGTACTTGGTACCAACACGGAAGGAATCCTTGGTTACTTCGACGGTAATGGAGCTATCGATGTTTTGGCCCCACTTGGGTGCGATGAGCAAGCTCTGTTTAAGGTATTAAAAGTGATATAATAACACTAACCCAAATAGTACTGCTCTTATTGCTACCTTGAATTCAACATTGCGTTTGTCAGATCTAACCATACGCTTGCTGTCCAATCTCCACTTGATATCCTCAATACCAGTGCCCTTGATGGAGACATCGGTGTTGGCGTTGTAAGTGTACATGTTACGGTCCCAGTCGTTGACATTGTTGCCCAAGTTAATCTGGTATGTGTTACCAGTAGAGGTTTGGGTTTCAACTTCCAAGCGGTTGCTGAAAGTTCTAGCTTGGTAAACGTTAGACAGGTTCATGGTCATCGACATCTTCTTAGTAGTCGGCAACTGGAGTTCCATACGAACGGTGTGGTCACCGTTAGTGAAATCAGCGCTTCCCAATTTGCCGTTGAAACCCAAGGAGTAGACACGGCTTTCAACGTTGGCGGTAGCCCTGGATTGGAAAATAGTAAAATTGATATCAAACATGCTTTAAAAAATCGCGATAAGAAATATAATATGGACGCACTTCAAATCAACCAAGCGTTGAGCCGATGACAGGGTGAAGGATCCTTCAACTCCGACTTGCTTGGTGGAATCTCTATCGGCGTCCCAGGCAACATTGAGAGAACCAGAGCTGGAATCTCCCAAGAATTTGTGTTGGCTGTTGATTTTAACGCGTCTCTGGAGGCGGATCAAGTTCATATCCAAATCCATTTTGGATTCGGCTCTGGACAGGCGGGCTTCCATTTTGGCATCCAAACGGTTGTTCCACAAGAAAGCCAGCTCAACGGCGGGCATCTTACGGGTGCGGAAGAAGAGTTTACCGTCGAGGACGAGTTGGGGCTGACCGGCCCATTCGACCTTGTTGGTGGTGGTCATCGAAGACATATCTCCGGTATACTGGAAGCTGTGGCTGACCCTATTTAAGTTATTGATATAGACCATAAATTTTTATTTACAATTTTGGGGGTTTTGTTATTTCAGTTTAGAAAAATTGAACATACTTAATGGGGCTGTTGAATCCACGGATGCGGACTTCAGAGTCCATGTTGGCTGACATGCCATTTTGATCTCTGATCAGAGAAGCTTTGCCGTTGAGTTCAATCTTGGTGCCGGGTTGGATTTCGAGAACGGGAGACACGGAGAAGCTGTTGCTGTCGATTTTCTTACCGGTGTCGACCAAGCTGAAGGTACGACCAGGATAAGCCAACTAAGAATGCAATTTAATAACGTAAATTAGGTTATTAAAACATTTTTAAATGTTAGAATAAATTTGTTGTTTAAATTATTTTACCTTGGCGGTGAGCTCGTAGAGGTTCTTGGGATCCTTGGGAGCGATAACCAAAGCCAATTCGCTGTCGACAACCTTGACATTGTCCATCTGGACTGACATAACTCCCTTGATGAGGCGTTGGTCAATCTTGACAGCCTGATCCAGTTTAAGGTTCAAGGCGTAACGAGGGTAGGTCACTGTAATACACCATAAGTATTAGATAGTCACTTCTTTTAACCTACTTTAACTGCTTACCTTCAAATTTGTTGTCAAAAACGAAATCTTTGGTGCCGAATCCCTTCATTTGGACTTGTTTGTTGATGTAAAGTCTGTTGGTCGAATGATCGACTTCCGGACCGTGCACCAAAACCAAAACGTTGCTCAACATCTATTACGCCAATCATAAAGAATTTTAATACATTTGCATATTAAGTGACCAAAATTAATTAAATCAATTACCGTAGGTGAGGTGATAATGTCCCACTTGAGGTCGACGTTCATGGCGGGGAAGCGACTGGACTTGTACAAAACGTTAGTCTTGTAGGAGATAGACTTGTCTGACTGGGAAGCACTTTGGATGTGTCCGTTGAAGTTGACGGCGTTCATCTTCTGCTCGGTACCGTACTTCATGTTGAAGGCGGCAACGAGGTTCTTATCTTGGCGGCTGATTTCGGTGGACAAAAGAGCTTTGCCAATAGGAGTGGTCATTTCCAAGTTGTTCAACCAAACCTTCTGGGTGGTGGCGGTGAATTCACGACCAACAGTCACCTGGAAAGCCCATGGCATTTTGGCGTAGGGACCGCTAGGCTTGAGGCTCAACTCGACGGCTCGGCCAACTTCATGACCAAAACCTCCCTCCAAGATGATGGCACGGGCCTGTTGGGGCCAGCCGGCCTCGACGGTAGTGGCAAGCGAGTACTTGCGATCCTCACGGGTAACGGCAACATTGACTTTACCGTAATATTCGCGCTTCTCTTGAGTGAGAACCTTCAACAGCACTGACTTGACATCAGCTTCGTTGACCATTTCAGCCTCAACGGCCAAATTGCCCCATGGAGCTTTGGAGTCAACCTTGACGGTCATGGTAGGGGCAGAAGTCAACAATCCCTTGACGGAAACCTTACGGTTGGTCTTGGAGCCGGGAGTATCGAAAGTCATCAAGAAGGAAGTGGCTTTAGGTCCCTCTTGGCTGGTGGTGGCTGAGAGAATGTAACCCTTCATGGTAGGTTCGGTCTTCTCCAAGACAATGGCGAATGAGCCAGAGCCGCTCAGAGGGAAAGCAGGAGCGGGATCCTTGGAAGAGTCGGACAACGGGCGAGGAATAGAGACGGACGAAGAAGCGCACAAGCGCATACCAGTGATGGCGCTCAAGCGATCAGAGCATCCACCGCGAGCGTAGCTGTAATTTGATTAATGGATTCATTACAAATGAGCAATAAATAAACGTCGTGGAATAAAACTTACGTGGCTTCGTTGACAATCTTGACGGGTTTGTTGCGCTCAGCTTTGTCGGTAGTCTGCTGGACAAGCAAAATGGCGGACTTGAAGTCAATCAGAGTCATTTTAGTCTTGGGAAGGTCCAGCTTGACTTCAACGGTGGAGCCCTGTTGCACACGAGCGGTGAAATCGGCAGCCATTGAAGAGTGGATGGTAGCGGCCATCTTGATACCGGTCTTGGCGACGGCGATGTCAACAGTCATGGAGGCGGACAGCTCAGTCACGGCCAAGGGGTTCACCTTCAACTTGATGTTGGCGTTGAGGGGATCCTTGAGGAGTGCGGGCAAGTCCATCTGGCTCTCTAGGCCGAGACCAACAGTGCTGGTTCCATTGACGGCCAAGCGGAGAGGGAAACCGGCAACAGTGGGGAAAGTGGCGGCAGTGTCGAGGAACATCACTGAGCGGGCAACATCGATTTCGACGCGCTTAGCTCCTTCAATCAGGTCACGGAAGGCGTTAGCGATACGAGACTGGATGCCATCCATAAGTTCCAACTTGGACTGGCTGTTGCCGGATCCACGGTAAGCGAACATGCCAATCTCTGAGCCGAAGACGCGCAGGAAAGCGTCCAACTTGATGTTGGCGGGTTTGTCCTTCAAGTTAACGATCTAATCCCCAGAAATAGAATGCCATTGCAACAGTTAACTTCAATTCGAAATGAAGAAAAGACTAATTATTGTACCTTGTCCAAGTTGCTGAGCTCGTTGGTCTTGATATTAGCGCGCTTGGAACGGGTGGAGGAAGCCACACGGCTCCAAATGCCCTCACCAAACTGACTAACTGAGTCGCTGGTCTTCTCCAAAAGTCCGGAAACTCCTTCCTTGTCAACGACACCATCGGGACCCAAGTAAGCCTCCAAAAGGCGTTCCAAGTTCTCAGCGCGCATACCAACCTGGCGAACAGAAAAAATATTTGGATTCATTTTCATATTAAATATCTGCGTTGTCCTTACCTCGAAAAGGTTGACGGATTGGCCGAAAAGGTCTAGGGTCAAGTTCATGGAAGCTGAACGAGGAATGAAGGATTTGGGAGCATAGATGATGTTAGTGTCGATATCCCATCCGGCGTTGTTAATGTTGCAAAAGTGCGAAACGGCCATGTTGCGAGAGAATTTGCGCAAATCAGCGGGGAAAGATTTGTCGAAGCTCAATTTCTTGACCAAATGACGAGTCCTCTCCTTGCCAGGATTAGGGTTCAACCTGATGTTTTGCAAGTGGCTGCTGATGTAGCTACCAACTAAAAAAAAAACAAAAAAAAACATTGAAACGAAGAAATCATCGGCTAACGTAATGCAACTATTCCTACCCTGGTTGACTTCTTCGGCATTCAAAACATTCTGAATGCGGAGGAGAGAGTGCGAGCAAGCGCAGCGCATAACGCCCTGGTAGGCGGCAATACGGATCTCAGCTTCTTCATTCTTATCTTCGAGGATGTTCAACAAGTTATCCTTCACCTACGCAAATATGTTTAGTATTAGTTTGACGTGTTTGAATAATTACTCGTATTTTCTATTACCTGTTTCACGCAAGGACTGTTCCTGGAAGCCTCGATGGCGGCCAGACGAATGGTAGTGGGCAGCTTGGAATCCTTAGCGCAATCGGCAACGACAGTGCGGACTTCAGCAGCCATGACACCCAAGTTACCAAGAGCCTTCAGAACGGAGATGATTTT
This sequence comes from Daphnia pulex, assembly GCF_021134715.1. NCBI lineage: Eukaryota > Metazoa > Arthropoda > Branchiopoda > Diplostraca > Daphniidae > Daphnia > Daphnia pulex. The sequence continues at coordinate 6,972,700 of NC_060017.1, forward strand.
GACTTCATCCTTGGCGTCAGCTCTGCACCTGTTGCCGAGCATTTTGCTCAACTTGGTAGAGAATTGAAGGACTTCAGGGCTGGTCTGGCATTGCTCCACGTTTTCGCTGCAGTAGCGACGGGCCAAGCCAGTCAAACCGAGGAGAGCAACGGGCGAGCTAGATGCAGTCTCGATCAAAGGCTGTTTTAGATTCGACCAGAATTAGAAATATTACAGTTTCATTAGTTTACTATTTAGGGAGTTTACCAGAACAGCCTTGATGGAATCGAGATCAACGAACTTGGCAAGGGGCATAGACAGGTACCAGCCAAGAGCTTGACGAGCGCTCAACTTGTTCTCCTGTAAAATAAAAATTCGTGTTGATTAGGAAATTCTTGAACTGAGTTTTTGAAATACTGTGTTTTATTACCTTGAGGATATCGACCATCAAAGAGATGGAAGCGGTGTTTCCGGCTTGAGGAAGAGCATCCAAGAAAAGTTTCCTGAATTTTTAAAAAGTCCATTAAAACCAATTTCAGACATCTGAAAATGAATCGAAAAATTACTCGGTCTTGGTTGATTCAGGGCAGATCTTCTTGCCACGCAGATTGTTGTAAGCGGTCTTGACATCCCTGACGGAGGCCTTGCGCAAAGAGTGAACCAACTCAGTGAAGAGTTGAGAGACAAACTTTGGTGGGGCATCACCGGCAAGTTGCTGGCAGATGTTGCGGACGACCAAGTTAACATCCTTGGCATCCTGGAATTCAAGCTGAACACCACGGGGATCCAAAATCAAGGTGCTGGAAACGCGGTTGCCTATTATAGAGAGAATTTGTGAACAAACACCGAATGAATAGTTTAACTTGATGAAGTTTTACTTGACAGCTTAGCGGCAGCGCCGGCGTTGGTGGTAGAGACCAAAGAGACGGAAGACGTGACTTCGGTACGGGCACCTCCTTCCTCAGATGAGAGGGGACGGAAAAGATGAGACTCACGGCATTCGGTTTTTTCAATGACATTATCCTTGATTTGCATTTCGCAAATGGTGGTAGAGTTCATCAAGGGGATGGTCTGGATTTCCTATAAAGTTATGAATTCGATGAGTCACGATGAAGTCACTAAATTGATTATTTTAAACTTACGGCAGGAACATTGTAGGAGACGGTAGGGATAGATGATTGACGGTCAATACGGAAGCTGCACTGGTTGGGGATCTTGGTCTTGGTCACCTTGATCGAATTGCCAGTACCTTCAACGGTGTACTCGGTGGGGCAACGACCAATCACGTCACTCTGAAAAATAAAGATTGTGTTGATTACTTAATTAGAATGTGTAAGAAAATAAATAGTACTACATTACCTCAATGACGTGAGTTTCGGGGACTTCGAGGAACTGGGCTGTGTGTTGCAACATAGAGAGGACAGACCTCTTAATGTTGACCACCCAGACGGGATCTTCCTTATCAGGGCACAGCGAGTCAACCGTACCATCTTGCCAAGAGAAGGAAAGAGGTCTCTTCTCAAGTTCGATGGCTTCCACCTAATTGTAGGAATGAAAAGAATTTTTAAAAACTCTCCCTTTCAACCGAAAACTATTTGCAGTGATGAGCTAATTTAACATTATCAACACGTGGAAACAATTCCTCGGGGGTTTTGAACCTTTGGGAAAACAACCGAGTTTTAAAAAAGCTTGGTCATGAAAAACAACGAATGGAATGACTCTTGTGAATATGAGGTCAATCGCCCTTTTTGATTCATCATCATTGTGGAAATTAAGCTGCTGAACAAGTAACTAGACACAAGAAGATAGCACGCTGCTGACTAGAACTCCTTTCGTAACTTGATCCTGCTGAGCCAAATGATTTTCTCGTTTTTATTTAAAACTTAACAAGTGAACCCCGGGATTGACCTGATTAAACTGCTATTCTGCAAAGGAGATGATATTATGCTGACCACTATCAAAACACCGTCTGTAAAACGAAATCCATCCGGTGCTACAATCACTAACGGCTCTGTTGAGTCCATAAAAATCTAACCGGACATTGAGATCGTTTGTTGATCCTTGATTATCATTTTAATTATATTATTTACGAAGACTGATATTTGACTACGACTGTTATGCAAGAATATGTTGGCCTCTTCAATTACAAAGGTTCCATAAGAACAAATAATGCCATAACGACAATAACAACACCAACCTTCTCGTCCAAGCCGCTTATGGTGGCTTGTCGGAGCTGGAGAACGGCGTCGCAGGAATCACGGAAAGTGACAAGAGCCTGGCCTTTGACTTCAAGGACAGCTTCATCATCTGAAGTTCCCATCATCCAGGTCTTGCTTCTTGCTTGGAAGTTGTAAGTGTAGGTCTGGCCAGCGGCATAACGGAATTTTGGATTCAATGCTATTTCACAGGAGACCAAAAAGTTGATTACATAACTTAACAAAGGTTCTAATATTTAACATGAATACAGTTGCAGAGAAATATAAATTTACTAACATCCTTTTAGACCAGGAAGAGATATCGTTTATATATTGTGTCTAGAAGATAGATGAACTACCATTACGTAAGAGTTTTTAAAAAATCATATCGCATTTCTATCGAAGAAGAGTCATTTTTAACTGTGAGGAAATCTCACTCCCAAATCTAACTCCCAATTAAATGATATCTCTCAAGGCCTACGCCAATGTCGTCGGGTGTGGCCGTCTATTATTTCAGCATGCATTTTGAAACTTGTTGATTGTAACCAGACACTACATGTATTGCCAAATGAGTGAGAGAAGCGCACCAACTCTCGCTACTGTCTCCAAGCAAAGTCGACCTTCGCCTCACGCTGACTTACGACCTATTTGACCCATTCGGCTGGAATGACGACTCGCGTTACGCAAAAAGCACATTCGGCTGATTAAGACTTGGTCTGTGTGTCTGCAGAGTAGAACGTCGTATCACTAGATTCAAGCAGATAAAGACATTTGAACTGTCGCGACGTCTAATTTCACTACATATAATCAACCTTGAAACCACTTGGCTAACAAAATGTCAAATCCAGAACGCACAGTCTGTAGCATTTAATATTATTTTTTAAATTAACTTGTGGCGCCTGCACCGGAAGTCTAGATGGATAAGGAGAAGGGGGGGGGGGACACATACATATCTCCTACCTCTCATGATACCCAGACCCACAAATATTGAAAATTTACGTAATGGAAGAATGAATTATCTCTAATGTGAAATTATATGTTGTTTTAAAAGGGAGATCAAAGAACGTAATAGTCTCATAAGCTTTGAATCTTTATGATATGCACAAGTCAGACAAGTGCCTAGAAAAGCCCATCACTAAGAGATTTATTACATCCCCTTTAAGTTGGTAAAATTTTGCAGTGATTTTTAAAACGCTCAATGCGCAATTTTGTTGAAGTGCTAAAAGTTAATTTCTAAGTCAAATTTCAAACCTCTCCAACAACTATAACCTAATTGAATTCGAAACTAATTTACAATTGAAAGTAAATCTTGGGCCAGTAAAAATCAACGCTTGATTGATCTAGACCTACACTTTGGATTAATTCAAATTTTCCTGACGAAGAACACTACACAACTTTACTAAAACCGACCGTTTAAAATCAACTTAATTCAGACCCCACAAAGATTTTAATAACTTGGTACTTACGTGATCGGCATTCCGTAGCACAAGAGTTTTGTAGAATGGGTCCTGTGAATCCGGATGAGTCAAGAACATGAAAGAAACAATGAAAAAAAGATCTTTTAGTTAAATGAATTGAGTTTAATGCGAATAAAAGCGGAGCGCTAAAGCCCGATTTCGCGACTAATAGAATGCGACAAACCTGAAAGGACACATGGGACGAGGAGGAGCAAGGCCCACATTGAGCTCGTCTTTCCCATGTTGGTTTCGTACGAGAGACGCACCAACGATAGACAAGGAGTCACTTGGAGTCAGTCCCTTTTTATAAGAAAGACTGCTCTATCGACACACCTCAGGGCTTTATCGAAGAGCTTGACTTTCAATGTAGCTAAGTTGTTTTCATCACTGGTGGGTTGGTGGGAGGGTCGACAAAAGAGGTCGACGAGCACCGAGAACTTGCTGGGAAGCATGTAAAAGGGCCAAAAGAGTAGGCGGCGAAAGAGTCGACACACACAAACACCCGTTCGGTTCTGATTCGCCAAAGCGTAGCTGTTCCAATAAGATAAAACAGCCACGTCTTGTACATGCTGTAGAAATAGAATGAGATGCGCTACCACCCAGAAAAAATAACCTTGAATTTCGATTTAAAAAAAAACTCTACTCATAAAGAAATATAGTAGAAATATATGGTTCGAGAGATTCCCAATAGTCGGCACATTTTTCAAGAAAACGCTGCAGTGAGTATGCCACTCACTGAATGTAACAAGTTATGTTCAAACGTAGAATTGAGGATACAAGGTCGCATAGTGTAGACATCTGATGTTGTGTCATCGTCATGAGCGACTGTTTCATTGAATGTCGTACTTGATCGCAATTTTTCTAACACGCGAGTTCATTTAATCACGTGGCGCCAATTTTTGACATTTTTCAAAACCTTAGAGTTATTTTTCCTCACTCTCTCTCTGTTCTATATATCGTTGATTGGTTCTGTTTGCTTAAAAATTTACAAACCGAATTGTCAGCAATAATGTGGACCCATTTTAAATGAGGGAAACGGTGCACTCGTGTTTATCATGATTGTAACGAAAACAGGCCAACAGGATTGGTTTTGTTTGCCACTTTCGGTAAAGGCTAGTTGGACTGTGCAAAAGTGCGTTCGCTTATCGCCTTTGTGTGTAGCCGTGGAGATGAGAAGGAGGGAAGTGGGGGAATACAGTCGTGTTAAGCAATTTTTTGTATATATGCTCTGGAGACTCGGTATCTAGTCAAGCTATGTCAATAGCGCTTGGCGCACTGCATGACTATCGACATCGAGAAGTTTCTTTAGTCTCTAACGGCCCGAAATGAAATGGCGATCATATTTTCCCTAAACGAAAATAAGAAATATAAAATTTCTTCAATTTATTTAGCAAGGAGTGTTTCTGCATCCACCGATAATAGCATGGAAGAGAGGAAACTTTGACCGGGTCGCTCAACTTTCCGCTGATAGTGATTCTTCTTCCAGGGATCGCCGTATAGCCGCCATCAAGGCCAAACTCCCCCTCGCATAGATGGTGAACTATCTTTTGTTTCGTTTACTTTGTACACGATTTTTTCGGAATTTTTTTTTTACAAACATTGTGACTTCTGTTTCTAGCCGGGGCTACCAAAGGCCAAGGTGAAGCGTAATTAAATTATACATTAATTAGTTGTTGTTTTTTCCCCAAACGCACAAACAAACTAAAGCCAAAATGGCAAAAAAAAAATTCGTCGAAACGGTAGCGGATGTATAAGATCACCGAGCGCAATTTTGTGTCTGTTGTGCTTTGTGGAAAATAAATAGTAAAGAGTGAGAACTGTCGATTGTGGGATATTAATCACTACATCTGAATCTGTTCGGGGACTGCCGATGGCCTAAATGCTCCTTGTGATCAGCAAAACGTAGCTCCGTCCGGTGACGTCGGCAAAATAATTGAGAGAAGGAAGAACTTTGCCCTACAAACGGATGGACTTCTATACAAACTAAATGTAAAAAGGCGAATGAAACAAAACGTTTTGATACTTCAGCGGAATTTTCCAATCGTAATTCCCTTGTTTCGTTACGTACGGCCCATCGACTAACAAGGACAAACATGTCCATCGTGAAAAATTCGCTGAACGTCCAAGCAACAAGTAGCGATGACATGAAAACAGTGCCTAGCTGCGTGATCATGAAAATCATACATAACCCCGAAAAAACCCGCCCCACATAACCCCCAAGTAATTTTCAACTGAGCAACATTTGCGAACTGCAATCATGAAATGAGGCAAAGCAAGTGACCTCCTAACCTGGTTTCGCCTGAGACATGACAGAATTGATCGAACCTTTGCCTTGGTGGCGAAATAATATTGAAAGTATGTCAATAATTGCGTCCAATGTCGCACTAACCTTAACTTCACGTGGGGTAGTGTCAGCATTTCAAGAAGTTGTAGAAAAAGCCTTGAGATTCGCTCAGCGTGTCCTCTTTGATGCACAGCATTAAGATATCTTCTGAATAACTAGACGTTTCCCGGAGTGGACGAGAGCTGCTTTGACTGTGGAGAGGATAAATAAACTAGACTTAATAATCAAAAATCGATTATGAACTTCTAAATGTAACGTCAATGCGTCTACCGCATTACATACCTGTACGATTGTAAGTCAGACCAATACAGTTACCATACCAACAGCGGAGGTGTTAACATCCACGAAGTTTGATCAATACCTGGGCATTTCTTGTTATAAATACGGGCGGCTATTGTTGGTTCTGGAACTAGTTTCTTTGTAGTGAGCAGCATGGCGAGGTCAAGACGTAAACTTAACCCTAATGGGGCAAGAAGAATTTCACAGCATTCCACAGGATCTCTTTCACTCGCTATGTCCCAAACTGGTTACGCCAGTGGCCAGACGGCAGAAAAGGCTGAAGAATCCGAAGAATCCGAAGATGACGAACTTCCTATTTTACCTAGGCAATCCATTCCGGATTCAGAACTTTCTCCACAATATTGGTTTCTCCTCAAAGTCGTCAAGTACATCAAGGTAATCATTATTGTAATTTTTTCAAAGGATTTCTAACATTTCACGACGAATGACGGGAAAAAGTTTGGAAGTCCGACAGCCACGTTACTGGCACTATGCGGACTGAGCCGCTACGACCTCACTCTTCCAATGTGCCAGCAAGCTTTGGAGAATTCCGAGGCTGTCGATGTCCTCATCAACGTTCTGGAAGCCGAAGACCATAAGTGCAAAGTGGCAGCCCTAAGAGTATTACAAAATCTGGTGAAAATACAACATTTCCAGCGCTTGTTGGTCATTAAGTCCGGAATCGCAACGGTCGTACGCTTACTCTCAGAGGCAGAACCAGATGTCCGATGTCTAGCTGCCGGTACGTTGGCGCACGCCGTCAATAATCACCGATCCAGAATGCTCACCCGTAAAGCTGGCGCCGTTCCTCTGCTGGTGCTGTTCGATTATCGTCCACTTTTTAATTAGAATCAATCGTCTCAATCAATCACATGATCGTCTCAGGTGGATTTACTAGACATTCAAAGTGGGCCGGTGATCGTGACAACCGACGAATTCAACTTTAAAGCCGCGACGAAACAGAAAATTCAAGCGGCCACTGCGGCCGCCAAAGCGTTGCGTTCGTTGAGTTACAGCGCGTCGGCCCGTCGTGAATTGTATCTGGCAGGAGGGATACCACTTTTGACTCGGTTGACTCTTTCGATTGGCGGCATCCAGCGGGAGTATCAGCATCTCAATTCATCGTTGGGAACAACAAACCGCGCTCCTTCAGTTGCCAGCACCGTCACTGGTCAAAAGCCATCTGTTAATGTGAAATCAAGGTGTTGATCATCTTTAAAATTGTGTTGCACTGCCCTTTCCTCTTACATCTGTTACATTATTTAAAAAATAATAATAATAATAATTTTAAATACAGAATGGCTCATAAAAAAGCTACTGCGGCTTCCGCCAGCACGGACTCCGAGCTCGACTTTGAGTTATTGACAGCAGTCAATGGAGTTATTCATCAATGCGCGGCGGATGTACGTTTTTACTTGTTTCCTTTACTGAAATCTTTGCAGTGATTTGAGAATTTTATTCACGCAGGACGTATTCCGGGCTTCAGTAAAGGCGGACATCCTACTCGGCCAACTTCTACGACATATGCGTTACGATTGCGAGCAACTACAGACACTTTGCGCGTCGACCATAGCCCACGTAGGAATGAAATCATCCAAATGATCGAAATTGACGTAATAGCATTTTACCTTTTTCCACGTAGTTTGCTGAGGATGAGACAAATCGTAAGGTTCTGACCCAACTTAAAGCCACGGAGACTCTCGTTTGGGTCCTTAAGCAAGGTGAATATCAGTTTCAGTTGGCTTCCAGTTACACAGCGGCAATGGCTCGCGCTAAGTATGAAGAAGAACAACCATTAGAGCTTCAAGTTCAGGGCCGCCCAACAACGGCGCCACAAGAAGAAAAACCAGTAGAAAAACCACAAGTTAACATACCACTATTGAAAGCTGTTTCCACTGCCGTTTGGAAATTGTCTCTCTCGCCGGAAGCTCGTGATCGATTCAGACAGCTGGGCATAGTCCGCATCTTCATTCGCCACCTAAATCAACCAACAGAAGAAGTACAAACGATGAACAAGTTAAAACATGTCTTGATTAAGAACCATTTCTCATATGATTGATAGGTTCTATTACCCATTGTCAGCAGTATATCTGTGATTGGAACCGATCAGGAGAACTTAGCTCTACTTCGTACGGAGCGTGCTGTACCACGTTTCGTCTGGTTATTGTCGGGAAATCACCCTGGATTGCTATCAGCTGCAGCACTAACCATGGCCAATTTGACAGCAGATGTAGACGCTTTGGAGCTTTTGGAAACTATTGATGCTGCCAGGCTTCTGTGGTCGCTTCTCAAGCACCCATCTCCAGTAGTGCAAGCTGGTGCGGCTTCAGCCATCGCTGCTTTCTCTGAACGTTCAAAAGTAAGTCTTATACCTCTATCAAAATAAATAGTTGTTTGCAATTCTATTTTTTCTCGTTGACGTACCGTAGAGAGCTGGTGAAGTAGCCCGCAGTTTGGTTGGTGGACTGGAACTTTTAGTGAGCCTTCTTAGAGCTCCTGAACTAGAAGTGGTGACGGCGGCCGCTGCAGCTGTGGCTCGTATGGCAACCGAAGATGAGACGCTGGCCGTCCTGTCTGACCATCATGTGGTTTCGCTCCTGGCATCGCTAGTTAGACACGTGTGTTTTATTTCCATCTAAATAATAGAACAATTTCACTGTCATTAATTTTGTCTTCACAGAAAAATCGAGATTTAAAATTACGTGTGGCCGAAGCAATTGCTGAATGTTGTCGTTGGCCAGGCAATCCAGCTCAACTGGGCCAAGGTGGAGGAGTCAAACCACTTATTGGCTATCTTCGATCGAGTCATCTCGATTTGAGGAGGGCGGCTGCAAGGGCCCTTCATCAAGTCTCATCTGATCGTGAAAATTGCTTTATACTTCATCACCACGGGGCTGTCATGGTAATGTCAACACGAATGCTACATACTGATTTTAAAAAAATAATAATAACAATTATACCTTTTCTCGAACCCGACTAAATGATTCAGCTCCTGTTGAAATTGGTTGGATGTGGTGACGTGGAGATTCAGTCGGCAGCGGCTGGTTGCTTGAGTAATATCCGTAACTTTATTCACAATGCCTGAAACGAAACGAAAATTCCTTTTAGTTTAATTGACATTTTAGAAGAATATAGGTAAGTTGTTGTATGCCTCTAGTACATCAATTGAAAATTAACATGTGTTTACTTACTAAACCACAGTGAAATAATGACTACATACTCAGTCTTAGTTGCGTCACATCAATGCAACCGTCTACAAATAGATCAGCGAAGAAAAATGCGTAAATTGGGTTTGCATTAACTTTTAGTGTACTTCCTGGGAAAACACTTAAACTTGACTTTAAACGTGACTTTTGATTCAAAGCCAGAAAATTAAGCCGAAAATCGGACAAACATTAACAGGGTGTGTAGAAAATCAATTTGTAACATGTCCCCTGTAAAAAATGGTACAGAAGTACCCTACGCCCGAGTAACAAAAATACCGCTTATGAAATATCCATTATCAAATCTTCTTACCAAAAAAAAAAAAAAAAGGCACAAGTTTCAAGGGTCACACACGAAACGGTATTTCCAACAACACAGTTGGATGTAAATACAATCGAACAACTGGAATACAATAGTATATCTACCACAAAAGCAAGTATTGGGCAGAGCATTTAAAATAAGGAAACCGAGGGAAAAACTGTAATTACACAACTCAAGGAGAAAAGGTTATTCAAAGGGTACGACGTTTAGCAGGAGGAACGAGGGTGGAAGAAAGCGCTTTAGGGGCCGATCGCTTGGTATTTTTTTTAATACGCATCCGACTAACTTTTTGGCGCAGCTTTGTCAACTCGTCCGACTCTGATTTCATTTCTTTAAAATCACGAGCGACACGCGTGTAGTATTCTCGAGTTTTCACAATTTCACAACAAGGAAATGTTTCATCTGGCGTCACAGAAACACTGAAACCCATACGGGCACCATTTTTCTCCAGATCAGTGGCGAGAATGTACATTTGGTCGTTGTCAGATAAATTGGTGTACCTCAAAGTCTTTTCTGGAGAGCGAAGAAATTTTTCCACTTCAGGGTGATCGGGAACAGTAGCTTTAGGCATCTGCCAGCTAAACTTTGGTACTTCAAGGGATTTCCATTTATTAGCACAGTGATCAGCGATACGATTTAAAGTGGTGAACGCCGGAAGATTTTCAGCAATGGCTTCTTCAATCTGGGGATTCAGCAAAAAAACTCGAATAAAGTGATGGGTTCTTTCTGAACAGGGGGAAGCACAAACGTTGTCTGTAAAAGACTGCCAGCATCGATCGTCATCTAACCAAAACAGCCAGTCCATAATCTTGGAAGCATCTTCTGCTAAATTGGAGAGAGACAACACATCCTTGGAGAATAAAAGTTCGCACATTTCGTGACACCAATCAAGGCAGACGGTAGTACCTTCGAAGGGAACGCTAGCCGTTTGCATCGGAGGAGGTTTGAAAACACAATCCAGCATCCGCAATAGTTGTGACGGTGAAAGCTTTTGAGAGAAATCAAGAAGAGCGCGAGCCATACCAGATGTTATGTCCTCCTGGTGCGCATCGTATCGTTTATTCTCCAACGAGGTGAAAAGCTTGGCGCATTCGTAAATTCTTGATTCCGTGGAAACAAGATGTTCAATTTCAATCGAAGAATCGGTGTTGTTTGAGTCCAATACTAGACTAATTTCAGCAATCCATAATTCTGCAAGTTTGGCGCACGAGTTCAGAATATTCGTCTTCGAAACGACAGGCAGTTTGATCCACACATCAGAAAAATGGAGAAGAGCATTGAACAATTCATACTTGAAATGTTGGTCCCAAGGCGCAGTCACTTCGCTATCGCAAACGGTCTTGATTAACGATTTTACTGATGACTCACCACGAAATTCAACGAAGAATATCACTACATTCAGGATCGTTTCTCGACGTGGCATTAGTCTTGTTTTCACTTTCAACTGATTCACCACGGAAGAGCAGAGATGAGACACTATCTTGACATAAAAAGGATGATTTTTGAAGAGCTCGCTTTCTGAATTTTTCAAGTCGTTCATAAGGTGCCATAATTTATCAACGCTCAATTGAGCTATCTGCGCAAAATTCTCGTTTGACAGTTGAGGGTTGAATTGCATTCGTATTACAAACTGAAGACAAGATGAAAAATCGCAGAGAAGAGCATCACCAATTGATTCCACCTGGGATATAGCTGACTGTTGTTCTTCCTTGGTGATGAACGATAGTTTTTCCAGTAGCACAGTAAAGTTATTTCCAACAAACGATGCTAGTGTGGTCTTTCCTAATTTAGATGACTTGGATAATTCCCACATTTCTTCAGATAACACGAGTTTCTTCAGCAGCACCATCTTAGTGTCAACGTCTTTGGCATCGTTAAGTTTCCCAAAAAACACCTTGGCGGAACGACCCCATGGGCAAATCTTGTAGATTAGTCGTTGAAGAAATTCGACGTTTTGAAGTTTAATATAAAATGTTATCAAATCGACGATAATATCGCTAACGGAAGGCGCATCAACGTAAAATTCTTCACATAAAGCCTTACATAAATTTTGGAACGTGAATTGGAAGGATTTGACTCCCTTGAAGCGTGAAGTACCCTGTGCCTTTAAACCCAACACCAAGTGAATTTGCAGCGATATCTGAAGTTTCCGAAAGAAGGGTACAAATGAGGGGATTCTTTCTTCATAGGAAAATTCAGAATGCGTTTCTAATGAAACAATCGAGTCGAGGTAGGCTTCTGCAGTTGACTGGTCCAAGTGGGTGACCATAGACTTGTCCATCTCATCAACCGATGCCGCCATCCAGTCCCCAATTGTAATTGCTCCTCGAATGCAGTCGTTGTCGAGAAAGGAATGGACTAATTTGATTATGGGTACAAATTGCTTTGCAAGCCGATTGGGAGAAATCATTCTCTTAACAAGATCAGCACATTCGTCAAAATCTAAGCGAAATCGGAAAGCATCAGACATTGTCTCAATGCGACAAAATAAAAAGAAAAAACTAACCTGTGACTTGACAGCTGAACTCTGCAATCGCCTGGGCCACTCGCTCGTTTTGAATTCCTTCAAATAGCTGTAGGGAGTTAGAACCGTCTTCAGCAGATGTAGGCGATTTAAAATCCGAGCCGATTGCATTCAAGAGAGCAAGGCCCCCTTCGCGTGTTCGCAATGTGATGCAAAGGCGTAGCAATCTTAACGTTAACTCTCCATTTTCCAAATCAGGGTCTTCAATCCACACACGTTGAGGTTTGGCACACCAAAATGCGATAATCTGATGTAAATCTCGGCTGAGCTGTTCTCGGGCCAGCTCCTGCCATTTTAAAGCTGGACGCCATGAACGAGTACAGTCTAGAAACAGATAGACCAAATCGATCACCAGGAAAAAAAAATAAATAAAAAATAATTTCTTTGGTACTGATATGATTTCACTACCTGATTCTTCTGCGATAATCTTTGATGGTAGAGGAGCTGGTCTTGCTTCGTTTTCGTTTTCCGCTGACGGCACTTCATATTTTTCGACTGGAGGATTGTTCGGATAAATGGCAGTCCAATGATTTACCACGTTTTCTAATTCACTAAGAGCGGCAAGTGAAACTGAAGCATCAAATGGTTTCGCAATCGGGCGTTTGGCGTTTGTCCAAAAAAGATCGAAAACAAGCGTTAACTGCCATCCTTTCGTAATTGGCTCCACAATATACTCAAAGTTGTCATAAAACTCCGTTAAGTAGAAAAGAGTGTCGCTGTTTCGATGATTGTCAAACAATTTGCTTTTCCCTTTGCTTTCAACCCTCACTCTTCCGCCCTCGTATCCACCTTCCACTGGTAATTGAAGGACAGCCGTGAGGAATGTCCCTAATCCCAAAAACAAGATTTGGAATAAATGTCCATTATATTTACAATGAAAAATTCGATTCTACGCAATATAATCATACCGAATTCTTTCTCCGAGTTGTTGAGATTACGCTCGTACCGTCCTCCTGCTTGATACATTATCAGTTTAGTCAGCTTTGCTTGAGTAACCATAATTTTGTCAGCAGGTAACCCTAAATGACTGATGACTAGTGATGACAAGTCTAGATTTTCTGTTAGAATTTTAGAGGAATCAATTTCCCATGCTCGTGTTAGTGAAGGATCAAAAGCTCTGGTGAATTTTCCATTTTCTGAAGCTCCCTGTAGTTTGGTAACATCCTGCGAAATAATTTTTTTTATCACCATCATTCATAAGAAAAAAACTCAATACTTTATTTTACCTGAAGAGACACAGGTATTGCGATGTCACCTACTTCTTGAATTTGAATATTATTCAAAACAATTTCATCTAGTAGAATGCATGCTGCTGTAGACTCGAAGATGTGTTGCTGAATAGCTTCCTCTGTAGAGAAGAACTCCTCTTTTTCAGCTTCAGTTTCAGATTCACAATTTTCCAAATTCATATTTCACACGGTGCAATTAGGCTACCTGTTTCATGTAAATGAAATATTTACTTGACTACTGCGACTACGGTAAAAAGGAAAAATATACTGTTCCCACTTCCCAGTAAATGCATTTAACCGTATTCACAACTCAACCATGACTCAACTGTAAAGTTTAAACGCATTTCTTTAAGCATTGAATAAGCTGTGCATGGAAGCAGGGAGCCTTACCTTGAGAAAAGCTTGAGAATCAGTAACAGCTATCATACAAAATACATTTTGTTTTTCGTTATTCGTCCATCGTGTCGGAATTTCGTTTTTTATTGTTCTAATAGATTTTTTCTTTACTCTTCACTTTTCGGCTAGAAAATGAAAAAAATCTTTAATCTTCGTGACAAAACTGCGCAAAAACGTGCTCTTAAAAAAGCGAACTTAAAATGACTGGTAGCAGACGAAAGCTCATCTTCTTGTTCTGTTAGCCATTTTGCTGTCGTTATAAAGTGCAACATAGCAAGATTCCCTTAAATAGGCTAACTCAATTTTTCGTCTATATTTTAAAATTATATAATTTCAGATGATCAGAAATCAGGAGATGAGCACATTAATAATTTCAACAGCAAGTCATGAATACTGCGGACTGAAATGTAACCAGCAACTAACAGGTTCATCAACTGTCAAAAATTTTTAAGTTACATAGCGGCTTTGCACATGACGACTGTGTTTATCAGTTATGATTTATGAAATACTTTAACTATTTTGATAATTACATTTTTTTAATTTCCAACAATTAATGGCGATCTAATCTCAATCGTAACTTTTAAATCTGTGACTAGTTTACTCGTTCAATCTCATTAGGAATCTGATGAGAGAGCACCGCGTCTTACAGAGCTGGCGTTAAACCGAATGTGTTGATTGAATTCAGCATCACAGAAGAAGTATACCAGGTTAAACGTTCCCTAAACCCATTATATTTTCATTCACTGGTCAGTTGCTGCTGGCTTGGGCTTCACTACTCATATTTCGACTGCACTCTTGTGGAGCTATTATTTCGTTGGATTGTACGCATAACGGATTGAAATTGAATTTAATAAGCTAATTCATTACAGTCCTTGCTGCTGATTCGGTATTCATACGATAGAGGGTGCAAACTGTATCCCGTTAAAAAAAGGGATCCCTTGCTGTGCACAAGAGTTCCTCTCCATAAACCTTCTGTGAGTGTTTTTCTATGTTTCTACAAAATAAATTACGCAATTTACGGTATCCTAATTACGTTTTAGGGGAGGGGTTGCTCAAGGCAACAGAACGCAGACATACGATGAAATAACAGTTAACTTAAATTCAATTTTGTTTAAACTCGCAATCCATTCCGATTTCTGCCAATTCTAAAAATGTTACAACACAAGCGAAATAGTTCTAGAGTAAAGAGTCAAGAAAGATTCCCATTTCCTTTTTTGAAGCTGAAGTCACAGCGATGACTGGTTAACTTATTCCAAGAAGTCAAGGCTCTGTAACTGTAACGAGTGCAAAAAGAGAACGGCACCGATACAACATTTGAAATAGTTTTCACATTGTCTATTATTCATTCTCTTCCTATTACACTGTCGAGAAATTCGAGTTGCAACCCGTTTAATAAGGACTGGACGGTTATTTAAAAAATAAATTTTTGAAATTAGAATTCGCTCCATGGATCATTTTGCCTCCACGTGTAGCATAAATTGGAGTGGTGTGAAAACAAAAAGAAACGAAAAATGAATTTCACTCGAATACATACGTGACTTAGATCAGATAGTCGACTCGGACGTTGTATCCTATAAGAAGCAGAATATAGCCACTGCCTTACTGCCTATACCTAGTTGCGAAATTCCCCGGTGTTGTTTTCATTTGGGTTTGTAAGTGTTCGGAATTCAGTGAATCCAATGCCGCAGTGTAGCCGAATTCGACCTACCTTCCTCTGCTTTTGCTCAGCAGATCGAATAGCGAATATCCATCAATAAGGCGTTATTCCTTGCGTGATTACAAGACCTTGGCCGTTTCCGCAGCTGCAGCTCCGCACTAGCATCTTTCTTGAGCTCATCCGCTATACACGAATCTCGTTTTATTGTCGGAACCGGTACACGTCATCGCTACAACAAACAGTCCCTCAAATTAGACCCTAATAACCAATACTGTGCAGAGATGGCAAACATTGACTGCGATTGCCTTGTGTAAAAAGATTTAAATGGTTTTTTTGAAAAATGCTTTTACGCAATAAGAATTCCATCACGAAGCATTGTGGATAATCCACACATTTTTTGTTTATTTTTCAAAACTTTTTAATCTCTTGTTTTTATTGATTTAGCGCCTATCCTGTGTCAAAGCGTATACACACATGCTAGTGCTATATAATGCCGTCTCTGATCTGGTTTTTTTCGGCTCCACCCGAACACGTATCAACGTATTGCGTTACAATAGCTTTGACGTTTATTTATTGTACTACACAGAGCTTTTTGAATGCCATTCTCATAATAAGTAGTAAGCTATATATGTACGTAGCCTTGTACAAAATTGACTCCCCATCTACTCTAAACGCAATTGCTGATAGCTTGTTATCATTTTCAAGTGTTTACTTTAACACCTTTTTGTGATTTTTCAAAAGTTTTCAAAATTCGAAGGACACGGAAGTTTGTTTTTCAAACACTTGAACGAACGAATTCTTCATTGAATTTTTTAGTCTCACTTTAAAATGTTTCAATAGGATGTTGGAAAAGTTGAAAAGAGTCGAATTATTGTGTTGTAAAGCAGAAAGTACGTGCTGTATATCTAAACACAACAGCGAGTGCCGTATGTACGTTAGGAGCAGTGGCGCGTTCACTCTCATTAGCGCACGGGAAAACAGTTGTTGTTGTTGTTGCGATGCTCGGTCGAATTCGATACTCTTTTCCATATGCTGCTCCGCCTCAACCCTCAACATCTAACGCGGCAAAGAAACATATAGAGAGGGGAGTGAATGAGTACACTGGAGTCTGCTTTTGCAAACGGCTCTATCCGAGGTAAGACCGCCTATACACTATTTTGGAAAAACAGAGGTCGCCCAACCGGAAACACATCTATTGAGTGAGAGAGTACAACACACACTCTTTTTTTTTTTCTTCCGTCCTTCACAAATGTTGCGCACCCCAATCGGCAGTCAGCCGGTCGCGTGGAAAAACGATAGGTGAGAGCAGAGGGCTGCGGAGGGGGGTGAATACATGGAAGGCCTCAATGATATCATAAATATAGATGGTTAATAACATACACGGTTGATGACTGCCGATGCGTTATTAAAGAGGCAGATATCGGATCTCTTGTTGTGCCTTGGTATATTATATAGAGAGACATATAACCAACGTGCGCGGGTATTTCTTTGAGGGCTAAATAGAAAGGTGTGTAACAAGGGAAAAGGTGAATCGCCAGTAAACATTATGGAGAAAGCTAAAAAAAGGGGGGAGATGGCCGCTCAAAAGGCTCATGAGGTCATCACTGAGATACTGCATACAAGAGTCGCTAGTAATAATAACAGACAAAACGAATCTCAATAGATGGCGGGCTTGTTTTTGATGCCGTTCTGATGGAGAGGAGATTTTTCTTTTCATTCTTTTCTGCGCAGCACACCCCGTTTGCTGATGCGCTATTTATCCAGCGCACAAAAGAAAACGGTAGGAGAAAGTAATAGGGAGAGTTGGCCGACCTGTCCGTTTCTATTAATATTGTATTATTATATTATCCACGTCCGCTGACGTGGGGATTTATTTCTCCCATCTACAAGAGAGCGGCAACCGGAGTCGAGCCGCTCGGCCGCTCTTTTATATTCAGCTGGGAAAAGGAGGAAGTGCGCTCAGTCGGTGCTGCAACCGACTCCCGTGTTATTACATTATTATCTATAGATCCAAAAATATTGCGCGCATTAAATAAACGTAGCAGCAAAACTATAATGAAACCATTTCCGGATTTTTCTTTCTTTCTTTCTTGCAAGATTGGCCACCAAAAGGACCTCCCGACACTCCAAACTTCAACTTGCTGCGTTGCGTATCTTTGCAAAGTTTATTGCACAGCACCGGTGGGGGGTTGTTGACTCAAAAACCTTGTCAAGGAAATCTTTTAAATCCTTCACGTCCGGTATACCGTATACACACCCGTGTGTGTGCGTCGTATTATAAACGCAAAGCGCATTGTGTGCACGTGTAATTATTTGCGTAGGCTCGTCCTATGATAAGACGCCAGATCGTATGTACACATACACACAAGTTTTTTGGACAAGGTTTTTTTGTTGTTCTTAAACCAGGAAAAACATATTATACACGCAGCCATGTACACACGCGGCTCTGTTTTATCCCAGGCTAGCACCTTTTATGCTGTTGTCGGACTCGTTGACAATAGGGACAAAGTTGTAAAGGAATCCGCCTTCGTCGCGTTATCACAACCACCCCAAAACGGACTTGACTGGGCAAACAGTTTGCGTGTTTGTGTTTCAACGGGCGCCCACAAATCCAGCAATTGCCGCGGGATTAAGAGGACGATAGACTGAGCAAAAGAGCGGGCTCGTTTCAACACACCCCTCTCCCGCGTGTGTTTATGAGATGTGCGCAGCACCAACCTGTGGAATTGTTCGAGCATTAGGTCATGTACAAATAGATTAATCACATATGTGTGTTCGTTAAATTTTTTGAGTAATGTAGGCCATCACGTTGTATGGATGTAAACGCGCGTACTTGTTGGCAGTCGTATAGATAAAAAATGAAATACAAAAAGAGCGCCGACTGTTTTAAGATAATGAGAAAAAACAGCTGAACTTTGAACTTCTGTTGTCTCCTAATAATATAGTATAATGTCGTCATATCAGGTTGTAATCACTAGCTATAGCTATCAACCGTTCAGGAAAAATTCGCACGTGATGTTATAGTTGAGGGCGTCCGTTTCCTCATTGTCATTTGAGAATTTTACCGACGGTGTGATGCAATATGACAGTAATTTCTTAGATAATATTAGAAAATAAGAATTTGAAACCCAACTAGAAAACAGTTCTTCTCGTGATTCCGATAATTAATTAAATTTAACACGTACTGATTCGTCTTGAGATGCGCATATTTTAAAATCAATTTGCAACGTGAGATAAAAATAAAATAAAATGGGTGTGTAGCGTTCCTCGAAGGCTATTCCCATTTTATTTAGACTACTAAGAATCAATCAATTGGGACACCCACAGTTATTAGGAAAAACCCAAAAGAATCTGAACGGGGGCATTCCGATCACATTCTAAAAGATTTGAGGGCGCAATTCAAACTGCTGGCCGTTTCTTTAGTTGGACACTGTCGATGTGTCAACCGATTGAGATTGGGTGTCAGCATCGCGACTAATACATATCGTGTATTATTTATCCTCAATTCGGAATTCACAAGTGTGTAATAGCGGGGCGGAATCATAACTACAATAATCTGGCGCGGATGTTGAAACAACGGGACCAGCAGCGATCTGTATTCTACATATCCATACGATCCGCTCAGTCCCATATGCAACAAGAGAATAACAACTCAAATCCAGCATCACGAGGTGCACAAGCACTGGCATAGCGCTTGCTGTGGCCAGCATGTGCCGTCCAGTGATTCTGCCCGTCGGTGGAATTCCACGACGGCCGAAACCGCATGCAGCAGTTTCAGGAGCAGCAGAAACAGCAGCAGCAACCGGATCGGAGGAAGTATTGAGTGTCGCACAATAACAAGGGCCTCCCTCCCGCCCCGTCTATAGAACGCGCTTGCCATGCGAATCTGCTGAGTTCACGTTCCTGCGGTAGTTGGTATAGCAACCAACAAACAGTGTCAATTGGAAACGGTCATCGTTGCAGTATATCGAGCCAAACGAGCTGGCGACGACGCCCCCAATCGCCGTGCGTTGCTATCAGTTAATCAAAAAAGGCAAATGGCGTCGGTGTCGACCGGTCGCCGCATCTCCAGTTTCTTGCCCTCTTGTTGAATGCAATAGGCAAGAAAGAGATACGTAAGGATCAACATGGCAACAACAAGCGAAAAAGGACAAGCGAAACGGGAGAATATATAGAAGAAATAAGCGCGACGTGACCGGACGGCCCCGGCCTGAAATGTTTGTTCAAGCGTGTGCAATAACATCTTGAGAACCGGCTCGTCGTTTCCTAGACTATTTGATGACGGCCGCACATAATATGTATATTATATACATGTCTATCCGCTTTTGATCCAGTATATGTATAACGCTGTCCGCATATAGGCTCCATCCGTCCGTTCCAAAGGTCGTCGTGTTATACAAAAGTGACTTGCTACAGCTATACAATATACATGCACAATCGATCTTGGCCGAGCCATTTCTCGCTCTTGTTCAAATCAAAAGTTCTAGACGTGAGAGAGGATGACAGCATGTGCAGCTGAAATTGCGGCAGGGGTCGAGGAACCGGAAGAGATGGACACGGGACACGATGCGCAATGATGTTTCCCTCATATGCACGGACGGAAGATAGTTGCACTCAGATGCAATTCGAAGCTCAGAAAATCAAAAGGAAAAAAACAAAATCGACAGGAATTACAAACGTATTAATCGTCAGGCAAAGTTCAGACAATTGTTTCCTCGTTGTCTATATTTGTTATGAGTCGATTTCCCGGTGGAATCTTTTGCGGGGACAATCACCTTTCAAATGAAAGGCGATAAGCAACATCGCAGGAATGACGCAGTGTGCATATAACCTTGGGTATAAACACAGTTGACTGCCATTGTTTCTATGAGAGATGTTTATTTTGAGACGGAGAATAAATACAGCGAGAGAGCGCGACGAAACGGTGCAAATATTGTGCAAGCGCTTTCGGCAGGATGTTGAAAAACTGGGCTCGGCTCTCGCGCCTGATGTTTTTTTCGTGCTCTGTGTGTGCCTTGGCTGTTATTGTATGCCCGCATGTTTATGAGCTCTTTTGTCAAGTTATCTTTGCCTTTAAAAAACAAATGATTCTTTCTCCTCGCGTTTTTGTCCTCGTTTTCTAAATAGAAAAAAGATGTTCTTATATATTTTTCCGACAGGACATTATTCTCCCGGCAACTCATCGTCTTCCCAATGTGCCCGTTTGTATATAAATTTACCGGAGCTGGTTGACTTGCGACTTATTTTCTCGCACCGAGTGCGATACGTAAGACTTTTTGGAAAAATGAACGTAGCGTAACCTTCGCTCCTGTTTAACGAATGAGGTTCGCTGGCCTCCTCGGAGAGATTTGTCGGCGAAACCTTTACCCGGCACCGGCACATAGGCGGCAACACGGCCGCCCATAAATATTGGGAGTGGCCGCAGTTATAACAAAGCCATAACCAACTTTAAGCTGCGTCCGTTGTCTTTAGCATGTAGATTCTAGAGCGCAACATATATAAATAACAACAAGACCATCCGTCATTCCTTTTTGTCGAACGGTGAGCTATACAGAAACCAATTGAAATAACTCAGATAATTCACTACGAGCTGTCCCTTTTTCTTTGTTCGCTAGACTATAATTTATGGCCGGGTCGTTTCCGAAATAATTCGGGTTGTTGCCTGACATCACAGAGCGGCAATGGTGTCAACAAGTCGGATCGTAAATAACACTGAGAGTTCTGTATTTCTTTTCTATATAGGACGATGGAGTTATTTGGCATCGGCAATCAGCTCATCACCACGAAAATATGTAAATGTTGAACTCGCGGACGACGAGCAGCGCGCAAGTTTCTTATCAGTCGCTGTGGGTATATACGATACTGCTGTGTGAGGTGGGCGTTGGCTCGTCACGGTATAACACTATCCTTAATCATCATTTTTTGTGCTATGCCGTTTGCTGGGAAAGCCGCAGATATGTTCAGGAGCGACACCTCCTCGTCCATCACCGTGTTGCTTCTATTTGCGTCGTGTGCTGGCGCTCTGTTTGTTGATGATTATTTCGCTATTTTTTGGACGTACGTGCATCATAATACGTGCTGTTTGCCGTATATGTTGTTGCACGATATTTTGTAAGCGTAGGATTGATCCTCCTAGATTCCACAAACTGGAACGAGGCTCCAGGAAACGCGGAGATGGACGAGGACGAAGGTTTCCTTTGCATATGCTGCAGCAGCACTGTGTGCTCCTATTATTATTCATTATCTACCAACAAAACTGGAACAGCATCTCAGGCAGCGTTTGATACGCGTTGTGTCGCTGGAGCGTGTCAGTTTCGCACGCGTGCTGGCTGCTCATCCAATTTATTACCCGTCACCTTATGACATTCAGTAGTAGGGTGCTAGCTCTGGCAGCAGAGCACAGCTTCTTCTTCTTCAGTCTTGGCTTGGCTTATGCTTCGTCTGTCAACTTATTGCTTTTCCCCTGGCTGGCTGAGTCGTGCCAGTGATGCAATATAACCAAAGCAACCGAAACCTTTGCCTTTCTGCTCCCGGTTGAACCTCACACAGACAAATCACCAAGTTTTCATATGCACATGTTTTATGAGCTATTCAATATGAGCCACAAAGTGAGAAATTATACAAGCTGAACCATGTACACGTATATCTACTGCTACTGGATGTGTTGCTACGGAGATATCTTTGAATTTGATCGGATACCGCCACGATACCGCACTTCCTGCCCAATTGCACGCGTGTAGTTTGCATATGCGAATTCAAAGGTTGGATTATACGTATCCGAGTTACAAGCACGAGATTGTTTTCACAAAAAACGTCGGCTCGTGTTTCGCAAAATCACCCTGAACGAGCGCAAGCAATAAACGTTTTGGCCCTTTATACAATTTCGACCAGTCAAAAATTTGATTTGAGTTACGAGATACGCCGCGTTAGAATGAAGCAGATAGTGCGGATTTCCCGTTCAACGCTGGCGCTACAGCCGGGAAAAATAAGAAGATATTATGACGCCGACGGGGAATTTTTGCAACACGCCCATCTCTTGATTCTTTGGTTAAGAAAAACAAATCTAATCGTCGTATCCGTTGCTGCCGTTTAGACAGTTAAACGGATCTCATATGAACGGCAAATGGATAATACGATCCGTTTGTATCAATCGTTTACAGACAGGGTATATTAGCTATCGACGAGTAACACCCGGAGGAAACTCTCAATTGCTTTGGCAAAAAGAAAATATAAAAGAAAAAAGTCTCGCAATATTTAAGGATGATGACTTTGCTGGATAAAGCCGGAATGTAAATAAGATATTGCACTGCTGGGTAAATAACAACGAGGACGCGAGCCCTCTTTTTTTTGTGTGTGGCGGGTATAGGATCGAAATCCAATCGCTTTTCTGTCAATAACAGCCGGGGCAACATCATCATCACCACATAGCAGGCCCGGCGCACGATCTCTAGCCATTCGAGTGACTCGGTAACACAATACAGTGTACACAGTATAGCCTCCTTCCGCTGATGTTGGAAGCTTTGTTATGCAATAACACATTCAAGCGCTAAATAATTCGTCCGGTCGGCTGTGTTATGCGATTTCCCCCCGGTGTACTGCTTGACCGTTACATGAGTTTGCATTTTGTACGTGTTATCAGACCTGACGGTGACGATAACAAAACAAATGAGAAAAATTAAAATGCAGAAAGTATGGGATGCTGTAAAATTATAGCACCGTTTGTAACGGTCTTATAATTAATTTTGTCACGAATAGCCTAATATTATATTTTTTATTAGAGAACATTATTGAGTGTTACTTAAGCTTTGTTTGATATTTAAATACGTATGGTGATTGACAAGACATCGTACCTAATTATACTGGGTTATCTTGACATTTTCACTTTAATGATTGTGAAATAACTAACGTTTAATATTCACACCAATATCGGCATGCGGATCAAGTGAAGAAGACTCGTTCAAGGAAAGTGCATTATTGCCCTTTTATTACCAGGAATTTTATATATTTATGAGCTTGGTATTAGGCTATAGAAGGGACTTTGCAAGTATTCTTGGACGAGTTTACGAAGTTAAATAAAATGTAGAATATAAACCATGTCACCCAACAGTTATGAATGATGCAGCCGTAACTCGTTTCGCCATTCTCAAATCTAAACAGATGCACTCCTTAAGAAATAAAAAGAAAATATCTGAGCAATAACAAATAAACAAAAATGTTCCTAATAAATATTTGAATAATTCATGCATAGCGTTAAGTAATCAGTATCAATACGCGATTTGCTAAAATGACCAACCCAATCACGTTCAAAAATGCCGAATAAACTCAGTAAAACCAGAATCGGAATAATAAATGTTTTACAATCGAGCGCTTAATCACTGAGATTTGCAAACAGTATAAATGTATAGTATCAAATAATAGTCAATTTTTTGTAGTTTTAAGTCAATTGTTTGTATTTTGTTCGGGTTATCAGACCTGACGATGACGATAACGATAACCAAACAAATGAGCGAAATTCAAATGCAGAAAGTATAGGATGCTGTAAAATTAAAGCAATGTTTGTAACGGTCTTAAATAATTTTATCATTAATGATTTCAACATTTTTAGTAGTGAACATTGTTGGTGGCAACTTATACTTCGTAAGGTAATTATATTTGTCCCGTTATCGAAAAGACGTTGTAACGAATTTAACTAGATTCTATTATCATGTTCACTTGATGAAATGAAGATATTAAACATTTATTATTCACACCAAAGACGGCATGTGATTCACCTGACGAAGACTCTTCCACTAATGGACGAAAGCTATTCTTCTAAAGAATATTATTCAGTGCCATCAAGAGGGACTTAATTTAATAAGACTTTAGAAGGACGCTTTTAGACGACTTTCCACCAAAGAGCTCAACATAAAGTTTAACTTAGAAATATTGGTCGAGTCTCTTGGCTAACCAAGAAATAAAACGCCTAATATGATCCATAGCACTTAACATTTATGAGTGATACAGTCGTAATTCGTTTCGTCCGTCTCAAATCTAACCCAATGCACTCCTTCAGAAAAAAAAAAGAAAAAATCAGAGCCGTAACAATTAAACAAAAATGTTCACAATAAAAAATGTGAAAAATTCATACGTAACGTTTAGTAATCAGTATCAATAAACACGATCTGCTAAAATGACCACCCATTCACGTTCAAAGGTACCGAATAAACTCAGCAAAAACAGAATCGGAATAATAAATATGTTTCAATCACTGAGAATTGTCAACAGTATGAATGTATAGTATTAGTATCTAATAGCAGTCAATTATTTGTAATGAACTTTGATTTTAGCAACATAAACTGTCTGTGGCACTAAGATAAGTCCGATTATCTATGAGTTGATACCATAGTGCATAGTACAGTAGTAACAATTACACTTTATAGAATCTGAATTGAGAAAAAAATTTAAATTTACCCCTGTATAGGTATGTAGGATATGATGTCAGCTGACTCGTCCATGTATTGAGCGATGTTCCCTTGAAAAGAAAATGTCATCCATTAACATGCGCTTCTTAACGGGCGAGTCATGAAGCTAACGAAAAGCTATGAAAGAAAAATAGTTTACTAAAAATATAAACCGTGTTACTCCACAATGAAGGGTGTTACAGCCGCAACTCGATTGGTCTTACTCAGATCTAAACATACGCACTAATCTAGAAAATATTGAAATTTATCCGAGCAATAACAAATAAACAAACACGTTCTCAATAAAAAATTTGAATAACTCATTCGTAACATTTATAAGTCAATATCAATACGCGATTTGCTAATATTTTCACCCTATCACGTTCGAAAGTGCCGAATAAACTCGGTAAAAACAAAATCGAAATAATAAATGTTTCTCAATCGAGCGCTTTGCTGAGATTTGCAATCAGTATAAAATCAATTTTTTAGTAGTGAACTTTGTTAATAGCAAAATATGCTGTCTTTGGCATTTAGATATGTCCGATTATCGACGAAAGTTGATACCGTGGCACATTAAACAGTCGTAACAATTACACTTAAGAGAATCTGAAGTAAGGTAGGGTTTAAATTCACACCAGTATCGGCGTGTCAATTGTGGATATAGTAGACTCGCCTGGGGAAATAGGGTACTCACTTAATAGTGGCAATAATCCAAATTTCACGTTATGGCGTTGCACCGTCAAAATCAAAAACCAAACAGGCGAGTCACTTTCTATCATTCAAATAAGAAAAATAATATTCAAAAATATAAACCGTAAAACTCCACATCTTAAAGTGATGCAGCCGCAACTCGATATGTCGATCTCAGATCTAAACCTACGCACTATTCAAAAATATATTGCAATTTACCTAAGCAATAACAAATAAACAAAAGCGTTCTTAATAAAAAATTTGAATAGCCCATTCGTAACGTTTATGAATCAGTGAAGTAAGCGATTTACTGAAACTGGCCGAATAGAGTCGGTAAAAACCAAATCGGAATAATATATATATTTTTTCAATCAAACGCTTATTTTCTGAGAATTATAGCATTAGTATCTAATAAAAATAAATTATATAGCTGTGAACTTTGTTAATAGCAACATAAGCTTTCTTAGTCGTCTAGATAGTTTCGGTTATAGACGAGAGTTAATAAAAAATAAAATTAACAGTCGTAACTTTACACTTGATGCAATCTGAATTCAGAAAAGGTTGAAATTCACACCAGTAACGGCATGCTAATTGTCACGAAAGTAAACTCGTCCGATTTCAAATAAAATTTATTTGGTTAAGCGTTGTCTTGACGCTGTACGCAAGGACACCTGCGAAAGCTTCCTGATATAGCGCCACTGATAAAAGGGCGAGTCACTTATCTAAAGACTAAGAATAAAATTCAAAATATAAACTGAGATACTCCACATACATGTGTTGTGCAGCAGCAACCCGATTTGTCATTCTCAAATCTAACTGTACACATTTCTTGAGGGAAAAATTTGAAAATTTCTGAGCAATAACAAATAAACAAAAACGTTCAAATAAAAAATTTGAATAATTCATTAGTAACGTTTATGAACCAGCAAAAATACGAGATTTACTGAAACTACCACCCAATCACGTTCAGAGATGCCAAATAAACTTACAGTAAAAACAGGATCGGAATAAGATTTTTTTTAAATTCGAGCGCTAAATCACTGAGATTTGCAATCAGTAGGCCTATAAATCAACTTTTAGTAGTGAACTTAGTTATTCGAAACATAAACTGTCTTTGGTATTTGGATATGTCCGATTATCGACGAAGATGATAACATGGTACATTGAACAATCGTAACAGTTACACATGATAGTCTTTGATTTAGGAATAGTTTTATATTCACACCAGTATCGGCATGTCAATTTAGAAGTTAAAGTCAACTCGTTTGCGTGGAGGCTATAGATTGCTCCCTCTACCTTATTATTAACTGAATTCCACGTCGAGTCGTTGTAAAGAGAAGTGGTATTCTTCAACTACAACGGGACTGAATTAATAATACGGGCGAGTTACTTATGTAAATATGAAGAATAACATTCCAAAATATCAGTCGTGTCACTCCACATTTTAGAGTGATGCAGTTGCAACTCGAAATGTCGTTCTCAAATCTAAACCTACGCACTCATCAAGAATATATTGGAATTACCTCAAGCAATAACAAAGAAACAAAAACGTTCGTAATAAAAAACTCGAATAACTCATTCGTAACGTTTATGAATCAGTGAAGTACGCGATTTACTGAAACTATCACCCAATCACGTTCAAAGGGGCCGAATAGAGTCGGTAAAAAGCAGAATCGGAATAAAAAAAAATTTTTCAATCGAGCGCTTGTCTCCGAGATTTGCAAACGGTATAAACGTACATTGGTTTCCAATTAAACATAAATTATGTAGCTGTGAACTTTGTTAATAGCAACGTAAGCTTTCCTTGGCGTCTAGAAATTTCCGGTTGTCGACGAGAACTGACACAGAATAAAATTGAACAGACGTAACAATTAAACATGATAGTTTCTGAATTCAGAAAAGGTTAAAATTCACACCAGTATCGGCATGTAAATTGTAGAGTAAGTAGACTCGGCCGGAGGCCCGAAACGAATGATGGTGTTGAAAAAAGAGCAGTGTTACGGTGGTTGCTGCACTACACGCAAACTGACTCTCATCTACAACGCCCCTAACACACCGGCGAGTCACTTATCAAAATTTCAATAAAAGATTCAAAATATAAACCTAGTTACTCCACAATCTTACGTTATGCAGCAGCAACTCGATTTGTCGCTCTCAGTTCCAAATGTACGCACTCCTCCAGAAAAAATTTTAATATATTTGAGCAATAACAAATCAACAAAAGGGTTCTCAATAAAAATTTTGAATAACTCATTGGTAACGTTTATGAACCAGTAAAAATACGCAATTTACTGAAACTACCACCCAATCACGTTCAAAGGTACCGAATAGAGTTACAGTAAAAACAGAATCGGAATAAGACACTTTTGTTGTTCAATTGAGCGCTTAATAATCATTGAGATTTTAACGCAGTAGAATAATAAGGTGTCATCATACAGCACGAAGAGACTAATAGTTATTGGATAGCTGGCGTAGTTAGCCGGTTGTAAAAGCGCACGCTTTGCACGAAAAACTTGTATCCGGCCTACAACCCTGCCGGATGACTCGTCGACCGGCTGATATGACGTGTGTCAACCCGATGACTCTCCTCGTTTGCATGGACCCGTGAAATTAACAAAAAATAATTTCTCAAATGTTTTTTAAAATAAAAACCTGATTTTTTTTTGTTCCCCTCCCTTCCCCCGTCCCCCTCTTCTTCCGTCCATCTCATTCCGCACTCGGGCAGAAGGCGTCAGCGGCGGAGGAGGAGTCCTGAGTAGGAAGAAGACGAGCGTGTCACGGTCGACTGAGACTCGCGGCAGTCAGATTCTAGCAAAACACATCTCGCGGGTAAATGTAGTATATAAATATACCTATACGGTCTATATAGAAGTGTATGTGTGTGTGTGTACGGTAGTCCTATATAGTGCAGTATTGTATATATTTACACACGCAGACGGATGAGATGATGGGCTGTGCTGGATGTAGTGGGGGGAGACGAGGAAAAAAAAGCGACAAGTCTAAATTGAGGAGATGTGCCGGGAATGAAAGAAAGAAAGAAAAAACAGCACGACTCCCGAGACTGCTGAGAGCGGAAAAGGTTATTTTGGCGGTTGAAACAGAGCGCGGCCATTATGCGTTGGATGCGCCGGAAATGAGTCGCCCAGCCGATGAGTCTTCTCTCTCTCTCTCTTGTTATTTCTTAGTTCCATGTTTTTTTCCAACTCGTCTGTTTTTTCTCGACTCCTTCTTTAATGGCTATTTATAGGGGCGACACACACACACACACACAGAACACACACCGGACACATATTGATACAACAAAGTCGCCCTCGGATGGGGCGTCAACCTCCGCGCTATCGTTTCTCAACAATAACTCTTATTCTCTTTTGTGCTGGCGATACATTGATTCACTGCTCTCTCTATCCGCAGTTAAATGCGCTCGACATGGTTATCTAACTGATTTCTTTTTGTTCGACTTTTATGACAGCTCGTTAATAAATGATACGTGTGTAAGGTACACGAAACTTTGACTTGACAATCTTTGGCGAAAGTTTTCATACAGCTATATGGAAAAGTAGATAGAGAGAAAAAAATCGGAATAAATGAAACTAGTTTAACTCTTTGTCCCCTAGAGCCTAGGTGACGGGATCAAACGTTGTCATAGGTCTTGTTACTTTACTTGAATTTTGAAGTTCGTATAATTAGCAATTCCGTATGTTGTATACTTTCTTTTAACTTTAGTCAGTTTTTGAGTTCTCTATTGATTTCAAATGCCTATGAATCTAAGACTCTTTATCAAAATGAATATTCTGACGTTAATATTGCAAATTTAATATGGTAAACGTTCAATTCCTTTTCATTTAACCCCATCATAGTTTGAAAACCAACGAAAATCTGGGAATCGAGTGCACCGAAGAAATAAATAACCTGGGGGACAAAACTAGCCAATCAATCCGTTGAATGATTGTTTGCCGTTTGGTCAACGACTACAAAAGAGTTGGTTTTTTATTCTTAGATAACAGCTTGGAAATTGAAAAAGATCCCAAAGAGCTTTATTGCCAATAGATACGCACAAATCGCTTTCAATTCGCCCACGCCATACTACATACAGCTAGCTAGAATATACCCCCTTTGATTATTCAAGTATATACCTGTACTGCTGCTATATAGATTTCGAGCTCTTCCTTTGAGTCTCTTTTTTTGTCACCCGGCAGCTGCGCAACAAACAGGGCGCGATGAAACTCCAAATCAAATAAACAAGAACCCCCGCAGAGACACACAGACAAGAGCAGAGACCCTGTGCTAAAAAGCGATTCGATATAAGCCATCCTCCATAGCTCTCTATATCTAGATATGTTACATTACGCCAAAAAAAAAAAAAGAAGGCAATCAAAAAGATGCGCACTCTGGTAATAGGTGCTCCTGGCGTCTATTCACTTGAAGGTTGTTAAGGGCAACCACCAGCAGCACCAAGAGTGACAACCGAAATATATCGGCAATATTCCACATATGAAAGAGACACGTGCAATATAGACCGTAAACGACCCTCTTACATTAAGATCTGTTTTTTTATTTGGATGAAAAATCAACGGACTGCTGCTGAGCGCACTCCCCCTCGTTGCGCCGGCACACGTGAATAAGTGGGGGGATATACATCACACAGGGTCCCCGCCTCTCTGTATCAAAGATAGGGGCCTGACTATCCGTCCGAGTGGAACCGATGCTTGTGTTTGCCCCGGATTTGAAAGCAAACGCCGCCCGACCGTCGCAAAACGATATCCACACACACACACACACAGAGACAACGTAACAAACGGACAAAAAAGGGAGACCCTCCCAAACAAGGGATTAGTTTTGACAGGATTGGACGTCTCTATCTAATGTGGTCTATGCTCGATAGAAGAGAAAGAGAGAGGCTTTTTTTTTGTTTGTTGATGTTGTTCACCGTTTCCTTCTTCTTTTTTCGCCTTATTATGACGACACGGTCGCGGATCTATTGACACATCATTCACCTATACGCCCATCTCCCTCGCCCTCCAGAAGCCTTATTTTGGGGGATTTTTTTTTCTTTCTATAAAACATGAGGGGGAAAGGTCTATCTGTGCTGACGTTATTGATGCTCCGCCAGCTTGAAAAACACTACACTGTAAGCGCTGTCAAACGATGGGGAACGTTTCTCTCATTTATACACCCATATCATTGGATGATGCAATATAAATCTCCTTTTATTATACACGGCGATCGCGGGACGCTTCGTTGGACATTTGAAGTGAGAGACTTTACGCTTGCAACAGGTCAGATCCATCGGTAAAATAAAAATATAAACTCAACGGCGGTGTTATAAATTTTCAAAATTTGATTTTTTACCCACAGGTAAATTCTAGTGATGTACAAAAACAGACCTGATCTGCAGTCATTAAAAAAAATGAGTTATTTAAAGAGCCCTAACTGAGTAAAAAAAAAGGCAAGTGAAAACAGATCCAGTTAACCGGATAGTTAGGGAGTAATCGTACTCTGTACTATGTAACAATTGATAATCAACGTTACCAGATGGTTGAAAAGGAAGAACAGAGGTAGATATTTCCTACCTTTAAGCCTGGGAAATACAGCCAGGCATCCACAACTGCTCCATCCGCAGTAAAGCTGGAATCCACTAGGCCGGATAGGAAAAAGTGGGTCCTCGTGAATACACCCACACACACATGGGCGTACACGAGGACAGAGGAAATTTGAAGAAGGAATTTTTCCAATGAAACTGGA
Organism: Daphnia pulex; assembly: GCF_021134715.1. Lineage (NCBI taxonomy): Eukaryota > Metazoa > Arthropoda > Branchiopoda > Diplostraca > Daphniidae > Daphnia > Daphnia pulex. The sequence goes on from NC_060017.1 coordinate 7,004,157, forward strand.
TGCTGTTTATCTGTGTAAAAAATAGAAAATGGATTACGAAAACATATTTACAGAAATATTGACAGTAAGGGAAAATTTTGAATGGAGACACTGAGTAAACCCTAATTGTAAATAAATAGGAGAATTTAAGGTTTTGATGTAATACACTGCATTGATGAAAATCATGCATTATTTAAATATTTTTGTCACACGTCACAGGATAATGAAAATCATTACCCAAGTGATGATAAGCTGAGATTGCTGATAACAGGCCAATACCAGCAGAAGCAAAACTGGTATCTTGTTGTTGGGATGACTGTCTCAGGCAGGGCTCAGGCCTAAAATCTGCAAAGAAAAGTTTACGTAGTACAAACTGACTGGCATACATCAACAGGGGCTTACATAATAAATGCTATAGTTAGGTATTAACATTTCACAAATTTGGAACAGGTTTCTTCTATTTAAGCTCCCACAATCATTCTTATTTGTATTCCTAGTTTGATTTACCTGCCACAAACAGCATGGTTGGAGTCTGTATTGAGTGATTCTATAAAGAGACGCGACCAGAGTTGACACTACGACCACAATTTTGTAATTTTATTTCTTGTTCTAATTTACGTGCAGCTATGTGTACATTTCCGAAAAATTATCTCTCTATTTTCTCTGTAATGTTTCACGACTCTTTTCGTCTCTTTTTCGAAACACGATAAAAAATTCAATGCAGACGACACTAATCTTGCCGATTAGGCAATTAGTCTTGCTTAAGTATCGATAGAAATTAAATCGACCCTCAAACCCAAAACGCTCTAAAAACGAAAAGAGGGTTTTCTCGAGTTACTTGACACCTTCAAATCAAGAAGAAATTTAATCTGAATATACAACCGTGTGACCCAATACAATGTTCCGATAAATATTTCAACTTCGCATTTTGGATCTACATATTTTCTCCGAGACTCCGAGACCGACACTAGAAAAACAATTTCAGCCGCAATTTAGGTAGGGTTATAGTTTATAGGATTTCTGTCGCTGTCGGTTAATTTGCTACAACTGTACACCGTCGCAGTTGAGCTTAAAACAACGTGACCAGACACAGTTATCCATGTCGAAAAAAAATTTTTATTGGATACACTAGGATGAGTAATCGGTATGTAATGTATTGAACATTATGTGGACGCCGATCTAGAGCCCAAATTGGTACTTAAGTTTTGAATTAGCAGAAGTTAAAATGTCTTCTCAATCATGTTTAAGTTGTGAGGTTTACCACATCGCTTTACTCTCGCTTTTTGTCTTAATATTATTAATTTTTATTTTCATTTTTATCAGTTGGAATATTTTACTTGACTTTTACTTGTTAATGCAAGCCAATAAATTTTTCCACCAAGAAAAAATCAGATAAGGTTCTTTTTTCTGGGAGATCTTTTAAAGAGGTACAATTGTGCAAGCAAGTAATTCCCACAACACTCTGGAAATAATTGAATCTCAATATGTGCGCCCGATTCATAAACAATGTTTTGATAAATACTGAAACGGATTAAATTAATTGAACAAAGGTAAACTACAACCACTGCCAGGGGCAAAACATTATTCGATGCACCGTGCACTACTGTAAACTGCTCTTTAATTCAAATACCCATTTATCAACCCGAAAAATTAATTTGCACAAAAAGTTTATTAGATATTCGTATTTGATCAAAAGTTGTTTTCAAAAACTCGTCATTGGCAATCACTCCTTGCTATTATTAATTTTTTCAATCAGCATAGTCGTCATATGCTGTCTAACAATCACACGAATACAAATAAATGATCGTTTAATAAAAGTATCAGCCGCAATGTATGCAGAATGCCAGAATTATAGTATTGCTGTCGGTGAATATATTTGCTACACGGTCGCAGTCAAGTTTATAACAACGTGACCACATGGCCATCAATGCCAACGACGTAACACATTTTTTTCGCTATACCTGTTAATTTTACAAGGATACGCAATCGGTATGTTATGAACATTATGGGGACTTCAATGTAGAGTCACTATGGGTACTATAATTTGAAATTAGCATAAGTTGAGATGTCTTCTCATCCGTGCATATATCCGAAGTTTTACAACTTACTTGCACATCGCCTAGTATCTTTATATGTTATATTTCCGTTCAGCATTGACATAAACAGCATTTGCTCTCCAAGACTTGTCATAACTCATATGATTAGGAATACTCGATGCATATAATAAATCAATGAAACATCAAGCGAGAGTCAAATATCTAAAGATCGAAATAAATTTTAATCTTTATATACCTTCATGACCATGAACGATGTGGTGATAAAATTTAAGACGAATTATTGTGTATACATCAAGGGTAAACTATACGCACTGCAGGGGCTTATGATACGATCATCATGATACGATGCACCGTGCACCACTGTAAATTGCTCTTTAATTTAAATACTCATTTATCAACTTGAAAAATTAATTTGCCCAGAAAATCTATCAGATATTCATATTAAATCAAAAGTTGTTTACAAAAACTCGTCATTGGCCATCACCCCATGATGCTATTAACTTTTTCAATCAGCACAGTCGTCATATTGTCAAACCATCACACGAATAAAGTAAATGATGGTTCAATTAAAGTATCAGCCGCAATGTAGGCATAATTATAGGACACCGAATTTTAGTTTTGCCGTCGGTAAATTTGCTTAACGCTTGTCAAGTTTAAAGAAACTTGACCACACGACCACCCACGTCGATGACGTAACATATTTTTATTCCATAGCTGTTAATTTTACAAGGATGCGCAATCGGTGTGTAATGAACATCATGGGAACGGAAATCTAGAGTCATAACTAATACTAAAATTTTGAATTTGCGCAAGTTGAAAAGTTATCCGCATCACGTTTGATTTATCAGTTTTATCACCTTCTTTACTCATGCGTAGTAAGTCAAAACGAAAGGGTTTACTTTACTTATCAATATGTTCCTGGAGTAACTCTCTCATTTCAGATTTCAAGACAAGTTTCATATATCTTGTCAGGTATGAATGAAAATTTCTCAAAGTCGTCTTGAATACGAAGAATCAAGCGAGAGTTAATCACTGTTAAAATGAAAACGAAATTCAATCCAATTATAACTACCTGACTGTAAGCATTGTTCTGATAAAATCTAAACCATTTATTGTGTATATCAAGGGTAAACTTTACAGACAGCCAGGGGGCTTAACATGATTCGATGCACCGTGCACTACTGTAAACTGCTCGTTAATTCAAATACCCATTTATCTACCCGAAAAATTAATTTGCGCAAAAAATCTATCAGATATTCATAGACAATCAAAAGTTGTTTTCAAAAACTCTTCGGTGGCCATCGTCATATTGTGCATGTAGATGTATATGCATATCGCAATGCATGCAGGATTATAGGGGACCCGAATAGTAGTATTGCCGTCGATGAATTTGCTTAACGCTTGCAGTCAAGCTTATAAAAACTTGACCACACGACCACCCACGTCGATGACGTAACACATTTTTATTCCATAGCTGTTAATTTTACAAGGATGCGCAATCGGTGTGTAATGAACATCATGGGTACGGAAATCTAGAGTCATGATTAGTACTTGAATTGGAATTAGCGTAAGTTGAAAAGTTTTTTCCTATCACGTTTGATTTATCAGTTTCATCACCTTACTTGCTCATCGCGTGGTATGTCATTACGAAGGGTTTACTTTCTTTTTCTTCACGAAACTGGGATTAATCTCCAAATACAAGTAAGATGTATGGCTAGGTAGGAATCGGACGAATCCCGAACCAACAGAACCTGCGAGAGTTAATCACCGTTACTCCGTTAGAATCAAAAATGAAATTCAACCTGAAAATATGTACCTGACTGAAAGCAGAATTCTTATAAAATCTCATCCAAATATTACATATTCATCAAGGGTAAACTTTACCGACTGCCATGAGCTTAACATGATTCTATGCACCATGCACCACTGTAAATTGCTCGTTAATTCAAATACCCATTTATAAACTTAAAAAATTAATTAGCCCATAAAATCTACTAGTTATTCATTTTCAATCAAAATTTGTATTGAAAACTCGTCATTGGCTGTAACCCTCAGCACAGTCGTCGCATGCTGTCCATCTTTCAGATAAATATCGCGTTATGTTACGTGTTAAATTAACAAGCTTGTTGGTTCCGTGTGTGACTTTTTGCACTATAACATAACGATATACAAGGCGATCCAACATGGTTAGATGTGAGACTTTACCGATTGCCAAGGGATTAACATGATTCGAGGCAGCACCGTGCACTGCTTTAAACTGCTCGTTACTTAAAATTACCATCTATCAACTCGGAAAATTTATTTGCGCAAAATCTATTATATCAAAAACTCATCATTGGCCATCACCCTTGCTATCAGCTTTTTCAATCAGCATAGTCGTCGTATGCAGTATTATTAACATCTTCGACCGTCGTATAACGAATAATAATAAAATATCGTTTAATGAAAATATCAGCAGCAATTTAGGCAGGATTATAGTATTGCTGTCGGTGAATTTGCAACGCAGACGCAGTCTGAGCTTGTAAAAACGTGACCACACGGCCATCCATGTCGATTGCGTGACAAAATTATTGGATATATGTTTATTTGACAAGGATGCGTAATTGGTAGGCTATGTAGCTAATGAACAATTGAACATTATGTGTACGTCAGTCTGGGGTTGAAATTGTTACTTAAATTTGTAACTAGCAGAAGTTTACATGCCTTTTCAACCATGATTGAAATATTAGTTTTATCACCATGCTTACTAATCGCGTGCTCACTTAAAACTAAGTATTTTTCATTAATTATGTACCAGACCGTGATTAATCACTTGATCGCCTCACCACATAGATTTTCACTGAGAATTCAGGGAGAATCTGTTGAGGAAGTTAGTGCAACACGTTGAATGTTATGAAAGAAAAAATTCAGAAATTATATGCTTTACCCCGAAACAAAGTTTTGATAAAGATTGAATCGTCTTTAAATGTTCAAACTGAAGGTTAAATTTACCATTTGCCAGAGTCTTCGCAAAAAACGATGCACCGCACACTGCCTTAAACTGCTCGTTATTTAATATCATAAATTCATAAGCACTGCCCATTTTTTTAAACTCGATAATTAATTTGCTCACAACTTCTATTAGATATCCCTGTTTTCAAAAACTCGAAAAACTCATGATTGGCCATCACCTCTTGCTATTTGCGTTTTTCAATAAGCACAATCGTCGTATGCTGACTAACTATCACATAAGAGCGTCAACTCTTAGGTGTAAACTACCAAGCTTGTTGGTACCATTTAATGAATTAATTTAGGCAAGATTATAGTATTGCTGTCGGTGAATTTGCTACACAGTCGCAGGCAAGCTTATAACAACGTGACCACACGGCCATCCAATGTCGATGAAGTGACAAAATTTTATTCCATAGCTGTTAATTTTACAAGGATGCACAATCGGTGTGTAATGAACATTACGTGTACGGCAATCTAAAGTCATAATTAGTACTGAAATTTGGAGTTAGCATAAGTGGAAATGTCTTCCCTACCACGTTTGAATTATCATTTTTATCACCTTACTTGCTCATCGCGTAGTACCTTGAATTGAAGTATTTTCTTTTAATATCGTCACGAAACTTGAATTACTCTCTTCGTTCTTACAAAAATTTCATGATTAACGGAGATAGATCATAGATGCTACGTGATTTCTTAACAAATCACCGTCTTTACTCCATCTTCTTGATCTTCTTTCAATGAAAGTCCAAACGAGAGTAAATCACCTTTACAATAAAATAAATTTAAATCTGTGTTAACCTACCTGACTATAAACAATATTCTGATAAAAACTAAAACGAATTAAAATATATAAACGAAAGGTTAACTTTACCGACTGCCAGTGGCTTAATAATTCGATGCACCGTGCACCACTGTAAACTGCTCGTTAATTCAAATACCCATTTATGATTTCGAAAAATTAATTTGCCCAGAAAATCTATTAGTTATTCATTTTCAATCAAAAGATGTGTTCAAAAACTCGTCATTGGCTATAACCCCTCAGAACATTCGTCGTAATATGCTGTCCAATATTCACATAGTGTCAACTGCGTCAACTGTTACGCGTGGCGTTACAATACCAAGCTTTTTGGTGCCGTATGTGAATTATTGCACCATAACAAATTACAGGCGACCCAACATTTTTTAATAATGAAAATATGCGACTAGAATATTGCGACCAGAAAAAATGAAGGTTTTACAAGGGATCGTGCGTTAAATGCACGTTACATTTTGCAGTCAAAGCGTTAGAAGAACAAAGCCAAACCGCTTTTGCATGTTGGGCAAGCTCGCCAGCAACCACCACATGTAAAAATGGTGATAATAAATTTTGTGTTTGCTTTGTATGCTACATGCTGTTGACACTGGCCAGCGGGTGCGGCAGGGGTGTGGTTATCGAGTTCGTTGTATTCCTCTAAGCTTCACGTACAAATTGTAGGTTTTAGGCGCTTACCTTTTATCGAAAAACTTTGCCGCGCGGATGTCGTAAAAACATTGTGCCAGGTAAACTCGACCGACCGGTTTCAAGCGAATTTTTATGGCCGGCTTTATCAGGCATTATATATAGTATGTAGGTGTGACGAAGTACAACAATCATGCGCACTGTAAATGATTACGTTGCGGTAATCTACCAAACTCGACCGACCCCGCGTGTTTTGTTTTTACATGGCGCGTATTACACATTTACTTTGATTGTGAACATGTGCTGGTTTATTATACCGCCCAATGGAAACAGCTGATGGCGATCTGTTGCAACTACAAGCTATATACACGTCAACAAGACCAAAACACACTTTGAGCTGATATGCTATACACATATGTTCAATTGTTCGTTGTGCCGCAATCATATGAGCTAGATATCAAGTTATCAACGCGTCTTATGTACATTTTTCATTTCTATTTTTGGCCGAGCTGGTGTTAGTAATTTAGAGCAAATTTAGCTGGTTGAAAATTGTGAATAAAAGCTGCTGGCTGGAGAATTTGAGAGCAGATTATATCGGAATTGAACAGCAACCGCGACGGGAGGTTACTGGGTTCTTGTTGTGACTACAAACGAAACGATATCTATGCAAAAAGAAATATATATAAAAAAAGAATAATATGCGTCAAATCCGCCTCGATGCTCGGCTATTTCCATCACGCCTTTGATCAATTAGAACGTCCTTTCTCTCTATAAATACTCTCGCCCGCACCAATCGTGTTTAGGCTTTTTCAGCTGCGTGTATGTTGTACAACGTTTTATACAATGAAACTCGCATGCACCCGAGTCCCTTTTATGACTTATTTTCTCCAAGTGTTTTGCTGCTGTTGCGCATTAAATGCACAATTGTCCTCCTTTTGTGCTGGCGCTAGACGGGCAGACGTCCTCTTATAAGTTTCGTACTCTTCGATTTTATTATCCCTTTTCTAGACTTTATCTTTTCTTATTGATCTTTTTTCACTTCTCATTTTATCTCGTCGTTTGTATACTGAACTCAACTATATAAAAATCCTTCAACAACAAGACCCCGCGGTCGCCAATATTTTCATCCGAAGATGTTGCTTATGGCGTTGGGATACTGTGGGAAAAAAATGAAATGAAATGGTTCAAAATTTATCTAAAGATGAAAAATGAATGAATAGCGCACGTTATTGGGGGGTCGCAAATGTTTTTGTTTTGATGGCCAGTATTTTGTGTGTGTGTATACACAATAACATGTATATAGAGAGATATACATGTATATGTATGTATACAAACGATAGGCATCGAAATCCAAATATTTAGCGGGCGGCGAGTTCTTCTTCTTTATCGGCCTGCGCCGATTTTCTCCTCCAATGAACTCGCATTTCCCCATCGCTGCCTATATGGCGGCGACACACACACGGCCATTGCTGCTGCTGCTTGTCTCTATACACACACACACAGAAAACAGTAACACACTGCGATGCGGGGCCGCCCACATCACCACACAGCACAGTCGCAGATCCTTATTATGGATATCCCATCCAGTGGCGCTCGATTCAAAAAAAGATGTTCTTATTTAGTCATCACGACCGCGATGATACAGTCTGCTGTATAATAGGTCGCAAACAGAAGGATATCATCTATAAACCCTACTGTATTTATACCTATACAGTATACATAAAGCAAGAGCTCAGCCCTGTGCAGCTACTAATACACTCAAGGCAATAACGCTCGACTGAAGCCAAATGAGTAGGTTAAAAAAAAAAGCCTTATAGTTAAAGCGCAGTTGTGGACGTACATTTGAATCGATTGATTGTATTTTTGCCTCTCTCTTTTCTTTATAGATTCTATCCCCCTTTCTTGTGATGAAGGAGAGACCACCGCTGCGACCATGATCTGGGTATTTGCTAGATTCTTCTTCTAGATCTCCTTTTTTTCCTTCAATGAGAATAGACTATATGCACAGGGGGAGGGAGTTTGTCGAGCTCTGATCTCACAGAGAGTTGGGGCTGCTGGATGTGTTGCTTCAAGTGTTCCAGTATTATAAACCCCCTCTCTATGCCAACCACCATCATCACCAGCCTCTTGTAAAATCGCCGCCGCCGCCCGGCTTGACAAATATAAAAATATAAGAAAAAAGTTTTTCCTTCTTTTATTTTTTTTTTTTGTTGTTCGCTGATATTCTTTAGACACACACACACAGTAGTAGTAGTAGTAGGCAATGGTATAACAGACGATTGTATGGGACCTCTTCATGGTTGTCGCTTGAGTGAACCGCCTTCATGAAAGAGCTAGAGGAGAAAGAACTTGAAAGAGTAGTGCTCACACAATGTTTTGGCTTCTGGAGTAGGTCCCGTCTTTTCATCCGGAAGAAAGGAGAGAGAGCAACTGGAGAGCAAGAGAAAAAGGGTGTGCTATGCTATACGCGTTCTGCAAACCCCCAGCGCGCACAAGAGTAATAAGGGTGGTCTGTCTCTCACACGTATAATAACCGTACAGCTTTCTCTAAATACTCACTTGATAATAATATTCAAGTACATTCAAAACTCCCCTCATCCAGCCGTCAATTTAAAATATCACAATCAAACGCCTTGTGTATAAAGCTAATAGATTCTCATCCAGAAAATATGAATGTTTAAATAGCCCGCCATTGTTGGGATCAAGTCGATCGACAACGTCATCATCACATCATCCGCTGCGCAAGCAAACATTTAATGGGCACATCGAATGGCTATTATACAATATCCCTCCCCGTCGGTCTATATCTAATTGAAAATCTTTTCCGCATACTATATTCCGCATTCTGATGTGCGCTGGGCTATTTACGGAATGATCCGCGTATGTCCGTCTGTCTTCACGTCACGGTTTTCGTCGCGTGGCCGCCCATTCTTATATACACCATGTATAAACTTTTCTCCCTCCCTTAAAGCTTATATAGTATCTAAAGTAAAAAAAAAAATGCTGGCTTGGTATGTATAGAAAATAATATCTTGTTTTCACGTTTGTGTTGATATATACTCCGCCTTCCCACGCAGCCGGAGCTGCCGAACCGGCTGAATCAGCTCTACTATATACATAATATACAGGGACACATCATCATCATGAGGAAGAAGAAGCGCATAGAGAGAAAAAAAATATAACAGTGTTGCTTTTGTTGGCGGAAGAAAAAAGCCAGCGCGGAGGAAAACAGACTAGAGAGAGAAAGAGACGGAACAACAATAACGGCCGCGATAGCTAATGAAGGAGAAAATCCTTGCCGCTGCTGTGCTGCTGGGACTGAATGACCATCATATAGCAATTCGGCTGCTTTCCTTCCGTGCTGCGCGGGGGATGATGTTTGCCTGGCTGTTTGGACACAAAACACACAGGAGGATGAACACGAATGCGCACAGGGACATCAACTAATATAGGAGGACCAATGGGAATATCATGGCACAGCACAGCACAGCAGCTAGCAGATGCAAAAGAAGAAAATCCCCCAGCAATTCAAACAGCAGCGGCGCGCGGTGTATAAAACTTCTTCTGTGTGTTCGACTTTTACTTTGAGATAATCTCCTCATCTTCTTCCCACAGTCTCGGCGATGCCATAGAGCCCCCACACGCCGGTACTGCCGCGCCTATATAGCGACGACATTTACAGAAAACAATCATTTAGCCTCACAAATAGGTCTTAATAGTTTAGGCTCTACCAGTAGCCGGATTATTGGACATAGATAACATGCCTTTCTCTCTCTTGTATTTAGTATCTCTGCTGCTGTGTGAACGTGGAAGAAGAATTTCGACGATGCGCAGTGGCTGCCACATATCACTAATGGCTGGGCCGTGGTGGATAGAAAACCTTAGACACCCATTTGACACGACATTCTTCGACTAGTTTCTTCTTCGAAATTCTTCTTTTCTCGTTTTTATTTGTTTTAGATTTTCCCAGGCTAGGCTTTAAAAGATGTTTGCTTGTCGAGCGCGCTAACTGTCATCCCATCAGCAATCCACGGTGCCAGGATCTCCTTCAACAGCGCTCACACAAGGAGAGGACCCTTTTTTGGCCCGGTGCAAAAGGCCTATAGACTAACTAGGCTATTTGGCCTAAAGGAATATAACGACCAAAAGATTTCTGTCAACAAACATTTACAACTTTTCTCGTCATTTCGTTTCTCCGGCTCGCAGTGAATGCTGATCCCCCCTTTTTTTGCTCTTATACGATCCAGCCCGCGTCATAATATGCCAGACCCACTGGCATCTTTTTTTGGCATAGCCACTTTTATATTTCTATGCATATAACTGGTGGCGCAATATTCGTTTGGGTTAACTGCATATGAAAATATAGTTGAACTGTCATTGGGCGTTTGACTTGTGTGGATAGCAGCTGCCATGGCCGTTTATCGTTATTCCATCACGCGCATTATCCATAAATCCCTTTTACCTTCTTAGGCCTTTAGGCGTGCTCTTTATAATCTCCAGCAGCCGGAGTCTGCTAGCATAAAAAAATATAGACACTATACTTTGATAGGCCTATAGAAGAAATTGACGGTCGTTGAAGGCGGAACGATTAAGCGGAACGAAGACAATTCTCCAAATAACAAGTTCTATTAGAGCAGCAATAACAAATCAAATTATTGGACTGACATTGTGTTACAAAATCTGGGCAAAACTTTTCGACTCGTTGTTGCTGGGCTTTAACTAGACAAGTGAATCTAACATTGCCTTACGTATGTACATCGACGGCCTGTACAACCCCGCTTACTTGAAATCAGGCTACTTGGAGATCGCTGGTTCATTGTCAAACTTGGATTAATTAGTCGTTTTATTCGGTACGGGGACAGCGCGGCCTATGCGATCGCGAGGTGAAAATCAAGGCCCTTAGTGAGACGCAATCAAAGTTAACATTGACTTTTGGATAAAACATTTTGTCAGGGCGTTAAATTGTACTTTGTATAGGCGCCGTGAGGAGGCGTCGAAACATAGATTGAGTTTACTTCTGTATAATAAAGTTCCAGTATATAGCTCAGCTTATGGAAGGAGAAGGATGAGACTCAACTTTCCCTGATGTACTGGTGTATAGTTTAGATCTAGGCGCTGCTGGACGTATATTTCTTTACACCAAGTCGAATCCTACTGGATGGCTCCGATGGCCCGTCTTTGACACATGCAGAAGGTTACCCGGTACGTGATAATGTTTGACGGCGATGATAGAAATCAAATCCATCATCTTCATCAAACTCCCGGAATTAGATTACAAAACACGTTCGCTCCTTGTACACTCCGCATAGGGATCGAATAAGCTTATTCATAGAGGCGCAGCCGGTCGATAATGGACAATTAATTTTAATTTTTAGTATGAACCTATTCTCCGATCGAATGCTTACGGATATATCTAATGAGGAATGGCAAATGGCAGAAAATGTTTCCCTTGTCCATTTTTGGGCTAGGATCTTTGATTCTTGTTCTTACTATATTCCCTCCGCCCAGCTGCGATCGACAAACGCGGAGCGAGTGACGATGGAGACGGATGGAGACGAAGCGCCGGGGCCTGTCGAAAGGCGCGCGTCGGGAGCTGTTGGGTATGTCGAGACGTTTGGGGATTTCTAGAAAGGAACACAACAACAACAACAACATGACGAAACAGGAGCAGAGAGACACACACAGAGAGAACTGTCTGGCTCCTGACACACACGCAACCCAAAAAAAAATAAAAAATAAAGTACCAGAAGAAGAAAAAAGAAACGGTCGAAGATTGAACAACAAATCAGCCCAGCTTTGTTTGACACTCGCACCCAGCCACCAACGACCAACACACACAACAACTACACACACACGGGCAGCCGAGAGAGAGAGGCTTTTGCGGTAGATATAGACGGAGAGAAAGAGAGAGCTTACAGCTTGAGAAACAGTCAACTCAAGTGGCCAAACTGAAAAATGTCTCACCCCCTTGTTCAAAATCAACAATCTCTATACCACACACACACACACACATACACACAAGACTTCTTCTTCTTCTTATTCCTGATCTGTTTTCATACCGAGCCGTGTGTTTTTTCACAGCACAACTCTCGACGACGAGGAGGCCCGGCTTACGAGTTCAAATGACTCGGGTTTCAGCATCAGGATCGCGCCTTGCTGGTGAGACCCGCACGGACTCTGGGACTTTAGGAGGAGATGTGCTACATCTCAGGATCCCTCCGTCCGCGTCCGTCTAAGAGATCTAGAGAGAAACGATGGCGATGCAAAAACAACGCGTTAAGACACGCCAAACTAATCCTCCGCCCGAGTCGAGTGTGTGTGTGTGTTGTCTGTTGTGCTGTGTGTCTTTTTCGTTTGGGTTTTTGTTTTTGAAACACAACAGATCCTATAAGGACGACACTTTGGTTAGAGAAGCTAATAATACGTAACGTTTTGTTGGGACGGGCAGGGAGTGGCTGGATCATCAATTAGGACTTGTGAATCCTGTATACACACACGCAAGCAGAGCAACTGGGCAGACGATAAAACAATTTGACGGGCAACTCCTTTCGGAAAACAACAACAGGCAAATGAGGAGGCGCTATATGGCGCATTTGTTTTCCCGTTGGCCCAATCAACTGGAAATTTCATGTCAAAATTGTTTAACAAAAAAAAATTATAACTCGAAATAGATAAAAAATTAAATAGCCTATTATGTGATATCAAAATTTAAAAAATGTCTATCCCGACTCTATTTTAAAATTTAATCAACACCGTGCGAATGCGGTCAATTTTGCGCGTATTGTGGGTGGCATTGACAAGGTTAGATCAGTATACACCGGACATGGAATTTGGTAAACGGATAGAAAATAAGAAAAAACAAAACGAAAGGGGGGAAGTAAAAAGTAGGAGGTTACGTACAGCATATATCCCATTATCCCCATGTTCTTGTGTGTGTGTTTTGGTGTGTGCCTTGTACAAAGAAAAACAACCGTTTCGGTTATTATCCAACAGACGAGGCCAGCAGCAGCCAGCCCAAGGAAGGAGAAGGAGAGTGACGATAACCATCTGACAAAAGAATAAGATGCTCCTGCGCGTTCTTCTCTCTATTTCTCCTATATACCTATACTCTCTCTGCTTGGGTGGTCCATTGCTCTTTATACATTTTCCTCCATCGACACCATCCTCTCTTCGTCTTCTTCTTCTTTTTCCCCTTGTTTTGTTTTCCTCTACCCAGCGTTTCCTTCCGTCTTCTACCGGGTCGTCGCATTGGTTACGTCATTATTTACAACATTTCCCAGCGCGCTACGAAATTTTTCAGACGCAATCATGTAATAAACGCAAACATAATGGACCTACATCATCACATCCTGGACGCTAATTCTCAACAATACAGACCACCGCAAAGCGCATTCCTGAATTTTCTCCCCCCAAAAAATAGAACTTGACAGTTGAATTTTGCATAGGCTGATGCATTTTGGTGTATCCTAACAGGAAAGGCTGGACAAATGATACACCAAAAGAACGGCGGAAAAACAGAGTCATGTGTTATATTGTCTTCGCCTAGTTATAACAGTCCACATGAGCGAAAAAAAATGTTCACTGCGGAAAGGCGAGTACACAAATCTTCTATTATCCGCATAGCACTCGGGTCGGTGTGGTGTTTCCCTGACACACACACACACACAAAACGATGGAGAATGTGTGTGATGGCAGTCAAGTCACACAGAAGAAAAAGAACAAGATGGTTGAGAGGTCGAATGAGGGCGAGGGGGGGGCTGCACTATAAGAAACTCACAAGAAAAATTTGGTGCCAAGCTGTCTGGGCCGACCGTGGGGGGAAATGATGATGAGGCTTACAAGACGACAAGAGCAGAGAGAGAGGCAGGCAGAGAGAGAGCGTCGGCAATGCCAAAGAAAAAGAGAGAAGACGAGAGAGTGTGAAACAGACCAACACAGCTGCTGGGATCTCCAGCAATCCCGGGGACCACCCCCATATCTTCTTCTTCTTGGATTTTTCTTTTTTCCCGTCGCTGGCCATCCGAAACCTTTCGCTGTCAGCTCCACATCCTCAACTCTTTTTCAAAACCCTCCGTTAAAGAGATTTCATAGCATAAACACATGAAACATAGGAAAATACAACTTGCCCATCTTCCGTTTTTTTTTTCTCCATGTCACTCGAGTTTATTATGTCAGACAACATGTGTACGTAAAAGAACACGCTATAACCAACCCTGCCGTAACCCCAATTGCATTTTTACGTCCGAAAAATAATATCGATTGTAATTCCTAACCATTTTAAAACAATTTAATTGAGGCGATTTCCCCCTGGCCATCCGGCATTCCGGTGTGGTGGACTGGATATAGACTCCACACCGGAAGAATCGAATCAAGTGTACACATCCCCTACACTCTTTTGTAAATGTGTGTTGGTAACTATTAGAATTGATGGATAGTTTCTCAGTTGTTTTTCCGCGCTCCGGAAGAAAAGAATGCGGAGCAACAGCATCCATGGGAGTCCCCCGGTCCGGTCAAAAAAAGATCCACCCATAGGCAGATGCTGGGGAGAGACCTTTGGTGGGTTAACATCAGAGAAGGGTGGAAAAAAAAAGACGAAGGAGAGAGAGAGTCAGACAGCTTGGCGACTTCCTGTGAAAAATAAAAGGGAAAAAGAGTGCGCACTAAATCAAGCCGACGTGTATATAGGCGCGTATAGTCTACAAACGGAGATGAGAGACAAGTACAAGAGGGGGGTCCTCATCGTATGTCGTTTGTTTTCAGGCCCCGAGTCGGCGACTGTTTGTCTACCAGAGCCAAAAAGAAAAAAAAGAGAGAAAAGATGGCGAAGCGCGCATCAGCAGTTGTTGGCCAATATCATTTGTTATCACATGTGTTTTACACATACACAAAACAACCCGACTCGATTTGCGCTAGACGAATAATCATTTCCTCTTGTCCTATTTGTCTCTATTTGCTAGCTGACACATTCCACCTTTAAAGCGCACCTTTGCATTTTTCAAATATTCCCGCGCGTGAGACACAATCGAGAGCGATGTAATGGCCCGTATAGCAACTCGGAATGAGCAACTTGAAAGTGTTTGTATGTGAATGTGTGTGTGTGCTCTCTGTGTGTATATACAAATATATAAGAAAAAGAACCGAGTGTACACAAGCACGCAAGGATATAGCTCTATAGGGCCCTGCCACTCTCTCTCTCTCTCTTTCTTGATGATCTGAGCAGCTGTACACTTTGGAAGCTCACCAAGAGCAACAAAAGAGATATACACACACTGGCATTCACGGCGAGAAGAGAGCCAGCAGCTCGGGAAAAAAAAAGGAAAAAAAGAAAAGTTGAAGCTCCGGGTACATATAGGTCGTTTACATCCCTTATAACCATAAACGATCCACGTGTGGTCTCCTCGGAGAAAAAGAAGAGACAGGCTTTGTTTTCCTATGCCGCATATATATTTATTTGTACTTATCAGAGAGAGTTGGAAGAGGGGGTTGGCATGGAAGAGGTTAAAACAGGAGCGGTGTGTGAGTTTCTTTTTGAATTCCGCCATACAACGAAGAATGCAAAAGCCAAACGTACAAAACCAAAACAAAATGTTTGGGATTCATCAACTGGATGGGAGGCCAGTCCGTCATATACAACAAACGCACAGCAAGATGGGAAACAGAACCGAATTGACGGACTGGCTGCCAGCTGCCTATAGCGTTCAATCTATCCGCAAGTTGATCCGCTATATAACCCTTTTTGTTGATTGGCAGGTTCCAGGTGTGACGGTATAAAGCGACAATTGACGACCGACGTAAATCATTCAAAAATTATAGCTACTCAATTGCTCCATAAAAGTTATAGTCGAGTTCAAAGTTAAATCAAAATTGATAGGCTGTACGGTTGACAGTTAATGAAGGACATGAAATTTTTTGTTGGAATCCCGGACGTCCGGATTTCAAACGTGTCCCGATGTGGTTTCCCTGCACTTCACTTGTATTCTCCTTGATTTATCGCCGTCTTTTCAAATGTCCCTTTTTCTTTTTTTACTCTTGGAAAAGTTATGGACTTGCAGTCGTTATATACTGCCATACAGTGCTGGGGGATACTATACAGGGTCTACTCAAGAGGTCTCTAAGCTCCCAAACTCTTGTCATTTATCCCTGGAGAGAAAAATAAAGAGGGAAAAAGGGAGTTAAGAGTTTGGGAATAAGAAGAAACAACAAGCGAAAAACTGGGGCCGTGGGGTCTTTCTCTCTTCACAAATGTGAAAAGAAAAATACGAGCGAAAAAAAGTCAGTAGTCGAAAGAGGAGGAGTCGTTTCAAACTGAGGTCTAGATAGGAAAAACCTACATACACACATACAGAAAAAGAGAGAGAAGGAAAAAAAACAACATATCCATGTCGTCCTCATCAAGTTTGCTGTGCTGCCACAGCAGCCTCTCGTCCCTTATTCACCGCCCATTTTGTATGTGAGTGTAGAGACCATCAACGGGGCCTGATGCCTATAAGCTGCCTTGTGCTGTGCAACAGAAGCTAAAGCAAACTGCCTGACTGTATATAAGGGGGGAACCTACATAACGAGCTTTCCGTGTTTCAGCCTAGCAGCTAGCAGCCAAGGGAAAATGTCGAAATGAACGACATCGGAGAGAGAGAGAGAGAGGAGGGCCATTTGAAACTTTGGAATCGGAACAACCCAACACCTCCTTCGCTTTGCTCCATATCTCCCCACCTACACTCTCCGAGAGTATCCTTATATATTCCCTCTCTTTTCCTTTCCTATATGTATATAAGGCACGGACATATTTCGTTTGCTGTATTGCCACCCCACTCTTCTTCGGGCTTGCCTGCCTTTAACAAACGACGAGGGCTCTTTTCGAGTTTGTTCGTTTTCGTACACTACGCGTCCATCGATGACTCTCACATGTCAAAAGTCCGGCGGTGTCAAAACCGCTGTTGCATCCGTGGTGTTGCTGTGCCACCCTTCAAAACAGCTAGAAAATAAAATGCCCATACAGGAGAGTATAGGGCGCACCAGTAAAATGGGATTGACGGGGTAAAATGAGTCAACAAAAACGGCAAGTGAAAACCAACAACAAGTTCCAATCAACCGCCTAGCTCAGGAGTAATCATACTCTGTAACTATTTATAATCAACGCCCCCAACTATTCAAAAAGGAAGGTTGAGATAGATTTTTCCTACCTTTAAGCCTGGGAAATACAGCCAGGCATCCACAAGTGCTTCATCCATTCGCTGAAGAGTTGAACACACCAGGCAGGATAGGGAAAAAGGGGGTCCTCATGAATACACCCACACACACATGGGTGTACACAAGGACATAGGATATTTAAAGAATGGGGAAATTCTCCAATAAAACAGGATGCTGTTCTAAATTAAAAATTAAAAATGGGTCACGAAAAATATTTACAATTAATTAACACAAATCATTACCCAAGCGATGATGATGAGATTGTTGCAGATGACAGGGCAACACCAGCACAAGCAAATAAGCTGGTAGATATTGTAGTGATGATGACTGGATCAGGCCTAAAATCTGCACAAAGGAAAGTTTACAATCAGTGCAAACAGACTGCCATGCATTGACAGGGGGCTTGCTAGTCAGGATTTAGGAACAAACATTTTACACATTTGGGGTTTCCAGAACAGGTTTTACTCTGCTATTTAAGCTCCCATAATAATCGTACTATTTATTTTTTACTTTTCTGGGTTTTATCTACCTGTTTAACTGCGTGGAGTGTGACCACAATTTAGTAATTTTTTTCGAAAGTTTTTTTCGAAACAAAACGAAATGCAGACGACACTGATGTGACTGATCTTTTTTATTAACAATTGCTTAGATATCGATAGAAATAAAAAATCGACCAATTATTTTAAGATAATCAATCTCGTCCTCATCTGACAAAATCTCTTTTTCAAACACCGGGAAGCCTCAGACAGCGAACTTTTTCGATCAGTTTGTTAGCAACTCTCGTGCGAATATTCATTAGTGCAAAATTTTGCAAAAAATGTGGAAAGCTTCACGATTTTTCGCGTCATTCTTTCCCAAAAGTTTTTTTTTCGTTCCTGGTATGACAGCCGTCGGCGTGTTATCCCCTAGATGATTACCAAAAGGACATTCGCGTCTGATTTCTCTCTTTAAAAGGGAAAACTCGTTTTTATTCTTGACCACCATTTTCTTTTCTCATGTCTTAGTCTTGGTTTAAAACTTCCCGCCCATCTTGGACATTGCACAGGACATGGAATAAATGCCGTAAATCCGTTTTGCAACATTTTATAAGCATCGCAGAATCCCCGTGCAAACTTTTCAAGTTTGAAAAAAAGAACTTTGATCACATTATTATGAACATGTGATGATTTATTAAGAAAATTTGAGTTAGTTACGGTAACCTCGATGACTAAGTAAAATACCAACAGATAGATTTCAGCTCGTTTCTTCCACAAGCAATATTTATATTTCGGCAGTATTTGCCTATACTGAACATCAAACCGATTGCTCGTGTACACCAACAAATACACACCTAATGAAAGAATGTAATGATGTATGGCTTAATAGCAATTCGTTGCTATTGCATAGCATGCAATGCACTCCTTTTGTTTAGGTTAACGAGCAATCTTTCTTGAGAAATAAAAAGTAAAGCTGCATATCTAAAAGAATTAGACTATCAAAACCAACCTACACTGACAGCCCTATATGAACACCGTTTAATTCTTAGAGTGTCAGAATTAGAAAAAAAAACTTTTGAAATAAAAAGTGTGTTCAATTGGGTAATGCAGTTCATTATTGGTAAAACGTAGAATCCATTTATTTTAAAACGAAAAACTCGTTTTTATTCTTTGTACCTTTTCTCTCGTCTTAAGTCTTGGTTTCAACTTCCCGCAGATCTTGGACATTGTAGAACATGGAAATGAGGCCATCACCCTGTTTCGGCAATTTATTTAGGCATATCAGAAGCCCCATGCTCAATTTTTCTAGTTAGAAAAAAGAACTTTCTCCACATTATTATGTACATGTACAATTTTAATTATTAAATTTTAATTGGTTAGGGTAACCTCAGTGACCAAGTATTTAACAAACAAGTAAACCTCAGCTCGTTTCTTGCACATGCAATATTCATATTATGGGAATTTTCGCCATTTAAGTAGAGATAAATGATTACTCGTCCATTTCGTTCTACCGTTTGGATTACCCAGCTCTGGTTAACCCTCAGATAGCAGCGATTTGAAATCATCAAGAAGAGAAAAAAAAATTCTTTTTCTCCTCTAGTTTTTCTGACCAACGAGTAATTATAATACGAATTACAATGCCTCCATAAATTAAAGAATTGAACTATCTAAACAAAATAGCACGGACGCCCCTCTTTAAGCACCGCTCTATTCTAGACGTGTCAGAATTAGAAAAATTACTATTTATATACATATGCTCGTTTAATTAGGTAGTGCAGTTCATTTTTTTGAAATAGTATAATCGCAGAGAAACAATGTATGGCTGTCATTCAGCCGTAACGTCATCATCAAACATTTTATTACTTGTGCCACAAATGGACGTTTTTTTTAAATTGTATTTGAAAAACGAACTTTTAGCAAACGAGCAAGAAATTTGTAATCAAATAGGAAATAGCTGTTGTTATTCGTTTAATTTCATTTGTTTTTGCTAATTACTTTACGAAAATTTTAAAAGATGAGCCTGTGCGGACATGCAAAATGGACACTGATTTTTTTTTCTGCTGAGGGAAGGATGACTCATATATGTTCCTCTTTTCCTTCATTTCTCAGAATTGATCTTAGTGATCGTTGATGGTGATCCGTAACTTGAACTTTTCAGAACGTTGGTTGGGTTAGACGAATTTTATCTTCAAATCTCCAGTTGTGAATTTGATTCATGCTGAACGAGTCTCCGTCTTTCTCGATCGGATTCCGCCATATGTAAGGTTTTTTAGCAGATTTTTCAGTTAGTCAGGCACTGATTTTGATCAATAAAACACGATGCTAACGAAAATTTGTTTAACCTAACCTAACCTAACCAAAAAATATCACTAACTTGTTTTTAACGTTTTAAAGATTTAAGCGCTTCATCACGAGTATGAAATAGGAAATAGGCTTTCAGGCTAGACAACTTCGACGAACAAAATCTCTTTTTCAGGCGCCGGGAAGCGTCGAACGGCGAATCTTTTGCGATAAATTTGTTAGCAACTCACTCACGAATATTTATTAATGCAAAAATTAGCAAAAAATGTGGAACGCTTCACGATTTTGCGTGTCATCCTTGCGCAGGGGCCATGCTAATCTTCTCTGTATCGTTCCAATTTTAGTATATGTATTCCGTATGGAATACATCTATATGACGTCCAGTCACGGTATTTATACAAATCCACGCCGCCGAAACCATGAGTGGTGTTTTTATTAAATCAAATAATTCTTATTTGTTAAAACTGTACAACCAATCGGAAATCAATTTAAATGACCATGTAGCCTCTTCAAATATTGTCAAAGTTCATTTTTTGGTTAGTTAGAATTTTTTTAAGGCTTTACACGAACTGCATTAAAGTCAATTCAGTATAATTCAAATAGGCGACGCGCGGCGCCATTCTGTCTAATGTCTATGGCGCTCCCCCCGCTCCCCTCTCCCCATACGTATAGGAGGAGGGTATAGCCTACCCATAGGGTGTAAATTCAAGTGGGGGTAGATCCGGTTCTGTCCTTGACACAGCAATCATTGGGCAGGGAATGATCAGGTACTATTGCGCAAGCGTTAAAAAAAGTTAGAAGATGCAACAAACTTGTAGCACAAATTTTTTTAAGTTTGTTTACAAACTGCCAAATAAAAAGTTGATTTTAAAATATTTATAATCGCAAACCGCTTGAAAAACTTGTGCCGCAAAATGTGCGTGTTAACAATTGTTAAAACACGCATCCGCACAAAAATCTGCTCCGAGTTATAAGAAAACATATTTTTGCCCAATTCGCATCAAAATGTAAAATGAAGCGGAACCCAAAAGTCCCTGACCTTCTTTCTTGGAACTTGTCTTGTTTTTGTTGTCTTGAACATTTGTCTCCATCACTCCCCTTAGTGTGTGTGTGTGTGTGTATACAATAAAACATATAATCCGATCTCATCCGGCCAAGAAAAATAAATTAAGAGCAATAAGAGAGAGAGATTGTGTGTGTTGTAAACCGTCGTCGTCTAGCGGCTCAGAGAAGTAATCCAATCCGCATCAGACGAATCGGTCGAGGCCCGGCGGTCGGCTCTCGCGGACCCGCTAACTATGCAAACAATCGAGTCAATTTTCTTCCTCTTTCCATCGTAATATTACATTGAAAGGGGCAACATATCGAGGAGAGGGGAGGTGCAGCTCACGTTATAAGCACAGGCCAACACTTTGTACATAGCACGTAACAATAACACAAACTGGCTTATGTGTATATGGCAATCACAATAGCCAACCGGGCGATAGCTGCTGCTGCTCTGTCTGTGTCGACTGTCGACTAATGAAGTAATAGCCATGGAAACGAGACACGGCGGAAGGGCAAAAGTGCCTTGATATACTTAAATGAACAGCACAGGCAAGCGAAGCCAGTATGCACACAACATATATTATAATATGCGCCTCATCAGCGGAAGAATGTCAGCAGCTCGGCTTGTTTGTTTATTGTCTCTTGTTTTGAAAGAAAAATCCCAAACGGATCGAAATAGAGAACTTCTCTGTTGCTGTCTGGCTGGCTGGCTGTTGGGCAGCCGAGTGAAAACAATAGCCGAAACGGGACAAAAAGAAAACGGAACGAAATGAATATCTAAGATATATAATCAAAAAAGAAAGAAGTCCTATATACACACACGCAGTTGTAACAGCAGATGCAGACATACACACGCACACGCATGCCTTGTGTTGTTTGTGTGTGTGTGTGTTATGGTTGTTTCTATTGCTCTTGTCCTAACTGGAACAACGGGTTGTATAGAGTCTACGACTCGTCGTCGGGATTTTAGAGAATGGAAAACAAGGCGACCAGGATCGTGCGCGTGTGTTGTACAAAACGATAACATTGAAGTTTTAAACTGGAAAGAGAGAAAGAAAAAATAGGGAAAGAACAACAACAACCGGAGAGCAACGAGTCCACACACACGAACGAGTGACGTGGACGTTTTTTGGTGACGGAGGCCAAAAACACGAAACAAAATGAGGAGAAAAAAAAAAGAAAGTAAAAAAGGGACGGGCTGAATAAGCTGAAGCTTTTGGAAAAAAAACCATCGCAAGTTATTTATTCCTCTGGTCCATTCAAACCGCGCGCCGCCGCTGATGCGCGTTCGACTCGGCTTTGCTGCTCGATTGCGCCGCGATGTTTTCCCCTGCGCTTCGCTACTCTATACCCACCGACTGACTGACTGACTGGCTTTTTTTTATGTCAACAAACGGCTGTGCTGCTGTTCCAGACTTGGGAAAAGTGAATCCACACACACACATGCAGACATGCAACAAGCCGGTTGGAAAAACTTGGATTTTTACAAAACGCCTTTTCGGCGCTGCGCTTTCTTGGCTGTGGGGGCCTCGCCTCATCAACGACAAACGGGCCGGCCTGATGTTTCTCTCCGTCGGGATCCGTTTCTCCTCTTTGAACATACACACAGTCGTTTTGTCGTTCACCACTACTTCACCCCCAAGTGGCCGTGTGTGTGTAATCAGTTGGTTCATAAGTCGGTCGCATTTTTGTTTTGTTTTTAAACCAAACAAAAGGCGACTAGAAGAAGAGAGCGGCGGCCATTCATCAATTCGTCTCGTCTTTCTGCTGGGCCTTTTGATGTCTCCATTTCCCACCATCATCTTCCGAGTGACCCCGCTGCTTTTTGACTGACTTCGGCGTGATGATGATGATGATGACGACGACGACAACGACCGAAAGTTGTTGTGTTTTGTTTTCCGTCATTTTTCCTGTTGGCTTCACACAAAAATCATCAACCGACGCGCACCGATCATTCTTCACACTGGGAAAACCTTCGACAGCATTCCGCCTATAGGAACGCATAGCTAACCAACTTTGGAGGGGAGGGTACAGCTGTGTAATATACGTACTATGGCCTATGTGTGTATAGAGTACGGTATGTGTGTCAATGGTCCATACATCACACGCCGGGCTCTTTCTCTCTACACACATTGGAAAAACTTTTGACAGCTCTGAAAAAGGAAGCCAAATAGAAATAATAAGACGGCGTTCGCCGCCATAGAGAGAGAGAGAGATGATTGCTGGGGCTGATTGGAGCCATAAACATAAATCAACAAATGACTCCCGTCCATAGCACCACCAACAGACCATAATAATACCACACAGCAGCAGCAGCAGCATTGGATAGATATCTATTTTTGACGGAGCGGGAGCGATGATGATGAAGAAGCTATATCTAGTATTTCACGCCCCAGCGTCTATGCTGTAGATTTGTTATTATGAACTCTTGTTGACTTCCGAAAATGAACAAACATATTTTTGAAAGTTATAAGAGCGCCTTTTATGATTATATGCTGAGAGGACCTTGTTATTATTATTATGTGGGCCGAATAACACGCATAAAATATCCATTCCGGATCGGATTTAACAGCACTATCAACTATAAAAACCCAAGTCTCTGATAGCCCATGTATAGGCAATACATTTGTTTGTACAGGACACAGACACTAACACTTGGAATTCTAGATGGCCATTTCCATTCAAGAAAACCATTTCGGCACATATTGTTCTCGTGTGACAAGGCGAGAAACTAATACCTCGCCAGAGAAGACGAGAGGCTGCGCCATAAATCACACATCACCACCACCATACACCATGTACTACCATATCAATAATTTTGGTAGTAATAACAACATACAAAATTTAAAAAAAACTAAACCATTTTGTCAGAGGGATTGTATATTGTTAACGGCCTTTTTACCATGGGCAGCAGCACATCGACATTGACAACATGTGCACAACAAAATTTCAGATGTACGCTCGGCGGAGGAATTCAGAGGAGAAAAAAATAACAAGGTCGGGAGACAAAAAGAGAAGGGAGATATAATATAAGAGAGAGAACAGGAGAGCTCGCAAACGGTTTGTTAGACATTTAATTTATTATGTATGGTGGAGCGCTCACACATGAGGAAGAGGAGGACAGCACGTTTTTTCAAATGAAACTGTATACCGCGTATTATGACATAAATTATGTATAGTATTTATATTTATAAAAAAAAAACGTGGCTGTTATTATTATGTATAGATACAACTATGTAGTGGTGGGTAATATATAGCGCAAGTGCGCTAACAATTATGCAATTTTTCCAATCATCATTCACAGACACATTCGCGGGCCTAAACAGAATCTTGTTTTTTGCTTTTCTTTTTAGTCTACAATTTTCAATGGTTCTGTCGTAATAAGTTTTCTAAAAAAAAAAATGTTTTGTTTGAATTTTGAGATCAAAATATTTTTGAAATGAACCGCGCGCGTTCCTGCTCCGGAATCGAAACTGGTTCGCCATTATTATTTCTAACAATTTCTTTTTTTTTAATATGTACATTTGATATATATAATACAGTAATAATGCAATTACAATTTTTCCTTCAATTTGCCTGATTGTAAAAAAAAAACGAAACGAACGACGCGAACGGTATAGAGTGGGTTGTTTTAGGATATTATATAAAAAGAGAGAGAGAGAACCAACAACTAAAATAAATCCCACCTAACGTACAACGTATACAACAAAAACCCTTTGCACAGGAACACACGCACACACACATTAAAATTGCGACGGAAAAGAATCGCTTAGCTGCTTTGTCGAACTAGAAATTGCAAATGAGCATGGGGAGTATATGGGGGGAATAGGCTCTATAGTTGTGGGAGGGGAGTGTCTCATCTTCATCTTGCCCAGGTGACGGGAGCCAAGCTGTTGGCGAATCGTGACAGGCCCTGGACGCCGGACACCATGGCCAAACGGCGCAGTTTATCTAAATCGCCGTTGGACAAGTTGGATAAGTTGAATTCGGTTTCGACGATGGACGGTAGGCCATCAGCCGAGGCTGGACCTGTCGCTCCGCTGATCGGTGACATGGCCGCCGTGGCCGTGGCTTTCAGCTCGGCATCGACGGACGTGATGGCGGCCATGGCTTCGCCCTTACCGCTGCCGATGATGCTGTCAATGCTGAACGTCGTCTTGCTGGAGCCACTCTTCCGGCCGGTTGGGACGGAAGAAGAGCCGGGCGAATTGGGAGTCGTCGGACTGCCAGGCGTTCCGGATGATTCCGGAGAAAACTGGGGGACGGCTGGACCCTTACTTGAAACGTGCCGGCCGATGGAAGGCGATCGCTGAATGCCAGAAGACGTGCTGTTGCTACTGCTGGCCGGAACGGCGATGGGCTTGAGGATGTTGTTGCCGGCCTGGAATTGGCCGCCAAGTTGCTGCATCTCCTGACCGCCGGATGGGCTGGGATGGAAGCCACCGCCTAGTGGATGCTGTGGCTGGCCGGATGAATGACCCATGTTGTGCGGATGATGTTGCTGCGGAGGCAGTGAGAAACCCGACGGAAGACCCAAGCCACTCAAGTTGAACGGTGGCAAGAAATTACCGGGTCCGTTGGCTGGTCCGTTGACCGATGCCGACTGGGTAGGGGGCATCCGATCCTGCGGAGTAGCTAGAGGAGTAGGCGGGAAAGCGGCTGCCACCGCCGCCATGGCCGCATGATGCGGATGATGATGCCCGGCCATCAAGGCCTGGTGAGTGTACGGATCTGTGACGGCCATATGATGAAGAAAAGCGGCCGTTGCGGCTGCCGGATCGCGGAAAAAGTCCGACTGCTGTCTCTTGTAACGCTTCCGGCGGCGCAGGAATGAACCGTTGTCGAACATGTCCTCGGCCATCGGGTCCAGCGTCCAGTAGTTTCCTTTGCCCGGATTGCCCGGCTCGCGCGGAATCTTGACGAAGCAATCGTTGAGGCTGAGATTGTGCCGGATCGAGTTCTGCCAGGCGGGAAAACGGTCGCGGTAGTAGGGGAACCGGTTCATGATGAACTCGCAGATTCCGCTCAGCGTCAACTTCTTGTGCGGATTCGACAAAATGGCCATGGTGATGAGCGCAATGTACGAATAGGGCGGCTTGACCAATCCGCTTTTCTTCGACTTGCCGCCGCCACCGCCGCTGCCGCTGACGGCACTTCCGCCGGTTTCGCCGTCGCTGGATCCGGAACTCCGATTGTGGCTCTTGTTGTGACTCTTTCCGTCCTTGTGTTGGTCCTTTCCGGATTTCTCCTGGTGATGGCGGCTGGAAGACTTGCTGTGGGAAGCTTTGCCGCCGTGGCTGGACATCATGTCGGAGGATCCGGCCGGATGCGGATGGGAGGAGGGCAATTGCTGGTGCATTTGCTGCTGCTGGCTCATGGTGGCCGCGTTGGCCATGGCGGCCTGCATGAACCACTCGGCCTGAGCGGCCGCCGCCGCCGTCATGGCCGGATTCATCAGTCCTCCGGCAACGCCTCCGCCGGCTCCGAAAAAGGCCGCCGCCTGGCCTAGAAACGGACTGTGCGGATCGAAGGGAAACGGGAAATTGTGGTGGCCGTGGAGTGGCCCGTCGTTGTCGTCCATCTCCTCGCCGGCGTCGTCGGAATCGTCCGAGTCGACGTTGATTTCGCACAAGTCTTCGTGGTGGTTCTCTTCAGTCCCACTGTCAAGGGCGTCGCCTTCATCGCTGGCCGGATACGAAGCGGAAGAAGGCGGAGGAACGAGGCCGTTGTTGCCGTTGCCACCGATGGCCGCTCCCCGCAGATCGAGCGGAATCATCGACGAGTGATTGGCGGCAAACAGGCCGTGATGGTGGGAAGCTGAAGACGACTGCCGGCCAGCAGACATGGCGTTCATCACCAGATTGCCGTGCCCGTTCATGGCGACAGAGAGCGAACTGCTGTTGTTAATTTGTTGCTGGTGGTGGCGGTGCTGATGCGGATGGTTAAACGAAGTGACTGATGGATGGCTGGAATGATTGGCCGTACGTTTGGGCCCAAGATCATCGTTCATCACTTGGCACATTGGTCGCAAATCGACACCGAAACGAATTTTGGGTTTTGTAGCGAAAACAAATTCAAATAGTTGAAACGACACAATCGAAATTCGATGGATGACACTTTTTGCACCAGCCAAATAAATGAAAATGTCGAGATAAAATGTTGGTGTGGAAAGAAAAACTAACACTGCGGAGTGAAACCAAACAATCGCAGCAAACTGATATAAGAAAACTTGAGTATATACGACGATGTATATAAACCGTTGGCGATTCCGGCGAGAGTGAGAGAGCGAGAGGAGCCGGTCAGCTGCGTGGAGAGCCCAGCCAGATAATGCCGGTCTATTAACGAGCGCAGCGGGTTTTTGATTGCTCGGTTTGGTCGCTTGCTCCTGCTGCTGCTGCGCTTCCTGCCAAAAAAGTGTACCGTACCCACCCAAAACTCCCACCCCCTTTTTTGTTTCTCCCTGTGTGTGTGTGTGTGTGTGTATACTGTGTATATATATACATGTTTGTGTGTATACATGTTTTACAGCTCTCGGTTGTACCTCTCTCCCTCGGATGGGGTGGGGTGTGGGAGGGGCGGTTTGTCGATCCAATGGTAAAAGGCAGAGCAGCTGCCAAATCAAACGGCCATTGGTTGTCCTAGCGCTGGGAAGGATGGGCGTAGCCTTTTCAATGGAATAGAGAGAAAGGAAGGAAGTTGCCAGCAGAGGCGCGGCGCACGGTACGGAACTGTCGTATAGAAAATTATTCTTTGGGTTCTACTCAACTTCGACACAAGCTCCTCGCCTACAATCTAGAGTGGATGATAGGCTGCTGTGTGTTTCCTTTAGCTTTAATGTGTTAAGGCGATAGACGCGAAATTTGACTAAAGGCTCTTTTCTTGTTTTTTCTCTTTCTTATAATCTATATAGGCTGTCGAACGGGCTAATATGCAATCG
Source organism: Daphnia pulex (assembly GCF_021134715.1). NCBI lineage: Eukaryota > Metazoa > Arthropoda > Branchiopoda > Diplostraca > Daphniidae > Daphnia > Daphnia pulex. The sequence goes on from NC_060017.1 coordinate 7,032,570, forward strand.
AAAATTCATTATATGTCAGCAATGGTATCAGCCCAGCAGCGGAGTGTTCCTCCCTCAATTTAAAATTTGGATTCACAATTTCACAAGATAAATTTTGACGCGGGAATGCACATCTTTTGAAAAACGAGTTCTATTCTTATAACAATCTTGCGTTAAAGTAGACAAATTGACGTTTAACTGACACCAACGCAGCCGGCACGCAAGGTTTAACGTATAATAAGCTTGTCATGTAATATTACGAAGATGATGGATTGATTTCGGTGTTTTATTTGTTGTGAAATTACGATTTTTCTTATAAACACTACGTGTGCGGGCTCCATTCGTGAATGAATATCGATCGAATGGAAGCTCGATGTTTAGACAACAACCGCATGGTACAATTAGTGATTATAGATATGAACTTAAATTTTAAGAGAAGCAATCCATAATAATAACATATCTATGAACGATTCTTCAGTGTATGAAGTAGCTCAGTTAAAAGTGTTAATAATTTGGTATAGCACAAATCCATTACAAAGCGTTATAGCATATCTCAAAATTCTTGTTCTTGTGCTAAAAGTTCAGTTTTCAAAAATGTAATTTTTTTAACGCCATAACGCATTTAATAGTTTAGTTTGCTTTCTGAGACGCGTCGCTTTAGTTCGCATATACATTCCCGTGCATTTCCCCTTCGGATCTATCGGTATAGTTATGGCTCTGCATGGGGAAGTAAGGGGCAGCAGGTTAACAAAACAAAATATTTGAACCAATGAACGAGTTGAAGTTGGTTTTATGGGGTTTTTTACGGCATTTGAAAAGCGGCTTTGTAGAGATTGAATTGAGCAAACTAGGAAAAGTAATGAGGCAAGGAAACTAGTGAAAAGTAATTGAAAGCTTTGCTATTAGCCTAAACGAGTGCCGCCCAGCCTGCGAGATCACAGAATAAAAGGTGCCCAGTGCCCTACTTATTTCATGTGGATGATAAACAAATTTTGATTACGCCGACAACCAACAGTTTCTGAAAATGAGTTCTGTTAATTAAAAATCTCGCGTAACTGGCATACAAACTGATTTCATTGTGGCATCGACACGGCAGATTATGAAAGTTTAACGCAGAGTACATTTATCATCTACTTTTGAGAAGATGGTGAGTTGATATCTTTTCGTTTTCCTATTAGAAATTACGCTCATGTACTGCTCATAAAAGTTCGGGAGGCAGAAAGCAAGCAAGTAGCAACAAGTATAAATGTGGAACCAGAAATGGAATTGGAAAAGAGAGGATGCCGATGCCACTGAAATGTTCTCACCTGCCTCTCTATCGAGTATACAGTAATGATGCATAATCGAAACGGAAGTTTAATACCGTAATAATAAAGTTTCTATGAGCCATTCCTGATTGTAAGAGACAGGGCGGTAAATATTGATTGTGATACGGAATATGACTCGTGCATTACATACAATTACGAAGTGCTCCAATATTTAACATGTGTGCTGACTGTTCACTTTTCAAAAGTGTAATTTTTAAACCGCCAATAACGATTCGTCGACCTATTTAGTTATCTCAAACGTGTTGCTTTAATTCGAATACATTCCCGTGCATTTTCCCTTAGGCACTATCGGTAGAGTTATGGCTCTGGGAAAGGTGCAAACAAAAAATATAAACACACGAGCGAGAAGATAGTAAAACTTTAGTGCAACTCAAGTGACACAATTTGTTTTTCAATCCGTTGGGAATTTTGAAAAAAATAATTCGCGCATTGAATTGTTTTTTTTTTTTTCTCCAAGAAGCGCCAGTATAGTTAATGATGACGCCATACCGGTCCAAGTGGCCCTTTATTAGTCATCAAGCCGAGCCCTTTTTGGCTCCTTTTGATCCGGACAACGCCCCATGTGTGTTTACGCGCGCATTTTTCAAACAAGATTTCACAGCATGTACAGAAGGTAAAGTACGTGCATCCGCCATTCTTTCGGCTACAGATCCATTCTAGCTCATATAAATCGGCAGGAAAAAAGGAATCAAAACTGAATCAAGAACAAAAGGAGATGACGTTTCATTATACAATCGAGCCGCAAAAAATAAACCTCTTGAAAAACCAGTGGGCCTCGTCAGCAGGCTGACAGACGGGCATCATCCGGAGAGCTCTGTGGGGCATCCATCAATAAAGACGAATGCTTTTATATTTAGTTGCTGCTGCTGCTGGCCTACAATACACAGTGCGCAGCGGTTGAGCGGGCGAGGGTGGGCCGCTCTGATGCGGTTGGGGCTCCAACTGAACTGAAGAGGGATTACGTCTATGCCATCGCACACAACAATCATCTGTATGCAGTCGGACAAATTTGATGATGCCGAGGCTGCTTGGCTCTCTGATGTGCTGATGATGTTATAAGGCTCAAGTCGTCATCTGGTGCGGAAAAAAAGGTTGCGGGGCCGGGCCGATTCGCCGATAATCTAATAGGTCGTTTCGACCCGTTCGAGCGTGTCCTATACTCTGTGCTGTTCTCTCTCTTCTTCTTCTTCTCGGGTCTATAAATAAATGTACCTTGATAGCGCTTTTTCTATCCGCCTCTTTTGATCAACGATGAACGATGATGGCAGCATATCACTACGGATAGCGATATGTACCTAATAGAGCCGGAATTCGTGCTGCCGCTGCTGCGGCCAAACATTCGTCATCGGCAGGTTCAGATGGAGGGGGACACCCGCGCGAGAGTAGAGTCGGCGGCGGCACACGTTCCGCTTATCTCTGCACAGCAAAGGCAGCTGGCGGGGGCTGTAATGTAATTGGATGGAATCTGATGGCCAACAAAACAGGATGGATGACATAATAAGCGACCGCAAAAAAAAGGAGGAGGAGGAGGAGGGAATACGAGAGAAGGATCGGCTGTCAACCTAAAACACGTATATGTGCATAATACACGAATATCTTTACACTACGTTCTGGGTAGACAGAAAAACACGGAGCCGTGAAAATTGACGACAAAAGAGAAAGAATCTCTTTGGTCTCATTTATCTCTTTTTCTTTCTTTCCCACCTTTTTTTGGGGTGAAATTGACGCCAACATGTCAAAATTCACGCTCCACTTATTGACTCTGATGATACACGCATTCCAACGAAAAGCTTTACCTTTTTTAAGATGTTTTCATTCAGGCGATTTAACGAGGCCAACTAAAGTCGGGAACGTTTCATTACCAAATTGACTAAATTGTTTCAAAATGCGCCGATGATGATTTTTACGTATAATACTGAATGAATTACTTCGTAGCTAAATATTTCGTTTCATTGCGTTTATTCTTATTTTCAAGCATGAACTATGTTATTTATTGTAATTTGCATAGTTATATTCTAATTACATCTTAATTTTCTGAAGTAACTCAACATTAACGATGATTATATAGTATTTACCTTGTCTAAAGGGTTTAGGGTTTGAACATTTATATAACGGAGCATTATTTTAATTATTATTCAAGGTATGTCTCTCGTCTGGAATTGATAGGTGAGTTGGTAAATTGGTTCAAGCAATTCACTAAACAATCAAGAAGTTCCAACGAGCCATAATGCAAGTAATTGACTGGTGAGAACTGCCAGAATATAAATGCGGCTTATAGATCAAACTGTATTGTGTTTAATCTGTTATGGTCATCAATCAGCATCGAGATTTCTAAAGTCAATTTTAAATTATCTCTAAAAATGTTTAAGTTCATAAAAATGGGGTCAAAGTTCTTTTATTCAAATTTGAAAAATTTGCATGGGGCTTCTGAGATGCCTATAAAATATTGTCAAAACAGATTGACGGCCTCTGTTTCATTTCTACAAAGTTCAAGATGGGAAAGAAGTTAAATTGAAGCTATACTTTTCTGATATTCTCTAAACGGGATCATAGGATTTCTCATTCAGGCGATTTAACGAGGCTAACGTTTAATTTAAGTCGAGAACGTTCCATAAGCATGCGTTTGAAAAATGTGCCTATGATGATTATTACGAATAATATCAAATTGATTCCTTGGTAACTAAATATTTCGTTAAATTGCGATCAATCTTTTTTTTTTACAAAAATGAACTGCACTACCCGATTGAACGTGCATTTTTATATTAAAAGTAATCTACCTAATTCTAACGCGTCTAAAAATGAACGATGTTTAACTAGGACCGTCCGTGTTGAATCTTTTTGCTTATTCAACTCTTTTAGAAAAGGAGGCTTTATTTTGTTGGTGACATGAAGATTGGCTCAACTACATTTTGAGAATTTGAAGATTATTCTATTATGTACCGCGTAGGAGGACATAAGCAGGGAAATCTGTCAATTCCCATCAAAATTAGACGAGCAATTTCTTTACCTTGACGATTGGTGAAAACTGCCAAAATATAAATATTGCTATTGGATGGAACGAGTTGTAATGTATCTGCTTTTATAATTAACCTGGCATCGAGATTACCGTAACCAAATGAAATCGGCTTCATAAATTATCAAATGCCCATAATAATATGGTCAAAGTTCCTTTTTCAAACATGAAAACATTTGCACGGGGATTCTGGGATGCCTATAAAATGTTGCCGAAACGGCGTTTCTGCCTTTGATCCATGTCCTACACTGTCAAAAGATGGGCGGGAAGTTTAAATACGACTAAAAAGAAAAGAAAATTGCGACCAAGACTATAAAAACGAGTTTTCCCTTTTTAAAGAGAGAAACGAGACGCGGATGTTCTTTTTTCGTAACCATCTAGAGGATAACACGCCGACGGCGACTTTCTCTGCTGGCGACAGGCTGTCTACCAGGAACGGAAAAGACGTGGGGGGAAAGAAGAAAAAAAAAATAGACGAAAGAAGATCCCTCATCACGGACAACATACAACGCTCAGCTTCTTTTCTCTGTGCGCATATATAGTATAGGAACAAGATCTTCCATGGGGTTCACAGCATCCCACATGGGGTGTATGTAGAAGAGTGAGCGCGCTGGCCATATTAAAGTTGGTGGTTCATAAAAAACTTTTGGAAAAAGTATAAAGGAGGGAAACCAAACTCTCTGGTGGGCCCATCGTTTTCTCACAAGGACAGCAGAGTCGATGGAGAGCGAACATGAGAAGATACTCTTCACGCTTGATGGCTACAAAAAAACCAGCAGTGTGTGTGTGTGTACATTAGATAGCCAAAGAGTTTCCCATTTTTCTGCTCTCCATCATCCGATACTCTTCATGTTATACATTCAGCAGCGCTTTGACTGGTGGAGAGCTGCTGCTGGCCATCGTCGACACATCTGCGACCGTCAACGATATATTATTTCCCCGGGAAAATCGGGGAAAATAGAAAGTGATATTTATTTGAACAAAAAAAAAAGAAGAAGAAGAGCGAACGTAAAAATCAAATTGTGCTGAAAAGTGATTTCCCACTTTATACATGACAAACCAACGGTGTGTAGACGGTTCAGACAAACAAGAAGGAACTCTGTCAACCGCTTTTATTATGCGCCTGGCTCGGCAATAATAATAAAAAGAAAAAAAAAGCTCGACGATATGAGAATATAAGAAACTGATGATTCAGAGTTTGATGACGTTGTCCTATACTACACACACACCAGCAGGCAGGCAGACAGCCAGTCTCGGAGCAATCAAACACTGGAGTAGTATATAGTCGCTCTTGATATGAACTGTACACTATAAATAGATGAGTGAATAGAGTCTAGGGTTTTTGTATGCCATAGAGAAAGAGAAAGGGGTGGCACAGGAGAAAAAGAAGAGGGCGCTGAATTCATAAATATCGACGAGGGTATTTATATAATGCGCTGAAAAGCTTGGAACCAAACTCCAATAACTGTGACGAGAACAATTGAACATGTCAAATCTTCCAGTTGGTGGGAGGGAGGAGGGAGAGAGAGAGAGGGGCGATAGAGAAGTTTTTCACCATCACGAGGGGAAAAATGAAAAAATAAATTGAAGTGTCGATCTTTCGGAGAACAATAAAACAAATAAAAAACCTGCTTACTAGAGATGCTGAAGATGTCTGTCTAACTTGTACGGTCATGTATGGTAGTTACGTATAAAGTTAATCGTTGTCTTGCCTTTCGTAATAAACCGTATATTGAGACCCGGATCAATATACAGAGTTCACTTTTTTCCTCTCCTTGTTGTTGTGCCATCTTCGCAACTGTCCTGTTGTACAATAACTTGACAAGAGTGGACGCGTCCACCTTGTCGACCTTTGGTTTTTTTGTGTAACGGGCTGACTAGAGATTTACGACTCCCCATTTCAAATTTCGCGCCCTTTTTCCTTCTCTTGAAACAAAAGTCTAAGTGAAACAAGAGGCGGTCTTTTCAACATACGGAATACGGATTCAAAATATGAAATCGAGAAAAGGAAGAGACTACAGGGTTCGTTGTATCCAAAGTTAATTGAAATGTCGGCGTAGAGGCGGCAGAGCGCGTCTCATGCATGTGTGTGTGTGTGTGTACCGAGAAAAGTGTATATCTGACGCAGCTCGAGCGGAACGGAAAAGCGAATAAGTCACTCACAGAACTCTCTGCTGCGTGCGTATGTAGAGTACATTTTTGTAAGAAAGAGTGTGGAACAACCCAAAACTCCTCCTCAGATGGAATAAGGAGAAGGCTGTTGCTTGTAGTAGCGTAAAGGGCGAGCACCGGAAACCTAATTAGCCACCAACACCAACATATGGAAGTCATCTATGTATATGTATGCGTAGGACCAGTGTAGTACCAACTGCGCTCTATATGCATAGGTGAAAGGCTGGTTTGGGCTCTTCCATAAAACAAAAAACGTGATCTTTCCAACTGGAGCAAAAGTAAATGGGATCCCCAAAAGAAAACCTACAGGCGCAAAACTGGAACATTAAAACAAAAAAGAAAGAGGGCGGAGAAGTTGCTATTACACTTATAACAAGACTATGTCCTCTCCATCAACTTGTTTCTTTTCTGAGAGAAAACTGAAGAAGGCGGAGCTGGTCATCTCTATCCGGATGAATGGGGGAAGTTAAAAGCAGAGGAGGGAGAATAAGAAAAAAACAAACCCCAAAAGAACATGGTTCTTTTACTTTTCCAACGCGTCTCGGCAGACTGCTTGTCGCCGCCGACGCGTTAAAATAAAATTAAAAAAAAATCTGTTGGGAGGATCAAGAGCGAGCATAGCAAAACGGCCGGGCATAGTATACACACTATCCGCGGGGCAGGGTGGGACAGCTCAGCAGGAGCCCCGGAGCTATATAGAAAAAGGAGTAGGAGGCGTCGAGTGTCAAAAGAGTTTGAAAGACATTATTTTTTTCCGAGAGGAAACAAGTTTGTGCTGCACACACTCTCTGATCCGGAGAACTATAAATATATGTGGACCATGAGAAGTGGACCAGGTGGATCAACATCGTCGATGCCCGGCCCAAACACTGGACAATATCTTTCCTGTGTATGGACATCATCCCTGTGTAAATACATAAATCAGAGAACCGGAATAATCAAAACGCGGACGAATAATAGAACGTTTGGCGTTATTATGTTGGGGGGAACTTTTAGCTGGATGCTTAAACGAACGCCAACTGGCCATCGAATAATCTTCAAAAACACCAACGGTCATCGCAAGGCTGTCTGTATAATGTTGCTCCAGACTCCTGACCGCTGATGATTATTGACCCAAACACGACAGAAAAGGCTCCCAGTCAACTTAATGATGTTTGGATAAAATACGACTAAGTGTGAGGGGGGAAACGGACGGATGTGGATGTTAAATGGGCCGTTTGAATGAGCGTGAAGGCGTCGCCGTGTTTTCTCAATGGGGGAAAAATGTGGTTTTCGCGATAATTTAGGCACAAACAAATAAACAGTGACCAAGCCCATCGTTGTCATTCAAAATATTATATTCGGGGTTCGCCATCGCTCCTATCCTATCACCACGCAAAACAAAGTCGAGTATCGAGCACAGGACGTTGAGTTTGAATTTTCTTGTGTTGACGTACGACGTCAACCTATTTATGGGTGCCAGATAATGAAGATTAAAAGCCTATATTCGTTGGAGAAACGAAGGGGAAGGGGGCGGGGTCGAGTCTAAAAATCAATGAGTTCACGATTCACGATAATTGTTTGTTTTGACGCAGCCATAGACGAGGAGGTGCCGGTGTGGTGGCAGGTACCTCTTGGCCATACAATTTTCCAGTTCTTACTTCAAGTGTAAAAAGTTAAAAAAATTTCAAACTTGATCGTTTACCCACAGACAAAGTTGTAAGGTACAAAACCGAGCCTGATCCCTTACTGAGTCAACAAAAACAGCAAAGAGAAAAAAGTCAAAACGCATATTTCAGGAATAATCGTACTCCATGCTATGAACGATTCATAATCAACGCCCCCCCCCAACTAGTCAAAAAGGAAGGTTGAGATAGATTTTTCCTACCTTTAAGCCTGGGAAATACAGCCAGGCATCTATCCATTCCCTGAAGAGTTGAACACACCAGGCAGGATAGGGAAAAAGGGGGTCCTCGTGAATACACCCACACACACATGGGTGTACACAAGGACAGAGGATATTTAAAGAAGGGAAATTTCTCCAATCAACTGGGCTGCTGTTTATCTAATAAATGAAAAATAAAAAATGGGTTACGAAAAATGTTTACAAAATCAGTAAAGAAAAGTTGAAAATAAAACAGTTGAATGAACAGGAGAATTCATGGTTTCCACGTAATACACTGCATTCATGCAGGTCATGCATCATTAAAATATATCCAGCAGGTTGCAGGAGTAATTTAAGTAACGAAAGTCATTACCCAAGAGATGATGATGAGATTGTTGCTGATGACAGGGTAACAGCAGCACAAGCATAACTGGCATCTTGTTGTTGTGACGACTGGCTCAGGCCTAAAATCTGGACCAAGGAAATGGTAACATGGTGCAAAAAACTTAAAGGTTTACATGAGTTTATACAAGCCCTGCATTCATATGCCACATGATAAATACTATAATCAAAAACTAAATAATGTTTCACAAATGTGTAACAAGTTTGTCTTCTATTTAAGTTCCCAAAATAATTTATGTGAAATTGTGAATTCTTAGTATTATTTACCTGCTTAATAAAATAGAGTGGAGAGCATGGAGCCACAGCCATGACAAAAGATTCCTAGTTTCACACGATGACCACATTTTTGTGATTTTATTTTTGTGCTATTTTTCGTGCAGCCACGTTTACGTAAAAAGTTATCGTTTCGTTTTGGTGTTTTCCTTGTTATCTTAATAAACTGCGTCTCCACTCAACTCTCATTTTCAAAACTTTGTAAAACAAAACGAAACTTACGACAGCAGAGAGCAGACGACACTAATATTCTAATTAGCCACGCTTCGCTTAGAAATCGATAGAAATTAAAAATCGACCCCCCTTCAAATCCAAACCGCGCAAAAACGACAAAACGGAAGGATCGGAATTATTTTCCTATCTAATAGTAAACAGTTCTTCTCATCAAATTAAGTTCTCCTACCACTCTCAAGAAAAAGTAAAATGTTCACGAAACTCACGGATAAATATACTTTAAATCCGAAACTGCCACAGTTAGTCACTCCAGGACCCTCTAGGCAGCCAACAGGGAAACATATTTTTCGTTAGTTACTACTAACACAGATGTTAAAGTTAATAATACACATTGTAATTTAAAATTGAGCTATTTTGTACAAGACAAGGTACATCAGCTAGGATGATAGTATTACTAACTACTCTGTTATGAATCACACGTGGCACCATTTATTGAACGGCAAATTGACCAGCGATATTCAGTGTTGTCAATGCCTTAAAAAATGTTGGTGATTATAATAAATAGTAACGATATTATAATCCAAGAGTTTCTTAACAGACTGATACAGACTTCCGGTGTCCAGTTCAAGATCACGGGTGGCGTCATAGGACTTCTCAAGTTCTGATGTCATAGATCATCACTGCCCACCATGAAATCTGGACCATCTGTATGTTAACTCCAGGATTTAATTGAATGTTTCACATTCCTTAAATGTTACACGAGCTAAGAGCTCAGAATATCAATCATGTAGCATTATAAATTCAGTTGTGAAAAATTAACTTTCACACTTTTGATTACGTCAGTGAAACTGTGTTGATATGATAATCAGTAAAGGTATATGGTAACCACCTAAATGTCACCACAGTTCATTATTTAAAATTTTGCGATCTTCAGTGTTAAACTTTGTATTCGCAATATTTGACATTTGATAGCCAGTAATAACACAAAAGACGAAGTCATTCTGAAATCAGCTTTGGTTCGTTGGGACTTGGGAGTAGGCTAAAAAAAAACTTCATACAGCACCAGCTTCTTTGCTTTTTTGCTTCCGCCGACTCACTTGTCGACGCAAAACAAAGTCGAGTAGCGAGCGCGAAGACATTAAGTTTGAATTTTCTTGTGTTAACGGTGACGTCCAACGGCCGACGGCGATTCAAGTGTTGATGATGTATTTTGGGTGTGCCAAATAGTGAAGAAGAAGTCTATTCGTTTCGGGAAACAAAGTGGAAGAGGGCGAGACCGGGTCAAGAAATCAACGAATTCACGATTATTGTTTGCTTTTTAACGGAGCTAGATTAATATTGTCCGTTGGTAATTCGAATTCCGGCAATTCGGTAATTGAGTTATGTAGTTCAAGAAAAGATTCATCGGCTTGTGTAAAATTATTTCCAACACCTACTGTACGATTCACATGCGGTCTCATTTAAGATAGACAACACTGCTGACGATATTTGAACAATGTTTTCATAATTAAATCTTGTTGTTGATTGTAACTTTTAATCCTATTCAACGACCGATTAAAAGGCCTTGGAACTTCTTACACGCATCCCTCTACTTTACATTATTTCATGTAAATATTAGATTTGACGCGGTAAGTTTATCACAAGACTTTTATCGTAGAATAATGGACAAAAATCTCAACTTAACTGGGCCCCGAGCTCAGAATATGAAATGATTCCCCTCATCAACCCTGAATATGCAAGCTGTACTTAGATGCTATTCTTAACGCCCATGAAACTGTGCCAACCTGTAACACAAATAGTGTCGATGATAAATCACGTAAATGGCTACACAGCTCACTATTTAAACTATGCGATAAACCTTTTGCTCAGTCTCTGACATTTGATAGCTAATAGCTTTTTCCAGAATTATTATGGTTAAGGACGCAACCTTTTCACCGAAGGAGGAATTCTTTTTATATGTTTTTAATTGACTGCCATCGATTGTGACTTTCATATTGATATATATTGGTGCTGGTTTGCTTGTATAGAAGTTCTAAACTATGAGCTTGCTAACTGCCCGTACGATTCGTCTTGTTATTTTTTTTTAAATTGCCAATGGGCATTTTACGTTTAGTTTTTCAGGAACAGATTAGCATCGGTATCACCATCAAGCTAACTGAATGGCATACAATTATTTAGTTCTATTGTTACAATTAATTATGTGCACTCCTGTCCGAGTTTATCTACACACGCTATCCAAGGCAATAAAAGACATTGAACCGTCTTGAAGTGGCCATTATGATAATAGCGTTGAGGAAAACGGACAGTAAAATCACCAGTCTGAAATTAAAATACAATATCTTGTTCAAATTATGAAATCGATCAGTCCTCATACAGAATAGTGAATCTTTTATCGCTCACTCCCACAACACACGAAGGATGTTAACTATTGTAAATTAATTCAGAGTTTTTAATCCCGTCGAGGGTGGGTTGGCCACAGTTCACTTATCCAAATTCAGCACATCCAATTTATGTATCACATTCATACTCGATTAAACTCAGCTCTAGCTCTTCCTTAGTGACATTTAGAAATCAACTTTTGGTTCGTTCGAATTATAGGCCTATAACCTGCAAACAGCTCCCCATCAGCATGTAGTGTGTGGTAGACTAGCTATACTACTACTGTAACCTCTAGAGCACAAGTTGTTGACTTTCTGTGTGGCATTTGAACCAGTGGACAAACATGATGATGGCTGGAAATTCTATTTGATATTTTACATTCATCGTCGTCCGCACATAAGATCTGTCGTCGCAGACGACACAGACACATATTACGTATTGACTTATGCATGCCCCACTCTCTCTACCCAGCTCTGTACACTACACAGATGCGACTCTATCGATGAGTGTATTGATAAAGAAGACCTGCTGATGCGAGGGACGCCAGCGAGCAAAGGCTATTGGAGCGACCACCGAGAGCTCCGTCGATTGGCTTATGAAGGCGATTAAGCCCTCGCCAAGGAGCGACGGGGGCAACAATGGCCTTCTTCTTTCTTATATCTTCCCGTATAGACAAGATGGAAAAGCAGCAAGGGGTGAGGGGGTAGGGCATGAGGACGAGATGTGAGCAAACAAGCGTCGGTCGTCCTTCTCCTCCGCATCGATGCGGGCGAAACACACACAACAATAGGAGCCACAGCGGAGAGGAGCTGAATGGCATCATAAAAGGAGCAGCAGCAGCAGCAGTAGAGAAAAGGGCTGAGGCTAGTGCAAACAAGGCGAGGACAAAAAGGGCAAAGAAGAATATAAGGAAAGAAAAAAAAAGATGGCGAGTAGATATACACTGTATACATACATAGAGAAAATATGGCATTTTTCTAATATAAAGCTTAGAGGGAATAAGAGGAGCAGGAGGGCTGAATGGGGTGGGGTGGGGGGTCAGAAGTTATTGGTGAAGATTCACGGAGAGAGACACAAGTTTTTCCCGGCTGTGGGCTTCAGCACATAAACGTACATAAGCGAGGGCACCACTGTGTTTGGAGATGATGCGCAAGTCTATAAGTATAATACAATGGGCAACAATAGGCGAGAGGAGAGGCTCCAGCATTTTGTATAGGGGTGGAGCCTGAAAAGTTTCATCGGTCAACACAGCACACAGACACATAGACACAGCCTCCAGTCTGACTATATGTGCTGCTGCAGTGTTATAGATGTTGGACGGAGAAAGGGCAACAGCAGGGGGGGCTCGATCCTCTTTATCATCCGGAGAAAAAAAATAAAAATAAAAATCCCCGTGGCAGCTATATATAGATCAGACAAATATATGCACATATGTGTGTACATATATGTCTACGCTCGGGACAATGCAATATAAAAAGAGTCTCTCTCGCGGTTGCTATAGTGGAGACGGCCCGACGGCCCTTTTCAATATAATACAGGCAACTAACAATATAGAAGCGCGAGCCAAACTCTGTGTGTATATCATACGCAGCAAGGCCTTTTTTTTTATTTTATTGCGCATATATAGCCAGTTGGCTAAATAGCGCACTTGAAAAAAAAATAATGCTACGGGTGCTCATCATTATCATCTATGTATGCTCTTCTCTCTCCACAGAAGCGCATCAGCGTACTTCACTCGCTATAGACAAATATGAACTCGATCGACGAATTATTCATAATCCGTCTCTGCTCTTGTTGATCCTTCGACCCCTGGACTGAACTGTACAACACACGCCCGAAAGGCGAATGAAATAATAAAAAAACCATTGCGCACTCGTTAATACATATCCTTTTCTTTCTCTCATTATTATGTCACCGATTTGCATATCACAGACTGTGTCTCATTGTTCTTCGTATAGTGTCCTCTCGTTTGACAACGCCCTATTTGGTAATATTACATACACGGGGAGACTTGAGTGTGCAAAAAGGCAGACTGACGAGTCAGCGATTCGTAAAAACATTGCAGCTGTGTCCCAGTGTCCGCTGCGGGGGTTGGCAACTCAAAATTTGGGTGTACGAGGATTCAGAATCTCAAGGATTCCGAAAGATTCTAGAGATTCTGAGAGATTCTGCGAGATTCTGTGAGATTCTGCGAGATTCTGAATCAAGTTTCCCCAAAAATTCCGCTAGGGGCGCCACTAGTCCTTGGCCCAGTTTCTGTACAGAAGTAAGCACTATGTTACGTAGTGGGCGTAGCTCCGTTTCGGCATGCTCTATACAGCTTATAGACATGCAGATCTTATTATCTTCAAGATTTTTTACTGATAGAAAAAGGTGCTACAATAGGTTTTGTAGTTTCAAGTAGGGTGAAGTAATCTGTTAGTTAGAAACTTGACAGGTTTGAATTAAAAGTCCTGATTATTAATTTTAAAATAGAATATACGGGGAAAATTAACCGCAAGTGACTTTTGCTGGGAATTATTGGCATATTATCAATAAATTTTTTTAACCATAGATTTGTCCCACCCTATCCTCCATTCATCAGCAGACGAAAAAATGTGTGCGCCTCCCAGCGGTGGCAAAAAGGAGGGAAAATTAAAGAAGTTTTAGCGCAACCCATATTTTACTTTTTTCATTATTTCTAGTGCATTTTTTTTACAATTTGAGCTTTTCAAAGACCAAATTCACAAAATATCTGAAATTTTAGACGGTTTTGGGGTAGTTTAAAGTAAAAAAAGGGGTAAATTTAGTGAGATTCTGGAGATTCTACGAGATTCCATGGGATTCTACGGGATTCTATGGGATTCTACGGGATTCTGTGAGATTCTGAAGATTCTGCGAGATTCTGAAGATTCTATGAGATTCTGGGGATTCTGGAGGGATTCTAGCCAGGGTGTACGAGGATTCTGAGGAGTTGCCAACCCCCGGTCCGCTGTTGTTGGCCGGCGCTATGTCAAATTATTCATTCATCGACCGCAATAATCGGTGCGTTCGGGTATGTCGGGTACACAGTCTTCAGCTTGTTTCGGTTTGTTAAACGTGTGTAACATATCCCCCATCTGCATGCAGCAGTCCCACCAAAACAAAATGACATGCCAAATCGATACGCCACCGTCAGCAGCATCAAAGAAAACGGCTTTGATATCGGAAAGAGTTTGAAAAGACACAGCGCCACAATATTGATTAACTCGAATCGGAGAGACGACCTACATACACGGAGAAAGTATTGGCCGCGTCTCCGAGTTATATGCTTCGACGGCCCAGTTCTCTAAAGCTCGGCACACGTTTGGAATGGGCCGGCGCGATACGGACAACTATATAGGAGTTTAAAATGTCGACTCTGAAAGAATATTAGAAAAAGGAGAGCGGCGCTCACTGGAGCGGGAAAGATGAGACTGGGAACGAGTCGAAGGAACAACGGAAATCCAATCTGTTATGGACTAGAAAACAAGCTATAGCTATATAGCTATCAATGCTCGATGGCTGCCATATCGGCCAATAATTCGAGTCGAATTTCCTTGATCGGAAAATCTGACGCCATCCGATCGATCGAAATTCACAACCGAAAAGTTTCGAGTCAAACGACGACCGATATCCGCACAAGTGTAGAAGAAGAACGGACCCAAATGAAACAGCAGCGTATGTATACAAGTTGAGTGAGAGCTACTTAACGCGCAAATACAGATAGAACCGATCTAAAATAAACTTAAAAAAAAAATTTGGTGAAAGAAAAAACTGAATGTGGATATTATAAGAAGACAACAAAAGAAATTCCTTGCATCCGCTGTTTTGCTTATTCTTGGTGATATTGCGCCATATATCACACCAACAACAGCGAAAGAAAGGAAAGGAAAATCGAGGAATAATAATAAATAAATAAATGCCGAGAATGCGCAAGAGGGAAAACAAATTATTTGTCCGTGTAGTGTACGTACGACCACTTTGAGAGCCGGGGCAGCATCATCATAGAGTTTGGCTGTCGGGAGAAAAACTAATAAAAAGAACCGGCTCGGAATATTTTCGAATCGATCTTTTATTTGATAGAAAATATGTGTATAGTTTTGCTGCAGGGAGGAGGAGGACAATAGTAGGGAAAAGATGGGGCATAGATTTCAATCAAAAGCAATCAAAAAGAACTTTGAGAAGCGCGGAGAGCGGCGGAGAGTATGGAGAGCGAAGGTTATTTATTTTGTTGAGCAAAGAGAACAGAAGAGGACAAAGTTTTAGACATAACACATATCTACCACCACCACCAGCATCACACTATATATATATATATATCTCCCCTGATGCTCTTTGATAGCCGCGTGCCTCTCCTTTGAGTCAGTTTTTCGAGCGTCAACGAGCGAGCGGTATTCATAATTGCTGTGCATTCCAGACCGACACCCGGCGCGTTCGACATTCGCCACTTGATGGGGATACGACATCGCCATGGCATCACACAACAGCCCAGCCAACGCCCTCCCTCCGCTCCCCTCCCATCTTGCACCTCTTTGAAGCAAAAGGGGCCAACTGATGATATAAGCACGCACCGTTGCTCATATATTGAATAAGCTCTTTGCTCTTGCCAGTACCTCGCGCACCCCCGCGAGCAGCAGCAGCAGCAGCCAACAGTCTTCAAAATGTTTCACAGGGAGAGAGAAAACCTTTGGCCGCCGCTGCTGCTGGGCGCTGGCTGGGCGCGGGCCACCCACATGCACAGCAGTGGATAACATTCATCAGTCAATACTATCGTCAAATATATATTTATACGTATATACAATACAACAGGCTGCTACTGCTGCTGGAGAAATACCTCGTTCGCACACACACACCCTCCCTTTTATTTCCTCAACAGCCCCCACACCTCGCCTGTGTAGTCGGCCAGTTATTTATAAATTGTGTAGCCAGTACATATACGTGTGTATACATGGTATAGGTACATGCCTGTGTGTGTGTGGCCTTATACATCAGTACAATCAGATTTTTATATTGTTATCCACTATATAGGGGGAGTACATACTGTGTATTATAGTCCATATTGGTTAATGGAATATTTTAGGGAAGCAGCCAATATAAAATTGACGATGGGTATATAATATAATAGAGATGAATAATGGACGAAATTTCACCCCATGCAAATTTCCTGATGTCGCTTTTTCATAAAATTCCCCGCAAATATACCCGCTGGCAATTAGGCGATCATCCGATCCATAAATCACGACTGGCATCGACGGCTTCGCATTTCCCGCTGAAATTCAGCCGCATATCTAAACCCGAAACATCGTCCGACAGTGTCGATCTATACTGTTTAGACTATTGGAATTGATATTGCATCGCCCTCCTGTATCCGACGATCCGATTGCATAATCTGCGAGCAAAATGGGTTAATGGAACATGATGTGTTTTGACTCTGAATAACAAAAAACAAGAAATAGGACGACGAAAGAAACAAACCCAAATGACGGCCAGCAAAAAAACAAAGCAATTTTGTGTGGTGTGTTATATAGCGCCATATACAAGAGGATGTTGCCTTGTTGATGCCGTACGTACTATACACGGAGAGTTCTTTTGGCCTTTGATGACAAAAGCCAAAGGGGATTATTATACGTCAATATTATAACGGACACGTGTGATGATGACGGCCGACAATATTGTCTTTTGACAAGAAGCACAAAACTCTCGCCTGCCGAGCGCATCATGCGCATCACACACGGGCGGGCAGAGAGCGCGTGTATACACACATAGAACATCAGAGCAGAGTATATACCGGGGCCAACTTCTTTCCCCCCTTTCGTCGCTTATTCTTTCCTTTTTAGACGTGTGGAATGTGTTTCATTTCGTTTGTGTGACTATACTGCAATATAGTGTGTAAACGACAAATAACAAAAGGACGACGCGCGTGCTGCATGACTCCGCCGTTTTGTCACCGGCCGACAATGGTCAGCAATGGGGACCTTGATGGGGGAACGGACTTTTCTTTCTCTGGCTGGTCAAACATCATAAATGAATCGCAGCGGACGACATGTCAATGCAGCGTCTATACAGGCCCCCGCAGTAATAATGTAAATCAACAGGAGAAATTGTGTGTTTGTGGGGGCCAGTTTATTCCAACAAATGTGACGCAACCTAGCCCTTGTCATCTCGAATGTAGAAATATGGATAGGCAATAATATATAGCGTGTGTGGTGAATGATATTGGACGATAACGAGTGAAAGAAACATATGCCAACGTCGGACTGCATTTGGTGGATGACGAATTGAATTGTTCAAATTAGTTGTAAGGTGTGAGACTATACAAGTCAAATCAAATCAATCGAGTGAGTTCTTTTTTAATTGCTCCCCCCCCCCTCACTCCATTTTAATACAGTTATTTATGATTATTTTTCATATACGAATATTGTTATTTGAAAAAAATGAGCCGATTAGCAAAAAAGATGAGCAAGTCATCCTAAGATATTCTAAGACAATCTTTTAAGGCGGAATGGAGATTACCATTTCACCGTTTAAACCAATTTCTTTTTAAGAATGATATCTCTTTATATTTTAATTTTAGTTGCGATCGAATGTGAGGTCTAGATTGCTTGCCACCATAGTCACTAAGAAATGTAATTGTGATAAAGTTATTTTTAAAACAATTTTTTTAATAATCAGGTATAACCGTATAAGTTCCGTAAGCAATTACAACCAAAGTTTATCTTAAAAATCTTAAAAATTAAAATGTGGTCGAAAACCGGAATATAAATTGATCCTCATGACATGTATAACATATGCTGAATGCTTATGAAAAGATGTTGTTCAACACGCTCTAATGCAAATGTAACAAAAGTAACAGCGAATCTAAAACAAAATTATAAATCCGCCAGTTAAAGTTCATTAGTCAAAATTACTCCAATAACAATAAATATTTAGTCAAACACTTTTCAATGCGTTGCGGTTTTTTTCTCTCTCTCTTCAGGTCTGAACCCGCATAAATACAAAAGTGCAATAGATAGATGAATGAGTTTTCATTCTTTTAGGTTATTTTCTCTTTTATGGCAGAGTTCCACAAAAATAATCTACACTATAAATAACGAGCTAGATAGGGATCAGAATCAAGCATCGGGACAGGTAACTATAATTTGTTGGTGATTCGTTTATTGCTATAAAGCGGATCACATTATTTAGTTACCATTGCGCATCGTAAGTTGGGATCGAAAACCTTTATTTAATTTACACTTCTATTTCGTATTCGTACTCGGATTCGTAACTTGATTTTCTGGTTTTTGGTTGGTGGCTGTAACCGTGTGCAACGGCTAGGACCAATGGACCATCAGAAATTTACGAACGAACCGAAACAAGCTAACTAACTGGTAGTAGAGGCCAGAATATAAACTGTTAAATATACACCGTGAACGATGGTATGTAGAGTAAAAGAAATCGAATTGTGAGAAGTATGATTACGTAATTTTCCCTAAGGTGATTAGTTAAAATGTGACATTTAGGAACGATAAATTGTGTTCACTAGTCGATTCACGCCATTGTCGATCCCATCGATTGCAACATGTACAATTGGGGTCTTGCAATTCGTTTGATTATTTTTGAAAGGAGGAGGAGGGGGGGGGGAAAGAAAATTAGCGAATCATTCTTCATTCTGCCTCTATCTATAATCTATTGTCATAGTCTTTCGTATGGTTCCAACATTTATTAGAATCAAAAATAGCCGGAAGAAAAAAGGAACTGCTGCCCCTGAAAACCAGAAGCAAAATGTCTTGCATTACACACGGTACTACACAGCCACACGCAAACCATACAAGACTTGACATGGGCAGGCAACCAGGCCTATATAGATATACACACCCCACACGCCCGCTATTCCATAATAAAAAAAAAACCTTGACACATAAATAGTACGCATACGTATATGTATACTTAACGCGGTAGTATATATAGTATATAGATGTGATGCAATAACTACAACAGAGAGACACAGACGCTCAAAAGTGAAAACGAGTCGAAATCCGGCCGTCCGGGCCAGCGACGAGGGGGTCAAAAAAATCGACAGCAACAAAAACCAAACAGTCTGTGAAAATATTTAGACAATCATCGCCCGAGCAGAGCACTGCTGCTACATACTGCTGCAGCTAGAGCGGCTCGGGGTTCTAAATTTTTTCAAACGAAATTTATAGTATCGACTCAAACTCGCTCAAACTCTCTGCCTGGTCTATACTGTAGATATATTATGGCAAGTTATAGGCTAGATGTGTTTAGTATATCTAGCCGGGCTTGTGCTACACATCTTTACGTTGGGGTTTCGAAGATATGTATACGAGTCAGTCAGTCGTAGATAAGAAAACAGCCAAGAAAGGAGAAACCCAAACACGAAGAGGAGGGAATAAGACCACCGTGGTGTAGAGTTTGGAAGCAGCAGGAGGCAGTCAAATCTGGAAAACAAGCTGTTGATGTTCCCGTTTGGTTGTGTGTTTGTGAAGGACGCCGGAGAGCTAATACTCGGCTCTCCTCCCGTGTTGATCAGCTCGACTGCGTTGCCAGTCGTGACAGTCGGAAAATCAAAGACAAAAAGTTTTTTTTTTTTTTTAATGATAGATTACTCTCTCGTGTCTGGAATCCAATTGACAATAATCAAAATATAAGTTTAAGCCAGAATATTAACCATCTTACAGTCAATAACAAAAATGCGTCATGACTACTTTAAAATCTACCTACAGTCGTCCAATCTCATTCGCAATAGTAAGTTGACGTCGGATTTCATAGTATATCTAAGACGCTTGTTATTGCTCATTCAAAATTCGAACGTGTTACAAAAGACATGATGCAGTGGAAAACAAAATTTGTCCATGTCCACTAGTCAGACTGTAATAAATCTAGTGATGAAGAAATTTCAGTTCGGGTGTGTCCGGAAGGAGAGGGATTAGTGATGAGTCAAGGTTTACTATTTACATTCACATGTACCGTTATTCAAGTGTAAAATGATATTTAGATTAATGAACTGAGTTGCATAGGAGTAACGGACCCTTGTAGATCAACTTCTTTGCTCGTTGAATAGGAACGCAGCCATTATATGAGTTTAGAATAGATTAGTGTTTCACCATTCGTTATAATGTGTAGCTTCTCATTGAAGTATAGGTTGATTTTTCAAAAATGGCAATACATCTCCCGTCGCATACTAAATAATTGCAAGACAGTAAAAGTTGCTGCTGGGCAATTATTGAGGAAGACTCATCATCATCAATTGGGTGTTCTTCCGAATGCGTTCGAGATTTATATTTACTGCTGGGTATCCCCCTGAATGTCAACATCTTTATAATTATAAGCCGAGTTACATCGTGTATACTCTGTAAATATCTTATAAGACCATTATCTCTTGGGAACAACATAAGTTACATCGGATTTCATAGTAATTTTAGGACGCATGTTAATGCTCATTCATAACCTATATGTGTTACATAAGACATGGAATGAAAAATAAATATAATTCATGTCAACTTGTCAGACTGTAATAAATCTCGATTGCTCGATTGCTTAATAGACTCGGGTAGCCTGATTGAATCGGCTCTTCAGTGTTCAGTTTCACCAAGAAGTTTTATTCTAATAATACGCACTAAGTTTCACAAAATAACCCGCTGTTGAAATTGTTCTTGTAAAGGTATTTTACTGATTAGGCTACTTGAGAAATACGATTGCCATCAGCGGGAAAACTTTCTCTAACAAAGAAACCCCAAATAAAAAAAAAGAAAAGAAAGAAAGCTTCCAATAGAACGTGTCCATAAAAACTCTTCTCTCTATCTTCTTCTTCACTGCATTTTACTTACTTTTTTTATTCAACCAGGAAAAAAGAGAAGGGCTGGATGGCCGTCAAAGACGGCGCGAGCGGACAGCGCACAATAGAGTCCGTTCTGTTTTTTTTTTATAGTAGTCGGGGTTTGTATTTGTGCGCTGTTTCTGATGTTGTGTGCAACGCGTTTTTTCTTCTTCTTCTTTCTTTTCAAATTTTCTACAAAGGAGTGGCCGCGTGTATAAATATTGGTCTGCGGCACTATGCGGCACACACAGCAAGGGACGCGCGTCTTTAGAAAAAAAAAAAACCAAAAGGGGAAATTGCGACAGGAAAACCAGACGGCCAATTGCTGGGATTTGAAACGGAACGCGCGGACCAGAGGCCATTTCGACGAATCGACAGCGCAACAAACGAAAAAGACAAAAGTTCCTTTTGATTTCGGCTCTCGGCTGTCCCTCGCTTGGCCAACGGCACAGTCTGTACCAGCACCAGCACCCGCCGCCCAGCACATGCAGCATTTTATTTGGATTGTGTGCTGGACGTTGTTATAGTCACCCGAACAGCGGCGGCCGGCCTTATATGATGGAGGAATGTTTTCCCTTTTCTTTGTGTGCGCAAACAGAACGAAATGAAGGGAAGAAAGCCCCTCTTTTCACGCTCCGAAACAGACACACACACAGAGAGCGCCCAAAAGAAAAAGGCGCGTCATTCAAATAAACGGAAACTGGACTATTAAAAACACAGAGACAGAGACACAAGAAGCGTGCCGCTAGACCTGATGATGTCATAGAATAAAAACAAAAGGGGTCAAACCCATCCAGCGGAGAAGACAACTGCATCTCTAAATACTCCGGGGGTTTCTTTTAGATCTTCTGTCCAGCAACCTATCTAATATGTATACATGTTTTGAACACAGGGAAGAAGGAATCAGTAGCTCAACATGAGGCACACATATATACAATGTGTGCAAACTCGTCAAGGGGGATTCCAGCAGCAACACAAAAGCAGCCGCATCGGTATAAAAAGAGCTTTTCTCTTTGAATGGTTAGTATCCGCCCATTGTTTTGTATATAGCCGGTGGAACTTATAGAAAGCAAAAGGAAAGAGATTCGGCCTTATAGCTTCCTTTATTGTTTGGCCAGCCTATACGATTGTCCCTGGGGTTCAATCTATCAGCTAAATAGGATAGGGGATATGCTGTGTTGACAAACTAGGCCCACATCCGGCTGTTAGAGCGCCACAGCTTCTTGACGAAAAAATTCAAACAACAAATATATATTAGCCAAAAAACTCATCATTTTGTAATTGAAACCAAAAACGCGGTCGACATATTTATTACAAAACAATGATTGCGCGTTTGTCATATTGCATCAGCGACGCACAATAGGCGATGAAACGTTTCTACTCTCGGATGTGGTAATATAACAATATCACAAATCCTTTATCACATATTAGCGGATGAGCCGGAGCGTGTGCTGTGCGTGTCTCCCCATGTTGGCCGAATCAAAAGGCGCAAGTAATAACGTGTCTGGCTCTCTCATCAGGCGACAAATATCACCCACTCACGCATGGCAATAATATAAATATAGGATGTCAAAAATCACGTGGATGAAACACGTACGCGTGTACGAATTGAAACGGAATAACAAGATTACGATAACAAATCTAAGGCGACGACGACAACGACAACATTTCTGACACACAAAAAAAAAATAGGATATGCTGGGGTGATCTGATGTCAATTTTATATTTATTCAAAAAGGGGAATTGAACCCAGAACACCTGACGGCTGGCTGGGCTTTATATTTTATATCCGACTGTCTATATAGCTGGCATCAGCGTTATTATTTTCTTAATATAGAAAATAAAAAAAAAGCCGAAAAAAAGTGTCAACCTGTTTTCCGCCCTATCTCATCTGATTATATTGAAAAACGTGAGGGGGGAAATAAGCTATATACTGGCGGCATGGCAACAAGTTTATTACACACGAGGCGCCTATGGCAGAGGTGTGTGGGATACGAGGGCGCTATAGGAGCGAGAAAGGGTGCTGCGGCAATGGGATCGCTGAGCGTGTTTTCCAATATGTACTTCACGCTTGGGTGGTGGATGATTTGCGCCCGGACAAATTGATATGTGTTTATATGATGTGTGTGTTTCGCGCTGTGCAGTGTGCACGGTTGTCGAAAGGCAGTCGAGAGAAACATCACTACTCGGTTGACTATACAACTTGATATGAGTACAAACTTTGAGATAGTTGGTCGATTTGGCTTATATTATTTTGAGAGTCCCCGTTGACTTTAGGAGCCGTCACAGTTGTGACAGTGACAAGCAAATATATGTAAGGAACAAAGTTTAGATTGCGACGACTTCTCTCTGTTTTTCTAATATGCGCCAATAGAGAGAGATACGTAGTTTGTGATATGGCGCGTGATTAAACTTGTGGCCTCAACTCTGACAAAAGTTGACGGCGCGGCACTGATCGACTTTTTTTTTTAATCGTGGGAAATATCGGGAAATGAATACAAAATTTGGGTTTCAAAATGAGGACGTATCAGATTTCTGAAAGTTCTCCCATCACTAAAAAAAATGGGTTTTATTCATCAATTAGTTGATGATTTAGTGTTATGGTTTCTAAGAAGAAAGACTAGACAATAACATTCCTTTTGGTAATGGGAACTTTTAATTCGCTGATGGCGTTGTGCGAAACTTATTTGGCGTATCCAAGAGAGAAGGATGCGGTTTCATTTCGGGATTTCATAACATCCTTTATTTTCATTCTCCGCTCTTGTTATTATCGACCGCGCTCCTTTCTATTTTTTTTTCTTTTCTGTTTGCCAAATGTTGCAAAGTAAATCCGCTTGGTTTTCTATAGCGCTAGCAAAAAGGATCGATGGTAAAATATTCACGGTAATAATGGTCCATAATAACTTCTTATGCAATATAGACTCTCGGTCGCTCGGTCGTTGCAGCGCACACACACTCGAGCCTTATTGTTAACTTTATCGAGAACGTCCGTTGACATTCCACTTGGCGAGATGCCCAGATTTCATTGTGCCTTGCGCTCACACACAGCCTCGAGCATCCTCTTCCCGTCTATTTATGCAGATTAAATGTTCTCTAGTCGTTATCCCAGTTTCTGTACTCGGCTTATGTATTCAGTCGAAACAACCAGCGCTGTAGACATAAAATAAAAAAAATCCGTCCATCTTAACATCCCGCGCCGTTAAAAACATTCCCCTTGACTCTATATATGAAAATGTTGGTGACATTCAACCTGATGGTAATTAATTTACTCCTAATAAAATTAAATCGACCTGATTATTATTTTGTTCTCTAAGTCCAACATTTAATGAACGTGTAAACGTTTTCTTTGAGACCCCGACCGCCGCTCCGCAGTGCAATATGGGAATTCAATTCGGCATTAAATTGGTTGTAAGTTGACGCGGGCAATCCTATCGGAAGCGCCGGCTCCTTTTGGTGATGTGCTGCCCTTTCTCTTTCACTCAATAGAATGTGTTGTCGGTAAACAGCGCACACCCAAACAGATTCTTTTATAAAGAAAAGACCCAGAAGAAAGGAGCATATACCCTTTTCGAGCTAGAGTACAGTAATATGTGTTTGGCCGGGACCGATTAGAAAATAAAAAATAAGAGGAAGCGATCAGTAATACAACAAATGAAAACAAGCTACTATACACAATAATAATAGCCGTAGCGCAGGTAATCGACACCATAGGGAGGTCCGTAAATAATAAAATAATGGCAACAACAAACGTAAAAAGAAAAAGGGATGTATATTGTATGTATGTCTGTAATTGACCGATATGATCGAAGTGGTTATTTCCACACGGCCGGGGTGGTCTCTTCTGTGTCCTCTATAAAGGCGTCGGCGATGTGCCGGCCAACAAACGGGCAAAGGCAATATAATGCTTCAAAGTGCGTGCCGCTGCGGTGCTGTGGCTTCCTGGGAGAATCAGTGAATTGAAAGAATGGTTTGAAAGAGAGAGAGAGACGAAATGAGAAATTGAGAATATAACGCGCACAAGGACCTCTTTATGTGCTGAAGAAAGACACAGACGGAGGGGGGCCCGCCGGCCCGGCCGGCTGCGAGAGATTTTCACACCTACTTAAGCAAAAAGCTTAATTCAGCAGCGCCCTCTTTTCTTCTTCTTTTCTTCCAAATGAAAATATTTCAAAGCTTTATTCTTCCTCTCCGCTTGTGAACGGCTGACTGCGTTCTATACGTACACATCAAAACACTAACTATACTATACTGTTCCGCTATACTATCTCTGTGTACACCGACGAGTGTCTTGGCAGGGCGCTCGAAAGGCTATGTACAAGGACCGCTAACAATCAAAGATATATATACCAGGGGGTATTTTCTCTCGAGGCTTAGATATATATGTACCGAAAGTTTTTTTTTTCCTTCTTATTTTTATTCATCTGCGTTTATTCACCATTTTCGACGAGTCGCAGCGGAGAGCCATGGAGAGAAACTGGCGAATCAATTTTGAAATCTGATGATCCTCATCAGTGGAGCCATTGGGGCGATTGTTTTCAAGAGGATCTTTATCTCATCTCCACTCTGAAAAACCAACGATAAGAAGCCCCGATGCTTTTGTTCCAGCAGATTTTGTCGTGGAATTTGTGGACGACATGATTTTAATAGGGGATCGTAGGGGATTCGTTTAATGCGCTGGTTCAGTTTCTCTGTCAGACGGAATAAATCTGCTCCGGAAGGGAGAGATATTTGAAAACATAAACAAAATAGATCTTTAGGCAAACAAAAATTAATATTCGATTTGTTTGTTTAGACATTCTTACAAATTTTTTTTCCCGTTCGTTTGTCGGTGATTTTACTCAAGGAAGGAAGCTGTCAATCGTTTGCTCCTTTGTGGGCCCTGCTGTGTGTATGTGTACACACAAAGGCTGCTCTAAATGTTTTTTTTTTTCTTTACAGTTAAACGATTTAAATATACGAGGACTGGATTGATGTGACATTCACTGGCAAATAACGACATCCAACATCTTGTCTGTGTCGTGGTTTGGCGTAAAAAATATTTATTTTCAGACTTTTTCGTTTGCACTGAGCCTTTGCTATTATTCTAACGTCATAATTTTATTTCATCATTGATGATGTCATTGTTTTTGTTGAATCACGATAAACGTTTTGCCGGGAAAAAAAGTTTTAACCATCCTTAAGCTATAGACAACTATGAGTAATATCTGGCTCACATAGCCAGTTCTATAGCCACTACATCGGCAGTAGTATTGGTATAGTATCGAAACTTTAACAGGGTTTAAAAATAAATTTTACTTGGGGTGTGTCCGAAAGGAAAGGGTTTTAATGGCGAGCCAAGATTTACTTATTACATCTTTGCACAATTATTTAACAGGAAAATCAAGTTTCAGACAAACGAACTGAATTACTTGTAAGCGTAATAGGCTGATGCAAATTTATTTATATGCCGGCTGAGTACAATCGCATTTATACAATTGATGTTCATGCGTTGACTTTTGTCAGTCTTCATGCTGGATTGCTACACGGTTAATTACATTCACTTGTTTTAATAAAAATGCATGGAACTGCTACAACCTCATTATCGAGGATATCAGACAATAAATTTCGGGTGCGCTGTTCTCCCAGCGTCTCCGTCCTTTCTTATAATGATTATTGCGGCAGTACCTTATTCCCTAACTGGACTGAAAATTCTTCAGAATATCAATGTTTAAATGGTAGATAATTGATGAACGACATCTTCACTTTAATAGTTATATGACTATCGCTCTATCACATACGCAATTGGAAGTTGATGACACAGTTCGTAGCATTCTAAATCGCTTGTTAATGCTCTTTAATATTTCGAAAAGGTAACATGATAGATGAAGAAAAAAAAGGTTAGAATGTTTAATGTACCACCCTAAGAGTTTTTTATACAGTTAACCGACTATACGTACGAAGACTTGATTGATGTGAGATTTCGTGGGCAGAAAACGACAGCACCCAGCAACTCGTAATAAATGTGAACACACATAACTATTTTCAGGATTGAAATTGTAGCCCGTCCAACAAGGCCGGTATTTTGTGGGCCTACAGTTTTAATGCTATTGTAAACGGGAGAAAGTGTTAAACCTTCCTTCTTCGGCTCACCAAGCCAGCTCATGACGACAGCAGATTTACTAATTACATCCATACAGAATTATTCAAAATGAAAACCAATTTTCAGACAAATGAACTGAATTGCTCATAAGTGAAATGGGCCGATGCACATTTATAGTTTAGGTTGATTAAACATAATCGCCTTAGATAGTGTCGTTCAATAGGTTGTCATAAGTAAGTCTTTAAAAGATGCAGCTACATAGGTATATACATTGATTTTTTTTTCACAGACATAACGACGACGGGAATGCATGCATTTCTTAACTTTCATTGTTTGTATTACTTTTTCTTTGAACAGAAACAAGAAGTAACGAACGGGCAATTAAGGTATAGATCAGTCGCAATTCCTTAAAACAACTGGAAGTCTTCCAGAATATAAATCGTTATATGCTGAAAATCGCATGGCGTCTTGTTAACTTTAAGGGGTTGCCTGTTCCGGTCAATCTTTTTAATAGTTCGAAGTTGATGTCAGATTTCGTAGCATCCTAAAACACTTGTTAGTGCTCATTAAAAATTCAAAAGTTCAAAAGACTTTTTCGGGGCTGTCCATATATTACGTAACGCAATTTTTCACCTTTTTGGACCCCCCCTCCCCCCCTTGTCACGGATCGTAACAAAAAAACAGACACCCCCCCTTCTAATTACGTAACAAAAAACAAAACCCCCCAGTGAATTTAAAAATACAAAATACAAAATTTTCTTGATTAAAGCCATGTATTTGATGTTACATGGTACAAACTCTTAGATAGGCTCAATAAAGAAGATGAAGGCGATAATTCGACATTCCCCTGAGGGCTTTGCTCGATCATTAGCTTCTCGAGCTCAGCACTCAGGGGAATTGTATTTCCTGTGTTTATTCGTGGGAAACAAAAAACTAAACAGACGAACCATTTTAGTTACATTTTAGCGTGGAAAATCGATATTTTTGCCACTGTTTTAACTTTTTTTAATTGAAAAAAATTTTCGGCCTTGCTACGTAACGTTTTCAAAACTCCCCCTCTCCCCCCTGTAACATTTCGTAACACTTTTTGCAACCCCCTCCCCCCCCTCATCGCGTTACGTAATATATGGACAGCCCCTTCGTGCGTACCGAGCCTTGGCTAAAATATCCGGCTATTATTCTAACGCCATAATTTTATTTCATCATTGATAATCTTGATAAACTATTTTCCGGGAAAAAAAAGTTTGAACAATTACAATTCTTAGGCAGTTAGGCTAATATGAATATCTGGCTCACCAAGCCAGTTCTATAGCCACTACATCTACAGCAGTATTAGTATCGAAACTTTAATGGGATTTTAAAAAAAAATACTTGGGGTCGAAAGGAAAGACATTTTAGTGGCGAGCCAAGATTTACTAATTCCACATCCATGCACAATCATTCAAAAGGAATAACGAATTTCAGACAAACGAACTGAATTACTTGTAAGCTTAATGGGGCTGATGCAATTTATTTTTGTACCGGCTGAATACGATCGAATTATTTTAAGAGTAACTATCAGTTCGATTTTATCAGTCTTCATGTAAGGTTGCTACACATTCAAATTCATTAATTTTTTGTATCGTATTAATCCGATTCTGCCGCCCTATTGAAACAAAAGGTTACTCAGAGATAGTGCTTAAGTAAAGAGACTATTCTCCGTTCTCTAACATAAATTTCTGGAAACCTTCGACAGAAGTACGGTATTCCTTATCTGAAATGGAAATTCTCCAGAATATCAATTGTATTTAGTTGAAGAGTGAAAGGCGTTATGATCACGTAATAGACTTCCTTCTGCCGCTCAATCCTTTTTGCAGATGGAAGATGATGTCAGAGTTCATATCATTCTAAGATGCTTGTTAATGCTCATTAAAAATTCGAATATTTAACGTAGGAAAGAAAAAAACAAGGCTGCAATAAGCCCCCCTGAATATTATTTATACAGTTAACCGATCATGCATATGAAGATTTCATTGATTTGAGATTTAGTGGGCAGAAAACGACAGCACCCAGCAACTCGTAATAAATGTGAACACACACAACTATTTTCAGGATTGAATTTGTGTTTTGTATCCCGTCCAACAAGGCCGGTATTTTGTGGTCCCACAGTTTATGTAGTATGGTCTGGTATGGTAAACGGGAGAAAGGGTTTATGCCTTCCTTCTTCGGCTCACGAAGCCAGCTCATGACGACAGCAGATTTACTAATTACATTCACACAGAATTATTTAAATTAAAAACCAATTTTCAGACAAATGAACTGACTTGCTCATAGGTGTATTGGGCCGATGCAGATTTAAGTTAAGGTTGATTAATCATAATGGACTTAGATAGTGTCATTCTACAAGTAGTAATAGATTAGTCTGTCCAAGATGCAGTTACACCGTATTACGCATTAAATTTCATCTTTGCAGATATCAACGTTCCAATTGCATGACATCCTACACCTAATTGCTTGTACAAGAGGTTCCTTGCACCGATTGAACGCAATTATATTAGATGAGCGCATAGAGTGCAGAACGGACACACTTTCTAATTTAACTGGTAATCATCCAGAACTTAAATCGTTATAAATAAAAAATCGCACGGTGTCATGGTTATTTCAAGGGCTTGCCTATGCCGCTTAATCTTGGACATAGTTAGAAGTTGATGTCAGATTTCGTAGCATTCCTAAACACTTGTTAGTGCTCATTAAAATTCAAAAGTGAACGCTAACAAATGAAGAGAAAAAAACCTAAGCCGCCCTAAATGTTTTTTATTGCAGTTAACCGATTATATACGAGGACTTGATTGATGTGACATTTAGTGGCAAATACCGATATCCAACACCCGTCTGTGCCGTGTTTTGGCGTGAATAATATTTTTCAGACTTTATCGTGCGTACCGAGCCTTGGCTATTAATATCCTATTATTCTAACACCATAATTTTATTTCATCATTGATAATCATGAAAAACTTTTTGCCGGACAAAAAAGGTTTTAACCATCCATATAGGCTATAGCTAATATCAATATGAGTAATATCTGGCTCACAAAGCCAGTTCTATAGCCACTACATCTACAGTAGTATTAGCATCGAAACTTTAGCAGGATTTAAAAAAAAAATTACTTGGGGTGTGTCCGAAAGGAAAGAGGTTTTAGTGGCGAGCCAAGATTTACTATTTACATCTATGCACAATCATTCAAAAGAAAAATCAAATTTCAAACAAACGAACTGAATTACTTGTAAGCGTAATGGGCTGATGCAATTTTATTTTTGTATCGGCTGAAAACGATCACATTTTTCGAGAGCAAATAACAATTCGATTTTATCAGTCTTCATGTAGGATTGTAACACCTTAAAAGCATTAATTTTTTTTTTCGTAAACATCCGGTTCTGCCGCTCTACCTATTACGGATTAAATAATAGACTTTTACCTCTGTCTAATTATTCTCCAAAGCAGTGGGGCATTAACACGGTGGACTATTATTTTACTGGAATATCTCCAGAATATCAATCGTTTTTAACTGAAAAGTGGAAGGCGTTTTTGTAAAATAAAAGAGTTCTTTCTGCCTCTCTATCCTTTTCGCAGATGGAAGACGATGTCAGAATTTATAACAATCTAAGATGCTTGATAATGCTCATTAAAAGAAATTCGTAAATATAACGTATGAAGAGGGAAAAAAGGCTATAATAAGCTGCCTTAAATGTATTTTTTACAGTTAACCGACTATTCATACGAAGATTTGATTGATGTGAGATTTTGAGGCAGAAAACGATACCCTGCAACTCGTAATAAATGTTCACACGCAACTATTTTCAGGATTGATTTTAGCCCGTTCAACGCCGGTATTTTTTTGGCTTAAAGTGTATAGGTATAGTAACGGGGGAAGGGTTGAGACCATCCTTCTTTGGCTCACGAAGCCAGCTCATGACGACAGCAGATTTACTAATTACATCCATGCACAATTATTCAAAAGGAATACCAATTTTTTTACAAATGAACTGAATTGCTTATAGGATAAAGGTCCGATGTAAATATACATTAATGTTTACTTTACTCATATATTGTAGTACAAGAGACACATAATAGGTTAACTTTGATCAGTCTTTGTTAGATATGGCTAGAAGGTTATATGCAATGGATTTAAATTTAAGAACGTAATATTCGAACTGTAATGTCCGATGAAGTCTATATAAGCATTGATGTGTACCGTAATCCATTACCATCTTCGTTCAATCGCTGCTATAGAACGGTATCGTAGTTACAATCGAATTCTGTAATGTAATAACTGGAAAACTATCAGAACATAATTTGTTTTTTGTTTAAGGTTGCATGGCGTTATGTTCACTTTGTGGGCTTACCTGCGCCGGTTAATAATTATCGTAATTCGCAGTTACCGTCAGATTTCGTAGCAATCCAAGCCGCTTTTTAGTGCTCATTGAAAATTCAAAAGTAAATGAGAAAAATGAGGAGAAAAATCAATAAGCCGCCTTAAATATTTTGGAATACAGTTAACCGATTTTTATATACGAGGATTTGATTGATGTGAAATTTAGTGGCAAATGACGATATCCCGTAAATAACTTCTGTGTCGTGTGCTGACGTGAGAAATATTTTTTAGATTTTTTAGCGTGTACCGAGCCTTAGCTATTGATATCCTATATCCGTCTAACGACATCATTTAACATTTTTTTGTTTAACTTTTGCGTGATTTAAAAATAAATTTCACTTGGGGTTAGTCCGAAAGGAAAGGGATTTTAGTGGTGAGCCAAGATTTACTAATTACATCCATAAACAATTAATCGAATGGATAATCATATTTCAGACGAATGAACTAAATTGCTCGTTGACTTTTTAGACTATACCCATTTATTTTCATTTCGAATGAATACAATCACAATAACACAAAAGTTATTTATATGTTGACTTTTAACAGTCTACTCATGGTGGTGCTTCACGTATAGATATATTG
This sequence comes from Daphnia pulex, assembly GCF_021134715.1. NCBI lineage: Eukaryota > Metazoa > Arthropoda > Branchiopoda > Diplostraca > Daphniidae > Daphnia > Daphnia pulex. Next base: position 7,065,046 of record NC_060017.1, read on the forward strand.
ATTTTCACTATCGTAACACAAACGTACAAATCCGTCAAATATCTTATCAATAAATGAGCTGGAAATGCTACTCTCTTAAATAGCAGTATTTCCAGTATTGAAAGCAAGATTCAACGGCAGAACAGTATCGATAAACTACACTGGAAATCTTCCAGAATATCAATCTATTTAAGATGAGAAATGAGTGGCGTCACGTTCCCTTTCCGGGCTTTCTTCTGCTGATTATTAATATTCGCTGATGGAAGTTGATGTCAGGGTTCATGGCATCCTAAGACGCTAGTTAGTGTTCTTTAAAAATTCAAATATTTAAAATATGATATGAAGAAAGAAAAAAGACTGCAATAAGCCGCCCTAACTGTTTTTTATTACAGTTAACCGATTATATAATACATACGAAGACTTGATTGATGTGCGATTTAGTGGCAGAAAACCGCAGAAAACGACACCCAGCAACTCGTAATAAATGTGAGTCACACAACACCGGAAATTAGAATTTTCTTTCCGTCAAATTGTTCTACTGCGCTGAATAAACACACCGATAAAAAAAATTAAATAAAGATTAAATAAAAAATATAGAATATAGAATATATAAAATAAAATATACATAGACTTTCGCTTTGAAAAAAAAAAAAGAATCAATGTTGCGATTAAAAAAAAGAGAAGAGAATAAATGATGGGTGAAACGGTGCGGACAGCTGACAGATGCTGAGGCATTATCGATGGATTTCCACGGCTGTTGGTCGGGAGGTGTGACGCTCCTACGTAAGGGGGGAAGAAGAGACCACATCATCATCATCATGGAACACACCCACAAAAAAAGACGGTAGATTCTCTGTGTGTGTGTGTTTAATCTGGAACGATTAAGTCTGTGTACACACACACACAACTAAACATCGAGTTTGTGTGTGTTTGTCATCGTCGGTTGGGAGGGAATATAAGAAAAGGCGCCCGATAAAAAACGAACGATGGAAAGGGGAAAAATCGTATGAGAGCCGATGCGAACACACACACAAGCACAGCATAGAGCGGACGACAATGGCCGCGATGCGGCTGTTTTGTCCCGTCATGTATTTAGTCATTGAACGCGCGTATACGCGTGGGGCAAATATGTGTGCAAGCCCCGTCGTGCCGGAGGGATTATGAGCGCAAGTGGGGATAGGGATTACGTAACCTTGTGATCACACTGTGACCGTCATGGACTGGATCGCGATTCGAATGAAGCGCTTTATATAACAAACACATACACACACACACAGGAGGGTCTCATCTGTGTATAGACCGTAAAGATGAGATGCATTAAGGTTTATTTTTTAGTCCGCGGCTGAGTATTTGATCAAACAGTTTGTTCAGTTATTGAATTGATCTTCTTCTTTTATAGAGGGGGGCCCACCTATTGAGAAATGTGGGAAGGTATATAACATAAAGAAACCCACAAGAAGATTTCTTTAAGTTGATCGATTGCCGTGCACCTTGATTTACTTTCAATTTAATCCGAGAGTTCTTTATGATTCAATTGGTACAGATAGGAGAAATGAATACAATCACAACAGAAACAGTTGGTGTAATTATTGATTCAAAAAACGAAAAGAGTCTTGACCGGGCCTTTTGGCAACTTATATTAGAGAGGCAACTGTGTTGGTTGTGTGTACCGAAAAACCAGCCAGTTGGTAGTAGTACACAATCGGCAGCTAAAGGTTAGACATAAGGCAAGAGGCTCAGCAAACGTCCCTTTGTTCGGCAAAGAAAAGCAGCAAAAGTTCCTTTTCTTATAGTCGTCGTGCGCAAGTTTAACAAAGAAAAAGGGGAGAAAAAAAGGCCGGGATTTTTTCCTTTTTTCTATTCTTATAGATTTCTGATCCGATTGGCGACCACAATCAAAGCTCTCTACCCCCTTCACCACGCCCACCATCCAAGAGGAACATTTACGAGTGATGCTGTCAAAGAATAGAGACGACCGGAGAGGACAATGAGAAAATGGCTGTCGCTGGATAGAAAGGTCTGTCAGCTCTTATATTGTGCTGGGTCTGCCGTATATACATAAAGACGAAAGTGGATGCTCATCGTCAATCTTTTCGATTGGGAAAAACGACGTTCCGCCGTCACGGCCTTCCCTCCGCGCCTAATGATCCCATGCGCCGCGCGTCCAAATTAAACGGATCAATTAAGATAGAGGGTATATAGGACACACTAGGCATAGCCTCCGCCAAGTGATACAGAACACACCAGCCGCCATGTATATACACGTAAAAAATATAGGCAAAGAAAGAGAGAGAGAGAATAGATGAGCTTCAGCAGCCACACCCAATTAGATTCTCTGGTGACCTTTCGATCCCGCCGGTGGCACAGCGAGGGAATAGAGTCTATAACTTGAGCTAAGGGATATATAAGGTCGTCTCTCTATATGGCCAATGAATTCTATTACACGGCGCCGACCCATATCGATGTAAATGTTAAAACTCCGACATGTATACACCTATTTGCTCGCGACGCGCCCATCACGAATCCCGCCTCCCTTCCTCCCCTTGGCTCCCTCCCTCTCTTCCGCTATACAAAGGATGAGATTGGCCAAGGGGTGGGGAGTTGTCCATTGAGGGAGGATAGTCTTCAATTGCTATTCACCGAGTCCCCCCCATCATCAAATGGGGCCCAGAGTGAATCCACTGTATCCAGTGTGTCTTTTCTTATTCCAGCATCATCATTGCTGCGCTCACCTTTTTACTTCAATTTCTCATTGCTTTTGTGTCTGTGTAGAATTCTATATAATGTCATTGATTAAATAACCCTTCCATATTCAACTGTTTGCTTCACACTATTATTAAGAATGAAATTTTATTTGATTGACAATTCCGGAAAATTCAATTTAAATCTATTGCGCGAAGACAATTAAATGATGTGGGCTAGACTCCAAGATTGTTGTCATGGCGGATGACGTAACCCAAGCAACTTGGCAATTGTCTACAGTATTTGCTTGACTCCGGCTCATGGGGTTTTCGTCAACAGATTGGGTTTGGGCACTAGCTCATTTGAATGACAATCGTATCTATATATAGATGCGGAGAATGCAAACCCGCAAATATATAAGAGACAGTCCCAAGTTTACAGCGCATCCCCCCCGCCCTTATATTGCCTTTCTATATATGTACATATATGAATATCATTTGTCAGCACCTTCCAAAAAGGGTACGTATAGTATAGCAGACACACACAGAGCAGGCGGAGGAGGCGGCCTATATATTCGATGTGTGCTATTTGGAGAAAAAGAGGTGTTTATAGAGGACATTTAATCAAGACTCGGTGTCACTAATACACTAGACGACAGCAGCTCTCTTTCATCCCTCACCCCCTCTATCGCGCACAACAAGGCAAAGAAGAGTCTATTAATCACTCTTAATGAATTATAATAATGCCATTTCTGTTGGAGGGATGATGCTGCGGTTGACTGTCAAACGGGGACATCTGGTGCGGTCGCCGAGATTGACCTCCCCCGCAATCGACGTCAATATGACACACAAACGCCAGACGGCAATGTTTGTCAGTGCGACTTTTCGGGCTATTTTAGAACATTTTTTTTTATGGTTATTTCACGCGTCCCCTCTTCGTTTTGTGTTTTTTATGAGGTGCACAACTGCGTCACCATATATAACCGCTCTCCAATCGACATTGTTAGTCAATATACGCGCCGGGCTATAGCGTTATTCATCTCTATACGCGCCTACTATTTAGATCACTCCCCCATATACTTGACTGCCACTTCTTTCCTATATTTCACCCCCAAAAAATCCGAAATCTGTCGCGATCAAAAAGAGTCGAGCCTACTATCATCAGCTTATAGTATTTATAAGATACTTCAAACATTCAGCCTATACCCAGGGGACTTTTCATAATGACACTATTTAAATATCTACTGTGCACTCTCTCCAACAACTATATCTGTCAAACCGCGGAATCAATTTGATTTGAGTCAGTTTAAACTATGCTGCTAAGCGGAAGGGATCAAATGAATTTTGCTTGGGAAAGGAGATAATAATTTTCCAAATGGATCCGCTTTCAGAATTTCAAATCAGTGGATGTGCGTGTCCGTCCGTCCATCCGCAACGCGATCCGGTGTCGTTGGAGAGCCAATCAAAGTCATTCACTCATTATTATATTGGCCAAGAACTTTTGAGTAATAGATGCGGGTGTCTAATGGATAGAAACCTCCGGTGATTTATGTAAATTACGCTTCAATCGGTTACAACGAACTCGAATGATCTGTGCGTCCTGTGTATGTCGCAGCACACACCGGCGGCAATCGAGTCCTTTCACCAATCCCAAGTATACGCCCTAATAGACATGATGCCGGCGAGGAGTATATGTGTACAGTTCAAAGCAGAATTGCATAAGAAACCCGTCGTCAATTTAGATTTTCCAAAAAAATTCAAAAGACAGAGAAACGCTGCGATGGAGCAAGTAAAGTAGAGAACCCTGTAATGAAATCACGACTGTGCCTCTTTTGTGCCGTTTTGACGTGCATTATATGGGGCGTCGTGGGGAGTGGCGGCGGCGCAACCTCTTGTGACAATCACGGAAAACGCCAAATGTCATTACAATGCGACTGCTGCACAGTACACACGAATATAAGAGCAAAGAGTATATGTGTGTAAAGAATCGACTGAACGCTGTCAAAGGAGGAGGGGACCGAAAAATGGAAAGTTGGTGGGTACGAGGTGCTTGAAGTGCGGGTTTTTCATTGAATTATAAGCACTAAGAGAGAGAGAGAACGAGAGAGAGAGAATCGCGCGAGCTAAGGGATAAGAAACGGATCCGAATCGAATTTGTTCAGCATTGCTGACCGAGAGACACTTGAGTGACGCTGCTGTCGGGCCATAGCCATCCCCCCTCCTCATCCCAGCAGTGTATAGTGTGTACAGTATTGCCTTGATGGTATAACGTCCATGTATATACCGTATATAGGCGACGTGGTACTACTATAAAGCTTAGAGCTCAAATTGTCGTCGTCGTAAGTTATATATAGTTAGCTCAGAGATCGGCTTTCCAGCCGAACGAGCAGACAAGTTGATTATTTCAGGCGGTGCATGCGAATCTATATAACGGTTGCAAAGCAAAAATCACTTATCTTATAGACATCGTCGAGGCCTCCCGCGGAATGATTCAATTTGGTGTCTCCCTTCTATCCAGCGCGTTCCCCGGCAACTACTATATACGTACTATGATGTACATATGCGGGCACAATCGACGCTCGTTATACACCATCACCATCCTATAGAGCAGCCAGCCCTGGCACTACCCTTTTTTTTTCTTTTGGCCGTCTTAGCTTTTGGATAGACAAAGAACGCACTAATACAATCCCGGCCCCCGCTGATCCCCGCCCGGCACCCATCCCGCGCCACATCAAAGCAAATGAGACGCATTATTCACCAGCACCCGAAACTAACCGACCAACAAACAAAGAGTTCTTCTTCATCCTCAGAAAACCTTCTTGGCCACATGAAACATATCGACTGCTGCTTGCTGCTGCTGCTCTTCTAGTTCCTCTTTCTCTATACTTTGGACTTTTATTTCTTCTCATCTTCGCAGCTAGCGTAGTGCTGCTGGAGCATCAAACGATTGGCAACTCGTTCGTTTTTTTGTTCGATTGTGGACTGCTATTGCTATCTGATTTCAAAGCGACTAGCCAACTCCCCAAATGACTCGCAACGCTGGCGCGGATTAAAAACGACTGATGATGCTGTTTCTTTCTTTTTTTGACTTTGGCTTCTTCTTCTTCTTTGTTGGTTGCTTTGTGTTGGCTGGAAATACTATCATCATATATTAGGCTATTTCTTCCCTTACTGGCTTAATTCTTTCTCGCGTATAGCGCTGATGAACAGCAGCGCTGCCCCAGCTTCCTTAATATTTACGCTCGCTCATTCAATTATCGTTAATCACTCCGCCATTGTCGATATTTCACCGAATCAAGTCGTGATTGATTTTCTTCCTACATGTAGAAAATTATTTGAAAAAATTTAATTACGAGATTGTCCTTTTATCTCACGCTATTTCGGTTGCGCCATCTTCTTCGTTATCTATCCGCACCATTTTGGAAGATTGCCCTTGGTCTTGAAAAACTAGCCACGCGTTTTCCAAATAAAACTTGGTAATTCAACGATTTCTCCAAGGCCGGATCGGCTCATGTTGGACCCGCCTAGGCGGGAACCAGCTAAAAGGCAATTAAGAATACAAATGGAGCGGGTCATGTAATTCTCTCGACATCTAACACTGCATGGTCAATAGCATAATTCTTGGAAGGGATGTGGATATTGTAGATTAACTCATTGAAACAGTCAGTTGCGTTTCGCAAACTGATTCCGTGTGCAGAATTCTCAGAAATCAGCTTGGAAAGAACATTGTATTTGAAAAGTTGTTGTTGATCCTTGACTTAAGCGGACACCACTTACGGACTGGCGATGCCAACACGGGAAGTGAAAAGCGCCTTGTTAACAAGATTCTAAACATTTCATTCCGAGAATTCAACTTTCGATTCCTTCAAAGTACATCTGCACCAGCCGCCACGTTTAGTCCGGACGAAGAAGTTGCAGCAAGATGTTTTTCAGGACTCCGAGCTCCAAATGGCGACCTGCAAAACGTGAGAAAAGAAAGGTTGGTGAAATCAAATATAACTAGATGGTAGCTATTGGTTTTTTCTTTCAAACGAGGATGTTTATATACTGACCGATAAACACAAAGCGAACATCGGGTTGCGAGCTGAGATCGGCGGTGTTCGTCGCTTCTGGCTTGACTGGCATCGTGTCGTAAGTGTCGTAAACGGCTTGAATGATGACAAAGGACGGTTGAACTAATTCCGGCTGCGAATATCGCACGATACCCTTCATCGAAATTTCAAATTTGGAAACGGTTACATTACTTTATAAGCGTGAACTCAGGATGCGTACCTTTATTCGAAATATTTCGAGGGTCAATCCTAATGAATTCACAACATCTTTCTCCCATAGTAATCGCTGTAAATAGGTGTCCACGATTTCGGGTGTGAGCCGCTCGTTCAATTCCAGTGTCACACTGCGTACCGACTGGATTGGTGAGCAAAGATAGTCGGAATAAATTTATGTAAAAAAAAAAAATGTTTTGTTTTCACAACTCACCAAATCGAGATGGCTTTCCGACGAATTGGAAAACTTCGATGGGCTATTCTCAAGAGATCTAAAAAAAAATGGACGCGAATTAAATTTAAAAAATGTTTCCAAGCAAATATGCAAGATTTTACCTGAGATTAGTCGCTTGATAGTATAGTCCAAGGTCTAATACTTCATTTAAATTAACCCTTTAATAGGACGATTCTGTTAAGAGACGAGCAATTTAATTTCTTTACTTTTGTTTCTATACCTGCCGTGATGAGTGGTGATGAATGTAGCCTCACTATTGATAGTTCTGTAAAATCAAATTCTTAAGGTTGTTTGCTACTTAAATAATTTTGAGGAAATAAGAACGTACTGTATGTGGTTTTTTAATTCTGAAAGCTCCTCCGCTGTGACAAGGTCTTCTTTATTTAACAGGATGACATCCGCAAGGGCAATTTGTCTGAAACATGAAAATAAAGAAACATTTCAGCAACCAATATTTTTTTCTTTTCCTTCAGATCTCATTCAACACGCGATATTATTGGATTTTACCTTGTGGCTTCGTTAACTGAACCATCCGGTTTAACTTCGTTGATTTGCTACGTTTGAAAAACAAAATTAATTAGCTCGAGCTTTACTTAAATTAGAGAGTTGTGTTATTTCCCACCCTCAGTCCGTGTTTGGCGTCGACCAGCGTTATCACTCCTGTCAATTATAAATGGAAAAAGAGTTGTTATCAAAGTTAAATTTAAATACAATGATTTCTGTTGGTCACTGATTTTTTTATGGGATGTACTAAATAGTGATGTGCTTGTATAGTTACCATCTAAATGAATATCACTACAGAGTTCACTGTCAAGCCAAAAAAGTGAAGCAATTGGTCCTGTAGTATAAAAATCAAATGTTGTAACATAAGGATACAGCCTTTAGTTAAAGGAAAAATATTCATACCAGGATCAGCTAATCCAGTTGTCTCCAAAAGAATGTAGTCAAATCTTCCTTTTTTCTTCATCAAGTTTTCTATTGCTTTAACTCCATTATCTCTGTAAATAGTTAAGGAAATAATGTGTTCAAATAGTTAACCAACGAAAACACTTGTAACACTAAAATGGATAAGTTGTAACAAATAATTGTAAAATAGTAATTGAGTACTTGACTGAACAGCACAGGCAACCATTCCGTAATTCTAGCCATTCTTCATACAAGTCACCTTGTGTCCCCACAGCAAGGCTTTTCTCAAGAACACTTCCTGTTTTTTTTAAATAATAATGCACATGGATTTGGTGTATATAGAGATAGAGCACTATAAAACTCTAACTTACCTTCACCAAATTCGTTCAGAATAACAGCAATTTTTTTCTCGTGCTGTTCAGTCAAGATGAAATTAAGAAAGGTGGTTTTACCGGCGCCTAAAAATCCAGTTACTATCGTTACCGGCACGGTTTTGACAATGGTATTTTCAACCACGAGAGAACTTATCGGCGGACGATCGTCCACGATATCAACCAAATCTGGAATCGCATCACTGTCATCAAAGTTTTCCATGATTCATATCTTTCGTAGGCCTACTTCTTTCACGAGTTTCTATTTTCGCTGCTTCAACTATTAATAGCAGACGAACTTCCTGGATTTGTTTGTAAATAAAAGACAGACAAAGCCATCTACTGGAAAATTTCAGTATCTTTTATCACCGCTACAAAGTTTTCTTTTCTTTTATACCTGCATATCTGCAAAATTCTGAAAGATGTATACTGACAAAGTGCATTAAACATGAAGTAGATCCTTACATTTTATTTATATTACATGTAAAATTAATTTAATATTTCTCAATGTGTCCATAAACGGAAATGAAATGTAGTCTCTTAAGGAGCCGATCGTGTGACAGTTTCACGCAACTGCGCAAATTTCTCTAACAAAAATCAAATAACGAAAACAAACAGTGATTCATTTGAAACAAGCTTTTAATTTATTCACCGATCAACTTTGACAATAAGCATGCCAATTATTCATCAGTCAGTCACAAATTGTAATTCTACCAGTTTTCTTTCAAGAATTTCCGCACAGCTGATTCGATTATAGCTGTTTGCAACCATCAGGGCTAAAAAAAGAAAAGAAAAATAATTTATTTAACACCAGCTTATTAATAGTACACATTTTTTCGTGCAGAGAGCGTTGCATAACTAAAACACTGCCTTAGGGCTGGGAAGAGGAAAAGATCACGGAACAAAGACTAACCGAAATTCTAAAACAAAAAAAAAAAACAAAAAACAAAAATACAAAATGGAGACAGGCTAAATATCTCCGTAAATGGTTGGGGATTCAAATTAAAAAAAAGAAGAAAGCATCTACTAATTGAAGGTAATCACGATTATATTAAGTCTCGGCATCCCAAGAAAATACAAAATAGGCGGACTAGGTAAAACTTACCCGTTCTTCCATGAGAGTCTTTCAAAGAATCATCCGCTCCTCGTTCTAGAAGATGTTGAACGGCATTCGTGTGACCTTCTCTTGAAGCCAAATGAAGCGGTCGTGACAGATCGTTGGCAGGAGAATTAACATCCGTTCCGCACTCGTCAATTAGAAAATCGATGGATTGAATGCTTCCGGCCTACAGTAGTAAAATTAAGAAATACGGTACAATGAGAAAAGACAAGCAAATTTAATTCAAACATTTATATGAACCTGTGCCGCTAAATGAATGGATAATCTGCCCATGCCATCACGGCATTCACAATTGCAAACTTTGGAGTCCACCAAACGGCGAGCAATTTCTACGTGGCCTGAACGCACCGCATCCATTAAAGGAGTCGTTCCGCAGGTATCTTTCACGTCCTCCGGATAATTAAGACCATCAATCAGCAGATTGACAACATCCAAATTTCCGTGAAGCGCTGTTGCATTAAATGGGAAATATCATTCGCTAAAAGCCAACAACAGTACCCCCCTCATATTCCTACCTGCTGTGTGTAAAGGTGTTCGTCCATTTTTGCTTTTACTCTGTAGTAAAGTTGAATCTTTGCTGAGTAGATAACTAACGATGGATGCGTTCCCTTCCCGACAAGCTAAATGAAAACTATTCCAACCATCTTTGTTGCGCAACACCGGTGAGGCCCCGTGATCTATAAGAAATTTAACGATGACATCATTTTGCTTGGTGCATGCCAACATTAAAGGAGTCCAATCCGCTCGTTTACTCGGGTCGATTTCGACACCTGGAAAGGCGATAGGCGAGTTACATGTATGAGTAGGATAAAGTGTCTGCAATGTGTACGCCAGTGGTTACATTCCTATTGCATAATGACACTATACACCTGATAACCACAAATAAACTAAAACACGGGAAAATGTCAATTCGATTTCAAATTCTCTTTCGGACTTTGAATTGAAGGATAAGTAGGAAAGTATAGCCTATAGAGTGACCAACGGCATAAGAGATTGCGGACCACATTTGAGGTCAAATAAGTTCCTGTGAATAATTATTTGTAGCTATCGAATAAAAGAATACAATACCATAAGAACTTTCGAAAATTGCCCAACAATGGAAAACATTATTAGATGTATAAAAAAATATGTTGTTCTCCAATTGAATCAAATAAATGGAAATTGCCGAAAGTTTAACAAGCTATAAAAGCACGTAAACTTTCTAGTGGCTAAATTTAGCGAAGAGCTTAGTACACTAATAAAAGAGAAGAGATGCTTTTCCTCACAGTTATTCAGAGACGTTAAACCAATTGCGCTTAAAAATAATAAGTTGAAAATTTGTCAAAGGATTTCTCCTTTTACGAAAATGACAAGGGAATTGGCGATAACATGAAATTACCTTGACCAATAAGGTATTCGACACATTTGAAATTGCAAAATTGGGCGGCGTCATGCAAAGGCCGTTTTCCATCCAAATTTGTCTGTTCCAAATTCATCCCACAATCCTCATGGAGATATCTAATGGTATTACAAATGAGTGCTCTTAAAAATGGTAAGCTTGGAATCAAGGTTAAAATCAAGCACCGAACCTCATTAGAAGAAGATGACCGATTCTTGCGGCGACATGAAGTGCGGAGTCTCCCGTTTTGTCGTAAACGCACTTACTCCAGTCCAATCCGGAGTTGTCGTTCATTTTTCGCAATGCCTCGATGTCACCGCGGTTGACTGCACGTAAAATTTGTTGCTTTTCATCCATCCTCGAAAGATGGTGATTTTGGCTTTATAGCAGTATATATAGACGACCTAGTTAAAATGAAGTTCAATGTTGAAAGTGTTACTCTTCGTCTGAGCAAAATCCCAGTAAGATTGAGTTAATTTTACATAATTTTATATTGATAATAGACTATTTTTAAAAATGATTTGGAAAACAAAGAAACAGGGTATTCGAATTTTTGCAATGACTTTTGTTCGAACATTTTTCGCAAACGTCGCTATGTTACTTGGGATATGCTGACATCGTTAAAAAATATTGTGCATACACTTCTTTCTCGGGAAATATGATACTACTGGTTTCTTCAGTTCATTGAACGTGGGAGACTTGGATGGATGCATAACTACCCAAAACGCCAGGGGGCTTTAGTCGCTACAAAAGCTAACAGAGTTGAGCTTTCCTGCCCAACTCGATCCTTCGTGAGTAAGCAGCTCAAGGCGAAACGAGGAAAACAAGGTTGAACAGGGTATAAAAACAAGTTGGGGAAGAAAATCTTTAAAACAATTTTCACTATTGCCTCTTTCTAGCTCTTTAATATGCAATGGTTTTCCCCAGACATTTACAATGCAGATAACCAAAGACCATGGTGATACTATGACGAAAATGGACAAAGAATTATTCGATTGACGAACAGCATGAATAAAGAATTCTATTATCGCATAAATATTAACTGCCGATAGAACGAGTCGAAATAGCGGGTCTGTCAATTGATAACCAAAGGACAGTTGAATTTGCAAAAGCTTTTTATGGATTTTGTTTAAACGAACAATTTAATGCTGGGCCATTATACTTGCCTATCGCCCATTTCGTTTAAACAAGAAAATTTGTCATATCAATTTATTTGTCATTATTTTAATTGAGATACGATATTATTTGAAAATAAAAGCTTAAATTCCTTGGTTGACGACTGGTTCAATATCGTGAAAACGACTTTCAGTACACCCAAAAGAATGTGTTAAAGAAGAATCAGAATGTTCACTATTGCCTGGGGAAGTAGAGATTGACATACAATTACTATACACGAACAGGGTAAGAGACGAGACGACGCTCAAGGTTTGGGAAAATCGTTAGTCCTTGAGAAACGACTGTTACGTCGATTAGTGTACAGTAGCATTACAGAGAAGACAGAACGACGAATGATCTAGCAGGCAAGTTGCAAATACAAATGACAAGATTGCTTTTATCTGATTCGTGATAAAACTATCCTTCAAATAATGGTGCCTGCTTTATCTAAATACATCAACTTTCGATTTTCCTCGGTTTCCCTAATAATTTAATTTTTCCATTCGCAAGCAGGCATTTTCCTCTTGGGCAGCCAAGAGAAAATCTTTTTGGGTTATGGACGTGACGCGTGCATGAACTACCTAATCGAAACAACTAATCAAAATTTCAGTCGACGACTATATACGAAAGCATTCATAATTTTCGTTCCAAAAGATATTGCGCATTTCGCTTTGGCAGATTTATAGTTCCCTATGGCAAAAACTGGACGACTTTAGGCGTCTGTTCTAACTTTAACATTATTTTGGCACTAGCCGTCTGCTGTAGCCTTCTTTTTGTAAATTCTACACGTATATAACGAATAATTCGATCCGATTGTGATATTTTAATCAATTAATTCGTTTAGAAAGTTTATCTTAGTTGCGCAACGTACCCTGGCATGAACCAAGCTAAAGATACATAAAACATTTCTTTACACTGATGGTACGACGCATGATTACATAATGTATACTAAATTAAGTAGATAATATCTACTTTTCGACAAAATAGTTACCAAGTGTAGTTACTAGTCTCTGATCCAGTGTTGCCCAGTTGGGTTACCCAAATTCCTTCCAACTCAATTTTGGCACCAGGTGGCAGCAGTGGTAGTAGACTTTCCGGTCGTCATTCTCATGACGATTTTCTGTGTCCTTGAAAACGCTGTTTGTTAGTGAAGGCCTGTCTTTTTGTTGCATAAAGAGAGGGAAGATTCTGTGTTGACTGCACCAAAAAGAAAAGTGAAAGAGGTTTTATCAGTAACATTTGATCGAGTCTTTTCTCATTTATCCAGTGTGTGAACTAAGTGAATTGAGAAATGTCGCGTTTTCTCAGAAACACAGGCGGGAAAAAGTGAGTTACCAAATCGATGGCGTCGTTGACTGGTTGAGTTTCTTAGCTATTTGAGTGTGTCGTGAAGAGTTCTGAGAGGCCACGCTATGTGATGTCTACTACTTCCCTGACATCTACTAATTTTGCCCCAAATTCAAATTTTCTGAAATTTTGGTGAATCGCCACAATTGCTTTGGTAATGAAATTTAGATTCATTTCCTTTCCTATCGATAAAATTTCGTAATTGACGTGGGATGTCGTTGAATATGGGGATTTTAGGGCGGATAACATTTTTTAAAGGGATTTGTGCAACCAGAAATTAAGATTGTGTTCTTCATTTCAGATTTAAGTGAAAGTGTACTGAACAACTGTTTGAAAAATGGAGAATAAAAAAGAAGACAACAGTAAACAAGATGTGATGGTCTCAAACCTCCCATTGCTGTTTTCTGATGGCAAACCTACATCCATAACATCCATGTCTGTGGTATGTATACTTTTTCCGGGTTTTTGTTTTCGGCCAATAATCATATTTTTTTTTTGCTTTTTCAGGAGGACCTGCAGTACTTCATACCATTTTTGATTAAATGCATACTGGGGTGTGAACCAACTGGCTGGACCAGATATACAAAATTCAAGTGGTGGCCACCTGATGTTCCTTGGTCACCTATAATTCTTACAAAGAAATATCAGACCGAAGTAAGAATTTTCACAAGAGTAAATAAACAATTTATAATTGCAAACCCTCCTTCTTTTGTTTCGCAGAATTGGAGATCCAAACTTACTACTCTAGTGAGAAATTGTTATAATTATAATGGATGTACATATTTGTTGCAATTTTCTGCAAAGTTGCAAACACTCACTGGAGGTTACAAGTTTGAAGACAATTGGGATGGAACAACTTCAATGTATGATAGCACAAATGGAAAGCTACTGGTTACTTTTCAGAATGAAAATATGGTGAGCTTTGTTAATGAATGGGACCGAGTGTTTGTGTTAACAACTTCGTTCTTTTTAGAATTATGACAAGGGTTTCAGACAGCAATCTAGTGCCTCTCGCCCTATGTTACTTCCCCGATTAAACTCTCCGACTAGTCCAACAAAGCTAAATGCTGGAGCCTCAAACACAATGGAAATAGAAGCTCCAACTGCAGCAAAAATGGTTGAACCACCAATTAATGACATCTATTTGTGTGATTATTGTGGTGCAGATTTCAGCTCACTTTCGGCCATTAAGGTACTCTATGCATTATGATTTGTCTCGGTAACTTATTCTTGAACATATTCTCAAATATTGAAGGCCCATGAAGCAAAATGTATGGCTGATAAAGCTTTGGAAGCCCAATCCAATAACATTAACACTTTCACTGAACTAGAAACACGGGACATGGATGAAGTAAACATTTTTATTTTACTATTAACTTTTGTTAGATATTTAAATTTTTTACCTTTCTGTCTCTTAGGCACAATTTCTGTGGTATTTGTCCTTGTCCAGTCGTAGTCAAACTTTACCACCGCCTAATGTTACTCCTGCTAAAATTCGTCCGGTTGTAAGAAGGACTTGTACACTCAGTGATAAGAGGTGAATCCTTAATATTTTATCTGATAACCTTTGATGAAGAAAATGCAACAATCATTATTTTATTACAGATTTACGACAATTCCCTTTTCGTCAAATCTTGGACAAAGCTTCTTCAAGGCAATTAGACTAACACCAACAGCTTCAGAACTCTTGATCAATCGATACGAGCGTTTTTGTATAGCAAAACCAATATTGCTCCGATCAGACCCTCTTACAGGAGAACACACGCAACCACCTATCCCATCAGCAACTACCTCTAATCGCTTTCGTCCAGTTGTGTTTAAAAGAAAAGACGAGTGGGCGCATTCTTACAGCTTCAATAAAGCAGACCGAAGAGAGCGCATGGAGACTATCGCGACGGGTAAACTACTTGAACTAATATTCCATGTGTTTGGTATTAACAATTAATTTTTATTGAAGGATTGAATAAACGCGCCCGTCAGTTACTTCAACGATGTCAAGGTATTCATGTGGTGATGGTTAGGTTAAAACCGGAAGAGATAGATATGTGGACTCGTCCGAAACCTAAACCAAAGCATCCGCCACATTTACTACAGCCGTGGCTACAGCGAAGCATTGCAAATTTACCTGCTAGTTGCACCATCAGCTTGGCTCCTGTTGATTCGCAAAAAACGTTTCTTCGAAACCAACAAGCTGCCTCACCATCATCAACAATTCGCCAAGTATCAAGAAACCATATTTCCGGGAAATCTCAAGCAAGAGCTCCACCAGGGCTTCTTCCTCTGATCACCGGCACTTGGTCTATGCAACCTGTGCAACCTGTCAAACCCAAGCCCACGAAAAACCAGTTCATATTGCCTGATCTGATTCCAGTTATTAACAGACATTCGAAGACGCGTTCCGTTGATCCAGTCATAATCCAAATGCCTTCCGTCTCCTCGCCAAGATCGGTTGCTGCCTCACCACGTACTCAAATGACTTCGAGCGGTAGTATTACAGATATAGTCGATCTTTGTTCTTCAGAAGACGAAGTCGACGATGGCGACCAGCGACAAGGCAGCAAAGATGTGCTGTCTAATTCTCTTGTCTTACCACCTGGTATCTCTATCACCAAAATTAAGAAAACGTCTAGTGGACCTCAGTGCCACCTTCCAAATTCACGGCCGAATGAAACGGCATCTGAAAAGAATAACAACCGATCACGAAGCGTTGCTCAGTGGCTGGCATCAGCAGCTACCGCGCCCCTACCAGTTTTGACCTTCATGGGCCACCACCAGCAAGCTATAAAAAAAGATCTTGCTAGGAGTGGTGCACTTGATGTTTGTTCAGCTGATTCGTCCCTACCCATTGTAACACCATTGAAACTAGCGAAGCTTCCTGCTGAGAAAAGGGAACAGATGAAGCAGTCTCTGTTGAAAATTCAAAAAAAGGAGAAAAAATCACCAACGTCAAACAGTGACTCTAGCAGTCCACCAACACAAATCAAGACGATTCAAACTACAAGCGATGTAACAGATCCACTTCAGCTCTCTCCATTGCCGAGAAGTTCCGTCAGCCCTAAAAAGGAATTTTCTCCACCCCTCAGTGACGAGTGCGAGGAACTGAAACACAAAGGATTAAGTGGCCTTCTTTTCTCAAACCAGCGGAATACTCGACGAAAAAGAGAAAAAGAACCCGATTTTCATAGTTCTGACGAAGAGGATTCACTATCTGATGGTCCTAGCAAAAAAGCTCGTTTATTGGATCAATCCTCGTCATCGAATTGTTTGGCACCTCAAGCGAAATTAATCCGTGGCAGCGAAAATTATTCTTCGGTTATCGAGGTTGATGTAGGAGGACCAGATAACGACATGTTTTCACGAGCAAGTTCGTTTGGATCACTAACTCCAGAGAGTAGACTTCCACGGAAAAGACAGGAATTATTTCGCTTGTTAAACGATGAATGCAAAGAATTAAGACGTAAAGGGCTGGAAGATTTATCTTTTGAAGCGAATTCCAATCATCGTGTCACTCGTTGTCGTACAAAATCCCAACCACTAATGTCCGGAAAACGGTAAAATCTCTTCCTTTTCTACTTTATTTTTGCCTTCCTCTACGACTTCGAGCAAATGCGTGCTCTTCTCCGGAAACGTTGTTTAGTATTCAACTTCTTTCGTAATTGTGCACCCAGAATCTATGCGTATATTTTACTCGCTTCTTGTCCTTCCTATCTTTTTCATTCGATGGCATTTCTAAATCGTTTCGAATGTCATTCATTCATATTATGTTCTCAACCTGGAAGATCACTGCTTTTGTTTTATGTACATAACGACGTTACATCGCCATCCGTTTAGCTGAAGGATTCGTACCTTATTGATTTGTTGTATAAAAGTATTCTAAATTTTCGATGCGATTTACGATGTTGATGTCTCGAAACCAACAAGCTTTGGTCGTTGTTGAGCAGAGGTACTATTGGTATCATTTTCTCCCCGTGTTTTGAACAAGTATTTTGAAAGTCGCGCAAACTCAGAAACCGAGACGTGTGATTGTAACGGTATTTTTAGTTTAAATCATAACCATTCTCTCCTTCTGGTTACTTGAAATAAATTCTTTCTTATTTCCAGTTAGGATATGATTGTTCTGTTCTGAAACCTTATAGATTTCACAATTCGGGTTTGCAAATTGGTTTTCGTTAAAAACACTGTAGCTCCCTAAATCCTTAATGTAATTTAATAACTCGTGTCTTTTGGGATCTTTGGTAAGTTAAAGATGTCATAATTCCACATTAATGTGTAAACAATGTATGAAGTTTCGAATTATCAGACGAATTCGATTATCTTGGCTGCTTCTGAAATCTGAATAAATTCTGTTAGTTAGACCAAACAAAATCGATGAAGATATTGAAAGATATTAATGATAAAATGAGCGGGTAGAGGGAGCAAAAAAAGGAATTGGTAAAATCCCTTGCTTTATCCTATTTTAACAAATTTGTGTGAAAAGAAGTGCGTATTATTTAATGGAAAAAATATTCATTGCCACCAGGTAGCGTGTCAACACCAGATGGCACTGACCGCAGTCGACAGACGGATTGCTTATCTATATGTATGTTCGACAAAAACATTAAAACGTAGTCTGCTACTGCTTGTAGGATCATGCATGGTTCGTGGTAACAGAGCAAGCAATTTGAATCTTGTGAAATGAATATGAAGGAGAGAAATTTCGCCTTGATTAAGCAGGGGTCCGAAGCCAAAATATATAGTGGCACTTTTCATGGAAAACCGTGCATTATCAAGGAAAGGTTTGTGAAGCGTTACAGACACCCACATCTTGACCGGGAAATTTCAACTCAAAGACTAAAAAGCGAAGTCCGCTCACTTGTTCGTTGTCGCCTAGCAGGTAATGTTTTAAAGAATTAACTATAGTTTTCTATTAAGTAATATCATAGTAATCATCACAACTAATTGTTTGATTAGGTGTCCATGCTCCAACTGTGTATTGTGTTAACGTGGAGCTAAATCATATAATGATGGAGCACATTACTGATGGTGTGACAGTTAAAGACTTCATTAAGGATCCTGTGAATCAAAATAGTCTTGAGACATTGGTTTCTACAATTGGAAGTACAATTGGTTTGTTGCATTCCCAGAACATCATCCATGGGGATTTAACTACTTCTAATATGCTGATTCGAGGTGGTGATATTTCTAAAATCACAGTAATTGATTTTGGTCTCAGCTTCATTGACCATTCTCCAGAAGATAAGGGAGTTGATCTGTATGTTCTTGAAAGAGCTATGCTAAGTACTCACCCTAACTCTGAAAATTTATTTGAAATAATTCTTAAGTATTATGCAAAGACAAATAAGAAAGATGGAAAAGAAACTCTAAAAAAACTTGATGAAATTCGTCTTCGTGGTAGAAAGCGTTCGATGGCTGGATAAACGACGAGATCTCGAAATAAAATGCCACAGGATCAGAATTAATGTTTTGTATTTGTTACTTATTATAATAAATCTCTGCATTAATTTGATAAATTTTGAGCCCAAATTGTGTCATCACATTCTATATTTTACAGCCTAGACTGAGCTCCACCAGCAGCAACAATATTTTCTCCAGTTATAAAGGAAGCATCATCTGAGCATAAAAACGAAGCCAATCCACCCATGTCGTCTGGTTGTCCAATCCTGAATTTTGTTAACTCTTGTAAATGAATTGAATATAGCTAAAAATGTACAGGCAAAATATCGTACCTTTGCAGGGGTATGCCTTCCAGGACTTTGTTGCGCACATCGTCATTGTCTACCAACTATCGGGAAAAAATGTAAATAGTTAGCTATAACACCGCTTTCGTAAGGAATTATTTAATGTGGTAATGATACCATTGCGCTGAATTTTGTTTGGATTACGCCAGGAGCAATGCAATTCACGCGAATGCCACTATGTCCTACTTCTTGGGCCAGCACCTTTGTTAATCCCAGTAGAGCTGTTTTACTTACAGAGTAAGCTCCTAGAGCCTTTGAAGGTAAGATATCACAAATAAATTTTGGTATTAGTAAAAATCCAATCAATGATAATAAGATATGCTGTTTACAGAAAATGGTTGAAACCCAGCAATTGAAGAAATAAATATTATAGAACCTCTCCCTCTCTTTTCCATATGTGGAACAGCAGATTTGGCAAGTAAAAATGCTGTTTTGACATTAATATCAAAAATTTTATCCCAGGCATCTTCAGGGCACTGTTTAAAAAGAGTAATTAAGTTTATACTTAGTTGCTAAGTTGTGTATAAACCTGATTTAACTTACACTCAATACTGGTCCAAATACAGGATTTACTGCAGCATTACTTATCAAAATATCCAATCCTCCAAACTTAGAAACAGTCTGTATAAATAGGAAAATAATTACATAAATGAATGAAATGTGATAACAACTTTTAACTTATTTCAAAGTACATCTTCTATCAGTTTTTCCCTATCTTCTTTCAATCCAACATGGCAAACCATGCCAGTAACAGTTAGTCCTTCTGTTTTAAGTTTTGCTACAGCAGCATCAACATTTTTCTGTTTTCTACTGCTTACAACAACTTGTGCTCCGTCTGAAGCTAGTCGCTTGGCGACAGCAAACCCAATTCTAAAAACAAAAATGGTAATTCAGATTAACGCTGATAAAAGGTTATAGATGTTATTGTTATTATACTCACCCATCCGTTGACGCAGTAACAATTGCAATTCTTCCATCTAATTTTTTGGCGGTCGAACTCATTTTCAATGTCGTCGTAGTAAAAAGAAAGCGTCTAGTTAGCAGGCCAGCACTTTTCAGTATCATAACGATAACAACAGATATAGCAATATATATATAGCAATATCTTCTCAATCAGCCAAAACAAGTGTATGGACTTTTATCCGAATGACAACACTGACAAGAGCTGTCAATTTCAAGTGGGAGGAGCTTACGAAATTTTACATTCAGTAGCCAATCATGAATGCTAGTACTTGGCTTATTTATCACACCTGAAAATTAAAATGTCGACAGGAACTAGTTTTATACTGATAGTTTTGTATATTGGCTAATTAATCTCATTAGAGTTTTCAAGAAAAAGAAGTTAATTTTACAATGAATTTTAAATTCAGTTAACCAAAACTATACAAAAGGAATCGTTTATGTTCTTTCCTGTCACGAATCAAAACAATTTCACAGCAAGCATCAAAACTAAAAAGCATCATCATGAGTGTAATCTGCAACAGTTGACTGAAGTCCTAGTTCTTTAAGTCTCTTCAATCTAATTTTCTCCTTTGCTTGCTTCTCATCTTGCTCCAACCTTTGGGCTTCAAGGATCTCCTCTACACCAACTTGCTTAAGGGGGATTCTTTCTTCTTTCTCCAAATCCTGAATTCAGAAAAGGGACTGTTATAATGTCTGCAATCACAATCTGTCAAAATTTAACATTACGATTTCTCCCAAAAGAGCAACATTTTCTCCTCTGACAATAAATACTCCTCGTGGAATGTCACCATACTCTTTACCAACATGAATCCTCTCAATAGTTCGATGCAAAACCAAGTTAGCAAATTGATCAACACTACGGAGGTATCCTATCAAAGTTCGGCCATCACGTAGAACGACTATAACCTTTTCTAAAAATAATCAAGCATTAGTTCATGACATCTACATGGTTCAATTCAGAAAAATTTACTGTCTAAATCTTCAAGAAGAGTCGCCGTCCCCGGTAATGAAGCGACATTCATTTTCGAAATTTCATCAGCCTATAAAACAAAACTCGTGCTTTTAGTGCAGTTGGGTCAAGAGTGCATGCGTACGCGTTTCTCAAATCGTCTGCAATCGTCTACGAATTTTAAATTGTAGATGTAGAAGCCTTGAAAATTGAGTCATGCAGCCAGTGACCCCTAGGCCAACGTTGAATTGATTGCGTTTCCATGATATTATTCGAATTCCTTTTTTTAAATATTAATCGACCTTTTAAAATCCCGGAAGTAAATTCTTTTCAATATTTTTTAAAAGAACCAAAGAAAGAACGTTTAATTTGCAAGAGCGTGAAGTAGGGATGTTGTTTAGCACTCATGTTTACACATTTCTGATAGTTTCGTCTGCAGGTAAATTTGAAACGATAGAGACGAAATCACGAAAGTTGCAAAGTTCACTGAAGAAAAATGATTTAGTCTACAATATATGTGCAATTTTTGCATGCTATATTTTAAAAAAGAAAAGTATTCAAATCTAAAATGAAAAAAAGAAATTTGCTTGTTTTTTCCTGGCTCATTTTGTTGTATGCAAATGGGGTGATGTACTTTCTTCAAGGGTTTTTGTTAACTCGCCGAGAAATTCATCTAAAGTCCGCAGCGTTTGACGGTGTTTCTTGTTGTTTGGAATCAAAATACGAGAAAATCATCATTCTTATCATTGATGCTCTTCGCTATGACTTTCTTGTTTACAACAATTCCACAAACAAGAGTAGTATACCAATCTACCAAAATAATCTTCCTGTTGTGGAAAAGTTATTGAAGGATAATCATGGTGTGCTGTATCAGGTATGTTTACAAAATAAGCATTAGGGGATAGATGAATGAGTTCTAATCTAATTTTGTGTACAGTTTGTTGCAGATCCTCCCACTTCTACAATGCAACGTTTAAAGGGCATTACCACTGGATCTTTACCTACTTTTATTGATGTTGGGAGCAATTTTGCAAGTGATGAGCTCAAAGAAGACAATATCCTCAGTCAGATTACTTCGTCAGGATTAAATATTACATTTATGGGTGACGACACTTGGTTGCAGTTGTTCCCAAGGTCTTTTCAACGTGCATTTCCTTTCCCATCCTTTGACGTGTGGGACATTCATACTGTTGACCGAGGAGTGGAACAACACTTGGTGCCAGAAATGATGAAACCCGATTGGAATTTACTGATTGCCCACTGTCTAGGAGTTGACCACACTGGTCACCGTTACGGTCCAGAGCATCCTGTCATGCCCCTCAAGTTAAAGGAGATGAACTCTTTAATCGAAAAAATCGTAAGCAACATGAATCCTCAAACACTACTCCTAGTCATGGGTGACCACGGAATGACACGAAGCGGTGATCACGGTGGTGACAGTCCAGATGAAGTCAACGCCGGTTTTTTTGCATACAGCCCAGGATGGAATATCAAATTCAACACCTCCAGGAAAACATCAATCAACCAAGTGGATCTTGTACCAACCCTGTCAGTACTGCTGGGCATACCAATTCCGTATTCAAATTTAGGTTCTGTAATATTAGACCTTGTTTTTCCCGAGCAGCTGTGGAGAGAAACTCACCCCAGTGAAGAGCACATTATGAAAATAGCACAGTCATATTTCTCCGAAGCTCTTTATTTGAATACCAAGCAAATCTGGCGTTATTTGGAAACCTATAGCCGTGATTCGTCATTTCCGAAGAAAGAATTCGAACATCTCAGCAGTCAGTTTGACCGTGCTGTCCATCTTTTCGAACGGTTACAAATGAAACAGTGTTCCAATTCGTGTACCTCCGATTCAAGTTGTTGCGCTCCGGACGAAAAACTCGAAGAATTCATTCAAGCAGCGCAGATTTTCCTCACTGAAGCTAAAGAAATATGCCGTTCCATGTGGGCTCGTTTCGATCTAACGTCCATTTCCATTGGATTGACAATTTTTACTTGCTCACTGTTTCTACATGCGAATTTTCTCATCGAATCCGAATTGAATTGGATGAAACCTGTCAAATATTTCGGTATCATTGGAGCCTTCCTCTCCATCTTAGTGCACAGTTGGTCTTCTGTGTTGACTCTTGGATTAAGTTTAACACCAGTGTTCGTTTATTTGGTTGGGACTATGCGGAAGATTCGACTTCAGCAGTTGTTTAAATTTGCTTATCTCGCCCCATTTGTCATGGCTGCTTCCTACACTTCAAACAGTTTCGTTGTTGAAGAACCCTACGTCGTTCACTACCTGGCACAATCATTCATCTGGATTCCGATGTTCTTCAGACGCCAAACGAAAAATCGTCAGTGGATACTTCGGATTGCATTGAGTTTGACAACTCGATTAGGATTGGCTTTTTTTCGCTGCCGTGAAGAACAGTTTCCTACTTGTGAAGCCCACAGCCTTCACAGGAGCCTCAATAGTCTTTCTGGAACTAACTGGATAGTCTTTGCAAGAGTGTCTACAGCTTTAGTGTCCTGCATTGCTTTTTATCTACTCTACAAACGATACCTTCCGTTTGACCGCAAAAACCTATTTATCGTCATGATCGTCTGGTGCTATTGGATTTTACAAAGTGCGTGTTTTCTGACCGACAGTGACACAATTGGACTCGTGTACCTTCCAAGATTGTTCTACATTGTGTTTATCGTAAAACTTTGCCATGATATTTATACGTTTTTATTCGATAATGAACTGGGTAAGATGTCAAACTATCGCAAAAAGATATCTCATCTGGTCATTCTACTGTCAACGCTGGCCATTTTGTTAGCTGGTGATGGCCTGGCCCCAGGTATTATTCTGGCACTGGCCAATCTTGTACTATTCTCTCAACTCTTCACCGGAGAAAGTAATTGCGGAGAGATGTGGCCTCTTTATGGACTTTTGTCATTGCATGGTTTCTTTGCTGGTGGACATCATACTAGCCTCGCTAACATTCCATGGTAAAAATATTATATAATATCAATTATAGTAACTTTTTCCACCTATTTAATTATTTTTTGGGTTAAAGGGAAACTGCTTTTGTGGGTTTATCCCACTCCGATAGCCAAAGTGAATGGGCTAACGTGCTGCCAGTTTTGTTTGTCAGTTATAGCACGGCGTTTTCTATGCTCCTACACGCCATGTCCGTCCCGATCGTGTCACTTTCGAACGTGACACGAAAGAACAAAGACTCGCAAATGTTATTAGTTAATGGCTGGCTACACTTTTTGTTTTTCCATGCTGTGCGCGTGAGTAGGAAAACGAAGATTAAATGAAAGTTCTAATACTACTTAATTTTATATTTAGTTGTTTGGCTGTATGGGCGCTGCAGCATTACACCGCCGCCACCTGATGGTTTGGAAAATTTTTGCTCCGCGACTTCTCTACGAGCTACTTTTCGCTGTTTACACTTCGTTGGGGATTGTTGCATCTTTATTCCTTTTTCAGGCAACGATGTAAATATATTTCGTTCTTATCATTTTCAACCCGAGACAATCGATCAAAAGACAAAAAGTATTCAAAGAGGGAAATAATCAATTGAGGGATTGTCCGTTGCCGGCTTTTATAAAGGGAAACGATTACAACAGAAAGGAAGCCCTTAGAGAGAAAAAAAAAAACATTATTGAATGGAAGAATTTATGAAAAGCTTAATCATTTTTTCTTTCTTTCTTTTTTCACTTGACATAGGAGTGAATAACTTTGCGGATGATGGATACACATTCCAGCATTTCCTTTTCATTGATGACCAGTGGTGGAGCAAAACGAATAATGTCACCGTGGGTTGGCTTGGCGAGCAGTCCTTCGTTACGCAGCCTCAGACAAACCTCCCACGCGTCAAATTCTTGAGAATAATAAATTTTATTTAGTAATCGGTAACTTGGGCATGATAAATGAATTTGGTTATTACCTGGCTGGATAACGATAGCATCTAACAATCCTTTTCCACGCACTAGTTTGATGACTGAGCTAGGAAGTTCCCTCATTTCATCTCGCAGGATCTTTCCAAGTTTTTCCGCATTATCCGCCAACTTTTCTTCCTCGAGTACCTGTAATCAGCAATTTTTGTTTGATTAAGACATCAGCGAAAGGCCCAAACTTTGAGAGAATGCTGATTTGTTTACTTGCAATGCTGCCATAGCCACTTTACAAGCCAGAGGATTGCCACCAAATGTTGATCCATGTTCGCCTGGCTTGATGGTTAACATTACTTCGTCGTTGGCGAGAGCAGCAGCCACAGGAAGAACACCACCGGAAAGAGCTTTACCGAGAACCAGAATGTCAGGCTTAACATTTTCGTGATCAACAGCCAGACGTTTGCCAGTCCGACCCAATCCTGTTTGCACTTCATCAGCAATCCACAGTACGTTGTTTTTAGTGCACAATTCTCTCACGCTCTATTTTAAATCGTCAAGTCATTAACGAATTTGCGCTATAATTTAAGGTGGTGTGATTCTCTTACCCTGAGATAACCCGGATCTGGAACGACTACTCCAGCCTCGCCCTGAATAGGCTCCATCATGAACGCGCAAACGGTAGGGTCTTCCAAAGCAGTCTGTTATTAGCAAATGAAAAATAGAACGGAGAATAATGGCAACTCTAGAGTAATAATCAAAACATAATCATGACGGTAGATACCTTCAGGGTGGCCACATCGTTGTAAGGAATGATTACGTAGCCAGGCATGTAAGGGCCGAATCCGGCATAGCTAGAAGGATCAGTGGAGCTCGAAATGGCGGCCATCGTTCGACCCCAAAAATTGCCTTCGACGAAAACAATCTTTGCTTGGTTGTCCGGAATCTTTTTGACAGTATAACCCCACTTGCGAGCCAATTTGCAAGCCGTTTCGCCACCCTCAACTCCGGTGTTCATTGGTAGGACTTTGTCATATCCAAATAGCTTGGTAACATATTCCTCGTATTCTCCTAGTACATCAGAATAGAAAGCCCTCGAAGTTCTAACAGAGAAAGAATTTGCGAATAATTTAAGACCCGTACGTTATATGGCATGCGAAAAATGTAATTTAATTACTTACAACGTCAATACGTCAGCTTGTTGATGCAAGGCTTTGATGATACGTGGATGACAATGGCCCTGATTGACGGCTGAATAAGCGCTTAAAAAGTCGTAGTAGACGCGTCCTTCGACATCCCAAACTCGCACTCCTAAATTGAACTACCCAATTCAACAATCATGGAGACAACAATTTATCATTGCAAATGTTTAACCGACCTTCGCCTCGACAGAGGGCTACGGGCAAGGGATGATAATTGTGGGCACCGTACTTATCCTCTCGTTTGAAAATGGCCTCTGATGCAGCTCCCATAGAGGCGGACAAATCTTCAGCTGTGGCCGCCGATACTTTCGTCGCCTTTGTACGAACTAACGAAGCCCTCCAGCCGTTGATAATTCCGGCCATTGGCCGAATGGTCTTGTTCATCGACGTAGCCATTTCTTTTCAAATCCTTAATTAATTGCAACAGTTAAGAAAAAAAAAATTATTATATTTGTGTAGACGTGTACAAACATAAAAATAATAACCTGAAACAAAATTTGCATTATGTCTGTATAGTTAGGCTAGGGAATTCAATCACGCTCGAAAACAAAGAGAGACGTATTCGCATCACGCCATACTACTCTCAATGCATACGCATTTCTTCTCTACTGAGTAGTGTCAGATTACGATTTTCATGCTCTTGGTCGAAAACAGTATTCAAGGTCGGAAGTTATTTTCATTCGGGAGTTCACATCTCTACTGCGTCGGCGTGAAGCATCGCTATCATTTTCTCTACTAGTCGTCCTTCACTATCTCGTAATTTTAAATATTCACAATGTGATTACTGCAAGTCTCAGGGCAATGTTTATCGTTAAATCAAGGGCAACACTTCCGGATTTGAATAAAAACTGTTGAATAACCAAGAAAAAAACCCTAAGCTTGTCACAATTGACATCGATCGGTTGTGCAGTCGTCCCATTTTCAACGCCTCTTATTGAACCAACAGATTGCCACTTAGAGTAAAAATCAGTCGAGAATAGGAGATGGAAATTCCCGCAATAAAGTATCAGTGTTGCGTCAGACCCTGTTTTCCGAGCTATTTTCTATAAGACATAACGGGAGTGCAAAACTGTAGAGCAGAAAGCAGTTCTACTTACGAGAGATTATTTACAGTGCAGTGGAGCAGTCGTCTCAGGTGGCACGAGTGTCCCGGAGGCTGTCGCGAGGTAGAATGTCCGTATTCCTAGCGAAACTCGGTCACTACATTGGACGATTGGCGCATATCCAATGGCTTCTGTGGGTTTCCATCACTTACAACTCTGCCGTTAGATGTCACGTTGTGTTTAATTTGCATTGGTTTTGATCAAATTTCAAATTTACACATTTTATTAACATATATCTGAATATTTGCAGTGTCGCAGTGCACATTATTTATCTGGTATTGTAAATCCAAATGATTGTAATCCTTAATATCTTCCAGTATTATCTAATCTACAAAAATTTAATCAGTCTATTTATTCAGTTCGAAAGTAAAAAAAGAAGAAGTTTAATCGCAGTGAATTGCTCGGGTTTTCAACAACATGTACGTAAGTTATACGTAAATGTTTGAAAAGGTAAGAAGATAATTTTTCTTTTAACCCAAGTTAAATTTCCCCTTATCGAAATCCTCATCTCAAACTGTGCCCAGGGAAAAGAGGTCAATAACTAAAGGTTGGCGTCCCCCCTCTCTCCATGTGTCATCGACTCTTTTAAAAAAGAATAGCACACACCTCCAGGAAGGCTATGTTTTTATGGCCGTCAAGATCTAATCGACATTTAAAAGAATAGAAGAGATGCGTGTTTTCATTGAAAAACAACTTAAAGCGACCTTGGCAACAAAGAAAGTTTATTTCGTCTATATTCAGCTTCGGAAATCTCAAAGTCAACAAGTTGTGTCCATTCAAATCACAAAGATATTTAAACTTGGGCGATAGATTGGTTCTTAATAATAATCTGCCGCTCTTCTTCGATCGATCGGGCCAGTGCCGTTACGTTGCCGGCACCAAAACCCCTCGCTCCTTTTCTCTGCACCACTTCCATGAAAAATGTTTCTTCGTTGAACAGTGGGAGCGTGAAGATTTGCAAAAGAAACCTGTTTGATAATTAAAACGTATTAGAAAACATGGATCGGTACACACACAAGAAAAGCTCACCTGTTGTCCTGCACTTCATCGCGGATATCCGCCTCGGAGTCGATGAGAATTCCTAACCGCTGAAATTCTTCGATGTCGAAACCAGCCTCTTGGATTTCTTTCCTTTTAAATTCCTAAACAAAAACAGATTTTTCATTTGAGGTTAAAACGAGCCACGAAATTTGCATTCCAGTCACATTTACGTACATTGCGGTAATAAGCTGCAGGCGGTGTTCGAAATGGAACCTGTTTGCGGATCATGGCACTCACGCAGCTGGTGATATCAAGGGAGCTGAGACCGATGTGTTGAAGACCTGGTCCTCCGTGACCGCCAAGGAAGGCGCCAATGTGCGAATTCTCTGTTTTGCCGTGAATCGCCACGTCATTAAAGAAATACTACGTTCGCTCGTATTATTAGACTTAACAAGTTATTTTCCTACTGACAATTTAGGAAGCTAACATTAGATGATCGAGATTTACCTATTCCTGGGAGAGATTCTGCGATAACAATTTTCAACGATGTTTCATCCATGCCATCGGGATTTGAATTACAAACGCCAGATTCAGCACAGGGCCAATAGTCCATCACTCGTAGTCTCATACCAACTCCGTCTTTGATTACTAAGCCTTCTTTCAGATTTTCAGTTGGATTGGCTCTGAACTTTTGCATGCCCAAGCAGTCTTGATACCACTGAATGATACCCGGCGATTCACCAGGATAGCACACATAAGTCAAATGATCAACATGTGTGAATGGTTCTTCACCCTGAATTTTGCTATCTTCTTCAGATTCATAATTAAATGTGGGGAGGAATGATCCCTTGTACTGAGATTTGTCCAAAAGTGTGTGGATTATGTTGCCACAACAGGAACCAACAATTGAGTACCTCACTTTTCCTTTTTTATCTTCCACTTCTGTGACAGGATGAAATAGTTGTCCTCCAAATTTCTGCATCCTGTCGGTGACACCTTCCAAATTTTTCACTTCCAAGGCAACATTGAACACTGTGTCAACCTCATGAACAGGTGTTTGGAAATAAGAAAATGGCACGAACTGCTTGCTGCTAAGTTTTTTCCTTTCCGTTACGACAAATGTAGATTTCTGACTTCCAACTACCCACTGGCTGCTCAGCAATGTATCTCTCCGTGCTCTCAGCGAAAAGCCAAGTTTGTCAGTAAAGTAGGAAACGATCTTCCTTCCGTTTGCGACACACAACTCAACATGATGTAAGGCATTTAAATGCATTTTGAAATACGACGCAAACACCGAAAAGTAAACCGCGGTTGAAACTGCTGTTTAGTTATCTTTAATTCTACAAAACAATACGTATATGGTTACGTGATAAACTGACGAAAGTTACCAATCACGGTTGTCGGCCTATGCAGACGACGGGATTGAATCTGGTCTGAAATTCGTCTGCAAAAAAAACGACAAAATAATATAAATCTTAAAAATAAAATATTACTAAATTTTGTTTTTCATTTCCTTCGTGAACATTTTCATACAATAAGAAAAATCAAAATAGAGCACATTTTACTGGTATTTTAACTTAGCGTGATTTAATGTAAGTGATATAGGGTTACGTCACAACGCTGTTGTGAAACTTGCAAAACTAATTTGCAGGAAAAAATAACATTGTTTTTTCACTTTTTCCTTTCTCTGAAAATTGAATTCTGAATATTTGTTTATCAAAAGGCCTTATAAAGTTTGACTATTACATGACACTAAGAGTGACCATATCTAAGAATGGAAATTCTTTATCAGGCAGAAAGGTTTGAAATTTTTTTTTACATTTATACTTCATTTTTACAATTTACTATTTCTAATCTAATAGGTCATTGCAGTTCCCTCAACATTTACTGAATTCCTCGCAGTGGCAAGTCTGTCTCTAGGAATAAAAGGAAAGAGGGTTTTTAACCAACATGGTGGAGAAATACATGACATTTTATTTATAAGGTACATTTGTTAAAAGCTTGTTTATTGCCAACTCACCAGTCCACTTGATGAAAAAGAATAAACCAATATGGATTTCTTCAGTTCATTCACAGAATTAACAGGCAGTCGATTCAGTTGTTTATGTGTGTCTGTTGGAGACAACAGATGTTTTACTCCTTTTATTAGCTATTTAGTTTTTTTTTCTTGTTTTTTAAATCCTTAATTTGACCTTGGTAGGATAGGATTACATGTTTTCTGCCTATAGATTATTAGTTCTGGAAAAAAAAACCTCCATAGGCTATTACTGTCTATAGTGCTATAACTATAAGTAGCAGGGAAATATTTCCAGGTAGTCTAATGATACTGTTTTGTGTTTTGTATTTCCAGGGACAATGAACTGCTGTACATATCTGAAGGTGGAGATTTTTGTTCAGAAAAAGAATGGGTGGCCCTGAATGTTGGTGGAAAACTTTTCACTACAACACGGATGACCTTAACAGCTAAAGAGCCATTCAGTATGCTCTCACGGATGTTTTCTTCCGATTCCGGACAATTCAACCTTAGCCCGAGCTCAGTTGATGCCAGTGGCGCATATTTGATTGACCGTAGTCCGACATACTTTGAGCCAATTCTTAATTATTTGAGGCATGGCAAATTAATACTTGACTCTGGAGTTAACGTGCAAGGGGTTCTAGAAGAAGCTCAATTTTTTGGAATCGAGTCATTGGTACCTCAACTTGAATCTCTCGCCGATGACGAAAAGTCGAAGAAAAAGCAACAACCATTGACAAGGGCAGAAGTTATCAAAGCTTTGGTTCGTACTTCACCAACCACCGAACTTCGCTTTCAGGGCGTAAATTTGGCCGAAGCGGACCTCTCTAAACTTGATTTAAGGAGCATAAATTTTAAAGTATGCGAGTCATGGCGACGTAAATATTCTTGAACCCACTAACGTATTATGTTATAGTATGCGTGCATGCGTGGCTGTAATCTGTCCGGAGCAAATTTGAGTTGGTGTAATTTGGAGCGTTGCGATCTATCTGGCTCAAAAATGGATGGGGCACAACTTCTTGGAGTGAAAATGCTGTGTGCTACATTGGAAGGTAGAACACTTCATCGAACATTTTTTAAATAATAGCTGATTTTATTTTTAAAAACTAAAACACAAAACTTTTTGTTTTTTAGGCGCTTCCTTACGTGGCTGCAATTTTGAAGACCCTGCTGGTAGTCGAGCCAATATGGAAGGTGATTCAGCACTTATTTTCAATTCAAAGAAATTTTTTAATCCAAATGTTTTTGAATGTGCTCTAGGAGTCAACATGAAGGGAGCTGTTCTCGAAGAGAGTAATATGGCTGGGGTAAACCTTCGTGTGGGAACCTTGAAGTACGCAAATCTTCAAAACTGCACTTTGAGGTAAATATTATAAATTTGGTGTTTTCTTCGTCCTTAATAATGTACAGATGTAAATTGTTTAACAGGGGAGCTGTTTTGGCTGGAGCAGATTTGGAGGTATTAGTTGTATTAAATACATCTATACTTTCCGGTTATTGGTTTTTAAACTTTAAAAATTTACTCTGTAGGGTTGCGACCTGTCTGGAAGTGATTTACAAGAGGCCAATCTTCGTGGAGCAAATTTAAAAGATACAACATTGGAATTAATGTTGAATCCCCTCCACATGTCTCAGGCTATTCGTTGATTATAATTTTTTTCGCCGGTCTACTCCCTCCTCGTTTTGATACGAAATATGAAGCTTTACATTAAATTTTTTTATTTTAAAATCCATAAATGAATTGTATTAGTGGACAGTTTTAACTATGTATTATTTTGTTCCTATTTATTGATTTTAATGATTTAGATTTAGGAAGAGGTGCGGGTTTTCAATTTAAAGAAAAATACAATATGTGGAACAGTAAACTGCGCGGATATTATTGTTTATGTCTACTTGTCTCGAGTCACTGGTCCTAGATGGGTCGAAGTGTCATGGCGTCGTGTGTTAATTGTCTTTCATCTTAGAAAGCCAACGCCCAGAACCATCAACGTTTCCTACAATGTTGGTTGGATTTCACAACGAATTATTTTCCGTGTTATTTTGTTGAAATATTTGTGTTCTGGGAGTGATATTATCTTCAGAATGCAAAAATGCGGGAAAACTCTTCAGTTGATGGCAAGAAGAAGCTCGTCAATAGCGGTGTCCCACTAATACTAACTTTAGTTGTATTATTGTGTGTTTTGGAATCTTCAATAGCAAAAGGGAAAACAGAATTTCCCAAGACAAATGCTGATCTACAAGCCACATCACTTTGTCCATCTGCATGCACATGTTCCGAACAAAAATTAAAGCTATCGCAAGGTAGTGTGGAGCAAGAGCTTAACCCAAGTAATCATAAAGAAACCACAGAAAATCTCAATGTATATAGCAAGATAAAGCCTGAAATACTCAAGAGTGGAATTAAAGTACAGTGCCAGAATCCTGCCTTTATAGTGTCTGTGAAGAAGTTAAACCTGCAATCGCTACTGGTGGAAAATATTGTACAATATGATCTTTCTGGAAACAGCCTTACAAGGTTATCGGGTGAAGACTTTGTGAACGGCAACTACTTAATGCTTCAGAAACTTATACTTAAGAACAATCAAATAGAAGAAATTGCAGCTGATACATTTTCAACGTTGAAGAATCTCAAATATTTAGACCTGAGCAATAATTTTTTGACAAATTTTTCCAGTGCAATAATTGAAAATGTTATGAGCTTAGACAGAGTGAAACTAAATGGAAATCCCCTCAAGTGTGACTGTCATCTGAGTGCTCTTCTCACCTACGCGTCGTCACGTAACATCAGACTTCAAGGAACATGTTTGGAGCCGCCTCGACTAAAAGATCGTTCATTAACCAGATTAGTCGTGGAAGAACTAGCATGCCCCCCGGAAGATCCAGTTGGTGTCGAGATCAGACCCAACACTAACCAACTTGTTTTTGAAGGTGATCCATTAAAGTTGAGTTGCAAATTCAAAGCGGGACGAGCTGTTGCACCGAATTGGCTTCATCGAAATGCGAATAACCAAACTGCTACCGTGTCGCCTGGTGGAGCTGTAGAATTAACAACTAGCAGCCGTGGAACAGATCAGGGAACGGAGACCGAAAGCCAATTACTCATCCGTCATCTACTTCCCCGGCATGGTGGTATGTGGGCTTGTTCATGGGGTGGTAGGACTGCATCTGTTGAAGTTACAGTCCTGTCCCTTACAACACCTACTTGTTCCAGCCATGTCACTGCATCCAACAAAGGTCGTTACAGCTGGCCACGCACCATGGCAAACCTCAAGATTACTCTACCGTGCCAAGCCAATCCGAATCTACAGGCCTTCCGGCTGTGTGGAGCACTAGGGCACTGGGAGGAACCAGATCTTAATTCCTGCTTTTATCTCAGTGAGGTTACCAAAGTATTAGAACAGTTTGCCAAGACCAATTTGACATTCAGCAAAACTTCTGCATTGGAGAGTGCTCGTAGATTAAAATCCTACCTCACAGATGTGATTAGCTTGACAGATCCGCACGAAGCCATTTTCGTTACACAAACGTTGCACAATTACCTTGAAGCCAGTGGAAAACATCCCGAACTACTACCCCTTATTATGGATATCTACTCAATCCTAATAACACAAGATCCACAATTGTTGGCTGATTCGCGTCACGGACTTGTCGGGCTACTCCAGCAAGCACCTCTCAAGACTCAAGAATTTGAATATCGATCTTCCAGTCTGGTGATTGAAAAGTGTGGAATTATCGGGAAATCTCTGAGTGCAGGAACTTGTACGTGGAGACGAACGTCAGAGACAGGCAGCAGTAAATCAGATTCTAAAACTAAAGCACGAAGTCCTTATCAAGCAAGTTGTGGACAGAACTCGAACGGAACCGGAACAATTGAAGCTTCAGTAAGGGTTCCTTTGATTTCAGAAGGAGCATTTTCGGAGCAGAGTGTCGTACTTTCCTTAGTACTCAGCACGAACGCCTTTGTCAGCGCTAAATCGAAACCACTTGCAACGCCTGTATTAGGGGTTACTTCTGGCCCTGTCAGCAATTTAATCAATCGCACAACACCCTTCGTTATGACGATACGTCTTAGTAGGGCAATTGGCACGTCGGACCGTCTAGTCGGAGCTAGATGGAATCATTACACAGATCAATGGAGCCCAGAGCAATGCCAAACTTTGAAGTCATCAGGACTAATGTCGGAAGGAGACTCAGTAACCTTTCAGTGCTGCTGTGGCTTCGGTTTTTTCGCCGCGTTTACCACCCAGGACGAAGAGGATGAACAAAATCTAGTGGAACAGGTGACAACAAAGAGTGGCAGTGGCAGTATTCCTGGTAGCGCATACTTTCCTGGACAACTACATCTTCTACCATCACCGGTCTACGTGGGCAGTGTCATTGGACTACTGTGCCACCTGACAGCCTGTCTCTGCTATCTGATTCACCGACGGCGACTGAAGATGACCCAACCCACTCGACACGCTTTAATTAACACCTGGATATCAGTCGCATTGCTGATGGTTGCCTTTACATTAGGTGTCCGTCCAGTCCTTGGCAAACTTCCTTGTCAGATTGCTGGTCTCTTACTTCACTATTTGACACTGAGTTCACTGCTCTGGATGGTAGTGAACGCATCGAGTTTGTACAAGCACATAACAAAATCATCGCGCACTGATCCTGAAACAGACTCGTCTCTTATGGAGGAAGCAATGGCTGTAGGTCACGATTCACCACCCAAACCAGCTTTACGGTTTTATTTAATCGGATGGGGTATCCCACTTATTGTCGTGGTATGTATTGGAATCTTAAGAAATTCTACTAAAGGTTTTGTAAATTGTAAATCTTCCATTTGTTTCCAGGGAATTGCTGGAGCTATCCATTTGGAGCAATACTATGGGCCAAAGATTTGTTTCTTGGCTTGGACTCCTAGTTTGGGTGCAGTTGGACTTCCTTCGGCAATTTTAATTTTGCTGATCTTAACATTTCACCTATTAACCTGGTGCTTCTTAAGACACACCTCTCGTCTGGCTGCCATTCATCAGAAACAATTAACAACGCTCGCTGCAGTCGAAGAGCCTGGTGCAATGGCAGCAGCTGCTGCGGCCTCTTCTGATGGAAATAAAGACGTGGGCATGTGTGGGCGAATGCAAAAAGACAAAAAGACTTGTGGACTTCAAGGAGGCTATGTTCCATTAGCAGTCGACGGAGACGTTACCAGCTGTCCATCTAATGTAACCAATCAGGTGACAGAGACGAGCGATCTAGCCTCTCTGTCTAGTGATCATGAGCGAATCGCACTTTTGATTCAACGCGGTGAAGCCGAAGGAGCCATGTCAGCCAACGAAAGCGTAGTTCTTCATTCCGGCCGAAGTGAGAGCGAGCGTCCTCTACTAATTGTTACCTCCTCAGCTGCTTCTAGTAGTGACGACCGATTGGAGGATGGTGCCAAAACGGACGTTGACGATCAAGGGCACAGTAATCCGCTGATGGCCTCGTTCACTGATGACGGTGACAGTAAGAAGCGGGAATGTGCATCCAGCATATCACCCTCTATCATGGAACCCGGGATACAAAATGCTGTAAGAAAATAATATCTTTCTTAAAAGAATCGTAACTTAAACTCATTCTGATTTATTTTCTTAATGATTTCAGATATTTCATTTACCTGTACAAGCTGTTATACCTCCCACGCCGACTGAAGATGCCGATGAAAAGAGCACGTTGAGCCAATTGCGCGGCCAGTTTGTTTTCCTTATTCTTTTTTGTCTTACGTGGCTCTCGGGATTGTGTGTTGTGGTTCGTCCGTTCCGCAGCGTTCTTCCCCACTACGACGAGCTTGTCTCTAGCCTTTGCTATGCCATTTTCTGTGCAGCTACAGGATTGCATGCTGTACTTTTTCACCTTCTTACTAGGAAGGATGTCTGCGCTTCCTGTTTTGATCCGCACACTAAGGAGCATTTAGAATCTATTACAGTAGCCCTCCCAGCTCCATCCACTCATTCTCATACAGATTTGTCCTCCCACCATAATCATCATCAGCAGCAACATCATCATCATCGTCATCAGCAGCAGCAACATCAACATCAGCAACATCACCATTCCCAAATTGGTCAAACACCGGTGTCCTACGCAACTCTTTCACGCCATGCCGAAGTTTCAGATGAGGTAGACCGTGGTATGGAAAGAACAACGGCTGGGCAAGTTCACGTTATCGATCCTGCAATCGCGGATGCTATGAATGTGACCCTTATGGATCCGTCTATGGTGGTCAATTCTTTCTACGATCCTCGTCAGAGTAAAACAGCTCGCCGTTTCTTCCAGAAACAGAAATTACTGCAACAAATGCAAAACAATCAACTCCATCGACATCATCCTCATCACCACCATCGACACTCTCGCCACTCGTCCGGTCATTCAATTAACAACGCCCATTCCTATCGATCACACTCATCACATTCACCTATTACAGAAGAAGCTTTACTCAACGCTAGCACTTCAACGAAAGCTAAAGTCAGCAACGTCAATATTCATGTCGAGATGGGAGCTTATGATTGGCATGAACTCCAGTCTCGGTTATCGGACAATTCATGGGGTAAAAGTGGTAAGCAGATGTTGCCGCAACGAAAATCTGAAAATGGAAATTCAAGAACAGAAGTTGCTTTCCCTGATGAGTCAGGTATTAACGCAAGAGAAGAACAATTAGAATCTCAGCCTGCAACAAACGTCCGCTCGAATGCAAAGACCGATAAAGGCAAGAGAAAACGACACGTAATTTATCATCAGCGAATTCCCAAGAAATCCAAATTAGAGGACCAACAGGTTGGGATGGCGGAAATGGGAACGCAAGTAGAAGACGACGTGATTAGAGAAGCCCAAGAAGCCAGCGCTAGAAGAACTCCTTCTGTTGAGAAACCCGTTTATGTGTTTGTCGACAAAGAGTATCGCGAGCGAGCCATTTCTCATCTTGGCTCTCATGACGAAGCTATGAAGACTTTGCCTACAGGAAAGACAAAGAAAGTTTTGGACGAATCTATGGACGAAGGCGCCTATCAGAAAAGAGAAACAAGCGTCTGATTTTTTATTTTATTTTTTAAGAATGTTCGATTGTTACTCCGTTTTGGTTCTACGCTGTATATAACCAACAGTATTGCCCTTTTCAACGCTTTACCTCTCCTCTTTTTTGCCCATCGAACTTTTATATTTAAATAAAGCCGACAGAATCTCTCTCATGTTTCATGTATTATTCATTAGGTACAATTTGAATCGTCATTTCTTCCCCGATGGTTTGTATTCTTCATCGTCATCTTCATCTTCGCCAGAAGAATCCTCTTCATCACCAGAATCTTCCAGGTTATTATCATCCAATTGCAAATCCTCTTCCTCGCTATCTTGAGTATCTTCATCCTCTTCACCTCCCACAGCATCTTCCTGCACCTTGCTTTTCTTTTTTCTTTTCTTCTCAGGATTTAATTCTAAAGAGAAAGGTAAAAATTATTACTTCACAACTAACTAATAGCCTTTGTTTAATTCTTACGTGCAAAACTGTCACTGATGTAGTTGTTCAAAATCCTGCGAGTTTCATCTTCAACATGAGACGGGTACCAACCGTAACGTTCATCGCAAGTTTTAGACACCACTGAAGAAGAAAGGAGTTCTTTGATTTCCGGGACAAAGATATCAAGATACTAAAGTTTTGTGCGACAAAAAATAGTTTTAATTCCGAAAAAGAACAAAATAATTTTGAGAATAACCGAACCTGATAAAACATTTGCCTGCACTGTGGAATCATGCCAGGTCGATAGACGTACGAGTTTTCCCCTTTCTTCTCTACTGCATTACTAGAAGTGGAGGAGGTATCAGCAGTTTGTCGAATGGACGATGTTTTGGTTCGCATTGTGCTAGCATATTTATGTGGTTGGTTGTATTTGGAATAACTTCGTTTAGGGATCACTTTGTTTCTATAGTTTTGGCTGATGCGGAAATCGAGTATTTGATAAATCCTGTTATTTAAAAAAAAAAAAGTATTAATCACTAGTTAGAGGAAACTCTATAGATCTAATTTCATACCTAGCTTCAGGATCTTTACGTGGATCATACCCTATACGCACCCATGCGTTTCTCCAAGGACCAGTGGTGAAGTAGTAAGCGACGGATGCCAAAATAAAACGAAGGGAGTTTTTATCGACGCCTGCCACATGGTATGTAAGAGCAGCTTTAGTCCATACGGGTCTTTCTTCAAACATCTTTTTAAAATCAATTTCTATTAGTGACGTTCAGTCCTACTGATTTTTAGTGCAAAAAGATATGTACCCTTTTTATTAAGGCCAGGTCATCTGGCATAATGAAACGGACGGTGAGGTTACAAAGTGCCATATCGCGAGGCTTTGTTGGTGCGGGCCCTCCACTGTAATCGAGAAAGATTGTTTGCATAGCCCGCTTTTTTCTAAGTCGACCAATTACGTTGCCATCATACTGCATTCCTAAGGCATTCACAGTATCTTTCCTGAAGTGGTAATCCTAATAGTACATCAAAGATATAAATTATGCTAAACTTACAGTATGTTATACAGAGAAATATCACTTCATATCAAAGAATTATACTTACAACTGGCAAGTCCATCCGAGAGAATACTGGAGGAGACATGAACACTGGGGCAGCTTCTTGCAACCATTCCAGACTTTCTAACTTTTGAGGAGCAACCAGCTCAAGAATTGACATAAACTTATCAGCAAGTTCTTTTCCATCAGTATTGGCTTTGGCTACCATTGGAAGGTATTGAAAGTCACACAAACCTAATAATCAATTGACATAGCCAAGCAATATTTTTAGATGTTATTAATTAGTCCTAAAGAAAAGAAATTTTTACCTAAAAATTTGTACGTTTTTCTAATGACACCTTCAAGTTCAGTGTGGTATGTTATTTCTTCTTTCTGAGTTAATCTGTTTTTCCTTGTTTTTTTTACAATTTTAAATAGCAAGTTAGACATCTGGATCTGTTCTCCATGAGTTGGCTTACAAAATGGGTCATCTGGTCTAAATCGCAATTCAATTCTGAAAACATAATAAATGTATTGCCAAATATTAATTTTCAGAAATTTAAACAAAAATCATGTATAAGTTTAATATACTTTCTATTTTCTTTAGAATGGACAGCTGACATCATTCCAAGTCCACCCATGGTTCTGAACGCTTCATCGTCATTAATAACCCGGCCAGGATATTCAATTGAAACTATTGTGCGATTGAGTTGAGAAACATCTAACTCAGAAGGGTGTTGGGGGCTTGTTTTTTCCCGAGATCCCTCTAACATTTTCAATCAATATTAGCAGGTAATAAAACCTTATCCACACTATGTTCAGTAAGTTTTCTTTTTACTATAATATCAACGATTCAACGTGGGTTTTTGAATTTTGGTCGTCTATCTGTATTTCGTCTTGGTTCGTCTGTTATGTTATTGTTCAGGCCATCAGGTGTTGCCGTGTTGCGCTTGAGCCGCAAACCCACAAAGAATCAAAGATATTATTATTATATTACATTAGGTTACAGTATACTATTATTATTTCTTTAAATAATTTATTACATTTCTTGAAATACATCGTTCTAATAAAGAAGATAAATTTTATAATTGATTTGTAAAATCTTTTTTGTCTAGTGCAATCAGCAGACGACAATCTCCCTGTGTAACAAATTGAAATTTGAAGAGCTCGCCGGTTAATTAGTCATACTGAATATTTGTTGTTGGTTGTCATGCTTTCATCCAGCATGACGAGAGTTTCTCCACAATCAATAGTTCTACGAAAGAATAGCCCTATTCTTAGTTTTATCAGGACAAAAGTTTCTAAGAGATTTTCGAACAAAAGCCAGGAGGAATCATTGCCAGGTAAATGCAAAAGACGGAAAGTTTTGGGAAGAAATCTAATACTTTTTTTTATTATATAGTTTATCAGTATACTTCAGGCAAAAACGAAAAGAAGACAAAAGTTTTCACGTGGGGATTAGCCGAACATGGTGCATTAGGAGAAAGAGAGTTTTTGAAACCAATCAGACAAGGGCGAAGACCAGTTGAATATATGCACAGACCGTACAGATTGGGATTTGCAGACGAAAATGAAGTAAATTATTACTGGCATAAACTTTACACCCTAAAAAACCTATTTTGCATTCCAGGTTACAGATATCGCAGCTGGTTATGGATTTACAGTGTTTGCTGCCAAAAGCAAGAAATCATCATCACAACTTTTTGGAACAGGCCTTAATACAGACTCACAAATTGGTATGAACATAAATAAAGTATGATGAATTTCACTAATTTTAATTCACATGAAAATTAATATTTTAGGTTATCATTCTGTAAGGAAAGATCACCCATTAGAACTCATTGTAGAGCCTGTTCCTATTCATCTACCTAATGATAAAACTTCCGTCGCCGGAGTTGCATGTGGAAGGGCTCATACTCTTGTTCTTACGGGAAAATCCGAAGTTTTAACACTAGGACATAATGGTTATGGGCAATGCGGTCGACACATAGTTGAAAATGAAGATTATCAGCGTCAGTCAACAGTTCACACAATTCGGATTGACGAAAAAATTTCTCAAGTCGCATGTGGACAAGATCATTCGTAATCGTATCTTTTTTTTTCTTTACTGTCGTCGGATTACCCATAACAAATTTTCTAATCTTAGGATGTTTATATCAGATCAAGGATCAGTGTGGGCGTGTGGTTGGAGCGCAGATGGACAAACTGGTTTAGGGCATTATAATAATACAGATCGAATTTCCAAGTGTGTTGGAGATATCGTTGGAGAGAAAGTCATTAAAGTGACAAGCAGTGCTGATTGCGTTCTTGCGCTAAATGGTATAATTTTTTTTTTTAATTTCTTGATTTCCTGATGTGTACTAGTTGAATTGGCATTTTTTTAAAGTTAATTTTTATCATTCTTGTGTTGTTTTTTTCCCCCTCATAGATAAAGGGCAGGTCTTTGGATGGGGAAATTCAGAATATGGTCAACTACGCCTAGCCACCGCCGAAATGCAATTGCATACGCCACGTCATTTACCCCTTCCATCTAGTTTGGGGAAAATAGTTGATGTTGCGACAACAGGGACAGCTTGCTTAATACTAAATGGTATGTGAAATTTAAACAAAGTAAAATCTTTCCAATTTCAAAAGAATTAATATAAAAATGTGTATAATTATGTAAATAGATGCTGGAGAAGTATTTGTTTGGGGCTATGGAATCCTGGGGAAAGGCCCCGTGGTGGACCGGAGTCAAGAACCAACCGCCATCCCATTAACCTTGTTTGGCTGTAACGAATTCAATTCAGAGATAAAAGTAACATCTGTATTTGGTGGACTAAGCCAATTTGCTGCCATAACAAATACTGGTGATCTCTACATTTGGGGAAGAAATAGATTTGGATCCCTTGGCCTAGGGCATCTTCATAATCAATTTTTCCCTATAAAGGTAATATCCACAAGATTTATCTAATGCCTAAATAATTTTTACAGTATTTTGATTTTCTTTCTAGATAAGTATTCCCGGATACGTAAAGAAATTTAGTATTGGTGTAGACCACTGCGTTGCTCTGTGTAAATCTTACGTTTAAATTTATTCTAAGTAAAAATAAATGAATTCTATTCGATTTTTCATTGATGAAGCTACGCAAATCACAAAACAATGATTTAAAATGAAAATTTCGTTTTTCATGAACTTCATGAAATGGTTGTTTGTACATTTAATGTATTTTTTATCGAAATTATTTTTTTCGAAACTTTAATGGTGATATGCTATTTTGATTTATTTTTTTTTGTGGAAAAAAATCACAAAAACAGCCCTGGATACCTTTGCTACCTGAAAATGACATTCCGATTTATCGGCAAAAGTAGTTGCAAATTTTGACACTAGATGGTGATCGATATAAATGTTTACTTGGTGGTCGTGGAGAACAAATCTAAAGGGTTATGTCGATGTCGATAGTTGTGTTTAGTTTGTTCTCGCTGTGCCATTCCCAGTTTACAACAAGTTCCTAAATTTTTCCAACTAACCACAACTTCGCCACTTCAGCTACCATGTAACTTAATGACCGAAGAATTATTGATGAATGAAAAAAGGTAAGAATAACATATCTTATTATTACTACCACATCAAACACATTGACAAGTTGTAGGACTATCTTGGCATTGACAACAATAAATTATAAAAAGTATATTATTCTTTCATCTGACAGGTTCTCCCTAAACTCAAGTTATTGGTACTTCCAAAGCAGTTGATGATAGTGTTAATCAAGTAGTGATTTACTGTTGTTGGATTCCCAACAGAAAAGCATGCAGCAAACTTCCAAAAGCAAAGAGAGGTAAAACTGTGCTGCTATTTTAGTTCTTGCCGAAATGTGTAAATGAAAACAGTTTGTGTCTTTTTTCAGTGAAGAAATTGGCAACCAACCAAAATTCTATTTTATTTATTATTATCACAGATTGTCTTTAAGTTATGTTTACTTGGAATTTTGAGAATTCATCATGTTGACAGCAGTTTCGATTATTTTTGTTAATTTTTTATTTCGATTTTGCTTAATCGACTAAATGAATCATCTGGTTTTCTATCCAAGAGAAAGTAAAAGGGCAATATCACGGTCCCCTATGTTCTTTGTCTGCTACCTTGAATTTCCCTCTTTGACTTCATGTCCACTCTTTGAGGTATTGCTTGGTGTCTCTGCAATCTTCTTGTAATTTTTTTTATCTAAAGTAAAATCCATTCTTATTTCAGTTTAATCCTGCGCCGCTATTCAATGGACTGAATCCATTGAACCTGGCGAGTGACGAGAGATTAGCGACGACGTGTTGTCATTCAGCAATCCACTTGCGTGCCGTCCTCTTTCGTCGCTCCGGGGCAGGGGGAGTTGAGCCTGCTCCAGCTACGCGGCCAGAATCTTTCGACTACCCCTTAGGATAGATTTTATTTACAGGTTTTTCTAAATTTGCATGACAGACTTTATGAGAAGTCATGTCCTTTGAAGAAAACGGACAGTGAGCCAGTGACTATACATACATTCAACAAGGTCCCTTGTTTGATAACCAGTTGGCTGCTACCCTTTCACTAAAA
Organism: Daphnia pulex; assembly: GCF_021134715.1. Classification (NCBI taxonomy): domain Eukaryota; kingdom Metazoa; phylum Arthropoda; class Branchiopoda; order Diplostraca; family Daphniidae; genus Daphnia; species Daphnia pulex. Next base: position 7,108,393 of record NC_060017.1, read on the forward strand.
TGGGTCCTCTTGATTTGAGGTATTGCTTTCTGTCACAATCGTATTTAAAATTACTGTCATCCAAATAAATTGTTCATTCTGCTTACAGGGTAACTCCTTCGTTGCTTATCATGGACTTCATCCATTGGTGAAAACTGACGAGAGCTGAAAACTGACGAGAGAATGCTGTAATTCAAGACTAATTAGTTGTGTAGTTGTTAGATAAATTAAAAGTGCATACCTGGGCTCCCTTCTTTTCTGTGGCCCCGTTTCCCTAACTAACCACTAACCAACGCCCGCCGGTGGTCACTCACCCGCTGTGAAACCAGGAGGAGGGGAGGGCTCTGGTCGAACGGGGACTTGGAAGGCGCTTGATCTGAGGGTCATGAGTCTAACCCGGAAGCCTAGTAGTGACTAATCGCTCCCCAGTAAAACTTGCCTCGCACTCTTCTCTCCTCTTCCATTTCCAGGTAATCTCCCTGGATCTACGCCGACACTGCATGTGCGAGTTTTAGCAAGCAATGCGTCACCCAATTTGACAAAAAGTGATGGTTTATTTTTTGCGGAAAGTGCGTCTGACGGTCAAAACAATTTCTAATTCAACAGTCACATGTAGAATTTTGGATCTATTCTACTGGTACAAATCACGATTCTTTCATTTTGATTATTTATGAGATGTGTTAACAAAAATTGTGGGTAACCAATAAATCGAACTAATCCACTTTTTCAGAATATCTTGAAGTGGTTTTAGATCACTTAAGTGTGTTTAGATTTTCTTGTGATCTCAAACACTTCAAAGTATTCTGAAAAGAGGATTAGTTCGATTTATTGGTTACCCACAATTTTTCTTAACACATCTCCTAAATAATCAAACTGAAAGAATCGTGATTTGTACCAGTAGAATAGATCCAAAATTCTACATGTGACTGTTAAATTAGAAATTGTTTTGACCGTCAGACGCACTTTCCGCAAAAATAAACTATCACTTTTTGTCAAATTGGGTGACGCATTGCTTGCTAAAAAGCCTCGCACAAAAAAAATTGTCTTGAACCGGACGCTCTGTTTATTGAATTATTAATTTTATGTACGTTCCAGAATACAAATGGGTTTTACATGTTACACATATATTTTATTCATTCAACAACATTATACATATATTACAAACATTTGTGGGGAAATTGGGGTTGAAGGAATAGATGTTGGTGGAGACTATGGGGTTTGAGGAATATATGTGGTTGCATGGGTTGGTATATGGATGTGATTAACAAAGGATTTTATTTCTACCTCATTAAACCAACTACGACTTCTTGTTAATGAAAATCAAATGCCTCCCCCCCAATCTCCTCCTAATTGGTTTCCCAATCGCGAAGGCATGTTTATTATTTGTTCAACGTAAAAATTCCCCGTATTACTATTTTTGTTTTTTCATTCTCAACATATAAACGGTTAACTTCATAAACGCAAATAGCAATTAGATAAAATACTGGATGTAACTCCTGTAGCATAACACCAGCGATTCAACACCAAGGAACTGTTTGTTCCTTTTCAACATATTAACGGTTGTATGCATAGACACAAATAACAATTAAAACTGGATGTAACTTTTGTGCACAACACCAGCAGTCCGGCACCAAGGAACAGCAACAGTATAACTCGATGCAAAAATTCTTTCACCAATGTAGGCTGCAACAACATGCCATATTGGAAAGCAACATCACTAACCTATGACCAAAATTGAATTAATGTTTGCATCAATGGAATTTTGTTATTAAATAAAAAAATGGAGTTAACCCAAATATTCTATGGCAAAATTATCTGATAACTATAATTGAAAAAAAAATTTACATGAAACTAGATTACTCATTTAAGATTTAAATACAAATTCATTTGAAATTTGTATACTCTGTAGCAAAAACAAAAACATTCTACAGTATCTGCCTATCTTGTTAAGAAATTCCTCTTAAGCAATCCATAACTCAATACATGTGATTGAATGAAAGAGCAGTTGACTTGATGATATCCCCAAATGTTAAAATTAACCAATGTAAGCAATTATAGTAGTCCAAGCATGATACTTCCCCAGTTAAAACTTATAATCTTTATCAAATTACCATTTCAAGAAGGCTTCTTGCAGTTCTACTAGATGTCCAACATTTCGGCAACCACAACACAGCATGATACAGCGTCAACTCAGATATGGCTTATCCAATAAGACTTGAAGCATGGAACTCTCCCACACTCCAGGACAACATCAGAACCAAAGACTGCATGCAACAGCTCAATTTATTCACACATTTCACTGGATGACTGCAACAAATCCATGTACTGCAACAAAGAAACCCAGACTTCACCTGGCTATTGAAAAACAAAATCAAGTTACTATCAAGGAACAGAATCTCATGTCATGCAACAAAACAAAAGAAGTATGAAGTTAACTATACAATCTCTAGAATTACCTTGATAAATCTTACAAAGAAATCTGTAATTGTCAAGTTTTTCAAACTTAAAAATAACAAATGTAAACCACATTTCCATCGTCTTAACTAAGCTGGAACAACATGCCATTTTGGACAGCAAAATGGCTGCTATGTAAATGTAAAGCTATAACCAAAATGAAATTAATCGTCAGCATCAATTGAAATGTTACATGGAACAATAAATTAATGTTACATTATGTCATACTCGTACTCGAGCAATGCAGCTAACTGGGTTCCCTTTCTCTCAGAAGCCACGAATCAACTAACAAAACATCAAGAAGGTAGAGGCTAAAGGGCTAGGCCTAGGCGGCTAGCCTACGCACAATAACTAAAGATAAACATGGCCACCAGATGTCCAGCCATGAGCCCATAACCATAAAAAAAATACGAATTAACGACCATATCGGCATATCCATCAGGACTTCATTTTAGAGAAAATTTCAGTCAGGCATTAACGAAGACGTGATAAATTTGCGTTGAAACTATTTGCCGGCCTGTCAGTTGCAAGAAACGGATGGTCGTCTTTCAGTTCGAATTTCATTTACTTAAATGTCAAACTGATATATCCCGTGTTGTTTCAACCACGTGAAAGCGGATGAGGCACCCGTGAATAAACCCGGTAGCAATTAGGTAATAGAGAAACAAAAGAGAACTTGGCGAATTTTCAGTACACTATCACTTCATGAAACTAAACAACGTTTCGATACCTTAGAACCAACCAAGCAGTCAAGCACCAACGAAGCAGCGGTTGGCACAGTGGACTAGATGATCGTTGGGTCATAGCAGAGCTCTTTCCGAAATCGGTAGACGAGTTTGAGATGAATCCGTAATTCTCCTGACGCGAATCGAAGGACGGAAGGGTGCCGAGTGCAAGGAAACAAAAAATGAGGTAAACGACGATCTCTGTGTCCATGCCGATTTGCCTCACGTTCAGTTAGAATGTTCCGGTGAGTGCTCCCTATGATGTTCAGAAGATGGAGGCCCATCAACACTACCGTGGCGGTGCCAAGGAGTATCAATGTAGGTTGGGGGCCAGCAAAGCCGCAGCAAAGCAAGTAAGTAGAAGGATAACTTTCATGATGAGAACTCTGATATACGACGGTTTAGGTTACGTAAAGGCCACTGCCGCCGAAAGGAGCATGAGATGCCCAGATGAACCTTAAATATTTGTGAAAGACCGTTGAAAAGATGGAAATTTAGTTACTATTACGTTGTACCTAAGAAGTGAGTGCCAGAATCAGGAGCCGATCTGTCAGTGTCGAACGGGTAAATAACGCCAACAATAAAGTTGATAATGACGGCCAGATTGAAGAGAATTTGATTCTAGATGGACATGGGCGAACTGACTTGGAGACTAAAAGTTGTTTGGGGATCTCAAACCACAGGTGGGCGTATTTGACAGGTGTGACTGGTTCTTGCAAGTCCAGCATTGATTCAGACATGATTGATTCCATAAAACATGAAGCATGGAGCTCTTTCACACTTCAGGATAACACTGCCACCAAAGACTGCATGCAACAGCTTAAGGTGCACATTAGACTGCAACGAAGAAGCTCAAACTTCACCTGGCTGTTAATCCTACTTGAAAAAAAAAATCAATTACTATTGCGGAACAAAGTCTTGTGTGACATAACAAAATTACACAAGTAAAATTAAAATATTGAATCTCTCAGAATTACTTTAAAAATGTTACAAAAGAATCAACAAGCTTTTCCAACAAAAAAAAGACAGTTCAAACCAATGGAAATTAAATAATGTAAGCCACATTTCTGGTCTTAACTGAAACTGAGAATCCACTGAGAAGCAAGTCTAATCAGTAATCATTAACAAGCAGAATCTGTAACCCTATCATTAGAAAGTTTTATCAACATAATAACCTTAATTCTGCGAGTGACGAAACGTTAAAGCAGGTAGGCCTACACATAAACGCATGGGCATGAACGATGGGCTGGGCATGAGCAATGAGTGATGAGCACTCAGCGTCAGCACCAAACGTATCGAAAAACAATGGCGGATGGATGTCGTCTGTATTCTGTAACGAAGATGCGAGCGCCATCTAGTGGACATAATTTAAATTTGAAGGTATGTCAAACCGTAAAAACTTCATTCCAAACAACTCCTGTTTAGTACCTTCGTTGCATGAGGCGTCTGCAACCCACGGAAAATTATTTGTTTATTTTTTACTCGACAATCCACATTGTTATTTATTTTAGAAAGTTTTTTTTATGTTTAAGTTAAATTACTGAGTTAATGCTACCACTGCCAGCGTGTTTATCATTTCCCTTAAAACTATTTGTCACAAATATTCATACTTATTGTTAAGTTGTCATATAAAAAATTGAAAATAGTCTCAGCTCTCGATCGTTTTAGAAGATAAGTTATAAGACATATCTGAAAGATTACTATACGAATAAGTCAGTATTTTTTTTTGGACGCCATGTGTCTGAAGAATAAATTACAATTTCTTCAAAGTATTTGGCGGCAACGAATTACACAAGGCCACACAAGTTTTGATCAAAAGATTTACCAAAAAGTATAAATTTATACAAATCATAGAAATTATACCTAAATGATAATAAACATGGAACTTGAATATAGGTAAAAATTGTTGCTGGAGGTGAAGGAACCTGTGAAGTAGAATTTCAAGTTGACGAAGAACATACAAATCCAGCTGGCTTACTTCATGGAGGATTTTCGGCTTGTCTCATTGATTCTGTTTCTACATTGGCCCTATTAACGCATCCAAGACAAGTACCTGGTGTATCTGTCAACCTCAACATAACGTAAGTAATACACAAAACCTTATAGAACTTTCACTGCTCTCATCCGAAACAAATTGTGTTTCCAATCAATAGTTTCCTCCATTGTATGCATTGATGACACACCTTTTCTTTTTACCATCCACCATACCGGACCTCCATCACTATTTATGATTGATATCTTGCTACTTGCTAGGTACTTGAAAGCGGCTAAAATTGGAGACAATATCCTGGTCAAAGCAGCTACGGATAAAGTGGGGAAGAATTTGGCTTTTCTCAATGTCCAGATCGTCAACAAGCAAAGCGGCGCGATTCTTGCTCAAGGTCCGTTTCTTTAAAATCTCTTGTTTTCCTAAATTGTTTACATTACTCTGTACGTTTCATTTGGTAGGAAGTCATACCAAGTACCTTGTCTGAACAGTCTGTATTCATTCAGCAACAATAATTACGTAGACATAGCAGGACGACCTCCGTCACAGACTCACCAGCAGCAATTGTAACATGTATGTACGTTACAAACACATTGGTATGAGAAACAAAATCTATTAGACATATACACCACATACTGTATGAGCGTCAAATTGCCACTTTAAATAGGTTCTTCATTAAGTACATAAATTATATATATATTGTATAGACATCATGACTGGGAAATATTATATAATGAATAGAAATCACTCTTGAATATATTCGTTTTAAACTTGACTGGACCCATTTTCACGAGTTTCTGCAATGTATATCTGTTCGCCTGAAGTCCTGTGCTGGAGCGTGATGTACTGGGTGACAAAGTGCGATGCAGGATAGGGATTCATCAAGAGTGGATCGCAGAGTAGGCTGTCGCTATTGTTGGCAGAGCCGCCTCCACTTCCCAGAGATAGGTCCAAGGAAGCTAGTTTGCTGGCTAAACTGCTGGATCCCAACTTGTTGTTACCCCCGGAATTGGATTTGCGCACTTGACAGCCATGAACGGTGACAGCAGCAGGTAATTGCAGTTCGAGAGAAGCACTCCCCTCTATCTGAATGGATGACAACGGAATACCTACGCATGGCTGAATTAGACGTGTATTATTGGTCAGTAATTCAACCACTTCGGCCGCCTGAGGCCTTAATGACGGTGTCCGGTGCCAACATGACTTTAATAGTGTTTCCCTAAATTTTAAAAAAATATATAAGAAATATTATTAGCATTACTACAACATACCATTCTAGTCTCAGTTCATTTCATGGGCTTACAGTTGAGGTTTAACTCCTTCAGGGATATCAATGGTCATTCCGTTTTTTATGTGCCCCAGCACTTGGTTGTTGCTCATTCCCTGAAACGGAAAACTACCAAACGTGATAATCTCGTAGAGAAGAACGCCGTAAGACCAAATGTCGGTCATAGGAGTAAATAGGCCATCCACTAAACTCTCTGGTGCCATCCATCTCACTGGTAACATGCCTATAAAAAAAATACAATCAAATTGCACAATGACTGAATGTAAAGATGACTCTTGTGGACCGTGGTTAGAGCAAGGAATTAAATATATCAAATAAAGTCAGTCACGTAATGCTCTCGTTTTACTATTGGCAGAGGATTCAGGGTAATCTACCGAGCATTTCTTTTTTGTCGGGAAGACGTGCTGCTGCTGCTTTGTCAAAGATATCATCGCTTTCTTGGTTTACACATCATATTTACTTTATAGAGCTTCCCTAAAGGAATCGACTTATTGCTATTGTTGAATGAGAGATCTGAGCCCTCGACAAAAGAGCTTAGACACGGCGACTGTTTCATATTGCGAATCTCGATAACTTTCAAAAATCAAACAAGAACGAGATGGATGACATTTGGAATACAGCACTGACCTTTGCGGTGGAAGCGATAGTAATCGTTCTCGTACCTGATCAATACCAAGAATAAGAGATTAATAAACTTGGTTTGGCTAAAGATATCAATGTATGACTTACATGGGTCGAGCCATTCCGAAATCGGCAAGTTTTGCCACACGATTTGAGTTCACCAAACAGTTTCGACAGGCGACATCCCTGCAAATATGACTCAAATTGTGAAAATGTTATTAAATCAAAAATGGAAATCAAAACTGACCGGTGCACATATTTCAGTTCGGCCAGATAACTGAGTGCTTTAGCGACGTCCAAGGCGATCGATGTTAACCGACGACCAGATATTTCGTCCGAGTCTTCGCGGCTTTTCTCGTAGACTAAATGCCGTCTGGCCAGCAAGTAAGTCTTTAAGTCGCCTGCCGGGAAAACAAAAAGGAAATGACATTAGAGCTTACACTGTATGGTGGTGACACGAGGAGAATAAATATCAGATTTTACCATAGAGAATGAATTCCATGACTGTGTAAACGGGCTCGTTGCGCGTGCAAACGCCCAGCAAGCGCACGATGTTTTTGTGATTGAAGCGCTTCATCATTTCGGCCTCGCTAAGAAAATCCAACTTTTCTTCCACAGTTGAACCGACTTTGAGTGTTTTGACGGCCACTGCGACCTGTGAATAAAATTAATAAAAATAGTTATCAAGGGTTCACAGTTGATCAAATTATTTACAATTTACTTACCCATCCTTTGTCGTCAAAGAAGGCCTCGCCACCGTAGACAGTCCCGAATGCGCCCTCGCCCAGTTTACGGTTGATAACGATCCGTTCGCGCGGGATTTCCCACTCGTCGAGCGTGAGGAGAGTTCCGGAAGAGAGTAGTCCAAGCGCCCGCATTCTCTCTTCCGTCTGTTCCACTTTACGTTCGTAGCGACGTTTGAAGACGAAAAAGAAGACGACAAGGCAACCGGCAAAGACACCAAATCCTAAAATGTTGGCGACTACAATCGCCGCTTCGCATTCTACATTCAATAAATTGGCCAATCCGTCCAGGACGCAGACAGTCGTTCCGGGTTCCGGGTCGTCCACCGGCTGTTTTCCGTCCCACGTGAGCCACTTGATGAGCGATTTATTCAAGTTTCTAAATTCCCAAAGTTGAATGAATTTCAACGATGAATAAATTTGAAATGACAAATTATTTACGGGGGTCCGCTAGTCGGTTTGGTGAGTTTGGTCCTTGCAACAGGAAGAAATCGTCCAATGAGTTCACTTGATTTGTTGATCCACTGGAAGACCTGGATATCAGAGTATCGAGACAGTGCGCCAGTAAATCTCACTCTGCCGGAAACGCCGGTAAAATCTGTCTCGTTTATGATTCGCCTAAGACTCCTTTGGGATGGAGAGGAAAAAACGGAAAGATGGAAACATAAAGTTAAGCAAATAGCGTTAAGTCCACCGCAATAAAAAAAAAATTATTGCAATAATCTTTGATGACATTTGCTATTTCCTAGAATAAGTTAGCAAAATAGAATAAGATTGATGTCGTTCGTATTTATCTTGGTCTCGGGATCAGAAGAATGGCGTAGAGCTATGTTCTAAGTCAATGTAAAACAAAAATGGGGGGATCAAGGGCTCATTGTTCTCGGCGATCGTGACACGACTTTACAGAGTAGCCGTATGGATTATTCCAATGTTTTACTCTTTCTTAGGAATTATTTAAAAAAACAAAACAAAAAACATAGAATGGTAAATTCTGCAGTGGGTGGACAATACAGGCAAATGTGTGTTGGGGAGAGAAAATGCGCTTACGGGAATAACAAGAAAGGAGGAAGAAAACGCCTTCATACATTAGGCGATCTTAAATAATTTATCGCATCATATTTTCATGAGACTACAATAAAATTGCTGTTGCTACTCCGGCTCTGTCTAAAAAGCTTTCACTTTTACTATTCAGTGAAAATGGAATAATACAGCTCAACGTGAAAAGACGTCGAGCGTTTCGATCGTAAATTATCAAGAGCGCTTCGGGTGGAAGAAGGACATTGTTATTCTGTCTCAGTCTCTCATTGTAAAAGAAACCCTTCACGCCGGCAAGTTTTATGGGTATAGCTCGATTTTTCAACTGTCATCAGAAATTTGTGGTTATGCCGAAACAAATGGTCAACACTGCAGACGGGGGTGAGAACGAAATATGGAAAATACTTAACATAACGGTCGTGAAATAAGCTATCTAGTGCATACAATCCTACCAGAGCACATAGCATTATTACCATAATTTATGCATAGCAATTTATACTGACTCTGTGGTGTGGTCTGTGTGGAAATCGGCCGCTAGTGACTCGTTTCCCGCCAGCAATTTGTCCAGCGCCAAGGCGTAGGTCCAGACGGAATCGTAAATGTAACTGGCATACTCTGAAGTTGATGTGTTGAATCGGGCGCACTGGAATTCGTAGCGACGTCGCCAATTACTGACATTCACCCCTTCTTGCATAAGACTTTCGTTGGGTGCGTAACTCGAGTAAGTCATGTAAAAATGACCGTCGATTGCCTGCCATCCCATTGATCTGTTATAGTTCGCTCTCCTTCAAAAAAATGAATCGAAATACCTGAATTATTTGCTCGGTTGAACAGGGAATCGCTTCCAGGGTGCGATTTGATTGACTGACGCGGCTGTCGATATCATACCAAATGGGTGTGGGACCCTAGAATAGGAATTGGGTTGGTATAGTTTTGAAATTTGGGATTACTACTACGTCTAACAAAATTGTGTTTATATAACTTACTTGAAAGAGTTCAGAATTAAAATTTGGCAAAAACCAGACGTATCCTTCTTTGGCTGTCATGTTGAGTCTAAAGGCTTGGCACATGACTTCGCAAGCTCGTTCTTCATCAAATTCGCCAACGATAATCTTGACTCTCTTCGCTTTGAGATCCTTCAAGTACTGGACGAACAATTCATTAGAAATCTTTTGATATCATTTCATACCATCTGAACAGATAAATACCTCCAATGAAGAGATGCTGGTGATTTTACGAGTGGTAACAAATGTGATTTTGTTACTCTCCGCGTAATCTTGGACCGTGTTCACATAGTCAGAGTACTTTTTCCCATCGCTCATCAAAGCGCCAACTCGTTTCCAGCCAAGCTGTTGGAGCAGAGTCAAAAAGACGTATCTGCAGGATAACCATCAAATAAAAAGAGAAAAAAGAAACTTGTTTGGCACTCTATATCTTTAGCAGTCTGCTGCTCGCTTTGATTTCTCATTGTCGATTTGGCTAATACTCAAGCTAGGAAACTTTTGGCTAAGAGAATCAATTTAGAAAAATGAACGCACTTGAATTGGCCAGTCTCGCCGATCGTGCGGAAGAAGTATGGAAATTTGTTTCGATCCGCAAAACTCGATCCTTGAGCGCTATAGCTGATGGCGATCGTTTTAAAACGTTTTGAAACTCCCGCCACAGGCTCCACGGTATCGGAACAGGCTGGACCTGTAAACCCGGACAGATACATGGTCAGTACATAGTTACCGTGAAGTATTTAAATAATTCATGGAAAACCGATAAGTAAAATAGTGTTGGACGATATACTTACCGAGAATGCCGACCATACGGTTAAAGCTCTTGAAGCGCAGATAATCGATGAAGCTCTTCATGACCATGTCAGCTGAGCACTGTCCGTCAGCAACGAGCAGTTTAAGTTCGTAGTCCCTTAGGATCGTCCCGTTTCGATTGATGGCATCGACGGCCATTTGGGCAGCTAAACGGGACCGCAAGGACTCGTAACAGACCAAGCGAAGCGATTCCCATGATGGGGGTATTTGTCTATATGCCTAATATTGTACCTGGCACCATCCCTGGACCACTCTTGTAAAACGGACCGCTGATGGGGAAAATCCCGCCTATGTAGAGTTCCATTTTCACGGTCAGATCCGACGGTTTCCATTGCGACCAGACGTCCGGATTGCGTTTCATCCAGTCGCAGGCGATCTCTTCCACTAGCGGTTCCTTTTCCGGACGCTCATTGTACAGATGCAACATGGCGTTGTACTCTTCCTGTGTGAAGAAGACCCGTTGCAAAGCCTATAGTAGAAAACGGGGGAGAAAAATAGACATCGGATAAAGACATTGTTCACTGTTAAGATTTATTTTGCGTTTGCCGTTGAGTGAAAACTATACTGCAGACGAAAACATCGGGCTGATGGCCAACATTACTCCAAAGATAAACCGAGCGCTTGCATTTCGTTGTAAAGCGCTTTTTCAGTTAGATATATGTAGCCAATAAAAAGTATTTCTACGCATGAAATGTTTAGCAAATAGATATCCATCCCATTCTCTTTCTTTTCAGCGTTGGCGAGGTTTTCATCGCACTGTTATATACAGTACAAAAAGAAAAAGGAAAAGGGAATAACGGCCAGGGACCATAGCCAGATCCGGGAAAAGAAAGGGGCGGGACTTTGAATCGTTAAAGGGGAATTTTATTTTCGTTCCAGTTTGTTTATCAAAGCCAATTGAAACTTTGGCTTCCAAAGGGACCGGTTTTGGATGAGACCCTTTAACGAAAAAGTTGAAATCCTCGTATTTTTTTGAAGAAAGAAAAGGCCAATTAATAATAAAGTTGTTAAAAGAAGAATCCAACTAATGCAAAAATCAATAAAAGGAGCATCCCTTTGGCGTGTGTGAGAAACAATTTAGAGATCTCCCCCCTCTGAATTGCCATTTCTTGCGAATATCTAGCGATGTTGTGGGAATATAAGCGAGAATAATTCTATCAATGTAGCCAATATAGCAAGCATAGCGGATTAAACTAGTTGAGAATGCTATCGATCTGTTGATCACCAGTGAAATATAGCTCACTTGGGTATTCTTTACATTATACGACAACGCCTAAAGGATCGTCGTCGTCGATAGAGTAAAGTTTCGCTTTTTATTTTCACCGCAAACACTTGGAAAGATGCTATGGGCTTTTTTAGTTGATCGCCTATTCTTAAGTTTGAAATAATAAGACTGCACATAAATAAAAAAAGGGATAAAAGTGGATTCGGAGGATTAAGTGTAAAAGTAAAAAAATATGGCAAATGTAAGGGAGAAAATAAGTAAAGTCTTGTGAAATGTTGTTTGGTAACTTCAAAAAGGAAAGGAAAAATTGCTCAGTTTGAAATTCTACCTCAGAGAATTAGGTGTGGCGGCAGCTGCCTGTTGGTCATAACATTTTCTAGTTCTACTTAGCTTCACTTGTAGTAAAGTTTAACATGATTTAATTTCTAAATGATTTGACAACCTAAATTGTGAAACATGGGTTTGTCGGCTGTTAATCCAAGAAAATGTTGCAAATTATGAGCAAGAATATGTTTGCCAAGTAAACTGTTGAAAATACGGTAAATGATTAATACTGAAGTACAAAAGAACTTTTGAGAAAAACTTGAATAAACAAATAACAAATTTATGTTTACCATGATGCTGCCTATGATTGTTTTCACAGAAGCCTGACGTGATTTTCCTGCAGGAACCATCATTTAACCACAAACAACCCATGTTTGTTTCACAATTTAGATTGCTGAATGATTTTCAAGACATAGCTTGAAGAGCTATGATGATGATTTCTCGAGAAGCGAAGAGCAAATAGAACATGTTGTGTACCACGCTTTCATGTGAATAGTTGAACACGATTGCTTTCCAGGTAGAATGCAAACAATACTTCACAAAGTTATAAAATACTTCAACAAAATATACTATTTAATATTTTGAAATTGTATTTTACCTTTCAGCTGAACTTTTAATGTTATCATTTCGTTTTTTTTTTTGTAATCTTCGTCTCATTTTTGAAAATTGTAATAGCCTAAACTAAACCAAAGCAGACGACACTTTTCGATAGAAACAAAATCGACCCCTCCCCTAAAATCCAAACCGCTCAGAATTCAAAAACGATAAAAGAGATTTTCTCACCCGCGCTCGACATCCACTTATCCGGATTATTTTAGTTAAATAGTTCGTTTCAACAAGTGTACTAAGCCCTCCCCAAAGTTAACATATTAAGTCATAATTTGCACGAAACCCGCAGATTAATTACTTTTCGATAAAAGCCATGCCTCAATCTAAAACCCTGCAGAACCCTCTTGGAAAGCCAATAGGAAAAATGTAATAGGGTGACGCAGCAGGACGTGTCGCTGATGGAGGAAAATAGTTCACCCTGTTGGATTATTCAAACAGAGGCTCATAGCCACAGCTTTGGATACTCTGGACGAAGGTTATGGGCGTGACGAATAAAGCCTCCAGTCCCGTCTAACGAAACGGTCCACAAAGTTCACAATTTCCCACAGATGGGACCCGGCCGATGGGACCTTCGAGATGAATAGCCACCACATCCCATACATTTACATAGGCCAAAGATTTCCATATGCGATTTTCTTATAGTCTCCCTATCTCCGTTGGAGTGAAAAGCTTCTTTTAAAAAATATAAATATTAGTGCTATCTTATTTTTTTACGGAGTATAATCAAATCAAATCCTTAAGAATAACTAACGGCGTTCAACGTCTATACGGGGAGCTGGAGGAAATCTCAACTTGACATTTGGTGGACGACTGTGCCGCTGGTGGCCAAAACAACAAGTTTAGGCTAGAAATATAGTGACAATTTGATTATCTTGTCTAGAAAAAAGTCTGGGAAAAAGTATATGGTTGCGTCAATATTAAGTTTAGACTGCTTTGTTGGCAATTGTTGTAAAGTGTGGACGGCCGGCCAATTCCGGCGGGGGCGTACGGAAGGAAGTTTTTTCAAGGCTTTCTTCTCAAAGTCGCACTGCTTTTTCGCCCACAAAATGAAATAAATAAATAGTAATACTAAAAAAATTGGGAGAGTATAGAAACGAGATTTATTATGTTTATAATATATAGATAGATATATATGTACTTGTATTCTCTTGCGCACCGCTGTCGTAAAAATCTACGCCAGATGACAAATAGTTTGTTATATATTTTACAGCATGCGCCAGCACAGTCTGTTAGGTTCCTTATATTTCTTTTTTAACTTTTCACCTTTACGATTCTATGCATTATTCAGTTTTCAAAGTTGGAAGACTCCCGCCCCCACCCCAGTTCGTTGGAATCGACTGTAATATGCATTTCGACGTCGTACAGATAATCGAGTCCTTTCAAATTTATTTTGAAGTATATAGCTACATCAGCCAAGTACAGTGAATTGAGAGTGGATACTAGCTGCTTAATGCGTAAACTAGCGGAAGGATATGGGGGAGAAACCGTGTTTTTTTTTATATCGTTCACCTTGGCACGTGCAAGAAAAATCGATAAACTTAAAATGTAGGGCAAATCATAATTATAGCTACGTCTACAAATGAACGGCATTGTAAATAAAAGTAGCTAGCATAGCAATTACCGATCTGAAAAAATATTATGTTTCCTACCTCGAAGACGAGTTTGGCTCCTTTCTTGAGGTAAGTCCAGGCAACCTTTTCGAAGCGCTGGAATTCGTAGGCGCATCGCATATCTAATCAATAGAGCGTCGTCAATTATACTGAAAAGGTTTTATACGTGTTTCATCCAGCAGAGAAGTAAAAAACTAAAATTGCCAAAGCTCTTACCGCTGTCTGGCGTGGAGAGGGTCTCACACTGTGGGAAAGACACGCTGAGAAATTCAGCACTTTCGGTAATGGTGCTGGGCCTCCAAGCGAAGAACATGATGGAGCGTCCGGATAGGCGTCGACCAACGTCGTTGAAGAAATCCCGGACAACGCGGTCGGCATTGGGTCCCAGCCACACCACCTTGACTCGTAGTCCCAGCGACGGAATTTGCTTGATTAGAAAACTCATGTAATCTATTTGGTGAAAGGATAAACATTTCATTATTCCGGTCTTTTCTAAATAATCGATCGTTTGGGATATAGACTACCTGGATATTCTGCCAGAAGGACGGCACAGGGTGGCATATTTCCAAACTCATCCTCACGACAATATTCAGGGTAGAATATTCCCTTATCGCAATAACTAGCATCGCAATAGTACCTTTAAAATGAGAACGACATTAAATATAACTTGGTATAAAATAGCATTGCCTTATATTCTTGGAATTTAAATTTTAAAAAACCTTCCGGTGGTTGGATCTTTAGTGAACTCGGCCAGTCGCCTCATCTCTTGGGCATCAACGTCAAAACGGGTTGCTATCTCCGGGTCGAGAAGACTCCGCCAGTGATCGGGTAACGGGATACTATTGATGGTCCATTGAGGCATGAACCAACCGAATCTAAACAAACGTACGCACGGACCATCAGAAAAGTTCGCCACGGATGTCTAAACATGCGCTGTCGATCGGCCAAATAAGCCGATCAGATGACGTCAGCAAACACCGCAGGAATCTCGTACGGATAGTTATAAAAAGGAATTCCCGTTTGGGTTATTTTTCCAACACTTTTACCGCTTGAAAACAAACTGCTGCTGGTCGATTCTATTTCCGTCATAAGACATCCGATCTAATACCCTTATTTTCTGACTGACACACAAAAGCGACAAGCTCAGCTGACATAATCGCAATCAAAAAGAGAGGATGAACGACCTCAGCGAAAAATTGTGATTATTACAACGATTTTAATTGGCACAAAAAAATCTAAAATTTGGTGATCAAAATTTGATTTTTAAAAAGTGTCATCTTACCTTCCGCCAGGCCCCAAGAGACCGCACTCTTCCAAGTTCCCGGAAGCCGACCACTGTTCCATGTTGTATCCGAGCGGGACCCAAACTTCCAGATTGATCATCGTTTCCGGAACGAACGACTCCGACTGCAATTCGGCCGAGTCGCAACTGCAATTTTCATATTTCCAATTATATTAAAACAATCGAGAGACGAAACGCTGAATCATTCTGTTGTTTTTTTTCTCTGAATTTCTTTTGAAATAATCTTTTAACTTAAATATTTAATGTCAAAGCCTATAGGGGGTATTGAATGACGGTGGCTACATCTAAAGTAAAGAGGCTTCCAATTCGCTTGGCTGACTCCCGCCCGTACATAGCTCCGCTGGTAACTTAATGTGACATTTGACCCGACCGATGGCCTCAATCAATCAATTTCAACGTTCTCAGTGCACCCTGGGGTTTTCCATCAGTGTAACTATATAGTACTGCGGTTCGTTTTCTTTTTTTTTCCATTAGTATAGATTGGTCGCATCAGGTCGTTGTCGCCATTAGAGACACGTGTGTGTGCTGGCCTATAATATAAGAGCTAGGTCGTTATATGTACGCTGAACCTTTTTGGATGGCCCCCGTTATATGGAGGACACTTTCACATGATTCATATGTGTTGTAGAAAGTTATATTGTAAAATGGGATTATGGCAATCTTTCGTGACTTGGTATCTGGTTCGTGACTTGCACCAATATAACGCGCGGAAGGGATGATGTATTTCGTTGGTGAAAGATGAAGGGCGACGATGAAAAAGTAGATCAGCAGGCCTTTATTTTTGTAAAGATTTGTGGGCCTAAATTCGTGTGCCCGTTGTCTCCATACCAGCAACGGCGGTCACCATGGCTGTGTTTTATAACCAGCATCTATAGAGACATATAAACCTCCTTTTTCGGTGTTGTAAGGATGCGCGCGCGGGGGTTTAGCTTCTTTATTTTTTCACATTAAGAGGATTGGCTCTATAATAAGTTTTATCTAGTATATGATTGACGTCCTCGAAATGCCAAAGGTGTACCTAGTAGGGACCACTTGTTATTAGCCCAAAGTTTAAAAAGAAGTAGTTAGCTATATAGTATAAAAAGTAGAAATTCAAAAAGTTCATGAGACTATGTGCACTTTTGCCGGTGCCATTTCAAGAAGAAACATACTACCGTACAGCCTATAAACCCGTAAAATATATTAACAGCTTCCATCCCATATAGTGCACAGCCCCCCTACGGCTATATAGGTTGTAGTATAATCTTTATAGCCAATATCAACCCACCCAATATTTTAAAGAGCCCCGGTTGGCCCCGGTTTGAAATGTTGGTCGTATAACTATCCTTACGTTCAGAAGGACGATCGTTATTGGAAACGAACCCATATAATGAAAAACGTTTCAAAGAGTTATGCAATAAGTCGTTACAAAAATTGCCAAACACGCAAATCGATATAAAATAATAAGTTTGAATTTAAAACAAAAAAACCAACTTGATGGGATTGGAGCATCCGGCCATCCGGCTGAGGACGGCCGAGACGTTAAAGGCATCGCGACGCTTGGTGACGGTCACGTTACGATAGCCGAGCACTTCCCGTATGAAGATGGCGAAGACGGCCGTCGAGAGCTGGTGAGTCACTCTGTCCGAGGCTTCCAGTCTGAGTTCCAGCGCTTTATTGTCGTGCAGGAATGAGCGGGCCGGCTTTTGGGCCATATTCAGCCCCACCGCGGCTATATACTCGTTCATATACAAGTATAGCACAAAAATGAGGAAAACATATTAAAAACTGTTATATGACTATATGCCCATTAATCATAAATCTTGGGCTGGTTTTGAAGGACTGGTGACATTTACTCGTCCTGTTTTATTATTGCCCAAAAGCAGCGGGATTTTTGGCATGAAATGTACACTGTAAATCAGACCCCCGACTATTACATTACGTATAACCGCATTATATTACCACAGACATTACATTCCATATTTTTCTATCCCCCCCACAAAGAAATTTTTTTCTTTTTTTAAAATGCGCTCACGTCGCTTATTAAACTAATGTGGCTACGTGAATTGAATCAATTAGCTAATGACGTTGGCAATTCAAATAAAAATCATCGACAAATATAATAACCAAATTATAAGGTAAAACATGTTGTCGAAGGTAGAACATGAAGTCGATGATGTGGTTGTAGATATACGTCAACAAATTCGGCCACAGGCCAATTATCGTCAACATGATCAACTGCTGCTGTTTCTAGGTGGGGAAAAAGGAAAACAAAAATAAACCTTACCCAGTTGGTCGTCGGTTAGGCACTTGCTGGTCGATGGAGTTGAAAACGATCCTTCAACTTGAACCGACGACACGGTGGACGTCATGCTGGCCGCAATCATGGCCGTATGAAGCATTACGTGGAGCGTCATGGCGCTGCTGACTTTTATCGCCATAGTATGTCCCGCAGCAGCACAAAGGGACGGGTCAACGGGTACGAATAAGGAGAACCTCCTGCAATGAATGAGATCGTAAATTTGCCAGTGTTGCACAATATATATAAGCGCTGTGCGACCCATAACAGCGTGCTGGATACAACGCACAAACAAGATTAAATATGAAAAAGCCTTTTTTTTTTGAAAATGTTTGATTCACGATACGACTAATGAATTCCTCCATGTACGTACTATATAAGAATATAAAGTGTTAACTCTTTTTCCTGCTGGAGAGGCCAAGCATTAATCATCACAACACCTTTTGTTCCGTTATAAGCGCTATATAGCCAGCTATGGCTGAATTAACGAAGGAACCAAAATGATGCGCTGAAATTTCATATATAAAATATTAGCGATGACGTCAGCTGAATTTGCATATTATACGATGCGATGTTATGTATCTATAGCTGGAAAAAGAACCTTGACTTTGTTCATCTGCCTGCTGTGGCGACCCCAAAATGTTATTCATTTAAGCCAACCAAATTTCGCGCTATCCACTGCTGCGCTCATGTTCCATATTAAAATGAGGTAAATGGAAATCGATATGTTATAAAACTTTTGTTGACAAACCTTGAAATATCTCAGTATACACGTAATTAATTTTGCATAAGCCTATACGCGCGTAAACAAAGAAAAATGCAATCACATTCCACGGCTAGAGGATAACCTATACATTTATACAAGCGTAAGTAATATATTTTATCAAGGCAAGTGATTGCACTTGGGTTAATTTGATGAAACCCCAAAAAATAAAATAAAATGAAGATCAAAAGGTGCTGTCGACCGTCTGCTGCTGCTGCGGTGTTGCTCTAATAATAAAAGTGGACACTTGGGCTTACATAGTAGGGCTCTATACAGGACCTAACAACTAAGTGTCTATTTGGCTTCTTACTCTCCTCCTGGTGATACGTAATAAATATATATATGACAGTGAAAAACTCACGCTGAGAGAGCGAAGACATCCGGGATGATGCATCACGTTGCGGGAATAACCATCCGCCTTTTCTCGCTTATTTTCTCCCCCCCTGCTCTCCGGATGCTGCACAACGTATTGATCTTTATATAATACATAAGCATAAACATTGGGCACATTCATTCTCATCATCCAGTGCGCAATCTGACTCTCTCAACGGATATTCGTTTATATATCGAATCATATAGTATAGATATAGTGGGCGTGCGGTTATTATTGTCCAGGGGTTTATTGGTTTTTCACTGGAAAATGGCGTCGTAGAAAGTCAAACAAATTGATGCATCCGCGCTCTATACATCACCGCGGTTTATTCAGTATATACATATACACAAAGCACTGAGCAACGGAATATCAACCGCGGGAGTCTGTACGTACGTGTCGCGCATCTCTAGGGGAAACTGAATGAGCACACGGCAGCACGCAGCATCACAGCATAATATAGAAAGTTCACTTTACACTTCCAACGATTGGTCATTAGTGAACGCATACGAAGGCGTGAATAACCTTTACATCCCCCCCTATATTATCTAAACCCGCAATAACAAACGACAACCTTTACAGGTGAACTTGCTACTCTCTCCGAACGAGATTACGTGGGAAAAAAGAAAACAACGAAAAATCAATTAAATCAGCACTACATACACGTCCACAAGCGAAAACAGAATTTGCTGGCGAAAAAGTTGTTTTGAGACTGCACAGCACACGACGCAGCAAGTTGGATGATTCGATTATTCGAGAATAAATGTTTTGGCTGCTGCTGCTGGGGAAACTATATTTTTTTACTTTCTTTTTATCCAGCACCAGCGGACCATATGTATTGGGAAAAGTTAATAAACTTTTATGTAAGCCTCGTGAAACATTTTCCGGCATGTGTGTTTTGAATTGCGATGCTGAAAAATTAAAAGTCGTTGACGGTTTGTCCAAATTTTTGTTTCACAATGTTTGCGGTTTAGAAACAGATGGTCCCATTCCAGCACTAAATTCCACGTGAATGTAATCCATCCATTGCTCCTGTCGGGACTGTCTGTTTATATTCTGCAGTTATCGATATGATATCCTCATCTACAGTTTTGTGTAACTTGAGAAACGACGAAAACGCTAATTAGTATTAAGCTTGTTATTCCGGTTGTCATTTAAATTTTCAATGTGAAATCAAATAATCACAGAGTTGATCTTTCAAAAAATAAAAACTAGATTGTATCATTCTGCAAAGAATGACGTAAGGTAGATAATATTGAGTTTCTCGTATAGACTTATTCTCTAGCCATTTGCGTAATTAGAACAACTCTTCGATTGCGTGTGTAGAGCAGCTATATATACATGCGTAATGATTATGTCCTTTGTCCGCCTTGTACTCTACGTAATTCTAATACACACAGCAGCCATCGTGATCTTTGTAAATGAAGAAGAACTATATGCAAATATACGTGCTGGGATATTCAGTACAGTACGAACTATGTCGGCTAGATAAAGCTGCGAGACTATATCATCTATTGATCAAAGCCAAACCGAGCGTGAGACAGCGAGAAGTTGGGCAGCAGCAGCAGCACTCGGCGAATAAAAAAATACCCGGCCAGTGCGACTTCCGCCCAAACAGCTTCATGATCCGTTGGCTTTAGCCTTATAGACTCTATACGCCAGCATAGAGATCGTTTCAAGGACGGAGAGAGTGAGCGAAAGGAGCGAAACGATCAAGATGAGACTCTCTTTTCTTTCCATCATAAGCCCCGCCCAATGGAATCCATCCACGTCCGGAATGGAAAAAGAAAAATCCAAAACATAAATATCATAGTAAAAGCGGTACGGTGCTGTAGAAAAGATAGAAAATAACTTTTTGTACAAAGCAAAAGAGAAGAGCATATAGCACACCGACGCTGTTGCTGAGCACAAAAACTGTATGATGCCGCCCTTCTCCCGCCCGCTTGCTGACACACTGTTGAAAGTGCATTGCATAACGGAACGCGTTTCAATCCTCCCATATATCCCGGCCGCTCGCATAATAAACATTGAAAATAGACTCTGATCAAAAAACTAAAAGAAAGAAATGGCATCACGCACCCCCCAGTGTTTTTGAATGAGCTCCATTGAGTTGCAGAGAGACAAAAATGGCATCAACATCTTTATAGCATCAACCAAGTGCGCCCGGCCAAGTGTTTTATTTCTTATTCTTTTACATACAAGGTCTTGCACGGATTATGTCACACGCAACTTTTCTTGGCGCGGAGTAAAATCATTTTATTTTTTCAAATGTTTTTTAGACAAAGTGGCTTAATACACCAAACCACTTTTGTCTGCTCTGTTTATCTTTAATTTCCTGGTATAGCTTTTTCCGTACGTGTACATCCCGCGGGAACCCATCAGTATTATTTTCTGTACACACGCAATAAATGAATAATTGTTTCGGCTCCATTGCGAATATGACGAGGCTAATACACGTGACGCAAATGATGGTTGGAACAGAATATAACTACAGTGTACATGTTCAAAATGAGCGATTATCCGCCAAGGTCTCGTATCTATACTGATGATGAAAAGTGATCATAATCGAGGGACCCAGGATTACATCATTTGACTATTAGGAACGCAGGCAATCATTATATAATCATTTGTTAGCATCTATATTATCCTATCCTCCGTATCCACATGCGAATTTATCCCTAATTGAAATCCTTTATTTAAAAAAAATTTGTTTTCAACCAAAAGTTTGATTATACTACGAAATAATTTCTCGTGTATTAGTCAGTGACTATACGAATGAATTAATCACTTGGACGACGCAATAAGTAAAAGTGTTTTTCTTGTTTTGGAACTGAAATTATTGGCAAAGAATAAAATACCTTAGGCGTAGTCCCACTTTCGGACACAACACCTGGCGGATTGTTATTCCTTTTACGCTTTTAAAAAATAAATAGAGATTTGTAGAGTGAGTGTATGAGATTGGCAGATTCCCAAATTCTTTTTTAAAAAAATAATTTTGTTTTTCCTTTCACGCGCGAAAAAAAAATTGGACACGCCATATGGAACAACAAAATAAAAATGTTGGTGGAGGGATAAAGTTTTTTTTTTTAAATAAGTATAGACGTGGGAAATTGCCAACGTCACACAATGTTGGCGACACCATGGCCAATCTTGCGCTATATAGCTAGGCTACACACTGTCCAGCTCAGACACAAAGGAAATAAATCGAAAGAATATTTGGAATTCTTTTCAAGCTGATGTATAACGTTATTATATAATACCGCCGCCGCTATAGATAATCTCATCGTATTCTCGTTTATGAATGTCTGCTGTCGGCGAAACATGTCTCCGACACTTACGGCGCGCACAATCATAATTCCACTCGGCTTGTGTACAAGTTATTTTGTTTTCGGAGATATATATAACGTCGTTACACGTTTCTCTCTCGAGTTTCACGCACCACATAGTCTCACCCGTATTGCTTTGAGGCATTGATCGTTACTCTTTTCCCAGTAATTGACTTAGCCGTCTATATCAAGACACACACCATCTTTCATCAACTTTCAGTCTAGCGGAGAAAGTTCATGTTGCTATAATAATACAATTGCTAATAATTGAGAGAAGCGGAACAAAAGGACCCAACCGCACTTGAATAACATATATCCCAGCATCTGCTGTTGTTTAATATTTTCTTCCTATAACGTGATTAGACATCTCTCTGATATATAGACCTGTAGGGTGCTGTGAATTGCGTGGATTGAATAGAGAAAGTCGTACACGACACGGAGCCAGGAAATAACAAGTTGCCTATTCTCTATATAGATGAATCGAGTATAGTGCGACGACGGAAATATAAGGAGCGCGTTGATTGAATTCCGCGCGGCGGGACGGATAAATAGAATCAACACAGCAGAGCTCGGCTGACATCGTCTCTCGAGATCAAACGGCGTGACGCTCTGAATCTTGTCTTGGCCAACTCAAAGAAAAGATATATTTATGGCTATAATAAAGAGAACTATATGCTGCCAAAGGCGTTGTGTCGTTTCGTTTTGAACGCGCCATCGCGGTAGGAGGTTAGGTTATCAGTTCAAAAAACATTTAAAAAAGGGCGCCAATACTTATTTTACTATACACGCCGACTGCGGGGAATGCGATTTCAATCGCTTAACTGATGGCATAGTCCAAAAGACACACAGTGCGCAGTTGAGATTGACAGGCAGGGGTTTTTTTTAAAGCTGTTGCTCCATTATTTATTGGCTTACGTCAGCATCTTCTCGTCCTATCGGTCTCGGGATATCGTGAAAGCGCGGTTATTCGGTGTCGTATGTTGTGTTGTTTTCCACATTGCAGTTCAGTTAGACTCCTCGGATTCCCTTTGATCATCAGACACAACAACACAACGCCCCGTTTGATTTCTCATCTCATTAAGTTCGGTACAACCCAATGCGCATCTTGATAGTCTCAGATTAGTTGAGGTGATGTGTGAAAAGCAGCTTCGAATTCCCGCCATGTTTTCCGTATCGCATTCCACAATTTTTGGCAAAGGATGTGATGACACACACGCACATTATCGTGCAGCTAATAACACTCTGAGTTGTTATTTCGGAACAAAGTCTGACGCCGATAGATTGCTGTGCAGGATGCTGCAACAACAAGTTACCTTGGGTCGTTGATTGACAAACCGCACGCCTCAGATATTTATTATGCCAATTTCATCTTTCTATACGGCTATATATGTGTGCATCGCTTTCTATACAGCAATAATGTAGTGCTTGGCGGGAATGAATGCGTGTTGACCGAGACTGGATGGATGCTGTTGGTATGCCGCAAGCGAATTGGAAAGTTGCGGTTGGACGACTCTCGTTCATTTGATATTTCAGGGATTCTTTATGGCCGACAGTCATGTAACCGGTTCTTGTCGATTACGAAAAGTGCCACTCGATCGACTAGAGCCTTTTGCCATAACTTATTAACGGGTATATTCGGGAGAATCGACAGCAAGAGAGACATTCGATCTTCGAGTTTTCCATTCGGTTGTCATTACATAAATTATTGGTTTGAGACCTTTTAGACGATGGGGAAAAACCTTTAAACAGCTGTCTGGCAGCAGAAGAGTTTGATCAACATTTTTACAGTCTAGTGAACACCACCATAGAATTAAGCTAATCAATGTTAGTTTAACAAATATTCAAATGCGACTTACCTATAATCAACCAGCGATAGAACTTTCTCGTCGAAGCGTAGACAAGTCAATTCAGCTTGTTTCAGCCAATAATAAACTCGTTTTTTTCCCTACGTGATGAGGTATTTTCGCCCGTTTAACAGTAAAAAGTTCATGCACGTTTTGTAGGATAAAACGGGATAGAACTTGGTGAGAAATCGGCCATTAACATCAGAGTTTGTAAGATTTGTCATGGCCCTCTGCACTTGAGACTTTTTCGGACAAGAACCTGCTGTGTTAAATAATCTAATAGACCAACACTCAAGTGCGTCTCAACGCTCGGCTAGCGCTGAACTGGCAGATCGTCGTCCGTCTTCTCCACTTTTTAGCGAGAGCGGCCGGGCGGCGACCCGGGAGCCTTGCGCGATGGCGCGGAATCGGTGCGCAATTTCTCTTCCTACTGCATGTGTGTCTGGGAGATCTGAACATGTTTCTGTCGATTCCGATAGACGTTTATTCTTTGCCATTTTCACACGAGTCTCTGCTTTGCTCAGCTGGCCAGTGCAAGATTGGATCGCATCAGGATTATTTTTCTATTATTTTTGGTGAGCATTACGCTGTATTAGTTTGGACAGTGCTGATGGCCGTGTCGACTGGACTACTTATTACATATAGAGCTGCTGCTGTATAACCAATGACAATATGAAAAGTCTTGGGCTCCGGCTACTTATTTCTATTTGATCATACATCAACGCGATGGAACTGCTGTATAGCCATATGGGAATCCTTTTGCTTTAATGTTTTAGTTTCACAAGATTTGTGTGACGCGCCTAATATTGATCTTTAGTGACTTATTTCTTTCCCCCAACAAAATCGAGCATGAATGAATCTACTTGTCAGCAACTTGGGGGACTGGTGCACATGAATTATTTACTTTTCTGTGAATTGCACGCAGCTTTTCGAGCATTGTCATTCAGTTCCGCCGCCAGCGTATAGATATGCGGAACTCGCATTCAAATCGAAGTCTTCCTTAGCTATGAATAGGCATGTACACTGACGAGTTTTGGGGGCTCAAAATGGGTATGGCGTGTTTGTTTCAACTAAAAGTGCGACAGTCCGTACTGCGGTTGAATATGCGATTCTCACCGTGAATATTTGAAAATCCCGCGGGATGTATTTTATGGGTCATTGGGTTCGTTAGCGGTTTTCAAAGCGGTCATGGGAAATTGTTTAGAAAAAAGTTGTTAAAGGGATTAATTTGCTATAAAAGATGTCATTATGCATTATGCATTTAGGTTGAGGAGCTTTTCACAGTCTTTCATAAAAGTTGAGAAAATAGCAAGACGACATTTTAAAATTTTGTCATAAGAAATACTGCAAAAGCTGCAAAAATATTCATGGATACATTATGTATTATTGCGAAGAACTTTTTATTGGTTGGTTTTTAACTTTTATCTTGCTTTTCTTTCGAATTTGAAAAATTAGCAAAATCTCATGAGATTATTAATTCCTCCGGCAGGTGGCGTTGATAAAAGTAACTTTGTGTTGCTGTCCAGAGGAAAAGCAAAACACACAAACGAAGTATATAACGTGGCAAAAGAAATGGCTGAAGCACCCGATGTACCCAAGTAAACAAGATTTAATTCGTGCTTTTGTCATTTTTTTTAGTTCGTTTTCTTTAATGAGAAAGTGTTTCTTTGTCATTTTCTTGTGTTTTCAGAGAGGAACCTGTTGAAGAGGCTACTCAAAGCGATTCATGGTGGGGATCCAGTTGGCTGCAAGCAGCCAAGAATAAGGTGATCTAATTACCCCATTGATGTTGTTTGATCAGCTGTTCAATATGTTTAAATATGTAAGTCTGAAAATCATTTTTATTTTTGGAAATTAGTCTGTAGAAGTATTTGACACAGTGAGAAAAGATGTCAATGAACTGGCTCAAACTGCCAAAGATAAGGTATGTTGTTTGTTTAAGTTTGCTCAGTATAAGTTGTAACTATTGCTTCATTGTAGTCTGCCGAAGTTTACGATTATGTCAGAAAAGATTTTGATGAGTTCACTCAGACTGTCTCTGAAGAAGTGAGCACCACAGCCACAGCTTTAAAGGAGAAATTGAAGGTATAACTTTAATTCAACTTTACGAAACTATTTTCCTTAAAAATTTTCTTGTTATTAGATTGACGATTCAAGTGGAACAGCTGCAACTGTAAAGCGAAGCGTAACCTCTTTCCTCAATCAAGTTTCTGATGTTTTCTACATTCCTCCAGAGGATGATGATGAGCCAATATTTTTAGACCGCCTAACAGCCATCATTTATACATTGGGTAGTGATCCTGCAACTTTCCTGGTGAATCCTGATGAAGCTGAGTTTGAGGCTTGGCAGGAATCTTTGAACCTTGAATCACAGCAGGAAGATATTGCTGCTTTAATGGCAAACAATGAGAAATTACGTAATAATTTCGAAACGCTTGTCCCATCTAAGGTGTGACCGTTCTTTCGTTTTGTTGTAACAGTGAACAAGTAATGTTAAATTTTTTTACTAGGTGTCAGAGGCTATGTTTTGGGCACGATACTTGTTCCGCATACATGTTGTTCGGGAGGAAGAGACCAAAAGACAAATCATCCG
This sequence comes from Daphnia pulex, assembly GCF_021134715.1. Lineage (NCBI taxonomy): Eukaryota > Metazoa > Arthropoda > Branchiopoda > Diplostraca > Daphniidae > Daphnia > Daphnia pulex. The sequence continues at coordinate 7,135,284 of NC_060017.1, forward strand.
AAAAGAAGCTCAAATTCGAGCCCAAGCTGACACCAAGGCAAATGATTTGAACTGGGATGATGGTAAAACATTTATTCACAATTGGGAAAACCCCAATTACTTGTAAAATCTAAAAATGTTTTTCAATATTTGTAGATGAAGCATTGATGACCACCCCTGAAGAAATTCCAGAAGAACTTCAAAGTAAACTGCTGGCCGAGTATGAAAAGGAATGCCAAGTTCGACTTTCAAGTGACGATAAAGGTGAATTGAAGTGCAAGGAGAAAGGCGACATGGTATTGGTCTCAAGATCAGGTGAAAGTGGAAGCACTTCACCTGGAAAAGGTAAAGCATTGAAGTAATTGGGCACCTAATGGTTTGTTAATCATTTGCTTTCGATTGAAGTAGAAAGCAGCAACGAAGATGACTGGGAAGAAGCTGTTGCGCCCGTCGTTCAGCCCAAGGAACCGGTGAAGGCGACACAGAAATCTCCCCAGAAATCCCCACAGAAGTCTCCCCAGAAATCGGCTAAAAAGGTATCGACTACAATTTCTTCTTTCCTAAGAATGTAACTGACAAAAATTGTCTTTTACTCTTTGTTTAGTGATAAACTGGATGCGATGAACGTTGGGATCAATTACTTTGAAAAAATTACAAGCACACCGCGTATTCTTTTTGGGATTTTCGTTGAATTTTGCTGTAAATTCTATATATCATCTCTTCCCTATATACTTTCAATTTCATTAGCAAGCGATTTAAAAAACAAACAATCTGTTAACGACGATGGATGCGCTATTGTAACCAAGTTTTTGAATTTCCCATCAAGCCTTTAAAAACTGCGCTAGTTACAACTGCATACAGGACTTTCTTATGATTTCAGTTTTGTATCATGGATAATGGTATATCAAATATCAGCCGGTCATTAGCACGGAATATATTATTATTTACTAATATCGTTTTTGTGCGTTTCTCTTTTATCACTCGAGCATTTGTTTGTCAGAAACTTTTATCTTTTAAAAAGCTGTAGTTGCACCACCAGCAGCCCAGTCACATCGTCTGTGTCAGATGATTTATCACACAGACTCTGTGTCAGCTGACAAAATTTTCTTTTTTTAAAAATGTTTTCAAACTCTTTGTTCGTTTCGTATTCCATTTCAGGCAGTTCTTTCTTTTTTTCGTTTAGTTGTTGTAACCAAACCGCTGTATGGGCTCGTCTATCGGGAGACTATTTTATCTATTATCTTCTAAAATAAAATAAAATTAAGAATTTGTTATCCGATCGAAGAATAGAATCTTGACAGCTGTTTTGAAAACAATATCGATCAGGCTTTTGAATTCGGATAACAGGTTGTAAAATGAAAGAAAACTTTCGGGATTTCCATGCCGTACATATAACAAAAGCCGTTCTTAGATTGTTGTTTTTAACAAATCAGCCAGTATATGGATATTTTTATCTATTATTTGATATTACGACTTAGTAAAAGTAAAAGGTCAATCTCCAAAATGTTAAGGTTGACTTTTCAGAAATCCATTTCTTTTCGTTTCCTGACCCAAATCGCCGATCGATCCAGTTTTCCCTTATAAAATGCGATTACTCTTATCCTAAACATTTTTTTACTTCCGTACATTTGAACTTAACGGGGTACCGCGCTCAAGATCAGAGTCTAGTTCTCCCGACATTGCGGATACCCCGTAAAAATTTGTCTTGTCTGTTATCGAGTTGAATTCCAACGTCGAAAATAGGTCACAGCTGAATTAGGACTCCCTAAAAATAAATCACGTGATAGGACAAAGGAATGACAAAGCTGTTCAACATCAGTGATTCGTTAAAAAAATCAGCTTTCAGCGTAAAAGGTGCATTCAAGGCTTGCGAAACAGGAAGAAAATTCCTTTTACGTACATTTTTATTTATACAAATGAGTCACTATGTTGACGGTTCCGGAAAAAAACAAAAAACAACACAAGATATTCGTATTCACGTTTTTCGTGAAATCTGATTTTTCACGAACGTTTCTCCCTTCGAGATGCCCATGTGACGTGAGATAGTAAATTGTCGTGATTGATACCCTCCTTGAAGGAGGGACACTGTATATGTTTACTCGTGAGCGATGCAATGACAACCGCTTGAACAAGAAATATGTCAGCAGATGGAAACAAAACGACTGCCAGTTTGAGATGTTCTTGTTAGTTATTTTCGTGCTGTCCTCACCCGTGAAATGTTGAAATATTTTTGGCAATTATTTATGATTGGCTATTGTTTGCGCCCTTTTATCATCCCAGTGAAAAATTATCGCTTGCGTCTGGGCATATACTGACAGACCACTGCGCATTTACTTGATGAATTCGTATGTAAACTTGATTATTGCGCGTTTTCATGGCCATTTTTATCCGCCTCTGGTGGCAACTTCATACGGTAGTGGAATCAAATCTTCCGCGCCACAACCCAGCGTGACGTCATTGACGTCCTTGAACCGACTGCAGAGAACACGACGAAACAAGAAAATGTTAAGAGCTTTTCCATCAGTCGTCACAAACTAATAGCTATTTAATGAGTCATTTTTATGCATAAATTCATACAGTTTCTAGGAAAGATGTCAGTTTGTTTCACGTTCACGAAACCATGTGTTACGCGGATCCGTAATACGCAAAATCTACTATCGACGAGCTTCCAACAGGTGGCGGAACGTTGGTTGGCTGTGGTGATGCTTCTTTTATAAACAATCAACATCATCAACATATCAAGAGAGCTAAGTATCTACTCCACTTTTTTGAGTATATACCCCATGACGTAATTTCAATGTGTAACTACGTTTCAATCCACAGGAATTTCACCTCCAGCGAGATAATTAAAGTTATTACTGCTCCGGTCTCTTGAATTATACACCCCGCCCAAGGCCAGTACCACCAATTTTATATCTACTGTTCACTAGAAAAAAAATGGCCTTTCCGTCTTTCTTTCGCCATGTAGCTATATACTTCAAAGAACATGTACATTCGGGAAAATCCCATCCAATTTTCATTGACTCCACGTGTTATTGACCGTATTATATGCAAGTTGTCAAAGTTTCAGCAACAGATTGATTGAAATCTGACCCCAGCAACATCAGCCATCAACGTGTTGTGGGTACAGATATGTTATTCAACCCCTGGTTTTCGTAATTTAAAGAGATAAACAAATTTGATAAGAGCATCAACAACAAGCGCGTGATTGATTGACTCATAACCAAAATAACATATTTGTCGATTTTGTGTTTTTGTCAATAGAAGCTGTTCCGCCATCCATACCCACCAACGGGCAAGGTCGAGTTTCTTTTTCGAGAAATTTCTCTGGGTACATCCCATCAAACTCTTCCTCCTCCTCCTTTGATAAACAAAAAAAGAAAAATGGCTGCCGGTTCGGTTTTCATTCGTCGGGACAAAGAAAGAGCAAAGAAAAATAACTAAAGTTCTTTTTCTTATGGTATTTTATGGCGCCAACCGACAACTTGCCTCCCAGCAACCAAAATGCCAAGGGAAATGCTACCTAAGAAATCTGCAGCTAGGTATTAGCCTGGCGTGATTCTCTCATTTTTTAATTTGTGTGTGTGTGACTGTGTGTGTGCTGAGTTGGGTTCGATGTCACATAATCACGAGTTGGTATCCCTCTCGTCTTTTGTATCCCAAACTTTATTTTTCACGAAATGAAACCAGAGATCTGAACGCGATTGAATTACTCAACAAAATCAGAAAAATAAAGGGGGTGGGTCAACTGTGACGAACAAAATATAATTTAAAAAACAAAAACAAAAACAAAGTTATTTAACAGTCGGCTGACAGGAGTAGGTCAGGTGTGCTGTACCTGGTGATGAATTTCCAAATTTGTCATTTTTGTTTTTCTCCCGAAAAAGTGAAATCGCTCGTCATTTGTTCAAAGAGAAAAAAGTGTGATTTTATATTATTTAAAAAAAATGCCGGGATAAAAAGAACAAAAGAAAAGGAGAGGGTGGGTGAACGAGGTTGCATGTATTATTGAAAAAAATATATAAAAAAGCCGGTTCGTCGTCGTCGGGAGTTGCCGAGCTGGGTTGGGAAATGGGCGATAAGATACACAGTGTGTCTCGTGTGTGTGTACCCTGCAGTCAGCTGAGAACCGTCAGAGGAGCTAGTCGCTCTCCTTCGCTGCTCCGCACACACACGACACACGACCACCGCTGCAACAACAACACGCTGCTCCATCATTCCCGCAATAAATAAGAAGGCGCCTGATTTTTATTATCGTGTGTTTCCTTTCGTCCTCGTTTTATTTGTAAGAAAAAGAATTATTCGTCCAATTCCTGTTGGGGTTGGTTGTTTTTAATTTTTTCGTGGGCAACTTACATCTCAGTCGCCGCCATCTGCGTTCAATCCCGTTTGGTAAATCCCCCGTCACTCGGCAAGTGGGCCGTTGTGTTTTGTGTGTTTCGGTGTTGTTCAACGTTCACCCCACCACCGTTACATAACCGACTCTTCTTCTCTCTCCTGTTGCTCGGAGAAGAAAAAGTTTCTCGTGAACTAGAACTTCTGACATTCACCAGCAGACAAATCTCTTCCCGAAAAAAATAAAATGGCGACTGACCAGATTCAAGGAGAGCTGGAACTCGGCTATCAACACACGTTGGTAAGTTATATTGCAAGACTTGATTATAATATACTTCGTACACTGTGCCCGAGCTCTTTGTTCCAACAACGAGCACGAGAGTGGATATTTCCTGATTGCTCTATATGTAAATGAACGTTGTAGTCTCTTGTTCTATCAACAAGTTGCCCTTGGAAGTTGTTTTTTTTTTAAAGCTAGTTTCTTGGGAAATGTTATTCTTTTAAGCTGATATCTCTTTTCACTTGCTGCCAATGTTTCTGTTTTGTTCGTGATTTTGAACGCGGAAATATTGTTTGACATGGAAACTGGTTACAACGATTGATTTCGAATCTTTTCTCTCTGCCTGAGAGCTACAGGTGTTTTTTGTTTTTCATAAAAGGACTTTGTGAGTTGGAACTATTTAGCCAAACTAACAACACAAAGCTAAATGTTTTCCTTTTTTGACCTTGTCTGGAAGAATCAGTTTCAAAATTGTTTGGGGTTTTTTTTTATCTTTTCGAATTAAGTTTTTGTCGGGTGCCAATGACCTGCAATTAAAGCTCTCTTCACGGCCAGACACGGCTTTAGTCGTACCAGGTACGAAAATGCAAAAGAGAAGAAAGAAAAAGAAATATAGTTTTAAAAAAAGAAGAAGAGAAGAAAAGTAAAGTGGCGAGCCACCGTGTTGACGTTCGGTAACAGCCGAGGGGGTTCGCGGGACTCCCGCTGCAAGGAGTGGTCACATTTTGGGGCTATAATGCCGCGGGGTTGAAGGTAGAATAACAAAAAAAAACGTGAATGTCGTTTCGTTCGTGTTGTTGCCAAGCCAAAAAAAAAACCTTGTTTTTGTTATTCACTTTGAACGGAAAAAATTTAATGCCAAAGCACATTTTGTTTAAATTCACGACCAGATAATGAGCTTGATTGAATTCAATTTTTTCTTTCTTTTTTTTCCGGGAGAAATTGATGTTTTTGTGGGCCACCATCACGAGCGCGTACAACATTCAAGCGCGTGATTGATAATGGACATTTGAGAGTTTTTCGGTGGGAGATTTTGCATTGTGTTAACCTAATTCAATCTAAAGAGATGAAAGGCTGGGTTCATTGTAGACGTTTAATTCTTTTTATTATTTCTTGCACGTTGCGATTGGGCTCGTGACACGCCCAAGTCATAAATGAAAGATAAGAAATGGCATAAAAGTATCACACGGATGAAAAGACGACCCCCCTCTCGTATTCGCTTTTTCCAGTTTGAACAGATTTGATGACCAAACACAACACCAAGGCAATAACAATCATAATATTAACAGCAATCTTGGATCATGTGATGATGAAATATCTTATCACTCGGGTCTAACGCGCGTGACACTTGAATAAAACGCCGACCTCTGAATCGTCGCTTCTTTAGACTGATTTTGCGTGCGCTTTATAGTGTTGTTTGTTTCCCCAAAGGGATGACGTAATCGTTCAATGTAGACTCTTTTATCTCCTGGATGTTTCTTTTTTCTCAAAACAACAAAAAATTGAATTTTCTACTGTCGTGCATCTTTTTTCCTGTTTTCTATTTTCGAATCTTTAATGAATTTACAACATTCGGACATTTCTTTAGACTGCGCAGCGTGAGGTTGCATATGATTCACGCTTGGGGCAACAACTAACGCGGGATTGAGGAAGAAGCAACATCATTTTTACACATAGTCTCTCTCCTCTTTCTGACACACGTCTCATGTTCTTGACTCACAGACACCTTTTTTTCCCAGATATCTTTTTAAAAATTCACTTTCACTTGAAATTCTAGTCCCGACGCCTGCTGATGATGATAGAAACGAGAGATGACCTAGCCGAAGGCTTCCAATTCCTTTTGGGTTTTTTGGCGTTACTTCAATTGGTGTTTTCCTTGCTCTTGTAGAAGCTAGCTGTGGCGTCATGCGAATAGCATTATTCAAATGAAGTATATGGGTTTTACCGGCGATGTTTCAAATATTGGCAAGGAAGCGGAGGGACTTTTGGAATTTTTTAAAAGAACTTTCACAGGCCTTGCTTCAGTGGGTAATTTATCTATTGGACATAATATCAGGTAGCTAGCTCTCTCTCTCTGTTGGCTAACTATTACGGTGGAACGATTCCTGAATGAAAGTTTTTTCTCTGCCTTTTTCCGATGTTGCAAATCCGCAAAGACATTGGTCGATTTTTTTGAAGGAAGGAAAAGTAGAGAAAGTTTTCGTGTATTTTTCTTTCTCCCAGTAATCATTTTTTTATTTTATTTTTTCCTATTAGAAACGGAAAGTTGTGATTGGTATTTTACTCGGAATTAATAAAACAAGTCGAACTAGAAGGAGAAAGCGATCTTCCCTTTTTCAAAATTGTTTTTAAACGTACAAGTGCATTTCCCCCGCTGTACGGTAAAAGTCCGTTTTGCTCTTGTTATATTTTATCTTCCAACCGCGATAATAAATAAGGTCAAGATTTCTTGGTCGCCGTATTTCTTTTCTTTTTCCGCCCAAAGTGGACCCCTCGATATGTTTATTCAAAAGCAGCTGCTTCACGTTGGCCGAGATTATGCTGACGGGATTCTATTGTTATGAAATCCTATCTGCTAGCGGAGACTCTCACGAACAGGAAAGAATTAATTGCTATTGGGTAGAAGAAGAAGAACACAATCGCGATTCAGCCTAATTTTTGGTTTTGTAAATTCATCACCTGATAAGAGAGAGAAATAAAACGATTATCGGGAGCTATTCTGTGGGAAATGGAGTAAGATGTTTGTATCAAATTGTTTTATTTTTTCGGGGGATAATCAGTTGAGACTTTTTTTTGGCGTGTGATAGTTAGCACGGGGAGGAGATTAATAATACCTTTCGGCTGGCATTTATTGTCCGTCGTGTCACGAAAATTAACTTTCTGGCCTCTGGGTAGTGTTACTATAGTGTTGCCCCCGCGCAAAAAAACCCGTTTCTCTGTCGTACCAGTTGGTACCAGTTGGTACCATGGACGTGGAATCCCGCCGGTGAAGACCTACTTTGATTTATTTTTCTTTTTTCTTCTTTTTCTTATTCGGTTTATTCATCACGGGTCCCTCATTTTATTTTTATTTTGTTGCAACAATGTTTTTCTGTAATTATTTCTGGTGTTTGTTCAGTCGAACGAGTCTGGAATGCGCATTTTAAGAGAGAAACCGCTGCTGGTGGTGGTGGGGTAACAAGTGGAAGAGACATTAGCGGGAAAATGGTGACTGACGGCCATGGAATCGTCTGACTTTTTCTCATGTTGATGGAATTTCCCGACAACGATGTAATGGCACATTTCCTGAAGGATGTTTTGTTCAAATCGCGACGTGAGGAAGTTGACCGTGAACTCGCCCCTTTTAACATGTCAGCAGCACATCTCCTTTGTGTAGATCGAACCGGACCTGCTAATAATATCCAATGGGATATCCGGAGATTATTTCAATGTTGAAACCCCAAAGTCTTCTCAATGCCAATTCACCGTCTTTTTCCTCTTTCACGTCTTACCATTGAATTTATCTACAAAATGACTCGACTATTTGATCAAAAGAATCAAAAAGGAAAGGAAACTATTGAGATTGCGCTTTATTTTGGCGGACGAAAAAATACAACCAGACTCTCTCGCTCAAGTCAAGGACTGGGCAGGACTATGTGTGTGAATTGACGGAATATTTTTTGGCATGAATATTCACACACAGTCTGGGTTTTTCAGGTGTGTTTTTTCTTAGACTCACGCCAATTTCTCAAAAGAAAGTTATAAAACACTAAACACACAAAAGTATAACTGTGTGTCTGCCGTAAAACAAGATTGCGCGCGCGGTTTTTCTGTTATCTGGTTGGTTATTTCAAAATAAGGAATTGCCTTTTCTTGTTTTTTCGTCATCCCAAACAGCTGAGCAGAGAGCCACCACATTTCATTCAGTTCTTCACTGCTGACAAACTTCGACGACTCTTTTATTTTACGCAAACCGTTTCGGTTCTATTGGCGTCATCCATTGAAAAACCTCTTGCGCTCATGTCCGAGTCAAGGTTCGCCTTGTTCTCAATTGAACTGTACAACATATCGGGCTACATTTCACGAACATTTGGCCTCTTTTTTCTTATTTTTTTTTACAAGTCTCTACCTAAAATGGAACACGTTGCCAACTCTCGTTCATAAGGAAACCTTGGAAGGAACTTTTTGGTTTTTCTTTCGCCAAAGGACCTTCGTGCGTGCGCTCTCATTCGACCTGTCAAAGAAATAAAAAAAAATTGGGTTTTCACCATACAGGTGATGAAATGAAGAGCACCATTTGCCTGTGTGGTGTCTGTGGGAAATCCTATGCTTCTCTCGCCCTCGCCTCTAGCGACACTTTTCAAATGGGCGTCGGAGAAGAGAAAGAGACTTCCAATGTTGTAACTGCAGTTTCCTAGAGCAGCAGCCCCCCTGTTACATCAATGAACAACATCCTTTTGACATTTGAAAATCACCAGCAGTCAGTTGAGTTAATCAGGATATATGGGGGCCAATCATTCTCTCTGCTCTGGTCTTCGGCTTGGCATTGCGACAACTTGCTCCTTTGTACAGTTGAAAGTTTCTCTCCTTATAATTCAACTCTGCAAACAAATGACTGTAAGGCGTGTGCATTGCTTCAGCGTCTATCGAACTTCCTTCTTATATTCCACAATTTTTCTTTCCGAACCCACCCGGAGTCATTGCGGTCGCGCCAGAGTTGTTTCCGTTTCTTTTATGTACTACACATCCCAGCACCCCGAACGCTCAACTGCGGTTGGGTTGCAAGCTGACGTCACACACGTATATTCACGCTGCGGTTATTTCTGCTCGGACGGGAGGTGGAAGACGTGGTTGGGCATGAAAATGGATTCTTTGAAATTTTGTTCAACTTTGGTGGAGAAAAGGAGGGAAAAAGAAAAACTAATAAATCAGGTCCTTTTCCCATCGTCCTTCTTAGGAAAACAGCACGCGCTTCTAACATGTGTCCTATATACCCTAGAATATGATGAAGTGTTGCAGCTGGTGAGTGTGACTACCACCAAAACAATTTACCGGGCCGCCCATTTATGGACTTGAGGAAAACTCTTGTGAATATAACGTCAAGGTTTTTTCCTTGGTTAGTTTGAACCGTATATATCTTATCTGGAGTTTGAAAAGGACTGGCGGAATCCTCCATCAACAAGTGGTCAAGGAATACTATACGCTTGTATTTTTATTGTCGTGTTATGTAACGTCGTAAACTACCATCTGCTAGAGGCTCTAAGGTTTTTTTTCTTCTTCCTCAGCTAACCTTGTCCCATATTGTGGAAAATTGACGAGGCCTTTCTGTACACTCGAACGTCTGTTTTGCAGCGCGGCCGAGAGTTTGTTATCCCGTTGGATAATATGGTCAACAACAAAAAATGCGTTGCCAATTTTTAATGGTTAAAGGTCAGGTAAACGTCCCCCTTAATTTAGAGCTAATCATGTAGTAGATTCGCAGAAATTTAACTGGAATTCACGTTTACCTTTCATTCCCTGACATGGTTTGTTCATAATAACTCTAGTAAAAAAAAAAAAAGTCAAACTTGTTTTTTCTGTTTGTTCCCAAGTCCTCGTGAAGAAGGATGAAAGAAATCCCGAAATAAAATTTTTAGAATGGTGGGTGCACACAGCGCTGGACTTGTCGGTACCAAGGTTAAAGCTGAATAATGGTAGGACAATCGTTCCGTGTGGTACCGGGCGACCCGTTCGTGTAAACAGAACCAAGGTGGAAAACATGGTGTAAAACTCCCGTGAGATATATACGATGATCTGCAACTATAAAAGTGAAAGTACTCTACGACCGTACGTATCTATCGGTTGAGTAGTGTCAATAAAAATGAAGGATCTAAATTAATCCCAAGTGACCTCTATCCAGTTCTATCGTCTAGTTTCTATTTCTTTTTACCGCGGAGATTGTGTGTGCGTGGAAAATATCCGACGGAAAAACTTGAAAACATTCACGAGGGTTATCAGAACCTTTCACCGGTGAATAATTTCTGCTCGTTGGTCGTTTCACCTAAATAGGGTCGTCGCTTAATATCGCCAAGTTGTTTTGAGCTGTTCACCGCAGTTTTTTTTTTTTTTGTCTTTTATTACAAGCGCAGATAACAGGATCCACTTCACTTTTACTGCTTTACTTTTATGCAGGACAAGGTCCCTATTAAAATGTTTTTTATTTTTTCTCTCTCTCGGTCGAAATAGTTTAATTTCGAAGAAATGCATTTTGATCCAACTCGTCTAGAATGTCACATTCGCAATCTTTTTCCTTTCGATTCGCCGAAGTTGACTCGTTAAGACACGTCTGTCGTCACAAATATCCTTGTCACGCTCTTCCCATTTCAGGTGATCGATCGTGATGTGGAAAGACGTTCCACCGGTCTCAAATTAGCCCTGAAATTCGACGTTTTTATTTAAGTCAAAATGACCCCGAAAAACGAACAGGTTTTGATTCCATCATTGTTCCACTATCTATTTGTCGGCATGACACTAGCTCTAGATGGTGTCCATCTGCTATCGATGGTTCTTCCTTGTTTAGTCAGTTCCCGCAACGTTACAGCCGCACCGTGACGAATGCGGTCAAAATTCCCCCCTAGCTGATATTATCCTAGGTTGTGTGTGTGTGTGTTTTCGCGTTTGAAGGTCTTGCGGGAGTTCCAAAAAACCTAAAATTAAACCGCGCTGGCTGGATGCCCGCAACACAGTGCAAGATTTTTAGCATGGCGTTCGTGTGTCGTCCTGTTGGGTGTGTGCGTTTGATTTTCCCGATGTTGGCGAACTTTTTTTTTCTTCTCTTCTGCTGGGGCACCAGAGAGATGAGACTCTTGTCTCATTATTATTACGCTGGAACTTGTATGAGCCGGGGCAGTCACAGTTCGAGTGTCAAGCGAACAACTAGGATCATCTCTGCGTCCGCGCCACTATAGTCGCGTTGCTGCGTCTGTGGCAGCAACTGGACGATGTGGCCGAGTCCAAAGTGCGACATTATGAATAGGAATCCCGAACTAGTCGATATCGACAGCAACTTTAACTACGTTTTCACAATGGTATTTTATCGTGCATGGCCAAAAACATCTACTTTACTTCCCCTACTACTCCTGTACCTGCTACTACTAATAGAATGATTTCAATTGTGGCTCCTGGCTGTTGCATCACGAGGAGTTATTCCGACGTTTTTCCTTTTTGTTTTCACGATGACAACGGACGTTGCCCTGTGGCATAGACATAAAAAGAGTGAAAATTCGCGTCTTGTTTTATTCTGAGAAAGTTTTTACGACTTTTTCGAACGCCGGTCTATTCTCTACTTTTAAAATGTACAACTTCTGGATGCAGAGATGTTGTTACACCGTCCACCAAATTTTGGAAATTTTGTGGTGTGGACGTGCTGCACTAGTGATGGTAATTTACCCTCGTCGATGATGACGATGACCTGCATTTTTATGTGAATGTTATCACGCCGTAACCTCCGGGTTGGCCCTGAGGCGCGTGAAAATCCCAGTGTGAACTTCGCCACTCTCGTGACGAAATAAATCCCGTCGTCTTTTTGTGATAATCAGAGAAACTTTGAACTTAACGCCCATTCATTTTTCCTTCAATCATTTTGCTGCTGTGCTGTCGATGATGACGATGAACGAAAAATCAAAAAGATGTACGGCCGATACTCGCGGAGTCTTGGCGAATACGCCAGACAACAGGCGGCCGAGCTCCGTGAAGCGGAGAAGAACCGGAAGAAAGAAGAGAAGCAGCGGAGCAAAGAGCTGCGCACGTATCGAGGCAAATGGACTTCGCGTTTCCTTCGAGTCATTTCCTTCATCTGGCGCCATACTTTCGCCAAAATCGGCGAGGATTGGGTTTTTCTGGCCCTTCTCGGCATCATCGTGGCCATGTTTAGCTACATCATGGACTACGGTATCGTCATGTGCAATAACGGTATGTTTATTACAGTTCCAGGAATGTTTTTAAAAAACACATTTTGTTTGTTCCCTATAATAAAATCTGTTTTTCTTTTTTAAACCAGCTCGAGTGTGGATGTACCGTGATTTGACGACAAATCCTTTCCTGCAGTACCTGGCCTGGATCTGCTTGCCCGTCTTCCTCGTCCTGTTTTCCGCCGGTTTCGTTCACATCCTGGCACCCCAAGCCATCGGTATGTGTTCTCTTCTCTCTCTATCATCTTTCTCTTTAGAGCTTCACATCCTGCCCCCGCCAAGAATATTTACACTATATAATGAAACACTGTGCACGAGTCTGTTTTGTGTCACTACTACCGCCTCAAACCGGATTATATCCGCTCGCTGGATACAACGAGATTGGCTGTGTGTGTGTACTACCAACTATTTTATAAAGTAGCGATCGTTTATCATCGCCGGGGGTTATTGTACAGCACATAATTTCACGCTGCTGTGAAATGAGAGCATCGATTGTCACGTCAATCCCGACGTTATATGCTAATGCGCATTATTTTCCTCCATCTTTATTATTTCACGCCAATAATGCTGCTGTGCTTTCTATTTTTATAATAATTGAATTTTCCTTCATGTTTTTTGGTTTGTTTTGTTGTAATTTTCAGGCTCGGGAATTCCAGAGATGAAGACGATTTTGCGAGGTGTTGTTTTGAAAGAGTATCTGACGTTCCGCACGGGAGTCGCCAAAGTTGTGGCCCTCACGGCCGCCCTGGGCTCTGGAATGCCACTGGGCAAGGAGGTAATAAAAACGTCCGTTTTCCACTCGTTCTGCAAAATGGTTATGATGACCATTAATAATAATTTTTTATTTGGTTCCGTTTTGGCATTCCGCAGGGTCCCCTGGTGCATATTGCCAGTATCGTCGCCACTCTCATGTCCAAAATGGTGACATCCTTCAAAGGAATCTACGAAAATGAATCGAGAAACAGCGAAATGTTGGCCGCTGCTTGCGCTGTGGGTGTCTCGTGCAATTTCGGTGCTCCCATCGGAGGTCAGTCTTTTTATAGCGGATTATTCTTATTTTCGTGCAATCACCTGAATAACCGGAAATCTTATAAATATAAAATAGGCGTGTTGTTCAGTATTGAAGTAACATCCGTTTACTTCGCCATTCGTAATTACTGGCGTGGGTTCTTCTCTGCCGTTTTCGGGGCTCTCATGTTCAGGCTCATGGTAACTAAATAAATTATTACTATTTCGTTACGGATGTGATTTTAATAACTTGCTTTCTTTTTCTTTTTTTGGAAACCAGGCTTATTGGTTCTCCAATGAAGGTATACATTTATTAACTCGACGTCGTTTTTATGATCATTTTCTAAATAAGAGTTTTTATTTTTCACAGATACCTTGACGGCCATTTTTGGAACGGATTATCACGTTGACTTTCCTTACGATCCCCAGGAGCTTTTCATCTACGCTCTCGTTGGGTAAATTTATTTTGCAAACTTATTTATTTGAATACAATTTTTTAAAATAATTATTTTAATACAATAGTGCTTTTGGTGGACTATGTGGAGCGGCTTTCATCTTGTTCCATCGCAGATACGTTCTGTTTATGCGAAAGAACAAAAGGATCAGTTCCTTCTTGCAGAAAAAGTGAGTTTTCATTCGAGCCAAAGGATTGAATAACATTATGTTGTAATTTTATACTTTTGATCATCATCAGTCGTTTCATCTATCCTGGTCTGATGTCACTCTTGATCACCACCTTGCACTTCCCACTGGGATTGGGTCAGTTTCTCGCTTCGACATTGTCGACTCGCACGCAGATTTTGCACCTCTTCTCCAATTTCACTTGGGTCAGCGATGACTTGACGGTAGAACAAGCGGAAATTGTCTCCCATTGGGTCACGGATAGCTGCAGTATCTTTGTCAACTTGAGCCTTTACATGTTGGTCACTGTAAGTTTCACTTATTTGCTGTTTCATTTTTGCGGTTGACTTATTATGGCTGCTCTAAATTTCCCTTCGTTTCTCCAACTTAGTTTTTCACCACCATTTGGGCTTCCACGTTGCCTGTTCCGTCTGGTACTGTCATTCCCATTTTCAAAATGGGGGCCGCTTTCGGTCGCATGATCGGCGAGGCCATGCACCTCTGGTTCCCGGAAGGTGTTCGCATTGGCGGCGCCTTGTCGCCCATTTTACCGGGTACAATTTTGAACAAAACAATTATTTGTTTTTTTCTTTTATGGAACTCGCAAATTCACGGAAAACATTTTTCTGCCGCAGGAGGTTACGCCATTGTGGGAGCCGCAGCTTTCTCTGCCGGTTTGACCCATTCGATTTCCATTTGCGTCGTCATTTCGGAAATGACGGGCCAAATTCGCCACATCATCCCCGTTATGATTGCCGTTTTGGTAGCCAACGCCATTTCGACTCTCCTCCAACCGTCTCTCTACGATTCAATCATTATGATCAAGAAACTGCCTTACTTGCCCGACATTATCTCGTCCAGCAGTGGTACGTTTCTTATTATTCATTTATACCTGTCGATTGGTGCTGTTATCTAACAAGTTGAACATCTCAACAGCTGCCTACAGTATTTTCGTCGAGGATTTCATGGTCCGAAATATCAAATTCATCTACAACGGCATGTCCTATAAAGAATTGAAGAATCACATTCGCGAAAGCCGACGTGTCCGTGCCTTCCCTCTAGTCGATAATCCAGGTACGTAAAAAATACATTACATAACGCTAGCTGAAAACTATATTTAACTCTGATTAATCTCTTCTCACAGATAGCATGATCTTGCTGGGTTCCATTCAGCGAACGGAACTGATTGGTCTTATCGAGAGACATATCGGCCGTGACCGTCGCTTGCAAATAGCCGCCAAGAGGCAAAAGGAAGCACGAGTCAGGTAAATGCAATTTAATTTAGCCAATTTTATTACACAGCTGAGCTAATTTTTTTAAATTTTAGAATGTACGAGGACGCCATGACGACATTGCAGCTGGATCCCCCGCCCTTCAGCAGAGTCAGTCTGGCACTTCCGGCACCGCCTGCAGGACCTTCCGCCGAAGACGCCAGCAAGAAACCTGTTGCAAGGCGGCCATCTCGATTTGAGGTAGTCAAGGCACCGGAAATGTTGCACAGCGTCGATGACCAGCCACAAGAGCAATCACCTGGATCCGATCCAATGACTCCCAGCTCCGTTCAATCTGGCGATATTGAAGACGTATGTGAAATTTTACTACGCACGACTGGATTGAATTCCCAGTGTGATTAGAGTTAACCGCAAATTTGATTATGTTTTCAACAGAGAGCCTACTTGGGCAGTCGACCTCAAAAGTCCATTCTCAAGCGAACAAATTCACAAACGTTGAAATTTGCTGGACCGATGGCCACTCCTTCCTTGACGCCATATTCTACCGTCACTGGAGCTGAAGGAAGGTAAAAAATGGCTTTTATTTTAAAATTCAAATCTTTATTCCTTTAAATCTTATTCCTTTATTAATTCCGCTTTTTTGTATGATTAGTAAATTCCGGGCGGCTATTGGCGCTTTCATCCGTAAATCGTCGACCATGTTGGATTCGTCCAAATTCGATTTCACTGGCATGGGTGGAAGTGGATCGTCATTGCCGACCAGTCCTACATCCTTCAAGAAAGTCACACTGGTAACTAATTAATACCATTATATCATTTCAAAGTCGATATTAATTGATTCATTAATGGATTAGCCGAGGGAGAGAGTGATCGACATGACTCCGGAAGAACAAAAGCAATGGGAGGACAGCGAGATGATGCAACCGGTAGATTTCCATAAATCGCACGTCGATCCCGCTCCTTTCCAACTTGTTGAACGAACCTCACTGCTCAAAGTTCACTCCATGTTCTCGTTGTTGGGTGTCAACCACGCTTACGTCACCACTACTGGCAAACTCATGGGAATCGTTTCACTTAAAGAAGTACGTTCATTTTAATGCAATAATGGAAAGATGTGTTTTTCTAATAACTTATCATTTGTGTGTTTCTTTATAATAGTTGCGCAAAGCCATTGAAGATGTCAATTCAGGTATCGTCCCAACCAGCCATAACTTGCCAGCCCATCCGATCCATCACGGAAGAGATGTTTCACCAGGAGCCCCCATCGATGTGGAACACGGTACAGAAATACATTTTGATTGTCAAAGAAGGGCCTTTTGTTAAGGGTACTTGTTATATTTTTAGGTCCTGAGCCTCCAGGTTTTGATGATTCCGATTCGGATTCTGACGATACCGACTACGTTGTCGGTCCCGGCAATTCGATTGCGGTTCAGCCATCATCGGCTACTCTTTCTTCCATTGTTCCAGATGATTCAGCCTCCGAAAACGGATCAACTGGCATATACATAACAAGCCATTCTCGTGAAGACGAGAACAGCATCAAACTACGAGTGACTGGTGCTGGATCTTGTTCCGACGAATCCGACGACGGTGCTGCCAAGGGAACGGATGAAACTGAAAGAAAGTCTTAAAACAATGAGGAGAAAGAAACAAAAATAGGAGGGAAAAAAAGATTTGTTTTTATCGTCAAGCACCTTTTTGTAAAAGGAACTTTTGTTATCAACTGATTTTAGCTAGATAAGCAAGCAGTGTGTAATAATGAGCGGTGTATTCGGTATTATTCCTAGCGGATAGCACAGGTTTTACTATATAGACGAGCGAATGCAGTTGTAAGGTCGACTGGAACAGTGCCTTTTTAAAAAATGTGTCATTAGAAAAAATCAGAAAACAACAAAAATAATCCAAACGTGGTGTAGCAAAAACAGCCAATTTTTCAACGCAAAACGTGTAAAATCCCGATAGATGTGTGCGTGTCAATTTTTAACCTTCGTGAACGTTCAGCGTGTGCGCGTTTTTATCTGTGTTAATTATATTCTTAATGTTTTAATCTTTCCCTCGACCAACCTTATACCCAGCACACACATATAGACTAACACGAAAGATGTAAAGTCTCTTTTTAAATATTTTTCTTGGCTATCGCGAATTTTTTAAAAAAGTATCACATTTGCTGTATTATTTTATGTGTACCATTTAAAAAAAAAGAAATTGTAGTGTAGAGACGTTATAGCGTGTTTGATTGGACAGGAAAAGACCAGCGCAGCAGCATGCCCTTATAACATGAACTTATAACCCGTAAGAAACTAAACTGGAACAAGATTTTTTAAAAATTTCGACCGGGGGGACGCATCTCACAATTCATTCCCTGCTCTTCTCTGAACCTCAAATCCGCCCCAATCTTTTATCCCATTATATATATCTATTAAAAAATGAGTATGGTAGAAATAAATGTCAGAAGAACCACTTTCTTTGTACATGTATTGATGATTCGAAATGGTGGAGCAATTGAGTTGAACAACGAAATAATAACCCATATTAGAATCTTGTGTTTAAGAGGAATTTTGTGTGTTTTGAGTCGATAAAATTGGATTCATTTTTCAACGTCTTTCATCCGGCTTTGATTAACACTTTTTGTTTTTATCATCATGTTATATTGTATGTTGTGAAAAACTATGCCTATATTTGATGTAAGAATTGTGGCAAATAAATCATCCTTCCAGTGTGCTCGGGAATCTGTAGCGCGTTATGAATTTATGAATAATGAATTTATTGCGAAAGAAGCTCTAATACGAATGAATCAGAATATTTTTCCGCCTGTCAGAAATGGAAATAACAGCAAATTGTTATTCCGAATTTCGAGCGCAGAGATTACGGATGCCATTCATTTTCAATCTCAGTTAATATTAATAAGCTACTCAAAATTAATTAATTACGTGTGTTTAATGGCAGGGATTTCATTCCAAACAGAAACAATTAAAGAGTCGAGATCAGAATACAATATCTTGTGTTACATAAACTTAATTTCGACATTTTCTGTTATTACATAACAGCTAGTAAACAAGGTGAAAATTGCACTGCTTAGCTAAACGTGAATTCATTGAACTCATATTCCTTTCTAAACAAAAGCTTCCTGTTACGCCTGTTGTTTTAAAAATCATAGGGACGGGTGCAATAAAATCGTCAATGTTGATATGCATATCGAAAACGGATGATGATGTCTATTGTCTAGCCTTGGGGCTGTGTGTGTATACGTAAGAGTGGCCGAGTGGGATAGGGGGGAATAGGGCTGTATATTTAGATTTTGCTTTTGTTATCGTCCAGATGGGGTGAAGGTGGTCCTGGCGCCAGGCTGTACCTTTTTCTGTACTAGATGAACTTGGCCCTAGACAAAAATCTTTTTTTTTTAAAGAGGGTAGAAGAAGTGCAGTGGCAGCAGCCTCTAACCCTCAGTGTATGGCCGGTCTGCCTCCGAGAGTAGACACATTTCAGCCCACCCCCAGTTGACATAAACGACGTTTTGAAAGTAAATTAGTGTTTGCACTTTTATATAACGCACACTGGAACTCAATTGTTTTTCTTGATTATTGCTTCAGTCATCGAAAACATCTGATCGAAGGTTTCAAAACATGGCGACTGACGAAAAAACACAGACCTCATCATGCGAACTCGAAATGGGATACCAAACAACTGTGGTAAGTTCCAACATTGCAATATTTTTATCAATGCTAGATTGTGTCTCCTTGGTTCACTAATGGAGTGAATTAATTTACTTTGTCAAACGACATTCGTCAACTGTCAAAATTTGCTGTCGGCTGCAGCAACTGTCATTTTTACGATGTGGGGAGAGACCGGCTTTCTCGAACACAAAAGATTAGCCATTTTGAATATCATTGTCTTTAATTATACCCAAAAGTATAGAGCAAATGTTAATCACCGACTAGCGGTTTTTGTTATTGTTCTAAGCTTTGTGGGAATAGTTCAAAGAACTCGGCGACATCTCTGGGTCGTACTGGGTCGATTTGCCCAGCAACATCTTTCTACCCTCATTCTGACCCTCTCGTCTAGAAATAAAGAATCGTCCTTTATTCTTTATGTTTTGCCCTTGCCAAAAAAGATGCTCGAGGACACTGATCAGCAGTGCATTCGACCTTGTTTAAAATCCCATAGACGTGTGTATTATTGTTAGCCTTCGTGGTTTTACACGGGAAATGTTTGAATACAACAACGCCCCTCCATATTTATTTAGAGGCATAGTTCATTGAACTCTTGTCGTTATAGGACTTAATCTTGTCGTTCACGATGAGATTTTTATTTATAAAATCCATTTCTTTGTTTCGTTTGACATCATCTTTTATATAAGTCGCTATGTTCGTTTAAAAAGCTTCGGTTGTTTTCCCCTCGTAGCCGGGAGCTATAAGTGAAAACGACCCCATTTTCTTGCGTGTAACTAAGGGCATCCCAACAACCGTAAGGCAGTAGCTATTGTTAACCTCAAACTTGGATATATACACACGGCCTTGTGGTTTTTTAAAGAAAATGGGGAAAACCCTCCCACGAAATTCCCTTTTTTCTTCCTTCTTTTAACTTCGGCCTATTTTCTCCGAATGCCTGGGGGACATTTTAGACCAAACTACCGTGAACAAGACCGGATCTGCTTTTGTGACTTTCTCCACTACGGTACTATATACATGTGAAAACAGCAATGCTACTACATTACTACTGGGAATTGTTTTTGTGCTGGGTGGCCAAACCATCCGATACGCTAGCTAGCTACCCAGTGTAGTATGTCGAATATCTGACCAGTCATCTTATTACTAGCCAATGCTGATGGCATGAGAAGTTGTTAGGGAAACGAGATGGTCGATTCATATCCAATACACGTGTATACTATACTATGCTTCGCCATGTCCGACTGTGATCTTGTTTTGAAAGACATCACAGAATGATGAATGAACGCGTTATCCAAAACACATCTCGAATGTCAGGTAGTCTTTGACACTCTAGATATAGTAGAACAGAGTTCTATAGCCCTTTTTCTGAACAAAACAGCATTTGTAGTTTAAGATTCCCTTGTCGAGATGATGGCCATGCAGTTTTTCAGACTCCCCTCTTTCCCATTGACTCGATAAAACCGGTAGAAACCAGAACGACCCCCCGACAAATTATAAAAGTGACGATAGTTTTTAACACAGTCTTTGGACAACAAAATTAATTGGTTTTTATTAGATATTAATAATAGCCTCTTTCATTCCTTGGTCGGATTACCATCCGCTCGTAAATCATGACGACTTTGGTCATTATGAAATCTATCGAGACATTTCAGCCATTAACAGGTTGATGGGTTCATTGTTACACCAATCCATGCAATTACTACTTCCTTGTTGTCTGTTACGTAATTAATGTTTTCTAGCTGTGATTGTCCGATAATGCGGTCAAAAAACCCTTTTCCTACTCGGTAGAGTGGCGCTATTAAGTTTACACATGGGGAGGGGGGCTGATGACTTGTGAAATGGCCAGTCTTGTCTTGAATGGATCCGTCCTTCCTGCTGATGGAAGCAAAGAAGGAGGGGTGTTTGGAAGATGAGTTTGTGTTTACACTGCTCTGTGATTGGATGATTGGGGGCAACACAACTCTCGCTGCTGGATCGATTGCTCTCCTTGGGATGATGACTTCATATCCTCCTATACTACATGAGGCCATTGTCGCATCTTCCTTAATCTGATTGGATGAAAGTGAAGACGATCCGGCTAGGCAAAGTCAAATAAATGCGCCGACTAATTTGCAGTTGAGCGTCAGTCCGTATCCTAATTCCCAATCCTCCATGACTCGTACTGATTGCTACTATCCTCGAAATAACGTCGTTATTTTCTTTCCTTTTCATTCTTTTCATTTGACCCTGGCGTTTGGTGCTATGCTAAGATGTACGGCCGGTACACTCGCAGTTTGGGTGAATACGCTCGAGAGCAAGCTGCTGAACTACGCGAACTGCAAAAGAACAACAAGAGGGAGGAAAAGATAAGAAATAAAGAATTGTGGTCTTATCGGGGCAAATGGACATCGCGACTTTTCCGGGTCGTATCCTACACATGGCGCCACACTTTTGCCAAAATCGGAGAGGACTGGATATTTTTGGCTCTTCTCGGTAGCATCATGGCTTTGCTGAGTTACATCATGGATTACGGAGTCAATCTGTGTAACACAGGTGAGCACACTTTTTAAAAAATTCTGGCAGGTGTTTTAGTTT
Source organism: Daphnia pulex (assembly GCF_021134715.1). Taxonomy (NCBI): domain Eukaryota; kingdom Metazoa; phylum Arthropoda; class Branchiopoda; order Diplostraca; family Daphniidae; genus Daphnia; species Daphnia pulex. The sequence goes on from NC_060017.1 coordinate 7,156,909, forward strand.
TCTAATTTTTACTATTATTATTTTTTTTTTAGCTCGGATGTGGATGTATTTTGAATTGACAAACGATCCGGCGGTGCGCTATCTGTCCTGGATTTGCCTACCCGTCTTCCTTGTCTTATTTTCTGCTGGATTTGTTTACTTACTAGCCCCCCAAGCTATCGGTAAATCTTGAAATTGTTTACTATTTTTGTTTCAAAGATTTTACAATTTTTAATTTCAGGCTCTGGAATTCCGGAGATGAAAACAATTTTGCGAGGTGTTGTTCTCAAAGAATATTTGACTTTCCGCACCGGAATAGCTAAAATTGTAGCTTTGACTGCTGTACTTGGTAGTGGGATGCCACTGGGCAAGGAGGTAATAAAAACGTCCGTTTTCCACTCGTTCTGCAAAATGGTTATGACCATTAGTAATTTTTTATTTGGTTCCGTTTTCGTTTTGGCATTTCGCAGGGTCCCCTGGTGCATATTGCCAGTATCGTGGCGACTCTCATGTCAAAATTAGTGACATCCTTCAAAGGAATCTACGAGAATGAATCAAGAAACAGTGAAATGCTGGCAGCTGCTTGCGCTGTGGGTGTGTCCTGCAATTTCGCAGCTCCAATTGGAGGTACTATAATTAAGATTGATTTTTTGGATTAGATTTCTCATTCATAAATTTTTTTCTTCTTATAGGCGTATTGTTTAGTATTGAAGTCACGTCCGTTTATTTCGCCATTCGCAATTACTGGCGCGGCTTCTTTTCTGCCGTTTTCGGGGCTCTCATGTTTCGCTTATTGGTATGATATACATTTGATAAACTTTTATCTGTTTGACTTGTTTAGTAATTTTCGGATCTTTGCCCTTTATGCATTTCTACAGGCTTATTGGCTCGAAACAGAAGGTAAACATCCGCCATCAATTATTCCCACTTTCACTTTCTTAAATTGTTTTTTAAAATTATTTTAATTAGAGACTTTGACAGCCATGTTTCGCACGGATTTCCGGGTTGACTTTCCTTACGATCCCCACGAACTATTCATTTACGCGCTTATCGGGTGAGAAAATATAAAAATTGATTTGTCGTTTTCTAACACGTCGTCAACTTATCAAATTATTGATTTTTGAAATCAGGGCTTTTGGCGGCTTATCGGGAGCTCTTTTTGTCCTATGTCACCGGAAGTATGTCCTTTTTATGCGGAAAAACAAAAGAATCAGCTCATTCCTTCAAAAGAAGTAAGTCGCATTGTTGTTATTCATCTCAGTTTACGCTTGTCGTCTCCCATAGCCGAAATGAACAGCAAACAACTCTCGTCTTACTAACTTTGCACTATCTTTTTTTTTTTTTTATTTATTATTATTATTATTCGATCCAACCCAGTCGTTTTATCTATCCGGCCGTGGTTTCGCTTTTCATCGCAACCTTGTACTTCCCGCCGGGCCTGGGCCAGTTCTTGGTATCAACCTTGACGACCAGACAACAAATTATGAGCTTGTTCTCCAACTTTACCTGGATGAGTGACGATTTAACGGCGGAACAGTCTGAAATTGTTTCTCACTGGACCAATGAGTATAGCAACATTTTTGTAACACTTGGGATCTACATGGCTACAACGGTACCCGCTACTATACTTACACCATTATTGCTCAATGTTTCATGTAACGGTTCTTTGTTTTGGCAGTTCTTTCTAACGGTTTTGGCCTCTACTCTTCCAGTCCCATCCGGCAGTCTCATCCCAATCTTTAAGATAGGAGCGGCTTTTGGGCGTATCATTGGCGAGGCCATGCATCTTTGGTTCCCAGAAGGTATTCGCATAGGATCCGTCATATCACCTATCCTTCCAGGTATGCCCAGTAGACAGAAGAAAATATAATACTTCATTGGAAATGAAAAAAACCTAAACCGGTTGGCTTTTCACGCATCCGCAGGAGGTTACGCCATTGTAGGGGCAGCGGCTTTTTCCGCCGGAGTGACCCATTCAATTTCGATTTGCGTCGTTGTTTCTGAAATGACTGGACAAATTCAGCACATCATCCCTGTTCTAGTTGCCGTTCTCGTTTCCAACGCCATTTCGACTCTGCTTCAACCTTCTCTTTATGATTCAATCATTATGATTAAGAAACTGCCTTATTTGCCCGGCATCATCTCATCCAGCAGTGGTATGTGATCAAGAAAATTGATTAATTCCTATTTCACTTTTAATTGATTGATTGTCTTGCTAATTTTCTAACAGCTGCTTACGACATTTTTGTCGAGGATTTCATGAATCGTAACATCAAGTACATTTGGAATGGCATGACTTACCAGGAATTGAAAACCGTTATCAAGGATAAACCGAAAATCCGATCGTTCCCACTTGTCGATAACCCAAGTTTGTTACTTCCTGATTATACGGTTGACATTTTCCTCGTAACTAAACAATTCGTTCAAACAGGACATATGGTTCTCCTTGGATCTATTCAACGAGGAGAGCTGATTGAACTGGTAAAGCGACACATTGGACATGACCGTCGCGTGAAAGTGGCCGCACAACGTCAAATAGAAATTCAGTCGAGGTAAGCCAGCTTGTTGGAATGAGCCAAAATTTAAACAAAGCACGTAGTATGTCATTCATGAGCAGGAGTTTCGGACATATTATCCCCATCAACCTCGATCCCCCACCATGCCGTCTGGGTGAAACCGAAGAATCGTCGTTGACACACGATCCCGCCAAGCAGCAACAGCAGCAGACTTCGCGATTTGAAGTTGTGAAAGCGCCCGATGATTTGGGCAATGGCTTAATAACCGATACTGCAATTCAGCGTTCATCGCAACATCTCCAGCAACTCCAGCTGATTACGTTACTGCCGTCACCCGAGCCGCAAACCCCCGTTTCAATTCAGTCAACTGAAACAGACGAAGTATGGGAACGACTGACCCATTGATGTGCTCTATTTCAACACTAACGTTTGTACATTTTCATCGTAGGAAGCGCAACCGAGAAAATCTATTCTGAAAAAGGGAAATCGATTTAGTTCGATTCGGTCAAAATCATCTCAACAAACGATTCAAACTACTCCAAATTCAACAATAACTGGGTCAGAAGGAAGGTCAGTATTCACACCTTAATTAATGACCTTTAGGAAATTGTATAAAAACTTGTTCTTTCTCCCCCCTTCTCTTATTACTTCCTTAACAATTTTAACGGATTTTGTTGTTTACAGCAAATTCCGTCAAGCCATCGGTGCTTTCATCCGTAAATCGTCTGCTAACGGAGGTATCTTTAACTTTGCTACTGCCACATCACCGCCGACTAGTCCTAGCCCATTCAAAAATGTCGGTGTATCGGTAATAGCCCTTTTTCTTGATTAAAAAATAAGTACTATTTGATTAAATTATTTTTATACGACAGCACAAATCAAACGATATGACGCCCGAGGAGAAGAAAGAATGGGAAGAAAGCGAAATGTTGAAACCAGTAGATTTCCACAAATGCCACGTCGATCCAGCTCCCTTTCAGCTGGTTGAACGAACCTCGTTGCTCAAAGTCCACTCCATGTTCTCATTGTTGGGCGTCAATCGCGCTTACGTCACCACAATTGGCCGACTTATTGGCATAGTCTCTCTATCAGAAGTGAGTGGAAACACACATGGACTGAGCCAAAAATAGTTGATTTTATTAAACGTCTGCTGGTTTCTTTGTATTTGATTTCAGTTGCGTAAGGCTATCGAAGACGTGAATTCAGGTGTTTCTTTAGCATTTCACCGCTTCAGTTTTAGCAGCCAAGGAGAGAACAGCGAGTTTGATATTCAAGGTGTTTCCCCAGGCGCTCCGAAAGATCTCGAAACAGGTACAAGGCAATCAAGCGAAATTTTTTTTACAGAGTTATTTACTTACACACAAAAAACTGTTATTGTTGTACTACTCAAAGGCCCCGATTTGCCTGGAGTGTCGGACTCTGATTCTGAAACGGACCAAGATGAATCATCAGCTTCGTCTGCTTTTGTGATCCCGGTGCAATTTGATGTTCATCATATGCCAACTGTATCCGTCGACGTTGAAAGTACCGCCTCTACTACGATTAGAATGAAAGATAACAGCATCAAATTGGTCGTTCCCAGTGCATTTGCATGCCCCGGTGGCGCTGCTGGTGAATCGTCTGTTGCCAAGACTGATGATGAGAATTAAACCAGTTGCACAAGAGTGATAAGTTCCTTTTTTCTTCCTTGGCAAAATTGATGGCGTACAGCAGCAAGACTAGGAATGATCATCAGTATTAAAATGTCTTATTATTAATGTTTTTTTTTATATAAAGAAGATGTGAATAAGGAGTGATGCGGCTGAATGCATTTAATTTTAACGTCAATGCCATCAATGAAGTGTTCCACCGTCAAGTGTTTGCCCACTTTTGATTAGCCTTTGAATTAATTACCTCATCATTTGTAATCTCTGTGTCATATTACGACGCCATTGACCGCCGATTTCTGACGCAACATGTTTAATTCCCTTTAAATTTTGAGCTCGTCACTAGAGAAGATAACAAGCGCTCTCTCCCAATTCATTCCATTATATTACTTGTGTACACCTTTTTGCTTTCATTTTCCTTTTTGTGTTCCCTGACAAGAAAACTAAAGCCTGTTTGCTTTTCCAGAGTTGACCTCTCGTCTGACGAGCTAAGCTGTTTTGGTATGTCAAGTTCGTACCGTTTGTCTTTCATTCCCTTTTGTCCGTTTTATATTTGTATTCTCGTAGTGAATAATAAAATTTCCCTTTTTTTAGTTTATCGAAAGGTGCTGCAATTCATTTTAAAATTCTGTCGGAAAACTTACATCGCTGAAAAAGTGGTCAAACTTTGAGCGTCCTTGTCATTTACTGATGATAATAATCTACTGCAAAGCACAGCAGAAAAAAGTAAACCTGATATCACTTTTTAAAAAGGGGCCGGCGTGATATTGAGACTTTGACACGTGCTACAGTTCGATCCCGGCTCTAATCATTCGCCGTTGTTCGTCACTACCCTGTGGTCAGTAACAAAAGTGCCTGCCTAGAGGTAGTTTGAGCAAGTTTCAAGGCAAAACTACTGCAAAATAAAGTATGGTGGTCTTGATTCTTTTTCCCCCCCATCCAGTGGAGGGGAACCCGGCCGGTGTGTAATACTTGCACCCATGTGTCGTTGGACTCAGTCGTCTCTGAGCGCTCGTGTCGGCTGGTTGTGTGTGTCTTGGCTTCTCGTGGCTTCTACGAGCAGTATTATTTCACAAGTGCACCAATAATAATAGAAATAAATAAATCTAGATAATTGTAGGTACTACTGTAAAACAAACAGTTGACCTTGGTTTTTTAGTTTTTTGTTGGCGTTGAGTGATTTTGATAAAACTTGTTTTTCAAAGCATTTTTGTAACGGCGATTATTCGACTGGCGTTGTCATAATAACACTGCCACCTGGGCTGCTATACAAGCAGTTTGCAAGCAAGCAATTTGAAGAAATCGAATCAATTAAATCAGTGCACAAATCGAGCAACAAAGGCAGAAAAAATGGCGACAGCAGAAGCAAATGACAACAACAACAAAAGTGTTGTGGAGATGGGGTACGAGACGACTTTGGTAAGTTATGTTATATCCTTTGTTTGGATATTGCAAGGGTAGATTTCTATTATTTCCTAAACCACAACCACAGAAAAGGATATCCCCAAAGAAATTGTCGTGTGTTGAATTCTCAATGTCGTTGTCTGTCGGTGTATACAAGTTGGGGAATCTCATTTCCTGTAGTGTGTAACTCTGCAAGTTTAATGGACATAAAAACCAGTGATGGTTTTGATTTCAAGCTAGTCACGTTAAGAATGCATTAAAACCTGTTGGCAGATGCCACAAGTTGCAGTTATAGGGCCATTGTAATACCGACAATAACAAAACAATTTGATGGGTATTTCTTCCCCGCTGCTGGCGATTCGGCGCACGATATCTAATTCAATTGATAAGCAGCTACTGGAAACAATTCCCTTTGAAAAAGAAATCCGACACGGCAAAGTAAAATTACGTCAGCTTTCTCAGCTTCGGTCATTTTTAAAAAATGCAACACCTGCGGCTCCAATAGCTGAATTCAACGCCCCCCCTCCCCCCTTAAGGCTTGTAATTTTTATAAAAGATTATTGTCCGAGTTGGAATTTGCAACAAAAAGACGATGTGCGGTGAATATTCTGGTTTCGTGGTTGGCCGTCACAGTATATAATCTTTTTGAGAAAATACCCAGAAACAGTTTTTATTTAGCTTGCAGCTTGCTCTTGCGCCATGGACCGCTTCAATTTCCGTCTTTTTCGTTTTTCCCATCCAAAAATGGGGAATGTGAATAAGACTAAATGCCCCAAAAATGTCAGCGTAGTCCATGACTTTGAGATTTTCCCATGTTGACGTAATTACCAGTTAATCTAGATACCTGCACACCTTATCGGGCGAGCTTCTGTTATAGTCAGGCGAAGGAAACAAAATTTTCCAGTCGACAATTCCGAGATTTTTTTCCCCTACGGATAACCTTGTCCTTGTTTACCTGCCGAATAACAACCAACAAAATAGAATAATAAGAATGATGAAGGAATAGTACTGGAGGATAAAACGAACCACAGAAAACACGTCTTTTCGTGCTACTCCATATGTGATTGCCATTAAACAACTGAAGGTTAAAGGAGGTGGTGGCTGGCACGGGTTACTAGAACACACTCCCTGTGGTTGCACTGACGTTAATGACAGACACGACCGTAAAATTATGCAACATGGATTGCCTTTTTTTTTCAAGATGATCAAAGCAATGGTCTGTAACGAAATTGTGACTCGGCATAATGACTTTCGTCCTTCCCACTGAATGAAACACCGTTCAATATAAACTGTTACTATGTTTAATTAGTTTGCGCGTACGCACAGCAAAGCATCAGATTTCTTTTCCTGAAGGTTTTGACGTGGGAATCGGTCTTTTTAAGACGTGCCACTCTGGGATTTTTAAAAATGATAACCTCCCCTCGTGTCACCTTTTTCTGTCTTGTCACGCTTTGGTAGATCCCACAGCCAATTTTAAAACGTGACGTCATTTACGACCGCTCTTGTGGCACACTTTCAACTTAACTACTGGTGAAATTTGCAATTCTTAAAATGAGGGTAATGTATGTTAAGTTAGTTTCGAAAGTTATTTTCCCGGGAGAAATATCTATTTACTGTGCTCTACTATTGATCCCCCCATAAAATAGTACTAGAGAGCTTATATGAGTCAAGGGAATTTTATGCATAACAACTGGTAAAAAGGTTATTCACCCTTAGGGATCAATAAACGTATGCAGCATAATAGATTTTTATAATTTGTTTTTCCCCAGATGTATGGCCAATATTCGAGGAGTCTTGGAGATTACGCCAAAGAGCAAGCGGCACAACTTCGCCAACTTGAAAAGAAAAGCATAACTGGAGCCACGATTCGCAGAAAGGAACTGCAAACCCATTATGGCAAGTGGTTCGCACGTTTTATCCATCTGCTCAAGTTCATATGGAGCAAAACGTTCGCAAAGATTGGAGAAGATTGGGCCTTTCTCGCTATACTTGGAATCATAATGGCTTTGCTGAGTTTCACCATGGACTTGGGGATCTACATGTGCTTTACTGGTACGAGTCTTTACACATTTATTCTTTGAGTATTACATTGACATTATCTCATCTTGAACGTTTAAGCTCGAATGTGGATGTACAATGAGTTCACAATCCATCCCGCTGTTCAGTACATGGCCTGGATCACACTGCCTGTCACCCTCGTTCTATTTGCAGCCGGATTTGTATTTATAGTTTCACCCCAAGCAGTTGGTATCTATCCTACATTTTTTTGAAATTTAAACATTTTTCACGTTGGCCAAAAGCCGGCAAAATCTCTAATTTCTATGGCGGCTTTGTTTGATTCTCAAGGCTCAGGGATTCCGGAAATGAAAACCATCATGCGGGGTGTGGTTCTAAAGGAATATTTAACATTTCCTACTCTCATTGCCAAAACGGTTGGACTTACAGCTGCATTGGGTTCTGGAATGCCATTGGGAAAAGAGGTAGTATACATGATACTGTCAATGGTCAAACATGATTTCATACAAGGGCATTGTAACGGGTTAAACAGGGTCCACTGGTTCATATTGGTAGTATTGTCGGAACTCTTCTTTCACAACTACTCACATCGTTTAAAGGAATATACGAGAATGAGTCACGAAAGACCGACATGTTGGCCGCTGCGTGTGCTGTGGGTGTGTCCTGTAGCCTCGGTGCTCCCATCGGAGGTAAAATTTTTGACAAGCCTGTTTTTTATCGATCCATTGCACCATAAATGAACTCACCGGTCTGGTTATTACCTTGATTGATATGATAGGGGTGCTATTCAGCATTGAAGTAACTTCCGTGTATTTTGCAATTCGAAACTACTGGTAATGTATTATAATAGATTAGCTGACAGCAATATTCCGAACTTAATAATAATTTTGTTTTCTAAGGCGTGGATTCTTCTCAGCGGTTTTCAGCGCCCTAATGTTTCGGCTTCTTGTAAGACTATTTAAAATAACTCATTTTACAAATTTTTAATGTATAATAATCCAATTTCCATTCAAATTTCTTATGTAGGCTTACTGGTCCAATTCAGAAGGTACTTCCACTAATTTCAGAATTTTTTTAAACGAGTTTATATAATCTCTTTGTGACTTTAGAAACACTCACGACAGTATTTCCAACTAGTTTCCAAGTTGATTTCCCCTACGATCCTCACGAGTTATTTATTTTTGCACTTGTTGGGTAAGTTTGAAGAATTGTCCTTTATGCTTGAGAAACTAGACGCAATACTTAACGATCAATCATCATCAATCAAAAGTGTGTTTGGCGGTCTGTCGGGTGCCGTCTTCGTTTTATTTCACCGGCGGTACGTCCTATTTATGCGCAACAATACAAGGATCAGCTCTTTCCTCAAATACAAGTAAGCGTTTCATTTCGGATATTCATCTTGATCAGTTAAGACATTATTTTGTTCTAATATATATAAATGATGATCATGTCTGCAGTCGCTTCATTTATCCGAGCATCGTGTCTGTCCTTATTGCCTCACTGTTTTACCCGTCGGGTTTCGGTCGTTACTTGGCCACGACACTGTCGACAAAGCAACAAGTTGGCGCATTGTTTGCCAATTTTACGTGGCTAAGTGACGATTTGTCGGTAGAGCAAGCGGAACGGCTCTCGCATTGGGATGTAGCAAACACGAATCTCTTCGTAGGCCTCGGAATTTTCATGAGTGCTAATGTATGGCAACGTATCATAACCCAAAAATGTGTCCAACTACTAATGACATCTAATTAACAGTTCTTTTTGAGTATCATTGCTTCAACTTTGCCTGTTCCTACGGGGAGCCTCATTCCCATTTTTAAAGTTGGTGCTGCTTTTGGAAGGATGATTGGCGAAGCCATGTATCTTTGGTTCCCGGAGGGTATCCAGACTGGAGGAGTCTTGCATCCTATTTTGCCAGGTGATCTATTTTCAACCGGTTTATTTTAGACTTCTTTTAAATGTTTATTGTAATTTTGTCCATTTTAGGAGGTTACGCTATTGTGGGAGCAGCGGCTTTCTCGGCCGGAGTAACTCATACGGTTTCCATTAGCGTAGTCGTTGCGGAAATGACTGGTCAAATCCAGCACATCATTCCCGTTCTAGTGGCCGTTATTGTATCGAATGCGATATCCACTCTTTTACAGCCATCGCTCTACGAGTCAATTATTATGATTAAAAAATTGCCTTATTTACCCAATATTCTTCCGTCCAGAAGTGGTAATTTACGATCTGAGTTTGTTTTTTTCTACTTTAAATTTTAATGTTTTCTTCTTGAATATGGTAGCCATTCACAGTATTTTTGTCGAGGACTTTATGAATCGAAACGTCAAGTACATCTGGCATGGTATTACGTTTGGTGAACTAAAGAATCTAATCGCAGATAGTCAAGGAATCCGCTCATTCCCGTTGTTGGGTGACACGGGTAATCCACTAATAGATGATTTTGTTTTGTTTAACTAAGCGAAACATGTTCTTAATATTTTGCGGTTTCCATACAGAACAGAAGATTTTACTTGGCTCCGTTCAGCGCGTAGAAGTAATCGCATTATTAGAACGTCATATCGGCGAAGAGCGTCGCTTGGAGGTCGTCGCCAAGCGTCACATGGAAACTAGGTATTTAGGTTACATTTCACAAATAATTTCAGTTCAAAGTGAGGCGCACTGTTTACAAATCTGGTCCTATTTATACAATCCTCTGAATGATATTATTAAAAAAGGCCGCCAACACTGAACTTTGATGTGTCGCCAAGTGTCGCATCGGCGCTTTTGAAGTCTTGCTAATATCATTAATCTTTTGTGGGCTGAATTTAGAAAAAGGCTGATCCGACAAAGAGCAAAATTGGCTACGACTTCAGTCGATCCTCTACCGACACTTGCACCGACGCCTGCACCACTACCTGCTCCACTACCTGCACCACTACCTGCACCACTACCAATCTCTCGACCCGAAGTACCGGCAGTACAAGAGCCAGTTCGACGGAAAGTTTCGCGTTTCGAAGTAATCACGTCGCCTAATGTCGTCGCCACTGTCATTTCCGAAACTGGAGCCCAACGATCAGGAGTGCCTTCCGAACCGCCAGTGGTTACCCATCCATTGTCTGATCCTTTAGCGGTGACTTGTATTACTGTCGAACCTGACGATAAAGTGGTGAGTAGTTCAATGTGCAAACAAATGATGATTCATTGTTATCAACCCTTTCCAAAACAATTCTTTTAAATTAAATAATGCATCTTATTTATCATGACGTTAGGAATTCCAACAGAGCTGTGAACCGCAACCCCAACGACGCATCAAATCTATTCTGAAGAGAACCAACTCGTTTACTTTTCCTTCAGGAGAACGACCGAAACCCGCCGCTGACCATTCGGCAATCACAACTTATTCGACGGTGACTGGAGCCGAAGGAAGGTATCGTATTTAATTATTTTACCCTTTGCGATAGTTGATGAAATTAGGCTAATCCGCGATTTCATGTTGATTTCTACCGTGAAGCAAATTCCGTAATGTCATCGAAACCATCCTTCGACCAAAGCCATCGGATTCTAATGACGTTGACAAATTCAGTTTCTTCAATAGCATGACGTCGATGCCAGACAGTCCACCAAGTTTCAGGAGAAAGGTCAGTACCGTATTCCATTTGAATTGTCGAACTTGGTGGTCAAAAGAATCATTTTTTCACCTCGATACTTTGCGTACCAACTCTTTGCTTTCAGGGAAGTCTTTCATTCAAGAACAAGGAGCGAAGTGCTGATATGTCCCCTGAAGAAAAAGAAGCATGGGAGGAAAAAGAAATGCTCAAGAAAGTTGACTTTAATCAATGCTTGATAGATCCTGCCCCTTTCCAGTTAGTTGAACGAACCTCATTACTCAAAGTCCATTCCATATTTTCTTTACTTGGAGTCCACCACGCTTACGTTACCACTCTCGGGAAACTAGTTGGCATTGTTTCTTTAACCGAGGTAATTCCGACTTCCTCAGTGTATTTTAGAAACGAAAGAGATTATCATGCATTAATTTCCTTTCGACAGTTGCGCAAAGCGATTGAAGACGTCAACTCGGGTGTTCTCTTAGGAGCGAGCGCCCAGTCAACAGGTAACGTGTCGTCGGAGCAGAGCATTGAAGAAGTGGCGCAAAGTACCACGGAAAAAGAAAGCGAAATAGGTAACAAAACGGCATCATTTTTATTATTGGATTGCTAAATACTCCATATTGCGTTATTTTCTTCTTCTTGTAGTTTCACAACCAGCGCCGGATACAGAAAACTATGATTCACTGACAACTGCATCTTCCCGTCATGTTAAGTTTATGTTTTTACGAAGACTGTCAGTCTCACCTGGCGCAGAAATGACCGACATTAATGTTTCAGAGGGCAGGAGCAGTTCTCCTGCTTCGAATTCTCGCGGTGATAATCAACCTTGAGGTACATTCTCGAGCGTTCAGAAAAAAAAATTTTAGTATCAAACCTTTTTCCATCTTCCACTCAATTTTTTGAAACCCTGTTTGTACCCACCCATTTCTAATTCATGACGGTTGATTTCCTAACTGTTCATTTGCCGTTTGTGTACAGTATGATATGAATGCAATTTGTTCCTCGAATGCAGCCAAACCCAGATTCGAATCTTTCACTTTCTCAGATGCTGTCTTTGATTGGTATTCCTAAGGTGTTGTTTTTCCTTGTTCCATTTAGTAAGGAGTCCTAGAAAATGGATTTTTAAGAAATTAAATTGTCTGTTTACAAGCGCTGGTCGATATCTCATTTGTTTGATCGTTTTGTACAAATACAGTTCGCTAAGGCAATCTCCCGTCTACGGGATTCTGTACAAGATTTTTTTGGCATGGGCTCGCACCTCGTCATAACGTAAATTTAGATTCATTTTTTAGAATTTCATACCTTTTGCTGGTTAGTATTTCATTAATTTAACCACACGCTAGACTACATCTGATTTTTTTAGTTGTTTTCTATTTGAATGCGCTCCAGCGAGTATTCCAGCATACAGTACAAAATGTTTTCAATTTTTACACTAGGTGGCGAGCGGTGTTGTTTTTGTCGTGGCTATGTCGTGGCCATGGCGAACAAATGTCGAAAAAGTTGTTAGCTTTTTTCTCCGTGTTCGAGTGTTTTTACGGATCACATTCAACCATATTTTTAATATGTAATAAGTAAGTCTGTAATTCTAGACTGGTCACCATAGTTTATCATTATACACAACTCTGTATTTTACTATTAGACTAGATGATACATATTGGGTCTGTTCTGCTGTCCCATTAGGTTATATTTATGGATCAGTCCCAGTTTTTTAAACAACAAGTTGATTATTTTACTACCAATACCAAGCACATTGATGGCAATTAATCATAGACAATGTGATTTAATATCTTTTTAATTTTTCAGGTTCTCTCTTGACAATTACGTAAATGGTACTTCCAAAACAGCTGAGTTAATCAAGTAGTGATCATTGTTGCATTCCCAACAAAGAGCATGCAGCAAACTTCAGAAAAAGAAAAACAGAGGTAAAAAAATGGCAACAATCAAGATTCTATTTTATTTGATATTATCACAGATATTATCTGTAAGCTCTGTTTACATTGAGTTTTGACTTTGAGGATTCATCAGGTTGACAGCCGTTTCAATTTTTAAGTTTATTTTTTACTTAGATTTGGCTTAATAGATTGAAAAAAATTTTTTCAAAGAAAAAGTAAAAGGGCAATAACACGATCGACTAAGTTCTTTGTTTATTTACCCGTTGGCTGCTAGCCTGCTACATTGAATTTCCCTCTTTGACTTCGGGCATGCTTCGGGCCCGCTCTTTTGATTCGAGGTATTGCTTGGTGTCGTTACAATCTTCTTGACATTTTTTGTGTCTAAAGTAAAATCCATTCTCATTTCAGGTTATTCCTGCGCCGCTATTCAATAGATTGAATCCTTTGAACCTGACGTGCTATCATTAGCCATACTGCTCACTTGCCTCTTTCGTCGCTCCGAGGCATGGGGGCTGGGGCTGTTCAGCCTGTTCCAGCTACGCGGCCAGCATCATTCAACTACCCAACCGACTTGTACTACCCCTGCTCTAAACATAGCACGGAATTTTCATCTTCAGATTGTTTGGCCGGTGTTCGATGTGTGATGGCGTTTCCTTGACGACGACGAGATGCTGATTTTGGGGACGAGAATATTAAGTGAGTGTCGAGTCTTTTTTTGTTATTGTTATTTGTTTTTTGTTTTTTTTTTGTTTTTTAATTGGTTGTCGATGAGATTGAGCAGGAACGTTTTTGTTTAAGCATTTCTTCTTTTTGACGTTAGATGGCTATAGCAGACCTTAGATCGTTTTACTTTTTTATAGCTGTCATTACTGTCATTACAGCTGTCAGTTACTTTTATTTTGCACATTCCTATATATATATTTATCGGAGTTAATGTAAGAACATTTGAGGTGATTTTTGACCGTTAGGATTCTAACAACAAAGCTCACTTGTTAGATTTTTGATAATGTCATTTGTGCTTTTTGTCTACTTCCGGTTTCTGAATCAGTTAATAGTTCAGGAAGTATTCGTTTGACAACCAAATAACCAATTATTCGTGATCCTCGTGAAATTTGGGGTCGATTACATGTATCAGTAAAAATATCGGAAAATCGGCCAATTTTGGATTTCGATTGAAACACATGAAATCGACCCCAAATTTGACGGGGGTCACGAATATCTGATTTGATTTGAAGACAGCTCAACAGTTGAGAAGCTATCGCTTACTTCCGGTCTACTTCCGGGAAATTTGCATTGAACTAGCAAGTGTTTTATCTATATTTCTCAAGGTGTCTTTAAGGTTTAGGTTAATTTAAGTGCGCTGTTCAAGTTTTGTGAGTATTTTAAAGTTTTGATTTGCTCTTAAAGTCTATCTATAGTATCTAATGTTTAAGAGACGATTTCGAGTGCATACTAATAACTGTTTAATTATTCTTTTAGATCTAGACGTCAAGCACATTGTTGACACAAATTTTAACCACGATGACTTATTTTTCTTTTTTTCTTTACAGGTTCTAAACTACAGGTTTCTAAATTTGCATGACAGACTTTATGAGAAGCCTTGTCCTTTGAAGAAAACGGACAATGACTATACAGTCAACAAGGTCCCTTGTTTGGTAACTCGTTGGCTGCTACCCTTTTAACTTCCTTAAACGGGCCCTCTTGATTTAAGGTATTGCTTTCTGTCGCGATCTTATTTAAAGTTACTGTCATCCAAATAAATTGTTCATTCTGCTTACAGGGTAACTCCTTCGACCTTCACTACTAATCGTGGACTTCATCGATTGGTGAAAACTGACGAGAGAATGCTGTGATTCAAGACTGATTAGTTGTGTAGTTGATAGATAAATAACAAGTGCATATCTGGGCTCCCTTCTTTTCTGTGGCCCCGTTTCCCTAACTAACCACTAACCAACGCCCGCCGGTGGTCACTCACCCGCTGTGAAACCAGGAGGAGGGGAGGGCTCTGGTCGAACGGGGACTTGGAAGGCGCATGATCCGACGAAAACTTTTAGAGGGTCATGAGTCTAACCCGGAAGCCTAGTATGACTAATCGCTCCCCAGTAAAACTTGCCTCGCACTCTTCTCTCCTCTTCCATTTCCAGGTAATCTCCCTGGATCTACGCCGACACTGCATGTGCGAGTTTTAGCAAGCAATGCGTCACCCAATTTGACAAAAAGTGATGGTTTATTTTTGCGGAAAGTGCGTCTGACGGTCAAAACAATTTCTAATTCAACAGTCACATGTAGAATTTTGGATCTATTCTACTGGTACAAATCACGATTCTTTTATTTTGATTATTTATGAGATGTGTTAACAAAAATTGTGGTTAGACCGAAAAATAGAACTAATCCACTTTTTCAGAATATCTTGAAGTGGTTTTAGATCACTTAAGTGTGTTTAGATTTTCTTGTGATCTCAAACACTTCAAAGTATTCTGAAAAAGTGGATTAGTTCTATTTTTCGGTCTAACCACAATTTTTGTTAACACATCTCCTAAATAATCAAACTGAAAGAATCGTGATTTGTACCAGTAGAATAGATCCAAAATTCTACATGTGACTGTTAAATTAGAAATTGTTTTGACCGTCAGACGCACTTTCCGCAAAAATAAACTATCACTTTTTGTCAAATTGGGTGACGCATTGCTTGCTAAAAAGCCTCGCACAAAAAAAATTGTCTTGAACCGGACGCTTTGTTTATTGAATTATTAATTTTATGTACGTTCCAGAATACAAATGGGTTTTACATGTCATATATATAGTTTATTCATTCAACAAAATTATACAGATATTACAAACATTTGTGGGGAAATTGGGGTTGAAGGAATAGATGTTGGTGGAGACTATGGGGTTTGAGGAATAAATGTGGTTGCATGGGTTGGTATATGGATGTGATTAACAAAGGATTTTATTTCTACCTCATTAAACCAACTACGACTTCTTGTTAATGAAAATCAAATGCCTCCCCCCCAATCTCCTCCTAGTTGGTTTCCCAATCGCGAAGGCATGTTTATTATTTGTTCAACGTAAAAATTCCCCGTATTACTATTTTTTTTTCATTCTCAACATATAAACGGTTAACTTCATAAACGCAAATAGCAATTAGATAAAATACTGGATGTAACTCCAGTAGCATAACACCAGCGATTCAACACCAAGGAACTGTTTGTTCCTTTTCAACAAATTAACGGTTGTATGCATAGACACAAATAACAATTAAAACTGGATGTAACTTTTGTGCACAACACCAGCAGTCCGGCACCAAGGAACAGCAACAGTATAACTCGATGCAAAAATTCTTTCACCAGTGTAGGCTGCAACAACATGCCATATTGGAAAGCAACATCACTAACCTATGACCAAAATTGAATTAATGTTTGCATCAATGGAATTTTGTTATTAAATAAAAAAATGGAGTTAACCCAAATATTCTATGGCAAAATTATCTGATAACTATAATTGAAACAAAAATTTACATGAAACTAGATTACTCATTTAAGATTTAAATACAAATTCATTTGAAATTTGTATACTCTGTAGCAAAACAAAAACATTCTACAGTATCTGCCTATCTTGTTAAGAAATTCCTCTTAAGCAATCCATAACTCAATACATATGATCGAAGGAAAGAGCAGTTGACTTGATGATATCCCCAAATGTTAAAATTAACCAATGTAAGCAATTATAGTAGTCCAAGCATGATACTTCCCCAGTTAAAACTTATAATCTTTATCAAATTACCATTTCAAGAAGGCTTCTTGCAGTTCTACTAGATGTCCAACATTTCGGCAACCACAACACAGCATGATCCACTGTCAACTCAGATATGGCTTATCCAATAAGACTTGAAGCATGGAACTCTCCCACACTCCAGGACAACATCGGAACCAAAGACTGCATGCAACAGCTCAATTTATTCACACCTTTCACTGGATGACTGCAACAAATCCACGTACTGCAACAAAGAAACCCAGACTTCACCTGGCTATTGAAAAACAAAATCAAGTTACTATCAAGGAACAGAATCTCATGTCATGCAACAAAACAAAAGAAGTATGAAGTTAACTATACAATCTCTAGAATTACCATGATAAATCTTACAAAGAAATCTGTAATTGTCAAGTTTTTCAAACTTAAAAATAACAAATGTAAACCACATTTCCATCGTCTTAACTAAGCTGGAACAACATGCCATTTTGGAAAGCAAAATGGCTGCTATGTAAATGTAAAGCTATAACCAAAATGAAATTAATCGTCAGCATCAATTGAAATGTTACATGGAACAATAAATTAATGTTACATTATGTCATACTCGTACTCGAGCAATGCAGCTAACTGGGTTCCCTTTCTCTCAGAAGCCACGAATCAACTAACAAAACAAAACATCAAGAAGGTAGAGGCTAAAGGGCTAGGCCTAGGCGGCTAGCCTACGCACAATAACTAAAGATAAACATGGCCACCAGATGTCAAGCTATGAGCCCATAATCATTAAAAAAAATACGAATTAACGACCATATCCATCAGGACTTCATTTTAGAGAACATTTCAGTCAGGCATTAACGAAGACGTGATAAATTTGCGTTGAAACTATTTGCCGGCCGGTCAGTTGCAAGAAACGGATGGTCGTCTTTCAGTTCGAATTTCATTTACTTAAATGTCAAACTGATATATCCCGTGTTGTTTCAACCACGTGAAAGCGGATGAGGCACCCGTGAATAAACCCGGTAGCAATTAGGTAATAGAGAAACAAAAGAGAACTTGGCGAATTTTCAGTACACTATCACTTCATGAAACTAAACAACGTTTCGATACCTTAGAACCAACCAAGCAGTCAAGCACCAACGAAGCAGCGGTTGGCACAGTGGACTAGATGATCGTTGGGTCATAGCAGAGCTCTTTCCGAAATCGGTAGACGAGTTAGAGATGAATCCGTAATTCTCCTGGCGCGAATCGAAGGACGGAAGGGTGCCGAGTGCAAGGAAACAAAAAATGAGGTAAACGACGATCTCCGTGTCCATGCCGATTTGCCTCACGTTCAGTTAGAATGTTCCGGTGAGTTCTCCCTATGATGTTCAGCAGATGGAGGCCCATCAACACTACCGTGGCGGTGCCAAGGAGTATCAATGTAGGTTGGGGGCCAGCAAAGCCGCAGCAAAGCAAGTAAGTAGAAGGATAACTTTCATGATGAGAACTCTGATATACGACGGTTTAGGTTACGTAAAGGCCACTGCCGCCGAAAGGAGCATGAGATTGCCCAGATGAACCTTAAATATTTGTGAAAGATCGTTGAAAAGATGGAAATTGAGTTACTAAAATATTACGTTGTACCTAAGAAGTGAGTGCCAGAATCAGGAGCCGATCTCTCAGTGTCGAACGGGTAAATAACGCCAACAATAAAGTTGATAATGACGGCCAGATTGAAGAGAATTTGATTCTAGATGGACATCGGCGAACTGACTTGGAGACTCCAGGCTTTATGAACCAAATTGCAGAGATAGTCTTGGACAAGAATTACAGTCGAGCTGAATTTCTAGTGAACGGCCTCTTTGTTTCTTGTTCTGGCGGTTTTTTGTCGTAATTTCTGATTAAAAGTTGTTTGGGGATCTCAGACCACAGGTGGGCGTATTTGACAGGTGTGAATGGCTCTTGCAAGTCCAGCATTGATTCAGACATGATTGATTCCATAAAACGTGAAGCATGGAGCTCTTTCACACTTCAGGATAACACCGCCACCAAAGACTGCATGCAACAGCTTAAGGTGCACATTAGACTGCAACGAAGAAGCTCAAACTTCACCTGGCTGTTAATCCTACTTGAAAAAAAAAATCAATTACTATTGCGGAACAAAGTCTCGTGTGACATAACAAAATTACACAAGTAAAATTAAAATATTGAATCTCTCAGAATTACTTTTAAAATGTTACAAAAGAATCAACAAGCTTTTCCAACAAAAAAAAACACAGTTCAAACCAATGGAAATTAAATCATGTAAGCCACATTTCTGGTCTTAACTGAAACTGAGAATCCACTGAGAAGCAAGTCTAATCAGTAGTCATTAACAAACAGAATCTGTAACCTTATAATTAGAAAGTTTTATCAACATAATTACCTTAATAGTTCTCAACTTCTTATGTGTTTCTGCGAGTGACGAAACGTTAAAGCAGGTACCAGGTAGGCCTACACATAAACGCATGGGCATGAACGATGGGCATCACTATCACATCACTAGGCGTATCGAAAACAATGGAGGATGTCGTCTGCATTCTGTAACGAAGATGCAAGCGCCATCTAGTGGACATAATTTAAAACCAATAGATTCCTTGTCATCCATATCAACAACGACTGGACGGAACGGGAACGGCTGGATAGCTTTCAGACAGCTCAGCTTCTTCCGCCCGACTATTATCCGCTGACCTGCTCAGCGGTTCAGCCATAGAAGCTGACAATTATGATGGTCCCTAGGTTGCCATTTTACAGTTCTCAAACAACTTCCATTTTCCACAATATTTGTTTTCTAACATTTCCAGATTTTTCACTTTTTTAATTACCATGAAATATGACGCACACGACAGTCTGACGACACCATGAGCCTATGACCATATGGCAAAAGGTATAGCCACATATTTGGGAGCAGGACCCTCCCATCCAGCAACCTCCAATTGCCTTTTTCTCTGGAAGTGCTTATTAAACAACCTTAACAAATAAAACATCTTTCTATAGAATTATATGAATTTTACTATTTCGTATTACAATTAGAAAAAAAAAGTAATATAATTGTCACATAGTCTTTGTAACTCGAAAATACCTCTTCCGCATGGCAATACATCGCACTTTCAATTTCGTTACTGAACATAACTTTCTGAAAACTTTAAGCATTATTGGTAGCGCTCATCTTAAGTGACATTTCGTAACGATATCTAACCTACATTTTCCCCTATCGAATCGCGATATTCGTTTCAACTTCAAAAAGAAAATTTTCGAAAGGAGTGATGATCAAATATCGCAAAATTATAGTCCCCTATCGATTTGCAGCAAACACCAATTGAAATGCCTATCGTCAGAAGATAACAATCGTTATCTGACGTATTGCGTATTTCAACTAGTAATTTAATTTTATTTAACTGAATTGTCTGATTTGGTTTGACAATTCAACTAGATTAAAAAGTAAACGCAGGTCGGTGGTTTTGATAACTACATTTCCACAAAGTAAAACTAATAGAATAGTTTGGAACACCACACTAGGTAAAGCCATCAAGAGAAGGAGTTAAGTTAAGGTTAATAAACACTACCAACACAAGTAACACAAAATAATATAAAGTTTTTTTGACTTATGAGTTATGACTTTACTGGCTGGCATTGACGATGTGAATGAAATCAGGTTTGAGTGAAGCACCTCCAACAAGTGAGCCATCGATATCGGCTTCCTTGGCAAGTTCACGGCAATTTTCAGCTGTAACAGAACCTCCATAAATAATACGGGTCTTCTGTGCTACTTCAGCACTTACATTGTCAGCTAGCCATTGACGCAATTTTCCATGCACTTCTTGGGCCTAAAAAAATTAGGATGATTAAAAACAAAAAAAAAAAAAAAAAAAAAAACACCTTTAAAATGTATACCTGCTGAGGAGAAGCAGTCTTTCCAGTTCCAATGGCCTGAATTAATAATATAGGGGGAAATTTTTTTTTTTAATATAGAAAAAAAAACCTAGATTTGGTAATTTGTTACCCAAACAGGCTCATATGCAATCACAACATTGTCCCATTTATCTTGAGGAATCTTATCAACAATTGCTTTCAATTGACTGAAGACAACTTCTTCAGTTTTGCCAGCTTCACGTTCTTCTAGTTTCTCTCCGATGCATGGAATAACCTTGAGGCCTTCAGTGAGAGCATGGTTCACTTTCTCTCCAATCAACTATTGACAAGTCAAAAATTAAATACATGAAAATCACACAACCTTATGAATTTATTTTAACATACAGCATCTGATTCTCCAAAAACGTTCCTTCTTTCAGAGTGTCCCAAGATAACCCATTCGGCACCAATATCCTTGATCATGGCAGGTGAAATTTCACCTATGCAAATTAAAAATGTTAATCTTAGATTTGTAACATTTTCTTTAAACTTCACCTACCAGTGAAAGCGCCCTTAGCAACTTTGTAGCAATTTTGGGCAGCCACCCCAATCGAGGCTGGAAGTTTTTGACGAACATAGTCCAAATAGCAAGGTGAAACACCACAGACAAGTTCTGGGAATGGGTAGCCAAGGAAAATTTTAGAATTAGAATAGAAAAACTAAATTTTTGACTTTACCTGCATTGGGATCAAGTGGGCCAGCAGTCAAGAAACTGATAATGGCATCAATCTCTTTCTTGTTTCCATTCATTTTCCAGTTGCCTCCAACAAAAAATTTGCGTTCTGGTGCCATTGTTTAAGTTTAACTTACTTATTTACTGAACTGCTGTATGGAGATTCAAGAGATAGCAGTGAGACACTGAAAGTAGTACCGGCAGTCTGGTCTAGTAGTACGTCCAGAAGTCGTTTGTGTCACCTTGAGGTGTCCTTTAAATAGATCGTGTCGTCTGCACACTGGCGACTGGCGTTAAAAAAAAAAATAAAAATATTTTACATAACTTTATGTCGTTCTTAATAGAAAACGTGTAAATTGCAGTTTTTTAAAGGAAAAAAAATGTATTTCATTTTTTGAGATTATGAATACACTAAATTAAAAATGCATAAAATTGCGACGTAAGCGATGAAAATCATAGATGGCATTGCTACCAATGTTTTCATCTAGTTCGTCTGCGAAGTGCGAACTGCGAAGCAATTCCAATACCAAATAACACTTCTGATACTTGGTGTTAACTGTTAAGAGTTCCATATCCTGGCTTTTCCAAAAACTGAATTACGACCTAGTTAACATCTATTGCCACGTAATATGGATGCGTACAGTGATGACATTAACAAAGATAGCACTAGTCAGCATGCTATACGTGTAGGAAAAGTAAATGGCAAGCATTCAAAGCAAAAAATCCATCAAACAAAGAATGTTCCAGTGAGCTGTATTGGAGATTTCAAAAATATGCCAAAGGCTATGCTTTTAAAGAACTTGAAGCTTTTCAAACTAAACACTAATGGAAGTAGAAAAGTCCTAATGAAGCGACTGGAAATGTACAACAAAAAAACTACAGAAATGTTTGACTACTATGTTGTCATTGACTATGAAGCAACATGTGATGAAAATACGAAGAATTTTGAGTAAATTTTTTGTTTTTGATTTACATAGATGAATTTTAGTAATGTTATGTTTCTATTTTATAGCAAAAACAATCAAGAAATCATTGAATTCCCTGCTGTGTTACTGAACTGTCACACTGGAAAAGTGGAAGCTGAATTTCAGTCCTACTGTCGACCAGTAATTAATCCTTTATTGACAAAATATTGTATCAAACTCACTGGGATCACACAGGTACATTTTTAAAAAGTATGTCTATTGGAAAACTTTAAAATCTAATTTTTTCTCTTCAGAATATTGTGGACAAGGCCCCTTCATTTCATGAAGTTTTGGCTTCCTTTGAAAAATGGTTGCAGAACAAGAAACTTGGTTCAGAGTATTCATTTGCAATTCTAACTGATGGATCAAAAGATGTTGGTCACTTTCTGAAAAGACAGTGTGTGGTAATAAGGATTTAAAAAAAATTGCACTGATCATTATTTGTTTTAATCGTTTCTGTTGCTTTCAGTTATCGCAAATTGATATCCCGGAATATTGCAAATACTGGATAAACATTCGAAAGTCATTTACTAATTTCTACCAGACCAACGATTTACAATACTTTGCTCGTTTGGCTAATGACACAGTTCTTAACATAATGATTAAAGAGATTGGATGTAAATTTCAAGGAAAACCCCATTCTGGATTGGATGATGCTCGAAATATTGCGTATGTTGCTCAATGCCTTCTTCAAGACGGAGCATCCCTAGTATTTAATGAAAAGTTGTCTGATGAAAATGCCGAAAAAAAGGCAAATAGCAACTCTTCTTTCTCTACTCCAGTCTCTAAAGCAGAGTTCTCAATCATTTGTGGCACACTTAAGCCTAATTTTCCAGCCAAGAAGTCTCCGGTTACTTCAAAAACTCCTGACACAAACACTGTTGCTAAGGATGTTCTTGTAAAGGCTTGTAACAGTGAAACAAAGGCAAAACCTGTTGTCAAAGAAGTTGTGAAGATTCCGGCCATAGCAAGCAATTCTGCCAATGGAGCTTCGACAAAAACTACAGCCAAGAAGAAGAAGAATCAACATTCAACCAAAGATACAGTCAAGATTCCAGCAACGAAAAAGAATCAACCAAATATGCAGCCAGATTCTCTGGTGAAGACTTCTTCCAAAGCAAACACGCCATCGACTTCAGAAAAAACTTCTGCCAATGTTACTCCGACACAATCTTCAGTCAAAAGGACTCCGGGGAAGAGTACTGCCAAGATTCCGGAGACTGCAGACGTTATAAAACAGGAATTGATGCTTGCCAAAAAAGTTTTGTACTCTAATGCTGAACATATTCCATTCTGGAAGGTGACGCAACTAAAAGAACACATAGAAGATCTAAAGAAATCGTTGAAAGCAGCTAAATCTAGGGAAGAGAAGGCAGTTTTAGTTACAAAGTTGGACTTATCTGAAAAGAAAGAGTTTGAAGTACCTAAAGCTACTAGTAAAACTACTAATCGCGGTTTGGTTGCGCTGAATGAAAATCTTATTTCTGGAATTTACGCTTCCAGTACAGCCGTAAAAGAACAATTATTCTTTGAAGATTTCGAAAATTTGTTAACCATGAACAACAACAGTTTCCCGTAAAATTGCAAAAGAGGCTCAAAATCCATTAATGATATTAAAATGGATTTTTTAAATTCCTGTGACCAATTTTTTTATTTTAAATTATGAAGACACATTGATTTGTTTCCGCAAGTTCAACATTGTACTAGTGTTGACTGTATGTCCGTACGTGTGTTTTCATTTTTCAACTTCTTTAATAACTTCTTCATCCTATAATTCAGACAGTAAAACTGAAATTGAATGGTATTTTTGATAACCTCCTCATGTGGAAATAATTTTGTATTGTTGTAATCATGTGTCGATGTGTGCTTGTGTGCCTTATCTCAGCTACATGCAAATTAAGAGAATACATACTTTACCTTGAAAATTACGAGGGCAACCGAGACATCTTTCAACTTCGATTTGGCTCTTTTACTTCAGCTTTTAAACCTTTAAAATAGAAGAAATTCGAATCATTCGTTTGCAAAGAAAGATGTGGCCAAGAATTAAAGAATGAATTAGTGGAATAGCAATCGATGTAAAATCATTTTTAGTCATTTCAAGCTGCCATTTTTTACTTTAGATGAAGCGAACGCCGATCGAGCCAAACCTACGTGACCTTTTTTGCTGTAACGCACGACCAAAATGGCAACATTTAAAACTAAGATAAAAAATTTAACAGTGATGCAAGGATCCTTTACAACTGCTTCCCTTTAGCTACAGTTTAAGCAGTAAAAAAAAAAGTTAGCTGTTTGCTTCCTATCAATTTCAAGAGAAATAGAGAAGAGCCATGTGTTATGGTTGGACTGTTACCTCGTGAACACGGACTGTTTTCTGAACAAAAGGAATCATACATGTGTTGTTTGTCTCAGTCGATTCTTGACTCTTTACTTGGTAGGTTGTGTGTTTCTTGTTAGCTGGAAGGTTCGGAAGACAAGAAAAAAAATATTGCTAGAGGGTCTTTGAAGGCTACCGTATTTAGTCAAATAGTCAAATATTGTTAGATTAGTTCTCGCGGATTAGTTCTCTGGAATTAAAAAACGCAAAGTCCGCTGGTTACATTCCAAACCTATAGTTCACATTCGCTGAATAAGAAGAAATAAGTCAAATAACGCTAGTGATGAATAGTTCAACACGAGAAATGAAGATGACAACAACAGATTCAGTCGAGGACGACAGCAAAAATGTTTTGGAGATGCGGTATCAGACAACTGTGGTAACTATAATACATTTTCTATATCTATGAAACTCACAATACGTCACCAAAGGTTCACTCCAATTTATCGTTGATGGTCGAATACTTTTGAAATTACTGCGCTTTCTTAATTACGGACGATAATCTGTAGTGAAATTAAACCAACGAAACACTGTGTTAAAAAAAACTACCTCTAAATCACTAGTTAGAAACTATTCGCCCACTGTTTAGTTTTAGCCATGGGGCAATGCAGCTTACACTGCTAACCGCTTAAATAATAGATCGTTTCTCGAGAACCAGTTTCTACCATGTCGGGTCAAACTGCATACGTGTCTTCTTTATAGGGAAAGCCGTACCAGGTAGATTTAAAATCCGTACCTGGTACGAAAAATGTCTCTCCTTCGCACGTTCCATCAATTTCAAAGTTTAAAGAAAGAACGGGAGAAAGAAAGTAACTCTTACCAGGGCAGCACTCGTAAAATGTAATTGGTTACTGCTGACTCGCCCAAAACTATTGGGGTATTGGCTATGTATCCGTTTGGCTGATAGCCTGATACAGAAAATCTGACGTACTAATAACAACATCCAGCACCAATTTAGGAAGGATAATTGTGCGCAGAGCTTTTTTACGAGGGTTTCCGTGTATGGGTATAATATAAATTAGATAATGGAGAGTTTTTACAACCATGGGCGATGTCGATATTTGCACACATTCCTTTCTAAAAAATGCAATTATAGTACATAAAAATTACTACTCTTTGGAAATAACGGAATTGCAAAAAGATTCGTAAAAGAGCGTGGCGGAGAAAACGTATTACATTCTTGCATTATGATGAGTTAAATACAGAACTAGAATTCGTCACGCGAAATGTTACTGTACCAGGAGGTGCCGGTGTGGCGGCAGGTCCCTATCTGGCTATCTCTTTGGTCATAAAATTTTCTAGATGCACTTGCAAAATCATTTAGTCTAAATTGTGAAACGTAGGTGTTTTGATAGCATATGATTCCAGTGTTGTTCTTCTTAGAAAATCAGAATGTTTACAATTACTAACAATGATACATTTGTAAAGTAAATTGCTAAAAACTGCAATGACAACACTGCAGCATGAAATAGTTCAAGACATTTGCAAGAAAAATTTGAAAATTTTAGTTTTCTAATGTCAACGTGATGTTTTCCACATAAACTTGTGATTTTCCTTTAGGAACACTGGAATGGTTTCCTGACTAACCACTTATGTTGGTTTCATAACTAAATTATTTTCAAATAAAAAAATGGTTTTAACTTAAATCTTGATGAGCAAAGAGCAAATATAAAATGTTGTGTTTACCACATGTGTTTGCATATCAACATATGAATGCTTTTCAGAGATAGATTGTAAACATGAAAATAATATACTATTTAATAGTTTTCAAATTTTATTTACCTTTAGCTGAATTCGAACGTTATCATATTCCTTTTTGTTAGTAATCTCACGTAATCTTAAACTTCGTGTAATTTTTGAAAAGCAAAACGACACTTGAAAAGCAGACGACACTTTTCCGATGGAAAACCAAAATCGACCCCTCCCCTAAATTCCAAACCGCTCAAAATTCAAAAACGATAAAAGCAGCTGTTTTCTATCCGCTGAACCTGAACGGATCAGGATTATTTTCAAAATATCTTTCGTTTCAACAAGTGCACTAAGCCCCAGTCCTCCCCACAGTTAACCTATTAAGTAAAAATTTGCACCAAACCTGCAGATAATTACTTTTAGACCGAAACTCGGAAACCACCACAATATTTAAAAAAAGGAATTGCGTTTTCCATGAGGCTGCCAATTAAGACGTGTACGGCTTCGAGGCTGAATAAATTTTAAAGGCAGTCGATTTTCTTTTGAAGATGTCAGGCCAATACTGGAGGAGTCTGGGCGATTACGCCAAAGAGCAGGCGGCCCAACTTCGGCAACTTGAAAAGAAGATCGTCGATGGGGCCAAGGTTCAGAAGAAGGAGCAATCCCATTACGGAAAGTGGCTTGCGTGGTTGCGTAATCTCCTAAAATTCACCCGAAGAAAAACGTTCGTACTTATAGGCGGAGATTGGGTCTTTCTCGCTCTACTCGGAATATTAATGGCTATTCTCAGCTTCACCATGGACTTGGGAATTTACGCGTGTTTCACTAGTACGTGTTCTTTATTTATTTTTTATTTTAACATATTCAAAATCACAGATGGGCTAGAAAATTAACAATTACTAAATACATTTTTGTATTATTCACGCTAAAGCTCGACTTTGGATCTACAATCACTTCAGAATCTATCCTGCTCTTCAATTCTTTACCTGGTTTACGTTGCCCGTCTTACTCGTCCTTTTTGCAACCGGCTTCGTATTTATTGTTTCACCGCAAGCAACAGGTAACAGTTGTTTTAAACGTCGAGCGTGCGACCAAGCAAGTGGAGAAATTTGTAATTGGACTTATCCGTGTTTATATTAAGGCTCGGGGATTCCGGAAATGAAAACCATCATGCGTGGTGTAGTCCTGAAGGAATATTTAACATTTCGGACTCTAAT
Source organism: Daphnia pulex (assembly GCF_021134715.1). NCBI lineage: Eukaryota > Metazoa > Arthropoda > Branchiopoda > Diplostraca > Daphniidae > Daphnia > Daphnia pulex. The sequence continues at coordinate 7,184,544 of NC_060017.1, forward strand.
TGCCAAAACTGTTGGACTTACAGCTGCATTGGGTTCTGGAATGCCTTTGGGAAAAGAGGTAATAAAATACATATATGTTTATTCAATTGGTTCAACCAGATTTACCGCAAGGAAGACGCAACAACTTACTTAGGGTGCACTGGTTCATATCGGTGGTATTGTCGGTACACTTCTCTCAAAGCTACTGACGTCATTTAAAGGAATATACGGAAACGAGTCACGAAAGACTGACATGTTGGCCACTGCTTGTGCTGTGGGATTGTCTTGTAGCCTCGGTGCTCCCATCGGAGGTTAAACGAATTTATTTTCTTTTAATTCACTGACACATTGAGATTATTCCTTTCTGTAAAATAGGAGTGCTATTCAGTATTGAAGTAACTTCCGTGTATTTTGCAATTCGAAACTACTGGTAATGTTTTACAGTGGACTAATAATTGATGTGTTCTGTTATTAAACTTGATAATAATTTTGTTCCTTAAGGCGTGGGTTCTTCTCAGCGGTTTTCGGCGCTCTAATGTTTCGGCTTCTTGTAAGACTTTAAATTATAGTCTTGTGTCCCAATCAATCTAATTTCCTATTTAACTATCCAATGTAGGCTTACTGGTCCAATTCAGAGGGTATCAACTAGGCTAATCCCGAAATTTTAACAAGTTGACATAATATCTTTATACATCTTATGTGATTTTTAGGAACACTCACGACAGTATTTCCAACTAGTTTCCAAGTTGATTTCCCCTACGATCCTCACGAGTTATTTATTTTTGCACTTGTTGGGTAAGTTTGAAGAATTGTCCTTTATGATTCAGAAACTAGACGCAATACTTAACGATCAATCATCATCAATCAAAAGTGTGTTTGGCGGTCTGTCGGGTGCCGTCTTCGTTTTATTTCACCGGCGGTACGTCCTATTTATGCGCAACAATACAAGGATCAGCTCTTTCCTCAAATACAAGTAAGCGTTTCATTTCGGATATTCATCTTGATCAGTTAAGACATTATTTTGCTCTAACATGTATAAATGATGATCATGTCTGCAGTCGCTTCATTTATCCGAGCATCGTGTCTGTCCTTATTGCCTCACTGTTTTACCCGTCGGGTTTCGGTCGTTACTTGGCCACGACACTGTCGACAAAGCAGCAAGTCGGCGCCTTGTTTGCCAATTTTACGTGGCTTAGTGACGATTTGTCGGTAGAGCAAGCGGAACGGCTCTCGCATTGGGATGTAGCAAACACGAATCTCTTCGTAGGCCTCGGAATTTTCATGAGTGCTAATGTATAGTTTATAAATCATACCAAATTTGACAAACCTATTTTGGATTTCAGTTTACGCTCATTGCTGTTCTTTTAAATTAACAGTTCTTTTTGAGCATCCTTGCTTCAACGTTGGCCGTCCCTAGGGGTAGTCTCATTCCCATTTTTAAAGTGGGTGCTGCTTTTGGAAGGATGATTGGCGAAGCCATGTATTTCTGGTTCCCGGAAGGCATCCTCTGTGGAAATTTGCATTCTATTCTACCAGGTATTTTCTATTAAGTTCAATACGTACAAAAGTGATTACGTTATGACTACACTAGCTTCTCAGGAGGTTAGTTTTGGAAATCTCATAAATATTCATTATTCATTTAATATTCTTGTCCATTTAATAGGAGGTTACGCTATTGTGGGAGCAGCAGCCTTCTCGGCGGGTGTGACTCACACGATTTCTATTAGTATAGTCGTTGTAGAAATGACCGGACAGATCCAGCACCTCATCCCCATTCTAGTGGCCGTTATTGTGTCGAATGTAATATCCACTCTTTTACAACCATCGATCTACGAATCAGACATCATGATCAAACAACTGCCCTATCTGCCATGCATCATTTCGTCTAGGGGCGGTAATTTTACATCTTCTTGGTACACTTCCTACTTCTAATCTTAATCTTTTTTTTATTTTCTTCTTTACTATGGTAGCCATTCACAGTATTTTTGTCGAGGACTTTATGAATCGAAACGTCAAGTACATCTGGCATGGTATGACGTATGGTGAACTAAAGAATCTAATCGCAGATAGTCAAGGAATCCGCTCATTCCCGTTGTTGGGTGACACGGGTAATCCACTAATAGATGATTTTGTTTTGTTTAACTAAGCGAAACATGTTCTTAATATTTTGCGGTTTCCATACAGAACAGAAGATTTTACTTGGCTCCGTTCAGCGCGTAGAATTAATGGCATTAATAGAGCGTCATATCGGTGCCGAGCGACGCTTAGAAGCCGCCGCAAATCGTTACATGGAGGCCAGGTATTGTAAGCTTTACAACAAGTTAAATTTTTAAGTAGCCAGTTTTGAAACAGGTTGAAAAACACACGGTTATTGCTGATTCAATACCATCATAAACGACCGTCCATATCGTAACGTATCCGGAACAAAACTAGTTAAACAAAATCAAAGTGACGGTATTGGCATTTGGATCACGCGGGGAAGCCGTCAAACGGAATCTGACTAATATTTTTCTATCCCGTAAAAGATTTACAATTATTCCGTTTTCTTTGCAATTTAGAAAAAATGAAATAAGCCGAAGAAAGAATTCGTCGTTTATCGTTCCTCCATTGGCTTGGCAATCTGTAATTCCCGATCCTAATGCACCAATTCGTCGGAAGGTATCACGTTTCGAAGTAATAACATTTTCTGACGTCACTGTTACCGAATTTTCCGGAATTGGAACGCAACAATCTGATGAGCGTTCACAGCCGGAGACAATTACGCCTAATTTGTCGTCCGATTCTCTGATAGTGACTGTCGAATCCGACGTTAAAGTACAGGTAATCAATGAAAGGCCTGAAATCAATTCATTAAAAATAGATTTAAATATTTCTTTTTTCATCCATTTCATATTTCATAGAGTGGCTTGTCTTTCGAACAAGGTATCGGAATGTCCCCAGAAGAAATAGAAGAATGGGAGGCAAATGAAATGCTCAAGGTGGTCGAGTTTAAGAAAGATATGATCGATCCTGCCCCTTATCAGCTCGTAGAGCGCACTTCACTTCACAAAGTCCATGCCATATTTTCCTTACTCGGAGTCCAACAAGCTTACGTCACTGCTCTCGGGAAACTAGTTGGCGTTGTTTCTTTAACGGAGGTAAATAACTTTCACGTTGACAAGGATTGAATACGGTGTTGTAATAATATTTCTTTTTTTTAGTTGAGAAAAGCGATTGAAAGTGCAAATTCAGGTGTGTTATCTTAGAAAACTAACGACCAAATGTACCATACATCGCATCAAAACCTGAAAACAACATTAAGAACATAAAATGTTGTGTCTATAAGCTGAACGTCAGCGCATCCAAATAATATTTTTAAAAAGCTGATTTGTCGACCGTAAAAGATGTGATTAAATAGTACAAACTGGAATTTGTGGTTTACCGCGACGCTGAAATTGACAGGAATGGTCTTTTTTGTTTTATTCCTAAAATCCTGACTTTCCCTTTACGTTCTTCGTCCTTCCTCCCACGTCCTTAAATCGATCCGTTCATTCCAAAACGTCATTGGTGGTGGTTTTTACTTGAATAAATTTGTTGTTGTCATAATTTTGTTTCTGTCACGAAATTAAATAAAGTGACGACGTTCTCTTGTGTTTTCTTGTTCCAAGCCGAGAAAAAATTCCGGATTCCGGGCCAGTATCTTTGAAAACTAAATACTCGTTTAGGCTACAGATGTCGCTTGAAGCAAATTATGCCTGTATTGCACACGAAAAAATTCAAACAAATCTTATTTTTAGTTTTCCATTTGCTAGCATATCTTATTATCCGAGTGGATAATTAAATTTCTAATAGACTAAAATCGTGATAATAATAATTAACTCATCAATTAGAAGTTAATTATTTAGTTATTGAAAATTGTGATAAATTTAAACTTTACAGAAGTTATCCTGGCGGCCGTATTTTAAATTCAAACTGATTTCATCTGCCTCAAACACGAAGCGCACCTGGAATTAATTGGTATTTCTTTAAAAAAATAAGAAAACATCCAGCGACTTGTCGGTCAGTGGAGCAATGGGTCGCATTCGCAATATTTACACGTCAAACAGACGCTCAAGTGAAGGCTGTCGGCATTTATCAACTCTGCTCTATGCGGGAAGACGATTTTTTTTCAAATTGAAATCGCTTTCAGTCTTCCATGCAATGTCAAAAAGTGTACCGTCAATCCCGCGAAAGTAATCAAGTCATTATTTTCTCTTCTTCTGACACGGGGAAATTTCTTTTCTTTTTTTGCTCGTTTCCCGTATCACCCAGTGGTACATATATATCTCATTTTGTTTATACTACATCATCGTCGCTACAACTAAACACCACCCGCGTCAACACTAATCGATTCTTGTATATAATAGTCGCCAGAGGTGAAAGTCAATATCCTGGTATGATGAAATTACCTAATTATTACTCAAAAAATCTCTTCTTCTCCGTTGTCAATCGTTCGCAGATTCCACCGATTTCCAGCTCGCGCCATACAAGAACCATCACCTGGTGGGAATCAAACAGGAGTTGAAATACACAATCGCCTGCCTTTTTTAAGTGCCGTTTTTCCCTGTCGCCCCATTAACGCGACTGATAATAAATGATCAATTTGCTGATGGGGAACGCGCATTTGAAAGAAAAAGGCCTTAAAATCATCAGCTATCTGTCGAGTTATTTTCGACCGAAAAACGTGGCTGTGTGTGTGGGGGGAATAGATTGACGTCAAGGAGAGAAAACGAAACTCACGCCATGTCCTTACAATGGACAGCTTCGATTTCACATCAAAACCGGTACTACTCTCGTCGTCTTTGTCACCACTGAGATAATAATAGCCAGTTTCTTACGGGGCCGGCGCGCTCCGTGTTTTGTGTGTGTGTGTTTGGCTGGGCAGCCCAGCACATGGCCCTCTGCTGTCGTGAAACACGAAAAAAATAAATAAATAAAAAAAAGAACTTTTTTGGGTTTGAATTCCTCGTTTCGTCATCATCATCGATTTCTCAAACAATAGAAACAAGTACTCGGCTCCGTCTAAACTCTAACGAGTTCTTCACGTATTCTTTATATATATAAATATCTATTTGTTTTTATGTAACGGTCTTTTTTGTCTGGGAAACTCTTGATGATTTTCACACGACGATTGGCTGTCGGTCCGCCCATATTTAGTGCCCGGCGCTCTCTCAGTCAGAAAGACTTTGACGTGGATGGATATTGTGAAGGACATCATCGGGCCTTTCGGTGTATCGCTATAGGACATCACAAACATAATAGCGGAGCTAGAGTGAAAGGCAAAACTTCGCGACGAAGGTGTATGTAAGTACTTTTTTGTATATTTTTGAGCCATGGGTGCGCGCGTTTATAATGTGTTGGATTCCACTTCTTTTCTTGTGTGACGTGTTCCTCCAGTTTTTCCATCAATACACCAAAATCAGAAAATAATCAAAGGACGAGAGTCTACACACTTTATAGACAAAGGGGCAGCAGATATTACCCCACCAATGGTGAAGACAAAAAGTTGTTTTTAATAGATTAAAAAGTGAAGTGACAGATATACGTAATAGTTTACAGAGGGAAAGGGAGAGAGAGAGAGATCAGGGCACTTGTGGCCATCAGTCAGTTTTTTTCTTTTTTTCACAATATATAAGGCCATTGTTTGTGATTGGCCAACTAATAGATTTCGTTGATTGAAAGGAATGTGTATGCACAGTTGCACACACAGCAGCAGCCGAGCCGTTTCGTGATTTTTCTTCTTTTCACTATGGCCCAATAGAAACAGTTCACTGGACACCGGCCTCGTACAAAAACAATGAATGATGAAACAAAACAAACACTCACATGATTCTTCCCCCCCCCCCCCAATTAAAGATAAACAAATCAATGTTTCCCAAACTTGTACAATTTTCAGAACTCATTTTCACTCCCATTTTCATTGACACAAATTTTTAAATTACTCCCACGCAAGATATCAAAAGAATGGCGAGATCGACAAACATAAACAAACAGCACAAAAGATTATACGGATCCAAAATGAATCATACACATTCGTTTCTTTTTTCATTCTGATTTCATTATCAAGAAAATGTTGCGATTGGAGCGTGTCACAAAAAGGCACGACAGTTTTTTCAGTTTCGCTTGCGTAACACAAACAGTTCGACATTAAAAAGGCGACGGATTTTCTAATGGAGACTCTCTCATAAGGCCGGATGAAGAGGTTCTTCGTTTAGTGTTTGGTAATTGTTGTTGGCGTTGTTGTTGTCGTAGGACGACGACTCAAAGTGGCGGGCCGTCGGCGAATAGGTGCCGATCTCGACTTTGGTGCCGCCGTGGGTGCCGATGGCCGGCTCGGATGAGGCCGGCGGCGTCGTGAAGACGCAAGCGGCGAAACAGTAGTTGGGCAGGATGGGCATGTCCGACTCGGACGGGCAGCCCGTCAGGCTGTTGTCGGCCGGATAGGCCTCGCTATTAAGGTTCGTGAGGCTGGCCGTCGGGTAACTGTTGGCGCCGTAGTGGCCCCCCGCCGTCGTCATGGTCCACTCGTTGTTGCCGTAATTGGTTTCGTACTCGTATTGGAATTCGGGCGTCGGCATCTGCTGGACCAGGTTGGAATGAATTTGCAGAGGATCGGCTTCCATCTCGTTGGCCGTCGTGGCCGACGTGTTGTTGCTGCCGGCCACCGCCACCGATCCCTCGACGGACGAACTCTCCATCGAAGTGTTGTTGTGGTTGCTCTCCAGGGCGTCGACAAAGGCCGCCTGGTACTTCAACTCCAAATGGTCGTGACTGTTGGAGTAACAATCGTAGGGCGTCGACACCATCAGCGACGACACTGAACTGCTGTTGTCCGTCATTTGATGCGTGGCGTAGTGATGTTGTTGTTGCTGTTGTTGTTGCTGGTGGTGGTGATCGACGACGGGCGAGCTGTAATAGCCGGAAGAAGATTGGGCGTCGGGCGCTCCGGCGACGGACGGAGCGGCCGCAGTGGCGTAGTGCTGCTGCTGCTGGTAGGGATAGTTGGCCTGATGGAGATCAGCCGGGCAATAGCCGGCGGAATTGTTGTAGTCACAAGGCAAACTGTAGGAACTGTCCATCATCGTCGAAGGATCGCCAATCAGCTGTTGGTGTTGATGCTGCTGCTGTTGCTGGTGCGGATGGCTGTGGTAGTAAAGCGAATGGTCGTGCACTTCCGTCGGATAAGCGGCTATCGATGGATAATTATCATCCATGTGAACTTGGTGGTGGTAGTCGACTGAGACGGGCATCGAGGCCGGCTCAACTGCCGGCATCATCATCGGAACAGCCGGACTGACTTGAAGTGGACACTCATCTAACAAAAAAATAAATTCAAAAGATCAAATTAGAAATGACGTTAACTTTAATCGATTTAAAAAAAAGATTTGATTCTTTACCTTTGATAATGGTCGTGGCCACACCCTTATTTTTATCACGTTTGGAAGAATGACCGGCAACATTCTGCGGAACACAACAAAACATGTTTTCAAATGATTTGATTCAACCTTTAAATAAATTCAATTTAAAAATTCAAATTTCAAGTGTGTCCGTACCTTGTTGGCTTTTTGGTGGGAGCGGGCAAGGAGAAGAGCTAGGCCTCTGGTGCGTCGGTATCCCGACGATCCGCCGGCCGATCCAGCCGTGTGATGGAGTCCGGCTCCCAGGGTGGCGGCGGCTCCGCGCAACCGCCGCTGCTCGGCCGTCGATTTGGCCTCGGGTCTGGGGTGATCGTGAACGCCCTTGGACTGAAAAAAGACGGCGTGCTCCGTGTGTCGCCAAAAGTGAGTCACCGGGTAGCCGCAATGGCCTCGGCAGGCGATGATCTCCAATCGGCCGTTGCATCGACGATTAGGACACGGTTTACCTTTTTGATCCAAAACACAAAACGTTAATACAACTCGAGAATAATGATTGACCGGCGGTCATTGGCTTCTTTTCTTTTCTTCCTTATCTACCCATAATATCAAAAGGAAAAAGGGGAAATCCCTACAGGCCCTGGGGCTCAATTGCCTAGCAAATTAGGAAGAGTCAGCAACAAATTGGAAGGGAACCAGAACAGAACTCTCAGCTATAGCGCCGCTTTTTTTTCGAAGGTCCATAAAATAGATAACACCAGCTGGGATATTTTATGTATACCTGAGACTCTACTCTCTCGAGGTGTGTGTGTGTGTGTGTCTATAATAATAAAACAAAACAGAAGCCTTCAATAATAATCACTATCCCTTCTTTTGTTTGTGCGTCCCCTCCTTTCGGTTGTAGTTTGTAGCCTGGACCGGCTCACACGCGCGCGCACCCTAACACGAAATCAGTGGGTTTTTCAGAGTGTCTGCTATACACTGTGGAGCTAGAAGAAAAGGAGATCTGGTCTCTCTAGTTATTAATGGATGCACCATTAGGGCATCGATTACACGGAAAAGGCTGGCAATCAAAAACTGAAAAATCACCTGACCCTGCTGGTTGATGCCACACAGTTGGGAATTCTTTATTTATATTTTTTGATTCGATTTTCACTCGAAAGAAAAGAAAAAGAAAAATAGAAAAAGAAAGAAAACTAACAAGAGAAAAATATAAATCCTTTTTTTGACGTGTAGTTTGTAGCGCTGTCGGCTCGTCTGGAACTCGAGGCTTTTTCGTTCGGAGAAGAGAGAAAACGATGGCAGGTGAAAAGACGAAACAAATTGGCGTTGCGCACCAACACAAACACAACCGCAACAAACAAAACCGAAAAACAAAAAAAGAGCTAGAGAGCCAGCAACAACAACAACATGGCAACACAACACTCGCATTCTTACACAGAGTCTCTTTGATGGATGAGATGTGTGTGTGTTCCAGTCTCTCTCTTTGGTTTTTCTGAGCTCTCCTCCAGCGCTCTTTATTTTATTTCATTTTTATTTGATTATGATTTGAGTTTTGTTTGCGTGGCTGTGGGCGATGCGATTGACGAATCGGGAATCAAAGTGGCGCTGGGTTTTTATGGACAGAAATGATGTGCCGACTGTATTATACTATTTGGGGGAAAACCGAATAATACAAATAGAAAACTAGGCGGAATGTTTAGATGAGTCGGGAGCAAACCGTTCGAGAAAATGAATTATTCGGAATAAATTAAACAGAAAAACTAGACGCTCGAGCGTGAAGGCTATTGAAAAAAGTTGTCTGATAGGCTCTTTTTGATGGTCGTGTATAATCACGAGCAAGCGAGCCCTTATCATGCGCAATCACCCTCATGTTGTTGTTGCACATGAATCTGGAAAATTTATTGTACCTCGACGGTGCACTATAGTGAAATGGAACAGCTGAAAAACACTCATCATTTGAATATTATCTCTTATTACAATTTAGACCCCCCCCCCCCGACCATGAGACAAATAGAATAAAAGATACAAAATAGCGGGCGGCCTAATAACAAATATTACAGGCCTATTCTTCTCCACACAATTCAGATTAAAAATATCTCAATTTCTTTCTGAGTTTTTTGCTCTGTGTTGGCGCAATTCATTTTTTTGTTTCATTCGTAATGGCTAATGTTATAGTTGTAATGGATCGAGAGCTAGGGACTATGTAATGTAATGAAAATTACCTTGTTGCTTCTTCCTGGCTTTGTCGCAGATGGCCGGCCTGAGGTGGACCTGCTCGCCCGTGTCTAGGATGCACCGGTTGGAGCAGAGGAGAACGCCCAGACACGATTTCTTGAGGATCTGAACGTTGTGATTGTTGGTGTTTCTCATGGCCCAGCCGGAGCCGTGTCGGCGGGCCTCCTCGCAGTCCGGCCGATAGACCAGCCGCACGTGGCCGTCTACCCAGTCGTTGAAATGATCATAGCGAGTCACCTGTGAAATCATTCCAAAGCAAAAAAACAAGAAGAGAATATAAGAAAATGATGTCTGTAATGATGATTAATAACCCTTAGATGTGTACTATCATATAGCGAAAATTTCACTCAGCGCACACGACATATCATCTCTTATTTTTTGGGTTGCGTCTAAAAACTAGATTTAAATCACGTAATAGCATATTCGAGATCACACAGTGAAGAGGGCGTGTAACAGAACCTATATACTCGGTGGGGGGGAATCAGAAAAATTCATTAAGAGAAATCAAAATAAAGAAGAAGAAGAAGAAAAGAAAAAAACGTGTTTCCTGGCTGTGTAGCTGCTAATGATGATCATTTTCAATCCATCGTCAATTCAGATCGCTCTGGGCATTGTTTACTGTTGAAAAAGAAACAACCAACCTACACTGCTATACACACTTGTTCAAACCCAAAAACGTTAAGACTGTTATTAGTGATTCGAAAAAATGGGGAAAAAAATAAAACAAACAAAAATTTTCGAATCGTGTGGCCTCCAAAAAAAAAGAAACAACCAACATTACCTCATATAACTTATCAAAATTACATTCGACAAATAAAATTTTTCTTCCGAGTCTTTTTTATTATTTTATTTTATTTTTTAAAGATGGAAATTCTTTCTGTAATTCCCTCCGCAATCCGTTTAGTATATCTATCACTATATAAGATAATGAATCCTACTGCTGCCAAGAATAAGAGGATCCGAATTATTTCTATTCCTAAAATATGTTCAAACGGTTGGGTAATTGCTTGCACGGGCTATCATTATCCTATTAAAACATGTAAGGAAGAAGAAAAATCTCGTCGAGAAAAGGTTAAACAGTCGAGTTGAAAAGACACACACACACACGAGTCTCTCTCTACTAGCAGAGGAGAGAGAGAGAACAATGTTCAGCTCATAAATCACCCAGTTGTGCCACGTCTGCCAGACACTATCAATTAGAGGTGACTCGAGTCTCGTGTGCACTGCTGCGAGTCATCCACACGAGCTCGTCTAAACGAACCATGATCGATCTATTCTCCCCCTCTCTCTTTTTTATGTGTACACTTATTAGCCAAACGTTTTTTCTTTTTTAAAGAGGAACATTTATGAGCAAGCGCTTTTCTTTCTTATAAATAACTTTGGTGAATCTGAAAACGAACAGCCCAAATGATCGTGTTGTAGTTTTTTTCTATTATCCGCTCTCTCACCTTTGGGATGTTGCTGTCGTTGATGTCCCAGTCCATGTTGGCCGTTGAGGATGAGGAGCTTTTGGAGCACATTCTATAATTTAAAAAAAGAAAAAAAAAAGGAAATTTTTAAAAATTGGGAAAATGTGAAGGAAAAATGAGCTCGTGACTTTCGGTCTCCCGCTACGTAAATATATATGTCGACACACACACACAAACTGCAGTCAAAAGTATAGAAAAAGAAGATCCGAATGTTATAGGGAAAAAATAACAAGATGGATAGAGACGGAGAGAGAATCATGGAGGACCTGTCAGAATTATATCCTCCTTGCCAAGATTGTCAGTAATCAAAACCCATCGTCAAAAAAATGTGAGAGGGGGGAAAGAGAGAGAGAAAATAAGAATCGGGGACGGAGAGATCACGCGTCCATCGCACACTCACGATGGGATATATAAGCCCGTCCAAAAATAAAAATAAAAAAAATAAAATCCAACTAACCCGACAAACAAACATCAAATTCGAATTGAATTGAACCAGACGGATGAGAGAGTTGTACAACGAAAAATATGAAAACGAATTAAATCACTTGTGGAGACGAGTTGACGAGACCATTCAACCGCATCTGACTGTTGATGAAGTTGACGGCCAACAGGTGAGCACCTCTATGACAACACGCTCGTTTTATGTTGCCGTTGCGCATCGCAGTTCCACATATATGTTAATCTCTCCGCCACCCTTTTATCGAAATGGAGATGGACGGACGTTATTGCGTCTGCGCAGCCCCCCTCAAAAACAACTCATCCGCCTCTTTTGTGGCCCTCCCGATGTGTTGACAAACGACATCCATTCACCTTGTATAGTGCGCTCATATAAACACAAGTGTAAGGGAAATAGATATATATAAGACAACTTTTTTTATCGGCTCATTAAATTTGTTTAAAGACTATCACCTGGGAACTAAAAACAAAAATGTCTCTAGTGCAATGGGGCTCATTTGAGAAGTTGATGACCCATCAGTCTTGTTGATGACCGCTGTCCTTCGTGATATCGGATAACCTAAATCCCGGCCTTATAACAAACGAGTCGGGTCACCACTTTCTGGCCATCAAAAAGAGCCGCTCTTCTCCTTTTATTTCCCCTCAGATATCTTGCCTCATTTTGACATCTAAATATACACACAAACGACGACACTGTCCGTGTGTGTGTGTGTGTAATCCTGTCGCCCTGTGCCACCACGTCTTCTCTATAAATAGCTGTCAAGAGTCGCCGGGATTAAGTCTTCTAACACTTTCGTAATCGAAGCTCCGAAATCCGGGGCATTCAGTACATACAACAAACAGCCGAAAGAAAAAACAAGAAAACGAACAAGGTGCTTGTGTAATATAAGAAAAAAATAAGGGGGGAAGAATAAGAGATATCTGCTGTCCGTTGTCTGTCTTGTATATATCTATGGCGAAAGCGGATTGAGTGAATTGATCCGAACCAAAAATTAAAAAAAAAAGACGGACGATCCTTTGTATTTTCTTTTCTCGCCACTTCGGAGAGAATCTAAGAAAAATAGGAGAGAGCAAATCGGACGAGATGAGATGATGCTGTGGGTGGTGTAAAACAACACCTGCCATCCACCATTTTTCTTCTTCTGCGATGTGATTGTCCAACGAAACAAGTGCTGATGATGACTGCCGAGCAAACAAGTGCTCACCCTTCTTCTTCTTCTTTTCTTTTGTGTTTAATCACAGCTCAGCTTCACCAGGGACTTTTTATTGTGAAAAGAATAAAGTAGAGTAATGTGCGGTTAATATTACATACACACACGGCGCGCTAGAAGGGCGCAGTCAGGGCTTTTTCCTTTGACGGCCAGGGTGAAATTCGACACCCAATCCCGCCACCCACTAAACTATCCTCAGTGTATGATGCTGCTGCTCTTATAAGCGTTTTGTAATTCGATTCTTTCTTCTGGGCTTTATTTTTTTTTTTTTTTCGTGGGTGATTTTTTGTTTTGTTCAACTCTTTTTTTTGTCTTCTTCGTGGCGGATGAATGGAGTTGTTGAAGAGAGAGGGGGGAGATCTTTCACGTGGCGCCCGTCATTTTTTTTTTCTTCTTCTTCTTCTTCTTCGAAAATTTGGGTGAAAGAAAAAGGTGGAGGGGAGAGAAGAACAATTGAATTTGCCGCTCGTTTGTTTCCCCTTAATACGATTGGGTTTCACAATCAAAATGGACGATATCCATTTCCATTCATTTCCCTTTTGGAGCTACGAAATAAAAGGATCCAGCCACGCTTATTCTCCCCCTCTTCAACTCTAAATACGTGCCCGGTTATTTTAGCTTGGCCTCAAATCAAAAATAAAAATTTGTTGAGTTTCCACTTGAATCGAACCGTTTTTTGTTAATGCCGGTCAAGATTTCTACCGATCGATAATGATCGAAACGGAAATGGCGTCTAGAAAAATGATCGGAGCGGAAGAAAAACTGTTGGATTCTCTTTTGATTGAAGAAAGGTGACGACGCCGTGATGTCATCGGACGATTGCGTCACTTGTTAGAAAGACCAGGAAATCCTCTCTCACTTTACCATCGCAGTGTAGTACAGACAGACAAAAGAAACTGAGAGAAGATATGCAGACGAAATACGAGGAACCGAACCCACAGCGGCCGAAACGTGATGGTGACAATTGCCCAACATTTCGCCGGTGAAAATAAAAATTTTATTTCTCTCCGGTTCCATTGGAATTCCAAGATGATGATCAACAATTCCGATTCGATCTGATATGCCGGTACAGTGTCGTCGTCGTCCGGAATTTTTCAAGATGGGCAAGAAAAAGCTCGACTAGCTCGCGGATGGATATCAACATCAGGTTGAACATTATACATACGACACCGTGGCAACACCCCAGAGCAGCAGCAGCACCCACAACAGAAGAAGAAGAAAATATGTTTGAAAAGAATCTTATTGAAGATTTTGTTGAATCGAAAATATTTTTCTTTATATAGAACATATAATATAAAGGGACGCGTGTGTGGTTGGTACATGGGCGGGGTTGATTGAATTGAATCTGATGATGAATTTTTTCTTTTCCAAGGGGAATAATCTGAAAAAGAGGCAGCCAGCAGAGAACCCGAAGCCAAAAAGACGATGGGAGGAGAAAGAGGAGGAACTTTTGCGGCGCGCGCAGGCCACAGATGAAGAAGAAGAAAAACCGCAGTAGGAAAACCCTCCGCCGTGTCTATTCTTTGACGAATTGCTCGTACATTTTTAAAGGAATAGGGGAGGCAACATTATATAAGAAGAAGAAAAAACAACAATAGGGAAGCAGCCACTAGCACTGCTGCTGCTTGGCCATGAACTGCTAAGATCTAATCCAATGTACGCTTTTGATATGCTGATTTTTTTTGGTCGTCGGTAATATCGAGCCTAAAATATCTTGGCTATTCTTATTTGATCCCCCCTCTGCATTCCAATCGAATATTTCTCCAGTTGCGCAACAATAAGGAAAAAATCGGAGCTCATCATACGACACCTCACGAAGACAAGTGATATGAATCAAAAGGCTGTGAACAGGTCGTGTCATAATGTCTCGAATGGCCTATTAAAAATGCGATTTCGATCGGGAGATTCAATTCCGGCACTCTCTCCCAGCAAGAGAGTATATGTTATAACGGTTTCAACGGTTTAGTATAAAGACGAGACAGCATCTAACAAGGACGGACGGACAAAAAAAAAGCAAGAAATTCCGATAAGAAGAGACACGAAAAAATTAGTTTCCATTTGCTTTTTAAGGGGTTTTCAACGGCACCAGCTAAGTGATTTCGTATATACGAGATGTTGATTAGTGTGTGGACTCCTCTCATCGTGTTGTTGGTCACAACAAAAGAAAAATAAACCGGGTTTAAATTTAAAAAAAAAAGAAGAAAAACAAGTGGAATAAAAAAGGATCGAAATTTCTTCTATTAGTCGAGTCGTCTTAATCATATCTCGACTTTTTGTGGGAGGTAAGGTAATGGACTCTAGCTCTCGGATTACGTCTATATAGTTCCTTTCTGTGGTGGAACGATCGGAGCGGAACGCCAGAACCGATGAAACAGAACGTCACGGATAAACAAAACAAAAAGAAAAAGTAGAAAAGTCAAAAATTTTATAGTCGAAGGAAAAATCGAAAGACAAAAGGAAAATCTAACCTCCGATCAAACCTGTTTGTGAGACATTCGCCGATGGTTCGTCTTCTCAGCAGCACAACGCGGATCGAAGCGATTTGGTTTGTTTTCAGACTTATCCTTTTATAACACGGATGGGGGGGAAAAAAATTCGCCAGTCGGGGAATGCGCCGAGGCTGGACATCCAAAAAGGATCGAGAAATAGGAAAATCTCCGCCACTATATATAGATATCCTCGAAATACATACGTACATATAAAACCCTCTAAATCAATCAAGCTCAAAATGGTTCGATGGGCATCTCTCGACTAGCTTCATGTGTCTATAACAAGTTTCTGGCTAATATCAGAAAAGATTGCAGCATCGAGCTTTAGAAAAACAAAAAAAGAACTGCGGTCGCATCACAAAAACCGCCCGGTCGATGCTGGAATGCCTGGAATGAATGAGGCGAAATGTGCCAACCATCAACCTCAACCTCATTGCAGCAGTCGACGAGAGAGAGAGAGAGGACGTGGGAAAAAAAAATTGAATTCAAGCGCTGAGAATCGTTATATTCCTTTTATCAGGAGGCCGCATCCGAAAACGGACAACTGGACACGTGTTTATTGGGTGTTACCCAATATCTTTTTATATAACCAAAAGGGAGAAAAAGACACACACACACCGTTTCGTTACATTATACACATTCGCCGTTGATTGACTGACTGCTTAAGCGGTAGGGGAGAAAAGAAAGAAAAAGGAGCGGACGAATAAGGAGCGAATGAAGGAAAAATTTCAAACAAAAATAACAAAAGGAGAAAAACAAGTGAGCGATAATAATGGCGCACTGTCAAACGATTTCCAAGGCTTCTGTCTTTCAAATATAAGCACCGATGCTACTTATAATAAGGGTGCTGCTGCTGCTGCTGCGGCTTTGGTGGGGGTCTGCTGCTGGACAGATATTCCCGCCGAGTCCAACAACAGAAAACTGGTTTTTCTGACTTTTCCTTCCCGTAACAATCAATCGAAATCAAACGACGGAATTGAGCGGAATGATGAAACGAAAAAATGAAAACAAAACCAAAATACAAAATAAAAAGTTGAAAGATTCGAGCGCTTGTATCGGCCTCTAACTTGAAATAATGCCGCAAATCGGGCGGAAGACGGCCGCGGGATAGGAGCGCTGGCCATCGGCCTCGGCGGCTCTCCCGTTTTTTTTTTTGTTTCTTTCCTTTCAACATTCTCTGGTAATCGGGAACCCGGGAGAAATGCTGTCGATTGAATGACATCGACATACAAGAGAGGCCAACCCACACAACAAAGTCGGCGGGGAAGAAAACGCGTCAATGCCAAACCGCATTCGATCGCTTCATTCCACACGAATTTAGACATAAAAAATGATGATGGACTTACGAGATGACCATGACGCAACAGCTCACGTTGAAAGGAGAATCCCTCCGCTCGGTAGGAAAAGAGGACGAACAAAATCAAAAAAATTCACCGGCGAAAAAATGTTTTTCTTTTGGCACGAAAATTAAAACTTTCGACGACACGTTTAAAAAAACTGAGCGATTCGTCAGTGGGAAGATGTTGATAATTGTATCGAAGATGTAAGAGAGAGAAATGAGTTTCGAAAGTGATAAGGCGGCGCACAACGATGGGCACTTTGGTTGTCCGCTACGGTTGCGACCGCAATGTGCCAGTCGGTGGTTGAGCGGTCAGTCGTTTATCTTCTCCTTCACGTTTAAGCTGCTTTAGTCAAAAGGAAGAGAGACACACTCACACACAGAGCATATATATACAGCAGCAGCAGCAGATTCCTCCCCTTTGCCTCATCGGTTGATGGCCACACAGCCATAGGAGTGAATAAGGAGGGGGCGGAGTCATTTCAGCTCCGGCCTGCCCCGGACCCCCGGACTCTCTTCTAACATTCAATTCCTCTTTTCTAATATTTTTATTTTTTATTGTTGTTGTTGTTTCCTTCTTTTCTTCCCTTTTTTCTTCTTCTTCTCGGAATCGTGAAACTCCGCCCATTTTGATTCGCCCGACGTATCCACCCACATTCGTGAAATTTGGCGGCTTTCGAATCATTCGTCATTTTCCCGCAAATAATTGGTGTTGCGCAACGAACAGGAGCGCGAATAATTCGAATGTCCTTCATTAATTGTCGATAAAAATAAGCGTGAGAAATCTAACGTAGAAAAATGGGAGATTTGTCATTCCTGATTGCGCATTCGATCGAGATCCATTTATATATCCGCAGGAGCGCTCATCATTTATTGAAATCAAATCTACAAGGACTCGCGTGTGTATGGGACCTGCCCCGACTCCACCCACCCAAGTCTATTTCTCTCTCAATTGACCCTGCCATCAATATACATAGTCCTGTCTCTCTCTCCCTGTACAATGCGATGGCGCAATCCCACGGCTATTGAAGGCGGAGGGGGAGGCTTTTTGGTGGTGGGGGGGGGCCCCTTCGCCGTCAAGTGGTAGGGTCCCCCCTCCGGTTTTTAGGGGCGCCCTATATCCACATCAGCGCAACGTCGATGGCTCTTTTTCAAACAATCATTGATGTGTCGTCGTCAGTCTATATCCCCATCCTTTTCTCTCTCTATAAGAATAGGGAGGAGAGTCATCGAGGAGTTGCCCATGTCGATGTGTTGTAATAAATAGAGACCACTTGATGATCCAATGTCAAATCTCTCCAGAGCTCTTCTCTCTCTATAGTCCCCATTTTTGACTTTTTCCCTTCTTCTTCTTCTTCTTCTTCTGATTTTCTCGACTTCTTTTCTTCCCTATCCGGACGACGACGTTGAGATATAAGTCGAACATCAAACACACCAATTGATTTGAGCAGCATCTAACTCTCTCTCCCATGTATGTTTATTTCATTCATCCTCCACTTGTGTCCGAGGCGCACAATGGACGACTTCAGCCGCTTATTCTTTTTCTCTTCTTTTTTATTTTATAAATCAATCGAAAATATCAGAAATGAATCAATTTGAATTTTTTTTTCGAATAAAAAGTTACCGCGCCGCCTACTCCTCCTCCCAGACGTCAAGTTACTTGACTGTTTGGCAGGGAAGAAAACTTTCAAAAGATTTTAATCAAAGAAATAAAATAAAAAAAAGCAGCTCGTTCGTTTACTTTTTTTTTCTTCTGACTCTGTTAAAAAAAAAAAGCGAAAAATACTCTTGAGTAATGTTTGACTGATAACAAGACACGGGAGAGTATATGGTGCGCGCAAGTGTGTTGAAGTACAGACGAGAGTCGACGGTACTACTACCTATCATGCGTGTTTGGTTGGGTGGCTGCCATGACCGGCGTTGACGATGTAGAAAAGAGATGAACTTGTTTAGCTTTTTGACGTGAAAGTTGTGCCATCCCGCACAAAAAACTACGAAAGAAACCCAATTTTTTTTTTCGGGAATCAAAACATGTCCACCTCTTCTTCTTTCCCGCGCTCCCGCTATATATATGTACGACCCCCGACATGTACATCTTATAATATGCAAATTCACTGTATAATTTCATATTTTTCACCATCAAATTGAAAGGTTGGATGTAAATTGGGAGACTTCACGTTGATTAGAATGGCACCGCGTGTTGTCTATTTATTATCGTTCAAATCACTGCCGCATTTTTCTCGTCTATCAATTTGACGTGAATGTGTGACAGGACTCGGTGTAATTAGCTGTAGAGAGCGTAGCGAGACTGGACACTTATTGTTGGTTGAATGTAATTCGTTGGGCGCGCGCTGGCGTGATAACACGCGGGACCCAGCGAATAACCGGGCGAAGACAGGAGCTACTTAAACTGATTTGACTACCTTGTTTTTCAACTCTTCCACCTGCGTCCGTCTATTTACACACGGAATGGAAGAGGAGGTGCGTATCTCATATGCCTGGCCACCAAGTCTGTAGCGTGTAAAAATTACATTTCAACGGAACGCGGCCGGAGGGGATCTTAATGAAACAGCCGACTTGACTGACTGATGTCGGATCGAAGCTGCCGAGGTGGGAGATTGAATGGTGCGCTTGATGATGTTTGGAAAATGCATCCGCAGCACGGAACACGTCAAATAAAGAGGCGGTTAATGATGATACGAGACGCTCAATTATACACGCAACGGTGATTGCCATCAACCCCGTGAATCTGCTGCGAGGCGAATTGCATCAGACAGGAAAAATTCAAATAAAAAAGGGGAAAACTAATATCGAAAAAAAAAGGTATCCCGGCAATAGATGGAAATGTCTCGCGGGAAAATATGTGGAAGAAAGAAGATGATAATTATTTGATGCGCATATTTAATATTTAATTATTTATCCATCAGATAATTAATGGCAGTCGCAATATTACACAATACCGTAGGTGAAAAAAATGCGCCCTTAACCGAAATCATTCAGAAACGTCGTAGGGTTTTGCGCACAATGCTTATCGTAAAATTTTAACTCGTGAGCTGTGATAACATTGACGTGTTTTATCCTTTTTTCTCAACTGTTTTTCCAATCAGCACAGTTTTAAGGACGTAAATCATAGTAGCATTTATTCACTTTTGCAATCACAATTGAACAAGGGATACATTTCATATTCTGAGCTTGGGCTCAGTTTGTTAAGAATGATATTGAATATCATTACATCCAACGGTCTTGAGGGAGCCCATGGACGTGGAAATGATGACGATGTCGTGGCATACTGGCGTAGGAAACGAAATCATAATCAATGACCTTATAGGTCAGATATAATTTTTCGTTATCCAACGAGTAGCAACTGCCAATATCATAATTAAACTTTCAACAACACATCACAGACTTAAGCGAAAGTTACTCAGTAGATATCGTTAGTAAATGTGTCTATTAATAACTACTCCGCACAATATTTGTAAATCAGGTGGTGGTATTAAAGTTATCCAAGTGAATAAATCTTTTCTTAATCAACAAAGCTCATTTTCTAAATCGCATGCAGATTAACTGCAAAATCTAGTTACCAACGGAAAACATTATACTAGCTCCGTCAAAAGCCAAAATTATCGTAAACTCGTTGATTTCTAGACACGCCCCCCTCTTCCACTTCGGTTTTACGCGCACACCTTTTCTTTTTTTAATCCATATCGAATGAATTGGAAATTAAACAAAAACAAAAGTACCAAACTCGAAAGGAAATTGATAATTCAAATTGGAATATAAAACGCAAAAAACGTGGACAATTGAGGACGGAATAAATCGAAAAAAGGGTTTCCAGCGTGAATTTTACACGCAAGGCGATTATTCCGACATTAGTGAAAAATTCTTGTTTGTTGTACCCAAAAGGCCTGTGTACATTTCCAAATTGAAATTTGACTGCACGTCGTGTTGATGTTTCTATCCCCCCCCCCGTTACCCAACAACAAAGAGGTGGAAGGAGGTTACGTATTTGTAAAAGTAAATAAAAACGAGAGAAAAAAGATGAAGATGAAGAGACCACAGTTGTGACGGAAATATCGTGGACTCTCTATTATACCATGCCGTCGGTGAAAGTAGCTGTAGCTGTCCTGTGTAGTAGCTGTCCAACGCCAGTGTTTGGCGCACAAGGTTTGTCGCCTATTTATAACTCGTGAGCTGTGATGACATTGACGTGGTTTATCATTAGCTGTAAGTGTTTTACCAATCAGCACAGTTTCAAGGATGTAACTCACGGTAAAATCAATTCAGTTTTTACAATCGAAATTGAAAAGGGGTATCATTTTATATACTGAGCTCGGTGCCAGTTTAAATCAAGAGTAATTTTGATTGACATAACAACGGGGAATAATTCCCTAAAGTCGGAAGCTGATAACTACATGTTGCACCGTCATGCAGTATGAACAGTATATCAGGATTTCTCTCCGCGCTTTCAATCATCATTCGTAATGACCAATCACTATATCAAACTATAAACTGTATCACATTATAAATATAAGCGCATCTAGTTCATATCGTTGGTAATTCCGTCAGTCTTCAACGATTCCGCACACGAATTGTAAAAAAAAGGCGCTATTAAAATCATCCAAGCCAATAGATCTTTTCATGAAAAAAAAAGCTCATTAACCAAATTATATGCAGATTCACTGGAACATCTAGATACTAACGGAAAACATAAAACTAGCTCCGTCAAAAGCAAATAATTATCGCGAACTCGTTGATTTCTGGACACGCCCCCACCCCCTCTTCCACTTCGTTTGACGCGCATACCTTTTCTTTCTTTTCTTTTTTAACCTATGTCGAATGAATTGGAAATGAAAGAAAAACAAAATTACCAAACTCGAAAGGAAATTGATAATTCAAATCGAAACATAAAGCGTATTCAAAATTCAGGACGGTATCTAATAAATCAAAAAAGGGGGTTTCCAGCGTGAACTTTACACGCAAGACGATTATTCCGCCATTAGTGAAAAATTCTTGTTTGTTGTACCCAACTGCGTACAGATTTCCAAATTGAAATTTGACTGCACGTCGTGTTGAAGTTTCTATCCCCCCCGTTACCTAACAAAGAGGTGGAAGGAGGGTTACGTATTTGTAAAAGTAAATAAAAACGAGAGAAAAAAATGAAGATAAAGAGACCACAATTGTGACGGAAAAATCGCGGACGGTTTAAATCACCTCAAATCGTCTCGACTTGTTCTTATGTGTTGGTTTAGAAAGACGAAAAGAAAAATCATATTCCTTTCTTATATTTTTTCAAATCGGTGAAAAGGTTGCGCGCTTGCGCCCTTACCAAAATAACTCAGGAAAAAGTTACAGCTATCCGATGTCCAACGTCATAGTGTTTTGCACAAGGTTTATCGCAAAATTTGAACTCATGAGCTATTATATGCGATGATGCTAAATCCGATATTTATTAACGTTACTTGGGAGTTGTGGTCCATTAGTAACGCATATCAGACTGAAATCATGGCTGACTTATAGACAACGTATGAACTTTTCTGATGTCTTTGACTGCCAGGACCAGGAAATCAGATATCCGTGACTTTCATCCGCTGCATTTCAAACTAAATTAATATAGAGCCCCATGTAAAGATTAAGCGAATGATGTTCAGTTGATATCATTGGTAAATTGGTTTTTTTATGAACGATTGCGCATATGATTTGAAAAACAGGAGGTGATATTAAAGTTATCCAGAACAATGAATCTTTTCTTGAATAAGAAAGCTCATTTTTCAAATTATATGCAGATTAACTCCAACATGTATAGATACTAACGGAAAATAATAAACTAGCTCCGTCAAAAGCAAATCATATCGCGAACTCGTTGATTTCTAGACACGGCCCCGCCCCGCCCCCTTCCACTTGGTTTTACGCGCGTACCGTACCTTTTCTTTTTAAAATCCTTATCGAATGAATTGGAAATGAAAGAAAAACAAAACTACCAAACTCGAAAGGAAACTGATAATTCAAAGAATATATAAAACGTATACAAAAATTGAGGACGGAATAAATTAATAAAAAAGGTTTCCAGCGTGAACTTTACACGCAAGACTATTATTCCACCATTAGTGAGAATTCGTGTTTCTTGTGCCCCATCACGCTTACGTATTCAACTGGCCTGTACAGATTTCCAAATTGAAATTTGACTGCACGTCGTGTTGATGTTTCTATCCCCCCCCCCCGTGACCTAACAACAAAGAGGTGGAAGGGGGGTTACGTAGGATAGAAAAGTAAATAAAAACGAGAGAAAAAAAAGATGAAGATGAAGAGACCACAATTGTGACGGAAATATCGCGGACTCTATTATACCATCTATTATACCATACCGTCGGTGAAAAGGTTGCCCCCAACCGAAATAATTAAGTTATTAGTAGCTGTCCAACGCCAGTGTTTTGCGCAAAAGATTTGTCGCCAATTTTTAACTCGTGAGCTGTGATGACATTGACATGGTTTATCATTAGCTGTAAGTGTTTTTCCAATCAGCACAGTTTCAAGGATGTAAATCATGATAAAATCAATTCAGTTTTCACAATCGAAATTGAATAGGGGAATCATTTAATATTCTGATCTCGGTGCCAGTTCTAATCACTAATGATTATGAATGTCATGAGTTGAGGATCAATTGTAAGAGATGATAGGATAATGATGTTAACGTCTCCTCTTGCATTGCACTGTGCAGTACTGAAAACTATACAAATCATTATACTGACTCCCTCAATTGTCAATTCACTACTTAACCGTGACCATTCAAAATATCTAATTGTAAACTGTATCCCATCAAAAATTTATGCGAAAAATATCTAGATCAAATCGTTAGTAAATTTGTCCGTCATCAACGATTCCGCACACGATTTGAAAAACAGGAGGCGGTATTAAATTTATCCAAGCCAATAGATGGTTTCTTGAACAAAAAAGCTCATTTGCAAAATTATTTGCAGATTAACTGCAACATCTAGATACTAACGGAAAACATGAAACAAGCTCCGTCAAAAGCAAATAATTATCGATAACTCGTTGATTTCTAGACACGCCCCCCTCTTCCACTTTGTTTGACGCGCATACCTTTTCTTTTTCTTTTATAAATCCTTCATAGGAAAATATGTGGAAGGAATATGATTATTATATGATGCGCATTTATCCATCACATATTTTAGTAGAAACAATGGCTTCCGCAATATTACACAATACCGTCGGTGAAAAGGTTGCGCACTTGCGCCCTTCACCGAAATAATTAAAGAAAAATTTATTAGCTGTCAAACGTAGTGTTTGTCGCACGAGGTTTACCGCAGAATATTATCTCGTGAGCTGTCATGACATTTGCGTGGTTTATCATTAGCTGCAACTGTTTTTCGAATCAGCACAGTTTCACGCATGTAAATCATGGTAAAATCACTTGGGTTTATACAATCGAAATTGAATTAGGGGAAACATTTAATATTCTGAGCTCGGAGCCAGTGTAAACAAGAGATTTCATGATTGGTATTTTATGAAACTGATAGATGAAAAACGAGAGCGGACAACTAGAACTAGCAGAGAGCAGTGTCAATTGACGTTCAAAGTTGTGCGTTGTTCGCTCTATCAATCTCATTCGTAACCAATCGATGTGACAATATATAACAAATTTCAAAAATCTAAGCGAAAACATTTAGTTCATATCATTGGTAAAATGTCTATCGACAACGATTCCGCACACGATTTGAAAAACAGTAGGCGGTATTAAAATTATCCAAGCCAATAAATCTTTTTATGATCAAAAAAGCTCATTTGCCAAATTATATGCAGATCAACTGCAACATCTGGATACTAACGGAAAATATTAAACTACCTCCGTCAAAAGCAAATCATTATCGCGAACTCGTTGATTTCTAGACACGGCCCCACCCTCTTCCACTTCGTGTTACGCGCGTACCGTACCTTTTCTTTTTTAAATTCTAATCGAATGAATTGGAAATTAAAGAAAAAAAAAATTCCAAACTCGAAAGAAAATTGATAATTCAAATCGGAATACATAAAACGCATACAAAATTGAGGACGGAATAAATCAATAAAAAAGGTTTCCAGCGTGAATTTTACACGCAAGACGATTATTCCACCATTAGTGAGAATTCTTATTTCTTGTGCCCCATCATGTATACGTATTCAACTGGCCTGCGTACAGATTTCCAAATTGAAATTTTACTGCACGTCGTGTTGATGTTTCTATCCCCCCCCGTGACCTAACAACAAAGAGGTGGAAGGGGGGTTACGTAAAGAAAAGTAAATAAAAACGAGAGAAAAAAGATGAAGATGAAGAGACCACAATTGTGACGGAAATATCGCGGACGGTATAAATCACCTCAACTCGTCTCGACTTCTTCTTCTTCTTTGTTTGTTTAGAAAAGACGATAAGAAAAAATCATATTCCCTTCTTCTTCTTCTTTTCAAATTCCGCGCCCTCGCATAAAAACATTACAGACGGCAGCCGAGGAATCAGCAGGTGAGCGCCCCCTTGTCTAACCCCCTCACCTTTTTCTTCTTCTTCTTCTTTTTCACGGTTCATCCAGATAACCTACAGTGGGTTCACCCCAACTCATCATTCCCAGCTCCTGCCACTGTCTTCTTCTTTTCTTTTGAAAAAGAAAAGATTCTCTGTGTCTTTCTGTTTTCCACAGAAATAAATCAAAACAAAAAAAAGTTTTTCAATTTTTTTTTTCTCCCGCCACATTTGAGTGATGTTAAACGGATTACGGGAAAATATCTAAATGGGTAAAAAAAAAAGGGTCGACGGGATTTTTTCCCGCGTGAATTTCTAGAGAAAAAGGAAAAAAAGATGAACTTTTCTTGACTGGACGAAATGGACGAGATAGAAAAAGAAGAAATGTCTTTCTCTCTCTCCTGAGAAAAAAAAGAGAGAAGGCGAACCTTATTCCCTTTTTTCTCTCTTAGCTGGCGGATCGGACAGCTCACCTGACAGTTACAACATCCACACACACACACACACACGAAACGGGAACTTTCTGGGGTCTCTTTTTTCTTCTTTTTCTCTCTCTCGCTCAGCAGTAGAGAAAATAACCCACAACAACTGAACACAACAACACGTCACAGATTCTCATATCTCTGCGCTGCATCCAACGTGTTGTTATTTTTTGTCTCTGCTGGCCTATCCCACCCCCCTTTTCTTTCTTCTTCTTTTGATCCCGAAAGAAGAAGAAAAAAAAAAGAGAAAACCACAAGATGAAGAAGAAGAAGGTGGTCAGCGAAGCGCATTCCATTCGATGACATTTCAAAGACGACCGAAGGTATACACACACAAAAGTGAAATTGTTCCACACACACACACAGACAAAATACACCACAAGAAAAAGATGAACTTCCAGCAGACCAATCCGTCCGGATAAAAATGGTGGGGGAGAAAAAAAAAATCGTCATTCACGACTCTCTCTGAACTGCTGATCATCAATCTCTATTTTTCTTATATGTGAGAGAGAGAGAAGCAACAACAACAAAAAATTCATCACGTTCTCGTTCTCATTCTCTCACTCTCACTCTCTCTCCTTTTGCCCCTTTTTGGGTCTGTATTGTTTCAGATATGTTACGAACCCAACCATCGTTCAATATAACAGATTATATAGGGGGAAAAAAACACGAACAAGTTTTGTAATCACACACGGCCCCACAACACGAAGCGGCCAAACGAGAAAAACAGTTAAGAGCTAGCTAGAAATTTCGACTAAAAGAGTCTAAGCTAGCTAGGTGTCTGCTGTGTGTGGGTGGTAAAAGAGGATTTTGTATAACGGGGGGAGAAAAATATGTACGGTCAATTCAAAGCGGAGGAGCTCATCCGTCATGGTTAATAGTTTAACTAATAAGACGAGAGCGTTATTATATTTAGAGGTGCTGGATTATATAATGATATACACCCGACGAGGAGGTGCCGGAGTGGCGGCAGGTCCCTCTTGGGCACACAATTTTATAGACTTTGCACATCGTTTGAAGTGTTTAAAATTAAACAATTTTTTGAATTTGATTGTTTAGACCGCAGACAAAGTTGTGAGGTATAAAACAAGCCTGATGTGCAGTCGCTCTGCAATTGAGTTATTTAATGAACCCTGATTGAGAAACGGCAAGAGAAAACTTGTAGTCAAAGGCCTAACTCAGGAATAATCGTACTATCAACGCCAAGAAATAGTGCAAAGGAAAAATGGAGATCAATTTTTCCTACCTTTAAGCCCGGGAAACCCACAGCCGGGCATCCACAAGTGCTCCAACTGCTCCATCCTCAGTCAAGTTGACGCCAGGCAGGATAGGAAAAGGGGTCCTCGTGAATACCCCCACACTCACATGGGTGTACACGAGGACATAGTTTTTCCAATTACACTAGGAGCTGTTTATCTAAACAAAAAATTAAAAAATGAGTTACGAAAAAAATATTGCAGAGACTAAAAGTATAAGGAGAAGTTAGAAAGAAGACAGTGGGCTTCTTGTTAATAAATAGGATTACTTATAGGATTACCCTTTTATGCGAGTTTCAGACACCATTAAAATATACAGCCCTGGTCACAGGTTGATAAAAGTAACAAAAATCATTACCCGATTGATGTCTGCTGAGATTGTTGGTGATGGCATGTCACTATCAAAACTTATTGCATATCCTGTGGTTACGATGGCTGGCTGCCTGGCTCAGGCCTGAAATCTGCACAAAGGTAAAGGTTAGGCTACATAGAGCAAACAAACTCAGCTGCCATGCATCGACAATGAGCATACATGATAAATGCTAGGCACTGCAGTCAGGCACCAACACTTCACAAATTTGGAACAGGTTTAACTTTTCAGTTCTGTATAAGCTCCCTTGGAAAATCATTCCATTCGTATTCTTAATTTTATTTACCCGCCAAACAGCATGGAGTGTAGAGCATGGAGAGTCGTCACGACACCAAATAATTTCACACGACGACCACATTTTAATTTGTTCTGCTATTTCAATTGTACAGCCACGTACACGTTTCCAGACCAGTGATCCTGTTCAGTTTTCTATAATAAAAAATATCTGAAACTTGGACTCGTTTTGCTTTTTCGAAACTGTGAAACAAAGGAAAGCAGACGACACAAATATTCTAATTAATCAGTTAAGATATCGATATTAAAATTCCGCCCTCCCTTTTATTATTTTTATTCTTTCCTTTTATTCTAATATTTTTTTAAAAATTATTGTAGATTTATTTCTTTAAGATTTTTTCAGCTGGGACAAGAATTAACACGAGCAGCGCCCATATTCCAGACAGGTAGGAATATGCTAATGACAGGAGAGAGAACGAACGATATATGCATCCCGTAGGAGAGATATATATACATATATGTTGTATTAAAGTATCCTCATGAATAATGAATGGGGCAGGGCAACATGATTTCCCAGTTATCACGGCGTCCAGGGAAATTTGAGCAACATAAACTCAAACAAATTTTCGTCTGTATAGGAAAACAAATTGAGCGGGAAATTCGATAATCTTTCGCCTTGTTACTTTGTTGACGTGCACACAATCAACTTTGTGTGGGACGGCGTCGCCGAGGTGGTCGTATTATTGTGTCCCTGACAGGGGACCCTTAATAACATCAAAAAAGTTTTCTTTACGGAGAGAGCGCGGCGAAGAGGTTTTGTACTATAAAAATGACATTACGTCAGAAAAAAGCTTAATGGAGTCTTCTCATTTGCATATGACACGCCACTCACCGGAATTACATCACAAAAAATAGTAAATCTACCAACCGATGAAAGAGTGACAAGAACGACTAAATATAAACGTGACTTGACACAGCAGTTGTATAATTTTTTATTATTTTAAAAACATCCGCTCAAATAATAAATTGCGCATAATTGGCCTTTTTTTTGTGTCCCCTCTATTCATACATGTGGTTTAATCAAAGCGACACGTGTTACGTCCCCCCCGACACACACACACACACCGGTGCAAGTAGTAAACAAGAGTGTGTCCGTGTTTTGTCCCTCCTCTCTGATCTTTTATCAAAACTGATCCGTTTAGTGTGTAGAACATTTGTCCTATTGCACACCCTATCGGGCGGACTCCGGAGAGATAGAGAGAGGTGTACAGTATCTCTGTTCATATGTATTATTATGGACTGTGACTGGACATTTGGACAAGCGGACTATGCAGCCCCGAAAGGAAACAAATTCTCCATCTCAAATATTATACACATATACAAACATAGGCGATAGAGAGAAAGAATAGAATAAGATAACCTCCATCTCGATGGGGGGTTGTCTCGGTCGTCAATCCATTGCCGTTCCTCATTCCATCTTATTCCTCTTCAACAACGGAACAACCCCCCCGAACCTTTTACCGCATACATGTATACAGCAACCCTCTATTTTCCCTTTCTTTTCTTCTTTTGTTCAATTCAATTTATTTTTATTTTTTCTCTCTGACCGTGGCAGTCATCCCGGCAGACCCAGAACATTTATTTACATGTTCGTTTCCACCATTACTTGATTGAAATTCTTCCCATGGGTTAGAGAGAGAGACAAAAGG
Source organism: Daphnia pulex (assembly GCF_021134715.1). Classification (NCBI taxonomy): domain Eukaryota; kingdom Metazoa; phylum Arthropoda; class Branchiopoda; order Diplostraca; family Daphniidae; genus Daphnia; species Daphnia pulex. Next base: position 7,213,658 of record NC_060017.1, read on the forward strand.
ACATTTACAAAAAGTGTGTCGGTTTTTTAATGCGCAATTTCAACTCGTTGAATGTCTACAACGGATAGAGAGGGAGGCGCTATAAATCAATCAATCAATTAGGAGATAAATAAACATGAAAAGGGCAGAGGAAAACCGAGAGTTGAAGGGAGCCAAAAAAGTAGAAGGCGGTTTTTATGCCAAAAGTCCAAAAGTGGAGTGGGGTGTGTTATTTTATAGATGTTTAAATGTATATAGCTCGCTGGGGGGGATAGATTTTTTGGGGAGCGGAACCGGACCTGACCATTTGAGCCCGATTACACCCTATTACGTGTTTGACTATAGGCTGCTGCTATCTCTCTAGAGTCTCTACATATAATAACCATCAATAACGGGAAAACGAATAAAGCGATAAGGAAGAGCGGCCATAGCTCTCTCAGTTCAATTTCTGTATGCTGTACATGTAGGGAGAAATGGGTAGACGGGAAAAGGGTCGTCTGGACCGACCAATCTCGTTCCCACAGAGGTCCTGTGTTGCGTCGAACCCCAATAAATTGATCCCCTCCGCGGAGGACCCCGCAAATAATACAAAAACCGATCGAATGTTTCATCATTACAAATGGATCTAGCGGCACGTATTTGCAGCCCTGTAGGCTGTTGGACTATATATACAAGTTTGTTCTTTCTATTGATTGATCAGAGGCAACGTCCGACACGGTTTAGAAAAGGAAATAAAAACAGGGGTGGAATCCTGTTACATTTCGTGCGAATAAATCAAATTGCATTACTGTACTAGCGCATAACACACCTAATATTGAACACGACGGAGAAGGAAAAGAAGAAGAAATGTTGCAGTGTGGAGATCTATATCTCTCCTTATATATTCTGCCATGTTTTTATAATAATAGACGGCACCAACCCTCAGGATGGTATGTATAAAAGATGCCTTTTTATTTTATTTTATTATTTCTGGGTACGGCGTTTTCTAACGCGGTAAATAAGTGAGCAGCTGCTCTGTTGGTTGCACAGTCCCTGCAATAATCTCTCCCCAGTTCTCTCTATTGATCGGCGGCCCAATATAATATGTTGCAAGTCCAGGAGAATAAATTCACGGTAAAAGTTTTCCATAAATGACGAAGGTGCACAGCAGCAGCAGCACCCGCCGTCGGTGATATCAAATGACGTTGTGGTCTTCTCTTCAGTTATAGAATAAGAAAATTCCAGCGTAATTACCTCGGCTATTGTATAGCCATGCAATATAAGTTGTGTTATATAGCGAAAGAGAGAGAGATGCTTGATTCAAAGAGAGTTTCAAGTTTGTCGAGGATTGTCATGTATACACAGCACTCGACTGTCGGAATTGAGTATAAAAAGGAAGAAGAAAAAAATAGTTGGACGTACAACACAATAACGAGCTCACGGATCGACCGAAGATTTTCACTGTCTGTCTATCCATTGGATATGACTCGCCCTCATCTTCGTGTGACTGCTGGATGTGGATCCAGTATTATATGTACGACGCGAAAAAATTCTTTCGTAGAACTAGTTGTTATATACCGTTCCGTGTAAAATTTTATCGAAGAAAAAAATAAATAAAAAAACATTCTTCATCTTTTTTTTCAAAATGTTTATATTTTTACTGATCTATCCTCGGACCGGAATTACCGGAATGCGTCGCATCATCTTTATAGCTAGGGCAAAATGAAACCAGCCACAACAACCAACCAATTGTGTGGGGGATGATGCGATATGGCATTCCGTAAGCGCATCGATCTATTGAATCCATTATTACCCAGTACCACCACACACAATCAAATCTCCAAGGTGTTTGACTTTCGGTTATTGTCGGTGTCATTTGTATGACGTAAGTAGTTTGCCCTTTGCCGGTATGATCTTTTCATTTTTTCTTTTATAAAAAGGTCAATTTAATTGATAGAAAACCTCCCCTATATTATGCTTGCAACCCCTAGTAATTTCACTTTGAGGAATTCAACTCGGAACGTTGGGGGGGATTATTATTACAGCGTCCAAATTTAATTGAAAATGCGATGGGTTTTGTTGTGCTGAATAATCCAACTACTTTACATGTTAGATACAATCAATTGCCTTCATTTGAGTACAGAAAGAGAACGGCTGCTGCATGTGCCTAGCGTGTCTGAACCCATTTGGCAGCAATTGGCCTCGGCGCTCTGATGATGATGCGCCAGCCTTGATGAATAAATTAGATGATGATTCTGAATGACTCTCGAGAGAGATCAAGAGAAGAACAACTCTCTTCTTTTGTGCTTTTGGCATCAACACAATTTTGCGCTCGCGGCTCATCAGTGTAGAACTAACAAACGGCTAAATATTACCGTTCCGGTCGGAGAGTTTGTTGAACACAAAAACAACTTTCCAGCTGATATTCAACTTTGAGCCGAAAAACAAACAAAAGCAGCGCTGCCGCAACACAAAAGAAACTCATTAACGGCCGGAATAATTATTTAAAAATAAAAGATGAATTCAAAAAAATTCAAAAATATGAACCGCGTTTTATTTTTTAGAAGAGAAGCAACGAAGGGTTGGTGTAATTATCACGTCACAGCGTCTATAAATAAATATAGCGCGCGGCTGGATATGTACATATCTATATGTATTAGTCTGGTCGGCTTATATTTGTCGGCTCGTCGACACATTTATATAACTTATTATTGCCCGGGTCGTCGTCGTTGTGTGGTGTGGCACACCCAACAGCATCAGCACGATCATCCACAATAAAAGCGGAGCAACAAGAGAGTAACAATTTCGGTGAGTGGCCCGTCCCGGCAACTTTTTCTCCCCTTCTTCCAAAAGGAATCCAGCACCATCCCGCCGATGGGCGCTAATTTGACAAATTACTATATACACACACAGGCGAAGATCCTGCTATCTCCTATATATCGGCGAGAGACGATAACACACACAAGACATTCATCTCCAGCGCCGTCAAGTGCGGATGAGACTGAGAGAGCCCATCATCGTAAAAAACAACTTCTATTACACAATCTTATTTTTATATCGCGCGTTGTAAAAGATCAGAGGAGAACTGTCAATATCGTAGAGGCTGTGCTTTGATTAGCATGCGCTCACGCTCATGGCGTGTCAACCGCGTCAAATTGCGTCAACAGTCATCAGCATCCGCCATCGCAGCTCTTTTCTATTTCATCCAATGAAACAAAATTCTCTTTGTTCGCTGGAAGGAATAGGCGATTGATTTTTTTTTTCAGATTTATATTTGAAATCTTTTGCTCCTTTTATGTTGTGATAGAAATCAGGCGATATCAGTGTCATCGGCACTATCGTCGTAATAAAAAAAGCCAGGGCGGCGTATGCGTGTTCTATAAGCGCGCGGCGCGTGAGCTAATTCACGCGTATTGATCGGCACCCGAGTGAGCAGCGCATTCATGGTGGTTATTTAGCCTACATGCATAGGCCTATTTAATAATAATAACACGCATGTACTGTAAATCTATTTCGTTTTCGGCGGGGTTTATTTTCTTGGAAATCAATTTCATTCTGTTTTGCCTTTTAAATTGTTAATATTTAGGAAAGACGACGGTGTACATAGGCCAAACAGGGACCACAGAAGGTTATAGCAACCGCCAACTGCTGCACCTACGCACAGATAAAAAGGAAAAAATAAAGGGGGGGATGGAAGGAAAAAAAAGTGCGGGTGATTTGAATGTGCCCGACAAAAACAAATAGGCAGCAGCAGCCAACGCACACAAACGTCTGCGATGCAATAGGTTGATATCAACACGCGACACACATCTGCCCGTCTATCGCTCACTCAATGCTGCACCGTAAAGAAATCCACCCACAAAAAAAAAAAAAAACAAATAAAATATCCCAATTTTATTTTTTCAACCTCCAACGCGCATTTAATCTTTTATGGACTTTTTTTTATTTTATTTGATTTCGTATAAACTATACGACGCAGTGCTGCACTTTTGATTCTTTATTTTATACCTTTTGTGTGGCTGTGGCTGTGTGGCGAGGGGGTCGTATATGTAGACGTGTTGGGGATAGAGAGACGTGTTCATCAACGTCGTATCAGATCTCACACGTCTCGGTGGCTTTTTTCACGCCGCCGTCAGGACCGCAGCAGCAGCAGCCGCCGCCCGACCGCGCCGCTGTGGGCTAACAAACGCGGAAAATCCCGAAGGAAATCTACTCGTCACTCTCTCTATCAAATAAGTAGACGACGTGATGTTGTTATCGATCTTACACACATATACGGCCTAGACACACACACACGTCTGGAATAAATATCATTTCATTTTCTCAGAATATCTGAAAATGTCATATGGAGAGAAAACTTTGTGCGTTTGTATTTGTATATTTACCAATGCGCCTATTGTTTGGTTTATTTATTTATTTCCATCTTCTCTATTGAACTAGACGTGTGGAAATCAATACGCTTTGGCTGGGGACGTTATCTAACGTATTGCGCGCCCTGTGTGATTACGCAATAGCTGCGGAGTCTAACTGGAAATGTGATGGATGGAGCGGATGTGTGTGAATAAAATAATTCGATGATTTGCAAATTTTTCTGGGTATGATATTCCGTTTTTCCAGCTCATTCATTCCAGGTGTCTGTGTATATCGACTTGTATATTTTTCTGTCTGCTCTTGCTAAGGTGATGTTCGTCTATAGTGCAGCGGGAGGGGATATTATCGGGTCCGGCGGCGGCAGGTGAGAAGCACGCGCCTCTTCCTCCTCCTTTTGGAACTATGTGTTTATTTACTGTTCTTCTTCTTCTTCTTGTATCTTTTTTTCCCCTCCTTCTAACGCCATGTGCATGTGCGAGTTGTATGAAACCATGCGGGTGCTGGGGTGCTGCTGCTCTGTCTCCTTTTGGTTATATTATTATTAACATTCTGTTGGATTGCTCAACAAGTTTCACGCGCCCGGCAGACGAGGACCCAACGGGCTGGTTGGGCTCGCCAAGTGCAATAACTCCGTCCGTTTTCATCCGCCACTGATATGACGTCATTCAACGCGTTTAATGCCTAAATCATTATTTGTCCTCAGACCGAATTGATAAATGTACAAATGGCAAAAAAAGGTTTTGACATCAATTCACGACGATAAAGGACAAACCACATGCTGCATATCAAGCGCACATGGGTGGTGACTATGGGGTATCATCTCTAATATTACGCAGCACCTGATGATTGCATGCGGCAGATGACTTTTCGGGGAAGGCGGGCAGGTGCGCTTGTGTAAAATCCTCGCTCGCGTGGCTGGCAGATAATAATACCAAAAGGTGTAGTAGTATATAGACGATGGAGAGTGTGGCTCCGTGTTGTGTGTATATACTACTACGTAATAGCTACCCCCATCGTCAGCCTGAAAGCAATATTCATGAGATTTGTGTAAATGTAGTACTACTACAAGAACAGCAACATATCGATTATCTGGCTGTGTAACAAAAATAAAAAGTCGAAAGGAAAGGTGGACAAAAAGTCAACAATAACCTTTAACGGAGCAGCTGTTGTTGTTGTTATTATTTGACTGGAATTAAATACAGTTTTTTCCCGGTATAATCACAATCAGCCCGTAACTATTGAATCTATTTCATCGCTAAATAATCCCAACAAGTTAGTTATAATTAAAAAAAAACGGTGGAATTCCATTGTGGAAAGTGAAGTAAAAGACAAAAAATCTGACGAATGTCAACACACACTCGGATGGTTACATGGTGGCTTATAACATGGCAGCAGCACACGTAACAACGACCAAAAAAAAATGACGTCAGATGTTCGCTCTTTATTTATTTCACTGTCCGGTTGTATTGTATGATACACAGAGCATTCATCCAAATTCTGAAGAAATCGGAATGGACCACTTCTATCGTATCTCCCATTTTTTTTTTCGGGTTTTAGACGTGTGTGTGTGTTGTCCGGTTACAAAAAATCACAAGAATAGAAATAAAAAAACGGTCTGTTTGCAATCATTCTCTCCTTATAGTGTGTGTGTGTTCTTCAAACGGGAAATGTGCAGTTGTGCCGATGCTGGTACATTCATGACGTGGGAACACACAGCACCGTAGACAAATCTGGCACATTTCTTTTCTCTTTAGACATTCGTTTTTGATTCTCGTCGCCCACGATGATGCTTCAATCAAAAAATGGAAAGCGATTATTCCTTTTTATAAAATAAAAAAAAAGGAGAGAGAGGAAAAAAAAAAATCTATCTATCGCATGATAATAGGCAACGAGCGAGCCTTTCTTTGCCCGTCAAGTCCGTCCACTCGACAACTAGTCGGCTCCCTACCATTCTATAAGCAAGTCCACACGGGACTTTGGTTCGCTATTCACATCCCTTATAAAATAGGAATGGAGGGGGGGAGAGCCAGATATACACTGCAGCAGAGATGTATAACAATATATCAACAAGATGTTGGCTTTTGTTTGTCAAGAGATCAAAAGAGACTACTAGGGCTGTACTTGACTCTCTTCATGAATGTTCCAACTTCCCCTCTCATTATTCTCCCATGCGCCTTTTATTATACACCGGATTATTTATGAACTTTTTCCCTTTTTTCTTCCATCGAGTTCCGTTGGACAGTTTGCGAGTTTTTTCTTTAGAAATAAATATACAAGACCGTAAATGTTTAGCTTAATAATTTATGCGCTAAAGATCTATATCAATTTGCCATTTGGGAAATAAAATAAAATACTAGCGAATAACTGTTTTTCTTCCATTGGATCCGAGGCTTCGTGTGAGGGCCTGTGTGTGACGTGTGTTTTTGCTCCTGTTTGCCGGCTCAATCACCATCTTGTTTTTTCTTGTCGATGGCTATCGACGGAATAGATGATGGATGGTTTGTTCCAGGGGGGGGGGGAGTTTGGGTGTTCCAGGAAGAAGTAGCTCGTTCCTTTTCTTGACGTGATGAGATCGAGCTCACCTCTCAGTAGGGTGGCCCACACACAACTGTTTTGGGTTAGGGGGCAGAGAATGTCAAGCTGTTTGTAAAATTGTGATCCTTTTAGCAGTCAATTTACTCTTCATTATTCTTTCTTTCAGCGTTTTGTATTTTAACACGGATTTTCTCGAGTGTACATAAATCATTCGAAACAAATGACAACTCGATCGATTTTTGGTTAATCGATTATTTTGGTGGGAAGTGCAGACGGCATTGTTCGAGCCGCGAAATTAGTTATGCACGTGATTGACAACGTGTTCCTCCTATTAAAAAACAAGTTTTTTCCCTTTTTTCCAACCTTTCACTAATGTTGGTTATTCTGTCTGGTTTGATCGATTAAAATCTTGATTTTGTTTATCATTTGACTCGCCCTAAAACGTGTGTTGGCTGTCATGAGTGTGTCTGTTGAACATTGTCTCGAAACCAGTTTTAATTGAGTGACAAACAAGGCAATAGTTTCGTCTCTAATAAACCAGTTACAGCAAATATGACGACTCTACAGGAAATATTCGAAATTCTTAAAGATCTCAAGCAAAACTTGATAACTGTTCATGGACCCAATCCAGTTTTCCCACACCCAAACAAGTGAGTTTTTTGTTTGTCAAGTGTTTGGCATTCATTTGTTTTCGCAATTTTGATGTCTGTCTTCATATCATGTATCCTTTTTTAATGTGCTTGCTTCGTCCTGATAATTCAACAACGTTTCATCCATTAAGGGAGGAAACCCTGGCCCGAATAGAGGATTACATTATCCTTGTTGTGGCAGCCATAAGTCGAGGGGATTGGCCGTTGCAGTTGCCGATTCACGGCAGTGACGAGATGATGACCTGGAAATTGGCCAAACAACGACGTAAATGCTTGCTTCTATTCCACCTACTAGCCAAGTCCCATGCACTTTTGCGAACCAACACCACATCCACCAAACGGTACTCGACTTGCTCGACTTTCCACTGCTGACTGATGATACCTCATTGCACCGTATTTACATTGCCTCTTGATTATCCATCTCGGGGTTAGACTTGTCCCTTTTCTTCCTCCTTTCTAATCCAATAAGCCGTCTCAGTTGGCGCATCACGACTAGGGCCACAGCCCCTCGCATTTGGCGCATAACTAACTTTGGACGAGTCAGATGAGCAAGCCTCACGTGTTTGTACTAAACATTCGTTACACGAACTCGTCAGTGCGTCTTTTCTTCCCCTCCCTATTGTGTTTGTCGTCTCTTTTCTTTTATTTCCACCGATTTTTTGTTTTTTGTTCTGTCTGACTGTATATCAGGGATATCTACTACGAAGACGTCTCGTTATGGGGGAGCCAACCGGTACTGGACAGCATGGTAACCCAGATGACAAAACTGCTGAATATTCCTCGATGCTGTCTCAATATTGGTGCCACTTCTAAAGGATTGGTGGCAGGTTCTCTCAACTTTCTCGATGGCGATGGCAAGCTCATTGATTGCCAAACACCAACTGGTATGCAGATAGATATTGCCCTTTTTTGTGTGTGCGTCTAATCCTCCACTCACCTCTACTAACCTTATTTTTTTTTCTTTCAAACAATAGGGATTTTGATACCAAACGATGTCGAAAAACTTTCTCAATTCCGGTCCAAAGCTCACCTCGTTTTGGTGGTGGAAAAAGACAGTACGTTCCAGAAACTGATTGACGATAAGATCGAACGCTTCATCGGTGACTGCATCCTCATTACGGTGAGAGTGATTTTATTTTTAATGGAATAAGTGCGTTGGGGTGTTTCATCATGCAGCAGCAGCAGCACTCGTACTCTTCAATGATTCTTGTGAATCTATTATATATGTACTAACTATGCTCGCAGGGAAAAGGTTATCCGGACGTCAACACTCGCCGCTTCTTGCGTCGCTTGTGGGATGAGCTGCAACTTCCCCCTTTGGCGTTAGTGGATGCAGATCCTCACGGCATCTCCATTCTCGCTGTGTATCGATTCGGAAGTCAAGTATGTGAACATGGGACTATCCAAGTCCATTCCGGAATGCGAGTCCAGTGTCATTTTAATGTTGCCACTAAATTCTTGTTGCCCTTTCCCACACACCCTATCCCGAATAGAATTTGGAAGACATTGAACACTTGTCCACGCCTCAACTGAGATATATCGGTCTTCAGCCAAGCGATATTGAAGCTTTGCAGATTCCCGACGAGGCCAAATTGCCACTAACCCAACGCGATCGATCCCTTGTCGACACCCTGGCCAGCCGTCCCTTTATAACTCAAAATCAACTTCTCCACGATCAGGTAAAATTGTCACATTCTTTTGAAACTTTTCCGACAAGATCTCTACGTATGGTCATATGTATATGCGCATTCCTCAGAACTCTTTAGGGATACGCATCACGTCTTATTATATTCGAGTGTAGGGGCATCTGGGAATCTGTCTGGGTTATCAAACAAAAGAAAGTCGGTCTAGTTAAGAGTCAAATGACTTTTCGTCGGTTCTTTCATTCATAACAAGGGCTCGATCTGGACTTTTAATCGATTTCCTCTTGTAATCAACATCGCGCTTTATTCACTTCAGAGCACCTCCTTTTCTTCAAAGGGCTCCGTATATATAGTGGCTGGATGATTTTAGTATTATAACTCCGGCTTTTGTTTGCCCGCAAACAAAGACCCGATTGATCTTTCAACCGCCAACAGAGAAAAGTTCAAAACATCTTTGATCTTTTTATTTTTGTATTTTTATAGCGTCGGGTGGGGGGATGATTTAAATATTGCCACATTTTTTAATTGCCGTCCATATTTTCGTCTTCGAAATTAATTCTTGGTCGATGTCTTTCTTGGAACCGTGTGACGCGCAGCTGCTTAGATTGCGCCGATTGGATTGCAAGGTTGAAATCCAGGGTCTGACGAAAATCCACCCGCAGTTTCTCTCCCGCACCTACCTACCGGCAAAGATCCAGTCCATGTCGTGGATGTGAAAACCTGGAAACCTACAAACATTTCTTTTCTTTGACTTTTTCCCAGTTTTCTTTCGTTTCGTTTCGTTTCGCGCAGCTGACGACAATAAAACGACACCGTCACTCTCGCAAGATTTACCGACATCTTATTACTTAACCCTGAAAGGGCGTGAGTGGCAGTGTTAGTATAAATAGCTGCCTCCTATAGTGGCCCAGTGACGATTTTTTTAACTTGAACTAGTAACAAGTACTTGGAATTCTATGCAAGCCAACCCATCAGCTAGTGAGATGTCTGCAAGCCAGTCCAAAGGCGATATGCACTACTTTGAGTCTGATTGGTCTGCTTGTGTAAAAAAAGAAATCCCATTGTTAAAGTTCGAATCGCTTGTCTTAAAAAAAAAAAGAAAAGGGGAGGAAGAAAGAATGCAATCAAACCGAGTAGCAAACGGCCATGACTGTGAAGGAATTGCGCACGGGAATGGGAAAGAGCACGAGCTCGAGAAAACTCGTAAAACATGAACCCATACTTTTGTCTCTCTCTCTCTCCACTGCTGCTGCTACTACTACTACTGTCCTGTGTCTTCTCACTACCCCCCTATTGCTTGGTTGAACATGAACATCAAAAAAGATTTGTTTCGTTTCTCGATTTAAGGCGATTGGGATCGTAACCCAGTGGGCCAACAGACAGCAAGCAGATATTACGGGCGGAAGGCAGTTCAGACATCTCTCTTTTCTCTCTCTCTCTCGCTTTTATATTTTTTGTCGCATAAGAAGAATGGAAAGAAGATGGGAGGGAAGCGAAGAGTTCTGTGGCCCCTTTAGTACTTATTTCCATTGTTCCAGTCGGTGGAGGATGCTCAAGTGGACTACGAGTGAGAAAAAGGAGGAAGCAGAGGGGGGATAGAAGTTGCCACTCGATCCACAGTCGTCGTCAGACTCCCCTAGTAAGTCTCCATCCCTATTATTTTTATTTTTTTGTTCCATAAAAAGAGATAGAGGGAGGGAACCGATTGCAGAGGAAGACGAAGAATGAGCTATCCTTCATAGATGAAGCGCAGGAAAAACGAGAAGAATCTCTTTTGGGTTAGATAGGAATCTTGGAGTGGGTAGGGATTGCCTTCTTATTCCTCCTCCCAAACAGAAATCCATCTACACACGTTAAGCCATCGAGTAGTTACGTATAGAACAATGATATAAGAATAATAAGAAATCCTTGGCGCTCGTTCTCTGCCAAACTCTTTTCTCTCCTTTCCGGGGGTTGGCAACTCAAAATTTGGGTGTACGAGGATTCAGAATCTCAGAGATTCCGAGAGATTCTAGAGATTCTGAGAGATTCTGAGAGATTCTACGAGATTTCCTCGAGATTCTGAATCAAGTTTTCCCCGAAATTCCGCTAGGGGCGCCACTAGTCCTTGGCCCAGTTTCTGTACAGAAGTATGCACTATGTTACGTAGTGGGCGTAGCTCCGTTTTGGCATGCTCTATACAGCTTATAGACATGTAGATCGTATTATCTTTAAGATAATTTACTGATAGGAAAAGGTGCTAAATAGGTTTTGTAGTTTCAAATAAGATGAAGTAATCTGATAGTTAGAAATTTGATAGGTTTGAATTAAAAGTCCAGATTATTAATTTTAAAATAAAATATACGGGGAAAATTAACTTTAATTGCTGGGAATTATTGGCATATTATCAATAAAGTTTTTTTAACCATAAATTTTTCCCACCCCATTTTACATTCATGAGCAGATTAAAAAATGTGTACCCCACCATTCGGCGGGAAAAAGGAGGGAAAATTTAAAAAGATTTAGCGCAACCCATATTTTTACATTTTGCAGTATTTCTAGTGCATTTTTTACAATTGGAGCTTTTCAAAGACCAAATTCACAAAATATCTTGAATTTTAGACGGTTTTGGGGTAGTTTAAAGTTAAAAAAGGGGGTAAATTTAGTGAGATTCTGGAGATTCTACGAGATTCTATGGGATTCTACGGGATTCTGTGAGATTCTAAAGATTCTACGAGATTCTGAAGATTCTATGAGATTCCGGGGATTCTGGAGGGATTCTTGAGATTCTGACAAGATTCTGGCTAGGGTGTACGAGGATTCTGGGGAGTTGCCAACCCCCGCTCCTTTCGGCCGAGGATCTTCTCGCTCGTGATCCTCTTTCATTTCTTGTTTCTATATATCGTCAGCTGCGCATTTCAACGTCAGAGACCCACCAGGACTGGGCTGCTGAGACTCCCGCCGTCTCTATATACGCATTGTAATAAGGGAATATCGATTCGGACGGGTTGTTTGGCTGAGTGTATGGATAGCTAGCTACTCTACACAGTCGAGATATTCTATATACACAGATATACATAGTATAAAGTCTCAACCGAGCTCTGCACATGTATTTGCTGGGGCATTCGCAGCCTTTGAAATAGGGAGACCCTGCGGTGCCATTAAATATTCATCATTGCCATCTCCAGCCCTTTAATGGTTACTCTTTCTCTTTCCCCTGCTGTTTGCGCGCATCATCCAGCTTAAGAAGTAGGACCTGTTGGCGACATCATAATGGCGAGTCGGCCCATTTCCTTTATAGCTTCGATCCTTTTTTTCTTCTTCCCCGCCGCAAATTGCCCCAACGTCAATTATTGGAAGCCCCCTCTACTCCTCCATCTATTTTGTTTTTTCTTTGAATTTACTCCCGACTCTTTTAGCACGCTAGGAATAACCCAGCAAATAACTCAGATCTGAGTGCTGCTGCATGTTGCATGGAAATGAGGTGATAGACTCTTGTGCGAACGGGAGCACTTTTGCGGCGCTGGCTGGAAAAGCGCAAGGATTTCCAGGAGGATACCATTTGAAGAGGGTGGTGGTGGGGAGAGAGAGGTAGGAGCGACGCTTGCGCATTTGCCCGGTCAAAAGGAAGTGTAACGCAAAAAGAAGCGGCCAACTCCCGAAGAACCCCCTCTGTGTACTACGCGACGGGACCTCTATAAACAGCCCTCGTTTGTCGGCTTCCAGTCGAGAGAGGAAGCTGAGCGCCATGCAGCACTACCATGACATCTCCTCCGACATTCTCGGCCGTTACTCTCAGAGCCCAGTGGGTACCGCACCAGCCCAAGAAATTCGCAGATAAGTTTTGACCAAGGTGTGATCGTTAAATAGCGCAAAAGCGACAGTGTCTGTCACGCCGAGTGCGCCGAGTCATCAAAATCCAATAGGCCACAGCATCCGTTGGCGAGGAAATCCGCAGGATCAACAAGTGCCAACCGCTTCGCTGCTGGACACACGGGAGTCGCGCCGCCCTTTCTTTTTTGAAGTATGGATGTTACTACACTTTTGCAAACCACCGAGGCTCCATTGGTTGATCGATCTTATATCGATCGACCGATATTGGACAGCCGGGGGGAGGCCTAGTCAACAACTTAAACTACATCCAACAATTTTCTTCTTCTTCTTTTTGAATATAGTTGTTGCTTCGCATGTCGCCGGAATAAAAAAGAAGAAGAAGAGGCGACTGTCTTGTTCAATTCCCATCTTTGGTACGTATATACAAATAACATTATTTGATTAGAGTGCATTTAATCATGGGGCCCATTACTCTAGCCAAAAGTATGGAGCGGGATGATTAAATTAGACTTTGATTAGAAAGTTGTTTGCTGGTCGCATGATGAGTTTCGACGAAATTAAAAGAAACTTGCCTAATTTGCTTCTCAACTTTTTCTCTCCCCACGTCTCGTTTCATGTTTTGACTTTTTTGGGCGGCCTTTATGCAATCATATGGAATACCCCCCAAAAAAGAGCAACCGGTTATATACATCTCCGTGTGCTGCGCCAGTGTGTGTGTGTGTATTTTGGATCGTGTGTGGAAAGTGTGAGCTCCTAGTCTCAACTTGACGCTCAATAGTTTGTGGATCTTCACACGCTCTCCCATGAGTGCCTCGGGGAAGAGCCATTCTATAAGCGGCTAGTGAACAAAAAGGAAAAAAAAAGTTTCAGCAACTCTTTATCTTCTTCTCTTGTCGATCCCAGGCGGCATTTTTTCAAAAAAATTCAAACCGGATAATACGCACAAAGGCGTGAAGGAAAAACAGGAGCGGAAACAATTTGGTCGATCCCGGTGGATCGGGTTTGGATGAAAAACGTTTTGCGGAAGGAGGAAGTTTGAAGTTATGAATCAACTGCGTCATGGATGATCAAGGCGGCACTATTCAAATTGTCGTGACGCCCAATTGTCCGGCGACGGAGAGTTTGCTGGACGGCGGTCAAGAGAATGCGGACCCTAATCAAGAAAGTTCGCCGTGCTTACTGGATCCGACCGCCACTGCGGCTGTATCAACCGACTGCAGCCGATCCGTCATCAGCCACGGGTCCAGCAACATCAGTTACCAGCAGCGACAACGCCGGGCTCAGTGGAAAGGCATCGGAACCACTTGCATGTGGAACGCCTTTCGGGCCAGCTTCTTTGGTCTCCTTTTGCTGGTCTCCGGATGCATCGTCGTCCTTGTCGGTATTTATTAAACATACTTGTTTTATTTTAATTTTACTCCGCTTTTGTTGCTCTTTCTAACATGACATTTTCATTCAATGTAATTGACTTGTTTAGGATAGACCCAGCTTTGATCCCTTTGAGTAGAGATTTCATTCCTCGTGTACATCTATTTCATCATCCGGTCCCCTGTATTAAATGTGACTCGACGTACCAGTGAACTCTGTGTACAACCCAACCACCATTAGACATGCAGTAGGAGTGTACACCTTATTGTTTATTTGCGTGCGATGGTGGACCTGGAGGGGAGGGGAGTGTAGGAGGTGGTGGTGGGTTATAGCAGCCGGTGGTGTTGCTCCCTTGATACTCTGGGCGTCCTACTGAGTGTGTGCTGTCTTCGTATAGACACATCAGAAGCGCGGACGCGTCGTGAAAAATAAAGAAAAAGGGGGAGTCAAGGGGACAGAAAAGAAATAAAAGAAACGTTACGTAAAGAAAAAAAGGAAGCTTTTTTGCCTGCCATCTGGCATATGCTGTTCCCTTCACGCCGTAGCGCTTCATGTCGACTCTATTGATCCAATGAACCATTGCAACAGTCGCACACGGTGTGTAATAAATCCCGACCACCTTGGCTTGTCCATTTAAAATTTACCTTCTCATCAATTTCTTCTTTCTCCCCTCTTTTTTTTATTTTTATTATTTTCTTTTCCTTATCGTCCTGATTTCGCTTTTCTCCGCCAGAGCCGAAAGGAAATTGCGATCGCCATTGATTTCCTTGCCAGTCAGCAGCAGCAGCAGCAGAGCAGTAGCCGTGGCTTTACGAGTCGGCGAATAGACCGTGACATTGTTCAAATATAGCCACTGTAATGGTTCGCCTTTTCTCCCACGTCTCTTTCTCTCGGCTTTTTCTTCCCTTCATAAAAGTGACTGCCCTCCCTGGAAGGCACGGGGTGGATGGGTGGATGGGAAGGGGGAAGGCAATGATTATCGATCCGCTCATTATGTGGTCCGGAGATGAGTAGCATAAGGCTCTATAATGCAATACAGGGCCGGCACTCGTCGGGTTGTAGAACTATTTTCTGGGATGTGGCGGCCATCAACTTTTGCGGGAGAATTCCTCGGCGACACATTTTTGTTCTTCCTTTCGGAAATTTTGTTGCCACAGGTGGACGCGGCTGTGTGTCGGCATCGCCGCTTTTTTGGCTACTTTGGTCGTTTTCACTTCATCTTCTTTGCGCAAAGATCAGGTCAAAACAAAAGCCAGAGAAAAAACAAACAACTCTGAAAAGAAAAAAAAACAAGTCGAGAAGAAATTCCGAAATAAAATCGGGATGAAAGGAAAGCCGCTGCGGCTCGGATGAATCATCTCGCACTCACGTCACGACCCACTCTCTCTCTCTCTCTATTTTCGTTCCATTTTAACTCGCCTTTGAGGATCGCTTCTCATTTCTCTCGTCTCTCTAATCGCCACCTTTTCCGGCCGTGGCCGGTCACATAGTAGATTGAATCTTTGTATCAATTAACTTTTTTTTTCCTTTTTATTATTTTTTCTTTTCTACTTTTTTTTTCTTGATTAAATAGGATTCTACTCGGAGTTTCCTTCGATCGAAATCGCCGTCAACTTTAACCAAACCGTTTCCTTGGTCGATCCAGAGTCGCAGAAACGTCGAGTCAAGTCCTCCTATTCCTACATTGGACCTGTTCTCATCGGAATCGGCGGTAAATTTCTTTTAACTTAAAATTTAATGAAATAAGAAAACGTTTTTTAAAATGTGTGAACAAAACGATGATGTCGGCAACTGTTTCCCCCCTCCAGTAGAAATTGAGTTCGTGAACATAATCTTGATAGGAAAAGGCCACACGTCCGGCATCCCTAGTACTAAGCACGCCAGGTCTTTATTTACATTAACCTACTTTGATGGCTGGCAAAAGATTGCCGCATTAATAGTCTCGTAGCTTTTATCTCGATCGAATGTCAACTTTGTCTGTGCCTCCCAACTCTTTCTGGCTCTCATTCCGACCCAACATCTCTCTCTTCTCTCTCAAACACTCTCTGGGCTTGTATATTATTAATGTGGTCTCCGTAATCCCTCACTTGGCGCTAGAAGCATTAAGTAATCCGGATTATTAACGGCCCAACGTGTCCTAATCACCTGCCATTGAAAACACATGTTGCCTAATGTGTTAGACTAGACCAAAAAGGGAGGAAAACTTTTGTTTTGTATTATATTTCTTTCGACTTAACTCTTGTGCCTGTTTGATTGCAGTTTTCGTGCTGATTGGTGTGGGCGTGGCCACGATGGAGATGCGAGACATGACAGCCAAAGTGTTCCCGCTGACGAAACGGCCCTACAAGAAAACCAAGTTGACTTCGGAGGCGCTCGGCACCATGTTCCAAACTCCAACGCAGCGGATCATGAAAGAAATGAGCGCCAAAGATAAACGACCGGAACGTCAAACGAGCTTCCGCACTGTTGCAACGCAGACATTTCGAACTCGCCTGTGGCCTTGGTCAAGGCTCAGGCCGTCGTCGGGTCGTTTCGTGTTTCACGGCAGAATTGTTTTGAGGTCCTGCCATCAACTTTCCACGCCCAAAAGCCAACAGAGTGTCATCCTTCCACAGACTTCCATCTGCAAACGTGGGCGTCGATCCCGCTGTCGGCGTCGACGAATGTTGCTGATCCACTCCATGGCGGCCGACTCGCTGTCCGCTTCTTGTCCCCAGCTCGACACTGTTAGCTAATCAGAGTAATCACTCTGTGCTGGACTGGAATGGACTATACTAATTGTTGTTGTTGCTGCTACTACTGCCCGTCTGTTCCTGCTGCTCTTGTTTGTTGACTGTCGCCATTATAGCTCAATATCAGCCTGTCCAGACATTTTTGGACGGTCAGCGCGTCTCTTTTAGCCTACGCCATTCCTCTCGCATAACTATAAAGACTGGGCTATAGACTTATACTACGTACATTGGATCTCCATCGCTTTTTTTATGTCTTTCCTATATAAGAATAGCTGATGATGCCGAGATGTTCCAGGAATAGAGAGCGCGACTCTCATTCCAAATTTGATTTATATTTTTTAATCAAGAGAAAGCTCCTCGGTGACGACCTCTCCCTCGCCGCCGGACGACAATGCAAATAAACAAAAGTCAACAGAAGCTGAAGAACAAAAGGAAAATTTGTCGGACAGCAAATTTTTTTTCTCTCCCCCCACAAGCGCAAGTGAACTGGACTTAATAAAAGACTTGAGCCAAAAGAGTACAGCATTCCTCACGTGCTGGCTCAGCGCCTTTCGACTCCGCCATATTTTTGTTTACTTTTTTTTTACAAAACCGGCAAAATGTTTCTTCTTGTAGAATCTAGACGGAATTTTATTTTGTAAACAGCCAAAATCTGGCTTAACGTCGTGGTACGTATCATGGTCGATCAATAAACTGGGATTGACGGACGGAATAGACTTTTATGCGAGCTGCTGCTATGTTGTAACCTTATCTGGCTCTTTCATTCTCTTTGTATGACCACTAAGGTCATCCTTTGACTTTGTTTTTCGTGCACCTTTTCTGCGTTCATTGGTTTGTCCTTCTTTTTGAACGGCAGCTCGAGGATTCCCAGGAATGGATGCCTTATTGCGAGCACCAACCATTCCGCATAGCTGACTTGTGCGGATACCTTTTTTATTCGGTTCTTTCCCTTTTAGATTTCTTTTTTTGTTCTTGTCGTCGCCGCTGCTGCTGCTGCGCAAAGGAAAGGGAGCACATCCAAAACGATGTAACGTTGCGCGAGCAAATCTCCTGTTCGTTTGGAAGGGAATTTCAATTACTCAAGAACCTTTTTCGTACTGCGACGTCGGGAGAGACCAGACATGCGACATCGTGATGCTATGTTTCTCACACTTGGAGTGTTCGCTGCTCGGGAGAAGCTGGGGAGGACAAGTGCAGGTCAGGATGGATGTAACTCGGGCGAGATGCGGCAGTCGGGTCACGTCTCGTGGATCCATCATCGTCCCTCTTCAATCTTCAACTGATGACGTCGACATTCTGCGGTGAGGACTTTCGGTGGCTGCCTGCGACAGAAGAGTTTTATTCAGTCGTTGAAGAAGAGAGGCGCATTTTTATTTTGGTCGCTTTCGTATTATCCCCTTTCTTATTACTTTGGCTTTACCCAACCGATGGACTTTTGGGATTCCAGTCGGAATCAGTAGACTGTATCGTGATAATTCTAAAGGCTTGCCGGAACAACTAGGGCAAGCCCAGCCATCCGGAAGACATTTCATTCAACAGTCGTTGGCGGTTGATCGAGCCAAATTTCTTGGCTACGTCCCATCCGTGATTCCCGTCTTTATTGAAATGAACCTGACTTAATGTAATGAATTATTGGACATTGATATCACATTGAACTTCTCTGGTTGGGTAATACTTCCTACAGTTTCCGAGAAAAATGTAATTTTTAAGAAATAAAGCACACTGATGGGAGGCAATAATCTAATTGGATCAAGGCCAAAAGAAATTATTTCGTTCGTCTCCCACAATTCCCCTATAAAATCATACATCAACAGATTCACCTTACCGAAGGGATTTAGGGCGAGGCATTTTGGGGTTGGTGGGGTTGGAGGAAAAAAATGGAAACGAATGAAATTCGCCTGCTAAGCTCAATAGATGGCTTTGGAGATGAATGAAATTCGCCTGCCAAGCGCAATAGATGGATTTTGAGTTTTCTTAAGGTACATAGAACTAATTCGGGAAAGAATTTTAAGGATTATTAATTACGGATAAAAATGTTCTGTTAACGTTTTCATGCCATAGCATTCCATTTGTCGTAATTATTAAATTATTTAAAAAATGAAAAAGAAATAAACGGCAGCCACAATTTCAACTTGGTAAAATAAAAACAAAGCAGACGACTTAATCTCATACCTTCTTCTTCTTTGACAAAATGACAACTTTTTTGAAAAATCAAAATGACTCTAGAAGTTGAGTGCACCGAAAAAGAAATCGATGTCATTGGACTTGGGTGCTCAAAAGAATCATTTACTGAGCACTCGGAGGTTGAAAAACTCATTGACGAACTGAGGACGTCAGCCCAACATCAGACAAACCAAACGGATATTCGTTTAGTGGAGAGAAACTGGCAAAGGTTTTCGTTCATTCTAGATCAATACCAAGAGCAACCACATTTGATCGATTCACACCTCGATGGACTACTCACTAAAATCATCAACATCATTCGAGAGGAAGGGCTGGATTATGAGGTGAAACATGTGGCCTTCCGATGCCTCTACTTTATATCGAAAGTCAGAGGCTACAAAGTTGTAGCAAGACATCTTCCTCATGAGGTAATGTACTATAGAGTTTCCCTGTGATGTAATCGTCTAAATCAAAATTCTTTCTAGACTGCCGGTCTGGAGCCTTTGCTACATTACTTGGAAAACCAAGACCCTGGTGTGCAACTAAAATGGGAGACTCATTACGGCTTGCTTCTCTGGCTCAGCATTGTAGTTAAAATCCCATTCCACCTTCAGCGATTTGACACCAGCACTTCAGAGCCAATCATGGAAGGTAACAACAAAATTAAACAATATTGACGTCTTGTGAATTAAGATGATTAAAATTTCTTTCAGAATTCTGAATGTCTGTAAGAAATACCTGGCTGGGACAACAAAAGCTCAGGACATGGCCTTTTATGTATCGGCAATCTATCTTACAAGGCCTTATGTCAAAGATTCCTATCTACCGGGATTCATCAATGGGGCTCATGAGGTTTGCCCTTTTGTTTTCAACTTGAAAATAACTGTCAAGCTTACTGTTTTCATTTCCAACAGGCTCTTACCAAAGATAGTGCTCAGTTCAAAAAAGGAGTTCTTTCAACGTTGGCCGGCGTATTCAAACATGGGCAAAGAGAACAAATGATGGAGCACATGCTGTGCTGCGTACCATCCTGACGATTAAATTCCAACCGTCAGAATTGCTTATACAGTTAAGAAACCGTTGGTGAAGCTGACGCAGCGAATAGGTGAGCCCCTTTTTCGATTCATTCAGCTGCAAGTAATTAAAACGTTTCATGTATTTCTGAATGGCAGGTTTGATATTCTTGAAACCTCGAGTTGCCTCTTGGAGATACCAGCGGGGCAGCAGATCATTAGCTGCCAATCTGCAACAGAGCCAACCCGTTGAGACTAAAGCAGCTATTTCGGTGAATGATGAAGATGACCACGATTACGACGTGCCGGAAGAAATCAAAGAAGTACTTGACGAGATCCTGCAAGCCCTCCGAGACAAGAACCGTGAAGTCCAGTACTGAATTTAAATCGCTTTCATTTTTTAAAGCATTCCTTCGTCATGAAAATCTTATTTTTTTACAGGTACTCTGCAGCAAAAGGCATTGGGCGGCTGACCAGTCGCTTATCAAAGAACTTTGCCGACCAGGTTAGCTTAATATTAATATGAAGACGTAATAATAATCAGCCTTATTCATTGTTGTTGTGTGGCTTACATTCAGTAATTCATGTATCTCTACAGAAAACACTGAACAATATTATTATTATTACAACGAATTAATTATTAATCAGGTAATTGAATCGATCATGGAACTTTTTCACTCTGGGAGTCGGATATGGCCTGGCACGGAGGATGTTTGGCTTCAAGTGGCAAAAGACCATCAACGTCGTCTGCCAGATGAACTTGGTCAGTTACCGCTTTGGTTTCAAAATTTAGGATGAGAAACTTCTTCGGGGACTTGAAGTTGAAATAGTTGGGATACCTGCAATTTCGTGCAGTTTCCGAATTTCGTCTTGGAGCACGGGGATAACTATATATGTATGGATGGTGGATATTAGTATGAGAAACACTATCAGTTCAACAGGTTCACGAAACTTAAAACTTACCTTCCAATTGGGCACGCAGTTGCCGATTTTCCTCTAGAACCTCGTCGATGGTTGGCTGTGTTTCGGGGGGGTTAGGACCTTGCAATTGTTTGATGGGGGGAAACAGCTTTTTCTTTAGGCAAACATGCCGACTTAAATTGAATCCAGTCGCAACCAAGTATATCTTGCAATACAAACACTTGGCCCTCTGGAAAAACATGATTGAATTTAAATTACTTCGTTTTATATACTAAATATGTATATTTTTTTAATTACCACGTTCCCATCAACAATCTCTGGAACTTCAAAATCCGAACTGAAATGTTTGGCGTGCTTGGTTCGAGCTTTTTCGAGGTTTTTAATCATCTCTTCACGACTTATTTTCTTGGGTACTTTTGGCATTTTGGGAACAGTGTACAGTACACCCACTAGACTAAAAAGCAGAAAAGCTACTGCTTACACTTTGTTTTGTTACAAGGCAAGCATAGAGATAACAGAGTCGTATAGAGCTACGTCTAGCTATGTCCAGAATATCAGCGGAATCGAAGCGGTGATTGCATAAATTAAAATTTTATATTTGGCGCTTCTAGTTGTGTTACGGATTCCTCCGTCAATACGGGTGGCGCTACCATTCAGTTTTCCATAAAGTATCATTCACATTCTCATATTTCCCGATAGGGATTTATCGGCAAACGACCCTGTCCTCCCACCGTCGTGATCCCGCTTTGATTGACATAATGGGGTCGGTGTGATTTAAATGTAAAAAATAATCGCTTATTTTTAGTTAGTTTTTCTCCCGACAGGTGGTTCTGACGCCAATCCATAATTCAAGGCCGACGAACTTCAACGCGGCCTTGGATTGGATTCAAAAACAAAACAAAAACAAAACAAGGCTGGCTGCTAATCAATCAACTGAACCAAGGCAAGTTTAAAGCAAAATGTAGTCAAATTTTAAATAATGCAGGTAGTATAATCCTTTGATTGTAAATTATTTTCCCTACTACGTAAAGCTGGTACAATAGCCGTACGGTTTTTTATATACCGAAAAGCATTCATTGATCATGGAGTCCAGGTATAATTAAATTCTGTTGGTCTCTTATTGAAATAAAATTGTCCTTACTTAACGAAATTCAACTTTGGATATATCAAAGGATGATTTACGATGTGATGGTAGAACAATGCTGGATTACCACCCTATAATTCTTGAAACTACATTAGTTTCCAATGCCAGTGGATCGGCAAGGCTGAGACTTGCAAATTCATCAACATCTGGAAAATGAAATTTGCAAATTCCTACAAAGATCCTATGCTTCAGGTGGTACAATTAATTTATCTCAACTTTCTTTATTGACACGACAGCAATGTTGGGTCATGTATGTTGACATATTGCTATAGCTGATGTGATATTTCCACCAGTCCTGATGTATCAACACTGGTGCAGAGTCTACGACAAGCCTTGGCCCTTGAAGCTAAATTCCAACCAAAGCTTCAACTTCTGTCAACACTCAACATCCAGCAATACAGGAGTAAGTATTCTGTAATACTTCTTCTATTGAGAATACAAACTAATTTGTAATTTGTTGTTTGTGTTTTAGGAAAGCGGTGAAATTATGTGTGCAATGAGGGATGGAGCTGCCCATGTTCTTCGCTGCATGAAAGTCTGGTATGATCTTCCTTATGCAGTTCTTCTGGATGCTCTCAACATGATGGACTGGTTCATGAGCCGCATGAAAGCACTCCTAAACACCTCTCATGCATAGCAATCAGCTCCTTCCATCTAGCAGCTTGCCAATGGGTGGAGAGGATTAAACAGAACATCATTGAGGTATCTTCCATTCAGAGTCCATTGTAGGTATGATGACAATTTTAATTGGCTAGTATTCAGGTTGTCTAATAAATTTTAATTAATAGATTGTTCCTGAAACTCAATATCTGGTAACGATATCTTAATGTAAATGTACCGCCGGAGACATCAACCGGATGGAAAAAATTGTCGAAGCCAAGTTATCTTATCTACCCCAAGAAGAACCGGTCACGACCTTAACATTCCTCAACCTGTATCACTCACTTCTCTCGACGACTTTACCTGCCGCTCTTCAGCAAGACCTTCTTATTCTTTCATGCAAGCAGGAGACCATTTGCTGTGACGCAAAATAATGCTGCCTTTCCCTCATCTCTTTTGGCTTTCGTCCTACTGTTTGTCGAAATGAAGTGTCACCAGCCGGCCATCGAGGTTATTATCAGAAACGTTTTACTAGAACTTCAGCGACTTGTTCAGGTATTTAGTAGTTGTGCTTGTTTGTTGATTCCAATTTTGTAATGCTGATATTTCAACTCTAGGTCAAAAATGACTAGTTGAAGGAGTGTATAAGAATGGTCACTTCGGCAATGGCACCTTACGATGGCTATGTCCAAAGCAATCCGTCTCATCGTCAGCAACGACTTACCTGGAAGTTGTCCTTTTTCTACTATTTATTTGCCTTCTAAACCATTTATAATAAGTTTTGCCTTTAGTAAAGCAAAATGCCTAGCTTTTTCTAGTCCTATACCACTTACTTGTTGAGCCTGTGTAAATTCGGGTCTCAGTGATACATGATTACCACTCTTAACAAGAAAACTATATATTTCTTTACTCACTACATCAGAAGTTTCTCCAAGTGTGCAGTCGAAAATTTTAGTCAAAATTCCCTTCATAGATAAGAGAAATAGAGCCGTAATTTCATCCTATAAACGTTCAATTAATCTATCAAAAATCTTATCTTGTTTAGGGTGGTTATTAACCTTATATGTTATTTATATAAATTTAAATACTATAAATAATGGTTCGAAATTAACTGAAAAAAAGACTTCTGTAATTTTACGTAATTTCGATGTTACGTCATGACGTCATACGTCGACTATGACTTGATAACCACCCGAATCAGTAAGTATCGGCTTTGACCTATTCATGAACTTATGTAGCCCACAATTATAAAAACAAAATCACCTGTCCTATTTACAATAAATGCTTGAATTGCCGCTTTATTTGCCGTTTCTTATTTATACCAAAGCACTTTAATTCAGACAATTTTCTCTTTTAATTCCTCGTTTTCCTCTTAAATTGCGATGCTTTTTCTCACGTCTACAAAAAGGATAAACGAAATGAGGAGGATAAACAAGAAGGATAAACAGCGGAGAATTCTGTAGAAGTTTCCAAATGAAGTTTAAGCTCGGCTTGAAGTGCACATTTATTACAATTATCTACAAAATCTACAAATATAAACATAAGCAACCGACGACCTGCAATTAGGAGACAAATCCAAAAAGAAAAAAACCAGCACGACAAAATAAAACGAATCAAATGCACAGTTGATCAAGTTGTTTTGTAGAGAAAGAGGAAAGAAGACGTCGTGCATGGCAACTTTAAATTAATGACAATTTGAAGGGAAAAAACTTTTAAAGAAAAGGCCAAAACTCATGATTAGGATAGCGTTGGAAGAAGTGAAGAAAAAATTTACCGAAAAGAATTTTTATTTCAAAATTTAGGATGAGAAACTTCTTCGGGGACTTGAAATAATGGCCGGGGTACCTGTAATTTCGCCTGCAGTTTCCGAATTTCCTCTTCGAGCACGGGGATAACTATATATGTATGGATGGTGGATATTAGTATGAGAAACACTATCAGTTCAACAGGTTCACGAAAATTATACAAGTCATTTGTTTTAACTAACACGTACAAGGATTTCAGCATAATGGTTAACATTCTTGCCTGACACGCAAATGACACGTAAATACACAGTTTCAAATCCGACAAAAGATAAAAGTTTTTAAGCTAGCTAATTTACTTCCTAGATAAAAAAAGAGATCAGAAGTTTAAAAAAATGGCCAAACAGATTTAAGCCGCTGTTAAAAAAGATAAGAGGATGATTTAAAAAAAAGAAAAAAGGAATGGGGACACAAATAGAGAGTAATAGAAGAAGAAACTAGAAAGGAAAAAGATAAAGGCGTAGGCCATCAAGAAGATGTTTCGTAGGATTCCTCAACTTCTTCTCCAAGAAGAGGATTCAACATCTAACACTAACAGAAGAATAATTTAAAACGTACCTTGCAATTGGGCACGCAGTTGCCGATTTTCTTCTTGAACCTCGGCGAGGGTTGGCTCTTGAACTGTGGGGTTTGGACCTTGACTTTTTTCAATCTTGGTTCTGCAAGCCTTTTCAGTGTGAGCCTTTAAAGACCCTCCATTTATTTTATAGTCACCCTTGCATTTCAAACACTTTGAGACCTGAAATAATTTTATTGAATTTCATGAGTTTGGTATACTGAATAGAAATATTGATTTACTTACAAGTTTTCCTTCATCATCAATTCTTGGTGGTTCAAAACGGGAACGCAAACTGTCATGTTTAGCGTGGGCTTTGAGTGCGTCAACTAATCTTTGTTGTATTGTTCGGACGGGCATCTTCGGCATTTTAACACAGTGATCAAAAATCGGATCCAGCAGACTTGAAAACAAAAAAGCTACTGCTAACACTTTGTTTTGTTCCAAGGCAAGCATAGAGATAACAGAGTCGTATAGAGCTACGTCTAGCTATGTCCAGAATATCAGCGGAATTGAAGCGGCGATTGCATAAATTAAAATTTTATATTTGGGGATTCTAGTTATGTTAAAGATTCCTCCGTCAATGCGGGTGGCGCTACCATTCAGTTTTCCATAAAGTATCATTCACATTCTCATATCATAGGGAGACTGCTCGGACGATGAAGCCTTATGGAGAATTCCTACAGGGTCGTTTCACTTTGGGTTCACCATCTAGCCTCTATCACTCTGGTAGAATAAAATATTTTTAAATATATAGAAAAAATATACAAAAACTTGTTTTATTGCACTTTACTGTTTTTGTTTTACCATTCATTGATTCAAGACCAGAATAGCACCAGAGAAAAAGAAAACAGAAAACAAAAGAGATAACAGAATTCAATGAACTATGTACAGCAATTTTGAAATAAGTAGTACAATATGCCGTCTGGTTTTAAAATGTTACAGCATTTTTACATACGGAGGAAATCACATGAGTCGACTGCGTGTCAGTGATTTGGACATAAATCACACGTAGAGAAACAGCAATAGTTGCTTATGGTTCCTTCCACTCACTGACGACGTCGAGAGTGACGAACCGAAAAGACAAGAAAAACTCATTTGTCGTTAAGCACGGTATTAGGATTGTCGCTTACGTGAACTTGGTTACGTACATTTCATTAACGAAACAAAAATTAGGAAACAAGAAGAGAGGACAAATTCTTAAGTCTGCGACCCTTTGATAAGAAACAAATCGTTTTGTTTTAGTTTTTCACTTATAGCTGACTTTGGCCTGTGTTCGAGAATGGCACAAGAAGGTTTTGTTATTTGTTTGGTGTTCCTACTCCATCATGCTCACTCAGTAGTCCACTATCCACTGCCGGTGTCGAACATAATCTGCAGTAAATGTTAAAAATATCGAAGAATGAAAATCACATCCAGTAGATTAACATAAATTTTTTCTTACCTCGGAGATGATGACCCAGTTTTTACTGGCACTCTTAATAACCAGACGAACAGCGCTAATTTGGCCAAACTGACTGGGATCGATTTTACCCTCTGCTATACCAAGGTCGTTAAATTCCCCTGAAGAATAGGAACATACAAAAAAAGGTTTCGTTTTACACGTATCAATAGAAACGGAGCGGAATATAATGCAATTGTGATAAACTTACCGACGCCAATAAATTGTTCGCTGGGAGAGATTTTAAGGGTTTCTTTCACCCGCTCGGGATCGGTCGGCCGTATTTCAACCGACGTATTGTACAATAAGTCAGAAGGGTGTTCGTAATTGCCGCTTCGCAGCCGGTATCCGTGCAGCTCGACCGGTTGGCTAAATTCAAAGACGATGTTATCGCCAGCTTGGGGCATCAGACCCCAAAAGAAGGAATCGCCTCGATAAGCTCGCTGGATCGTAAACTGCTTGTACGCTTTGATGGGCGATGTCACTTTGGCTGGTGGATTTTTGTGCGGCGTGAACAGGGCCAGTTTCCCGAAATTTTTATCCTGACATTCAATTTAGAATCAGGGAATGAGATGAAGTTTCAAGATGTTTTCAGCGCCATAACCAGACCCCATACCTTCAGTTTCTGAACTTTGCCCTTCAGTGATGAAGTGGTGCCCACATGTTGGAAAAGCGACGGTTTGAAGTGGATCCACTTGAGGAGTTTGATCTGATTACATTTCTTCTGCAGACGGGGAACATCCAACGGACAAAGAAGCAAATTGATGACGTTCGCATGAAATTCAAACTGTACCGTGTCACCCTTACCGTATCGTGGGGACAGTATCGGGTTTCGATAATTGGATCAAGGAGCCAGTCTACAGGTTTATCGTTATGGAACATTACAGCGAACTGTATAATGTAGGGAAGATCCGTGCTCTTAAACATTTTACCTGCAAATATTATGAAGTATTATATTATACGTCACAAAGGCATTAACTGAAATTTCAATTTAAAAAAAAGGCTCTACCAATAAATCCCAGTTGGCAAAAGTCCAATAGAAACCAATCAAGGTTCATGGCTTCCTTTTTCAGGGCAAATTTCTTCATCTTCGTAATATACCCTGGCGTGGTGAGGATATCATCTTCCAGTTGAACGTAATACATCCCTCGTGACTGAGCGTACATCATCAGAAAAGCGTAATCAAGATTTTGCTTCGTTCGCCATTTGACCCGTTCGACAGGATCGTTCAACGTGACCCGCAATTCATTCAGATCGGGGTAAAAGGATGGCGGTGGTGAAACAATCTCCAAGAGACCACTCTGCAAAGCGTCTCCAAATCTGAAAAGAAACCGACAAGAAGGTCAAAATCAAATCAAATCAAAAGTAAACAAAAAACAACAAGGATCAGAGGGCATCAAAATATATCAAAGACGCAAGAATACTTACTGCTTCTTTATCTTTTCTGCTATCACGGTCACGTACTCAAGATCCGTCTGCAATAGGTAAATTCAATTACGTTAATGAAATAATTCACTATATGCACATAGAATCGGAAAATAGATCTCTTTCTCAATTTGATATTGATGGGTTTCGGAAGGATCAAATCCTTAGAACCGCCTCTTTAAATAATAACAGAAAGGCATCAAGGGATTAAATGCACTTCCAAACGAATGACTTATTGGGCCGCTCCAACGAACTAAGCCGTGTTATGGCCATCAGTTCTATTTGAACAAATTATTTGAACAAATAAAAAAAAACGTTCCAAAAATCAGACTCTACCTCAGCTACAAAAACGATGATCAGAGTGTCGTTCTTCTCTTCTTCGTTCATGGATGCAATCAAACTAGCCAAAGTCGGAAGTAAATACGATTGTGATTCACGTTTAACCGTCGGTACACCGAGCACAATTGACGCTGCAAAAAAAAAATAATAATAATAGTAATAAAGAAATAAAATTATAAAAAGAAAACGTAACAAAAATCAGGCAGACAATAGAAAACGGGGAAAATGTTGAGAAAGCATCCGGTTGACGGAATGAATTTCATGGATAACATATTTGTTCATACCGTGTGTCTTTCCCTGACCGATGACGAAAGCTGGCACGGTGCTGAGCGGGTTGTTGAGCAGGTAAGGCAAAAAAGAGAAAATATTGGGGAGACGCAAATTTTGGCTCCGTTCCGGATCCAATAGAAGACGTGAAAGTTCTGGGAATTCTTCCCCATTAGTATTATCTGCCAAGAATAAAAGCCAAGAATAAATTAATCCATCACAGAAGCTGATGTGGCACAGGCATCAGGTTGCTAGGTTAATAGATTGACAAACAACTGTTACTCATGTACAAAGGTTAGATATTTCTGATGTTATCCGATCTCCAAACTAGACTATCACTGAATAACAAACACAAGAGACATACTGTCCTTTCTAAAACCAAACAAAACCCTAAAAATAAAAAGATAACTCACTCCAAGGTAGAGATCGATTGACGTGTCGGGTCAGGAGTGACAAATCCCTTCGCCGTGCTTGATTGATCATTTCGACTTGGGAGACTCGTTGCCGAAGATGAGCTAGTTCCGAGGTAAGTTCGTCTTCCAGGTGAGCCCCATCTACTTGCAAATCAAAATTGGTATCTTTCATTCAATCTGCCAAAAAATTTATAATTACTGTCGTCTCGATGCAGAAAGATGACGGTGAAAGGGACGCAAAAGATGACTAGCAAAGCGAGAGCCAACTTTTTGCGAAAAATCCGACCGCCGCTTAACATTTGGAGTGTGCTGGAGGTCGCGGGAAAATAAACGAAGAATCAGTCGCCGTTTCGGCGACAAACTTACACCGCAGCCGTCTAAGAAACGCCCCTGACACGGCTCCACCTGAAACGTTATAAAAAAACGAAAATTGTTGTTACTTCGTGATGAACGCTCCCGTACTTGAGCCCCGCCAATGTTCTCTAGGCACACTATTATTTTTACTTGCTTATCACCAATGTTTACTCGAATAAAGACGATAACGACCAACTCGAGAGAGCGGTTCACTCGCTGTGCAGCTGCACCAAAGGATCGCATGGAAGTAGGAGCTTTAAATAAATTGGGGCAATTTTTCTTTGAAAAAGTAAATGTCGCCTGCTAGACCCGCATCACACCATTCCTAAGAGAGAAAACCTCTGACCTTTGAAATCATCTCAAAAGCTCACGAATTTCCCTCACGACTTCTTTGTAGAATACAAGGAAAAAAAACTTCAAGAGAAAGTCGATAAGGTAAAGTTCTTTCTGAACAAGATTTTCCGCTTTTTCTCGCTTTTACTCTCTTGCTTTCGTCACAAGTTCTCTCTGTAGGCACTTAAATAAAAGCAATATCTCCATTCTGTGTTGACAAGAAACTCAGACAACAAACTCCCGAGAGGAAGTGAAAGAAAAAAAAAGGGAAAAGGAAAATAAATGAAAACGTTAAAGTACAACTACGTCAATGTCAACGATTTAATCAGTCTCGGCAGAGCAGGCAGCATTCTTTAGTCACCTCACTTCTTCTCGCGCTCCATGTCTGAAACCGATCGATAGTTGGTCGTGAAAGCGCTGTCTGATAGAAGAGAATCAAAAAGAAAACTCTGGATCGAGATAGAAGGTCACAAGAGATAAAAGGCATAAGGCGTGAATATGGAAGAGGGGGATTTTCTTTTCTTTGCAGCTAACAAAACCAAAAATACACAGTTTGGCTGCTGCTGCTATCGGCTTTTCCCTCGCAACGTTTGACTTGACTCTCCGGCAGAGAAAACCTATCGAATTCGGTCTTAGGATGCACGTGAGCATGGATGTTTTCCCTATTTCTTTTTTTTCCCCCTATTTTTAAACCACTCGGCTTGTTGTATATCTCAAGTGGTTGTTTTTACGTTCCATGTCATGCAATAAAACTAGCGGTATCCCCCATAGGTTTACACAAAAATCGATAAAAGTTATCAAACAAGCCAACAAGAGTTCAAGTAAAACTCTGCAACCATTATCATTATTATTATTTGGAGAACCGCACATGTTTCCGGCACCGGATGAGTGCGGCCAAACTAATTTACCCGGACGTTAAAAGAACGCAAAGATTTTTCAATGCTCGAGGGTGAATAAAAGGACTAACGTACTGACACAATCATTCTTAATCATATCGTAGTCGTCCACAGACAATTGCAAGTGCTTGTGAAACGAAGCATTCCTTTGTTACATTTATAACCCAAACACATCCAGCCTGGCCTCGACTGGATAACGAACTGCTGGACGAAGAATGTACAATTCAACAAACGACATTCCATTGACCCATAACTGCAATTCGAAATAAAAACGCAACCCGAGAGGAGAAAGCGGCACACTGGAACGCGGAGTAAATTATGAAGGGAAAGTGACGGTAAACCGGAAACACAATTGATGTGAGGCACAGGAATGTTCAAAACATAATAAAATAAATACTTTTTAACGTTTCACAATGAATACTAACATTTCAATTTTTGGAGAAACGATAGTTGGGATCCACTGCAAATTTCTTAACTATGTTTCACTGAGATGTTATGCACACTTCCATGGTATTGCAAATGATAAATTATTTGGACTGCAGGTAATAGGAGGAGAAACGTTTTCTGACTTTCGCTCACGACAAAATCACGTAGCAGACTAGTTAGTTTTCATTTCATGAATGCCAACTACACTGATAAGGCCTCCACTATTGATAATACGAGTGACGAATCATGATGGACTTCCAGTTCCAGTGCCCAGTCTAGACTCTAAATTTTATAGAAAGCTATGGACAAATGCAATTATATGAAACTGTCGGGTTTATAAGTCTTAAGTCCACAAATCAATTTACAATTGCCTTCTGATGTCGGCATATTTTTGCAGCCGATTTTGAATGGCATAGTTTTAAGGTATACAAGCAGAGCCATCTAGATACAGTTAGATAGTAATAGTTGTCCTACAGCGGAGAGATTTAGACAGAATTTAGATATAAAATATAATTTGATTGATATTAATTATTTAAATTTAAAAAAGGAGACGCTTTTATTATCCCTGAGGGTTATACTTCTAGTATACCGAAGGCTCTTAAGTTTCTGATCATGTCATGTATCGTATCGTATCGTAGTAATCGATACCTTCTTGGAGTTGGGCTCCAAAAGGTTTATTGTCAGTTTGGTCTTTTGCTATCTTCTTTTTTTCTACTTGACCGATTTATTCCAAATTTCGGTAACCTTCTTAACTTAATTTCTTTGAGTATTACTGGATATTTTCGTTCGTATCTGTTTAAGTTTTTTTTATTTATTTTTTTCCGTAATCCCCATGTGTAGCTTTTCTAGTCTTAGGGCAACTGCATGTTTGTGAGCCTTAGCATGTGAACGCCCGTATCCATTTTCCACTACTTCTTTCCGCAATTTTCATTCCCTTTACTTTTGTCAAGCGTGGTCGAAAGACTCGTAGCCATTGCATCCTAGGATACGTCATGTTTTCTGTTTGTTTTAAATTTGTATCAGTGCACAAAAAACTTAGTGCATAATCGTGACGTGTTGCAGCCAAACTCTCTGAAAAATGGATTCAACAAATTATGGAGGTATTTAAAAATTTCGTTGGAATATTCATGTGACTACTGACTTTGACTACTAATTTCCATCATGTAGGATACATTTTACTCCATATTATAGTCGTTGGTCTATCAAAAGATCATCCACTGACAGCTCCTGATGCCTTGGAATTGGCTTATAAATTTCAAGACGGTGCAAAACAATGAAGCATCTATGGTTCTTTGTGCTAACTTCGTCTCACTCATTGTCTTGGGAATATTGTCCTGCCACAAGGTATCCAATTATATGTTCTACCGTTAAAGTGTCACAAGCTAATTTATTTGTTATCATAGGTTGCATTCCTCTAAATCTGGCTATTAGCACTTTGGCTTCATTGAAAGAGCTTGCACGATAGAATCTTTTTTCCTGGTCACCTCATTCAAGTTGTTTTTTCAGCAGAACTAAACTTTAAGCAAATGGAGCTTTATCACGCTATACCCATGTTCTTCTATTTGCTGGCTTCTTGTCACCGTAGGGGTTCCTCCTTAATATCAACTTTGAAATTTGATAAGTATTGGGATTGTAACATTGGCCACTTTTACCATTATTTGGTATCTATTTTTACAATTTCATAATGGGCTTTTGCAACAAGTTCTCTCCAGAGTCTTTCCTTTCAACCGCGGAATTTTTGAAGATTATGTTGCCAACTTCTGGTGCACATTAAATGTTTTGGTCAAAATCCGACGAATAATGGAACCCACCGCTATCGCTAGATATTGTTTACTGCTAACAGCTCTTTTCAGTTTCCCTTGTGGACTTCATCTATATTTTAAGAACAGTTCGCGTAATTTGCATATCTCTTTGATCAACGTGTCTCTTGCATTTTTCCTATTCTCCTATCAATCTCCTATCAATCAAGTGTCTGGTGTTTGGCTAAAGTGCCGTAAACCAAACATCATCAGTGAAATACTCCATTTTCTAATAAATGAGACACTTGATGGACACTCTTTTGACAAATAAATAATAATAATAGAAATATAAAAATGGCCATTTGATGCATGCCGCCTACGAGATTTTTTCCATTGTTTTTCCATTTTCCATGATCATGGAAACAAAGTATTTGCTGGCGAGTAACAACATTTGTGATTTGATGGTCCCGACGTGTTGCGATCCACGTCAAAATAATTCGTTAAATTTGAAATAAAATGACAACCTCCTAATTATTCATTTAAAAAATAGCCGTGTTTTGGGGCTCAAACAATTATTTCGATAAAAAGAAATCGTTAGAAGTGCCTAACGAAACTCAACTATATTATTCCCTGTAATTTCATGTAAACTACATAAATGAATCCCTTAGAAATGACAATCAAAACATAAAACAAATGACGAACGCTGCTCACAATACCAGGACTGTGGCGTTTCTGACATTACAAATATCTAATTTAAATGTTAAACTAATCACGATGTAAACTACATCTTTCCTTGTAGTTTTTCACGCAGATTCAGCTGATAAAGAAAATAATGCCGAAAAGCGCAAAGTGTGAACGCCAACTGTTCCCTAAACATGACTAAACTACCGAACCAATGGGAAACCGTTCACACAACGTTTAAACCAATGGGAAGCCGATAAGAAATCACATGACATCCACTAAACATTTTTAGACCTTTGTAGCGCAGACATACGGTTACGTTAAATCGCAAATGATTATTTAAAAATATACATAGAAAATACATCACGGTTGTGCTTACGATTGTTTCTCTAAAGACAGATCTTTAATCGCTGTATGGGAAATTTGGTTATTGCTGGACACAGGAACATTCAATGAAGTCGCCAAAGACGACCTAAATTTTTTGGGCGACGGACCTGCAATGTGCGACATGATGCACCGATATAAAAAACTCTATTAAGAACACAGCCATGCATAAAGATTGCACATAACGAATTTAACGATACCATTCCCTCACTACCCTATACATATGGTTCCCCTAGCGACCACACCCATCATTACAAAATGAACGATTATGGTTTATATATTGCCCCGATTTTACTGCCACCTCTTTCACCTCAACATTTGCCATTATTTCCAGCTATTGTACTGCCATCTTGGGGGGGGGGGGGATGACAAAAAACGAATACATAGTTATCCCAATAGCCACAATAACCCGAAGGCGTATACCCAAGGACCTTGTTTGGTCATGGCGGCTTTAAAGTTTATACGACGAGTTTTAGTAGCTACCAGTTGATTAATAGGGAAGCCATTAACTGGAGTAGACATTTAGCAAATGGAGTGCATTATTTAAAAAATAAATGTGTTTACTTTATCGAATTAGTCAACTGAAATTTTAAAAAGGTTAGGCAGACGTAGTCGTGCGGGGGGTGCGGGTTTTAGCGTGTTAACTAATAACTAACCAACGGAGAAATGTTTCAAGTTGAATTCTCAAAATTCAAGGTTATGGTTTTTTTTCAGGGAAAGTGTAAATAAAAGTTTTTCCATGTTTGTCATTGATATTGATTGCTGGTAATTGAGACGTGCAAACCCCGTGACGTGAGTGTTCTGTGCGACACCTGAGCCTTAAAAAATCACACGAAACTGAATGTGGAACCAAGGACTAAATTGACTCTATAATCCTGAGGGGAAAAAATCTCCGTTTCTTCCGTACGCCGCACAATTTTGTATAAAATTATTGTATTTTGTTTTATGAAATAATTATTTATGTTTATTTCCCTTTTAGCCGTCACGTTTTAGCTATTTACCGGAAAAAATTGGAATGGTTGTTAAAGCAGAGACATCTATAAACGAAAAAAGATTTAGCGCATGTTGTCAGGCCTGTGCCTTTATTTTTCACAAGTTTTGACAAGTGATCAACGTAAACAGACGAGATTATAAATTTAGAATTTAGCCAGATTTAGCCTAAATTTATTATTCTATGGATACGCCCGGCTCGACAGTCAAGTTTAATTAATCATGGCTGAAGATTTTTTAGCAGAAAATAATCTGTGTGGACAGACCCTTTTGAGATTGGTTTCAAGAGCTCATGCAATAATTGCTGAACTATTACGTCTAAAGGATTTTATTCCACAGATTTTTCAGTAATAGTCACTTAAAATCTATAAATCCAGTTATATTATTTTATTATTATTATTGTTTTCATTGTAAGGTCCGATCAAAATAAATATCATGAAATTGTATTGGATTTTCGATATTTTAAAGAACAAGATGTCTTTGATTCAAAGATTAATGGAAGCGATGTAAGTGAGTTATCAATTCAGATTTTTTCTCCATTAAAAATTCACATCTTACTCTAGGTTTTAGTGGAATTGGATGAGGAGTTACGAAAGAATTATATTGAAATCCTAACAAGATTCTATCTTGCATTTGAAAGTGTTCACAAGTATGTCTGTGATTTGAACACCTTTCTTTATGAACTTGATGAAGGGATTTATATCCAACAAACTCTTGAAACAATTATTTTAAATGATGAAGGCAAACAGCTCATGGTTGGTTATAAAAATGAATTTTTTATATATGCTTCACCTTTTTAAACTAACCTTTTTTTCCTCTGCAGTGTGAGGCACTTTATCTATATGGCATCATGCTACTAGTCATAGATAATCATGTTGATGGGCCTGTTAGGGAGAGAATGCTAGTCTCTTATTACAGATATTCTGTTCAAAGAACTCATTCTAATTCCAAGTTGGATGAAGTATGCCAGCTATTGCGTTCAACTGGATTTTTGAAATCTCAGCCAGGAAAAAGGCCTCAACATTACCCAGAAGACTATTTCAAGTAGAATGAATTCTATTATTTTTGATTCATTTTAAGTAATGCCTATATGTGGTTGTTCTTAGACGTATTCCGATTGCTCCAATTTATTTGGATGTAGTAATAGGTCATTTGAGATCAGATGATATCTATCACCAAATTGCAACCCATCCGCATCCTGATCACCGAAGCACTGCACTTGCTCAACAAGCAGCCATGCTCGTGATTTGTCTTTATTTCACTCCTGATATTCTCCACAATCAAACAGCAAAAATGAGAGAAATAGTTGACAAATTCTTTCCAGATAATTGGGTAATTAAGATTATTATTAATCTCTTCCGGATACCAACGACTCCAATATGTTGTAATTGTATGGTTCTTTTCTAGGTTACCAGTGTTTATATGGGATTAATTTTCAACTTAATTGAAGTATGGGAGCCGTACAAAGCGGCGCGAATGGCACTCAGCAACACAGCGCAGGCTGCCAATGTAAAAGAGTGTTCAGTTAAGCATAGCAACCAATTGGACCAACTTATAACACAATTACGTCAATTACTCAAAGAAGGAGTCCTGACCGAAGAATTCCTATTAGATAATATGCAGAAGCTGATCAACTTGATCCGACAGTCAAACGTTACTCTACGATGGATGCTCTTACATACAAACACATTAACAGCTGGCGCAGAATCAGTTAAAAAATGCCGTCAAATACGGGATCAAGTTCTCAACGACTCGAAATATCAACCCGTTACAGTATTCGAATTGCTGCTGGACTGCGCTGAGTTGGAACTGAATGTTCGCGAGACTTTTCGAACTCTGTTGACGGAGAAGCGCGCAAATTGGCTGCGATGCAAAAATGAGTGTATGGAACGACTGACAGAATTAGCTGATGTTTTTAGCGGAGCAAAGCCCTTGACTCGAGTTGACAAAAACGAGAGTCTTCAATTGTGGCTTCGGGAAATCGCTCAGCAAGTTGAAGCACTAAACTATGAAGAAGGCACAGCTTCCGGCCGTAAAATGGTTCAGCTCATTTCTGCCCTCGAAGAAGTTCAAGGTATAGGCTCTCAACGTTAACAAGTGTTTCCAGTTCACATAATAAGCTATCCCCACTTTTTGATTGCAGAATTTCATCAACTCGAGTCCCAGCTGCAAGTCAAGCAGTTTTTGACAGAAACCCGTCGACAGTTGCACCATATGATTCGTACCGCAAACATTCGAGAGGACTTTCTCATTACACTCCAAATAGTCTCGGATCTGAGTTATGCTTGGCTAATAATTGACTCCTACACGGGCCACATGCAGACAGCAATTCGGAAAGATCCAACCTTAGTGGGTCGTTTACGAGCAACCTTTTTAAAACTGTCTTCCGCTCTCGACTTACCCTTGATGCGCATTAATCAAGCACGGAGTGCTGACTTGGTTTCAGTTTCGCAGTATTACTCGACCGAACTCGTCTCCTACATTCGTCATGTGTTGCATATAATTCCGCAATCCATGTTTGCCTTAGGTAGTAAAATTTTAATTAAAACAAGATCATTCCTGAAATTAATTTCAATTTCATTTGCCACTCAATTAGTCGAACAAATTGTTCAACTCCAGACTAATGTTATCAAAGAAATGCCAGTGAGGCTAGATAAAGACAAACTCAAGGACTACGCACAACTGGACCAGCGATTTCAGGTATCCTATTTCTAACAAATTGTTAAAATCGAATAAATATAATTCCCTTAAACCCTTCTAATATATCTATAGATTGCCAAGCTTACAGAATCTGTATCAACGTTTACTGAGGGTATTTTAGCTATGAAGACAACTTTAGTTGGTATAGTCCGTCTGGATCCTAAACGGTTACTGGAAGAGGGTATTCGCCGGGAATTAGTACGTAGAATGGCGATGGCCATGCACGTTTCGCTCTCTTTCAATGCCAAAGCAAAGAACAGCGATCTCGCTCACAAGCTAAACGGCTTAGGTAATATGCTTTGATTTGAAAATATCGTTTAAATTTTAATTCTTAATCTTCTTTTTTGTTTAGGCGAAACCATGGAAGGACTCCGTAAATCTTTTGAGTACATCCAAGATTACGTACGAATCCAAGGTCTTCGCATGTTTCAAGAAGAAACAGCGCGAATCGTTGGGTACAATGTTGAACAGGAATGCAATACATTTCAGACAAACCATATTCAAGATTGGCAAAGTAAGTTCCAGTCAACCGCAGTACCAATTCCCCGGATGTCTTCAAACGATCCTCATTCCGCTACGTTCATTGGTCGATTAGCCCGCGAAATTCTGCGTATCACTGACCCCAAGTAAATATTTTTACTTTATATCTTGTTATGTCTGACAATAACTTTGTATTTATTATAGAACAACTGTGTTTGTTTCGTTCACCAACACCTGGTATGACGGCAAATCTCAAACAGAAGTGTTAAACTTCTTACTGTTCTCTCAGCTAGAGCGGGCTCTAAGTACATCAGGATTGGCTGGACTAGACACCCTTTTTGCCTTTATGATCACCACTGAATTGACTGTAATAGCCACATTTTGACATCTTTGTGCTTTGGTATTTTGATGATATAAATTTTCTTCGAAAGAACCTTTTCAGTGACTTGAATAAGGAGGTTTTTCGCCATCAAGATTCTCTGGAAGCTCTAGCGGAATTTGATCACTTAACCGCTCCAACAACGGCGATCCTCGGTGGGTTTTGACTTACTATTTACTGGCATTTCTCTTCTCCCTCGAACCAACGTTAATAGTGATATGAATGTTACCTTTATTTTTTCCAGGCCAGCCAAATAAAACATATGGGGTTTATTGTACGCGTTTCCACAAATCTTTTCAGACGCTCCTTGACCGCGTACTGAAAATCGGGCAATTGCAATTACTCAGACGATCGTGCTCTCAACAGCTGAAGTCTACTGCATCATTCGACTCTGGACTACTTTGGCAAGCACTCGAAACACTGAGTTTGTAAGTTACCATTGTTGTTCACAATGTTTAGTCGATAAATTTCTCTAGCGACGGGATTTGGCAATCTATCTTTCAAACATGTAATATGTTTTCTTTTTTTTTTTTTCTTTTTCATTCCAGGTCAGTAGTGAATGACGTGGTGCATAGAGACAAAAATTCCGATTCCATTTCCACATCACTTCTCCCTGAATTGGCAGAGTACCTACACTGGTCCGGTCTCTACGAGCCTTTCGAGAAGATTTATGTGGCCACACAAAGTCTCGACCTGCCCTACATTCCCCATTTGCTGCTCTTGTTTATTGTGTCAAATGTACACAAGTTTACCTATAGCAAGCAACTTGCTAGTTTGGTGTCTAGACGATCTCAGGATGGCGTGGACGGGACTCCCTTTGTGACCGGGATTGCCACAATATTACGCCATCTAGGACCGACGACCACACAGACATGCTGCTGCCTTTTAATCCAATTTGCTCGCTCTCACTTGGAGTTTGGAGCGAGGTAATCAAATTGTGTTTCTTATCATATTGCACTAGTTATTATGGATTCTTTTTCCCTTTTGCTTATTATCGATTTTTATTTGTATTAATTTTTTAGCAACAAAGAGAATCTTATGGAAATCCCGAGTGAGAGTGGAACTACACTTGCGTTGCTGGAACAATGGGAAAAGTGTGGTCTGATAAGTCACGCCTTTTTAAACAGCCTACTCAACGAAGGCGTTTGGTCGCTATACAAAATGTCAATGCAGTAATGCAGTTATGTGGCCTTACAGTTATTATGACCTATGGCATGAGAGAAAACGTGTCGGAGCTGTGCTGTAGACTTTAGTCAGTTACACCGATCTGCCGTTGGGTAGCATTCGCATTTCCTTGTGGAATGAAATCGCAGTGACTCTTCCGGTTGTTAGGCTTCGTTCTCCTTTGGTAAACCAATTTGCTACAGTCAGCTCCCAGTCAATGTTTTGAATACCTGCCGCTAAAATTCAGTTGGCGGCATGGAATACGATCAAATCACATGTGTGTTGGGTGAGTGGCAAGTTTTTGTTCGCTCAGGTTATTGTTCAGCCCCTTCTCTGTTAGATTTTTTTTTTTTTACCCGTCAATTCTTATGTAACCTATCCTAAAATTGTGTGTATCCTATTAAGAAAAAATACTATTGAAAATTCGCAACACTTTTATTTTATTTCGTGTCAGACTGAAGTGAAGAAAAAACTGTGTGTGTAGCCCCGAAAATCAAGCGGTGATTCGGCACCGTTACTATTTATGGTCTTTATGTAACTCTAAATAACTGAACAGATCGTTTGTTTTTTAATGCGAAAGTTGTTTCAGAAAAATAGATTAAGAAGAATGGTAAGTTTTTGATTATAGAATAGTTATTAGATATCACGAATCGCTAACAAGGCTACAAGGGAACAAAGCGCTGTTTCCCACACCCAATTGGCAAAATTTGAAAACTGTAGGGTTCTATAGGCTAATTCTATTTGAACATTCTTTTCAGAGTTGACGGCCGTGGTTTGCTATGGATTCCTTATTCTTGCCTTGGCTTTGCACTGGCCGAATGAAGCCAACACATATCTTCTATTCTTTTGCCTGTCAAATGGGATTTTAGCCCTCGTTTCAGCATTCAAGCCAAAAACAGACTGTGATCTTTGTCGTTGGATTGGTATCCTGAGTAAGTTGAAGTCACACAAGGCTATAGCCCGTTTCTATTTAGCATGCTAAATCAACCGCCAAATTTCCGTCTCTTTACCAATAACAGCGATGTGGTCTTTGACTTTTGGATTGGATATGTTATACCGAAGCCAGATCGAACGGGAGTATATGGCTGAGCACCAGTTCAGACTCTGTAAAAGCCAACCAATACATTTGACAATAATGAGGACCTTGGTTGTTTCAACTGGAACATCCCTTGCAGCATGGAATCTCTACCGCTACAGCCCTGCATTTCACACGTACAAGATTTGATACGGACGTTTAAATAATGTTGATCCAATTGATACGCCTGTATTTTTCTTCTATTGATGCTATTCAAATTTTGTTTTCAGGTGTTTTGTCAAAGCTTCAGAAACTACTAAGCTCGACGAAACGTTGATTAGTTTCTTTTGGATTTTATTCTTCTACCTTCGTCCCATGGTACGTCATCGGTTTCTAAATTAGATCACTTAAACAAAGTGTCATATTGTCCCATTTTGATAGGCTCTGGCCATCAAACGAAGTCCGCTTATTGTGATTACATGCCACCGTCAAATTCAAGTGTTGAAGCACGAAAGAGAGTTGTCCATCAACGGAAAACTCTTTCTTTACAAAGACCACCACAGAAGACTTTTTCACGT
Source organism: Daphnia pulex (assembly GCF_021134715.1). Lineage (NCBI taxonomy): Eukaryota > Metazoa > Arthropoda > Branchiopoda > Diplostraca > Daphniidae > Daphnia > Daphnia pulex. Next base: position 7,254,931 of record NC_060017.1, read on the forward strand.
TTTAACCTCAACGGTATGCAATAATTCAAACAAAACTATTGGTGTTTTTAGCGTCATAGTTTCTCCATTAATTGAACAGGTATCGCAGATTTGTCTGGTCGTGTGGATAGCGCTGACTCTGCCGTACGTAATTCAACTGACTTCCTTGGTCGCTGGATTGAATAGCGCCATGCGATTGGAGGAAATGCCATCCCCGTACACAACTGTGCTTATGTATATGTACCAATCTCTACCTTTGGTCAATTGTTTCCTGTTGGTATCGGCATTTGTAGTATATTTTTCGCTGAAACTGAAAGGATGATAATAGGATGATAGCCCGATTTTCTATTTAATTTAATTCACAATGTGTTATTTCTGTTGCTCTACTGTTAATGCATAAAAGTGAAATCGCAAAATGAAAGCACAGCGCAAGTAAAGTTAATTCTCCGTGTTTTTTCTTCTTACCTAATGAATTTAATTTGTTTAAAGAAATAGGAAAAATAAGATTGAAGCTTATTCTCTATATGGTCAATTTTATTCAAAAGAAACGAAAGCGCGAATTTTTTCAAAAATAGGACAACGGCAAATAGGGCAATGAGATAACTGATCGGCACACGATTTACAGGTCAGGAGATGTCCACAGGGACGAAATAAAATGGACATATCATGGGAGTAACAGATTTTACAAAGCGATGCCTCGGTCGAGTGTCTGTCATCTTTAGCCGGGACAACTGATAGCAGATTGATGTCGCCGTCGGACAAAGAGATTGGCCGCGAGTGATTATTATTTCTCGATTCGCGCTCTCGGTTCAAGACGAACTCGCACCTCGGCGAGTGTCGGCGATGCTCCAAATCAGGATCGTGATCAATGTGCCATTGTGAAAGGACAACCAGGCACGTGAAGCACTGAGTGTGATCGCCCACTCCGCGGTAGATAAAACCTGCCGACGATAACGCCTAAAGAGGACAAACCCAATCGATAAAACCAAACAATTAGACATTTCGTATGCGGTGCAGTTATAGCTGTGGTGGTGGTTTTGTTGAAACGTACCTGCGGAGTTGGAGAATTCGGTGCTGATTGTTCCCATCTCTGGAAGGTGGATAGACGAGCGGATGCTGTTCTCAAATTCAAGTGGGACAGAGCTCTAATCGATCCAGTTGGTCCTACCTTAGAGAGTTTGTTAGAGAAAACACTTGCGGTAGTGGGAACAAGTGAAATGTTGTCCATGACTGAATAACGGATCTTGTGAGATGAATGACAGAAAGCGTGAACTTGTTTTATCGGTAGATTAAATCAGAATGGTCATCTCACTCATTTGTCCTCAATATTTATCTGCGACACTATAGTACTTCATTCCCAGCAAATACTGCACAGTCAAAAGATGTTTCCTGATTGGTGCGATGTCACAGCAGTCCAATAAAGTTCACTGTCGTCATAATCCAGCTTTACCGGGTACGAGGACAGGGTGGCGTATGGTTTTGTTGACCTTCAACACGGTTCAAATACGTAGTAATGAACTATAAGTCTTCCAGAGTCTTAAGAGTATTATGTGGACAGTAGGCCTGTTTCGAACTATGTAACATTAAATACTAGGAATTTTTTAATCCTTGAGATTATAAGAACCTTGTTGAGACCTTTTGACCTTATGGTAAAGATTTGACGTTGTATAGTGTTGTATTCTATTGCCAAGATATATTTTGATAGTCCCTCAGAGACAGGATATATTTAATTCATAAATGTATTACATTTTACAAATTTTGTTACGAATTCTTATGTAAGAAATGGTTACAAATTTAAGAATATTAAAAAATAGTTCACATCTTATTGTGATTAATTAAATCCAGAAATTTTTTTATTGCAATTCCTTTTAAACAAACAACGCAGTCCCTAAAAAAATGGGAAACCGTATCATCTGATTTCCATACCGTTGCGCAATCCGCCAAATACAGGAAGGCAAAATTAAAAAAATAATTCGCGCTGAAAATAATAATTAACTGAAGGAAAAAAAGGTGCATAAAAAGATACAGAAAAAATATTCTTGTCCATCCAAATTAATTTTAATTCGCCTGGTCTGATGACCCTATTGACTAAACGCTTACTCCAACTAAATAGATAGTAGTATTAGCTATACTACGTACAAATCAAATCGTAATATTTTTTTATTTCCAAATTAGTGTCTGATTGATTCTGTTATTCATTTTACCCTTCAAATCAGACATGGTCAAGGAGGGGAAGTAATCAAAATTCAGTCTCAGACTGATATGTCTGTGATGTGGTGCAACAAGACACTGCCAACCTTAATAATGCTACGTTTTCATCGCCTTGGCCTTGATTTGGAAAACAACTTCAGGATCATTAAGGAAAGCTTCCCCCCATATCATTTTGATTGCCATCTGATTGATGGGCAAGGTTTTGAAAGTTCATCGCACTTGAAATATATGCTGCGATGGGTTAGTTGTCGCCCTTAAGAAAAGAAATGATTTGATTGACCCTTTGCATTATAGGTATTTTCACAAATAATAAAAGAAAAAGAAAGAAAAGTAACGACCACTCCCATTTCATGACACGAGATTGGTTTTCCATGCACCAGGTAGCCGACTAATCCATCAAAGAGAAGTCATTTACTGTTACCCCGCAGCCCAATCCCTACAGGTCTTACGCAACACGGAACAATGAACCCTAAAATGCCGATGGAAAACCAGGAAGACAGGATTCGAAATTGCGGCTGCTAGAGGGATCAAATTATAATGCAATCTGGAAGCACGCATGATCCCGCACTGCTGTCTGAACTCTCAACATTGAGATTCCATTGATTTGTGCTACCAGTAAAGCAGCGCCACTCGGAAATTTGGCACTCGCATCCGAAATTATGCAAAATAGGCCAATGTATAGAGGGCAACGTCTCTTTATTTCATTTCTGGTTTGTCTGGAATTTTCCGATTTCGTAATAAAATAGAAAGAAATTGAATTTACGTATTTTTTAAATTTGCTTCAAACAGACGCAAATAACTTGGTGGTGACAAATCTTGGATATAAACTTGCCGATTGAAGTGGTTAAAGTTAACCACAAATAAGGGTTTTGTTGTCTGTTTTAACTTGTATGTCAGATTTACACTACACCCCCTATTGTTGAAAAGAGTTGGGATATTGAAGGGGAGAGGGTTCAGAAAATTCTGAGTATAATGACGGGGTTGAGATAGAATGATTTTTGATGGATTTCTAGATTTTGAAAAAAAAAACTGTTGCCCTTTGGCCAAATTACTTCAAAATGGGGTAAAAATCGTGGTTTTTGAACATTTTTTTTTAAATCATCAGGCCTACGGAGTAAATGTTAATTAGATTTTTCTCCCCCAGAAAACAACCCTATAACGTAAGGGTTACAGGACTATATAAAGGTGGAAACAACCCTTGGATCATAGGCACAGTCGTTTTCTGACTTTTACCCTCCGTTAAAGTCAAATACTTCTCTTGTTTTTTATTTCTCCAAGAAGTCCTTTATTGCAATCGAAACCAAAATGCGTTTGATTATATCAGCAATTTTGATTTTGAGCGTCATAGCTGCCGTGACATTTGGAGAGGCTCAACATTATCAGTACCCGAACAGTCCGTTCATTTTCCCCGGTTACCCTATGCTGCGCAATCAGCAGAGTCTGCAGCAGAATCAGCCGGACAGCCGTTTCTTCTTTAGTGGACTCTTCACTACGTTCACTTATACGATTTCGACGGTTACCTCAACCGCTGTAGCCACAACTGTAACTACTTGTACCACGTCAGCAGCTACGCTGACCACCTGCACGGCTGGCAGGAAACGTCGAGATGAGCACGGAGTCTTCCGCAATCCCCGCGGTCTCTTTTACGACGAGAAAGAGGAAGAAGAAGAAGAACGAAATATTTTCTTGCCAACCCAAGACCAGGCGTAAGTTTATTATTATTATTTTTTTTATTATTACAATTGATTACAGTTTTATCGACATATTTATTGTTGTGCATAAACAGCAGCTCCGAGTCTGAGACGGCCCGTAGTTCGAGACAAATGGAAGTGCAACCTGCTCTTCCCTTTCCTATTCAGCCCACATTCGGTGCCTATTACACACCAGAAATGGGTTACAACAATCTTTCGCCCGCTGTTCCACTCAGTCGAATTTTTCTGGCCTTCGGCACGGCAACCGTGACGGTCACTACGACTTCGACCTCTACCTCCAAGCTGACGGCTGTTTGCAAAAGCACTACCGGTTTCTCTGTCTGCACCTCATAACAAGGCATTCGAAAATACCAAGTCCTACCTCACCGCACGTCTATGATGGGGCCTTTCAACCAAAATTCTATACGCAACGATCAAATAGTTTGACTTATTTATTATTCAAGTTCACTAATATGGACTGTATTATCAATACACCTTTTAGCATTCATATAAAGCGTTACATTTTCTCGTAGAACATATTTTTTTTTCGTGGGTAATTTACTAATAAATTTAAATCTTGATGTAGAGTATAGGATTCGAAGAGTAACTTTGGTAAGTTGGAGATGTTAATAAATTGTTCCCGATAAGTAGGAGTGAATTCTATGAGGACGCGCGATTTAATTTGTAAAAAAATCTTATTTCTGTGAAAAATTTGATTAGCTTTCCTATGTCTGATGGGTGAGTGACGTGGAGGAAACGATGGACAGGTCATCATATTGCACAGCATACAACCTAAATTAGTTTTTTAATGGGATTGAGGCCCGTGCCAGGACTTGAAAACTAACACAAAACTATTTTCACCCAATGCACCAAAATAAAATGAAGCGCCTATAAAGAGTTCTGAAGAAAGATATGCCCGGAACTATAGAAACGCGGCTGACTGAATATATTAGCAAAGTGCCAAGGGGCTTTCGCTAGACAAGGCTCGTGCCCGCTGATACGTATAACCTTGCTTCAAAATTTAATTATTATAGGTCGTCTTATTTTAGAAGCGCCAGCGGTGAATGTCATCTCTTTTTCATTCATTGCTCACGCTAGACGTTTAGCTAAATGGCTCGAGGGTGACGAAAGCAAATAAGATGGAAACTATCGTTTAGGTTAAGTATCTCTCATGAGTCATGACTGCGCTCTTTAGTTATACAGACCGGGGACAGAACGCACCTGCACGAATTGTTCTCTCGTCGTTTTTTTTTCCTCATAAAGGACCCATCATTATTCCGTTTTCCAAGTTTACTCTAATAATATGACTAAAATTTTGTTTTAATATTATTTGGTAATATCATAATACACAAATGTATGGCATTACTTGATGAATTTTAAATTGTAAATTGCGAGTATACGTTGATCGATTTATTGGATTACGTTGCTGGTTTTCGGAGTTCGGACTTATCTTCACATTTAAGCAGTATACAGCAAGGTCATAAAATCCGAACGTAGCTTAGATTCCTCCCGAAGGGCACTATACAGTATCCATGGAATAGATACTACTAGAGTCTCTGGATGAAACTGATCCACAAAAAAGGGTTTATCTAGCTGGGTACTCATATGACGTCGTTGTAAACAAATAATTACTGCATGAACAGACATACAACTTATTTGTACACAGCTATATACGTGCGTTAGGTAATATTTCAATTTTGAATAAAACAGCTCAGAAGAATAAAAGTTCGTACGATAGGTCAGAATTGAAGCGAAAAAGGAACGCTGATGTAACCCATGGGTTAAATCAGGAAGATTATTATTGTTACTAGAGCGGAATTTTGTTTTTCAGGATATTATACGGAATACTTCGCTTTGACAGCGAACTTTAGTCTGTATGTTTAGGTTGCAATGTTTCCACGATCCGACATCAGGCTCAATCGTTTGATGTTATTTCTGTCTGCCTTCGAGGCATGGCAATTACATCACTGCAGTCCTATACTTATCGTTGGATATTATGTAGCCAAGATGACGGCTAGTTTGTATATACTGACTGACGCACCCTTCATTTACCTCCCAATGCGCTGCGGTGTGAAAAAAAAAACGATAATGAACATTTCGGCAGCAGCTATAGCCATAGCGGTGATGGTCTATCGATACAAAACACAATTTAAACTTTAATAAAAAAAAAAATAGGTTGGCATACAAGTCCTGATATAATGCTGGATTTTAATAAGTCGGACGATTGCGTAACATGGAAGATGTATTTATAATGTGGACAGTATTATCAATGATATTCTTCCAGAAAATATTGGTGAATATCTTGACTATAGAACATTCAAAATTATCGATCTGATATAGTGGCTAGTAGTGGTAGCTAGGGCTACCTGTAATTTGCCACGAAGCAAGTGACGACAAGAAGCTGGGCAAACTGCCAAAAAAAAACACGTTAATCGAAAGAGTTTACGATAGAAAGAGTCCCGAACCAATACCAAATTCTAAATGGCCAGTAAAATAAAGCCGTAAGCGATCTGTTCCAGGTTGATGAGGTACAATGTCACGGTTAAGAGAAGTATACGGTCGGGTGCTATCGTTGGGTATAAATAGTCGATCGCGGTTCGGCAAATGGCATCAACAAGCATCTCAGCTCTCAACAACACCAATTCAAACAATCTCCAAAAGAAAATGAGCTTCAAAATCGCCTGCCTCCTTCTCTTGGCCTGTGTTGCCGCCATTCACGCTGCCGAAGCTCCCAAGGAGGCCGATCAGGGACGCATTTTCTTGAGCACCTTCACAGTGATCCTCTCCACTGTCACATCGACTACCACAGTCGGCTCAACCACCACTTGCACCACTTCCACATCCGCACTAAACACATGGTTTGAAATCATTTACTATACATATTTTGTATAGGCAATCAATTAATCTTTTCCGATTACATTTTGCAATTAATTCAAACAGCTCTGTTGGTCGCCGTCGTCGTGGTCTCTTCTACGATGACGCCGAGAACTCCGGCCGAGCTCGCCGTGGTCTCTTCTACAACGACGATGAAGCCGAAGTTTCTGCCCCAGTTAAGAGGTATAATTAAAGGGTTTGATTTAAATTGATGCAAATAACTGATGACTTCAACAAAATTCTTGTGTGCCCTTTAAGATCTGCCGAAGTCGCTGCTCCAGCTCCCCAGGTAACCACAGATGAGAACAAATCCGTCCCGTTGGTCGTCCAGTCTGGATTCAGCCTTCCCGAAGGATTCGTCACCCCCTCCGGAACTCCCCGATTCAAGTTGGCTTACGGAACCAGCACGGTCACCACCACCTCCACCTCGATCGCCACCCGATCCTTGACGGCTACCTGCGCCAGCACCACAAGCTTCAGCCTTTGCTCCTCAGCTGGCAAATAAGTCGCTATATTATTCGACAGAATAATAGACCACTAGACCTTTATTACGACAATACCCTGACGTGCCCTGTATATCACAAATTGACATATGTTTTCCCATATTGTTTGATGCTTCTTTTACGTGAAGATAACTCGTCACCTGTAATTGAATGTGTTTTTGTAAAACGTTTTCCAATTCCCGATATGCTTCAACACATATTGAACATTTCGGGAGTATTTATCCATTTATGAGTATTTCCATGGGACTTGAATATACAGTTCAGCAGCACTTTATAAACGAATTTAAAATTTAGTTTGCAGTGTTCTTCAACACGATTTATGTTAGGCTATTACTGGTATTATTATCTGCTGTAGCGCTGTATAACTACATTGTATATCGCGCATAATAAAGTAAAATAATAAAAAAATCCAGCACTGATTCAATATAACCCAATCAACTTAATTTCCAGTTACTTTAAGCAGCACTTAGAAAATTTCTTATTAATAAACCAGAAAAATATAGAAAATATATTTTAGGACACGAATGTAGTTATAAAGTCTCAGCCAAAAATTGTTTCAACAACCTTGGTTGCGATAAAAAAAACTAGCGAGCTACATAATACTACTAATCAAGGCACATTATATTATTGCTGTGAATATAGTGAGTTTCGTATGGAGCAGCTACACGCGTGTTTTTCTAAACATACGCCATTTTACTATTATTTATCTCAGAAAATTGTAAGTTCTTGTCTACTTATTTTAGGCTGATTGATTCGAGATTGCTTGAGACTAATAGTTAATATTTTGCGCCTTGATTTGTCTAGAGGTAGAAGAGTGACACGTTATCTAATGTAAAATAGGGCGGTTCACAATATCCTTATTGAATTGCTTCCACTTAAAACCTTTTTGATTGGCTAACCGATTAAATCTTGAGCCGTCTACTAAAACGGAGATGCGAACGTTTGACAGAATAAAAATGGAAATAGCTCAAGAGCCAATCAATGCGCTTAAAATCTTTTCTACCGAAACCCATCAAAGGGTATAAGGAAATGGTCGAAAATCAACAAGCCTTGACGGGGAAAGCTTTGTTAACTTGCGCATAAATAGGAGCTCTGCCGTTTACTGATGAACCCCCAGCATCAGTCCTTTGTTGAAACCATCAAGTCGACAAACTTCGCTCCTTCCTTTTTTAAAAAGATGCGCGTCGAAATCGCTTGTCTGTTGGTCTTGGTGGCAGTCTCCGCTTATGCCTCATCTCCTGTCGAACCAAAGAGCGACAAAGACAGATTTCTATTCGTCAGCGGCTCGTACTCGTTCACGACGTTCACCGTACTCAAAGCGACCACCACTACCACGTCAACCTACACGTCCACCACGACCTGCACAACGTCGTCAGCCGCTCTGACCACCTGCACCATCGGCCGCCGTCGCCGCGGTCTCTTCTACGACGAGGCCGGAGCCCAGGGTCGCGATCGCCGCGGACTTTTCTACAATGACGAAGAAGTCGAGGGCAAGGACGGCGGCTCATTCCTTCCTGCTGAAAATAAGTATGATAATTCCGCTAAATAATCAAGTGATGATTAAAAATTATTATTATTATTATTTAAAATTAAATCAGGTCAAGCGATCCAGTTGAAGAAGTTGCCAAGACGAGCGCTGATGATTCTTCGCTCATTCCTTTGGAAATCGAGTCCGGTTACGATGTGCCAGTGGTAGGACCCAACCGTTTCCTCCTGTCTTTTGGCACATCGACTGTTACCAGTCTTGTGCTCACCACCTCGACCGTCAGCTTGACGGCCTTTTGCAGTAGCACTAGCGGGTTCTCTCTCTGCGGTACTGCTGGCAAATAAATTTCTGTACATCGTATTAATTTCCCGCGTGAATCGTATCTTGTTGGCCATCTATATAGCTAATTCTGTTGCAGTGGTAGAAAAATCCAAGTCGCACACCTGTTTTCGGCACTGTCGGAACTATTTATCTGGCTCATTATTATTCTCTTTGAATAACTTGCAAAATAAACATTTATAAGCAGCAATTTATATAAACTCAATAAGACTGTACGTGTTATTTATTGTCCCACCCGATATTGCGCAAGGCGTATAACCATAAATCGAATAATACGCATGAAAAGGATCATTTATAATGCGAACCCAATAATGACGATTAACTTTACTAATTTTAATAATATATCGGAGTGAAATGCAAGGAACTTTTCTTATATTTCTCAAGTAAAAAAATTATTTGTTAGTATGAGATGCTTGGATTTCATATCGTGTCATGGTATCGTTTCTGCTCTACTGAGTTCCGATTAAAAATTGTTTTATATGCTTATGTTGATGGTATAAATTTTCCCAGCAAAACATTAATTTTGGAAAACGTCTGCAATGATACACACGGTTTTTCTTATCCTGCATTACGAGACAGTGATTACACAGCATTACTAAACACGTAAAATAAAATTAGAGATTAAGTATTATAATAATGATGATGTAACTTCACGATTATATTCTTAAATTACCAGTTGCGTATAAGTTGCATCATGGCTGAATTTAGCGTTGTACGGCATATTCAATTAAAATCCGAATTTGTAGCCTATATTGGTGCAAATGGATTAATTTTTTTAGTACAACAAACAACGAAATTGATTTAAGATATATGCGCTGTCGTAGTTATATTAGAAGTATTAAAAAGAGGTTTATAGAGCACCCCACCTTTTCTTCTTCGTCGTATTTCGATTAAAATTTTGGGGTTAACAAATCAACTTTTCCAAATCTAAAAATAACGTGATAGCGACGATATTGTATGATGATATTCCTGCGAACGATCAGCATCATTTGATAAGGGCCAATCCGCTTTCTTAAAATCTTGACAGAAAACTTAGCAGCCCGAAGCAATCCTGATGTACCCAGAAATCCCAAAGTCGCTGGCCCAGTCAAAGCGTCGACCACCAAATGGGTATAAATAGTTGGTAACTGCTCGTCGTTTATCATCAGTCAAAATAGACTCCAACAGCAACTGTCTTTCACAAATCCCGAAAACTTAAAATGCGTTTTGAAATTGTCTGTTTGTTGGTCTTGGCCGTGATCTGCGCTTGCGCAGTCGAAGCCCAAAATGACAAAGATCGTTTTCTCTTGAGCGCCTCCTCCATCTCATTTTCCACCTTCACCATCATCAAAAAGAGCACCACCATCACCTCGACCCTTACCAGCACCACCACTTGCACTACTTCTTCGGCCACTTTGACCACCTGCACCATCGGCCGCCGTCGTCGCGGTCTCTTTTACGACGAGGCTGGCGCCCAGGGTCGCGATCGCCGCGGACTTTTCTACAACGACGAAGAGGTCGAGAGCCAGGACGGCAGCGCTTTCCTCGCCAAGTAATTCAATCCATCATGAACAACCAGTTTAAAAGCTCAGTTTTTAATCATTTCTTTCGTTTGAAATATTTTTAGGGCTAGCGATCCCGTGAACGAAGTTGCCGAAGTCAAATCGTCCGTTTCTGCCGATGATGTAGTCATCCCGTTGGAAGTCCAGGCTGGTTTCGCTCTGCCCCAAGGACAGGAGGGCAACCGCTTCCTGTTGGCTTTCGGTACGTCGACCATTACGAGCTACACCGTTTCTTCTACCACCATCAGCTTGACTGCCTTCTGCAGCAGCACTAGCGGCTTTGCTCTCTGCGGCGGTGCTGGAAAATAAACGGCAGTTCTCCAGCTGCGTCCAGAATGTATATCACACCCTGACAACTAAACACCCGTGAAATCATATAACATGCTGGTCATCAGTTAACCTTTCTAGCTGTCAATCTAAAAAATCGCGTTTATGCCATGATAAAAAGTATTATCCTTCCGAAAAATCCCACACATGTTGTTGCTCCCGATTTCCCTTCACTACCCTGTAGGTTTCTCGATTTGAAAAAGAAAAAAATTATTATTTCCCTGTCATCCATAGCACAAGGGCTAGTAGCTTATTTTCGGGTCGTTTTTCTATGAAACGGTTGAAAATAATGTGAGAAGCTTATTGTTGATCGTCTCGCTCACGGTTGCTCGACTTAATATTTGTAATTGATTATCAAATGATCGTCACAAGTTATACCATCAATTGTACTGAACGGGACTGATGTGTATTTATCCATTCAACTTCCACTCTCTTCTTCCACTGAATTATACAGTTTAGCAGCAACCTGATGATTTGTGTTTCATAAATTGAGTATACTTCGCAAAGTTTGATTACATTTTAGCTAAGCGAAATTGGCATGAAACGAGTCTCGCTCTTTTAAACATAAAGACAACATATATATAGTGATGGATTCTCGTTAACTAATACAAAATACAGAGCGCATATGCAACAGAATTAGCTAGATGTAGGGTAATAGACGATAAGAGAAAGAAAAGGCTGCGAAATTAGTTATTTGTTACGCAATTGAAAATAACGTTTATTTTTAGAGTGAACGTTTGTGGAGTAAAAATTTGTCTTAATTAAGGGTATAATTTTTCGGGGACGCTAAAATCTTGGATCTACTTAAACAAGGAAAATCGCCTTATCCATTTTGAAATTTTGAACTTTTCAAGTTACATAAAAATTGAAATGACGTTCTTTACGTTAATTTAAGTTAAGTAGCGCATTCTTCCAAATATGATCTACCCTTAGTATGCAAATGTTATCGGTAATTCGTAGCTTTGACGTGCCATATAGTATTTCAAAAAAATTCTTTGACAGCACATTATGAATTTATGATTGGTTGATGGAATACACTGAGTTGATTCCAGCCAAATTTTAACGCTAACCCAAGAGCACTATCAAATAATCACAAATAAAAAAAAGATTTGTGGTATAAAATGAGTGAAAGATGTACACCTAAAAGTTGTCCATGTGGAATTTTTTGATGCTGACTTCGTATAATATTTACTTTCATAAAAAAATACAAGGGTATGACCTCAGATCTGGTCGCCATTAGCTTTCCGAAACAGAGTATAAGCTGACCTTGGTTTGGCTTCTTATACACCAACAAAAATTCGAGAACTAATAAACTTTATGAAATTGGATTGGCAACGATCCAGCGTTTGATTGACATTCAAAATGTGTCCGTGTCGGAGTTCACTACCCCTAATAGTCCAGCACGACAAAACAAGGAAACCAAATAGCTAATAGGCTGAAGAGCCAGGTGCGGTACTAGAAGGAAGCTGGGCCGTATAAATAGAACAGTGTTCGGCGATGAGCCGAGATAGCCATCACAATACGCTGCTGACCTAACATTCATCTGAAGCTCATCTTCCAGCCACAACACAGAAAATGCGTTTTGAATTTCTATGCGCGCTTATCCTCAGCGTCATCGCCATCTCTGTTGCCAATGATGGTAATAATAAGGTCGCTCCGGATGCGAATGAATCATCCCGACTATTCGTCTACAATGGCAGTTTCTCATTCACCACGTTCACGGTGCTTAAAGCATCCACCACCACTACTTCCACCCTAACCAGCACCACCACTTGCACTACCTCTTCGGCCACTTTGACCACCTGCACCATCGGCCGCCGTCGTCGCGGTCTCTTTTACGACGAAGCCGCTGCCCAGGGTCGTGACCGCCGCGGACTTTTCTACAACGACGAAGAAGTCGCCAGCCAGGACGGTAGCGCTTTCCTTCCTGCTGTCGCTAGGAGGTTTGTTTCAATCATTCTTTATAGTATATTTTGAGGTTAATTTTGATTGAATTAATTTCTAAAAACTAAATTCTTCCATTTCCAGTAACCCTGTTGATGAAGTCCAGTCCAAACCAACTGCTGACGAGACTTTGCTTCCGTTGGAGGTGGAATCCGGCTTTGAGTTGCCAAAAGATAGCCCAGTCAATCGCTTCCTGGTATCATTTGGCACATCAACCCTGACATCTTACGTGGTCACGACTTCAACTGTCAGCCTGACGGCCTTCTGCAGCAGCACGAGCGGCTTCTCGCTCTGCGGAACACCAGGGAAGAAATAATGGTCGCTTTGAAAAAAATATTTTTGCAATTCAGTGAGTTAGTCGCCACGCATCTTATAAACAAAAAGCCATGAACATTATTGTTAACCAATTCTGAGGTAGTGCACAATTTTATAGCAAATCATTTCACAAAAAAATTATTTATGAAACAAACCAACAAACAGGATTATTATGTCTATTCACGTATCTTTCAGTTTGAAGACATAAAACAATACACTGATTTACGAATGGCAAACACCATAATTTTTTTTTTATTTGACTAATTGTTGTTGTCGAAGCATATTACAATTTATATGTATCGGCGAGGCTGTTCATGTAACAGGTAGGTTTGGTAATAACAAAATTGTTGCGTGGCTGAAAATAGGCCAATTTAACTATAACAAGCACCCTCTCCTGGAAGAATATTGTACCTGGTCATTTACGAGCTTGTTTTTTTTATGTTTATCTTTCACAGATCGACACGTCGACAACTTGTTTGTGAAGTAAACCACAACGAAAATATTTAATTTCTTCCTAGCAACTCGAGTCCATTTCAGTTGGTTTGGTATAGGCATTGGTATAGGCTACATCCTTTTATGTTAGTGTAAAAAAATTTTATAAACATGTCAAGGGGTTGTTTTCGTATACGTGTTATAATCCAGATTTACGCTCGTTTATTATCAATAGCTTATTCGGCAGGAAAGCTTATGAATGCAAGCTATTATTGTTTTTTTCCGAAAATCTATCGGGAATCTTATCGGCATCTTATTCCGGAATTATTCCGGATAACGGTTATTATTCGGTTTGTATTTCTGCTTTTGGAAACGAGAACGGATTCAAATGCAAGAAACAATTCACCGTAAAAGAAAAGTATTTTCCGATGACATGACAGCCTCTTTTTAAATCACTTTCACTCAAGTCTCCCTTTCCATTTACAACTTTAATTTAGACAATCAAAGCAAAAAGAATCAAATTTAAATGATTGAGCTCGTGGTTTTCAAGAATACCATATACGATGAATGGAGATGCTGTGGACTGAAACGGTCTAATGGCCATTGAGGAATGAGCGATGAGTAGCAGCTAGTAAAACTATTGTGTAATAAGTATCAGAAACAACTGTACTATTGTGCACAGACATCAGCGTTTGATACATCTAATCAGCTACCGCTGCCGTCAATTAAAAAATCATCAGGCCGTGAGGCGAATTGTTCTCAAATTCACGCTGTTGCGGAGCATTCGGACCGATCCGACCGAATATAAAAGGCCGTTGCCGACCAATAATGAGTTTAACTTCTGTTGGATCTTTCAACTCGATCCGTCGACTAATAAAATCTGCCTTATTCTCTCTAGCCCAGTCAAAAAATCGTCTCACCACTTTTCTCCAACAAAATGCGTTTCACACTTGCTTGCCTGTTGGTCGTGGGAGCTGCCGCCGTCGCTTACGCCGAGGCCCAGGCTCCTGAATCCTCTATCGATCCTTCAGGAGAATCCGCAACTGACGGGCGCTCCTTTTACACCGTGACTTTGACCTTCTCGACTTCGACGACTTTCACCACCACGACTAAGACAACGACTTGCACCACTTCCACTGCTGGCCTTTCTGTCTGCACCGCTTCCGGCCGACGCCGTCGTGGTCTTCATTTGAGCGGAAACAAGGAGGGTCGCGGTCTTTTCTACAATGAGAAAGAAGAACACAGCGAAGATGGCAGCATCTTTTTGCCATCACCTGTCAAGCCGTAAGTTCTTTTTCTCCGATTGAAATGCTAACTATTCATCACACTATTTTAAAATTCCAATTTTGTTCGATTGAAAATCTTTAGCGCCGAGCCTGAGCCTGTCGTGGATGCTGATGCCGAATCCATCCGTGTCGAGCGCGCCCCAGTTGCTATCCCTTACGTCATCCAGCCCGGATTTGACGCTCCTTCCAACATTCAAGCCCGCGTTCTTTTGGCTTTCAGCACTGTCACAACGACTTCCACGTCGACTACCACGACCACCACATCCCTGACGGCCATCTGTCAGAGCACCACCGGATTCCAAGTGTGCGGCTCCAACGGAAAATAAATCTAGGCCGCGCATATAGGTTCATAACTTATTGTCATCAGTATCTCCCTGCGTTGAGATCCAACTTCTATCGGCTTACTGCAAACCAGCTTCCCTCTATTGTTATTTTCGTGTGCTCAATAAACGTCCAAATCGTCGAACGGCGATCGGTGACATTTTCCCAATCAGTTCAAATGAAGTGGACATCATAGCTTTACTTCTATTGAAATAAATGTCATTAACACCCGCTTTACCCAATTTTGTTGCTCTCGACAGTATATTTATCCGCCTTACTGAATTCAATCTAACTGGAATAAAATTAGTGCATGATGAAAACTTATTGTACCTTTTTAGCGTCTCAGAATTAATCGACAACTCCCATTATTTAAACTTTTTTTCAGAACAAATATGAAAACAATTATCTTAGTTGAAATTTACTTCCATCATCGTACGACGCTATATTAAATGCAGAATATTATACCTTATAATATATAAGGTGGATATGTTTCACCATATGCGACCATATGATTCGTACGGACAACAATAGCAGATGTGCTCGCTCAATTTTCAAAAATTTGTTATCACACAAGTAGTGTCGGTTCACTGTATCTCGAAATCTCTATAATGTCTGATACGATATTTTTATTCAGCTTTGTTGTGTCCGCTTTTATTGTCGGACTGACAATCGCTGTTGTGAAAGTCATTTTAAACTACGTATGCACGAAATACTACGATAACTTCGTTATATCGTTATACTTGTAAAAGTTTTTTTCTAATTATAATACGACTTTGAAAGTTATTGATGAGTACACTGACCTACGATAAGCTACACATACTGCATATTTTACTATTTCTATACGATGACGTGATATAAGCCGAGAAACGGTCAGGAAATACGCAATGTAATGTTATGTTGCGTCAGAATATTGCAATGTCTGTTACGTCTTTTTAACATCCGTCAATA
The DNA here is from genome assembly GCF_021134715.1 of Daphnia pulex. Lineage (NCBI taxonomy): Eukaryota > Metazoa > Arthropoda > Branchiopoda > Diplostraca > Daphniidae > Daphnia > Daphnia pulex. Next base: position 7,271,128 of record NC_060017.1, read on the forward strand.
TCCAGGCAAAAATGTTCCTTTAAATTTTTAACAATTATTCCATTTTCTTAGCGTTTCAGAAGAGTTATATGCTTGGTTATATGCGTTGCAGCGCTAGCCATCGGCAGTGACATATTTCGCGATGGCGATATCCTTTTTGGGTATGGACTATAGATACGAATACGGGAGTACTATGCGTTGTTATGTATAGAAGAAAAGGCTTGTAAAAGTAAGCCATCTACCCATCAGTTGAAGACCAAAAACACGGAATGTATGGTGGCAAAAAAAAAGGAAATAATAATTTATTAATAATGTCTCTTATCAAAGGATAGTTGCCTACATAAGCACAAGTAAAAAAAATGTACCCATCAAAACACCATCAACCCTCCAGCAAGTCAATTTCGGCTTTGCATCTATATAGCCATCTCCATTAATAAATTCTGATTTTCAATCGTCCAGGTCAACCGTGAATTTCTATATAAAGGCAGAGCAAATAACGTCAGCGTCTTCAAATTCAAACTGTCCTGAGAGACACATATGTCTGAAAATTTCAACCTCTTGTCATTTTATTCAACATTGTTTCGTCGCATCGAGGAAATATCCCATTCAAGAATGCAGTTCCTGTTTTCCAGTCTTGTGATTTTGATTGCATCGGCATGCGTTTTCGTCCAGGCCCAAAGCGATAACAACAATGATAAGGAGGAAAACTTCCGTGCTGGAAGCCCACAATCTTCTTATGAAGTCGATCTATCGAAAAACCAAGGTCGCTTCCTCTTCAAAACGGTAACGCTGAGTCTCCAAACGTCAACCGTCACTACAGTTACCACCAGTGTCACAACCTGCACCACTTCCACTGCCGGCCTTTCCGTCTGCACCGCTTCCGGCCGACGCCGTCGTGGTCTCCATTTAAGCGGAAACAAGGAAGGGCGCGGACTTTTCTACAACGAGGATGAAGAATACAGCGAAGATGGCAGCATCTTTTTGCCATTACCTGTCAAGTATACAGCAGTTTCATTTTCACCCAAAATAATTATTGTTATACATCTAATTGTTTGGCATGTATAGAGAGGAGGAGGCCGCTCCCGTGCAGCAATTGGAAGTTGCTGACTCTGTCCGCGAAGTCCGAGCTTCTCCGGAGCCGGTCCCCTTTGTCGTCCAGCCTGGATTCGATGCTCCTCCCGGACATGGTCGGCTGTTGTTTGCTTTCGCCACGACAACTATCACGTCGACTTCGACTTCAACTAGCACCGCTTCCCTGACGGCCGCCTGTCGAAGCACCACCGGATATCAAGTGTGCAATGCCTTTGGTAAATAAGGATTGATCGAATCACGGACCCTTTACCCCACCCCAACCACTTCGATTCATTCGGAACTTCACCAGGAGAACACGTCAAAATGAAAAAAAAAATTACACGATGTGACGGTCGAAGATGACTTAGCCTATACTGTATTTATTTACACACACACACAGCAACTTGACATTTGAAATTCTGTGTTCAAATTCTAAACTTGTACATCCTGGTCCGTTCGCCCTGTTCTTTAAGCTGGCCACCCAGCACCCTTTATTCTTCCAAAATAATTAAATATAATTAAATAAATTTTATCAGCATTTAAATAAGATGTTCAATTTATTTCTCTAAATCTCATTTTCTCAAATATTTTTTATTTGAATGATTATTTTACTATTATAACATAGATGACATAATCTTCGGGAATGTAATTTTTCTTTATCACATTATTTTTAAAAGAGTAAAAGGCATCGGTTGACGTTGAATAGTAAAGAAGTAAATAACAAATATTAGATTTTAATATTTATAAACTATGCTATAGCTCCGGATGAAACGGGCGAAAAAGAAGAGCTCTGAACAATTTTACTTGTTGAATTTCAGCTCGCTTAATACGGTTATGCCCGGGTTATGCGGAGGGTTATGTCTATATTACTCTGTTACCACGAATTCAGACGACGGAGAATTCATGGAATAGGATAGACTGCAAAATCATCTGGTTCAAAATTTATTTGATTGATTACAAGAAAAAGAAAAACTAATACATAATAAATATATCCTAAAAAGTAAAAAAACGCTGGAGGGATTCTTTCCATCGCCTTCTCGTAATTCACTGGGCGGTTCCCGGCGGATAAAGCTAAGCTATATAAAGGAAGATCAAACTCAACAGTTTGGAAATCTTGAAGGTTCTATATTTCTCGCTCTTACCCCATATATAAAAGAAAAGCGCAATGCAACTTCTATTCGAATGCCTCTTGATCTTGTCGGCAGTCTACTGCTCTTCGGCCCAGTACGAATTAAATCCCGGACCCAATTTCCGATCTGGCCCACAGCCATCGTTTGAAGCTGATCAAATAAAGGCCGATGACCGCTTCATCAAAACAGCGTCGTGGACTCTGACAACGTTGACCGTCACTACAGTTACCACTAGCGTAACAACATGCACCACCTCCACTGCCGGTCTCTCCATCTGCACCGCTTCCGGCCGCCGTCGTCGTGGTCTTAACTTGAGCGGAAACAAGGAGGGGCGCGGACTCTTCTACAACGAGAACGAAGAACAGAGCGAAGATGGCAGCATTTTCCTTCCGCTACCTGAAATGTAAATATTTTCTTACGGCTTTTTAATTTTAGTTTAGAAACAAGGTGACCACTCTAATGATTTTACTTAATTATGTGTTAACAGAAACCAAGATGAAGCCGTGAAATCTGTAGCTGAGCCAACCCGAGAAGTCCGCATGCAAGAAGCAGCACCGGTCCCATTTGTCGTCCAGCCCGGATTCAACGCTCCTGCCGGCCAAGGCCGAGTTTTGCTGTACTTTGGAACCTCAACTGTCACCACCACTTCTACGACAACAACCACTACTTCATTAACTGCCGCCTGCCGAAGCACCACTGGGTACCAATTGTGTGGATCTACTGGCAAATAAAGTTTTGCGTGACAATCTTGTGCATTTATTTTGCCCTATCAAAAATTTGGGGACAAATTCTGGTATATTTATCAAAATGACAAAATAAAACAACCCTTTTAGACCTTTGTTGAAAGAATTTAATTGAATTACTGGGCCATTTTTTATTGTAATTTATGGTGTGATCGAGACCCATTCCGTTTGGGAAATGGTTGTAAAGTGAAATGAATACATTTTTAAACCGTCGATTAATTATTTGATTTTACGAAATTTTGTGTGCGCTATTCTGGCTATTCTTTTTTTGTGTGTTCCCTAATCTAAATCACTCAATATTGACCATCGTAGATAGAGAACATAAATAAGTTTAATAAAATATTAAATACGCTACTACTTACATTTTGCCGCATTTTGCTTTATTGGGCTCGCGCATAACATTAAAGAACTTAGAAGCTATAACGATAGCGATAACGGTTAATAACGAAGAAAACACACTTAAGCGCATCACCAGCGAGCTGCCCAAGTTATTCTTTACAAACAAGTGAACAAGTGATTCTATATCATGAATCAAGGCAAATAACGATTAACGAACTTAGATTTTTATTTTCCGAATTTTGTTATAAAGTAATAGTTGAAAATAAAAAGCTTATTGATTTAAAATTCTAGTAGATAAATACGCAGTCACACACATGCCCCAGCACGAACTAAGAAGACACTATAAGAAGTATTTCTAAGCCAAAGGCTATAAGCATCAAGCGTTAAACAAAGATATGCACTGTAACCAGGAGACGAATTTTGTTTAAGTCTTTTTCATTATTTATTGTGAATTGAATCAATTGATACCGTATCTCATTATTTTTATTATTATTGCTGCTTCAAGATTTCATATCAACCAAAAATTTAGGTGTATTCAGTTTGAAATTTCTGGCTATAACGCAGGGGGGTACCAAAACGGACGATCAAGGAAATAACTACTTACTATACAATATAAATGGTTTGAACAAGTCATTTTTTTTTTTCAGGATAAATAATCCATAATTTAAATTCAAAGTTTGAAGGTTGGAAGAAAAAATCGGATGCTGTCGTTTGGGTTGGGATAATAATGCAAGATTCCGCAAGCAGATCAACCTATAGTATTTATTTGCCGTTGGATCCGCACACCTGGTATCCGGTGGTGCTACGACAAGCTGCAGTCAACGAGGAGGTAGTAGTTGTCGTAACAGTGGTGGTCGTTGTTGAGGTACCAAAGTACAGCAAAACGCGACCCTGGCCGGCAGGGGCGTTGAATCCAGGCTGGACAACAAAAGGGATGGGGGCTGTTTCCTTGCGGACTTCTCGACTAGGCTCAACTTCTGATTTCACAGGCTCAGTTTCCTCCCTGTCATCATAAACAAATATAACAAATTGTTGGATGCAATACTTGACAGAACATTTTAAGCAGCAAATCATTTACTTGGCAGGTGATGGCAAAAAGATGCTGCCTTCTTCGGCCAGTTCCTCGTTCTCATTGTAGAAGAGCCCACGACCTTCCTTGTTTCCGCTCAAGTTAAGACCACGACGACGGCGGCCGGAAGCGGTGCAGACGGAAAGGCCAGCAGTGGAAGTGGTGCATGTGGAAATCGCAGTAGTAGTCGAGGTGATGGTCGTCGTTGACAGAGTCAGCGACACCGTTTTGATAAAACGTTCATCAACCTTCTCGACGTCAAAGGAAGGATGCGGATTTTCTCTTTGTTGGACATTATCCTTGTAATAGTGTTCAGGATCTAACTGGTACTGAGCTGACGCACAGAAAACCAAGGAAAAGAACAAAAAACTAGCGAAAGCAGACTGCATTTTCTTAATTAATTGGTTTCCTTTTCTTTGTAATAAATCGGATAGAGCTCAGACTTTTAAGAAGTGTCTGTTCAAGACTTTAGCCACCTTTATATACCCAACCGTTCTACAACTTCTAGAGCTCATATCGAATCATACGTTGTGTACGAGTCGCTCAAGGGTACATAAGCGTTATTTTTTTTTTGTTTCAATCAAACATTAAATGGAGAGGAAAATTATCTTGGTAGTGCAAGCTTTATATTGCCAGATCCTTGCTTTACTTTACCGGCAATTTAATTCATTGATAATCAATCAAACTGTTCCGAAAGAGCGAAACCCTTTCATTTTCAGGGATTTCAAATGATGCCTCACTGCGTGTCCGCAAGCAAGCTCATTGGCTTTACGGAATAACCTTGTCTTCTGGTACATCAATGTCCAGTAGCGATGTTCAGGTCAGTGAAAAATTCATAATAACATTTCTGGTTATGGTAGTTTGTTAGTCCAGCTTTATTGTCTTTATCTCTTAGAAACTAATAGAAATATCAAAGATGGATTAGACTGGATTCGCATTCTATTTCCCTTATTCGATAAGAATAATATGCTACTGGAAAATTCCAGAATTGCCTGAGGGCTACAGTACATTTAACATCTATCTAATCGATCAAATAGTTGATGATGCAGAAACCCTTTAATTTATGGACATTTTTTTATTAGATTTCGCGTCTCCCCGCAAGCAGTTGCGAAAAGCAAATTGCTTCTGCGTTATATTTCTTCTCAATCTGGTTGCTTTTCAGTTTTCAGTTTTCCGATCAATCGCCAAGCTAGAGTTGACGTCGGTTGGTAAGGAAATTTAGTCAGAAGTACTCACCAGTTCCACACGGATTCTATACAATAAATGTAAGTCACCTACTCACATTGTAAGTATTCATTCCGCAACAGCGGTATTTATGATGATATTTAACTATTATTGAAGTTATTTGTCTAAATTATTTATTGTGCCTTTTCATTTCAAATTCATTTTTTAGCAACAACACTTCACAGTAGAGTTGACGAAATAACTGACTGCCGGTGAAACATTCGGGTATAATTCCATCGCAAAATTGTGTTGATTTTCTTGTAACAAAAAGGTCGGTGTTGCAAGAAGATGAAGAAATAAGGAAAACCAGACAATCAACACATTAAAAAATAAGAACATCCGTTATTGGTTCGATAGATACAAAAGTAGCCCAGAAATCAAAATGTCCATAGGCAACGCGGGTCGAATGCAATAATGCTGGTGCTGAACTACTGTTTCAACAGATCCTTGCCTACATACACATACACTGTACACTAGATGAACCATCCATTAAACTAATCAAAAGATCATCAACCCCGCAGCGCATAACGTTCTATATCTATTTAGTGCAACACATATGCTGACCCGAAAAGGTAAACCTAAAGTGAGCCGCGCGATCATAATAGTATATAAAGCCACGTCCACATATAAACCCACTCAATCACTCAGCAAGATAGCTCTTGAATTCCGCAATCAGCCTTTTTTATTTAGCCAACCACCTTTTGTCGATCGTCACATTTTCTTTAATTAAAAATAAAAAATGAAACTATTGATTTCCAGCATATTGATGTTGGCTGTAGCAGCCTGCGTTTACGCCGAGGCTCAACCGGAGAACAACTTCCGAGCTGGCGGCCCACAGCCTTCTTATGACGACAACAAACCAGTCAGCGAAGGTCGATTCATCTTCAAAACTGTGTCGGTTACTCTTCAAACGTTGACCATCACCTCAACTACCACCAGTGTCACAACCTGCACCACTTCCACTGCCGGCCTTTCCGTCTGCACCGCTTCCGGCCGACGCCGTCGTGGTCTCCATTTAAGCGGAAACAAGGAGGGTCGTGGACTCTTTTACAACGAGGATGAAGAACACGACGACAACAACAACGTTTTCCTGCCTCAACCAAAGTAAATGTCTTTTTCATTCTTATATTGCAATAAAACACATTTTTTGATGGATCTGACTTATATTTATGTATTAGGGAAGAGAGTTCATCCGTGGAATCTGGAGTCGTATCTCTTCGCGAAGGCAGAGAGACTCCCAGTGAGCCGATCCCGTTCGAGGTTCAACCCGGGTATGAGGTTCCCCATGGCCAAGGACGTGTCTACTTGGCTTTCGGTACGTCGACCATCACGACGACTTCCACCGTCACTTCCATCGCCTCCTTGACGGCCATCTGCATCAGTACCACCGGATTCCAGGTGTGCGGATCCCAGGGCAGAAAATAAATCGCGCCGCGCGCAGAATTATTCTCAGGATTCATCGAATAAGATTGACTCTCGTTCTATCGACTCCTCGTCCGTTATTATCCGACTTCCCATTCCGACGGCTTTCCGAATGATTATGATCTTGATTCATTCATGAAATATTTACATTAATTAAAGCGATGTTGTTAAAGTTGTTATATTATGTCCTCGGTCGTTCCTGTTGGGTGTTACGATAACTCGCCCCCATGGAAAACTGAATACACTTTGAATAAGCATATTTTAAACATGTGTTATCTTTTTCATGACAGCGACAACTTGCAGGGCTAACTTTTAGAATGAAATTTTTTGGCTTCTATCATAGGCAACTATCCTAACGTGACGTGAGGGAAAAAACCTATTTAAAAATTAGTCTGACAAAGTATAACATCAGCATATGCAAAAGAGATAAATAAAGGGAATTAATATTCTGCGAAGAGACAACGGGAAAACCCGAAAAGTATCCAAAATTGACTCATATGTTGATAAAATAAAACAGTACGGTGTGACACTCAACGATAGGCTAAGAAATTATTCTATTCTATCTAATGGTATTTTATACGCAATAAACAGCTAACCTACTGGCTACTGACCTCTCATCACACTTAACATATCTGATTTAAATATTCTGCCTTTAAATTTCTTTCACAATCGGATGCACAAACACAATAGAAGTACAAATCATGTTCACGGAAAATGTAATAAGATGAGAGGGTTTCGCAACCTCTGCTAAAGAAGTTTGATTGATTAGGATGACTACCAATGGCCCGCAGTAAAAAGGGGGATATTCGGGGATATTCAAAAACACTATTTTGTGCGCAATATCACTTAAGGATCGAAGATTACACACGTGAACCCTTGAGCGACTCATATTCACACTCGTTTAAGTGCCACAGCAAAATGAGGCGGGTTCCCAAGCGAGTTCAGTATAAAAAGAACGACAAATGTGCAATCAATACTTCTTATCTCGCTGGTTCTCAGTCAACCGCCATAACCACAAATTTACAAAATGCGGCCCCAACTCGCAAGCCTTTTAATCTTGTCCTTAGTAATTTGCTTGGTTTGGGCCGAGAACCAGTCGACTCCCAACAACGACCAAGGAAAGGAAATTGGCAACCCACAGCCTTCTTTCACCGCCGAGGAGAATGATGAGCGTTTCTTCGTTAAAACAGTGTCGCTGACTCTGTCGACGACGACTAGCACCACAACAACGACTAAAACATTAACGTGCTCCACTTCCACTGCTGGCCTTTCCGTCTGCACCGCTTCCGGCCGACGCCGTCGTGGTCTCCATCTCAGCGGAAACAAGGAAGGGCGCGGGCTCTTCTACAATGAGAACGAAGAACAGAGCGAAGATGGAAGCATCTTTTTGCCATCACCTGCCAAGTAAATGATTTGCTGGTTAAAATGTTTTGTCAAGTATTGCACCCAACAATTTGTTATATTTGTATATGATGACAGGGAGGAAATTGAGCCTGTGAAATCAGAAGTTGAACCTAGTCGAGAAGTCCGCAAGGAAGAAGCACCGATCCCTTTTGTTGTCCAGCCTGGATTCAACGCCCCTGCCGGCCAAGCTCGCGTTTTGCTGTACTTTGGAACCTCAACTGTCACCACCACTACTACGACAACAACCACTACTTCAATAACCGCCATTTGTCAAAGCACCACTGGTTTCCCGGTGTGCGGATCCAACGGCAAATAAATCTTTGATGACGGTTCTTGTCTTTTAAAATGCCCACCCAAATGACGAAACTGGCTTATTTACTATGTTGTTAGTGCTGTATGTTATTTACGTATTTCATGCATTCACTAATATCCATTAAAATTATAATTCAACAATACCGTCTGTTTATGTGAAGCGACGGAAAATTTTAAATATACTATGCAAGAGTTACCTTAATGAGTACACGAATATAGTTTGATCAACTTGTCTAGTACTCTAAAATCGCAAATAGTGCTGTAGGATATCGTAGCCTTTCTTTCACTTTCATGTGTATGTAGTGTTGTATGCAATTATATTTAGCATATCCGCATTAGCCACTAGCGCAAAAGTCAACGCACTCATTTACGGTGATAATTTACAATGCCAAAGAACTGAGATTGCATGTTCAAAATCCATGTTCTTTTTCCACGAAACGCCCCAAATTCGTAAGAAAACTCGATGTTGTCCTGCGCTCTACATCAAACTTGAACATACCTATACTTTTCTTTCCGCTAGTCTAGACATCCAGGGGATAAGCCTACAAGTGTTCACGTTTTTACTGAAAAAAAGCCCAGATAGAATTCAGAGAAAGAAACAAACGTAGACATTTTTTGGTTACGCAAAATATATATTTCTTTTATCTATGTATTACGGTATACAAGCCTCTAAACCCATACGAATTGTTAGGATATCATGTGGAAGCCGAGAAGAATTTCGCAAATGCAAGAGAATTAAAAATACATGAACGTTCGAGATAATTTTGAAATAAAACACAAAGTCACGGTCAATGACTTGAAAAGGAAAAAAAAGTGCCGTTTAAAATTAGCAACCATCATTAGGATAAGAAACATGGGTTAAATATTCGAGTTTTTCAGCGCCATCTTGGCCAAGAAGGCATGAGTAGCTGGAGACCTGAGATGTGGAAGGGCGCTGATTTGGTAAAATTTCGAGACACGATACTTTCTCCGAATAGCCTACGAAAAATTTTAACAATTAACAAATATACATCACAGCACATTATAAACAACTCACCTGATGCTTGCTTGTTTCTGATTTGATAATCAAAGAACAAAATTTCTCAACAATCGGCTCCAGAGCTTCGTAAGTGTATCCAGAATAATAAATTAATGTGTCGTTCCATAAAACATCAATAGGGTTTTCATGTTCGTCAAGAATTCTGAATGTAAAACAACAATACATGAAACATGCAATGCGGTACACATATGCACAAAAACTTACTTGAGAGACAAGCACAACGAGGCTGCAGCAAGTTGTGATGGCATAACATGGCAGAACTCGTATTCTGGCAGCGACAATTCCATCAAATACTTCGACAAAGTGTGATGGAGAACGTCCACCTAATCGTTTCACAGAGCAAAATTGTAATCGGGTGAATCGACGAGGCGAAAAATACGATGCGACTTACCCAGTCATAGACGTGTGTAGCAGCTTTAGTGTATCGTCGCAAGAAATGAAGAGGAAGAGGGCGACCAAGATTGAAGTCCAATGCCTTCAGGATACGCAACTCCATGCGCAGAACTTCCTTCTTGGTGTAGGCCTTGTCCGACATGAAAACGAAATCGTCAATCTCTGGAGTGTACATCTCCTCGAATTTCGAAGCGATGAACATGGAAGTAAGGCCAACAAGCTGTAGATCATGTCGCACAACAGAAGGCTCAACCTTGAGAGAAAAATAAAATACACTAATTGGAAATAATGTAACAACAATGCAACTCACTTGAAGAAAACGATCCATGGTAGCCACAGTCAAGTACAATGTTTCCTGGAGCAGTTTGAAACGAATATGCACTTCCACCAGCCAGTCAATCAAAATTGTACGCATGTGTGGCTTGATCTTGTAACCAATTTCCATGTAATTGGACTTGATGACAGTCTTCTCCTACATTAACATTATATTAGTAAAACACTTAGAAATAAATGTAAAAGAAAAAAGTACCTCCAACTCATTCAGATACTTGTAGATGTCCTTGACATAGACAGCAACTAGCTGGGGATTAGTTTCAGTGTCAATATCGTCAAATTCCAAATTCTGAGAAGAAAATGATGATCGTCTCTGAGCCTCTACAGCAGGCTTGACAACTTCTTTTTCAGATGGAAGAGGTAAACTAGAGAAAATTTGATTTAAGATTTAGGACACACATAGACAGTCAATAATTTACTTCTCTATTTCTTGAATTTGCTTCTTTGCAACAGATTTGGAAGGCACATGTTGAGGTTTCTTAAAATCAACTTCAGAGACGACATTTGTAAGAGCCGATCTGTTGCTGCAAATGTCTCCCAGAACAGCCCTCTGCTTAATTGCTGATACATTAAAATTCCCACTTGGTGCCAGACTGCTCTTGCCTCTTGGCATAGCAATATTTTCACCTTCATCATGGACCTGCCATCCCATTAAACATACATGTAGAATTTTTAGCAGATAATTCACAACACTGATAGTTACCGATATAGCAGAGGGGAATACTTGTGTCACAGACATGATGTTACACTATTTCAATGGCTTGACTGATAATTTGATAAAATCCACGTCGATTCGTAAAACTCATCGGGCAATCAGCAGTCTTACAAGGAGTACGCCACGAGATGAAATCGAATGATGTAACTATAAATCTAAGCCCAAAATACACAGACGTTACGTTATAAGTTACAACACTACGTGACAAAGTTATGGAGATGGAAAGTAATCTTCATTACGACGGTTTAAATACTTAAGCAAGAGACCTTACCTTTCAGAGGATACAACTGCGAATGATTCTACTTGAAAAAACTTGGAAGCAGGTAAACTTGACAGGGAGGACTGAAAGGAATTTGTCGGGGGGTTGAGAACTACGATGTGACACAATGGCGGCATTTGAAAACAATACGGATTTTAAAATTCAATTCAAAAATGCTGTGTTGCCGTAGTACAGCGTTGACATTTGAGAAAATGTGATATATGTTTACGCTTTTGGAAAATAGGTTTTCTTTTCATTATTTAATTAAAAATGTGAACGATGTGATATTTTTTAACTTGCGTACTTGAAACTTTGTGCTGAATACATTTTTAAAAGTTACTTCTCAATGGCACGCATTATTTTCAGACTGTTGAAAATAATTTTTCTATTTGTGAATTATGGAATGTTTGTGCTGGACTAATGGCAGACTGGTAGCTAATATTTCGATTTTGCAAGCAACATTCAATCAGCCTTAATATGCTAATTGTCAGATTATTTTCCATTAATTTATTATGTAACAGCTAATTTGTTAGTAAAAAGTTGCTCAGTTGCTCTGGCTGCTCACCAGGGCACAGTAATATTGCATATTAGATATCATGACAGAACAAAGTGGACTCACAATTCTATCGAAGAGCCTGTTTCTATTTTACGAGTTCATTGTTCTCTGGAACTGGAAGCTTTGATTGCGGAACAAAGAAAGATTTTTTTTTTTTATTTGGGCGAAAATAAAATAAAAATAAACATTTCAGACAGATTTGAACCGTTGAGTGACCTTCTTATATCGACAGAAATTTAAATTATTTTTTAAAAAAATATTGGCCGGTTCGCAAGAGCCTAGCGCAAGTTATCAATCACATCAACAATATAGACCCCGTCATGTCTGTCGAATACGAACGCAACGTACAGCATTTTACACGCTGTGGGCCGAATATCGCAATGGGATTTTAATGATTTCCACGTTCTGAACAAGAGGTATCATCAGCTACTGAAGCAATCAGCGAACTGCGAGTATAGGTTGTCTTTCTTTTTCGTCTATATCTGATGGATTGTGTCTCTGTATATTCTTCGTCCCGCGAGCGAATTTTATGAATTCCAAATTTCTCTCAAATGAGATTATTGTCTTGAATTTCTGGTGCATTGATCTGAAAGAAATTTTAAAAAAAAAAAAAGGCGTAAATTATTCGTTCCATCCGCAGTGTGAATAAACTTACTGGAATCTTTACTACCTGCATTCCGATTTCTTTCTCGTTTCTTGTTCTTATTTAATGTTTTGATTTTTCAATATTATTTGTCCTGTTTAAATAGCCTAGCACCGAATCGCATCAGAAGAAAGAAGTGAAATATTGAGATTGAACAAATTGGTAATATGCGGGGCAGTGTGTGGAATGATCTGTAAAAACTGCTAACGAGGCTTGAACTAAGCTTTATTTTGAATCAACCGACTTTTTTCATGTGCTGGAGTCAAGAACGTTGAACTTTTGTATAGCCCTTTAGGCCAATGTCATTGAAGAATGGACGCGCGATGAAAAATGTATTAACTTAACCTGTCATCGTCGGGTGAACGTAATAACACGGCTTCATCATATCAAAGGCTTTAGCCGATGTCATGTGGACTATTGTCTAGGATATGAAAACGAATCCTAATAATTGAATGCTGAATTCCCGTGTTCTTGTGTGCCACTATATAGCGCTTTGTTTGTTGTTGTTTTTTGAAGACCCGTGAGAAAATCCAATTACTTTGGCATGAGATGCAAAATAATTCTGATTCCGACAAAAGAAAGAAAAGAATATCATCAACAATTCGGAATAGCTTCCATCGATGCAGACTCACTTGCCCTATACTTAGAATTATGACGTTCGTTCTTCCGACGATGCTGAATCGCGTGACGAAATTGAAAACTTCACTCAATCGAAGCTCTTCACGGGTCTTCAGACGGACTGACAAGAAAACCCATAAAGATGATAACATAGTAACCAGCAGAAATCAAAATGATTCGTTAAAATCAGGTTCGTTGAAACGCCCTAAATGTCACTCAATGTCGTCAACGTAGTCAATTCGGACATTATTTTGAGCCCATCTCTCAAGATACACGAACGATTCGGTTCAAAATTGGTATAAAAGGGAGTCGAGGGTGTAAATATGCGACATAAAATCCAATCTCTTTCTTCCGACCAGAGACAGTCTAAAATCCTCACCAAAAAATGTTCCGTTTAGAATTGGTAATTGGTTTCTTAATTCTGGCTGTTGTTTCCGGAGAGCCGCAGCATTACTACCATCCGATTGGCTATCCAGTGCAATACCTGTATCCGTCGCCGGTGTATGCAGCGAACAATCAGCCATCAGCACAGCTGGAATCTTCGCATCAGCCATCCGAATTCTTTCGAAGCGGCGGCTTTCCTTATCAACAAGAACCACAGCAGCAGCAGCCGTCCGTACCCGCCGGAATTCCGCACGACTCCCGCTTTTTTAATTTGCTGTCGGGTAACAACGGAGGAGCGTTGATCAAATTAACTTACTCGACTTCTATAACTACGACAACGAACACAATCACCAAATTCTGCACCACGACCACTGCGCCTTTGATCACTTGCTCCCCGGCTGGTCGCCGTCGCCGTTCCGCTTCACGTCGCGGTCTCTTTCACAACGACGATGATGCAACCGCGTTTAACGAAAAAATTGATTCAGTAAAACCGTAAGAATTCATTTTTTTTATTGTATTATTATATTTTAAAAAGCCCTTATAATTGTTTATTTGTATCAACTGATTATACTTTGATGGTTGACAGGGATTCGGAGCTACCCGCTGCTTTGAATGAGGATGTTAAGATCAACCGTGAAGCTCGTATGGAACTGCCTTCCTCTTCTCTGCGCTCATCCATGTCCGGAAACCGCGTAATAGGACGTCAGCTCATCTCTTGGGGCGTGTCCACCTCGACAGTGACAGCCATTGCTACGTTTACTTCCGTTCTTACGGCTGTTTGCGCCAGCACTAGCGGCTTCCCAGCTTGTGTCTCTGGTTAATTGTTCATTACAAGAATGAACTACCCAAGCGTTTGTTTTGGATTCTACATTGCGCAATTTAATCTGCTCCGCACTTCCCTCTTCATATTATATACATCTCCGTAAGCAATTAGACAATAACAATTGGCCATTTCATATTAATTTAACCCTACCGTGTGTTTAGAAATTTGGCATGAACAAGCTGACGAAACACACCTATTTATTTTTATTTGTTCCATCAGAAATACAAGCAAATTAATGTTCAGACATGCTAGACTCGTTTCATTGTTTTTTTTTTTTATTATTTCATTATAGTTAGTATATCGCATCATAGGTTGTACACAGGTACTACTGCTGCATCTGCCCTTAGGTTGAACTTTCTGTGTTGTTGCAACCTTCGGAGCTTACACCCTAATTACGGATCAATCAGTCAATGTCTTTGTTCTTGAACTCGCATATCAAAATGGGAAAGGTCGTTCAACTTCTTAATATCCAGTGCTCACTTTTCCCGTTCATTGGCTCGGTAATTATGTTGCCAATGAAATTCCGATAAAAAAAAGTTCCAAGCTATAAAAGTCGGTAGCGAAACACAAGTTGTATGTCACTTCCCATCTTGGTTTCTCTTGCATTCACACGCTTCTGTTTGCTTCGATCAACCAAGACATTTAAAAAAAAATGAATCTATTACTCAGCTTAATTGTCATTTTCGGTGCCGTAGTGGCCACATACGCCGAGGCTGATCCTCAGTATCCCTACTATGGAGGCTACGGCGGCTACGGTTATGGCAATCCAGCTGGTCACTTTCCTTACCCTCCCGCTCCTTATGGCCAACCTCACCCAAGTTACTTCCGGGCCGGCTATCCTCAACCCTCCATTGAGAACAATGAGAATTCACCAGACACTCGTCTGTTCTTCGGAACTGTCACCGTCACCTTGGCCACGACGACATCCACCAGCACTGTCCTCCTGTCTACCACTTGCACCACTTCCGCCAGAGCCATCTCCATCTGCTCTCCATCCGGCCGTCGTCGTCGTGGTCTTGGATTGAACACCAGCCAGAAGGCCCGTGGTCTTTTCTACAACGACGAAGAGGAGGAATCCGAGACCGGCAGCATCTTCACCCGCTCTGAGTAAGTATTTAATGCACTCTGCAGTATTTGATAAGACTACGGTATAATTATAATCAACTTTTGGCATTATTTTAGTGAACCCGAAGTCGTCGCCGTCGCCCCAGTTGAAGATGTTGCTGAACGCCAGTCCCGCTCTACTCCCGCTACTGTTCCTTTCGTCGTCCAGCCCGGTTTCAACGCCCCAGAAGGAATCCGAGGTGGTCGTTTCTATGTTGCATTTGGAACATCCACCAGCATCATTACCACGACTAGCACTTACACTGCCATTTTGACTGCTGCATGCAGAAGCACCACCAGCTTCAATACTTGCCAGGGCACCGGCAAATAAATTTCGCGTCTTCTTTAATTTGATTATCAATTTCAATTATATAACGTTGATTGTTTCTTTTATTCACATTATTTTGATGTGGCAGTCTATCTGAACTCTTTATTATTTAACTTGATTATGACCTCGAGATGTATTCATTTGACTTATTTGATTGAAAACTTCGGGCGACTTTCTTATACATACCCAGAAAACCAATGCTTTTCAAAAGAGTAGCTGATTACCGCGAATGCAACAACAACAAGAGATGAATGTTTTTGCGCGAAAGCGTCCATTAGAACTTAAACACGTTTGTGCTTCTTCATATGTAAGAATATTTCTTAATAAGAAAATATAAGGTACAGCAACGAATTGTACGACATTGCTATATCGTTTATTCATTCTTGATCACCTTTCAGTAAACGAATATGGCTCTCAGAAAAATTGGAGTTGTAAAATAAGAAATAATTACAAATAAGCAACAAAAAATGTTTGAAGTAGTATCCGACTTGGATAGATGCTCGTACTTTGTTACGCTGTCAGCAGCATTGCGTTAATGAGAATAACTGTAAAGGTCCGCGATCCTCAGGGATTGACCGTAAGACTTATCGACACAATTTCGCAACATGATAGGCTACCAGAAGTTAGCAGACACCAAGAATTGTAGATTCCAAATCTTTTTGGACTTACTTTGTAGAAATAAAAAATAGGAAGGTGAGTTTAGAAATGAAATGGGTTTTGATTTTACAACAGTTTCATGAAATGAATAAATAGAAGACTATAATATTTTACACAAATACACGCTTTTGGATGGACAAGGACTCAAACACGGGTTATTTTGGTGAAAGGCGGTGGTGATGTGCGTTACTACGTTCAGCGATGTATTATAATATTGAATTTAATTTAATCGACTAAAACAATTTTCTTTAATATTCCCATCAGGTAAATAGCACTGTCGCTGTCACAGAAAAATTAAATGTAATTTTGTTTTTATGGGGAACAATTTCCGCTTTTGAAATTTAAAAATTTAATAAACTGATGAAAAATCCGAGAGAACCCAAACGTGTTTCATCTTTCACTCGTCATCACGTTTACGACTTATCGTTTCATTGAAAAAAAAATCAGACTTGAATTAATTTAATTATGAGACCCCGATTAATTAATTTCATTCATAGAACATCAGTCATCGACAATCAGCTTCTGAAATACTAAATTTAATGCAGATTGTGTTGTGAATTTTTTTTTAGATGGAATTTAGTAGAGCAATTCTATAAAGCAAATACGTTATAGATTGGAAAAAAATCCCGTTTTACATTGATTAAATATCAATTGACGCAACGGTAATATAGGCCAACACTGATTTCGCCTAGGTAGGACGTAGACTGAGGCATTCGAATGAATCGACAGGGAAGTCTACGTTCGGGCATACCGAGTCTCGAGGACACTCAACGGTTATAGTTATGCAATGAATTTTCCTTTGGGGAAATAATTCGATTTTGGGTTCATCGACAATATACCGAATCTATATCGAAGGAGCCGTGGGCTTCCGAAATGGATACCCCGTAAAGGCCGTATAGTTTGGGAAACCCAATCATATGCAATTAAACTTCCATCAGGCCAGGAGCAAATGGACTGATAGGACCTTGAGCAGGATTGCAAGCGGGATAAAGCCATCTTTCCCCTTCCGTATATAAGCAGACGGCGGTGACTGCTGAAACCACAAACATTGAAGCTAATTCAAGCAGCTCCAATACAACCAATTCATCTGTTTAAACATTCGATTTTCCATTTCTAACCAGTCATGAATATCGCACTCAGCTGCCTATTGGTTTTGGCCGCCACAGTCGCCACTAACGCCGAGGCTGATCCTCAGTATCCCTACTACGGAGGCTACGGCGGCTACGGTTACCCAGCTCCGTACCCTGCTGCCTACCCTCCCATGCCACAATACGATGCTGCTGCTTACCCCGAACAATCCAGCTACTTCCGTGCCGGCCTTCCTACTCCTTCTTTCGAAAACCAGGTTCAGAAACAGGATGGCCGCATTTTCTTGGGAACAGTCACCATCACTTTGGCCACGACAACATCTACCAGCACCATCACCACATCTACCACTTGCACCACTTCCGCCAGAGCCATCTCTATCTGCTCTCCATCCGGCCGTCGTCGTCGTGGTCTTGGATTGAACACCAGCCAGAAGGCCCGTGGTCTTTTCTACAACGACGAAGAGGAGGAATCCGAGACCGGCAGCATCTTCACCCGCTCTGAGTAAGTATTTAATGCACTCTGCAGTATTTGATAAGACTACGGTATAATTATAATCAACTTTTGGCATTATTTTAGTGAACCCGAAGTCGTCGCCGTCGCCCCAGTTGAAGATGCTGAACGCCAATCTCGTTCTACTCCCGCCATGGTCCCCTTCGTCGTTCAGCCCGGATTCAACGCCCCCGAAGGCGTCCGAGGTGGTCGTTTCTTGGTTACCTTCGGAACATCCACCAGCATCACCACGACGACTACCACTTACACTGCCATTTTGACAGCTGCATGCAGAAGCACCACCAGCTTCAATACTTGCACTGGCAACGGCAAATAAGTTTAGTCGTTCTCCTAGCTGCCCTTCAAGTGATGACAACAGGCCTCCGTTAATTATTCTGTAACCACGATTGTTTCCGTTGCCAACTTCTTGGCAATCGGCGCATTGTGGCAGCTTTTCTTTCCTTATTTAACTTAATCTTAACTGCGAGATGTATTCTTATGACTGGTTTGATTGAAATGCCGCGCTCTCTGCTTATGAACGACCATTCTTTCCCATCAGGCAAAAGAATTTAGCTCAAAGTGATCTAATGTTATTGCTGATTTCACTATAAGGAGGATGCCTTTGCTTAAAGGCGTCCGCCAGCTTCTTAAAATGTGTTGCCGTACACTCCATCTAGCCAATAGAATCTGATGTAATGATATTACAATAAACAGTGCAGCAATCCAACGTCCTTTTCTTATGATTAATTTTTTCGGTTTACTCTTTTATAAAAAATTATTATAAATGACCTACTATAAACCTTAATACGGATTATTATTGGAAAATCAGAGTTGAATCGTTTTTTAGATTGTAATGAAAAACAAATATTAGAGCTCTGATATAATTATTCGATATCTAATTATTCCAGCAGCATTAATTCATTTCGTTGTCGTATTGAAAACACGAAATGATAAGAAATTGCATCATGCCTGTACCATTGTTTAATTCAATTAATTTTACAGGTTTGACATGACGAGAAATTCTTTAAATTCTTCTTTTCATGGATAACTAAGCGAGAAAATAAGAAGAGCTAATTATATACTTCGTGTTGTTCGCGCAGCACATCAGCAACGCCAGATTGAAATAATGCAAATTCACCCGAGTGGCACTGTCCCAAGAAAGATCAAAATAACAAAAGCATTGCGGCATCTTCTTAGGTTAAATATTTGACTAGCGGGAGGATGGTCATGACTTGTTCACCTTATTGTCCTAGATCGATCAATCAAAAAAAGGATCCTGCATATTATCGCCCTGAAATGCGGATTGAAGAAGCTGCACGCGAAGCGCGCTTCTTCTCCCGGGCGGAGAAATTGAAGCGCGGGTGATCTGAATTTAATTACGAAACCGTCTTGAATTAGAAATTATAGCCAGTCGGCGGCACTCAACGAGCACTACTAATGTGTTGAGAGACAAGAAATGGTAGCAGTACGAAGTTAATTCACAACTCGATTTGGGCGTGGTTGGAGTGTCAGCTTTGTAGAGCATTGTCCGACTATGGCCGTGAAAACTAGATGTACCGCAGGAGTGGTCAACGCTCTTTCAAGAATAATCGACGCATGCACAGTTTCATTGATTTTATTCCAAGATTTAAATATGATGCAACTGATGGTCAAGACAAATTTTCAAAGCACATTTTTTTCGAATACAATCTGGTAAGCCATACAGAACGGGACCGTGCGATTATTTAAGTTTCTAGTTTGAATGTTTTCATCTTCTAAATATTTGAGTACTACTTCGTATACAGAAAAATGAGTGGTGAACAAAAACTGGTGGCACTGCTGTTGAACTGAGAATTGCCCAGTGAACGCCTCGGAATTTACGTTAACAAAATAGGTATCACTGAATTTATAAGAAATCTTCGAAAACATATTCAATAAGAAAGTGAAATTTAAAATCTAGGGTAAGATATCTGTCCACAATTAAAACGTAAAATTTAAGCGTTACAGTATCTTAAATCTCTTGGGATTCGGGACAATCTTCCTTGTTGGTTTTAAACGACGACAAATCGATTTTTTGAATGAATCGTCGTCCGAGAGAGTCGACGCAATGCTTTCATTTAAAAATTTGGTATTACAGTTTATAGGAAACGATTGGTGCTGATCATCAATTATAGAGTCTTCAACATTTTCTTTGGGATGCGGTGAAGATTCAAAAAGTTTGAATTTTTTTGATGAATGTGAGTTCCTTGATAACAAGGATTTTGCCATCTCTTCCTTTGAATCAACTTCCAGAACAAATGTAGGCACACTCATCTTCTTCAATACTACTGGAAGTTCGACAGGTTTCAGAATTTCAAATTTTGTTTCTTCTGTGAACAATATACAGCACAATAAGATAAAAATTGTTAAAAATATTCAATAAATGTTATTTCACCTTGATCTCCATTTAATGGAGTAGCTATTTCATGAGAATATGGTTCTGACGACTCACTAATAGATGGTTCTTCTAAGTCCTGTAACTCTTTAAAATCAGAGCCCTTTAAAGCCTCAGAAATGAATTTTTTGTGTGAATGTGATTTGCATTTTGCATTCTCTTTCTCTGGATTAACTTCCAGAGCAAATCTGGGCACACTCTTCTTCACTAATACTGCTGGAAGCTGGACAGGTTTTAAGTTTTCAACTTTTTGTTCTTCTGTGAACAATATAGAGCACATTAAAATCATTTTTTTTTCTTTTTACTTGAATAAGAATCACCTTTTTCTTCATTTAATGGAGTAGCTACTTCATTAGAATATATTTCTGATGACTCACTAGATTGTTCTTTAAAGTACTGTAACACTGTAGAATCTGAGCTCTTTGAAGACTCGGAAATTAATTTGTTGACTGAATTAGGTGAGTTCTTTGTTAACAAATATTGAGCATCAATTTTTTGCTTTGCTGGAATAGCTTTCACAACTAATGTAGGCACAGTTTTCTTCACTGATATTACTGAAGGCTCATCAGATTTTAAGTTTTCTTGTTCTGTGAATAATAATATGGCACAATATTAAATTTTGTTTTGTACTCTTAAAATGTTATCTTACCTTGGTTTTCATTCAATGAAGTAGCCACTTCATTAGAATATGTTTCTGATGACTCACTAGACTGTTCTTCAAAGTGCTGTATCACTTTTTTAACCGAGCCTTTCGAAGCCCCAGCAGACTCTTTATTCTCTTCAGCTGCTAGTTCCAGCACAGTATTAATCCTTGTCGAACTATTATCCAAATAAGATCGAAAATCCACGTCTTTTTTGTCTTCTTGGTACTAGAGTAGTATGTATAAATCGCAAGAGTTAGAATCAGGTCTGCATAGCTCTTTGAAGAGAATTTGACATTAAAATACCTTAGTGAAGAAGGAACTCCAAAAATTATCTCTTTCTTGTAAAATTCCTTCCCAGCATTTTTTCAATCTGTCCATCGTGTTGGATTGTCATTTCATAGTTTCGAAATTATTGATCCATTATTTCAACAAGTAGGCCACTCTCTTAACACCAACAAGAACATAGCATCCGACGCTTTCGAGTTTTGAATTCACCTTTGCAACTTAATTTCGTCTGCTATAACTTTTGCAACAGTGTTTATCTGACAATTAGGTGATGATTGAAAATTTGAAACATATTATTCCAGAATATATGGATGAAGGAAAAATGTGGTGTATTATTCACAATTGTATCATCAAAATTAAAAATAAGAATCAAAAGACCCCAAGTAATTCCCTGAGGATTGCTTGTTTCAGGCAATCAAGAAAAATGAATTGCAAAAATTTTCAGCAGTTAATTCATTATCTTGATCCAATCTTTAAAACTGGATTTTTTTTGTATGACATGTAATCATCATATTTGAAGAATGAAATTTCAGTTTCATGTCTTACATCACTCTCCTTGAGTGTCCTTTCCGCTTTAAGGATGAGACCTTCATCATTCTCGTGGTTAATGACAGGATCATTTGTTTTAGCTCCATGTGCATGGTGCTCAATCTGTAGAAAACCATAGAAAAAACAACAAATACATAAAAATAGCAGTAAGATGTTATTCAAATAACCTTCAAAGTGTCATATTCGTATTTTCGAAAAGGTGGTGGCAGTCCCGGAGCAACACCCAACTCTTGAATTATTCTAGTTTTCAACTCTTCAGTTGTAAGGGAAAGTGGTACATTCTTTAAAACCACATTGCGAATGTTTCGATATTCAAACGACCGGATGACTCGAATAATGATCGTGGCTGTCTCCATTGATAAATTGTGCGGGGCAGTTTGTTTTGAACTGATGTGATGTTGCCACTGTCGAAATAGTTTAACAAATTTTGAATTATTACAGGGTACGCTTAAAATGTATAGAATAAATAGCTCATAATAGTTTTGAAAATTACACTCCCGACGAGGTCACACAATATTAGTAAAAGCTGATAGAAAAGAAGCAATTTAGTATTTTGGCTAATGATTCTATCTGGCAATGTTTATTTGTGCTCCACTCCTCCCCCAGTGATGACAGATCAACCGGCCACGTAGTAGAACTATTCAACAATCCTCACAACAAAATGGTTTAACATTAATACTACTTGTTTAAATCATAACAATTATTGAGCTAATTTCATGTTATAATTTTTTATAGCCGCTGAAACTAGATATCAAGAGAAGGCTTACCGCCCGTTCGGATCGCGTGAAAAGTGTCGACTTGCATCCAACAGAGCCATGGATGTTGGCCTCCTTGTATAATGGAAATGTGCATATTTGGAACCATGAATCACAACAAATCATCAAATCTTTTGAGGTAAAATGAGTACTTCATTGAATTCTTCCTTAATGACTTGACCATTACTTGCCCTTTTGTAGGTTTGTGACCTGCCTGTTCGTGCTGTCAAGTTTGTCCCAAGGAAAAACTGGGTTGTTAGTGGTTCTGATGATATGCAGGTATAGTTTTCTTGATGTCTTATCCATTTCAGATTAGATATAGTTTAATCCTCTTTAAATTGTTCCAGGTCAGAGTGTTCAACTACAACACACTTGATCGTGTGACAGCATTTGAAGCTCATTCAGACTATGTTCGTTGCATTGCTGTGCACCCCACTCAACCCTTTCTATTAACTAGCAGTGGTATGTAAATAATCTGTTTTTCTAACAGATTCAGTGTTCATACAGTCTTTCTTCATTTTAGATGATATGTCAATTAAGTTGTGGAATTGGGAAAAGAACTGGGCATGCCAACAAGTCTTTGAGGGTCACACCCATTATGTTATGCAGATTGTCATCAATCCAAAAGATAACAATACATTTGCTACTGCATCTCTTGATAGAACAGTCAAGGTATGTTTTTACGAAAATATTTTGCCAGAAATTTAACTTAAAATCAATTTATTACGGTCCCTCATTCAGGTCTGGCAGTTGGGCTCGAACACACCGAATTTCACTCTTGAAGGCCACGAGAAAGGAGTAAATTGCGTCGACTATTACCACGCCGGCGACAAACCTTACTTAATTTCAGGTGCAGATGATCGGCTTGTTAAAATTTGGGATTACCAGAATAAAACCTGCGTCCAAACTTTGGAAGGGCATGCACAGAATATTTCTTCTGTTGCCTTCCACCCCGAACTTCCAATTCTGCTTACTGGATCTGAAGATGGAACAGTCAGGTAAATTTATTATTCTCTTTATTTATTTTTTAGTCAAGTATACTATTTTCTCTAAATCGTAGAGTATGGCATTCAAATACCTACCGGTTGGAGACTACTCTCAATTATGGGCTGGAGCGTGTCTGGACCATTTGTTGTTTGCCTGGGTCTAATAACATCGCTTTGGGCTACGATGAAGGATCTATCATGATTAAATTGGGCCGAGAGGAACCTGCAATGTCCATGGATCAAAGCGGTAAAATTATCTGGGCCAAACATTCAGAGATCCAGCAGGCCAATCTCAAAGCGCTGCCGGACTCGGAGATCAAGGATGGAGAACGTCTTCCTCTTGCCATCAAGGATATGGGTGCATGCGAGATTTACCCTCAAACTGTCGCTCACAATCCAAACGGAAGGTATGTTTGCTAACTGCTCATGGCATAGAAACCAGTAAATAATAAAATTCCGTTTCATAATAGATTCGTCGTTGTTTGTGGTGACGGCGAGTACATCATCTATACAGCTATGGCTCTGCGAAACAAAGCTTTCGGTTCAGCTTTGGAGTTTGTGTGGGCAGTGGACTCATCCGAGTATGCTGTTCGTGAAAGTGCCACGTCGGTCAAAGTTTTTAAGAACTTCAAGGAAAAGAAACAATTCAAACCAGAGCTGGGAGCCGAAGGTATATTGTGCATAGTAATTGAAAACAGAATGAAATATTGATTCTAATTAAAATTTTACATTCACAGGAATCTTTGGTGGAGCAATGCTTGGGGTCCGGTCTACCAACAGCTTAGCTTTTTACGAATGGGACAATCTGACACTGATTCGTCGGATTGAGATCCAGCCACGTGGTGTGTATTGGTCGGAAAATGGTGAATTAGTTTGCATTTCTACCGAAGACAGCTATTTTGTTTTGCGTTATGATGCTGATGCCGTGGCCAAAAGCCTTGAAACCAAAGAAGGCTTGACCGACGATGCCGGAATTGAGGTGATTTTATTTAAAGACAAAGTGTTAGTACATTTTTAAAAAATATTTTCTGAATGTTTAGACGGCGTTCGAAATGTTATCTGAAGTGCAAGAAAGTGTTAAGACGGGACTTTGGGTGGGCGATTGCTTTATCTACACCAACAGTGCCAACCGATTAAATTATTACGTCGGTGGGGAAATTGTCACAGTGGCCCATCTCGACAGGTATGGCTTGAAAGTTCACCATTCTTGCAATAATCAAACCGATACTATTAAACCCATGTGTAACTTTTGTTTCCAGAGTGATGTACTTGTTGGGCTACATTCCCAAGGACAACAGTCTTTACTTGGGCGACAAGGAGCTAAATGTAGTTTCCTACGGCCTGCAACTCTCGGTGCTTGAATATCAAACCGCAGTTATGCGACGAGACTTCGAAACAGCTGACCGAGTGCTCCCGTCGGTTCCCAAAGAGCAACGCACTCGAGTGGCTCATTTTCTTGAGAAGCAGGGATTCAAAGAACAGGCATTGGCAGTCTCCGCTGATCCTGAGCATCGCTTCGAACTGTCACTTCAGCTTGGTCAATTGCAACTGGCCTACCAACTAGCCTGCGAGGCTCAGAGTGAGCACAAGTGGAAACAACTTGCTGATCTGGCCACAACCAAATGTCAGTTTGAGTTGGCTCAAGAGTGTCTTCACAAGGCACAGGATTTCGGAGGACTCCTACTTTTGGCTACAGCATCCGGTATGTCATTTTACATTGTTTCGTCCTTTGTTCAGATAGTTAATATGTTGAATGTTCAGGTAATGCCGAAATGGTGCAGCGATTAGGCGATGACGCAATTGGAGCTGGCATGAACAACGTTGCCTTTTTGACGCGCTTCCTGAGTGGCGATTTGAACGCTTGCCTTGAGATCTTGATCAACACCCAACGCATTCCCGAGGCTGCCTTCTTTGCTCGCACTTATCTGCCTAGCCAAATCTCGCGCGTGGTCCAGCTCTGGAAGCTCAGTCTTAGCCAGGTCAATGCAAAAGCTAGCCAAAGCCTGGCTGATCCTGCCCAGTATGACAATCTCTTCCCTGGCTTGATGGATGCTCTCAAGACGGAACAGTTTCTTGAACAGAGACGTCAACAGTTGCCGGCCTCGGCTTACTCTTCGCTGCCCAACAATTGGGAGAGACACCCAGTAGAGGAGATGAGACTAGCCGAACAGAACGATCAATTCCATCATGTTACGCCCGCTAAAGTGTCCTTTGTGGAGGAGGAGAAGGAAGTTGAAGAAACCAATGAGCAAACGAATTTGAATCCTTCCGCCGGTTCGCTCCTCATACCAGAACCTGTGGGAGTCGCCGCCGCCGCCAGCCAACCTAAAAATCTTCTAGATGACGACGAAGAAGATTTCCAGCCTGCAGTTTCTGAACCAGCCCAGGGCACCAGCCAACTTGACCAAGATCTGGAGCTTGACTTGGAAAATTTGGAGCTAGACGATAACGTCGATACGTCGGAAGTGAATTTGGACGACGATCTACTCGACGATTAAAAATATGGAAGTGAACCACCCCAATTATTATTCAAAAAAATTTTTTTTTTACAAATATTTTGTCCGTATTTTGTTCAAGTTTTCAGCTTTCTCTTGAAGGAACAATGTTGTCTTGTGAGACATCTCCAACACTGATGTGGAAGACAATGTCGATATTCCAGTTAATTTGAATTGAAGTGTTTCGCCGTTCCATCTTTCGCTACAAACGAAACAATTCTACATACATTCTTGTTATACTTGAACTAGATGAGTTGAGTTCAATATAAAAAAAGTACTATCCTTCATTGTCTCCCTATGTCAATATTTTAATTTCTTTTAGTTTTGGCGCTTCGCCATGAAGTAAATTACATGCGTGTGATGACATTTTACCATTTTGTATTTTAGACCACAGAACGATTGGAATGCCGTGGAGTAATCCGACCTGAACAGTTTTCAAACGCGTAAGGTAACATGAGCGGGACATTTATGACGGTTTAGCTGTGATGTCATCGGAACCCCCCGCGGACCTGCCAAGAAGTAATGTCTTTTTAAAGGAGCTGCGGTAGGCCTACTTTAGATGTGAGTAAGCGGTCTCACGAAAGACAGAGATGTTCTCTCGCCGATGCCGTTGGGTGGGTGGTCGAGATTTAGTTCCAGTAGTAGCCGAGATCGAATGTTGACAACAAAAACGAACTCTTAACCATTTGGGATGAATATGATTTTGCCAATGTGGCAATCTGAGTTTGGCACGCCATCACGTGACACGGTGCCGATTACGAGGTTATAAGAAAGACGGAGCGAACCAAATGAAAACAAATAAAAAATGGAGAAAAACAGTCGTGTATTAAAGCTAAAGGGGGTACTCTTACAAGTTGACGATAGGGCAGTGGGAGTAACACTAATCTCCTTTCTAAGAAACTGGGAGGTCACTGGTGATATCAGCAACTGCTTCACGGTCGCAGCCCAGTCAAAAGGGCTGTCGGGATTTTTTTAAAAATGAAATTCAATCGCTGCTTGTGCTGAGTCGGTCTGTGTCCCTGTACCACAAAAACTCTTTTGAGTAAAAAAATCTTGTTCGAATAGAACTGGGATAGAAAAAAAACAAGGGAGAGAGAGATTAAACGGGATAGTCCTAATGAGAAGATATAAATAGTGTTGCTCAATAGGTTTGTATAGTAGCAGACATCGAATGCACGATTTTCAGCCTGTTAGCCATCATTAGGTAGTTGGGAGCTGCTGGGCGACTAGGTAACCCTCGAAAATAACAAAACCGAATGTTGGAGGGGGGAGAGAGGCATGGGAGTTTAACATCGCAGTATATTCGGTCGATTAAAGGTGATGTGATACGGCCTGATCTTTTCCTTGTCGAATCCACACCATCGCAGTTCGAAAGGTTCTCCTTTTTCGAATGTTATTCTAAAATAAAAAAAAACAATCTTATATTCGGCCAATTTAACCCTCGTTAAAATTGGTTCCTGACTAAACATTGGAGTCACGTTACTACGGAAATACTCCCTCCCTCCATTAGTTTAGTACATGGCTCGTTTCACTATAACACACACACACAAAAAAACGCAGCACAACAAAAGTTTTGTGTACTAATAAAATCGGGGTGCGTTATTACGATAATGAAAGAATGAGCTCGCACGCCGATGTATTAATACGCAGTGCACAGCATCCAGTCGAGCCGATAATCATAAAGAAAACACTGGTGATCATTGATGACTTTGTTTGTCAAAATATTTTCCTTTTCAACCGTGATATTCAATCTATAGTCGTCTATAGCGACGCATGCTGTCGCTATATTACATTGAATTAGCCAAGCTAGCTCGCGCGTATACATGAGACCTCAGCGGACGCAGTCGACAGTTTTTTCCTTTAAATTGTATCAATACCCATAGATTACACAGAGACCAGTCATAAACACACGGAATAACTTTTGTTTTATTTATTTTTGGGGTGTAGAGACAACGGCTGTCCACGAAAAACCAAAATTAGGCTTTGCCGCTGTTGCGTCTCTTTTCTTCCTTATTTCATATCGAATTTATAAATCCTGGAATGTTTCCAAACACAAGGACAAATGAAACACTCGCCAGCAGAACGTTTGAAGAAAACAAAAGGGAATATAAGAAAAACCGAAGATATAACAAATACGTAAAAAAGACAAGTGAAAGGAAAAGTCATGGCAAGCAGGTGCGAAAGTGTCGTCGATTTATCGACCCTTTTTCTCCGGCCGGCTCTTCTTCTTCTTTTTTCCTTTTCTTTTCTTTTTTGGGAAAAGGCCGAGAGGTCGTGTATAGGTCCATTAATCGCGCGGTCCTCCAACACGTTCCGCGCGATCCTTTTTCCAACCAAAAAGCGTTTGGTCGACGAAAGAATTTCAAAATTCCCGCGCACTAGTAAAAAACGGAACGAAGCAGAGAAAATTCCAGCTTATTGCCGACACAATAACAGCAACCAATCGAACTTGAATTTATTCTTCATGGGTGGTGTGCTGTGCTGTAGCCAGCCATACTAAAAACTAAATCATGGAAAAACAATTGAGACAAAGGCGACTGCCGACCGACTGGGTCGTCGGAAATTTCCCGTGGCCAACGGAAGCTGCGCGTTGGGATGGTCACGTCACTTTGTAGCAGCTGAGAATGGAGCCCGAGTCGATTCATTTTCAACTGACGTGGCTGGTATATACCATGCAGCAGGCCAGATGTCTTACCCAAGCTATAGATATAATAGACTACTGCATAGCTATAGCTTCTACTTCTAGACTCACAGAACAGTGTGTAGGCAGGCTACGTAAGAAATAAAAGGCCTATATGTAAAGAATTTTTCGAATGGTTGCTTTTGGGTACAAACTTCAGAAGGGAGAATCTGTAGAGACTAATGGCTTCCATAGGGTTTCCCTTACTGGGTCACTTTCGGAAACCGACGACTCTTCTTTACCCGTCGAATTGCCAACGCAACGTTGTTTCCGTTTTGGCTCTAATATCAACTCAACTGCGGTAAAAGCATTTGCGTGTTTTGCTATACAGGCCTATGTGTGTGTCATGACCATGTGCTGTCAATGGTGCAATTGCTGCCGGTCAATAAATCTTTCGATCAACAATTCTTTTCCGTGCACGATGAATGTGTAATATAGTGAGATTCCCAACAAGACAGAACGAGGTATTCGTATACATAATTGTTTTTTTGTTTAATGTGTGTTTGAAATTCGAGAAACAAACAACAAACAAACCAAATAAAAAACACCAAATTAAACAATTAGATTGAATTTCTTCTTCTCTTTTTTTTTCGTGGCCTATATCTTCTTCTTTTCTTTTCAAAATTGTCCTTACGTGTATTTTTGCGGTTGGTTTGAATCTCTCGCTCCGGTTTGTTTCTTTCGGTTGGTGGTGGTTGATGAAGTACGTATGTACGTGTATAACAAACTACAGCATAAAATATATTCAAATTTTGGCATCATTCCACGACGAATGGTAATGGTACGAGGATGACGATGACGATGACGACGAGTTGGCGACGGGGAAACTGCCCGGCAAATCAGCCGAAGAAGATGCGGCGGCGGCGGCGGCTGACGTGCCGACGGCGGTTATCGACGACTCACGGCTCATCACGGCCTCGCTAGTTTCAACACCGCTGGCACTGCTACTGACCGCTTGCTGTTGTTGTTGCTGATGATGTCGATTGCTGCTGCATCCATTGGCGTACGAAAGAGCCGGACTTGAGCCGGCACCGTAATTCGAGTTCCCTGCAAGGTGATGACCATCTGTTCCAGGAAAAAGAATAAGGGCTCAGACAGTTAGCTGTTTGATAGTTTTAAATGACTTGATAATGAGGCCGCACTAACTGAGTAAATTACTGTGAGACATGGTCGGGTAACTGGCCATCGACTGATAGGGGAAATGAGGCTGGTGGAGTGACGGCTGCATCTAAACGATTGGCAATTGTTTAGTCATTTTCGATTTCCGTGTTATTGACGGATTTGTCGGAAACGAGTGAATTTTTTACCTGAGCTGGGAGTGAAGTTTTCCTAAAGGGTGTTTGAAGTGCATTGAAATTGCTGTGATGGGCGGAAGTATAGGTCAGAGAAGAGGTTTGATGATGGGCTCCGGTCCAACAAGCGGCCCTGCATAAGAAACGGGGTCATACAACGTCAGCTTTCAACTTTTAACTGGAATTTCGTCGGGGGAATTACGGAGAATAAGTGGGTGGGGCGAAAAAGGTCCGGCCAATGTGCCCACTAAGTGCGTCCGAATTGAAAAGAGACTTGTTGAGGGCAGCGGCCGTATTGGCGGCGGCGGCGGCAGCGGCGGCCGCCGCTCGATTACTCATCGAATAAGGTCGCTTCATTCGACGCCTCCGCTTGTAATTTCCATTCTCAAACATGTCTTCGTACTGAGGATCTTTTCATCACAATCCCACAATTATATAGAATGAGGTTTTTGAAAAATTATTAATTGAATTTCAATTTTTTAAAATACCTAGAGTCCAGTAGTTTCCTTTACGATCGCCCGTCGCATTGCCTTCGCGGGGGATTTTGACGAAACATTCGTTCAGGCTCAGATTGTGACGAATGCTGTTCTGCCATCCTTTTTTGTTTTTCTCATAGTACGGGAATTTCTTGGTTATGTAACTGCAATACGAAAGAAGAGATTTCAAAAAGTCAGGGCGGGAAAATATGAACTCGATTATTAATTATACGAACTTGTAAATTTCTGAGAGCGTCAGTCGCTTTTCACGGCTCTCCTTGATGGCCATGGCAATCAAAGCCACGTAGGAATAGGGCGGCTTGATGTTTGGATTGTAATCCGACTGTTGTTGTTGGTGGTGGTGATGATGCTGGGCCGGCGACAATTGCTGATCGGTCTCGGCCTTCGTCACGGACGACGGGTGCTGCTGTTGTTGCTGTTGGAGGGTCGACGACGACGAAGAAGATTGTTCCTTGTGATGATCGACAACCGATCGTTTCATCAATAACTGATCGCCGTGCTGCTGATGCGGGTGGTGAACGCTCGAGTACGACGGGAGGTGGTTCTTGTGATGATGGCTCTCGATCGCTGATTGCTGCAGAAAGTACTGCTGCTGTTGATTGCTGACGTGTTGTTGGTAATCTGCACATGAATCGACGAGAGAAAAAATTCAGATGAGACGAGATAGGCAAAAAATCATCTCGTTTCTGTGTTTTCGTTGTGGCGTGAAATTTTTGTCGATTTGTCACTTACTGGTAATGAGGTGATGTTGCTGAGATGGCGATGGCGTCGGAGTGGTGATGATCTCCTGCTTGATCTTGAGGCCGCTCTGCGGGTCCATCATCATGTCCTGTTGCGGCACAATCACATCAGACATACAGCAGCCAAATAACGGTCATCAGGCATCAGAGTTGCATAGAAACTGAATAAGGCGCGCTTTCGGATAGATTTTCAAGCAGCAACTACTTTGCAGGAGCAGACATGACGATGGTATTAAAAAAAAAGGCCATCGAAGATATAGAGCACGTATCAAAGGTTATCAAAGCCAAAAGGCGGGGGTCACCATTTCTCTATTTCACATTGAACAAGATCGAAGCTAGGCACTGCAAGAGAGGGAGAGTTTTATACATTTCTAACAAAATTTCAGTCCATGCTATGGTCTATTACACACTGTTCATTTTTCTTATAAAAGCTTTGCATTCTCTACTGCTAAAAAGGGATCGAAAACTCATTTGGAAATCTCTCTATTTATTATTTAAAAAAGGATTTAGTATATTTAGGGCTCTTACCGTTCGTATCATGTTTGACACGACGTCAAAGAATTTGCTGATTCTCGTACAACAGTCCGCGTTATTGTGACAGGGTGCTGATTTGATGTTGTTTTCTTTTCTTATGCAAATCCACCATATGATTGCTTCATATGTCAAAATAAAAAAGATTTGATTGAATCTCGGCGCACGATGGGTTTAATTTGCGGGTCTGTTTTAATAATCGAACTGAATGAAACACTGATCACGTTCCTTGCCCTCTCTTCCGACCAACAAGGAAAGGAGAAGAAGAAATTAACGAAATTTTTGTTATGTAACTAATCGGCTCTACTAGCTGTAGGCTACTACTGTTGCTCCAGTCCGGATCAATCCTTCTTATTCGATGTGGGTCTCCACCGTTTCACTTGCGTGTATAGCAGTATAGCTTCTTCACCAGAAGGACGATAAACCCAACCCTCGAACACTACCAGCGCCCAGGCATTACGCAGTCCCTTTCTGAAGTCACAGGACCAACACAGGATGGACATGCGCGTGCGTGTTATACACGGCATGGAGGCCCCCACACTTAGCCCTTTTTCTCGCTCCTTCTTAACTTCTTTTTCTTGGTTGCTGACGGAAAACATTGTCCTGCCGTCCAATTGGAGCAAAACTCGCAATGTAACCGGGAGGCGGAGCATCTTTCAACTGGCACCGGCACCTCTTTGTGATCCAATCCCGTGAGACGAAACGAGTCCCGGTGCTTTCCTATATAACGCCCTGAATATGCGCAAAGACACATAGTTTTCTTATTGGGAAAGGATCGGACTAGCGGGGGCCTATAAATCGTCGTAATCGTTTTTCACCTGTACTTGAATTATACTCTTATTATTTTACTTTTAAAAAACCAAATGTTTGATGAAAATAACTTTTATGGGATTTTTAATTCTGAAGGACTCAATTCGAATGATGGTAGATTACGAGTAAATATTTAGTCGGTCAGCGATATGCGCGATAATGTTCCATTTTAAGATCGTTCCAAAAATCTAATCGAATGAGAGCAGTCGGTCACCGCTCATTAATAATATCAAAATGAAATGGCCTTCATGTTTTAGAGAATTTTCTGGAAGAATATCGTGTTGTTATAGAATTTTTAATAAAGGCGTTATATAGAATGCACCAGGAATTATGAGCCCAAGATTGATCGGTGCCTCGCTCGTCGTTAAGAGTAGTCTCGTCCTCCAGTGGTAATTCGATCGTAGATGGATGATACGCGTATATATACAGTCGATGCTGTTGGACGGCAGTTTTCCGACAATCTGTGACGTTGCTGGCCAAGTCGCACGTTCCTTCTTCTCTCTCGGTTCCGATTACTGAACTCACATAAAAGGCAGAAATACACGATGGGGAAACGACGAGTTGAAGTTGACCTCCGTCGCCGTCTCCATAGACGAATGTATTTCATATCTCTTTACCGTCACTAGGGCGATAAACCTAGTCCGGCAGCAATTCTCTTCTTCGTATATTTTCTTTAAAAAAGAACTTTTTATTTCTTATTTTCTTGGCTTTTGACGGTTCTTCCTTCCTTCCCCTTTTTTTAATTGCTAGACGTTTTGATTTGTTTTTCTTTCCACCTTTTTTTCTTCTTTTTTAAATGGGCCTTTTTTGCTCATCTATCCATTCGAATAAGTGTGTCCTCCATAAAAGATATATAACAAGCGCAAAGATTGCTTTGCCTTCAGTATCGGCTCGTTATGGGGCAGCTGGACGGGACGGCAGAGCGATGGAAAGGAGGTATACGGCGCGCGGCGATAGTGCTGCTGCTGCTGCCGGACTTGGAAGTCAAAGTCTTGCGTCGAATAGAAAAGGAGAACGTGCGAGTCGTCCGGGATAATATGCTGCCGCCCGCCACCATGCAGAAGCAGAAGCAAACAGCAGGCGCCGGTCATAAATTGCTTGCTTAACCTCAAGTTGTCACCATCTCCTTTCACACTCTTTTCTCTCCATCTATCTATCTCGTTTCCCCTAGCTACACATATATATCGTGAACTCGCTACTTTAGCTCTTCGTTTTAACTGTTTGAGGGTTTTCAACGTTGGCAGTTGCGCTGATTTATTAGCCCCAACTTGTGGATCCCTTTTGAACTTGACGGGGGCTAAAAATCAAATATATTTACTTGCGGGATATCCAGGGAAATTTACTGGATAGGCAGGCAAGGAAACCGCCCTGCAAACTGTGTGGGATAGTCAGCAGCAGAGAGAAATAGGAGGGAAAGAAAGAGCTGACTGATTGGAAACAAATCAGCCTGGACTTGGGTTTATTTATAAAAATAACCTTTACGGTGGCGGACGTTAGACACTAATCAAGTCATTAAAAGTCTCCAGACTACTACTCCACCGTTCCAATGGGCGCTAGGCCACATCGACCACCGCGCTTTTTGCCTTGTAAAAAGAGAGTTAAATATCTGGAGGGAAAAGAAATAACCTCATCAGGGAAAATAAGTGCCAAAGGAAGCAAAATATAGTTCTTCTATATTGAGAATTGATTTATGACGATGTGCAGATATTGCCTCATCTTTCGCGCTGCTGATATCTATTGACGTTAACCTTTGGCCACGCCTAAGTGCATACAAACGACTCTACACGCGCACGAATGACATCGCTGTGTAGCAGCACGGATAGCGATTCCCTGGTTGTGTCATCACCTCTTTATAATCCTATTGCTGATTTTAATCAGCGATCCTGTAAAAAACGAACAACAACAATAATGAAATTTTAAAATTTCGCGGTCTGAAATTGGGTTTTGACAAAATTTTTAAACAGAATTTCTGTGTTATGAATTATTCACCGAAACTGCCAAATTAGATTATTTCAACAGTGAATTAAAAGGATTGCGGAAAGATAAGATCGAATGTAAATTTAAAGTAAAATCGTATTTTATCAAATATAATTTGGATTAAAAAAAAAAAAGAACTACTAAAGTGAAATCCAAACCGTTGCTGAGCTACTAGTTCAGCTTTCGGTGCCGCGTGCAGCGCTGTGCTGTGTGCCAACCGAACCCTCCGCCTCCTCCCCCAGCTTCTCCATAGAGAGAGGGAGGGAAGATTGGGACGAGTGCCATAAAGGCTCGATTCCGTTTCTTAATTGAGCTCGTGCACAGGTAGCAAAAGCAGCAGGGCAATATTCGAATCGCTTACGACAAGTCGAGATCTATCCTCTATGTAAACTGAACCCGTTGTCACGGCAACGATCAACATGCGTACCCTTTTTGTGAGACTGAAGCGATGAATTATAATTGCTCGTTAGGCCAGTCAAACAACGACATGCCAACATTTTCTTTTTACAACTTGTTTTTGGTTTCAACAACAAAAATGTTCTTATACCCAATCTGTCGATTAACGGAAAAGTTATTTTATGCAATAACGCTCTTCTCATTTTACCAATTATCAAATCACTTATAGTATCTCCACTTTAGACTTTACCCAGTTAACTGTGTGTCCTTAAATTTTTTTAAATTACGAAAAACGCAATAGAAATGAATAGATGCGTATTGACTTGTGTAAAAACAAAAGCACTAATGTATGTTTTTACTAATCCAACATTGCTCTAGAAACACTGGTAGCACCCCAATCTTGATTTATGGAGGAATAGGACAAAGAACGACACGTTCTATCTTTAAATAGCTTTCGACGACAAAAGAGTGCGTTTTTGTTTGGAGGGAGACACGGAATCACCACAATAAATTTTGGAATTGAAGATTTCTTTAACAATTAGAAAAAAAAAAAAAAACAAAAAAAAAAAAAACAATGGGGAACGTGAGTTTTTCAGGACGGAGTGGACAAACAGGAATACCATCACATGAATTATCAAGCCACGCCAAACCCATTAGAGAGCAATTTTTTGGGGGTATCCTTCCGGCATGATTAGACGTTGGATTCTTTGGGCGTCCAATTGTCTTGCTTTGTTGTAGCCGAAAACTCCAGCAATAACGACTAGGGTACCAAGTCCACTGTAAAGGCTGATCGCATTACCGAAGAGGATAATCGACAGCCAGATGAGTAAGGCTCTCTTGACCGTATTGGCCACACTGTGAATGTTAACCAATAACAATGGATATTATGTTAGAAAGTTTAGGCAAACAAAATTATTATTTATAATTAGAAAGTCTACCTGTGTGTGACTGGAGTGATGTGCTCTAATAGTGCATACTCGGTAATACTCTGGAAGTGGAAGAATGCTCCATTGAGCAACATTGCACCGACGAGAATAGGAGACAACATGATCTTGGCCCAGTCAATTAGAAAGAAGCTTGCCATTATTTGAATTACAAAAGAAGCAAAACTGGTAAAGAACTGCAACTCTGCCGGTCCGTATTTATGGCGATCGCTGCTTAATAAAACCTTTGAGTAGACATTCTGTAAACTGAAATTCATCGCATTAGTTAAGTGCTGATTATAAAATACGGTATTAAATTAAAAGAATGAAACTATTTAAAATACCATTCGGACAAATTAGTCAACAAGACGGCAATGAAACCTTGCATGTTAAAACTAAGTTCGGTGGCTGAACACAATGCTAATCCCCCCATAATAGGTATGAGAGAAAGATTTACATACATTCCAGTTTTTTCTCCTATATTTTAGAGAAAAAAAACACCAACTAAATAAAATAAATAGACAAAATAGAAAAAAATGTCAAACCTGTGAAAATAGATGAAATAATCACAGTAAACATTGGTGCAGAGCTCTTAATTGTCTCTGCAAAAGATACAGGAACGTAATTTAAAGATGTCAGTCCTAGGACCAGAGTAGTGAACCTTTTTAAAACAAAATTCTAAAGAGCTGTATTAAGTCAAAAACTTTGTTATACCTTAAGCTCCCCAATATTAACATTGGTTTTTGAATGAGTTTATTCCTGTGAATAGATGACCAACCACCACTTGATTGGCGACTAACAAATAGCCCACACGAATATCTAAGCTGGAGAAAGCCTAGGCACATGCACATCAGCATTTGACTCATAGCTAGATGAAAATAAAATATTGCTTCAAGATTAACTCATATTATTAAATAATCAACAGTAAAGTCACCAAGTAGAGCAGGATCTCCTTTTAGGTATGATATAACATACTTGTTTGCAAAGAGGTTAAATGCACTAAATATGTACCAAAATATCATCAACACAATGGCAGTTGGATGCCTTAAGCCTGTTTTCCCAGACGTCATTCCTGTACTGCAGTCTTTATTGTTTGGTGACAAAGAAATCCTTAACCTAAGTTCCTCTTCACTGCCCATTTCTTTAAACAAAAACATGGTTGAGCAAAATAAAAAACCTGTTGTTACTGTTGTATGCTGTACCTGATTCTAGAGGTCTCATTTTAAAGTACTTGAATCCCAACTAATAAAAATACTTTACAAACAAAAGAAATGTGATCCCATCGAAAATATTCCAGTAGTGTTAAGCCGAAGCGTGATTTTTTAAGTGGAAAAACAATGCATGGTATCCAATGAAAGGTCTAGAAATTATGACAGCTGTACACGTGTAAACTGTAAAGCAATAGACGACTAAGATTGTCGTCTGCTCTGTTGGTCTGCTGGAAAAGAAGATGATATTTTCATATTTAACCGTATAAAAATGTTTCTAATATTTTTTAATTAACGAGGGTCAAACTTTATCATAAATTAAACAACTTAATTTTATAATTTTCCGTATTTGGATTTGGAAGTTTTTAGGTGCGACCCCTCGGCTGGCCTTCTAGTGAAGGCCTCACGCACCGGCTATTTCTGTTCCTGGTATTGTTTTCTTTTGGGAAGGGGGGTATTGCCACACCATCTGGCGTCCGTCGTTTGCTGTGCTTGGCCTCTATCGGTATTTTCGGAACTTCTTGGACCTTGGTGCTTTTGGATTTTCAGCTTCAATGGCGTCGTCTCGTGGTTCTGTCAGATTGCGTTCTCTCGGTTCCTCCGTTCTTGTGTCTTGTGGTTCGAATTGGATATATTTCTTCTGTTGTTGTGGTGTTTGCTGGTATCGGTAGGTATTTCGCCTTGGGCGTGCTGTGCTTTGTTTACATTTCAACTGGCTGTTTGTAAACAAACTTCCTTTTTTTGCAGGTGGTTTTGGAATGAAAATTGGTTTGGTCTGGTTCGGATTTCCAAGTCCTTTGAATTTGGTCCTATTTCGCTTTAGAGCGTCGTCTTGTTGGGTTATACTGCTATTCTTTTGTTGAGTACAGGTATCTGTTGAATTTTGGTGCCTGGTTCACTTGTATTGATTTTTGTTCCGACTACTTAGGTTCTGCTGCAATTGAAAGGTTGGCCTGTTGCATAAGCCCAACCTTCTCTTGTGGTATACTTATTCCTCAGCTTTCTCCAACTCTTTCTGCTGCTGGTCACTGGCCTTGCTGCTAGTTGGTTTTGTCTTGCCTGATGACAACGGGTTGATTGTTGGCCTAATTCTCTTGGATGCTCCCGCCTGGCTGGTGTTTTCTGCCACTACTCCTTCCACCACTTCTTCGGATCTGCAGATTGGTGGTACGTATGCTCCTCTTGCTAGATAATGTCTACTAGGTGGGATCTGTTTAGAAATTTTGCCAGGGCGTCCCTGATTTTGAACTGCGTCTTAGCTCCCAGTGCTCTGTTGAGCCGAGATAACCAGGTTCGCCACTTTTCTAGTTGAAAGGCGGCTTGATGACATTAGAGCCCCAAGTGTTCAGATTTTTAACAATTGCCTGTATTTATGAAGAAGAGAAGTCACTTTTTTTGTCAACCAAAACAGTTTAACTTTATATTTTTTTTTAGTTTACTTGAAAATAATATTCGCAACGTCGATTTTGTGCAAAAACAGGGAAATAGTGCTTTGAGAAAAGACAAAGAGAGATAGTGATGCAACAAGAAAAAAGGAAAGAGGTGAGGTAACGAAGGGTAAAGTGGCAAAAAAGACACAACAAAAGGGAAGAAAGCGAGACAATTTCTTTACTTCATAGAGTTGCCGACCCCTCGGCTGGCTCTCAAAACATTGGCTCTTAAAAACATTTTAAAAGTGCTGCCTTAGCCCACTTGGGCCAACAGCATGCGCAACCGTACTCTGCCTCTCTTGAACTTGCGCGGTGTACGGCAGAACTTAAGAGCCACTTGAGATTCAAGTTGAATTTCAGGTGTTCCATAGCTTTGTCAGTGCCCAGTTTGCAGAATATCTTGCTGTCGGGACATTTTCAAAAGGCTCATTTAAATTAAATTATTAAAATTGAATTTAGTTAAATAAGATACCCAACGAGTTCGGCACTTTCGATTATGATATCATCAGCAGAGGTATCTTCGTCGACGATGGCCACCATTAAATCTGAAAAACCAGCGAGGCATTCCTCCATCAGGGAAAGACTTTGAGAAATCATCTCTTGGTTTATATTTTCGCTAGACGTTCTTGACTCTTCATAGGTGAAATTAAAAAGAAGACGGTAGAGTTTCAACATGATTTTTTGAAGCTCCTCATGTTCGGGATCCTGGGTAACACGAAAATGACAGGCTTTGTAAAACAATACGGGATAAGCTACAAAAAAAGAATTGGGGAAAACTTACATTTTTTACGGTAATACTTGAAGCGTGCTCAAGTTGATTTAACGTACGAGCAATATACGGCAAAAAATTCTGCTGGCCTACAGAGCAAGCCATTGTTTCTAAAGTAGCAAGGCAGTTTGACCGTAATTTTGTGTTAATTTCATTCCGTGCTAGGATGGCAAAAAATGTCAGGCAACAGCCATCCAAGTATTGTAGAGACTCTCTCACTCGAAGGTTGAATAGACTACCTATCACTCTCACTTCCACAGGGCAAGGGTCACGTGATTCCACCGCCAAATTGAAATAATTTATCAGCGCCGGAATGTGAACTTTTAGTTCACTATCATTTAAACAATTATCTAAGATGATAATTGAAATGGCCTCAAAAACGTCTACTTTAAGCTTTACCACCCCTGAAGGATCCCCCGATTGTAAAAGTGACATCAGATCTGGAATGAATTTTTTGTACTTCTGCAAGCCGTTATAGATGTTATTCTTAATGGCTCTAAAAAGCATAGAAAACGGGAATTCCTCCGCTTCAGCCGTATCCTATAATTGAAAAGTATAAACTATTTACCGACCTTCCAGACAAAAATAAATTATGACCCGGGTAGGTCACCTACCCCATCACGAAGCTTTCCCATCAATTTCTGGATAGTACTTCTGACAATTAAGTAACAGTCAACAGGGGAACTACTTAGCACGTTTCCTAGCGCTTCTTGAGCAGCACATTTCTGATGTTCTTGAAAATTTCCGCAGCATTGCAAAAGTTTGTTAACGGTCTTCTCGTAGTTGCTTGATGGCCAAGATGTCGTAACTAGTCGAGGACGACCTTCTTTCTGTTTAATCATATGAGAAATTTAAATACAGGTTATTTTTTAATGAATAGCGTGGTATTTACCTCTTTGGATGTTAGTTCGTAAATAACTATGGCTAGTGATGAAAGAGTTTTGCACGCTGCTGCGGCCACTCGATGGTCATCATCTTCCAAGTGTACGACTAGTCCGTTAATAAGTTGCGTAAGAAATGAAGGAAGTATCTGTAAAAACAGGATTTAAAACGAGTTATAACTGTTGCGGTGATGCGGTCATCAAGACCCTACAGTGCTTTTTGTCTTACCTTGTGTAAGACGTTGTTTTCATATCGGGACGATGGCACCATATCTGCGAAAATGGAGTCACCTGATTTCAAATTTCTATACTCTTTCTCCGCAACAAAACGCCAAAATTCCAATCCTTGTAAGGCAATATCCGAGACAGGCGATGCCATTGCCTTCAATGTAATCTTAATTAAAAAAACAATCACAAGTTTATTTAATGATTCTTAAGAATTCAATAATTTGTCAACTTACTGGAACGATGTTTGATTCCATTTCAATCTTGATGTGGTGATAGTAACGCGAGCTAATCTTTACCAATATTTCTAAAGCAATCACAGATTCTTCAACAACAGACGATTGCGCAGCGTCGCAGACAACTTTCATGATCGCCTTTCGAGCTTCCTATTTTTCAAAATTTTCCATAAGAAACTTTCAGAAATAAAATACA
Organism: Daphnia pulex; assembly: GCF_021134715.1. Classification (NCBI taxonomy): domain Eukaryota; kingdom Metazoa; phylum Arthropoda; class Branchiopoda; order Diplostraca; family Daphniidae; genus Daphnia; species Daphnia pulex. The sequence continues at coordinate 7,312,169 of NC_060017.1, forward strand.
AAAGCAACTGGGCCCGATACCTCAGTGTCAAATGTTTTGTCAATGCATTTAAGAGAACTTAGTAGAGCGCGAGCAGCTGCCAGACGAATTCTTCCAGTTATACTTAATATGCTCCGTGACCGTGTCATCGTTCTGTTCGTGCCCGTCATACAAAATAGTATGGGATCGAGGATTGACCGGTTAAAATAGACCAAATTTTGCTCGCTCTAAGACAAATAACATTAAGAATATTACTTAAAAAATTCGTTTGGACAAGAGTTAACTCACAATTTCTTGACAGATAAAGGCGATGGATTCGAAGGCCGCCTCTATACGATGTTCCTTAGCTGGCTGCCTTACCATGTCTGAAACTTCAGAAAGGAAACACTCCAGCGAAGCCATCCCAGACGAAGCCTGCGTCTCCGGAAAGAATCCAGCTGCCATGATGTAAGCCAAACATTGTGCGGCACAACTTGGATTCTGAGTGTTTTCGGTTCCCAAGGTCGAAATCAAACGATCACGCACGGCATTGCGAGTTTCTTTTGGGAGATTGGTCCACCCTTCATGATACTGTTCATTCAGTTTCGCATCTTTAACAGTTAAACAAGTTTTCAGCTGTAGGGAAGCCGCTTGACGAACTTCAGGTAAACTTTTTTGATCTTCAATTACAATGGACAAATTGGTAATAAATTGACCCTAAAAAGTATGAAAATCATTAAAATTATTACATGGTGAACTATCCATGGCATAAAATGAAGTTATGAAACTAACCATATTTTTCTTCGCACACTTTTCCAACTTCAGTTGGGCTTCAGCTAATACATTCTTGTCTGGAAAGTGAAAACAATACATCTTTATTAATTAGCTAATGGTTTAGAATGACAGTGATATTATAGTTGGATGGTGTACGTGAGTGTCTTAACATGTTGAATCAAGTAAAACATTGCAGAGACCCCACAGCACACACAAGTAAAATTAATGTACATGTAAGATCGTGAGATCAACAAAAAAATGCATCAAGTTGCATTGTTTACCTGGAGAAACAGAGTGTTCTAAACACTGAACTACACATTTCAATGATTTCAGCATGATTGCAATTATAGCCTTAATATGGCTTCCGATGACGATGAGTATCCGATGAGTATGTTTAACTGTACGGCACGAGTAGTTTGGAAATGTAAAATATAACGACACACTTCTCTGACTAGAATCTGAAATGACACTAAAATCTAATGACACACTACTCTGACTATAATCTCACATCTGAGCCACAACAGAACGAATCCACAAAGGCCACAAGCTAAATAATAATAAATACGACTGTCAATTATTTCTTATTTATGTCGTCGGCTCGTCGCCTTCGGCTGATCCCTGATTTGCCCGCACATTTCGATTTTTGAATCCAATCTGCTGGTATCACCTGCCATGAGCCCATGACCTTGACCGTGGACAAACGAAATCATGCACCCAAGTTGGTGTTACCTACACTAAATGACTCTAGCGATGTCTTTGTTGAAAAGAAATAAAAGAGTCACGGTGGATTTCAATTTCAAATTTATTTGGCTGCGATTGCCTAAGACATACAAAAGTCATCAAAACGAGTTCTTTAATTTATAGTGGACCTAGTAGTTATTTCTTTACGTTGGTCGAAACGAATTAGGCATCGCACGAATCTCGCCCTCCACAGGGCGGCGAATCCCCGCGTATCTGTCGTACCAGTGCACCAAACCAAAGTTCCTTAACCTATTGAGTATTTCATGACGTTTCTCTGGTCCTAGTAGTGCAATGACAGGTGGCTCAATCCCATAAAATAAACGACACAATCGTTCAAGTCTTAATTGATCACATGCTTTGCCAAATAAGAAGCACAGCACCTTAAAGAGTAATAAAAATCGGTTTAGAAAGTGAATAATGAAATTCAATTTTTAAACTACCTCATATGACGGCCGGGCAGTTGGAGAGAGGATGTCATAGGATTCCGGGTAGTTTGAAAATACTAACTCGACTACACTGCAAATAAATTCCCCTTTATTCAAGGGTGGTTCCCAATGATCAACGAGAACTGCCGTGACTTTGTAAAATGAGAATAGTGACATCTATGAAGGGACGGGAAAAGAAGGTTAATTGGTTTTACCACATGAAATGTACAAAACAAAAATTAAGGAATTACCTTATAATAAGAATCGACGGATTGACATCGTTCATAGAGACTCACAAGGTGATTCACAGACGCCGAAGAAACTGGTGTTTGTTTTATAACTGCATCCACGAACTCAGGAATCAACGGCAATTTTCTATCACACAGTATTTCCAAGGCAATTGAAATATATTCCTGTCGGTTACCCTTATAAAAAAAAAAAACTTGTGGAATAAGAAATTATTTTGCTGTAACACATCTTACCATCACAATGGCTTTGACAACTATTCCGACTATCCTCACTCCAAGGGGTTCATTCAAAGTTTTGTTTAGAGGCAAATTGATGTTCGCCATGCAACATACCAATTGATAGGGTAATTTTATGTTAAACTTCTTATTGCACAAATAATGAACACTTTCCAATGCCAAGTCTAAATCGTGGCTGTAAACGCACTTCTTATTTAGAGTGTCGCTTATTTTACACTCTCCTGAGCGAACAAAATCGAAGCATATCCTCGACTGTTCGCTACATCATCTGAAAAGATTCGAATTTGGATTGTTAACAACAAAAATTCAGGATACGACCCTCGTCTCAAACTCACCTTGAGGATATGGGGGATTTTCCATTACGATCCGTTGAATGACTGCCGGCTTGACTGTCACAGCTGGATCGTTTGCTTTGTTCAATTGTGCCACGATTTTCGTTGGCGATGGTCGATTGGTCGATCAAAAACTATTTTGGCCGGTGTCAAAAAATTAATTCAATAGATGAATATTCTGTCTGAGGCCTGACGGTGCTCGAATGGAATTTTGTGCTATTGCACGGGTATTGCACTGTCAGGCCGCTAGGGGCGCTCTGACGGCTGGGGCCTGGGGGTACCCCTCTCTAGTCTCTACATCTGACGGCTGAAGCTACCCTACCCCTTTCTGACGGCTGGGTGTATGTACCACTGTACCCCGCTACCCCCTTCCACTTTTCCAGAGCCGTCAGGCCGCTAGAGGCGCTGTGACGACTCGAAAATCTTTCTCCGGATTTTACGGACTCCAATAGGCGCGACGATTTTGCAGTCAAGTTAAGTGATTTAAGTCTATGTTTCACACGTGCTGGGCTGCTTTTAGTTTTCTCATCTGCCATTAGATATCTGGTAAGTTAATTGGTTCTTGTAATGTGAAATGGGATAACTTAACTAACACGTGAGTTTCTGATAGATTTATTGACCATGACTTTCCACTTAAAGAATAAGTAGCATGTTTTATTATATCTGAAGTTCAGAACTAGTTTTGTGAGTTGGACCGTTGGACTAAAAATCATCAAAGTATAGTTCATCGGTTGAATAACCATGCTGCATTGCTGCTGCATTTTAACGACATAGAAATGTGTGCAAGATCCTTTCCAGTTTTCCAATTGTATTATTAGTATTAAGTAAGAGATTCTAAATGCAGTATATTAATAACTTTGCTGTCAAGTCAAATATCTAACTTGGAAGTTGTTGGATTGTGTTCAGGTTTACAACTTCCAGTAGAATAAACTGATTGATCGTGAAGATGGAGAGGAAACCAACTGTAGCCGAGATAAGTCCTGACAAATCTTCATCCCCCATCGAGTTTACTGGTAGCAGTGTAAAGCCTTTAAGTACACAAATAAAAGAAAACAGCTTCTTTCAATCTATAAATGGAAGCTCTGAGGTAAAGTTAAGCCAATTACATTAAAATGATTTTACAATTTTTATGGTTTATTAAAACAACAATTGTGTGTGTTGAAGCAGAAGCAACTACCCAATAAAATTCAAGACCAGCAATTTAAAGATGAAAGTAGATCTTCAGAAGGTGCTGAAGAGGTGCAGGTCGGAATTTTCTCTCTATCAGAGGTATTCACTCATATAGTTTCAATAATAAAGAAGAAAACTAAGATTTCACCTTTATTTTACTTCTAAAGGCTATAAAAAAAGCCAGTGATTTGTCGCGTGAAAAGAAAACGTTGCAAAGTCACATTAAAAACTTGCAGGAACACGTTTCCGCTGTCGAAGAGCAACTAGAACAGAAGCAAGGCCAGTGTGAAATGGTGAATTCACAGTTAAAAGACAAGGAGCAACGACTAAAAGAGGCACTTGAATACATTTCGGCGCTAAAAGAAGTAATGCGAATTGAAGATGGACGACACTCATCTGCCTTGAAAAAAGCTTGTTCTGACCATGATTCTGTTAAAAAAGAACTTGAAAGTTGTACAAATGAATGTATTGGTTACCTTAATCAATTGCTTGAGGTTGTTGGCTCAAAATTTTATGATCATAAGATTAATTTCATTTAACATTTTATTTTGTTTTCTTTCTCAGGCGCAAGCAGATGGTAAAGCCATTGAGAAAGATAAACTTTAATTAGAGAGAAATGTGAATGTGACAATCGGTGCACTTCAAGCCGAAATTCAACAGCTTAAACTTCATTTGGAAACTTCTTCTGCAGAACTCTCCGCTGTACGAACATCTTTTAAGTTGTGATTTTACACACTTTTTTATTTTTGTTTATCCTTCTTGTAGGCAGGAGAAAAAGCGTTGCAATTTCAAGAGAAAAACGAGGTGTTGCGTTCTCAGTTAGATTCTTTGCAACATTTAAATGATTCTGAAGAAAACCTTCGATTGGACTTAACTAAAATACAGCAAGAACTCGATAGCGAAAGAGCAGTGGACACTGCAACTGAAATCTTAGCAGAGGAGAAGTTAAGTGGTACTAAAAATGCTCTGGAGTTTCAAGTGAATGAATTGCAAGAAAATCTAGAAGTAGTTCAACATCAAAATGAATCAATCAAACAAGAACTCTACAGTGAACGATCAGCCCACAGTGAGACCAAATCTCCCTTGGAATTATGCCAGAATCAATTAGAAGAAGGTCGCAATCGGCATTTATTGGAATTGTCCAAGGTTCTTAACACTGATAAAATTCGCTTTTTATTACTAAACTAATTCATGTATGACTAGGTACAGAATACTGTAAATATTTTGAAGGATGAGAAAAATGCACTGCAATCTCAAGTCGACGAGTTCCAGGCAAATTTGTTTGCGGCGTCCAGTTCGAATGAATCATTAAAGAAAGAATTGGAAGCAATCCGAGAGAAAAATCTTGCGTTTGAACGTCAATTGGAATTTTCAGCAATAGAAATGTCAACTGTATGCTTATTCAAATATTCCTGTACATTTTAGATTAACGTTTTAACAAAAATTGCGTCTATTCTAGTTGAGGGTAGAAGCTCAAAAGCAATCCAACAGAAATAACGAACTCCAAGTTCATCTTGATGACATGGAGGATCTGTTACTTTCCGATCGAACCAAGGTAAAACTGTTAATACTTTTGTCCTTTAATATTCAGTGTCTGTCACATTTAAGTGTATTCGTACTGTAGCTCAGGGCCGAAATAGCCAATCTCTTGAAAGAGAAACTGGAAATGGAAGAAACTGCCCAGCGTTTGGAAAGGACAGCGAGAGCTCAAGAGCCAAATATTGAAATAGTTACAGAAAATAATCTCAAGCTAATGAAAGACAAACTGGAAATCGAAGAGACAGTCAAACGTCTGGAAAAGGTATTCAGTTTTCAAGAGCAGAATTTGGCCGTACTAACTTCAGGCAATGTTTCTCTTATTAAACAGACGCTCAGCGCTTACGAAGAATATATAAAAATCACCCATCAAACCGTTTGCTGCACGCTCGTTTTCACTGAAAACTTGAAAGTATAATTTACCTTCAAGAATTAACCTCATTAAACTGAATGTATAAGTAAATTTCTTTTCAGGCGGTGAATAATGCAAGTAGTCTGATAAATGAAATTAAATCATTTATGGAAAAGATAGGAAGCATCCGACAAAATGCCGAAGTTGTTGATGAAGACTTTAAGGATTTAAATTTTTCTTTCACTGAAACTAAGAATTCCTTCTTAGTGAATAAGGACACAGACAAACGTGACAGTAAAACGGTAGCCATGGACGAAGACGGTATTAAAATTATTGAAGAACCTCCACCTTCGGCTACTCGAAAGTTAGGTTTCAAACGCAAGTGTGGAAATAAGCCTTCTCCAGATTATATTGTTCTTTTCTTTTTTATGTTTAGGCCCCTACAAGAAGTGCGGCGGTTGCTGAAAAACGATCACTTTCCGTTCAGAAAGAAAACGAGGTTTTATTTCTAATGTGTTTCGGTCTGTTTTTTTGTTCTGATTAACTCTCAATTGATTTTCCTAGCATTCTTCTAGAACCAGTAGCAACGAGCCAACTGATATCAACAATGAGGCATACGCAATTCGTGGGCGTCAAAAGGCATTTATTGATCTCTTTCCTTTCCTGGCTCCCTTAAATTTTCTATGTCGGATTGTAACATATTTCAGTTGGTTCCATCTCCACCATGTAATTTTCCGATGCCGATGCTGATATTAGAAGATTGTTTACGAGTCCGACAGGTTATATTAGCATAACATTTTATATTTCTAAAACCAAGGTTAAAACGTTTTTATTTTTTTAATTGAAATAGAATCCAAAAACTGCCAGAGCTCGTAAAGATGAATCTCAAATCAGTGATGATGATTCCTATTCCTTCACAGCGACTCCTTTTCTATCGGCTAAGCAGAATGACGCCCCAGAATACTTATCGATGAATGCCCGTACCTGCCAAACCAATCCAAATCCGGTCATCCCGCTCTCAGTTCCTCCCGCTAAGAAATGTCGTAATAAGTAGAATTATCTTTTTCTTAAAAATATTATGCCTTCCGAAACTTTATTGAAATAAGAACTTTCAAGTAACGGATGGGCAATTTTCATTCGAATTAACTTGATCTAACAGATACCAAAAAACTCAAATTTCTTTTAATTTCATTTTTTCAAGTTACACATCAAACAAATACTTTGTTATTTTTTGTTTATCCCTTTCTTGTATTGGCTGCTAGGAATCTCATTCAAGTGGTACTTTTTTTGTCAATCCTTTCGCTCCCTCCTTTCATTCCCTGTGTTCTCTGAAAACAAGACATGTTCATTCATTTCCTGTAGAGATAATAATTTTTTTTTTCTAAACGGGTTTTCACTGGTATGTAATAAGTACACTTACATAAATCTACACTTGTTCAAAGCTCTACTTCACAGAGCCATCCTTGCTGCCCGCAGATGTGTCAATTACTCGGTTCTAAATCACCGGATGCTGAAGAAGTGAACAACTACTGTTGTTGTATGAGTTGTAATAGTCGGTTAAGTGACTGTATAATTCTTTTGATGAATATTCCGGAATATTTCACATTTGTTCTGTTGTAATTTTGCCTTCATTTTTTTTGTTATTTTTTATCTTTTGTGTTTTGTTTCGAATAGTTTTTTCTAGGCGGGGGGATACCCAAGCAACTTGTCTTATGTCTGGGTTTATTAAAGTCGGTCTAACGTAGCTTTGTGTTTCGCCTCTGTCACCCCAACCCTCCTAATTTCTTATTCCCCTTCTCTCACTTCCTAGTCTGTCATCATCATAGTTTCTTTATTAAGTAATAAACCCTCTGTTTGCAATTTTGCTGTATTAATTCAAAAACTTTGTTATACCTTAAGCTCCCCAATATTAACATTGGTCTTTGAATGAGTTTATTCCTGTGAATAGATTACCAACCACCACTTGATTGGCGACTAACAAATAGCCCACACGAATATCGAAGCTGGAGAAAGCCTAGGCACATGCACATAAGCATTTGACTCATAGCTAGATGAAAATGAAATATTGCTTCAAGATTAACTCATATTATTAAATAATCAACAGTAAAGTCACCAAGTAGAGCAGGATCTCCTTTTAAGTATGATATAACATACTTGTTTGCAAAGAGATTAAATGCACTAAATATGTACCAAAATATCATCAACACAATGGCAGTTGGATGCCTTAAGCCTGTTTTCCCAGACGTCATTCCTGTACTGCAGTCTTTATTGTTCGGTGACAAAGAAATCCTTAACCTAAGTTCCTCTTCACTGCCCATTTCTTTAAACAAAAACATGGTTGAGCAAAATAAAAAAACCTGTTGTTACAGTTGTGTACCTGTTTCTAGAGGTCTAATTTTAAAGTACTTGAATCCCAACTAATAAAAATACTTTAAAAACAAAAGAAATGTGATCCCATCGAAAATATACCAGTAGTGTAAAGCCGAAGCGTGATTTTAAGTGGAAAAACAATGCATGGTACTATCAAATGAAAGGTCTAGAAATTGTGACAGCTGTACACGTGTAGACAACTAAGATTGCCGTCTGCTTGTTGGTCTGCTGGAAAAAATGATGATATTTAATCGTATAAAAATGTTTATAAAATTTTTAATTAACGAGGGTCAAGCTTGATCATAAATTTAAAAACTTAATTTTATAATTTTCCGTATGAATTGTGTACGAGTACGAGTTTCTTTTTGGTCATAATAGGGTCGAGACTCGAGACACACAGTACACAGACAGATGAAAGTTGTTCAGTGTTCACTATCCCAATCCAATGGGTGTGGCTACACACTTGAGATAAGGTCCCAGGTTCGTTAACACAGTTTCAGTAGATGGCCGCTGTTGGCGCTGAACAATTAGGTTGAAATCGAATACTGGCAACTTTCGGCAGTTTTGAGTTTTGAGTTTTCATCTTTTCAGTCTCAGCAGCATGGTCTCAGTCGTGGGTTTCACTGTTCCCATGTGTTTGTCACTTCCGTGATTCAAGAGAATTGGACATGTTGGAGGAGGAGGACATCAATCATAATTGTAATTGCAGAGGTTATGAGGTAATAAGCTTTAGATAGCCAAATGTCATTTCTTAAATTTAAAAGATTGTTCATCTTTCTTACATGAGGTGAACACGGAGTTGCAGAAAGCCAAGAAAAAAGATTACTTGCTGAAGCGACACAATCTTGAAATCGATGATGAGCCCCTCAGCCCTTTTCAAGAACAAAATTGTAACATGAGCATTGAGGACGTAGTTAATGGTATGTGTGTGCTGTGTGACATTTTTTTTTCTATGTAGCCTATATTCTCATGAATCTTTATGACGTAGGTATCAACAGTGGTGAAGAAAGCAAGGAAATGACTGCAACCCATGCTGCAAGTAAAATCCTCACCAGGGAATGTGAGCCGCCCATTGACATCCTCATCAATGCCAATGTTGTTCCGAGGCTGGTAGAATTCCTTAGTCGTGTCAACAAGTATGTTGTGTCTTTACTTGGTCTCCAAACATTCCTTGTGACATTTTTGTTTTAGCCATCATCTTCAGTTAGAGTCAGCAAGGGCTCTCACCAACATTGTGTCAGGAACATCTGATCAGACCAAAGCTGTTGTCAACGCTGGGGCTGTTGCTGGTTTTGTGTCTTTGTTGGGTTCATCTCATCCAGTTGTGGCCTTACAAGCTGTCCGTGCTCTCGGCATTATTGCTATAGATGGACCAGAGCTAAAAAAACATATTACGGACCAAGGCGCTCTTAATCCCTTAATCAACTTGATTAAATTGGACACTTCATCAGTAAGTCATTTTTACATTTATCTTTGTGAATATTTAAAAATTTATTTTATTATTAGACTACATTATTGCGCAGTGTAGCTTGGACTTTGTCCAACTTGTGTCGTAACGAGGGCAGTCCACTCAGTATCTATACAGTTCGACAGCTTCTTCCCGCCCTGGCCCACCTTCTCAACACCAACGACAAGGATATTCTCGCCGCCGCTTCCATGGCTCTGTCGAATCTCACTTGCGTCCTTTGTTGTTGTTACAAAAAAATCCAAGATGCTGTCGACGCCGGAGTCGTCCCTTGGCTCGTGGCTTTGATGGGTCACCATGAAGAGGCCGTTATCACTCAAAGTCTGAGGATAATAAACAACATTTTTGTCATGTACCACGGCAATTCTGGTCTGACCAAAGCATTTTTAAGTTCGTCTTCTGGGCTAATTGCTGTGTTGGGTTCACCTCATTCAGCTGTGGCTGAAGTAGCTTTCCTGGTTCTCGGATTTATTGCATATGACGAGCCAGAGCTAAGAGATTTGGTTATTGAGCAAGGAATTCTTAAGCCATTGCTCAACTTAATTAAACTCGACACTCCAGTAAGTTCTTTTTTAAAAATCAACCTTTATGAAAATTTACAATTGATTGCATTATTAGGTTGAAGTTTTGCGCAGCGTAACTTGGACTTTTTGGAACATATGTTATAATCCTCCCAGTATCCCTGTAGTGCGACAGCTTCTTCCCGCCCTGGCCCACCTTATCCAAATCGACGACGAGGAGATTCTCACCGCCGCTTGCCAGACTCTGTCTTTCCTGACTTACTCCGACGAACAAATCCAAGAAGTTGTCGACGCCGGAGTCGTCCCTCGGCTCGTCACTTTGTTGGACCACAGTGAAGTGATCGTCATTCAACCCGCTCTGAATACAATACGTGACATCCTTAGCAGCAGAAATATTGAAACCGATTCCGTCCTTGCTGCTGGTGCCTATCCGTTGCTGGCCAAATTGCTTGTCCATTCTGATTTGGACATCGTCGAAAAGGCTGCCCGTATCGTGTCTTACATTGCTGCAGGCAATGCCACCCAGATTCAAGCTCTCATTACCAACAACGTTATTCGTCCGTTAGTGGACGTGCTGGGCAATGGCGACTTCAAATGCCAAAAGGCAGCAGCTTTGGCCATTACCAACATCACTATGGGTAATTTATTTAAGTTTTACTGGTGTTGATTAATTTTTAAATGCTGTCTTTTAAATTTCAGGTGGCAATGTCGAGCAGATCGCCTTATTGTGTCAGTTTGGTGCCGTTGCTCCGCTGTGCACTTTGCTGGAGACCAAGAAACCCAAGACTATCGTGGTCGTATTGGATTGCTTAGCTAATATTTTGGCGGCTGCCAAGAAAATGGGCGAGCTGGAGAAAGTTTCTCTTGACGTAAGAGTGTGTGGTGGCTTGGATTTAATCGAAGTTCTGGTTATCCACAACAATGTTGATATTTCTCACAAGTCGCTGGCTGTTCTGAAGCAGTATTTCTCCACTGACGTAAATTATTTTATATTATGGCTTATTTTCCGTTTTTTTTTTTCATGATTACCAGTTTACCACAATTGTTCACATTTGTATTTGTGTTGACAACTTGACCGTTACTGAGATTTTAGAAAACTATTTTTATTTTTAAATTTATTTTTTCATTTTGATTTAATTAGTTTTTTGTTTGTATTTTTTACTTTTGACAGAGGGATGAAGATTCTGAGTTGGCGCCATCGATATCGCAGAGTGGCAATTACGAATTCAACACCCAGCCATTTCAAACCCCCGAAGGAGGTTTCTCATTCTAAATTTTGTAAATCTAAAATTCTTTTTTCTGCATATACAACGGTCAATATATTCTTCACTTCTTCCCCATCCTAACCATGAGTTTTGGCCTTTTCTTAAGTTTTTTTCAAATTGTTTTTTAATTGAATGTTGCCATGCACGACGTCTTCTTTCCTCTTTCTCTACAAAACAACTTGATCAACTGTGCATTTGATTCGTTTGATTTTGTCGTGCTGGTTTTTTTTGTATTGTGAATTTGTCTCCTTATTGCAGGTCGTCGGTTGCTCACAGTTTTTTAATGTTTATTTGTCGTTGATATTTAATTTGCTGGTAACCTTGGCCGTGGACAAACGAAAATCTTGCTCACAAGTTGGTGTTACCTACACCAGATGACTCTTACGATGTCATTGTTGAAAAGAAATACAAGATTCACGGTGGGTAACTGGGTATCAATTATTTGTTGTTAATGATCCTATGTGTCAACCGTTGTAAATCAAGAATATTCCTTCCATAAACAAAATGTAAATTTCATTTCATAGTTCAACAATTTCTTATGCGCAATAGCTTTAGCTCTTTACATCGATTACGAAAAAATCCCCTGCCTCATTAAATGACCGACGAGAAAATCATCTCAAAGAACAACGCACCCAGCACATATACCGCAAGCTATTTGCATAGCCTCCGCAACACTCCGCAGATTAATTCTAAAGATTATACAGTTTCGGCCTGTCTCTTCGGGCAGAAAGCCCCGAATGACTTGTTCTTCATTATCAAATCACGCCGGTGCACAATGCGATGGTGCGGTGTTCGTAAAATTAAAACTAAAACAAAAACGACCAAGTTATATCTCCCTTTTTTCTAAGCTGTCGCCTTGTTTCTTGTTTATGTGTAAATGTCTGCGCCAATAAATGCGCGCGTTGTATACAACTTTGCACATTAATGCGCAACTCGCCGACTGCTGTTAACAATTAAAAAGTATATCTTTGGCTATAGCTATATGATGCCCGTTAACAAAAATAAACCCTGATGGGCTATATAAAATGCATGTTTTGTTGTGTGTCTGGTTACAGCACATCAGACTGAACTTGTTGTCGAGTATTTTTCCTTCTCATCTTCCTCCTCCTGTCTGTTGTGTTTTTGTTTTGTGTTGTTGTTTGTGTATAGAGACGTGAACACTGTTTTGTTGTTGCTGCTGCTGCTGGTGAGCGCGGTTTAGAGCTTATCTAATTTTCCCGTGGCGTTGAGTAGGCGTGTCGCCGTGTCTCATCCATCTCCAGAGTATTTAAAAGAGAAACACACGAGAGAGAATGAGAAAAAGGAATCCAGCGCGCGCACGTATATAGCTCCACAGTATATAAGAGTATAGAGTATCCCCTCAAGACGTTCCAAATCCATGTATACAATACGAACATCTAAATACATTACGAGCGTGCATAAAGACCTGGCGTGAAGCAACTCAATTAAATCTCTTCTTCTTTTCTTTTCTCGTCCCTCCTATGCTGTAGCCTATATAGTTGGGATTGTAATATCTCTCCGTCTATTCGCCGGATAAGCGATGCGCACGATGCCGCGCCGTTTTATATATCCATGTCATTGCCCTTCTCAACCCGAACCAGTCAAAATAATCATTTCGACCAAAATAAAATAAAAAGGGAAGAAAGAAAAAGGGGCATGGATTGTATATAGGATCTATCTTATAGATTATATATTTTTTTAAATTATTACAAGCCAGGAAAAAAACCTGTACGGCAACGATTGAATCATCACTGCTGGTCTCTCTCGAAATACCCCCACAACCTGGCCAAGATAAAAAAGGAAGAAAATAATCATAATAACAGTTCAACACTTATTTCGACAGGAATGCTAATTGAGTTGTTGGCCGTTTCAAACCCATGCAGGTGTGTAAGCTAAAGGGCCTCAAAGGGGCGAACGGAAAATGTGAAAGTTTTTCTTTTTTCCTCCTCCTCCTTTTTAAGGTGAGAATCAGTTTGAAATTGTTTTTTTTTTCTTTTTCATTTTCTTTAACCATTTTTCTTTTTACCTAGAAGAGAGGGGAGGGGCGCGCAGCGGACGGTGTGTAACGCAGACCCCAAACTACCTAACACAGCCCGAAAGTGACTGAGAGACTAGAGAGAGCCCAGAAGGGGTCATCTTTTTTTTTTTGGTTATTCTTTCTTGTTACCTTGTAGTTAAGACAAGTCTTTTGACGCGGGCGGCAACAGCTTTTGTGTCTGCTGTTACGACCCCCGTAGTACAACGCGCACAAAAGGAGCTTGCCTGATTGAAAAGAGCGCAAGGTTTTTTCTTCTTTCCTTCCAACTTGTATTTCATTTTTTGTGTTTTTGTGTGTGTGGGGGCCCCCCTACTACTACTACTACCTAAGTCTTCCAACAGGCATTTTTTGGCCTTCTCCCCTTTTTTCCCGTGTTATTTTGTGACTCGTCTTTTGATTGAATTGTTGTAAAAACATTTTTCCCCCTTTTTTGTTCTGTTCCTTTTGTCTTGTTTTCTCTCTTGACCAACAACAGCAGCAGCACCGCCTCCACCTCAAATCAATTGGAGTCGCTGCAGTTGGTTGCCCGCCGCCGCCGCCGCCGCCGCTACACCGTCGCCCGATGATGGATCATCTCTTTCGGTCTTAGAGACAAGAGACGCGAGCCGAAAATTCGCTTCGGTGGCTATTATTACATCCCAATATATAATACATAGAGAGAGAGAGTATTGTATAAGAGCGCGGGGCGTTTAAAACTGCGTGACGAGTTCAGCGCGCGACACCCGCACCTCGGTATTCCCACACAGCATCCAGCACTAAAGCTGGAAGGAAATGATGGGAATCTATATCTATATGTATACGTCTCATTCGTTTGGAAATTAGGAAAATGCAGAACAGAAGCCCCCGATGAACGACTGACGCAAGACGAGGATCGCCAAAATTCCTCGGGTCGCCCCACCACCCGTGTACATGTATTTATTTATACTTACTTCATCTTTTTCTTTCTTTTGTCTGTGTGGATGATTCGACTCCAATGAGCTACGCTTTTTTTCTTTCCTTTTCTCACCCAAAATGTTTTAACTTTTTTTTCTTTACTCTTTGCACGCTGGTGTATATTACTCGGTCGGTAGCAGAGTGGAATTTCCAACTCGTCGTTCCAGCCAGGGTCTCCAGGAGCCGCAATGTGCATCCACCAGTAGTTAGACCAGCGCATCTCTCTGTGGGAGGAATGAAACGGTCTTATTATAATTAATGGCGGCGTCGAAAAAGAAAGAAGAAGAAAAAGATGATTCTCTTTTGGGCTTCTCTTTGGTCTTTTTTTTCTTTCTTTTGATTTTCGAAATAAATAAAAGTTCCCGCTCGAGTCAAAGAGACGGAAGATAGAATAGAATAAAAGAGGGAAACATCCACGTCCTTGTATATAACGCATCTAGCGCCTTTTGTCCGTCCAAATGTCCCTGTATAATTTCAATTCACTGGTGATCCTTGTAATATACAAAAATAAAGTGACTATATAACCTTTGATGAATGGCCACACGCTATACATATACACACTGTTAGACATTCGTGTGTATATCTACGACTGGCTCGTGAATGAGTTAATAACGTCTGAGTTGTAGTCCCATCTTAACACTATTTCATGGTATATAACATCTATACAATATATATACGCGGCTGTACTAGCTCTTTTATGGGGATAACTTGTATTTAAGCCTCTCGGGATTTATGTGTAGCTTGTTTTCCGAAAAGGGAAATACGTCGAGACGTTTTGTTATTATTGTTATTACTCTATAGCTGACCTTTTCCTTATGCATATCCATTTCTTTTATTCGGAACACAGAGTTTCCACTTGTCTAGAAAAACAGTTTGGACTTTGGATGATCATTTTCGCTTTAGCTATAGGGATCGGGCGAGAAATGAAATTCTCAAGTTTTCTTTTTAAAGAGAAAGAGATTTGTTGCAGCTGCCGCATCATGTTATTAATTTTGGTCGGCAAACGAAAATGGCAGCAGTCCCCGTGCATTTTTTTAAAAAATGAACTCGATTTCCATTTCTTCTTCGTCTTCGATTTTTCATTTCCCTTTTGAAAAATGAGGACGCCCGTAACCGCAATTGCCTTTGCTGACCTCTAAATCAAAAGGCGTTCACTTGGGCTGATTTTCCAATACGTCGTGCCACGAAAAGAAAATCCCGCTTGCGTATTATAATAAGGAGAATAGAACACGCAATAGGCAAGATTCTAAGGTATTACTGCATGTGCATGCACAGTGTATTTAATAATATAATAATGATAAGACACACTGCACACAGCGTTTCTCTCCACGAGAACACTACGGAGAGATAGCGCTGCTGCGATGATGAAGTCATCTGCTGTGTGGTGCTCGCTCGGATATCTCATTAAAAGAAATTAATGAAGTTGTTGTTGGAAATGGTTTCGCATGAAAACCGCTGATTAAAAAAAGGAGAAGAAGAAGAAGAAAAAAAAACGAACAATTTTTTGAGTAAAATGGGAAAAGGAGAGAGAATCTATAGGAAGAGAATGGAAACATCTTGATGATAATAAAGAAAAGTGAAGTGCGCCAGCTGCGTAAAGTTTCATGGAGGCTCAACATTGTAATTATAGCCCGTGTTTTTTCTTTTCTTTTTGTCTTTCTTGTATACAATTCTTTCTTCTTTTTTTGTTTTGTAATTAATTCTGTAAACCGGTAAATTAATTCATTCTTTCTCTCTCTTTTTTACCTTCAAGGAGATATATAAGGTGGCGCTGGTAGTAAATAGACTACTACTACTATCTACTATACACTGGTCTTCTTTTTATTTTAAGAAAAGATAAAAGAATCAAGTCGGCGCCGTCTTTATCGTCAATCGACTGCTGCGCTTTGTGGCTGGTTGGCTGTTGGCTGGGCTGATGGCCGCACGAAGGAATAGAAACCGCGCGTCGCCATCGTCATCATCATCGTCGCTCGTCCGCCGCTATATAGTTCTTCTTCTTCTTCGGCTATTGTTGTACATATCTCCTCCCTTTCTCTCCTCCCGGCTCGAATGGGTCAGCACACAATGGCGGAATGCGGTGCGCCGTGCCGCGCGGAAAAATGAAAAAATAAAAAGAGCTTTTCACTTGTTTTTGTTAAGGTCTCGTCCGACAATCAATCAATGCGCTACGGCCGCCACCGCCGCTGCTGCGCGTTCACTGCCGAATAAAATGAAGCCATCAAGGCCGGTGGCTTTTTTTATAAAAGAGACTCTCCTCAACTCTTTTCTTTTCTGTCCAGCATCAGTCGCCTTTGAATTCGGCCTCTTGTGTACAACATCAAAACAACAACAACAACAACAACAGTCTGAATGAGATGTTACATTGCGGCGGGCGTCTCAGAGTTATATTTATTCTCTGGCTCTCTACTCTATATAAGAAACATTCACAGACGATAAAAAGATGATCTCGGGTGATTATCTCAGTCTGTCGCCTCATTATGTATATCGTCATTATATATGCCACCTAATATAGCAGCCAGTTTTCATTTCTTCTTTTCTCTCTCTCTCTGTTACTTGTCTCTGCTGTAAATTTGAATGTCGAATTATTACCGACCCACTGCTGGAAAATGATGCAGCAATTCATCTGGTAACGGACAAATTATGACGCGCTGATATTCAGTCCTTTAGCATGCCGGGCTTCCCGCTGTGAATGCCTTGTTGTAAATAGTAAAATATTATTATACACAATCATCGTCGCTTGCAGCAGCTTCGCCCATCAACAACTGATTATTGACGCTATCAGAGTGCATTCAGGCAATGATCAAAATTCCGCTGGATATACGGAAGGAGGAGGGTAGTCCCCCGTTGGCGGGAGAAATGTCGCGAATTTTCACACAATTTCATAACGCCTGATCGAAACAATAAAAAAATACAGAGGCCAATCGGCTGCCGGTTATATCGCCATAATAGATGATGTGATGTGATGTGCACAGCGCGTTTAAAGATGGATTGATTGTGTGCTGTGTGAGTGACCGTGTTGCGTTACGGAAGAAACGAGGCAGTAGAGCGACTCTTCATAGAAAGAGAAAGAAAATAACGAAAGAAAACATCATGAAGAAAATAGAGAGAGAGAGAGAGAGCTGTGATTATGTGAATCAGCAAGGCAAACGATTAATAATGGGTTGTGTGAGCTCGGACGTCATCCCGTCAACGAGCCAGTGACGGATGGATGCCCCTCTTATATACCATGATTCTCACTATATCCGGACAGGTATATATACACACACACTGCACATACGTGTATATACACACTTGTGTGTGTGTGTGATGTAGGTATATAATACCCATCCAACTCTATGTGTATGTACATTGCAGGTAGGACGGCAGCACAGCAATTATTCAATAATCAACTGACCCTTTTTTCTTGCTTCTCTCGTTTTCTTATTTCCGTTAGATCTGAAAAAACTTTTCCTTCTTATTTTTTGGTTGTCTAGTTTTCTCTCCACCGGGCTTTTGGTACAGGCTATATGTGTAGGTATAATTATGTACACACCAGTGTCTTCTCAATTTATTAAAAATGCGCAGTAGATAGAAAAGTCCGCGTCAGCACGACGAAAACGCGCGCGCACAAGTTTGGGAAGTGACGTGTGAAATCTCCGCCGGGCCCGCGTATGTGTACTTACGTACATGAGCGCATTTTCATTTCAGTCGAGTTGTTCATTTCAATATGATGCATGGGCTTCATAATGGCAGGAAACTGACAATTGTCGTTTTTCGGGCGGTTTTTGGGTGCTGATGGTGCCACACTATACTATAAGGCTCTTATACACACCAACTATAGTGTGAACAGCGGAGTTATATATTTATTCCGAGCTCTATCTTGTCTTATTAGTTTCCCTGTAGACTACTATACTACTGGCCGGCAGGAGGAAACGCTCGACTGCGTTTGAATTCTCATTGCGTGATGAATTGATTTTTAATTCCCGACCGAGTCAACGCTGAAATTGCAGAGGCACACAAAACAAACAACTGTTCGGCAGCACACGAGTGTATTGTTTGTTTTGGGGGATTTTTGTATGTTGTGGATGATATCAAAATCGAAATCGATGCAAGGGACGTCGGAGTGGAGGGGTAGAGATGGGGAGGTGGACATAAGAATTGTGTTTGGTATAAAGTGATGTAGAGAAATGACACATTTAAAAAAATTTGGTTTTTTAAATATAATACAACTTATTGCACCTTATATAATATGTATGAGACATTGATATATAATTTATTTCACGTGGAATGGATTTGACGAGTTGAAAAACTGGGAGTGTGGGGAGGGGGCGAAACAATGAACACGAACAAAAGAATAAAAACACAACAAAAATAAGCACAAGTGAAGAGTTTATGATGTAAGAACAATAATAATAATAATCATTAATAATAATTTCAATCGTATTTAAAAATGATGCTCATCATTTGCACAGCACACACACACACACAATTAGCGACAATTAGAGGACAAGAGACTCTCGATACTAAAGGAATGATTGCTAGTCGGTTTGGCGGATGCTTGCGGCGAGGAGGAGACGGTGGTGACGGCCGGAACAGCAGGTGCTGCTGGACTGCTCATCAGCAACTCGACCGGGAAATGGCGGATGACCCGGTCGTCGGCCGACGACGACGACGACATGGCGGATGGCGGATGATGATGAAGCTTATTAGAATTGTGGCCCGTCTGCTGCTGCTGGAAGATGTTGAGCTTCAGCAGCGACTGGTTGAAATGCTGCGGGTTGTTGAGGTCGTCGTTGGCGTCACCGACGACGTCCACGTCGATGTTGTTGGCGCTGTCGCAGCTCATGGACGAGTCGTCGCCGGAAGAGTTGCTGGCGTCCATTCCGGCCATCAGGTTGCAGCTGGAAGCGTCGTGAGTGGCGCTTCCGGATCCTCCGCCTCCGCTTCCCAGGAGGAACTTGCCGTGTTTGCTTCCGCCACCACCCGATTGACCGGACAATTTGTTCCGGTGCTGCGTCTCCCACTCGGCCCGCAGACTGGCCATGTCGACATGGATGCCTTTGAGAGCCAGCTTCTTCTGTTGCTTTTCCAGAGACTTGAGCAACTTCTTCTCCTTGCGATCGCGCTCTTTGCGCTCCAGCTCCTCGGCCGGAATCGGCTCACCGGAACACGTTTGCGGGTGGGCATTGTGGGCCGGCCGCCCTGGACCTTTCTTTGTGTGCTCCTTCTTGCGCCACTTGGCTCGACGGTTTTGGAACCACACCTATTGTTCGACGCAAAAGAAAAGAAAACAAAGCCATTAATTATAATCTGAGCCTGCGAGCGCGCAAGTGAAAAATCAATTGGTTTAACTTTGCCACAGGCCTATGTTATAGAGCCCCATTTGACTCCCGGCATCAATTTTGGTTTGGTATAATAAGAAATGGTAATAATCTAGTGAACTTACGGCGACTCGAGATTCCTTGAGGTCCAGTCTCATGGCTAGGGCTTCCCGCATGAAAACGTCCGGGTAGTGACTGGCCTGAAACGCTCTCTCCAATTCTTCCAGCTGCCAAGTGCTGAAATTGGTTCGCGAGCGACGGCGTTTACCCGTTGGATCGTCCAGATCGGGATCTGCATATTGAACATAAAACAAAATGATTAAAATCATCACTAATGTATGGACAAAAGGCTTTTGTTTTCGAGAGAAAGTGGGACGCGCTTGTGTATATGTTTGAAGATGATGTTGTACCGAGGATCAATTACTTTAATGCGCTACAATTTCTCATTCCTTTGGGAAAAAGTCAATAATACACGGTTTGAACAACACAAAGATGTGAGCTCTCTCCCCAAGGCTAAGTTTCAATCATTATATATATCTGCCATCCATTATCCCCTGCAACATTCCAACCCCAATTTTTATTTTAAATTTTCCCCTATGATTTCGTTGTGGTACACAAATTAGATCTTTTTGTTCCGTCATTTAAAAAACAAACTAGTCAATAATATCCCTGACGTAATGGCCATGACAGCACCAAGGTTCATGTGCACATTGGCTCTCACTCGCTGCACCCTCTATCTGGCCTAGAATATAATGATTCCTTTATATACTTTAAATCTATTTCCTTCCATTTTCTCCTTGTGGCTCTAAAATCAACAATTCTGATGACGATGATGACTGCAACATTTCGTGATTAGATTCCCGACCCGGGCACATGTCGTGACGGAGCTGTTAAGATTCCAGTGAAGGGATCGGCTATACACAAAATTCAATAATTCATGGACGACTATTATATCTCCCAAACTGACACATTGATAGCTAGCAACTGAGAGAGCACGATTTCCATCAAACAGTTTGAATTTGAAATTTTGGTTTTTTCCCGGGCATTTTTTAAAATGTGAAATCAAAAATTATCTAGATAGGCCTGAGCTGACACTGACCTGTTTTGTTGAGGTCGGTGTTTTCGTCGAGACTCGGCGATGTCGGCGGCGTGTGCGGAAGCAATCCGCTGCTTCCTCTTTCGCCATTCCGTTCTGCTGTGACACCACCGCCACTGCCACCTCCGCCGCTGGCGCTTCCGCACGCTGGAGACGGAAGTTGCTGTTGGTGGTGTTGCTGCTGCTTTTGGAGCAGAGTTGGTGGCTGTTGCTGGTGGTGTTGTTGTTGCTGTTGTTGCTGCTGCTGTTGGAATTGCGGCGGATTGGCGTAGGGGAAGTAGGCCGACGGCCTAGAGTTGACTGTGCCGGTTCCCGACGGATGGTGAATTCCGAATGGCAATAACGAGCTCAAATTGGGTCTGCCAATGCCCAGCATGCCGGCCTGGAAGGACATGGAAGACTGATTGGCCAGCATCCGCAATCCGCCCAATCCGCCCAGGCCGTTGAGCGTGCCGAACGGACCGAAAGGGAAGGCGCCGGCCATGGACAGAGCTGCGGCGGCGGCCGCAGCGGCCGCTGACGGCCGGTAAAGCAGTCCGCCGTTGGACGTCGTCAAACACGACGGACTCTGTTGGTGGTCGGGTGCCGCCACGGCGGCTGGAGGTGACACTGCAACTCGGCTGTTGTTGTTGTTGTTGTTGTTGTTGACAGACTGTTCTCTCATCATCTTGTCCGACTGGACAATCATTTCTCCGCAAAGAAATGTTTACAACAACCGATTGGCGGGGTATATAAAACAACAATTCACTGGCACTGAAGATATTATTAGGCCTCGATTTGAACTCGAATGATGCAATCACTTATCATCAGACACAGTTGAATTGATTTTTCCCTGATTGCAGTTGATGTGATGAGTGTAAACACAAGTTGAATTCGGCTTAGGCGTTACGTTTAAACAACACACTCACTCAAAGACGGTGGCACTCTTCCGGACACATTCACAATTGACGAGGGCTGTGTAAGAGGTACAGACGGGAGCACATGTAACACACTGAAAAGCCAGCCGCAGGAATTAGCAGGGAGTCGTCTAAGAGTTGGATGTGATTTGGTTTGGTGTTATGCGAGGGCACAGCAATAAGTCGAGCACGTTGTGGAGTAGACGTGCAGCCGGCTGGACGTGGCACGCATGAGTGCAGAGGCGGTGGCTGGGCTCGGCACTCTCCATCATCGTTTTACTCGCCCTCCCCTTCTCTGCCTTTAACCGAAAAAAACTTTTGCTGGGCTGCTGCTGGGCTGCTGGGCTGGGGCAAACGTAGACGGTGAGAAGGAGGTGGCCCGGATAGAGCTGAGGGCAAGACTCCACCCATCCAGCGTTGGGACTCCTCCTTTTTCAATTTACATCCGACCAATCGGCGGGCAGACGGCCCGATTGGGCGCGCTGCTCCGTCCAGATTGAATCATTCGACAGCTACAAATAACAACAACAACGAGAACCCCAAAAAAGGAATAAGGAGGTGGAAAAAAGAAGAAAATATTAACGCCAGTCTGTTTGTGTGTAAAGATCGTCCATCAGTCTATACCCCCCTCTATATCCGCCTATCTCTTTTGATCATTTTTCGTTTGTGTGTGTGTTTCTTCTTCAGCTAAATTCTTCTCCTTTTCATTTTCTTATTTCCCTTGCAGAGTACATATAATCTTTTTCTCTGGCTATTCCGCCGGTAGATTCATTCAATCATGGCGCGTGAATATAACATCACGGGCGGCTGGCCGAGCTGCGTATGGCCGCTCCATGTCTGATATAATATTCTTAAATTAAAAGCCGTATGACCAAAAAGAAAAAAAATAGATGATATCGCGCAAACGCTCTTTTTCTTATAACCGGCCGCCCCCTATAGAACATACCAGGATGCCGTGCCAATAAGCCATCCCCACTTTTTTTCTGTTTTATTTCTCTGATTCTTTTTCGGGGTTCACCGGGTGTACGTAAGACCAATGTCGTGTCAAAGAAGAAACACGGCCATTAAGCTGGCGCATCGCGGCTATAAGAAGCCAAAAAGCCAAAAACGTCGTTTCTTTTTTTAACCAGAAAAACGACTATATCTGTACTAAGGATACGAGTAACACTCTGTGTATTTACCCTTGAGAATAGATTTTGACGTGTAACGTCACTTGTACTGTCGCCATATATCCAACATTGGCTGCACCTTCCTTATATAACATCCGGGCATAGATAAAAGATGATCTCGGAATTGTATAAGCGAAACAACCAAACTGATATGTTTATTCCTATCAAAGAAATTCTATACTATATTCTCTTATATGGAAATTCTAATGTAAAATGTGATGAGTGATTGGATATCATATGAAAGTCAAGTCGTTCGATTGTTTCGGATTTTGACGCTATTGTATTTCCCGCGGACGCATTGAACTTTTTTTGTGTTGGAAATAGTTCCGGAATAGTTTGAAATATTCGTTCGTCGAAATGATTGAGCACTAGAGTTGAACACCTGAATTCACGCTGTGGCCTGTCTATAGGGTTATAAAAAACAAAAAACAAAAAAAGTGCTGTGCCAACTTTTCCCATAGTTTATGGGTTGTATAAATAACTCTAGATAGAAGCATCCGTGATCTATGATTGAACAACCCGAGAAAAATATAGACAGAAATAAAGCGCCGGGTGAATGGCTGGCTGGCTGGCCGAAAACTCGCCCGCCGAGCATTCTTCTATAAAGTTTGAGCCAACAATTTCTCATCGTATTACAAAATACACAGTAGACTGGCCCGGCGTTTGTTAGACGGTCCCTTTCTGTTATTGGCAATTTGACGCTATTAAGGCCATTCTAATGGACTGGGAATATTTCCTATCCATATAATATTTGTCGTCCCTTTTCGTGAGAGAGAAAGATGGGGGAAAACAAAATGAATGGGCGGGTATATCCCCGCCAGGCATACTATCCAGCCGAACAAAAAATAAATAAAAATAAATAAAGTTATATCTGCGTATAGCGCGACAAAGTCAGGCACAGATATAGTGGTTCGGTTTTGTGTTATACGCGGTCGACTTGAATATAATATAACGGGCGCGATGCTATTTTTTTTGAAATTTTTATATGCGCCGGGAAATTCAAAGTCAATTGCCGTGCAAGAGAGCGCTGAAGAACCTTGTTGTTTGTGTGTGTACTGTGTATACATATTTATGCTTAGAGCAATGGGCCGTCAGCGGGCAAAGGCGCAGTGTCTATGGGCTAGGATGTATTTGATGTATGGCAGCTATAGTTGCCGGCCATGCTAATAATAAATAAATAAATAAACGAATATTACATAGAAGCCATCCGCTGCCGCTTTTTCACACGCGTTTATGAATTCTTGCGGCCACTCATCGTCGTGTGTTTGTGTAGGTAACCAGCAGCAGCACACATTCCTCGAACGGTGGGAGACGCGCGGATAGTGTTACGCAATGTTGGCCAACCGGGTTTCTGTTTGAAACATAAAAAACAACAACAACAACAAATTAAACCTATTAGACGTCGTCCTTTTGCCGAACATATAATACATTTGAGAAAAATTTTTCATTTGAGGCATTCAAGGAGAGAGACACGGACCGTGGAACGCGCCATAATCATATTCATAACATTTTTCCCCGTGTCGCTTCATATTTAGAAAAATGTTGACGACTATAAATGTGTCAGGCAAAGTGTAAAATGTTGAAGATGCGCGGATGAATCTTTAACCGTTTTGTTCTTTTCTCTTGAAACAAAAAGGACAGTGAGCATATATAATAAAGCGTATTATATTAGGGACGCTGCTGCTGCTGCCGGGGAGGATATGTGTTACATCAACATAAGCAGGTCATCTATTTGTTGATGCCTTTGATGGTGGTATTATTTCAATAGGTCACGTGCCACTGCCCGGCCGCCTGATGGCTATTCTCTTTTTTTCACAGCGTATTATCTTGATCTCAATTCTTCCTTTTGTCCCTCTCCTCTCTTTGCTGTGTGTGTGTTTATATTATACATACAAAAGGGAGGGGTTTGTTGTGTATATCGGCACGTGCCGGGCCGTGCACCGTCAAACCCCGCGCGACGTCTCCGACGGACGGGCGGGCGGCGCGCGCGCATCAATGTCGCCCGCCGTCGCCTCTCGTCCACCAAAAGGGGGAAAATCATGTCACGGATATAAAAGGATTTACCTATACGACGGCAGCACAGCGCGTCCGTCTCTTTTATATTATACATAGAGAGAGAGAGAGAGAGATAGAGGTCTCATCGCTTTGTTTGTTGCAGCTCCAATGTCATGGGATAATTCGTGGTGCAAAAGATGGCCAACCCCCTTTTCTTATTCTTTGCCTTCCCATAGCCTCACAGAGGGTATAAGGCTCTCTCCTATAAGGCAGTAGCGTGTCAGATCAACCAGAACTAATTAACCAGCAGCCCATATAGTATATGGCCTTATAGCGCTCGATAGGGGGGCCCATCTTACATAGGGTTCAATCAAAGTTTTTTTCTTATTCCAGGAATATTCTAAGTAAGGGGCTGTATGATTCGGATGTGTATAGGCGACGGCGGTAGACAGACACACCCCTCTTGTGTATTTCTCATAGATTTGGGCGCCCCCGTCGGTTCCGTTTTTCTCACATATGATCAGCGGATAGAGAATAGTCTAGAGCGTCTGCTGGGCGTGTGTGTGTGTACACACACACACAACAGCACGGAGATTAGACGCGTATGTATTACAAGTCGGCGTGATGATCATCAATCAACTCATTTGCATTATTAGGACCCCAGGCGTGGATTAACTGGATAATTGGATGTTCTTTTTGGGGTTTAGTGGCTGCTGGTATCTATACAGAGTACACACAGAGCAGCCTCCGCATATAGTGCATGGCATTTCTTTTGTCCGACTCTGCTGTGGTTATATTATATAATACAAGAGAGAGATATATCCTTATAGGTTTTACACGAGGCTCCGCGCATCGTCAGAGCCGGAATCGTTTTTTTTCTCTCTCGTGTGAGATTGCCGCATTATTGCGTAATAGCCTTTTTAGACACAATTGTGTGATGTGCTGTGCTGTAGTATAGACCGGGCATGTATAGTTGATGGGCGTCAAATCTTATATAATATTGATACTTGTATATTTCTGTGATGATGTAGCATTCCCTTCATTCCTTTCGTTATTGAAGACACTCTCATCAAACGTCTTGTTATCTCTCGCTTATTGCTGCTCGTGGTGCCGAATATTTAAATTCCTGCGCTTTTTTTGATGGGTGTCATATTTTCGAGTCGGGAATGATTATGATGATGATGATGAGCTACAGCAGCCGCAGCAGCGGACGATAGAGACCTGCTGTATAAGAAAAATTCCTAGCAGAGTGTGTGTACAGATAGAACCGGGCTTCTCTATTATAACTAGATGGGGGGGTTATTTTCTTATTAAAATATATTACCCACTTTTTGTTTTCTTTCTTTTTTGATTATTTATATGATTATGTATAATATATATACTGTACACATACGAGAGAGAACCCTATCCGTCTATATATATACATTATACTATATATCGCTGGGCATAGCTGGATCTTTGTGGGTCTGGTCTGGTGTGTTCCGGCACGTCTTTGATGTATCAGCAACGGCGGCGTCGGAACCGATCGACGATGGCGATGTTTGGCGCGATAGTTGACTCATTTAAATGTAAATAGGCAGCCAGAAAAGCCGTCCATGTTAGCAAGGAAGGATGCTGTATATAGCACGAAAGGAGAAGAAGAAGAAGAAGGGGAGAAGACAAAAAAAAAATAGAAAAGAAAATGAAACTATGGGGAGGAACAAGAGGGACCGAAGGGAAACCGAAAAAGGAAGAAGAAGAACTAAAGAGAAAAAAACACACACAGGGGGATGCATCATATAGAGAATGTCTGTACATTGTACATATAGTATTATATTATACAGCAGCAACTCGAGAAGAAGAAGAAGAGAGAAACTGGATGTAGAATTTTCGGTCTATATGTGCACTGGCGCGACGTTTGATTGTTGCCGGCTGTTAAACATCCGGTCTGATATGATCCTATGTATAGATCCCATATAAATAAATGTGTACACGCTTGTCAATACTGTAATATCCCTGCTGGCGAAAGAGGATTCGCTTAGAATACATAACGACACTCAAACATCACAAGATGGAGCAAAAAAACAAATTTATTGACAGCGGGCTAATAATGGAGAATAACATCGAAACGATCAAATAAAAAAGGAAATCGACATGAGTCGGAAACAGCGTAAAGCGATTATTACGTGATCATTTGGATTTTTTTTTAACTTTCAAGAAAGATTATATCGATGAAACACGGGAAAAGCAAATGCTTATTATTTCTGAAAAATAGATTGCTGGGCTATATAAAACCCCGCGACTATGTACTAATAATACGAATCGCTTTTTCAACAAATCGATTCGATGGCAACACACCAGACACGCACACTCCTCCCCTCTAGACGTGCGACATAATAAGAAAAATCAGAAATCTCGAGTGCGTGATGTTTTCCGTTCTCTCTTTTGTGTAATCAACTTCTTTTGTTTTTCATATGAGTCGCTGTCCTACAGTTGTTATAATATTGATGTGAAAGTCCCTTATATTGCAGATGAGGCCGGCCCCCTTTTTTTTCATTTATTTGCGCATTTTTACCCGCGCAATATAAACCTGGAAGAAGAAAAACAAAAAGGTCGCGGACTTTTCTTGGCCTCTCGTCGCGTATCATCACATCGCACAATCATCGCGTTTCACTGAACTGAACCCCCTCGCCGTCCAATCTAATACACGCTGGATAGGCTATGTATGTTGTGTGTGCTGCTGTTCCATTCACGACGGCAGCCAGTCAGAAAGGAAGTAACGCTTTGCGTGACTGACTGATGAAAATAATCACACCTGGCACTTGGCGGAGAAAATTCGGTTGGGAGGTATTATTATTATCTCAAAAGAATGAGACGACTTCCTTCCCCTTACGTGTTGTGTGCGGAATTCGCTCGGCTTTCCTTTTCCATACATGTAATCCGCAACGGTAAAAATATTTAAAAAAATAAAGATTACCGGGACATGTACACGTAATGCATATCCTACAAACACCTTCATTCCTATTCATCTTAGTATATACATATACGTACGTATATGTATAGCCACCGTTTTTCTTATAGGGCACACAGTAGACAGTTCAAAACGGTTGCACAATGAATCGTGGCCGCTCACGAAGTAAGAAGACAACACACACACAAACAAATGGGGGGGAAACCTAACGGGTGGTTGTCAGCCGGGGTACGAAAACACAACGACATCGACATGGAAAACAAAAGGAAAACGCGCAACACACATTCTCAGAGGAGAAATGATGAGCTCGATTATAAGAATATGTGAAAACGGCAGAAATATAACCCCGAAAAAAAATAAGACAATTCGTCTGAGACTTTTATACAATTTCGTGATAATGCAATTACGTAAAAATATAAATGTGTTCACCGGAGCAAAGGTCGTCTTCTCGATCATTGGCTGCTGCGCGCTTTATTCATCCAGTTGTCGTGAATGTAATAAAAACCCGCAATTCCATCCGGATGAAAGCGACTACAAGAAACTTTCTAGAAAAAATATAAAGACTCCCCATCAGATGTAGTACAAAGAAATTCATCGATTAACATAATTGTATATGCTGTTATTTAACTGGATGTAACATATTTACAAAACAGAATAAAATCGAATTATAATGAGACTCTCCTCATTTCTATGGGGTCCGAATAATATGCGCTTCTATAATATTATATAGCTAGCTGCTTGCTATTGTGTTTGGCGGGACCGTGATTTATATGCCACCACAAGTTGTGACATTTCTATATAACTATATATACGCATAAGATATACGCCGTTAAAACGCATCACGGGATTTATACACTTAAAAAAGATAAAAAGAAAGAAGAATAAACAACATTCCTATTGGGAGAGTCGAAAAAAGAAATGAACTGCGGCGGGTTTTGTGTGTATATCTTTCCCCGAGGAAAAAACTTGGTAATTTCTCTCAGATTTGAAAAATAAAATAGCGCGAGAAAAAAAGAAAAGGGAGAGCTGTACATATACCACAGGAGTTTGGCTACAATTTTTAAAAATATGAAATAATCAAGGGATAAAAGCAGAAGCAGCAGAGAGAGACTAGTGATTTATGGCGCACCTGTATGTACGTATATGTATAGCTTATGTATACCAACAGCAGCAGCAGCAACAGCCAAACCGAATTGGTTTCTTCTTTCTTTCTCTAAAAAAAGTTGGTTGCGCTCTAGCTGCACGGTAATATTCCAGCACTGGCGGACGCAATCCATCAATTGGTCAGGAGGAGAAAGACAGCAGGAGCAGGGCCGGGGAGAGAGAAAAAGTGCTGGGCATGGGCGCTATATATAACGTTATTCAATGTGTTATTTAACTTCTCTCTCTCTGTGTTACTGTCTGCATGTGTACTGTGAGAGTTTGTCCGTTTTGTGTTTGGTTTGAGTCGGTCGGCCCCTTCTCACATCGATTCGATCCGCTGGTTTCACGAGCTTTTCCATTCCAGATTTTTAATGACGCCCTACCGTATGAACGACGACGACTTGTCGATTATATCAAAGAAATTTTCCTTTTTCTTTTATTCTTTGACAATTTCGTTTGGTTGGCCAGTAGATAGTAGCGCTTAGATTTTTATTTTTCCTTTTGAGACGTTCAAATGATTTACGAGTTTCTTCGAGTTTATATGACATCAGAAAAAAGGGGTTGCCGAACCGGTGGGCGTGGAGTGTACAAATAAAAAAGAAGAAGAAGGAAAAAATATATAACTTTTGAGGTTGCTGAGAATCTCTCACAGCCTCGTCGAAAGTCGCCCGACCGCAAAAACCGCGGAACCAGCGATAACAACAACAACAGCCAATCACCACCGATTAAAGACATTTACTCAATTTGGTGTGGCGAAGAAAAAATGAAAAACGAAAAAAAAAAACTGTTTCGAGACCGGGAATTTTTTTTTTCCATTTCACGAATGGAAGTTATTTTCTTTTATTATTTATGTTGATGTGTGTTGGTCGTCTGCGTCGTGAGAGAATTCGGTCGTGCAACCACCGTGTCAGCTGGTCATCGTTCAGCAGTCACCGCGCTCAATTCAACCGACAATAACCAACTATATTAGGTGTAGATATTAAAACAAGTTCTGCAGCAGCCACGAACGACATCCGAGAGAAATATAGAAAACGAAACAAATTCCCGAAATGATTATTAGATTAAGACGCAAGCGCTGGTGGCCGCAGCGCAACAGACAGGCGAACAAAAGAGAAAAGTCTAAGAGAATAATCTCTATTTTATAATTCATAAATATTATCTGTAGAAGAAATACATAGAAGCGCGGGAATAATAAATCAATCACGCTCTCTCTTACATATTATAGCTGTGCGCATTGGCTGATGTGATATTCGACGGCTGCCGTTGCTGCGCGCTTTTCCCTCTTGCTCTCAGCTGCTGCTGCTGGTATATCAATCAGGCATTATTCAAATGTCTCTAATGTCTATCATCATGGCAGCGCAAAGAGAGAAACAACAAAAGCAAAAATAACAAGCGGAGAGAGAAATAACATTCCTTGTGTGTTTTATTTATCATCCCGAGCGCCGCCTGATGTGATGGGAATTTGAATATAATCAGGGACAATTTCAATATGTATATAAACATACACGCTGGCTGGCTGGCTGCTGATGGTAGATAGGCTATACAACATATATACTAAAGCCCACGTAGGAGAGCAATTGAACAATCGCCCCCTTCTTTTTTTTCATCCCAACTGAGAGTCTGTGTGATGGTATGTTAATTCAATCACGCCGTCGCTTATAGCTGTTGTTGTTGCTGCTGAGCTCCTTCAGCTGCTGCGGATCTGTGTTATTAAATAAGAAAACATTGTGCTGCTGCTGCTGCTCCTCACCGGAGTTGTATAGAAAGTGGAAAGAAGCCAAAAGGGAAAATGAGGGGGGGATAGAATTTTTAAAAAATAAAAAGAAGAAAAAAAACCGGTCGGCAATGAGATTGAGAATTCATTAAACAACTTGAGACTTCCAACCATCAACCAACCAACAAAAGAGAAAGAAAAAAAGTGAATAAGAATATTAAATAAGAAGTATAGGTTAGGCAGCAGCGTTGTGTCCGAACGCGCAGGTAGTCCATCTGACGATATAATCACAGAGTACCGGGATACGTCATCATTGATGCAGCAGCAGCACAGCACCTGTGTGTGTGTGTACTCAAGTTGGCCAACAAACAAAACTTTTTCCTCTGCTATTATCTCCTTCATATAAGAGAACGATGCCTATGGCTCTCTCTCTCCTCTCTTGCTGGACGTGTGTTATTTATTCGATTTCAATCATCTGATATAGACACGTCTATTGCTGCGTTTCTTGTTTTGACTGGGCTGCCCTCTGGACGCCGTTGGAGCGTGAGAGTATCTAACAACAAGCGGATCGAAACAGTCAAAAACAAAAGGGGGGCTGCGATTGTTCATTCCTATTCGTGATGCTCGTCTTGTTATTTTGATTCTTTTTTTATTCTTTTTCAAATTTATTGGTGCCGATGATTTACACACCACAGAGTCGAAGCGCGGGGTGTGCAGCGCGGGAGATTCGAAAAAGAAAAAATTCCGAAAGAGAAAAAAGGAAAAACTGGGTGTATTGGAATATTCTAAATGTGTTTTAAAATATATTTCTATACGTTGGTTACGTAAATACATTTTTTGACCCCATCCATCTTGTTACCAGTCACGATCATCTCGACTGCAACACTCACGACGATTCCAATCTGTTTTTTGGTTGTTTGTTGCTGTTGTTGTTGTTGAAGGGATTTTTTTCTCTCCCCTTATATTTCCTTATATTCTTTCTACTTGAATTATGATGCAACGACCGGGG
Organism: Daphnia pulex; assembly: GCF_021134715.1. Taxonomy (NCBI): domain Eukaryota; kingdom Metazoa; phylum Arthropoda; class Branchiopoda; order Diplostraca; family Daphniidae; genus Daphnia; species Daphnia pulex. Next base: position 7,343,806 of record NC_060017.1, read on the forward strand.
ACACACGACGCGACTGCGCATAGACGCGCAATAATAATATCCCAGCCCAGTAAATATTATAAACTACACAAGTGCTGCCTTGTCTCTTTTGAGATTTTTGAACATGCCCTTTCGTGTATCTACTTGTGTGTGCAAGTGTTTAGAAAATGAGAAAACGTGAGCGCCCAGCAACTCGCCTATGCATATAAATCTCTCCCGAAAAGTGGTGAATGGCGCGGCGGCGGAGAGGAGGCGGTTGACAAACTCCCGCGGTCAGATCTTAGTTCAGCCAGTTACGTGATTTACGGCTCCCACAGCAACTAAGAGCCGAATCTCCGACACACAAAAAAAATCAAAATTTCTAGTCAACTGAAAATGTTCAACTTCTTATTCATCGTGCACTGGAACAGCCATAAAAAAATAATAAAGAAAATTAAAAACATTTTTGTGGGGGGGACTTGATAATTTGTTGCCATTCACACAGCACCAGACGACGCAACAAAACAGCCCAGCAGCTCAAATAAATTTTTTCCTTTACCCGTTTTCTATTTCATTTCACCGCTGCTATGTTGGAATGTGGCCGGCGTTTGTTCGTTAATTTTTTTTTCCCCGTCGTGTGTTGTTGATTCGATGATGATTGTCGGCTTGTGCTGTGCGCTATCCTCATCTGTGTAGCATTACCTGGTAGTGGACGTGATTCATCGCATGCCGAAATTTTAAAAAATAAAATAAAAACTCAAAAAAAGTTTCTTCTTTTCCCGCGGGGTTTTGTTTTCAAAACCCAAAAAATTCACGGGGGGAAATGTAAAAAAATAAAAAATAAAAAAACAAAAGGAGCTAGACGGACAGTAACACGCAAACATGCGATGCGCTGATGGTCTCGCCGCGCTCGCATCTAATAACAATCACCATGCATCTTGTTCCATCAAAATCAGTACGGGCCGAGGTGTAAATTTCCTCGCACCTTTCACAGCAGTTGCGCAAAGCGGATGAGCACCACAGCCGCAGCCAACACGAAAGAAGAACCCGGGCGCACATACACGGGGACTAAATACACGGGACCGAGCCCACAAAAAAAAAAATAGCGCTGCGGTGCTGTAATAAAAGAATGCATCATCATCATCTCTTGAAGAAGAAGAAAAAGAGGGGAGAGAGAAATGATCCATCCATCCATCCATCCAGCAGCAGCAGCACGGAGAGTGAGAAACAAGCGCGCGGCCGCCGAGCCGAGCCGCTCAAGGGCCCGCAAGGGTCTAGTGTCAATGATTCATCATCCGCAGTTGATGAGACAATTATCCATTAAATCAAGGCGCGCGATATTTGAATGAAAACACGTCGAGAGTCGGACATCACAGACGAGAGCTGCTGCTCCTAGTGCTGCAGTCCAACACCTTTTGGGCGGTTGATGGAAAAATAAATTTCGTTTTCTTTGATTCTTTTTTTCCCGAAAAAAGTCTTTTGCGTATTGATGAGTTTCCTCAGTCGGCGCTAAGGTTCCAAGGGGGGAGGAGGAGGACTCAACTGGCATAGGGAAAATGAAAGAAAGAAGGAGGAGGGTTGGAGATATGATGAGAGAGGAGGTGCGATGAAGACGTGCCGGAAATGACAGGTCGTTCGTTACATGATGGGCTCTAGCTCGGCTCTCACAACAGCAGCAGCAGCAGACCCTCGTCTATATGTTGTGCGGTCCCTTTAACTTTAACCTCATAGCACAGACACCACCAGAAACGGACACGACAGATAGATCTACCCTCCTCTCCCATCTGCTCTTTTCCTCTATAAGGAAAAAGAAAAGAAAAAAAGGGCCAGCCAGAAACCCACACAACACGAGAGAGAAGCTCAGATATTTGATTATTTAAAGTGTGCTGTATAACAACCTTTTTTGGTGTTGCCAGCCTGCACTGTATAATGGATTCCAGCACATCCAGCGCGTCGCTGTGGCTGGCCTGGCCCGGCCGAATAGGAAGGTGGATCATCTTCGGACAAAATATTAAGGAAAGGGACGTGGCAGGTTGGCCTGGCGCCGTTATTGGTTGATATTATTTATATGTATTATGCATAGCATACACACACACACACAGAGAGAGACTAGATAGAAAGTCTCTATTTCGAAATATAGGCGCTGGATGGCTGGAGGCTATAGAAGGAGGCAACGCTCTTGTGAGAGCCTGTGTGTGTACGCAATATATGTTGTAAATCGTATATTTTCCATTTGCTTCCCCATCAGACACACAACGCCCCCGCCACTTTCAATTGATTGCCACATAGCAGCCAGCCAGCCTTAGATAACAACTTGTTTCTTCAAACTTTTTCGTGAGGCTGCCATTTATTCGTATTGGGACCGATCTAGCAGACGGTTGGGATCCTTTACATTTCTTCTATGATTCTTTTCCCAAAATATTTTTTTATTTTTCGATTTGGAATTTCCATTCGATTTTGAATGTCGTTTGTTTTTCCCTCCTGGAAAACTTTCCAATTTTCTAGAAAATTGACTATTCAAGAATGTCTTTGTGTGTGTGCAGAAGGAGAAAGAGGAGAGATGGAAGAAAAATAAAAAAAACAAGACGCCAGAGGACATCTTAAAACTTTTCCGGGTGGATCGAAATTTTTGGGAAAATATCATAAGGAAATTCAATTCTGAATTTTCAAACTTGCCTTAGCCGTCCCGCCCATATTTGTTGAATGTAAAGAAAAATTTGGACTGTACAGTCAAAATTGGGAAGCCTTGAATAAGTTTTCTTTGGAGATATAGTATACCAATATGGTCCTCATTTATAATTCCGCCTTTTTCAAGTTGAGATATCAGAATATATATGTATAGAGAGAGACATAGTGCCATTATCAATAAAACGAAAATTTCAATGCGATGGAAGGAAGGAAAAAAAATAAAATAAAAATTTTCAATCCGCCATCATTCCGGAATGCCAGAGAGAGAGAAGAAGAAGAAGAGATTTTCATCAAATCCCGCAAGATTGATTTAACTGCCGCCATTAAAGTTGGGAGAGATATATGACGAAATATTTGAAAAAATATAAATATATTTCTCAAAAATAAAAAGGAAAAAAAAATCACGTATGATAATGGAATTCTGATTGGTGGACTTGCGGTGCGTATATAAATAAAAAATAAATTGCTTTCAAAGTAAAAAAAAGAAATGAAATAAAATTTAAAGAATAAGGAAAAAATAAATATAAATTTGGCTTTTGTCGAAATTATTCAAAACGACGTCTGGATGTGCTCTAACAGGACGGGTCTATTGGAAAACGAATCGGCCCGTCCAATCAAACATCTATATACAACGAACATATATATATATATATATGTACATAGTAGATATATCCCCACCGAAAAAAAAGAAGAGAAAAACTCACATAACTATTAAACAGGCAGCATACGAATGGGGAGGGATCTGTGCATATAGTTGTTGGTAATAGACACACACTAGTTATAAGGCAACCAAAAGCTATAAATATAAAATTCTGCTAGAGCAATAACAGACCAAGAGAAGAGAGAGAGACATATACAAAAGGTCTCGCTTGATGTGGTTTGCTCATTTTCATTGTTACACTCGACGGGGGTGGGTTGGGCATTGTGGCGGACCAGCTATAGTCGAAATGAGCATCGAGATAGATGATGATGCCGGCCCGTGATTTTTCTGCGCTTTTCACCGGCCGGGCAGGGAGTCGATATATATAGGAGGGTGGACGGCCCCCAGCACCAAGCAGATGGTGCGGCCGATCGTACTTTGGCCCGGCCATATCCAGCAGCAGACTCGCAGCAATCTGTTTGACAAATGCTTAGCTGATTGTGTGTCTGCTGTCTCTCTCTCTCACTTATTCGAGTCAACGAGTTCTTATTATTATTGACACATTTTACACTCGTTTACGTTTGTCGGCTGCTTTTATGTATTGGGGAACATCGCACAGGGTCCAGTCCAGTCGTCCCTGTTGGAATAATCAGCGTGTCCTTTTACCACCATCACTGCTGTGTTATACTCGAGCGATTACACACACAATCTGTCAGTTGATTACTCCTTTTAGATATTTTTCCCCCCACTTTTTATTTCTATCTTTTATACAACCGGCCGGCGGCGGGCCGGTTGAAAATTCAAAACTTTTCCTTTTGTCGATGACACGATAGCGGCAAAGGCCTCGTGGACCGTGATCTATACGCTCGGTGTCTATATACCCATCGACTGCTGTGTGTACAGTATGTAATTATTCAACAGAAGCTGAACGGACCGATGTGTATACGTACGGACACACGTCACGTTTACCAGTGTAGATAAATGCGCTAACCGTGTCCAAAGATGTTTGGGAAACAAGGGGAAAATACCTGAACACACTGTCCGTATTTTGTTAGATTTTGTTTGAACAAACTTATTCCTTTGGGTAATTTTTCTTTTTTAATAACATCGTACGAATATTAAGCGCTTACATGGTGTTTATCGGCCAACAATTTTTCTATCGCTGCCCGTTAGAGATGATGGTGGTGGTGGTGGGAGGGAGGTTGGATTTTGTGAGAGAATATCAGCCGGGAATTTCAACTGCATGTCAGGTGATAAATCAAAAGCGAAAAATATTTTTCCCTTTATTTTTTTCCAACTGATATTTTTTCTTTTTTTCATTTTGGCGCCCAGCAAAGTCTCAAAGAAAACTCACCCCACATATACATTTGACTGTATAATTTGTTTTCTTCTTCTTCCGAAAGATTTTATTATTTTGTTTTTCCCTGTCGGTATTATAACAACTATATTGTCTACCACGTATGTGTGTGTGTGTAACCAGTTATGAGAGACATTCCGCAGCTTTGGAAGGTGATGAGGAGGAATATCAAGGGGGGGAAACCAACACCTCTCCCCCTCCTGCTACAGCAGCCAAACAACATATAGCACCTTTAATATTTATTTCATTTCTCTCTCCCCCCTCTATACAACTGCCACCCCACCAGCACCACCATCGTCCGTGTGTGTGTTGCATAGGGCCCCCCCGATCATTCATTCAACAATCGGTCGTTAAGTGACCAATAGCCCAGCCGAGAAATCCAGCCAGAGAGAGCTAGCAGAAAGAATTCGTTATTATCTAGGCGCCCGTGTATAACATCGAAATTTACGACTTTTACAACCTTCTTTTTTAAAAAGAAAACGAATAAAATATACTACGAAAATAATAAATAAATAAATAAATTTCAGTTAAAACATTTTTCTTCTTCTTTCGGACCACCTCCCAAAAAATAAATTTCATTTGATCAATCCGGAAAAAATTCAATTCCGGCAGTTGTGCCCAAAAATGGCGATAAGGTAATGACCGGCGCCATTCCATTAGACCTTAGATGCATGTTATCATTACGCAAGCGAAGCCAGCACAGTTATAGGTATGATGTCTCTGTTGTTGAATTGTATAATAATAATAATAGAGCCCGAGTTGTTTGTATCGAATCAGATGAGGCGTGAAATTAAATCAGAAGGGGCGAAAAAAAAGAATAAGAAAAAAAGAAGAAATCTAACGAGATAGAAATCTCTGCCGTAGTATATACAAGCCGACCATGGGGTATTATGTCTAGCTGGAAATCAGAAAATGGTAGAAGAAGAAGAAGAAGAGAGTCATCATGAAATATGCATGATGATGATGATGTTCTCTCTCTCTTTCTCTCACACTGGGTCCTCCCCTCCCGTGGCGAGCTTTAGCACCTTGAGCTCGTTAAAAGACGGGGCTCTTACAGGTGCGAAAATGCTCACCACGGCACAGCACAGTGTGCTGTGCATGTTTCTCTGTGAGCCTATAAGGAGCCCCGGCGCTCTGCCGAGAAATATGTTTAAGGGTCTCTAAGAGGATAGCTATAGCTAGGGAGGGCGGACAAGAGAGAAATGGAGATGTTAGAAATGCATGTAATACTCCGGGAGATGACACGAATTCCTGGCCGCCCGCCGCAGAGAAAGAGAGAGAGAAAGAGAGCCCCAGATATGTGTGCGACTGAGAGAGAGAGATAAGATCTAGAACGTGCGTTTATATTCTAATTACACGCCTTGTTGTATATATTTCAACCTTCTTTTCTTATTCTGATTTTTTCCTTTTTTTTCAGATAGAGGAGAGAGCCAGCGACTACTATAATAATCATGCACAGCCGAGAGGATGAGAAAAGGGAGGGAGAGAACTATGCGCAATAATAGATAGTGAATCGATAATATGCTATGCGCCGTCGTCGCTGGGAAATTGGGGGATACGCTGAAGCGCCTGCGCCGAAATTCCCCGACACGGAAACATCATAACGACGGCAAATTACATATTCCATCCAATCGGCTCGTGCATACATTTGGAGAGGAGGAACGTTATTGGAAATAATAATCATTTCTTTATTTATTTCTTTTTTTTTTTTGGCAAACGCCCAGGTAAAAACACAAAATTTAATTACGAGGGAAAAATCGAAATGAATAGGAAAATATGGCAATTGAAAATGTCCGTTCCATTTCAGTCCCTTGACTGATTCGTGTGTAAAATTTCAAACAATAAAAGGGAAGGAATTTGGAGTGGTATCTGGGCCAGGGTACACACGCTCGGTACTTCATTGGCTGCCTACTGGGCCTTATTGGACGTCTAGGGTTGCCGAGTGAACGGCAACCGTCGACGATCCACAGGGGCTAATCGTAAGTCTGACGGACACAACTTCGGATTGTGTGACCTAGTCCAGACACCAGGGTTTAATGGGTTACGATCTTTATGATATAGACGTCCTTCATAGCAACAGGACGACTAATAGATCGGGAGGTGAATTTAGAAGTGAGTATGTATGTACGCGTTGATATTTCAGTATTGGACCATATATTGACACATAGATGTAGGCCGTATATTGATAAAGAGCAGATATTCAAGACATACAAGGTCATAGACATACAGTAGGGGTCATTACACAGTTGGAAGAACAAGGAATCGAACACGGATCAATTTGGTGAGAAGCGAAGATGATGACCGTTGAGCCGTTGAGTGCACATCTTCATGTGAATTTAATCGATTCCGAATACTGTCATATTACCATCCAATGAACAGTGTGGGGACATTTCAATTGCCATAGGGAAAAGCCGGCCCTGCAATTGTTTCTTATATGGTTTATATGTCCCGCCATCATAAGGGGCCTGGTATACATGCAGACAATAACGAGAAGATGATGAAGAGCATAGCCACAACAGCATCATCCTGTGGACGGCCTACATTAAACGTCGTTATATTAATAATCGAATGGAATAACCGTAAATAACAGGTAGATTGTCTGCTGTGTGTTAGTCTCCTCCACACACACACACAAAGATGTTGTTGCCTTATATTCGTACATATACACCAGCCATGCAGGAGGAGGAATGTGTGGCGTATATATAAAAGATGAAGAGATCACCTGCTGTTGGTGTCCCGGTGCTCTGCGCCACATTTACTATACCCCCACAGCAACTGGATGGCAGGTCTGTCGGCTGTGGCCTATATGGGCAACACGGCACAGGTATAAAGTATCCACTATGGACCTATAACATTTCTATTTGGCACGTCCAACCAAATTTTATTTTATTTTTTAAAAAAAGAAGAAGAAGAAGAGACGGAACTCTGCTGGATGGACTCATCTCAGCGGGTGAGCTGACGCCTTTCCCCCCCTCTCTTACAACTTCTTCTTCTTCTCCCCGTTGTTTTCTAATGTCAGGTTAGAGAGAAGTTCTTTTTTCTATATATCCACCTTCTCTCTCATTGGAATTCTCTTATGCCTTTACCACCTCTTGCCAACACGGTCCCCCCTCTCTCTCCAAGAGTCAGTGGGGTGGTTGGTGTTTGGTCCTGGCGGTGATTTAATGCGTCGTACATAAAAAAAAATACAAGACGTGGATGAGGGGCCTCGTTACACGCCGGATCGCGCCTCCACCTTTTTTTTCTTTCGGGTTTTAAAAAAGAAGAAGAAAAAACTTATCGGTCGGTCAGGTTCGGGGTCTATCAACTCGGCGGGGGTTTACAACACACACCGACACCCCCGCTAGCAGACGACGCCGCCGCCTCCTCCTCCTTCTTCTTCTTCCTACTACCAAGAAGAAAACATTCAAATCAAGTCATGATCCCTCCTTTTTTCCCTTTTCTCTGTGTGTGTGTGTGTATTTTTATAACTAAATATTAAAGATCTCGGCTCTCCTCCTTTTGGGACTAAACCTGTTGGTAAAAGAAGACATCAATTGACGTCATATCTGAAAAGGGAAAAAGAAGAAAAAATGCCCTTTGATTTACCACACGACATCACAACAGACACACAGAGAAGCGCGCGAGCGCTATCCAGCCCCGAGGCTATTTCTCCGGTTCTAGCTCTCTCCTATATATCTGGTTGTTTTTTTAATTTTCAATACAAGATTTCTATCATATGATTACATGCGATTTTTCTTCGTTACATTTTGATTCCCGGTTGAGGTTGGAAAAGGACAGCAGCCGCCGCTGGTCACGCTAGTTATATTTTTCTTAGGAGCTGCTGCTGTTGCTCGGCACAGCCAAGTGGATTTTTTTCTAGCTTGTAAACTCAAAGGGAAATTGATGGTCGAACATGTCTCAATCGAACAATGAATTGGAATCGAGCCAGCGGCCCCAGCATATACGTCAATCTCCTTTGTATGTAACCCATAGGAACTGCTGGGGGATTGATCAAATAAGATATAACCAGAGTCCCGGCCAACCGCAGTATCCAGGCGCCGATTGATTGAGCATATTATCACATTTCGGCCATATGACGTCGTTGTGGACCTTTTGAAATAGAAATTCTAATTTCTACATGGAAGGCCAGACAGAATTAAATAGAAATGAATAAAGGAGAGAAGAAATGGAGCATTTCAGACAAGCGGCCATGGGCCAATGATTTTCATAGAGTCACATCATCCGTCATGCGTATAATAATATCCATATAGTTGCATGGCATGGGCCGCTGCTATTATAGAGAGGAATAAACAGATAAAGTCCGACTGGTGCCCGGCAGGGAGCGCGCCAGCACATTGTCAGCGCCCATTTTTATATTTTTCCCTTTCTTGACGGGCGGCCAGTTGACGGGCGGCCAGCAATGGTTTTTTTTCTATTCCATCGTCTGCTCCGTGTAATATAATAACAGCCGGAGCGCAAAAACAACTTTGTTGTTGAAAAGTAAGCTGCTAGTGCTCGGACGCCATTGAAAAGATAAAAGGAGAAAAGAATTCCGAAAGTGAAAAAATAAAACAAGAAGAAGAAAATAGACGGGCAACTGAATAAAGAGAGCGTGAGCTGCTGCGCTGTGGAGCGTGCGCGGATGATGATGATGATGCGCGGACGCCTTTAGGAGCCAGCAGCAAACCAGAAAACACTATAGGCAGCAGCAACTCCGCCTTCATACTATATCTCTCCAGCAGCACTCTCCGAGCTTATTCTTTTATATCTTTTCTCTTTTCTTGTATTTTTGTTGTTGTTGTTTTGAATTGCCCGGCCGCGACAAGGGTCTGAGAGGGCGTGAAATCAATTGTTACACACCGCGTCCATCCACCACCACCACCAGCAGCTCTGTGAACACACACACACAGCAACAACAATAAGACATTCTGAAAAACTGGAAATATAATATAAGGAGCTGCTGCCGGAGTGAGAAATCTAAACGGACACCTACGGTATATCGTATAATAGGAGAAAACGGCAGCAGCTCTCACTTAACTACATGCTGGCCCTCTTTTTTCTTTTCTTTTCTTTTCTTTTTGGCCAAAAGGTAATATGTATTAGATAATAAAGAAAATGAAATAACAAGGCTGTCATTTCATTCCATTTCGCTTGAATTTCTTTCTTTTTCTTCTGTATAGCCGCGCAGCATCGCTGCGGGTTTTTACATCCATTAAATATTATTGTTGTTGTTGGAGAGCTCAAGTTTGCTGGTGGGTTTTCTTTTTAGCTTTGTGGCCGACGATCCCATTCGCTGGGTTATTTTTCGTTGATTAGAAGTTGGATTAGGAAAAAATCACGACAACTTAATGTACTAGGATATATATAACAGCGGCTGGCAATGACGACGACCTGTTTGGCGTCTAATTTATTTCGGGAAGATAATTAAAGAAGTCGCGAGACTTTTAAGGCGAAATCGTAACGGTCCGCTGTATATCTAAAAATACGAATTTTTCAGAGTTTCTGTCTAAACGAAACATTTCAGTTTCATATATGTCAGAGAACTTGAGTGTTTCAGGATTTTATTTTGGAAAAAAAAATTTTGGATTTAGCATGATATTGTTTCAAGTATAAACACGGGAGAGATGGGGCTTTTATATATACAGTTGATGATGTAATCGAGGCACGTTCCACGGGAACAGCCAACCGGATTACAGTTCATTTTTATATATATAGGATATAGGCTGGGCCACAAAGTTGGGTGGAAAATCCTCTAGTCTGACAAAATAAACAGTTAATCTTTTGAAATGAATTTAGCGGCTTGCCTGAAGGATAGAGAAGTCACCCAATAGTAACATATGTGCCATGATAACTATCCCAATTTATTATTATATTACAAGTGGGGCCAGCAGCCAGCTATATTATATTTGCTATTTTGCATATTAAATAAAAAATGTCTGACATTTGGCATTATCAATCGGAAATCGATGATCGTGAATGGGGGGGGGGGGATATGAGCGCGAAATCCCGGCCCGGTGGAATGGTATATGCCATCATCAATTCAGTGCACATCGTTCATCGCCTGCTGTGATGGCTTGAGGTTGCCAGCGATTCGAATCGATCTGAATCTGCACGTTATCTATATCTCCCCCCTTTTCATGTTAATTACATGCATGATGGCCATAAGGGAGGAGACAGGACACCGTTTTATATGTGCGCGCTCACATTTTTCAAATAAATTTTCGATTTTTTGTTATATTTTCTTTTCTTATCTATTCATTTATTTTCGATTTGAAAATATTTTTTTCTCTCATTCCAGGCCAACCCCCCATCTCCTCTCATCCCATATTCGTGCATCTCTCTGCTGTTGTGGGTGTGTGTGTGTGTATTTATATGTATTTTATACATATAGAGACTTATGGTCGGAGAGAGGAAAAGACAGTTACGACACGAGGATCAGCAGGAGATGGAACTCATATCGGTCCGTCTATTATATACATGTGATGTGTGTATAGAAATCCGGGACGCTGGGCGCAGCATCTAATAATTGTGCGCGCTCTACATATATATTTAATATATGCTGATATATATCCTCTCTGTCTATAATAACATCACCTCAAAGAATTCCATGAATTCAAGTGCATTTTACATTATTATATGCACTGTTATACAGAGTCGATCTGTGCTATTATTATGTCTACGATATAAATGCGCATAAGGGGAAATTGCATAACGATCAACACCCCCGCAGCACAAAATAAAACGACATTTGTTGCATATATCCCCCCAAAAAATAAAAATCTGCGCTTGCAAGTCTATTATGCATGTAGTGTTATTGTATCGATCCTCCTCCAGGGACAAGGAGGGGGAGAATCTTCTCTCTGACTGGTGAATAACATTTATTTTATTTTGTCTATTTTTTTTAGAAGAAGAAGAGTTTTTTTTTCGTGTGATCAATGAGCATCGCAGAAAAGAAAATGTTTGGAAAAAAATAGAAGAGGAAAAAACGGGGGGGATAAGAGGGATCCCCTCCCAAAAAAGGGAAGGAAACTCGGAGGGGGTGTCAGCAGAGAGGACACACAAAGTCGAAAAAAGCCAACACAGTTGAACCTTATCGTGTATATTCGATGAGGACGATCATAATAATAATAATACATATTATACAGACGGCGGAGAAGAGACAGTCGACCCAAAAAAAGAAACAGACAAATGTACAATACTACTGCACAAACATGTTGTGTATAGAATTATTATTTTTTTTTCATCTTTTTTCATATTCTTTTATTTGTGGTGCCATTATATACATATAACATCCCCACCAGTCAATATATCTATACTGCATGTATATAACAACAAGCAAAATGTAGCTAACTCTAGACCATATAGACACTGAAAGCCTTATCCAGTTTGCTGCTGGTTGGATATAAGTATGTCTGTCGTCCTCTGGAGTAAAGAAAAAAAAGAGATCGATAACGATCATCATGGGACGACGACACGTCCGCGATGTTATCTATATAGCTACGTAAAGCCCCGGAAAAAAAGTCTGTTGCATATTACATATTCGTTTAAATTATATTTGCTAGCGCGAAGAAGATCGACACTTTATTCAACTGATCTCATGGGGAAATCCAATTTCGCTTTGGTCTTGTCTGTGAGATCACAGATTTCGGCGTATAATTTTTAGCTAAAGATGCGCAGTTCATTTTTGATTGGATCTCTCATCCTCGTCTTTTTGATCGAGTATTGAGACGTAATCAAATCTACGCGAGAAACAACAACGACGGACGAATAAATTTGAGATGATCAAGGAAGAGAGGAGACACGTATACATGTATAATGGATGGATTGACTTGTGTGTGAGCGTTGTGGCAGTCAAACCTCCTACAACTCTACTAGTACAGTTCCTTAAATGGTCACCTGTATCCTGTGTCCATTGAGAGAAATCTTTGCGGCGGCTTTATATTTTTTTACACAGCGCCGCTCATCATTTCACTTGATTGATTCGATTGACCTCCTTGTATAGCCTCTACCCTTTAGCTTTTGGCCAGGGGTGTGTATTATATAAGTATATTATCTAGCGGCACATGTAACACGGAGAGCCATCCGTCCGCGGCATGTCCGACAAAAGATCCTTCCCTTTTGATTTATCATTGGGCATATTGCTATATAGACAATGTTGCGGGACCAGCCAACCGGCGGCCAATTATCACTTGCTGCGTCTACCATGTGTGATAGAATCACCAGCCCAACCCTTGCGCATATCTCTAACCCCCCACAACCAATCAGCAATCGCAGCCAACCCATAAACAGAAAACAAATTCATTTCTTTTCTTTCCATGAACATAAAATTCCATTAAAAAATAAATGTTTGGCTGGACAACCAATTAAAGGTAGTCCAAGTTTTCTATAGTAGATTTAAACGAGACAAATGTTAGACTATCTCCTACCATCTGTTGCTAAGCGCGGTCTAATTTGAACGACATGATATATTATAATTCACCAAATGGATGGCGGATTCCACCCACATTTTCCCTTTCACTTTAGTTGTTGCGTCAAATGGGCCCCAAAATTGAACGTGACAACTTCATTAGCATTTAGACGTTGGCCCGGTGATGGTCTGTGTATAGATACACAGAACATATATAGGGTGGGTATAGGGAGATATAGCCGTGGGTATAGAGACTATAGTAATAAAAAGTAAGTCGTGTGTGTATGTTCGCTTGACCATCCGTCAGAGTGCGGCCAGTGCGGTTCTATCCCCCCCCCCCTCCTCCGTATATTTTTCCAGTTGCGACAATCCAAATGTACGACACATTTATCTCCATGTGTAAGTGCGAGTGTGTGTAATGATTGTTAGAAGGTGTCTGTCCAGCAGCAGCCGCTAGGTTGTTGATAAATGACGATAACAATAAATTACATCTATTTTAGAATGTATGAATGTTGGAATATATTATTAGAGTTATAGGTCCCTTTTGGGGATGTATAGGGGGGGAGGAGGGTTTCACCGCCTGTGATGTAGCGCCTACAAAAAGTTATCGTGTGTGTATGTACAACACATACGTATACAGTGTAGAGTGTACATATAAAAATGAACATGTCAACTGTGATGAATGTTTCTTTCTCTTTTTTATTTTGCCAGCCCACCATCACCTCCTCTCTCCTCCGCTCGGGTTGTTCAATGCAACAACATTTTCCCTCCCGATGGCACACATATGATGACTATACGTTGGTCGCAACTTGTGTTATTGTTGTCGCAATCCATTGCACCTCCCACCATCAGACCCCACAAAACTATAGCTCAGCAGACAAATGATTATTTTGTCTTGTTTTTATTATTGCGTCAGCAGTTGGCCATTTTCAATCGCGGTGATGATTTCGTTGCGCCCCGATTATTGTTATTGCACTTTGTAATAATGCAGGGGACAAACTATATGCCACCCGTTCGAGTGGCTCAATTGTTAAATGAATTGGATCGAATTTGATTGTAAAACTTTTCAGTCTTTTTTAAAAAGAATGAGAACAAAAAACGGGCAATGGAATTTTAATGATGTAACAAAATAGAAACTTTCAACGGATGGAAGAATCACGGCTCCCGTGTGACGTAACAAATGGGGAAAAAGAAAAAAAACAAAAACTGTCAGACTTGCTTGTACATGGATGTGGAAAATATAAAAAATACAAGAAAATGAAAAAAAGGAAAAATAGTTTGCGATGATATATGTCCTGTATTTATAGCGGTGGCAGCTCAGCTAGATACATTGAGCGCGTAGTCTAACTCTGTTTGCGTCACTATTCCCAAAACAAAGGAGGGAAATTTTCTCACGTCATTTTCTCTCTCTCCTACTTATTTTTTTAATGAATCACTGCAGCAATTAACTATAGCGAATACGTTTCCCTTGCTATATAGTACCCAACGTTCGTTGCCTAATAGAAGAATTGGCCGGGAAACCCGAATTTATAATAACCAGCAGCAGCACGACTGAATAATCCAAACCAAATGAGAACGCGACAATGAGAAATGAAGTGATGAAACTCTTATTTCGGCTCCTGTTTCTATTATATCTGCGCTGCCTGCACATAAAAATTCACACAATCACAAAGATTTTGGGTATTTTTTAGAATAATAATAATAATAAATACCTTATATAAAAAGAAAAGGTGTGAAAGTGGCTTGTTATGATGTCTGTATAACTTAATGGACTTTGGACGTGTTGGAGAGAGTGCTCTATTACAGGCCTCTCTCGGGATGGCATCAGCTTAATAATATCGTCTATAGTCTCTATATTTACCAGCCAAAGCCAAAATAAGGGGGGCGATAATGTGTATAAAGACAGATGGAGGGGAGGCCTACGTATGGTATATAGTGGCAGGCAAAAGGAGGTGTTCTTGTTTTTCTATAGTGTATAGCTATATATATACGAACGTGCGGGGGGGTTGTAATAAGTCCATCTGTCCGCGTGACGACCTAATAATATCCCAACCAATCTGACATGAAAACTACCACAAATCCAACGACCCGTGACGTTCATATCATCGACCGCCACATCCCACATCATCAAATCAAATCACATTTCAAATTTGGCGCCGCCACCATAAAGATATGTAAAAATAAAATCAAATAAAAAATGATGTTATAGAAAAACTCTATTCAAAATAATCTAAGATACTGCAATATTTATTCATCTTATTTAATATTTATTTATTACATTCCATTTTCATTGCTGCACACGGGGCATCTCTATGGCTGGCTGGCTGGGCTGGGCGCGGAGAGCCACACGGACGAGTGACTTTTTCCATTTGCCGGCCCGCCAATTTCAATGACTTTTGGTGGACATGAGAGATAGAAAATAAGTATAAGGGTGGCCGGACGGATGGACGGACGGGAGTCAATCCCCCGCGATCCAGCAGCTGCTGAGAGACGACGAGACTGTGCCGTGTCTTGGTGCTGTTGTCGCCTTATTAGGACGCAGCCAACTGGATCGGCCTCCCGCGCTCGCTGGCCTTGCGTCCAGCAGCACATCATCAGCCCGTGAAAAGAAAAAACAAAAAGAACAAATGACGATAATGGTTTAGAGATAAAGCCTATGGACAGTGCTCTGCGCGTACAAGTCATGGCCTTTAAGAACAACCAAAAGTTTTCTTCTATTGTTTTTCTTGGCGCAATGGCGACGGGAAATTGGATTACGTGACCCGAGTCTTATATATTTGCTGGTTGCTGCCGTACCTCTTTATTATCATTAGTGAAAACTTGACTTGGATATGTGGACTTTCATGATCGTCTTTTGTTTTTGTTAGATCGGAAAAATTCCCAAACTTTCCAATGGATGTGTCCTTATAAAGTCACGTACACACGTCTTATATGAAAGAACCGGGGCCGGCTGCTGGACACAATGTGTGTGCAAGTGTTTCGCCTATATGGAGATAACACAATTGAGGCAGATTGAAACTGCTGGGAAGTTTACCGCGTGATTGTGTGCAAAGAATAAACAAGGTTTATAAAGGTTAACAGTCCTTGACAACTTACCCCATGTATGTGTCAATAGAGGCCTATTGCTGTTTTCAGTAATAGATCATATTTTCGCTATTGCCGATAGCAGGATTCCCTACGATAATTCCATTTTTGATAGTGAACAATATTAATTACAGGGCGCTGCATCAATACGAGTGTCATAATTCGTTATGCTACATCTAGGCGAGTGATTTTGCTAATGTATAACTTCTGGATTCCGTTGGCTCATGCTATTGGACACAGAAAATAAACATATGAGACGTCATTAATGTTGCACTGCTGCCACCATTTAACGCTTACAGAGCAAGTGAACGAACACTTGGAGGTCGTAATAAAAGGGAAATACCATCCCCAATAAAAAGTAGCATATACCCTTAAACTAGAAAGCGTATCGGCTCTCATCTCCAGAGGCATGAAAGTTCGACTAGAGTCAATGACCTAATTGCCATTATTTATTTTAATCGCAATTTTTACGTTGATAAGCGTCACGAAAAATTTGTCAATGATGATTGGGAGAATCCTTAATAAAGCCATTGATCTAATGCATCACGAGCGCTCTGATAACATAATAAATATTTAAATTAATTTTGTTATAAGTTGTTTTAAAACTTAAACCACAAGAGCGTTTCGCAATGGACGACAACAATGGCCGAAAAACTATTTGAATTGATGTACCTTAATTGAAATCGTTATACTGATAAATGTTCATTTGTTATCAAATCAGAATTATTAGGAGAAACAGCAGTTGGATGAAAGTTAATAGATTTGAACGACACATCGTTAGAGAATTGAAGGGCATCCCTTTCAGTCGAACGCAAGTAGTCTAAGGTAGCTTTAGGGGTGTTATTTGTTATGGGGGTTGTCAGTCTATTTCGCTAGCGTTGATAACAGAAACGAAAATAATTTCATTTTTGAAAGTGAACAACATTAATTACAGTGTGTTGCATCGATAAAATTGACATTACTCTTTATTCAAATATCCAGGGGAGGTAATTTACTTATTACAAAGATTGCACATTTGTCATCTAGTGCGGAACTATTTGAACTATTTAAACATGTGTTTGTATTGAAATATTTAGAAGTGTATCATGAGCCTCTGATGAACGATGATTGAGCTTTGATTTCTCGTTACATCATCATTCAGTCAAAGTCTCCCTGACGAATTTAACATCCGTCACGAAAAATTTGTCAATGATGATTAATAGCATCTCTTATGAAGCCATTGATCAAATGCATCACGAGCGCTCTGATAACATAATAAATATCAAAATTAATTTTCTTATAAGTTGTTTTAAAACTTAAACCACAAGAGCGTTTCGGCTTTCTTGTCAACAGAAATGAATGATCAACAATGGCCGAAAAACTATTTGAATTGATGTACCTTAATTGAAATCGTTATACTGATAAATGTTCATTTGTTATCAAACCAGAATTATTTGGAGAAACAGCTGTTGGATGAAAGTCTTCAGATTAGATCAACGCATCGTTAGACAATTGGACGGCATCCTTTTCAGTCGAACGAAAGTATTCTAAAAGGTAGCTTTAGGGTTGTTATTAGGGGGGGGGGTTGTCAGTCTATTTACGTGTTTCGTTTAAATTTTTACTCGTATCCTGTCAGGTTGGGCTTGATGAAACTTGTCGAGAAAAACAATATAATATGAAAACAATCCCGAACTGTCCAGCGGATCTTGAGCACTGGCGAAGGTGATCAAACCGCTTTTATCGTTTTTTTGCGGCTTATTTTAGCAGGTTTAAGGGAAGGGGTTGATTTGATTTGATTTTGGCGGGTAGTGAGAGGCGGGGAGGACGTATTTTATTATCGATATCTCAAATCTCAATCGTGATTAATTAGAAAAAGCCGATACGAATCGCATCGGCAATAAAGAGCAGCAGCCAAATAAGGCTGGACCCGTTATAATGAGATGCAAGGACGGACCCAGCACTCGTCCTACATACGAATTTATGTATAGGATAATAAAATATAATATTGATGACTAATTATGGGCAAGCCCGCGTGCGCCATTCTTCGTTTCTTTTGATAAAAATAGCTGTTTTATTATTTTACGGCATATTAAAAAATAAAAATAAAAATGTGTTTTTGTTGCAAGTTTTTTTTTTTTTTTTTTAATATTTTAATATATTCCCTTCTTCCCTCCGGGGTAGCATCTGCTAATATTTTAGTATTTAAGAAAGAACAAAAAAATCAGCTAAAGGAAATATATAAAAAAACAAAACAAAACAGCGAGCGTGCGCGCGGGCGCGTGAAAAATGAAATTTGAATAAATCTCTTTTCATTTCTTCACGCAACTTGACGTGTTATTATTCCATTTGGCCCGGCCGGAGAGCTATAGGCTCTCTCACTAATTTCATGACACTCTTCGCAGCAGAGAGACCCTCCCTTTTTGAAAAAAACAAAAAACAAAAAACAAAAATATATATAACCCGAAATAATAATGGCCAATGTCTAAAATAAAATAAAAACTCTGCCGCTCATCCCGCAGCACACGTCTCTGCTGCCAAATTGGAGTCTCAAATCAAATTCTGAACGAGAAACCAATTTCAAAAATAACTCTACTTTTATTTTTATACATTTATTTTTTCACGACGCAAAAGGAAAAAGAAAAACAAAATTCTTAGATGATGATGAAAAAGAAAAAAGGTAGAAACAATAATTGGAACCAATGGCGCGTTATTTTCCCCCTCGGCTATATCAAACGCGCCTTTGGCGGTCGTTTGAAATTTCCGTCCGAAAATGGATCACGCACTACCGGACGAACCGCGCGTCCTGCACGCATACAATTTCAGCGCACGATTCAATCATGACGGGCCCTTTTTATTTTTTAAAAAAGAAAAGAAAATGTGTATCTCTCTCACACACAGCCCAGGGTTTTATATTTTTTGGTTCAAAACATTTTCATAAACAAGCCGGAGAGTGCTATAGTCTATAATATTATGCAAAAATATCCGAAAGGGGAATAAATAGGAGTCGAGTCAATGATGAACCGATGATTGACTCAGTCAGAAGAGGTGGGAAAATTTAAATCATAGAGCGGAGCACGGAGAGAGAGAGGGGGAATTTAATCAAATTTCTGATAATGACATGTTGGAGAATGAGGGACGAACGAGTTCTAGCCCGGAGGCGAGTAAAACCTAAGTGAGTTGCGCTGTGCGGTTATCTGATATATACACACAGCAACACGTATAACACATATACGGAGCTAGCGGAGTTGACCGAAAAGGAGTCCGGATGTCGTCTCAAAAAACTGTCAACGACACTGCTGTAACATAAGTTGCTGAACTGACATCGTGAAAATCATTCAAGAAACACACGAAATTTCTCATGAGCGATCGTGTGAGATTGAATCACATAAAGATTGTCGTCCCTTTTTTTCCCTGTCAGTCATTTTTTTAATTTTCAAAAAACAAATTTTTGTTTGTCTTGTCCTTTTTTTATTTTTATTTTCGGGAGGAAATGAAGCGGACAGAGTCTCGTCGACGGTGACGAGGGCGAGACCCAGCAGGACACCGGCACTTGATTATTATTTTGTTCCTGGCCATTCTCATGAACTTTTTTTTGGAAAAAAGGAAAAAGGCACACACACATTCCTTTTCTTTTTCTTATCTTCTTGTATAATACGTGGGAGCGTGTGATGGCGTGCTGTTTGTTTAGACATTGCCAGTATATACGTACAGTGTACGTAGGAAGGTGGATATAACTGTTGGCGGATAGATGTGTATATAATTAGGGAAGGTCCATTCATACGACTTCCGCCATTTCCCTCCCATCAAACTATATTCACTACATTTTTGTTTTCTTTTCTATTCGTATGTGGACGACGAGCTGATGGTTCCAGGGGGAAAAAAGGTTTTTTGGACCGTTCGTACGGCAGGTGCGTGACTGATAGGTAATCAAGCCACACACACACAATCAAACGGTCATCCAATCAGTCGAATTGGGGCTATGCATTCGAAAAATCGATGGAATAACTAAACGTTCTTTTTTCATATCTTGATAAAGCGATATGCAGAATTTTGTCAATTTCAACCAATTTATAGGCCTACTATCCGGATTTGTTTTGACGCTTGAGAGGAGTCGGACACGGACCATTAAAAGGTCATTGCGCATTACTTATATTACTCCGGATATTTTTGGTAGCCGAGAGGGAACCATAACGGCACCTAACACATATCCGCACCTCCTTTTTTGTTGATTATGTTTGTTGTTTCTTTTTTCATAAAGAAACATCTGCCGAGAGTCGATGGCCGCCGCCCCCCTCCACTTTTCTATCCCCTTGTTTTCCTTATATCCTTCAATAAATATAGTCTACACACACCTATCTATCTAGACGCTATATAGCTCCTCCTATATCTCGAATCTAAATATATAGTACATGTGTACATATTGCGCATCGGAATTCTTATTCTTTCTTTTTTTTTTGGGGGTGGCGTGCTGGCCATCTGAAAAATGCGCAGATAAAAAGTCCCGGTTTGGTTATTATTACATATACTTTTGGGTGTGTATGTACATAAGAAGAATATTGATTTATTTGGACTTTTTCCCATTTTCATACATAAGAGACGATACAGCTCGGGGTCCGATTGAAATTTTTCCTCTAAAAGGATTGGCTGACCGTTTCTCTTCTCTTTTTTTTGAAAAGGAGTTGCTGATGGAGATGTAAGAGATAAATTTATTTCTATACGTAACGAGTTTTCTTCTTCCCTTTTTTTTTTCTTTTTTCATTTGCCGTGAAAGGAAAATCGATTTGCTCCTTACACGATCAGCACAGCACTCGATGGCTCCAGCTAAAAGAATCTTAAAAGAAAAATAGATAAGGTCCTTTATTTTCCTCACAAACAAAAAATAAATTTATCTGGTACTACCCTCCGCGGTCGTGAAAGGATTTTCCAATCAAATCAATCGCAAACGATATATAGAGAAAAGATATACAGCGGCCGGGACTCGATCAAAGAAAAAACACGAAAAAAGATTTCGGTCAAATCTCCTTTCCAATTGGCGCAGCAGCGCACTTGCTATTTTTATGTATTTGTGTCACACACACACATGTATATAATAAAGGCGGTGGGGCTCTCTATATCTCTAATGTACGTCTGGCATGTAATAAAATGGGCAACTGTGCCGGGGTTGCTGCTGCTGCTGCTTATATAATAGAGCAGCGCAGCTCGTCGTCTTTTGAAGGTTTTTATATAGCGGTGGCAGTTTTGGTTGACGTGATGATTGGATGGGATTGGCTCGAGTGGGCACCCAGGGAACAATTGAGATGGCTCGTGCCTCCCTTCTTCTTCTTCTTCTTCTGGCTGCTGGCCTCCAAGTAATATACAAGAAAGACATAATAATAATCTAATACGAGGGAAAAAACGAGCGGGGAATCAAATACAATCCGTCTCCATCATTTCCCCAGCGCGTCGCCAAAATCCCTTTTGATTGTATACACATATCCGCGCGAGAATATCAAAAGAAACAAGTTGAGGGCCACCCTCACAACTTTTCGTGACGACGGAGAAACGCCAAAAGTGCTGCTGCTCCTTTCCTTTCTTCTGTGCTATGACGTCGTAAAATATATATGTCTTCTTTCACATGAAAAGGAGGAGGTGACAATAGGCCGAAACAAAACAGAAAAAGGCCCTGCCCGCTATACTATGTGCTGTGTACGTGTGGGCGGAGGGTTGTAGAAAGGAGGGAGGAGTCGGGAAACACACAGTTGGTGACATTGTGATCAATACCCAACCCGTGTTATAGACGACAAGAGGCAAATAGACGTCGACAGCAACTTTTGAATAAATCTTATGTGTATATAAAAGACGACGTGGCCGTGTTGTTGTTTGTAGACGTGCGCAGTACAATGTTTTATCATCATTTCTATTTGGAGAGTTGCTGATGGAGAACAAGAAACTTGAACGGCAGCTTTTTCGTTTAGTTATACTATACCCTTTGTTCTTTATATGTTCCAATTTGCCAGTTGAGCCTGGCGTCCATTGCGTCGTCCCAAGTATCAAATGTGCTGGATCTATATAATACAAAGGTGTATATACGTCTTTGTTTGTCGTCCGTTCTTGGTTATAGTATAAATCATCATCACATCACTCTCTCTCTCTCTGCAACACGAGTATATCTTTGCATTCTAACGGTCGTATAACATGTTAGACTGCGGCTATAAATCATGACGTCAAAGTTGTAGCATCGCGGATAGAGAGGGGGAGGTTGCAATTGTCTCTAGACATTTTATATAGTTTGATAGTAAATCCCCACCGCCTGAGCGCTATGGGTTTTCGGTTGACGATTATTGTTTGCCTGAAAATCCCGGCCAATCCTTGATAGTATAGACGTTGCTGCTGTGGCTTTACGTATCTACAGGCGCGAGAGAGTTTTCTGGTAGCGCATTATTGAAGCCGAGAGAAGCAATTACAAAACACCCTCTCTTTCTAGCTGTATAGTCTAGAGGATAAATGTTGCAGAGTGGCGGTGATTTATCCAAGACGTGATGCGCGCCCCGCAAAGAGTCTGAAAATTCATTCAATCTTCGATCAGGATCATATCAGATTTACAGATCCCCCCTCCTACGCGACAGCAGCTAGTCTATCGCCTTTATATATTTTTTCTTATGTATAACGACAACAGCTAGTGTTGGCACGCTTCCAGCCTCTAAAGTGTCAAAGACCTTCTCTTATAACACGTCGACACAAGTGTCGGGGATTTAAGACTGGCAACAGCAGCAGCCGAAAAATAAAAAGCAACGCGATAGATCTCACCACGGTGGGAGTGAGCAGAGCCAGGGTAGCCCAGCAGAGTCGGATGAGCGATACAGCAGCGCAGCATCATCGTGACTTTGTCGATTTGTTTTTGTCCGCCCAGAACGACACACGGGAGCGACCGCCATCCACCGGAGGGATTTCTCCGATCCTTCTTCTATATGTGGTTTTTTTTTTCTTGTATGATTAACCCCCCCACCAACAACAACATCTGATATGGAAGATCTTTTTTCTCCCCCCCTTATAAATATATTCACCCGCAAAAAAAGGAAAAATAAGGTCAGTCCACTTTTCCATCGACCACCGGGGGTCCCAGTGCGGCTCTGTGGTCCGTGTTATAGATGGGAGCCATTCGCTTTTTGACTATTTGTCACCGAGGATTTTCCGCACCCGTAACGACACCCAACGCACCACCAGCACACGGCACGCGCTCGGTACCAAACATCACATTTTTATATATATATAACGGGGATGTACCAAGAGGGACTTTTATTATTGATCCCTCTATCCTTTAGACATATCCCCCCGACGCCCCCCACGGACCCTCCACTCTACAGCACACAGATAGTCGCAGGGAAGAAATTGTGCCGTGTTGTTTGTGATGGCGCAGATTCTTTTATATTTTTTCTTTGCTCCGGCACAGAGAGCGGGACACACACTCTTATAGATCCCAAAAGTGAGCAAATATGTTCTGATTCCTCCCTGGCCCTAGAGTTGTATGGCGCCGGTCAATACATAAAGGTGTATTATGTAAGCTTAGCACACCGCAACACAGCACACAGACAACCCCTTTCAGTTCCACGCGGATTACAAGTCCACCCCTCTTTTGGCTGCTATGGGATAGTTGTTGTTTGATGATGATGATGATGATACGTTGTGTGTATGAGATTTATAGAATATAGTGTCGTTGGTCCCCCTTATAACTTTCTATCATCTATTGGGCACTCAACTTTTCTTTCCCCCGGCCCAGCACCCTATTAAATCCCTCTCGACTTTATGGAGAGCCTTGTCTTGTTATTGGGGGGGATCTTTTTATTCCATATTCTTATATATCCAGCAGAGATTGTGTAATTCCTTTTTAATACGCTGTAATTTATTGGCCATTCCATAGCCGATTGGTTTCTGTAATTAACTGATTCGATTTGTTAAATCAACAAGGAATTGTATAACATCATTATAAGAGCTATAAAAGTTGTGTGTAACGAGTCGGTCGCAAATCATCACCGACTAATTTTTATTTGGTTTTTCTTGGCTGCTCTGGATGAGCGGATATTGGATAGAAATGGCTGCCCGTAATGAAGCGATGGAAATAAGAGTTTTTATCTGGTTATGAGTGACATGTTTGGCAAAGATATAGTCAACCGGCCCTCTTCTCTAATATGTGTACATTGTAAATTGGCTCTTGCACTTAATCAACGTGTGTAGAGAGTCTAACCGGCCATATCCAGCAGCGCTATGATGAGCTTTTACTCCTTTTCCCTTTTTTTATTTAGTTAAAAGCTGTTCCTTAGACGTTCTCTGTCGCCGTGTATGTTTAGTGCGTCCGGATGTCATTCGAGTCGACGTCTCATTGGCATGTAGGTTATATAATCTATTTATCGGGTCCCTCATCTATGTGTCCCCCATCATCCGGCAGCATCCGTTATACAAGAACACACAGCACAGAATATTGAGAAGCTTATGTCGAAGCGACACTGGTCACGTGACTCTAAGGAAAAATAAAAGAATCACGCGTCTATTTATTCTCTCGACTCTGATCGATTATTCCATCAGCCGATGTGCTCAGCTTGTTCTACGGCTGAATTTCACTCGTTCGCCTATTCACGTCAATAGGCCTGAAGGAGAATTATTTCTTATTGGTTGCCGATTTAATTGGACAGAGCGGGAAATTTGAAAAAGTTAAGAAACAACAAAACAAAAGACATAAAATGGACAACGATTCTAAGCTATATAATTACACTTCACTTACATGGGATTTGGGTTGGTTGTTGGAAAGGCCACCGGTGTAATTATCAGTCGAGGGGGGTTAACCAAGTCGTGTTTTCTTCTATACACACGCCACACATAACTGTATAGAGAGAGTCCCCAGCTCTTTGTATTATTATTATTATTGGCTGTTACATTATTTTTATTATCACCGCGCGATTATTATTATTATTGGCCGTGTAAGATATAATGCCGGGTACACGTGTGGTTTCATTAAGACGTTGGAATAACACCCGGGCCATGACTAAGGAAGATTATATGTACAACGCATCATGTGTGTTTCTGAAATAGATTTCTTTTTTCGGGGGGTTAAATTCAAAATAAAGACCGGAGAATCGATCAGCGCCAAAGAGGAGATTGGTTCAATCTTATCTGCCGCTCCCCATCGCTGCGCTGGACTATAGTGTATACGTGTTGCTGTATTACATATATAAATACCAGCACAGCAGCAGCAGAGTCCCTTCTTATAGATACCCACCACTACCACCTTATAGACATCAATTCATTTGAGCCTCTTATTTCCATTCTCTCCGTCTTATATTTTGATTCTTTTTCTTCTTATTTTTTCAAACTTGTTGGGTCTCTTTCTATTTCCCCGTTTTTATTTTTCAGTTTCGTTCAAAGAGAGAGAGAGAGAAGGAGAGACCTAGGGGGGGTTTGAAAGGGGATATATATTTTGATCTATCACGGCCCAGGAGGGGGTTCTCTCTTTTCTCTCTTGCCCAGTCATCCCAAAGACCAGAAGGTTGTTTCGTCGATTTAAATAAGATAATCTATTTTCCGCCTCTCATTTTCTGTAGACCTTCTCTCCTCCTCTTTTTCTCTTATCTCATTTCCTCGAGACGATCGAGTTATATACAACTGTCCAATTGCTTTCAAAAGAAGCCAGAAAAATAAAAAAATAAAATAAAAAGTGTTGGGGGTTTTTTAGCTGCTGTCCTGGATGGAATAAAATATAAAACCAACGGGCCGACCCGAGACAATAACCGACGATCTATGCGCCGCACACTCTCCGACACATTTTCATTTTCTCATCTCATTGGCTGCCGTGTGTGTGTGTGCTGGACTGCTGGGGGAATTCCTTCATCATCATCGCCCATAGTCTTGGCAGCATCAGCTATATAGGCAACTTGTAATAATTCTTTAGTCAGAACGAATCAATCAAACACGGCATATTATATATTTTTTAAAAGGCCAAAGTCGAGCCCGTGTAGTTAGGCGATGATGAAGTCGTTTTTCCGACCGACCGATGTGTACAACCAAGCGTCTATATATCTTATATTATTCATCGCCGTTTTCACGCATGCAGCAGCAGCAGCAGCACACGGGTTCGGCGATGAAAGAATGCGCTTATAAACATCAATCGAATATAATAGAAAAAGGAAAGAAAAAATGTTTTCAACGCGTGAAAATGACAAAGGAGTTTATTGTAGATTCGCTGAGGGGTAACATACAAATTGTGACAATGGGGGAAGCCAAAAAGAATAATAAGTGAGCGACACGGGGCGGAGGAACTCGAGTTAATAAAGAAGAAACTAAGTTGAATAGACACCAAACAGAGTCATCGTCCCGGCAACAACGACAACAGCAACCACCACACCGTTAATCACAATAAATGAGAAAAAGAAGGTCGGCATTTTTGATTATTAAGAAATGAAAAAAAAAACCATTTTATTTGATACAAAAACGATGGACATTTCAATCGGATATGAATGTAAAAGTTGATCAACATTTTTTCCACCCTCTCTCACTGGACTCGGTCGGTTATTTAATTAGTTTTGAATCGTAAAAAATAAAAATAAATTCCAAAATTTGGGAGAAAAGAGAAAAAAAAAGTGATAAAAAGGATGAGCTTATATATATCCGAACGAAGAATTATATATTTTCTCGACACACATTGACGGCGGTCTAATTGCCACCCGAGGGCCCAGGCTCATCTTTCTTCCTGGGCTGTCCGAAAATCAAAATTGCGCAACAGCCGAGAGAGAGAGAGAGAGATAAGTAGACTCGGGGCTAAACAGCAGCAGAGGAAATAACACTCTCCTGTGCTGCTGGAAATCAACTTGCTGATGGAGTTGTTGTTGGACTGTGGGTGGAGCCAAGTAAAAAAAAAAATGAAATAAGAAAGGAAAAGGGGGGAAAGAAAAAAAGAGAAGAAAAGACCAGAAAATAATGTTATGATTCTATTATCATAAATCAAATAGATGCAATTGAAACGAAGTGGGATGACACCAGCACCACCATAGGTTATATATTATTATCAGTCCAGCGCAGAGATATACACAGGGGCCAATGCTGAAAAGGCAAAGGAGAAAACAAAAAACAAAAAAAAATATTTAATAATAATACATAAATATAAAAACTATGTATAAGCCAGCAAAGGAGTCGAGTGGTGAAGAAAGAAAACAAAGGAAAAAAAGAGAACTCAAAGTCATAACGCTGGGGTCGTGATGGTCCTAAATGTATTTTCTCATTTTTTTTCTTTTCCCAGCAGCAGCAGCAGCTATATAATAGGGAGCTATAAGCAGTTAGACAATCTATGATGATGTGAGAGTGTAGAGGCCAATCTGTTTTGTTTCCCTGACAATTGTCCCGGATCCATTAATCACACCCTCGACACGCGGCGCGCAAGGGCAACCCAAACAACCCAAATTAAAGAGCAAAAAGGTTGCTAGTTAAAAACTTAAAAATTATAAAACGGGACATGTAAAAAATCATTCCGAAATTATTAAATTTTAAAATGTGATGGAAAAAGAATAATCGATGAATCATTTGAATTCGTAAAAATCGATTTTATACGTAATTATTATTATGATTTAATGTCGTCGCTTTTTGTTACACGACATAAAAGTCTGTACACTTTTTTTTTCCGCACGCCGAAATTTTTTTTTAACGACTTCCGGTTGCCATGGAAGCAGCGACCGAGTAGTTGTCGGGGTTTTTTGTTACCGTGTCGACACTTTGCTCCTCTTTTAATGCACGCCGGTTCCCATTTCCACTCGACTTGTGTTGACTGGATAGCCTCTCTCCCTCTCCGGCGCTGCGCATCCTCTAATATATATTAAGACATTATATATAAGACGCGCCGAATGAGAAAAGAGATACTATTATATATAAAAGAAAGACGAAGCCACACAGCACGCCATAATAATTTTTAATATAATTACGATAATAATCAAGAAAAAGCGAAATTGGAGACCGTCGTATTATATTTTGTTGTTGTGAAGAATAAACTTGAGGAAAATAAAAACACATTTCCTTTTTGCCCTCCGCACTTTGGAGATTTTTTAATTGGCGCCCATATTTTTCTTATTACTTTTCTCTAATGGCCATAACTTGTTTTCTTTTTTCTTTGGCGCTTGATTACAGCAGTTCAGCTGGATGCAGGAGCAGATATATAGTCTCAGGTGTTGTATTGTTTAGCACACATAAATTGGTCACTTAAAAACTAGGGTTGATTGCTCACATGGCGCAATCGAATTTGTTTCTCGTTGATTGACATTTGATACATCAAAGTTTCACGGTCTATAAACCAGCCGCGCATGTAATTATATAAGAGAGAGGATGACGTCCATCAATTCACAAGGGCATCCATCGACTTTGGCTATATTAACATATATTTGATAACGTTTTTATAACCTACATATTTATATCAAGCTATTATATTCCCTCGAACTCTTATATTTTTATTTTAACAAACACACCCCCTTATGTATTCAACCGGGGATGACTCTTGAAAGTGATGGACGACTTTAGGGTTTGGTACTGGTTGTCAGCACACACTCATCGGTTCTCGCGGGGTGTGAATACCAGTGGCACATATTTATAATACGTAAATATATAAGTCCCATCCGTGCTTATAATTCTACTATATAGCGATACGGTTGTTCCCAGTTTAAAATATTCGGGTTGCATCATCATAGATCATCCGGACGCGCGCGAGCGGCCCCCTCGCACCTCTGATTACACGATGGCTCGATGCTGGTGAGATGATTGTGTCCTTGTCGTGTAATTAAGTAGCAAATCAGAGCACGGAAAGTTCCACTCCATCAGGTCGGATAATCAGCTTCACACCGTCCACCTATATAGCCCCCCGCTCGTTTCTATATAATTCCATAGAAAAATGCATTTCGGCTTTTGGAATATAAGAACTCTCTTGGCTATATTTTCTCACCTATAGCCTAACTCTTTCCATCTTCTAAATCAAACCAATTGGTCATCACGGAAATTCTTAGATAGATCCGTTTGTAATAACTCAAGAGAAGTATATTTCAACAGCTCTGGGAGCGGGTCGCGGTCAGCTGACGTGTTCCGCCCATTTGCACCCGCGTTTGTTCGCCCCATCAAATCTATATGTATCTATACTACACTCTCCCACGTATATACCTTAAAGCCTGTCTTTCTTTTGGATGATCCAATTTTATTATTGTCGGATGTTTGGAAAAGAAAAGAAAAATAAAATAACATTGGTTCACAGAGTGAAGCCAAGTGGAGTAGAGTACCGGTCATAATATGTTTTCCCTCCTACCTATACGCAACAGTTTTGTCAGCGCACCACCAATCAGTAGGTAACACAAAAACAAAAATCCATTTGGGAAAAAAACAGAATTTTATTTTCCTCTTATAACCTCACCTGCGTAAGGGGGGCGACGACTCTATTAGGGCCGACAGTAAATGCGCGTGGGGTACCGCAACATGTCGGTTGTAATTCTTCACGTTTCCCTTCTACTACCCCCGCCACCACCACCACCACCACCACCACCCGTTATAACACGGCGGCCACTTTTGGGGCCAGCAGCAAACCAACCACAAGATATAACATGTACACGCCCCTCTGTATATACCGGCAGGAGCATAGCAGCAGCAACCATCGAGGGTGATAATTAATAGCAGCCAAACAGCAGCAAATTTGTTTTTGTTGACCTCAAAACGAGCAGCGGCGCGGTATATATACTACACACACACAAAAACAACTTTTTCGGTTACATAATGATTCTTTCATCAATTGGAATTCCCGCGCTGGATTGCCGGGCCCGACTGCGCTGACGGGATGTCTCACCATTTTCACGTGAGTTTCCTTTTTTCTTTTTTTTTTCAAACTTTTTAAAATTTATTACACAAACACACAGCGGGTATATAAGTACATGTATATATACAATAAGCCTCTTGGCTGCTCTGCTGCTGTACGTATAGTACTGGTAAATACAGACACAGTGCGCGGTAATAACATAAGAGAGCCAGAGAGAGAGGCCCCTTTTTTATTTCATTTTTTGTTTTCCCCCCCTTTTATATTTTTTGAACGCACCCGGACGAGCATCAGAACGAAACGTCGGCGAAGTGAAGAAGAAGGAAATGGAAACATTAAGAAATAATCATCTTTCTGTCTTTCTCTCTCTCTCTCCGCTATATCTCTCGTTCGTGTGTGTCTTTTTGTAAAACCCGCCACGCAGTCTGTAAACGTGAGAGACAAGAGGCAACAACTTTTGCGGGAAACGCCAAAAAAAAGCTACTAGAGAAAATACAAGTCCATTCTTTTATTTTATTTTTCACTTCTGGCTGCTGCTGATGCAATGATGATGTCCGCTCAACGGCGGCGGCGGCAGCGGCGGCCCTTTTTATTTTTCGAGTTTTCTCTTAACATCATTTTGTACGCGTTTAGTGTATTATGTCTACGCATCCGGTTGTCTTAATAATTTTCTCGATCCTCAATTATATCCAACGAAAGTTTTCCTCTTATAGTTTTGCCATCTAGCACATGTTGTTGGTGTCACGGCAACAGCTAATTAAGTTATATCTAATAGACACCGAACAAAAGTAATAAGGGGGGAAAAAATTGGTAAATTTGTAAAATAAAAATGAAAATCTTGTGTATAGATAATTCAATGGTTCAAAGGAAGATCTCCGGAACTGGAAGAGATATATACCGTAAGTTGATTGCTTATCAGTGGTGCCGTGCTGCTGGTATAGCGCCGGCCTACATCACGTAAAACTAATTAAGATGCACAGCTCCGCGAGTGACCTGGTTAGACGTTGTTAAGACACACACACACCAGCAGCTGAATAGACCCAGAAAAAAACAAAATAAAAGTTGGGGGCTTGATATATATTTTAGCATTGGCTTTTGGCCATCCTTGAAATGAAAACGTTTTTCCAAAAGAAAATTGTCGATTTCTCCTGGCTGGCTGCGGCTGGTTCGCTTATACTGGAGACGTTGTAATCGTCGCCGAGCTAATGAGATTGTAGCTGGCGGTTCATTTGCATTAATAACGGGTGCTAGTCCTCCAATCAAAGGCACTAGACTACAAAAGAGAAAAGAGACAGCAGCAGGGCGTAGATATAGATGTATATAGAGAGACAGCACACACAGATAGA
Source organism: Daphnia pulex (assembly GCF_021134715.1). Taxonomy (NCBI): domain Eukaryota; kingdom Metazoa; phylum Arthropoda; class Branchiopoda; order Diplostraca; family Daphniidae; genus Daphnia; species Daphnia pulex. The sequence continues at coordinate 7,375,045 of NC_060017.1, forward strand.
GCTGATGGTTACCTCGACAACGTGTGTGTGTCTATACATTCTGCCGGCAGAAAAAAAGGGCTGGGCTTCTTCTTATATATGTAGCTACCCCGTCAATTTATCGCATGTAAACTATGAAGCTGGAAATTATTGATACTAATCATAGCCTGCCAAAACAATATTATACACATACATTTCCATGTTGTTGTTTTCCTCCTCTTATGTTCCACCTCCTTCTTTTCATTTCAAAAAAAAGGATAAGGGGGGGGGGGAGTTATATAGACAACACACACACACACACATGTGTGTAGATAGCCGAGCTGGCCTTATCTTCATAAATAAGCGGATTAGCCGGAAGGTTGCTCGAACCAAGCGCGTCATCATCATGTCTTATACAGTGTGTACATTCTCTCTCTCTTTTTTATTTTATTTTTCTTTCGCAGTTTAGTTGTTTTAAGAGCTCGAGGGCCCTTGTAATATTTTTCTGTCGATAAATTCATTTTCCCAACCAAGCGGGCCGCGACCACTGAGAGAGCGGTTTTCTGTTCTCTTTCTAAACACACACACCCCGTTGCTGCTGCTGCCCCATCACACGCCCGCGATCTCTTTAATGTTTTACCTGAAAAAAAAAATGAAACAAAAACAACACACCAGCGCCGCTATATGCAACAACCGGAGAGAGACCCATCGGCCACCGGTTGGCTCCTCCTGCGGTTGTGTGTTTGACCAAAGAGAAACAAACACAGACACACAAAAGTCTGTTTCAAATCATAATAATAATGCGCGCGCTGGGCTATGGCGTATAGTAGATATATATATTCCTATACTAGACATGTATGGATAGAGACATCAACTGAAAAAGGAGGCGGATGGCGAAAAAAAGTTAAAAAAAATAAAAAAAAAAAACCTTTTGTGTCTAACCGATGAGAGCGCGGTGAGCTTAGTAATTACCGGTCGTATATATACACTATGTGTGTGCTGTGTAAAAGTTTCTTGCGCCCGACGGTCGGTCTTTTTTCGCCTCTATTTTTTTCTTATTATTCTATTCGTCCTTCCCCCCTTTTTTCTTTTAACTATCCGGCCCCCTTTGCGCTTTCAAAAAGTCAAAAGAAAAAGAAGAAAACGATGACTTCATTATAGATATATATCCTCTTCTTGTGTGTTGCTTCAACGGAGTTAATGGAAAAAAATATATAAAAGAGAGGCTCGCTCAGAGGTCTCTATTTCTCTTTTGACGCAAAAATCCACAGGGTCGGCAGCAGCAGCAGACGGTTGTAATTTTTCTCCCCAAAAACATCTTTTTTTTTCAGAGGGGTTTTTGATTGTAATTGAAAGTAAACGATTGTAAAAACTCAAAACTAAAAAAAGAGAGATACATAAAACCAGCAGTGCTGGGCACAAGATGTTCCGCCGCGCTTCCCTCATGTTTTTCTTTCTGTATATAGTTATTTGAAAAAATAATATTACTTTGGAAGAAGAGGAAAAAAAAGTCTATTAAATCAACTTGGAATGGGCGCGGGGCGAAGAGAGGCGAAAGAAGCTCTTTTTACGTTTCACCTGGAAAAAGAGATATATGAAAATGACTCTATTGTTCATTGTTTTTGTTTGGCAGGGGGAATGGAGGCCTTTTTTAATAGTTGTTTTCCCTCTAACCGTTTCCTCAATTTTTGAATTATTTTTTTCATTTCTCTTTTTTATTTTTTGACCAAATTTGGGAAACTGCTAGGATCACGAAAGGTTTAGCTCCATCTCTTTGCCACCGAGCGAAACAATCAGAAAAATGGGAAAGGCAGTTATTGGCAATTACGTGATCAAGGTTGAATTGCGGCTATATAATACAGCTCCGTGATAAAAATGAAAAACACAATCAGCGCAGTCAAATGTTTAGGTTTCCGATTCGTGAAACGGGCGTGTTTCATTTACCCGACCAATTTGTGCATTTTCAAGGTAAAACGTCTAATGCATTAAAATCTGTCGAGAGAAATAGAAAAATACATTCGATCGGCTATAATAAAGAAAGAAAAAAAGGCGAATGTAAATTGCAGTTGATTAAAGGAGAACTCGAGTTTTACATACATGATTTACACACCTGGTCATACGTGAATCGCTTGTCCATAAAAAAACATTAACATCTAAATGACTTTGCAAATCTTTTTCTTGCGATTTTTCTATATGTGTGTACATGTCCGGCAGTTCAAGTTCGATCCTTATTTGAAAGCTCAAGTTTTGTAGTATATACCGTAAGGTCTTTTTTTTATTCTTCCATGGGAACCAGCAAACTTTCGCTGCCTTGAGAGATTCCGGATGGATAGATTCGAATGGATGAATTTGCCGCTCTCCAACTGATATGAGCGCGGTTTGCATTTGTGTGTAAAACCATTCAAACTTTATCACTGCGTGGTTTGTATTCAAACGTATTCAAATTCTGTTTTTTTCTTTTTTATTATCGTGCCGTGAAAAAAAACCCTGCCCAGCGCCGTCAGGGTCTTTTTATACGATTCAAAATACCCGCATTAAAAATGTGTAATGCGCGCTGACCAACTCAAGAAGAAGAAAAAACAGCGCGCAGATTGTTATTGTAATACCAGCTAGCCGAAAGTTTTGAGTTGTTGCCGTTAGTCTTGTCATCCCTGTCAAACATGATAAAGGTATTTAGGAGGAAAGTAGTTAACGTTTAACGGCCGTTTCCACACAGAAACGAGCCCCGTGAAACGACGTCACGTCCCCATGTTCCGATCCGACCAATCGCCACTCGACAGAGGCGGAGTCGACGGATTTTCCCACATGAAAATGCGATGGCGCCCAACTGACTCTCCGATACCCTTTTTTCCTTTTTTTTCGTTAATATATTACCATCAGCCGATGGCCGAGTCCCTCCATCTAGGGAAAATTCAATAAGGAAAATCTCAACCAGTCGGCCGTTTCCAGACGCGTCGGAATTTTTATTTTCTTTCTCACGCGCAGCACAGTCTCGCGAGCCTCTCGTCCAATCGTGTGATTTGAAATGAATTTTAATGAAGTCGCTTTGGCTGGGACGCTGGGTGTTTAGTTAGAAAATTAAGTTTTATTTTCGACTTGGTAATTCTTTCCCATTTAATTCATGAGAATATTTGACGAGAAAATGTTGATAAAAATTTTGTTGCGCAGCTGGTCCTGCGTCGAGCGCAGGATCGTTGACTTGGAACATATGGCACCTTTGGTGATTGGGAGAAAAATAAAATGAAATCAATTTTCGTTGGACTCTTCAGATGAAGATGATTTGTCAATGACGGAAGAATTTCCAACGACGAAAGCTTCATTCCAGCTGCCCATGGTTTTGTTAAAAGTTTCAATCTATTTTAATTCAAGAGAACATTAAAATTCTAATTGCAGAGTGAAATTTAATATTTGTAATTTTATACCTCGAACTTGAGAGCTTCGATTTGGTACAAGACAGTTTGCAATTTCAAGTCTTGGATTTGATCCTTTGTCTCATCTTTACACATTTGCAACGTCTGGTTCATGGCCCTATTTTGCAGACCCAGAATGGTGATTCGATCCTTCTCCATTTCGCTTTCAATTAGGATGACGTTGTCGGCGACTCGGGTCAGTTTGTCCTCGGTCACTTCCTGGATTGATATTTATGGCAGCCATAAAGTTATATCAGTTGCCAATTTTTATTTTTTTCTCAAAGAAATATATTTACCGTGCGCTGTAGGGCCTGTTCGCACTGGACTTGAATTTCCGTCAAGTTGTAATTAAGTTGGTCGATGGCCAATTGCGTTTCTCTGGCCTGGAAATCGTTCTGCTCTCCAATCAACTCCATTTGTTCGTGCAGGCGATAATGGCGAGTTTCCAGCGAGTCCAGCACAGCTTCGTTGGCTTCTATTTTAGACTCCAATCGGTTGTATTGTTGAATGAATCCTTCCACTCGCTGCTCGATCGGTTCCATCACGGATGACGACTCCGCTGTGGGGACGCTTAGATTTTCCATTTTGCTTTCGAGATTTTGTTGCATATCGCGAACAGATTGGAGTGTATTTTTCAGCTCATTGAATTTGTGGTTCCAGTGGCTGTAGCGGCCAGTCGATCGGCCGTGATGGCCGTCAAAAGTGGAAGCGCTGGACTCGATGGAAGCGTTCCAGTCGGCTTTCAGCGACTGGACCTGTCAACATTGCATTAACGTTATAATCAATCGCCTCTTTTAATTATACGGAGAATAATATGGGGGATAGTAATTACCTCTGAGGACATGTGAGCAACGTCCTTGAGGCAACGTTGGTGGTTTTCGGTCGTTTCCACTAAATCGGTGCGCAATTGAACCACTTCAGCCGCAATTCGCTGCCGTTCGACGCTTTCTTCCGTCCACTGATGACGTAATTGGTGTACTGCATCCTGATATTAGGCGATTAAAAGTTAAATATCGACCCCTTCGATAGGTAACGTAATAATAAAAGTAGTACTTGAACCAGATTAATTTGTTTCTGGACATCGTCGGAGTGTTGGAGCGTCTTGGTAACATTGAAATTCTGATTGATTTGATTGACGTCCGCTTTGAGGTTGCTGACAGATTTCAACAGCCACTGTAAAGTTTTGACGGCATTTTCTGACGAAGTATCTCGAACGGTGCGCACCGAACCTCCTGATTTGCCCACCACTTCATCAACTTTGATTCTATAAAAGATAAATTGGATTTAAATATATATGTGAATGAATTGTCAAACATTATATAAATATATGCAATAACTTACTTGAGAAGGTCCAACTCGCGGCGGAATGATTCAATCACCTCGGCTTGGTGATTTTTATGAAGACCCAACTGTTCCAACGAGTTCTGGAGGCTCCTCATTTGCGTGTCAAATTGGGACAGTGCTCGGCTTTCAACCTCGAGGGCCGTGATAGTTTCCTTGGCCAATTTGACTTCTTCCTTTGACGAATAACTCGATTCGCTCGTCCGCTCTTGACGGCATTTCACTTCTTTGAGATCTTTCATTTCGCGAGTTAATTTGTGAATCGTCTCCTCCAGTTTGTTGATCCTCTTCCATTCCGATCGTCCGGCGGAAACTTGCGTTAACGCTAAAACCAAAACCAACAAGAACACGGGCGTTGGACACTCCATTTTCTCCTGACGTTCTGTGACGGACTTCTGCGACGGTATGACTGAATGCGACGGAATTGTTTGCCGTTTAAATGTCCCCCCCCTCATATACTACTGTATTCTTTCCCCCCAATATATCTGCGCTATAGCTACTACTACACCAGATGGCCCTTTTTAGAGTTTCCCTTCCTTTTACTCTGCACCCCACATCTGCCATCGATATGTTTGTATGGCTGGTCACCGGTCCCTGTAATTTCCAACAGAAAATTTCTAAGAAGGGAGAAAAAACGGAAAACTGGAAAAGAATCACAAACACTTTGTAGCAATTAAATGCTGGGCGGCTTTGGTTTAAAGAGTCCTGCCGATAAAAGTTTTTTAAGAAAATACTTTTGGAAGCCCCGAGTTAATTTGATGCTAATGAACCTAAAAGGGTCAACTAACGAGAAGCATATTGGCGAAGGGCGGAGGCGGATGGTAGATAATCTCTTCAGAGACACATTCGACCCATTTTCTTCCAGGGGTCAGTCCGTCCGTGGGAAAAGCGCAAAAATAAAAAATATCGAAGTATATCTGGACTAAATTAGAATAACAATGCGAAGTGAAGCGTCAGTGACGCCACATTTTATACAAAATCCTGGAAAAAAAAAATAAAGTAACAGAATGATGAAGAATTGAGGGAGGTATTTTCCCCCGCATCCAGGTGTGTGCCATGTTGTTGGTAGAAGGGAGAGGGAAATGAAAAACCGTTGGCGATAGTATATACTACGTCCCACCTTTATTGTATCTCAGATTCACAACAAACCCAACCCTCTTTTCTCTTCCCCCCAACAAATAAAAGCCTATCCGTACAATATAGCAACACATTGAATGAAAGAATACCTTCGAGCGCGTGCTGCCCTTTAAATGATCGACGTCTATGGTAACCGTTAAACATTAGATGCCGTGTTTCATCAAAAGCTTTTTTTTTCTTTCTAAGAATTATACATACATCGTATGTACACAGTGTATTTAAAATTTTCTTTTGTAAAGTGAAATAAAGAATAAATAACAACCCCCCATGGAAAACGGTACAACTCGTAGCCTCTAGAAGAAAGAATTCGTTTTTTTGGCAAGTTTCCCACATTGGATCATTTAGTCAATCAGCAAACTAGTCTAAGTGGGTCAACGGTTTTTTTTCTTAGAATCAACAAAAACAGATCTATCAGCGCAGTGCTGAAAGCAGTTTGGTGTTTTTCTTCTTCTTTTAAATAGAATACCGCGACATGCTGATAGTTTGATTAGGATTTATCTCACTCAATCTGCTGATCCGAAGAAAATCCGGAGGCACAGGGGAAAGCGGTCCAACTCTTTGGTTGATTGACGGGCTATTTGAGTGTGTTGCCAGGCGTTGTCTCCTCGACCGCGACTCATCTCGGCGCTCAGTACACACCACTTGGATCCAGACAAATCAACTTCAAAGTCAATACAGCCTGTTGTTTTCATGGAACAATTGTTTTTTAGCGATGGAACATTCAAGATAATGATTTTTAACATTTGTAAGTATAAGTATAAGCCTTTTACCATTTTCTAGGATTTGGCAGTGATCCGGTCCGCAAATTTTCCAAATAATTTCTCCATCCTCGTATGTTGTTCCAGGGCAAGATACGGTAGCTTGAAGAATAACCAGATTTGTTGACGATAAATCAAATTTCCAAGACAAGCTACTTTTCGGACTTCCTTCTACAGGTTTCACGAAATGTATTGTTATAGAATTTGACGTGACAGTAAGGTTGAAATGAATGTAGAAATTTACCAACGCGGGCCAAGTAAGCCATATTCCAGTCGTTTTCTGTTTTACGAAAAACAGCCTCCGCCTGGAACACTCCATTGGTCCATTTGTCTATCGTGGTGTCTCCATCTGAGCGACGAACATACTTGTCCAAACTGGCACTACATTATAAGATGAAAGGAAGCGAATTAAGAATTTAGATTTACAACCAAATTAAGGAGAGTATACTCTTTAACACCTGTATTCCAAGCAGAATTCTCCATTATTCATTTCATTCTCTGAAGGAGTCCAAATAATTGGCTTGTGCTTGGGTCGAGTCATCCCCAATTCACCGCGGGCTTGTCGCCAGGTGACATCACCACTCGTTCTACCTTGCACTTCACCTTCCTTGACTTCTCCTGGTAACAGAAACTCGGTCAACTCGCCAATGAGTCGTAGAGTCAGCGCCTCCCTTTGTGAAACACCAAGAGATGATTGAAGTTGTTGAGAAAGTCTGTTGGTTTGATGAAGAAGCCATTCTTCTGAAACCAGGTTTCTTCGTTTTAAAACCTGAAATACAAGCAGTAAGACATTTAAACACGTTATTACATTTTATTCATCTATAAGCCGAACCTCTTTATGGTTTCGGACATAGCGCCATGTCACGTCTTGCACTTCGTCCTTGGAGAAAGCAATTACATAAGAAAGCTTCTTTCCCCAACCTGCTTCGTAAAGAAGGGGCTTATCACAAACAGCTTCACAGGAATCACAATGTAACCTAAGTAAAAATAAAATTTATAAAAACTTTAAACAGAACTTGATAATTTTTTTACCATCTTTTTAGTCTTTCTGAATAGACCTCTGTCCAAACATGATCTGTCCAATCCAATACATATCGGACATCATATTTCAAAGCCCTACAAATAAGAGTAAAACAGTTGGCCCATTCACCACACCTTCCTCTTCTGGTCTGCAGAAGTTTTTCTATGAAAAGGTAAATTTTAACAACAAAATATTTTTAAAAACTGCTTTTTATCTAACCAGGGTCATTGTATCTTGGAAATCTGTCTGTAGCCCCACAAGAGCTACACTTGTAATTTTCCACCCGGTTGGCACCATAGCGAACATCCTCAGCACTTGGGACTCCCAGACCAACACTTTGCATGTCTGTATTGCATGTGCTGCAAGTGGCTGCATCAAACCAACTAAAATAACTGTTTTTGAACCAGGATAATAATTCAATCAGGAGGGCATCCCGAAATAGTTGAGTGTCTGCTTTAGGATCACTTGAACAGTTCTGTTGAGCACGCACTAGTAAATCCGTAAGGGGGACGCAAGCTTTAGCCTTAACTTGCAATTCAGCATTTTCATATTTGAAAACATGCCGACTATTAATACTGAGACGTTGTAGAAATTCAACCTGCAAATGCGACATTTTTTTTTTTACTAGAATGACGTGGATAAGCTGCCAATATTTTGGTCATTTGAATTGGAGTAATAAAAGTGACCACTAGATGGCGAAAATGACACTGGAGACTGGACTCTAATGCACTGGACCATGGACTACTTAAGCTAGAGGACGGGTCTCTCGTCCTATCCCGCCGTGTTATAGCTTGTCGGGTGGATTTTTAATCATAATTTTTGAAGAAGGGTCAATCGATAGAGATTTAAAAAGCTATTCTAAGTCTCCAAAGCTCCTTTCTTGTGAAGATATTAAAAAAAAAGATATTTGCGCTTAAATTTTGAGGGGAACGGGAGAGGTGCTCGTTGGTTGTCTCCACCTAGCGCCAAGAATTCTAAACTCTTCCATGGTTTTTAGAAAGAAAACAAACAGAATCCATAGAATCACCAGAGAATCACAGATAGCAGACGCACCTAATCATACCAAACCAAACCAAAACCAGAGAATCACAGAGTGGTCAACCAACAATCACCGCTAGGCGGCGACAACCAACGAGCACCTCCGTCAATTTCTAATTAGAATATCATCGAAATTAAATATTTGCCGCATAGGGATAATTTAATAAACTATAGCTCATTTCTAAAGCTCTATTGATTTCAGTAACAAAAAAAAAAATGGTAGCCGACATAGGAATTGACGAAGAGACCCGTCCTCTAGCTTAAGTAGTCCATGACTGGACTCGCAATAACAAAATATACTATGAAACGAGCATCCTCTCATGCGTTAAGGTTCGCACCCTAGCTGTGTGATATGGTATACAAGCGCAACAGCCGCTTCGGTTCCATTGAACACGTGTATTGTCACGCGAGGAGCCACAAGTAGCAGAATTCAAAGGATCGAATGACGGATGCAGTTCTAAAAGGGGAGCAAGAAAAGGGAGCGGTCCCAGTCCTTTGTTCTACGTCAAGGTTGTTGGACGTGAGTTTACGTTGTTCTCCCGAATATACTCTATTTTGCGACGACTCGTTAACTGGTAAAATTCCGGATAACGAGTCGTCGCAGAATTCAGTCGTATATTCGAGAGAAAATACAATTGACTCAAAAAAACTTGTTAAATTGACAAGGGACCGTCCATAAACGACGTCACACGGCTAGGGGGGAGGGGCTAAGGCTAGTGTGCGAAGGGGTTATTTTTTTTAAGTGTGACGTCACACAATCGGCACTACGCCATCTCTTGGGAAAAATACCAAGATGACTAAAAAAAACTTGTTAAATTGACAAGGGGCCGTCCATAAATAGGGCTGTGGCCCGGGCCACTGTTCGGGCTAAAGGGAAAAAAAACCCCAACCCGACACAATCCATCGAGGCATTTTTTTACGGGGCGGGCGATGGGTCGAAACGCCGGGTCCGGGCCAACCCGCGGATGTGGCGCCATTAATTAATTAATTATTAATTAGTCGAATAAAGAACTGAGATTGTCGATGAATGGTCTTCGCCCGGATGGCAATTTTCATCAGAGAATTGAAGAATTCCCACATGAGTTGGTGTGGTACAGTCGCACACGGTGGCATTGAAGGCCATCGGTGACGTCATGCACCTAGAAGGAGAATGAATTGGGGTGCACTGTTAAGAATGGCTTTAGTCGTATGACCCGAAGATGGAACCGGTGTTGGTTCCTCGTCATCTGATGGTTAGGTGTTGTAACGTTGGTTTTCGGCCGTCTTAGGGCGAGGCCAATCGAAGACTCGGCCAACTCGTGGAGGTGGAGTGAGATTTACTTCGTCGTAGACGAAGCCAGGTTCAAGAAGAAGACGTTCTCGTCCGGCCATGATGAAGAGGATAAAATAGGTTTTGTCGAAGTGAAGAAAAAAAAAGATTTTACAGTGATATTTATAGTATTTAGCTGAAGAAGATCACAATAGAGAATTTTGGGCGGTAGCCTACTTATAGAAGGTGTAGACAAGTTGATTCTTTTTTTTTGTATTACATTAAAACAAATTTTTTGTTTTATTACATTGGCTACAAGGAAAGGTGACAAAAAGAGGAGGAGTAAATACAAAGTAGACAAAAAAATAAAAGTTTGAGGGGTTTAAGGAATTTTAACCAAAATAAAAGCAATGGCCAATTTAACGAAAACCCATTCACACCATGAAAAACAATGTGTTCACACATAGTAGAATTAAACGTCAAATAGATATTCAAAATAAATCCCAGTATTTGGAGGAATGCTTCCAATAGATGACTCATCGTGATACTCGGAGCGGGAATTGGAATGGGATCCTGAGTCGCTGCCGGTTGGAGCGGGCGATAAGTGCGACCGTTCAAACCTTCTGGCCGTTGAATGTCCCGGATGTAATTAGATACGGCGAACACGTTTGGCCAATGGACTTCGTCGTAGAAATCGTGAGTCAGCGTGCGATGGCTGGCCGGATTGGCGATGTATTCGTCGACGTCGCCGTCTGACATCAGCACGTCCAGTTCAGCGGGAGTTACAGGGGAAGAACGCGATCGTTAAGACTGGTAAAGCAAGATGGTTTCGTCGTCGTCGTCAGTGATGGAGTCATCAACGATGACGAGCGGGTCGGTTGGAAGAGCAGAAGGAACGAAAGTCTGGACGGCAAAGATTTCTTCAATTCTTCCCCAATCGGCGCAAGAAAAATGAATTTTGGGCTGGTTGTCGTCAGACATGATCAAGTAGTTTGAATAGACTTGGTTGGAATGATAGACAGTGATTGAATGGCAACTTGGAACATTATACATGGCGTTTTTATACTTTAAAATTTCAAAGTTTATTTTTATTTGTATACTGCGAATAATTAAGAATTTGAGAAAATATATGGCGAATGAGAAAATTCCACTGAATTTCTTTCGGCATTTGTACAATTTTCTCAGAGGGGAAGAGAAGAAACATTTTCTCGGAGGGGTTGAGTAAATTAGCAGACAGCTGACCGGTTGGAGGCTGAAACCCGTAGCTCGGCGGACGCTCGCTATATCAATCGCGTTGTCTGTTGGGACCGCTCCTGGACGATTCTGGGGAAATACGCAAATAATATTAGTAAATTATAAGAAAAATGTACAAAAGTACGAAAAGATTTCACAAAAAAACATGCAAACGAAAACTTACTTGATCCTTTTAGATAGGCTAGTCATTCAAATAATGACGTGGGCATGGACGTCTCAGTGGGTCCGGGATGGCAATCTGCAGGAGCATAAAGCAATCAAGAAAAGTCCTGAAAAGGGTGCACATTAAATATCTTACGCGGCTTCTAAGTTCTCTTTGGAGACGTAACAGCTTTTCTTCTTCGCGTCTTTAGAGGCGCCTCTGTTCTTCTTCTTCTTCTTGGCGTCTTTGGAGGCGCCAAGAATTGATTTTTATGAGACGTTGCAGAAATTCAACCTGCAAATCCGACATTCGGATTTTTTTACTAGAATAGTAGAATGCTACGTGGAAAACAGAAACAGAAGGGTAGAAAGCAGACGATAAGCTGCCAATATTTTTGTTGGTTCGAAACGATGTCGTGGCGCGACGGTCGAAACTGTCTATAGCCGACGACATCTTTCGTGGCAATAAAGAGAAAATTGTCTATTGCCACGAAACGCCTATACTTCCTCTCTAATCTCTCATTTCGTGGCAATAACACGAATTTTGTGTTCTACTAAGAGCGCATGGCGCTATGATTAACTTGCGCTCAATTTAGCGCAATTCATTTCATCTCTTATAATTTTTAAAACGCACAAGCGCTAAAATAAATAGGTATTTAACGCTATACCTATCGCGCATCGCACCGAATTCAATTATAACTCTGCGCATGCTAACGAAAAATTTACCTGTTAAACTTTATTTGTTATTTTTTTTTGTCAAATTCCGATTTTCTTCCGTTCATTTATATTCATGGCATTAAGTTTTTGTTTTTATTTTGCTAATCGTGTTTTACAATGAAACATGAAATCGTGCTTGCTTTTTAATTAAGAAACCAATTGGTTTGTGTGAAAAATAAGTTAGTTTTGTCGATCGCAGCAGTCAAACCAGAGACCAAAATAAATATGTTTAAATAAATTTTAATTTTAAAAAAATACGCTTCTCTTTGAATTAAGAAAATTGGCAAATGGTGGTTAGTGGCTACTGGCTAGCAACGAGTGAGACTCGAGAGTCGTAATAATTCGGCTGCCCTGCTGCCCAAAATCAGTTGACATTTGACAATTGACATGTGCATGTCAGGGCGTGTGGGTGACAGCCTTCCTTGTTCCGTCCTTCAATAGTTAATATTTTGTCATCTTAAAGCAACCAGGTACAATTTTTATTCTGATATGTAAGTAAATGGGAATTAAATATTAATCTTGTTAGCTTGTAAATGGGAATTAAGTATTAATCTTGTTCGCTTGGTATTCTGCCAACACAAACTTATATATTTTTTTTGTTAGTTTCCAGAGCCTTTTGTAAGATCTTAACTGCTGATTTGTTTTGAAATGAAAGTTTTAAGCGATTCATCGATTCATGCATCAACGCCTCCTATCCAAAAGCAAAATGTTACCTGTCAGTCAGAAGAGTGTTTGGATTTAGTTCTTTCATTGAAAGCTGGACGTTTTCTAGAAGGTTTTAAAATTTTCCTTATTGGCTTTGATGGTCCACAGATGGAAAAACTACGGTATGTCAAGATTGTTCCAGTGTTTTAAAATTTTTATTTATTTTATTTTATCTTGTTTCTTTACAGGCGAGTCCTGAAAAATGCTGGTGTGATCCATCTTAGCACAATCAACAACGATGAGTCGATTTCTCATGTCATTGTCGGAAATATCGGAAAAGAAGATGAAAAGCAACTCCAGCAATTAACGAGAAAGCCTCACGTTGTAACAGTCGAATCTCGAATGGTTGACACAAAGTCTGCGACTGAATGCCCCAGCTCCCGAAGCCGAGTATCTACATCCATTTTACAAGAACCTCTTCACTCTTAGCAGACAATTAAGAGCTTCTTAAAGGAAAAAGAGATGGAAGAAGATGTTTCGGTATTGTTGAAATATCCTCCTGCCGATGCCGTATTTTCCTGTGTGACTTTTCAACTCGTTGGTCTCATGGACGCGGATTGAATCTCTTGGACGACCGATCTCATTGAAAGTAACGGAGAAGCAGGTGAACCCACTTACTCCAAGGATTATACCGCTCCGACATCCCTAACTGTCGTCAAGATCTTTCAACCACCTGGCGATCCTGCAGAAAAACTTTCAGCTCCTATTTCATTTCCGGCAATTGATTTTGATGGCCCCACGCCTGTTACTGTGGTACAAGTATTTTATTCTTAAATTTGTGCTTAATCATTCAGCTTAACTTCATAATTTTCTTTATCTAGATGGGGCAACCAAAGATTCCTGCGATTCTCCCTGTCCTGACTGACCCGGTTTCAGAGCTTTTACTGCAGACATCTAATGGTACAAAAACTTTCGGTATACATGAAGTTAAGCTGAATGATTAAGCACAAATTTAAGAATAAAATACTTGTACAGGCGTGGGGGCATCAAAAGAAATTGACGGAAATGAAGTAGGAGCTGAAAGTTTTTCTGCAGGATCACCAGGTGGTCGAAAGATCCTGACAACAGTTAGGGGTGTCGGAACGGTAAAATCCTTGGAGTAACTGGGTTCACCTGCTTCTCCGTTACTTTCAATGAGATCTGTCGTTCAAGAGATTCAATCCGCGTCCATGAGACCAACGAGTTGAAAAGTCACACAGGAAAATACGGCATCGGCAGGAGGATATTTCAACAATACCGAAACATCTTCTTCCACCTCTTTTTCCTTTAAGAAGCTCTTAATTGGCTACTAAGAGTGAAGAGGTTCTTGTAAAAGGGATGTAGATACTCGGCTTCGGGAGCTGAATAATACGCCAGTAAAGGTATCTATTGCGCCTCACCCAATTACCTCAGGGAGTTGATCCTCGCCATAGACAAGAAGTGTCAGGGTGCGGAATGTGTTTTGCCAAAATTTCTCCCCCATCTAGACGCCATTCCTTCAACCCACATTTAGTTATTCTGTTGTCGTTATTTGTTTCTTTAGCCGATTTATCTCGATATTGTGTCTTAACTTCTTCTTTAACGTCAGAAAGAATGATTGAACTATGTTGCGGGTTTTTATTAGGTTACAAAAGACTTTTAGCGAATGTTTGTCGAGATAATTTTATGCTGTTTGTTTTTTAAGAAAAGAAAGTGATGTATGCCGTTTGTAATTTTTGTTCGGTTGCGGAGTAGTGATGGAGTACGGTAGCTTGTGATATTCTTTGCATTTTCAAAGAATGGTTTGTACTAAAGTTGTTAATTCTACGTAGAATATTTATGTGAAGTTTATTTCTTTTACGGTGACAAAATTGTACGTCTATTGGTTATAAATTTTACAAAGATCAGTCAGATCTCGCGAAAATGTGCCTAATAAATAATAATCGCGATATGCATCTTGTTGAATTAAAAATTGATTTAGTCTGACGCAATTCCTGCAAAAATAATACATCGCCTTCTGTTTCTTTAATTTCAACTGCTTTAAATCGTAACACAATGGCGAAATATTACCCTTAAATGAAATAAAATGAATAACTAAGAGTACAGTAAAAAGAAGCCCTCTACGGCTATTGCCCTGTCGGACCGGCATGGCAATTAGATTTCACACATTTTTATTTTGTTTACTCTAGAGTGACGTGGAATATTCAAAAGCAGGCCAATTTTATTGTCATTTTGAATTGGAGTAATAAAAGTGACCGCTAGATGGCGAAATTCGAGGCGCGTCTTCCGTCAATTCGAAAAAAAACTCTTCATTAGTAGGTAGATTTGAAGCAGGAGGCAGGAGCATACGTCGTCGATAAGATGCTGCGATTTACATTAGTTTATATTAAGTCACGTCCCATTCTATAAATAGAATTTTCCCGCCAGCAGCTTGATGGTTGAATGGTTCATTCGCGGTTGTCGTGGCGAGGCGAGAACACGCGAACGCGCGTCATCGTCGCTACTGGATCGTATCACTGCTCATCATCATACGTAATAATACTTAATGGATAACTTCAGTGTCGAGTTGGACCAAGCAAAAGGAGTATTCCTTCCTGGACAGAATGTCAGTGGCCTTGTCCAGTTTCAACTCACTGCCCCCGAGAGTTTCAAAGGTATTTTTATCCCCATATTGACCCGCAACGATGAATAAAGATTTATTTCTTTTTGACATAGGTCTCACAGTCGAGTGCATTGGTATGTAATTAAAAACTATTAATAAATTGATTGACGAGTCATTTTTCGAAATCATATCAGGTAAGAGTCAAGTGCATTGGTCGGAAACGGAAACATCCGGCCGCGAAACGGAAACGGTTCACTACCAAGCCAGCGAAAACTATTTTTACCACAAAATTCAACTATTCGCAGGTAATAATGAGACCGGATTTTATTTGTTTTTACAGTAAAATTAGAAGCGACATGATAGGGTATTGCCTTTCTTAAAAATAGCAACGGGTCGTCCGCTCTGCGGTGTTTGCAATATTTTCCATCACGGAAAATATTGCAAAGATATTTATAGTTATTTGAAATCCATCCAACCTCTTGGACATGTATACTGCGTGTTGACATAATTTATCAAACTCAATGTTGGTGTCGGAATCCAATCCTTCAAACGTCGAATTCAGCACTTGACATTGGCCTTTCTAATTCAAGGGCGCGAATATCCAGAAATTAATTAATCCTCATATGTCACACGCAGGAAGTGACAAAGAGTTGGAGCCAGACTATTACCGCTACGCCTTTTCGTTCACGCTTCCACACCAGCTGCCTGCGTCCTTTGAAGGGGCCCACGGTTCCTTGCGCTATTACATCAAAGCGGTTCTGGGTCGGCGCTGGATGCTTGATGCCGTTTTTAAGCGCGGAATCTCCGTCAACACCATAGTCGACCTCAACCAAAATTTCCAGGCGTCGGTGAGTAGTCGCGGTGGAATCGCAGAGCTTATAAAGAGAATTTTATGGTTAGCAGCACGACTGGAGGACAACTCTTTTCACGGACCCTCGAATACTACTATGAATAGAACCTACACTGTTTCCGTAGGGCTGCTGCTGGCTGGTTGGTATAGGGAAATACGGAGATAACGACGACGTTGCCGTTATCAAAACTTCGTGAGAAAACAACATCGAACGAGTTCTTCTTCATTTTATGTTTTTTTTATTTTATTGTCGTCTTCGGAACTCTTGTTTTTCCATCACGGCATGTTTGCGTTAACGTGCGGGGAGTTCGCTACCCAACTATTTCATCTATTCTTTTGGCGTGTGTGTGTGTGTGTGTGGCTACGTGGCAGATTCCAGTGAAGAATGAGGAGACCAAGACTGTTTGTTGTCTATGCTGTCAGTCGGGACCCATCACGGCGATCGCTTGGCTCCCGAAATCTGGATACGTTCCAGGGGAAACAATTCTCTTTTGCGGGCGAGTAGACAACAAAAGTCGATCGAGGTTACTGCACACATCGGTCCGGCTGGTCGAGGTATATAACACCCATTTCCACCCAGGCAAACTCACCCGACTCCCGCTTATACGTCTATATTTGTTGGAAAGAAACCGATTTATCCTAACTAACCCAATATAACCGTGCGAAAACAACATTGTCTCATTAGCGTGCCTTGATTTACCCAACTCGGATTGAAAGCCTGGATGGGGGGGCGACGCAAAAACTTGGCACGGCTAACTAGAGAGCCATATATATTCTTCAAGATTCTTTTTTTGTACAGTTGTCAACTGCTTTTTTCATTTTCTCTTTTGTAGAGGACAATATTTAAAGCCCAAGGTAAACAGAAGGAAGATGAACGAGTCATACGAGAAATCACCCGAAACCAGCAAACAGCGCCGGAAAGGGAGAACCTAGAACTTTGGAATGATATTCCAATTATTGTGCCGCCGTTGGCGCCATCCGATCTGCATCACTGTTCGATTATTGACCTTCGATATTTTATCGAGGTGAAACGAATCTTATTTTCCATGACTCATGGTGACATTTAATAATTTTTTTTTTACATTTTATCTTGCTTTCTTTCAGTTTATCGTCAATCCGGGAACACTATCATTCAATTTCAAGGTCCCAATTGAGATTACGATTGGCACAGTTCCTTTCCGAGATAGTTTCCCCACATTCCAGCCGCAAGCTAGCGCTCCGCCATTCACAAATGGAATCAACGTAGAAAATAACGTTACGCACCCAATTGGTTTTTTGCCTCCGTTCATGATCAATCAGTATCCAAATCTCCGTAAGAAATTATGATTTATAGTTTTATAGACGTATTGAAGTAATTGCAATATTTTATTTGTTTTAAAAATCTCAGCTCAAAGCACATACGAATCCGGAGTATTTAGCGGCAACTTGAGGGAGGAAGGAGACACGGAACATCTTAACATTGGCTTTGACACATTATTTAAACCAACTTACATTAGCTATCCCAGCGTTGACAGTCAAAATAACCCGTCATCTTAAACATGAAATTTGAAACAAACATCTAATGTACTCAAATAATTGATCCATGCAGAATAAAACGACTTTGATATCCAGCGCTCGATAGTTGCCAGGAATATAAATGTTTTAGTTCAAGTACACAATAAGTTATCTCAAGTAAAGATATTTGGTTCCGTCCTTACTCAAATAACAATTAATTGACTATCATTTCAAAAATGAAATATAATAAAAAACTGGCGAAATTCAATGTTGGTTCTTTTTACTTTTACACTGTGTTTTATTCTTAATGCTTTTTTCGTGTTGCATTTTAATGCCGCAAACATGTTTGTAATAATGCATTGGCGACTTTCACATGTGTTGGCCAACTATGTCTAATTGTGTCTCAATCCAGATGAATAATTTATTTTGTGCTATAAATTTCTACATTCAAGGTCTAACCTTTCTGATATCTGCTTGGATAGGAAAACCTGAGTCTACTCTTGAATAATAATAGAAAAATGCAATATTTATGATGTAATTTAAAGAAATGTAAATATGCTTCAAGAAAAAAAATGACATTCAAGTATTACAAATCTTGATATAAGTTGAGCTTATACACAATCATTCTCCCAAACATATCAGTGCCTTCGGGGAATAGAAATTTCAAATTATCTGTTAGCAAAGGTGTGTCAGGAATAGGAAAACTTTGTATGGAATTGACATCTTCTGGATAGTAAGTTTTTATCGTTTCTAATTTTGTAACTCCTGAATCTGTACTTGTTCTTTGAAGGCAGATGCTTTTGGCTGCAAAACCCCCTTGAAATTGAATTTCAAACTTTGTCACTGGCACGGGTTTTGCAAACTGAACCATTACCCACTGAGGAGTTCCCTGCAATAAGATTAACATTTGAGTCAACAATTGATGTTTGGTTAGAATTAAAAATACAGATTTTACCTCGTCAGAATTCCAACAGGTTTGGTCGCAGCCATCGAACAAAAATTGTTTGCCATATGACTTTACTTCACGTCCTAAAACGGAACTTACTCTACATAAAAATCGAGAAATTTATTATTTTACTGTATTTTGCATTTAACATTTTGTCATTTTATACTTTGCCGTAATATCTTTACTTGGTACAAGAGTCATTAAAAATAAATAATAAATTCGTGGGATTAGCACGAAGTGAAAAGTTTGGAAAAGCTTTTTTTTTTTCGAAAACAAGATGAATTAGGGTCGTCTGCTGTTGCAATACACGAAACAGTTGACTATCGGCAACCGCAGACTTTATCAGATATGTGTAATGAAAAGTGAAAGCGGCATTACGCATCAAATCCGGATTTTGAAAACATGAAGATGTTTGGTTAACCAAGCATATCCTTATCTAAAATATCATCACGCATTTCTACATTTTCCTTGCGGGTGGAAAATCCTGTCGAGTCAACTGCTATAAAACTTTAATATGATACGTCATTTCCCCATGCGCGCTTTCAATCCTGATTTCACGCTAGAATTACCTTGACCGACCGATTGTCCCTCGAGGTATTGGGGATTGGGTTACATTTATGGGCAGAAGAAAGAGTGAACAAAATATGTGTCTGTTGGAGGTCGTCCATGGCTTGTGGCTACAAAATTTCGTGTATGGTTTCTACTTATAAGAAAAAAAAACCGGTAGTGGCCAGGAAGTGAAATGCTTCACTCGCATTACACATGGCCACATGGAAATGTTGGAGGAAAAAAAAAGCAATTGTGTTTTAGTGGTGTACTGTGCGTAAGAAATCCCACACATCCTTCGAACAGAGAGAATGTGTCAGGAAGTTGCTGGGTTATTCCCAGTTGAGGTGGGGCTGTGTCGGTGACTAAAATCACTTCACCCCTCTGACTTTAGATTCAAAATAAATATGAGAAAATAAGGTGTGTCTCGTAGCACAGATAATCGTTCTTGCTCCTAAACTTTGTTGTTGGGGTTCAACGACACTGAGTTTACCCATGCGTGTCGAACCTCAGTCACGGGCTCACGGCTCATTTCGTACGTAATGTTTAAAAAGAACATTGAATATTTTGGCCGCTAGATGGCAGAGAGAACTGCCACATGTAGCGAAATTCGTATTGAAATCCCAGCCCCCCTTGCCACCAAGCCTTGGGGTCTACGAGTTGCCAGTGCCGTGAGAGATATTCAGTCAGTGTTGTGTGTGTTGGCGTGATGGCACTATCGTGCCCACGGCTTTCGTTGAAAAAGAAACTGAAACTCTCTTTGATTAACTTGCAATAATATTCGCGTTCGTTGTGTGTTCATCGTCCGTTGTGATTGTGTGTCGCCCAAAAAACCCACCGCTCATATTGCCAACAGCACAAGATAGAATTGAGGAGAAGTAAAACGGGAAATCATTTCAACCAAACGAGGTGAGCCTGGAGATGCATCAACGTTATATGGCCGAAAGACATGTTGAGGGCCTCTTGTTGTGTTTCTTTTGTTCCGGCTCCACACAGTCACTTGCCTCGAGGTTTTTCGGTGTGTGAGAAAATAAAAAAGAAGGGGGTGGTTTTCTTGTCTGAAATTACAACCGGAGGGTTTTTGACTTTGCTTCCCCCCTCCATCTTCTCGTCGTACCACAGACCAACTGTTATCTCGATTTTATGTATGTTGGTCGGTTTTAAATGTAATTTCAGTTTTTAACTGATAACTTGAAGTAGAAAAAAAAGGAAATGGCCGATTTGATGCGAAACGATTTCTTGACCTTGAACCACTATCATATCGTCTGCGGCGGATATCGACGTAAAAGGATATCGACCTTTTTTCTTCTCAAAAGTATTTTGGCATCCAGATGAATAAATCCGGTGGCGTCGTCCCTAAAGTGCTCCCGTTTCCCTTCATTTAAAAGTCTAAACTGTCAACCATTTCCTGATTTTATAGACAGCCATAAAAGCTGACTGCAACTCGAGACCGTATGTCTTTTCACTACTGCGAGCGAAATCAAAAACTTGGTGATCAATGGGTCTAGAAAAGAAGAAGAAATTCTTGCAAGTTCAACACAAAGTTCATTGTGCACAAAAAGTTTAAGCAAAAATAAAAATTTTTGTTTCATACTAGAGTAGGAGGGTACATATGCACACACACAGTGTGTGTGTAAGATTGCGTGACTGTCGGTCGGTAGACGGGGAAGTTATTGATTACATCTCTCTTGCAGCGGCCGGGATCAATGTTTTTATATTCGTAACAAAGGAGGATTTGTCAGTAAGAATCAGCCTGATTGCCATAAGAGCGAGAGAGACGAAAAGTAAAGAAAAATGGAAAAAAAATAAATAAGATAGAAAAAAAGGAAACATAAAAGAGGAAACCCTAATAAGCTAGATGAGTCTGAGAAAAAGATGGAGGAGGGCGGTCCGGGATTGATTGGATTTCCTGCGATGTCAACTCGGACACTGCACGTTCTAGCGGGAGAGAGAGATGTGATGAAATGCGATCGATCACCACACACGCCTCCTCTTATAATACTGTTTCTCCCTACTCAATTTTCTCTCTTTTATTGATTTTAGAAATGATGATGAAGAAGACGTCATGGCCGATGCTGCTGGTGGTGCTCCTACTACTACTACTCTGTTTAATGAAATCCGGCTGCTGCTCCGGCCAGTCGGATCCATCGAGCCGGACGGATGGATCAGCGGCTGATGGTGGGTCGTGGTGGCGGACAACGCCGTTCGCTTCACTTCCCGGGATGACGACTCAGCAGGTGTTGCGCAGCATCCTTCCACCCGACGTCATCCCGTACACGCCAGTTAGTTCACCGGAAGAAACGGCTGGATACATCCGCGATTACGTCTCCACATTCAAGATGCAAAGTCGCGGAATGGAACATCTTCATACATACACCAACATGTTTATGGCCTTGATCATGCCCAAACATCTAGTCCCGCCCGGTAATTCCCATTTTTTCTTCTTCTGCAACTTCCCCCACGGGGAACGAACTTCATCTTCGTGTAACTTAAATAATAATTCATTCTTTATTGAGGATAGAAAAAAAAAAAAAAAACATGCAACATCTGTCGTTGGCTGCCATATAGTGGTAAAGCCTGTACCCACTCTCTTTGTGAACCATCTGGGACAACGTCGTGGGGTTGCTTGTTCACGTGGGGTGGTGTTCTACTATTATTACTAGTGCCACCGAATGCCGGAGAAATCTTGACGGCTATTGTTTATTTCTGATGTAATTTATACCCTTAGTATAATCGCACCCCGGGAATGTTTTAAAGGCTCGTTAGACTGGAAAAAAGGGATATTCGACGCCATGACGGAGAAAAAGAAATCAACGTCGTTCGTGTATTGTGTGTGTGGCTTATTTTTTCTTGAACGAGAGAGAATTTGGGTTAATGGTTAGGCATTGTATCAATTCTTTATCCGGGAGTCGCTTGGGTAACGCACATTGCCCTCGTTATCTTGACTTTGATGACGAAGGTATGCGGACCGTTCAATCTCGCACGAACCTACCTGTCCATCGTTCTTTTGTGTCAATTTAACGGGAATTCTTTCGACATTTCAGTGAGTGACTGACGGCTAGCAAATCCCGTTTGAACGACCCTATGACCTTCTTTCGCCATTATTTAAAAAAACAAAATGGCTACCGTTTCTCTCGAAGGTTCTGATAAAAATGTCGTCATCAACATCCGGTAATGGCGTCATTATACGGGCAAGATCAAGGACACATCTTGATGATTTCCTTCTTTTTTCGCTTTTCTCGTTCACGCACCAATCATCATTCCGTTTATTTAACCTTCGTCATGGTCGCCCATCGGGCAGGTTGTTGAACCCCTCGCGGCCCTTTTTTTCTGAGCGTGAGCCGTCGTCGTCATGGTGATGAATGCACCTGTGTGCAAAGCTGGGAAAAGAAGAAGAAGGGAAAAAGAGTTGGGAATCAATACTTTTGTGCCTCCATGCATACTATTTAGATAAAATGGCCAGCACGAGAGAAACGAATCGCTGTAGCGTGAGTGTGCGGTCCAAAAATTCCACAACGCGTGTTGTTTCCCCTAACAACTTGGAAAAATAGACAAATGCCGATCCTCAGGAATGGAAAAATTATTTCAAGTTTTAAACCATCCGCCCCCCTTTTCACTGCCCCGCTTTTAACCGATGAAGCCGATTAACACGTATAGCGACTGTCGCGTGATTAGGATTGTCAGAACTTGTTTTATCTCCCTTTTTTCCATTTAAATTTAGAAAGTCTTGTGATACCATTGTCCTCTTTATTTAGCGCCCTTGAGAAAGTCCTTCTTTTTCTCTACCATTCATTGAAAAAAAGGTGCAAGTTATACTAGTACTATCACTGCAGTCAAATCAGTTCCAGCTTAGTGTCGGTAGTGAATGAAAGGCATTGTGCCCTTTGGTGCATATTAATGACGTTACGTATGAGTCATACTCGGCATTACAATGAACCCGATTTTTCTTGTTTTCTTTTTTTTCAATTTCTAGGTATTCAACTCAGCACTGAGCCAGAGCTGATGCTGGACCAAGCCCAAAACAAGTGGCAAGTCATTTTGAAACATTACGCCGGAGTTGTAGCAGTAGCCGCAATCGGACTGTTGCTGGCCGCCATAATCCCCATCGCCGGTGTCTTCGTCTGCTGCTGCCGTTGCGCCGGTATACTATCCATTACACTACTCTCTATCGTATCTCTCTCCAGTAGTAGATAGATCTCTCTTATACTGCCTGGGCGCTATACTCTCTCGCCAGATATGTACACCTCGGGAGAGAGAGAGAGAAGGTTATCGATCCATTCCGGAACCAATTTCACGGAAAGATGGAAACTTGCGCAGTCGATGTTCCTTTTCAAAATTAAGTTGATCGTCACAAGGATTGCTTCACCCCTTTTTCCCCCCTTTAGTGGTACGAAATAAGATTTTTCACGGATCGATCAAGACAAATGTTGCCTGGAATTTTTTGAATAAAAAATGCGTTAGCGATAAAGAAGAGAGAGGAGGTCGTTATCAGCCACTAACGATCAGATCAAGTGTGCGCGCTACTATACGGCGTATATATACGTATGTCGTTGGCGGAATGCTGATCCGGCCACACACACTCCTCTTTTCTCCAGAGACTTGACATCCTTCTCCTACCCCCGTAGGCTCATGCTTTAATCCAATGGCTGACGAAGCTACTATAAAGTGTATAGCAGCAGCCCAGCAGTATTGTGCACACTAGACTGGAGCTTCTGTTAGGTACTACTAGTACTGTGTGTGTACTACTTTGTATGGGACCATAACAAGCATTGATCCCCTCTTCTACCACCACCACCACCACCCAGATGGGAGAGGAGAGAGAAGAAAAGCGACGACATGAATAGAGAAAATCCTCCCGAGATTATAGTGGTGCTTATATCTGTTTTTGTTTGTAAATAATAATAGGCCGTTGCGGTGCTAAAGAAGAGCCATTCGAGAAACGGGGTGACAAATGCCAGCGAGTCATTCTCGGTCTTTTCCTCGGCGTTTTGCTTCTTCTCGTCGCGTAAGTTGTTGTTGTTGTTGTTGTTGCTTGTGAGACACGGACTACTGGTATATATAGTCGACAGCGATCGATGATGTCTTTTTCTGTTTTTTGTGTGTGTCCGTTCGTTTCTCACAGATTCGGCATCATCTGCGCTTTTGTATCCAATGCCAACGCACAGGATGGCGTCAACGCCTTGCCGACGGCTCTTCGCCACACTACCGAAGATACAGCCACTTACTTTAATCACACCCGAAAAGTACAGTTTCTCTTACTCTTGTCATCGCTCTAAATTAATTTGGCATCCCTTCAACTTGTCTTATTTATTTTCTTCCACTTTCTATTCCCCCACAGGAGTACGTGACATTGTTGACGACAAACTATCGTGAATTGGAAGCCGCCATCGCCAAAGCACTCGACGGTAAAATACAAAAATAAAAATTGAAAGACAAATCGCGAATGAAATAAAGCCCCCTACCCCTACACAACAGATCATTTCACGCACTCTTATGACATTGATTTATCCCAGTGTTATCGTTGTGTTGTGTGTATACGTCGGGTTTTCTTGCCGTTTTTATGGGGAGGAACTTGTGTGTGTGTGTGTTTTATTGATCGTCAAGTTAGGTTTATTTTTCTTTTCGCTTGATCTATTGGTTTGGAGGAGCGCATAAACCAAAGCAAATGTACATAGACATGGATATCCCCCGCCCGGTTTTTTCTCTTATACTGTATACGTATATATTTTCTATTGATATATTTATTTGTGTACGTCTATAAACAGACAGCGGGAGACTGGTGACTAACGAACTGAAGCACGTGTCCCGGGCCATCGCTGTTGACAACTTGACGGCCATCGTTTCCAATTTGGCAGAGATCCGGCAGAATCTAGCAAACATTGAACAAGATACTGGAATACTACAAGACAGGGCTAATCAACTTCAGGTATAATCATCTCCTCTATAGCGTGCTTGATTTTTTCTTCAGAGGTTGACAAAAGGGATGAACACAGTGCACACAGTTGGCTCTATCACTCATCTAATTGAATTTGGCGTTGTGTGTTTTTATTTTTTTTTAGGACGGTTTGCTCGAGGTTAAAAGGCAGCTGAAGCAGCTGCTGGATCGATGCGCTTCCCAGCCCATTTGTGCGAATTTCCGGCAGCAGTACGATCTCGACTCGCTTTCAGTAGATCTTCAATTTCAAGAGGTAAAGCTTTTTCATCAACTTTAATGTAATTGCCTCCAACTTTTCGAAAAACTTTTACTAACCAACGGTGATTATTGTCAACTACTACGCTATATTACATACGCCGCTACTAACTCTCAATAATAATGACGAATCCTTTTCTAAACTTTCTCTGCCGCATCGTGACACGAAAATTAAAAAGTTTGTCGAGAATTATTTGCCCAAGGTAAGAAGACACACACCATTGTTTTGGTTGGTACAGTCGGCACGTTTCTCCCCTCTCTATATCCTTAAAAACCAACAGCCACCACGACCACACTCTGTGTATATACACGGCGAAAACTTTGTGTTCGTGGCTCACTCTTCCGGCATGATAGTTCCAGTGCACCCTTATTCTAGCTCTCTAGTATTTTCTTTTTTTAATGATGTTTTATTGCTCTAAACTATTGATGTCGTTGTAGTACACATTTATACTGTAGCTACTTTATTTACAAAGGATACAAAAAGAAGATTTTAAAAGGAAACAACTTTTTCTTTTCTTTCTTTTCTCTCCCATTTATTTATATCAAATGTTTGATAGTTGCCGGATGTGCAGAGGATAGCGCGCAACATTTCTCAATTGATCACTACCGGAGTGGAGAGTGAAGTCAAGCGGGGTCGTTCCGCTCTGGAGAGAATCTCAAACGATGTCCAGAGAGCCGTCGGAAGTACTCTACCCTCGTTCAAGCAACACTTACGATCGGCCGGTAATTTTCGTTTATATCACACGAAAATCTCGACATTTTCTACAACTGGAAAATGTCGAGAGATGCATTTTATTTTTTTGTCTTTTTACGATGGTCGCTGGAAATCATTAGAGTGTAAAGAGAGAGAAAAAAGCCCCACCAAGAAAGTAACTTTTTTTTGTTACACACAGGCGCTAATGATGGCCAACTTTTTTACGTCTTAGTTTAACGACGCGAATCGTGCTGCGACTAAAAAAATAATGCATTTAACTGGTTTTTTTCAGGACAAAGTTTAGAGCGGAATTCCGAGGACATTTCCATCCTGATGGGTCGTGGTGTCGAGATGGCCCGCAGTGAGTCCATCCAAGAGTCTATCAATACTCTACAGAGCTACATCGACCACTATGGTCAATATCGGTAAGGGGATTTATCTATAGCACAGGCTGGACGACTATGTTTTGACTCTCTTTTTTAAAAGTCTGGTTGTAAGAATGTCATTGCAGACAGAAACCCCACGCAGCAGCAGAGACCCCCCTTTGGCTTCTTCTAGCTCCTATTTATTATATTGCGTTTATTTGTTGTTATAGGTTCTACATCGATATCGGTATAGCGAGTCTAGTGCTTTTGATCACGCTCTGCTTCGCTTTTGGATTGCTGTGCGGCTGTTGCGGTAAACGGCCTGTCGACCGATACGACGACGACTTCGGGACCCGGGCCACTGGTGCCTCTTGTTTGATGTCGTAAGTAGAAAAAAACACGCACTACATTCACGTTTCGTGGAAAATTTGTTTTTTTTTCCGCGAAACAGGAAGGAAGGAATCGATTCAACAACCCTTTTTTCTTTATTTTCTTGGGGGTTCTTTGTCTTGGCTTTTGTTTTTTCCAATAGGGGTGTTGGATTGGTGTTTATGACCTCGTTTGTTCTTTTGGTCCTGACCGTCGTTCACTTCCTGGTCGGTGTCTTTGGCCAAAATCTATCGTGCGAGGTACTGACCCGTTTAGGAACGGGAGAGGAGCCCCAACAGCGTGAGCTGTATGATTTTATCGACCGCAACATACCTCTCACGGCACTCAACCCACACGGCGTAGTCAAGGACGACCTCGTCACCGTCTCCAATATCGTCAAGTACGTGTGTGTGTGTGTGTGTGTAAACCACCACAAGAATTGCGTGTGCCGCTTTTGTGTCTGGTCGGGGGGCGTTATACGCTTCGGCCAAAAAGGAACGCTTGACAAATATAATAACAAACCTTAACCCTCCTTGTCGTTTCACTTCATTAGGGAGTGCCACCAGAATAAGACACTTTACCAAATGTTGAAGCTGGAACGCGTGCTGAACGTTTCTTCGCTGGGCGACCCGTCCCGTCGCTTGAACATCGAGTCTGAAGTCCGCCGCCTTACCAGCAACATTCGATTTAATGGAGTCAACTTGTTGTCCGTCGAAGCCAAACAGCAATTAAGAGATTTCGCCGCCTCAGACTTGATGCGCGTCAACTTTACGGCCTATTCGATCCTTGTAAGTTACGCTTGATGCTATACATCTATTTAGATTGGATAATAGAATGTTGTGAATTTGATTTACAGTTGGAACAGAACATCACGTCGGTCAACCTCCAGGAAATGGCGGCCATACTGAACAACACGGCCGTTCAAGTACAGCAATTCGAACCAAATGTAAGTCGGCTAAAGTGTTATTATTCGTTGTCGCCTTGAGCGACGACACGTAACGTATTACTTTATATATTAGGCTGCCAATACTCTATGGGACAATGCCATCTTCCTGTCGCGACTACAAAAGTCTGAATTGATTCCGATGAAAGAAGCAGCCCAGCGACTGCGCAAGGCGGCCGCCAATTTGGAAGAACGTGTCCGCTTCAATCAATCTAGCTTGTCGGAGGCTATTGAAATGCTAATTGGCCAGGCTGAATCCGCGCAGACCTTTCTCGAGAATAAAGGGCCCGAGCAATTGTCTAAGGTATATATAATAATCATAAAATAAAAAATTTGAAAAGAAAATCTTTCACGCTGGTGGGAACGACAGCGAGTTGATCGATCCGAGACAAATTGATGTATCGATCTCTCCGCTCCATCTCTCTCTTCCCTTTTATAAATTATTATATCTAACACAAAAGATGGATTGATTTATATGCAGTTGGCGGTTGAATTTGCCAAAGAGTGCGAGCGACTCATCGACCAATACGTCCAGCGGGTTACCGACCACGTCCTCTTTAAAGTCGGCAAATGTTGGCCGCTCTCGCAGGCCTACAATACTACATCAGCCGTGATCTGCCAACAAATCTTCTGGCCTTTTGTAAGTTTTCTCTCTCTCTGCGGCTGTATCCCGCCCCGGGATTAAAGTTGCTTCTTTTTTGTGTGTGTGCTTTTAAAAAATTGGATTCTTTGTTCTCGCTCCCCTTAGTCCTTTACTTGTTTCTTTTTTGTAAATCCGTTGGGTTTTTTGACTTATTGATTTCGTTTCAAAAGTTTGGTAGTGCGCGTTTTTTTCCTCTCTTTCCAATTCCCTACTTGAGTTGTGATGAATAGGTTAGGAATAACACATTCGACAGCGCTATTGGAAAAATGTGCTGGACTTGTATACTTTATTGTTTTTTCTTCTTCTATTTGAGAAGAGCAAAGTTTTCCTCCTTTTTTTCTTCCAGTTTAGTGATTCATTGTTGATCGATTTGTTGTTTCTCGACTTATATATAGAATGGATTCTGGGCCAGCGTTGGATGGTGCTGCCTCTTGTTTCTACCCTGCGTCGTTTTGGCTATGGTGCTAGCCTCCCTCTACAGGAAGACGGATCCTTATCCGGGTTCGATTGTCGAGAGGTAAGAGCGTGTTAATGGGAAGGAAAACAAAAAAATGCCGAGGCGGTAAAAGCCCCTCTCATATACCCGAAAAAGGAACATCTCTTTTTTTTTTCTTTCTTCTTTTTTTGGGTTATTTTTTTGATTTTACGATTATTTAAGGCCATTTCCTGACTGGATATCTTTTTATTGGGCGATGCATATCAAAGAGAAAAGAAACATTCCTCCCTGTTTGAAGAGAGAGAGAGAGAATAACTATGACATCCTTTCGTCATTCGGTTGAATTGGTGCCAAAGCTTTACTCTCTTTCTAGCATGAATTTCAGCTCTTTTTATATCATTGGATATTTTATTTATCATCGGGTATTTCTCTCGTTCTTGGTAGTATTTTATTTTTTTTTCAACCCCTCCCTCTAACAAAAAAATTGGTGATGGCGTGTAAATCATTTCTTTATTTTATTCGATGGCGTTGGTTGGTTGGTTGGTTGGTGGTGGTCTGGCTATTTTGCTTGTCTCTTTTCAAGTGAAAAAATATTGAACGATGATTTTTTTTTTTCTTCCGGGGGTTGTTTCCGCTATTTTTCTCTTCTTTTTTATTTTTTTTTTTATTCTTTTCATACCATTCCGGAAATCACAACACTTTTTCCTTCCGATATATTTCTTCAGAGAGTACTTGTATGATGCTTATGCCGACCGGGACAACATTCCATTGGCCTTAAACAAGTAAGACTTGATGGCTGTCTTCATCTCTTTTGATTTTTTTTTTCTTCTCCGTATTCTTCGTGTTGATTCAATTAACTTGACTGCATGCATTTTGAAAGGCTGGATATTAGAACGTTTTGCACGTACTGTGTATTTGTCTCAATATACTTGTCTTTTTCTGTCTTTCCTTTCTTTCTCTTCTTCTTAAAACAAAAGAAATGTTTTGGTCTTTTTTCCTTTTCTGTTTATGTTTCTGGTTTGTCCCTTTACGTTCAAAGAGATTTCTCCAACATCTGAATTGAAAATTCCATGTTTAACGAAAAAATTTCCATTTCTTTCCCCCAAAAAAAGTCGAGATCGTAGAGGCATCCCAGTCCCGAGCAACACCCGATCGGGTCACGCATACGGCCACGTTTACGGAGGCGCTTACGAAGACGATTACAGCATCTCGCAGCATCAGGCCAGGACGGGTAACGGGAGTGCCAGCAATCGTATCGGCGTCACTTCATCGGCTTCGAGTGGTGGCGGCGGAGTGAACTCTTCAACGGCCGTAGTGGCCCCGTCGGAACGCAATGGAAAGACACCCGGCCGCTTTCAAGATCCAGCTCCAAGAGCCTGGGGCGACGGAAGTGTTCCCCGTTACGTGGCATCTCCCACTCACGCTGCTGCCGCCGCTGCTACTGCCACATCGCCGTCCGCTGGAACTCCGGGAGGCGGAACCCCGTCCGCTCCATCCGCCGCCGACTACGAGAGACCTCCGCCGTATTACTATCCAGGACCAGCGTGAGTATTTTATTGATAAAAAGTCAGTCCTCTCAGCCTCTCGAGAGAGA
Source organism: Daphnia pulex (assembly GCF_021134715.1). NCBI lineage: Eukaryota > Metazoa > Arthropoda > Branchiopoda > Diplostraca > Daphniidae > Daphnia > Daphnia pulex. Next base: position 7,405,404 of record NC_060017.1, read on the forward strand.
GCAGCTGTGTGTCTACTCTCTTCAAGTTGATGATGGATTCTGAATGATTCTCGTCTTTTGATTGCAGCGATAAGTGAAAAGCTTTGATGATCTCGTCCTCGATTCCATCAACGTCCCGAATGACGTCTATCCTCCATTCTCTCCCCCCCGGCTGCTGCTTCCATTTCGAGTTGTTGTTTTTCGTCGCTGGATTGATGACGGAGGGGAAGCGGAAGTACTGATTGTTTTCCTCCACTTGTTCTTTTTTTCCATTTCGCGTGTCGTCGTGTTGCCGCGCATCTGCGCGCGCACACAGACGTCAAATGTTGTGTGTGTGTGTGTGTATACAATCCTCGGCGGAGCGATCGCGCGTGTGTGTGTATGTAAGAGTGAACGTGTTTGTACATTATTCATGAGTTTCAGAGTTTCATCTCTCCTCTCATCTCTTCAACAAAACAACAAAAAAAGTCCCGACTTGCACATGGATGCACTCCTCGCCCCCGGCCCCCCCCCCCTTTTATGTGATTTTTCTTGGCAATTTGTCTCTTTAAACGTGTGATGACATGTGCATTTGCTCCTACTTTATATGTGTATAACAGGATATAAAGGCGTGTTTGAGCATTCGAAACACGTACGTTTCTCTCTTGTCTCTGGTTGAACTCCCTGTCTATCTTTTTGGGTGGGGACTTGGGCCGCTGTTTCAAACTTTTTTCTTCTTCGTCGTCATCATCAGACCAAAGCCCAGTATAGTAAGGGATTTTCAATTCTTCCCTTTCTCTCTCTCTTACTTACTCACGGTTCGGTACTTTTGATGAGCAATTGAGGAGGAAGCAAAAAGTCTTTGTTGTTGTTGTTGTTGTTGATGAAATCTCTCTCTCTCTTTATAATATGATTCAATCAATACTTTTTCAATACCTTCTCAAACCAAACAGAAAAGAGTCAATCTCTTTTGTTGTTTTTTTAAAGCTCGGAGTAATCGAATCTCGATAAGTGTTTATTCTTATTCCCTCGTAAAAAAAAAAGAAATTTTGAAGAAAAAATGCCATTCAATTATTGAGGGGAGGAAACTAAATTTTTGATTGTTTGTTATACATGTCACCCGTTCCATATTTCTTCGTCTATCCGCTGTCATTAATTGAATCTTCCACCCCCCCTTTTTTGTATTATGTATAACAACACACAAAAGCTGCTGCCGCTGCTGGCGAACTTTTGAGAATTTCCGTCTCTTTTCACAGCTGGGACGGGCTAAAAAATTCAAAATTTTTTTTTTTTAAACATCAAACTACGATTTCATTCGTGTTTCTTCTTTTCTCCCCTGATTTTTGGCCGTCTTTTGAATTGTAAAATGACTCCCGCGGAATCTCGTCATTTAAGAGAATCATTCGCTCTTTGATGTCTTTAACCTCCCCCGCCACCCACCATTAATGGTGTCGTCTACTTAGTTGAAAACAAAATTAAAATAAAGAAATACACTCATTTCAAAGTGTTGCTCATATCCCTGTAGCCGTGTTCATTTATTTTGTAAATTTATAATTGATTTTGTCTTAAAAAATAGGCAAAGTGGATGATACTTTTTCCGGTCCACTGATTGATGAATCGTAGCCTAAACTTTGGAAATCTTTAAAAGTGGTGTGGAATTCGACCGTGACGTAGCCCAGAGTTTCCATTCGGAGAACTATACGAGAGAAAACAAATTGAATCAACTTTTGAAATAAAGTTATATAATTGAATAATAACTTGGTGGAGTATTACCGTCACGGCCTTCGTTGAGGGCAATAGTTTTGGGATCAATCAATTCAGGACGACGCCCGGTAAACCAACTGGTCCATTTGTGCAGAAGAGATTGTGACTGCGGCCGATAGATAGCCAGTGTTCTTGTGTAATGCCCAGCACAGATGGGCAAAACGGTGGAACCATAGCCGTATGCGACGTCATCGTTACCCAGCTCGTCGGGTCCATAAAGACTGACGATCATTCTAGGCCATCCGTGGGGATTCGTGCTCTTCCACGACGATTGTAAAGGAAAATTCCACACCAATTCTCGGCCCCCAGATGACTTTTGAATGGCTAGCTGACTTAACCCTTCTTCAATACCCTGTGCGTCAAACGAAGAGCTGCAAAGTCATTTTTCTACAATAAAAAAAAAAACAAACAAAGTTGACTGTGTATCTAGTTACGTGGCAGAAGATCCAGTCAGCTCCGTGGTGATAGCAAGTTTTGACGTAAAGTTGGGAATTGAGCGGGAATTCTCCGTGCCGGATTTGGCCTTGGACGGAATAATAAAAGCTGGTTGCTATCAGAGGAGTAGATGTGACGGGTCCATTTGAAGTTGCTACCGATGTCATTCTAAATTAAGATGTGCTTGACTGGAAAAAAACGTTAAGAATTCTCTACATCACAACAATATACACCGACTGCTGGCTCGTTTGTTTCGATTGTCGGGCTGACTCGTTGCCATGGTTACGTCTAATATATGCCGCCGCCCCTATGACTACGTAGCGAAATAAATGGGGGCATTATTCAATTTTTCTGCATTTTAGCGATTGTATCTTTCTATTCAGTAATGAAATGAATGAGTTAACTTGTATGATGAATAAGTCATCAAAATAATAAAGAGAATAAGTGAAAGTCAAAATTTTGTAGACTCGTCTCGGCGCCCAGTCAAAGGGAATTGCTCAATCTGGTATCAGTTACCGCACAAACTACACACAATAGCCAACATTGTTCTATTTCCTATATGGTTTTTATTTACAGTTGTCGCCTTTCACTGATAACGCAATTTCAATGAATAAACCACCTTTGATTGAATAGTAACCAAGTAGACTTATAGGCTCATCTTACCCTCCCAGCGTTGTTTGCTCAGTTAAAGTTCAATAAAAAGCTAAATTTTAAAAATTAAAAATAAGAAAAAATATAATAGAATCGTGAAATTTATTTTATACCTTTATTAAGTATCTTGCTCGGGTGACAAAACAATTACAAGGCATAATGCAGGCTAGACAATGGGTTCGAAGTGGTAGAAATGAAAGTTAAAATCCATCGTCTAGCCCTGCCAGATGGGATTTAGATAGAAACAATTTGTATCTCAATTTTTCATTCATATTCGGCTATCAAAACCATCATATAGACACCAGCTAACAAGGCAGCGATTTCCATTAAAGTTTGTGAGAATTTGCTGTTTTCTAAAAGCTCAGGAATGACAGAAACGGTGGCAATGTAAATGAATCCACCGGCTGTGAACGGAAGGATCCAGGCAGTAGCAGCAGCACCGATTCCTTCTGCTAATAAAGAAACTGCACATCCAGTAAGAGCTCCCACTGCTGTAATAAGCTGCAAAAAGATAGCCTGTCCAATAGAAAGTGGAGAATTAAGATTCCTGTTACTTTGAGATTGTCGGAGCGTTTGAAATTACTTTTTTGCGATCACAGCCTGACTGAATGAGAATGGCGAAATCCCCGATCTCGTGGGGAACTTCGTGCAACAAAACTGTGACTGTTGTTACGATTCCTGTACTTCTTCCAGCCAAAAATGACGCACCAATAGCCAAGCCATCAGTGAAGTTGTGGGTAAAATCCGCAGCCAGGTTCAAATATCCAGCTACCTTGATGTCTCCTAAAGAAATGGAATAATACAACAGATTTAATGACATACTACCAAAAAATAAACTAAATATTTACCAGAGGGTTTGGCAACCTCCTTGGTTTTCTTTTCCTTCTTTTCTTTGGCTTTTCCGTCTTTCGCATCTTTTGCATCAGTTGTTTTATCCTTCTTGGGTTCAGCATGACTGTGGCTGTGACCTTGGCCACCTTTAAGAATTCTAACAAACTTTTCAACAGCAAGGAAGGCAATAATGCCGCAGAGAACCCAAAGTCCAACAGTCATGTCGTGCCCATGAGAATGACCCTCTCCATGAGAATGTCCATGAGAATGCGAATGAGGTTCCTCATCTTCAGAATGAGCCATCAATGCATGCGGAATCAAATGTAGGAAAGCATCACCAAGAAGTCCACCGGAAGCAAAGCTAAGTAAAACTTTTAACAAGGGCTGTCGTTCAGGGCTGCTGTCAATGGGAATGAAAAAAAGCACAATGAACGGTGCTACACTAATGATTAGAGTGGAACCAATGGCTTCTGTCCATAAGGCAGCAGTTGTCCTTTTGGGAGCTTCAACATTTTCTGTGTGATGGTCATGATGATGATCATGTAAGTGTTCATCATGATCATGTGAGTGTCCGTGATGTTCGTGCGAATGCCCATGGTGATGTTCCTTTTCTATTTTCTTGGCTGGGGGTGGAGGAGGTTTCGGAATATTCGCTTCCTTGGAATACTTAAATGAAGGCCGCTCTTCTACATGATCGTGCGAGTGTCCATGATGATCATGTGAATGTCCGTGATGGTCGTGAGAGTGAGAATGGCAAAACTGTGGAAGTGTCAAAAAAATTCCTACCAAGAGCAGAAAACTGCAGAGTTTTACGACGAACCTTCGGTCAAGCATTTTGACAGACCGAATGAAAGCGCTTCAAGTCTGACGTGTTAAACAGCTGGTAATACTCGGGCTCAGAGTCAGACTCTCTGACGCGGTGACAGACCTTCACAACAAAAAACATGATTTAAAATATTACCCTTACCTATTCTTTAAAAAAATATAATAATTAAATAATTTGTTTTTCTTAGTTGTTTACAATTTGTTTGATAATTGCCAATTTGTTAGTACACGCAAAAAAGCTTAGAGATCACCTAGACAGGCGTCAAAATTTACATCACCGACGCCACCTAGCACCTACATCCAAGTCTTCATTGATCTCACACTAGATGACGTCTTTGTAATTTCATCTGAATATTTTTATTTGGCAACATCAACATCAGTAAATGTAAAAATGGCGTATTTAAAAAACTTTTCAGTTTTCATGTTTTCAGTCTCAGCAGCATTGTCTCAGTCGTTGGTTTAACTGTTCCCATGTGTTTGTCACTTCCGTGATTCAAGAGAATTGGACAAAACATCAACTATCAAAATGACAACTGAAGCAAATCCCACCCTGTTGAAGGACATCAATCATAATTGCAGAGGATATGAGGTAATAAGCTTTAGATAGTCAAATGTCATTTATTAAATTAAACAAATTGTTCATCTTTCATGTATGAGATGAATGTTAATTTGCAGGAAGTCAAGAAGGAAGATCACATGCTGTATAATAGATACAACCAATACATCCTTGAAGTCTACGATGAGGACCTCAGCCCTCTTGAAGTACTAAAATGCATGGCTGCAGCGAAGAGCATTGAGGACATAGTTAATGGTATAGTTTTTTTTCTATGTAACATATATTCTCATATGAATCTTTATACTGTAGGTATCAACAGTGGTGATGTAAACAAGGAGATTACAGCAACCAATGCTATACGTAAATTCCTATCTGAGGAACACAATCCAGCACTCATTCGTATCCTCATCAATGCTAATGTTGTTCCCAAGCTAGTAGAATTCCTTAGTCGTGTCAAAAAGTATGTTGTGTCTTTAAATTGGTCTTATTCAAACATTTCTTCATGACATTTTTGTTTTAGCGCTGAACTTCAGTTAGAGTCAGCCAGGACTCTCACCACCATTGTGCTATGCAGATCTTTTCAGGTCCAAGCTGTGGTCAGTGCTGGGGCTATTGCTGGTTTCATGTCAATGTTGAGTTCACCTCATCCAGTTACGGCCGAGCAAGCTGTCCGGGCGCTCGGCATTATTGCGAAAGACGGACCAAAGTTAAGAGATTACTTAATCGAGCAAGGATTTATAAAGGCGATGCTCAGTTTGGTCAAATCTAACTCTTCAGTAAGTTTATTTTTGAAACCTTGGTGAACATTTATTATTAACCGATTTCAATATTAGGCTACATTATTGCGTAGCGTCACTTCGACTTTGTCCAACTTGTGTCGCTATTTGGGTGGGAGTGTCCTTGCCGTCCGACAGCTTCTTCCTGCCCTGTACCACCTAATCCACGCAAATGACGAGGAGATTCTCGCCACCGCTTGCATGGCTCTCTCTCATCTCACTGATGGCCCGAAAGAAATAAAGAAAGAAGTTATCAACGCCGGAGTCGTCCCTCGGCTCGTTGAGCTATTCTATCACAAAGAAGAGACCGTAATTTACCCCACGCTGATGGTAATCGGCTACATTGCTTATTCAGGCGAAGACATATCTGATGAGATCGAAGCTTTTGTCAGCGCTGGGGCTGTTGCTGGGATGATTCATTTGTTAGATTCACCTCATCCAGTTGTAGTGGAACATGCTGCCTGGGTTCTGGGTAACTTTGCCAATCAGGGAGCAGAGATAAGAGATTTTTTAATTGAGGAAGGCATTATTAAGCCATTGGTATCCTTGATTAATAAACCCGACACTCCAGTAAATAAATTTTTTAATTAACCTTTAGAAACAAATAATAATTGACTTCATTATTAGGTTAAATTGTTGCAAGAAGTCACTGTGACCTTGACCAACTTGTGTGGTGGATACGAGGACAGTCCACTCAGTGTCCCGGCAGTCCGACAGCTTATTCCCGCCCTGGCCCACCTTCTCAACTCCAACGACAGCGATATTCTCGTCTGCGCTTCCATGGCTCTATCTAATCTCTCTGCTGATGGTCACGACGAACGAATCCAAGATGTTGTCGACACTGGAGTCGTTCCTCGGCTCATTTCTTTGTTGGACAAAAATAGATTAAACGATGATTTTGTAATCTCCATGGCTCTGTCGATAATCGCCAACATCGTCACAGCCAATGATAGTCAAACCGATTCCGTCCTGGCTGCTGGTGCCTGCCCGGCGCTGGCCAAGTTACTTGCTCATTCCGATTTGGAAATCGTCAAACGGGCTGCCCGGACCGTGGCGAAGATTGCTGCAGGCAACGCCACCCAGATTCAAGCTCTCATTACCAACAACGTTATTCGTCCGTTAGTGGACGTGCTGGGCAATGGCGACTTCAAATGCCAAAAGGCAGCAGCTTTGGCCATTACCAACATCACTATGGGTAATTTATTTAAGTTTTACTGGTGTTGATTAATTTTTAAATGCTGTCTTTTAAATTTCAGGTGGCAATGTCGAGCAGATCGCTTTGTTGTGTCAGTTTGGTGCCGTTGCTCCGCTGTGCACTTTGCTGGAGACCAAGAAACCCAAGACTATCGTGGTCGTATTGGATTGCTTAGCTAATATTTTGGCGGCTGCCAAGAAAATGGGCGAGCTGGAGAAAGTTTCTCTTGACGTAAGAGTGTGTGGTGGCTTGGATTTAATCGAAGTTTTGGTTATCCACAACAATGTTGATATTTCTCTCAAGTCGCTGGCTGTTCTGAAGCAGTATTTCTCCACTGACGTAAATTATTTTATATTATGGCTTATTTTCCTTTTTTTTTTCATGATTACCAGTTTACCATAATTGTTCACATTCAAAGTATTTGTGTTGACAACTTGACCGTTACTGAGATTTTAGAAAACTATTTTTTTTTTTAATTTTTTTTTTCATTTTGATTTAATTGGTTTTTTGTTTGTTTTTTTTTTTTTACTTTTGACAGAGGGATGAAGATTCTGAGTTGGCGCCATCGATATCGCAGAGTGGCAATTACGAATTCAACACCCAGCCATTTCAAACCCCTGAAGGAGGTTTCTCATTCTAAATTTTGTAAATCTAAAATTCTTTTTTCTGCATATACAACGGTCAATATATTCTTCACTTCTTCCCCATCCTAACCATGAGTTTCGGCCTTTTCTTTAAAGTTTTTTTTTTCTAATTTTTTGAAATTCAAAGTTGCCATGCACGTCTCTTTCCTCTTTCTCTACAGAACAACTCGATCACAGCTGTGCATTTGATTCGTTTGATTTTGTCGTGCTAGTTTTTTTTTTGTAGATAATATACTGCCGAAATAAAAACAAATGCTTTTCATAAATGAAGGGTACGTTTAAATAATGCAAACAGGACCACTTCAATTTTGGAGTGATGACAAGTATTGATGATCAGTGCACGGATTTCCTTTGCGCATTAGTTGGGCCATCCAAATTTTTATCATTTGGCATTAAAAAAAAGAACCCCATTGTTTTTTTTTTCTGGGAATCAGGTAATTTATGGTGTCGGCACTCGGAAGTTTGATTGGGTATCTGTCATCCCGTGATTTCCAGTTTTCCACGCAAATCTTGAAATGTAGTGTGTTATCTTTTATGATCCAAAGTCTTGGTAAAAAAGCATCTGTATGGAGAAAGTAACAGCTAGGGCAGACTCCAGAATAACATAATAAAATAATATATAAATTTTATCTATTAAGCTTCATCCTTCGCCAATATTTCTTTACGTTTATTTTTTAAATTACTGATGTACTCTATATAAAACTCGAATAAACTTGTTGTTTTTTGAAAAATGTTGAATATTTGTGATGATTTTGAAATTTTTTCTACAAGATGTCACCACTAACAAGGCCTGCAAGAAGGCTTTCGTTGTCATGTTAGGTCGTGTTGGTTTATTGATAACGTGATAACGTGATCAAACGCAAATGAACCGAAGTCGAAAGTGTGGAAAGTTGTTGATGGATCATAACAGAGTTTTCTCAAATCATCTGCAATGAAAAAACTCAACTGGAGTGGTTTGGACTTTCTTCGGAGAGACCGAGGAGCTATCGCACGCGAATCGAACTCGAATACATCATCATCTCAATTAGGGACCAACCGATGGAGTTCCGAGTCAAAGCTTCAAATGACAGATACAGTTTCTCAGAGCAGCAGTGATTTGAATCAAGAGAAACCTCTATCTAATAAGGGGAGATTAAGTTTCAGTGATCTGTTAAGGATAAAGAAAAATCCAAGTGAACCTGGCTATCCAGAACCAAAGACCAAATCCAGTTTACTTGATACTTTAAAGCGCAAGTTCAAGATTGCAAGAAGTGAACATTCTCGTATTAGGCAAATGAACAAAAGACACAGTTTCTCTCTTTCTATTTCATCAATTGCTGAAGAATCATGTGAACGGGATTCCTTACAAAAGAGCAAAACTCTTCCCTCTATTCAACAGAGTTGTCGTTTCTGTTCTGTGTCTAACTCAATGAGAAGTGCCAGAGAAAACTGTTGTGGTGTTCATGATTTAGATCCACTTTCTGAAAACCAAGATGACCCTAATGAAAACAGTTTACCAGTAGCAGTACAAGTAAGTCTATTTTTACTTTCAGATGAAATATAATCTTACTAATACTTTTTTTTAAATCAACAGGAAGATATGCCACCCACTATCAATGATTCAGAAACCTTATTTCCCAGTAATAATGCAGAAGCTGAAGTTTCATTACACAGCCCGAGTAATGCAGCTGTAGTACCCACAACCTCCTCCAGTAACAGTAATTTAGCGTGGGAACTTTTCAAGTTGGTCAAATATGGCTGGTATTGGGGAAGAATGACCCGAGGAGAAGCAGAACGGAAGCTGGTAGATCAACCTGACGGAGCCTTTCTGGTACGCGATTCATCTGACGATTGTCACCTGTTGAGCTTGAGCTTTCGCTCCTACGGTCGAACGTTGCATACAAGAATCGAGCACACCAACGGCTACTTTAGCTTTTATGCGTACCCAGAGGCTGAACAGCATAGCAGCGTTGGTCAGCTCATTGAGCACTTGATGGATACATCTCGTTCTGGCATCTTTTGTTATTCTAGGTATTTAATAAAATTTGTTTAGACTAAACATAAATTTTCTAAAATTTATGCTATTTTTAGGTCACGTTCACCTGGATCTCCCTCATATCCCGTCCGACTGACCAAACCTGTATCTCGCTTCTCGGAAGTTCTACCGTTGCAGTACATGTGTCGTTTCGTTATCCGTCAGTACGTTCGGATGGATCACATAGAAGCTCTGCCTCTGCCCGAGTCCCTCAAATCGTTCATTGTACGAGGTAACTCTTAAACACGAAAGTTCTTCCGCAAATTTTGAAGGAGTGCCTCTCCAGTTGCGGGAAGATTAAGCTGAAAATGAACTGCGTGCAACTCTATTATTGACCGCCAGTTGAGAATTCTCAATTTAAGGAATTAAGGTCAACAGTCGGATCTTGAGAATCGTTTCGAAAACGTGAAACCAAAATGAAAGTGAGCATTCAGCAATCCTGCATAACGTGTCCTCGTGTGTCTTGGCCTCATTTGCTGTGATACCTTTTGATTTCAATTTTCTCGATTTTTACTTCGACGACCCTCCCCTTTTTCTCCCCCTTGCCATTTGAATCGATAATCTTTTGGTAAGATATTAATGCTGTAAAAAAAACTAGTTTTCATTCAATGTTTTCGACTGATGAAAGTTATTAGCTGCTACGTTTGGATGTCGACGATTTTTTTGTTTTGTTTTATGTTCAAAGAATAAAAGAAGCGTGCATGGGCATTAAACCTCTCGTATATGACTTATAGGAAAAAGGGAAAAAAAATATTGTGCGAAAGAGACTGTTGTAACAACTGAAACATAATGTTAACACCACTAGATATGTATATCCAATTGAATCAACATTGTCCACATATGCTCATTTTCTTGAACAATGATTCTTGATTGAATATGCACTTGTATTTGAATACACCTTTGTTCTGATCACTCATTCAATGACCCTTTAATATCTTTTGCTCCAAAGCTAAGCCTAAGGCTTCTAACGTCTTATGTTATCCACGGAAAAAAAATATTTTCCGATTATGCATTGGTACTACACAAATGAGAGAACGAGGAATCGAACAAGGTATTTTGGGTGACAAGGTGCGACACTGCTGGATGAGATGATCTCTATAAAATGTTTCATCCCTATCAGCATTAAATGAGCAGCGTTGTCTTCGTAACAATGGAAATCCCTAGCATTCGAAAAATCCAAATCCAAATTTATTACTGTAAATTAAAACTGATTTATACACTCAAACAAGGTCTGTCCTAGAAGGAAACTCGCGCGTGCAAGAAGGGATCGGATCGGATTGCTTCCCCATCACTACCAATGTTATCTGGAATCTACTTTACCTTTTAAATAAAAAATAATTCAAGATACTAAATAATTTAATGGAAAACAATTTTTTGTTAGAAAATGCACCGTTCCTTTTCAGATGATGTCAACTTTGGCTGATAGATGGAGAAGTACGGAAAGTTAAAAATTAAGTCCGCAAAGGCGCAAACGGAGAAGGGGCTTCGGAATCGATTCTTGATGTTTGATTTATAAAATAAAACCCTGAAAAGCAGTTTAGCCACAAATCATCACAAAATCGTAGATTGGCCGACTAATTTCATCCGTCAAAAATGATTCACGTAATATGGGATCTTATGACGATTGAATTTGTTGTAGTAACGTGTATAGCGATACTGTTTGGGGTTTGGGTTGGATTTTATGCTGCAAAACCTAGAAGTCTGAAAGGGAAACATGTCATGGTAAATAATTTCCATGTTGATCGAAATTGTATCCTAACATTTTAATAACTATGTGTGAATCAGATTACTGGTGGTTCAAGTGGAATAGGCAAGTATTTAGCTATTGAATGCGCAAAGAACGGCGCCCATATATCCTTAGTCTCAAGGAACCCAACCCTTCTTGAAGAAGCTAGAGTGGAAGTTTTGAAGTTCGCTTCTGTTGCTGAACAAAAAGTGTCCTGTTTTTCTGGTAAATTATAATTGTACATCAATGGCATGCTTGAACTAATTCAATTCAATTTTTAGTTGATGTTAGTGGACCATATGATCAAATTGAACGAACAGTACTTCAGGCAGAAGAAGAACTTGGGCCACTTTTTTTACTAGCAAACTGTGCAGGATATGCTAGAGCAGCACGCTTTGAAGACACTTCTGTTGAAGAAATTAAGGTATAATTTAAAATTGTTTGTATTACATATAAACTTGGTTTAATGTACACCTTTATCTTTTAGAGACTAATGGCTGTAAACTACTTTGGGGCTGCCCAATTTTCACATGCAGTAATCAGCGGAATGAAAGGAAGAAGGGAAGGTGGCATTGTTTTTGTCTCCTCCCAAGGTGGTTTGTGTGGTATTTATGGATTTGCTGCTTATGCGGCATCAAAGTTTGCTCTACGCGGATTAGCAGAATCATTGGCCATGGAGGTAACTTCTATAAATACTAAAACATCTTTAATCCTTAACAAAACCATAACTATCTTCTCGTTACACAAGTTGAAACCTTATAATCTAACGGTGACTGTTAGTTTTCCGCCGGATACGGACACACCCGGATTTGCTGAAGAAAATAAAAACAAACCTGAAGAGACTCGCCTTATTTCTGAAACTGCTGGCCTTTTTTCGCCTGAAACTGTTGCCAAAGTCTTGTTGGATCACAGTCTAGTAATTCTTCGTTGATACGAACAAATGGATGACATATTTTTAATCATATGTTATTGTTTATTGTAGAAAGGAAAATTTATTAGCACCGTTGGATTTGAAGGGTTTTTGCAGTCAGTTGTTTGCATTGGAATGGCACCCATAACTTCGGTCTTCGATTTACTAGTACAGGTAAAAAATAGTTCAACCAAACTGAAGATGCAGTGGTATAACTTTTTTTTTCTGATGTGCTTACGTTAGAGTTTTACCATGGGAATATTCCGTCTAATATCTTCGTTTTACCTGTTCAAATTTGACCGAATTGTTGTCAAGTGCATGGAGAATCGAGATTTAAAGAAGCGCTCTCAATGATAAAGGGAGATCATATTTTTTCGTCTCATCAAGTTGGTAAACATCCTTTTGTTCCATTTACGGATAGTCATAGTCAACAGTCTTGTGATTCGGTCGAAGGATCACATTCATGTTTGTATTGGCACAACGGTCTACATTCCATACAGAATTGAATTTCCTACTTCTATATCAATATCCCTTGCGAGATAAATTTATATGCAAGCTTATTTGTTACTATTTTGTTACTATTCTCAACGTGTGTAATTTTCTATAACATTTAAAAATTTGATACTTGGACTTCAAGGTCACAAAGGCAAATAAAGGAAATGAAATTGATCCCCATTCCAATCCAAAGGATTGTTGTAGAATATTGCATGCTATTGTCTTCCAATGCTTGAATATCTAGCAGTTGACAATATCACAATTGTTTTGTATAATATGTAGCATTCTCCATTCCTGTATGCATGAGTTAATCCTCCTCCTTCCGGCCGTCATCAGCAACGATAAGGAAGGAACACAGAGGGCAGGTATATTCACTTACAGCTTCCAAATTTGCCTGCAATCAGCAGTATTGCATATAACATCTAGTTTAATATTTTTAAATAATTTAAAGTTGATACCTTCAAGCAATAATAACAAAACACATGCTGACATTGCGTTTCTTGCGGAATTATAGGCGTTTCGTTGCAAACTGCACACAAAGTGTTTCTGCTTACGGTAATCGATGGATTGTCATCTTTCAGTTTAATGAGACGAGTTAACCAACTTTTAGCGCGATGGACGTTCACCAATGGTAATGCAAACATTAACATTTCCTAAATTCGCAAGTCATTAACAAAATTAGTCTAATGTTTCAGCTTTTGTGCCACGGTAGCAGTTAACTCACAGAAAATGAATGCCACAGTAACTCTCTGGTTAAAGTAGAAAGATCTGCTGATTTAGGCTCATTTGGGTTGACTAATTCTGTTTTTAGTTGTAAAACCCTGTGGAGGATTGTAGGATAGACACCTTGTTTCAGGAATACTAAGCTATTTAGCAGATTAAGTATTTTTGCTGAAATATGCAACCAGTTCAGAAATTGAGAAGCCTGTATAACAAAGAAATTATGCTATTAAGAAATGGAAATAATATTTTTTTTATTTTTATTTTTCATACCGGCTGCACCGTATTTTCATTTAAGATAGTTCCTGAAATAGTGTTCCATCTATTGGAAATCCAATTTATTCCAACTAATGTAAAACTGTATATATACCATTTTTTGGGTATATAAGAACCATTGGTTTTCTTTGAAAATTGTATTCCTAAGAGTTCATGGCTCACCAGACTAGAACTTGTATATAGAGGAACCTGAGAGCAATGTGACCGAAAGAACACTTTAGTTTTAGGAACCAAATAATTTATATAGTATGCCTTGTTAATTACCACATAAACAGCAAGATTGAGTAATGCTGAAATCTCTGGTTCAATTTTCTTTAAGATGTTTATCTAATAATGGGAGAAATGATAATCGCCAGAATCCAAAACAGCAATTTAAAAAAAAATTTCATTACCGGTAAATGTGTAAGGGATTGATTTATTTGGGACTGAAAAAGCTGATAACATTCTGAATCTAGTTCAATGGCGTCGATCTATTATTTTGTAACAAAAGATGTAATCCCTTCTTAAAATTTAGAGTAAATGTAGTATTTACCTGACTCTCTCTTGAAACTGCCATTTTATTTGTTTACATTTCATTTGTCACTATGAGACACCACCTATGAACTAAAAAAGATACTGTTTGTAAGCAGCTGTAGTTAAAAGAAAAGAGTAAAAGACTTTCCGATTCCGACTACCAAGAAAAAAAGAAACTTAAGTTAAAACTAACGTATACTGTATACAAGTATATCTTCAAAATCTTTTTTGTGTCATTGCTAATAATATCTATTAATTATTTGGATTGGAAGGGGGACATCGTCATCATTTTGTGACACTCACTGTTTTATTGGCCATTAATTTACTAGATATAACTTTTCATTTGACTAACTTAGCAACATTTTTGAAAAAAGCCGCCATGAAGATTGAAGCCGCAATCATTATTCTTTTTTATCAGGCAGTACCCTCCCTAACCGCAGAGGAATTTGAATTTCACTTTTCTTTTCGCATAAAAATATTTCATTAAATGGTTGCGTAACTTCACAGTCGAACTTTTGCCGCTTTATTGACTCGCAGGGATCGGACGTTTTTAATCTGGAATGGCAATGTTGCGCGTTTCCTGTTACTTTCAAGATGGCTGCTGACAGTCTGCCAGCCTCGGCGAGCTAAGTCAGCTCAATTTACTCAACTTAAATACCATGACATTGTTCGTCATATAATGGTAACTCCTCCTTGTATTCATTTAAGGCTATTAAATGTAATTTTTTTTTGTGTGGTGCATTTACAGATAAAATAGCCTATAATTGAGTTTTTATTTTTCTATTAACAGCATGGTGAAGTAGTCTTAGCTTCTTCACTGCAGTCCAATGCACTGTGCATGTGTGATTTGTTGCAGCCAGCTGGTGAAAGGTGTTCCTCTTATTACAGTTATCCTCTTGTTTGTAGCTTTCGTCACATGCATAAACACTTCCAAACAATTTCAAGTAACTAAGTTGATCAACTTTTTTACAGTAAGGCTACAGATTTAATTTGTTTGTGACTACTCTGACTAGCTCTTTGCTTTATATCTGTTGACTTTGCAGTTAAGATCGTTTTATAAGCTTGTCAATTGTTGATTCCTTTGGAATGTTTGTAAAAGTAATTTTTAGAGATTGCTTAGTTTAACTATGCTTCTGTTATTTTCTTGTGTTACACGTAACTTTGTTTTCTGATACTAATTGAGTTTTTTTTCCCCAAGTAGGATTAACAGCCTCTTGAGGTCTGAGCCTTTCCGTTGCAGTCCAATGTGTACATGAATTTTGTGCAGCCAGCTAGTGAACAGTGTGGTGAGCGGTTCATGCAGACTGTGGTACTGGTGTCGTGCGTTCATTTAACTATGACCATTCAGTCGTTCGTTTATCGTAAGAAATTCGTCACTTGTCGTAGGTGTGTAAAATTGTGTCCACCAGGTGACAAAGAACTTGATGTTGAAGACAAGTGACATCTTATTTTGTGCTTCTAAATAAGTGCTTTTGTGGAAAGTACTTGTAAAGAGTTTTAATTTTTTTTTGATGAAACAAAACAGAAATTCCCTTGATTTTTAAAAAGGTGAAATTAAATCTTGATGATCTTTGATCATCTTCTTGATTTCTTTTTCTCTAGTTTTTAGTTTAGTGTACATTTCAAGTAAATCATTATTGGTATATTTTTTACATTTCTAATTGTTATTGTTCTTTTGCTTTGTAGATTTCCATGGTCAGTTTTATGTTTGAGCTGTTAATGGTGTTGCTGTATGGGGTACAGTGGTTTTGCAGACCTTTTCCAGTTGAGAGATGCGATGAAATGGAGCCTGTGCAGACTTGCAGTTGAATATCATACTTTATTAATGTGTCATTTTCCTATGTTGGTGTCCATGCAGTATATGCAGCGTTGTGTAAAATAGTCGGTGTTGCCTGATGGCTGTCGGGCTTATTTTATCGGCAGCATTTTGTCGAAATCTCGTCTCTTGCAACCTGTATCGCCGTTGAGGTAATGCTTCATGTACAGTCTCATTTAATTATTGGCTTTAAGTTAATGTCTCCGTTTTCATTTCAGTTGATTCGTTTGCCGCCGTTCCTTAGACTCAATCCACCGGTGAAACTAAGAAGACGTTGCTGAAATTCAAAATTAATCGATAAATTATATAGATAAATTACAAGTGCATATCTGGGCTCCCTTCTTCAGTGGCCCCGTTTCCCTAAATAACCACTAACCAACGCCCGCCGGTGGTCACTCACTCGCTGCGACAACCAGAAAGAAGGGAGATGTTTGGTCGCACGGGGACTTGCAAGGCGCATGATTCGATGAAATCTGTTGGAGGGTCATGAGTCTAAGCCGGAAGTCTACTATGATGCATTGCTCTCTTAAAAGCTGTTCCTAGGCTCTCTTCGCTCTTTTTCCGGTGTCTCTTAACCATGGCCGGGTAATCTCCCTGGTTCAGTCAATCACTGCAGTGTCTCCCCCCCGCTTATTGGCTGTGTATTGAACCGGGCGGTCAGTTAAATAAACAATTCTACATAAATTTTGCTATTAATATTGATGATTCTGTTAAAGGTAATGAAAAACGTACGAAGAAATAACTATAAATAATTTATATAGTTTATTTTCATTCATTGATTTTCGTTGATTTTAACCATACATTTTACAATTCATTCATTTGTTTATTGAACTTAGTCCGCTCGATTGCGACCGCACGGGGAAGTTAGACTTTATAAGTGACTTTTGCATGTTGCATCTTTAGATTTTTCTACGAATTTACAATCTGATTTTTTCCTAGGTGTACATTCTATGATGGACTTCCTTTTACTGGTTGCCTTTATTTCGTGATTTCAAGTATGAAATTGAGCTTTGCATGTCATGTAGGTTTATCTCGACCCAATTTTTTTATGTTTATAGCCCTACCATCAACTTATTTTTTTCAAATTCTAGATGCATCCTGTTTCTAGGATTTATTCTAGATGAAATCCTCAAATCCCCCACCAGGTGCCACTGCAGTTTAATAACAACAATGACTGTTATGGTTAGTGCACGGTTATGTTACTGTCTTTCACGTTTCGATGAGTATAAAGTGAACTATTAAACATTTCAAAAAGTTGATTAAGTAGCAAAATGTGGTAAAGCAGATTAAGTGTGAAACCAACATTATAGGTATTCTGCTTAGTTGATTTAACAATTTGTATTTTTTATTTCCTTGACTTGCAATGCAATCTCACACTTATCAATTCTTTTGATGTCTGATTTTTTGAAACAGTGAGATCCTTGTGAATGGAAAATAGCATGATCCAGGCTGTTCTTCAATTGCAAAGAAAGAGAATTATGATTGAAACAAATGCAAAATTTCCAACTGGAATTCTCTTCATATTCGTGGTGTAAGTTTTCCTGTAAGTTGTAGGCCCTACAGTAAACTTTATACTAATTCCTTTTACTTCTTCTTTTGATCATGATCAGAATTTTGGAATTCCAGAGAATAACACCTTAAAAAGAAAGAACTGTGGCTGTGCTAATGTAGCAGTATTGCGTGAGTAGGTTTATTATTACCTGTTTTTGTTTGGTATGATTTTTTCTTATTTTAGTATAAGTCTCGATTTAGCTAGAGCAGGGATCCTTTTCATTTTGCTGTTTAAAATTTTAAACATCTCTTGTTTACAAGGCTAGACGATGGCTTAGATCGTTTTTCATCAGTCAGAAAAAAAAACAGTAGTTTCACTGTTTCAGTTACTTTTACTTTACGCAATTCTAAAGACATTTATCGGCAGTTAACGTTAGATAATTTTGTGTGATAACTGACCGTAAGCCACAAAGCTCAATTGTTAGACTTTGGTAATTTGCTTGCCTACTTTCGGATTTTAAAGGAGTTAGTACTTCATTTAGTACTTATTAGACGCCCAAAAGAACTAACAGTTGAATGTGAAATTCGGCTTTTTCCTGAATTAATCCTGAATTAATTTCCTGAATTTTTACTGAACTACAGGATATGGCATAAGACAACAATTAGTGCATATTCTTGATTTGCTGATTTGATTCAATATTTTTGAAGTGCTCTCCATTATTTTTTGTTGACTTGTTTCTCTACGCCTCATAATAGCATCATGCTTGTTATTGATTATGATTGTTCTTGTTATTGATCAAATCCTACTTAAATCTCCTTTTAGGTGAATCTGTTGCCGCCATTCCATAGACTGACCCATTGGAATGGTGAAACTGGCGAGTAAACGCTGAAATTCAAGAAAATTATGTTGATGTAGATAAATTAAAAGTGCATATCTAGGCTCCCTTCTTTTCTGTGGCCCCATTTTCCTAACTAACCACTAACCAACGCCCGCCAGTGGTCACTCACCCGCTGTGAAACCAGGAGGAGGGGAGGGCTCTGGTCGAACGGGGACTTGGAAGGCGCATGATCCGACGAAAACTTTTAGAGGGTCATGAGTCTAACCCGGAAGCCTAGTAGTGACTAATCGCTCCCCAGTAAAACTTGCC
Source organism: Daphnia pulex (assembly GCF_021134715.1). Lineage (NCBI taxonomy): Eukaryota > Metazoa > Arthropoda > Branchiopoda > Diplostraca > Daphniidae > Daphnia > Daphnia pulex. The sequence goes on from NC_060017.1 coordinate 7,424,148, forward strand.
TCGCACTCTTCTCTCCTCTTCCATTTCCAGGTAATCTCCCTGGATCTACGCCGACACTGCATGTGTGAGTTTTAGCAAGCAATCCGCCACCCAATTTGACAAAAAGTGATAGTTTGTTTTCACGGAAATTGCGTCAGGCGGTTAAAAATTGTCTAGTTCAACAATCTCATGTAGAAATTTGCATCTAGTCTACTGGTGCACTTTGCGATTCTTTAAGCTTGATTGATTTAGGTGATGTGTTAAAATCAATTGTGGGTAGCTTAAAAATTGAACTAATTCGCTTTTTCAGAATATTTTGAAGATAGATCACAAGAAAGTCTAAAAACAACAAAGTGATCCAAAACCAAAATATTCAGAAAAAGTTAGTTCAATTGTTTAGCTACCCACAATTGCTTTTAACACATCACCTAAATTAATCAAGCTTAAAGAATCGCAATTTGCACCAGTAGACTAGATGCAAATTTCTACATGAGATTGTTGAACTAGAAATTTTTTAACCGTCTGACGCAATTTCCGTGAAAACAAACTATCACTTTTTGTCAAATTGGGTGGCGGATTGCTTGCTAAAAAGCCTCGCACAAAAAAAACTGTCTTGAACCGGACGCTCTGTTTAATGAATTGTTTATTTTGTTCGTGTTCCAGAATAAATATAGTTGACGCATTTTATATACAATGACATTTTATTTATTTATACATGAATACGACTATACCTATACAACAATTGTGACAATTGGATGTTGGAGATTATGGGGTTTGAGGAATGGATGTGGGAATTTATGTCGGGGTTTGAGGAATGGATGTGTAAGTGGAGAAGGTTATATGGGTTAACAACAGATTTTATCACCTGCATATTCATTTAAAAAATAATAAAATATACCGAACTTGTTTTAGTAAATGATAATCAAATATCCCACCCCAACTTCCTCCTCATTCCCCAATCGCGGACATGTTTATTATTTGTTTGACATAAACCTCCCCGTATAACTTTTTTTTGTTTCTTCTCAACATATAAAAGGTAAACTGCAAAGAAACAATTAGCAATAAAACACAATACTGGATGTAACTTCTGTAGCACAAAACCAGCACCTTGGATGCACAAGAAACAGCAACTTGATGCAGATATCTTTCACCACCATAGGCTGCAACAACACGCCACATTGGACAGCAACACCACCCCACCATGTAAACATGAACCTATAACCAAAATAAAATTAATCTTCAGCATCATTGGAAATCCTGTACGAAACCAAAAATAATATGCTACATTATATCACTTCAAAGTTCAAATATTCAACCCAAATATTATATGGCAACATTATATTATACCTATCATTGAAACTCAAATTTATATGAAACTAGATGACTCATTTAAGATTTAAATACAAATTCATTGAAACTTTAAAGAATACTCTACAGTGGAACAAATAAACTAAACCTCTTTCAGTATCTGCCTTTCTTGCTTACAACAAACCCCCCTTTAAAAAATCCATAACAGAACACAACCCTGAAGGAAATAGCTGTTGACTTGACAAAATCCCAAAATGTTAAAACTAACCAACGAATGCATAGAATTAATAAACAGATGGGAAACTAATTGAAAGATTGCCAATTTTGAAAAGCAAACATTTCCTGAATTAACTAAAACTCTTCCATCCTGGTTATCACAGTGGAAGCATGACTAACAGCGGGATTATTAGGTCTCAAGGGGAAATGGCAACAGAAAACAAGGAAGCCCAGGTATCACATTAATTTATCAAATCATATTACCAAATTATGATCTTTCACCAAGTGTTCTCTTCCATCATGGCATCATCAGAATCATCAGATGTTGCCTTGTTGGCTAATGAGCAAAACTAAGAGAATACAAAGACTTTATCCATTAATGCTTAATTTTCTATGCAAAAAATGTCACACAACTTACAATTTAGTGAATTTCAGGTTGTTCAGTGTTAAGTTCAGAAGTGATATCTCCAGATTCTCGACCCATCCAACATTATTTCGTTTTCCATCTTGTCACTCTAAAGTTTTGTTTTCTCTCCTTCCTCCTTAATACGAGTTTTGATTGAACTCTATATTGTCTGGAGTTTGCTTTAACAGCTTCGCGTTAAATAAAGCCGACCGATGATTTCTGGAAGGAAAACATCACTTCCTTCTGTCCAGAACAAAATGACGTGTAACATGCTGTCTGCTGTCAATGGCTAAAACTTATTCGCCGTGCGCCATCTAGGGACAAATAAAAACATTTACGTTAAAATATTGTAAGCTACCTGCGTTGCAAGGCATGTTTGTGATTGAATTTTTCATTAAAAAAAAGTTTGGAAAAAAATTATATTAAATCTACAAATAGCTTTTTTTTATTAAAGCTTAGCTCAAATTAAAATACCTAGTGCTATACGCTACACCTAGGTCTCTGAATTTCGAATTCAAGCAATAAGCCAACAGCCCAACACACAATAATACTGCGTCACTGCATGTCAACAATTAGATGGATAAATCGGACTGTCTATTAGGAACACGAATGAAGTTTAGGTTTTTTTTTTTTACCAAGAAGTTTTCGTCATCTTGTGTGGTGCCGTGGTCGACCTGCAGGTTTTCCAATGTTAACGACTTTTCCTCTTTTTCCACGCTGATCGACGATCGATTAGAAATTGTGATCTGTTAGTTGACGTCGGTAGTCACTGAATTTTCTTCGATTACTATTAGGATGGTGGCGTCAGGAGTAGCCGATGCAATTAGGATTAGTCTTTGCCTTGTTCCACACGAGATCTTTTCTCTTCTGACACATCGCTCACCAATTTGACTGCTTTTTTTTCGATTTGGTTTCTTGTCAGTTGTCTTCCACCAGTTTGCTGTAAGTTCCGTTTTACTTTTCCGCACAATCTCACACAATTCAATTCTTTGGTCAAGTCTAAATAAAAAATTACAGAATCATTAGAAAGGAACTTATGAATATTTGTGGCAGAAAAATTTTAAAATTCTACATATACAAAAATCGGGTCCCTAAACCTAAACCAAGGATAGGACACGAACTAAAAGACCCATCGTCAGGGTATCACCATATTCATAACACACTAAAAAGAACCTGATTCATAAATGTGTCTCTACTTATGGGGGTTACCCTAATGGGAAAGATTCACCCTGTTTTACCAGTTGGTTAAATATGACTTGATTTGACTTTATTACCTAGCTCAACTGGTAGAAATTATTCTGTTGCACATTGCAACAAAATTTTGCCTGGATTTCAACACTCAGACAGATTTTCTTTACTGGATCATGCTGGATCATCAAATGACAGGAGTGGAGAATAAGTTGATGCGAGTTATTGTTACACCGAGTCATTCAAGAGAACTGAGATCTTCTAGATAGCAGAAACAATTTCAGTCAGGTAGTGACATTGAGTTTGGCTTTCAAGAAATAAGAATTAAAAAAGAAAAGAAAAACAATTCTAATTTTGACTAAGTGAATAAATCACCTCATTTGCAATTACTTTGGTCCATGGTCAGCTGAAAAGAGCCAGGAACTTCAGCTGAAGGAAGCAGTAGTAAAGTTCACAGTACTGATATATAAGCCAACAGAGAATTCTGAAAGAGATTTCAGCATTTAAAAAAAACTTAACATTATGGTAAAACTTAACATTATGGTTCACCCCCCTAAAACGAAAGTTTTTCAAAAATTGCCTAATATTTGAAGCAACTCTACGCTGTGCCTCCAGAAATTCTACAATAAACATATACCGGGCAATCTTAGAAACAAAGTGATAAAAGTTTAGATAAACTCCATCATACATACAAAACTGTCGTGTTGGTACTGGCCACTTCATTTTTTATTTCAGCAGCACCCAAGTCACATGAGGAGTATCCTAATGCCCCGTTTCGCCTACTTTTAACGGCCAGAACAAACTTATTACTCCATCAGCAGACAGAAACCGGAAAGAGAAGACTGCCCACACGAACGCCCAGAACAAAAAGACACAACACACTTGCTCCTAACAAAGTGTCAACACAAAAATAAAGCGAGGACTAACCCCCAAACTTTACCGTTTACCGTCTCAACAGTCAACAAACAATAACTATGGCAACACTACTAGTGCTCAATAGCTCAATCCCTAAACACACTCAAAATTGCGTCCTTAGTACCGAAAGCGGCCACTTTAAACAACTTTCGGCGCGAACACAAAAGATTTGTATAGAATAGCATTAAAAACACAACGTAATTATTTAAACTGAGTAATTATTGATATTTTTTACACTACATAAAATAAAAGCATACACGATAACCATTCATTAACAAACAATGAAACAAGTTGTCATTGCTAAAAAACCTAATTTTTTTCTTGGACGTCTTCTACCTTTGGTGCAAAATCAATGGCCACACTATTGATGCAAAAACGTTCTCCAGTTGGTTGTGGTCCATCTTGGAAAACATGGCCCAAATGAGCTTGACACTGAATTGAAAATCAATCAGAATAACGTTTTAATCTTTTTAACAAAAAATCTTTGGTTTATATAAATTGAAGCTCCAGGAACAGTTAACCGGACAGATTTTTATCTTTGTTATTTACCTTTGTGCACACCACTTCAATTCTAGGTCTTCCTTCGATGGAATCATCCGGTTTTCTCTCAACGGTTTCCTTTTCTGCTTCGTACGGAAGGGTTTTGTAGAACGATGGCCAACCGGAACCAGAGTCATATTTGGTTTCAGAGCTGAGGTTTACCAAGAAAGATTCAAAAATTACTATTAGAAACTAAGCCAAGGACTAAAGAACCGTTCATACCTGAATAGTGGATTGCTGCAAACGATACAAATGTAAGTCCCTACTTCGTGATGATCATTGAATTTTCCAGTAAAAGGCTTGAAAAGACAGACCATTTAAATCAAATTAAAATAGAAAACCTTAAATTTTTTCTTTACCTCTTCAGTGCCCGCTTCTTGCTTAACATGGTACTGTTCAGCCGTTAATTTTGTTGTCAAGTCTCTTCCGCACGATCCGCCGCAAGACATAATTAGCTATTTATACACAATATTCACAATAGTGAGAAGTTTTACTTGCAACTGTTACTCCGAATACAGGTAGAATGATTGAGATCTTCTTTTCAACTGGCATCTTATTCCAACGTCCGCCCCTTTTATAAAACGCCAAATGTTGAGAGTTTGAGACTCGAAACTAAGAGAAATTATTATGCTGGCTTTTGAATTCTAGATGGTAAGCAATACGGAAACGCCAATCAGGATCCTTTGATAGGAATTCCAAAAGGCGCGTTAAAAAACCAGGAACAGCTCATTCTTGCGAAACCAGACGCGTGAATGGTGAATACAACAGCTTCGTTATCACGAAGATAAAAAGGAAGGTGTAATTTACATAGCAACACAATAGAAGAAATCTATCTGGAATGAAAGCCCACAGTTCAGCATAAAGTTCTACGCATAGCACGGACAAGTGCAACGGGAAAATCATGGTTTTAGTACTTAACGTATTACTTACTATATGCTTTATTCAGGTTTCCTAGTGAATTAATTATAAATTCAATAGATAATAGACAACCGTGCTCAGAAATAAAATGCGACTGTTGATTGACGTTGCTTTGTTAGTATCAACACCATGTCGTTTGGAAAGTGGTGTTGTACATTTTCTGACTGAGAAGCAGTGAGTTGAGAGGAGCTTTCACAATAAGATTGTTATCCCTAAATTTTTCTTTAGTGCCATGTTAGTTGTAAATGATATAACTAGTAAAATATAATTAATTTTTATATATTGTATGTGCTCACAGCAATTAATTGGTATACATGGTACATCAAGAAATGCAAACCCATCATTTGCTACTTATTTTCAATTCCCACAAAGCCTAAGGACGCAGAATTTATGCAAAAGCGTTCTCCTGTTGGCCTTGGGCCATCATCAAAAACATGACCAAGGTGTGCCCTACACTATTAAAGATTTAAACAGTTAAATTTTAAATAAGTCCAGCATTTTTCTGTTACTAGGTAAAACTTACATTTCTGCATACTACTTCCACCCTAATCATTCCATGTGAAGCATCTGATATACGTTCAACACTCTCAACAGATGGTGATAATTCAAGAGTTTTGTAGAATGATGGCCATCCTGAACCAGAATCATACTTTGTGTCAGAGCTAGAATTTAAAAAATCACAGAAAAATACAAAAGTAAGTACTTGTTGAAGTAACAAAAATCAAAACTCATTTTACCTAAAGAGTGGAGTGTCACAACAAACACAGGTATAAGTTCCTTTCTCGTGATGGTCATAAAAATTGCCAGTAAAAGCCTTCAAATATAAATTTAGTTTTGAAATGATTCTCAGAACTAACAATACAATTAGGTTTTACTATTTCAGTGCCTTTTTCTTGAGTCACTCTGAATTGCTGAGGTGTCAGTTTCTTTTGCAGATCTTGACAGGAACCTTTGCCTTGGCATGACATGTTTCTTTGATTATCTATTCAGAAATAAATACAAATAATGTTGCACTTTAAATGCTGTTGCTTACGTAACTAAAACTTACACGTAGACGAGACTGAACAAGTTAATCCTGCACTAGAGACCCGTTCGCAGAGCCTCACACTTTTACCTGTCCCTACAATTCTGCTGATTGTGCGACCAAACATCGCTAAGCATCTAGAAATAAATGTTCCAATCACTGTAGCCATATGAGTTATGTAATCCTGATATCTGTAGCGTAAATATCTCCTGTGCAACGATGCCTCATTTTCTATTACGCAGTTGAAACGTTTTATGCAAGAAAAACAACCCTGGCCACAAATGTTCATTTAATCATACAGTAATTCTGATGATTATCTGATCAAGAAAGTAAATGCAAATTTAGCGATATCCAATATGTATTCAACAATTGCAACACGGTCGATACACACTGAAAATGCCTAACCAAATTTAAGCCTTGGCGGGAGCTGCAGGGGTAGCGGCGGCAGCAGCAGCCGGGGTCTTGGTCTTCTTGGTAGGTCCCATAAACGAGGCCTTGTCTGCCGGAGTTTGGAATCTTCCGTGACCGAACTTGGAAGATGTGTCGATGAACTTGAGCTCGATCTTCTCCAAAGCAACACGCTTGGCACTGGTAACCAAAGCCTAGAAAGAAAAGAAACTATCACTTTATGATCTCATAAAACCTCTTCACTGTTGTAGCCTTGTAGGGGAAAATGCTTCAGTCCTATCATTAAATTTCACGTGGTTCTCATACAAAATATAGGCTCTTGGGTTTATCATCATCAGCGTCGCAATAAATAAAAGTATAATAGAATTTGTATTCACCTTGCGAAGAGTGATGACACGCTTCTTGGGTCCCATGCAACATCCCTTGATCATAACGAAGTCATTATTGACCTCACCATAATGGGGGAAGCCACCCATGGGAGTGATGGACTTGTCTGTCAAATCGTACTCGGTAGCGGCGTTGTTCTTGATAACCTAGAACCAATAGAAAATTGAGGTTAGTATAACTCTTAATTAAATAGTAGATATGAACTGTATCAAACCGAGGTGATCTACCATAGTAATTTAAGAACTACGGTTGAGCATAAGTGGTTAGACCCTCTTTAATTTACGAGATCCTCTAGCACCGGAATACTATACATTCGTTAGACCGGTGACTCTGAGGCTCGAAATGGAATAGAGAATTTACATACCTTTCCTTTGCGAGTGTGGATACCCTTGCCGATACGGTAGATCTTTTTGTTCATTTCCGTACGGTGATGGTAACCCTTCTGACCGGCGCGAGCAACCGTGTACTGGACACGGGACGGATGCCAAGCTCCAATACAAGCGACCTTGCGGAGACCCTTGTGGGTCTTGCGAGGAAGCTTACGGGTATGCCAACGAGAAGTGACACCTAAGAGAAAATGAGCATTTTAATTTAAGGTAAAAAACAAATTTAAGTAATTTAAAATTCTAAATAACGATCAAAAGGAAGGCAACATGGATTTCAACACGGTACTCTGACAATGCTATTATAGCGGTTCTCATCATTTCGAATAATAAAAAGCAGAAAAGTATAACAAAACATTTCATTACCCTTGAATCCTTTGCCCTTAGTGACACCAATAACGTCAATCATCTCATCCTGAGCGAAGAGAGAGGTGATTGGAATGGTCTTCTCCAAGTGTTGACGGGCCCAGTCGACCTTTTGGCGGATGGTGCCTCCGTTGACTTGGATTTCCATCATATGGGCTTTCTTTTGACGTTGTCGGAGAAGTTTCATCTGCAATAAGAGAAAAAAAAATGACGTCAAAATTACAAAACGAGAATTTTGCAGAATACCAACCTGAGTGTGAGCGATGACACGGATCACTTTGCAGTAACGTTTCATGGCCCTCAGCTCCTTTTCAATGACTTTCTTGCCCAAGTCATCTTGCCACTTCTTTGAAGCCTTGGTGAAAGCCTTCTTCTTGGATTTGTACCTTCAAGATAAGATACCGTGGTAAAAAGAATCCTTCATGGGCACAAGCCTCATCAGTTAAAAACTGAGCGGAGACTGTAGACCCAATTGGATGTGAAGCTCATGGACACTTGGTCAGAGGAGCTGGAGTATTAATGAGCATTTACTATTTGAAAAGGTCTTAGATAGTCATCAGTTCGCCCTAGTTCAAGCAAAGTCTGTCTTCAGGCATTTAGCTCAGGAACCATATTAAATCATCACTTGACCATCTTAAGACCAGGCAAGAAAAGTCAAGTACCAGTTCTTGTAGAAACGACGACGGCAGTCCTCGCCGATATGTTCGGCCCAGACAGTTTTCAAAGCACGAAGACCTTTGGGGGTAGCAACATAACCAACAATGCCCACGATGACCATTGGTGGTGTTTCCAAGATGGTAACCGCCTCAACAACTTCCTTCTTGTTGACCTCTACAGTTTGAGAAAGAGAAATTAGTCTCTGCCATTGATATGTCAGCTTTGCGAGTAGTTTTTCAGCATGTTCCTAAGTGAAATTTGACAGGTAACGAAACTTACTTGAGCCAGGTTTGTCGCATTCACGAACAATATGGGTCATGCCAGCTTTGTAAGCCAAGAAAGCAGTCAAGTGGATAGGTTTCTTGGGATCATCATGGGGGAAGGACTTTACGCGACCACGATGTGAGCGACAACGCTTCTTGGGGTAGAATCCCATGGAGCCATGGCGAGGCGCGCTAAATTTCCGGTGAGACTGTAATTACAAAGCATGAATTAATAAAACGAAACCATAATAAATTACAATTGTACTAATAAAAATTCCACTCGACGAAAACAATGCTTCAACAAGATTAAAATTCTAGTAAAAAATTCACATTTCTTGACACATATTAAAGTCTAACAGCACATTGAACTTTTGCCAAATACAATATCAACAATTTACGTGAATCAAAAGTTTAATACGCTCGATGTTTAAAGATAAAATATTTCTTTTAAGTGAGCACTGACTTACCATTGCTTTAGAATGCCGGAAAGAGATGTACAGGAAAGTAACCAGCACACCGGTACATATATATATAGTTTTGCCTCATGCAGTAACCAGCATTGCCAACTCGTCTTTGAAATTCACCCAACTTTTTACAGCTGCCGCCAGCCGCCGCCACCCGCTTGAAATTAAATTATGATTAAAACAAATAACTTGTATTGTTAACTGAATTTTGAATTGTTAGTAACCTAAAATATTTTTTTCTTTTACAACATGGAATTAAAAAGTGATTTTCTAATAATTCTAGCATTTTAACGATTTTGCTTTCCAGCCTATTCAAGTTTGCACAACGCTGACTCATTAGATCGGATTCCCTTCGTGCCCCACTTTATTTCTATTTCATTTGGACTGCGAAATCATTTTCGATTCTAATTCAAAAAGAAATTCAAAAATGATTCTGAAAATCTGAATTCTCGATTAACGGAATTTCTGAAATGGCAATGCTGATAGAGAGACGGAAAGTATGGCCGACTAGTTCGTCGTCTGTCACGAAAACCTTAGAAAAACAGGCAATTTTTCGTCAATTTCAAACTCGAATTCAATAATTTACTTAATAACCCTAAGTTAAAATGGAAGATCCTCCAAGAGCACCAGCTCATAACCCATTCTTTCGATTCGTCCATGCGGTGCAAAACACTATTGATCGTCCTGTTACTTGGTTCCGAGGTAAGATTGGAATAAAGCAATAATGCAGAGTCGTATCGGTACAGTTATTGTTTGTTTATCAATCACCTGACAATTCTCGTAATTGAACAGAATCGGTTGTGACCCCCAATCGACCAGACCATGTTTACTACCACCAAAAGTTTCGACGAGTCCCAACCATCGATCAGTGTTACACTGATGATCCTGTCTGCCGCTTTGAGGCACAGCAACAATTCAACCGTGACAAGTATGCCACCTATATGAAATTATACGGATGTCTCTTTGAACTAACCAATTTTTTGTCTTTACAGGTTAGTTGATGGTGAGATTGTTCAACTTGTTCGTCAGCGCTTGAAGGAGTAAGCTCATAAATCCTTCCACACTCTAAATCTTTGGTCATTGATATTCATTATTCTTTTAGGTGCATTGCTTATGAGATACCAGATCAAGATAGAAAATGTGCCAAGCTTAAGGAAGAATTTGACAAAGTTTCGGAAAGTTTCTGCATGAAATGTAAGTGCATCATTTCAATTACGATGAGTTTGCAATGATTCTAATGCTCCTCCCTTGCAATGCAGACGCAGACCTTGGTCCCTACAACAACGTCAAGGATGCCTACATGAAGCAGAAGCATCGCATGCTGTGGGAGAGAAGGCACGGCAAAGTCGGCACCGGCATGAAGATTGAAGAATAAGCCCCTTTAAAAAGAAAAGATTAAAAAAAAAGATGGCTTTCTATTCAATGGATAGAACTGTATCTTTGTAATGGTCGCAATGTAAACACAATAGAATGAGAATCTACATAGACGGTTTATTGACGTGGTAAAAATAACTTGAAAACACCTTTCTTCATCATTATTTTTTTTCCGTTCATTTATTGAGAGGACAGCACATGTTATACACACACAAAAGGTTAAAAGACGATTCGGCGGGAGGGAGAGATTCGGGAGTCAATTGTCGTCGATTTGTCACAACGGCGTCTGTTGGTAGACGTTGGCCAGCCCCTCGAAGGCCACCTTGCGGGGCATGGTGGACGCTCTGTGAATGCCGGCAACGTGATTGCTATTGCGCATTTTCGGTCGGTTGTAGGTGGCGTAGTGAATCTGACAGGTGCAGTCCATCTCCTGCTGGATGCCGGGTCCCGATTCCGCGTTGTTGATGTACATCGGACTGGGTCTTCCGCCCGCTCCGGCCGCCAGGAACGGCGGTACATCAGGATCTCGATCGAATTCTCCGTGTGCTGTCGAATGGCCAGGATCCATGGTGAGCAAGTCGCAATAGGGCACGTGCATCTAAAAATAATCCGCCGGAAAAAAAAGAAGAAATGCTTAGAAAATACCAAGAGTTCCATCTCAATAAACGAGAATCCAGGTCGTTTAGCCCTTTTCGCCCCTCCATCAACTATTCGTAGACTCTCTAACGAATCTTTTCCCTTATTCATAATAGAATAAGTAAAGCCGAACGAAGACTCTACGAAGAAAAGAGGATCTACAGTACACTCACTAGTGTGTGTGTGGATGTCTTCCGAAAATCCCCCGGAGAGGACATCTCCCAGCGCCTTTAGTAGCTTTTAGTTCTTATGCGCTTAATACTCTCGTCGTCTTCTCAATCTCTTTCTAAAAAGGCAAAGAAAATGGCGAGTATTTCTAAGAAGGGGGTTGAACTCTTGTCTGCTGGACCTGTTCATATATTACAGAGGGCAGTGTATACGTTTAGACTGGAAGAAAAATAAAGTTGTTGTGAGGGATTTGCAGGACTTGCCATTCACGTAGAATCTCTATCTGCTGGGCGGTTAATACACACAGTTCAGTCCAGCAAGTAAGTAAAAAAAAGAAACTAGTAGTAACCGGGCAGAGTAATAGGATTCACTTGGGAATTTGCGGGAAAGATGGACGTGAAAAGACAGTGGAGAAGGCGGGAACCAATCGATTGCTGGTGCTGTTATATTCCCCCCCGATCCTTCTCGACAGTTTCCGATTGTTTCTCTCAGAAGCACTCGACAATTTTCTTAGAGACTTTTTTTCTTTTTCTACTTTTCGATAGTGTCAACGGATTACGACGAACTGGGTACCAGGTACCTTCTTCTCGCCAAAGTTCACGTTTGATTTCTCCCCTGGAAAATGTTGTCGAGAGAGAGAGACAGACAGGAGCTGTCTCCTCTCTGTCGGGGAGCAAGTGGAGACTAGTCAATAATGAGACAGACGAGAGCAAAGTAGAGAGAATCAAAAAAAGAAAAAAAGGATAAAAGCAGCAGCAGCAGCAGCATACCCTCTAGCTAACAACTCTTGATGGGAACTCGTCGACCTCAACTTGTGCGTCTCGTCGCTCCAGCGCCAAACGATCCATTTTCCAACGAGAGATAGAGAAAAAAAGAGGTTCAACTTGATCGGCAACTTTGGCCCATCAATTGTCAGCGCAGCCATTCAAATGGAAGAGAAAAAATAATCATCTCTTCCGGGTGGATTATATATTTTCTTATTTCAGTTTGTTACTCGAGTCGAGTGATGTGTGTATACTATCAAAAAAGCAAAGATCAATAAAAGGAGGAACTATATCCTATAGCTGAGGTCCCCCCCCCACCCTATATACTCGGTTGGCAATCACGGGACCCCACTGATGGCGTTGGGGTTTCGGTTTTCTTTGTCAATCAAAAGCCGAGAACGCGCACAAGAGAGTATACGATTAGATGTTGGCATTACTTACACACACATCGAAGAGAGATATATGTGTGTTGGGCTTCTTCTAGTCTCTTTCGGGGGATAATTGGAAAACGAGGGGAAGCGAGAAACCTTTGATCGGGTAAAAAGGAAAAGCCTTGATCATCTGCTGGCGCATTTTCAATTAGGTGAGACACACACAGCGGAGGAGGAGGAAATGCTATTCCTTTATAGTTTCTCCTTCAGATATATTGGCCCCCATCACCCCAACCAATTCCTATGCGGATATATCGCTTCGACTTTTATTATTTCAAATATAATCCGGAACTTCTTTGAGATCGAGAGCTGGGCCAACTTGAATTAAAGCTCGCCCGGTTTGTGTTTTAAATGTTATTGGGGGAAAATGATTCATTTTTACTTGTTGGCTGTGATGGGAGACGTCGGCGATGGCCGACGCCGTGGGGCTGATGGCCGACACTTCGCTGGACCGTTTGTCCATCATCATCAAGAGCGAGGCTGATGAGAGCGGCGACGTTTGGACGCCAATCTCTTTGCAGACGGACGCCGCCGTCGTGCTGCTGGCCAGACTGTTGGTGGCCATCAGGAGCAATTTGCCCGAAGAATTGGCCGCCGCTTGGGCCGCCGACCTGGTCCGGCTGGCCCATTTGAAGATGTGCGTGTGCAAAATGATGTAGACGGCGGCGGCCAGTTCAGAGCTGACAAAGGCGGCCAGGGCCGCGTAAAACGACCAGCCGTAGCGGAAGGACGGGATCAGGGCGGCCGAGACCAATCCGCTCCCGCCGGCAGCGGACGACGAAGCCACTGAATGTTGCCCGCCAGTCGCCGTTGTGGCCGTCAGCAAGCTCCGGCTGTCCGAGTAGAAAGCGCTTCCGGGGCCAGCTCCGCCTATTCCGGCGCTGTCGCCATTGTAGAAACGGTTGGACGGCGACAAGGCCGGCGGCCACCCACCGGAATGGCGCGACGATCGCAGCGACGGCAGCGAAAATTCTTCGTGAAGGACCGAAACGAAAATGATCAATCCGCTCCCCAGAGACAATCCTAAATGATTCACAATTGAGAGATATTTTAATTATTGTGCCATTGACGGAATAAGAAAATGCCACTAATAGTTCATTGCACTCGTGAAAAATAAAATGTCATACATTTTTAATCCATCCCCCGCTTCCGTCTGTTACTCCCCCGCCTGATCTAAGTCACATCATCCAAAATTCAAACGAATAAATAAAAATAAATAAATAAATAAATGAAAACCGAAGTAATTCAGATTGGTGTGGGATGACAATATGCAGACGCAATTTATACAATACGATTGGTTTCTTTTTTCAATTAAAAGATTCAAAATTCCCGCCGAAAACAGAAATTTGAAATAACTAATCAAGTCAATTAAACTAGCCAGTTTTTATCTAGCTGGTTTGTCCGACCCCACCCAAATGGTATGCAAATATCTGGGGGGAAAAAACGAGTCGAGAGTTGCAATAGAAAAACACACGCAGATCCAGGAGCGAGCGAAAATGATTTTGCCGAGCGATACTCGACCGTGAAATCGTTCGTGTATCAAAGCGGCGACGGGACGCTCTTCATTCAAATTGCAAATATTTATTCATCTCTCCTTTTGTTTCTAACTCGCCCTATTATGAAAGCTGCTGCTGCTGCCCAGTTATTCCTTTATTTCCATTTGGAAGAAATCTCAATTAATCCGCAGACGCCAAAAGATGATTATCTAATGTTTCGGCAGCCTAATTTTATTCCGCATCTCTTCACTCCCATTTCAGCCCGGCGGGAGGTCCTTTTGCAACTGGGATGATGAGATGATTATCTTTCTTTCTTTGAGCTGCTGGAGAGAGACTCGAGGAAGAAGAAGCTCGTACGACCGGAAAAAAGTCAGACAATTGGCCAGAAAGGAGAAACTGGACCGGAAATAGTAAAAAAGTGCATCACAACAGTACACGACTCAAACAAACAAGACAACACATCACACGGTCGTATAGCTCTGCTCCCCCCTCCTACGTCGTCAATGTCTACTCAATCAAAAAAATAAAATTCTAATTAAATTACATCCAAAATGAATTATTTTTTAAAACAAAAGCTTCCGGCTTTATGAAATCTAATGAGAAAACCGTGGGAGTTTCATCATTTTCTTTCCTCATTCCGCTGAAAATCCAATTCTGTGTACACATCAAATACAATTAATATCACGCGTTGAATATCTACATCTATATATACTATAGCGCTTATTTAATCCGTATTATATCAACGTTTAAATCATTTTTTGGAAGTGGAGATTATAAATATCGCACCTATAGACACACGCACACACTCCATTTACTTTCCGCCCCCCTTTTATTTTTGTTGTTATAATTTCAGACAAGATCCCCCGGCTGCTACTGCTGCTGCTGTTATAAGCCTACCAATTATAAGCTTTTCCAGCAAGTTGTTGGTTGTTGTTGTTCTTCTCTTTTCTCTTTCGCTATTTTTCTTTTCCCCCGGATATATTATATATACATAAGCAACGTACACTATAGTCTATAATTATATTCCGGGAGGCGGTAGACATTATATAGTCTGTGTTCAATTAGAGCCTGGGCTATACTGGATGTTGCTAAGGCTCCTATTTTTATCAAAAACAACTGCACGCCCAGCTACAAAAGCGGAGCTCCCAAAAAGTTTCAGAGAAAGAAGAAGAAGAAGACAAGAGTTTCCATTAGGAGCTGCTGCGTGCAGTGCAAAACAAAAGCGCGGGTGGGAAATATTATTATTTTAGACATGAAAATTTTTGTTTCATTTTTCTTTTTCTCTGGAGGTGTTTTTTTTTTAATATTTAACTTCCTCCTTTGGCTCCTGACGAAAACGTCTGAAACTTTTGGCACATCACGAACCTCACCACTACCACCCCCGCTATTATTTCTAGGAGCGCAACAAGGCGGAAATTGCTGGGCCGAGATGATGAACGACGTCGAGAAGAATTGATGAAATCGATCCAGTTATATAATGGCCGCCATAGTCCAAAAACTCAACTTGCAAAATATTCGCCCAGCCAAAACAAAAAGATTTGGTTATTCTCATATTTCAGACCTCAGTGTACACACAAGAGTGTATATAATAATATCTATGTGTAACACGGATAAATATTGACGTATTTCCCCTCCCCCCACCCTGGCCGCTATACAATGTCTATAGACACACACACACACAGAGCCGGCCCACAGTTTCTCAGCTTGGCCTTCTCTATACCGTTTTATCGATCGGATGAAACTCGAGACTTTGCCGGCCCAGACTTTAGCTTGTGGCTCTGCTCTGCTCTCCCGCTTGTATTTATTTATTTAGACTTTAGGTCCAGCAACAACTCTCTCACTGTCGTAGAAGGAGGGGGGGGGGGCATTGTAGACGACGCTCAGTGCCAAAGACGGGCACAGGTTGAATTTCGATTCACGTTCAGTCATCTGCACTCAACCGCCCTGCATCTAATCTCCCACAAAGTTGGCTGGGCCAAAAAAGGACGGACCACTTTTATGTCCGTCGAACAGACACACAAGACAATCTCCAAGTGGTTGAATGATAGTAGAAATGGGATGTGGTTTAATAGTTACCGGCCAGAATGTGCAGCGAACTGCAGACGAGGGTCCGATCGGGACCGGTGCAGCGTCCGCCGATGGCGATGATGAGGGCCACCAGACCGATGAAGGTGCCCAGCACGAAACAAGGTGTGGCGTACCTGAGTGGACAGACAAACAAACCAAAGTACAATCTCTCAGAATGATATTAACCGCCCGTTTGATATGTATGAGAGAGATGCCCCCAGGAGACGGGCGCAGCAATTTGCCGGTTGATGTGTCACCTGAGTTTGTTGAGGAAATCGGGCGTGTACTCGACGTTTCTCCACAGACGGAAACTTTGCCCAGTCAACGGCCGCCAGTTGATGTACTCGAGCGGAGCGCACGGCAAATTCGGTAGAACTGCCGGGCAAATAAAAGAGAAAAAGAAAAAGAAATTATTCATTTGTGCTGGAATATAATTGTGACAGCAGCAGCCGGACACATTCATCATGTAGACCATTTAGACGATCGTCTAAATGGTAATCAGGCCGGCAAATATACTCGGGATAACACTCACTGGCGCTGATGAGCCTGTCTACCCATCAACTTGTGTATCCAACCCAGCTGGGCGCAAGCAACAAACGGGCAGAGTAAAAGATAAAAAAGGAGGGACAAATATAAGACGGACCCTCGCAAACATGTCAAATATAAAAGTTAAGGATAAAAGGAAAAGAGCTCCTGTGATGTTTATCGGCACGTCTCTGCAGTTGCCCAGTCCCTACAGACACCAGCACAGAAGAAAAGGCTATATTAGCCGGCCTTGCCCGTCTTTTCTTTTTTTCCTGGATACTTTTGAATAATTCCCAGTGTAGAAATAAGAAAGTCCAGCTGCACTGGAAGATCAAAAGAATGAAGATACCCCCGGATAGAGTCCAGCAGTCCAGTTTCGACCAATGAACAGGACACACGAAGGTAAAATATATACATGTCCAGTCAACTCTCATTTGTTTTTTTCGTTTACTTTTCACACGTGTACGGGAAGACACGACAAACTTTATCCCGTTGCCAGGCAATCGTCAAAGTTAAAAAAAGGAAATTCAGTTGGTGGGCAACGACGGCCATTATATTTCAGATATTCCTCTTTGTGTCCGGCATGTTGTACCCAATGACGTCCATTGCGGACAAACAACACAACAAAAAGAAGGGGTAAAAAAAAAGTTGTTTTTGTAGTACAACAACAACAACAACACTCGATCACATTGGGGAGAAAAAGAAAAACATGTAATATGGGAGTGGCTCCAGGAGCCCAAAAAAAAGAAAAAACTGGGCCAGCAGCGGCAATAAAAACCCTTCCGGTGGTGGATGACGTCAAACGGGGCGTATAGCGCATCCGTTGCATCCAGCAGCTTCCCCCCATTTCCGAATCTTCTTTTGATCCATCCAACACGTAAAGAGAAAAAAAGAAAAATTTTGTTATTTGGTTGTTGTTGTTGATATTCTGGCCGGCAACGTCTATTTTTCCTGGCCGGATTTAGAGGCCGACGAACTAAATTCTTTGGCCGGAATCTTATTCCAGCGCGTCGAATTTCAAATCCCAGTGCATTTAGCTGCCACAACAACATCATTGTGTCTGTATTACAACTCAAAGGTAGTTGCGATGTTGTTGCGGCAATTGGGCTGCAAGTTTACCAAAATGGCCGAAACTTTTGTTTGGCCGGCCGGCCAGCGCAAACGAGAGAAAAGCAAACGCAATTTGTGTTTGGTTGGGAGAAATAAAACATAACGGCCGCTGGGCGGACAGTGTAAAATACTGCGCAGCTGGTCTAGTATATACATATACATGTAACGGACAATAAAAAACAAGGAATAGACGGGCCGGGAGGGAATAAAAACAAGAGATGTGACGGCCAAATGAGGGAAATAAAAAAAGAAGCGGAAAAAGGAAGACGCTAAGAAGATTGCGGAACGGAATGATGGCCGACCGACCGACCGACCGAAAGAAAAGAAAAAATCAGTGAAAATCTCCACCCAGCACTCACCGACGTCTCTATACATCGTCATGTAATGTCATATAACATTAGATTATTTACAGTACATGGTAGTATATATTGCCAGCGTGAAAAAAAAAATCTGAACGAACGAAAATACTTTTTTTTCAATTTCCCGCTCGGTGGTAAATCTACTCCGATTCGAGTCAAATGTCTTTTGATTTTTTTGGAAAGTGTCTATAAAACCACAGCCATTTTTATTCCCGGGCCATCCTCTATTTTTTCTTGTCTCAATCACAAACCATCACGCCGAGCTGCTGCTCCCGGCTGATGATCAAAGCTTCTCAAGTGACACTGTGACGAACGATAACGAGCCGAATTCAATCACGACTCTCGGAACAACAAACAACCGCAACAACAAAGCCCGTCTCTAGACTATACACTATAGTTGTCCTCCTCCAGTTGATGATACACACAAGACGGGTGGAAAAATATAATGTTTTCTTTTTCTTTCACGTTGATGTATCAAATAGAATTTGAGTAGCGCCACACACACACACGCCAATAGATTGACGCCTGGATATCTGCTGGGCACATTGTGTGACTGTACACACGCGCCGGGAGCTGCTGGATAAATATGGACAACCTTGTTGTTTTTGGGCTGGGCTGCATAAATCAAAAGATATACTGTATTTGAGCTATAATATATACGTGTCACATTATGTAAATAGGCGCTATAGACGAGAGATTGCGGCTGTTGCTGTTGACTTTGATATCAAAAGCGGATGGAAAAATTCCGGCGGGAAATAAATTTTCAAAAAATCTGCTCCCGACACCTCTCCAGCCCTTTTAAACCATCATCAAATTCCACTTAAAGCTAAAAGTGATTAAATCGCTTTCTAATAAACGCTGCTGCTGTGTACACACCCGTCTATAACCTGTGATGGGCGGATGTGAAGTGCGACTAGACCAGCGTCGCGCAGAGTGCCCGTTTCAATGGACCCAGTCAACTTTAAGAATTATTTTTTGTCCTCCCCCCTTGAAAAGTGTAGAAGAAAAATTGTTGTTGTTGAATGGAGATGTGTGTATAAAGGACACACGCACACGCACACGTAATATAAAAGAGAGCTGATGGGCGAGAGCGGTGCGCTCTCAGCTGCTCCTGATGCCAAACTCCCTCGAGTGCTAATTAAATTCCCGGTTAACGACGAGCAGCCGGATAGAAGCGGGAAAGAAGAAAATACAAAAATTTTGTTTTGACATATAAAAAGAAGAGGGCGAAAAGAAAAAGAAAATGTTTGGGGAAGGGGAAGTGTACACTGATGGCTTTTCTTGGCTCCCACTTAACCAGACTGAGCGCACTTTGCCCGTCTCTTACTACTTTTTCTTTTCTTTTTATTTTTTTTATTCCCGCGTGATCATTCCGATATAGTGTCTCCTCCACACTAGCTGGGCAACCAATGACGTGCCCGTCTATAAGAGAAACACACAGCCCATCACCAGCAGCTCACCAGTTTCTCTTTGGCTGTTGTTGCTGGGCCGTCCATTAGACAAGGAGAAAATTGGGGAGAGATAAGAATTAATTCAAGTGATGATGGTTGGAGAGGGGGATATAACATGTCGATTTTATACAGTTGTATCTAACAGAGTCATAAATTTGGAATGGAAAAAATGAAAGTTGGGTTTTTCTGTGTGTAAATCAAACGGCGAGAAGTTGGGAGAAAAACAGCCGCCGGCGACAGTTTTTATCAAATCGCTCTATATAGCTATATATACCGATATTATACATGTACGTCTATAAATAACAAATGTAATATATTTTGTCTGCTGGGGCACGCAGGCTGGGCATGAATTGCGATTTGCCAGACGACAGCAGCAGCAGCAGCAGCTTCTTTAATATATAAATCCAACGCCACCATTTTTCATTTTTCTTTCTTTTCTTCAAAGAAAAATGAAATAAAATAAAAATCGAAGCCGAGAAATCAAATTTTTCAATTTCTGCGCCACCTATATAGACGCCTGGTTGTTTCTTTTTTTTTTTTGTATTTCGGTTCGATTTCAATATGCTGCAATCAATATCGATATGCCGTCAGGAGAAACCAATATTTCATCCAATATATTAAAATCGATCCTTTTTTTTCTTCTTCTTTTATTATTGGCAATCATTTAGAAAAACGAATTATTTGCCCAGTTGGCGAATGATTGTCAAGAGTGTAATCATATCCCATTGTGCCTTACACACACGACGTATTTGTAGAGTTTCACTCTCGACTTATATTTCCGAGAAAAAATAATCAAAAAGAAGAAAACAAATATACAAAAAAAGTTAAATAACTTTTGTTTCTTTCCAGCTAAAAATAAGAAGAAACTCAGACGGAACGTGCAGTCGCAATGCAGAGTTCAACCGTAACCCCCAGCCACCAAAAAGGCGGAAAAACGATCGACACTTTTGATGTAATACGCCAAGAAATAAAAGAGTTAAATATAGTGGATGGCACTGCGGATGCAATAGACGCAACTTGTCATATAACCACAAAGGGACAAGCGTTTCATTATGCAACATCAAACGTGAACTGTCCCATATATAAACTATACCCAGGGCCCAAAGTTTGTCAAATCTATATTGAACTTCAATGTAGCGATCATCCGTGACGGATATTCCCCGTGATTGCCGGCCATAGGCCCAGCCCGGCCGTTGGAAATTTCAGCCCAGCATTAACATTGACTATAACCCATCCATAGCAATAACAACTGGGCAAACAAAAGACATAACGTCAAAGGAAAATCTATACAAAACAAAGAGACGGGCCAGCCCGTTTGCTCAACCGACGCCATCATCACTGCTGTTACAATGATTAGTCTAAACATCTGTTCCGTCCGGCTCTCCTCAATAAACGAGGCCTGTCACAAGGGCCGCCTATCCCTATACCACTGCACGGGCCGTCTTGTGATGGATGAATGTCCTTTACTCAACGGATTAGGACGTTATGTCTGGAAGTATGTGTGTGTTCGAGAGAGAGAGAAGACGGCCAAGTTGAATAATAACATTCAATAACACCGGCCAGCCAGCAGAGATAGAAGCGCGGACGGACACGGCGGTTGAGATTAATTAGGATGGCCGCCTCGTAGTATGTGATGGCGCCAATGATAAACAAACAACAGCCGGTGCTGTGCTGGGCTGGGCATGCAGAGATATCTAGAATTTCCGTCGCTCTATAATGTTGTCCTGGAGTGTGTACACAATACACGTTTATACTAAATATAATAGACGACGGGCCCTGTGTTGAGCATTTCGGGAGTTTCTTTGCGCAATCACTCGTCGCCGGGCAACGCGTTCGCAGCAACTGCTGCAACAACTTGAAACTTGGGCACACCGGCCCGCGCGCGCGGATGTGTTTAGAGATCAAGTTGCCGAATTGTATATCTTTCAGAATAATAATAATAATCCCGCCCGTATAAACACAATCCGCAAACTCGTCCCATCATCTTCATTCCGGTGCTGCTGGGCGCGGCGGACGAGAGAGAGAGAGAATAATATTTTACAGAGCTGGGCGTTAATAATATTGATCAAATTATATACAGACATGGGGAGCATCGCAGCTGGAGCGATTACGTGTCTCATTATATATCTTCCCAGCCCCCCCCCCCCTCTCCTTCATTCCAGGCCGCCCATGCCCGGTTCTCGGCCTCTTTTGCAATGTTAATTAAGACAGGAGCTAAATAATGGATGGACACTATATTATAGAAGAGAGGGGGTTGGAGAATATAGATGAGGACAGGAGGAATATAACAAATGCATCATGTGTGTAACACATATCGTACACACACAGGCTCATATATCTAGGCCCAGCATGAAAAAAAACTAGATCTAACTTGATTGTAAGACATATCGATAAATATTCGTTTAGATGTAGACAAGAAAGAAAATATAAGAATCAACTGGAAACATAGTGGGCCGTCTGGCTGGACTATGATGGACGACAACGAGATTTACTTTGACTGGGCATATACGTATATAAGCTATATACAAGCCTATATACATATATAACATCTAAATGAAAATAAACCAAAGTCAAATGGAAGCCCAGCAGATGTATAGATATAAAAGTTGTAGACTTAAAGATTAACTTAAACATTCAGTAACGGGGAGAGAAAAAAGGGAGAAGTTGGTTGTGGGCAGCAGGCATACCGGACATTCCGGCGGAAATCCCATTCCGGCAAAGTGTATATATACTCGCCAAGAATTTCCAACTTTGCGAAGAAGAAAAGGAAAATCATTTCGCTTCTAAATAAATCGCAACCAAATACCCACGGCTGTTATTTCTCTAGCTGCCTCAATTATAATTGATATTCGACACTTTTTCGTTCAGCTGGCCCGCCAGTTTGTTCCTTAACAATTAAGAAACTCTCTGCGGCCGTCTGACGTCTTGTTGGGTTTCGATTACACGACGACATGGAACCAAAAGAAAATGGGAAAACGAATCGAGCGCAAGAAGCAACGGCCAGCAGTGATTTGTCAACATGGACGTGTAGTATATACTCGTTATTGTGATGTGAGAATGCATGGCCGTCTCAAACTCGATCCTCCCACCCACCCTAAAGGCGCGTGTATATACCAGGATCCAACTGTCTACCAAGAGATACGGCCGCCAGAGTATTTTTTTCTTCTTTTTCCTTTTAATTCGGTGGCCCATACAAGAGAACGACTGTACACATATATACTGCGGTCGGCCAAAAGACAGATAGCCTCTACTCCGCCCGTCTTATTCTTCTTCTTTTTTTTATATGTAGACGGAACCGACGCCCTTTTTATTACATGTGGCGACATCATCATCATCATCGATTGACCTTTTTTATTTTTCTTTCTTTCTTTTTTGGGGGGGCCTCAACACACCCACATGATCAAAAGCACTCTTTTCTTTCTTTCTTTCTTCTTCTTGCCGGCCTGGAGTATAGTGCTACATCCATCCGTCGTCGTGTACATGGGCGGCTGCTGGACCGTACAACATCGGCCGGGAAAAAAAGCAAATTCGTGACGATCATATCGATTGGAGAGAGAATGATAAAAATGTCCATCTATTTCTCTTTTTTGATCAAGACTCGGACCGATAATACACACAACACGACGGTGTGTGTGTGTGTTTGCCAATAATATTTTTTACGACGTGTTAAGATATTCGGCCGGGTGCCATTCAAGACGAGGTTTCATCGCCGCATATGTAGACCTATAACTGCGGTCGGATGGGTCGTATTATATAGAAGAAGACGGACGTAATAGATATCAAACGGCCCCCGCTATATACACGCACACAGAAATGGAGCACTGGCGATTCTTTTCTTGCGAAATGAACCTTCACCGGCCGCCAGGGCTTCTAAAATATCTCGGCCATTCAACGGGACCCGTGGTGAATGAGAAAATGTATGAATCCCAGCCGGCCATAATATAGACCAAACGGGCAAATGAAAAATGGGCGGTACAACCCCGCCGGTGGGGAAAATGGACACATAACAAACGCGGGACCAAGTAATTTAGTTGCCGGCCATGATGTAATAGTCATCCAACAATCCGCTCTTGTCTAATCCATCGCCAGCAAACCCCCCCGCTGTTAGTTGAACAATTAAACATTTCAAAGTATGTATAGCAGCCTAGAAAAATCATGACATCGCATCATCATGTATCAATCATCACCCCATAGCTACGCAATGCGGCCATTATTCTACAGGAAGTAAATGCACGCAACCGGCCACGCCCTCGCCCCTTCTACGTCCCATTGGAGAAAAGTATCGGAACTTTGCTTTTAATTTCCGGGTGTTGCCCCGCTAATCACTTGCATCAGCAGGTGGTGGAGCCC
This sequence comes from Daphnia pulex, assembly GCF_021134715.1. Classification (NCBI taxonomy): domain Eukaryota; kingdom Metazoa; phylum Arthropoda; class Branchiopoda; order Diplostraca; family Daphniidae; genus Daphnia; species Daphnia pulex. The sequence continues at coordinate 7,448,301 of NC_060017.1, forward strand.
AGCGGAAATGCCAAACACATAAGGTGTGGAAGGCGCGGCAAACTTTAGAGCTAGAGTGTTACATCATCAGGGGCCGAGAAAAATGAAGTATATAAATAGCCAGACGAGAAACGGGGCTAAATAATCAAAAGTGGGCAGACGATCGATACCATTGCTCGGCAAGAAACCGGCTCGTGATCGGTTCGTGAGCGAATGAATTCAATTAAATATTTTGGCGGAAATATTTGAATGACCATTTGGTGGAAAATAAAAAAAGAACTAAATGACGTGGTAGGTTATCAAACGGACAAAAAGGAAAACTTTTCTTGCAACTTTGGCATTTAAAAAATCACGAAATAAACTCTCAAACAGCAATAGACCCAGCTACCTAATACGTTTTAAAAGCTGAGGCAAAGAAAAACGGATGCTCGATTTCATCTGCGTTTCTTATTTTCTTCAAAGCAACTTGCAAATTATCCATTTTTTAACGTCAATTATTACCGGCAACAGAAAGTGAAAAAAACAAGAGTTGAAACGCCTACTTATATTTTAAAAGCTACGTCTTTTAAAATACGGATGGCTAATTGAAACAAATGGTTAAATGGAAAAAAAATTTAACCGAAAAGAAAAAAAAAAAATTGTGACGTGAGTACAGTCGAACGAATGAGAATTTATTCCTTGCGTAATAATCGGCTCGGATATAATACGTCTGGAATTCTCATTAGGGTAATAAAGGCCCTTGTTACCCAACTACTAACTATAATACGCAACAAGGATTTCGGCGTCATTCATTTCAACAATCTTTTAGAGAGAGAGGCGGATGAAATTCATTATTACCGTATTGATTCCCAGTCGGTTTATGCACACACAATCAACTTGCAAGTAATAGTAAAAATGAACAATTTTTTCAAGACAGCCGCCAGTGAAATTCTGACAGCCAATGGCTTGTCAAGTCAAAAATGTGAAAAGGGATAAACGAACTGGGACCAGCAGACGACTCAAATGTTAAGACAATCAAAAAATATCAAATGTCTATCGTGCTTGTTATTTTTACATGATCCGATTCCGATGAAATGCGCAATAAGATAATTGGAAAAATAACGGCATCTGTCGGATGTCGTATTATTATTCGATCGAGGCCATCCAACATCTTTTGTTATTCATTTAATTAGATCTCGAGCGTTAAATACAAATAAAATAAATAGAGCGTTTCAGAGACGTCACCGCCGTCTAACCTTTTTCGGCCTTTGTTATTACACAGGTCTGTCGCCATGGTTACCAGACGTTTTGATTTTCTTTGTTTCTCTACGAGCACACATTTCCTCGGTTCGACTCACAAACCAACGTCACGAGCTCATTCACGCGCGTCCTAATGTCGTTCAACCGGATTCGCCGATTCCAATCATTTTACAACAAAAATAAATTTAATTGGATAAAAAAATATATTTTAAAAAATATAAAAAGGGAAATGTGGCTTGAATTAGATATGAGCCTTTAAAGATTTTGTTTACAAAAAATGATTTGACGGTTGGAATCAAAGAAGCTGGAAATAATAGAGTGGCCGGCAATTTCGATTTGGCCGGCCAGTCGTTGCGTATCAATCGCAAGTCAGCTGTTAGCTATAACCTACCCCATACTATATAGCCTGTAAATAACCTAATCCATTTCTTCTTCTTCTTCTATGTATTCCCGAGTTAGTCGTGACTGACAATCAATACTGTGACGGCTGCTGGACGTCTGATCACAGTCGGCAGAGCGACCGAGACGGCGATACAAACGTCCAGTGTCACTGGGGTTCAGCTCCTTCTCTGCATGCCCTGGATCTACTTTCTCTTCTTTTCTGATGTAACAACGCAATTGAGCGGAGGAGGGAGGAATAAAGAAAGAAATGAAGAAAGAAAACAGGAACGGATGGATGGTCGCTGTTGGGAGCGATCACGAGGCAAGGCAGAAGAGATGGATCCCCCCCCCCCTTTCCTTTCCTCTTTTTTGGGAGCTGGAACAACCCAGCAACATAACTTATCTTGTACAACAACAACAAGACAGACGGAAAAGAAAAATTGTCATTCGCCACTTGCCAGAATATTTCAAAAAACGTTTGAATAAAAATATAAAAGAGAAAAAATTTATTTTTTAAAAAGAAATAGGAGAGCAGCACGATTTATATGCTGGGCATATTCCTTTTTAAAAAATATATATTTACAGCCCCAGGAATTTGGTGGGCACAACACGTCAGAGAGAAGCCGGCCCATATCTATCGACTAGATATGACCCTATGTATATTCATGCCCCTGGTTGACGCCGGCCAGTCACCAGGTCCTTCATATTCATATTACATGAAGCTTCCGCTCTCACTTCCTCTGTTATACCAGAGGATCTATCCAATATATATATAAGGCGACGGAATATAAACAGCATCCCATCTCTCTCTAGCTCTATACTCCCTTATGTATTTATGTTTATCCATTGCGCGCGGATAGACGACGAACGAAAAAACCCCACCCCCACATTGCACAGTCGTAGCTTACGACACACACTAAAGGATATTATATATAGATATATACCGGGCGAGAGAGAGAGGGAATCTAGCTGGCCCAGATTATTGGTTACGGGATAGATAGACACTGGCGATCCAGCGCCCAACAACCGACCGACTTGATTTATATATTTTTCCTTTTTTCAAATTCCGCGCCATCGCCCAGGAGAAATCAGAAAAAAAGGACAACAACAATCTCATCCGGCTATAAGGCCCGTTCTTCTCTTTGCCATCGCCCACTGGATTTGTGGGCGTTTAGAGAGAGAGTCAAGGCAACCGTTTTTATTTATTTAAAATAAAAACGATTTTAGCCAAAAAGTTAAAAAATAAATATAAGAAATGAATCGTTTCACATAGCACTTTCGGCATATGTACAACAGTTGACGCTATTGACTAAAAAATGGGAAAAAATGGGGAAAAATGAATTCGGGCTTTTTTCTTGTTCCGCTTGCGCGTCTCATCCATCGTGAAAGATCTGTGACTTATCCCCACCCAGCAGCAGCAGCAGACGAGGAGTGTGTGGAGCAATAAAACATTCGTTCGATGTGCCATCGCATTTCCCGCCCGTCAAATTTTTTCCTCCCGTTTTTTTCTGGTTTTTTGTTTGTTTCCATAGAAAAAGAAGAAGACAAAGTTGGCAAAAATGGAAGGATAAATAAATAAATAAAAACCCAGCGCTATGGGAAAGGGGGAAGGGATCCACACACACAAAAAAGGGCGTGGATCCCGCGTTCGTGCTGTTATTGATCTATGCACGAAACACAACACACACACAGCCCGGCGTATGTTACACAATTGGCAGTTGAATTGTTTGCCACCATTTCTTTTTTTTTCAAATTTCCCGCCCTATCCATCGATGCTTCAAAATGTCTTATAATTTATTCCAAGAAAAAAGTTGCGTCTAGAAACTTACCGACGCTGGAGGGCATTTCCCCCTTGAGAACCGGGCAGGCCCGGAAGAGTCCGACGTGAAAGACGACGACCAACGATCGTTTGTCTTCCTGCTCATCTTCTTGTTCGTCTTCCGGATTCTGCTGTTGTTCCTCTTCTTCGTGACGCAACATGACGATCTCCGCATCGTCCGGCTCCTTCATTCCTCCTCCTCCCTGGACGGCCTGGTACGATTCGTCCTGGGCGTAATAGTCGTCGTCGTCGTAATCGAATTCGTCGGCGTCGGACGTCGCCGGACGGGCCGTCGTCGACGTCGTAACGGCAGCTGGTAGAGACGGACTCGTTGTCGTCACGTTCTCGGCCGACGGGCCGACGTGTTGATGGCCACCGCCAGGAGCCGACGGACGCAGTGACGATTCCCAATTGGATTTGGTGGCCGTCGGATCCGCCCCGTTGGCGAAGCCGCTGGCCGCCACTTTGGTGCTGGACGTGCTGGCCGACCACGACGATTTGACATTGGAATGACCACCACCACCACCAGGGCTCGATCCGCCGGCCGTGGCTTTGCCGCTCTGCCCGTCTTTTGAACGACTGGGCATCAAACTGCCGTAACCCGTGCCGAACAAGAGCGGCCAGTCCTGCGTGGGCGGCAGGTCGATGGGCTCCCAAGTGTCCACCCAGTTGGTGGTGCCGGCCAGCGAAGCCAACGAGCAGCCAAAGGCCGCCAGTCCGGCCACTAGCGCCAAGAAAGAAACGCATTTGTTGCGGTAAAGTCCAGCAGCTCCTCCTCCGCCAGCGGCGTCGCCGTCGGCAAACTCTCGACGGGCAAATGATGATTCGCCGGAATCTTCCTTGTCATCCGCAGACGGCCGGAACGGCGTAGAGGCTCTGACTCGACTTTGGCCGCCCGTTTCAATGCTGGGAATTTCCGTCCGTCCAGATCCTACGTAATCCGAACTGTAAAAACTGGGCAGGTCGTAGAGTCCTGGATCGTGATTGGCTCCTCCGCGGTTTCTTCGCTTGCCATCCGCCGCTGGATGCTGTTGGCCGCCAGGCATCAGCTGGAAAAATATAAAAATAAACAATTACATTTTATTTCATAAATAACAAGACAAAAAGAAATTCGTTTCGTCTAAATGTTCCTATCGTTAATAGTTCCTAAAATGTTTCCGGGAATTTCATCGCGCAATTAGTGCGGAATAAATTTGGCGCGGGAAGCATTAGGACGGAATATTTGTCTTTTTCTTTTGGCAAGAATATTGCTGGAATGGATTGTGGCGGAATCGATCGATTTCTATATTTACTTGCGCTCCATTTTCCTTTTTATTTCTTTTTTCTTAGTAATAGCTCTAATAGGGTCTCGGGGTCTCCCCCCTCCGTTTCGATTAGATTTCGATTCTCCTATTATGCTCGTCACAGACCCCCGGTGACGTGCAATTCGATTGGAAAATGATAAATCATCGATCCAGCGGATGCGGTGGTGGATCGGCCCCCCCCCCTCGATTGATTGGCATTAAGGTGATTGCTGGTCGACAGAATTTATATTTTCAATTTGACTTTGGACTCCCATAGTCTGTCGTTATCCTATTCGACTACTATATAGAAATTAGACGGGAGAATGCAGCCGGCTGGAAGAGAGTCATTATTATTACCATCGTGCTGTTGCTGCCGCTACTGTGCATTCTGGTCTTTGAATAATTCAACTGGTTGACGTGGACTCTCACTCGGATCGATCGCCAGAGAAAAAACAAGTCAATTCACCCACTGCTGCTGAGGGATTAAAACGACTAAACACTGGATCACGAATTATATAAGACGACAGACACACACACACACAAACTTTTGTTTTAAAGAGCCGGTTAGTGTGTGTGGCTTGGAAGTTTTTGTTCTTTTCCCTCTGATCTCAGGGGGGAAATGGAGAAACAGACAACAGTCAGTTGGCTCCTATTTTTTGAAATATTTCCGTTCTGTGAGCACTGTGATGATGACAGCCGCTCCTGTTGTTCCTCACGTTGCACAACTAATCAAAACCGATTTTTCAATCCGGAATTTTTAACAAATTTGAAAAAAAAAGTTTAAAAAAAATTGAGCGCAGAGCTCCTGTCCACCGTCAGTTCATTTGAACCCGAAAACACCAAGGTACGACCAAACTTGGGGGTAGGTTAGGGGGTAACGGAACAAACAAACGAAACTCTTGCCCCCGACAATTTGTTTGGCAGATACTTCCTGATGGGCACAAGGAGCCAAAGCGACTGTCTCTCTCCTCCTGGATGAAATGGCTCCTGAAGGAAGAAGGAAGAAGGAGGGAGAGGATTGAACTACATAACTGGTGCGCCGTGGCGGGCGAGCTGATGCGCGCGCGTTGCAACTTATCCGTCAATCAGCAGCAGCCCCACACAAACACAAACGCAGATAAAAAGAAACAAGAGTATAGACGAAACAAACTGGAGGGAAATATAAAGCGATATCTTCTTTTCTTTTTTTCCACCCCACAACAACAACAACAACAACAACCGTGCAACCGCTCAAACAACAATAAAAAGCCAACGGAGCGAATTTTTTCAAAAAAAAGGGCGCCAAAGTTTGAAATGTGTCGTTCATTTCGCTCAACTAAATTTCAAAACTCTCAACTGACGAATATCACGGCCGTGGTCTCTCTCCTGATTTTGTGATTCTTTCACTCCCGTATTGATTTCTGGCCGTCCACTGTACATAGATTGTGACCCTATTGATATCTCCCCTCAACCCCACCCATCTGAGAAGTCTAAAAAGAGCACGGCCCTATTTTTGATAATGGCGTGTGTTCGCTATACACAAGAGAGAATGAGAAAATCGGTCCGTGAGAAGGTGACGCCCGACGACGACGACGCTGGTCAAAGGCGGATGTCTCATTTCCTGATGACGAGAAAAAAAGGGCCGTCCGCTGGCTGTGGCCATTGGGGGTGCCAGTTCGTGCCCAATCTCATTTTTATTGGCAATGGCAATCTTTTTCCCTTTTTTTCTTTTTAACCCAGATTTGTATCCGTCCTTTTTTATTTTTGTATTTTTCTTTTCCCGCTCTCGTGTGATTGGAATTTCCCTCGTTTTTTATTTTGAAACGGACAACTTGATGCCGGGGTGAATAACACGCGGGAGTCAAACGAAATGGTTCCCCCCCCCCCCCCAAAAAAAAGCCAAGGGAGTGAACACACAGCACCGACCCCACGAGGATATAAGAAAATAGCCTTTGGGTGCTGAAACTGGCCCTTGTAGACAGCGGATCGATTTTCTTCAAAAATAAAAAGATTTTTTCCTTTTTTTTATCTTTTATTACTCTTAGACAGTGTTTCACCCCTCATTTGGCTCCTTGCCCTCCAGCCCGTCTTTCAATAGTTGTCCAGCTCCCTGTATATTATAACCGTGTCGAATGACGGACATTGTAGGCTGAAGTAAGAGGAGGCCAGTCAGCAAAGAAAATAAAAAAGTAGGTGCTGGCAATGGCGGTGATGTGTGATGGGGGGGCTCTCTCGTTCGATGATCAACTTTCTTCCTCCTATTTTTATAGATAAAAGACTTGACACTGTCATAAAAGCTAAAAAAGGACGGCCTATAAATTTTTGTATTTTTTCAAAAAAAGATAAACGGATATTGAAGGAGAAAGAGGATAGCGCGCAGCAGAGACATTATCTACTTGTATTTTATCGATCGGCCGGCAACCGGGGCTTTATATGCAAAATAGAGTAGAGAGGACCTGCGATGGGAGAGCTGGTGGTGGCCAAAGTGAACCGAGTCAAAAAAGGATGTGCGGGGGGTGTGTGTGTGTGATATCATCGGCTGCCGGAAGACCGACACACACACAAAAAGCAAACCATAAAAGCGGATTTACACAACATTATCTACATATTGTATATAGACTAGAGAGCTGGCCAAAAGAATCTTATATAAGCTTTTCTTTATAAATATAAGATCCAACTGGCAGTTTTTAAAGATCTTTTAAGATTCTTTTCTTATTTCCTTCCCTCCCGAAAAAACTCATTAAATCCTTTTCGGTCACTGCCGATCAATTGCGTATATATTCACTGGCATTTACCCCAGCATCAATGTGTCATCCGCCGAGTCTACAACTGTCATAAATTAGACGTTTCTTTCTTGTATGTAGTCGTCGGCCCATAGTCGGAGCCGTAGAGTGGAAACAACATACTAATGACACACTCGAAGGACGTCAAGCCCCAAGTCATTTATCAATGTACGTACTGTCATCGCCCACTACAACTGTGTAGGCCGTGCAAATGGGAAGAAAATATTATCAAAAAATATGATCTAATTGTATTGTGATTGCCGGACTGGTGGCAGTAGTAGTACTACTAGTGGCGGACGTGAATATATACATTTCCAGGGTTCGTGTCCAGGAGAGGCTGTCTGGCTCCCCTCGTACACATGTGGAAATGATATTAAAGAAGGCGCGGAGAAATAAGAAAATCGAGCAACTCGTTTGTGTCCGGTTTCTGCGAACGTGATCAGATTGAAGCAATCGGATCAAGAGCTGCTGCACACGTAGGGGAGGCCCAGTCCAGTCTTTCTTGTGCTGGCCCTTGGAGAAAGGAGTGGTCCAGTGACTCGGTAATAACCCGCTCCTCTCATTCACCTTTCTGTCTCTCTCTGTCCACCTCTCCCCCCCTTTACTCTCTTTTGGCCCTTGTTAGTTGGCCAGTCATGAACTCATCAGCTCTCTTGTTCCTTCTTCACTGTGCTCCTTACGGGACTGGACCGCTCGACTCGTCCAGGGCTTATATACAAGAGACGGACAGCGGCATAGAAGAAGTCAACGAGACGAATGAAGGGACGGACGAGTCAACGAGAGGAAACGGGCAAGAAATAAGAAAAAAGGGAAAAGAATGACAGACGACTGGGAAATCGGCAGCTCCCCCATCGTCCAGCAGTTCGTGCGACTGCTATTCGGTCGAGATGGGAGAGGGGGGAAGAAGAAAATGTCCGTCTGGCATATTACGGTGACTAGATATTGGCCGGCGACCGACGGATCGATGTTTCTTTCACCCATTTATCATTTCTTCTTCTTCTTTCCTCCCAACTGAGTTGCTTGTCCGTCCTCTTTGAAGCGGGAAATTCAAGCAACGCCATATAAGCCCCCGGGCAGAGTCTAACTACACAATACATTTCCTATTACCCACATACATGTGCAACAATAATAGGCCCCCAGTCGGAATAAAAAGAGCCAAAAAGAAACTTTGTGGAATTTAACAGAAAAATCCTTGCCTATTTTACCCAGGATAGCACATTTTCAAGTTTGGTTGAAGCTAATCGGCCTATATAAACTACGCGGAATAAAAATAAAAAAAGATTTTTCTTCAATTTTCTTCTTTTAATAGGCTTCCTTCTCTGGTATAAAAATAACAAGCTGCTGCTGCTGCTGCCGAACTGCCACTAGATTCCGCGTGCGTTCGTCTTACATCGACGGAAGTAGACGGCCGCTCCTCAGTACATCAAAAGATTTTGTTTTGTTTCTCCGATTTTATTCGTCGACTTGACATTGGTTATTCCGTCTTGTTAACATCCCCCTTTTGTTGTTGCGGTTTGGCCTTTTAACATGCGACTCCCCGTAGTACCTCGTCCTATATAATTGACGAGAGATGGCAGAGGTGCTCACGCCACTACCCCCCTTTCATTCCCCTGGACATTGACGCGGAGGAAAAAAATAAATAGGAGCCGGCCAAGGCACTTGACGGGAGAGTCAGGTGGTTATGACTCCCGCTCGTTTCTATTTCAAAATAAAAAAAAGGTAAAATAAAAATGTAGAGGGGAGGACCTTGTGCGTGGGTATATAGACGTGATCCTTTTGCAGTCGAACATGTTAGACAGGGCCAGCCAGTTGCACATGTGTTGGACATGAGCGAATTTCAAGAGAGAAAAAATATAAAATAACTCCGACGTCGACTGGATAGAATCAGAAAAGAAGAAGAAGAAGCTTGAAAGAACAAGAAGTCTTGGTGGTAATTGAAGATGTCTCCACCAGGACCAAGAAGAAGGTCTCTCCTTTCTATATCATAAAACATCTTGTGTGACATATAGACACACACGCACAGTGTAAGCACTGTACATCTATAATTGGCAGCGGGCAATATATAGACGGGCAGGACATTGCTGCCCTGACCAAATTTTGGCGGAGACGTAATGAACGGTCGAGTGGAGCACATGCGGACATGGACCGTCTGTCTGCCCATCAGAAATGATATATGTAAGTGGGCGAGAGAGCTGGGCTGGGCCGGGCAATGCGACATCAAAGTTTCCATTAGAGTTTCCCGTCTTGGCGGTTTTCACAGTGTCGTCCAGAGGTTTTGGACGGGGGGTTTCTCTACACCAACGACTTAATTTGATTGCGCCCAAGGAAACATTTATGAATAAAAGCCAACGGCCAAAAAGACGAGACGACCGGCCTGCAAAAGGACCCTACAACCTCACTCTCTCTCTACTCTGAAAGGTGCACCAGCAGAGAGAAGATGGTGGCGAAGCCATCTAAGCTGTTTGCGTCGGGATCACGAAGCTCTTAGACGCCGCCCAAGGGCTTAGATCTGCTATATTCGCTACTATATACTCCCGCACGGCGCATAGTTTGAAATCTATTTGAAGGACCGCGATGACAGTTTGCCCATTAATTTTCCCAAACAGTATTATATAACATCATCTCTATAATAGAAGCTGTCAAAAGTTGGCCATCAGATCAGGAGCTGGCGCATATATCCACCCAACAGTTTTTGATCGCATTAAAAATGAGCGCTGCTGCTCTATCCTCCAGCCCTAGAAATGAATACGACGCCGCTAAGTAATATAGAGATATGCCGTAAACAACAAAGAGTTATATTGTGTGTTGCGCAAACCCTGATGGCGCATCTCTTTTTGCACACACAAATAGTTCCACCAGCATCGATCATCTCTTGCTGGGCGGGCGGGGACGTGCGGCATTCGAACCGCCAAACACAAAAAAGAAGAAAAAGAAGAAAAAGTCAAATAAAAATCGTGCGGCGCTGTGATGGATCTCTCCCGCCGCCAGTTTCCGTCCTGGCTATATAACACATAGAAACGTCAATGCTGGGGATATTCGTTCGATTTCCCTGTACAACATCACACAGGAAGAAGCAAGTGAACGGGAAAAAGTCAAGTTACACACACACAAATCCCCCATTTTTCCTTTTATCATTCGCGTTTGATGGAAATTCGACAGGAGAAATGTGTGCGGGAGGAAAAGAAAAAAAAAAAGTTTCGGGAGATATTGATGATGGCCCACACATCAAAAGGACGTAGGAGTAAAAATATACGATTGCGAAGCAACCCCCCAACGGCTAAAACATTTTGATTGATATACTCTACGGGGAGAGACAGGAAACAAAAGCCGATGAATATGAGGAGGCCCATATTGTCGACACAATCCGGAAAAGATGATTGCAAACGACGACACTTTTTGGTCTTCAAATGAGTCAAAAGTTGAAGACGTAAGACGTTCACAGTCACGTAGAAAAGAGAGAACCTACCCCACAGGAATCGAAGACGGGATGAATCAACAGAAACATGTCAACTTTTTGACATTTGCGTCATTATTTTTCGGTTCTTTTGTGAGTCGTTCGCTAATTGCCCGAGTCGAACAATTGGAATGACATAAACGGGCCGATTCAGCACTGACGTCGTCTCCGACTGTCTTAACAAAAGAAGAAACAGATGACTAAACGGTTGGCATATCAATCGATAATTGTTCACTCGCGTGACCTTTTCGTTCACGTCATCTGATTATTCGACTAAAATTATCAAACCAAATATCACGGTAGATTATACGTCTGAACGCATACAGTGAAAACAACAATTATAACCTAGTTTTACAACGTTGGCGGGAAATTCAAAATTGCGCTAAACGTACAAATGCAGGACGGCGCACATAGTCCGTTTGATTGTCACCATGAAAAATATACACCACTCCGAGAGCGATGTTTTATCTCCTTTATCTTGAAATTTAAGACGAGGAAAAAAAGGAAAAATTTCTACTACGGGGAAAAAAGAGGCAACTACACAAGTGCAACGAATCTGATCAGGCCATGAAAAGGGGGGAAATAAAAAAGAATGACATAACAGTACAAGGCGTCACAGCCAATTCAGGAAGAGGAAGAAGAAAAGACGAACCTGCCGATGATGAGATTGACAAGAGATCAATAGCTTCCCATTTTTATTTTCCCCCCAAGAGTTATTACTTAGCCGACAGTCTATGCTTCACAATTCCTCAGAGCAATTCTTAGCCCCGCCCAACCGCAAACTCTTTACACATCAAACATGCGTAACATATGAAACATTGCGTCAAGAGATCTAGCCAATAGGCTTCGTCGCTACACGAGTAATTTGGAATCCGTCACCGAAGAAAACCTCCTACCACGTACCAGAGTCAAAGAAGCGATCAATTTATTATTTTGGCGAAAGACACTACTACCAGCAGTCTACAGTTGCTACTTGAGGCTAGACTCTATTATGCTAACAAGCAATGGAAAGGAATGACTGTATTATATACGGAGCTCTCTCCTGACGTCAGGCAGAAATGCCACATGGCGCGGGAGGGAATTCAAATAAATGTTCACGGGAAACCAAAAAGAGAGTCTAACACGATTCCCGTCAGAAATTCTTATACGTGGCCGCAACAGACGGGAGCAGCGAGGGCCAAAGGCTTCTTTTTCGAATAGAATTCAATGAAAAGCTCATTACGAATATCATTTTCAAGAATAAGATGTGGGGGCGCTCGTGCATCTATTGCGTGGCGTTGATTTTCAGTCGACAGTCAAACGTGAATAACTTTTACCAGGGCTCGACCGGAGAAAAATAAAAATTCGACAGCGGACGCGCATAATTCTGAGTTGAAATTCAAACGCCAAATTGGGTGTAGTGACGGGCGCCAGTTATATAAATACCCGTTGGATAAAACGATACAGCCGAAATAGAGCGTCAACAGGAAAGGTTAATTCGCTTCGTGAATGATTCAGTCGCTGTGCCGCCGTCAATGGCAGACGTCAAAGAATCATTCCTGCTTGTGCGTGCGGGGGTAATACTTTATTGAAAATGGATTCCACGTGCTGCGGGTTGGTGAAGGAAGGCCCCAGACATGAAACGCTGTGTAATATGCAATGAGTTGAAAATGATAAAATCCTCTCTGCCTATCTTCTCACTCACTTCGCTAATCTAATGCTGAGCCCAACGCATCCGCCGCTAGGGCGCTATAGAAGATTGAAGAAGATGCAAGAGCCTTTGGGTGTGAGAGACAGCCAGCGCCATCATCTGCAGTGAGTGCTACCAAATCATTCAGCACTTCTTGGTGCCGGCTCGACTTCAAATAATTCCATCAGCATATATATATATATATAAGCTCGAGTAAATAAAAAACATAAATCAATTGCTAATGTGAAACACATGGCGGATGCGTAGCGAAAGTTCATAAAGCATATGAATTTTAATCGCTGGTAATAGGAAATGTTGAGGAAATGAGTTTAGAACAAGAGACGGAACGACGATTGGATGGAACTATATGGCGAATCAAACTTCTTTGATGGGAGAGGGTCAGGGATCTCTCGATTGGGACGCCGGGCGAACGCAATTTGTAATTTGGCATACACCAGATTGGCGTTTTCAAAGAGAGCGGCGCATTACAAACTCGTTCTGGTGTAGGGATTGATGTTGGGCGAATTGACAGGGTCAGGAATCAAAAAGTTAACTAAAGCAGTGCGCTAGAATTCACTTATTTGCGCCATCTGATTTAATTTGACAGCGAATCGTCGTTGATTCATCTCGAACTGCGAATTCTGACAACGAAAAGCAATTCACCCACAACGAAATTAGTACAGAAGAGGACAGATTAACTTTGGCTGGAAATTGCCAATGTTTCATTCAAAATAGAATAAATTGGATTATTTAAATGGAATGGTAATTCAAGAGACGCAATACCAGCAACCATATCTTCGTAGCTCTTATGTAGCCAATTCGTGGTATTGTAAAAGTTTACATCCAGATATTATTGTGAACGCCCCCGTAATACGCCCCCAACTTATTACTTGTTCCTTATAAGCCCTCTCTCCAAACCATTGTTGATTTCTCGGAAGTGATAAGTCTAACATTGGAAATAATAAAAGCCCACGCCTACTGACCGGAATAGCTCCAATTAGACATAAGCGTCTCAAGAGTTTTAAAAAAGGAAAGTTTGTAAAAGAAAAAGATTTAAAGCAATTGTTCGAAATCGAAAATACAAAAATTAAAACAAGTCGAGTTAACGATATTCAATTAAAAACAAGGAAGACAAAAGTACACATGCACAAGATTCTGAGAAACTCGAGTAAAAAATAATTCAATTCGTAAAACAGCATTTCGGCGGTGTCATCACATCTGGACCCAACAAAAGCAACTGGGAAAATATCGCAATAACCTAGCAAGATTGAAGTTAAAGCTTGCTGGCGAAGCGTAGCTTCAAAAATAGTACTATTATAAATCGAAGAAGAAAGCAGGAAAAAGTTTCAATCACGAAGCCAAACACACATGGGGCCATTTCAGGCAAAAGCTTATTGCGTCTTAGCCCAGAATCCTGACGAAGACACAGAGGATCAAGAGGTTCAAAATGAAGCTCAAGAAAGTTGTCGTGTTAAGGGCCAAAGGGGATTAAAGGGATAAAAAGCTATTCCTATTCTCGATCCTCAATCTTAGCCATCAGACAGTTTGAAAGAGTACGCTGGACGTCTTTCAACGATGTCGCAATTTTAATCGTCAAACGCATAAGTACGGCAATCCATCACTTGGCCGTTTCAATCGTGGCCATTCTTTATCCTCTGAAATTACGATGAAACATAGTTGCATCAATCACTTTACGCAATTTAAGCAGAGTGATAATTCTTTCAAATTCGAGTATCGGGACATTGACGTCGATCAGGTGGTTCGTTTCAAATCTGGGACACGATTGCGACTAATCGGTCCACAACTTGACACAGAATTAAATCACACTTGGCCAATAATGTCATCAAATTACCAGGAAACACAACGAATTGTTCAAGCAGAGCTTAAGTAATAGAGTGGTACGAGAAGTTGACTATCGCACAAGTTCAAAGAGTCGACTCGACACGACATAAACCCTTTCAACCTCCCCAAATAGAAAAAGTTGCTCCGTTACTAAGATGCAGAACAAATAAGAGATTACCGGAATCATTTCCACGATTGAGGCAACCACTTTCCCAACAAAAGTTGATGAAAACGAAAAAACAAACTTACCTTTTTCTTGGATAAGAAGTTGTTTCTTGTCTTCTTCGATCCGTATGGACATTATTCGAGGAAACGTGATGCAGGACTACGTGGTGGATAAGACGAATTCATTGGAAATTGATAGCGATGGCGACGACCCACATTTTCCTGGCACTGACTACACACACACACACACACACACGCCCACTTGATATGGTTCCACGGAAGCGACCGGAGGTAAAGTAAGAAATGTCGTCGAGTTGTATGAAAAGAGAAGGGGTAAGCAACCTAAAAAAAAAAAAAAAAAAAAAAATGGTTACCTGTGCAACTGTGGACCACTACTGAATTTACTGATCGCTGTCACTAAATGTTTCTGTCTCTGTATTGATCGGCACATCAATCACATTGTTACTGTGTGCCGAATATGAATTTTGTCAAACGTAGCAACGCAGTATGAACGACGTAAAGTTACCAACGGGTGCGATTAAACTAGAAAGCGACTACGAATGGACAATTGGACATTATTTCATCCCTTCTTTCCATTGATGTCAAATCAGCAGAAATGTGAACAAATTCTAAAACTGGAAATGAAATAATTCCACGAAAACGCGATGTAATTAAGATTTCACCAGATGACCTCACTTTTTTCGCGCGAGTCGGAATTAAAAGATCAAGTGCACTTGTGCTTCATCGCATAATTAATAAAGGTGAAGTCACAATGATACTTCAATAAAACTTGGCAAATAAAATATGCCATGTAAAGGTGTCTCATTATTTTTTTCTTTAAATTTACATGCTTCACTTCAACTTACTAAAAAACCATGAATCGACGATGCACCGTGTAACCTAATTCTAGATAAATTAATGGATTCTTTTGAAGTTAAAAAAAAAACAACCGAACGACCAGGAAAATGTTTTCTGTGCATTAGACGACGACAAGTCAAAGATTTTTTGTAAATTTCTTGCCAGTGCCGTCACCATCATTTTTATTGAAATTTAGATGCTTCATCTGCCTCATAAAACCATGAGGCAACGATGACGCAACCTTCCAATAATTAAATTGGTTAAGTGCTTTTGAAGTGTTGTTTTTTTTTAACAACCGTATCGAAAGAAAAGTTTGAAAATTGAACTTGACGACGACATGTCAAAGATTCTTTTAATTTCCTGCCATTGCTGTCACTACCCTCCGTTGTTTAAGTCTCAGCAGCTCCTTGTATTGATTAGCACCAACGCAAAATGGAGGTAAAGGTGCGTGACTAATTTCCCTACACAGTCGCTCTCCGAATGTCGCCCACTTTGAAAATTAATTGTTGCAGCTGCTGGGTACCTAGTTTAGAGCGACGAGCTGCAAGGCCAATTTCAATTCGGACAGCTCCTTTCTCATTTAATTGGTAGTTGTGCAGATTGCAGTGAACTGTTGAATAAATGATCGAATTTCCCTGATCGGCGTTGACGATCTTGTCGTAATGTCGTATTCATTAGACATAAACTGAGAGGACAAAGGAAGATGCTGACCGGAATGGCCTGGTGTAGAATACTAGAATATACTGTCGATCATCTTCACAATCAATTTGAGACAGTGAAAACAGACGTCAAATAATCCGGACTAAGCGCACGGGACGAGATGGAAGATGAGCTTAAAAGCGACGTTTCCCTTAATTGTCCAATTGTCCCTGAACTGCGGATTTATCCGACGACGGAAGAGCCAACTCACCAATCTGCGTGGCGTATATAGTGGACTGTACGACGATCTTGAGTTCCAACTTTCTACATATCGAGCACTGAACAACTCTTCAAACAAATTTGTAACTCTCGACAGAGCACATAAGAAGTATATAACATTAACTTTCAAAAAAGATTCACTGTTGGTTGTTCGGGTTTCAGTGGAGACCTGCATCAGTCCCGGAGTGATTTTTTCCAGGTTTCTGATACTGAAATTCCATTGGAAAATCGTGACAGCTAACAGGAATGAATTTGAGTAAAGAATTCATGCGCTTCGAAATGCTCAAGAATGTTTACAGTAGAAAAAGGCGACTCAAAAGAAAAGATTCAATTTCTTTAGTTTTATTTTATTTTTCTATTTTTCTTAGGAATTCAACTTATGAAAACGACGGAAACTGCAACCGTTCGACCTGTACTGATATGGGCGATGACGGCTCACTGACACTGACTAGCGCAACAACTTTAAAAACAAACTTGGTTGGATATTTAAAAATTCAGCCCGTCATCTCAGAATATATACAATTCAATGTAATTTCTTTCTTTTATTTGGATCCTCCCCACAAATCGGTTCGACTACCGCAAGTCATCACGGATCGCCGAGTTGCGCTCCAAGATTTTCTTTGAAACATTTTAATGCAGTTACAACTTTAAAGAAGTAAAACCTAAGAGTTACATTGGGCATGACGTTCCCGAGACCTTTCGTCGGATGACACGACGAGAATAAAAAACCGCATAGTATTGATCTCGGAACAGTTTTTGAAGTGGTGAAGTAGTCAAAAGTCTTCTGAACGCAACCGTAATATGTCTATACATATACCGCAGTGGTGCTGGCCGGTTGATAGGTGCACACGGCATCGTGCGTGTGCATGGTCAACTCGGAAGACATCAAACCTATTTCCAGGTTCTCTCCCTTGACATCCCCAGAGTGCTTTCCAGTTTTCTGTTTTGACGCTTTTCCCTTGGCTATAATATTATTCTTTCTTCTCTATGTTTAACAGTGCACTATATATTCTAAACAGTAGATAGCACCCTACAAATAAAGTAGTATATATATACTATGGCAGTCGTCGCTCAAAATGATGGCCACAGCGCAATCTCCTTGAAGGAAAAAGAGAGAGAAGTTCGTCATGTCATCAAATCGCCATCTCGAGTGGGCCATTCCGGTCTGATATCGTCCTCGACATTTGATTGCTATAAGCCTCAACTGTACATATTATACCTTTACGGGGGGGACCAACCGTGGCCCCAACTTTGGCTGAATGAGCGAGAGATGAAGCTGCGGCTGCTGCCCGCTCGGGACCAATTGATGACACGCACGACACTGAAAGAGAGAGAGAAGGAAACGGAAGAAAAGGCGACGATAAAAAATGAACCAAGTTGTCGGTTTTCGCAACCCCTTCTATATATATATATGAAGGTATACATATAAACGCACAAGGTCCCGCAGGACGGACGCCGCTCAATCAACAGCTTCGTTCGTTCTGGCGAAACGATCTTAAAGTGATGAAAGACTGGAAAAAAAAAGAAAAAACTTTTCCCGAAGCGATAGAGTAAATTTTATTTGAATGAATCGGTGAACCTAGCGAACTTTATCCAATCAAAACTTTGCTTGTTCGTCTTTTGTCTTGGGTTGCACAAATTTCTCGACTTTGTCTCGACATTTCGTGAATATCCTCCCACGCCAGAAAAAATCGTTTCGTTTACTTTTCGACTAAAATATAGTTATGAAATAATTAACGATCCCGACGATTCGTGGATGTTCCTGGATCGCGTTGCTACGCAACGTCTAAGCTAAATCCGCTTGACTCTCCCCCCGTTCAAAAGTTAAGAACATTCGATGGAAGATAAAAAAACAAAAAAGTATCAAATAATAACGCCAGCTAGAGAACCTATACTACTCATTTCGAAATGGAACCGGTATAAACCCTGAACGTGTTTTCTCGATCCCCGGCGTCTATACGGTTTCCCATCATCACTCCCCTTTACAGTGTTTTCGTTTGATATGGAAGGTGACGCTCGAGGAGATAGACGCTCACGTCGTATTCAAACTACCATCGATCGGGTTGGCTCTCTCACCCCGTAGATTGGCAGGCAGGAAGCGAAAAAGGGCGTTTATTATGGGGCCGGGGAAAAAAAGATAAAAGGCAACGGGCAGGTTGGTTTTATGTGTGAGTGTTCCTTGTTGATGGGGAAGGAAAGAGGTGAGCAGACAGAGGTGGAAAGCTCATCCGGCTTATATAGGACGGCGCATTATTAACATACATTTCTCCGTAATGATATGCAATATGTAGATGAAGATCCCAAGGATTATTAAGTGGCAAAGGATATACGGCGCCATTTGAGTCGCTCCGCGACCGACTTTTGTGAGATGAAAAAGGTAAGTCGAGAAGGTAATTCGACCAGAAACTAACGAGCATCCTCGCGCCAATAAGTCGCCTAGGAAACGACGCATTCACAACATTTGACAATCTGGCAGCAACTTTCAAGTATAACTTGGAAAGACAGTATTCCCAATAATGTAAAGCTCATCGTCTACAGGTTGGGCGCGGGAGCACTTTGAGGTTCAAGCGTTCCACTTCCATCCACCACTTTTAAGCAAATTCTATTGAGAACGGCAGCAGCAGCCAGAGCCAAAGAAATAAAAAAAATAGACACTTTGTTTCCATCTATTTTGAGTGCGTGCATTGCTAACGCGGTTTCTCGGAAAAACGGGAAAATGCTGCGCCGCAGTTATAATCAAAGCACACTCTGAGACTTTTATGCGGAGAATTTCAGAAATTATTCTCATTAGTAATGGCTAGCATATGCGCAGAGGAAACAAACTGGGCGAAGACTTTTTAAAAGCGACTCTATTATGTAATTAATAATACCGTAGTTCAGTTGAGAGCGGAGGCTCGAATTCCGTCAGTTCAATGCAAATAGCTTACGTACTGGATTATTGAAATAACCATTCAGTTACAAAAGAAATTGTGTTTACTACTCGCTGACCAAAAACTTGATTTTTAATTGACTTGATGAAAATCGCGCAATGGAAGTAGGAAGAGGTAAAAATGTTTATTTTGCCACTTACCAGCAGGATCGTCGAATTGACGGAAAAGCTAACGCAGTGCCTCCTCTTGCTCGAGATGGAAGGTTTTCGACATTCCGGCACACTAGTTGAGAATCCGGACGCTAGACGGCGCAAACAGTGACAAATGTCTCAATCCAGCCACTCAAGCTAGTCATGATCCAGCTTCGAAATGCATGAAGGAATAATAAAGGGAAATAAATTTTTAACCTCAAATATTGCTTCCTACATGTATTTTAAAATTGGATAGCGCTTAACATCCTAGCGCATCGATCATCATATCAAGATATTGAATTTGCTGGGATTCTTTTTTAGATTCTTCAAGCAATCACATGTGCTATTTATACAGTACAGTAACATAGACGATGCGTTGGGCAAAGAGAAAACCTAGCCGAGTCTTTAGCTGTGTTGGGGAGTTCCGTTTATAGAAATTAATTATTTTTTTTTTCAATAAATGAAGGAGTTGGCATCATAATAATGCAGAAACAAGCTGGCAATGGGAACAACTCAATTACATGTAGAAAGCCCAAGTTTTTTCTTTCCCCCAAAAAAAAGATATACACACAAAGAATTTGTTTGTTTGGCAGAAACTGACAGAAACGAAATGATTGCTTCAATCCGCCTTTATTCATGTTTATCGCTTCACTGAGTTTCTGATTGAAAACCAGCTTTGTTACAAAAAAAAGGGGAGAAAAGAAAGCTCAGCAATAACTTATTCAATATCAACCTTCTCCAACGATCCACCCTCCCCCCAAAAAAAGAAGCATCGAAAGGTATTTAACCTCATTATTATTCTTGGGACGTTGATGCAGAAGACTAATCAAGTTAGCGGCCCCAAGTCTTGGCGAATCCTTCCGAATTACTTATTATAATGATTTCTTATAAGCGCAGCAGCAAAGAAACCGAGCGATTCCACTTAATTCCATGGCCGACCGCCAAAAAGAGCGAATGACGTTTGAACTGTCAAATCGTCAGTCTTCTTGCTCCTTGATTTCCATCGTACGTTTAAGCTTTCCCCCCTTTTTGAATGAACGACAGTGTGATCGATAAGACACTGTGTACGGAACATTATTCGGAAAAGAAGGGAGAGCGATACAACGGCATGTGTATATAATTTCCGAAAACAAAAAGAGGAGATGTGGGGCATTAAATGCGACTTGGAATAATTCGTCACGATTCGCAGCAAATAGGAACGGCAGGGAAAGTTTCCGAGGGGCGATAAGATGCGTGACATTTCGAACATTTGGCGGGGTGACAGATCTACAGGAATTAGTTTTCTGCCGCGATGTCGAGGGTACCATCCCCAGGGAAAAAAGAATCCTGCGGTAGTATAAAGCGGATCGCGTTGTTTCACAGCGATTTGTTTTTTTTGGGGGGAGAGCAATAACACCAAAAGGCAAAGATTTTATTTCTTCGCAGTGAACGGGAGGACAGCGTTTAAACTGACAAAGTGATAAGACAGGCCGAGACTAACACAATCTTGAAGTTGATTGTATTATTCGAAATATATACCCTACTATATTTAGTCTACTCAACATATAATTTTGTCTTGTGTGTTACCAAACACTTGGAAAGCTTCTATAACAAATTAGACCTATTTATCAAATCAAATTGGCACGTCTGATAGAAGCTGACACGGTGGGAAAAAAAAGGCAAAAGTCTATTGTTGTTTGGTGTGTGCAACTACACAAACGTATCGACCATGGCGAAAGCCAACACACAGATTCAATTTGTCGAGGAGCAGCGGATCAATTCCTCGGATGCTGGGATTGGCGTCCCATTGGAAATGGGATTATTAGCCGTTTGTTTCGGAGAATAAACTTGTCGACACTTAAACCGACACAAATCAAACACACGCGGACTCTAATCAAATGACGTACTTTTGATTGTCAAGAGGAAACAGAGTAGAGCTCGAAAGGTGCTAATGAAAGCAGGGGTTGCTTAGAGGTAGTCAAGGAAGGTGAACCAAAACTTTGACTTGTATAACTACACAACTCAAACACTTTCCTGTATGTGTCCTTTCTTTTGTTACTGTATAGACACCTCGATTATAGCGACGAATAGTTTGTGAAAGATTCTTGTTGACATCTAGCTTTATCGCCAAGGGCAACGATATAGGATTTTATCATTCCTAATTGGACCATCACCTAAGCATCTCGCTGGCGTTGCTATGTCTCTAGCGATGTCTTCAATATCTTCTACAGAATTTCGTTTATAGTTTACAAGTTATACCAGTCGTGGCTACCTGATCTATCTGTAATAACTCATTAATAGAAAAAAGAGAAGGTCGTAGGTTATAAATGGTACCATCAATATGCGTGCACGTACAAGTATAGCTCTTGTTCTTCAATTTCCAAAATGTTGATTTTAGTTGGAAGCTTCACTAACGTTTCAGTACAATTCAATTAACGCCTTGAATCCAAACTTATGTCCTCCTACCAGCGACAGACGTGTCGACATTCGAAAGACAAATACAATTACCGCTGAAATTCTCCCTTTTTTTTAATTGACTCGATGGAGATGGAGCAGAAGATTATACGGAAAAGGTTTCACCATTTTCTCTCATCGGGGGCGTGCTGCGCGCTCGAGCTGTCCGTGGGCGTAAGAAATGATCGAGACGGACCGACGAGAGTTCCATCGTCACTGCAGCATCAGCTCAAGGCCCGGCTGGACGTGGGTCTATGTGAATTGTAAAATATAGCGGCGGTCAATGACTTTGAGACGAGCGATTTGTTTTTGTTTTGTTGTAAGTTATTATTTATATATCCACTAGTGTTTGTGCAAGTGTCGCCCAACCGCAGTCCCAAGTGACGTTATTGATATAGTGTTGTTCGCTTCCCACATTGGCCGCCGACTAAAAATGAAGCCTTTGATTCACACCGCAGCGGGCGAGACGGCCTTGATTGCATTCTTAATTCATTTGGCCGGTTGGTGCTTGGCCGGACCAGCAAGCGCCGGTGGCGGGCAAGATTTCATTCGGACAATGGCGGCCAAGAGCAATTGGTCGAGCAACGCGACAATTCACCCGATGGCTTCCTTGCTGTCAGCGCTAGTTGAAGGCGGTAGCCGGACTGGCGATAACGAGGCCGGCGACAATAGTCGGGCGTTGCGAAAGCAACGCTCTGTCAACTCTCTCTACAACGGCCGTTCGCCGTTATCAACAATGACGATGATGAGAGTGCAAGGCTCCGCTACTTACGCGGTTCAATCATCCACCAGCCCAGCGGCGGCGACGGCCGTTCCGGCCGAACCTGTGGTGAAGCGCGTCTCACTCGGCCTCCTCCTACCACACACGACGTTCAGAGTCCGGGAGTACAGCAAAGCCGTCCAGGCAGCGATGAACAGTTTGAGGAAACAAGATCTCAGCTTCATCAATTCGTACCGATTCCAAGTATCTGATATCCACACGGACATGCTCAAAGTGAACCCGAGTCCCACAGGTAAGGAAATATCTTTGAACCAACCAACCAGCGCGCATCTAAATTCGTGAAACCCAGAAAAGAAGGGGAGGCAAAAAAGATCTAGTATTGGGCCGTCTAATTTATTCCGTCAATTACGAAGAAGCCGAATGTCAAGACGCGCCACGGTCTACACGTACATAAAAATGAGTTTGCTGTTGCTCAAAGATGAATGGGAACAGTCAACAAATACACGCTGGATAATGTGGAATCCCCCAACAGCGAAAAAAGAAGTGTACAGGGAAGGAGGGAAAGCTCGACTGTGTGTAATATAACAACAGCGCAGCGGTTCAATCAATTTTCCGCATCGCATCCTTGCAAACAGGGAGGGAAAAAAGACAGGAGAAGTGCTGGGCAAAGTAACTATAAAGTGCAGGCGATCTCGAGACACAATGCACAAGTGGGGGAACGAATTTCTCACCAGGGACCGAATTCATCAATGCGCTAGACGCGCGCGCTCACAGAAAAACATCGTCTTAGACTCATTTATACATAGGCCGAGAGATGCGCTACTACTTTGTCGTCACCCCGTGTGTGTGTGTGTGTGTGTGTGCACACTGCGACATATACATTCCTGTCTTGTTAGATTGTCGTGTCACTGACACGCACTCTACACGGTTTATAAGTATGTGTACACTATGGGAAAGTAATTGGACAAGATAGGATCAAATCGTTACCGGTACGTGTCTCCTCAAACACGTAGATAGACTGGTCAAAAAAGGAGGTAACAAACTAATAACGAACGCGGTGCCAAAGATGAAAGGAAACAAACAGGAAATAAGGATGCTGCAATAATAAAGAAAGCTAATAGCGCAGACGGTGTTTCCTATTTTTAAAACATTTTTAAAAGATAAAGCCGGTTACATAATTCACACCATTCTCGAGTTGCAATGCAAACGAAGGGCAAGAATTAGTCTCTTTATGTTATGTGAATTGCATGAAGCGTAAACAAAGCACCTAATAGAAAATATGTATGGGCTAGAGCATTATACTGGGACGGCTGGTAGAGTAGACTATTTTTATCCCAGTTGACTTGGCGACTAAGGATATTAATTGAGAACTTGGTGGACTGACTTGTTTTTAAAAAAAGTCTATTATTGAGTGCGGCTGGGAGATCTGTATCCCCTTTGTTCTTGATAAACCCACCACGGTGTAATAAAAACGGTTGATGGCTGTATATACGACGTGTAAATCAACAACACCGCAAGCCACCCCTATTTAAGTCCCTGAAGGCAAAGTTGCGCACCGTACTAACACACTCCAGCTGCTGGCAGTATTGATTCTTACATGTGAAAAAGAAAACAACTCCAAAAAAATTTTGTTTTTTTTTCAGCCTATAAACGTATTAAAAAAGCTTTACCGACATTTTCTAAGGAAAACGTCTCAAATAATGAAAGCGGCAGTGCAAAAATCAATCAACGGTGTGAAAGGATCCAGTCACACAGGGCGTTCCCGCTTTTCTCCCGGAAAGGTGTTTTCATCAAGATGCTGAAAGTTAACGATGAAAAGCAACCGAAAGCTTATAAGAAAAAAATTAGTTCTCCGCACCGAAGCATCCGCCAAGGCGCCAACCCCGCGAAAACTCAAAGTTTAACATCAAAGTTGGCACCAAAAAAAATCCTAATATAACTTCTTCCATTTGAGTTCGTGTCTTATAATGATAATCACAAGCTTGGTGAATCGTGACTGATTTCATCCCCCAAAAAAGGAACGCTGATTCGCTGATACTTTGTTGTTTTATCATGTGATTTTTTTTTAAATGCTGACTTTTGTCACGTCTGGGGTATACAATCCTGCATCACAAAATATGCGAGTGTGGGACCAATCAAAGCTTTCGGCGGAGGGGGAGGCCGGAGGTTTGGATCTATCAATCGAATTACGGTTACCGCAACCCACTTTATAGTATATGAAAATGGACCAATGGACGGTACACCGGTCGACGGCACTATCCTACCAATTGTTCCCTGTAGGCCCAGTGATCCCGCCGAGTCATTTCTCATCCGATGGAAAAGAGGCAAACCAAGCAAAAAGACAAAGAAACACAACCGACGATATCTCGCAGAGTCGGATTCGTTCCAGCTGAACGAACCGAGCGTTTCTCTTTTAAGCTCGACTGCTTATATTTTCCATTGCTTTTATATATTTCTTTTTCTTTTTTCACAAAGCAAAAAATAAAAGACACTCTCGGCCAGCACGTCCATTTGTCGTACACTAGTGCAGCTAACCAATCAATACGTTTGGCTAGTTCCTGTATACTATATAGGAGGAGAAAGTTGATCCTTTGGGACATGAACGATCTGCTATAGATCCGGAAGCCTGGACTTTTGATTTCTAACACTGCTGTGATCCGACAAACAACTCCAATAAAAATTTGTCTCGAATCGACGCCATGTCATCCGTGACGTGATTAAACTTCCTTTGCTCATCCATCGCCAGCGCGATCCCTTTCGACGTGTGCGTCATCACAGCGATACAAATACAAAAAAATGTGTATCGAAATCATCACCGTCGCTCTATACATCAGCATACGTGTCATCATCTTGCTATCACGTTGCTGTCAGCCCTTTTCCGGGCAATCTATCAAGAGTGGCACTTGATGTATATTCACAAAAGGGTGGATTTCGTGTTTATATGTAAATATTACCGAGAAAAGGGAGAGGCGCGACACTTTGCCGGATTCGATCCTCCTTCTCATTTTTCTCGATATAGCCTATTTTTATTTTTATTTTATTTTTCGTCCCCCCCCCCCCCCCCAAACTAAAAGCGTGAGCAATAAGAGATGGCCATCTAGACTGACGAGTTTGAGAGTGGGTGAGTGACGTAGTCGTCTATAGGAGCGATCGAACTCTCTCCTTTGGGAGTCGTATAAAGGGACAGCCTTGCAACCGGACATTCGCCCCGTTATAGTTGGGAGGGACAGACACGAAGGGCGTAGTATATAAATAAGGTGTTCTGAAATACGGCCTGGACATTCTCTCGCATCGTATAAGAAATGTTTCGATTACTACTCTGCTGTGAGGGGGTGGCGGTGGCGGCCCTGCGTGGAATGCTTGCTGAGCTTGACACGAGCCTAAAGATGCCGACTTTGAATGGGAATTCAGAAAAAAAAAAATCAGTCTAGTGTAAAGAATGACCAGAATAATAATATACAGCAGTCTCTCTATTCGATCCGGTTATTACGGCTGGATAGTGGATAGAGAAAAAAAAGAGACGCTCGCCGGAGTGTCCATTCCGGCGCGGTTGTGTGTTCCATTCCCATCTTTCGCTTCACGTTGGAGAATGGCGAAGAATGTAACAAGATTTACGAGGAGATCATCAGCATTCGTGTAGAGGACCCACCACTCAACATGTTCATCAATCAAGATTCGTTTCGTTTTTCTTTTTCCCGTGTGCTGTCAGCAGTGAGTCAAGAGTAGAGTCGCATCAACATTAAGGATCCATTACAGGAGCCAACGGTTATAGCTCAATGAAATCAGCTTTTGAAAAAGAAGAAATGACTAACGAGGAAATGACGTGTGCATTCCAGCTGGCAGCCCCATGATAAGCGCTTTGAATCATATAACCTCCCACCCCTTTTTTTGTGTCTCGGCATCATATGGAGACACACCCACAGCCAGGCTCATAATTTTAGACTCGGAATCTTCCTATCATTCCTGCCTCATGGATACTTTCGCTTCCAGCGGGGACGATTTAAAAATTAAGAATGCACATTTGTCTTCCGTCTACCGCGTCGCAAAAATATACTCCTGGGGCGGAATATGCGCGTACCCGGCCGCCAAAACGACTCCCAGCGGCCGCCAAAGAGTGAATAGGCAATTCTAAATGGGCAATCGGTCTGCGTTTGGTGATCCCGGTATTACACGAGCAGCATCGCTCACCTTTTCATCAATTACCAAAAAAAAGGGAGGGGGGATGAAGGAAGAAGAAGCGATGGGAATTAATTAAAGCTGTCGGTGCGACGACGACAACTCAATGTGCAGCGACACAGGGGGGAGAGAATATTCAAACGTCAGGAGATAAATTAACGTCTGGACAGAAAACCGCTTTTGGGTTCCACTCTGTACAGAAAACGTGCAACTAGACTGAAAGCGACGAATGTAATCATGCAAGTGAGGAACTAATTTAATTGCTTTCTCATCTTCTTCTCGTGTAAGAAAATGAGGTTTCCGGAAGCGAATCGAGAAGCGGACACATATTGACTATAATTTCCGAATTTAGTCAACTGGCAAACTATTCATACTTGACATTCACCATTTGTCGAAGCTGCATAGCTGTTGACACATCCAATATTACTTTAAAGCCCATCGTCGTACGTGTTTCACTCGACCCACGACATCCAGCCGGGTGCTGTACTTGGCCGGAATCAATAGACGCCATAAAGATAGACGCTGAGGTTTATGAAAGGAAATCAACTGTGTCAACAATGTTCTTTAAGCTTCAAAGTGAATAACGAGCCTGTGTGGTGGCAGGTCCCTATTGGTCATCAAATTTTCTTGAAGTGTTTAAAGTTAAAAAAAAAAACACCCACAGACAAAGTTGTGAGGTAAAAAAAAGGGCCTGATCTGCAGTCTTTTTACAAATGAGCAACCTGGTTATTCAATGAACCCTAACTGAGTAAACAAAAATGGGAAGAAAACAGTTCCAGTCTACGGCTTAGCTCAGGAATAGTCGTACGTCTTCGTACTACGTTAAAATTTTTAATCAACGCCGACAATTAGCTAAAAAGAAAGAATAGAGATGAATTTTTCCTACCTTTAGGTCTGGGAGATACAGCCAGGCATCCACAAGGTTCCGTCCACAGTAAAGTTGAATACGCCAGACAGGATAGGGAAAGAAAAGGGGTCCTTGTGAATACACCCACACATCACATGGGTGTACACGAGAACATAGGAGATTTAATGAAAGGGGAAATAGGGATCTGTAACTCGACTCGACCGGCATCGATAGTTTCGCGAATCCAACGGGATGCTGTTTATCTAAATAAAAATAAAAATGGGTTACGAAAAAATGTTTACAGAAATGACAAGAAAAGTTGTAAATAAAAACAGTGGGTTAACTCCTTAATTTTTAATTAACATGAGAATTTAAATTTCCCATGTAATACATTGCATTTATCAAGTCCATTTCGGTCAATTTATCAATTTTCAAATATCATCAAAATATCCAGCAGCCCAGCAGGTGATATGAATAAAAGTAACGAAAATCATTACCCAAACAATGACACGTATCAGGTTGTTGCTGATGTCACACCAATACCATCACAAGCAATACTGGCATTTTGTGGGTATGACGGCTAGCCCAGGCCTCAAATCTGCACGAAAGAAAAAGTTTAAGTACAAAAACAAACTGCCATGCATCAACAGGGGGTTTTAACATGATAAATTCTGTAGTCAGGAACTAGCATTTCAGAAATTAGTAACAGGTTAAACTCTTCTATTTAAGCTCCCATATGCATTTTAAATTTGAATTCTTAGTTTCATTTACCTGCAAAACGACATGTGAGTGAGTATTAAGCTATTCTAGAACTAGACGAGACGACCCAGAGTTCTGACCCGACGACAACGTTTTTGTAATTTTTTTAATTGTGATATTTTTCGTGCAGCCACGTGTACAATTCCGAAAAAGTGATCTACCTTTGTCTTTGTAGCTTATCTTATATTAGTAGGACTAAGGCGGGAAAAGGAAACCTCTACCTCAGACAGTCAGACTTCATCTAAAAAACTTCTAAACAAAATGAAAGCAGACGACACTTTCTTGTACTATTCTATTAGCCATAAGCCATCTTTAAAAATCGATAGGAAAACTTAAAAAAAAAGTGACAGTAGGAAATCAGCTACCTGCGATGCGATAGCAAGGAAGGGCTGTTAATAATAAAATTTGATCAAAGAGAATATGACCTTTCTTCTGTCAACCATGACGTTGAGAATTATTTTCATATCTGTTTATGCTTTGGCTTCTTATTTTATTATTTATCACAGCAGGGAAAATATTTTTCATAAAGACTCTTTTCTAGTCGTCGATGGGATTTGAACCATAGACTCCGGCGTGGCATTTCAAGCCTATACCACTGAGCTACTGAGTAATGCAAGCTAAAAAGAAAACTTTTTATATAAGCTCATCTAATACTGTTTTAGGATATGATCCACTACCGGAAATAGTAATGACCGGATATGCGGCCATGGTATAATGGATATAGCATCTCGTGTTGTACGAAAATGTCCCGTGTTCGATTCCCACTTCCTCCACATTGCCCTCCATTGTTGTCCCTCATATCGCCCTGTATAATAACTATAACTATGCATGTACTAACCCTAACAACTTAACCCTAACTCTCAACAAATAATACTAACACTAACTACTTAACCCTAACTCTCAACAAATAATACTAACACTAACTACTTAACCCTAACTCTCAACGACTAATACTAACTTCTAATAACTAACACTAACACTCTAACACTCACTATACTAACAACTGATATGCGCGGCATATAAAAAAAAACATGAGATACATTCGTTGGGGCAAGTCAGATCGATTATCATTGTAAGACGTGGGACAATCTTGTACGCCGCAGTACTCGAATGTTGGCTACTGCTGTAATAGACCGGTATTCGAGATGACAAACCCTGAACGATAAAACCTTTTTTTTTTTTTTTGAACGACATTAATGCAACCTTTAACTAACTCGGCAGAGGAGATGCGCTTAGATGATAAATTTCATTCTATAATTTCTCCTCTGGCTTTCATCTAATAGAAAATAAGAAATATGGAAAAATCGCTACCAAAGCACTGCGAGAGCCAGAGAATAAACTCCGGCCGTGTATAAGAATGTATATAGGAAAAGACGAACAGGATACATATGTCGGACACAAAAGAGCAACAAGTTATTGGCTTGGTCTTCTTTTTTGGCTGTTTGGGGGAGAGATAAGGAGGGCGACATACCTGTGGGATATATCGCATGCCGTCCGGTCGTTATTATCAAAAGCGGAGAGTAAAGAAAAGTGCAACACAATAAAAATAGCTGAAACCTACATATAAATCAATAATGACGAGTGCTGTCTGTCGCAAGTTTTAAAATCCACCACAATGCAATGGACTTTTTCGGCCGTCACTGTGTGACCCATACGCGGTGCACTAGTGTGTATGGCGACTTGGATGACTCTGCTTATGCTTAGCATTAATACTATCGGATTTTTTTTCCTGCATCATAATTATATATACTAGAGCGTGAGGAATAAGTAAAGCGAGCAAGGAGCCAAGGACCAATGATTTTAGAGAAGGAAAGGGATCAAGTATTCTTCATTTCCTCTTATTCTTACGCCAAATTTCCTGTATTATACGTGTCAAGACAAAAGTTACTCTCTTCAATTGGGACTTTTCCAGCTAGCTGTCTATACGATCAATCTAGTTATCATCCTTTTTGGCCTCTTATCGGCTCATGAATTGGTAAGCTCCGGTAATTTACTGACGAGCACAAATGAAAGAATACACAAATACCCATTCGGATGTCTGTTATGGGTACAGTGCCAAGCATGTATTTAAGCGCATATAACAGTTTTTGATTGAGTCAACAAGGAGAAAGAAGCGACAGATAGACCACAGAGTCTGTAAACATGTCACAAAATCCATCCGATAAATCCGCGATGCTGAAGGGAAACGGCAAATAGAAAAAAGGAGGAGAAAAGCTCAGCAAGCCGAACCGAACTATAAATCCACTAGTGGCGGTGATCCTCTTCTGCGGATGGAAGATTCTGCGAGTACATAAAGGGACATTTCCCTTTATTCGGCGTGTTCACCAGTTGATCAGACGTCACTCTCAGGTTTCTTTGTATTGTTAAGGGAAAAATCGGTGCCTACATTTTCAGCTGGAGCAATATTTGAATACCAGAAGCTGTCGTTGCGCCAAAGGAAAATATTATTGGAGAGATCAGAATTTTGCCCTTTTTTTTCAGTTGACGCCGTTCCGTTGCGTAGCGCAATTTTCAAAGCAGATGGCAGTCTCAGGCTAACGTCAATACATCCCCCCTCCCTATTCACCTTCTAGCGTTCTAGGGGTGCGTGAAGGGCAAATAGGATCAATCCTTGAAGGATCAGCCAAAAGTACTCTATCCCCCAAGTCTCATTAACTTACATTCACCGAAGATTGCCTGCAGTTTACCATACAGACTAACATCATTGGCGTGAGTGTAGGGAACAGAGCCAAAAGAATACGCGCAACTGCCATATAGCCCTCGGGAGAATGGCATTGCATTGACTTTCAGAGCTCTTAGAAAAAAGATATTTACAGCTCACGATTTCCTTTTATTGTCAAGTTAAAAATCATCTCGCGACTTCAAAGCCATTTTGATAATATCCAAAAAATACTCTGGAATAAAGTGCATGCCGGTGCTGTTAGTGTATTGTTCTTATATAGTGTCAGCAATGAGATGTGCAGCTGAAATAAAATAAATGACCCATTTTTATTCTTTAAAATTCATCGAAAACACTCTTCTTCTTCTTCTTCTTCTTTCATTTCCCATATCTGAAACAAGTCGTAAAATAACTACAGCGGTCTATAGCACTCCCGAGCGACAGTTGCTGCTGCTGCTGCATACGCTGCAAATTAAACTATTCATGGGCCACACTTACTTTTGAATTTTTGTGGGGCGGAGGAAAATGCTATTATTATTCTTTTTTCGGGGCGTATAAAAAGAAACGCCCATATTCTTTTTGTTTTTTACGACTTGATAAATAAAAATTCGGTTGCCATGTCATATAATATAATCTACTGACAACTTAGTGACCGGGAAGAATTCTTGGAAGATAATGTGTAACGTTTGTTCTCCCTTGATCGATCAATGGGGCACTTTATACATTGGCGGATGAATAATGTGGCAACGGCGACAACGAACTCTATAATACGTGGCTCAGTTTCTACTTTGTATATATATATATAGTCGATGTAGTCAATGTCTGGCCGACGAACGTGTTGGAACATATCTGAATATGCAATTGCGGTCGGTTGCCGGAATGGAGAGCTAGCGATGCATGGGCCGTGTACAACTGCAGTGGGACACTGCCTGGCTGATTTATTGGAAACTTCAACTCCATCTTGGCGATGACGCGCTTGTTTGAATTGTTGATGGGTGTGTTCGCGGTCGGGTGAAACCTTATTCCTCGCTCAGTGCGGGCTTAAAGTTGAAATGCGGCTCGTCAATTTTTCTAGGCATATCATCCTAAAATAATAAAATAAAAAAGCTGTCTGCTGCAATATAACTTGGGATCTTATGCTCTCTTTTGTTTGTCTGTCATGCAGCTATTCTGGATATGGTATGCGAAACGTTCCTGAAGCGCAACGTCTCGGCCATCCTGTTCCTGTCCAACACGGAACTGTACGGACGTAACATTGCGGCCGCCCAGTACTTCCTGCAGTTGACCAACTACTTGCGAATTCCTGTCGTCGCCTGGAATGCCGACAACTCCGGATTAGAAAAGGTACAATCAATGCTGCTGGATTGTATGGCATCACGATTATTTTCGATCGAATTCATTCTTCCGACACACATCCGATTCCCCTTGAACCGTCGTCGTCGTCCATCCAGCGTGACGTCATTAAGCTTAGACTAAGGTCGCGCCAAGGTTTATGATAAAGTCGTATCGATCGCGTATAGAAAGCTATATAGCCGGTACATATACAGTATAATATAATGCCAAGGCACTGTTTTCGTTAAGCATAATAACGTATTGTGATTATATGCAGACTGTAATAGACTGGATATATAGCTCGACATTATTCTTTGAAACCTTGATGGATTTCACGTGTCGCACCCCCTGAGGTGACCACTCAAGACTTTTTTTTTGTTGTCTCGACTCAATACTCTCTCACTCATTCTCTCTCTCTCTTTCCCTCAGCGCAGTTTTTATGACGTTGTAAACGTTTAGTTTTATATCTCAACTTTATCTTTCAAACTTTCTTTTATAGAGGTTGGTTTAAAAAAAGAAGTTGCGGTCCAACCTTAAACACTTTTCGGTAGCTAGCGCTAGCGGAGTACAGACGATATAGGCCGTTGGTTCACACAGCAGAAGGCCAACTTTTTTCGACTGTCCCTAATGAAATTTGCCAAGTTAACTAAGCCATTGTCCTCACGTCATTCCGTATATCAAATAGACTCTAACAAGATTTGTTTTCTATGATGGGATGTAAGAAACCGCAGATACACGAGTCGGACTTAATTAAGTTGGAATTATAGGGTCGTATTTTAGTTTGGGATTACGGTACACAATACATATGAAACAAAAGAAGTCGCACATAATATGTAGTACTATATACTACAAGTTGGGCTCCTATACCGCTGTCTCGTATTCCGTCGTGAGACGAGATATGTACACATGCACTTTCTTTTTTTTTTTTTTAATATTGTACTCGCCATCGTTTACGACCGAATAGACCCAACGTATAAAATAAACTGGAACGTGTTTTAAGAGAAGAAACTTGTGAGCTGATTATCTCTTGAGATCACTCGCATGTATCAGTTCAAGCTTGCTTGTAAACGTTGTACACAGCACTTTGGCACCACTTAGCTGTTTCCCATTGGAGGTTGGACATCTATACATTTTTTTTTATTCATTTATTTGGTGAGACAAGTGGGAACCAATTATTTTTAATTGGGTGGTGAATTGGAGGGCCAAAAAACGATCCGTGCGTTTACACCGCATCATATTCGTGTATAAAACACGAATAAAGCATTAAATCAAATGTTAAGGCGTTTCAAACTGTACATGTTTGAAATGTGGCAGAATCAATACTACTATGCAAGGCGGACTACGTATGTCTTGTCGTCGTCGCCCGCTTTGGGAAAACCTTTTCACTGCTGCGGATAGATTTGAAATGTGGTTGTCGGTTCGGTGGACGACTTCTCCAATGATATACTGCGCTGAAATAAAATAAAAATAAAATAGAAAATTTCTAGCGGATGCTGGACAAAGAACGAGTGTCTGTATATAGATAAACAAGATAGGAACCCGACAAAGACTTGGACTTGGTTATATTCGCTGGCCGTCACACGGCACAAAAAAAAATATATTTTTAGACAGGATGTTCAGTTAGTTTCACGCACGAAAAACCTCTTTCTCGTATATTCACAATAAATAAATGAATAAAAAAAGGCAAAGAAAAAACATTGCTAGACATTTTTCTGCTTGGTGAAAGCAGCCATAGAAACGGAAGTTTCACCTACTGTTTATTATAACGTGGACTGACACAGTGTCATGGAGAAGATTTTTCTCTATCTCTCAGCACATCGAATTCTAGAAAACTATACGAAAATAAATCTGGTCGGTGATACTGTGAGTCTTTCACAGCTGGTGGAGCACGGATTTATGTTTAGCGTGACTTGACGACAGATACGGAACGTTTCTTTTTTTTAAGATTTGCTACCGGCCGGAGTATATGACGAAGTATACATGCATATTGTTTGCACTGTCTCAATCAACAAATTTTCGTAACTTAAGGCTTATTTCGATGAGCAGTTACTATAGTGCAAAGAACTACTATACTGCAAATAAAACACCGTTACATATTAAGTAATATTGTCTCCTGATCTGATGGTTGTATCCGCGTCCGCACTTTCATCAGAGGAGCGCCGGAAATAACTTGGTCATCCAGCTAGCCCCATCGGCATCCCATCAGGCCAACGCTATGCTCTCACTTCTCAAGCGCTACTCCTGGAAACAATTCTCCATAGTCACATCAACGGTGGCCGGCTACCGTGAATTTATCCAAGCAGTCAGCGAAGCAGCTTACAAGTTTGAATCGCACAACAGCTACAAGTATAAAAATTCAATTCCTTTCCTTTTATTATGACTGCTGGATCAATCGATCTTTTGGAAAATTTATTTTTTAAAAATGAATCAATGTTTTTAATGATGTGGTTGGGCAGATTCAAAATATTGGGCACCGTCCTCGTGAACAATAACGCCAGCAACCTCGGCAGTCTTTTGGGAACAGAAGCAAGAATTCTGCTGTTGTACTCGACACGCGAAGAGGCGCGTTCCATTCTCAAGACAGCCGGCCAGATGGGCCTGACTGGCGACAAGTACGTGTGGATCGTGACTCAGAGCGTCATCGGCAGCACAACAGAATCGCCACCCGAATTTCCAGTTGGGATGTTAGGTAAGTTTTTTGTTGTTTATTTTTTCTATCTTTTTCGCCCAGCAACGTCAAGTCCACTGTCTCCAGAGAGAGACCGAAAGTCCCCCCATTAAAAATGATCACAATAAACAACGGTTTGGGCCACAGCTAGATATGGTAGTATATATCTATATTCTTGCTGAAATGAACTATCTAACTCGCTGGCTGGGCGTCGTGTACGCTCGGCCCTTGAGTTCTTTGTTATATAAGAGTAAGACGGCAGCAGCAGCGTCCAATTTATTCCGTTTCCCTTTGTTTCATTCATTGTCATCTCTCCTTTCGCCCTTTCGTTCAAAATGTCATCCGGGATTGGGACCTTATAAGGGATCTCTGCGGAGTCTACCCCCCGGCCGGCTGCGTGTATTATAATGAGAACAGTTAGGGACACTATACATTTGATTTGTGCAGGTGTTCATTTCGAGACGACGGACAACCAGCTGACCAAGAGCATATCAACTGCTCTCAAAGTTTTTGTCAATGGAGTGGAGGGCTTTCACCGCGAGTCGAATGCATCGACCCTGCTCAGCCCCAAGGTTTCCTGTGAAGACTCGACATCCACGTCATCTCGTTGGGCTCAAGGCGAGCAGCTCTTCAAGTGAGTTCCATCCGTTTCCTTGTCGTCGTTGTAGATTTTTCGCTATCAGCGCAAAATTCATTTCAGATATCTATACGAGTCTAGTTATTGCTTTTAATTTTCAGTGCCATAAACACCGAAAATAATCAGACGAGTCTAATAAAAGTTGATCGTATTATTCCCTGTCTTTCTGTTGCTCCGACAACAGCGCCATGGCGCTGTTGTACTGGGCCATAGAAAAAGGAAGAGTCAAATTTCCCGTAATGGACGAGTAATGCTCGAATAATAAACTTTAACTTTGTTATCAGGTGCGCTATAGATCCCTATATGTTCTAAGCCGAGTACTCGAGCCTAAAAGCTGTCTGACAGTGTTTCAAATTTCCTTGACGTAGAATAAAAAAAGGAACCCTACTTTGACGCGCATTGACGGTCACCCGAACCGCGCGCCTTAAGAATCAATAAGTACTGGATATAGTGTGTGCATATGGATATCTCATCTTTTTTCGGTTCCAGCCGGTTCCAGCACGGAGAGCAAACACAACGGAGAGTGTGGCGGCAAACACACAATGCCTTGCAGAGTACAGTGGCCGATACACACAATAACATTATCTCTGAGCCTTCGAGATGGGCAAGTTTTTCAACCGTTATATAGAAGCATCAATGCTTTAACTTGGAAATAAAATTGCATTTAAAAATACCACAGCATACAGAGAGCTAGGGGGCGGCCAGACTTAAGGCAGTTTTACTTTTTAGACCATTGGAAGAAGAAGGAAAAAATAAATTTGTGAAAGAACAACTTTGCTTTCCTGCTGTGCCAGTCAGGGATTCGCCTATAGTATTATGTTATTGCGCGGAATTCCTTTCGGGAAAGCGAGCGGCAAAACGCAATGGAATGAAGAAAAAAAAGGGACCGGCTGTAGCTATTATTATTATATAAGGATGATGTGTTATTTGACTTCAGGAGCGTGGGTAGTATTTTCTCGACAACCTTATTTTCCCCCTTTTTCATTCATTTTTTTCAAAGATATCTTCAAAATGTGCGGATTGATGTCGATCCTGGCAGGCCGTCGCTGGAATTCGACGCTGACGGGACCCGCAGTTCGGTCGAGTTGACGATCGTCAATTTACAACCGAGTAATAGCGGTGGATCTGGTAGAGAACTTCTGTGGAGACAAGTAATATGTCGGCTCTTTTGCTTAATCAGATTTATGACGAATTAATTATTTGCTTTTTTGTTGTTTGGTGTTTAATCGTTAAAAAAAATAAAAGATTGGCCATTGGCACTCGTGGAAGAAGGATGGACTTGATATCCAAGACATCGTGTGGCCCGGTCACAGTCACGTACCACCTGAAGACGGTCCTGACAAGTTCCACTTGAAAGTTGCCTTTTTGGAGGAGCCGCCGTTCATCAGCATCGTGCCGCCTGATCCGGTTAGCGGTCGCTGTCCTGTCAGCCATGGAGTACCTTGTCACGTTGGCAACCATGTTCCGCTGAACGGGTCAGACTCTTGTCCCCTTTACTTTGTCAACTGTCTAGCTAGTCAATGTTGACTTCAAAAACCGTTTGTGTACTTTAAGTACAGTAGATTAACCAGATGCCCTATGTATGTTCACTCGCCTGGCAGAACGCGCGTAGGTGATAAGTTGATAACTCGATTTCTCTTTTTCAACGGAAAAGGTAAACAAGGGAAATAATAATAAGAGCTGACGCTAGAATAATGCTAGGAGACGTTTCAGCGATTACATTCGAATGGAAAGAAACCTAGCTATATTATTATATTCAAAAGGTGTGTGTATCATAGAATACAAGTTGCATTATGCCTCAACCATAGTACCGTATGATTTCTCAGCTTTCATATTCTTTATTTCCGCCTCTTCTCCGTATAGATTTTTCTCTTCAAAGAGACGAATAATAATAAAAATATAAAAAAATCCTGAATATATACAGAGTAAATTGCTAGTTTTCGAAATTCTTCCTCCTATTCACGAGGGGGAAAAGGAAATGAAAGATATCCACGTAAACCATTTATTAGATGCTTTCGTCTTGGATCTTGCGGATCACGTATACATATGTTTGGCGGAATAAGTCTCAAGACGGGAAAAAAAACCCACGATAACAGAAAAGAACATACAAACCCTTCACAGAATCTGATCTTATATTAGATTTGTTTAAGTAAAAAAAAAAAAGTTTAGACTGGCATATCGGACGTTAGACAAAGTTGCTGCTGGCTTTGACGTAATCCAGCAATGCTGCTTATATTATTCGGCGGACGAAATATCAAATTGTATAAAGAAAGTTTGCCTGGGCATTCGGAAACGAGATATAGGCCGAGAGTCATTTTCTTTGTTGGGTTTTCTGTTAACGAAGGCGGGCGTTATCTGTTATGCGCCCATCTAACATCTACATTTCATGGCGAATTCCAGGGAAACTGATCCGGGGCCGTTTCCAGCACGAAACGTGACGCAATGTTGTTCCGGCTTCTGCATCGATCTGCTTGAGAAGTTCAGCGACGATCTCGGCTTTACTTACGAACTCATCAGAGTGGACGACCCAAAGTTCGGCACTCACGTGGTAACATACAAGTTCCATTCAATGGTTACATTGATACAGTCTAGCCTTTATATATATACACGTATAATAACTAGCGCTGTATAGATGCCTGTACAGTCGATATTTATACTATTACACCGCGCACTGTGTTTAGAGTGAAGTATAAACCTGAAAATTACCTCGTCTCTATAAATCAAAAACTCAGAATGGAAGGTGGAACGGGCTGATGGGAGCGCTGGCCAATCGCAGAGTGGATATGGTCATGACATCTCTGACAGTCAACGCCGAGCGGGAGCACGTCGCTGATTTCACAATTCCTTTCATGGAGACGGGCATCGCTATTTTGGTGGCCAAGAGAACCGGCATCATTTCGCCAACTGCATTTCTAGGTAATATAATATCATATAAGCCCGAAAGGTCATAATAACGGTGTGCATCGTCGCCAACCAAAAGTAAATGTCAGAGTATATATTTTATGTTTATACAATTCGGTGTTGTTTTTCGGTTGGGCCACACAGAGCCGTTCGATACGGCGTCTTGGCTACTCGTCGGCGTCGTTGCCATTCAAGTAGCCGCCCTGGCCATCTTCCTCTTCGAGTGGCTCTCTCCGTCCGGATACAACATGCAGGTGAGTGTCTAGTTCTGGATAAAGTTTCGTGTACAATACCGCTATACGTTGTGGAGTCAAGTTATATAGTTGACTCGCTCTTACCCTTTGTAAAATATTGACATTTCTTGTGATGCTGATGCTATACATCTATACACAGTTATCTGCTCCGACCAATCAGCGTTTCTCGCTTTTCCGGACCTACTGGCTCGTCTGGGCCATCCTTTTCCAGGCATCTGTCAACATCGACTGTCCAAAGGGGTTCACATCGAGGTTTGAGACCAGAAAGCTGATTTGCATGCGCCCCATATACACACTATATACATAGTGCTTCAGACTTTGCAAATATTGGATTATTATCTCTTGGAACGCAGATTCATTTCCAACGTCTGGGCCACATTCGCCGTCGTGTTCCTGGCCATTTACACTGCCAATCTGGCGGCCTTTATGATCACTCGCGAAGAGTTCTACGACCTGAGTGGCGTCGAAGACCCGCGGGTATTAGTATTTTTGAATTTATGAATGGAAATTTCAGAGAGAGGTTTTTTTCTGCATCGGCTCCCCTATTGTGTGTGTGTGTGTGTGTCCGCGCCGACAGCTGATGAGCCCCAAGAGTCACGAGCCGCCGTTCCGCTTTGGCACCGTGTCCAACACTCACACGGAGGCGACCATTCTCCGGCACTACAAGGAGATGCACTACCACATGCGCAACTACAATCTCAACGAAATCAGAGCCGGAATCGAAGCTGTCAAACGAGGGTAAATACTAAATAGATCTTTAATCGAAATTCCATTTTTGGTTTTATTGATCGCGGCCATCGGTCTTCTCCTTGGGGTGGTAGTGTTATTTTCAACAATGGAAGGAAAAATCAAAATGGCTTTCAATTACTCTATTAGGAGAAAATTGCGTTTTACAGTATATAACAGTTAATATAGTTTTGTAACAGCATTTTGGGCGGAGAATAAAATACTGCCGTCGAAAGTTATGTTGACTCGATAGATAAAAAAATAGTTCTCTGAAGAAAAGGACACATAGTGTGATGGACAATGGGTAATCGGACACAACAGCTAGCTAAGTTTCTTTTGACGCAATAATCGTAAAGGGAACGAATCAAATCAATTCAACGTGGATATCTCGTTTTCTTTGGTTTGACCCACAATTCCAGTTTGGGTAGGAATAAATGGGGCTTGACAGAAATGGAGAAATATGATAATCGGGAGTGTTTTTTTAAATTTGTTTTCTCATCTCAATTCGAATTTGCGCAGTGAATTGGACGCTTTTCTTTACGACGGCGCAGTGCTCGACTATTTGGTGGCCCAGGACGAAGAATGTCGTCTGTTAACCGTCGGCTCGTGGGTAAGTCACACAATTAAGTTTCGAAAAGGTCAAAGTGATATATATATATACTAGAGATCTTTATAAACGTCGTCCAATTTTGGAACATTTCCATTTCCGGGCGGAGTAGTACGCCATGACAGGTTACGGTGTCGCCTTCCCTCGCGGCTCCAAATATGTGGCGCCTTTCAACGAAAAGCTGCTGGAATACATTGAAAACGGTAAATATAATTGGAAATAAAGCTCAATCCGCCCGGCGGATAGTCCATTGACGTTGAAGTGAATCCAACCGCGTTGAATAAAGGCGACGTCGATCGTTTGCGTCGCTTCTGGTTAACCGGCGTCTGTAAGCCGTACAAGGAGGAGCGCCAGTTTTCCGAGCCGCTGTCAACCGAGCAATTTCTGTCCGCCTTCTTGTTGCTCCTCTCGGGCATCGGACTGGCCTTTCTCCTCCTCGGTCTCGAGCACATTTACTTTCACTCCATCCGCCCCCATCTCACATCACCGACGACCGGCGCTTGCTGCTCCCTCATTTCGATTGTGAGTCCGCCATCGCTGTGGCCCGGATGATATAGCCCGTCATTTCTTCTTCATCCTTCCATTGCGGATTCTTTTGATTTATTTTTTGGATAGAACATGGGCAAGTCGCTGACATTCCGGGACGCCGTTTTCGAAACGCAGGACAGATTGAAATCGCATCGCTGCCGCGACGCCATCTGTCGCTTGCATTTGCGGAGACTGAATCTCCAGCTGGATGTAACGCGGAAGAGGATCCGCCAACTGGAGAAGCAACTCGGCGGCGGCAGCAATCAATATCTCGGGTGAGGTGAAATATAAGTTATGCTGGATGCTAGCTAGGGGGGTAAAATAGATTTGTCACTACTTTACATAATAAAGGAAATTTTTAAAAAAATCATTATTCGATATCAGCCCTGTAGGGAATGATAAGCATCGGGCGATCGCTGAGGAAAGAAACGTAATGGAATGTCCCGCGACGATGCGGTATAATGTTTTATTTTTTAAATATTTTTTGGTATTGCATAATTGTTACGTTTATACGTCGCTTAAGTAATTGTATGGTCATTTGTGTAGAGTATGCACCAATTCTAATGAGTTACTTTTTTATAAATATGAAACAGCCAACCATTGGACGAAATTCCTGAAATGGAAACAGTCCTGTAGGGTGATGGTGTGCGCATCGATCCGTTATTAGGAGCAAACTTCGACTGTTGATCTTACACTTCAGTCAACAAGTTTTCCAGGAAATTGATTTTATGGAAATCATCTAGATCTATCCAATTGCAAAACCTGGCAACGGCCTCCACGCCAAAGGGAATTTCACAAGTGGACGCAACGTAACGCATAATCAGCAATCCTGTAGGTCCGTGCTGTTTTTCCGCTGCGAGGGTCATTAAAACGTGATGTAATGATGAATGATTGAAACTGATAATAATCAAGAAAAATATTGATGGTGATGGCGGTGCCGATAAACGATAAGGAAATCGTTTGGAAATCATAATTATATCTAGTAAAAAATTTAAATGAGCTGTTCAATACAAAGTTGATGAGATGATTGTTGCTGCGATTTGAGAGCTGTTAGGCTATATATAAAATGGTCAAGCTTAAAATTGTGACGCACGAGACTATAGACAAACAACTCGGTTGTCACGGTCAAATCTTAAAATTCTGCTGTCTGCACACTAATCAGCACATGACACCTCGGAAGCAGGTTGGCTCTGGATTTGTCTCCTTGAGCTTAATACGTAAGACAAGAAACATCCGACTCGGAGCGGTTTTGGCTGTCGTCTTTCTGCCATGGCTGAAAGAATAATTGAATAACAAGGGCGGAAGGCGGTAACAGGGTCCAAAGTTTCGAATTAATTTACTTTGATTTATTCTTCATGGATATTTTACGAACATAATATATTATGCATCGTGATGACCGATGGGTGGGTTTCTGGCGGGTGCATTTTTCACGTGAGAAATTAAAACATTTGTTTTTTACATCAGTTTTATTTTTATGAATTCTTTGTGCGCACTCATCTCCATTGCAATGGATTCTTCCGCGTGACAGCATTGCCTGTTTTAGGTTGAAAAAGAAAGGGTTTTCACTTGGCCTGAAGCAGATTTGTGGGAGAATCCTGCCCTCATTAATATCTACCTTCTTTTCCTTGTTATGCAATGCCTCAGCGCGGTTTTTTTCAAGATAAAGTTAGGAAAAAAAAAATAACTAAAAAAAAGCAAGGGAAAAGAGAATCAAAGAGATGCTCACAATGTCTAAATTACAACGAATGCCAGAACAGAAGGACGGAAAAGACATTTTCCTCTGCAAATTACATTACATTCTGTCCTGCTAACGGGTCGGTTTGATGGCATCGTTTCTGTTGGCTTAATTCTTGTCACATCTTTATTGTCGGGGTCGAATTCAAGTGTGGGAGGATAGACGCGGCCACTACACTTGCGTTTCTAGGAAGTCGGGAAGTCCTCTGATTAAATATATGCTAGACTATTGGTCTATTGAGGTTTTCAATTCAGAGTGAATGGGAGTAGGGGCTATGCTGGGAGTAAGTATACATGGAGTACACTTTCTTTTTGTTAGTCACATTCACAGTGGAATGTCCAGGCTAAAATCTGCTTCTTTATTACATAACAAGGAAGATCAATAAAACATCAGATACGGGGTTACATGATAACGTAAAAAAAAGTAGAAGATACTGCGGGACATACAAGGAATATCACCGCGTGCATTGAGTTAATTAAAATCCTTGGCCTTGAGAGCCGCCTTCGTCATTTCTAAGCCTATACCCTAAATACGGGATTTTACACAATGTTTTCGTTTTTTTGGGGGGGAAAGGACTCACGTGCTACCGTGTATATTCCCAAGGACTGTTATTCGATTGGAAAATGGCTTTCCTTACGAAAACACACGGCAGCCCAAAGACGCAATTTGATTGAAATTAATTGAAACAAGAAAAACAAAATCAGTAACGGTTGTTCAGCGTAAATAATAAGAAAATAGTGGCCTTGGAACGAACCCTACTACTATCGTAAATAAAGCCGGAATAATAACACCGTGATAACACGACAAAGTAGATTATAGTAGTTTCCTTAACATTTTAATCGAGAAAATCTGACAATGTACCAAATGACCCTCAAATATTCGCCACGTAGCGTGACTGTTACAGTGAGCCAGCTAACAGTAGATTTTTTCTGTCTAAACAACTTTTAATGGAAATTCTGTTGACGAGATCGTCACCAGAATACATATTGAGACGTATAACTTTAGAATCTTTAGATTACTCTCGGCCGTCGTTCCGATAATAGATTCGTACCGATTGACTGGAATCAGAATGTAAACCTCTTGTAGACGAACTGATGAATGCCAATGCAACCGATTAGTAACCAAGTGCTGATCTATGCATAATTTAAAAATCCCGACGCCCTGATTAAGTTCAAAATCACGTACTATCGTATTCCAAAACTGATGTAAATAAAGAATCCAGCGCCGTACCGGACACAAATCATTCGGTGTTTGCTAGACTCCTACCAGACGTTCCACGCGCGGGTACTTCCATCTCT
Source organism: Daphnia pulex (assembly GCF_021134715.1). NCBI lineage: Eukaryota > Metazoa > Arthropoda > Branchiopoda > Diplostraca > Daphniidae > Daphnia > Daphnia pulex. The sequence goes on from NC_060017.1 coordinate 7,492,012, forward strand.
ATAATTTTTAAAAGAGAAAATCAGAACTCACTAAATTTATTTCTAACTGACGAGACGTAATTTTCCCTTCAGTTCATATCAATTGCGGGTCTTTGGACTCGGTCGTGAAAACTAATTCACCCAAGTGCGCTTGTGTCTTTTCCGGGAAAAATCCCGTATTCGCCAAGAGCAGATTTTCTCTCCAACAATTGCGATAGGGAAATGAAAAGAGCTGTTGAACACTCCAATAATGACTCCACTTTCCCAATCGAAGAAAGCAAAGTCAATAATTTGAAATCGATGGGAACTTGTTATGAATGGAAGCGTAAGGCAAGATCAAAAGTCAAGGGAGCTTGCACCGTTGAATTACTAAGACGGCGGTTCCCCATTCTCAAGTGGTTACCAAGCTACAATTGGGATTTTGCTGTCTATGATATCATTGCCGGAATCACCGTCGGTCTCACCACCATTCCGCAGGGAATCGCCTATGCTGCTGTCGCCGGACTGCCGTTACAGGTAAACAAAAATCTATAATAAATAATCTAATATTCAGCATAGAAAAATGAATTTTATAATTATAAGACATTTTTCTATATTCGTAGTACGGGCTCTACTCGGCTTTCATGGGATTATTCGTCTATGTAATTTTGGGGACTTCCAAGGAATGTTCAATCGGTCCCACGGCCGTCATGTCTTTGATGACGTTCTCGTACGCCAGTGAAGGAGGCCCGATCTATTCCACCCTGTTAGCTTTCCTAGCTGGTTGGCTAGAACTAGTAGCAGGACTCTTGAACCTAGGTATATGTCTCAGATATGCAATTTTATGGTTTATTCATCTAAAAATATTTTTTGATGGACAGGATTCATGGTCGAGTTTATTTCGGCTCCTGTCATTTCTGGCTTTTGTTCAGCTGCCGCTCTGACTGTATCGTCGACCCAAGTAAAGGGCCTCTTCGGATTGAAATTCAAAGGATCCTCGTTTATCGAAACTTGGCGAGGCTTTTTCGAAAACATAACGAAATGCAATCCTTGGGACTCCACCCTGGGTTGCTCTATGATAGTAATACTTCTTCTAATGCGGGTAGGTTACGAAATTTTCTTTTTTTTATAGATTAACGGTTAAATATTTTGGGGGGAACTGATTTGTATCCATAGAAATTGACTTCATTGAAAAATCTTGGCCCTTTGAAGAAATTTGGTTTCTTGCGCAGTCGCGCTGTCGATTCTAGTCTCTGGTTTATTGCCACAAGTCGCAACGCTATCGCCGTCATCGCCGGATGTTTAGCCGCTTATTTTTTAGAACAAAATGGCTCCAAACCTTTCACTCTGACAGGTCACTTTCACTTTCAGATGCAATTGGGAACATTTATTTATAAATTATGTCACGAATAACCATAAAATCATGCAGGTAATATACAAGCGGGTATTCCCCCGTTTGGTTTGCCACCGTTCTCTGTCAATCGAACGACCGGAAACACCACTGTTGTTTTGGGGTTTTCCGACATTTGTTTGGAACTCGGAGCTGCTATCGGCCTCATTCCGCTCATAGCCATTTTAGAACAAGTTGCTATCGCCAAGGCTTTTGGTATGGCAAATGCATAGTGGATTTCACATGTCACAATACAATAATTGCTATTGAGTGATTCACGATCACAGCGAACGGCAAGAGAACAGACGCCACCCAAGAAATGATTGCGCTGGGTGTTGGAACCATCCTTGGCTCGCTATTCAGTTCCATGCCCGTCACCGCTTCTTTTGGAAGGAGTTCAGTGCAAGCCGCAAGCGGGGCCAAGACTCCGCTAACCAATATTTACGGCGGTTTGTATACATTCCGCTCCGTGTAAAAAACTGAGAGCGACGAATAATGTACATCCCACATTGACAGGCGTCTTGGTTTTATTGGCTTTGGGATTTCTCATGCCTTCCCTGGCATATATCCCGAAAGCGATTTTGGCTTCTGTCATTATTACGTCAGTCATATTCATGGTGGAACTTGAGGAACTAAAGCCCATGTGGAAGAGCAGAAGTACGTCTGTTAGTAACCCAAAATATAGACAATTCAATGACGGTTATTTCCTATTACCGCATAACGAAAGAGATCGAACTATTGCCCTTCGGTGTCACATTCTTGTGCTGTCTCTTTGTCAACATGGAATACGGAATTCTGATTGGAGCTGGAATTCACTTGCTTTTGTTAGCTTACATAGGAAATCGACCTCATCCTGAACTTATAAGACTGCCGGTAAGTTTGATATCATAATCTTTATTTTGGCAGGAGTGTAAATCATCGCGCATTTTCATTGGGACATTCCAAGCCAATACGACAAAACATTGTCGCGGTCATATTTCCGAATTAATTTTTTATGACAAATCTTAAACATAGGCTAAAATAAGACTTTTTGCCGAAGGTTTTGAAAAATAAGGGGATGGCTGGGCGATTTTAATTTTTCGTGGACTGCTGATACCGTATTCATTTTAATTGTAATTTTAGTATTTTAAAGTAAAACAAAAGAAAAAAATACTGATCAGAACCCGTAAACGGAATGCTAACTTAATTTTAGAAAAAAATCGCCTCGTTATCGGACGACCTAGGGGACAGCACCAGCGATCTTTCGGAATCCTATAACCCCCCTCTTTTGAACTATGCGCTAGGTACGACGTCATAATTTTAGAAATTTTTTTATTTGATCGTAATGAAGTCCTATTGTACTAGTTTGAGTAAACTAAAGATTATGATCCTAACTTAAGTAGAAAAAATTAAATTAATTCCACAAAATGCAAAAAGTGTCAATATCGCAATTTTTTTGAAAATTCACAGAAAACTGTTGATAATTTCTCTTGGTTTAATGTAACACATTACACATAGTTTAGTATGTCCTAAAAAATGTATTAAAAAATTGTAGGAGTGTTTTTTCAAGAAATCTGCAATTTCCCTTCACACCGTAACAATTTTTTAAAGGGAATTCAGCTGCCCGTAAGTCCAAAACCAATCTTAAACTATGCACATGGTTAAAGGCTTATCTAGCACTTCTTTGACAACACAATTTAAAAAAAGAGAGGATTCGTAAAAATTGAACTCGGTAATAATATTTTAAATTTTTTTAAAGTGAAAGCCTGTGAAAATCAAATTTTTTTTATTTTTTTTTATTTTAGTGATTACCGGGTTATATTTTATGGTTGGTCTTTTCTTTATACGAATTGAACTAGTCAACATTCAACAATATCTTCGTCAAGTTATCATTTGAACAACAAGTCCTGAGCATTTGCTAAAATTAGGAATCGATGCTCACCCATCCCCTTATTTTTCAATTCCCTTTGGCAAAAAATCTTATTTTAACCTATATCAAAGAATTGTTATTAAAAAAATCAATTTTGAAATATGACCGCGGCAAGGTTTTTTCGTTTTGGCGTGGAATATCCCATTATAAAAATTTGTTTTCACTTTTTTGTAGGGAAACGAAGTCACCGAGGAAAGAGTTATCGTAAAAGCCGACTCCAATTTGTATTTCCCAGGAGTCGAAAAGTTTCGCCGAGCGCTCAATGAAGCCAGTGAGGTGGATGCTGAAGGGCGAAGTCCTTGCTTGATGATTGATCTCTCCAACTTGACAGAAATTGACTACAGCGCACTAAAAGTATATACAAATCTACAGCATTTATAGAAAATCAACATGTGTAGCAACCGACAGTAATAATCGTATTTGTTGCTGCGACTTCACAGATGCTTGTATCCGTGGCGTCTGAGTGTCACAAAAAACAATCTGTGCTACATTTCGTCAATGCTACTCCTAAGGTTGCCCAATCTATTTCTTCTACCCTACCATCGGCAGATATAGCATTTTTGCCCAAGGTAATGTCAAGGGTTTAACGAACAGCGTTATAGAAAACCATATACATCCTATGATTGGAATTCCTTTCATTCTGTCAAAGGTGGATAAAGATGACGTAACAAACGAAATTCAGATGGAAGAAATCGCCGCTTAAGCTGCTTTACGGTATTTAAAAAAAAACAGCTGATCAAATTATGCAAAACAACGTGGATAACTTATCGATAAAAGATACGTACACGTTTCTCAGTCTATTAACAGTTCTACTGTAGAAGTTAACACCCTGGATTGAAATAGAAGAATGACGGAGAAATTATAGTTCTTAATGAGGAGAAAACCTAGAAAAAACGCGAGTTCTTTTAAACGCAATTATAAAAAAAAACAGTGTTGAGAAAAATTGTTTCTTAAATTCAATTTATGTATTGAAGTTCATTTAATTGAACTACATATCGGTTAGTTATTGCACCCGTTAGTTTTATTAGGGGAGAGGGGGGCTAGTTGGCAGGGTCACTTTTTGTGAATTTATTTGAATTTTTTTACCACACGTTTTGCAAATTGAATGAATAAATCAAATTCAGATTTCAATTCTCTATGAATTGATCGTATTTGTTACAATGTTCATTTACACGAAATTGTGAAATCGAGAAAAACTGCAAAAAAAAGTCTTCCAACTTTCCCCACCTACGGGGTAAGTTGGCAGCTGACGATTCTCCATTGCTCCAAAATTTCTAGGTCGAATTTTGAAAACTTTCAACTCAGCATCTCGTTAAAAATCTGTATGTCAACATGCCCCTCAAAATTTCTGACAACCAACCCCACAAGGGTGCTTTTCGAACAAATAAATTGATAACTAAATGACTTTTTAATGTAGCAATGTCAGGTTTCTTTTAAAAATAAGACAAACATCAATTCTTTTTTGCTTGGGTTTTCTGGCACTCTTAGAATTTTATACTATGAGAAAAATGAAAAATGCTGAGAGGCCCAAAAAAAACTTTTTGCCGTTTTTTTTTCTTTTTGCTATAGCTCCTGTTGGGGAAGTCGTATTCTTTTGAAATTTTGTATGAGCAATCTGGGTGTTGTCTTTCATGTTTGGTGTAAAAGGCTTGATTTGGTTTGGTCTGTAAGGGGTCTAACTAGCAAAATGCCAACTTACCCCACCTGCCAACTAGCCCCTCTCTCCCCTACACTGTAGCCAAATTGGCTTAAAGGATGAATTATACATTTATATTTCTTTGTGTTTCTATTTCTCCTCGAGTTTCTCGGGTGAAAAAGTCGTGATTTTATTGGCTTACAACTTCCAATGGCATGGGGTCCGTATACCATCCCCCCAGAGCATCGTTTTTTTAATGAAATATTTTTAAAATTCATTATTATTTTTGGTGTATAGTAAGGTAATAGGAAGTCCCAAGGGTTGTGGAAGTGGGGGCTAAAAACGCACTTGAATGATATGTTGGGAAGCTTAGGTAAGGGGTATGAAAAAGGGAACCCGCAGGAATTCCATATGCACATCCGTTGCCGTAATTATTTTCTCAAAATGATCTCGGACCACTTCTCGCGCTTTAATCTACCAAAGGGGAAAGCGATTTTTGCCTGTTCCACATGGATAGCAGGGACTCTAAACGCCTTGAATAAGTTTTTTTTTATCCCCCTTCAGATCGTTTTGCTGTAACGGCTGCCAGGCGGTTTTTTTCCGCCATGGTTCGTTATGGCCTGGTTCGTTAAGTTACAACGCGAAAAAGCACGGCGTTGTACCCAACAAGCATGGTTGAATGTCACATGGCCATCTCTTTCCACCAATGAGAGGCTATAAGGTGCACTTAAAATCGTGCTACCTTTCGTGTCACTGCCTTGAATGCCTGCGATGAAAGTGGTAGAATGCGTTATTTTTTCAAATACTTAATAAAACTTGGCAAGTCCACCTCTCATGTGCGATATCATAAATCAAAATATAAAGGCGCCCAACACGGCAAAACTCTTACAAAGGAGGATGAAACTCTTTCGCTTTTTTTTCGTTCGTCTTACCATGGCCTTACAGTAGATTCTTGAACATAAACAAAATAAAAGTATGGCAATCCTGATTAGCGTTTTCACTTAACAAACCAAGGTCTCTTTGATGACGCCTTATCTGGCAACGCAGCATCCATCCTACCCTAACATAGCCAAAATAAATGACGTTGAGGATTTTTACACGAAAAAATTTTCTTCGCCTTGCGTGGTCGACCTGGGCGTCGTCTATGTTTTGTTTTAGTAATAAGATTTTTCTCTCTATGGGACTTAAAATTAATTGTTATTAATTGTCTAAACAGAAATAGCGACGAACACAAGAAAAGAGAACGACAGAGAAAAAGAGGGAATTTGTACATTTGAAAAAAATGCAACGTCGCATAAACAAAGCTCAAGCCAAATATAAACGCTCTTTAATTTGATTTAAGCATTGTTATAACTTGGCAACTTCGCCCCTTTCCTCTTAGAGAATGAGTAGTGCAGTTGGTCTTGAATCTTTGGTCCAGCAAGTACACAATTTATGTCGTTCTTAATAAAGTCCAATCTTACTTCATTCCAAGCATTTTCCAAGCGAGGAAATATGCACAGAATGGACCAGAATTTTATGAGGTTCAGAATCTTTTATGGAAAGGTTAAAAAAATAATTAGATTAAGTTTGGGTATGCAAAAGGGAAATGCAATGAGGGAATTCCTCAATCTTTGAGTTTCCATAAAGTGATTGCTCACAATTATCCGGTATTTATAAGTTCCTGCGATAAAAAATTTTTAAGTTTATTAAATCTATGCTAAAAAAGTATACTTTTTTATAATCATATAGACCTGGACAAATCCAGTGAACCTGCGAACAGCCAGTTTTTATTTTAAGATTCGCACTCACGTTTGCGTTAACCCGTGTCAATATGTCTGTGAGTTGCTCAGTGCCATGAAAGTTTTCTAACACCCTGCAAACTTCAAGAAATTCTGAGGTGGCAGGAATGGCCCCGGGTATAGGAACACCCTGTATGCACATCCTCTCCAAACTCATCCTCTCCCACTCGATTTCCTCGGCCGGGCAACTGAAGAAAAGGCTGGGATCATAACTGTACAAATGAAAAAAAGAAACTTTTACTTAAATTCAAACATGTATAACTAAGCAAACAAATTACTTTCATTCGCTTTATCTCCACGGCAGACATTCAAAAGGAAAATTTTGGGTTTCCCCAACAGCCCAGGGAATCTTTTTCCCGAGAATTCTTCAGTAAAGTCATCGATAGAATATTCCCGACAGTCGGATGTAATAAAGTTGTCTGCAATTCCATGTGACATGATGGAAACGACCAAGTGATCGTAGAGATCCCAATTAATGTTATTCTGGAGGTCTTCAATCTCTGTAATCACTTGTTTAAACTTAAGATCTCGTTTCAAAAGTGTTGAGGAACCCAAACGATTAAAGGTGTCTTCTCGACGAAGTTTCTCGACGTCTGCTTCAGAACCAGCTCTTGTTTCGCATAACTAAGTAGTCCTGTAATTAGTTTTGCGTATTTCTAAAAGTAAAATGTTAAAACAAACCCCGACTGTTGAATGATCATCAAGGAAGAAGTTCATTATGTTAATAATGAGGCAAAAGCCTTTCCTCAGCACTGTAGTGGGAATGGAATCCATGGAAGAGCATTTATTGACTTGACCCTAATAAATTGAAATGAAAGGTGAAAATAGGCTATGCTATATTTTAAAAAGGCAAAAAGTACCTTCTGACTGGCCCTTCGACGAAAGGATTTGACGAAAGGACGACACAATCGGGCTTCATCTATAAATAAATAGCCAAAAAACAAAATGGTTTGCTGACAACATGGACGGAATAAAAAGTGTTGAACAAAAAAATGTGAAAGGAAACATACTAGGACTAGCCGTTGAACTGGACGAGGATGGCACTGAAGATGCAGCATGAGTAGTGGTTGAGCGGGTTTCTTGAGCTTTTAGAAGAAAAAAGGTAGTTAAGTAGCTAAGTGGTAAATCTCCTTCTTGGCAAAGAAGTTGAGGAATTTTTTAAAAAAATTCTTACAACATATAGCGATGAAATATGCACAGAATGGACCAGAATTAAGTTTGGGTACCCAAAATGGAAATGCAATGAGGGAATTCTTCAATCTGTGAATTTCTATAAAGTGATTGCTCACAGTTATGAGGTATTCATAAGTTCTCTTCCTGCGATAAAAAATATTTAAGTTTATTAAATCTATGCTATAAAGTATACTTTTTCTATAATCAGATAGACCTGGAAAAATCCAGGGCTTTTATTTGAAACTTCATGGGAAATGATAGCAACGACCAAGTGATCGTAGAGATCCTCGTTAATATTATTCTGGAGGTCTTCAATCTTCAAAACACATTACTTTTATTTACGTTATGTCCACGGCAGAAATTCAAAAAGGAGCTTTTTTGGGTTTCCCCAACAGCCCGGGGAATCTTTTTCCGGAAAATGTTGCTACAAACTCTTCAATTTTGAAATCACGGCCATCTGATGTGATGAACCTTTCATGGATCCCATGGGACATGATGGCCACCACCAAGTGGTCGTAGCTCTTCCAGTCCATTTTTTTTCGAGAAATTCGCTCGTTGCGTTCTTTTCTTGAAACTTTAGATCTAGTTTAGTTAGAACAGTGGCGCCCAAACGAATAAATGTCTCTTGCAGTTTCTTGACGTCTTCGAGAGAACCAACTCGTGTTTCTAATAACTATAAAGAGTCCCATTATTAGTTTTACGTATTTCTAAGAGTAAAATGTAAAAAACCAAACCTTGGTTGTTGAGTTTTCATCACAGGTGAAGTTCTCGAAATTAAAAATAAGGCAATAGGCTTTTCTTAATATGGTAGTTTTGGAAGATACCGGACCCTAGAAATTTAAATGAAAGGTATATGCTATATTTTAAAAAAGGCAAACAAGTACCTTCTACCTGGCACTTGATGTCAAAGGACGACACAATTGGCCTTAATCTATTAATAAATAGCAAAAAAAAATGAAATGGTTGTTTTAACATGGACGGAATAAAAAGTGTTGAATAAAATAAAGGTAAAAGGAAACATACCAGGACTAGCCGTTGAACTGGACGAGGATGGCACCGAAGATGCAGCATGATTAGTGGTTGAGCGGGTTTCTTGAGCTTTTAGAAGAGGAAAGGTAATCTTAGTGGGTAAGTGGTAAATCCTCTTCTTGGCAAAGAAGTTGAGGAATTAAAAAAAAATTCTTACAACAGATATCATGGGAGTTTTATTCTCCCCTGACCCTCTTCACCTTCTTACTCTTTGTTCTACTAGGAGGCCTCCAGTTTTACACTTGCTACCAGTTCTTCTTCAATAAATTTAACACGAAATAAAGCGTATATGATATTAAAATACTATGAGAGATTGTTCGTTCCGTTGCGTTCACTTGTTCAAACTTGAGATCTAATTTAGTCAGAACAGTTAAACTAGAAAGACTAAAGATAAAGGCGTATGCCATCTAGAAAGATGCATATGAACATTTGTAATAGAATTCTTTAACTTCTTCTCCAAAAAGGGAATTTAACATATAACACTAACATGCAGAATAATTTAAAATGTACCTTGCAATTGTGTACGCTTTAGCAAAATTTCCTCTTGAAGCTCGGGAATGGTTCGATCTGTTTCGGGGGGGGGGGGGTTGTGTTTGGACCTTGAAATTGTTGAGGCGATTGCCGATTGATGGGGATATTGTTTTGCCTCTGTCCTTTTAAGGACTTTTAACGTTTTAAATTCCCTCCAGTCGCAACCGGATAATCCTTGTATTTCAATCACTTTGACTTCTGGAATAAGATTATTGAATTTCAATTAGTTCGCTTTACATATTTAACGGAAATATTTATTAAATAACAATTTGCTTTCGAACAATCCTTGGCTCTTCAAAACGGGAACTATGATGTGTGATGTGGCTTTGTCGAGCATGACCGATCCTTATTCAACTTTGCAAGACTTATTTGCTTGTTTTTTACTTTTGGCATTTTGGAAACAGTTTAAAAAAGTACATCCAGCCCATCAGCAGACTACGTCTAGCTATGTCCAGAATATCAGCGGAATCGAAGCGGCAATTGCTTGAATTTTAATTTTATATCTGGTGCTTTAAAGCTGTTTTGCAAATCCCTCCGTCAATACGGGTTACGCTGCCATTCACTGTTTTCCGTTCCATAACGTTGCGTAACTTTTAATGTGAACGCACTTTAAGCTGTCAACAGCAACCCATGAACTTCTTTCTTACAGCAGGGCAGTTTGCTATTTTAATTGTCTCTATGTATTTCATATTCAGTTTTTTAAATTTTCATATTATCTTTGATTTCGTTCATGAGAGTTAAACAACCAAAAAGCAATTAACTTCAAGTTATGTCAACATTAAATCTATGTCGTAATTAGAAAAATTCCGAGCAACAAACTATTTATTTACTAAAAAAATCAAACTAAAATACATCCAACGACAAAAAATCGATAGTAAATTTACAGTAAGTATGAAAAATAAGTGTCAAATTTGTCAATGGTAACAAAATGAAATCGATAGAAACCATTGCGATAATGAATTTGCAAATTGAAGAAAGTCATTTAACGGTAATTAAAGGATTTTCAACGTCGTTCGTTATACGAAGCAAGAGGTAGCGTAGATTTGGTCAGATTGCGCAGATGATGTCAGTTTGAGGTAGTTGCTGGCTTAGAAGTTAGGACACAACGAAAGTCTAATTATTTTAAGTTATGGCCAATAGCTTAAAGAAGAGGGAAAATTCTGTCATTAAAGTATAGTTTGCAGAAATTATTAGAAATCCTCTAAGCAGATTTTGTTCAAAGACCTTATCCACAGAATTTTCTTCGATGTTCCTATTTCATCGTCGTCGTAGGTGGGTTCTGTTCCCTAAGCGTACCGGGAAGATGAATTTTTCAACATGATGGATTTAGTAAAGAACTTGAGGACATCAAAACTGAAATTCCAATGTTCAAATTCAAGCAGCTCTAATAAATGTAGAAGTCCAAATCGTATCCCGAAATCCGTCACTTCTGTTCCACAACATTAAAATTTGTAAAGGATCTTTGATCTAAGAAAATGTCTTGAAATCTGGCATCCGCCACATCAGTGGAGCAATCGATTCTCTTCGATCAGTTCTCTTCAAAAATACAATAAGTAGCTAATATGAGCGAAAAGTGACAAAAAAAGACGATTGCATGATCCACGGTGTTCTTTTTGTGCCAGAATGAAACTTTTCACCGTTGTCTAGCATGCACATTACTAAGAGCTTACGAGGTTTGTTACAATTGCAATTAAAATTGTTACAAATCTCGCAATTTCCCTTACGGTTCTTTTGGAGCCTCAAACTTATACTAACTCAATTGTGCACCCTTACGAAAAGGAAATTTGGACCCTGTGCTAACTGTAAGAAAAAATCACACCGTAAAGAATATCAAAAGATAGGGAACAAAAAGTACTACAATATTACATAATGTGTTCTCAATATTTTGAGGATTTTTTTAAATATTTCCTTACCAGGAAATGGACGAAAATTGTGAATTTTGGAACAGCAGACGCGTATTGGAACAACAAATTAAAACAAAAAAAAATTCCGTTATTTCACAATGTGTGTATACCAATCGAAGAAAAATTTCAAGGTAAATGCATTGATATGCAATATTTATGGGTTTAAATTCTTAGTTTAAGCATTATTGATCATACATTATTTCAGTGACATTGCTGGATCGATCGGGTAAATTGATAATATTATATATTTGATAAAAGATAATACAAGATTACAATTTATATGAGATAGGTAGCATTGGTGTTGAAAAGAAACCCAAAATACTGCAATAATGTAATCTGCAAAAAATCAAAAATCGTACTGGAGACCTTTCCTCTTATATAAAAGGTCTTGATTACTGTAAATCAGTGTAGTATAACTTATTCTAGAGTAACAATACAAGATTGGGTTATGAAATTTTGTGGTAGGTTGCATTGGTGTTGGAAGTAATGACCATTTTCCGGAAGATTCGCGAAAGTTACCAATAGTCCTATAACAATAAAGCTCTTGTCGAAATCAAATAAACATTCGTGAAATTTAGGGTTGATAAGGTGTAATTTAAAAGAACTTTAAAATTTGGTCCGATTCGAGAATTTTCGTGGACAAAAACGTCCAGGAAAAAAATTGATTTTGGACAATTTTCATAATTTTCAACCAACACATGAAATTAAACCAAAATTTGACGCAATTCACTAATATTGGGTTCGTTTGGGCCCCAAACTAACACTAACTCAATTTTGGAAGTTTTTCCGATATCTTCTACCAACACTACATGAAATCCTTAATACTGGAGACCTTTCCCATCACATATGGAGGTCATTACCTGTGGTAACCAGTGAAGAAAAACCATTTTATGGTAATAATACAAGATTACAATTTATATGAGGTATTGGTATTCAAAAGGAACCCACAATACTTCCAGTCTTGCCTGCAAAGTCAAAAATAGTACTGGAGACCTTTCTTATAATATATAAAGGTCTTTATCACTGCAAGTCAGTGTAGAATAACCTATTCTAAAGTAATATTACAATATTAGGTTTTATATGTTGTAGGTTGCATTGGTGTTAATGCAAATTTTCCGGAAGAATGGCGAAAGTTAGCGAAAGTGTTGCAACCATCAAGCTTTCGTCGAAATCAACCAAATATTCGTGAATTACGTGAAATTTTTGGTTGATTAGATGTAATTAAAAAGAAATCCAAAATTTGGTCAAAATCGATAATTTTCGTGGACTATATATAGTTCAGTAAATCTGGATTTTGGAAAAATTTTCATAAATTTTCTACCGGCACAGGAAATTAAACCAAAATTTTACTAGGATCACGAATATCGGGTTCATTTTGAGCCACAAACTTATGCTAACTCAATTTTGGACTTTTACGAACAGGAAATTTTGACCCTGTGCTAGCTGTAAGAAAAAATCACGCCTTAAAGAATATTTAGAGTAAAAGTTGACTAATGCTAAAAAAATTAACACCAAAAGATAGGGAAAAAAAAGTTCTACAACATTACATAAGGTTTTCTCAATATTTTGAGTATTTTTTAAAATATTTCCTTACCAGGAAATGGAAGAAAACCGAGAATTTTGGAACAGCAGACTTGTATTGGAACAACAAATTTCGAAAAAAACAACATTTTCTCGTTATTTTACAATGTCTGTACATCAATCGACGCAAAATTTCAAGGCAAATCCATTGATATGCAACATTTATGGGTTTTAATGCTTAGTTTAAGCATTATTAACCAAACATTATTTCAGTGACATTGGATCGATCGAGTATATTGATAATATTATATATTAGATAATAAACAATTCAAGATCACAATTTATATGAGATAGGTAGTATTGGTGTTGAAAAGAAATACATAATAGTGATAATACTGCTATAATGTACAGTGCAAAAAAGTCAAAAATCGTACTGGAGACCTTTCCTATTATATATGAAGGACTTCATCACTGTAAATCAGTGTAGAATAACTTATTCTAGAGTAACAATACGAGATTGGGTTATGTATGTATGTGGTAGGTTGCATTGGTGTTGGAAGTGATGACCATTTTCCGCAAGATTCGCGAAAGTTAGCAAAAGTGTTATAACCATTCTTGTCGAAATAAACTAAAAGTTTGTGAAATTTTGGGTTGATTAGGTGTAATTTTAACGAAATATAAAATTTTGTCCAATTCGAGAATTTTCGTGGACAAAAACGTTCAGGAAAAAACTGGATTTTGGACCATTTTCATAATTTTCAACCGACACATGAAATTAAACCAAAATTTCACGAGAATAACGAATATCGGGTTCCTTTGGACCTCAAACTTATACTATTCCAATTTTGGAAGTTTTTCCAATATCTTCTACCAATACTACATGAAATCTTTAATACTGGAGACCTTTCCCATCACATATGGAGGTCATTACCTGTGGTAACCAGTGAAGAAAAACCTATTTTATGGTAATAATACAAGATTACAATTTATATGAGGTATTGATGTTCAAAAGGAACCCACAATACTGACAGAATGTCTAGCCTGAAAAGTCAAAAATAGTACTGGAGACCTTTCTTATAATAAAAAAAGGTCTTTATCACTGCAAGATAGTGTAGAATAACCTATTCTAAAGTAACATTACAATATTAGGTTTTATATGTGGTAGGTTGCATTGGTGTTAATGTAAATTCTCCGGAAGAATGGCGAAAGTTAGCGAAAGTGTTGCAACCATCAAGCTTTCGTCGAAATCAACCAAATATTCGTGAATTACGTGAAATTTTTGGTTGATTAGATGTAATTAAAAAGAAATCCAAAATTTAGTCAAAATCGATAATTTTCGTGCACTATATATAGTTCAGTAAATCTGGATTTTGGGCAATTTTCATATATTTTCTACCGACACAGGAAATTAAACCAAAATTTTACTAGGATCACGAATATCGGGTTCTTTTGGAGTCACAAACTTATACTAACTCAATTTTGGACCCTTACGAACAGGGAATTTTGACCCTTTGCTAGCTGTAAGGAAAAAATCACGCCGTAAAGAATATCTAGAGTAAAAGTGAACTAATGCTTAAAAAATTAACACCAAAAGATAGGGAAAAAAAAGTTCTACAATATTACATAAGGTTTTCTCAATATTTTGAGTATTTTTTAAAATATTTCCTTACCAGGAAATGGAAGAAAACTGAGAATTTTGGAACAGCAGACGCGTATTGGAACAACAAATTTCGAAAAAAAAATATTTCGTTATTTTACAATGTCTGTATATCAATCGACGCAGAATTTCAAGGCAAATCCATTGTTGTGCAACATTTATGGGTTTTATTTCTTAATTTAAGCAGTATTAACCAAACATTATTTCAGTGACGTTGGATCGAGTCTGGCCAGATCCATGAGAATCGCCACTTCTATTTGTTTGAAAAATATTAATATTTATTTATAATTGAGCGAAAGGGCATCTTGTAATATTTAGGTTTAAACGAGAAATTATCAATTGAAATCTCACAATTTCCCTTAGGGGAGAGAAGTAAGGGTTGGCACAATTCATGAAAATTTTATTAGTTACAATTCCAGCGTTATTAAAGTTATAAAACGAAAAAAATTACGCAACATGCCCTTACAACGGAGCTAGTTGACTTTCCCTGTGATTCTAATGGGAGAGCAGCCAATATGGGGGATGATTTGAATCCTTGATTTTGATAAAATAAATCATATTAACGATTTACTTTGTCAGTGTGGTTTTCATATATTTCCCTTGATTAGTTTTTAATCTCCATAAGTAATTTGAGCTAATTCAAAAATTCAGTCGTTCTCAGTAATGGCAATTTTCCATAAGCCAACTAGCCCTACTGTTAAAGGCAGAAATAGCCCCAACAAGGTCGTCTACACAAAAATATATTTTAACCCATTGTAATTTATTTTTCTATTTACAACTACTACATATAGCCGACAGAGAATAAAATTCTCTATGTCACTAGTATTTTTAAATATTTTTATCATTATTCCAAAAGAAATAATTTGAATAAAGGCTTTTCAAAAAATCTTACATCAGAAAAGTCAAAAATTGTTTTTATTTTTATCTTCAGAACAGCTAGTCATATATTCTTGAAATTTTCAATATTGGTTCTAGAAAAATCGTTGATCTACGTACAAATACCCCGGAAATAATGATAAATTTAAAAAATATTTCATTAAAAAAAACGATGCTCTGGGGGGGACGGTACTTCCGATGAAGGTCTCTTTGGTCTTAAAATTAAGTTTTTTTCCCTTGAAACATTTCTGCAATAAAAATTCTTCATTCATAAAATCATGTTGGTTTTTTTAATTAAAGCGCAAATCACCCTTTTTTTCAACTTTTTTTGAAAAGTCTCAACTTTGGACACCTATAACAGCCAAACGATTTGGATTCAAGCAAAATCCTTTGGCTACCTAACTACCTTATTTTCTACCTATTAAGAACCCACCCACCAAAAATTATCAAAAACCGATAGATGGTCGCAACGACCTCTGGAAGTTTTGGCGTGGAATGACCCATTACGGAACCTGCCGAAATGTCACGTATCCTAATAAAATTTTTAAAACATGACAAACGTAAAAAAAAAATGTCTATTAGGTTTATAGATTTTACGAATTATTGGGTAAGACAGGTAATCCCTAATCCGCTCCGCTGTTACTGGCAGTGGCATTGGTCAACACTATATGCGACTATATGGCTTGCAGCCTGGCACTACTTGAGCTATAAGTGGGGAATCTAAACTTTCAATTAAAAACAAATAATTTAAGTATCCGGATCGATTCAAGAATTGTGCAAGGATCCTGTACATGACCTTATCTGTTTTTCTCGACTTTGTTTGTTTCTAACTTAATTGTTTTGTTTGCCCAGTAATGAGAAAAAACACAATAACTTCTGAGTTTAAAAAAATACATTTTTACATAATTTTACTCATGAAAATGAGTAGCTAAATGTCTATATTTTTAATATTTCCTCTTATCTATAATACTTAAGAATAGCCTAATCAGCCCTTCTGTGGGAAAAAATTTTAAGAATAAAACGCAAGTCATCCTACCTAATCAGAAGCTACAATAAGCATTTTACGTGTTTTGAATTTTAAATCATATGTCGAGTTTTGTCGACCTTTTTCTCTATTTTTCAATGGAACTTTCTTAGCTCAGTTGTAACGTTACTATTTATAAATTTGAGGTAGCCTATCATATGTCAAATGATAAATTACAATTCACCGTAACATACAGCGGCTTTTAAACGCCGTGTTTCCATTGCGTCTCTTCGTTTCTTTCATATGTTTCATGAGCGTTTAAATATTAGCAACAAGGTACTAGTAACGTCATAACCTATACAGCAACTTACTGATTTAAGCCTCTGGCAATGGTTTCCTGGCGTACGTGACTATATAGGACAACGAGAAAGAATCGAAAAAGAAACTTTCGCTTTTACTTCTTCGGATGTTGGTTTGCCAAATTTAGTACGTCATGAAGGGGATTTTTGTTTAACTACGTCACATTCACTTCTGGATAGAGAGATAGCCTATGTTTCAATTTCCACTTTGATATCTTGAAATTTCATCCATCGCTCGGCAAGATAAAAACAAAAATATGTGATCATATGCTTGGTGTTGACGCGCGCTGATTTGAGCTGTTTATAATTTTTGTTGTGACTGTGATCTTCTCATCGAAAGTTACTTATCTGCCATAGGTGGCGGTCTTTTCCATGGAGAAAGAGAGGAAAATGATAAGTTCGAGTTGGAATCTTGGTCAGTCTAGTTTGAAAGGCCGAACTGTACCTTTCCTTTTTCGCCTACTTTCTGGTGGAGGCTGGAATAAGAGTACGTATTATCAAAAGGAGGCTTGTGCTCGCTTATTGATTGCCTCCAGGACATTGAACTAAATCGAAACGTCGTTGGCTAATGACGCAAAATGCCGAATCTGAATGGTTCAACAAAGTCCATCGATTATCGGGATCAGCAACAGGACGGAAAATGTGCAGAACCCTTGATGAAAGGGCATTCAAAAGGTATATAACTCATTCGTCACGGCATGACATGATTTTATCTTAAAACAGTCAAATCCGGCATCGGATAGGAAAAAAGAATGTTTTATTTTTCTGTCTCAATGTAACCTTTTTTAATTTTCAGATAATGTAGCAGTAGAGAGAACGTCCTTGACCACCCCCTCGAACGAAGATTCTTTTCTACCAAACTACGAAAATCAATCAAAAGAAATTACTAACTCGGGAAAGAAAAAAAAATCCAGAATTAGAAGAATAAAAGACTCATGTAATGTAGATCTGCTTCGTCATCGCTTGCCGATCGTGGGATGGCTGCCAAATTATAACTTGAATTATTCCGTCTTTGATCTTATCGCCGGGGTCACTGTCGGACTTACCATCATTCCTCAGTCGATCGCTTATGCTGGCGTCGCGGGACTTCCTTTCGAGGTTCTTATTTAATTATTGCGTACGACTAAACATGTTCAATCAGCATTATTTTTTTTTAAATCACAACTAACCTTATTGCCAACAGTATGGCCTCTATTCCTCATTTATGGGGTTGTTTGCGTACACCGTTTTTGGATCGGTTAAAGAATCGTCGATTGGTCCGACAGCCGTCATGGCTTTAATGACCTTCAATTATGCCAACGAAGGGGGCCCTGCCTATGCTTGCCTTTTGTCTTTTCTGGCTGGACTTATTGAGCTTGTCGCCGGACTGCTTAACCTCGGTATCTTACTTAATTCTTCCTTCTTTAATACTACCTAGCTTACCTACCTGATAGGGAGAATATCACAACAAACTTGGGGAAAAACACAAAAATAATATCGATTAATCTCTTTGGAAACATTCATAGGATTTATGGTCGATTTCATTTCGGCGCCAGTCATTTCTGGTTTCTGTTCGGCAGCCGCTTTGACCGTCGCCTCGACCCAGGTAAAAGGGCTCTTTGGACTGAAGTTTAGTGGGTCTTCCTTCGTTGAAATCTGGACGGGTTTCTTTACAAACCTGTCTAAAATTAATCCGTGGGATGCTGGGCTAGGATGTTCCTCCATCGTCATTCTGCTTTTGATGCGGGTTCGTATTTATTTCAAAATATATTTGTATGATTTGCTTTCGCGTATAACATGATAAATATTTAATTTTTGTTCGTGGACATAAACTTATCCCCATAGAAACTGACTGCGATGAAAAACCTTCGGCCTTTTAAGAAAATTACATGTCTCCGTAACCGATTCGTTGATAGTGGCTTGTGGTTTATTTCAACTAGTCGAAATGCCTTTGCTGTCATTGGCGGCTGCGTGGCTGCGTACGTCTTGCAAGTCAACGGCCTATCTCCTTTCACCTTAACAGGTCTCTATGCATTTTCGTTGAATAGGCATTTATCCATTTTGCATGTGTCCTTTGAAGAGATTTGTTTCACGTTGAAAATCAATCTGATACCTAGGTAACATCAAGGCCGGTCTACCTTCATTCGAACTGCCTCCGTTTTCAATCAATACGACAGATTCCGACGGGAATAGCACGGTTTTGTTAAGTTTCCCAGAGATATGTTCAGAACTGGGTGCAGCCATCGGTCTAATTCCCCTTATCGCCATATTAGAGCAAGTTGCTATAGCCAAAGCGTTCGGTAATGTCTTTGGAAAAGCGTAGTAATAATTAATGCTTTAGCATCTAACTTTTGTGTGCTTTGATTATTCAAGCTTTCGGCAAACGAACGGACGCCACTCAGGAAATGATCGCTCTCGGTATGGGAAATATCCTTGGTTCTTTTTTCGGCGCAATGCCCATCACTTCGTCATTTGGAAGAAGCTCCGTTCAAAATGCCAGTGGAGTCAAAACGCCACTTTCCAACGTTTACGCAGGTAAAATACGGTCCACTCACTCCAATTTGGGGAAAAAAAAGTTTGATAATCATTTTTTTTTCTACAGGCATTTTGGTTCTGTTGGCTTTGGGTTTTCTGATGCCTTCCCTGGCATATATTCCGAAAGCGATCCTCGCTGCTGTAATCATTACGTCAGTAATTTTTATGGTGGAATTAGAGGAACTTAAACCTATGTGGAAGAGCAGAAGTAAATTTACCAGCTGCATTGCATTTAAAATACGACAAATGTTGATAAAGTTAATAATACCCTGGTGATTTGTTTTAGGAGTGGAACTAATTCCGTTAGGTGTGACATTCTTTTGCTGTCTCTTTGTAAACATGGAGTACGGTATTTTGATTGGGGCTGGCGTACATTTGTTTATGTTGGCTTACATGGCGGGAGGCCGTCCTCATCCGGAGTTGATACGGGAACCTGTAAATGCATTTTTTCTCCTCTCACGCGCGCAACAGTTTTTCACAAATATTTTTCTCTAACAGGGTAGTAAGAAGACCGGAGGAAGAGTCGTCGTTAAAGCTGACACAAACCTTTACTTCCCTGGAGTAGAAAAATTTCGCCAAGTTCTGAATGAAGCCACTGATGGAGAGACATGCGTCTTGGTCGATCTATCACACGTAACAGAAATCGATTACACTGCGCTGAAAGTGAGGCTGTTATTTTTAAAATTTGAATTTGAGGTCGTATCCTTATTTCACGATGTATTACATTATCCACAGATGCTTAAATCTGTGGCATCAGATTACCACAAAAGAGGCTTAATGGTTCTGCATTTTACCAATGCTTCTTCAAAAGTAACCAAATCGATTTCATCTGCCTTACATTCGGCCGACATCGATTTCCTAACACCCAATAAGGTAACATAATGTTCGGTAAAAAAATAATGAAACATAATTTATAATATCGACGACTTCATGTTTTCTACTAGATGAATAACGCATTCGAACAATGTGGACCAAAAACGGATGAAGTCTAGGCGAGTCAGCGTTCTATCATTGACCTTAAAAAATATCACTTCTATTATAGTCAAGTAACTAAGAGTATATTGCTCACACGTATTGAAGCACTGACAATTATGTCCCTCGTTATAGGGTTAGATTTTGTTTTAGCAGCAGTGCACATAAATTAGTAATTTTAGGAAAAAAAATAAAGGTAAATAAAATGTGATACTGTGCCTTGTTTCAATACAAGTTGGATCTTATTTCCCTGACAGTGAAGCAACACATTTTCTTTAGCATAATTATATGTATCCGAAACACGGCGAAAATCCGAACAAAGCGACCATAGCCTTTTAATCCACACCCAATTCTGCCCTTGTGTCCTACCGGGATATTCTTATACCGTAGCTAAATACGATAATAAATTTTACTTTGACTGATAAATAGCTGGAATTTCACGCACCGCATGTTTTCTAAAAACAACAAAAGTTATTCACTCATACAACGTAAATTGATTAAAGTAAAAAACCTTTATGTTGTGCAGATTGAGATTATTCTCCATAAAACTTTATTTTTCGTAAAATCAATTCTCGAAAAAATGCTGGAAGACAAGGTGGAAAGAAACTAATTGAACGAAACTAAGAAACTAATTGTCTTCTATGTATTGAAATCACAATTTTGAATCATAATAATTGATTTTTTTGTACGTTGCTTCATGTGAAAGATTGAAAGATCAAAACTCGTGCTCAATTCCGAAGAAAATTAGTGACGAAGTCATTCAAGGAAGCGGTTTGGACTTACGAAATGAAGGCCGCTGGAAAGAATCTTCTATTGTGGGTTGATTCTTTAATTTCTTCGTGCGTAGTTGGTATTCGTCTCTACTGCCTTTGCTGCGGTTGACTAAGGCTCGTCCAGGATTGGCTTCTTCGTCCAGTTCTTGTTGTAGCTTCCGTGCTAATTCATTGTCGGCTTCCTCTTGTTCCTTCTTCTTTCGAAGCCACTCGCGTTCCATTTCCAGGAGTTCTTGAGCCAACACTCCACCGTCTTTGACTGAATCATCAGACGTGCTATTATGATTAACATCTTCGGGTAAATCTAGAGCTAGAAAACGACAATTAAGTTAAATATACGACAACTAATTTTTCAGATGGTTACCTTTTTCCTCCGCCAGAGTGGCCAGACCATAAAGTTGGTTCAAGTTCTTGGCTGCAGTAACCACTTGAGGCTTGACAATTTCGCCTAAAAATTAAACAAAAATAAATAAATAAATAAGTTGAAAATATAATTAGAAGAAGCATTGTACATGAAAAGCACAACTTACTGTTGCCAGGTGAATTTTTTGGCGGAGTGAGTGGAGCGGCATTTATGGGGCGAAAATGTAATCTTTTACTCACTTCTTGGTCTATGCTCTCCAAGCTAGTGCAAGAAGAACTCCGAAGTTCACTCATCGAAACATCCTCTAATGTAATAATTGGTGATTTACAATATCTGCCCCACTCAGTAATTGTCAGAATAGTTGTTCATCTTACTTTTTTGGAAATGTTCAGTTACAGGCACAAACGCAGATGGAGATCGTGATGGCTCGTCATTTTCATTAGAGCGACCTAAATTAAAACAAGTATATTGTGTTAAATTTCAATATGAAATTAGGAAATTAACAGTAAATGCTACTTACTAGAAAAAAACTTGTTGATTTTTTTGGCTGCTGGAGTGGACTTGGCATCGGAACTAGTTTTTCTTGGTCGCTTTCTTGATGACGGGGGTGTCTGTATAATAGTTGATCCCCGTAACTTGCGAATATTATCTTCCCTTCCAGAAAGTTCAAGGGCTAAGGCCTCATCTGCTAATCTTATTCTCTCCAGTTCCTCATTTGCCTTAGCACGTTCAGCCTGAAATGAAAGAATTTTAAGCTTTGTGAATTAAAAGTGCAATTGACTAATTTAGGCAAACCTGCTCTATGGCAAGCTGTGCTATGAGATCCGCTGAGGCTTTCTCTTCTTCTTTCCTTCTTTCTTCTTCTTCTTTTCTTTGCCTCTCCTGTTCCTTCTCAAACTCTTTCAATAGTTCACCAGGCTCAGCAAACTGATGCATGGGAACAGTGGGGAAAACTTTGTTGAAATAAAAATGATAAAATGTCTCATTGAACAATTTTGCTAAAGAGTTTGCTAATAAAACTTACAATCCTCAATATCCTTGTCATCTTTGCCTTCAACATTATGTGCCTCAATAAGTTCAGGAAATTGAACCTGAATTTGTTCCCACATAGTTTCGTTTACAATAGTATTGGTTTTGGCAGCTTGACGACACCATACACTAATCCGTTTCCTGCACATGGGACATGCCAGATTTGATTTTTCAACACAACTCTGAATGAGAAAACAATGGAATTATTAATTTTACTGAATCTTAATAAATGTAAGTCACAGTAACTTACTAGATAGCATGAATAGCACAAATTGTGTTGGCATGGCAAACTGACTGGTTTTACCATCAAATTTAAACAAATTTTACACGTGACATCTTCCAGTAACAAAAAAGGTTTCTCTTCCGCAGACGAAGAAACATTCCCGGATTCATCTTTATTTGATTCATTGACTTTATTACGCTTTGGAGTAGCACGAGATTTGTTAGCTGCAACAGATCGGCGTGAAGGCGCCATTTCTCCTCTACTTCATTTGTTTACTTGCTCGCAATAATAAACCCACCAATGGCCGAAATGGTAGAATTTCAAAATAGCTTGCCTGCATATGCTAGCAGACGATACTTTGATTCCCAAGTCTCGTTCAAGGTTCAGCCAGCGCAAGGTTCGTGAATCTACCTCCGCTCCACTGAATTTTAAATGTAAATAACCGTGTAAAGGGAAGTAAAGACAGCAGAGTTTGTTTTTCCCTTGAAAGCTTTCTTTTTACGAAGGTCACAAATCAAGTCCTAATCTGTCGAGGCTTTTAAAAAACCCACATAAGCATTCGTTTCATTCTTTACTTTTCGGGGCGAACATTTATTCCGACATTAGTTTTTCTCCGTCTCGTAAAAATAAAGACCGCTCGGATCGTAATCACATAAATAATATTTGAAAAAGGTAGCCATGATTATTATTATTTATTGGAGCTCATACGACAAGTCGACAAAGGAATTTTTTTATTTTAGTGACGTCATTCCGTTATCGTTGTCCTGTCTTGGCTTATCAATAACAAAACATATACGTGAGAGTTTATTGTTTTAAATGTCTAGGTTTGCATTTTGTTTGATTAAGATTACTAAACAAGCGTATGCTGTTTTGGGCTGTACACCAATACACGATACCAAATTATTTTGTAGATATGCAATAGCGACTGGTACAGACGATAATTTTTAGCTGGCCTTTATTTTACGTCTTCACGGAATTAATTCTAGACAGACTTCAATGTTAAGACAAAAGTTTTACGCAGCTGAATAATCATGACCGGAAGAACGAAAACGTATTCTTGTTCAGCATCCGGTACAATAATAATACCAGATTGAAATAATAAAAATTACCGGTTATCTTTTTTTTTATCCGTTACGCTCTAGAGGATTTTGTATAGGAAAACACATAGGCGTTGGCCTTGAAACAGAAATAAAAATATTCGGCTATTCCAATTTAAAAAATTAAAAATAATAAATAAAATGTGATAGATAACCGCAATAGAGTCGACGATGTGCAAAGTTTCCGAATTAACGTAAAATGTATTAAATATAACAAGTGCTCGTGTAATGATTTTTTTTTTCTTTAAAATCCCCTCAAAAATAAAATCCCCACAGTTATAACAATCAGGATTTTTTTTCTTTTTAAATCATGCATTATTAACCGGAAACGCTGATAGCACCTGCACTGGCTGAAACTCCGCCGCCAGGTAGTGGACCGGCTCCGGCAGCAGCAAACCGATTTGGTGATCCGACTGCAACGGAAACTGGACGGACTGGTGACGGACGGAACGTGGATTGTTGACGCACGGGATTTGATGTGGGTCGGAATGAAGTGGGGCGTAGACTTGACGATGTGGGACGTACCGATCCTCCAGATGAGCCGATAGATGCAAAAGCACTTCCTCCCGAGCTGAAACGATTTCCTCCACTGACAGCGACACCGGAACTGCTGATGCCATTTCCTCCTGAAGAGATGATGTAGAGACCTTGTCCACCGGGTATGTAGAAGGGACGAATAAATGTGTTACCATTAGACGGGTAACGTATCCCGGTTGGGCCGTTCAAGGCGTAAGTGGAAGATGCAAGAGAATTGGCGATGGCGGCGTTGGCGGCCGCAGAGACTCGATTGTTGATGTCATACGTCAAACTCGTGATATGATTGTGAATATCATTAGCTATGTTATGAGGGTTGTAGGGGAAGTACTGTGGAGCACGACGTTCCCGGTGTCCATTGACCAGTTGACACGAGACAACGGCCATGGCCAGCAAAATCATCTGCATTAAAGGCAACCCGGAAGCGGGAAGAGGAAAGAAAGAAAAACATGCGTGTAAATTCTTTTGTCTACTTACAACATTAAAATAGTTTGTTTGTTTTAAGATCCGCGCTATTATTTTTCTCTTTTTCTCACAGCTTCTCCGAGAAGTGTTGCGTAACAACATTTTTTACCTGAGGGAAATTCATTTTTTTAGCGAAACTGCACAGTGACAACTGATTCGAACAAGAGGACGGCACCAACTGGTTGTTCCACGTCCATACTTTCACCTTTTATACGCCAGGAGGATTCTGTTTTGTTTTCTTTTTATTTATCACGTTCCCTCTTCTACCCACTTTTTTTTGGCTGCACGACTCGGCTGCGTATAAGTGCGGGCGGATGGGAAAAAGCAACCGCCGCAAAAAAGTCGGCAAATATAGGCAAGGTAGGCAAGCGTGGCGCAAGTTGACTTTCAAGAATGATAAACAACCGAAAAGAAGAAAAAGAAGTAAACAGCAACAAAAAAATCGTGAAACTGTGAAAGAACTTTTTTTGTTTAATAGTTTATTTTTCACGATTTTCCCCTCACTGCTGTGCGTGCTGGATTGTAAACTCAAACGTATATTGTCCTGGGGATTCCCGATATTTCTTAACAGCAACCGGCATATATGTTACACGTATTCTCATCGTCAAAAGCTTTTTGATTCTAGATCGATCCCATATCACGTTTGATTGAATATGACCTCCAATTCATACTCGTCATGCCAAAACTTCTATAAAAGAAAGAAGGTTTATACTTGTGAAGGTTAACAACTAGGAAGAGACCCGTGATGTTGCTGGGCGTGAGCTGCAGAAAAAAAACTGGGGCTCAAACGGCGTCACATCTCATGAAATAATTCTCGCAACTCAAGAAATAATCGTCACGACCGTGCAATTCTTTGTGCGGTTGTTATTTTTTTTTTGCCAAATGATCACGACTTGAGTTGCGTACGTAATAGATAGCCTACGTATTATGCTAAAAATATAGCATCTTCAACGGTTGTTCAATTCAGCCGTGCTTAATTGCTTTAAGAAAAATGAAGCATAGTCTTATTTGAAGGTCGAAACAATCTTGTGGTAGATCTCTCGTCGTTTCTTGGCTAGCTTGTACTATTCTTACCTGTCGGCAAGGAAGTTTGAACAATGTTTTTCTATTATCATCTTTTCTTGTGTCCATGCCCGCGTCGATATTTTTGGGAAATCCCAAGAAAACCGCCCAACACCAACTTCTCGTCGAGTTACTATCTCAAAAGTTAGGAAAACAATATGTACGTTTTAGATTGAAAAAAAGAATGGGACAGCGGCGTCACCTTTTTCACGTCCGGGACGTGATCGAGAAAAACAGAACGAAACAATGAATCGACAGATATATAAAATGCCATAGAGCGTTTCCAATTTCCATGTCGTGGCGAGATAGACGTACGGGACCGCGAGTTCATTCCCATTGCGTGTTATTCATACAAAATGCTAATGCCGAAATTGTATTATTTGAAATCGTGGTTGATTATTAACGAGGCGTATATAAGGATTGCAAAGAACGGAAAAGAAGGATATTACGGTATGCCATTTCGAAACAAAAAGTGAGTGGGATGGTATATGAATATTGTAATAAAATGGGTGCGGAAGTCGACGATGAATTTCAAATCTAAAAAACCATTTTTTTGTTTTGTTGGTCGGTTCAAGTCAATGGACGTTGACTCATTTGTGATAGAAAAATGGGTGCTGCGGGATGACACCTGGGTGGACCCCCGGGTAAACGCCGGGCAGAGCACCAAATCCGGGTCCACCGTAAGGCAGGTTCAAAGGGTAGCCGAAGTCGTAACCGAATCCAGCGCCAACAGCCCGGTGGTATGGCGAATGGAAGAATTCACTGCCGTCCATATCGGTTTCAGGAAGTTGATCCTGATCGGAACCGGAAGCAACTGGAGAGCTCAACGAGGCAGCCACCAATCCAATAACCAACAAAATAGTCAACGACTGTGAATCACCCATCAAATGAAAAAAAAAAACAGAAGCAATATTGCATCAGTATTGGTCAATCAGGAAGTGAAATTGCCGTTTTGATTGCTAAACACTTTAACATACTGAAATAAAATTTAGTGAAATAACATACCAAGTATTTGGCCATTTTTAGTGTTTCCTATCTGGAACTCGTTGGCTTTTTCAGTGGAGAATATTTCTCAGGTTGACTGATGTGCAGACTGATGATTTTTCGATGGACCGCGACTGTCCTTATATACTAATTCGTTCAATGAGATCGCGTGATGACCCATCAGTCAGCAATAATCGTCCCCGGCAGATTGACATTGTACAGGATGAGGGAAAGTCCAAGACCTCTGACCTCCAAATTTTTCATTACATTTGTTCCAATATGCTCAACTCTTGTACGAAACCACCACCCCAATTTTGTTATATTGTGTATAAACACGCCAAGAATAATGATTTATATTATACCGTACCAGCAACACGCTAGACATGTCACTCATCTTTGACATTTGACTCGGCTAAACAATAACTTGATTCCGATTGTTAAAGGTGATTCGCCTTCTTCTAACTATGTATAGTAGAGAACTTTGGGAACTTTGGGGTTTTTGTTCTCTCCTGTCGTAATTCAGACTCACGCATCGTGATGGTGGCGTTCGTTACACCGACGACATGCAAACGGGGGACCTTGAGAGAATAAGAAGAAGAGACGCAGTGTGCACGAACAGATGAATCAAAGACCGCGGGGGGATGTCGTCACCGCATTCAAAAGTCGGAAGAAATATCAAAAACTCAGCGACATTGCAACTATAGTGCTATAGCCGGCTATAGCTATTAGGTTTTCGCTCCATTAAATCTCCATTGTCATGTGGCTGCTGGCAGTTTAATTGAATGACTCTGGGGCTTCGCATGGTAGCTTATTATTGCTATCACCGGAGAGCGCCTATAGCTCTGCTATGTCTGGTATAAACGTAAAAATGAAACGGCCTGCGGGGAAGTGACCTTGCAGATCCTTATATTATATACGTGAAGCGGACCCAGTCCCGTCACGTGCTGGGTAAATTACAGATTATGCCAGATATAGAAAAAAAGCAACTAATTGCAAGATTGTGAGCAACAATAAATCGAGTGATAGATTCTTGGAATCGTTATCACATGTTTTTGCAGCTGCTCTTTTCGTCGCACGAACCGTCACGCTGCGAAATTTGCCGATCAACTGATAAAGCCTCTTGTTCGTGCAGCTTGACGGATACGCTCTATTGTCGCCTATATAATAGTTTACTATGTAAAAATAATTTAAAAAAAAACTGGATTATTGTAGAATTTTAGCTATTCGGATTGGGCTGGAACTTCCGACTTTTATATCTGTTGAATGTCCATTACATAACTACGTTGCTTACTACCTTGCGAAATTCTGGTTAGCCGGAAGTTTTTCGTGACTCGCCTACCTTCACAATCAAGTTCCGGGTAGTTTAAATTTGTACTGGAAAGTGTGAGAATAAAAATGTACAACTTTTCCACTTTACTTTTCACTTTCTCTCTAAATGGCCATTAACGTAGACCATATGACAAATTCTCGCAGTTTGGAGACTTTCGAAAAACGAGAGAAATTCTTGCGAAATGTTTGCATTCCCATAGATTATTGTTTTTTTCATTGATAACATAGTTTACAGAGGCGTATCAGCGTAGGAATAGTATACTGTGCTTTTACTATTCTATATAGTTCGTGGTACCGTTGACAAGGGCCTAATCACCATACTTGAGATATAACGCCACGGGCACTTGCTATAATTCCTCAACTGTGCCATGGTAAAAAAAAAAACATCATTCAAGCCTAAGGGACAGTAGTTTACTATTGAATTATGCGCTGAATAATGTCCCACATTGGACAACTCGTACTCAGCTGATTGAAGAATAAATTCTGAAAAAGTAATGCACGATTAGGAGGGAGGAAGGGTGCGAATCACGATTTTTGCAAGATGCACTGTTTTCACACGAATGCGGATGTGGGTGTACAAGGCTTACATAAATCGTTTTTCAAGAACGATCCGTCAAATAAGTAGCACGACTCAAGGCTCTCAAGAACGACTGGCAGAATCGAAACGTGACAAGGCTGATGTTTGGTATCTCATGAACAATGCTATTAATCATAACCAAAATATTGATTATACAGCGCAAGGCAGAATTGTAAATAAAGTAATGCTAAAATTCTATAAAAAGTTATGAATTCTTTGGACGATTAGAATGTTTCCTCGTTCCAGAATAACCCGGAAAATATAAGGACACGACTGAAGTCAGTCACGCTACTACATTTGGATCCAATGACACAACTTCAACGCTAAACCATGTCAAACAAAATTCGTTGATTTAACCCGCGGGACTTACGGTAACATGTTCATGTAGCCAAAATGTTGGGTGCAAGAACATTGCACGTTTTCCTACAAATCCGCAAAATAAAATTGTTAATCTGAAAAATTAAAAATGGGTTTCTTTAATTTTTCGGTCGCAATTTGAATCAGAACTGGGTCATGGGAAGTCCATATTTCAATTACAGTAAAAGGTCGAGTCGCTGTGGATGTCAAAGTGATCACATCATGGCCATGGTTTTATCACGAAGTAAGAATAATGGAGTGCGGAAGACGGTCTACATTTCTAGATACTATAACTGTCGAATACTGCGCGGGAACATGAAATACGTTTTCCAGTGTTGTATGAATGGCAACAAGCCGTGGCCAGCGGCACCTACTGTTTATCAACCAAACATTATAATAAAAACACAAATTAAACTGCTTTTAACCATTTCCAGCCTAGGCGTGTACTTTAAACAGTCCCTGCAAAAATCTAGAAATGATTTTACTTCATCAAATTGGAAACAGCATATTTATTTACGATAAAGCCCCAAACATGTGGAACGGTACAAGCTGAGCAGCGTGAAGAATAAATGGACAAAAAAAAAATGGTTTTCAACCGAAACAGTGAGGAGTCATGACTCCTTGCCGATGACGTATAAACTTCTTTCAAATCTCATTATAAATTCTAAACCGATTTTTTTCTTGTTTTAATTTTTATCAAATCTATCATGGGCATTTGATTCCTTTAGTTTCATTTCCTAAGCGGTCGACGAAACGGCCAATTTCTTCAGATGTTCCATGAAGACCTGCAAACTGACGTCATCTGTCAACACTGGCGCTCCACCATCCTGCAATAAGTTAAAAATAGAAACTCGATTAAAATTTTTCCATAATAATTCCATTTACAAAGAAGAAGCAAAGAATCCGCATTTCAGCATGAAACCGAAAATTAAACCATGCACCGGTGGTTAGTTTGGAACGAATTAAAACAAAAACAAAAACAGAAAAAGCATTCCATAACGGGAAGAATGAAAAAAAAAAAGATGCTACCAGTACACGATAATAATAATAAAAAACAAAATGATAGACAAACCGAATTATTGGGCGCCGACTGCGGAAACGTGAGTTGCGTTTTTGACGAGCATCAGGGGCAAAAGGGAGACCGGACAAACAAATAAAATAATAAGTCACTAATAGCTAACATGGCCCTATGCATGCTTAGCTAATCATTAAAAAAAAAAAATGACGAATTGGATGCAAGACTGATACATCCCAATTCCCAGCCATTCATGCATGCACTCTTAAGTCAGCTAGAACAAAACAAAGACAAAATAATAATTATGTCCGAAATCGAGTGACTTACCCCGCCGCCGTATGTGAACATGTTGTTGTGAGTCTGTGACGGATTGACCTTGGAGAGGAGGAAACGAGCTTGCGAGCCACCATGCTCTGTGTCAATGTAACGCGGCATAGGGAATCGCGATTGCAAAATATCCTGTGCGTCGTCAATCGGCGCCTGCAGTAGCTGCTTAAAGTTTTCGTATTCGGGCGCATTCTGATAACCCAACGCCCGCCATTGGGCGATAGTCTACAAAAAAAAAGATTCATTACGTTAACATGGTTCTGTATAACGTCAAGTTAATTCGACGAAAGGGCTAAATTACCTCGCCATGATAAATGACAATCTGAAAAAATGTATCCATCAACAAGATGCGATCGGGCATGATTGACGACGTATCCAACAAGACTGGCTCGGGTGGTCCGTGGAAACTGTAGCTGTACAGGATAGGCTGTACCATGATGAGGGCTTGCGTCAAATCTTCACGATTGAGCATGTGCCTACAAGAAGATGTATTGTAGTGAGGAGTCAATAAAAGGAACGCTGGATCATTTTTACCTGTAAAAGGTTGTTTCATCTGGGCTGTTGTTGAAAACTTGCAGGAATTGCGATCGACGAAGATGGAACATAAACTGGGGATATAGAGAAAAGTTTTCGCCAATGACGAAACTGTTGGGGTCGTCTTTCGAATATACGCCGAATTTCTGACACTGCAAAAACAAATAGGTTAGTGAGTCATTTCAATCGAATGTAAATAAAGCATCTCTTACCAAGCGAATAAGCATGCGATCGAGCCAACGAAGGACATCAGGTCCTTCATCAGAGTCTGCGCGGAAGGCAGCCAGGCGAGCCATGAGAACGGCAGCCGCTTCCTGGTCGAAACCGGCCGTTATGTGAGACAAATTGGCAGCGGCATCCGCCCAGTTACGAGCAATCGTTGTTACTCGAACGCGCTTTTGACCGCTTGAATGCTGATACTGCGTAATAAACTGAATATGCCCTCGACCCCCCTGTGGTATAGGCGCGCCGTGCTGAAATACAAAACAAATAAATTCAGTTAACTTTCCGAGTGAAAGAATTGACAACAAATAATAATAATAAAGCATCATTACCTGATTGACCACCTCAAAGAACACAGCAGGTGTTGTATTGGTTCCTAAAGCGCAAAACTTCCATTGTGACGTGCCGCCGATGCCGAGTTCAGTTTCAGATACGTTGGGTCCTTTAACATTCATCGAGATGCAAGGTCCAATGGTACCACAAACTTTGAGCTCACGTGACGTTTTCACTTCCATCAGGGCGTTAAAGGCCATCTTGTACTCGTTGCGGGCGTCTTTGGCAAAAACACGCTGGAACGTTTGCTTAAAGAGCGATGAGCCAAAGGAATCTCCCATCACCAAATGACCGCCTGTCGTGTTACAGCATGATTTCATCTCCAATAATCCAGTTTGATCAAGTGCACAAGCATAGATGTCAATCGCATGGCCGTTTGTGCAAGCACGGCTGGCCAACGCCTCGTAGTGTTTGGTGGCCTTCTTCATGAATTTTGCGTTATCCTTATCGATATCGTGATGTGATCTGATGGGTTGCTTCAGGTCATCATTGAGAACCATGCCGGGTCCCTGAGAACAGGCACCTCCAGCAAAAAGCATTACACGAGCTCCGGTATTGGGAAAAGTGCACTCGAGCAAACCAACAGCAATCGAAAGAGCTGAACCAGTTGAACGCAGAGGACGCTTGCCTTGAGAAACCGGCCAAGGGTCACGCTGAAGCTCTCCGAGAAGATCAGTCAAATACATGTCACATTTGTGAACCTGTGGTGTAATAAATGTATATAAATTATCGTGAGCAATGATCTTATTTATGTAATAAACTCACCGGTTGCAAGAAACGGCTGGGCGGAAGAACAGATTGTCCGCCAGGTCCTCGGGTACCCATTGGTCCACCCATGGGGCCGACTGATCCAGGAGGCATTCCAGGTCCCGGTTGGCCAGGCATTCCGGGCATTCCAGGTTGGCCCATTTGGCCAGGTGGAACATTACCACCACCAGCTGCACCACCACCCTTTCCAAGTCCAAGCATGTCCTGTACTTGCTTAGCAGAAAAATCCTTAGTGCCACGGAAAACATAGGACTTGGCAATTCCATCACAGCCCAGTTCGTGAACCTAAAAATTGACAACGTTTAGAAAACGTCCTCTAGTAAAATTCACTATGATAATACCTGAACCATTTTTCCATAGGTAATCAATCCAATCAACGCATTGGGTGGCAATAGAGACAGAGACATTTGTAAGGACTCTTTTAGTGTTATCAGCTCATCTTCATCTATACACGTATCAACCACCAAGAGGAATATGGGTGGTAAAGTTTGGGATCTCTAAAACATAAAAAAAATGTTAAACAGCCAATTACATAAATATGTGCCTCTGTTGTGCACCAGCAGAATGTTATCTGGCCTCATTTACCGTTAGTGTATACTCTATAGTTGAAAACTGTGGATGCAATTCTGCTGGCTGATTCGTCTCAGAAATTCCGGCATACTGGGGTGGAAACTAAGTTGTTCAATGAAAAATGTTAATAAAGATTAATGAAATAAAGCTATTGACACCATCTTACTGGATTTCTTTGAAAGCAAAAGTTACACATCCACAATTTCCCTCTGTAATCAACCTGGCAAAGAGGATTTAAGATGGCTTTACAGTTTCCTCGTGTGCACATAACTGGATCGTAAGTTATTGCAGGCAAATCTACTCGAAAAATCACATTATTACTGAAACTTTGTCATTCATTTTAAAACACATACCAGGTTTTTCTTTCAGCGGAGTATACAAACATGCTAGATTCACAACAAGCCTTGTGGCCTCCAATCTGCTTGATGGCCATACATTCCATGACAATCGTACGCCATCCCTATCTTCATTCTGTTGAATATATTCTTGAAACGTCCCCATGGCTAAAAACAAAACAAATTTTCGTTATATAATAAAAAACTTTCACCAACAGGGCATCAAAGAATATACAATGGGAAAACGGCGCCTGACGGTACTTGAAACTTACCGAAACTCTACTCAGATCAAAACCTTTGGACCTGACTTATTTCTGGCAAATCTCAGTTAATATAATAAATAGTAATGAACTTGAAATCTTAAATAGGAACAGAGAGCAATCAATTCGGGCGACCGGCACGAAAACCTCCACGTAGTAGACGTTGCCATTTTACGGAAAAACGCCCTTTTAGATTTTTTTTTTTTTTTCAAATTCTTTTGATGTAAATCTTTTTGCACAAAATTTAAATTTGTTAATTACGAAAGCGGGCTCGGATATTTTCCTACATATTATCGCATACTGTGTACAAATACGAGACGCTTAATAATAATAACAACGATAAGGAAGTTACACACTTACACTAAGCGTTATTCTAGATTGGCAACACACATATAATGACGTGGCACTCGGCATTCTTGTGTTATCGTATAGCGAGCGTATGTGCATGTGCATTACTGAATTTCACAACTACTCTTCGTCAACGTTTTCTTTTTTGTTACCATAGTAAAATTTGGTTGTCAGGATTTAATCTTTCTACACAAAGAATGAAATGCAAAAAAAAAAAAATAAGAAAACTATTAATACCGTTAAAGTTTTCGAGATATCACAATTTCGTACGACAAAATGTATTCACTAAGCTCAGCTTCCAACGTCACTTGTGGGCTTTCCACTCAGTTTTCGTTGAATTGTAACGGTATGGGAGTATCTTACTATCTTGTTGGTAACGTACCAACTAAAATATGCCAGGTCACTGTTTGGCGAAAGTAGTATCACTGGTAGTATCAATTTTACCTTATTGGAATCGAGATCATAATAGTCCTTACGCTTTCTTGTGCCCTGATTTTTACTCAAGTCAACATATTCCAAGCCTAAAAATCTAATTTGTATGGTCTCTTTTGTCCCTTCTCGTCACGGCAGTGCCCTATATGGAAATTACAAAGGAAAAATAAACTTGTTCTCTTCAGTCTTCAACCAGAATAACAGGTTTAATGGTGAGAATCGCTACGCAGGTTTAAACAATACATCGGTCATTCTTGATTCCGTAGTAAATTATTCATGGTCTGATCCAAAAAAACTTCAAACACATTTGTTCAAAGATTTAACGCTTAACATTGCGCCATTCTTATCAAATAGCTCCTCAATACGATCCCTTTTAAAATCAGCCGAAGTGAAGCTGTTACGTAAGAACTGTTAAATGAATTAAGAAGATTGTCAGGATCTCTCTTTCTAACAGTATATGATGACCAAAAAAAGAAACTTTTAGCAAATCTAAATGCCTACAACAGTATCGTAGCTCAATAAATCCAACGAATCTTAACTGAAAATAAGTGAAACTGTTGGAATGACGGTATTGCCAAGCATACCTGACCGACATACGGTGGATCGCGTATCTCCCAAGCGACTATTACTTAACTAAGAAAATTTACAATTTTGTTTAAAATTTCCATCGAATTTTGTTTTCTAGATTCTTTTCTTAATGTCTCTATGTCAGTGAACTGACGACGTCTATTTCTTGGTCCTTCTAATATATATCCTCTATAAGGTATTTTACAGAAATTACTTATAATCGACAATTTCATAAAACAACTATTGTATCTCAAAATGACTGTCATGATTCACTCTTTCAAGTTAATGAGCTTTCAAAAATTATCTTTGACAAAGATATAATACCTTTCTTTGTCGAGAATTTCAACAGTCTCGTAGCTCATCCAACAAACCGAATAAATTTGTGGAGACGAAGAGAAATTGCATGCGAATGATGGTACAAACTTCGTACCTGACCGGCAATGTCTCGATACTCTCCCGAGACTGTTTTATTTTTTCTTCTAGTTTAAACGCCCTTTTGCACAGCTTTTAGAATATTTTCAAATCCCTAACGAATTCCTAAAATATAATTTTTCATGCATAATTACGAGCATAATTAATGGTTGGTGTATGCCAGATGGCCGTTATCGCCAAACGTCTGATGTTTAGCTGGCATCTAGTGGCTCTGACGAAACAGCAGTCAGTTCACCCCAGTAAATTCAATACTACGTATTTAAATAAAGAAAAAGATGCCGAGTATATTTCTGAAAAATCAAAATACGAAATATTTCCTTCCAAAATTGTGGTCCTTTGACATTCATATAATTTAGAACCCAATTTCTCTAGATGCCTCTTCAATTGTAGCTTAAAATTTGAAATTTCAGGTGCTACTACACGCGTCACATGCCTTTTTGTTCACAAGTTACACGAAGTATTGCAATTCCTTCGAGTGCCAATCAAAATTTAGCCTGCAGCGTTAGAGGCGCCAATTTTGAATGTCAGCTGAAAATTAGTTTTTTTTTGGCAAAATTATGGGGTGTGAATACAAACCCAGATTGCAATTTGCATCTATTTCGTTTAAATTTTTGTAAAATGATTTCTCAACCCTCGCCACGGCTTCATCCTCAGCACTATATAAACTTCATGAAATAATATCAACACAGTAGACGCTATCTTAGATCATCAAACAGCAGAAGCCTGGATTGTGTAGTCATCTTTTTAAGCGAAGAATAACGTCAATTCGGTATGAATAACATCTTGATTTTGTTATTGTCCGTATGCATTGCAGTAATTCAAGGAAATGGCCAATACCAGCCGTACGCATATGACGGTTTGTATCAATATCCAAATTACGCAATTGCTGACACGCAATCGCCCATGAAGTTAGTTCCGGAGAATCGATTCTTCTGGACCTGGACCTCGACCACAACATCGACCACAACTTGTACCGTTTTGGCTAATGCGCCCTGTCGCCGCAAAAGATTTCTCATCGACAATTCAGAAGACAACATCCTCGAGCCTTCTACAGTAGAAAAGTAAGTCGACAGACACCATATCGATCGTAGAAAAATAATTTATATAGTCTTATTTCTTATATATTCTTCAGCAGAGTAGAAGCCACTCAGATTGCCCAGATTGCTTCCAGGAAATCACGTGAAACTTACTCTGAGACGGCACCTGATTTCCAGTCGTACGAACTACAGTCCACGTTCAGCAATCCTTACTTCTCTTCGAATTACATTCCGTACTTTCGCCAGCCGATCCTAATCGCCAATCCCCGTTTTTTCCTCCGCATCTCGACTTCTACCGTCTTTGAGGTTGTCACACTCAGGCCGGCATGTATTTCACCAAGCGGATTTGATCGTTGTTACTAAAGGATTTTGTTAATTCTGCTTGTCCCCAATCGATTTCAAACCGCACACATTCTTATTATTTACTCGTTAGTGAAGAATAACATAAAGGTGATGGTTTATTTAATTTAATGGATATAATTTTCAGACTATCGAGATTACGTAGAAATAAACACAAGTGCAACTGAAATTTCATCCAATCGTCTGATGTCTCTCTTGTCACAACACGACAATGTTTAATATTACCGTGTTTAAACTCGAGTACACGTCGTGTATTGCAAGCATCAAAAGGGGGGGGGGGGGCTATACAACACGTGCAAATACAATTGCCATTTTTTCTTAAGAACTCGAACAAATAAGGTAGATGTAAAAATTGAACCAAATCACGAAACACGAATGAGATGTGTGTTGGGCAGTCTCGTTTTGCCATGTAGGGTTAGCAGAGCAGCATGACTGGCAGCACTAGATTTGAAAACTCGCTGTTTGACGAACTCGCCGGCAACTTTAGCAAGGGCTCGATGTTTAGAATAAACTTGCATGTAGACCGCATCGCAATCTTTGTCTAATTTTCACCGAGACGATACGATCCTGTACATAGAATTTAAATTATTGTTGGTTGGGTAAGCAAAATTAGGTAAAATTATTCACCTTAAATACAGCGGTTTGCAGACCTTGAAGACTTCTTAACCGAACATAAGCAACTTTCTCATTCAAACTCCACCCAATATACTTCAGGTGAGAATCATCCAGAAAAGTTTGGGGGAACCGTTCCAAATGCCAATATCCTCCATACAAATGGCTCGAATTACGGGAACGATGTCTCGATAACGGTGGACAAACAACGACTTGAAAAGACGAGTAGAAAGTGAAATTACATTATCCTATCCATCAGGTACTAATCATAAATGATGGAATATTGGCATTACTTCACAAGTGTTTGGACAAAGTCACAGAAGTTGTGCTTCAACATTTCTTCCATTGTAAAACAGACATGATCATCAGGTATTCACCACTCTCCTAAAGGGTTTATTAGTCGAAATGAAATCAACAGTTAAATCAATGGATGATAATCAAATTGAAATTTATAATGGATAATTCTCACCTGAAGTACATTAGGTGGAATTTGAATGAAAAAAATGCTGATGTTCATCTAAGATGTCTTCAAGCTCTGCAACCTCTGAATGATTCAAAAGAACTTTTTGACCAGCAATTTTAAGCTGAATAACCTAAGTAATTAACAAATTTTACCTCTTCGCATCGAGCCCTTGCTAAAGTTGCCGGCGAGTTCGTCAAAGAACGAGTTTTCAAATCAGTGCTGCCAGTCATGCTGCTCTGCGAACCCTACATGGCAAAACGAGACTGCCAAACACACATCTCATTCGTGTTTCGTGTTTGGTTCAATTTTTTACATCTACTTAGACTAGTTCGAATTCTTAAGAAAAAATGGCGATTGTAGCCTGCTGTCACTTTCGAAATCGCAAAGATGTGCAGGGTTGCCTCAAAAGACCCGAAAATCCGTTTTTTTTTTAACTTGCAATAAAAATAAAACTTGCAATATTTTCTTTAAAAAACCGCAAAAACTTGCACAATTTTATTGGAAAACTTGCAAAAATCCGAAGAAATTTCGGTTTCGCGTTTTTGGGGTGATTTCTGATTTGAATTTTTCTTGTTTACAGCAGCTAAAAAAAATTTCCCGCCAAAAATTCGAAACGAGATCCGACCCACCAGGCACCAGTCTTTGTCGGCCTCGCCTCTGGTCGGCCTTTTAAAAAAATAGAGATAAGGTAGGGAAACATCAATGATCAATACGATTAACAATAAATATCGTAAAATATAAATGTCCCCCCCCCCCAAAATAAAAAACCCACCAAGAATCCGAAAAACCTGCAACTGCAAGTGTCCTTGTATTGCAACAAGCATCTCGAAAATCGGATAAATGCATAAATCCGACACATGGCAGCACTGCAGCAGTGCAGCATGGGCAATTGGGCATGATTCAGCTTTCACTGTTTCAGGCACTGACGACGCCATTTATTTCTTTGACACGCGAGACGCGAGGTTAACTTTAGGGCTCCCCAACTTTTTCAGAAATTACTGGCAGCTTCTGCAACTTTTCTGCAAGACAATGTCCAGCTCTAAAAAGTCTCCTTTACCCACTCGAAGCCCTGCCCCTCGAAGGAAAATTGCTGCTGTGAAGAAACCTCTTACTGTTGAAGACGAAAGCACTTTATTCTGCATTATTAGAAATGGCAAAAGTTCTGTTCAGGTATTGAACCACCAAACTCCTCAATTAGAATAGTGTTTCTAAAAATTAATATTTATTCAATTACTGATTGCAGGAAACTGTAGATGACTGGATTGAACAGTACAAAGCTGATCGTGACTCAGGATTGCGTGCCATGATGCAGTTCTTCATTAGTGCGTCTGGATGTCAAGGGAAAATAACCTCTCAAATGCAAAGTAGCATGGAATATGCTGCTATAATCCATCATATGACCGAAGAGTTTGATGAAGTAATATACTCTTTCCATTTGATTTCATCCATTATTTAACTGTTGATTTCATTTTGACTCATTAAATCCTTTAGGAAAGTGATGAGTACCCGATAACTGGTCCACAATGGAAAAAATTTCGAAGCAACTTCTGTGACTTCGTTCAGACACTTGTGAAGCAATGCCAATATTCCATCATTTATGATCAGTACCTAATGGATAATGTAATTTCGCTACTTACTAGTCTTTCTGATTCACAAGTAAGAGCGTTTCGTCATACTGCTACACTAGCTGGTAAACTTTATTTTATATAAATAGGTCATCTTCACTTAATGTCAAAATATTTGTTTTAGCTATGAAATTCATGACGGCGTTGGTTGAAGTGGCTTTGACTGTATCGATTCATCTTGATAACACGTCTCGTCAGTATGAAGCAGAGCGGCAGAAAACTAGTGATGGACGAGCCAGTGATCGTCTCGAAGCGTTGCTTGCCAAACACCAAGAACTTGAAAAAAACATGGATGAAATTAAAGAAATGTTGACTTACACCTTCAAGTCGATTTTTGTCCATCGTTTCCGAGATACTGTTACCGATATTCGAGCCATTTGTATGGCGGAAATTGGCATTTGGATGAGGCGGTTCCCCCAAAATTTCCTCGATGACTCCTACCTCAAGTATGTAGGGTGGAATTTGAATGACAAAGTTGGCGATGTTCGTTTAAAATGTCTTCAAGCCCTCGAACCTCTTTATGCTTCAGAACAACTCAAGGGAAAATTGGAACTTTTCACCAGCAAATTTAAGGTGATTATTTTTACCTAATTTTGCTTAACCAACCAACAATACTTTGAATTTTATGTATAGGATCGTGTCGTTTCGATGACACTAGACATAGATTGCGATGTCGCAGTTCAAGCTGTTCGTTCTGTCATCACTATTCACAAATACCATCGAGAAGTATTGTCAGATAAAGATTGCCAGGCTCTGTACTTGTTGGTCTTCTCTTCCCGTCGAGCCGTTGCGCAAGCTGCTGGTGAGTTTCTCAACGAGCGACTTTTAACACTCGATGAGACTAGTCCTCCGGCTCTACGTACTCACCGTGGCCAAATTAGACAGCCCAGTACACCTCTCATTCGTCATTTGGTTGATTTTTTCTTTGAATCTGAGGTGAAATCACAATTAAGTTACAATTCAAATATTTTAATTAACAAACATACTTCGTAGATGCCTGAACACGGAGCATATTTGGTCGACTCCCTCATTGATTCAAATGAAATGATGAAAGATTGGGAGTGCATGACGGATTTGTTATTGGAAGATCCCGGGCCAGGCGAAGAGTCCTTAGATGATGAGCAAGAAACAAGTTTGATCGAACTGATGACATGTTGCATCAAACAAGCCGCGACTGGAGAGTCACCCGTTGGGCGCAAACCTGCAAGAAAGGTAACTGGCACATTATCCTTTACACGCGCATCATGCAAACACAATAATACGTGTGTGAATCTTGATTTTTTTTTCTTTTTAAGGTTACCACCCCGAAAGAAATCCACCAAGTCCAAGAAGATCGTGTTCGACTAACTGAACATTTTATACAAACCCTTCCTCTGTTACTCGGGAAATTTATTGCGGATCCTGAAAAAGTTGCAAACCTTCTGTTGATCCCTCAATTCTTCAATTTGGAAATCTACACTACCTCACGTCAAGAAGAGGTTATTTTCTTTCATTAAGTGTATGAAATTGTACTCATTGGTTTCATGCTTAACTTCCTGTTTACAGAGCTTAGAATCTTTATTGCGTCTGATGAAAACTGTTGTCGAGCGACGCACCGAAACAAAAGTGCTTGAAAACTGTGCCAAAACATTGGAAGTTCTTTGTACTGAAGATCACGCCATCTACTCTCGATGTGACGTCATAAGAAGTACTTTATTCGATTGTCTGGTTAAAAGATTGCGTGATGTTCTTAAAGAACCTGTAACCGCTGGTGTAAGTTTGCGGACTTATTATTTTTTTCTCGTTTATAGAAATAAGCTTAAACAGTTATATATATTTTTTGCAGGACAAAGATCAGGTGTTTGCCCTGGTATCAAGTTTGGAAAAAGTTGCCATCTTCAGTTCGTGTCACAATCTTGGACCATGGAAATTGTGGGATCCTCTGTTCAACGCTGTTCGAGAAGCTAACGACCCAAGCCGGTCTTTGCCACCTGAGGTAACACATTATTCACCTGTTTATTTTCACGCAATAATACATGCTCAATGTTTTAGGCCATAAAACACTGCATTTCAGCCTGCTATTCTGCCATTTTATGGGAACTTCTACAGCTGGAAAACGGATCTCGACGAGGAACGTCTGCCAGCCAAAAACAAAAGCAACTGAGAGTTCATTTGGATGCCTACATTCCGTTGATGGCAGAGCTTGTCATCACTTCTAATTTTGCTCTCGTTAGAGATCAGGTTGGTCGTGTCAGTGTAGAAGTTTGTTACACCACCTTTAAATTTTCAATTTTTGCAGGCCTACATGTCGGTGTGCGATTTGCTAATCGTTTTTTCCAAAAAACTAGAGGGCAATCCTCTATTAAGACCGGTTGTGTATCAGCCTGATCGTGACCTTCAACAAACTCTAAACAATTTCATTCAGAAATACGTGTTTGTTGAAGAGGAGGACGAAGAAATCGACGAAGAAACTAAAGTTGAAGTATTGCACAAACGCCGCGGCTACCTGTCTAACTTCTGCAAGCTGGTTGCTTACAACGTCTTGCCCATACAAACTGCGGCAGATGTTTTCCGACACTACGTGAAGTATGACGATTACGGTGACATCATTAAGATGATGTTGGGAAAAGCCCGAGAGATCAACAAAGTTATCTGTGCCAGGACTATGGTTATTAGTCTCTCCATGGTTTTTCGTGATTTCAGTAGAGCTGCCGGAAGTCGTATTGATCGACAATCAGA
Source organism: Daphnia pulex (assembly GCF_021134715.1). Lineage (NCBI taxonomy): Eukaryota > Metazoa > Arthropoda > Branchiopoda > Diplostraca > Daphniidae > Daphnia > Daphnia pulex. Next base: position 7,533,938 of record NC_060017.1, read on the forward strand.
AGAGTTTTTGAGCGTCAAGGTAATTTACCCATCTCAGAGTGTAAACTATCGTCAATATTTAACAAATGATTTTCTACGTAGGAATTGGCTAAAAGATTTGTGCTTTCTTTTGGACTGGACGCGGTAAAAAATCGCGAAGCCATCACCGCCCTCCATAGAGATGCCATTCTTTTTGCCATCAACCCACTCAAGAATCCCAATGATCCAACTGGCCCTCCTCCTAATTTAGCGTTTCTTGTAATTGCCGCCGAGTTTACCAAAAAACTGCTGGAACAAGACAAAAAAACGGTCCTACAGTTTCTGGACCGAGTGCTGACAATGGGAACGCCTTCATCTCGCGGCGAAGAATGGCAACCTCTCATCTTGTACCGCAATTCCTTGGCTCCGCAGACGGCTCGGCGTGCCTACGGAAGGCCTCGACGCGATGCAGGTATGACTAGAATCTTTTTTAAACGAAATACGATTAGAAACTTAAGTTTGCGCGTAATTTTAAATGGAAAGGGGCTTTAGAAAACCTCTTTGTTTGGTTTACAACCTTTTTTTTGGTCTACCTAATTTTTGGATGTAACGGTAAAAAATCAAGTGTGAAATGCACCCAAACTTTTGCCTTCGTTCAATCTTGCACGACTTATCGGTTCGTCGTGTCTGCAATTGTCGATTGAATTGGCGTTATCTGACATAATTCAATGAGCGCCTCGATATTGATGCGAGTTCAATTTTATTTGTAGGTGGGGACGACGGTGAAATCGCTGATGATAACGACGATGCCGGATCAGATCAAGAAATGGCTGAATAATACGTATTTCCTTTGGTTTTCTTTTGCATAAAAATGTTTACACTTAATTGATTTTGCAGTTATTATCTCGTTATTCGGAAAAATTAATGTTGCCGTTTCGTCAAGACGTTCTCCAACTTAATTGCATTTCCTTTTGTCGGCAAGTCTTCTATGATTGTTTGATTTCCCCCGTTTTTGTCTTCTTTTAAAATAACATAGAAAAGTAACAACGAAATAAAAAACAAAGAAATCGCGCTTTCGTTTCTCCGACTTGCTACAATCATCACAATAATGGTTGCGATATTTCCTTTAGAGATTATTAGCTAAATATTTTGAGATCGAAAAATGAGTTCCCTGCTTCCATTCTGCTATCCCCCAAAGTGATTTATCAAATATTAAGTAGGCTCGAACCGTACAGAAAATTTTATGTCTTCTCTTAAAATAGGCCGCAACATCCTAAAACACAATATATGTGTCAGCCTTAGCTTGACCGATTTATTTCCTACCATTGGGCAACCAATGATTTAGGCATTAGCTGATCTGTCAAAAAAATTCTTTCTTCAACTTAACTTGATCGTTTTTTCTGCGACCGACGTGTACTCGAGTACACGTCGTGTATTGTAAGCATCAAAAGGGGGGCTGTAAAGTACTTTACATATACATAGTGAAGGGAAGAGTACTCAGTCACTTCGTCTTGAAATTCAGAATTTCTGTCGAAAAGCAAAAGTGTAAATTTGAACTCCCAACTTTGTGTTCAAATTATAGGAAATGTGTAAATTATTGATTACAATCCACCAAGCCGCATAGGATCGATTTTTTTTAAACGGGAACGAGACGAAGTCTGATCCTAGGGAAGCATAATCAGGTCGGTTTCTCATGCAAAAATCCAGTATATACTACACCAAAAGCAATGTAATAAAAACCTTCAAAGGAATAGCGAACCCTGTACTGTGCTAAAATAATGATCCACTCGGAAAATCAATTCAAAATCTTTTTGTAAAAATTCAATTTTTGCTTCTGACAGGAGCCGCAATGAATAATCGGATTTGTTATTAAAAAACGTAAAATTACAATTTATAATAAGGAAGAGGAGGAGAGGTGTTTGAAATTCGACTGCGTTTATTAATATTATGGGGACCCGCGTTGACGATCTAATTAATTTGGTAGCGTCGGGAAGTGACACTGAAACAGCGCGTCGGCTGGTTATATGTAAAAGGACGTGATCAATACATTTTCTCCAGTTTATACGCTCGTTCAGATGCCATGTCGTTCGGCTAGTAGGCAGGAGGTGGATCACTCACGCTACGTTGCGTGGCGATCAAGTTAACCCGAATGGCCAGCAGATGGCAAACATCCAATCGATGGAGATTACTCAAGTGCCATCGTTACGCAATTGTTGTTTTAAAAACAAAACAAAAAAAATGTAGAAAATATTGACCGTTGCTTCGAACATGTCCTGCCTAACTTTCCCCAGCTCAATCTAAGTGTACCATCACTGAATGTTCGATTTCCCATATTAAAATGCTCGACTGTCGATAGCAAAATATAATGGCCTCGTCTAGAAAACAAGACACGTCTCTCAGTTATTCGAAAGTTTGTTTAAGGGTTTGAACTAATAGATCTCGACACAACGAATCGTTTGAACAATCAGCTGTAATGGTATCATCAGTAGTGGCTTGTTAAAGCCGTCATTGTTGCCATGTAAATTGGGTAAAAATAAAGTGCAAGATGGATGGGCTACTGAGCGATGCGACTGTACAGTTTTTGTTGCTCTGCACATTGTGTGCGAGCGAATAAAAGAAGAGAGAAAAACAAAAAAAGAAAGATAAAGCCTAAAAAATCCACCAAAAGACCTGGGAGCCCCAGCTGTACAACCGACACCATAAGACCGGCTGCTGACTGGACAAAAGGCTATGTTGCTCCGCTCCAACTGACTTTGGGGGAACCGTGTAGTATATTCCAGTCCCATCCGCTGGATCTTTTGTGGAGCCAGTTAAAACACACACGCACTGGTTTTGTCTATTAATAGATAAAAACTTACTGCCGAGTCCGACCACATCTCTACGCTGATGCTGGCCAAGAAGAAGAAGAGGCAGATAAACTTGAAGCCTGGACGTGTGTAAACACAAATGATGATTATAGGTTGGTCGATTTTTTTCTCTTTTTGTCTTGTTTTCTTTATAATGAGCGTTAAGCGTGTTGCATACAAATCAATAGAAGGCATCGAAGCATGGCTAAGTAGATTCGGCTGAGGGATTTCGCCAGTTAAAAATGACGACTCTATATTACGGTGCTGGCTAAATAGCTGTAAGGCGTGGGTACGCGCGTGTATAATATATGTGCTCTTTGGCAAAGGATCGATATTTGAGCCGCCACCACCACTACCGCTGCTGCTGCACTGGCGGCAGTCAACGAGATACTTACGGATGGCGTGCATCGCGCTCGTCCGCCGTCGGGATCAATACTGGAACTGGGCTCTATTCTACCCCTCTCTTTCGCTGACTTTATAGTTCCACTTCCAATCGTCGACTATTTTTCATACATAACAGCATTCTTCCGGCAGCCAGGGATTGTTGACCTTTTTAGTAACAGTATTATTATATTGAAATGTTGTTTATATGCAGACGATTGGTTTTATTTTGTCCAATAATGAAAAATAAAAAACCACGAACGTTAAAAGTCCAGGGGCGTTATTCGTTATGGCATCTGGGTGATTTAGAATGTCTCTATTTATAAGCCCACAAGTCTTAGGTAAGACGGTGGAATACCTAAAAATGAAAAATAACGAAAATTCGGGAAAACCCAAACAAAAAATCAAGATTGAACACCGCGTCACTTTAGTATAACATAAAGGGCCTTTCGAGTATTTTTAAGAAGAAGATGCGGCGACAGTAGCAGCAATGTTTCAAACATTTTTTCCCCTTCTGTTTCTAGAGGGATTTCTCGTTGTTGTTTGTATGTATCTCGTCCTAAGGAACATTTTTCCTTTTCCTGGTCCTTAAAGGTATTTATATCACACACGACCGATGTACTGCTGAGCCCTATCGTGTGTATAAGCTACAGCAGGAGTAGTGATGGTGGCACGCGCGTGACTTTGAAAATAAAAGAGGCCCCCTCATCCGCTCCTTTTTTTCTAGCTCCTATCCAGCAGCTAGCCCAGAGCAGTGTATCAAGTCGCATATATATACTGGGGAAAGAAGGGGGCCCCCCTTTCACGACAAACATCTTCTCCGTCTGTGTGTGTGTTTGTAGCCTCCTCTGTATATATGCTGAGCTGAGAGGATTCAAGTTCAAAAAATAGCCTTGCAGCTCGCCAGAACCGCTCTCTCATGAATGTCTACAATTTCCTCCACCTCTCCTTATAGTATAGTAGTGTTGTATCCCCCGTTCTGGGTAGCGACCAACCTGCTCTCTCTGTCAAGATGTCCAGGGCTCATCCAGTTTGGCACTCGCTATAGACCCTCTTCTTCTTCTTTTCAATATTCTCTGCTGCTTCTTAGTAGAGATAGCGGAGAAACATGTCAATCGATTCGGGAAGTATAGACTGGTTGATCAATCCTTCCATTTTTTGTTGAGCGTCTGGAGGATATATCCTGCAGGAATGGACTCAGACGATGTATCGATTATCTCTACCGCCTTCCCCAAAGTGCAGACAAAGAGGTGGGCGAAACGCTACACACACACACAGTATAAGAAAAAAGTAAAAAAAAAAACACACATGTGCAAACCAGCGTGACTGGGAAATCCAGGGAATCGAAAAAATCGGATGAGAGGTCGTTGGGAAACGGAAGCCCACTCTCTATCGTTTTGCAAAAAGGACCGTGTACAAGAGGAAGCCAACGACGGATAGTTCTGATCCTTTTTAGTGTGTGTCTTCCCAATGGCCGCTGTCTCGGATGGTACACACAATATAGACAACGCTATATACCGTACTATGTACAACCATAAAGGAGCAATCGAAAGTTCTTATAGCTACTACATCAGAGATTCACAGATGAAGCCACACCAACAATATGAGTGTCTGTATAATTCTTCTTCACCTTTTCACACATACTACTCATCATCCCTCGCTAATTTACAAGAGTTCAAACAAGAAAGAATGTACGAAAAGTTCTTGTTCATTTTCTGCAGGGTTCTCTAGCTATGTCGTCGACGTGCTAGATGTGTACAGTCACGACATTATTGATTATTTCTCCCACGACACACAAAAATGCCGTGTATATGCCCAGAAATATGGGGAAACTTATTACGAGAAATGCAGGCAGAGCTTTTGTTTCGAATAATGTTTAGATATATGGGTATATACGTGGATTGAATTGATCAAACACGAGAGATAATTGCCGGGCTGCGTGCCAATGAGCCGATATTTCAAAATCGGACGAGCTCACCTGATCACTGTATAGATGGAGACAACATGGCGCTGCCCAATAATTGTATAAACACACACATCCGCGTGATTGTAATTGTGGAGATTATAATTTGTTGTTTCTTCTGTTTCGGAGCCAAACGACAGTCTCTCAGGGTATTGTTGTCACGTTATTTTGCCAAGAACCTCGCTTCATGTATGTGTGCCCAGAGAGCCCGGCTAAAATTGGATCACCGGGAAAAACTTATAATATTCTTTTTTTGGTTTTCTTTTCATTTTACCCTCGGCTCGGCTCGAGTCCCCCCCTACTATAACTAAATGACAAATAACTGCGAGGCCACCCCCTCCAGCATATTTGGATTTGGTCAGCTCGTCGTATATTTAATCTGATTCTCGAAATAAATGGATGAGATTAATTCTCAATCAAGGAATTTCGCCCTTTCGACTGTTGCCAGAAAAACGCACGTCGTAATATACGGGATCACGAGCAAAATTGATTCGGACCGCAGTTTCCATCATCCATCGGTTGCTGCAGACTGCGTCGTTGCCGTCATTCTAAAAATCCATTTTTATTCTTTTCTTTTCTTTCTTCTTCTTATTTCCTTTCTTCTAGATTTTTGCTTGTTTGCCTTTCTTTTCGCTCTGCTGGGCGAATGCCGCTCCTTCCAATATCTGGCACAGGATTGGTTCCCCAACGTCTGTGACGTCAGCAACGCCCGGGAAAGGAGCGCGAAATGGCGCTGTTGTCGGAAGGATCCCCCCATCCCTCTCCGACCGAGTCGACTTGCTTTTAACCGACTCGGATCCTCTTCACTCTGTGTCGGTGATCACTACTGTTCGCTCCGCAGGCAAGTCTCTCCTCTCTACTACTACTCACATTTTCAATCCTATTTTAGTTTAGTTCTTTTTTGGGGGGGTTAGTCTTCAATTGGCTTATTGAGTTTTTGGGGAATTTGATCTTTTGAATTTGACACTTGAAAGGATTGCTGGTTCGACAATGCATTCCTTTGGCAGATCTAGTGCTGATTGGTTCATGTGATTTGGTATAGGAAACATGGTGACTACTGTTTGAATTTTGAAACCGACCCAACGTTTGAATGTCGTTATTCGAGTTGTTTGATGCGGAAGTGAGGCAGTTAATATGGTAGGGTATAGTCGATATTAAGTGTGAAAAGGGATCCATGTCGAGGATGTTGCGTCAGTATATTTCGATTCGTGCGTATAGATTTACGGTTGATTGAATTAAAAGCAGGGGGTGGGTGTCATGTTCATTTTGCCAAGTGAGGCTCGGCGCCTTTTTCCGCCCACGGTGGCGCTTTTCTTTTGTGTTTTGTCGTTGATAGAATTTTGCCCGCAGGTGGGTTGTCATTCGGGGCACGTAGACCTTTCTCCGACGACACCCCCTGGAGAAAAAGAATTCTGTTTAAATACTGAAAATTCCGGCGAGATGAGTGGAATGCGAATGGTTGAAAAAATTAAGACGACAGTTGTCGAATGAGTAATTGATTTTTTGGAATTGAATTGCAGATTCCTCTTCGAGTTCCTCCTTGTATCAAAATGGTTGACGCTGCCGTATCCGAGAAATTGGAAGCTGGATTCCAGAAGCTCCAGGAAGCCACCAACTGCAAGTCTCTGTTGAAGAAGCACCTCACCCGTGAGATCTTTGACAAGATCAAGGACCTGAAGACATCCTTTGGATCCACTCTTCTGGATGTCATCCAGTCTGGTAAGTCTTCATTAAAATCTGATCATTCAACGGGCAAAAACACCCAACTTCAGTAACATAAACTTAAATGCTAAAATGTTAATTTAAATGAAGGTGTTGAGAACTTGGACTCTGGATTCGGTGTCTACGCCCCGGATGCTGAGGCCTACAGCGTCTTCAATGATCTGTTCGAACCCATGATCTGCGACTACCACACCGGATTCAAGCCCGGAGATGCCCACCCACCCAGGGACTTTGGTGATCTCGAGACTTTCGGCAACTTGGATCCCGAGGTAAATCGAATCATCTTTTGTTTTCATTGATTTAAGTTGAAATTTGATTGTTTTAAATTGAAACGGAATTCAGGGCGCTTTCATCGTCTCCACCCGCGTCCGTTGCGGTCGCTCCTTGGCCGGCTATGCTTTCAACCCCTGCTTGACTGAGGCCAACTACAAGGAGATGGAAGAGAAAGTCGTCGCCAGCTTGTCCAGCTTGGAAGGCGAACTCAAGGGAACTTATTTCCCCTTGACTGGCATGACCAAGGAGGTCCAGACCCAGCTCATCCAGGATCGTTTCCTCTTCAAGGAAGGAGATCGTTTCCTCCAGGTATATTCCAACAGTCCCATTTGTTCATTCGGGTATTGGATTATGAATTTTTATTTAATTATCATTTCAGGCTGCCAACGCTTGCCGCTACTGGCCCACTGGCCGTGGTATCTACCACAACGTCGACAAGACCTTCTTGGTCTGGTGCAATGAGGAAGATCACTTGCGCATCATCTCCATGCAGAAGGGTGGTGACTTGAAGGCCGTCTACGCCCGCTTGGTCAACGCCATCAATGAAATCGAGAAGAGGATCCCCTTCTCTCACCACGACAAATACGGTTTCTTGACCTTCTGCCCGACCAACTTGGGCACCACCATCCGCGCTTCCGTCCACATTGCGCTCCCCAAGTTGGCCGCCGATCTTGCCAAGCTCGAAGAGGCCGCCGGAAAGTTCAACCTCCAGGTACAACGACATTTCAAAGAGACCCTTATTCATCAGCCATTTTAATGAATAAAACTGTAATTAATTCAATGTAGGTCCGTGGTACTGCTGGTGAACACACCGAAGCCGAGGGTGGTGTCTACGACATCTCCAACAAACGCCGCATGGGTCTGACTGAATACCAGGCCGTCAAGGAGATGTACGACGGTCTCCAGGAGCTCATCCGCATGGAGAAGGAGGCTGCTTAAATAATAACTTAACTTTTTATGTCTCTACCAGCCCTTCTTAATGATAATATATAAACAATAATTACACCATTAGCCATGTTGTAAGACCTGCTTAAAAAGCGTGTTTGAACGAATCACTTATAGATGCGTCGGGGTTTCAGTTACGCCATCTATCATCTGAAAGCGCCGTCAATTTCAATTTTCTCTCTCCTTCTTCCTTAACTGTCTTCATATTTACGGTTGTTGTTGTTGTTGTTATTGGTACGTACACGGTGTGATATGGTTTAGCGACTGTCGAAAGAGTTTTTGAAGGCCAAACTCATTGCATCTGACGAATTGTATCTCTCATATGTGCTCGTGGGCGAGTTTGCGTTAGCGATGGGACGATTGGGAAGCCTCTGCATCTGAATATTTTGATCAGAATCGCTCCTCGAAATTTCTGTCGTTTTGTTAGAGTCTGTAGCGCTTAATTGTTTATTGTCATCTACTCTAAATTGTAATGGATATCTCTTTGTGATATTTTTGTTACAATACCCCAGAGTGCGCTACAGGTCGCCCGACGTCGAGTGTGGATACATTTCGGAAGAGAAAGGAAGGCTCAAGAGATTTAAAAACATGGAGAAAGCCCGCGCATGAATATGTGATTTGATCAAAAACCGCAACAAAAAAAAAATGAGATAAAATGAAAAAATACACAGAATACCATCCTGTCGTTATTCGAAAAATTGCCTTTTTTTTTTCCTCCCAATTTCATACGCCATTTAACATGATTGGTTTCCAACCGCCGGATTCTCACCAATTGATCATAACGCTCGTTGACACAGCCATGTGAAAGATATAGCTTTCACTTCGCTTTCGATCTCTTTATTTATATGCCACTTTCTGGACGCGCGTGAACTAAACGGCAACTAGTCATCCACTTGAGATTTTTTTTTCCTTTATGCATTGTAAAAATAAGCTCAGTTTATCCATATCAACGAAACCACGTGTGTATTTCTCTTAATATTTACGGTGACAGGCCTTTTTGTTGTTGGTACACCCACGACGGGCCAACTTTCTCCAGTCGATCAAAACGGTATATTTTCCTTTTTTGCCAACTCGCTTGAGACAGACAACAACTAATGTTGTTTTCTCAATTTATATATTATTATTTAAAAAGTCTTCTATTTTCATCAGGAACCACAAAATAGCGATTCGATTCGCCCATATTCACCTCAGTGGATATTGCGCATTTATTCTGGTTCGTTTCGTTCCTCTTAATCAATAAAGTTGCGTGTTAATGACCTGACTTCTAAAACAGCAGAGAAATAAAAAGATGAAGACATGAAAATTCCAGCGTTTTCTCCAAAACGCTGGCGGGGCCATATGAAGCAGTTCAGTGCAAGAGTCACGGTTTCAAGTTTCGTTTCATGCTGGAGTCGTGTGAAATCTTCATTTTCATTCGTCACGACGCTCGTCGACGATAAGTAAAAAAGATCAAAGAAGAAAATCGTAACGTAGGCAAAGACCCGATAGATATCCGAAACAAGTTGAGAATCAAATTTTCGACGATGATTGTCGTGTCTGACCTCAATTGGCAATTGTCATCATGAGGAAGGCGATTTATTTATATTGAAGTCGACAAGGATGTCGCATCACAAAAGGAGAATTCCTTGCTTGGCATGAGTATATCTATCCTTTTGTCTTCTTTCTATTCTACTTTTACTTCCAGAGGCGTGTGATGCAGGTTCTTATAGATTGGCGAGTTTCATTTTCTCCTGCTATAAGCTTCACAAACACAAAAAGAAGTTTCCTATCGCACAGGTTGCCCCGGGGGACTTTTGCTGCACGTATACTACACGGGAAAAAGCTGACAGAAGAAAACAAGGCAGTGAGAGTCTCTCCCACGAATCGCGTTAAAGGTGCGCTCCTAAAAGTAACAAGTTTTTGCTTTCTCGGCACTTGTGTGTAACACACACACAGAGTTAGCCGACACGGGCTGCCACGACGCCATGATGAGAGGGAGAAAAATTGTTAAAATGCTTTCTCCAACCGGGTCGGTGGTGGTAGTTATTCGACTGAAGGCGAACGAGCAACATCATCAGCTCTCTCTCTCTCTCTGACTAAAGCTATAAAAGTGCGTTATTCTCTCTCCCAACCGATCAAACAACCCGAGGGCGCTGAATAACCAGGAACAAGATGGAACGTATTGCCTTTCGCTTCTCTATTCTTTTCCTGCTGATGGCCACTGGTAAGATGGATTGAAACTAATTTAAAACTAAGTGGGTTTTATTTATTCTAATTGGAATTTTGGCTTCCTGACGCAGTTTCTCACGGAGCACAGTATCCGTGGTCAGGATCTAGTATGCCATATCAGCAGACACCTTACAGGAGAACGTCCACTTCACCTGCTGTCGGTGATATAACCCCTTACAATGAACGGTTGGATGCCAAAGAATGGCTGGACAAATTGCTGGACAGTTTGACTTCCGCCGAACCCATTTTGAACGGCGTGAACGAGCAACGTTCGCCATCTCAGAATAGTCCGCAGCGAATTTTTCAAAGAGAAGCTCGACCGAGTCTGACGTTTGTCCAAAATCATCCGACTGGAAAAAGGAGGTTTTCATTGGCCAGCGTCAGAGTCAACCCCGCCAGTTTGAAGAGACAGCACATCTTTGCTGCTCCCAACATGGCTTTGCTGGAACTGGAGAATCCAGCGCGAATTCCCAACCGTTTAAATTCGCCAAATATTCGACCGACAAATATTCCAAGACTCGTCCACCAGCAGCAGCGTCCTAGGGACACCGTCCAATGGCAACCAGTTCCAACTTTCAGGCAACAGCAACCTTACGTGCAAACATACCAGCAGCAAGGAGCGGAGGACGACTATCTCGGGCATTCCCAACTCACATTTGAAAATCCCGCCACTTCAGGTTCGACAACATCAGAGCGCCACCTTGACGTGGATGTTTATGTAAATCACCACCCTTGAAATGTTGGCGCCCTTTTTTGAATTGGCAGCCGATTATTGGATGTAGAAAAAAATAGTATCAAAATGATCTGTGATTGTAGCAAAAACAAAAAAAACATTCCCCAACATTCTGTTGTGTCAGAGGTCTTTACGAATGACGCTGGAAGTCAATCCCGGAAGACGTTGTTTGTACTGTAACTCTTATAATTGATTGTTTAAATTGAGTTGGTGTCGCCCTCCTTTTGCTGTGCAATGTTTGAGCTGGAAATCAATTTTGCCACACACCAGCATATCCCATACCACCTTTTTATACTTGTTATGCATAATATAGAATATAATAAACGTCTAAACAGTTGGTTTTTCTTTATCGACTTTCAATTTTTGATGGTATTTATTTATTACTCGTCAATCTGTCCATCAGCATACGCAGTTGCTAGAGGCTATTGCACGTCCGAATTTCTCGGAAATTCCCCTCTCTAGTGTAAAAATAGAAGGCTCCAGTAAAACATAAAACTGGCAAACATTCAATAAAATCCTAGCATCAGATTCCACATCTCGAGTGTATATATTGATATAATTCTTGTTCTTGTTGCTGGTTATTTCTTTGGCATCAAGCGCGAAATGGGGTTTGGAACAATTGGAATTCGAAAAAAAGCAAATAAGGAAAGCCACACACTTGGCTGAACATATTGTGTGTGTATATTTATATACATAACAATGGTGCTCTGGACAACTATAGATATGAAATGTTGCAGGAATATTTACTTAATGCGCATTCAGTTTTCTCTACGACATTCATTTCTTTTTGTGAGCGTGTCGCTTCTCATTGACCGAGTTTCGTATTTCCACTGACTGAGCAATGGGCATCATGCTGTTGGCTGGTTAGCTAGCTTCCGGCTAGGTGATGCATAGACACACGTAAGTAAGTCTCAGTTCATTGCATAGCTGAGCAGCAGCAGAGAAGAAAAACAAAACCACGCGCTACTGCTATTTCTCCGTTCTGAAAAAAAGGGTGAACCAGTTATATAGGTTAGAGCGCTTATAAAGGGAGTATTTCCTGAACCTCAAGGAAAAGAAGCGCTTTCTTTAGTATACTTTTGTGGCACTACAATAGACTCCGAGTTAACTATAATGCGTATTATTATACAGTATCTTATTAAAAGGATAGAGTTTCTAATGGTCATTTGATGGTTGACAAATAACAGGATAAAAGTCTTGCTGCTGGTAACCGGCCCAATTCGTGTTGCCGGAAATCCCCCAATGTCCAGCTTTTTTTAATAATTATATTAATTGATTTTTAGCTACATACTTTTCAAATGAGCAGAGCATTCCCACCAATGAAACGCTTTCAACTGTATCGACTCAAAATTATTTAGCGACAAGATCTGAATTCTGAAATGCCTTGGGGACCTGGGGCGCGTGATTCAGTTCTTCTTCCTCGACAACGTCGCGTGTTTTTTGATGGACCGATGGCCCAAGGATAAAGTTTTATTTGATTGCCTGTATAAATGCAAAAAGCTGTCTTACTTCTACGTGTTTTTTTCTCTACGCTTGATCAGTAACCAGCAAGCAGGAAGAGAGAAGAGATCTTCACGTTTAAATCCCTCCGTTGCTTCACTTTGTGCTAAAAGCGAGGCGATGAAATTTCACAGCCTTAAGTTTTTATACTTTTTACTTGTGACCGGTGAAGGTATGTAACAAAAAATATACTTAAATCGTAATTAAAGAGAGAGTTGAATTTCTAAAATTTTTTGTTTTCATCTGTGCATCAGCTCTTTGCCAAGTTGCAGGTCATCAAAGTGACCGATGGAGCTTTAAACGACCCTTTGTAACTCTCGCCAAAATGGTCAGTCGTCCTTTCTCTTCGAGAATTCCGTCGAATCGCAAAAATTTCGTGAATTTGAGTGAACACCGGCGTCCGTCTCAATTGAATTGGGTTTCGGGATCGTTTCATTCCTCCTCGACTTCTGCACCTCTTCACAGTTTTGAAAACGATAAATCTCACCGATTGAATTACCCAGCAATAAAACAACCAGTCCAAGACGACTCCCAGCTGGATGAATGGGAGCCAAGAGTCAACCTACCAGAACAAGAGTTTCACTCATCAGTGCTGTCCAATTCCGCCGGTAACGAAAAATACATCCATCTTCCGAAAATGTACTACCTAGGAAAAGTGAGACCGACGAAGAAACCCGTGTCTTATTTTGAGAACCAATCAAAGGAGTACACTAAGATAACTGAAACCAACTCGTACCTGATGGCACTAGAACACTTTAAACTGCGCTGTGAAATGCTGATGGACCCTGCCGATTGCATGTACTCTAGCCTGTTGAATCGAATCAAATACAACTATAAATAATAAAATGACGCGACAGATTTGGGTGAGAGTGTGGCACACATGTGCGTGTACTGGAGCATCGCCGACGGGTTTTAATCTACTAAAAAGAAATCCAAGAGATCAAATATTTTCTGCATACAGACTAACGCTATATGTAATAATCAACGCCGCTTAACTTAAAGAGGGCACTGGGGCAATGCGCAAAAAAAAAGGTTATTCCTCCTGATTGCATAACGGTTCATTCAATAGCTTACGGAAATTAATGAGCGATAATAAGGAAAAAATCTGCTGGACACAAAAGTAAAATTGCGAATTCAAAGCAGAGCAAACAAGCGCAAGGTGTTAATTCTTAATTGTCCTTGTCGTTTAAATACTTCTCCAAGATTTGATTACAGTTATTGCGTCATCGGCTGCTGATGGCTAACTATATAAGAATCGCTACCTTGTAGCGACCGAGGCTGTGTCTTAAAGGAATCTCTCAGTAGTGAACAAGTCGGAAGAGAAGGAAGATAATCGAAAAACCTTGCAACAAACATCTTATCGATTTCTTTCAAACGGACTATGAAATTTCCCAGAATTTTCCAAGTTTTTTCCCTCTTGGCTATTGGAGGTATGTTTGACTTTTTAGTGGGTCTGCAGTATCTCTATTCAAAAATTCTAATGTACCATATAATTTCCAAAGTAGGATACAGTTCGTCGTCCTCTAGTAAACTGAGAGATCGATGGCATACTGTAAGTTCTTTTCCAGCCTTGGCTACAAATTTAATTCGTCGGATCGTTTTCTCGAAACAAACACAGGGAATCAACTTAAGCGAGCGAGACAGTCCAACGGGATCGAGGTATGTCATATCCGACGAATCGCCCACTTACATCACGCCCAGTTTAAGCCCCAGCACTGCTGATGGTGGCAGAGGCACTTACAAAGTGCGTGACATGTCAACTGACTGGCTCGCTCAGCACGGATCACAAGTCCCAGATGTGACTGGTTTATTCAACGATCCTTACGACGCCGGTGAAGACGGAACTACCGCTCTTCTTGCGGATGTTCATAGACATTCTTCTCTGATAAATACAATCGTGCCGGCACCTCCTTCGTTGTATCTACCAGCAGTGATGCGTGAAATGAGTGACTCGTATCTGCGAGAGTTAGAATTCTCAAGAGTTCCATGCCAAATGTTATTGGAAGATCCTTCTGATTGTGACGGCTATAGTCTACTGTTCAAACAATCCATCGCCGGCAGCAGCTTTCTTCGAGAGTGTGAGATAGATAAGAGCCATAATGCAGCACAAAAGACTCGCTGCGATCCGCTATTATTTCCGGCCGATTTTTCCGAGTACCGTTTGCTCCGGCTGATAGAAAACTTTCTTTTGCAAAAACCCATTGTGTTGCTTTCACCTAATAACATCGAATTTACTTTGCGAAATATCAAATATCCGTTGAATTGATTTTTTATTATTGTAAGTAATTTATTAGCTTTTGAGTGATTTAAAAAAATAATAAAAATATAGGTCACAGACAACTCGTTGTTGTCGGTTCTTTTGTTCTAATAAAAATACTGTAGAAATATTAGAAAATAATTGCTTGAAGTTACATATGCACAAATATACGTTACTGGTCAATATTCAACTGGAGCTCTGTTTTGAGTATGAATAAGTGCACCATAAAATTGTGTCGGTAGTAAATAATGTGCTTTTGTTTGGTTAAAATGTGTGTCTAAAAAAACTTGCGTAACAGGAACTTTCATGCGTGGCCGTATAGCTGTATATGGCAACTAAAAATATTTTGCACCAGTGATGTGGAATAGATCATTAGGGCAGACATGCAAGCTGTTGTTACCGTAAGGCATGACGAGTTCTAGACGTTAAGAAAATTTCAGTCCAGTCTGTACAACAACAACAAAAAGAAAACAATGCCATGCCATTTTTCGGTTTGCGCCCACATATGAACCACTAACATTTGCAGGTATAACGGGATTTTTGTCGGATCGAGTGACAGAAAATAAATTATTTTATGCCTGACGATGTTCAACGTACCGCGTCGACTATACTATGTTGAAACCGACGTTGAAACAAAAATTCAGGAACCGATTTTAATTTCAACATGGTTATTTAGCCTCCAGTAATATAATGAAGGGTGATCATCAGCCCAACAATATAACACATCCTAAGACAAAACTATTGATGTCACCCATAAAAATGTCTTTAATATAATTTTTTTTTTAAGTTAGGCCATCAATCGGAAAAATATTACAGACTGAGCTTTAATTGTGTGAACAGCGACTAACAATCGAATGTCAGCAGCCCAATGGTTAAATCGTCTTAATAACGACATGCACGGTAAGCATTTTTATGTAGCCAAAATTCTCAACATAAATAGTTACAACGAGCACCAGCATTATCGCTTGTTTTGGCAACTTGGTATAGAGTAAGTAGTAACGCACGATCATTAGGGTCAACTTCAGCACAAGCCAATAATTCTCAATTAGTCTGTTGATTGCAAACAGCGTGGGACCCCGGGACTAAATCCATCCCGTTCCTTAATACTGTATAGATTTATTAACCTTTGCGAAGCGCAATTGATTCTTATGTACTACTACGTCATAACGAAGTCTCCAAAATTGATTTCTTCGCCGTCGTTAAGGTAGCTGTAGCAAAATAAAAAAAAGTTTGCGGTTTAGTAATAAAATTCATCGTCGAACTATACTATACTACCCGACTGCGGTGAAACTCGGTTCCCCAACAATACAAAAAAATCCGAAACTATTCTCAGGATCGTAACTGTACCGCTGGGAAATCGAACGAGGAAAAACATTAAACGGACAAATAAGCGGGGTTAACTGTGTCTGTAGTCTAATACACTGTATGGGGAGAGACTTCCGAAATACCCTTTGGCCAGTCTACCATTTGACTTGCCTTAAAAGAACTTGGAAAGGGTGCATGCATGAATTTTTGATCAGTAGCGAATTAATCGGAATAGAAGAAAGTCTGGCACATATTTATCACGGCGTATTCACCGTGCATTACAATTACAGCCGCATTTCAAAATGAAAATTCACAGCCTCATTATTTTATTGATCGTGATTAAAGGTGATTTTTACAGCTGTTTTTTAAGTCATGCATATTTCTGTTAAAAATTTAAATTTTTGTTTTAGAAATTGCGTCAAATTCACATGGGAAACGGAAAATTGGATTAGAAATTGGGATGGGTGGAAAATTGTTTTTTCCATTCATCTTTGCAAAGTTATCTCGACGATCCTCGAAGACGACGCCAGTAAAACACGCCAATGTCGTCTTGCTAAGCGAAACAGCCAATCGCAGTCCGTCAAATTGGTTATCTGGAACAAAAACTTCTAAAGTTTCTCTCCTCAACAATTTCTACGTAGATCCTTACGAACCCGTTCGCGCTGAAAAGCCAGCACGACTATCAAGTCTCATTGATTCACTAGACGTCAGTGAAAACGCGTACGCCAATAAATGGGAACAGGGAACTGATTTGTTTATGGTCGAGAACTCACACCCATCGCGGCCGAGTTCCGTCAAGGCGAAAAGAAGAAGACCACAAGTCAATAAATCAAATAAATTCCGTAGAGTGGCGAGTGTAGCGTATGTCCCAAACGACCCCTATCTAATTGCGCTGGAATTATCAAAACTCATTTCGCATGCAACATTAAAATATCATAACGATTGTTACACTGACTCTAGACGACAATACCAAGCAGAGTGTGTTGGCTACCAATATGATGTACCAGCAACAGTACATTGGTGAATCCAGAGTCGACTGAATATCAAAGTGAAGAACAATTATCCTAGGACGAGAAAATCCAGAATTTCAAAATCTTCCTCAGTTTGGGGAAAGTCGATCAGATACCTGGATATTCTCAACTTGTGTAAACATCTTCTGTTTCATGTGTCCGTATGTGTTACGACTATAGCGGCGAATAAGTTGTAAAAGAGAAAAGTAACCTCACCGCACAAAATCCAGTTTATCTTGTTTGTTTATCCCTTTTTATTTTGTATCGCAATGCACGGGGCAGTGAAATTTCTCGTATAAAGTGAAACATTCGGTCGATTTTGGTGGATCAAGGATAAAATTCCCAACCACAAATTTTTATTGCGAAAATTAATTTACGAGGAGCAACATAATTGTTACGTGTATTTGTGTCACGCTGTTTCCAATTACAAAATTAGCGCCGAATAATTATTAAAAGAAATTATTTTGAATAAAAAAAATAACTTTAAACATTTATTTGTTGAAGCGCTTTAAAAGCAGGCGCTAAATGACCTGGATCAATTGTCAGCAGTGCAAGTGACCGATGAGAACGTTTACTTTTGCGCACTCATGTTTTGTCAGGTAACGGCTAATTGATGGATCACAACTTCGCATGACCTATTTATAAGACAGCGTTCAGGATCAAGAATCAATCTGCTTGAAAAGAAAGCTCATACATCTAGACACTATTTCTGAGGGGCGAAAAATCACCTCATTGTTAAGCCAATTCTTCTTGTCATATTAGCATATTATTTCTGTATGCAACTAAAGTTCCGCAATGCCCTATTCAAGATGGTCCGTTGGATTTTAAAAGATTTAAGATTATTAGCGATAATCAACACTCAATTGAACCCTCCAATTCAACTTATACACTGTTTAATTAACATTTGTAATGGTAAAAATTTTAATGTAGGACAATAATAATATGGTTATTGACCAACATCGCTGCGGTCTGATCCGTATGGCGTCATGGTAATTAACGCGATAGCTTCGGTTTGAATCAAACTCAAATAAACTGTAACGGTTCGCTAAATCGGAACGCCAATGCAGTGGTTGGTACGAGGAAGAAAATGATCACAGCATTAGAAAGAGGGAAACAATAGTTTTAGGACATTTTTTTTTGCAACTTCTTCGTGTATTAGATTCACAATTTATTTTTTGTCCTGAAAATTACTTTGCAAAGGCCATGGAGGATGCGAGAGCTGGCCAAGAGTCAACGAGTTAAAAAGAAATGAAATTTCTATAAAAAGCTGCATTGTTCTTGATGAATCAAGAGTAAAGAGAGAGCAGGAAATAGGTTTATATATACATACGGCTACAATGGTACACATATTTACCAGGGATTCCCGCATTTTTGTTTGGGAAAGACAGAGAAGCGGTAAGGCAAATGTGGTTTTCGAGTTCATTAGTGATAGAAAAAGCATTGGCCGGATAAGATTTTCTGGCACTGCTGGTGTAATGGAAACTAGAAAAACATACGTAAACTCTTTAAGAGGAACGTTAGTAAAATACAGGTAAGTAGACGATGGGGAAAATGTATGGGTGAGTTGTTTTTCTTGTATTGTTGCATACGTTGGAGATCCCATGCTTTTGAAAGTTGTAAAATAATTTCTGAATGGGCTTGATAAGGCATACATGAATGGGAAAATAGCATTCCTTTGCATATGGTAGATTATGGCCATTAACTTTTTGAAAATGCCGCCCTATAGCTCGACATAGATAATATAAAGAATCCGTGTTCACAGTGCAATCAGTAGCGACCGAGTTGGAAGAGAAGAAAGGTCTTCCAGCTAAGCGTCTTCTTTAATTTTGTGCAATGAAACTTTCCAGCATCATCGTCGTTTCGTTATTCCTGGCCGCTACAGGTAAAAGTCACAGTGTTAATTCTTTTCAAACTAATGAACTAATAATAAGATTTCTCTCAAAGTTTCACAACTGGAAGGCAGTCCATTGGCTAGAGGCTTTCCAAAAGGTCAGTGGATATTAAAGCAACCTTTACAAGCCATCGCCAAGAAAGTGGTCCGCAAAACGGTTAGCCCGGCCCAGACGTCAAAAGTTAACGTGAAATTCATCAACCTAAGTGAAGAGTTAAGAGCCAAAGAAAAACAAAAGACCTATCCATCAGCACTGACTTCGACGCCGCATTCTGCTGTTAAAGAAAACCAGCAAAAGCATGACAAGAAAAAGAAAAATTCAAATGCAATTACTCGGAATATTGTCGGAGTATGGGGACCTGGAGTCAATCTGGAAAAAGAAAAGGACCCCAAATTTTCTCTCATGAAGTTCGTCCTAAATAGTTTGAAAAGTTCACGGAGCGAACCTTTAAAGAGGACTAAAGTCCCGATGTCTTCCCCACAGCCCCCACCGCCACCGCCACCACCTCCAGCTGTTCCAGTGGAACCCGAAATGGATTCATACCTGAAAGCGCTGGAAGAATCGAGAATTCCATGCCAAAATTTGGAAGATCCTACCGACTGTGACGACTTTACTCATCTGTTTAAACCCTATTGGAGCTACAATTACGACACTAGTACTCTTTTACCGCATCAAGGGCTTTTATCGTCATCAACATTATACAACGAGTATTCGTCGTCTGTGAAGGATATTATTGCCAATTCGCAATACCAGTTGGCCAGTCAACCCTCGACCGATTCCAACGACTTCCTTTTACAAAAGCCCATTTTGTTCCTGTCGCCTAACATTAAATTTACCATTTATCATCATTCATCGCCCACTTTTGAAAAGATACATGACGAAACCGCTTTGCCTTCCTTTGAAACCATCATCGAAACTGAACCATCAGCATCTTCCGCTGATGATCCATCAAACGAGTCTGAAACGTCTTCTCTTGATGACTCGTTAGTTGAGAGCTCGGGACTCAGTGTTGTGGGTCCCATGACCAAGCTGAAGGTTGTTCCTATTTCAACGTGAGTCTTTTGGCAGAGGAACAAGTGCTGTGTGACGTTTCGAATTGTTTGTATAATATAAATTATTATTTGAATTTTTGTCGATCCAATCCGACAGTTGCGAAATGGGACCTTGTAAAGAGATGGACATAATTATTTTATTTTGGCTTGTATTTTTAAAAGTAATATATACATACTAGGAAAGTACGCATTAAAAATTAAAATACCGCGCAATCAATAATAAACAATAAGTCAATCATGCTAACATTTTGCAAGTCCCCATGAAATGGAATGGAATTCAATGTAGGATGGTTGCTGCGGAAGAAAACGATCGTGGAGGTCTAAAGGTTTCAGGAAGTTTGAAAAATAGGAATACGGCTTGAGCGAATGTGCCCACTGCGAAAATGGCAAAAACGTAGACGCCCATCAGGCTTTGCAAGGAGGGGAATGTCATGCCGATCACAAAGTTGGTGGCAAAATTCACCTGTAACCAAAATGAGGATACAAAGTTATAGCGCAGTTCAAAATTGCAAATGTAACAACAAAATAATTTTACCAGACAACCCAACGACATGACAAGGGGTCTCGGTCCGGCCGGAATGAGCTCTTAAAAAAGTCGATAAATTGTATTTTTAATTCAACTAATAATGAAAGAATCGTGAGATGATTTAAACCTGTTGGGAGAAAGAATGGTAAGGGACCGACACCCAAGTCGAAGAAAACAACGAAGAGCAACAAAGCAGCGATGCAGCAATAAGGAATCCACGTAGCCTTACTCTATGTACAATAACAAGTATTTTGGTTAGATTTAAAAAAAAATCAGAACTTTGGTGAATATATTTACGATGAAATAGATGCAAATGGCGAGGATAGTGAGAAAAATGCTGATCCCTGATGTACTGATCATCATTAAAGGGCGTCGACAAAACCTTGCCGTGAGGAAGACGACCGAAGCTGTCATAACAACATTGATGAAACCCGCACCCAGAATAGCCAGCCTGCGGACGGAATACAAAATCGTTAATGTGCACGTAATATAAAACGCAAAGAAAAAATGAAAACGGTATACTCTGCTTGCTGCCTATCCAGTCCTGCAGACAAGAAAATGTCTGTCGAGTAATAAAGAACCTGTAATAATAATCACGACGTTTAACCAACATTTTTAAAGTTGTTATTTTTCGAATAGCTACTTACCGCATTAATGCCGCTAATTTGGTTGCCGAAATGCATGACCATTACGCAAATGACTGGCCAACGGAGATTTTTGTTGGCCCAAATAGTTTTCCATGTCCAGTTTGATTGCGAGTTCATTCCATCACTTGGAATTTCGGCGGTTACCCGTGTGGCCTCTCGACGCAATTCCTCAATTTCCGGTCCAAGTTTATCAATAGGAAGTCCTCTTAGACGAGAAAGCTCTACAATGGAATTTATGGTGATTACAAAATGCTGGTACGTGGAATAATTACAAGTGTTGGCACTATTAACCTTTAAAGGCCGTGTCAGTTTTCTGCTGAATAACAAAGAGATACCGAGGAGTTTCCGGAAGGTAGTACCAGACGGCTAGACACAATAAAGCCGGAATGCATGTCAAGGCAAGTAACCAATTCCAATCTTCTTCATTTCCTATCAATTGGAATAAATTGGAAAACGTTAAATTCCTTTAGTTTCAAACGTCGTCATCACTTGCGATCAATTTGATAGGGCAAAAATTACCTAGTAGCTTTTCAAGGCTGAGAACCTGGCCAATAAAGAGACCTACGTTGATGCCGACGGGGCACAAGAGACCTTAAAAACAGGATGAAAATGTCTCATGAGATTATTAGACTAGAAAAAAAAAACCAATTCAAGTTACCAAGGACGTTTTGTGTGGCTGGTGTAGATAATTCGGAAAAATAAAGAGGCACGAAAGTAGTTGATAGGCCTAAATTAAAAAGAATAATCAGAAAATCATTTTTGATAGTTATAATAGTAGTAAAAATTATCACCTGCACCGATCCCCACGATAAGTCGTGCTATCAGTAACATTTCAACCGATTTGGCTAGGCCACACGTGCCATAAAAGATAGCTGCTATCACATTTAGCGAGATAATCACTAGTAAAGTGTTTTTCCTGTATTTTTGTTTGGATATGATCACTCAGCCTGATAACGCTTTCATAAAAATTAAATGTACTCCGCAGTAAATTTAATCTCACCTTCCAATTCGATTGGCTATGGAGCCGGCGATAAAGGCTCCCAGACCACCACCAATCAAGAAAATACTGACGACAAAAGCCCAAAGTAATTCCAATGGAGTCTCTTCAATAACTGTGCCATAATTGTGCAATATACTGGCATTGCAGAAATCCACAATTATCTAAGTAAATAGCAATGATAGTCGTGTTTAGTGTCAACGCCCGCGGCTCTTTATTTACACCGAACAATAATGACACAGCACATTTATATCTACGCTGTAAGCGTCTTATTATAGTTAACAAACCATACATAATAGCAACGTGCTTAAGCGGTTTAGAAAAGACAGATTGCGACACATAAATTCCTTATCCAATAACACAACGATAAATAAATGATATCCGTGTCATCGAGTAAGTAATTGGACACGTGAAAGAATGGCCTACTTGTTGTGGACTATTCAAGATTCCAATGTTGTAACCGGCGGGAATTACAGTGCCAACTGTGGTAGCCGCTGCCGTCACGATCAATAGGCTGCTCCAGGACTCGTTCTACATACGAACGATACAAACGGGAAAAAAAAAGAAACTGTATAGATAACCGAATACAGTAAAAAAAAAGGATAAAGACTGCTGCTGGTGCGCTACCACGAGCCAAAGAAGACAAAATGCTCAAAGGGTTAACGAAAAACACTTGGCTCTGTTGACCGTATAGCTATCAGATATCAAGAAACGCTATAGCCTTACAAATGAATTAGTTTCCTTTAAACTTTTTGGAATGACGTAATAAGTTTATTTTAGCCTAATAACGATTGATAATATGCTAAATGAAAAAAACATGTCCTCAAATTAAAATTTGTCTCAACGCTTCATAGAAAACTAAGAAAAGCCGGTAAACTTAAAGACTCTTTTTTCATTGGCTGTAAGTTACCAGATCACAGATCCAGTGCCATAGAATTGATGAAACAATTATCACTAAGATGAAAGGAGTAAAAAAAGCAACTGGATGTTAGTGATGTGCTCGTTTAAATAACGACAACGAAAATAACGTATTAACGAGCCTCGTTATCGACTTTTTTGAAAAATGCTCGTTTTTTTCGTTAACGATAACGAAATGGCTGTTTTTTTCGTTGTTTTCGTTATTTTCTTGCTAAATTTTTCGTATCAAAACCGTAGAGATTTCAAATTTTTTGACCATCAGGGGGAACTTTTTTTCCCCTCAAAATTTGGAATTTTCAATTTTGGGATGACCACCTACTAGCGACTTAGCGATCCCCTAGCGAGGAATTAGGTAATTATTTTCGCTATATCATTTGGCCTAACAGGCCTACTCATTACTTCATTAGAAAAAAAAAATTGTAAGGTAAACGAAAACGGGTCGCAAAAAAAGAAAAATGCGACACGTTTAAATTAACGAAACGAAGAACGAAACGAATGAAAAATTGAAAAAATAACGATTAACGATAACGATAACGAATTCAAAAAAGCACAACGGAACAACACTACTGGATGTGAAAATTAGCGCTTACTTGATCGATTGAAGTCGGCCTCTTTCCATCGGAATCTGTCAAAAAAGGTTCCTGAACTCCGTCAGAATCCAAGTGAGAACGAACGACTCCGTTTATTGCCCTGTCCACCGATCCCCAGACTCTATCCCGCCTGCTGTCGCTCACGCTCATGGCACTGCGCGCGTAAATATCGACGCACAGTTGAGTCACGTTAGAGAACGGCCAGCTCGGGCGACCTACTGCTCATTCTGTGCACTGGCCAGATGGGTTGACGGCAAAACTAGTTTGAACCACACGCTCCACTGTCTTATAGATCGAGCCATAGCATTCGTCTGATTGTTCGCACACGCGCACTCGCAGTATCAACTATCAAGTCGTGCCAGAGTTTCTTTTCAAAAACAATAAAAAGGGATAAAAAGCTCCATTCGCCACCTCGCGATAAATGAACGAAAAATTTGTTTAAAAAGAGTATTGCATTATTTTTCTTGATCACAATTTAACTTAAATATTTGGTTTGTTTTGCACGAATTAGAAAAAAAAACTGTTGGCATTTCACCCCTAAATATCTAAACAAATATCTAAATTTCACCTTTCATCGGCATTGAATTATTAGAATAAAGAGGTTTTAGAACATTAAAGCACATTTTATTTTATTAAAAATTATGGAAGAAAAATTGTTTCAAAGTTGAAAGAAAATTCGAAAGTAACAAGTAGACTAAAAAAGTATTGAAGTAGATAACATTTTTTTTAAAACAATATTTTGTCCAGGTAACAAATTCCCCATCTGGCAACAGTTGTCTGTTGAACATTCACAATAACAGAGTCGCGTTCCATGAAAGCTAGATTTGGATGTGCTTCGAAAAAAGGAAAAAATAACGTTGGATGTGTTGATTTGCAATCAATAATAAAAACACAAATGGAAACAAGTCAGGCAAAGTCAAGTCTAAAAGTTTGTCGGCGAGGAGATCCTCTGACTTGCCAACGTATTTGGGATGTTATTAAAGAGCTCAGAATTGAGAGGAAGTTGGCAACCACAAAAGAAAATGTTGTTCAGGAATTTTGCAATAAATATAATGTAGAAGGAAAATATGTGAAAGAACAGCTCAAGCTTTTAGTGGAAGATAAACTTATCTTGCAAAAGACCATTGCTGCTGTTAAAGGAAGTAAGAAGGGAGTCGAGCAAAACATTTTCGTAATTCCAGTAAGAGAGGTTACACATTGAAGAAAAATAATTTTTATTAATACTTATTTATATTTTTAGCTTGATTCTGAAATAGATCTGACAGGGAAGAGTGACTGGTATTGTTTTCAATGTCACAAACCTGGTGAGGTATTGAATTGTGTCTCCTGCCCACGTGTGTACCACATCAGATGTTTGGAAAACTTAGAAACAGAGAACACTGAAGAATTTGTGTGTCCAATATGCAAAGTAAAGCTTCACTCCTATTTTTGTTTTCATCATTTTTAAAAATTGTTCTCTAATTAATACTGCTGTAATAATAATTTTAGGAAGTTAAACCTGACCCCAATCTAGAAGATGAGGATGTCAGACGAGATCTTAATCATCTTGTTTATTATGCATGTGCGAGACTTGAAGAAAAGGTAGAGTTGGTTATTTTAAGCAATTTATTTATTAAAAACAACCTGATTATAATTTAATTTTCATTACAGCTACCCCTGGAAAAGTATGTTTGGAAGCAAAAAGCTCTTAACGAAAATGCAGCGACTCCACATACGACTGACAGATGTGCTGCTCGACTTTCGAAATTGTACTGTTTTAGCTCGAAATTTAAAAAAAATCGTGCTGCTTTTTCTAACAACATTATATTTTTCCCTATAGAACCAAGGATCTAATGGCTACTGGTGGTGAAGAACCAGAAACATGGCGAGCCAAATTTCTGCTTAGGCTGCCTTTGAGAACTGTTCCAAATATGATTGATAGGGCTGACCGACAAGTTTACAAATCATTAGCCGAGTTTCATATGGACTCGTTAACCATCGTACACAACATTACTATCTTCTATGGAGGTAATTATGATAATTTCTAATGCTCTTCTTACTTCAAGTTCAATTTTGTGTTTATTATTACTGAATTAACACTGTTGTGATTATCAAAACTAATAAACTTATTTTCTAGAGAACCATATTTTGGCTGATGCTGCTAGGACAATGTTGCGGACGTGTAAATTTGAAATTGGAGAAATTCATTTGTGTCGGGATTGTTACAAAAGGTCGAATGAGCCAGAAGGACCGGACTGGTTTTGTATTCCCTGTAAACCACAACACGAACTCGTTGTTGCCAAGGCGAAAGGTTTTCCATTTTGGCCTGCCAAAGTACTTCAATTTTATATTTTGGCCATTTGATTGCGATTTTTCTGCTATATTGTTACATAATATTTTCTACTTTTTAGGTTCTCAGCGTAACAAAAGATAACCAGTACAATGTTCGATTTTTTGGCCACCCACACGACCGATTAACTTTGGATAAAATTCACACCAAGCCAATTGATGCTATTAAAGCCCCGGTATGATGTCTTGATCGCACATTAATAATAGTGTTTTGAAGACTTTCATTTATTTTTTAAATTTTAGCCCAAAGGCAAGAGAACTACAGCTTGGTGCAAAGCCGTTGAAGAACTCAAGAAACATCAGGCGATGCTTGCTTCTCTTGGCAAATCGAATGATAAAAGCGATGACGACGTCGATACTCAAGATGAGAACGTTGAATCGCCTCCTTTGAAGAAAAAGAAATCATCGCCTAGCCAACCCCATCTCCTAAAACACTGTACAGTGTTTCTCGACCATATGGATTACTCGTCTTTGATTAATAAAATAGACAAAAGGTTGGAACCAATAATTAGTGGTTCAGAGTTGCCTTTCACGGTAATTTCCTGTTTATACTCTTACCTTTGAGAAACTAATTTAAAAAAAACAAACTTATTTTGTATTTTCTAGGAAGAGAGCGTAATTTCTCAGGACGAGTCGACCGGCCATGCAATGTTGGATTTGATGATACTTCAAGATAATCCCATATTTCCAGAAGAGAGCGAAACCGAAAACGCAGAAAAGGTTATGATGGACTTCAGATCACCCTCTGCAACGTTTTCGCCAAGTGAATCAAATGTCGAATTGTTAGCTGTGAGAGAAAAAATGGCTGCCGTACAGAAGGATATTGACAGTAAAGAGCAAAAGATTGATGTACAAGAACAACTAATTAAGAGTCAACAGAAAGAAATTGAAGCTCTTAAAGAAAGCCTCGCTTCTGCGATTCGAAGTCAACAGCAAGTAGTTGAAACTCTTAAAGAAAGTCAAGCTTCCGAGATTCGTGTTCTGATGGCCAATCATGCTGAAGAAATTGCTAGAACCAAAACCAAAGTTTGGGTAAGAAATAATAGCTTAATTTGTTTTGACCTGTCTGTTAATTTTTAAATTGAATTTTAGTGTTCTAATCTATGCGGATCTGAAGGGATTTATCATTGCTGTGTCACTGTTTCATACTGCAATCCTATCTGCCAACTAGAGCATTGGAGAAAGGTTCATAAGAGAAACTGCAAAAGGGAGAGAGTAGTAGGCGTGGAACAGTCGAATAATGCTGAAGTTAACCATTCCTAATTAAGCTGTATTACAAGCCTTGACATGAATACACGTTACAAACACAGCATCACTGCCACAGCAAACTGTAAATTAAAAATGAATAAAGCCAAGTTATCACCAGTGTGAAACCTTATCAAAATTATGCTAACCTCAGAACAGTGATGGGTGGCATGCCAGGGTCAGTTCCTTGTCGAAATCCTGTTAAACAAATTAATTCAATGCAACATTAAAGATTGAGTTGGTAAGAATTGACAGGACGTTACAAGCGAAACGCAGAATGCCATTTCCAATTTACCTAAATAAATGACGGTAGGGATGAAGCCCCAATGAAATATCGTCTTCCCCACATTAACGACCGAGGTTAATTTTCGTTTGGTATCAGGACTTAGTTTGGCCATGTTTTAATTGACAAATAGGAATGAAAGAAAGATTACGCGAGAAGCTCTTGTAAATTTTGTAAAAAATGTAACGTTCGTTAACGTTTGGGTTAACAACGAAAGCAGACGATAGTTGAATGGTTGAATTAAACGTTGCCATGCAAAGTCCGGAATTAAACCGGTAATATTAATCCATAAATGTAATATTAATTCATTAATAAATTCGTTTCGGGAACTCCTTGTTAAGTGTAAGAACGTTATTGGTTTCATTTAGTGCATTAGTGGAAAAAATCGCAATTAATGCGGTTTGAAATTGATTTTGATAAATTTATTGCTGAAAGTCGTAGTTAAATTTTTTTGAGCATCTAGAACGCTATGACATGACTTAAAACGAAGTAAAGATTTACGTTTTTTTAAAAATTTGTTATGGGACAAGGAAAAGAATCCCGCTAAGTCGCTAAGAGGCCGTTTAAGAAATTTTTTTCTTTGAGACGGGTTTAGGGACGGACCAAGGGTTCACGGGAATGGATGCCATGGAGATGGTGCCATCTAGTAGTGCTAAAAAGAAACTTTCAATTTTAACGTTAATTATGGCCCAACAAAGATAGAGCTATAGTGGAGTCAAGATAATTTTCAACCGGGAACCAATTGCATCACGATATTTTTTATGAGCTTGTTCTTTGTAGTAATTTTTATGTGTATCAAAAATCCTCCCCAAATATATTAATATTTACTGTTTAAAAAATGCAATAGAAAATTTAAAACTTGGAAAAATTAGTATTATGTAATAAATTTACGTAAATAAAATTATTTTGAAAGCTAAAAAATGTTTATTATTCTTTTGTTTATCATATTGTCTAGTTTGAATGTTTTTGTATGAATGATGTTCTTTAAAAAAAATAATTTTGATTATTATTCAGTGCCTTATAAATTGCCTGAAACTTATTACAGTGTCGATTCGATATAGAGTACGGTGTAAGTCCTTTAAGGATTGTGGCCGACAGGCGTAAGTATGGATCATGTTATGCGGGAGACTGGGACCACGGCGTGACCGGGGTTAGTTGGCTCACTTTTTACACACCAGGTCCTGCACTCCGTAATTTTTTCCAGAATGGTGAAATATTTTAAAATAATGAAAGCTTATTATCTTAGCTAAATTGTGGCGTCGAAAAATATACGATAAAATTACTCATAAACAGTAATAATGAGTGATTTATCACTTCACTTTTAGGGACAATCGCCACCGCTACTAGGGGAAAGTTGGCCGTCAAGAGAAAAGTAAAAGCTGACGAAAATAATGGGCCAACTTACCCCAGCTAGCAGACAATGTTAAGTAAATGGGATAACTTGCCACGAAAATAAATGGCCGACCTACCCCATGGGTAGGTATCCAGATTCTAAATTTAAAATGAAATAGTAAATAAACTTTATTTTAGAAACCAAAATACTCAAATTTTAGCCAAGATAATAAGCTTTCTTTTTGCAAAAAATATAAATATTAGTTAATAACGAAATACGTGGGAAAAAAATTACTATCGCTGAAAAAAGTTACTTTGTAAGTCAAAAATTAGTTTATCCGCCTGCAAATCCACAGTTTTTGCAATAAACCATCAGTAACTAGGTGAAAACCCGCTAATTATAAAACTACTCGATTTGGCTATCTCAAAATCAGTTCAATTTTGATTTTAATTAAATAAATCAGGAAAGAGCATCTTACCCCGTACCAAATGACCCCGGTCTCCCCTATGTAGTGTAACTTCGTCCTGGCATGAAGAAAACATGGCATAGACTCTTGGTCGTATGAGAAAAAGCTAATTGGACCAGCGACGTTGAGGACATAGGTAACAGTTGTGGGGTAATGGCGTGGACAACAGCCATTGCGTGGACCAAAGTCACAGTGGGTTTCAGGCTGGGCATGAATACAAGCCATTGCGTTGATTCAAACCACTGTGTGGATGGACAAAAGTGTATAAAGGGATATATTCTTCACAGAAACTCGGACAGCGATTTTTCTGTCCAGAACCATCTAGTGGTTGGTAAGATAAATTCAAATCTTTTTTTTTACGAAAAAAAGCCTGTAGGCTAAAGAAACTGATTTACTTTCCGGACCAAGAAACAATAAAACTTACCGAAAAATCGGAAAAAACGCCCTTTTCAGCATTCCAGACTGCCTAGAATGATTACGATGCGTATTTGTCCGATTTTCACCAAATTCCCTTTATTGGGAGAAAAAAATACTTTGCCACACTGCCTTCACGCCTCTTGCAACGCCTTGAAGCAGCTCTTGAGGCCTCCGGTCAACCGCTCCCTGAACCCCTCCATTGGCGTCAGTGGGCTCATCAAATGGAAATCCCCACTATTTTCTCTCCCGAGAGTCTGCCGGCTCCCTGTCCGCGTTTGGAGGCCAGGAAGGAGTCCAAGGACGGTCACCTTTAGGTTGGTCTCTGTCCGTCACAGAAATGGAATTTTGGCGCCGTGAGCCCTAGGCTTCGTATGCTCGTCATGTTTTGAAGCTGTGTCCTTTAGATCCCCTTGATCAAGAGCCTTTATCCTCTCTTTTGAGCCTGCTGATTCATCATCATGATTAATCATTCATCATACAAGCAATTTATTTCGGAAGGAGGGGCAGGGCGGCTTGAATGCCTTTTGAAGAAAGGCGAACGTCTTTTAGAGCCCTATCACAATCGTGTCATCATTCTTACCTTTTGATGGCCACGTTTTTGTCAAATCGCTTTTTCTTTTGTAGAGACGAAGCAAAACGCCGCTTTGAAAATTGTTCTTTTCAAATCTTGATGGAGGATGTGGGAAAGCTTGTGATTCCTTATGATAGAGGAGAATTTTTCCTGACGGCTCGGGCTGACAGAATTGATCTGTTTTCAGGCACAGAAGCAGAAATCATTGATTATAAAACGGGGCACATTCTCACAGATATTAGGATTAAAGGGAGATTTGCTCGGCATTGACAAGATATCTGAGGAAGAATCATTTGCTACAACTTTTAGAATAATCCCCTTTATAGGAGGAATGGCCAATTGTTTCCACAGAAAGGGCAGCATGGGTATTGTGTCCAGGCTTTCCGCTTTCCTGCACGGAAAGCAATAAAGAGGGCCCCGCATAAAAATAAATTGTTTTTCACCAGAAGAATTCCTTTTTTTCATCTCATTTCTAATTTGCCAAAAAAGGTAAAATTAAGTTTCCCGTTTTACAAATGAAAAAAAATGAAAGCGTGTTTTATTTTTAAGAGGGAAGAGCTTCCCGAAAGAGCAACTTGTTTTCATCTCTATCAAATACTTGTTGCCCGAAGTTATTTTGAACCTTTTGCACAAGAGGGGAGGGATTTTGAGCTTTCGAATATTCTAGGGGAGGGGAAGTCAGTTCCTAAATTTTTTATATTTTATAGAATAACCTATATTTTAAAGAAGGTGACAGACGTCATAAAATGAGCATGGCGGGAAAACACCACGAGAGTAAGGAAATAGTCTTAAGGAAGCCTATTTGAAAGGGTTCCTCACATTATTGGCCAAAGGATGCGGGCACAGTACCCGAAATAAGCTTAAAAGCGTATTGAGTGGCGGTAAAAGGCGGTCTACAACGCGTTGCGATAAAAGCGACAAAAACCGTCGTGGCAAGACCAGAGGCAAAATTTTCTGACCCCATCACAAAAATAAGCTGCGGGATTGGGTATCCCACGTAAGCCTGCTGAGTCATCAAAAGGCAAGAAAGGATCTGAAGACTAATGGCGATGTGAAGGCTGTTCAGGACGCCTTTTATGACTAAAAGCCCCCTCCTGCAAATCCTCCCAAAATCATGGCGATTTTGCCTAAAAATTTTGGAATTTCTATGAGGCCTGATGGACGGCGGTTTTTCTTCATCATTTGAAAGGGCACTCTTTTCGGTTCAGAGCTGAGTTGGTAAACTTAAGACATGGCAATAAAAGAAGAAAGATAGAGAGCTCCAGCCCCTGAAACCAAAAGCCCTAGACAAAACCCAAAACAAATCGTAGAGGCCATAGTGCCGCGGCCCGCGGGCTTTTTTGGAGGTGATCTCGACACGATAGTTCTCAAGGACCAAGTCTTGAGCGGCAGCACCAGAAAGAAACATAAAAAGCCATGGTGGCTGTTAACCATAGATGTTAGTGTGGGTGCATCATGCCGAGTCCTAGAAGAAAGAGCATGAACTGGCGAGGGCGCAACTGTGTATTTGGCCTAGGCGATTTGTGAGATAAGGAAGGTAAAAAGAGTCAATCCAGGGGCTCCTTAAAAAATTTCAATGTAAAAGGCAAGGTGACCAACACAAAAAGACCAATGGTAGTCCGCCAGCAGTTAATCACTAAAAATCCGTCACCCTTGCTTCCATAAGCACTAAGGCACTGAGGGTAGAAAGGGTTAAGAGGGAAGTCAGTCCACTGGAAAACCCCAGACGGAAAAAAATAATAGATTGCTTGGATAGCCTGGGGATTTTAAAATTTCACATCAATATTGGTCTCTTTTAAGACTCGCCTCCAAATTTTCTTTATTGTACCCCTGCTTTCCTTTTCCAACAATTCGATGGAAAGAAAAGGGAATAAAACCTAAAAGTGCTTAAGTATGGCACCCTAGGAAAAAGCTACTGCAAAGGCCTCAAGGAGCCTTAGGTTTTCGTGACAAAGCAAATCGAAGCAGAAAATTTCATTCTTCTGGATTTTCATTTTGAGAGACCTTTCATGCCATATCATGTCATGTCATAACTCATGGAAAGTCCTAATCAGACGTCTTCTTGATTTCCTTTTCTGGAAAAGAAGGGATCGCAAATTTTTCCTTGAATTTCCGAGGGAATGCTAAGCCCATTATCCAGAAATGAAAGGACGGCTTCTCCCTCTTCTTTCAAAACTAAAATCAGAAAACGCGGAAAAGCTTTTTGAGGCTCATTTTCTTCTTCTTTAAAAAGCGTGATGACTTCAAAACCATTACTCACAATTTTTTGATCTGTCATTAATTTATCATCCATGACAAGGCTTCCAAAAGGAATGACAAAATTTTTTAAATTTTTCTCGAAGTATTCGGGTTTGAGGGTTCTATAAAAAAATGAGGATTCACATAACTGAGGGACCAGTTATTAGTCTCCTTAAATAGAAAAACTGGGCCATCCCGTATTGGAACTCATTTCCAGGATCGAAAATTCGAGGTCATATGATTGTTGGATCCAAAAAGGGTCCACCCAAGGTGGGAAATAAAGCAAAGGAAAGAAAAAGTGTACATTTCGAGGCATAAAGCTAATAGAGTTAATGAAGGGAAAGAGTAAAAAAAGGAGACTCATCTTTTTAGGCATCCGTTCCATGAGTTTGGTTGTGACAAAAGTATCGTCACTGGATAGATTTTGATTACGACCTCAAGATGTAAAAGCCCCTTCCCTTCTTTCAGTTTTTCCGGAAGAACGTCGATTGAAGCATAGTATTTGTTGGTGCTCACCAGCGGAAGTAGAAAAAAAGTGGGTTTAAGAGTTTAGGGGCTTCAGGAAAATACTTTAAATCAGATTTATGAGATTAATGAAAACGTTAAGACTCGAATATCATTTTCGATAAAAACAATTATTGTGGGCTAGTTTTGGACATTAGGTACGGCGAGAAAAAGAGGCCATTATCCAATTCAAATGTTGACATGAAATTCAAATTTTTTTGCAAAAATGACTGAAACCCTACTCGCTTTAAAAATATCATTTTGCGAAAAGAATATAAAAAAAAAAACAAATAGAAGAACAAATTTTCTTGTCCAAACTCGATCCAACGTCCCTGAATTTTTTTTTGGTTAATAATGCTTAAACTAATCAATAAAACTCATAGATGTTACACATCAATCGATTTGCCTTGAAAATCTGCGTCGATTGTTATACAAACATTACGAAATAACGAATTTTTTTTTGAAATTTGTTGTCCATATACACGTCTGCTGTTCCAAAATTAACAGTTTTCTTCCATTTTCTGGTAACGAAATATTTTGAAAAATACTTAATATATTGAGAAAACCTTTTTTTACTATTGTAAAACTTTTTATTCCTAATCTTTTGGTATAATTATTTATAACATTAGTCCACTTTTACTCTAGATATTCCTTACAGCGTGATTTTTTCTTACAGCCAGCACAGGGCCAAAATTTCCTGTGTGCTGAAATTTTGAGATTTCAATTAACAATGTCTCGTTTAATCCTAGGTATAACAATATGCCTTTTTTCTCAATTATTAGAAAAATTAATTTTAAAAAATTGAAGTTGCAATTTTCTTAGACCTGGCCAGACTCTATCCAACGTCCCTGAAATAATTTTTGGTAAATTATGATTTAAGTACGCAATAAAACCCATAAATGTTCCACGTCAATCGAAAAGCTTCCAAAAATGAGTTAGTATAATTTGGAGGCCCAAAAGAACCCGATATTCATGATTCTCGTCAAATTTTGGTTTAATTTCATTTGTTGGTTGAAAATTATGAAAATGGTCCAAAATCCAGTTTTCTCCTGAACGTGTTTGTCCAAGAAAATTCTCGGATTGGACAAAATTTTTTGGGCATTGTACCGTAACATCGGCCAGGAAAGGCCTTCATAAAGTAAGTTTTCTGGGGAAAACCATCATCATCAACAAAGCAATGAGGCAATTGAACTTCACAATATGGTAATTTTGTTGCGGGGAAATCTTTAAGGAATCATTATCCAGTTGTTGTAATATAAAAGATGAACTGGAAACAGATTTATCATCTTTCCTCAAATATGCCATAGGATCAAACATCGTATATTTATAGTCGGCTTCACAAAGAGGCAATAGTATGATGCTGTTGAATTTTCTTTCATGTCGTATAAGGGAAGGAACTTGAAGTTGCTGGTTCCTGCATCCCAATGTGTTAACCATAAATTGAACCCACACAATTGGAGAAATTCGTTATTCTATAAAATAGCTATCTTTCAACATTCTTCCTCTGTGTTTGAAACAGTAAGATATTGTAGTTTTTTAAGGCAGTACTTTGTAAATAGAAATTCCAGTATCAACAACAATTGTTGTTTTAGTTGATTTTTCAATACAATATCCTACAGCTATTTTTGATAAATTGTCCTCTGTGGCATAATGAGACAGATTAATTGCCAATTTTTCAACTGTTATAACAAATTTAATGCAAACTTTGAAGATTGTTGTTATTTAACATTTGCTTGCACACAAAACGTTGTAAGTTTTTTTATTCACAAGCCTACTGACAGATATCTTATCTGACAGAATTTTGAAATCTTTGGGACTTATTTTTGTCCAGTAGTAGAGCGTTTTGTAATCAGCATTAGCTATTGCCGTAAAAAACATATGAATCGAAGTCCATAACCGACCTGTTTTAAACTAAGAATGAAAAACTGTTTACCCATTGGATGGCTTTGTCTTATTTTTTTTTTCTTCGTTTAAGTAATTCTTCAAATTGAATGTTAATGTAAAAAAGCTGAACTGAAATCAACACATCTTCATCGTTCATTTTCTATAGTCTAAATTAGCTACAACAATATGTTATGTTTAAGGGCACCTCTTCATAGTCAAATCGAAAGCATCGAAAGATGTTATTGCATCCATTCTGCGTAAAGTATACTGGCATTTTCGGAAAGCATTGTTATGAAAAAAAGTTGCAAATAGAGAAATGGATAATTAGTTATTAACTCACAACGAACTTTCAGTTTTATCCACTAACTAATGCCCAGTGCAGCTTATTTAGCATAAAATTTTAAAAATCAAATTTCAATTCTTTACGTCTAACATGTTTTGAAGGTAGACGTGGCTAGATTTAATGTAATTGATGTTGCGCATTGCTTGTATCCCTGCCATGCAGGTCTGGCTTGTTTAAAGAGATGACAATCACAGCAAATCAAGATTTCTACTAGCATCCTCTGCAGTAATTGGTAGAAGCTTACATACATTACATAAGATAATACTTTGTCTTTTTATATTTCGTGGTCACGAATTTCCATCTGACCATGGTTTAGTATTCCATTGTCGCTCACTTAAAGAAATCGAGAAATGTATGATAATCAAATTTGTTCCTTCTATCAAAAACGGATATATTATATACTTTTTTCCGTATTACTGATTCGATGGTGATTGTATCACGAATGCTCCATTCCATGAAGGGTAACGTTTCCGGGTATTGTTCGCAAGTTATGGTTGGCATTGTTACTTTAGGTACTGAACATTTTGGACTTGGAGGAATTACCAATTCTTTGTTAGTGGTTATTGCCACACACCTTTCAAACTTTAGAACCTATTCGTAATCAGCACAAAATCCATGTTCATGAATAAAGTTTATAAGATTTTTTGAAGACTATCAGAGATGCAAGTGTATGGCAAGTCCATGCTCCATAATAATGAAAAAATATTTGTTTATCTTTAAATGCAAGCTTTTAAGTAATACAAAATTATCTGAAACGGATATTGCAGATTCTTAGGAAAAGCCAGCGGCATTAATGCTTTCGCAATTAAGGTATTTTCTTCTGATTTTTTCACTTGCAATGAATTTAGAAAGAATATTTGCAAGGAATGTGGAACAAACCCCAACGTTATTCCCTGGAACTCGACTTGAGAAAACGTCATAACTTTGGTTTTACAAATTTTTCAAGTCAGTAAAGATTAATTTGGCTGCCGTTGCAAAGATTCTGATTGTCTCTTCTTCAATAGTTTGATAAAACGCTAATAGTTTTTCTTCTTCTCTAGGAACTCTGCAGATATTGATGAAGACTTCCCAATTTCTTCTTGTACGAAACAATTTACTGCAAACGATTTGTCTGTCTTGCAGCGGCACAATCAACTATCTCTTGGGTGTTTTCTTAGATTCCTATGGCCCATGGATAATTTCTATCAATGCAATTTTTTACGATGGTTTCTAGGAAAGCTTTTGTGGTAACAACAGAAATGTTTTTCTTCATAGTATTGTTGTTAAGATTAAAACCAAAAACCAGACAATTTTAACTTAAAGAACTCCTCGTTGAATCCACAGCACTTTTATCACTATCGAATTTTGTCAACTTGTTTTCTGTTTTCTCTATGAACTGATCGATATTGCGTTTGCTTACTGAATTTTTCCTATCCTTCTTGTGAACCACTGTTTTTCCTGTAAAATCTAGTAGTGAAAACATCTCTTCTTGTTTCACTTGATCGTTGAAGTGATTCAAATCCTTTTTTTGTCAGGGACACTTGTTTCACTACCCCGCAAGTTGCACAAAACACATTTCAAAATATTACTTTCTATTTTTGCAGAAGAAAAATTAAAAATGCACAAGATTGTTTATTTTACATTTGAAAATGCAGCAAAACAATTTTTTGCAAAACACAACAGGAAAACAAAATGAATCGCCTTTATCTACTCTTAAAATCAGAAACGTTACCTTAGAAATACTTCCCCTTCTCCAAATCCTGTACTAGGTATGTCAGTTGAAAATCTAAATCCCTTAATTAGAAAACTGGGAACCAGAAACATGGTGACTGCTATATATATGATTAATAAACCCATTTTTATTCAAGAAAAGCAAGAGATTATACATATAATTTTTTGTCTTTTATGAACAGAAGTTATTAGAGAGATCACAGCAATTTCCATAAATTGACGCATGGAACAGACAAAAGGTGCGTCGTGGATAAGGGTTGTAAAAAAATAGGTCGTGAATAAAGAGTACAGCATGGATACAAGGTGTAGATGTAAGTTATGGTGGGAGTGAATGGTCTGGCGTGGACCTAGTTCATGGCGTTGAAGGCAACATTTTGTGAACATGGGGTGTGAACATACTCCAACGTGAGTAACCTTATTGTGGCGTAAAGAGACAGGTCACGGTGTTGTTTTTATAAAGGAGGAGATGAATTTACAGAAGACGGTAAGGCTGGTTTATCCTTGTTGTTTTTTTTAGTTAAGTATTGTTTATTGTTTATTTTTTATTTTTTTTTAATTGGTTAGAAAACGTTGATTTTCTATCCGTTTTCAATTAGAGTGTTGGAGAAAGTGATGTGCCTGATATGGAGTTATCCGGGTAAATGAAGAAAAAGATTTTCCGATTGATTTGTTAGTGGAAAGAAATTATTTGCAAAAATTAAAAATTTGTCTTTTTTTATCGTTAGTTGTTCTTATTTGTTTATAGACTTATGATACGGTAAGTAAAGGTCACAAAACTTGGAAAATATTATTGAGGAATGTTGAGGATTTTGGCCCCGACGTAGATTTTGGGAACATAAGGTATTACGCCAAAATAATTCACGGTGTGAATGGCACAAAGGCATAAAGCCTGGCGTGGGTACGGGCTTAGGGTGGACAAGAGACAGTGTAACCAGGATAGAGTGTGGATATGGAGTGTAATTAGTCCTTGTATATTAAAAAAAAAATCTCCCAAAAGTTTGCTTGGCCATCCCTCAATACCAATCCAAAAGAAATTTACATTGCGGATTAGATTGACCGAGTTATGATATGGTAAGTAATGGAAACAAATCATGGAAAAAATTATTGAAGGTATGATGATGATTTGGGCCCCGACGATCACTTGTGGGAACATAAGGTATGACGTGGAAATAATTCACGGTGCGGATAGCAGGAGTAGCCATAAAGGAAAAAAGCCTGGCCTGGGTACGGGTCTCAAGGTGGACAAGAGACGGTGTAACCAGGATATAGTGTGAATATGGAGTGTAAGTAGTCCTAATAGTATTGTTGCCTACAGATAAAGTATATGGATCGTGTTAGGCGGGGACCACGGCGTGGATATGATATGGTGTTATCCTCGTCCTGGCATGAAATTAACATGGCATAGATTTTTCGGTGGTATGAGAAACAGCCAATGTGACCAGCAATCACGTTGTTTACAGCAAAAAAAATTATATGGTAGTGACTTGGACAACAGCGATAGCGTTGACCTAAGTCACAGTGTTTGGATTTAATCTGGGAATGGATGCAAGCAATTTGCTGGATTTAAACCACGTTGTGAATAGGAACAAATGTGTATACATTTCATATGTACCTAAGTCGCAGCATCATCGAACAATTTTGAAGCCTTTTTGCGTAAAGCATATACTAGCAGTTTTCGAAAGAATCTTTATAAAAAAATTGCAATTAGAGACGTGGATAATTAATTTTAGAGAAGGAAATTAAAACTTCACCAAAACCTTTTGAGTTTCTTCCACTAACTGATGACCACTGTAGCTTATTTAGCATAGCAGAAAATGCGCAAACTCTATATACAACACTTATGTAATGAATTTATCTGTTAAATCGAAGGTAATATATTGAAGTGTTTTGATCGTCACTGTAATGCAAGATATCGTATTATCTGCATATGAGTAAGAATTACTTTTAGCAGAGAAGTTATCGTATCATAAAAATTACTAAGTGTTGGTTTGAAGTAGTGCCCTTTTGAAACACAACCGCAATTTTGGACAAAAAAGGATACAAAAGTCTAGTGAAAAACGCTGTTATTTATGATACTTTTTATTGATAAAAAAACTAAACTAATTGAATAACAACCCATAGAAAGTGTGAAGCTTGATTCATATAAGAAATATGTAAATGAATACTAAAGAGATGTGTACAATGAAAATATCGAATGGGATGTTGTCAAAGGAGTGATATCTATTATCATCACTCGGGTATCACCAATCTAGAACTTAAAGAAGCTCAACATCAACGTACTATCCCCAATGAG
This sequence comes from Daphnia pulex, assembly GCF_021134715.1. NCBI lineage: Eukaryota > Metazoa > Arthropoda > Branchiopoda > Diplostraca > Daphniidae > Daphnia > Daphnia pulex. The sequence goes on from NC_060017.1 coordinate 7,573,276, forward strand.
CCATCATCTCCCACGATTCCTGCTACCCCAAATTCTGACAAAGGTAGGGGGGGGTTACTGGTTGACACACTTTTTTTTATTTTCACTTCCACTTTTCGAATTACCTAATTCAATTTTTTCAGAAGTTTTGCATCTCAAGACTGGGTATTGCCTGATATTGACATTCCCAGACAAGCACTTTTCAAAAATGGAGGAAAAAAGGAGCTAATGTTGAACAAAACCAGAAAACAGATTGAGGAGTGGATAACAAAACTGAAAAAATGGATCGGTCTCTCGTGACGCTCTTAAATTTTCTATGTCTTATTGTATCATTTCAGTTGGTTCCCGCTCAAAATTTACCATGCATTTGTTCGATGCCCTCGCAATTAGTAGATTGCTTACGGAAGAAGAAGATTTTATTAGCACAACATTTATATTTTTAAAACCAAGGTCAAAACGTTTTTCATTGTTTTAACTGGTATGGAATCAAAATGCTATCAAAGCTCATAAAAAAGGATGTAAAATCATTGACAATGATTCCTTAACAGCGATATCTTCTGTACCCACTAACCAGGCTTACAACCGAAGCCCTTATCGATGACTAGACGTACCTGCAAATCCAAATTAAGTGAAGTTATCCCGCTCTCAGTTCATGCCGCTCAAAGATCTCGTAATAATTAGAATTATATTTTTCAAATAGATTATTATGCCTTGCAAATCTCTATTGAAATGAAGAATAGAAACGAATTTCATTCGAATTAATGTGGTGTCCAAATGACCAAAAATTAAAATTAAGCTTTTCATTTCGTTTCTAAAATATCTTGTTGTTGTTTGTTGGATATTTTTATCCCTCTCGTGTCGGCTAATAGGAAGCTTATTCAAGTGGCACTTTTTTGTCACTCCTTTTGTTCCCTTCTTTCATTCCTTTTGTTCTCAGAAAAAAATACATGATCATTTCCCGTTGGGATTAGTTGAGGATTACTCGATTTTTTTACCTAAACGGGTAGTAGCAATTAAATACTAGGCGGCTTTTGTTTAAAGAGTCCTGACGATTAAAGCTTTTTAAGAAAATACTTTGGGAAGCACCGTGTTAATTTTATGCTAATGAACCTTAAAAGGGTGAACTATCGAGAAGCAATTTGGCGAAGGGTGGATGGTAGACATGTCTTCAGAGACACGGTCGACCCATTTTCTTCCAGGGGTCGGTCGGTGGGAACAGCGCAAGAATAACAAATATCGATAGTACAGTACATCTGGACTAAATTAGAATAACAATGCGAAGTAAAGCGTCAGTGACGCCACATTTTATACAAAATTCTGGAAAAAAAATAAGGAAAAATTGATGAAAAATTGAGAGAGGTATTTTGCCCGCATCCAGGTAGGCCGCATCTTTCGTTTATAAGGTGTATGATGATGGGTTGCAGAGAGCCAAAGAAAATTATTTCTTGCGGAAGCCCCACAACCTTGGAGTTGATTAGATGCCCTTGGACATTACGTTTTTTTTTTTGCTTTGGGGAATTCAAATAGGAAGTTCATAATGATAATAGCCGTAGGCATCCGCATCCTATAGGCTATAGCCAATATTGTCTTTATCAGAATGATTTTGGAAAACATGGCGTTTGTTGGATTAGGTTTTTTGGCTTCGTTGGCGGGATAACCAACAATATAAACAATTATTACGAATTTTCTATTTTCAAGTTTAGATTGTTCAGCGATTTTAGATAGATTTTTGAGTTTAGATAGATCTTACGATTGCCTGAAAAATGTCTGTCCCCAATAAAGACCCACAGAATTTGAGAACTGCGAATACACAGTGGGAAAACTTAGTAAAACTATACGAAGACGTTTATACCAAAAAGAATGAAGGAATATGTGTCATCTTTGGAGAGCCATTTTTTGAACAAGACACGAATGGAGTTTATGTAAGGGGTGCAAAAGGACTCATCAATATCGTAAGTTTCCTTTCTAAACTTATCGTTTACATTACACAGTGTATTTTTTATTGCTACATATAGAAAGCAGAATGTCTAGGCTGCAAAAAAGTGTACGTAGCCGATGGAACGAATCTTAACCAGAGTCTCGAATGGCACAGCAAAGTTTGTGAAGAGTCGAAGAAGAATTATGCTGCATACGTTGCAACACGAGAGTCCAGTAATTATTGAATTTGTCTCATTTAAAAACTAGTTATTTATTATTCATATTTCAGTACCGAAGATTTACCCAGTCAGCAAAGAGGATTTGAAAAAGGAGAATGCGATGCTGAAAGAAGAGCTGGAGAAGGTGAAGGGAATGGAGAGAGCTTTAAAGAAGGAAAATAGGGAACTTAAGCATGAAAACGATGTTCTCCGGCGCAATAACGGTATCGAGAATTTTTTATTTCTGATTTCAAAACTTAATAATATCTCACTCTGTTAATCTAGATCGTTTTCAGCATGAAATGCTGAAGAGAAGCGGAACCTCGTATGCTATGTATGATGTACCAAATAGACGTCCTGGATTGGTCAAAGTCTATCAGATGATGTTTGAAGTATACATTTCAACTATACAGATAAATTTAAACAATTAAATACATTCTTATTGCAGGACAACGAATTAAACAAGAATTTAATGGCAGGTTGGAAGAGGACTTCGGAACAATTAGAGGTTTTTTTTGAAGGTTTTGGTTTTGTTTTTGATTCGAAAGAAGTGCTATCAACGGAAATGCTAACAAAAGAAGTAAATGATTTGGTAAAAAAAGATCTATCTGGGTACCAAAGCATCTTCGTCTTCGTTTTGACACATGGAAGTTACGACAGAATTGGTGATGTTGTATGTAATAGTATAGAGATACAAAGCCTGAGGAAGTCCCTCATTGATTGCCGTTTCCTTTTGGATAAGCCGAAAGTGCTGGTACTTGAGCAATGCCAGACTTTCCAAGGTCATTCATTCAATCATGATCCGAATGGTAAGGAAAATTTATTAAATGGAACTTTAGCTTTTTAAAGATTATCTTATTTTTTTCCTAAAGATCTCACACCGTTTAGAAATGGCAGGGATTTCTTAGAAATAAGAACTGCTTCACCTGGGCAGGAATCTTTTACAAATGTTAACCTTAAAAATCTATCGCAAAGTATAATAGCAACGGCAAATGATTTTAGCAACGTGTAACAATGAATTCTTTCAATTTATAGGTACTGGGTCAAAGTGCATAAAACTTCTCATCGACGTTATGAAAGGTGAAAACAGCTTGGGGCTATGCGAAGCGATGTTTAGGGTCCAAGATAAATTTCACGAATTGGATGCCAAACAAACCCCAGAAATAAGATCAACCCTAAGAGGAGATATATTTTTTAAGTGTTCTTAATTTTTTTTATTACATATTTTTGCGTCAGCTCTTCTCCTCTCTCGGATCCAAGCACCAATAACATCACCCGTCAACACTGAGGAAGATTGAAGGCGTGAAGGTAAAAAAAATCATCTATTAATATTGCAGGACAACGAAACAAACAAGAATTTAATGGCATGTTGAAAGGAGACTTCAAAACAATTAAAGGAGTTTTTTTAAGGTTTTTGTTTTGTTTTTGATTCAAAAGAAGTGCCATTAACGGAAAAGCTGGACGAGTCCTCCATAACAGCTCTCTCGGGCATGAATGAAGAAAGTAGCAGCCAGCCCTACCTAGACGTGCCTTCTTACTCAGCAAAATCCCTCTAGTGAACGAAGCATAAACTACAGGCATAAATTCTGCCCAATGCCATCTATGAGTCAAGAAGGAATGTACTTTGGTAAATATAAAAATTGCAGGAAATACAAGTTTTTAAAATCCGTGATTTATATTTAGTTGTCAAAGAATTTTATTGCAATAATTGCTATCATAATCACAGCGTTTTCTTAATATTTTATGTTCAAACGTTGAATTAGAGAAATTAAAAGTAAAAAATTTATATTCATCTAGAATAAAACTACTTTTTAGTCAACGTGAGTGCGCTACTCAATACACACTATAAACTGATGTAATTGCTTGCATACCTCTGTGTTACATAATTGTTAATTGGAAAGGAAAGGAAATGAAATTCTGGATGCCAGGATTGTCCCAACAGACTTCAGCGGTGGTGAAATTTTGCCTTTTTTCGGCGACCGATGTTCCTGTCGATCGAATAAAAAATTTAAAAAAAAAATGTGACGCCGTACCTAGCGCATAGTTCAAAGTAGGGGGGTTTAAGGGTTCCGAAAGATCGATGGTGCTGTTACCTAGGTCGTCCGATAACAACGCGATTTTTTTCTGAAATTAAGTTATCATTCCGTTTACGCGTCTGATCAGTATTTTTTCTTTTGTATTACTTTAAAATACTAAAATGAAAATTAAAATGAAAAATGAATACGGTAGGGGAGAGCTAGTTGGCAGGGTCACTTTTTGTGAATTTATTTTAATTTTTTGACCACACGTTTTGCAAATTGAATGAATAAATCAAATTCAGATTTCAATTCTTTATGAATTGATCGTATTTGTTTACATTGTTCATTTACACGAAATTGTGAAATTGTGAAAAACTGCTAAAAAAAGTCTGCCAACTTGCCCCACCTACGGCTACGGGGTAAGTTGGCAGCTGACGATTCCCCATTGCTCCAAAATTTCTAGGTCGAATTTTGAAACCTTGCAACTCAGCATCTCATGAGAAATTTTTATGCCAACATGCCCCTCAAAATTTCAGACAACTAACCCCACAGGGTGCTTTTCGAACAAATAAATTGATAACTAAATAACTTTTTAATGTAGAAATGTAGGGTTTCTTTTAAAAATAAGACAAACATTAATTCTTGTTTGCTTGGGTTTTCTGACACTCTTAGAGTTTTATACTATGAGAAAAATAAAAAGTGCTGAGAGGCCCAAAAAAAACTTTTTGCCGTTTTTTTTTCTTTTTGCTATAACTCCTGTTGGGGAATTCGTATACTTTTGAAATTTTGTATGAGCAATCTGGGTGTTGTCTTTCATATTTGGTGTAAAAGGCTTGGAAGTTGGAAAAATTCATCTTCCCGGTAGGCTTAGGGAACAGAACCCACCTTTAACGACGATGAAATAGGAACATCGAAGAAAATTCTTTGGATAAGGTATTTGAACAAAATCTGCTTAGAGGATTTCGAATAATTTCTGCAAACTATACTTTAATGACAGAATTTACTATTAAAAATATTGAATTTAAATAAAAAATTTCATTTAACTATTAATTAAATACCGAATTTAAAATATTTAAAATTTAAAAAAGTCATGAAATGATACCTTGTGATAGGCTACATCATATCACCAAATATGAATGTTTTCTGTCGAACGGTATTCCAGTTGTATAATTTAGAAGTTGTTACATTTTTAAAAATTTTACAGTGCCGCCAAAAAGGTTTAACACGGTCTCTTATGCCCGATAGTCCCTAAGTAAAGTGACGATAACTTATCAACTATAGGACCTAAATTTTTTCTATTGTTATTAAAAAATAAAGAACATCCTAGCGTATAAGAATCGATCGTTGAATTATGGTGTTAATAGGACTTTTTCTTTAGTTATTCATACTTAAACTTAGTCTATCATTTTGTCTTATTAAAAGTAAGTTTACAACAATTCCCACCAAGAGCGTTGTCATCGTTTTGTTTTCAACACCCGTGTATGTCTCATTTCAAAAAGTAAAACCATGAATGTTACACAAAATGTCGTGTGTTACATGCATTTTGTGCAGTACTTCAGAAGGTGAATTCATTTTGTGTAAGGAATCATGCCTGTAAGCCATCTCCTTATCTCTGGGACGCAGGACTCAGGAGTGATGTTTACATTAGTTTGCGCATAACCGCTAGATAGCGCTGGCGTTGCCCTCAATGCGTCATGAATGTATGTGCTGTTTGTGTGTTGTGCCACACAAGAGCAAACGTCTTAGTATATTTTTAAATTGTTTCGTGGTTGATGTGTTGATTGACGGCAGCTGCAACCCGAAAGTAAGTTTCTGGATACAAATCCATAATTCTGTATCTTTTCTTGTGTTTTGAATCTTCATAACTATAAAACTTAATCATTGGAATAGTTATTTCTCAGTTAAAGCCATTACTGAATTAATCTGCCCCTCCCTATTTCTTATACCTATTTTGAGATTCTAAAAATAAATCGTTGCCTCACTGTCCCATGAGTGCTGTTACATAAAAATTGTGTTTTAATATTTTTATCGTCAATTTCAGATATGGCCATTCTAAGGAGGTGCTGCTGTTGTTTTCCCCTACGTAGGGGAACAGTTACACTTGGTGTTATGGGATTTGTTAGTTTGTTTCTGTATTATTGTGTGATTCATCAAGTAACACACCTTTTTTGGATTTTTTCAGACTGGGGCTATAACAGCCATAATATTTCTGATCTTGGCTCTTATCTTTGTTGAGGAAATAGCAACATTTGTTATCAAATTTATGGAAAAAATCATTGATTTTCCCAGAGCTACTGGAACAAGACATCTTCCAAAAGAAGATCAAGATAAAAAGAAGGAAGAGCTGCATGAATTTTTAGTTCATGGTGAGAGCTCACATTTATATTTTATGGAAAAATAATTTTTATTTCTATAACATCAAACATTTTGTGTATCTTAACTTCAGCATATAGCACCTATGTCTTTGTTCTTGCTCTACTTGGTGAGATTCTTGGTGGAATATTAGCTGGACTCTTAGTCTGGGGAGCTGTGAAGAAACGCCGTAATTTCTTATTGCCATGGCTTATTTTTGCTGTCATGGTCATGGTTGGCACTGTGGTTTGCATCATCACTTGTGTCGTCATCTTGCCCATATCATACGGCATTACTTTTTTAATTATCGGTGTACTGGAACTTTGTGAGTATACTAGCTGAATTCAGTTCCATCACGGTTAATATAGACAAAAATTCAATTATAATTATCTTTGCTTTTTCAGTGGTTATGATCTACTTTTGGCTGGTTGTGTTCAGCTTCTTCCAACAGTTACGAGAAAACGAGCAGATGAATATAAATTCGCCAGCTGAAATGAAGCGCCTCACTTCACACATGTAATCCGTCCCTACTATACGCAATTTAAGTGCCTTCCAAACAAAACGCCCGAATCATGACTATAGTTCCACTCAAGTGGCCATCCTAATTTAAAATAATAATGCCAAGCGAAGCATAAAAATATTCACATAAACCCAGTGATTTATCACAATGCGCTACTATATAGCTCTCATGTTAAACAGTGCCTTATAAATTTAAGTAGTCTAGTCTTGAATCTCTATAACATTTGGTGAAGGTAAAATATCTCGTGATATTTGAAATCACATAACGTTTCTCAAATTAATTATCTCTTATTTTATCTCATGATTGCAGCTTTAATACTGATGGCTTTTAAATTTCGTAAACTATATGCTAATATCTATAAAATACATTTTTTTACATGCTAAGTCTTGAAATCATTTGGTTTTATTATAGTAAGTTCTTGTCATAGCAGTTCTTTAGTAAAAATTAAATTAAATCATAGTTTTGTTTAACATTTGAAGAAAATGTTGTTGTTCTGTGAGCTTTTGCTCGTCACCTTTAACGTGAAGTTTCCAGAGGGCTAGTCCAAAATCTTCCAATTGAATTATATCGGAGCTCTTATTTAGATGATGTTTGCTCACATCTCTCTGAAACTAGCAAAGCCAAAACATGTTAAACCAAAAACATTCTAAATGAATTGATGCCGTTAATTGAGTCAATATTGTCTATACTTCTCTGTTCTGATCTTGCCAATTGTGAATTAAGGCCCATAACTTCTCCATCTTTTTGATCTTCACTTCGACAGCTAAACAATGGGATTGTAACTGATGGGTAGTTTTGGATAGTTCCTTTAAAAAAGTTTAAGTGGACTATAATTTAAAAACACTGCTATACATTAACCTAAATAATTTGAATTTTCGATACTACCGCTGAGAATTCGTCTAAAAGTTGTTGTTTGCCTTGAATTTGTTTCTGTAAAGCTTGCAGTTCCTTCTTATCGTTTTTCAGTTTCTTTTTCTGCCGTTCGAGCCACTTAAACTCGGCTTTGAGGAGATGTAGCGTTTCTTCTTGCTGATGTCCCGATGAGGCGGAGCTCTTGGCTAGTTTACTTTCAAATTCTAAGAGTTTTTGCTGCATTTGATGTAATAGAATTTCTCGGCTGTTACTCTCCTCGCTAGCTTCTTTCTTGTACAGAGACGATTGACTAGATATTTTATTATCAAGATTGTTCACAGCCTCTCTCATCCACTTGAGATGGCTTTCAACAACAGTTTCTGTATCAGTTTTGATCCTTGAGGATTCGTTGCGATTTTCACGCATCTGGTTCTCAACGAGCTCTAACCGAGCACGAAGGTTTGTATTTTCTTGGCTCATCATTTCTATTTTGTTCTCCAAAATGAGTATCCTTTTCTCATGTTCTCCGTGAGCTCGATCAGGAACAGTGTTGGCGGAATTTAACCAGCTTTGGGACGCCGTACTAATGCATTTGTGCAGTTCAACAAGGCTTCCGCTGATATCGCTCAAATTGTCATTTTTACCGGTCAAGGTGTCCAGCTTTTTACAAAAGTTGTTGGAAAAGTTGTCAAGTACTTCTTTGATAATAGCCATATTTCTCTCGTCCACCACTTCTTTGGAAACTGGTTGATTCGGGGGCAGTTGAAAGGTGAAGGGAAGGACACCAGCCGCCGCTGGCAGTTGCTCAATAGCATTTTGCGCAACATTTGCTTTATTGAGAATTGGTTTTGCGAGCAATGGAGGCGGAACACTGGATGGCGGAAGCTGAGATTTCCAATCTGAATCACCTACCCTCAAATCAGGAATGATTTGTGATGGAATTTCAACTGTCGATTCTATAGACTGTTTAGGAGATCCATCAGGCAAAAGTTGATCTAAGATTGATTGTCTTTTCTCTAAATTAAAACTTGAGGGTTGGTACAAATTCTGTTGTTGGTTGATGGATCCAGAAGAGGTTGGCCTGCTCTTCGTCCCGCCAGATCTTGCAGCACTACTCGGCACATAACTACCGAAACTAAACTCTTCGGCTTTCTTGTCTTCAACAGAGTTTGTCGACAAATTATGGGCGGATCCAAACTTTTCAACGGCTTTTCCCTGATCCTCCAAACTCGATTCGATTGCACTGAAACTTGTCGTTGAGCTGGGACCGAACAGCTCAGCCAGCAAGGCAGATTTCTTTTCCCGTCTGGAAGACTGCTGGGGATTCGAGTTTGTGAACAACTCATCGGCGACTACGTTAACAGCAGGTTTCTTCAATTTACTAGTATCTCGCAATAGGTCGTCCAACGAGTCGTCGTCAAAATCCATGTTTGTCATGTAGGCCTGTTATAGGGTTTTTTCTTGTTGTTGTTGTTTGAAATTTTGTCGTTCCTCTTGGCAACCGGACTTTGTTGATTTGTTTCACTAGATGGCTCTTGCGATTTACGCGCTCCTTTCAAATAATAAAAATAACCACAAAAAATACTGTGATTCGTTTTGTTTATTTTGATTGCCGAGGAAAATAAATAATATTTCAAAAATCTGGCTCACGATACGGAACTAAACGGTACAGGCAGAGGACATTATGCGAGTTGATCGAGGACTTGAGCTTAGACAACAAAAAGGTAGATATTGTTTGCTTAGCACGACTTATGCTGTGTGCAAGCGCTGTATACGAGATATGGTGGTGATGGTTCTTTATCTACACATTTTTATACTCCTTTTTTCTTATTTTTCTGAAGCGGCGTAAAAGAACGTCGAGGGTCTCCGGGTAAAGAACAAATATTTGCTTAACATTTTTCTCTCTTACACTCTCGACTCTGGAGCACATGTTGAAACCGTTGGTTCGAGACTGCTCCGAGCCGAGAAAAACACATTTTTTTTTTATTTTTAAAAATTTTTGTAGATTGTTTGGGGTCATCGGATCCGTGATGGGGAACATCACAACAGAAACAGAGTCGCGTCCCTCTCCTTTTTTTTCTGGTGGCTGGCACACGTGTCAACACACATATGAAATAACACAAACACATAGTCTTTCTCATGATGGCGGCTCCGCGCATACGTATTATATTCCTTCTCAATAACTTTGATTTGATGCAGAAGGCCACAAATAGTTATTCAAATCACTCTTGCCCGATAATATCCACGTCTATACGTATGTATACGAGCGCGGTTCTAACCCGGTCATCAAAAAGGAGTTGTCAATCATTAGCACGGCTATTTGGTAGTCAAATAACCCAGCTATAGCCAAAAGGAATAATAATAAAAAAAAACTTCTTCTTCAGGAATCTTGCTGGTGCTACCAGGGGTAATATAGTGGTAGAGGGAGAGAGAAAGAGAATTCATTATCTTCTCATGAATCGTCGATCGCGTGATTCAAGCACGAGCAGAGCTCTAAGGAGAATGTACATATAGCCGGAGCCTCTGGCAGCTCCGGCTCTCTCGGTTCTTTTCTCTTGTTTTGTTAGTTCGTCGTCCATGCCCGGGTTATGTATACATATACTCGTTTTTTTTTTCTTATTATTATTATTTTTTCTATTTTTTAAAATTGTTGACACTGGATCCCGCTCTGTACACTATAAGCTGGTCTCTCCTACCGTCTTAAGACGAAAAAGATGGTGATTTTCGTACAGGCCCCTCCTGGCTGCCTCCATATAGGCTATATAACCTTTCTCTCTCTCCCCCTCTCTCTCTGGTATACACTTGACTGACTTCGCTTATGTTTGAAATCTGACAAGCCCTTTCGAGATTTTTTAGGGAGAGCCAGCTAGCAAGAATGAGGGGGGGTTTATTCTTCTCTTTTTTGGTGGGTATTTTTTTTTTTCTTTAGGGGGGAGAGACTCGATCTCTCATCTATACCCTCCAACGTCTGGAACATCAGCAGCAGCAGCCAAAAGGTTCCCTCATCTATATATTTTTTTTCCTGCTCAAAGAAGAAGAAGAAGAAGAAAAAAAACATAATAAAGAAGAAGAAGAGACAAATGTGGCGGTGTTCCATAACACAACGACGCCAGACGACAAGCGCTTCAAGACTTTTCATCTTCTTCTTCTATATATCTTTTCAGATTTTATATTCCTTTTTATTTTCTTCAACATGTTGGTATAGAGAAGAGCTCGCGCGTTCAGTCTGTTGATGGCTTTTTATTAGTCGGGATGAATTTTTTGATAAGATGGCTGGATTTTTAGAGCATCTTTACTAATAAGATAACCAGATTGTTCTCCGCTTTTTGTGACGGCGGACTTTTTATATAATGACATTTCCAAATATGGGCCACTCTTTTTGTGACCCGACGACATATATAGACGAATACATCATACATATAGCCAGACATCTAAATTCATCATCTCAATTAAGAGCGCTCCGCGGGGAATGAATAATAAAGGAACTATAATATCTGAATACATTTGAATTTTTTCTTTTTATAAAAACCTGATTTTCTTCTCTGAAGAAATGGAAACACAAATAGAAATCGCTCCGCATCGATGCCTTTCCATTTTGGCGAAAGTATATAGAAGCCAAAAAGGATATGCAAGCAGTAAACTTTATACATCTCGCTTGATTTGTTCGATACAAAATAAAATCCAGAAATATATGCAAGGCCCCAAAAACTGCATGTAGACAATGAGGGGGAGAGAGAAAAGGGGTCGAGTGCATCAGCATGTGAACACACGGCACATTTCCCCAATGGGTATATCTGCTGTTGAATATTTCGAAGGGGACTTTGGCATTTGCTGCTGGTTATCTTTGAAACATTTTATCGAGGGACAAGGAGGAGAGAAGTTTGAATAGCGCTGGAGCGTGTCGATAGCTTTCACACTCTCTTTTCTCGACGGCTCTGCTCTGCTGGTCCTGTATATACGTACGGGCTCGACACACCTTATCAGCAGCCGAGTGTCCGCACACACAACAGCAGACACACATGGTCCGCGTCTCCGCGCCTGTCTGTCAGAATCACAATCTGCTTTCAATCCCGCGTCCACTTGAGGAGCGATAGCAGCGAGAAACGACTCACAAATTTGGTCTTCTTTTCAGAAACAACAACACATCAAATTAAAAATCATTTTTTTATTTCTTAAAATGCTGGTGGGGGATAAAAGACTCGAAGGCACCAGATCTGCATTCCCCTCAAAGAAAAAAAGGCAAATTAGTTTAGAAGCAACAACAGTCGTCAATCAATATGACTTTTGAAATTGTCGAAAAATAAAAGGGGGGGAATTTGAAAACAACAAAATAAAAGATGCACTGCTGAGCTTCGAAATGTATTATCTGACTCACGTCCGCCGGTTCGTCCGAGTGAAGAATTCAAAGAATGAAAAACCAAAGACGGTCGAGAGAGAGAAAAACGATGATGACTCGGACACGGATGGCCGTAAGCTGCTGGATTTGTGTTCGTGAAAAAAACAAACGTAACATTTTCAACCAAGAAGGAAAATATTTAAAAAAAAGAGATCAGCTGATCGTGTAGGTTTTTATATACCACGACGAGTGGACCGTTCGGACTCGAAAAAAGAAACAAAAAAAAAACGACTGATATCTGTACAGCAATTGGATTTAAATTGCTACCGTGTGCGGAGGTCGGAACGCCGATGATGAGATGATGACCGCTCCCGTCATCATATTTTTTTCCTCTTGCTGGCCTTCTTGCTCGCCCTTTTTATTATTTTCCATATCTGTGTGCACTGGAGAAACATAATTCCCTCTTTTTTTTATGTATAATCGAGATGAAATGCTCTGGTCTGAATCGAACCCGCCAGCAGAAATCATTCAAAGCACAAGTGCACATTTCTTAAGTTCTCTCTCTCTCGCATACACCAAGGGAGGCCTCTCGACTATTATAAGCCATCATGTGGGTTGTAAGAAGAAGAAATACATAACGAAACGCAATTATTTCGAAATGGAAGTAAAAGAGAAAACTAGACTTTGAAAAAAAAAAGAAATGTTATCGCCAAGGTATTGTGTGTCTATAGCTTCGAGGGCACGAGCAAAGCTCCAATTACTGGACCCCGCAACTTTGAAAATTCTGTTGGTCTTTTGTTGGATGATGCCATGGTCCGCAGAGAGTGCGCCCCGCAAGTTAAAAAGAAAAAAGATGAAGGCTTATTAAAATGTGTAGTACACACCCGCATGTAATCCAATCGGGGACCTGCCTCTCTTCATACAATAATTAAACCTTCCGCGCTGCTGCTGCTCTACTGTAAAGAAATCAAAGAAAAACTGGTAACATTCTTTCTCGTCGTCATTCCATTTTTTGATATGTACACGAATTCTTCGAAAATCTCGACACACAAAAACAAAAGAAATTCAGAAAATATAATAAAACATGAGCGACTCTGTCTGCTGTACACGCGGGCTTTCAAATTCCTCCGATTATGGGTGCTGCGTAGTTATTCGGTGATGACGCCATTTCCTATCGGCGCAGGACTAACGGAAGTGAACTTTGGCACCGCGTTGTGCATATGTCCGAAGGGATCCTGTTATTGAGCTCGCCGATATTCGAATTTTTTAAAAATAACCTTAAGTAGTAATATGCGTTACATGTTGATGCTGTCGGGAGTCGGATGTCTGTTTTTTTTTTCTTCTTTCTCCGGCCGTTCACGAAAAAAATTTCCCGTATTTGATCTGCGCACGCAGAGCGAGTGTGTGTCTGATGAGTGGTCCCGCTGCTTTGTTATAAAAGCTCCGTCGTGTCTCGTCATCTCTCTCCTGTGTGCGCTTTGGCTTATACGTATACACGTACTACGTATAATGATGGAAGAAGAAGAAGGAGGAGGCGTTTGCCCGCAAGGTCAAACACACATGTACATGTGCATATGCATATAAGCGCGCGGATGGTCGAGGGAATAAATAAAAATATCAGGTGCGCCCTCGCATAATCACAGCCAGTTGCGCAGCTCTCACCATGTGTGTGTGCATGTGTAGCACGCGTCTATCTATCTTTTGATGGTTGAGGGGGGGGAATAAAGAGAGAGAGAAGATACTAGCTATATAGACACGTTTAAAAAATGCGTTGCTTCCAGTCTTTTCTTCTTCTCCGAATACATTTGAATAATTCAAATGAAAACTCGTATTATATACATATATAAATTCAACGCCGAAAGAAAAGAAAACCCAAAACAACAAAAAATAAAAAAACAAACAACTGACGAAAAAATAAATAGGAGGTCACACGATAACGATTTTCCCTCTCTCGTCTTTTTTGAAAGTTGCTTCTGCTAGCTGACGCCGCAAGAGAAAGAAGGTATAGAGAGACAAGAAAGGTGGAAAATAATATACATAAAGAACCGGATGGCTTCTTGGCCCCCCTTCATAACTTTATTCTTATATTCTTTTCTTATTTTTTTTTTGAACGGAGAAATATATGAAAATGATTTCAATCAAAGATGTGTGGCTCGTGCACGGACCCTGGAGGCCAATCTGATGGCGGCGGCGAAATGTTGTTGTCTGTGCTGCTAGGGTCGCTCCGGCACATAGATGAGGACCCTTATATTTCCTTTTATGTCGTTTTTAAAAAGAAAGAAAAAAGATGTGGGGGAAAAATAAGAAGAAGAAGAAGGTAAAAATTGGCCGCAGGTGACGACACGTGTGCCAACAACATCCAGCCGAGAAGAAAAACTTTTAAAAAAAGGTAAAAAAGAAGAAAATGTTTTTGACTTTTTTTCTTATCTCATCCGCTTTCCCGATGGATGGATGGATGCAACAGCACAAAGTATACATATGGACATTCGGGTTTTTTCCCACACGCGGAATAATAGAGAAAAGATGTCGTCGAAACCGTATTTTTGCCTTTTTGCGCCGGTTGTATAAAAATCAAAGCCCAAAATGCCAACCGTTTTTTTGTTGTTGGGTTGTTGTGTGGTGGGTTTGTTGTTTATTGTTTTGAAAGAAAAGTGGACACACAGAGACACGAGACGACGGTTTGTCATGGGAAAAGGAAAACGACGTGGAAGACACGGCAGTCAAAATCCCTGGGCAGATACGCTCGTTGACGTATACGACGTGATATAGTCAGTCAGTAGCCATCACACAGCCAGTGGCCGTCGACCAAATCAGAGCCAGGAAATTGTATATCTACGCACATGCAGCACATACATCCATGGAATAAAGAAGCCGTTTCGAATCCAGTTCAATAAACACGAGATGGACCTTGGCCGCGCGATGCAGGCCGTGTCTAAAATTTCAGGGCACAAGAGTCTTCTTCTCGCTCTAACGTTATATAGAAGAGCACATCCCTCCTTCGCTGTCTGTGTGTGTATTCCGTCTTTCTTTTTTACAACTTAATTGGACCCTCTCGTTTTCCCTATATGCCAGCGCGATCCCCTTGGCGACTCTTCACAGTTCTAACAGGACCGTGTTATTATGAGTAGGCAAGAGACGTACGTATATACACACACAGCGCACTGCGCAGGACACATTCAAGTGTATCGGAGTGGAAAAAAGAGAAGCCCCCGCGACGGCAGTATAAAAGTCTATCCATGTATCGAAAAAGGGAAAGAATAGATCCAGCGGAACAACATCACACCCAACATGCCGCCACAATTCGGCTTCTTCTTCTTCTCTACCGCCGCTTATTCTGCTGTTGCTGCCAATAGCGCAGAAAGAAAAACAAAAGGACAACTTTTGTCGGCATTTTTACAAGTTCTTTTCGGAGCCCATAACAACCACCCGTCGCACACACATACGGAGACAGAAGCGGATTAAAATCAGATCGGCTACCTTATAAGAAACATTTTCCCTTTTGTAGAATTTTTAAAAATATATAGCTTTTTATTTTTTGGTTTAAATGGTACTTTAGGGCGGGATGTATATGCCCACAGTTCAATGTCTAGCCGTCATGGAAAAACCGAAAAACGAACTGCCCCAAGGAATTATTTCGTCAATTATCAAATCAAAACATGTTTTGGTCATTTTCTGAATTTCTAACTGTTTTTCTTAGAAACATTTCAAACTATGTTCCGCTATTTCCTTCAAATTGTTCAATTGAATCGTGTCAACGAATCAGATAAAAAAATGGAATTTGAATCCGCAGTTGGACGAGACGCACTTAATCATTTCATACAAAATGTTTCTTCATGTATTTCTTTGATGCAATTTAGTAATTCGTATCACAGTTGACTGCAAACAACAAAAACGAACAGATAAGATACAAAACGAGTGGTGGGGAAACACATCAAGACAATGCGGGGGGGAGAGGGGACAAAGTCAGTGACAGAAAACTGTACAAATTTTTATATATCCAGGTTCTTCATTCAAACTGTTGGTATTCACACAAGTGCACATTTTTGACAAGACGATCAAAATTGTTACTCCATCGCTTTCGATTTCTCATCGGCTCCAGAAAAACCAAACAACATTTTGATCCTGTATTCATTTCTGCGTGGTCAAACACACACACACACATAATTTTTTAAAAATGGGGTCGCTCTGTTTTACAAATAATGTACACGATAATTTTGTTTGTTTTTTCTGTTTTCATAATTACAAGTTAAAAAAAATTGACGTAGAATCGAGGGTGTCGCGGCGCCGCCAAAAGATCGGCCGACGACATTTTTTCCCGTTAAGGCACACGATGATAAAAGCAAATTTGTAAACACCAACACAAAATTGGCACAGGAACGGGCCAAACGCATTTGGTGGCATCTTACGCCTCCAGCCGACACTGAGCGGATCCATCCATCTGGGCCTGATGGATCCATTGTTGCCATTCTTCAAGACGCGGCGCGCACCAGAGCACAGCGTCGCCCAGCCGCTTCCGTCCCATGAAAAGGAACTCGCCACTGCCGTGCTTCACCTGACACGTCAGCGGGACGTGAAGCGTTCCCGTGTGCTCCTCCGTGTCCAGCAAACTGTTGGTTTCGACTTGGTTGTCCGTCAGATCCTCTTCGACGCCATCCATGCCCTTCCATTTCGACGGAATGGCAATGAGGCGCTTGGGTGTCGATAAACTCCTCCGGCTCCTCATTTTAGCTGGCGCTGGCGACCGAGAACGGGCGCCGTTGACGGGCTCGAAGACGGTCGAAGCTTGGCGGATGACTCGAGTGGCACGCACCTTGAGCAACGTCCGTTCCAATTGGTCGTCATTGTACACGGAGGAAATGAAGCCTCGAGCTACAAAGTCGCTGCTGCAAAACATTTCCAACGACTCCTTGACGCCGCAGGGCCGGCATTCTGCGAATAAAGTCAAAAATAAAGTTGATGAGTTGGTCGATAAAAATTCGATCTCGATCGTCAATTGATTCTTTTTGGGCAGAAATGAAATCACGTGACGGTATCGTGACATCCGAAATGAATAGACAAAAGTGGACTGGGGGTCTATCGTGTACCTTGCCAGGGATCGAGTGACTGCTGCTGATCGCCTCCTTCCTCGACCAGTTGGAGATCGTAATCGAAAGCGGCCGTTTCCCTTCGCAGTGGATCCGATCCGCCGCCACCGCCGCCGAGGGAATCCGATTCGAGAAAAAGCGCCACCTGACCCTTGTGGCTGTCGAAGCAGTGGCGTTTGCCATCCGGCCGCAACAGCGACGACGATCCGCTGTGCAACAATTTCAGCGTCCGGTGCTGTTCCACGTAAATGTTGGCGCCGCCAAAGTCTGCTGATAATTTCAGGCAACCCTGTCGAAATAAAAGAAAAGAAGAAAAACAAATTAAAAATTTGACACAAAAGGAGAAACAAAGCTGTCGTGTGCCCTTTTATAGACAACGACAAATCTTATCTCGTCTGAGACGAGTCTCGATAGAAATCAAGATTGATTGAGAAGCGACGACCATTAGAACCCAAAAAGGGACACACAGGTGTTGTATGAAGCGTAGGGGAAAATAAGAAATTAGAAGAATGTCTGTAAGTTTGGCATCTCCCGACGAAGAAGAAGAAGAATAAAAAGTTGTTTTATCCTTTTTGATTTCTTTTTTTAAAGAAAGAAAGAAAAAGAAAACATGTTTGTGGTGGCGACTGGAAACAGTCTGGAATTTTCTCTTCTTCTTCTTCGGATGTTATATTCAAAATTCTCATAATGAGAATGCGAGAAAAAAGGAAAGGAGAAACAAAAAAGAAAAGAAAAGTCTATTGCTTTAGCCTCTGGTAAAAGGCATTTCTTAAAAGTTGTGTGTGTGTGTATAAAAACGTAAGACGACTAGGGAAATGTTGGTTGTTGTTTTCTTTTTCCGTACCTGGAATTCCTTGCCAGCTGTTCCGTAGCGGAGCACCACCCGCAAGGCACCACGGGGATAGAGCCAAGATACGGAGCCTTGACTGCATCTCAGGTACACTGGCTTCACTCCTCGATGTGATTGAGCCTGTTGTTGTGGCTGGTGTTCACCATCGCTAGACGGGCTCAGACTCTCCAAACCGCTGAAAAATGAGAATAAGAAATCTTTTAATACAAGGATAACATGTTATAACAACAGCACAATCCATCAATTCCCAAGTTCCGGCATGCGCAATCTTTCCCAATTATGCAATCGTTTTCCCACACGTTCCCCTCACCAGTTAAAAAAAAAAAATCTCAGATCAAGACCGGACGTGACTCAACTGGAACCATCCACAACCAAAAAAAAAGTTTCTACATGATCCGAAATATTTTTTTGTAAAAAATGGGGGGCACACGCTCGCCCAAGTCCGTCCACACAGATATAAGCCCTCAACCAACATTGACACAAAAGAAGGTAAAGACATCATCTTTGTTTGTTGACCAAAAAGAAAAAAAGGTAAACCTCCCTTCGCCCCCCCAAAAAATATTTGAGAGGATGGAACACAACTCTCCAACAACACGAACGTGGGCCAAAGAATAGGGAAGAAAATCAAATTCTTTTTTGGGGAGGAAAAAATGACAAACAAGGCAACTCCCTTCGCTAACACACATGTGTGTGTGTGTGCTTCAAATCATCTTCCATGATGATGGTTTCCTTTTCTTCCTGCCCATTTTGCACCCTTCGTCTCTTTTAAGCAAAGATAAAAGATTTGACTCGTCACGTTTTTTCCTTTAAAAACGTAAAATGGATTTTTTGATTAACCGGAAGAAGCTAAAAAGTTATTCCCTCTCTTTTTTTTTTAAATATATAACTAATCGGAGCCGGAAGAAACTCTTGGTGGACATGACGGATCGAATTTTTCAAACCCTCCATTACAGTAACGTCATTTTGGCTTATAAATAAATCCAGAAAGAGAGAAGCCCCTGGAAACAAAATAGAAAAATCTTTTAAGGGGTCGGGCCCTCTACCCTCTTCAAAACAGGTGAGTTACTTATTGCTTATGTATAAGCATTTCAATGAAGGAGGGGGGCAGAAGGGGAAAGTTTTTTTTTCCAGGGGGGAGTGAACCGAAACAAAAAAACAACCTGGAAATTCCACCTACCCAGTGAAATATGATCGAGTTATTCATCAACCCCCTCCACACAAAAAGAAAAAAACTTATTTTATTTTAGCCCCCAAAAAATAATGTTACAAGGAAGGGCTGCCACTTTTGGGGGCAGTTTAAAACCGGGCGGAGTCTAATCCGCACGGAAAAAAATCCCAACAGACAATGGAAAGAGGGGGGAGTAAGGAAAGAAAAATAAAATAGGCGAGGTGTATGTATCTGGTGAAAATCAGGTGCCATTGTATTTGGGTGTGTGTTTTGATCGCCAAATGGTGGAGAGACCTACATTTCGAATTGAACGTATCCACACCCATGTTCCCATTGTGCGCAATCAGAGATGGGCGATTTCGAAATATACAGGATCAAACAGATAATGATCCATCGATCAAGTTACTTTTTTCTGGGGGAAACGAAATATTGACGGTGTTTTTTTTTCAGGTTAGAAATCGGAGAAAATACAAAAATTTTGTTTTTGGCTTTCCAAAAAGATGTTTGAGGTCCCCCTCAAAGGAAATACGATTCCGTCTGAACTCTACGATCTTTTCCGAAAAACCGAACTTCTCAAAAAGGTTCTTTTTCTTTTTAGTTAAGGGGGGAGAGACGATTAACGACCAGAAACGAGACGGACACGTGTTAGCGACATTTTCATACGGTCCCCGAAAAAAGACTGGACATTTCTAATTACACAAGACCAAAACGAAAAAAAGAATGTCAAACTTAATGTTCCACCCAAAAAAGGAAGTTGAAAAACGAGTTCGGATGGCAGAGCTGAATTTTGGTATCGAGGGCGATTGCGAAAAGAATTCGAAAAAGGAGAAAATGAAAACCAACCTGCCGATCCAGTCGCATCCATCGGCCGATGCAGCCTGCGAGGTGTGCAAGAGTGACGGAAGAACCAAGCAGACGACCAGCGGCAACCAGCAGAAGGCGCGTAAATTTCTTCTTGTGCTAATCCACCGCGAGAAACGAGGTGACGACCTTTTCTCACGCTCATCTCTACTCCTCCTCCTCCTCCTCTGTCTGGTGTTGGACATTGTCACGGGATGCGACATTTCCTCCACTAACCCAAAAATCTTTGTCTTTTCGTCTCAAACAGACAAGTGTTTCTTTTTTTCAAATGTGTTGCTTACACACACACACACACACTCACACACTCAAAGATTTATCCCAGCGGATCCAAAGTCACTGATGCACACATAGTCGATCTTCGAAAATAATCCAATCGGGGCCTAGAGCAGCAGCAGCAGCAAGTGATAATCAAATAAATCAAATGTGGAAATTGTGTGTCCAAAAACAAACGTGAACAGTCGGAGCGTTGTGAACCATCCGAACTGAGAGAGAGTCAACTGCCCAACTGACCACTGAGCCAGCGCACGTCTCTAGTCTCTAGGGCGGCCGATTGAGATGGCGCCAGCATCAGCGAACGCCAGAGGGCTTGAGAGGGGGGGGGGCGGACCAATCAGAGATAGGGCGCGCGAGGTTTGTATGTTAAAAGCCTGGAGCTCTTTTTCTATACGTATATATTTGGTGCTTCACCAAAAGAAGAAGAAGAAGATAAGAAAGAAGAAACATTTCCATGTAGAGGAGGATGGCGAGATGGTCAAGGGAGAAAAAATAACACGGGCCACTTTTTATTTTTTAAAAGAAAAAAAACCCAAAAAAGAAGAAGAAAACATACAAGGATGTAAAGGAGAAAGAGAGAGAAGACATGATGAATGCAAGTAGCCATAGGGAAAGAAGGAATAATATATTCCTCGACTACTATACAACATCTCTTCCTCCTCCTTTTTTTTCTTCTTCTTTATTTTACGATGATCAAAAATGTTATTTTATTTTTCTTTCTACCCTCCAATCTCCATAAGGAGAATTTAAAAAAAAAAAGCCGATGTCATGATGGCGCCTGATGTTGTTGAGGAGGTACAACAACACATCTATAGCTCCGACTTTTTTTTTTTTGTAAGTCGCTGACGGGCGAATTGGAAAGAATTACTTTCTGATTGGAATTTTATTTTTCTGGCTTCTTCTTCTTTTTTAAAAAAATTTAAAATAAAAATCTGCTTTTATATATTGTAGATGTGATCAGCTGCTGCTCCCCCCTTCCATCAAACGCATTTTCAGATATCGAATCACGAATCTTCATCTTTTGATGCGCTACAGGCCATTATAAGAGTCGAAGGGTTTTTTAAAAAATACATTTGAATTCCGCTGGCGCGTGTGCACCAGTTGTTCTTACGGAATTCCTTATTATATATTGCCGAGGTATGTAAATCATTCGCCCCCCTCGTTTTCTGTATACTTTTCCCATCGGAAAAGAAAGAAAGAATTCTTGGAATAAGAATTTCATCAGGTGGTTTCTCAGATAAAACAAGTGTAAAAACAGGACATATGATGTAAACTACTACGGTACTACGAATATCTTCCGTGTTTTTGGTTTCTGTGGGAAAACTTTTTTGTTTCAGATTTCACATTAGCCAACGTCAACGAATTCAAACACACGAAATAAACTTACGAGATAAGACAATCAAGCTGGATAGACATTGTTCATCGCGATTTCTGATTATCAATTGCGATATGCACGGCTGAACAGAGAGAGAGAGAGTTACGTCACTATCGTGATGAATAATCCTCGGGCAAATGAATTTTTTTTTTCATTCTGTAATGCATGGAAATGAGCCCAAGGTTACGCGGGAAATAACAACTGTCACAATATTAAAGCCATCAAGAGTTCCCAGCTGTAAGGTTTTATTTTTTGTTGATTAAAGTTGTGAGGTTTTGACTCGCCTATCTGTTACGATAATATCTTGTCATGTCTGTCATGAAAATGCCGAAAGGTTTTTTTTCTTTAAGTTGACGTCTTAAAAAAAACTTTTAACGGAAAAAAATGATTTTATTTTATATTTTTGTCGTGAATGTATTTTAGTTTGATTTCCAAACAGTCTAATTAGAGTGGTCTTATTAACCGGATTAGTTTACGGTTCTTGATCGGGTCCGCCAACGGATCATCATCGCATTGCCGCCCCTGTATGACGGCATCTTCACTAATATAGGCTGGTTATTATAAACCCTGTACATTCCGGTTGTTATTTCAATCCAATCGGGAAAAATAAGAAAAATAAGATGAAAAGAAGTCCCTATTAGCCTAGACCGAATTGTGTATTAGCTACCTAGCAGAACCGGATCGATGCGCCAGCAAAGCCAAATCAACTTATTACTACTGGGAACCAAATCATTCGTCATGTCAATCAGTCGCTGCTGCTGCTGCTGCTGTGTCTGTCTATACAAGGAATTTTCAGCTAAAACGTCGACCAAGGCAATCAGCATGAAAAATGGGTTCCCAGAGGTTTTTCATTTGATTTTTCCTGGAATCGAATAAACCATACTACGTCGAGACCAAACATTTTTTTGGCGATTTAGAAAATAATAGATGAAGGGCCCTCATTTTTGTAGAAAAACCATCAGACTGATGATGAGGGTATACACAGAATTCGAAATCCTCCAATATGGAATCTTGGATTAAATGTCTACCCTGCCAGAAATGGCTCTAGCAAATCGACGTGGTCATTTAACATGAACGTATACCATAGTACCGGTTGGAGGACATATACGCACACCACCTTGATGGCATAAATGCAGGTGCTGGCTGTGGGCTGCTGCTGCTGATTCCATCATGATGATATCTCCGACCTTGAATTGCTAATGGTTTCTTTATATTCCAGGAGAGAGTATATCCTTATTCTTCTCCTCTGCTGGACTGTCTTCCACGTACGCTACAGAGAGATCCCAGGCTGCAGTCCATCAGCACCACGTCCTACCTTTTTGGCTTTTGTCTTGGCCGAGTGGATGAGAGATTCCACAGGTGTGCTAGACTTGAGCTACGTCCAGTCGACGTGGCCCGTAAACCAACACAGTAAAGGGTGGGGTGATGATCCGGGATTTCTTAATGGCCCACCGGATTAAAAGAAGAAAAAGAAAAGAACAAAGCACTGCAAGGACAGCACAATCCTCCTCACCTGCAGCTCAGCTCTTAGTCCTTCCCAGGTGTGTAAGGACCTTGACTCCTTCTTAATGTCAACATGGCTGTGCGTACATTACGCAATTTGATGGACATTAAGTGTCTTCTTATGTATACAGTTTGGGGGGAAATAAAATAAAATAAAAAGTTATTCTCCCGTGGCAACGGCCGAGAATGGAGCGATGGGCATCGATCACTTTGGCCGATCCCTTGCCGCGGTTCGCTTGCGGTCAAATACATTAATACATTAGGCAGACTTCGTGTGCATCGGTCGCCCCCAAAAGGAAAAAAAAAAAAAGGTAAAATATATTTATACAAATTTCCCCAAAAAGTATTGGGGCCAACAGATGAAACAACAAACACTGTGCGAAGCCCCAGCAAACCAGCCCCTCGAGCTTTCTTTATTTTTCTCTTTTTTTAAAAAATAATAATAAAAAAGAAAAAGAAAAAAAGGTTGGAAATTTTTGTGAAGGATTCATCTGACTTGCAAATGAGTTTCGGGAATCTCTCTGAAGCTGATGCTTCATCTCCCCTCTCTTGCGTGGTGGACTCTCGTGTAGGAAAAAAAAAAACAACTCGTGAATAATATCGAAAGATTTGTCAGTGTTACCATGGCAACGTCTGTCCATATAAGGACCGCCCGCTGTTGGCTTTTACCTCGTTGTGGGGCACGTTCCCTGGCGCTCACGGAGTCAGCCGGGGCAACAGCACGAAAGAGGCGGAGGGAACTCAGGGAAGAAGAACAAAAGGCAATGACTGGAAATTTTAACTTTTTTTTCTTTTTAGAATAAAGAAAAAAGAATGACGGGAGAATGAGAGACAGACGGACAACAACTAAAAAAAAATACGCCTCTCCCAACAGGTGGGCGACCAGGTATATTAAGAATAGAGAGAAAAAAGGTCATCTTTCAGTTTGACCTTTTTATTTATATATTTATAAACTGAGAAGGTACTCGGGGGTGTACACTCTATAACTACGTGTGTGTATATTGTTCTTCCTATTTCCAAATGATTGGGGTGGAAATTGAATGATGGCCAAACCACCAACCATTTTGCTTTGCACTTTTGCCCAGCTCTACTTTATTTTATTTTATTCCGGCCCACAGATCTTTGACTGGGATCTTGACAGGTTGAAGGGCGTCGTCTCTTTGGCCCCCACCAACAAAACGTCCGTCAGGATTTTCTTTTCTCTTTCCACCAATTTATCTTTGGGAATCTTTGGCAAATCTATTCGCACTGGCACTTAAAAATATTGTTTCTCTCTTTTTATTTAGAAAAAGGTTCAAAAAATAATAACGAAGAGGTGTTTTTCTTATGTATACATTTTTCGTTTCTAAAAATTTTTAATGGGTGTATCGCACGGGAAATGGAAGACAAAAAAAGGGGGGGGGGTTCGGTTTATTAGTATTTCTTCTTTGTTAATTCCCTTTTATCTTTTTTTTTTTCTGAACTTTTCTTTCTCCTTCCCAATTTTTTGGATCTTTCCAATTTCACGGAGAGTTAAAAGAAAATGGAAACAAGGAAGGAACAAAACAAAAAGAAAAAGTTGGGCAGCAATCTTTCGGTCACGAAATGAAATGGGCTGCCATATAGAAAAAAGTTAAGAAAGAAGAAGAAGAAAAAAAGGGCTAGCCAGCCAAAAGGGATTTCCAGATTATTATACAACACCATCCATTGAACATAGAGAGAGAGAGAAAAAAGGGTGGCCCTGGTTCTTCTTAAATATCTCTCGCTGCAATCCGAACGAGTTGTGTATCAACAATTTACGAGCCCCGTTTTTCTTCCTCTCTCCGGTTCAAAGGGGTTTGCTGGGGCTTTTCTTTCTTTTTTTAATAATTTCTTCCACTACGCATCGAATTTATTTCTTCTCGAACGCTCAGGTATGTGTGTAGACTGTCGACAGTCGTGCCATCTACATTTAGTGGTAAATCAGTTGGCAAAAGAGACGAGCCAAAGGAAATAAAAACCAAAAAGAAAAAGAAGAAGAAGAAGATCTGTTATATTGTGAACTTGGGGTTTGACACCTGGGGTCGCCCACCCATCAACAACTTTCGGGGGGGACTTTTGAAGGGCCACGACGGAGCCTCTAACACGAGCCGCACTATATATAAGAGAAAGAGCCGAGAGTTTGGGTTGTTAACAGCCGCGGTCTCTTTTTCTCCATGGGCCCCCCTTCTTTTGATATGGCCGAAAGGGAAATCTTTTTTCTTTCTGGTTTGTTATATTATTGTGCCTATTGCATTCTTCAGATTTCCCTACCCACTTTTTGATTTGATTCATCTACCCGATTAACTTACCTTTTTTTTCTCCGGCTGATTCATATAATAAAGCATCCGCCCTTTCTTGCGTCATATGCCGCCGATGTTGACGCTCTTTTCATTTAGCCGTCAGTCTTCCACTCGGCCGATTTTGTGGATGTAATTCTTCTTCTTCTTTCGCCGTTTGATCCTCCCCGTTGCGCAGTCCTTGTCCTCCTGTCATCCGCCTCCTCCTCTTCGTATTATATCCTCGGTAGGCAAACACAAGGAGACGGACACTCCCCCGCACTTTCTACTCGAGCGATTCAAGACGAAATTCAAATGTAAATCCAAGCATCAGGAGAGGGATTGTGTAACGTATTTATTATGTGCCTATATACTATACCCATAGTTGCGTTGTGAGAACAAACCGGAAGCCAAGATCTTTGTCGCCGTGACACAAACAACAGGGCGACTCAATAGAAGTACTAGCAGAAAATTGTATCGTCGTTGTGTCGGGCCATTGTGAAAAGGAAAATAATAAAAAATTGGCTGATGAGATGCGGAATAATAACGGGCGTTTCCCCAATAGTCTGGATGTCCTTTTTGGGTCGCTATTTCCAGCGGTCGTGTCTCCAACGGCCATTGGCTCCAAAGTTCATTTGAACGTAAGGGGGAGAATGAAGAATATATATATTTATAGCTTCAAAAATAAAAGAGAAAAAGAAATTTGGGTCTGGGCGATGAATAAATTCCGCCCCTGTCTCGTCTCTCCCCCTGTTTTTATGTGTAAATATATTCTCAAATATCTCTGCCCTTGTCTGCGTAAAGGACCTTTGTCTTTTCTAAATTTCCTACACGCGCGCCCCTCAAAACTTATATAAACACGATAGAGTTCTGCTGCAGCAGCGCACGTCCTCCATATATCCTTATCTCCGCTTATTTCTGATCGAACAAGTTAGAACCTAAGAATATAAGAAAAAGGCGTTTCGAATGCAAATGTGCATCTAGCTCCGCTGTATATTTTCTTCTTAAAGACAAATCAAATGTCCTAGGTGGAATATATAAGGATCGACGTACTTTCCAGACATGGTATCTCGCCCCATCTATTGCCATCAACATTAAATCCCCCCTCACTTTAAAGTAAATTAGATTTCCCTATATTTCATTTTAGGATCATTTTTTTATGGCGATTGTAAATTTGTTCCTCTTCTAGTGGAAACAAAAGAGCAGCGTACTACAGTGTACAATTTCTGGCTGTGGAAATTATCATCATCTCGAAGAAAAAAAAAATAGAACCCCCCAAAAGAAATAAGGCCAAAGAATAAGGAGAGCAAAGCATTTCATTTCCATTTTTTCTGTATCTTTTTTTTAAATTTCATTTTATTTTTCGGCTTGCTGCTTCCCCCTTTCTTTCTTTCTTTCTTCCTCGGGTACTCGCGAGCTTCTCAGCAGGACACCGATAGAGATAATTACAAGGCCGCGGAGACCACAGGTATATACAATATGCCGGGTTAGTACGTGCGTAGAGTAGACACACACACAGATACACACACCAACCACAACAGGTATTTTTGTATCTCGACTCTGGCGTATATATCTACTACTCGTGTGTGTGTGCTGTGTTTGAGCACAAGAGCCGGCGGACGTTTGGTTAGTTAGTAAAACCTCCCCATCACTAGACAAAAAAGAAAAAAAGGTATAGGGTATATAACGTTCATCAACACAGAGGGGGTGGAGTTTAAAGTTTTCTTTTCTCTTTGCCTCCCCCTCTCGCAGAGTCTAAAGAGAAAAGAAAATTGTTATTCGAAGGGGAAAATTCGACCGAAAAAGAGATCAGCGATATATGCAGCAGCACTTGGCGTGCCGTGTATATTTATTGTAAATATACCTGGGCAAAGCAGAAACGGCGATAATATACGTACAGAGTACGGGGGTGAAAACAAAGGAATTTTTACGAGTGTCTTATTGTCGGCGTTTCATCTTTTCTTTTCTTTCTCCCATTATTTTGTATTTTCTTATTCTTCTTCTCCTTCGCGAGTTGATTTCTATTCAAACTGTATTGGGTCCCTCCCGTTAATGAAAGGTATACACGTATACCCCAGCAATCATCACCAACGGGCTCAAAAACCGGAGATGAGTCAGCCGCGTCCCCCAATCAACTTTTGTCTTTAAATTATTATTATCTGCCGACCGCTGCGCTGTTGATAAATTTAAAAAATATCGATATCAAATTGTCACTATCGACCAATCAATCAAAATGAGGAAAATTTCAAGTTTCTTCGAGTCCGGCATCAGCAGGTGTGCGCCCGTGACTGTGTGCGTACATATTCACGTATACCCAATGTCTCCCAGGGTAAAGATTATGCCGTGCGTCATCGCCTTTTGGGTTACTACATAAAATGGTGTATTCCGGTTTGGTTATTTCTTTCCTATTTTTTTATTTTATTATTTTTAATAAACCAAATCTTTTTATTAAAAAAAAAAGACTATAGGAATCAAACCGGATTGGAAGAAAATCGTGAAATAATTTATGACGTCCATTATAATTCGCTACATCTTAAAGTTTCGTCTATACACATGTGCTGCGGTTATAACATCTACTCGCCCGATATCTTGTGCCGTGATCTTGGTGAATTGTAATAGAAAATGTATTTCGCTGTTACGTGATTTGTTCTGGATGTGGGCATGGACGTATACGGGAAAAAAAGGGCGAGACAATAGAGACAGCACACACTCAAATCAGACCGTCATCTTTCTCTGTTCGATTTTTCCCGTTAATTTTTTTGTTTTTTTATTCTAACAGTTTCTGACCTTTGTGTTGGGCTATCGCGCAGGATCTTAAGACTTTTGTTTTAGAAAACATAAACCCAAAACATTTTTTTTCCCAGTTTGAATTATTATTTTATTTTTTCTGCTTTGAAATCTTTTATGGCTAATACGTAACAAACACTCTTTTGCTGAGTTGCATATTGTAATAAAACAAAAGGTTCCAGGACCGCCGACTGGTAATCCCAAATTGGATCTACTCTTTTTCTTTATTCTTTTTATAATACATTTTCGACTTTGTGTGTTTCATGTGTATATATGATGTTTTATAACGCAGATTTCTCGTCGAAAGACATAAAAGAAGAAGAAGAAGAAGAAGAACAGTTAAACATCACGTTTTTCCAGCGACCTTCTGCTGTTGTGGCCTATTTCGTTAATTTTTTTTGTTTTTCAACTCGTTACGGGCGTTAACCACTGGATGAATTCTCGGTCTAAACACTTTGGGGGAAATTGGATATCATCGACACTGGAACGTTTTTTTAAATTTTTTTGGCGCATCTCATCATCGAAATCACAAAAGGCCGCGCGGTCTGGGCCGTAAAATGTTTGTTGTTGTGATAATTATATGACCATCAGCCGAGTCTCATCTTTGATTCCAGCACAACTGATTATTATTACCTTGGTAAATAAATAACGACTAGTCATACCGATTTCAAACGACGAAAAATATCGAATCGTTTGACGTACGTGTGATGGCGTTTCGTATCATCATCGGTGTGTATGTATATCTGATAATGAGCTGGCAATCTCTTCCCGTGTAATATCACCGATCCGATCTCCCCCCCTCAGTTGTATATCTACGAATTCTCTCCGCGCTCCGTGTGATTATTATTATTATTACACGCGGAGAGATCTAAAAGTTGTTATAGGTGTATATGTATATATCCCTCACAGCTGCCCTGACATGGCGCCACAAGACACACACACACACTCACGTGAATGTATAGATGTGGTAGCCCATTGTTGGTGATGGACGATGATGGAGCATAAAGTGTCACGCGTGCGTTCTCACACCTGTCGAGCCGGGCTGGAGAGAAGGTTACCAATCCTCCTCCTTCTTCTTCTTCTTCTTCTTCCTCTTTCGGTCGTGAACATCAACTGAACGCGGCCGAAAGATGACTTTGGAAATCACCCCGCGGTGGCACTTGCTGCCCAAACTCTCCGGTTGCTGCCCAGCAGATGCTAGACTGATAAAACCCCACAGCAGCCACAGCACACCTGACGCCAGCGTCTCTCTCTCTTCTTTTTATTATTATTTGCTGGCCGTCCAGCAACAGCAGCAGCAGCAACACGCCAATTAAAAATAACGCACATCCCCTTGGGCGACAACCGACGCGGAAAAAACTGGCTCCCGGTATTTTATTCCCTAAGCTTCGCATATTATCAAATGAAATGCTCCGTAAGAGACAAGACAATACGACGATGGCGAAAAAATGTCACCCAATGTTTAGCCAGCACTCTTATATGGTCATTAGTCTATATTAGATATGCAAAGATATAGGTAGAAGACCGGATCGAAACAATGTCGAAAGATGCGCGGTCTTAGAATGGCTCGAATGAAACCATATGGAAAAAAGAGCCGCTGGAAAATCTCGCAGCTGGGCAAGTCGACGACGACGACCTAAAGAAGAAGTCGAAGAAAAGGAGAGGCGGTATCATAATAAAAAATACGAATATAAAAATAGAGAAAGAAAATTTCTTTCTTATCTTTATTTTTTGGAGAGAAAAAAGATGACGGGCGAGAATATGAAAGAAGAAGCAACTAGACACACAACAGCCCTCTGGAGAGTATATAGAGGATGGATGTTTGTGTCGCCAATTGCTTTTTAATGGTGAGACATAGACACACGGCCCATGTTGACGCGCACGCCGCTATGTCCTCTCTCTGATGATGCCACCGCGCGTTAAACAAAAAATGAATTTCTTCTTCTTCTATTCGCCTTTATGTATTTATTTTTTTAGTCCCAGACAGTCGGATGTGTATAATGAGAAAGAAATGGACTTTCCAACTCGGTGGGGGAATTGGCCGCAAGACGCGGCGCCCAGTTTGCGGTGCAATCTAATATGTCCTCCTTTCCTTATTTGATTTTGCCGCGCTCCGAACAATATTCACCATTTTGATTGCTGCTGCCAAAAATGACCGTTAAGTGGTCTAGTCACGTCATCTATTATGCAGTCCACACTAATAAGCCGCGCAACCCTCGTCCTCTCTCTCTCTCAAATGCTGAAATAAGTTTTTCGGAAAATCAGTTTTTTTGAGATCTTAATGATAGAGAGAGGTTTTTTGGCCTAAATATTTAACTGTAGTTTATGTATTATGATGATTTTTAGGAGAGGGGAGAAAAATAAGAAGACCGGAAAATGACAATTTACAGGTGGGCGGGAGAGAGAACTGTCCGAATTGATGGACCTAATCATCTTAAACTAGCCGCCGCTACATTTGAACTTTTATTTTTCACCCATTTAACCTCGTCGTGGTTTCTTTAAATAAATTTTTAAAAAATATACGTTCGACTTTCTTTTTCTATTTTATTTATTACTTGCGCCAAGTTTTTTTTTAGCGTGTCACACGACTGCAGAGTCAATATATTATACAAAAGCTGGCGGCCGCGCTGCTGAAATCTTTGGCCATTAACATTTCCCACGTCTTTCCCGTTTTATTACGAAAGTCGGTTCTCGTCTTGTGTGCTGTTGGTACGTGTATTAAGTGTGTTATCCGAACGCGCGTCGTATTGCGACGTGTGTATATATAACGACGCAAAAGGGAAACAAATCCAAATCTTTGAGATGATATGCGCGCGCATAATATTATGGCCAGTTGGTGGAGAGGGGCGTGGATGGCGTTGGCACTGTTATATAGCTCTCTTATATGGTACTTTACTTTCTATGGTTCAGCGCATATATATGTATGTATACATTATATAGCTGTTGGCTTGATTTTCTCAGATACTGCTGGGAGAAAGAAAAAAAAGAGCCCAGGCAATATCTTTTAACTTTGTGTGCAGCAGCAGTCAAGTCCGTTGCCCATTTTAAGTGGGTTTTATGGCGTCTCTGATGCTGGCAGAGGAGAGAGTAGTTGTTGTTCGCGCTGCTGACCATTCGGTCAGATCTACAACGCCGATAGCCTTCCGAACACGGACGCGAACCGAATGTTATGGACATTTCTTGTAGTCAACAAATTTTGGAAAATAAAACAAGAAAGGGAGGAAAAAGAAATACAATTTTTTAAACTTTTTTCTGGGGGGGAATAAATAGAATATGTAAATTTCTATTTCTATTTTAAAAAGAAATGTACAAAAATCAACCCTCTCTCTTTTTTTGTATCTTTTGAATTTTTCTGCTGTTGAGGATAGTACACATTGTTAAGTATACATCTACCTATATGCAGCAGTATAAGGTGTACACTCTCTTGAGTGGAGTCGCCCAGGGGGGTTGGGGGGCGAGGAGGGGGTTTTTATATAAGAGGGGGGAAAAAGCGAGTAGGCGGAGATTTTCTTGAGGGCTGCCACAGAGCGATATTGTGTGGTAAAAACGAAGAAAGAAGAAGAAGATGGTCTAACAAGGGGGGACCAATTGGTCCTCCTCCTCCCCCACTCTCCAGAAGATCAACAAAAGCTCTTCTTCTTCTTCTTCTTCTAAATATGAAAGGGGGATGGGTTATAGTGCTCGGTTGAGCTGATAACAAAGAAATGTTGAGAAAATGTCTAAAAGAAACAGGGGGGTATAAGAGAGTGGTGGTGGGGGTTAAGTTCGACACGGAGGAAGAAAAAATATCGGAGAAGAAGAAGAAGAGTATATGTACCGATGAAATGATAAAAAAAAAAACCCAATGGCTTTCCAGGTTAGTCCAGTGTACTGGTTCAGTGGTTGTGCTGTATTTGTGAAAGGGCAACACAATATCCACACAATATAAGAGACCACAAAAGTTGAAGAAGAACCACAAAACACCTCACTTCTTTTTTTATATATGAGCGTATATATAAAAACCTATAAGTAAATTATCTGTTAACCCCCCGGAAAATAAACTGCACGCAGAAACCTTTATCCCACAAAAAGTCAATAAATACAATCAGGGGGTGGGAGAGAACAAATTTTCCACGCACAAAAAAATTAAAAAATTGAAAAAAAAACAAGATCAAAACTTATCGTTCATTTTTCATGGAAAAAGTGAACGAACTTTTCTCTAATTATATGATAACAGTTCTACCCGATGATATGTCTGCAGTCAGTCATCCTACCTTAACAGTCGAATATGTCTGCAGCTCTGCAGGACTCAAGTTTTTCCTGCTCCGCTTTTTTTTTTGTGAAATTCCATTTTAGATTGTAGTTGAAGGTCGACTGCGTGTCTGGTGGCAGTTTTGATCGACTTCTGATGAATTCATCAACTTTTTTTCCCCTTAAATAAACCAGACGGATGTCTGTTTTTTGTGACTAGTTGATTAAACTTTTCGTTCGATTTCCTGGTCGTCGTCAAATGATACGCAAATGGTCATCAATCTGCTTTTTTTGGTTAAAACAATAAATTTAATAATTCGAAATGAAAAAAAAATAAATAAAACTCAGTGGAGAAATAAATAATCGAAACGAGAAAATCAAGTTTTCGCCACGTAAATCCACATCGTCGTCGTCGTCCCCCATCACGAAATTAATGATTGGGAAAAATAGAAAAATGAAAATAAAAAAGCACGACCGAATTACAAAATAACAAAATAAAATAAAGAAATGAAATGTTCGAGTCGCTAACGGAATAATTTATTATTCCGAGAGATGCTGTCCGCGCAGCACCGAAAGAACCGGTCGCCCATATACACTAAAAAAGCACATATGACGAGATTGAATAAGAAAATTAAACAAGGAATAAATAAATAAATAAACAGGGACAAAAATGTGACACTAAAAAATGATGTTGTTTCCCTTTTTTTGAGCGTACATTATATATATCTTCTTCTCCTCCAACAGAAGACGTGCGCGTCGACCATTTATTGGTTAGATCCGGATAGTTTGGAGGCTGCCGTCTTAATTCATTCCTCATCAATTAATGCAAGAGGGGAGGGGATAAATATTAAAAAATTAACAAGGAAAGAATCTAACAAGGAACAAAGGAGATGGGGAATATAAAAACAGATAAGAAGAGAAAAAAGACATTTATTGTAATAATATCAAACAGCAGCAGCAGAGTATTATCTCCGTGGCCGGGAATAGGCCTGTTACTGTCTCTCCATCCCATTTCTGACTGTTTGTTCGGTTCATTTTGGACATACAAATCACGCAAGCGCTGCGCCGCCCTGAATACTGAACGCCAAATAATTCCCCGTTCAACATTTTCACATTTTGTTTTTTCACATCTCGGCAATAAAATACGTAGCTATAAGACTCTATAGCATTCAATTTTATATGACTATGCATGAAGTAGAAGATGATGAAAACTGCCGGAGGGGGAATTTCTTTTTGGCCGTCAATCTAATCATCGACGCGCAAGGTTTTTCCGTTTTCCCCTTTAACTTATTCTCTCTCTCTCTCTGGTTGTTATTAGATGCGGCCAGGCGAGTCGCAGCTGTTGGGATTTAATGCGCAAGATGTTGTTGACGACGCCCCTGCAGTATATATAAACAAGGCACATTCTTGCGTTATTAAACGCGCACTGCGTCTCCCAAAGGTATTTTCGAAAATCATTTCCCCCCTTTTTTTCCTGCGGTGAAATGTTGAGGGTGGCTGACACAGGCCTATACCGAAAATGACTTTGATAGAAAGACACTAGCAACATTCACATTTTAAGTATATTCAAATCGGAAAGGAAACCAAAAGGGACGACGAGAAAAAATAGTCGAGGGGGGAATGATGATGCATCGATTTGAATGGCTAACGAAGACTCTCTCGATATGTATTCTTTTGCATATTCAGTGGTGATATAGCTCTTCCGAGGAATGTTTTTTTTTCCCCCGATAACTTTCCCAGAAAAATCCCAACCGTCGATAATACCAAGGAATCTTCTCGATGAATTATACTTGGAATTATATATAACCCTTTAATGTGGTATCGAAAAGGTCCCTGGAAAAACAGCCGATCCTGTGTCTATGTACACACCCAGCAACAACAGGCTATATATGACGGAATGAAACAAAAAAAGGAAAAATGGATAGATATAGAAATATTGTGAATCTGTTGGGCGGAGGACGATCGAGCCGCACGCCCGCTCGACCATATCATCTCCTCTTCATCGTATTATTAGCATATATTTCCTGGCTGTAGCTCCGTTCGCCCGTGAAACACTATGATTTGAGCACGACTGATGCCCCACCCATTTTGGTATGCTGTTATTCCGTTATTATTTTTCTTTTCTTTCTCGTGCTGTGGTTATATACTCTCATGTGCAATTGTGTGAGCATCTATGCAAATGAAGCAGAGCTCGGCCGTTTCCAAATCAAAGCAGCAGCCCCTCCTCATCAGCAGATTCCCAATATATCACATAACAAAAAGATCGCGGGTGGCCTTTGCTATAGTCTTATTTTTTAAATTTATTTTCTACTACGTTGTCGCCGGAATGTTTAAAACATCACCCGCGCATTCCTTTGGAGCGTACAGTAGCTGCTTTATCTCTATAGTATTCCCCCCCCCCCCAACTCTCCTTAAATATTATTCATATCTTAGCCGCTCTGTTGTGGGTAATATACGTAAGGCGTAGTACAGATAGGACGCGGTTAAATAGAGGCACGTATCACTCAGCATCTATCACGACCTATGTGAGGAGCTGTTGGTTCACTACCGGAATCGAAAATGTGTAATGACGTATCCGTCAATGTCGAAGCGTCGGGCGGTCTATGAGGATGGATGGACCTCGATCATCTCATCTGCTTCTTCTCTTCTTTTGGCTAGGATTCATCCCCACGAAATCAGGAAAAACCAGGAGTTGCCTTTGATGGAAAATAATACAAAAATGATGAGAGAAGGCGCCGACCGGTTATTCCGTCTGTCTGGCGTATTATAGAACTGGCCACATTGGATATTAGATATGTATACTGCGCGCTGCGGTGGTGGTGTGTAGTATATACACCAGTAATCAACAATTCGGTAGCTGTATAATCCACCACCATCATCAGCTTCCTGAAAACCAAGGATACGTGAAGAATTTTTGGGGTTATTGTTTTTTTCCAGATAATAAAGCGGACTGAGGAAATTTCAATACAAGTCGAAATCGGAGAAAAAGAGATTGAAAAGGCTGAATTATAATCGAATCTGATTCGATCTTCTATGAATAGCAATAAGATGGAGCATCAGTCACGCTCAAATCAGTTATTGTCCGATTGGATGGAACATTCGCGGGTTTTTCGTTTCCATCTGTCGGGATGAAAGAGGATAAATAAAACGTGCGGAAGAGAATAATAAACAAACGCAATAAGAATAAAACATAAATCCCCATAAAAAAAGAAATATCGAGAGAGTCTTTTATTTTATTTTTCTTAAAAGAAACTTCCCCAAAAAAACTTTGTTCCGAAAAATAGATATGAAATAACGTTGGTATATTTATACATTTTAAAGATCGAGTCAAAGGACTTCCCGCCTCATTACGTATGCATCAGGTTTTTCTTCTTTCTTCTCTGCTTTTACTTCTTTCTTCCCTTCTTGCTGCCCTATGTGTGTGTGTGTGTGCTGTTCGGCAATCACCTCCTCTCTTTCTTTCTTTTCTAGTTCCCTTTTTCTCTCTTTTTTTAAATGCCATCCACTCACTCACTATACATATAATAATAAAATGCGCAACTCACTTATTGCCCGGCATCTTTTTCATCTTCTAAAGGGGCCTGGGCTTATATATATATCCTATAGCTCTCCAGCTCTCTCCTCTATATATCTCTCATCTCTCTCAACGAGTGTATAATAAATTCATTTCTTTTCGTTCGTCGTTCTTTTCTTTCTCTTCTCTCTCTGGTCTTCGACCCGCTTTTCATTCGCCTTCTTATAAAACTATAATACCTTTTTTTCTTCTCTCCGTCTATGTATGTATACGTTGGGTCGGTCGGTCGGCTGCTGCTGCGCTCCGTCCGCTTTCCCGCTGTCCCGGCGCTCGTCGCTCGCGCTCGGGGTCCGCGGAAAAAAAAGGAAAAAGAATTATAGAAGCGCGGCCGCAGATGACGCATCAGTATTCTGCAGCAGTGGTTGCTGCATGTTGTTGTTATAAGCGCTGACTGTCTGCCATTTGCCCAAGCGGCGAAAGATTTCTTTTTTTCTTGGTGAACTTTTTGTTTTGTATTAAATTAACCCAGAAATTCCTTCGTCTACCTTTTCCCATTATTCCAGCAGCTATAGAGCGAGAATGGAATAACATGCGTATATGCAAGGCCAGCAGACAATACATGTAAAAGATCTAACGCATTTCATAATAGAAAATATACATACACGAAAAGGAATAGAACAGAGAGGGAATTTAATATACGTTGCGCACCTGTTGCCGATCGAGTTTCACTTTGGTCATATTTTGGGTTTTCATTTTAAAACTGTCACTCTCTCCCTATATATGCGCTGCGCATAAATAGACGAAGCTAAACAAAATCTATATGTGTATGTATACCCTTCTCTTTTCTGACCTTATATATATGTACTACCTGGATCATGCTGGGGTGTACTCATTATTATACTATATAGTGACCGAGCTATAGAGAGTCTAAATTTTCTTGGCGATGAAACTCTACAAGTTTCAAGTGCGCTGGGTGTTGACTATGACGGCCACCATTCGAGGCGAACAGTCGAGGGCATCAAAGCCGGTCAACGACTGTGTGTGTATAGCATATATATCATTAC
This sequence comes from Daphnia pulex, assembly GCF_021134715.1. Taxonomy (NCBI): domain Eukaryota; kingdom Metazoa; phylum Arthropoda; class Branchiopoda; order Diplostraca; family Daphniidae; genus Daphnia; species Daphnia pulex. The sequence goes on from NC_060017.1 coordinate 7,610,453, forward strand.
GATTTCATCACACCAACGCTAAAAACAAAAGAAAAAGAAGAAGAAGTAGACATACGCATGCAAAGGATCGAGTTTTATGATACGCTTTTCTTAATATCATAAATGAGCAGCAGATGAGACTTGCATGAGTTGCGCTCCCCTGCATACGTCCCTGCTGTGCATTGGAGAACGTCTTGGAAAAATATGGAGAGAAAAAAAAAGAGAAAGGAATCTTGGCGAGTTATTGTCAAGATTCAAAAAGGCAACAGCCGCTCTAAAAGAAACGGGCGGCGTGCCATGCGGTAATAATGATTATTCCCTCTCAGAAAATATCTTATAAGCGCTGTATGGCGGACGTATGCCGCAGTAAGAGAGGGGCTACAACACCCAAGACGTACGTCGGTGGACGGCCATCAACAAAGATTTTTCTCCCTCGTTCTTACACGTATATAACGCACCTATATAACTCGGATTTCAAAGGGGGAAGAGAGACCGAGAGTGACTATTAGTTTCTTATTATAAATTTAGTCAAGTTTTTACGACGGTCGGGCATATGGTGGAGGTCGGGAGAGGTCAACTGCTGCTGATGCCACCGCCCAAAAGAAGAAAAATAAAAAGTTGCGTGTCTTGTTGTCAATTTGGCGAAAAAATAACGTCGGCTGCATGGCCACTCATGCATATAATAACGCCGCGCTATATAGGAAAAACAGATTTCTATACAAATTCGGTCTGGCTCCTCTTATTTCGTAAAGTGACGGCGACGACATCACACAACACGCACCGTCTCGAAACCTCACACAACGCGCGAGTAAGACGATACACCTAGCTCTCGATCCTAACATCATCATCATCATTTACGTCTTCATTTTTTCTTCTTACTCGTCGTCTCCTTTTTATTTCTCGGGCGCTCGATTTGAATGAACGCGACCGCGTGTCGTGGCACTTTGGACCCATTTTTCTACAGGAGCGTCTTTTCGGGGCTCGGGGGTAAACGACTCGACAACACGAGGACGGCGGGACTCAGCAGCAGCCTTGTCCTGTTCAGTGCTCTATGTGTGCGAGCTCGTTAATAAACCATCGGCCATTTGAGGAGGCAAACAAAAAGATGACGGGGGGATGCATCGTCGACAACACCAATTTTTACAACAACTTATAAGAGAGAGAGTCATCTTTCTTCATCAGCTGTTGCTGGGGCTGCATTTACATTCGTGGTTAGGTGTCGCCTGACAGGCAACGACAACAAGGCGCAGGACGCGAATAACAAGGAGCGCGGACGCGGGGGGTACGTTTATCAAAACGATGGGAACTAAATACAGTGTGCGCGATTTCTTTCATACTGTAAAACAAACGAGGGGACAAATTTCAGGTTTTGTATTCGGTTTTTCTTCGTCGTACTGATGCACCAAGAAATCGTCGTTCACGATTTGTCGTGTTATACCATCCATCGAGGCCATCGCGGGAATTTTGATTTCCAACCTCCTTTGATGAATGTCTGAGTATTTTTAAATTTTTAAGGGAGAGATTTTCTGGCGCGGCTTTCGATTTCAATTTTTTTTGTGGCCGTTTCGGTTTGTTGGCGAGGATTTTTGTTACGTGCGTTATTATTATTTCTCTGGTGGATAAAGGGGATGCGTTTCGGTTGGGTGGTAGGAGGTAATGTATCAGAGAAAAGATCCTAGTTGTGTGATGGATGGACGACCGGTTTATATAATTTTGGCTTTTTCTTCTTCTTCTTCTTTTCTGCTGCATTCAACGCGGTTCCGGAGCTGTTTTTGTTTTTAATTTTAGTTTTGTTGTCTGAAAGACAGACACCACGGGGAAGCTTTTTTTCTTTTTGTCTTATCGCAAACCCAGCCAAAAAATGGTTGCATATAGGGACGCCCAGCGTGGACCAGTCTCACTCGGATGCCAGGCAGCAGAGTGCTGATGCTCTTTCCTCTAGTCTTTTCTCGGTTTGTGATGCGCGCATTTACAACAGCGTGGGAAGTATCTCTTGGCCGCAATCCCAAAACCCCCTCGCACTCTACCCAAAGAAGAAGAAGAAAAAAAAGGGAAAAATGTCCCAAAATGAAAACTCTTGTATCACCAATGGCCATGCACAAACAACAACGGGCTCCCATAAACCGGCCGAAAATCTTCTCAGAACAAAAAAGAAAACGTGTAGTCGCTCCGGTCGCTATGGTCACATTTTCTTCTCTTATCTCCGATCTCGTTCACTCATCAAGTTCAGATGAGATGATGTTGACAAACAAGGACCCTTTCTTTTTGGCTTTCGGTGGACTGATGGTGTGAACGGCAGACCGTCACGACTCTCAACGTGTGTGTAACTTACTTTTTCACGCCGACCGAAATAAACCTATAATAATACCCCTGGTTGCTGAGAACCTTATTTCCCCCCTCAAATGATTTCATAATGAGGCACGACCGCGAGTCGTAATGATGGAAACCGTAATAGCGGAAACGTCCGCCGAACAAAATATAAACAAACGAATATTTGGAAATGCGAATGGAGGAAAAGACGTGGAGAGTTAAGTAGAAAAACCGCAGGAAACCATTTTGTCTATACAGATATAACACGACGCGCGAGATTCTGATCAATCCATCATTCTTTCTCACGCGTTGTTGACGTTGTTGTGGTTGTTGCGTCTTGTGTGAGAGACTGTATAGCGAGGGTGGAGGGATCTAACGGACAAGAACGGGTTGTTGTTGTTGTATGTATGTCTTGGTAAAAACACGAAATGAAAAAAATAGATAAATAAATAAACCTAAAGGGAAAAAATAGAAAATGGAGAGATCCCGCGTGAGAGAATTCGTTTCTGTATGTGTTTTTATCTACAGAGACACAAAATAGTTGTTGAGCAAACAAGGCAACCGCATAGGCTACCATTTATATATAGGGTTCTACGAGGCTTGAACAGTTGGTAGACCTAGTGGAAGAATGCGATAATTATTACGAGATAAAATTTGGAAGAAAAAATAAAGTAGAAAAACTGCCCGCCGGAATCGAAAATTCATCGACAAAAAAAAAGAAAAATGGATAAGGAATGCCGCAATCCGGGTGTGTATAGTACGTGTAAGGCGCGCTGATGATGATGATGACCTGCACGACGGCAAGCAGCAGCAGTCGAATGTGTAATTCAATATCGATGTGGAATAGACGATCAACGCCTGTTGAAACTCTGCAAGAGGAGAAATATAATTGACGTCTGTTGGGTATAGGAGGAATATGGGAAGATCATATAGAAAGAAAAAACCCAGAAGGCGCATATAGAAAAAGATACCACTACAGCACAGACACAATACCATGTAATTATTATTACCATTATATATAGCGTAGTAGTGCTGGATATGCAGCAGCAGTATTCCACAGTGTGTGTAGCATACATTTCCTGAGTTGCTGGTCGCGTCGTGTTACCAGCCAAATAGCCAGTCAGATTTGAAAATCCATTGTGTGATATCTCTTCTTACCTACGAAACAGTTGACCAACATTTTCGTCTGTGCCTATAAAAAGAAAAACGAGAGAGAAAAAAAAATTCTTATTTCCAGGTGGAGTTCACGAAACACAATCATTTGATAACGATGATTAGATTCCACGTATAGTCGTTTTTCGATTCTTTTTTTAAATTTTACCTTGCCTTGCCGTGCCGCTCGATGACTCTCACAAGGTCGTGACTGTAGGGCTGTTAAAAAGGCAGCTGCGGTGATCGGCACATCCAGGGAAATTTTAGTCCGTGCGCGCCCGCCGACACACGCCGTATCGCAATAAATTCTCCCTCCAAAAAGAAGGGCGCGCGGTCGTCCTACAAAAAAAAACCAAATTTGGTTGCGTGAATTTCTTGGTCCTAAAAAAAAACATTTCTCACGTATATCTCACATCATTCAGTCACTTCTTGTCACAAGAAGCCCCCCAGCGGGTGTGTTGATTACTAAAACTGAAATTGACGATTGGGGGGGGGGGGTCTATAAAAACATGAATAACTTACTGAAAAATTTGTCCCGCCTTCAAAAAAATTAAATCAATTTAAATTAGAAGAAACAACAAATTTAATGAGACTAAGATCGTATTTTTAGGTCGATTAGGTTACAAATGGGAGAAATTAAAAAACTTTCCGTTTCCCCATAAGCGCCATGTTAAAACGCGCAAAGATTTTTTCGACGGCTCACCGATTTTTCAATAGATTTTAATTTTTTAAAATACTAAATAACAACATTGTAATTAAACAAAAATTGGAACTTAAGTTAATATTGCAATTCTCTTTAACCCTGTATTTTTTAAATAAAAATTTTTTAATAAAAAGACACCATTTAGCAAAAAGTTAATTTTTAAACACATTTTTTTATATGATCCCTTTTGTTTTGTCTTGGTCGGGTTTTAAACAGAGTAAGAAAACATTAGTAAAAATAAAGCGCATTAAAAAAATCGCTTTTAACATTTTGTTTTGGGTAGACCCCCAAATTTGGCTCAAAATGACTGTACTATTAGTTGTTTTTTTATGGTATTGAGCTAAAATTCGCCATCTACTGTTCGATTTCCAAAATGGTATTAAGCTAAAAATCGCCATCTATTGTTCGATTTTCAAAATTTCCCAATAGGGTCGTAGTAATAGGGCCGTTGCATGAAATTTAGATTTCTTTTAAAATTAAAACATACATGGTTAGAATCAGTATTTTATGCTGATTCGATGAGTAGCGCACTCACGTTGACTGCAAGGTAGTTTTATTCTAGATGAATATAGATTTTTTACTTTTAATTTCTCTAATTTAACGTTTGAACATAAAATATTAAGAAAACGCTGTGATTGTGATAGCAGTTATTACAATAAAATTCTTTGGCAACTAGATATAAATCACGGATTTAAAAAAACTTGTATTTCCCGCAATTTTTATATTTACCGGTTTATATTCCTTCTTGACTCATAGATGGCATTGGGCAGAATATATGCCTGTTGCTTGTGCTTCGTTCACTAGAGGGCTTATGCGGAGTAAGAAGGCACGTTTAGGTAGGACCGGCTGCTACTTTCTTCATTCATGCCTAGCCGAGAGAGCTGTTATGAAGGACAATATTAGTTGACAGACCTAGATGATGTCAGCTAGATTCTGTATTCTCAATATTGTGGGCTCTTTGATCTATTATATTTCTTCTCTTCTTCCAGGGTTTCCCTTCCAAATTAAGAAAATGAGACTAATTATTATAGCTCGAAATTTTTAAATTTTTCAATCACTTCTCAAACTTCATCAATAAAAGTCCCTTCATCTTTTGTTAAATAGCCATTCTCATATCTTTCAAACATAATTTGTATGTATACTTATGGAGCTGATCCAAACAGCTCCTGCTCGAAGGACCAGACGAAGAGATTCATTTACGTAAGAAACGACGGACTTCGCTTCGCCGGCAAATCACCATGGCATGCAAGCAGATCATCGCCGTTGTAAACTACCATGGTTCACGAGGAGCTCTGAAGGGGTTGATGGCACACCTCAAACTTATTCATCATGAAACTGGTGTCATCCACACAGACCTTCAGCTAGATTCTGTATTCTCAATATTGTGGGCTCTTTGATCTATTATATTTCTTCTCTTCTTCCAGGTTTTCCCTTCCAAATTAAGAAAATGAGACTAATTATTATAGCTCGAAATTTTAAAATTTTTCAATCACTTCTCAAACTTCATCAATAAAAGTCCCTTCATCTTTTGTTAAATAGCCATTTTCATATCTTTCAAACATAATTTGTATGTATACTTATGGAGCTGATCCAAACATCTCCTGCTCGAAGGACCAGACGAAGAGATTCATTTACGTAAGAAACGACGGACTTCGCTTCGCCGGCAAATCACCATGGCATGCAAGCAGATCATCGCCGTTGTAAACTACCATGGTTTACGAGGAGCTCTGAAGGGGTTGATGGCACACCTCAAACTTATTCATCATGAAACTGGTGTCATCCACACAGACCTTCAGCTAGATTCTGTATTCTCAATATTGTGGGCTCTTTGATCTATTATATTTCTTCTCTTCTTCCAGGTTTTCCCTTCCAAATTAAGAAAATGAGACTAATTATTATAACTCGAAATTTTAAAATTTTTCAATCACTTCTCAAACTTCATCAATAAAAGTCCCTTCATCTTTTGTTAAATAGCCATTCTCATATCTTTCAAACATAATTTGTATGTATACTTATGGAGCTGATCCAAACAGCTCCTGCTCGAAGGATCAGACGAAGAGATTCATTTACGTCAGAAACGACGGACTTCGCTTCGCCGGCAAATCACCATGGCATGCAAGCAGATCATCGCCGTTGTAAACTACCATGGTTTACGAGGAGCTCTGAAGGGGTTGATGGCACACCTCAAACTTATTCATCATGAAATTGGTGTCATCCACACAGACCTTCAAACTGTCGAACCCGACGACGAAGCGCTCCATAAGTTTCATCTCAAGATAATCTCATCTCGACATAGCTTCTTCCTGCCAATTGGTTCAGCATCTTAGCAATTCAAGGCTGCTCATTCCTTCAGCAAGTCTTCATCTCTCTTCAGCAAATTGGTTCAGCCTCGTAGCAGCTCATTGATGTTTATACTTGCAGTCGATCCTCATTTCTACATTTTCGCCTGCTACTCCTGCCAGTCAAGTCCTGTAGCAGTTCACGGCTGCTTATCCTTGCAGCCCATCCTCATCCTGTTCATCATTCTCACGTTCCTTCGTCGTACCGGCCCACTGCTGCTCATTCTTGCAGCCAGCCTCTCTTCTACATTCTGCCGGCCATCCGGTCAGTCAAGCCTTGTCGCAGTGCACAGCTGCTTACTCTTCCTGGCCAGCTCTCACCTAGACTTCAGCCATGGCAGATAAGGATCCTGAATGTGTCCCTGTCGATTCAGTGAAAAGGAGGATGCCGTCAAATGTTCCCACTGTTGGAACCTGAAGTCTCAAATGAATCTCGTAACCAGGATAAGTTACTTCTTAACATCAGTCGCTCTCAAATACAAGCTGTAATGATTAAGTTGGTTTAAGGCCCGCCTCTCGAAAAACGTCACCTGGCAATTTTTAGGGGGCGTCCTTCATTTGAGTTTTTCATATTGGAGTTGAATTGGAGTTCTTCATATTTGATTGTCTAGGAGACATGTAGCCATGTATTTTTAGATTTTTGATTTTTTTCAGGAAAATGAAGGATTTGATATTATATTCCTGGTTAATCTGAATGTAACTCTGAATGTGCTTCTTCTTGATGCTTGGGATTTTTTTTTAAATTCCAACCTCTTGTTTTTTTACCTATGAAAAAATATATAGTTAAGTAATAAAATATGAAACATGGTATGGCCTACCAGCCTACCTCGACAGCTTTTCAGCAAAGTGGTTGGTCTTCATTTCACGCAAGGTAGCAAATGTAAATATCTTACTACAAGTCTTGCATTTTGCTTTCTGCAATTTACAATATAATAATAATTGAATGTTCAATTGATCATATACAATAATGTATGGATAATGCTAGTAGAACTTACAAACTTTTGCCTCCCGTTTAAGAAAATTTCAAAGAGTTCCTCGAATCGTTCTAAAAATTTACTTTTGTTATTATAATGCTATATAGTAAGGGTAGCCTACATAATTAAATTTTAAAGAAGTAAAAATTGACTTACTCGTGTTGCTGTTTGGCATTGTGAAGGGTAAAATCTATTGCAACAAGCACTAATTAAGTAAGGTCGCGCCTATTGCACTTCACACGTGAAGTCTGAGATTATTTGTCTGGGGAAGTTGCTTTCTGTAAGCATAGGGTTAGTTTTTTGGGGGTGAGACATATGGTGGGTACCAATTTAATGTGGGGAAAGAATCTTTTAGTCGGGTGGAAGGAATTCACGTTTTTTATGTTTTTGTAGAAAACATTATTTTAGGATGTGAATAAATTGTTAGTTATAACATTCGCCCATTGGCCAAAATACACCCCATTAAAGAATCTCCCCCCATTCCCTCTTAGCCCTGTGCAATGAAGGCCTCTAAACTTCCTTAGAAAATAATATATCCCTATTGAATTGGAATCTTACGTCTTGGAGGAAACTTAATTCAATAATGGCAAAAAAGTAATTGTGGGGGAACCAATATATTTCCTGCAGATTCCTGATCACCTGGACAGACAGAATATGAAATTTTAAATCCAATAAAGGTGAAAGGGAATATTCATCCAAGTTGTGCCGCCCAATATTTGGCATTGGCCCAATGTTTACATTGGGGCAGCTGAACTCTTTTCGGGAACACAGTATTCTTCTGAGATGACTTGTCCGGGGAATTTGTTTTCTGAACATTGCGATTTGGTAATTTAAACAGCAAGTGAACATTGTAAAGAAGCAGCCTTAGAGGCCATCCCGTATATTTGTCAAGAAATTGTGAGTTAACTGGTTAATGAAAAAGGATAATATATAGATTATATTTTTATATTATTTATAGTTTATATAAATATATAAAGGATTGTTTTCGAAGGATGTACAAATTTAAACAAATTTTACAGGAAACTTAGATAACTTAGATTGGGTTCAGTTCCTCAAGAAGGTAAAAAATTTGATGGACGATATCGTAAAAGCCATTCGTAACTGAACGACTTCTGAACTGTACGACTCGTAACTGACGAATTGATGTGTTTGATGAGCATTATTATCTTGGCTAGGAGTAAGTTAATGACGATAATTAGTGCAATTTACCAAGTAAGTGAGGTAATTGCATATTCGAATGCTTCTCAAATTCTTCCCATCTTAGTAGTGGATGGGACATTATCTGCCACAAGGTTTTGACATGTTTTAGGAAGGAAATGAACGCATTGGGAAGCCTCTTTGCATGGCAGATTTCTCCTAGCACAGATATATTTTTTCCTTTTTTATTGCGATTATTAATTAATATTTTTAACTGTAAAAGATGCAGCCTTCATTTTTACATAAACAATGGTCGCGTTTTACAGGCCTTATTGCTGTGTCACTTGAAGTTCCTTCTTCGCTTCACAAGCCAGTTGAAGTGGTTCTTTTTCTTTCATAGGCCAGATGAAGTTCATAACGAAGTTGTAAGAGGTCCGATACTGATTGGGTATGGTTTGGTATGGTCATTTGTTCAGGATGAATTGTTTGATCCCACTTGTGATCAATGGGTTGGTGAGAGTAAGTATAAGGTTAGTTTTTTGGGGGAGATATGGTGGGTATCAAGTGAATCTTGGGAAAGAATCTTTTAGTCCTGTAAGGTGTATATAGGAAGGTATTCACGTTTTTTTAAGTTGGTTTTGCAGAGAACGTAATTTTAAAAGATGAAGTTCCTTGAGTATCCCGTAAAGTTGTGAAGGTGTCTAAATTTGAAAAGTACCTTGCTGGTAGCACACGCCACAATGTGTGGTAAAAAATTTTGGGAAAACAAAATTATTCTCATTTTGATTGAATGGGAGGGTGAAAGATGAAGCCTGGAAGGAAAAAAATTGTTTCTTTTATTGAACATTGTGTTAAGAAGAATGAGAGGTTTTTCTCGTTCCTAAGATCCAATTTAATGGGTTTTGAAAGAAGTAAGTCCACTATTTATTGTTTTTAAAAAGGATCGGGTTCACTGTAATGTAAGAGGATATTAGATTGCTCCACCCGCAGAAAAGTTGAATCCACCGGGCAAGATAAGGAAAGGGACGTCCTCGTGAATACACACACACATGGGCGTACACGAGGACAGAGAGGATTTTTTGGGTGTGAGAGATATGGTGGGTTTCAAGTTAATGTGGGGAAAGAATCTTTTAGTTTATGTAATACACTAAATGTATATAATACATATGTAATATATAATACATCATTGCAATAATGTAACCTAATAATTAAATCAATGATTAAATGTTCACAATATATAATTTAAGAAAGTATTTACTGAAATGTTAGGTTTAATCATATTAAACAACTTCTTGATAAGGCCTTGTTCGATTAGCTTGTCTCTGATCTCTGGTTCGTCTCCTCCAATATTGACGACAGTGTAGGCAGCTTTCACGGCCACAACTGCATGAGGTGAATCCAGCAAAACATCAACCTGGGAATAGCCCCAGCAGTGATCACAGATTTTTCCAATCAGGTGTTTTCAACACTGGAAATGGTGCCGATTGGCGATTGCAAACAGAGCGTCTCTGATGCCGACCACTTTATTGTAGTCGAGCTCTACGGTGACGGCTTTGGCATCGTTTTTTTCCTGTTTATCTTCTTTCTGTTTTCTGTTATAAAAGAAAAGCTGTTTTTAAAAATACACTTAAATGTGTAACCGCCTTCATCTCAACATTGGCTGAATGTTCCATTTCTGAATTTTTCCTGGGCTGTCCTCGTCATCAAAGGGAAGAATTGAATGGATATGAGTGCCTTCTGAGCTAGATAGTACTCTCTGAGGATTTGAAGTAACTAGAGGCCGAGGAGGTTTCATAGAAGGAGTAACTGAAGCTACAAATTAACAAATAACATTTGAAAATAATGTAACAAACACATCATCATGTCAAATGAGATTTACTATGCCCTAAGCACTTTGAGCAGTCTGCCCATGACCAGTAGAAAGAGTTGGAACTGTAGCTGTTTCTTCCTATTGAACAGGCTTATCGAGTATAACATAAGAGTAATATTTTCAAATTACTATGACATGGGATCTACTCTCTAGGTATCATCTAAATCAAAACAAAGTAGAAAATAAAAATTTGGCCTGATTTGGCCAAAAGAAAAACCTACGCACCGCCCGATATATGACGCGGTGAGTCGTCCTCTCGCCTCTTTGGCGTTCCTTTCTTGTCAAAAGCAAGGTGAGGTTTCAGACGAAGTTCCTTCTTCGCTTCATAAGCCAGCTGAAGTTGTTGACCAAGTTTCTTTTTCTTTCATAGACCAGATGAAGTTCATAACGAAATTGTAAGGGGTCCGATACTTATTGGGGTGGTTTGATATGGTCATTTGTTCAGGATGAATTGTTTGTTCCCACTTGTGATCAATGGGTTGGTGAGAGTAAGTATAAGGCTAGTTATTTTGGAGGAGATATGGTGGGTATCAAGTTAATCTGGGGAAAGAATCTTTTAGTCCTGTAAGTTGTATATAGGAAGGTATTCACGTTTTTTTATGTTGGTTTTTGTAGAGAACTTAATTTTAAAAGATGAAGTCCACTATTTATTGTTTTTAAAAAGGATCGGGTTCACTGTAATGTAAGAGGATAATACAGTGGAGGGTGTTCAGTGTTTTTTGTACGGCAGGCCAGCAGGTTGCATTTTTGAAGTTGGTTATGAATTTGAAGGAAGTTATGGAATTATTTGTTCTTTGCAGAAGTGCGTGTTCGTCAAATTTGAGGATTTTTCGGAAAGTTTAATTAAAAGATTTACTGTTGCTACCCATATTGCGGAAATTAGTGAGCATTCTCCTAGCTTGGCGCTTGAAAATGTATGTAGTGAATTAAATTCGTCGGATTTGAAGTGATTGTGAGTAAAGGATCGCATTAATGGGTTGTCGTAGATGTCTGAAAGCTGGGTGCAAGTAAGCTTACTTTATAGTATGGTTCCAAAAGGATGGTGTTTTAGAAGTGATGGAAACCGTGTATCGAAGAAATTTTGAGATTTTGATGGTGTGCTTACTTCATAACGGATATTAGTATCACTAATGAGAAGGATAATTTCTTTGGAGTCAGAAACTATGAAAAAAGATCATCAATGAAACGTAAGAAGAGAATCAGAGATTAGGGTATATTATCAATAAGTTGGTTTCTGGTGTAGTACACATAGCAGTAAAATATACTGAGATACTTGCTCTCATAGCCGAACCCTTGAATTCATAATAACACGTTTTGTTTCAAAGCTTATTATGGAGTTAGTAAGTACAAGAGTAAAAATTTCGGAAAAATAAGTACTACTTCTTTAAGGAAAGAAAAGTTGTCCACAAAATCTTGTGGAAACTTCAATGCAAGTTTTCACGGGAAAGTAGGTTGGAGGCTGGTTACGTCGGCCATATAACCAGTAAAGAATACTGCACTAAGGGGTAGGGATGGCAGTTGTTGAGAAACAGTCCGAGTGTATTTAAGAGGGCCAGGGACAAGTTTGAGTGGATGGCTTGTTAATTTTGTTGTATTTTTATTTAAAAGGTAAGAAATGGCTTCGTTAGGTATACCTGGAAAATTCTTTTTTGTTGCTTTCATGTTTTTATGGATTTTTGGTAAAAATAGCAATTAGAGGCGGAAAGGGGACGGTTGGAGATGGCTTTGTCTTCAGTGGGGGTTATGAGGTGGATGAGCGAATAAATTTTCAGAGGTAGCACAATTTGTTTGCTTAAGGTTTTTTTATTTTTAAGGGAATTCCTTTTGAGAGAGTTCTTCAAACTTATATTGATCCGATAACTGTCTGTCGGCTTTATCACAATCTGCAAAATTCCAGATAACAGTGTTACGGCCTTTATCAGCAGCCTTTAAGATATGGAATTGTGCAGGGTGTTAGTTTCTCCATTTCAGAAATTATTTTATCATGGAACAGAGAAGATGGGACAGTATCATGATTTTTGAGTTGGGATAAGAATCGTACAATTCTTTCATCTTGAAACCAGGAAAATTGGTGTTTGACGGTCTAAGTATTTTTAATGAAGTGTGAAAGCCATTCTTTCTGGTAATGGTAAAGTTTGGGCTTAAAGAAAAGGATGGGTGTGTTAATTTTTCTGAAATTAAGCTAACACTGAGTTGAAAAATTTGAAGATCATTGGTTTGAAAGTCAATGAAACGGATGTAACGAAGTTGTGGCATGGGAGTTGCTGATAAGTATAGTCCCTTGGGCTTGTTGTTACCCGACGGCGATTGCAATAGAGGGTTGAATTGCCGTATTTGTTGTTGGGGGAATTGTTCAATAATTCAAACCTCCGAGCTAGATTGGACAGTGGTTCAAGTTATCCAGGAACTGAAGTTCTCTTCTGTGAGATAAAATGGGGCACACGGATTGTATACGTTGTGGTCGGATTTGCCAAGGTCAAGTTAAAAAACAGTTACGGAATAGGGACTTATGCCATGGGATATCACGGAGAAAATCAGACAATTATTTTTAGTTTTTGGTATTTTTGAGGAAAATGAAGGATTGGTTATTATATTCCTGGTTAATCTGAATGTATCTCAAATTCATGTTGAGAATCATACCAAAAAAATAGAAAGAAGTTTGTTTGAGAGGGTGGGATAAAGCTTAATGGACTGGAATGTAGAAAGTTGCAATGGTTCCTGTACAAAATTTAAAAAGTGAGGACAATAAATTTAGACACAATGTCAATGATGCCATAAGTTGACAATGGTTTTTGACAAGTTTTGCACATTGAAATTTCCCAGCAAGCACAAAATATACAGCAATATTACCCTTTATCCATAGTAAAAAAATTTACAATCAAGAAATTTGTGGGAGGTTTGAACGATTAATTGATGGGGAAAGGATGAGCGAAGTGAAGAAGGAGCTGAGAAGGAGAGAGAGAATTATTTGAGAACAATCCCAAGTTAGTGGAGATGGAGGTATGTATTGGAAAAATGGTGCGGTCCAAGTAAAGTAACAAACAGCAAACGGAAAAAAACAACATATTGGGAACGAACCAGAAGGGGCCGATCCCTACTGGAAAAAAATTAAATAATTTTATAAAATAGGAGTTTATAACTCATGGCTGAACGCTAGCAGTAGGCCAACCCAGTCAAATAATCATTTCAAGCATTTATTAAAATAGAAAACCAGGGAAACATTAATACCAATATCTGCTGGTCAAATGAGGCAGTTCAGCTACCTCGTATCCAAACACGTTACGGTACGAGCGTTTCTTATCATTGCAAGGGCAATTAAGCTTAGGCAAGGAACACTAGGAAACAATTGCTAGCACTAAGTCCCCTTCTCTAGTCCTGTTCCTAAGTCCCATAAAAAAATTTATTGAAGCAGCCTTTAATGATTGATCGTTCTTATCAATTAAAAGAGATTATATGTGGTAAATTATTTAAAGAAATCAAGAAAGTTACGCCTTATGGACTCAAAGTCCGACGTGGAAACGAGCCTCAGGGTGAACAAGAAAGTTTGGATGTGGCCAGACTCGATCCAACGTCACAGAAACATTTTTGGGTTGATAATGATAATACTAAGCTTAAACACCATAAATAATGCACATCAATTGATTTTCCATGAATTCTGCCTCGATTGAAACACAGAAATTGCAAAATAACTCATTTTTTTAATTTGTTGTTCAAAAACACGTCTGCTGTTCCAAAATTCGCAGTTTTCTTCCATTTCCTGGCAAAGAAATATTTCAAAAAATAATTAAAATATTGAGAAAACCTTATGTTATATTGTAGAACTTTTTTATTCCCTATCTTTTTGTATAATTATTTATAGCATAAATGCGCTTGCTAGCCCTTTTTTCCTATTCTTCTCGTTTCTCTCTCACACAATTACGATGTCATCTAAAACATTCTTGTTCCGAAATGCTTATGAAAACTAAGTGCCACATGTTTTCTGTTGGGAGCAATAGCGCCTTTGATCAGTCTATGGAAAAGGCGCTATACAATATCAAATTCAATACATTATTATCATTATTATTAATCCACTTTTATTCTAGATATTCTTTACGACGTGATTTTATCTTACAGCTAGCACAGCATCCAAATTTCTTGTTCGTAGGGGAAATTGTGAGATTTGCAACAATTTCTCGCTTAATCCTAAGTATTAAAAGATGCCTTTTCTCTCAACTATAAAAAAATGCATCAATTTCAAACAAATTAAAGTGGCAATTTTCTTGGATCTGGTCAGACTATTTCTAACGTCACTGAAGTAATATTTGGTTAATAATGCTTAAACTAAGCATTAAAACCCATAAATAATGCACATAAATGAATTGTCCATGAAATTCTGCGTCGATTGATAAACAGCCAAAATGTTAAATAACGAAAAACTGTTTTGTTTTTAATTTGTTCAAAAATGTGTCTGCTGTTCCAAAATTCGCAGTTTTTTCCATTTCCGAGTAACGAAAAATTTCAAAAAATACTAAAAAAATTGAGAAACCTTTATGTTGTATTTTATAACTTTTCATTCCCTATCTTTTGGAATAATTATTTATAGCATTAGTCCACCTTTACTCTAGATATTCTTTACGGCATGATTTTATCTTTCAGCTAGCACAGTGTCAAAATTTCTGGTCCTTAAGGGAAATTGTGAGATTTTTAACAATTTCTCGTTTAATCCTAAGTATTACTAGATGCCCTTTCGCTTAATTATAAAAAAATTCATCAATTTCAAACAAATAGAAGGGGCAATTGTCTTGGATCTGGCCAGATTCGATCCAATGTCAGGGAAATAATAATTGGTTAATAATGCTTAAACTAAGCAATAAAACCCATAAATAATGCACATCAATGGATTTGCTTTGAAATTCTTTGTCGATTGATATACAGTTATTGTGAAAAAAACAAAAAAAAATATTTGTTTTCCAATTTTTTTTCAAAAACGCGTCTGCTGTTCCAAAATTCGCAGTTTTCTTTCATTTCCTGGTAACGAAATATTTCAAAAAATATTCAAAATATTGAGAAAACCTTTTGTAATAATGTATAACTTTTTATTCCCTATCTTTTGGTATAATTATTTATAGCATTAGTCCACTTTTACTCTAGATATATTTTACGGCGTATTTTTATCAAACAGCAAGCACAAGATCCAAATTTCTTGTACGTAAGGCAAATTTTGAGATTTGTAACAATTTCTCACTTAATCCTAAGTATTATTATTATTCCTAAGTAAACAAATAGAAGTGGCAATTTTCTTGAATCTTGCCTGACCTAATCCAACGTCAGTGAAATAATGTTTGGTTAATATTATATGGTTAAACTAAGCAATAAAACCCATAAATAATGCACATCAATGGATTAGCTTTGAACTTCTTCGTCGATTGATATACAGTTATTGTAAAAAAACAAAACGACATCGAAAATAATGTACTTACTTAGTATTTACCTTTTAAGCCATATTTTTTGTTTTTTTTTGGTAAAGACTACTAGAGTTTTTTCTTAAGTTCTTAGTTTCTTAATTTCCTGATTTCTTAAGAAATTAAGTCAATTCTGAATTTTACAACTTAAACTTAACCCAAGATCAAAATTTTTCTAGTGACAAAGAAGGCGGTTGTCATTGTCAAAAATTCCAAATGGATGACTACAATTTTTTTAAATGTCAGTATACGAGTGGAAAAGTAAATGTGTCGCCGTAATAACACACATTATACTTTTTCTTTAACGTTGTTGAAGAAAAGAGGTATGCAAGCAATTACATCCGTTTATATAGTGTAGTGAGTAGCGCAATCACGTTGACTGCAAGGTAGTTTTATTCTAGATTAATACAGATTTTTTACTTTTAATTTCTCTAATTTAATGTTTGAACATAAAATATTAAGAAAACGCTGTGATTGCGATAGCAGTTATTACAATAAAATTCTTTGGCAACTAGATATAAATCACGGATTTTAAAAACTTGTATTTCCCGCAATTTTTATATTTACCGGTTTACATTCCTTTTTGACTCATAGATGGCATTGGGCAGAATTTATGCCTGTTGTTTGTGCTTCGTTCACTAGAGGGCTTATGCGGAGTAAGTCGTCTAGGTAGGACCGGCTGCTACTTTCTTCATTCATGCCTAGCCGAGAGAGCTGTTATGAAGGACAATATTAGTTGACAGAACTAGATGATGTTAGCTAGATTCTGTATTCTCAATATTTTGGGCTCTTTGAACTATTCTATTTCTTCTCTTCTTCCAGGTTTTCCTTTCCAAATTAAGAAAATGAGACTTATTATAATACCTTGAAATTTTAAAATTTTTCAATCACTTTTCAAACTTCATCAATAAAAGTCCCTTCATCTTTTGTTAAATAGACATTCTCATATCTTTCAAACATAATTTGTATTTATATATGAAATCATATCCTCGTCTCTCTGCATTTCTAGAATTTAACTAGCTTAAAAGTATTTATAAAAATTGCGTTATGTGTTACAAACTTCATGTGACAGAATTTCTAAATAACATTAATATAAGGTTAACCAACTTCTTCATGTCCAGCTTATGGACATACCGTAATCCACATTCCCGGCAGATCTTGGATCACGGTGTGTCCTTTCAAACTCATTGCCCTTTCTAGGGCAACCATCAATCATCAAAATCAACCCCAAGGTTGTGGCGCTTCCACAAGAAATAATTTTCTTTGGCTCTCTAACTTCTCCTTTCAAGAGAAGACGACGAACTGTCAACCCTCATATTTTAACCGTTGCAGCAAATCGTTTGAACAACCGAATTTATATTTTTTGATACTTTTGGATTTGGGACTTGGAATTTTTTCGAGATTGAAAGCTTTCTCTTACAAACAATCTAACTAAACCATTCTCATCTGCTTCACACGTCTATCTTGAAGTGAAAGACAGGAGAAACAACGACGTACTAAGAGTTACCCAATTACAATTGCTAATAATAAACTTCACAAGGTTTCGGAATGAATGGAGACTAGCAGCTGTTTGTAAAAGGGCATCAGATAGGATATCACATTCAAATATTTCAATGACCTTTAGTGCAGGTGATGACAATAGCAAGAAAAGATGTTCAGGAGGAATTTCAAACAGATTGGACAGATAAAGAAATTCGAAATTCTTCAATTCCGGAAGCGAATTTTTAAACCGTTTTGGTTGGGGAAGAATTTCAATTTCGTCTGAGCGGATGTTATCGGTATTGAAGGTTGAAATTTGGAAAAGGGTCAGGGAACTCAAATTCAAACAATATTCGACGATTATTGCAATATCTACGACTTGGATTGTAGAAAGTCTTAATTTTTTCAATGATCTGCCTCGATTCATCAGAATCGGAACTATGCCACCAAAAAATGTCAAACTTGTTTTAGGATATCCACAAATGTGAAGGTCATTGAGCCTTTCAAGTATCAGTAATCCTTGAAGATCTTTATCTGTGATATTCCCATCATCGTCTATACGTACTTTGGTAACCAAAGGACAAATGGATGCAGCTGCGCCAAGGCTGCTACTTCTATATGGCGTTTTGAAAATGATTTTCAGATGGGTCAGGGAAAAAGTAGGCAAAACAGCTAATTTGTTATCCAAGGCCGTTTCAGAAATTTGAGCCAAAAATTCGACAACGGAATGGTCTAGTTCTCTCAAGGTCGGTAAATGATGAAGTACCATTTGAATCCCTTCTTTGGTCACTTTAGTTTCTCGGAGATACAAAAATTTGATAAGCTTACAATGTCCCCTGACACACAATCCTTCAATTCCAGCATTTGTCACCTGGCAATATTCAGATTTCAGTATCCTTGAAAAAACTATATCTGAAAGATCTGATGAACGAACACAAGAAGTTTTCGACGCCGGAGTCGTCCCCAGGGTTGTTGCAATGCTTGACCACAATGAGGATGCAGTCATCAAAGGCGCTCTGTTTGCAATTACCACCATTTACAGTGTTGAAAATCCTGATTGGATCACAGCTGTGATCAATGCTGGGGCTATTCCCAGGTTGATGTTGTTGCTGGATTCTCCTCATGCAGTTGTAACCGTGAAAGCTTCCTACACTGTCGTCAATATTGGAACAGAGGAACCAGAGATCAGAGATAAGCTAATCGAACAAGGCCTTATTAAGAAGTTGCTTAATTTGATCAAAGCTAACATTTCAGTAAAACATTTCTTAAATTATATATTGCCAACATTTTACAATTGATAACATTATTAGGTTAAATTATTGCGAATGGTCACTTAAACTTTGGGCAGCTTGAGTGGTAACTTTGACAGTCCACTTACTGTGTCTGCAGTCACGGCTTCTTCCCCGACCTAGCCCACCTTATCAACAACAACGACGAGAAGATCCTATCCGGCGCTTGCTGGGCTCTGTTTTGGCTTACTGATGACCCCAACAAGCGAATGCAAGAAGTTGTCAACGCCGGAGTCATCCCCAGGCTCGCCTCTTTGCTTAACCACAATGAAAAGGACGTCATTGACCCCACTCTGAAGATAATCGGCAAAATCGTCAAAGGCAGTGATACTCCGTCCTGGCTGCTGGTGCCTGGCCGTTGCTGTCCAAGTTTCTTGTTCATTCCGATATCTTCATCGTCCCGTGGGCGGCCAAAATCACATCGAAAATTGCTGCCGTTACTCTTCCGTTGGTGGACGTTGCGAGAAAAGGCGACTGGAAATGTCAAAAGGAAGCAGCTTGGGATATCACCATCAACACTTTGGGTAATTCATTTCAGTTTGTATGTTGCCGATTGATTTTAATTTTTTTTATTAATAATTGCAGATGGCAATGCCGATGAGATCGATTTGAAGTTCAGTGCCATCGCTTCTCTCTGCACTTTGTTGAAGGACAAGGAACCCGAGACTATCGAGGTCGTGTTGGATGGCTTGGCTCTGATTTTGGAGGCAGCCGTGAAAATGGAGGAACTGGAAAGTTTCGCTTCACGCGAAAAAGTTTGGTGGCTTTGATTGTATCCAAGCTTTACGAATCGAATCGCCGAAAGAATTTTTAAATGCTAAAGCACATCAGCGAAGAACTATGTTACAAAACTTATTTTTTTTTCAACAGTTTATTTAATATAATGATTCGGCTGCCTGGTGAAGCTTGGAATAGAAATTTGTCTGTCTTCGAGTTTGACGATTTCCCGGTTTTACTCTTGGCATCTCCCAATTTAGATAGGATTTTTCTCAGTATTCGGGGACCTGCAGTGAGGAAGAGACTATGACAAGGTTGACGGGTGCCGCTGATACATTTCTGGATTAGTAAAGGCCCACCAAATGTATTCCTGTTGACCTTTCTGACACGCCTTTTTGGAAGACAGAATTTATTTCCAACAATTATGTTCCAAAGTTTTTTTGTTTTCAACAACACGCGTGGAATTCTATTTTCTTGTCATCTGAAGCAGCCGATCACAGCAATTTTCCTTTGCCATCAAATTGTATCCAACTAGGTCCGGGGCTAGTCAATTAATTTTCCTTAGAGGTACAGGTACTTTATATTTTCATCTTTCAGTTTGGCTGGGTTTAAACTTACTTAATTCCGCGGAAAAATGCTAACCTATGAAATAGATTCATTTTTCATGCAACACTGGTGTGATGTCCCTGAGCTTTATCACAAGACACTAGATCTGTGTGCAACGATGATGCCACTTGTCAACAAAAGAGTGCCTAATGACAAACTTTTTTGCGGTGATGTAAATAATGATGTGCAATTACCAATTTTCTCCTCGACTCTTACTAGTAAGTTTATATTCTAAATTAATTTCAAAAACTGCCATCCAGTTATGGATGATAGTAATCATAGCCTGGAAATTAGTATTCCATCGGTTTTCTTGCAACATACGCTGTATGCTACATTTGTCTATCAATTTCAATCTCTGAAGATTTTCCCAACAAGTAATTTTGTTATTTGTAAATAGGAACCTTAATGTTCGATGCTCCCGCAGAGTGACTCAAGACTGCAACTTTACCTTAGCACATTTTCCTTTCTCCATTTTCAACTTTTTTCTTCTTCTATATTTGTATTTAATTTCCTGTCACCCTTTTAGCATATTTTGCAATAGAATTTTATGTTGAACAACTAAATCATTTCGATATATTGTGTAAGTTCATTACTAAAATTGTGACCTACACAACTGGGTAGACTATTTACTTGTTTTTCTCACATGCTAAACAATCTTCTGCCTTTAACCTCAGTTGCTTTAAAGGATATAGTCAAGGTTCTTAGAAAAAGTATCATTGTCTTGTGGAGGAAGAATTCCTTTTGTTATTGATTACTCCACATTTGTGTACTTTGGATCTGTCTTTGTCTGCGAAGATCAGTGACATGAAAAAACTTCTTCGGCTTACTTCTACTCAAAACCCAGTAAGTTATTATATTCTATTAGTAATTGTCATTTTCTGCCAGAACCCAGCAAGCGTCGGCGAGAATCTCCTCGTCGTCGTTGTTGATTAGGTGGGCAAGGACGTGATCGATTGACAATCTTGTCCTGTATTTCTTGCATGATCCAATTTATTACAATTTTTGGTAAATTTCATTATTGAGAATTGAGTGTTTGCTTTACTACGGTTTCCATTCTTTAAAGGTTTCCTCAGGCTGGTTGGTAAGCGATGCAGACAAATTCTGCTCAGCTGGTACAAGTTATTCAAGTAATCTTCTGTGAGATAAAATGGGTCACACGGATGGTATACGTTGTGTTCGGATTTGCTAAGGTCAAGTTCAAAAACAGTTAAGGAATAGGGACATCATTATACCATTGGACATCACGGAGAAAATGAGACCATGTTTTTGTATATTTAGGATTTTGGAGGAAAATGAAGGATTGGTATTTATATTCCTGGTAAATCTGAGTGTATCCCTAATTCACGTCGAGGGTCATACTAAAAAATAGAAAGAAGTTTGTTTAAAAGGATAAGATAAAGTATATTGGACTGGAATGTAGAAAGTTACAATGGTTTCTGTACATAATTTAAGAAGTGAGAACAATAAACGTAGACACAATTCCAATGATGTCATAAGTTGACAGTGATTTTTGACAAGTTTTTTTACACATAGAACCTTCCCAGCAACAAAAAATATACAGCGAATAGTTTTATCCATAGTTACAAATTTACAATAAAGAAATTTGTGGAGGTTTTGAACGATTCTTGGATTTAGAAAGGATGAGCGAAACGGAGAAGGGACGGAGAAGGAGAGAGAGAAGTATTTTAGAACAATCCCAAGCTAGTGGGGATGGAGGTGTATATTGGAAAAATGATGCGGGTCAAGTAAATTAACAATCTGCAAACGAAAAAACAACAAAGAATACTTGAGCTGTACTTTTTTTCGAATTAAAAAACAAGTTTTTATCTAATTCAGTGATCAGTGCAGATTTCTAAATACCCACAGCATAGGTAATTAGAGTTTAAGTACCTTAATCTCAATACTCTGTTTTTGGACGGGACCAGGGAAGAACCCAGAAGGGGCCTATCACTACTGGGAAAACTAAAGTAAATTCATAAAAGATGAGTTTTTAAATGATGGCTGAACGCTTGCAGGCTAACACAGCCCAATAATCATTTCAAGCATTTATTAAAATAGCAAACCAGGGATACAATAATACCCATACGTGCTGGTCAAATGAGGCAGACCAGCTACCTAATATCCCAAAACGGTACGGTACGAGCGTTTCTTGTCATTGCTAGGAAATTAAGCTAAGGCAAGAATCACTAGGGATCAATTGCTAGCACTAAGTCCCCTTCTCAAGTCCCTTTTCTAAGTTACATAAAAACATTTATTGAAACAGCAAAATATTGATGATCGATAGTTCTAATATGATACGTTTATTAATAATATTGATATGGTAAATAATTTAAACAAGTCGTAGTTCCTGATGTCTTAAGGACTCATTACCCAGTTTAGAAACGGGCCTAACGGTGGAAAATAAATTTCTCGTGTAATCCTAAGTTTCACAAGATGTCCTTTTGCTAAATTATCAAAAAATATGCATCAATTTCAAAGAAATAGAAGTGGATATTTTCTTGAAATTGGCCAGACTCGATCCACGTCAGTGAAATAATGTTTGGTAAAAAATAATGCTTAAACCAAGCAATAAAACCCATAAATAATAGACATCAATGGATTTGCTTTGAAATTCTTCATCGATTGATATACAGTTATTGTGAAATAACGAAAAAATATTTGTTTTTCAAAATTTGTAAAAAAACGCGGCTGCTGTTCCAAAATTCGCAGGTTTCTTTCATTTCCTGGTAACGAAATATTTCAAAAAATACTCAAAATATTGAGAAAACCTTTTGTAATAATGTATAACTTTTTATTCCCTATCTTTTGGTATAATTATTTTTAGCATTAGTTCACTTTTACTCTAGATATTCTTTACGGCGTTTTTTATCGCACAGCAAGCACAAGATCCAAATTTCTTGTCCGTAAGGCAAATTTTAAGATTTATAACAATTTCTCGCTTAATCCTAAGTATTACAAGATGCCCTTTCTCTCAACTATAAAAAAATATTCATCAATTTCAAACAAATTAAAGTGGCAATTTTCTTGGATCTGGCGTCACAAAAGAGAGATCTAACGTCACTGAAATAATATTTGGTTAATATGCTTAAACTAAGCATTAAAACCCATAAATAATGCACATAAATGAATTGTCCATGAAATTCTGCGTCGATTGATAAACAGCCAATGTTAAATAACGAAAAACTGTTTTGTTTTTAATTTGTTCAAAACGCGTCTGCTGTTCCAAAATTCGCAGTTTTTTCCATTTCCGAGTAACGAAAAATTTCAAAAAATACTAAAAAAATAGAGAAACCTTTATGTTGTATTTTATAACTTTTCATTCCCTATCTTTTTGAATAATTATTTATAGCATTAGTCCACCTTTACTCTAGATTTTCTTTACGGCGTGATTTTATCTTTCAGCTAGCACAGTGTCAAAATTTCTGGTCCTTAAGGAAAATTGTGAGATTTTTAACAATTTCTCGTTTAATCCTAAGTATTACTAGATGCCCTTTCGCTTAATTATAAAAAAAATTCATCAATTTCAAACAAATAGAAGGGGCAATTGTCTTGGATCTGGCCAGATTCGATCCAATGTCAGGGAAATAATAATTGGTTAATAATGCTTAAACTAAGCAATAAAACCCATAAATAATGCACAACAATGGATTTGCTTTGAAATTCTTTGTCGATTGATATACAGTTATTGTGAAAAAAACAAAAAAAATATTTGTTTTCCAAATTTTTTTCAAAAACGCGTCTGCTGTTCCAAAATTCGCAGTTTTCTTTCATTTCCTGGTAACGAAATATTTCAAAAAATACTCAAAATATTGAGAAAAACTTTTGTAATAATGTATAACTTTTTATTCCCTATCTTTTGGTATAATTATTTATAGCATTAGTCCACTTTTACTCTAGATATATTTTACGGCGTATTTTTATCAAACAGCAAGCACAAGATCCAAATTTCTTGTCCGTAAGGCAAATTTTGAGATTTGTAACAATTTCTCACTTAATCCTAAGTATTATTATTCCTAAGTAAACAAATAGAAGTGGCAATTTTCTTGAATCTTGCCTGACCTAATCCAACGTCAGTATAATAATGTTTGGTTAATATTATATGGTTAAACTAAGAAATAAAACCCATAAATAATGCACATCAATGGATTAGCTTTGAACTTCTTCGTCGATTGATATACAGTTATTGTAAAAAAACAAAAAAATATTAGTTTTCAAATTTTTTTCAAAAACGCGTCTGTTGTTCCAAAATTCGCAGTTTTCTTTCATTTCTTGGTAACGAAATATTAAAAAATACTCAAAATATTGAGAAATCCTTATGTAATATTGTATAACTTTTTATTCCCTATCTTTTGGTATAACTATTTATAGCATTATTTCTTTTTTACTGTAGATATTCTTTACGGCGTGATCTTATTTTACAGCTAGCATAGGGTTCAAATTTCTTGTCCTTAAGAGAAATTGTGAGATTGGTAACGATTTCTCGCTTAATCCTAAGTATTACAAGATGCCTTTTCGCTCAATTATAAAAAAATATTCATCCATTTCAAACAAATAGAAGTGGCAATTTTCTTGGATCTGGCCAGACTCAATCCAACGTCACTGAAATAATATTTGGTTAATAATGCTTAAACTATGAAATCTAACCCATAAATAATGCACATTTATGGATTTGCTTTGAAATTCCGCGTCGATTGATATAAATAAGACATTTTTAAATAACGAACAAATATATTTTTTTAATTTGTTGTTCTAATACGCTTCTGCTATTCCAAAAATCCCCGGTATTCTTCCATTTCCTGGTAACGAAATATTTCAAAAAATACTCAAAATATTGATAAAACCTTACGTAATATTGTAGAACTCTTTATTTTCTATCTTTTTGTATAGAAATTTATAACATTAGTCCATTTTTACTATAGATATTTCGGCGTGGTTTTTTCTTACATTGCTCAAATATCCTACCCGGAAGGGAAATTTTGATATTTTAATTAACGATTTCTCGTTTAATCCCGAGTATTCAAATATGCACTTTTTCTCAATAGTTTGCCCCTCTCTATAGTTTAAATTTAGTTTGATTGGATTTCACATTTAACCTCTTTTTTTGTATTCTAATTAAAGAAAAAAAATTTATTTTCCCCACAATTCGCATTTTCGTTGGTCTTTTCACATATAGTTTTTTTTTTCTAATTCTAAGTTAATGGTTTGAATATCTACCATAACATACTGTGTAAAAAATAGTGGTTGCAACCCATAGATTTATTACATGGTCGCTTACTTGGTTATACTAAATGTATTTACTCGAATATGGTTGGTCGAATACATTCATATTTGCCGATATGGTGTAAGATTTAACAAGTTATTGCTTTGTTTTTTCTTGTATTTTTTAAGTTTCAATTATAAGTGAAGATTTGTGGGGATGCCATATACCACTTTCCAAAAATTGTTGTTGAGCTGAAGAACTTCGAAAAAGAATAACTTTGGAAATCAGTTTTGGGTACGGGAGAATTTTGTGGAGGGGGAGCAATGAGCAAATAATAATATTGAAAGAGTTTTTTACTGGATTATACTTTTTGAGGACTTTTTTATGTCTAGAGCTTCATCAAAGGTATTGTAATCTGTCTTGTAGCAACAGTAGCTTCTCAAAGAGGCTAACTGTGTTTTTATATGCAAAGACTAAATTACAATGTGGCGTGTACTAAACCTCAATTATTTTAATTAGGCTTTGAAAATGTTCGCGTGAGTCTACTTGTTATTGAAAGTGGAGAAAACTTTACTTTTAATTGTAAACTACTTTCATGCTTAAACTAATTCAATTCAATGTGAAATAAGTGTTGATGTAAGTGGACCGATCAAATTGAACGCACAGTATTTCTGGCAGAAGAAGAACTTGTGCAATTATATTTTTTTACTAGCAAACCGTGCAGGATATGCTAGAGCAGTACGCTTTAAAGGCATTTATGTTAAAGAAATTAAGGTTTAATTGAGATTGTTTGTACTACAAATAATGTAATTTAATCCACACTGTAACTTAGGTCCCCGTTTTGGCTGTCGTCCACACCATTACCCCATAACAGTTACCTATGTCTACAACATGATTGTTGACCACGCTTGCTTTTTCTCATACTACCACAAAATCTGTGGCTGTGTTTTCTTCAGGACGGGACTGGGCTAAGCCACTTCCTATCCAAGCCATATTCCCCATCTAGCATTATCCATACTTTTCTGAAGGCTACAATCCTTTAATGACTTACACCTTGCTATATATTCACACTAACCTGGTTACACTATCTATTGTCCACCCGTCTATTGGCCTGTACCCACCCAAGGCTTTGTTCCTTTATGGCAACACCTGTTATATCCGCACCGTGAATTATTTCCACGTCATACCTAATGTTCCCACAACTGATCGTCGTGCCCAAATCATCAACACACCAATAAGTTTTTCCATGATTTTTTTCCATTACTTACCATATCATAACTCTTAAAAATAAATGAGAAAAACTAACGATAAAAGAAAAAATTTAAATTTTTGCACATAATTTCTTTCCGCTAAAAAATCAATCGGGATCATTTTTTCATTTACTTCGGATAACTCTATAAAAGGCGCATCACTTTCTCCATTACTTGGAGAAAGTGATTGAAACCGATTGAAAAGGGTAGGAAATCAACGATTTCTAACCAATTAAAACAAATAAATTCTATTAGAATCCAACATTGTAGTAGGATTCCCAATTCTACTTCTTTAGGCCAGATAATCTGGCAGTTATTTTTTGTTTTCCTTCAACACTACAATAACCTATCACATTTAAATTTTAATATTGTATTATTACTCTGGAATAGGTTATTCTACACTGATTTCGAACGATAATGACCTTTATATGTGAAAGAAAGGTCTCCACTACGATTTTATATTATACTACGATTTTATATAATACTCTTTGCATATAAAAACACAGTTAGCCTCTTTGAGTAGCTACTGTTGAAACAAGACAGATTACAATACCGGATGAAGATCTAGCCATAAAAAAGCTTTGTGGATCGAGAATCATCTCCAATCCAGTCAAAAATCTCTTTCAATAGGATTTTTTGCTCATTCCGCTCACACAAAATTTTCTTATACCCAAAAATTATTTCCAAGTTATTCTTTTTCGAAGTATTGTTGGAAAGTTGTATATGGGATCCGGATCCCGACAAATATTCACTTAGAATTAAGTGAAGAAAGTTATAAAAAAACAAGAAAATAAGAAAACAATAACATGTTAAATCTTAGATAATATCGGCAAATTTCGTATACAAGTAAATCCATTTAGAATAAGGAACCATGCAATAAATCTATCGGTTGCAACCGCAATTGTTTACACAACAGATATTCACACCGTTAAATTAGAGTTATTTAAAACAACTAATTGGGAAAATGAACTAATGAAAAAATGCGAATTGGGAAAAAAATCGACAAATTTTTCTTTGAGTAAAAAATATACTCAGTGCTGGCTGTTAGAAAAAATCACACCGTAAGGAATATCTAGATAAAAATGGACTAATGCTATAAATTATTGTACCAAAAGAAAGGGAATTCAAATGTCTACAACAATACATTTACGATAAATTTCGTTACCAGGAAATGGAAAAATGAGAATTTCTAAACAGCAGACGCGTATTGGGACAAATAATTTAGAATTTTTTTTTCGTTATTTCACCATGTCTGAACATTAATCAACGAAAAATATCAAGGCAAATCGATTGCCGTGGAACATTTATGGGTTTTATTGCGCAGTTTAATCATAATTTACAAAAAGATTATTTCATCAGGGACGTTGGATAGTTTCTGTCCAGGTCCAAGAAAAATGCCACTTAAATTTTTTTTTTATTAATTTTTTTTTAAATAATTAAGCAAAAGGGCATATTGTTATTAGGATTAAACGAGAAATTGTTAAAAGAAATCTCAAAATTTCCTTAATGAACAGGAAATTTGGGCCTTGTGATGGCTGTAAGAAAAATCACGCTGTAAGGAATATCTAGAGTAAAAGTGGACTAATGCTATAAATAATTATACGAAAAGATTAGAAATAAAAAGTTTTACAATAGTAAAAAATGTTTTCTCAATATTTTTAGTATTTTCCTCAATATTTCGTTACCAGGAAATGGAAGAAAACTGTAAATTTTGGAACAGCAGACTCGTATATGGACAACAAAATTTCGAAATTTTTTTTTCGTTATTTCGCAATGTCTGTATAACAATCGACGCAGATTTTCAAGGCAAATCGATTGATGTGCAACATTTATGAGTTTCATTGCTTAGTTTAAGCATAATTAACAAAACATTTGTTCAGGAACGTTGGGTCGAGTCTGGCCAAGAAAATTTGTACTTCTATTTGTTTTTGTTTTTTTATTCCTATCGTAAAATGATATTTTTTAAGCAAAGGTTTTAGTCACTTTTGCAAAAAAATTTGAATTTCATGTAATTATTTGTATTAGATAATGGCCTCTTTTTCTCGCCGTACCTAATGTCCAAAACTAGCCTACAATTGTTTTTATCGGAAATGATATTCGAGTCTTAATGTTTTTCATTAATCTCATAAATCTCGATTTAAAATACAAATAGGACGAAAAACAGTAAATGTTTTTTTTTAAATAATGACAGCATCTAGATTCGAACGAATGACTAAGAATGGTGATTTGGTTCTCAAGCTACCACTTAACCCTCTGTTCCGCCCAAACTCAAAATGTGAGAATTCTTAAACCTTTCCATTCAATTGAGAATTGACAGTAGAATTCATTTTTACGGCTATGTTATAAATTTGGAGCAGCCCATGGCGTTTCACGAAATAACATTCAAAACACCAGTCCTGAGATTAAAACCAATGACCAATTAAGATATTCACATTTTTTTAAATAATTAAATCCACTCTGCCATCTGAACCTGCGTCAATTATATTGATCAATTCCAATGTATGATTGATACCTGTGAGAAGTGGCAGGAAAATTAATTTTCATGGGTATGCTGACTGTGTTGTGAATTTGGGATAGCCATGATGCGTTTTCAAAATGATTTTGAAAATGTTATTCATGGGATTCGAACCATTAACTTTTAGAGAAAACCTGGATCACAGATCGTTACTAAAACCAGCGTGTCGACAAAGTGTAATAATTAATTTAAGATTAGCTGATATGTGTAACATAGTTTATTAGAACAGCCATAGAATTTATTGAAGAGTGATGCTAAATGAGTTGAAAATTTGTTACCTTTGTTCGTTACCTTGACGATTTGCTGTCTCTAAGTTATGTCATGGGACTCGAACGACGAAATTTTACAACCATAAGTTCTGTATTTTCCCATGCTATCCATTAGACTAAGTTGGTTGTGAATGTTTTTGTTCAAAATTAATGTTTTATTTCATGGGCATTTAACACCATAGGAAATGGCAATAGCCAAAAAAGTGTCCCGAAATAGGAACAATTATATAACACAGAGGTATGCATGCAATTACATCAGTTTATAGTGTAGTGAGTAGCGCACTCACGTTGACTAAAAGGTAGTTTTATTCTAGATGAATATAAATTTTTTACTTTTAATTTCTCTAATTTAACGTTAGAACATAAAATATTAAGAAAACGCTGTGATTATGATAGCAGTTATTACAATAAAATTCTTTGACAACTTGATATAAATCACGGATTTTAAAAACTTGTATTTCCCGCAATTTTTATATTTACCAAAGTACATTCCTTCTTGACTCATAGATGGCATTGGGCAGAATTTATGCCTGTAGTTTGTGCTTCGTTCACTAGAGGGCTTTTGCTGAGTAAGAAGGCACGTCTAGGTAGGGCTGGCTGCTACTTTCTTCATTCATGCCCGAGAGAGCTGTTATGGAGGACTCGTCCAGCTTTTCCGTTAATGGCACTTCTTTTGAATCAAAAACAAAACAAAAACCTTAAAAAAACTCCTTTAATTGTTTTGAAGTCTCCTTTCAACATGCCATTAAATTCTTGTTTGTTTCGTTGTCCTGCAATATTAACAGATGATTTTTTTTACCTTCACGCCTTCAATCTTCCTCAGTGTTGACGGGTGATGTTATTGGTGCTTGGATCCCCCTTTCTTTTTCTAATTTGGGAAAGGAGAAGGTCTTCGGGTTTCTTGGGGGAATCGATGGTGGTAGAATTATGTAACACGTAATTACGGGCAGACCGCATAGGTTGCACCCGGCGTTGAGCCACTTTAACTGGCAAGAAATGTGAATTGCATTAAAAAAAAACAAGCAGTACATAGATATCTATGTGAAATAAGTTCGAAGATACCTTTCAATAAAGGCCGACTTTAAAAAATTGGTTCTCTTGGAACGGCCTCCGCGCCGCAATAAAATCACGTAGTTCATAAACATTTATGTGCAAATATGTATTTGTGAATGCAGTACTATTGCAGCTGTGAAGTTTCTGGAAGATTTTTTTTTTTTTTTACTTTTGCTGCCTCTGAAATTCACTCGACCTAGAAAATCACCAGACCTAAATTGCTGGCGAAAACGAATCCAGCGGTAGATAGTAGAAATTTGAATTTAAAAAAATTGGGAAATCGTGCTCGTGCCAAACTCTTCCATATTATGGCACCCTGTCTATAAAGTCTGGCATTGCTCAATTACCAGCACTTTCGGCTTATCCAAAAGGAAATCACAATCAATGAGGGACTTCCTCAGGGTTTGTATCTCTTTACTTTTATGTTCAACATCCCCAATTCTGTCGTAGCTTCCATGACTCATTACGAAGACGAAGATGCTTTGGTACTCAGATAGGTCTTTTTTTACCAAATCATTTACTTCT
The DNA here is from genome assembly GCF_021134715.1 of Daphnia pulex. Taxonomy (NCBI): domain Eukaryota; kingdom Metazoa; phylum Arthropoda; class Branchiopoda; order Diplostraca; family Daphniidae; genus Daphnia; species Daphnia pulex. The sequence goes on from NC_060017.1 coordinate 7,641,261, forward strand.
TTTGTAAGCATTTCGGTTGATGGCACTTCGATTGAATCAAAAACAAATCCAAATCCTTCAAAAAACCCCTTTAATTTTTTCGAAGTCTCCTTCAAACCTACCATTAAATTCTTGTTTGTTTCGTTGTCCTGCAATAATAATAGATGATTTTTTTTACCTTCGCGCATTCAACGTCTCAGTGTTGACGGTGATGATATTGGTGCTTGGATCCACATTTCTTTTTCTAATTTGGGAAAGCAGAAGGTCTTCGGGTTTCTTTTCTTACAAATGTAGGATAACGATTAGAAAATCAGACAGACCACTTCAAGTAAAAATACTTTTGGTTTTTCAGCTTTTCCATAACTAATAAACTGTAATCTCACGTTTTCTGAACTTCGTAATTAAAATCGGCGATGACAGAATAAAATAAGATACGTCGAATTTAATTTAATTAGTCGACTCAGAAAATACCAAAATTAAATTTTAAAAAAAATGGTTACTCTTCCTGACCGTTAAAGTACTTATGTTGGTAGATCCAACAGCAGAAATTTCTTTTGATTGTAGATCACAAAGTGTTTTCAACGTAATCTCTACGTATTTTTTTTTTCCTTTTTTTAAAATTATTTTTAAAATTACTTTTTTATTTTTTTTATTTTTATTTAATTTTTTTTAATTTTTTTAATTTTGTTAATTTTTTTAATTTTTTTATTTCTTATTTATTTTTTATTTTTTTTTATTTTTTTATTGTTTTTTAAATATATTTTTTAAGGGATGCATGTCTTTTTTCGCGATTAGAAAGTCAGACAGACCACTTCAAGTAAAAATACTTTTGGTTTGCAGCTTTTCCATAACTAATAAACTATCTCACGTTTTGTCCCCAGTATGTTAAGGTGTTGCAGCCGATTTTGATTCTGATACCTCGTTCAAAGTCTGCAACATTTCTTCCCTTCGTCGTGTAGGGGATACATATCCCGTAACATTACTAGAGTAGACAAATTTAATTGATTGGCAGTTAAATTTGTTAAATACTTAAATTCAATAATAAATTATAATATTAGGTAATCGATGAATAAATTAAGTAAATATGTTTATGCACTTTTACTTGTAAATTGTAAAAAAAATTATCTTATTTTCTGGAAGTTTTCGATCGGCAGTTGTCTCGTTGTGGATGCCGCACCGACGTCATCAATTCTCTAAGCTCAACAGGTCAAAGTAGAGGATGGGAAGGCACTGCCCTGCTCACTGATGGTTCTCACGGTTCTCACATCAAATTCAGGTGCATGCAGTTCAATTTGTGTGTAAGCAACACCAACGAGAAACCTCGTTTAATTCATAATTGAAAACATTTTGCGGTTCACTTTTTTAACCTACTCGTCCTTAAATTCTGCGATTATTTCGTTTTCCCCTTTGTTCAAATAAAATTGTCCAGCTGTGAAAAAAAAATACAAAATATCCATCTATTAAATAACGTTTGAACATTGTGTAAACTACTCGAAAACTGGTTATCAACACTTTGGCGATACAAAATAAGCACATTTTATTTGATTCCTTATTTTTGCTTATTTGAAGTCAACACTCCGGCAACATAGAGCATACCTAGTTTATTTAGACGGGTTTGTATAAGATTAATATCAGATATTATATCCTACATGTTTATATGGCGACAACAGAAGAGACTTAGGAGAGGAAGAGTCACAACCGAGATGATGCTTAATAAGGTATTGTTCGTTTAGGTTATATCTGAGCTTTGCTTCGTCTGCTGCAATGTTAGCGACAATAAAGGCAAAATTCACAGCCACAACTGTATGATGTGAATCCAACAAAATAATCAACCCATGACAAAAGCTTGATCTGATCAAATGTATCTATCGCAGCATGGTCCATTATCGACAAGGCCACTTCATTGTGGTCTAAGAGAGTGACGAGCTGAGAACCAACTCCGGCGTCGACCACTACTTGAATTCTTTTGTTTGTGCCATTAGTGAGGAAAAACAGACCCATGCAAGCGGAGGCTTAGCAGAGGCGTAGCGTTGCCTCCTCATTGTGGTCAAGCAACGCAACGAACCGAAGGACTACTCCGGTCAACAAATTTTTTAGTTACTTAAAAAAAACAGATGGAATACTAATTTCCAGTCTATGTTGTCTATGGTCATTGATCACTGAATGTCATTTTTGTAATTACTTTAGAATTACATGGAAGATATAAACTTACTAGTAAGAGTCGAGGAGAAAATTGGAAATATGCAATATAATACCAAAGGAAATAATAAGTTTGGAACAGAATTCGTTTCTGATTGTTTTGGGTAAAGTTGTGTTGACTTGCTCTATTCTTTTAGATTTGGAGGGATAAGGCCGTTGGGGGGGATGACGAGGAACGTCGCGCTACCAAAACTAAACCCGTGTGTGAAAAAAAGTGGTTCAAGCCGAAAGAAAGATAAAACTATTGTCGTATACTAAATCCGATAAGATTTCTCATCCGATTTCCTCCCATCTTGATATGGTTGATACATTTTTATAGAACTTCTAGGTCAAAGAGTTTCTTAGACGTATAATCAACACCACCAAATAGCCAAAATGGATAAACAGAGATAAATTGGTTCTACCTTTATGCATGGGGAATAAGGCGAGGCATCCACAAGTGCTCCACCCGCAGAAAAGTTGAATCCACCGGGAGTGGTTAGTTATTTTGGAGGAGATATGGTGGGTATCAAGTTAATCAGGGGAAAGAATCTTTTAGTCCTGTAAGTTGTATATAGGAAGGTATTCACGTTTTTTTATGTTGGTTTTTGTAGAGAACTTAATTTTAAAAGATGAAGTCCACTATTTATTGTTTTTAAAAAGGAACGGGTTCACTGTAATGTAAGAGGATAATGCAGTGGAGGGTGTTCAGTGTTTTTTGTACGGCAGGCCAGCAGGTTGCATTTTTGAAGTTGGTTATGAATTTGAAGGAAGTTCTGGAATTATTTGTTCTTTGCAGAAATGCGTGTTCATCAAATTTGAGGATTTTTCGGAAAGTTTAATTAAGAGATTTACTATTGCGGAAATTAGTGAGCATTCTCCTAGCTTGGCGCTTGAAAGTGTATGTAGTGAATAAATTCGTCGGATTCGAAGTGATTGTGAGTAAAGGATCGCATTAATGGGTTGTCGTAGATGTGTGGAAGCTTGGTGTAAGTAAGCTTACTTTATAGTATGGTTCAAAAAGGATGGTGTTTTTAGAAGTGATGGAAACCGTGTATCGAAGAAATTTTGAGATTTTGATGGTGTGCTTACTTCCTAACGGATATTACTCTCACTAATGAGAAGGATAATTTCTTTTGGGTCAGAAACTATGAAAAAAGATCATCAATGAAACGTAAGAAGAGAATCAGTGATTATGGTATATTATCAATAAGTTGGTTTCTGGTGTAGTACACATAGCAGTAAAATATAGTGAGATACATGCTATCATAGCCGTACCCTTGAATTCATAATAACATGTTTTGTTTCAAAGCTTATTATGGAGTTAGTAAGTACAAGAGTAAGAATTTCAGAAAAATGAGTACTACTTCTTTTAGTAAAGAAAAGTTATCCACTAAATCTGGTGGAAACTTCAATTCAAGTTTTCACGGGAAAGTAGGATGGAGGCTAATTACGTCGGCCATATAACCTGTAAAGAATACTGCACTAAGGGTACGGATGGTAGTTGTGGTAGTTGTTGAACAACATTACGAGTGTCTTTAGGGACGAGTTTGAGTAACGGCTTTTTAATTCTGTTATTTATTTATTCAAAAGGTAAGTAATGGCTTCGTTGGGTATACCAGGAAAGTTCTTACTTGTTCCTTCCATGTTTTTATGGATTTTTGGTAAAAAAAGGAAATTAGAGCCAGTAAGGGGACGGTCGCAGATGGCTTCGTCTTCAGTGGGGGTTATGAGGTGGAGGGACGAATAAATTTCCAGAGGTAGCACACTTTTTTTGCTTTAGTGAATTCCTTTTGAGAGAGTTCTTTATACTTATATTGATCAGATAACTGTTTGTTGGCTTTATCATAATCTTTAAAATTCCATATAACAGTGTAACAGCCTATATCAGCAGCCTTTAAGATATAGAATTGTGCTTAGTGCTAGTTTCTCCGTTTCAGAAATTATTTTATCATGGAACAGATAAAATGGGACAGTATCAGGATTGTAGAGTTGGGATAGAGATTGGATGATTCTTTCATCATGAATCCATGATAATTGGTGTTTGACGGTTCAAGTACTTTTAATGAAGGGTGAAAGCCATTATCTCTGGTAATGGTAAAGTTTGGAATTAAAGAAAATATTGGTGTGCTATTTTTTTTAAATAAGGCGTGTGACAGCTTCTGAAATTAAGCTAAAACTGAGTTGGAAAGTTTGATGAAGATCTTTGGTTTGTAAGTCAAAGAAACGGATGTACCTAATTTGCTTCATGAGAAAACCAAGGTATAGTCCCTTGGTTATCCGACGGCGATTGCAAAGGAAGGTTGAATCTATGTACGTATTTGTTGTTGGGGGATTTGTTTAGGCATTAGGAGTTTAAATAGGAGAGAAGACACAATGCCAATGATGCCATAAGTTGACAGTGGTTTTGAAAAGTTTTTGGACACATAGCAAATTCCCAGCAAGCACAAAATATACAGCGATGTAAAACTTTATTCACAGTTAAAAATTTCAAATAAAAAATTTAAGGAGAACGATTAATTGAAGGAGAAAGGATGAGCGAATCGGAGAACGAGCTGAGAAGGAGAGAGAGAAGTATTTGAGAACAATCCCAAGCTAGTGGGGATCGAGGTTTATGTTGGAAAAATGATGCGGTCCAAGTAAATTAACAATCTGCAAACGAAAAAACAACAAAGAATACTTGAGTTGTACTTATTTTCAACTTAGAAAACAAGTTTTGATCTTATCCAGTGATCAGTGCAGAGTTCTAAATACCCACAACATAGGTACTTACAGAGTTTAAGTACCTTAATCTCAATACTCTGTTTTTGGACGGGACCAGGGAAGAACCCAGAAGGGGCCAATCACTACTGGGAAAACTAAAGTAAATTCATAAAAGATGAGTTTTTAACTGATGACTGAACGCTTGCAGGCTAACATAGCCCAATAATCATTTCAAGCATTTATTAAAATAGCAAACCAGGGATACATTAATACCTATACGTGCTGGTCAAATGAGGCAGACCAGCTACCTCATATCCCAAAACGTTACAGTACGAGCGTTTCTTGTTATTGCAACAATAACAAGGAAATTAAGCTAAGGCAAGGAACACTAGGGATCAATTGCTAGCACAAAGTCTCCTTCTCAAGTCCCTTTTCTAAGTTACATAAAAACATTTATTGAAACAGCAAAATATTGATGATCGATAGTTCTAATATGATACATTTATTAATAATATTGATATGGTAAGTAATTTAAACAAATCGTAGTTATGTCTTAAGGACTCATTACCCAGTTTAGAAACGGGCCTAACGGTGGAAAATAAATTTCTCGTTTAATCCTGTATCACAAGTATCAATCCAAGTATCACAAGATGCCCTTTCGCTAAATTTTCAAAAAATATTCATCAATTTCAAAGAAATATAAGTGGATATTTTCTCGAAATTGGCCAGACTCGATCCACGTCACTGAAATAATGTTTGGTTAATAATGCTTAAACTAAGCAATAAAACCCATAAATAATAGACATCAATTGATTTGCTTTGAAATTCTTCATCGATTGATATACAGTTATTGTGAAATAACGAAAAAATATTTGTTTTTCAAAATTTATTCAAAAACGCGTCTGCTGTTCCAAAATTCGCAGTTTTCTTTCATAAACCTGGTAACGAAATATTTCAAAAAATACTCAAAATATTGAGAAAACCTTTTTTAATAATGTATAACTTTTTATTCCCTATCTTTTGGTATAATTATTTATAGCATTAGTCCACTTTTACTCTAGATATTCTTAACGGCGTGTTTTTATCTTTCATCTAGCACAGTGTCCAAATTTCTTGTCCGTAAGGCAAATTTTGAGATTTGTTACAATTTCTCGTTTAATCCTAAGTATAACAAGATGCCCTTTCGCTAAATTATAAAAATCATCAATTTCAAACAAATAGAAGTTGCAATTGTATTGGATCTGGCCAGATTCGATCCAATGTCACTGAAATAATAATTGGTTATTAATGCTTAAACTAAGCAATAAAATCCATAAATAATGCATATCTATGGATTTGATTTAAAATTCTTCGTCAATTGATAAACAATTATTGTGAAATAACGAAAAAATAATTGTTTTCCAAAATTTGTTCAAAAACATGTCTGCTGTTCCAAAATTCGCAGTTTTCTTTCATTTCCTGGTAACGAAAAATTAAAAAAAAACTCAAAATATTGAGAAATCGTTATGTTATATTGTATTACTTTATATTCCCTATCTTTTGGTATAATTATTTTTAGCATTAGTTCTTTTTTACTCTAGATATTCTTTACGGCGTGATTTTATCTTACAGCTAGCATAGGGTTCAAATTTCTTGTCCCTAAGAGAAATTGTGAGATTTGTAACGATTTCTCGCTAAATCCTTAGTATTACAAGATGCCTTTTCGCTCAATTATTAAAAAATTTTGATCCATTTCAAACAAATGGCGTGACAAAAGGCGTGTGACAGCTTCTGAAATTAAGCTAAAACTGAGTTGGAAAAATTTAAGATCATTGGTTTGTAAGTCATAGAAACTGATGTAACGAAGTTGCGGCATAGGAGTTGCTGTTTAGTAAAGTCCCTTGGGCTTGTTGTTACCCGACGGCTATTGGTTGTTGGGGGATTTGTTGAGGCATCAGGAGTTGAAAAGGGAGTTTTCATCTGATTGCGGATTTATTTATTGGAAAATTGTTTTTAATTCATGGTTAAATTAGGTAATGTTAGGGTACGTCGTCCATTATTAGGGGATGTGAGACGTTCAGACCCGGTCATTCAGGCCCACGTCTTTCAGGCCCACTTTTATTGGGCCTGAACGTCGCAAAAATTGGGCCTGAAAGGCGGACTTGAATGTCATTCAGGCCCAATATAATTTTTATGTTTTTCACAGTTAAATATATTGGAAATACATTTCATACCTCGGATCATACTTCATACCCTACGATCAATCAGTAATGATCAATCAGTTATGGCTATACATAATAACACAATACATAAATATATCGAAAGCCAATCAGCGTTTAGCAGACGTGCATTTTGAATAATTCAAAATGGATTTGTTCCCTAGCAAGACAAGTTTTCTGCTATCAAAAAACGATTAATACAGGGATGAAGATCTTTTTACACTGATAATTTGTAATATAGTGTTTAACGGCTGAGGTTGAGCGGCGGGGACTGCGCGCACCCCTGGGAGAGGGGTGAGTGAAAGGGGGGCATACCTGGGCCATACCATACACGGCCATGTTTCCCCCTTTACCACCATATCAACGGAGGTCTAATGGTCAGAAGCCCGGGCTGTAATGGCAATGGTCTTAGTTTCGAATCTCGGGTAAGTCAAAATAGAAATTTCGAATTAATTGAAATTTTTAAATTTTATAAAGACAACTGCACCAGTCACTCCTATATCATGCGATCACATGTTGCATTACATTAGTCAATGTCTTTAATCGATGGTTAGCACCCATACGGCTCATGCATTCCCTTAAATTATACAGGTCAACGGTAGTCTAATGGTCAGACATCCCGGCTGTCATGCCAAAGGAGTGAGGTTCGAATCTCGAATCTCGGTAAGTCACTTAGGAAAATAAATTCAATTTTTGAGAAATTTAACTTAAAAAGCTTCCGGAGTTAATGTAAGTGGAAGATCGGTGGTCGAAAATTTCAAAAATGTTAGATTACACTCATTTTGAAGCTCTGGGTGCAATTGTCTTTTTAAATTTAAAAATTTTCAGTTATTTCGAAATTGCTCGGTTGACATTCGATCCTCTGTCCTTCGACATGTCAAGCCGGGATGCTGACCATTAGACCACCTGTGACATGTAAGAAGACGGGGAAACATGGGTCCGTATAGTAAGGCCAAAAGAAACTTAAAAATAATATTCGTTTGTTGCTTTAAAAAACATGAAATTGTTTATGAAATCATTCCGTAAGAGTTATTTCATAAAATTTGTTTAATTTCCTATTTCATCCGAGCACTGGCATTGGCATAGGTAGAAGGGGGAGACGCGTTCAAGGCTGAGCCGCTGAAGGGGTGGGATCGAGCTACGGAACAAACAAATGGCGAAGAAAACACAGAAATCTGTTTATTTTTAAAATTAGCGATAGTTATTAAGCGAAAACGACGTTTGTAACAAATGAATTTTACAGATAACATCACTGGGAATATTTTCATGAAAAAATAAAGTCGGGAATCAGCTAGCTATCATGTGAAAAACGAAACGGCAATCTGTGAATTTCACTCATCATGGTTTGAGCTACGGCAAAGAATATAAACGGCGGCGGAAGTATCGCACATCACTCCGCCTTCTCTCTCATTGAAAATAGGTCGAAATTTCTATGAATTTATTTTAGAATTCCTTATGGAACTTAGAAATGAAAGGGAGAAATGTAATAGTCTCACTTTGACGGAGAAATAGAACCGCTTTAGATTTCATTTTAAATTGGTCCTATATCGTAGGGTCTTATTTTGTCCGGTCCTATCTGCCGGGCCTATTTAGACCGATCCTATATCTCCGTCACTCTTCAAAAGCGTATATCATTCAATCGAAACTTGGTTCAACTAGGAATTGAACTCTAGATTACAGTGTAGATTACGAATGCTATAACCACTTTGCAAACATTTACATTCCTAAAACTATTACACACCCCTTATATTAAAACGACCCCTATTTCTGTCTTGCTAGGGACGTGATGGGTCTGAAATTTTTTGTAATGCTAGGATTCTTGTTAGAATACGTACATAGTAAGTAAAATATGTCCCTATCTTTGCAGCATGCACTAAGCAATTTTCGTTCAACATGTTCAAAATGTAGTATTAGTCTATGGTGGAGTTGTTATAGTACACAATTTCAGTGTATGTAGAATATGGTTCAATCTCCGATTCGATATGCATAACGGGAGTTTCGCTGAAGATCGCTATGAAGTAGTTGGGCTTTTACCTAGCAAAATATGTTTTTATATCGAAAAACGAAAGGTACAGGATTACAGATCTATTCACGCTGATCATTTTTAATATAGGGGGTATGCATTGTAATAGTAATAGGGTTTAGGGTATGCAAATAAGCGGGAGTGCCTGTAAAACGCGTTCAAAGTTTTACGGGACTGACGCGCAGCCCAAGCCGGCCAGAAAGGGGGCAATTTGGGGTGGGCGGGTGGGGTTTTTTGCGTACCCATGGGAGAGGGATCAGTTAAAGGGGGGTTAACCTGGGACCCCCATACGTCCCAAAGTTTTTATCCTCATTTCTATGTCAACGGTGGTATAATGGTCAGCAACCTAGGTTACGACGAAAGAAAAGATTGCTCAAGGTGTGAGGTTCAAGTCTCCGTTAAGTAAAGATGGAGTTTTAAACAAATTGAAATTTTAAATATTTCGAATAACAACAGCATCAGTCACTGTCATATCATGCGGTTACATGTTGTGTTAAATAAGTGTCTCGGCTTTTGGGTAGCGAGCTACCATTCGGACCAGTGCTTTCCATTCTGCTCTCGTGTCAGCTGTGGTGTAATGGACATCAGCTTGAGCAGCCAATCCTAGGGATTGAGGTTCAAATCTCGATTAAGACGATAAGAGAAACTAAATTTGAGTTTTTAAAAAAATAAATTATTAAAAAGCTTCCGGAGTTGATGGTAGTGGAAGATCGGTGGTAACTCTTCACGACCGCGACAAGATCGCGATGACTGTGGAGAGGACAAGGGAAGAAGATAGAGATGACCCAGAGCTTCAAAATGAGTATAATGTCACATTTTTCAAATATTCCTCAACTTCTTCGATGATGGCTGCTGTTAGCTGTTAAAAAAGGAATCAAAGAAATGTTTTAAGTATATTGAATCACAATATCTACTTCTTTAGGGAGGAGATAGAAGATTATTCTACCAGCAATTAATGTATGGATTATTGCTGCTTAGGAAAAGACAGACAAATCACCACACCTAAATTGCTGGTGAAAACGCTGCCAGCGGAAGATTGTAGAAATTTTAACTGAATATGATAATGTAACTTGTATAACTTGATAGTGTAACTTTTATAATGGCACCCTGATAAGAAAAAAATACCAGTTAGACAAATATAATTCATTTGCGATTAAATAGCTATTTGTTACCTTCATGCCTTCGATCCTCCTCATTTTTTACGAAGATACTGTTGCTTTTCTATTGGGGAGGCCGAAGGAGATTCTGGTTCACGGGGACATTGGGAAGAACGGTAGGGCTGAGAACCTGGACTGTCTGGACCGTCACCGCCAAGACGATTCCTTTGTCGGGAAAACCACAGAACAGGAGGAGCCAAATTTGGATTCACTAATAATGGCAAGACATGTGAAATGCTTTAAATAAATCAAGCAGTTCATCAATAATTATGTACAATAATTTCAAAGATACAGTACCTATCGGAACCGAAGCTGTCGGAGCCGGAGCTGCTGCTGCCTCTGCGCCGCTTCCATCATCTTCGGCTTCGGGGTTAGGCTGCTCGACGTCGGGGTGCAAAGATCGCCAACAGGGTACTTTCGCTATTAGAGAAAAGACATTGCAATTTTTATTAATAACAAAGCGTAAATAATCAATATATTTGTAAAAAAAAAAATATTTGAGAATGCAACCTTCGCAGCGTTTGTGAAGATTAATGAAAAATGCTTTAATCATCTTCAGTTGCTGGTAGTTGGCCAGTATAGGGCAGATGGCGCACTCATACTTGCACTTTACGCATCGAGCAACCTGTGCAATAAATCGAATATTCGTTAAATCTCGTAGGAACAATCATTCTTTTTGGGGTATTCGAGGGTATTCGAACTAGTAGCGTTTTGATTTTTGCTACTAATACCCTCCTCTACTATTAGTAGCAAAAATCAAAACGCTACTAGCTCGAATACCCCAAAAAGAATGATAGTGAAAGATAGGCAAATTATAAAAAACTTACAATTTTCGGTTGCCCGGATTTAAAAGAGATCTCCGGCTGGAGGAATCTCTTCGTTTTAGAGCTTCTCCATTTATTAGTGATGATTACAAGCTCTTGTTCTGGAGGGTAAGAAATTTATTTTGCATTTAAAAACAAATTTGAGACTTGCCGCTAGATGGCAGTACACACAAAAAATACCTGACATTTGTGCTAAAGAACGAAATGAGTAACGAGAGAGATGAGAGAATAATTGCACGTCTATGTTTAGCGAAGTGGTGTTTCTAACTAAACCATTCTCATCTGCTTCTTATTATATGATAGGTAATTCTGTGCCTGCCTTAAATTAGGTTTTTTGTATTTCTCCATAGGCTATACAGTTAGTGTTAGCCTTGTTTCGATTCTTTTCCATTGTTTCATTGTTTCTACATGGATTGTTGCCATTCCCAGTTAAGCAACAACTTTCTGAATATGTCGTATTACTCACAAATTCAGCTACCAAATACCAGCTGTATTTATTACTCTTTATGATAATCTTCATATGATCATCATGATTGTTATGCTACCAAATCTCAATCTACCGAGTATAAGTTCACTCTTTGAATGGCTGTATGCTCATCATGTATGGTTGTCAATTAAGATCAGTGTTTTGTTCATGCAGGAAATCAAAGCTCTACTAGCACCACTTTTTTTGGAAGATGTTTAAAAAAAAGAGAAAAGATAGATTGGCATTGCATCCCAACTACAGACCACCAGGACAAGGTCATAAGAAGGGGTGAACTCATGTGCTGTGACTCTTGGCCAGTCATCCTTTCACCTACAATGCCAGTAACATAGTACTGTTAATTCAAATATATTTCTAATAATTACATTATTCTGTTTTCACTGTTTTAGTGATCCTCCATTAGAGGAGGCTGATTAACCCATAGGTTTGTGGAACTGTCAGTTGTTATATGAAAAGGAAATTTCAAACTTGTGTAAAAAAAAATGTTTGCCGTTAAAGCATTTGTTTTCAGGGCCATGATGCTGCAATCCTCTTAAAAATTTCATAGCCGAATGGATGAAAAAGCAGAATGATCCCAGTAAAAACAGAAAAGTTTCATTTTTTGTTTCTCATCAGAGTAGCAGCATGTATGAACCCACAGCAATTTGATCTCATACCAGGACTTGTAGAACCTAGTCCTTTTCCAGATAAGCTCAAACAAATATTGGATGAAATTATATCGATTAAATTAATTAACTTGGTCATTGTCTAGGTGCCAGTAAATTGTGTATTTAGAAAAGAAAATCGGATCTAACCCTAAAAAAATCACACGAACTTGATAAATCGGGCTCGTGCCATTACAGCTACGAGCGTGCTTATACTGCAGCAAATATGATTGAATCACGTTTGTGTTGCTACATCATCAAATTTATTTATCGAATTTCTAGGAGTTGCCACAAGGCGCAAATGGTTGCCAGTGACTATTGTCCCCTGATTTTCCATCTAGATTGTCTCAATCCTCCCCTTGTTTGCATACCAGTTGGCAAGTGGATGTGCCCAAATCACCCTAAAAATATTGTAACATTTTGCCCTTTAAAGGAAATCTTCATCTTTCTCACATAAATTTTGAACTTTGTCTCTAGGAACATAAATTGGTGACTTATTCACGACTTCACCGAACGAGTGAAGTTTCGGTCGTTCTTAAAAATCAATTTCCTACGTTATTAAGTAAACCGAAAAAAAAATCCGTTTGTTCGTCGGAAGGTCGCACTGCCTGGTCGTCCTCGTATAAAGGTAAATGTTGCTACTCTTATCTTCGTAAATAACTAAAATTGCAGGTCCCACAAATCATTAATGACCACTACCAACATCCACCTTAATACTTTCGGCGCAATTAAATGGAGCTCAACCATTTTACTGGTCGTCCATTTTCCCAGAAACCCGGAAGGTAGGCTCTTTCCTTTTCAAAATATGGACTTACCATTTTCATTTGTTAACCATTTCGTTGAATTCAAGAATTTGAAGCCATTCGATAAAAATGAATAAATCGACAAGGAAAACAAAGAGAGAGAACAAGCTCGACTTCAGGATGATGCTCAACAAATAGCAATGTTTTCAATCGGATGCGAGCCTGTTGAAAAGTTTGATACTACGTTACCTGCTGAACGGAGAAATAAAGAATCTGTCGAAGGATCAAGCTCGTGAGTGGTTTACAAATTTAAAATGCATCTGATAATTCATCATTCAGAATGCCTTTTTTGTTCTAGTTTTGCTTAGTTCTATTTGGGATGTGGATTATTTGCTGAAGAGTTTTAAGAAATCAAAGCAGATGTATAAAATTATTTGGGAACACTGAGGTGAGGCATGCAAGAGAGTCAACTAAAAGTCTTTATGGAGCAGCTATCAAGTAACTCTAATATCTTTTCCCCCCCAACAAAACAGTTTTCTTACTTTGACTTTGTTTTTTTAGATGATTTGCTGAGGGCGGATGGAATAAGAAACAGCTCTTGCCAATTGCCATGCGAGTTCAGCAGCTAATCCTGGACACCGAATCTTGCTCATTAACTATGTTCCCTCTTCCTGGAATGATGTCCTCATGGTTGCAGCACTCAGTCTACAGTCATTCCACAACCTTGGCTTCAGGTCAGAAATGCTTCCAACAAGTGGTAATATTATCTGTAAGAACAACAGTCTCAAATGGATCAACAGCTTTCTACTAACTATAAAGATTAAAATTAATCCTGATACGTTCGGCGGATGAAGAGCTCAGGTGGGGAAAATGTTTATTTTTTTAATTCTTACTTCCTGAATAGCATTTATCATGTAAGCCCCTTGTCGATGCATGACTGTTTGTTTGCTAACCTTTTTCTTTGTGCAGTGCAGATTCGAGTCCTGAGCCAGCAACATAATCGCCAAGATATGCAAGTTTTTGTGAAACCCTGTCATCATCAACAATCTCAACATCACCGCTTGGGTATTATTTTTAATTATTTTTATTTCTGTGACCTGCTAGATATTTCAATGATGCTTGCATGCTGTATGCAGCATATTACATGCAAACTTAAATTTTCCTGTTTGTTATCAATTACAGTTTATTACTCACTATCTCATTTTCAACTTTTTCTTTCTTGTTGTTTCTGTTAGTATTTTTTCGTAACCAAATTTTTATTTTTATTTAGATAAACAGCAACTTCTTTGATTGGAGAATCCACCGACGTTCGGCCGACTTGCGCATCTTTTCTTCCCCTTTTTAAAAAATCCTCTCGTATCCTCCGCCGTATTTCCCAGGCATAAAGGTAGAACTATTTATCTCTATTCTTCTTGATGTGATGTGATGGAGAGAGTCCGATGGAGATTGTCACGCCTCTTATTATATACAACAGTCTGTAGATTATAAAGTTGAATTTTTTGTTCTACGCGATAGAGAGAGAGAGGTCGCTGGGAATGCGGAACATTCCGGGCATTTCTTTATTTTTTGTAATTTTCCACAAAACCAAAAGAATGGGCCCAACTCCAATTCATAACGAAAGGGGTTTCGATGGCTTCCCGCGCAGACTATCTCTTTCCCCCATCCTACCTTTCCTTGTTATTTAAAAACGTACAACAAGCAACAACATTTTCAATTGTCTGCCATCATTCAGGGTGAGATTGGTTATTTGACTCACGCAGGGAATATACTTATACATATTCTCTTTTTCTTCCTTTTTTCTTTTTTTTCTAACTAAAATCGTTCTTTCTCCCAGAGAGCAAGGGTAAAAGTAACAGTTTAATGTAACAGCCAGTTCCCTTGAATTTTCACAGGTTGTTTTTTTGTTTTGTTTTGTTTTGTTTTTTTGGCGTGGCTTGGCTTGGCCGGTCTCCAATGTCCAGCGCCAACCGGCCGCTTGTTTTCCGGTCGTTTGGCGCGCTAGGAAATTCCTGCTCCGCCTTTTAAACGCGGCTTTTCGACTAATCCTGATGGCGATATCTTCGAATTTGACCCAGATTATTTGGACAATCGAAATCCTTTTGATGACACTTCCGATCCTGATAGTGAAGGTAAGTCGGTTGCTAATTTTAACAAAACAAATATTAACTATGTCTTATGTGTGAATGAATATACCCGGTCGCCAGCCTTTGAGGTCAGACGATGATAGTGCCTTGGCCAAATCCCTTCCTATGCGAGTACCTGCTATGTCAAATTATCGTTCCCAGGACACGACAGGACACAGATATTGAAGAAGATAAAGTAATCATGCAGAATCTTACAGACGCGTTGATTCGTTTCGGTAAATTTACTTTTCTACTCATCTTGTAGACTCCCGCCAATCCGGAAGAAATGGCAGCCTCCATCAAAGCTATAGCCCGGAGCGTGCATGGAGACTCAGGTTTTTTTTTGTGACTTGCCTCGTCCGAGGTTAAACTTTACACTGACGAATGAAGCAAAATTTGCCAATTAAGCTTTGCATCTAAGTACAGACTGTGTTTTCAATGGATCTGTACTGACGTTGATCAGATGTTATTTGAATATCATTATTCATTATATTATCAATTTATTACCAACTAATTTACAAATATAATAAAATTTTTTCATTTATTTATCTATATATATTATTATTATTATTGCTGTTATTATGTTATATTAATAATTTATTACACGTTTTTTTTATAGGCTACGGTGCATTAGGGTTAGTAGCGAAGGGAATGACGAGATTAAAGTCGATATTAGAGGCGGAGGAAGACTTGACGCTCGACATGCTGGAGTCGTCTGCTGAACGACACCATAACAATCATCACCTCCACAACGTTAGTCAGAGGAGACTCGCCGATCTCTGGATTGATGATTCCCACGTACCTCTTCTTCATCTTGGTCGCCCCGGAGCAAAAGCAATTCAGGCGGTCAATCGCATCTCAGCCTGGGCTCGTCAGGCATCAAGAGCGAGCCCGCGGTGTTTTGGTGGCAACTTTGACTCCCTAGCCGGACGCCGAGTCGGAGGACATGGACGAATCGCCCAGACACTCACGAATCGCCATTTCGGTCTCCAACGGCGGCGGAGTGGGCGGCAAAAATGGCGACTCGAATCACTCGTCGATGCGCATCAATTAGGAGCCGAGTTTGATGATGAGTTCGGCCAGCGGAAATGGTGAGTCATCGTTGGCCGACTTGGACTCGTTGACGGATCTCTTTTCCCTGCCACCCGACATGAAGCTGGACATTGACACGTTGGCCACCGACGATCTTGACTCGATCGATTCGGCCTCCCTTTCATCCGGTTCTCATTCCGAGTTCTACTTCACGCCTTAGGACGTCAACGAGATGCTCATGGATATCGGCGTCTCCAACAACGCCAATCTCATCGACTACTAGACGTCTCAGGCTATCCGGAAGGAAGCGAAGAAGAAATAGGTGTGTGCCCTTCGGCTTTTTCATCAGCAACCCTTCTCTCCTTATTGTGGTCTCTGGCTGCTGCTATCCAGCTATCCAGCTGATGCTATCCTGCTGCTAACGACCGTGTCATCCAAATCTATAGAGAACCACACAACCGCATTCGCACACACATAACTCACCGTGTTTCTTCTGTTAAGTCACTCCCCGTGTCGGTGAGTGTGTGTAATTGTCATTTATTTTTAAAGAAAAAAAACGCAGGTAACTGATAATAACGATGTTAACTCACGCGTTGTTGACGTTGTTGTGGTTGTTGCGTCTTGTGTGAGAGACTGTATAGCGAGGGTGGAGGGCTCTAACGGACAAGAACTGGTTGTTGTTGTTGTTGTATGTGTGTCTTGGTAAAAACACGAAACGAAAAAAAAAATAAAATAAATAAATAAACCTAAAGGGAAAAAATAGAAAATGGAGGGATCCCGCGTGAGAGAATTCGTTTCTGTATGTGTTTTTATCTATAGAGACACAAAATAGTTGTTGAGCAAACAAGGCAACCGCATACCATTTATATGTAGGGTTCTACAAGGCTTGAACATTGGTAGACCTAGTGGAAGAATGCGATAATTATTACGAGATAAAATTTGGAAGAAAAACTGCCCGCCGGAATCAAAAATTCATCGACAAAAATAAAAAAGAAAAATGGATAAGGAATGCCGCAATCCGGGTGTGTGAGTTTTGTGTAGCTGATGGGTGTGACTTTGAAAGATGACATCATCGACATGAAAGGATGGGCTTTCGATCTTCTGCATAAATGTATCATACACTAAACCTGTCCCTTTTTTGGGGTTCTTCTTCGTGAGAATTGAACAAGAATAAAAAGTACAGGAAAACGGAATCACGTCCATCCGCTAGTACAGGAAAACGGAATCACGTCCATCCTGTCTAAGCGGGACCGACAAATGGGGACCTGTATCACGCGTCATTTGTCATCGGCATTTGAGCAATATGTCGGCCTGTTTACTTCTCCCCCTAGGCCTTCCTCTGTGTACCTCCCCACTGTAGCATCACTCTGATCAGGTATTTGTGACGGTCCGTCGTAAATCAAGACACACACGGTCACGGCTGAGATTTTTTGTCCGGTTGGATAGGCAAAACCCTTTTTCTTGAGAGAAAAGCAAACGCCATCTAACGAAAAGGCCAAAAATTTGTTGGTTGCGTTTAACATTGTATTTTAGATTTCTCTTTTTCTTTCCTCCATTTTAGGGTGGCGAGGATATAGGAGGCGGTTGCGGGTAGAAATTAACTCGATACATTTCGGATGATGCCATTATCACAGGCTTTTTTCTCAATAATAATAATAATGTAAGATTACGTGTCGCCCCGGTGGCCAAACGAAGAATGAAATCCAAGTGTGATATTACTACAACATCGGGATGGCGAATATTGGCAACAAAAACACAAAATTGGCGAGGCGGAGACGACGACCAAAGGGAATGACGAGATTAAAGTCGATAATAGAGGCAAAGGAGGAATTGACGTTCGCTTTTTTGAAAAAAAAAAAACAAACAAACAATCGATTTTACGAACTCAATCGAAGGTTATGTTCTGGTAACTAGTATTAGCAGGAGGGGTTTGGCCCTTCAGACCAGACCAGTACTGAACCATGGAAGATCGAAGACGTCCCGAAAAGGACTCGGGATTACCGACGTCTTCTTCTTCAAAATCAAAATCGGCCACTTCTATCCTCAAACTGCAAATCAAATTACAAAATTAAACTCTGCAATCGTAACAGGACACAATGATGACGTACTTGCGACGAGTATAAAAGTAAAGTCCAATTCCAAAAGCGATACTGACGATTGCCACACAGGCGGACGCAATGGGGACCACCACTAGGGAGAGTTGAGCCTTGCGGTCAGCTAAAGTGGAATTTGTCCAATAAATCATTCAAATTTTGATTCTGGCACGAAAAACAGTAATACCTTCATAAATGTTGACTTTGAGCGGAATCACTTGGTAAAACACTTGATTATACAAAACGACGGGCAGAATGTACTGGCCAGGACTACTGAAATAGTGCAGCAACTGGACTTCGCATTTATTAGTTTTGATCGGAAGCTCACAGCTGGCATTGGCTAGAATAAAACACTGCATTAGAAATCTCTTCAAACAATTATTTGAATTTAACGCTGTTACTAGTTTCGTTCATGAATCCATCAAACGCCCAGCAATAGTAGAACGGAGCTGATCCATTGCACGAAATGTTCATGTTCATAATGTCACCGTGTTTCAGCCAGTTATTGCCGTGAATCGAGACATTACTAATAGGATCTGTAAATGACACCTTATGAAGTGTTATCTTGAATCAATCGTTACACAAATATGATCTACCTCGAGCTTGCAGTTCCAAAGTAAAAAGAGCGACTTTGTAGCCAATGAAACGCTCATAATGAGTGTAATGTGACCGACGTTTGCTTCGGATAACCAGGACAGAAGAACTATTGGTCGGCAAAGATGTCGTTAAGGCAGTTGTCGACGGTGCAGTGGTAGGCTCGGTTGTTTTAATTGTCGATGGAGTCGTTGAAGTCGTAGTTGTTGTGGCTAGAAAATAATATAAAAAAATACTTGAAAATAAGCTGATAATTAAAAAATCAAATAAGACATACTAGTTGTTGTAGGCTCAGCGAATGTGGCATATACATCAACCATAACGGTATGATTTTTCACTTCGGTGAAGTTGAACTTCAATACTGGTGTTTTTGTAGTTCCATAGTTGACATCATTTACAAACCAATAAAATATAAGATCTTGGGCTTGATTGAGAAAATGTTCAGGATCATGAAATTTAACTACTAGTTGTGTTTCTTCCCCAGTCGAAACAAAATGGGGTGACAAATGTTGAGAAGAATTTTTCTGAACAGCAGCAATATGCCCATTCAATGTTTCTAAAAAAATAAAAAATAAAACCTTATTGAGCAAGAATACATTTGAATAGATCTACAGTCAATACCAGTAAGCTCAAATGTGGTTGCCGCTGATCCCTGAGGCATTGGAAATATGAATTCTGTCTTATATACAGTAACATGCATTAAATAATTTCCTTTTTTATATTGAGAACTTGGGTAGCTGGTACTAAAGTTGAATGTTGCTACATTCAAAGTTTCTGTCTGTATTATGCACAATTTAAAAAAAAAAATTAGATTAGCTGATGTAAGTGAATTCTCTGAACAATGGCTTACGGTAAAGGACTGTCCAAGTTCATCATAAAATGTACAGTAAAAAGGACCTGATGGGACAATTCCAGAAGGGTTGGACAATACTACAGTGAAGGTTATATTGGAATCCAGGACAGCTGGACCATTATTAATTAAATCTACTTTTAATCTGTACCCTGAAAAGGAAATGATGATTCATATATTAGAAAAAACCTTAAAAACTAGATAATTTCTTTGTCACACTGCCTTACCGTAAGCATCTGCCAACATGAAAGATGAAAATAAGGAAAAAAAAATAAAATAAAAGGAATGATAATCCATTTTTATTTTAACGTGTTAAGAAAATCTTGTTTACGAATTCTATCACTCAGTCGTCAATGTTCTTACTTCTTAGCTTCCGTAATTGCGACAGTTAGTTGTTTTTTTGGTATTGAGCTAAACATCGCCATCTACTGTTCGATTTCCAAAATGGTATTAAGCTAAAAATCGCCATCTACTGTTGATTTTCCAAATTTCCCTATAGTCATTATCGTCAGTTTTCATTTAATTTCTAACAGCAACTGCCGATAAATGTATTAGAGATGTGCAAAGTAGTTCAAACTTCAAAATAAATATAGCAAATTTTGCAAAAGTAAGACATCTAGCGCTAGGAGGAAGAAACGTTTTTAAATAGTTTGAAAATAATTCCCGCCTAAAATGTGAAACAGGGTCCCAACTTTTGGGTCCGTTTCGCACAGCTGTTTCGCATTTTAGGCGTTTCGCGTTTCGCGTTTCGCTTTCGCAGTTTAGGGACGCCCCCTAGAAACGCTAAATTGTGAGGGCCAGTTGGATTGTTGGGATTCCCGAGCGTTATAGCTGGGATTCTGGCGGCGTTATCCCCAAATTCCTTCAGAATTTGTTGTAGGTCACCATCAGGCTGGTAGACAAGAGGTCTTAAAAGAGGATTGTCTGATGCGAGTTTCTCGGAAAAATCAGAGAGAAACTCGCACGCAGACATGAAGGCCTGAAAAAATGAAAAATTTACAGAAATGTAACTAATTACTACGATGATATGACGAACCTCTTCCCTAACCAGATGATCATCTGAAGCAATTATGAGCAGGGTCATGAGCGAAATGTAGTCATTCAAATGATCTCTCAGTTGCTTTTGTTGTTGGCCGGCAGACGTTCCTCGTCC
The DNA here is from genome assembly GCF_021134715.1 of Daphnia pulex. Lineage (NCBI taxonomy): Eukaryota > Metazoa > Arthropoda > Branchiopoda > Diplostraca > Daphniidae > Daphnia > Daphnia pulex. The sequence goes on from NC_060017.1 coordinate 7,662,039, forward strand.
GGACCCATTTTTTAGCTGTCGAAGTTCCCATAAAATGACAGAATAGCAGGCTGAAATGCAGTGTATTATAGCCTGAAACATTTAACATGTATTACTGTGTGAAAGTAAACAGGTAAATAATGTGTTACTTCAGGTGGCATCAGGTTTAGATCTATAGATTCTTGAACAGCGTTGTAAAGAGGATCCCACATTTTCCATGTCCATGGTCCAAGATTGCAACACGAAAAGAAGATATCAACTTTCTTCGAACTGGAAACCAGGGCAAACACCTCCTCTTCGTCGGGTTTTTTGTCCTAAATTACACAAACAATATTTTAATATTTTTTTTTATGAAACGAGAAAAAGAATTAGTCAATATACTTACGCTATTGATCAGTGCTACATGAGAGTCAAGAACTTCACGCAATTTGTTAAACAGACGATTCATTAAAGTACTTATGACGTCACATCGAGAGTAGATGGCGTGATCTTCATCACACAGAACTTCCAAAGTTATGGCACAGATTTCAAGCACTTCTGTTTCGGTGTATGTCTCGACAACATTTTGCATCAGACCCAATAACGATTCAAATCTCTGTAAACGAGAAGCAAAGCATGAGAGAAATTTGTTCCATTTAATACACTTAGTAAAAAGAAACAAACCTCTTCTTGACGTGAGGTAGTGTAGATTTCCAAATTGAAGAATTGAGGGATCCACAGGAGGTTTGCAACTTTTTCAGGATCCTTGATGTATTTCCCGAGTAACAGAGGAATGGTTTGTATAAAATGTTCAGTTAGTCGAACACGATCATCTTGGGCTTGTTTGGTTTCTTTCGCGGTCGTAATCTTTAAAACAAAAATGCGAGATTCACACACAAATTATTGTTTTTGCATGATGAGCATGTAAAAGATATGTGGCAGTTACCTTTCTTGTAGGTGCGCGCCCGCAGGGTGACTTCCCAGTCGCGGCTTGTTCGATGCAACATATCATCAGTTCGATCAAACTTGTTTCTTGCTCATCATCTAAAGACTCTTCGCCTGGCCCGGGATCTTCCATTAACAAATCCGTCATGCACTCCCAATCTTTCATCATTTCATTTGAATCAATGAGGGAGTCGACCAAATATGCTCCGTGTTCAGGCAACTATGAAGATTGTAAAGTCATTAACCTATTTTAAATGTTACTTGACTGTAATTTTACCTCAGACTCGATGAAAAATTGAACCAAATCCCGAATGAGAGGTGTATTAGGCAGTCTCTTTTTACCACGGTGAGTACGTAGAGCCGGGGGACTGGTATCATCGAGTGTGAAAAGCCGCTCGTTGAGAAACTCACCAGCAGCTTGCGCAACGGCTCGATGGGAAGAGAACACCAACTCATAAACAGCCTCGCAATCCTTATCTGACAATATTTCTCGATGATACTTATGAATGCTGGAGATCAAGCGAACAGCTTGGACGGCAACATCGTACTCTTTGTCTAGTGTCATCGAAACGACACAATCCTATATAAAATATTTAAAGTATTGTTGGTTGGTTAAGCAAAATTAGGTAAAAATATTCACCTTAAATTTGCTGGTGAAAAATTCCAATTTTCCCTTAAGTTCTTCTGAAACATAGAGCGGTTGGAGGGCTTGAAGACATTTTGAACGAACATCGCCAACTTTACAATTAAGATCCCACTTAATGTACTTCAGGAGGTGAGAATCATCCAGAAAATGTTTAGGGAATCGCTTTATCCAAAAGACTATTTCTCCCATACAAATGGCACGAATTTCGGGGACGATATCTCGATAACGATCGACAAAAACTGACTTGAATAAGTAAGTCAATATGGATTTAACGGCATGGAGGTTTTCATCGAATTCTTGTCGTTCTTGAAGCATCTCTTTAAGATGACCAGCACGGGTTCGTGTGTGTATTTTCTGCAACTCAACTTCATACTGACGAGACGTGTTATCAAGATGAATCGATACAGTCAGAGCCACTTCAACCAACGCGGTCATGAATTTCATAGCTAAAACAAATATTTTGACATTAAGTGAAGATGAAACAAAAACAACCTATTTATATAAAATAAAGTTTACCAGCTAGTGTAGCAGTATGACGAAACGCTCTTACTTGTGAATCAGAAAGACTAGTAAGTAGCGAAATTACATTATCCATGAGGTACTGATCATAAATGATGGAATATTGGCATTGCTTCACAAGTGTCTGAACGAAGTCACAGAACTTGCTTCGAAATTTTTTCCATTGTGGACCAGACATGATTATCGGGTACTCATCACTTTCCTAAAGGATTTAATTAGTCAAAATGAAATCAACAGTTAAATAATGGTGAAATAAAATGAAAAGAGTATATTACTTCATCAAACTCTTCGGTCATATGACGGATTATAGCAGCATATTCCATGCTACTTTGCATTTGAGAGGTTATTTTCCCTTTACATCCAGAAGCACTAATGAAGAACTGCATTATGGCACGCAATCCTGAGTCACGATCAGCTTTGTACTGTTCAATCCATTCATCTACAGTTTTCTGCAATCAGTAATTGAATAAATATTAATTTTTAGAAACACTATTCTAATTGAGCAGTTTAGTGGTTCAATACCTGAACAGAACTTTTGCCATTTCTAATAATACAGAATAAAGTGCTTTCGTCTTCAACAGTTAGAGGTTTCTTCACTGCAGCAATTTTCCTTCGAGGGGCAGGGCTTGGAGTGGGTAAAGGCGACTCTTTAGAGCTGGACATTATGCTTGAAGAAAAAGTTGGGGAGCCCTTAAGTTAACCTCGCGTCAGTCGCGTATCAAAGAAAGAAATAAATGACGTCGTCTGTGCCTGAAAACCTGAATCGAATCATGCCCAACATGGGATCTACTCTCTAGGTATCATCTAAATCAAAACAATAACAATTTGGCCTGATTTGGCCTAAAGAAAAACCTACCCACTGCCCAATAGATGACGCGGTGAGTCGTCCTCTCGTCGCATGTCGCACCTCCTCAATTTCCTCAATCAATTCTCCTTGCAGGTCGACATGGGGCGAGTGGGCGACGTTCAGTAAGCCGAGCTCGTGCCCGCAAGGCCTCCAGCCTTAAATTGGGTAAACTGCAGATGGCCAGATGGCGTCCATATATAGATACCGAGAAGCGTCAAGCGTCTCGTCCTTAACAACAGCGTCAGACTCAGACCCGGGTCCCAGCGCCACACCCACAGTCGGATCTTTTTCCACTCGACACCCACACGTCCCACAGTCATTAGAATCAGCAGCAGTTCACTCTACGCAGTTAACACGGCTCAGCATTTAGCAAAGAGGTGTGATTTTCAATGATTCTTCTTATTCTGGTAACTGGAATTTGGCCAAATCATTTATTGCATTTTTATTAGATATCAAATCAAGCCGGACGAGCAGGTCGAGTGCGTTTTGAACCATTTTGAACTGAATTACACGACCATAGCCGACACGTGTCCGATTTTCCCCGACTGCAATCTCAAGACATTCAATTCGCCGTTTCGAACGATTACGGGCATTTGCAACAACATCATCCACCTGGCCACGTCCCCTGGGGTGTGCCGAGAACCCAATACCAACGGGCTCTCGCCCCGAATTACGCCGACGGTATAAAATCAAGATAAAGTTGATTGATGTTCGATGATGCTGATGATGTGTGATGTACTATTGATCCGACAGGTGTCTGGATGCCTCGACGAGCCACAAATGGTGGCGAACTTCCTCAGTATGTATATAATTCATTCAATTTGACTGACGTGGATTGCTAATTTCGTGATTACATAATTTTCCATATATGCTTAGTCCCCGTCAAATTTGTTGATTCGCGACCTCGACGTCGCTCGTCATGCAGTACGGCCAGTTTATCGATCGTAGGTGCAATTAAAGTTGACTCTTTCTATACATTATGACTGTCATTTGCCAATTTTTATTTCAGCCGACATGCTGGAAACCATGGAATCTAAAACTGGTATTGTATTACATATTGTATTATTGGGCAATATATGGCGGAAACTGTTGGTCCGAGTCTAATAAATATTTGGTTGTTGATTTGTTGTTGAAGCCGACGGAGCGTCAGTGCCTTGTTGCACGGACGATGCCCGATAGTCAATTTCTTGACGAGGGCGACCTTAGTCACGGCAAGTGCATCCCCATCGATATTCCCCAGGACGACCCGCTTTACTCCTTGTTTCGCCAACGTTGCATGCAATTCGCCCGTTCCCCCGTGCAGAACCGACGGACGCCTCGGCCATGTTGAGCAGGTCAGTTGGTTTTATTTAGAATTTTTTTTGTGATTGGGCACGTTGTGAAAGTGATGATCGACATCAAGTGATTGTGCTAGTTCACTTTTGATTGCAGATGAATCAAAACACTCACTATCTGGATCATTCTGGCCTTTACGGCTCCGACGATCAACTGGCCGGTGAGCTGAGGACGTTCGAAAAAGGCGCCCTCAAGGTATTTGTCCGTCCTCGCAAAGGTTGCCACCACGACATGGAACGACTTGCATCCACCCGACAGGGGCCAATAGCTATTTGGCTCATTCAGGCGATAGATGGCGCGGTGAACGAACGAATCGCCCTCGCACAGTCGCACCTCCTCAATTTTCCCTTCTTGCTTCCATATAATTCTAGTTCGTCTGCTATTCCCCAGCCGTAAAACGTGACAACTGACAAAAAACAACTAAAAAATCGAAAATGATCTCCACAAAAATTTTTTTGTTGCGGTCTGTTGTTAGGTATTTATGCAATTAAATATATTAGAGTACGTTCAACAATTTTTTGAATCCTAATAGGCAAAAGGTTGTCATTTCCAGCAGCATTCGTTTTCGTACGATAACTCAAGCGGCGTCGGCCGAGAAAATACAGAGGATCGTCAACGACATTTCCCAGCTTACCCTCATCGAAGTTGCAGAATTAAACCAAGTTTTAAAAACAACTCTTAAGATTCCTGATGCTCCAGTAATGGCATATGGTGCAGGTCTTGCTGCAGGCCCAGTTCAACCAAAAGAAGTGATTATCTTGAAAGTTTTACACATTTTCCTTCATCTATGATTTAATTTCCTGTTATTTAATTCTAGGAGGAAGAAGAAGCTCCTAAGGCTAAAGTTCAGACCATTTTTACAGTCAAACTCACGAAATTTGATGAAACCAAGAAAATTGCTTTAATCAAAGAAATTAAAAACATTGTTGAGGGAATGAACCTTGTTCAAGTAATATTCAATTCGTGAAATTTATGTGTTTTCAAATGTTAATATTCTGTTTTTTTTTCTCTAGGCCAAGAAATTTGTAGAAACTCTCCCTGCAGTTGTACGAGCAGATATTCCCAAGGACGAAGCAGAGAAACTTTCATCTGTGATATCTGCTGCTGGAGGTATTTGTGAAATTGTTTAATTTGAGTATGTTTTGTAGTAAAAACCAATAAAATAACAAAAGACAGTATGGGTTGAGATTTTCACTGAAATAGTTTATTTTATGGTACCCTAAACAGTGACACTTTCGGTTATATCAATTTATTGGCTGAATACTTGGGACAATGAAAGAAATCGCAGGGCAATCACACTGTAGTGTCCATTTTGTCCGTACCTTCGTCAATCTCCAATAAACGTGGTCCGTAAAGAAGTACATAGGCACAGTGCCAATCACCGCCTCCAGATAACTTAAGAACATCTTCTTCGCTTATCGGTGTAACCTTGTCATCATCTAATTGCAACCACTGATTGGTTCCAGGTTTTCTTGTCCATCCAACGTAATGTCCACTTCCACTGCTGCGACCCTTATGTGTCAAAACTGCTTGAAGTTGGTAGTAACCCGAATTATTTGATCCAATATCTACGAAAACAAATATTTGTTATTAAATCAACTGTTTCTAAATAATAACAATTCCTACCATCTTCAAACCAATAAGGAGCGGTTTTCACGTCAGCTTTTGCCACTTGGGAATCGCCTGGCTTGTTTGCAACCTTTACTTCTTCTATTTTACGATCTTCATATTCCTTGATTAATTTGAAACATTTTCAATGCAAATTTCTCAAAAATTTAACACAAAAGGAAACTACTATCAAACCTTGAATTTGGACCTCATAGGAATCAACTTCTGTTGCAATTCTGCTGAGCAAAGGTCGAATACGTCTAAACTAAGTTGAAATTTAATGTCCTTGAGAATTTTTGCGTTAATCGCTTCCTTCTCTTTATAGAAGAAACGAACAAACTGAATGGACAGATATGCAGGCAATCGGCTTATCTTTGACTGTATATAGAGAAAAAAAAAATCACCGATAAGATGAATATAAAGTTATTTATTTTTCTTTTCCTACCGATTTGATGTAAATCGCATCCCGCCCAAGAGTTGGAGATTGTTTGGTTATCTGCTCACTGAGTCTCTGCATTTTATAAAACATTTTAAGAGAAAAATAATGAACTGCATCACTAAAAGATTACAATTTTGAACTTACCGATAATAAACCGGAGTGCATATATTTTACTTCTTGCGAAATAAAACAACTCAGCTGCAAAAAATTGTCTTCACTCACGGTTGTCGGCTCCTCTTCACTTTCGGTACATTTTAATTCACACGTGAAACGACCTCCAAAATACTGATCGATGATGGATCTAAAGTAGATAGCAAAAGTTATATAAATATGCTGCTGAATGACTTAGATGGAATATTACGAATATTGACGAGACTGATTGGTGCCATTTCTGGCTTGGAGTTTCTGCTGTAACATTCGAAGTATCTCCGTCCAACACTCGTTAGCATCCTGATGAAATAAAATAAATTTAAATACAAATAACAATATTAAGACACTAACATTATGCTGATACCTGTTGTTGAAACCCTCCATGGGAAGACTTCTCTGCAAAACGTGGGAATGCCGCATGAAGAACTTGAAGAAGAATGAAAGGTGGAATTGATGACCCATTCCCTCTATCCATAGCTGAGTACAAATCACGAAGTGCTGCAGTAACAGATCCAGCTAACATTCCACCACTTAAACTGACCTCTGAAAGACAGAATAAAATTAATTCTAATTCTCAAATTACATTTTAGATATTTACCTCCTTTAAATTCTTTCAAAGCATCACAAAGCTCAGGAACAGTTTTGAGACATTGAATGGTTGCATTCATGTAACAAGTATTGCCCAAGTTGGTTAATCCAGATGGAAAGTCAAGCTAATATTTTGAAACAAAATATTGATTAAGGTTCTAGTTTTCTTGATTATTTATTATATAATATTACTGCGCTTGCTAGTTCATCTTCATTCATATCCTCAACAAAAATTGGTTTCTGTTTAGGTTCATTTGGGACATCCTCCTCTTTGCTGCCCATGAGCAAAACAACTGCCCCCTAAATAATACATGAAAATAGTCTTAATAAATGGAAATCTAACAAAATTTTCTATTCTTACATCTTTCAGCTTGATATTGCCCCAATCAGCGTCCTTCAGTGTAGCACCTTTTAACATAACTTTCTGTCGCTCATTTTGAACACCAGTCAATGCAAACAGTTGAGCTTTAAACAAAATGGGTTCTTCATCTGTGTTTGCCTCAACATCATTAAATACTTCTTTGCCCCACTTTACCTTGACTGAAATTGAAGAAAGTTGGAAAGATTACATGCAAATGTTAAGTGACAACACATGAAACATCTACAATCAGAATTAAACAATTAGTGTATCCTCAAACTATACCTTTGAAGATTGGCATTGTGTTTTTTTAAACAACGAATAAAACAGGAAAAAATTGCCGGTTGGAATTCTTTTAAAATGACAATGACAACTTCACTTTACTACCACTAACAGAAGTAAGGGATGTTGTTAAACAGCAATTTCCTGACAGGGAATTTTCCATTTCAGTCAATGCTTAAGTTCTCACCCCATCCGATAAGATGGCGCTGGGCTGCAATTGCGCTATAAACTTGGATTTTCACATTCCTCGTTGCGTGAAAATGCCGTGAAATAGCCATCATAATTAGGCTATACAAGTTAGTTCAATTAGCTGCCATATTTAATTTGGTAAACTATTAGGAGTAAAATCCCGTAAAGCCGTAGCGCATTTCATAATGAAATAAGATTGCTTTTATTTTTAATATTTAACTTATGGTCACTCACAAAGTTATAAAGTTCCTGAATCTCAGACTTTATTGGACGTTATGAACTTATGATTGATGAAATGGTAATTATAGTTCTGGTTATCGCTTACGACGTAGAAATATTGACCCAATTGTTTTAGAGTGATCAAGTGTAACGCCTTACTTTTCGGCAATTTGTTCCCCCAACAAAGTAGCCTTAAGTAGCTTCAAATGGAAGCGGCTAAATAAGGTCTTCGAAACCTTACTTTAATTTTAAGAATTCTATTTTGTGTGGTTTTCATTGATACATTTACGTTGGAGGTATTTTTCAAGTAATTGAACGATGAATTCGTCATCTTGATTTTTTCTTTCCCTTTGAATTTCTCTTTGCACACTATCGCTTGGTTTTTGAAGGTTGTTGAACATTATCCTACTAAAACAGCTTGTAAGGATTAAAGTTTATAAGGATTAAAGTGATAACAATGGGTCAGGGTTTTTACGCGCATATTCTATTCGGCAACTTTTTATTCATCTGTTTTTAAAAACTGCGAAGGAAAATAATTCTTTTACAAAATGCTATTTCAAATAATTTATTTCGAAATTAATGGCCAAAAATCTGTTTTGATGGTAAAAAAAGAGATTTTAAAGGTTTCCATGGATTACATTGCATGATTACATTGAGGGTTGAAGGCAATAAGGTTGAAGGAAATTCGACAATCAAGTTCTAATTTTCGTACGCTTGTGTGTAAAATGAATGCAAAATGTCGAAGAAATACGAGTAGCGCAACATTATTTCACTTATTCATATGTAAATAACTGGAGCTAATTGGATTGTCGATACACATTGAGAATGAAGGAATGATAGTCATTTTAGCACTATTTAATAAAAAAAGCTTCTAACTTTTCAACGTGCGGATCCGCAGGGACCAGCAACGTTTACTTCATAATCACAATTTCCCGTAGCTGCGTTGAATACTAGATTACTTGGACAGTCCTAAAAGAAATTTTAAAAAATATAACTATGAGACTATCCGATTTGGTTTAGTTTAGCTAAACACGGTTAACTTACGTAAAGATAAGGTATTCCATTTGAGCACATGTAAAAAGTCTTGCAGTTAGTCGGATTTGGAAAGACTCCATTTGTTCCAGGGCAGGTAAAGGGCGTAGTTCCCGTGCTGGTAACAGTTGTGGCTGTCGTCGTTGACTTTGGTGTTGTAAATGTCGATTCCGCGGTTGGCTTTTGTGTAACAACAGTTGTGGCTGTCGTCGTTGAATTTGGTGTTGTAAGTGTCGATTCCGTGGTTGGCTTTTGTGTTGTAAGTGTAGATTCCGTAGATGACTGTTCAGTCATTTGCTGTATAGTTGTCGATGTCGATTCTGTCAATGTTGTCGATGTGGTAGTGGTCGATGTTGTCGATGTGGTAGTGGTCGATGTTGTTGTTTCTAGAAGAACAATACATATTTAAAATTCTATTATGAATGTGCCAGTAGAGAAAAATTATTTAAGATTATAATTACTCACTCTTGCAAGGTGCACTGGATGACGATGTACACAACTGAGTGGTTGGTTCAAATACAGAAGCTCCAGGACAATACTTAAAATGAAGTGTAATAATTAGTTTATAATTAAAATAATATTTTACAAAAGAAAATTACCGATAAAACTGGGGTTAAATCAGGACCACAAGAGTAGTAAGCATTCGTGCATTCCTATGTAATAATAAAATTTAATCAACCGATATTCTTTATCAATTCACTTAAATTGTCAATTAATTACCTGCCCAGGGACAGGGTAATTTCCTACTCCTGGACAGACGAATTGTTCCACTGCTCTCACAAAAAGCAACGGGTTCTGCCCTCCTAACTAAATAAAAGAGAGAACATAAACATATACTCAATTTTAATGCTCAGATTTGTGACAACGTATTTTTCATTCATGAAATATCTAAAATGTAATTTACCTCTGAATCGAAAGCGATTTGTCGCGACATCACTCCTGTTCCTAGGCACAAAAGGAAAGCTGCAAAGATAATCGTTTAGTAGGTCTAGATATGAATTTTGCCGTTTAAAAGCGTTTCTAAAATCAAAGTAATTCTATACACAATTTATTAAAAAAAATACTTATGACCTACCAAATTTGCACGCGAAATATACTGGTACATTCATTGCGGTAAGGAAATGTGTTTTTTTCAATCTGATCTAATTGTACAATTAAGATTCCGAAAACTCCTGTTCATCGACTGACCTACTCATATATTTTAACCAGGCCTTTATACCATACCGGTTTATATCACTGTGTAAAAAAGCAGGGGAACGGGATTTTTTTTTAATCATTAAAAGGGATTAAATCTAAACCATTTAATCTAGTTATCTTCGTAAAGACGGTATGCTTTGATGCTTCGAGTCGTAACAGTTTTATCTGGGTTTGCAATAATACTGTAACCTTGTCAAAAGTAGCAATTTACAAAATTCCACCGTAACAATTTCCGGATGTGGATTTGGTGACTCAGCGCAAGGTTTGATCTTGACGTCATGTTTCACATTGAGAAAGAATAGTAAAGCTCCCGCGACGCATCAAATAACACGTACTGTTAAAGATAGTTGAACAAGAACGCTGGTGTTCATCAGAAAAAGAAAAAGCTGCGACGAGTTTGCCCGAAGTAACGTTTCATAACGCTAACTAGTGAAATTATACTCCAAATAAACTGACTGTTTATTTTAAAGGGCTTACACCCCAACATCACAGTAGATTAGATTTCGTCGCAACAGAGACTTTGGATTAAAGCGACTAGAAATTGTTTACTAGTATACGGATTCGTTGTCGGATAACAAACGTAAAGGAATAGAATGACATTTTAACTTCAATTACATTTCTTGGTTAAATTCCGTGTATCTCAAAGTTTCTAATCGCGATGAAGCGATAATGCTGGCCAAGCCATAGTGTATGGGCCAAGCCATAGTGTATGGATTAACTTTAATGAACAAAGAAAACATATGTTTAACTGAAAATAACGGAGTTATAGAGTACAGAGAAAGCAAACATGCCAAATGGTTTAAAGAGAAACTTGAAATTTCGTTCTTACTGCTTGTTGAGCACTGGAAGACGTCGTTAAAGCAGTACAAGTTCAGTTGCCTTCGTTACTTTTCGCTATCATTCCTCTTTTTGTAAGTCTGAGAAAAAAAATGGAAGTTAAGATTATATTACGAAATAAAAGCTGTAAATAATATTTACAGCTGTCTTTTTCGAGTCGGTTAAAGCGCTGACTTTGCTTCGTTCTTGTTGTAATTGACTGGACATGTTTTCAAGCTCTGTGGTCAATTCGTCCTTCACTTTGGAGATTTTGTCCATTTCCACAAGAAGTTGGGACTTTTCTTTCACTATTTGTAAAAAAATCGAGATTATGTTAGGCAGACAAAAAAATAAATTATCAAACATTAAAATTTTACTTTCTCCTTGGAGCAAAATTCCGCAAAGTTTCTTGTTGCGAGTTTTGACGTTGAATAACTCTTCACGCAATTTGTCGTTTTCCAATCGAAGGCTTTCTATCTCCAGATTTTTCTGGTTTAACTCGTCTTGTAGCTGAGCAAGACGTGGTTGTTCGACTTGAAGAGACTATAAATTGCGTTAAATTCTTTTAAATTAATTAGTTAAAGAAATATCACATGGTGCTGAATTACTGCTTTTTTATTGCTTTTCTTTGACAATTCAGCTTTCTTTTTTTCCTTGCTTGCAATTTTTTTGGCCTCATCTGCAACTTCATCAAAGAAATGATCATCCTCAACAGCTTTCCCATTAGTTCCTTCATGTGCTGGGGCTTCATGAATAGGTTCCTACAATGAGGGAGAAAAATGTCTTAACCTGGCGATGAAGAATTAGAAAATAAATATGTTTAATACCTGAGGACCTTGCTTGAACTGATCCAATGACATTGTAGTGGTTCCTTTAGTCTTACTGTTACCACCCTTTTTTTTATTTGATGGCTTGTTAACAGTATTTTCTGGCAACTTCAGGACATCCTTCTTATTCGCTTCAAAATCTACTTTGGATGCCATTATTGCTTCTTGTAATTGAGCTTCAAAGTCAGTTTGGACAAATTCTTGATCTCTTTGTTTCCACTCGTTCCAATTCCCAGGGACTTCAGATACCACAGGTTTCTTTTTAGACGCTGATGATTTCTTAGTCTTACTTCCACCGAAGGCCAAGGATTTTAGCTGAAAATGATACAATAGTAAGAAATGTAAGATTAAATATGACAATTAACCAACATCCCTTCTAATTTTATTATTTTGCAATAATGGTTTTTACCTCTGCCTTTTCTTGGGCCGCTTTCAACTTCTTAACAGCATTTTTGTCAGAATTCAACTGAGCTTTACCACCCTTATTTTTAGATTCTGCCAATTTCTGTGCAGCTGCCCTTTGTTTATCTCTTGCTCTTGTGGCTGCTTTTTCGTCTTCATCATCGTCTATTCGAAGGATTGCAAAACGAGATACAGAAGCAGTCATGCTGTCAGTGAAAAGTTACTACGATTTCAAGGCTAGTAATAGTAGTATGGGGCAATTTATCGATATGACGACAGTAACGTTTAAGAAGTGGGAAGGAAAACTTGGGAAAACTTTATAAAGAGAACTTTATCTTAAAAAGCCAAACTTGCACACTAGATACGTGTTTTGAACGTGCTAACAGCCCTCAAATGCAAGAGCCGGTTTAGTCGTGATTCGATAGACGGCTAGATGTCGTCGAAATCGATGGGTTTCAGCAACCTGATGCATGCGCAACGTCGACTCCATTCCTAACCTAATTTTAAAATAATACCTTTTCATAATAAATAGGTTCAAAATAGAAAGGAAATTTTTGGATTAAGCAATAGATAATTTTGTTATTTTGAAATATTGGTGGTGGACTGGTGACACTGGTTGTTTTAGTATCACTTTTTCTACAATCTTCAATTAGTAACCCATGGGAATGGGAAAACCATAACTACAAGTCACAACTATTTTAAGTGATAAAAAAAGGGTGTAATACATAATGACAAGTATGTGAAAGAATTGTTTATTCAATTATTGGAATTTAAACATGAAATTTGTAAGGAGATTGGCATTTTAGTCTTCTGTTTTCTCTGGAGGAGGCCCACAAGGTTGAAGCATTTTTTCCATAAAGTTAAAACGTACACGAGCTTTTGATTCATTTTCAGCAATTGCAATGTGGTTCAGCAGATCAAAATGCCCAACGTAAGAGGCAAACGAATCACGATGTTGGTTACTAAGCCATTCGTGTCTCGATGTATCTGCGTGTCCTGTACCAATGTACTTTGATTGCAAATGTTCTAGCTGAGAATGAATGTTATAACGGTCACCCATTTCTGATATCTGAATTTATCAAAAGTATTACATTAGATTGTCTTATTACAGTCTTTATAAATCATGCTACTTACCAGTTAACGTTTGATTCGTACAAAAACACAACCACAGCAACCTATTTCTTTTGCTTCTTTGCCAGGTTTTTTAAAAGCATTCAATAGCAGAAGACGCTTTCCGGCTTTCGTGTCGTGTGTGTTGCTCTGGCGCTTTGCGTTCGTCGACTGTTTCATTTTTCATTCGTCATTTGTTTCACTCCAGTATCGTCCGTATCGTCTCACTCAGACACTCACTCGTTACTCGAAAAAATGGCTTCGCTAGTTTGTCGATCGGTTTTTGCTGCAACTCGGCGAGGAGTTTCTACTACCGCTGTTAGGGCGGCAGATAGAGGTAATTATAAGCTTTTATATGGTAGTCAATAAGCGAATTCATGGGTGTTCTAAATTGTGTTTGTACGAGGTATTTGTCTCGGCATACTTTGTCACGTAGGCCGCCATGAATCTCAAAATTCGGTCTTGGTTATGATTTTGTAATAATTCCTTGTTATTTTGAATCTAGCTATGAACGATCCCGTTGAACATGCTACCGGATTAGAAAAGCGTGAAATTCTTGCCAAGCAAGCTGGACGAGAGGTAAGGGTTAAGATTTCTTTATTACACTGTTATCTTATAAAGTAAAAGGTTTAATCTTATAAATAGGATCCATATGAAATGCAAGTCTACAAAAGAGTTGCTGGAACCAAGGAAAAACCCAATGTTGTTCCCTCTGTTGCAGACTACCGTGTTGTAGGTTGCGTCTGTGAAGAAGATGCTACTGCCATCAACTGGATGTGGCTTTACAAAGGTGAACCCAAGCGCTGTGAATGTGGCTACTGGTTTAAATTGGTTGATTCAAAACCCATTTAGAATTTAGACTTATTTGAAAGGGTAAAAGCTTTCTGAATGTATAGAAGAGAATGAATAAAAGAAGCAGTCCTGATAGTGAACTATCTTTATTACTGTCCATGTGATGTTGCAACAAATACAGTGCTGCGTAAAATCACAGTTTAATTTTTATTTATTTATCCTTGGGTATGGAATTAATTTAAATTTTTCTCTGTAATAATATCTGGGATTTATGTGTTATATAATGCACAGTCATATCTGAAAATAGGGACTAGAAACTTAAAAGGCTTGTAAAATATAAAAATTAAAGAAAAAAAAATGCAAGAGTGGCAAAGTTGAAATCTTTGGTATCGATCCCAAAAGCAAATAAGAAATCCTACAATTATACAAATACAGCAATCCTGAATCCTGATTCAGTTATTCCGGTTAGCAGACGACTCGATTACCGCGCCTTTTTCAAATAAGAGTAACTTCCTGCAGTCCGCTTTCTGTTACATTTTAAAAGCAATTATTTTGATAAAGCTTTGATGGTTCATTCCAAATCAGCACAGTTCGATGAATTAATTAAACTATAAATTAGAAAGTGATTAATATGTTATTAATTTTTCCCTTTGACACGTTATTTATGTAACTACGTAAGACTATCTGGAAAGGCCGTACCTTAGCCCGCGCTAAAATTGAGGCAGTTAAATTAATCCATCTCCTTCATAAAAATCTCGAATCGATTTTAATACTTCTCGACACGCTTGAGCAAGTGAAGAAGTGATGCTAGAGTGAGCAGTTATGCCATTTAAGATACTTTTCCTGCTATCAATCTCGTCTCAGATGGTAACGCCCATTTCCAAAAAACGAACCTCTTTTTGTTGATGTTGTGTAGCCTACCAGATAAAACCTTTTTTAATTATAATTGTTTGTTTGTTTTTTAAACTATGATTTTACATTTGTTAATTGTTTTGTTAATTTTTTCTTTGGTACAACTTCATAAATTGGCAACGCGAAGCTGAAGGCTAAAGTGGAGTCTATAAGGTAAAAGTTGTTTTTATTCGGTTGCTGAAGGCAATTTTATGTAAATAGCTCGTCGTTATAGCCTTCTAAGCATACGCGATCTTGGAATATCACCATCGCCATATATATCTTCGGGACTTTTGCTTCTCAACCTATTCGGCCAGTGATTTTGATCCTAACCCGTAGTTGTTGTGAGTCAATCACTGTTGAAATACAAGTGGCCCATGACTGACGTGGCCTCAAAGAACTAAAAGGTGCCCTGAAAACTTCATTCTTTCGTCACATCTTACACGGATTGTGCCTAGGTTGCTTTGTTACATCACCGTTTGTACAACGAGTAAGGATTTCAACAATTTTGACGGTACGAAACAATTTTGTTATTATTACTAACGGAAATGCAATCTAATGTGTTAGTGTAGGTCTGTATGCAAGATCATATTTCAGATTATAATGAATTAAAAAACTTGAAAGAGCTGTCTTCATCTGTATTGGCAATTAAACCATTCAACAACTTGTATCAAATGGAACTTTAAATCAATGGACATGTCAACGATCCCATATAGACTTTAATGACAATAACGCACATCTAACTCACAATTTGAATCGATCTGCTTATTATTCCGATACAAGTTTCAACATAACCTGAGGTATATTGAATTCCTTCACATTTTTTCGGGTCTTAATTGAAGTTTGTTATTTTTTGTTACTTTAGTAAACGTTGGACATTAAAACAGATTATTACCATGTCGAAAGCCGTGTCTGCCAACTCCAAAGGAAAATCCACAGATTCACGCCCACAGTGGAATCCCTCCGTCGCCGTAGTTAGTCGAAATTCACAGTTGCAGAGCCTTCCAGGAAAGAAAAGACAGTACGAGAACATTAAAAGTCGAATACGTTCTGGAATTAAAAACGGGAATTCCGATGCTTCGCTTGACGGATCGACTAGCTTCCGGCAACGCAATGATTCTTCTGCCGTGGCAGCTTGTCTTTACCCAAACGGTCATCAGTCTCCGTGGCCAAACGATGCTAATGCCACGGCAAGTGGTCCGACCGATGAAGTACCAGAAGCTTCAATCAGCCCTTCGCGTTGCGTTTGATTATATTATGTGAATAAGCCAGAAAAGAAATGTGAGCATTTGTACGCTCAGGTTTAAAATTTTAAAATTGAAATGGAGGTGTAGGTATATCTTATTCCACGCTTAAACACAAAGTGTTTCGACCCTAACAATCGATCTTTATTTCTCGGAATAATGAATCTTATTTATTTTGTACTTAGATAAACTTAAATAAACGCTCAACAATGAAATCAACCCTTTTTTTCAGCTCATTATATTGATAGGGCAGAACATGAATTCTACAATTACAATTACAGAGGTAAGAATTGTTTCAAAATTCAAAATTAAACATCACTATTGAACCCAAAATTCTGGCCCTTGGGTATACACTACCTGCAGCATATAATCTAGAACAACGTGGATGAAAACTATCCGATTATACCAGCGGGCAGCGGTTTATTCAAATCTTGTGTAGAAGACAATACCTTATAAAGATTGAATTTAAATTAGGAAACCACTCACGGGGGCCTTTTTTCCATTTCAATGTTGTATACCAAACATGGCAGCACTGAAGCCCTAAAAGTTGCGCAAGTAGTTTTGTTTAGCAAAAATTCAAGTTTCTCTAATGATGGTGACCACCAGCACTTCTGGGGGTCAGGCATTCTTCCGACAGTTCCGAGTATTAGTAATCGACGGTTTTGAAAGTTGTCGTCATTATATTACTTCTTTAGTAATGTTTTCAATATTGAGTTGTCCCAGAAATGAAACTAAATACTATACATAGCTCTGGAAGTAAGGATTCTATGCGACTTAAGTTAAAAAAATTAATAAAAAATAATAAATCAAAGCCTGAAAACTAAAGCGAAAATGTTGCAAAATTCCTGTAATTCTCGGGAACTTTGAGAACGGCCGAAAACCCTGAACCAGCAAGGGTTTCCAACAGCTCTATTGATTTTTAAGCGAATCCAGTAACGCAAAAAATTTGAATCCTTGTAGGCATATGCAATATCTTATTATGTGCAGAATTTGGCAAAAAAAGAAAAAATGACGTGAGCCTATAATCCGGGACAACATTTGATGTTGTGCTATATGCAGATATACATAATCAAATTTTCCCATCTATCGTGCGAGTGCAAAACTTGTTTGCTAATTTATGTGCACTGCGGTATATTAACTTATTAACTGAAAACACCGAATCTTTTGTGCGAAAAATATATAGCTACCTGGTTCCATTTCTCTATAGGTAGACAATACCCGCTCTCACGTTTTTTTCCATTTAATCTCGCCATGGCATTTGAATGTCCCTTGAATAATGAACGATAACACTTGTTCCCCATAGCCAATAGAAAATCGCCTGATATCTGGACAATTCAATAGATACCCCCCCCCATTTTTTTTTCACCGGAAATCCGGTAAAATTATCAGCATTTTAGTTTTCAACACTTGTTCAAAAATAGATTCTTATAACTCGATCACTACTGGAATGTTTCTTTAAAAAAAAAAGAATGTTGTACAAATAATGTACCGAGAAGTTCTTCGATTTACTTTTGTTGCACGGTGCGCCAACTGCGGCGCAGCCACATAGTTTTCTTTAAAGAATATTAAATTAAGTCGATATGGATTGCCAAGGAAAGACATAACTTGACGACAAGAAGACCAGAGACGTCGCACTAAAGGTTATTATACGATGTTCGGTTTGGCCGGGTTGGGCTATATGTGGCGTATGTATACTCTGCAATATCATCTATTCAGTAGTTTCAAATATGTATAGGGCATTATAATTCTATGCTGCAAACTTGCGGCTACAGAGCATATGTTTGGATGTTTCTTTTATTTTATTATTTCGCTGAATTCGATATAACCATGGCGAATCCCACAATAACAAACAGCACTTTTTGAACTGTCACCTATTGATTATCCCTTCCCGCGGCAGGTATATTCGTCTTCTGGTGTATGTAACCATATTATTAGTTATTTATTTATTTTATCCGATAGGTTAAGGTAGAAACCTACCCAAGAGTTTTACCGAAATGATGACAATTACATCTTCCCGTATCGTTCAATTTGTGGTTATAAATAGTGCCACATGTCAGCAGGATACATGATAGCGAAATTGACTAATAGCGTCAAAGGACGACTCACGGTTCAAGAATTGACGTCATCAAGTCCTTTAATCACCAACAGACACGAAAACTATTCGTGTGTTCAACGATTCGTAGGAATCTTTGCAGTTTACGTATATCCACAGTTCCACGTACCGTAGTTTTTTTAAATAAAAAGTATTTGGAAAAAAGTCAAGACAGAAAATTGAGCGCAATTTTTAGATCGTCCTTTGAGAATCTAAAAGTGGCTTTATATCAACGTTGTTTCCATGCTTGAAAACAGCGAATCTGCTGCGCAAATTTGTTTTATACATGGAAATTTGATTGTATGCATTTACTGAATATACCGTGCCCTCCGAAGCACTTTACTTTTTTCAATGCACTGTACTGTACTGTATAAACCGAAACACGGCATATATATAACAGCCGGTCGTAATGATGAGAACACCCGTCGGCGGCTCTGATCAATACGACAATTAAATTAACGATTAAAAGTTTTGCAAATTATAATGAAGTGGCGCATGATTGCAAATGCCGGAAACCCCCGCGCTCCGCTATATCCCCCAGCAACTGTCAACATTTTCAAAAGTTGCCGTGAAAGTATAATAACTTGGCAAATCAATTAAGGCAGTCGCGCTTAATATTCATTTGAAAGTTGCTGCCAGAGAGTTGAGAGATGAAATAAATTTACTATTTCATCTGAAAGCAATTGTCTTCCGTAGTACAGTTCGCGGCTAATGAGATCATTGGGAGTGACGAAATGGCACCAAAAGTTTCGCTTTGAAATCTATTGCCTTTGGTGTTTCTATAGTCCGCTGCGTCGCGTTGAGCAGATGCAGTCGTTCAAACTTTTATTTTGATGTTTTTATTTATACAAAATGGCAGGCGCATATCAAATGGCTAACGCACAGCTGCAGGCCTGTGCAGCACGCGACAAGCCAGCTGAGCCGCCATACGAAAAATGTCTAATACTAAGTGATGTGCAACGCTGTTTTTTCACCGTATAGTGTCAGGTATAACAACATATTTTACGTGTCGTGATTTACGCTTGAACGGGTTTGACATTTTTCTAGGTCTCATTCACTGATCCGTGAAGCCAGCCCTGTATTTACTATACCGCTCCACCACTCATACGGGAATGAATTTTAACTGCTTGATTGAACGATTTACGAGCTTTACCTGCACACACCTTCTTAATAAGCGTCTTTTTTATTTCCATCCGGAAGAGAATGGAAGAAGAAATAATGTATGCCTCCAGGAAATGTCAATTGTTTTACTTTAGTGAATAGAGTGCGTGAGTCTAATTTATGGTTTCTGTCCAATAAGCGCTAGAGTTACCTGCTTCTAGTTGAATAATTTATGTATAGTACTTGGCTGCAATGTCTATAAGAAAACGTTACTTCACACCGAGCCCAAGGGGGAGCCGTCATCGATCTATTTGTCATTATTATCTCATCGTCAGCTTTTTCCCGATAAGAAAGAAAAAAAGGAACATATGTGTCATATGCTTAGATAAGCTCTACTCTGCACGAAATGCTTATTCGTCACCCCATTCATTTCAGAATCATTAAACAATTCTTGAATTCTGCCGACTCGACACTTTTTCGCAATAGTTTTGATCTTCTCTCAAATTTGTTTCAAATTTCAAACTTCAAAGTATTGTTCCCGGGGCGTGTGTCTCAAGATCCATTTATTGCCGATCCTTTTTTGTATTTAACAATCGTCGTCCTTGGCATCAAGACATATTTGAGGTCAAATGTTTAATGCATTTCTCTCTCCCCTTTTGGTACGTGTGCGACCTTGCCTCTCGTTACCCAGTTCGGAGAACGTAACATTTATTTACCTGCCACAGCTCACATGTCGCTTGGTGTATATTTCTCTATATACTTGTATTATGTATTTGGGTTAAAAGGATAGACGACACCTGGAGCAAAGGGTTTTTTCTTTACTATTTCTAACGATAACAAACTACAATTTTGGTCGTTGCGTATATTGTATCAAGGTTGGGGTTCGTGATCTTCTTGGAATTGGATGTCGCCCAACAAAATTTGAAAGGAAAGGCTTTTTTTCTCATAATGGCGAACTTGAAAGAAAAGAGAAATTTTTGTTTGCTGTCGCGGTGGTTCATCCACCCCGAAACGACGAGAGAAATATCACGATCCACGCGTGAGAAACTCAATCACGTATTCGCCTAGCTCTTGTTTGAACGGGAGACTGATGATGAATATGAGACACGTACGACTTATTTCTTATATCACCAATAATAATATAATTCCTGGAGATATAAGAAACCTGCCAAGTATTTTGCAAAATTTTATTGAACGCACGCGTGTCTTTATTAATTAAACCTGAAGACTTTTCCTCGCCCTTGACCAATTAGACTTTTTTCTTCAGGGACATTTCAGTTGTGACGTTTGGCGAATTTTCAACTCTTGCGAATTTCCATGGGTATACATCTCATTGCCTTATTCTTTATATGAAATCACGCGATATGGCATAGTCACGAAGTTATTAATAAATCAATGAACCTGGCTTTGGTGTATATCAAAATGAGTCCGAGTTATTTTTAGCGCATATCATTCCTACGATTTCTGCACGACAATTTGAAACTGCTAAAACAAAGAACTACCCGGTGATGACCTTATCTAAAGCTAAGTACAATCTTATTTTCGTGTGCTGTACTTCCTTCCTCTCTGCATTTCCCAATGCTGATTTGCTAATTAGATTGAATCACACAGTAGTTAGAAGGGGGGAAACAAACGGAAAAATCCATGACATAAGTTGTCATTTGTTCAGTTACAAAAGGAATAACCGAGTTCGATGGCCCCCCCCCTGAGGGAACTCATTGTTGTTGTCAAGAGAAGAAGAGAGAAGATCCGAACTCAACGTCGCTCTCATTTTTTGACGTCACGACGCCCCACAAAGTCTCTTATTATGATTATATCAGATCTTGTCCGTTTACTCACGCGCAAACTCAAGGACTTCCGGCGGAGCGCTTATTATCACCGACGGGAAATAACAAAAGGACGAGTGTACCAGCAGAGAGATTGACACAGCATATACTGATGGTATAATCCTCTGGTTCTTAAAAATAACAGCCTAGCAACTGAAAGAGAGCTCACTCTTAAGTTCATCCGGCTGAACGCGAAAATATAAGCAGAGGTGTACATTAGTTGTTATTACTTGTGTTACTCATCTCAAATGTTTGTTATATTATTACTATATTTTTGATTGCGTTAATCGTCTTAAGGCTCATTTACGTCATAGTAAAAAGGACTCTGTGAGCCGAGTTGACTCAGTCCCGCTGGCTCTATATGACATCAGAGAGGCATACGAAAGGAAATGGATATGCGCTTACGTGTATACGTGCCATATATAGCTACATGAAAAAGAACACAAGTCACCAGTTGATTGACATGTAGCAGGTCCGGCTCTGCCATCGGGTCCTTTTTTTCCAACAATTGGATTAGCAATCCTGAAGGCGTATCTACCCATGGCTACTATATCCTTATATACACAAACACTATACTGCATCATATTAGAGGGTTGTTTTCGCCGACAGCTGTCGCTGATGCGCGCAACTCATTTCGTGCTGGGCATTGCTGCACTCCAAACGTTCTGGCCACCACCTTCTTTTATTTTTTTTATTTTTTGTTATATTTTTTGTGTGTTGTTTTTTCGTTTGACGGGCATCAATAAGTAGCTCCTCGTTGGTTGTTTACCACGTCAGATCAGTGCCGATGGTCTTCCGATCAGCGCGTGTCTCCGCTGGTACGGCACTAAAATACGGCTGTGATTTATCAAAATATGTGCAACAACTACAACAACAGTGCGACTTTGTTTTGAAATCAGCAAGATGCCGGGCAATCATTTCGGCTGGAGTTTGTCGGACGCCGTTGATAATCCGCGGCAGACGGGCCTGGTCAATTTCCGTCGCTACAAACTGTTAGAGTATCAAAGTAAGGCCGGTGCTGGCATATCTGTTGGTGACGATGAAGACCTTGCTGCGACCAATCAGTTCCATCGTCTCATATCGGAAGAGACGGCGACAACCCGGCTGATGGGAGCCGACTTGGATTCGTCCGCCGCTCCTCTCCCTCCACCATTCAGCCGACCGTCGGTGAAACCTTACTACGGACGTGAAAATTCTGTTTCTCAGTGCTCCGACAGTTGTTTCGGCTCCGACTACCCATCGCTCACTAGCACAGGTATGCTCGTCTCATTTTTCAAAAGCTTATAGAATTAAATCAAAGCTCAGACGTATAGTATTATTCTGCAGCACACGCATTATAAAATATTGTGTCTTTTATATAATACTCAAATGTTATGCTGTTGAAATCGCCTTCGATTTATGTGTATGTGCACAAGATAATACGATCCAGTGTCAATGGCCAAGTAGGTTAACTATTTCAAAACAAGTTTCAAATTCTTTGTGAACCTGGAAGTTTGCTATTTGATTGTAATCGACTTAGTATGGATATCTAATTTTAATTTGATTATTACGAAAACACAGGTTCACCCGAGCCGCCGGAATTCCCCAGTGAGGCGAATATGGAACGTGGAAGACGGTGGATGAACTTATCAGAGGCCGGCGCCAATCAATCGACTGGATGGACGGAGAGAATGGACGAGGTGCCCCGTACATCGTCGGGTCCGCCTTCGACGACGTCGACCGCCGACGTCTGGCGAGGCTCCATCCATTACGCCAAGGCCGTGATGGAGCGACGGGAGGGCGAAATCTCCAGCATGTACGACCAGCTGCACGAAATCGAGGACGATTTGACGTCGATGAACAATCAAGTCGGCAAAGTCAGCTCGACGCTGCAGCACTGCAACAACCAAGTGACGCAACAACATCGACGACGATGCAATCAGCAGCAGCAGGACCTGTCTCATCGGCCCCCCATGATGTCGTCCCTCTATCAATCTCAATCCGTTTCTTCCTTGAACTGCATCCAGCAGCCAAATTCATCGCCGTTCTCATCGTTCGCCAGCAGCAGCGGCCGAAATCAGCAAAGGAGATCGGCGGCCTCCAACGCTAACGCCGCCTGGTCCTGTCGCAACCTCAACAGCCTGACCGAAGACGAGATGGCCGATATTGTCCACCGGCTACTCACGCGCATATGCGAATTCACACTGGCCAGACAGGAAGGCCGAAATGATATTCCTTTAATCGTTTAACTCTAGATCTAGTTTAGGTATACGTCTAGTTAATTTAATATTATGTAATATTGAAAGAAATTCAGATAATTGTAATAATGAGCTACACAAAGTTCTCAGAGATGATCACGATTGTCGCAGTTGAAAACCACCTCCCGCCGATCTATACTAATGAACTACATTTATATATTTGATATTTTTTTGAACATTGTTCTTAGTTGCAGCATCAGCAAAGTACCTGTGAGATGATGATCTCATTCTTCACAATGTCCCACAGTTAAGAATAATATTATATAACCATTTCGTGAATTCGGTTATTGTTTTAATTGTCCAATTTTTTGGGGTGGGTTATGTTTTTCAGCGCATTCGAAATCCTGTAGACTTTACAACCCTAAACGCTAAACTATTTATGTTCGGGATGTGATAATCAGCATGCTATTGTTATTCTTGTATTGATGCATTGCCGTAATGTATATGTATAATATGGACATTAGACAGTCAATATAGATTGAGTCTCAGGTATTGAGTAGCGGGTTTCAGGCGTTAGACGTTTATAGAGCCGAAAAGTCCAGGATATGATGACGTGATATTACAACATCATCATTCACGATAGGCCTATATGCCTATATACGCAAAGCCCTATCCATTTGCATGCACGCGATAAGAACGATATTTAAGGAGCGTATCGATCGGCATCGGCTATTTGACAATCAGCTTATAATGTGCTACATATTGCGCTCATGTCGGAGTAGAGTGTAGAATATCCATAATGATATTACAGTCGATAATGAGATCGAGTCGCACACCCACACGAACACCCTGGAAATATTCAAATTCTGTTTTTATTTTATTATTTACATTCGGCCGCATATGTATAGGCCTAAATTTAACATACCAGGATTATTTTTGCAGACTGCCTCGGGGATATTATGCGAAAAAAATAATAATCTTATTACGTAACAGTAAAAAATAAAAAGGTCAATCTCCTTACGGCCGGAAGAAAAGTCGTACAATCCCCCAGCCGCACTGCTGTTTGATCTTTTCTTGTGCGGATCAGCTTTTTTAAAAAATGATCACGAAATTAGAAAACATCGTCACACGAACCGGCTACATAGATTTCCAATAGAGACGTAAGCACATTGTGGTTAGATTTCCCGCGATGTTCAATGTTTTATATTGTCGTGATGATTTGAATAATTTATATACAGTAGAATGCGGTTGCCATGTCACAAAAGATTCCTTGATAAGGAGCCTTGACGTCAATTCGCGGACGTGCTTTCGACATTCGCGTGCGGGAGCAGACAACCAAATATCTGCAGCACAGTACACGCGCGTCACAATATATTTTATTTGTTTCTCTCTGCTAGTCGCTGTTCCATCATTCCTGCCGATACACAAAAGTGACGGGCATGTCAGTGTGACTGAATGTCTTGAGGTCGAGTTCGATTCAGTCTGTTGGCGTGTGATATATATCCTGTGCGGGATATAAGATTCCTTTTTGGCTTGGCCTACTGCTGGCTGGCTGGCGTGGGCTTGCACCACCACCACATGTTTTCTCTCGTCCGCCGTATTATTATTGTAACTCGGCTAGAAATAGAAATAAAGGCTCTGTCGCTCTGCTGCTGCTGGAACCAACCGCACGCAGATGGAATGCTTCAGATTCTGACATCGGGAGAAGAAGAAGAGTCCGGAACGTGTGTGGCGTGAGATGCGCTCAGCACGCGGTTACTGATATCCCACTTGAATGTGTACAGCGATGCGAACAATCGATCGCCGAAAGATCGCCAATCGTCCAATGCTCCACCCCTTTCACCACAACACAATGAGGTTGAAACTGTACACACATACGTGGCCAAACGGGAGAGACAAAACAACCCACCAAAAAAATCATTGAGATCGATCGGACGAAACACCGGGAGTAGACGAGAAGGCAGTTGAGGCTCATTCCCGGACTGTGCTCGCATCCTTAAAATAAACCCGACGACGACGACGACGACGCTTGAATAAAAACAAAACAAAATTATTTTTTGAAACGCCCTCCACAGAGAGAATATCAGCTGCGTCCCACCCGTCCAGTGAGTAGTATAGCGCATCACGTTGAATAACGTACCGTTGACTCTGCACGAGCGCTTCGGGACAGCAGAGATATTTTCGGCATCATTTTCGGAGGACGTACGGATATCCGAGACTGATCGTCTACGCATATAAATAAAAACACACCACAGCACACAACAACATACGGGGACCTATAGCAGGGCAGCATCTTACACACAGCTAATAGTAAAAGCCAACCATTTCTTTTGGCTGTGTCGTGTGTACTACGCCACCAGCAACACCCACACACAAAAGATGCGAATTGTTTTCTCCACCCGCAACGCACAGAATCACGCAACACCACCGTCAAGGTGTGGGAGATATTCGGTGATTCGGGACTCTGATGCCAGTCTCTATCGTGCTCTCATTCGCCATTGTACGGGCTCGTATTATCTCTCGGAAACATCTCAAAATTCATTGTTGATTTTTCATAATTAGAGCTTCTTGAATTAATTCAATTAAAACAACACACAATTGGTGCTGATATTTTTTATTGTGGCTTGTTTTGATCAGAAACATAAAGATCGAGAATGAACTGGAAACGTCGTTTTAGTTCGGCTAGTGTCCACGAGTTCTTGTCGCCACATCCGGTGCGCATCCGGACTTGGTCAGATTCCGTTGCGGAAGTGGCCACCGCCGAAGGTACTAAATTTGCGCAACTTGTTGAAGAAACGAAGTGCTTTCAATTTATAAATGATCAAAATTTTTGGCAGTTCCGCTGTATAATTTTAAAAGAAATATTTCATGGCGCGGTAATTCAGCAACTTGTCGTTTTGCGGTTTTCACTAGCCGCAAACCAGGTTCAATATTATACGAGCACGTAGCCAAATCCGCCGTGCAATCAGTTCCATCATCACACCTGTTTTATAATTGGCTTTAACCAATTCAAACCTACAGGGCTAGTTTTGGCCAGCCTTTAAATTTACCTGTTTAATTTCGTTTATAGTTTTTGAAACTTCAAATGATTAAAGATTAAATTGAGACTCGAATTTTTAAATTTAAATATCCCGCCTTTACTAGTCCGTGTTTAAAACGGGATGCCTAATATAAACAAGACATTTGTCGTCATCATCATATCGATTGGATATTGTTGGCGTTGCCAAATCAATAAACATAGTATTGGACACTGTGTGTGTGTGTCAGACGTGACTATAAAAGAAGAAACGCTATAAAATGGTTGGCTTCATTATTTTTGGCGAGTGACGATTGATATCCAGCCGAGCGTGAACAGGAAAAAGCCTTTGCCAAAATGTTTAGACGACACGCAGCTATATCTCGTCGCCACTGGATTCCTTAAAGGACCAAAACAATTCCCGATTCTTTCTGATTTCAACAACAACTGCCGAGAGGCATAATAATGAAACAAGAAATCGATAACAATTCAAATCACATCTATAGTAATACGCCCCAAAGCTGTTTCTCCATTTTCCTTTGACCCTGCTGCTGCTGCACAGACACAGACGACAAGTTCTTTTGCCTTTGATGATGCACTATGGAGAGCAACTAAACGAATTCCGCGATATGGCTGGTCTCGGGCAAAAGATTCCGTCGTCGTCTATCTATTCCATCGAGCCATTATTATCTTGCCCGTCTCTCCCTTGTCGGCGTGTGTGTCGCTCACAACAACCTAATCACATTTCCTCGACAACTGTGCTGCTGTCGCTCTATTCAGGAGATGGAAAACAAAAAGAAATGACGTGCTATAGTACTATATCGTCGTATATAGTGGCATTGGAATATAGAAAGAATAGATTAGACTATGCGAAACAAGTTAGCGTATAAATACTCGTATATAGCCAGCCGGTAGCTATTTTGTATGCATTTGATATAATATAACCATTTGACGGTCACGGAGGGTCATTGGCACAAAAGGGAGGGACTCCTGCTGGACTTGGGGGGTTCTTTTTTATTGGATAAAAGTTGATGTATACTATGCCGAAGCGGATTTTCCATGTTCACTTTTATTGACTCTCTCTCTCTCTCCCTTCTTTTCTCTCTTTTCTCTTTCTTCTTTCTTTTCGCTCGTGACTGAAGAAATGGCAGAGCGGGACTCGGAGCTGGCCGAAGCCCACCGACGCCGCAGTTCGAACGCTAGTAGCACTGGCGTCGGGGGTAGCACGGAAAATCATCAGCATCAGTACGTGACCGGTTTTTTGGCTTCTCAAACTTTGGATCTTTTTCTCGCCGTCCCTCACATTCAGCCGGCCATCACCAACACCACCGCCGTAAGGTATAGTGTATAATCTTTCATGGGTTCTTCTTCTTCTTCTTCTCCCTTCTTCCTCATATTTGTCCATTCTTTCTTCTTCTTCTTCCTTTCAACGTTCGTTCTCAAAATAGATGTGTCCAACTATAACATATGCATACCTTTACACTTCTCCGGGGTGGACGTGAAAAACAACCAAGAAGAAAATCAATAAAAATATTTTTGACGTAAGTCATTTACGAAGGAGGGGGGAGCTCTCAAATTTAACCGTGTCACGACCGAAAGAGGGTGCGACCGAGTCGAAAGAAAAAGTTACAAGACAAAAACGAGTTTTCAACATTGACCGAGATTTCTTGTTTTTTTTTCGTACACTCACGGAAGCTGTGCCATATGTTGGGCAATCTCGGTCAGCAGCGTGAATGCTGAACGCGGGTGTTTCTCTCGCTCCTGATCTGTTGTTGTTATCTCTTAAACAGTATATAGTATATTAATGCGCGCAACGACGGGAATTGAGGCCACTAGATCCTTGGCGGCTATTATAATAGAGAGAAACAATCTTGTAAACTATTCAAATAAGCTCGGCGTCACATGTAATCAGTCGCTTGGCAACTGGAGCGCGGGTTGCGCCGCTTTTTCTATTAGCGCATTTGTCGGGATTTTTAAATTTCGAATCGTAATATTTTTGCGCTCGCACATGTTTTATCCGTCGTACAAGAACGATGCGCACGCTCACTATATGCCATCAGAGTTTGTGTAGAGGGAATTGCTGTGAGGTATAGCGGAGGGGGGCAAGGTCTTTTTCCACCATCCCGTTTGTTCTCTCTCTCTCTTTTCTATAAACATGGGCCAGCGGCGTTGGCCACCAGTCGACTTTACACTTTCACCGTCGTTGGAAGCAAGAGAGACGTCGTCCTCGAGTCGACGTCGTTGTTTAACCTCAGCAGCGCGGACGACGGCGACGACAACCATCAAATTCTATTACAAACTTTTATTTCGACGGCGTCCAGTCAGAACTGTCGGGTTAGTAGACAAATATCACTTACGGATTATTATAGTTATTTGATTTCCCCCAAGAAAAAAGGTAAAATTTAAAATTCCCATCACGGTGGTTTGTGTGTTTGCGTGTGTGTGTGTGTAGTGAATCTCTCACGTTGATTCACGCTGTATAACGGGAAAGACTCTGATGCCATTCCGCTTATTTTATTGGGCACGGGGATTTCCGTTCAAATCAAAAAGTCCTGTATTTAGTCGTCTCTACTTTATACAAGCCCACATGCTGTGTGTGTGTCTGTGTGTGTGTAGTCGTCCAAAACAGTGTGTGTATAGAGTCGCCGGCCAGCCATCATCGTGCGGTGTGTGTGTGTGTGTATGTGCTGCTGCTCTCTTTGCTTACACGGAAAAGGGCAAACGGTCCGAGAGTCCATCATTCCAAAGTTTGGTCCCCATCTGGATATTATAAACATACAACACTTTGGTCGCGTCTTGTCTTGTCTTCCCCGGTTCAAAGTTGTAAAATTTTATTCGAATTTACATTATCATTTTCTGCTAGTCATTTTCCATCCGCCGTTATGGCAGAAACAAAGTACACAGAAAGAGAGAGTAATACTGTGGCGAGAGAGATTTGATTCGTGAGCGTCGTGCCCTCATGACTTGGTTATCTCATTTTCGAATCGGCCCCGTTTTTCTTGTTTTTGTTATTCTCCTTTCGTTATCGCACAGCAGTCCCTGAACACTAAAGGCAATTGGGATCTTTGGTTATACCGTCAAACCCCATGTAGATACTCTCGAGTCGAGAGTCCAATGGAGATCTTGTACGTTTTTAATCAGATGCTCGTACGTGCCGTCTGGGTGAGCCTCCATATTAATTCAACGTCTCCAATGCACACACGCATTTCGTGGAATTAGGCCTGCAGATGTGATTAATATATAGCCAGCACGTCAATGGATGCTAACATCTTTTTCTCCCCAAAACTAAATTTTGGTTGTCGCCTTTTTGACCAAAAACGGAGATCCTTGAAATCAAAAAAATGTTCGTGCCCAGTTTTCACGATGACGTCCGTGGACGCCCTAATGAGGGCGACGCGTCTGTATGTGTCAGGACCCAGAAAACTTGGGAGAGACTCAACGAGTGAGAGTTATATGTAAAAGGCCACGGGAATAAATAGGAGATGGGGTCGACAGTGTAGGCCATGGCCTTTTTTAAAAACAATTTCATTTTCATCTGCGGTTCGCATTGAACTTGAAATGCGCAGAGGCGATTTCGATTCACGGCGGGTGACGTTGTTGTTTATTTTCGTTTGCTTTGCTAATAATTCAGAAGCTCGTCCGACCTATACAGCTGTAAAGCCAATATTTGTCCGGCGTGCGACTTTGTATTGCAGTGGCTGTTTCCTTGGGGACCAAAGTATACACTATGCCATGCAGGCGTCATTTCAGACCTTTTTTTGCCCAGCAGCTGTTTCCATTTGACGTCATCAGCATATAGTCTAGCCAATATGCAAAATGGTTTTTGAATCAGCTGCACCTTTAAAAAACAATGAATTCTCTCGATTGAGTCATATCCCTTTTCCCTGTTTTATTATTTATTATTTTCCTCGTCACTCGGTTTCCATCTGTTACAATTTATAGGGGCCGTAAAATCTGCCCTAGAACGTCACCAGCCATTATCAAAGCGGCAAATAATGCAAGGCGTTGTGCAATATGCCTTTTTCCTATCGAGCGTATTGTATACTTAAAATTGAATTGGGTAACAATCATTCGCGGAAATGATTCTACATGTCCTATTCACTCGCTTGTTTACTTTAAACGATCCAAACCTCTTCCGTTTTGTGGGTGAATAAGGAAAAACAAACAAAAACCCCGACGTCGCAATTGTAACACGCGTAGTAGACAATATATCTCGGAGCGTGAATAACGGAGAAGATAACAACGTCGAATGCGGAAGAGCGACATGGAAAAACACATTTTTTGGGTTAAAGAAATTTTTGATATCGTGATTTACAATATGACGGGATGAAGAAAACTATAGTGAACGAGATAGGAAGAGAAAAAGTTGATCTATGCCCTTCCAACGGCGACGACAACATATATAACTTGCATCTAGACTCTAGCAGATGCATTGGAAAAAGCCACACAAGATAATCAATCGCCCTTTTTGGCTGCAACACACAGTGGAGTTTAGTCTATTAGGAACGAAAGAAGAAAACAAAAAAGAAAAGAGAGAAAGGAAAAATGGGAGAAGAGAGAGAAAGACAGAAAATAAGATTAGCGATAAGTTGCCCGTCCGGTTGTTCCTAACAACACGCAGTCACGAACGTGTCACCGCGCTGCCTCGGTGCTTATTTCTTACACAGTCGGTCTCGTCCATATGTAACGTTCATTATCATTATTATACTCGTCGAGTGACTAATTGAACTAACAGTGTATAGCCCAACACCTTCCAATTTTTTGGCTGTGCTGTTTTTTAACTAACGTCGGATGATTTCATTTCGTATATAGATATGACGACTTGAGTCGATCCTTGCTGTCGGAAAACGATGACGTGAAATCGGACAACGTCCATTGCAACAAACTCAGCCGAAGTAGTTCACTGCGTCGTTCCAGCGATTTGAATTCGTCTGCGTCCTCTACTGTCTCACCGAAACCTTGGCGTCGTTTTTCAGAGAGATTCAGGTAATTAAATAGAACAAATGTCAAATTTTGTTGTGTTATATTAAACCGCCCGCGATCGAATTTCTGATTCCCAGTGGTGCCACCTTGAGCGCTGCTATGGCGTCTGCTACCAAATTGAGAAGGAACACGGTTGTGGCAGTGTCAACCGGCAAGCTGGATCAAGTAGCTTTGTCCGTCGACGCTCGTACTAGTACTGCACAGTCCGAGGATCCAATGACGATAGTTGAACCAGCACTTATTACTAGTCCTAGTAACAAGGAAAACAATCAGACTTTATCGTCGACCGAATCGCAGCAGAAAAATCACCAACTGAAAAAGTTCAGTCAGAGCACTCCAGCTTTGCCGCAACTCCACTATGATCTCCAAGATCTCGGTCGATCCAAATC
The DNA here is from genome assembly GCF_021134715.1 of Daphnia pulex. NCBI lineage: Eukaryota > Metazoa > Arthropoda > Branchiopoda > Diplostraca > Daphniidae > Daphnia > Daphnia pulex. Next base: position 7,694,017 of record NC_060017.1, read on the forward strand.
GAAACAGAAAAAGTTCCTTCGTCACTTTCCTTACGTGCCCAGAGATGAACGCGTCCTCAACCGTAAGTGTCACTGAAATCCTGAATCATCTGAAAAACTTACATAACTGAGAGCCTTATTGATTTTTGATGTTTCCCTGTACACGACAGATTATTCATGTGCCTTGGTTGGTGACATCTTCTTGCAAGGAAACTTGTATGTTACATACAATTACTTTGCATTTCACTCGAATGTCTTTGGCTATGTCAGGAAGGTGAGTTGTTTTCAGCACTGTGGATCAATACTTTTTTTGCTCACCAACTTGATTTTTGTTACATCAATAAACAGATACTTATTCCCATGGCTGATGTTCGCAAAATAACCAAGGAAAAAACAGCCAAATTCTTTCCAAATGCCATAGCCATCACCACAGCTACGGAAAAGCACCTTTTCAGTTCTCTCATGTCTAGAGATGTTGCCTACAGGTTAGCATTGAGTGTCTGGAAGAAATTCCACTTTCCCAATCGCATGGGAGACTGCTTAGATGGAGAAAGGGTACTATACAGCCATTACGAGATAATTGTCAACAACTTTTGAATGTTATAATCTTTTCTAAATAGGAACATGAGGGTTCATCACAAAATGGAGAACATTCAAGCAATGAATCTTCACAGAATTCAGTTGAAGGTTTAATAATTAGTCCTGAAATCGGCAGCGTTCAAATAACTACTGCCACGGTATATAATAATTCATAAATGAATACGTTGTGGACCTATACTCTATAATATGTGTTTTCAACATTGTGCAGGAAGCAACCTCGTCGGATCCGGATGAAAATGATTCGGCTCTCGAGCGTTCGTATTCTCCTACACCTGAACGTGAAGAGGCAAAAGACGAAAGACTTTCTCTTGGACTGTCTTCATCCATTGCCAAATCGAGGAAAAGTCTAATGAATTTCTTTTCTTCTCGTACGTCTCTGGTCAACGAAGGTAAGACAAATCTACTGAAGCACTCAAACAGAACCCGAGATAATAATTCGCTCTGGACACATTGGCAGAAGATGGAGACGATGACGATGTAGTATCAGATGATCTCGGCGAAACGTTTGACAACCGTTCATCAAAATTGCATAACAACCCTTTTGAGCTAACCTGGGGTTCCAGTGGCATATACCTACTTCTAGTCATCTTGTGCCTGTCAGCGGGCGTACTGTGGTATCGAATATTTCTGCTGCATTCTCATCTTGAACTGAGATTGTCGCCAGAAGCGGTTGGGGACACGTCTCCTGTCAACTCTCTGTACTCTCCTCAGGTAAAATAGCGACATGGTAGTAGTGTTGACTATTAGTCGAAACTGCATTATTGATCGATTTCTCAATCACAGATGCAAGAAATAGTCGACAATTTGCATCTGTTACTAACGTCTCGTTCGACCAACGAGCAAAGGGAGAGATCGACCGTGGCTTGAAAATAGCGCTTTTCTGAGCTACTTCAATCAATGGCAAATATGAGGCATATTTAACCCTCCACTTAAATTTTCCTTTTCAATCGACACGCGGTGAATTTACCCAAGGAATAATCCCTACACACCAAAAACACCTCTACGTTTCTCTCGAATCGCATCGACATTTTTCTTTTTCTTCCTTATTTCTGTTTCAAGGAACCCAACCGAAAATATTCAAAAGTCTCTCGAATTGTTATTCACGTCACATCTCTAAAGCGATAGCTATAATTTCGTGTTTTTACTATTTAATTATTTCATAAGAAGAGTCTATTATTGTACATCAATTGGAGGATGCCATGTTTGTTTTTTTATTATTTGTGTTACTTTAGAACTCTTCGGATGATTAATGACATAGTCACCCATTATTGACATATCCGACATTCCGAGTGATTTCTTTTCTCTATCGTCTATAGTTCTAGTCCAGACTGTAGTCGGCAGATGATAATCGACTGTGAAAAATTGTAATTTGTTGCGAGCAACATCATCACCTGCCTTATAATTATGCCTCAGATTTAAAATACGACTTGTTTTTTGGTTGTTTCCATAGCAAACATAAATTAATCCGAGTTTGTTTTCTCTTAATACCCCTTATATATATATATATAAGCTTAGATGGATACTTATTGTGTTTTTTTTTTGTTTCCTTTTGGCAACGCAAAGAAATACAGGAAACAGGATGTGGAATGCACTGAACCTTGTTATCAGATTTGACTTTGATCGAGCTAACTGCGTGACAGCAATCACCTCGCAGAGGTTTTCCTTTTAGAATCAACTGACCCGTTGTAATATGCCGTAATAACGCTGAAGCAAAACAGGTCCCGCCGTCCCGTTCGGAAATTCGAACTAGTTTTACACGTGCCTCTAGCGGAAAAGCTGCCAATCCAATTTACAGTTACGAAAGCCTTTTAACTATTGCGCACAAGTTCATTCGATGGCGTTGACTGAGCCACGTGATGGCGTGATTGCCGGACGATTTTAGCCATGAATCATTCCTTAAAAAGAAAAAAAAGCAGAATCATCCATAATTGCTGTTTTCCGCTATCGGGTTCAAACATTGATTCATCAGTCTGATATCTCCACCCAGATATAATACAGCTGGCTAGCTAAATTCGCGGAAAGGACCCAATCTTTCCGACCAGCAACCAATTTCGACAAACGTACACAAATAGATAAGGAGACCCATATGTTACTACTATGTACGTGTTTTTTTAACGAATTCCCGATTTTTTTTTAGCTCACGCTGGCGGTAGAAACAATTGCACGACAGTCAGCAGGATGTACTGATAATTAAGTAACCTCAATAAGCAACAAATGTGTGAGCTACTCGAAGTGTATAATGATTTTATGCAGTATTTTAAACATTTTATATGCAAGGAAATAGATTAGTCGTAGCCTACACACGGCTGACACATATCGAAGCCGGAATATGCTGAATCTTGTCACATCACATCCATATGAAATCACAACGAGTTTCAAGATACAAGGGGATAGAGGTCATGGGTTGTTTTTTATTAAACATACATTTTCAACTCTTCTGGAAGATAAAAGATTATCTATAACTTATATAGCTGCTGTAAAATACCGATATACTTGAATCACGCTAAAGCAGGTTATAGGGCTGCTTAGTGTTATTTGTGCGAAATGAACGTGATGGTTGAATGTGCCAGTTGCTTAACTGGAATTGATTAATAATACAAATGTAATCACAGAGATGGGGATAATTTCTAAAAAAATATCCATCCCGTGATTGTTAAGCAAGGTTTCAAGTAACTTTTGGTAATTAATAATGACATATTTTTTAGTCAAGGTTAACCCCTTCCCTTAGTTAATTCTCAAAAAAGTTTGTAAATACACCTTAGCAATCTAAGAAGAAGGAAGTTTAGCGGTCGCCAGACGTTTCTGCTGCTCCAGTTGATCCTTGATCGGTTTTGGAGGTGGAAGCAATTTGGGAAGGATAAAGATGGCCGCCAATGAGAGAAGATGGACCCAGAAATACATGTGTCTAAATGATTGAAGAAGAAAAAATTATATGACGCCACATCGGTATGAAACTTAATATAATTTACTTACGCCAGCATACGCATCGATGGCAAAAATTCAAGTAGAACGAAGCTAAAGGTCAGATAGGCCATAACGACACGTGTAGTCATGAAAGTTAGGACATCATAAAATCCCTGCGTCACGCGGTTTGCCGTGAAAAAGGGACGAACCGAGCGGCGAACGGATCTGGCAGCCAATGTGCACAGGGCTCCACCGAGAAAGGTGATGTAATAACCCGGGTAAAATCCGTGCCACATGGCAGACAAACAGTATGTAAGAACAGTTTGGAACCGATTGGTCCGTTCATACACAACGAAACGAAGCCAGCGGTTGGTAAATTTGTTCCAGTTGTCGATGCTGTCTCTCAAACTCAGACCGCACTAATTTGGGTGGAAAAAAGAAAAATCGGTAAAACAGCAACTACCGGGGTTTAAAATAAATTCTTACTCATACTTCGAATTTTAAAATATCAACGTTGGATATAAGATCCCACTTCGCCTTGCCGGATGATGTGTAGCCATTGAATCCCAGCCCAGAAGCGTTGCAGATTGCGTCAGCCAAAAGCCAGGCGTGATAGTATTTCATGCGTGCGAATGTAGTCGATAACAGGATGAAAAGTGTTTTGCCAAACAACGAAGTATTTTCGACAAAATCGTCATCTAATAATATCAAGGGTTTCAGAGGAATTTTTAAAAAACAAAATTCTGAAAGTGCCAAAAAATCAATGATTCACCTTTGATTCGAGTTATGAGGAACATGGGCGTGAGTTTGACGAAAAGACCAGCACAAACGAGGCTGAAAAAGAGTTTCTTAAAAACGATCGACACAGCTGAAGGTTCCGGAGTGGAAATAACGTCAATCTCATCGCCAGTTGTTTCGTCGGCCGTTTCTTTTGCTGATTTCTAATAATCAAATCATTAGAAAGATCTGCTTAGAGGCAAAACTGGCGACTCTATTACCGCTTCTACTGATTTATTGGCAAAATGCTTTCCGTTGATAAAGTCGGTATAGTCAGCAAAAAGGACCGTGGGTCCAACCATCACGGCGTGGAAATGAAAAACGTAGCTGTAGTATTCCAGTGGATTTGGGACCTTACGAATAAGCTGTTGTTTTTGGAATGGAGTCAAGTCTTCCGTTTTCCGGGCAACCCCATCGTGCAATGAGAACGCGAGACTTGTCACTTTTTGCGTTAGTACCATTAACGGACCTATCAATTTCGAAGCTTTAGGAATCAGTTTGTTTGTTTGAAATTTATAAACTAATTGGCCAAACATAAACAATGAAATGGTGTAAAAAAAAGAAGTAGAAAAATTTAAAAAATGGTTGCTATGGCACTAAAGCAATATAGAAAAATTGGCCTTAGATACAGGCAAATCTAGCTAATTCAAACAAAAGTGTTTACCTGATATGTCGAGCGTGTACGAATTATAGCTATAATACTGTCGTTTGATATGAACAAGTGATAAGTAAAGCATCGAAGTGATAAGAACCAACCTAAAGGTTTTAAACAAATCGTGAAAATTTGAATCATGAAACAGAACGTAAAAGGGTGATGATATTAGCCCAACTATTGAAATAGCATTCGTGTAAACATTTCGATTACTAAAAACATCTTTTAATGAAGAAAGCGGCTTAATTGAGGAAAAAAATAAAATTAAAAAATAAACGGGTGGTTATTTTTAAATCGCTCACGCCGCACAATATTATTTCTAATAGAACCCGACTGTTCCTTTAGAGAATTTACAAAGAACAATTTTTTAAAAACAAAAAATTTATATAAAAAAATAGCATCTAAACTGCAGTCTGCAGATATAATAACAAACTATGGCTACAGTATTTAATATATATAAAACACACCAGTAAGACTAATTGCATTATTTAAGACTATAAAATGGATCATGTGATCATGTCACATATTTTATGTCCAATTGTATATACAATAAAATTTTAAGAATTTAAATGTTGCCTACCTTTGTGCAATTTTGGGGCTTGCAGTCATCAAGATGGCATAAGATATGCTTGAAAGACAAGCAAGGTGTAGTGCCTGCCTGTAATTTTGTACAGTGATATGTTACATCAGATATAAGTGAATTTAAACTAATAATAATTTTACCTTCCAAAGCAAAACACAACCATGATCAAACCCAAAAGTAATGCTGCCCCATGTCTTGTTTCAGGTGCTACTCTGGAATTGTGAAGTTGGTACCGAAAGGCAAAAGCTGCACCTACAGCAGTGAATTGGCTCAGTAGAAAGTTAATCTGAAACCACACATAATAGATTCATTTAAGGGTTACTGCATTAATAATAAAATGAATAGAAATGAATGAAAGACACTACACACCTGGTCTACAGATAAACCTGTAGGTTCAGAAAGCCAAGAAAAAACTCTACTTCCATCATAATAACCACTGTCATCAACTCTGTTCATGCTAGGGATACCCATTGCAATGACGGATAGTGTCTGATGTCGATCTTTGAGGTTGTAATTTAGACGAAAGAAAAATGTTTTTGATATCAAATTTCGGTCAACAGGTATATACGGATAAAGGGCGTGTCACAGAGATAATAACAAACACATTACATCAAGAGACCGACGCTCTTGTGTACACACACCAGTAAATATCTAACTATTTTTTAAAACATTTAAATAGCTACAATATTTTGGAAAGAAAGCTATTTTAAAGTTTTGAGGGTCTACCAAGATCGTGTTATGCTTTCGAGTCTCAGGGTCAGAGGGATGACACACTTCGGCAAACGTTGTCTTACAACTGAAGTTCAGTCACTGAACTACTCCGCATGAGCACATCAACATAGCTTTCTTTTGCTCGTCCTCAGTGCCTTTCCTTTTCATACCGGTACTTTTGACTTTCTAAAACACCATCTATGGGAATTATTTCGAACTATAAAATACAAAAATAAACAGAGCGGCATAACAAAATAAACGTTTCGAAACATTGAGTGTAATTTAAGAAATTGAGTAAACAAGCTTTTAACAACAACAAATGTAGGAAAGCACAAGTTAGTACTTGAATATATCATATAACGAGTACTGGATCGATGGCAGGGATTTTTAAACCCAACGTAAATAAGCAACAAATTCACTCTCATCGAGAGAGGAAATTATGGCACATAGAAACAACAAGTAATAATAAAGTAAACCCGGAATTATTTTAATAAACTTAATTTCTGGCTAGATAGGAATTGAAAAGCATATGTGGGCTTTTCAGTCTTTTGTAGTAAATCAAATAGAACCCTGAATGTAAGCGATGAATATAACCACCGTTGCGCGGGGGGACCTTTATCGTTTCACAATAAAAAGGAAAACGTTTGACTTTGAGGGGGAACTTCAAATAGAAACACTAAATCGATCGTTCAACGACGAAGTGGAACAAATTTGCAAAAAGACGAAATCGAGTAAGGTTAAAGCGAGGTCGCGATTAAGTAGAGGGTCCGTTAAGCATGAAATGGTAGTTTTTAAGACGTCAGTGCAGAGATCCTCACCAACAATTTTGACAAGTAATCCTAAAAATAAACGCGAAACGTTATCTTCGTATTTACGTTGTCGGAGCGGTCATTCTTACCATGTAATTGTTTATTCAATAAATGGACCACTTCCTGGGCCAGCTGATTCACATCCTTTTCTTCTGACAAAGTGACATCCAAATCGTCGACGAAAAATGTTTGACGCAGGGAACGGAGGTTGTCGGCCAGCACATTTGGATTAGAAAATTGCAACAGTGATTCCTGATAAAAATAAATTTCAATGTTAAAGAGAAAAGCTTTGTTGCGCACAAGTATAGACTAACCTGAAAGAAACTTTCAATTTGCTTTCCAATGACGATTTTAAGGGCCAGCGGAACTGGTGCTTTTGTTAACCATGTATCTCGCAAGTTCAAACATTCGACAAGTAAATTGATTACGCTGCTCGATAATGGTAGCTGGTCGTCAAACCTGTTCCAACCTACTAAAACATCGACTCATTATGTAAGAATATATTAAGGGGGAAACTGGATTTTAATTTATTCCACCTTTTACTGGTTCGTCAACAAATTTGGCCGTAGTTTCCAAGTTTGGTTGTAGTTTGGCATCCGTAACGGCAGATTCTTGACTAAGTTGAATGTTTAATTCACTGCGCCATAAATGTGATTCAAAGGCTTCATACGCCGATTCAATTCGACAGTCCATGTGATTCCAATTGGTCATGAGCATTTCGAGCCTACTCTCTTCGCTAGAATACGTAATACGGCACGTAACAGGAATTCCGTCAGCTTCATCAATCGAAGACGTCGATTGACTAGATTTTTCTTCACGTTCGGCGGCGGGGGGCTCAAAGGGCGCTGTCAGTGGTGATGCTGGTAGAGGTAATGGTAGTAATTGCATTCGGCGACTTTGATCATTATCAAAAAGAGGAATAGGCAGGGGTAAAGCTGTTTTAATGCTTTGCAGCACATCCGATACTGTTTTGGCAAAAAAACTATAAAAAGGAAATAATGGTGAAATATAGTTCCATATCGTAATTTTGATTGTTAATTACGGAACGCGTTGAAGTGTGGGATTTGAAGGAGGTACGGTGATTTCGTTTAAATGTAGTTCGTAATCCAAAAAATTACGCAGCTCTCCCGACATGCCAATGATTGGAGAATTGCACAACTGCTGCATGTACCGTTCAAGAAATATCTGTCGGTGAGCTACCGTATTTTGATCTAACCGGCTAACACAGCAAAACGCCAATTAATCTTCAGCTTAATTTGTGTGTTGAATGAATTACCTAAAAGGCAAGTTAAGCCACTTGCTGGGTCCGCGAATTGACCGAACGGCTTGAGAAATCGAGAGATCCTCTGATCCTTCCAACTGTGCGTGCAACTCCATAAACTGACGAAACCGTCGGCGCACATTGCGACATTTAAGTACCAATCGCGTATTTTTCTGGCTATCATCCAAGTTGTTGGCCAAACTTGCGCTTATGGCTGTGTAAATTCCATCATAGACAATGCAGTAGAATGAATGCTGGCCTTCTCCCGGAATAGTAGAAATCTCCGTCTTCGGGATTTTGACGTTGAAAAAAATTCGGCTGTCGTTGGGTAATTCGGACGCTTCCGTTAATTCTTCATAATTGTTGTCAGTCTCTACGCCGGAAGTGTAGGCCCTGGGGAAATAGAGGTTGAATTGCTGTTGAATTAGGCAAACTAGAGAAAACGCAAACAAACCTAGCATCGCTTGTTGGACTCAGGACGTTATTTTTACCACAAGGGACATCTAGCCCATTACTGGAAACTCGTTGTTCCAACAAAGAGCGCAATTTGGCAATCGCTGTAGCAAAATCTTCCACGTCCTAAGGGAATCGATTGAGATAAGATTGTGTTCAAGGAATTGATATTACGACGTAATTACCTCGTAAACTGGCGAGACGTCTGCATCGACTGAGAAGGCTCCCATAGGTTCTGAATCGAGACTTCCAATAACATCTCCATTATCTCCTGTGGTGCCGATCAGCGGTAAGCTGCTAGGTTTGCACATCTTCTTTTTATCTTCTTCTTCATCTTCTCTTGATCGAACAAATCGTGAAGGAAGCACAGGGGCTGTAGCTGTAGAGAGAGAGTTGGACAAGCCCGATTGGACCCACGAGGACTTGGAAACCTGGTGAGTGGACGATGTCAAACTATTGCACAATAGATTGCTACCAGCCAAGACAGGACTTGCTGATTTCCTCGAAGAACGGAATGGATTTTCAGAGTTATCGATGTTTCCTGTTTCTTCTTCATTTCTTTGCATTTGTGGACTGGACCCTGACAACGGATCTTCCGTTGACTCTGAAATGTTGGGTATTTCTTGGATACTGTTTTCACATGTTCCAAAAGAATCTGAATCAGTGGACTCGTGTCTAGTAGTATTTTCCTGTGCTGATTCTAAAATTTGAACAAGTGCTTGCAGGACTAGGCCAGGATTGCTGAGATGATCCACCAATTTAACTAAAACGTGGCTGCAGAAAGCAGCACAACAGAAATCAAATACAGCCGAGCAGTCTTGAATAGAGCCTGGAATAAATTCTTTCATGACGGCATGGGAGAGACTATCAAGATACAGTTCAAGGGAAATTTCTCCCCTGGAAACCGGATGGTTGAAAGAAAATTTTGAATGTGAACCGTGTACATTGTTACAGAAATTGACTGTCTTTTTGTAGCTTCTGAGATGGTTGTGCACTATCAAGACTAGATTCTTGATGAAATATTCAACTTTGATTTTTGAAAGCTTTTGAGATAGAGAGAAAAAAATATCTTCAATTTGACTGTGGATTTCTTTCTGGAACTCTTCATTGTTGTTTGAGTTGTCACACCAGTAGTTGATCACAGATTCTGCTGCATTCTTAGCTAGACTATTGAGTTCATAATCACATACATCTTTAATCGACAGCTCACAAGAATGGAGCGCGGAATTTTCGGATTTAAAACAATCCCAAAGGCTAGATGACTTGATAAGTCTGTAAATAGACTGGTGGGCGAGCACTGACGCTAAAACCAAAACACTAAAAATGTAAGAGATAAGTTGATAACCAGTAAAGTAGAACGGTGAAAACCACGCGTCTACTGTGAAGAAAAGGAATACCCAAGAGAAAGCAATGCAGCCAATCTGCAGGAAAACTGGAAAATTTGAAAATGACTTAAAAAACTGAAAACTGTTGAATTCCGATTCCGACATTGTTTACACTACCTTTCAACTAGTAACGCCATCTCCAGTGGCCAATGACGAGTTGCCCATAACGAGCATGGAGTTGGCAGGCTAGAACACTCTTATTTCTTTTTTCTGAAATTTCTGTACCCTCATGCAGCGCCACCAACAGCAATTTAGTGTAACTCTTGTACGCCACACTTGTACTGGCTGCTAGGGGCGCTAGTAGATTGGCTTTATTTCTTTGTCGATTTTTACATACGAATATACGATAGGCGAGAAGACAATAACGAGAGTCATTCCTGCCCATTCCTCAAAGTATCGAACAGCAGCGACAGCGAGTCGGCTTTAATGGATGTTGAAAAGTCTCGTTGGGTCGTGTCTCTTTTACTTTCATCTCTGCAAAATTTCGAGTCGTTGGGTTTTGCAAATTGAGACTTTAAACACCCCATTTCAGTCAAACAAGTTTGGTGCCAAAGAAGTGGAACAGTTGTCAACTTTACAGCATTTCATCTGTACCTGAGAGAGGTATAGGGTAACACATCTCAAGAGAAAAAATTCAGTGAGCTTTATTTTCACTGCAAGATGATGAGACCAAGATCAAGGTCCCGAGCTGGACAGTCATCGAATTTTCAGCGATCCAGAAGCCGTTCACCGTTTTATAATAGGGAAAAGCACAACAGGTTTGAAGGTAAACCTTTTCGAGGAAACTCATCCTACCATCAGCATGGAAGGCCTGATGAAGTGAGACGCAGGGAAGAATATAATAGGCCTACAAATATTTCCCCAAGAAGGTCTCCAGGACCTTACAAGTAATTATAAATCCATTAAATAGTTGTTGCAATAATATATGTGTGTTTTTTAATGGTTAAGGCATAGGAGTAGAAGCCATTCTCCACATCCTCGTGTTCATCATCAACAGAATACTAGAAAGGGTGATTTCAACAATGATATTCGTAGAGATCATAGGTATTTTTCTAGCGATTGTAATGTGTAAATGAGATGCCAACTATTATTATTTATTTTTGTTATAGGAGCCCAGTTCATTATGACACAATGTACCGTCGAAGTCCCACACCTCAAAGGTTGACAACGGAGCCTATCCCAAAGGAAAGGTGTATATTCCGTGGACCTGAGGGTACGGTGATAGACTTGAATGAACTTAAGAAAATCACTGTAGATATCCGGCGAAATTTGGCGCGTGGTACGATCCCAGCATCTCACAGTCCATTGCGATATGCATTCAATCCTTCAGATGTTGTTCTAGTTCGAAGGTAAAAACCAGTTGAAATTAAAGCGGTTGTGTGGTTTGAAGGAATTAAATTAACAACATTTGTGTTTAATACAGGCCTGGTGAAGGATCGCGTCAAATATTCGACCGTGAAGAGTTGAAACCTCGACCGGCCGAGGAAAGAGTCATTAAGTTGGCAGCAGATTTACCAGATAGATTGGAACATCAACAGCGTTCACCTTCAAGAAGCCATGATCCGTTTGCTGGAACTTCAGGTTCATCCTTTCAGCAAGATAGTCGATCTGTAGATGGAGACGGCGAAGGAGACTTGCGGTTCCGTTTGATGGAGAAGAAAAGTAGCGAGGAAAATAAGGAGCGAATGAATGCAGATCCTAACTTCGTCCCACAAGGCCGGTACTATTACGAGGTAATTCTCAACTGGTGAATTGTTTCGTCCAGACATTTGTAAAACATTTATTCTTTATTTCGTAGCATGACAATCGTGAAAGGTACATGAATCGAGGAGGACGAGGCTTTGCCTTCCGAGGAAACGGAAGAGGCAACTACCATTTAAATCAGCAAGGTGGCAATAGTGTTAGTGGATACCGTGGAAACTTCCGTGGTGGTGGTGGTGGTAATGGCGGCGGTCAGTACCGCGAATCATTCCGCGGATCTTACCGAGGCAGTGAGTTTTCCTAGTCCATTTTTGTTTTTCTTCCTATTAACGATCAACTTTGATTGGATCTCTGCTCTTTTGGGCTGAAATAGAAATGCGTTCTCCTAATTGGCAACATGATTTATATGACACGGCGCCAGTGCTGGATGATGGAAAGCCAAGTAGTACGACGCAGATATGAAAAGGTCAATCAACCATTCCCTTAATACAAGAAAAAAAAATCGCCCCCACCAATCTCCCACGGTTCTCGAAACCTATGATTGGCATCACCACATAACAATAGAGTTACATAATTTAGCAATAATTATGTAAACCCCCCCACACATCCCATTCGATTAAAGATTACAATGACGTTTATTCCACAAACAAGAGGTGAATTGTATTTTCTTTGATGAATGAAAAACGTGTAACACAATAAATATTGCTTAGTTTATAAGATCTGCTGATCGAGCTGTGGTCTCATTCAACTTTAAGCCCATCACAATAAGATTTACCATAGATTTATCATTGGAGGCAACGCTACTACTTAGACCATATTTCTGCATGGCCGCTGATGGTCGCATTCGACCACCATAGATCAGATTTTGAATGCTATTTAATATTTTGTTAGTATTAGCAACGATATTGAAAGGAGAAACTGTTTTCTTCGCCACACTCGCGGTTGCCGATGTAGATGTTACAGCAATCTTCTCTGACGAATTCACCTGCGGTTAAAAAAACAGATGGCCCATATGCAATAAAACAAAACCATCTTAGGTAATCGTTATGACGGCATTTTAATGTTTTTCTCAGTCCTCTCTCTTCAGGTCCAGTGTGATACTTAAACCGCTAGAAAGACCTTGAGAAGGACCGTTTGTTTTTGTTTTTATTTTGTTTCTCACAGTTAAAAACAACCTACCGTTTCAAGTGGAGCATTGGTAACGGAATTGAGGACTGGTAAAGGTGTTTCAGCCGGAATGTCCAAATCCACCTTTGCGTTCTTCGATGTTGTCGGGTTGGTCCTGGACACGTATTTGCAACATACGAAACCTGCCCTCGGAGAATTGTTCTTGGAAACGCCTTCACAATGACCGCCATTTGGATCGTTCTGAAAACCTGGGACAACTGTGCAAGAGCTGCTTAACAAGCATAATCCGGCCCCTTGTCCGCACGATGGTACGCCGCCTTGGATTTCTAAAACATCTGCGGTAATGAAAACATACACGTTGTATCCCAACACATCTTGGACTAAAATTAACAAATAATTTTGTTTACTGAAGGAAACATCTTCTGACGGTGATGGCGTTGTTGTGCTCGTGGGTTCCGCAACCAAAGTTGGAGGGGCAGGTGGGGTTAATGAAGGAATCGATTCGGATGCACCTGATGAGTATTGGCAACACACGAAAGACGCTTTTGCATCGCCACCCTTTGAAACACCATTGCAGTGGCCGCCGTTTGTGTCACTCTGAAAACCCTGGACAGCTGTGCAAGACTGGCTTAACAAACACAGACCCGCACCTTGCCCGCAAGTCGACACACCTACTTGCACCTCAACTTCATCTGGAATGAATTCAAAAAATTTGTGTAACGCAAACTTAAACTTTGACCAGAAACAAACAAAATTATTAACTGTAGGTAACAGATTCCTCGACTGCTGATGAAGTCGTCGTCGTTGCTTCTGGATCCGTGTATTTACAACACACAAAATCCGCCTGCGGATTCGATGCATCCTTCAAACCACTGCAATGGCCACCATCGGAGTCGCTCTGAAAGCCCTGGACGATTGTGCAAGAATCGCTCAACAAACAAAATCCAGTACCGTTATTGCACGTCGATACGCCGGATTGGATCACTAATAAATCTGCGTTGGTTGAAAAATAATGTGTGTTAAGTAATTCTAAATTCTAATTTGTAAATGTCTATTATATACTGTAGGAAGTGTTGTCATCCGAAACCGGCGGAGGTGGTGGGGTCTTAACAACCGGAGGTGGTGCAATGGTGGTGGGTGCAGGCATATATTTGCAGCACACGAAATCCGCATGCGGATTAAAAGCATGCTTCAATCCATCGCAATGGCCACCATCAGTGTCGCTCTCAAAGTCAGTGTCGACCAAACAAGAATTGCTAAGGAGACAATAACCGTCAGAATTACCGCAACTCGATACGCCTTGAATCACGAATAAACCTGTGGGAATTTCAAAACAGGTGGCCAAGGTATATTACGTAAGATAGACAAATATTCGTAAGAGCATTTCAACAAATCTTAAATCACCAAGTAAGTTTTACCTGGATTCACATGGGGTAGCCCCAAAGAGAAGGAATCAACAATTAACAGATTGCTAAATATTGCCAACAGTGCGAAAACTTGTTTCATTTCTGTCATGACTGTTCCGTTGCACAGTAAGTATTGTTCACAACAGGACACAACTTGGTACGACAAGCGTATTGCACGCGTCAAACAATACTGAACCAGCTCCGTCGCTCTGGTTATAATACAAGCACTTGTGCTTCCTGCTTTGTACCTTTATTCTCCTTTTCTTTTTTTCTTTTTGGTCACAGCCCCGTGACTCCGAAAATGATAACCGCCCTGAAAAAAAAGGGAAGCGTCCTCTTTTTTGTTGATATAGAAATTAACACGTGAACCTGTTTGCTGCAAAGAACGCTTTGTATTGCTACTCGCCTAGCCACAATCGTCAACAGCACTGAGTCCCCCTCTCTTATTCCTTTGTCTGGGTAGGTCCTTCTCCCCCTCTCTTCTTTCCTGGCTATCCTGCGTTGCCGCACTGTCCAGTTTGTTTATCTTTTATACTCAACACCTCCCCTCAAACTGGACCCCCAAAAATAAACATGAGCACAGAATACACAGCATATTTGAATCAGACATAAATACTAGGTTCAGTGTCACAAGACAAATAATAAGAAAAGAAATATCAGCCTCCTTTAACTCTTCAGTTACACCTCCCCTACACCCCGAACGCCAATCTTGTCACGGAGATACTTGAAGCGTGGAGCAGCCAGGGGTTTCGTGAGTGCATCGGCCAGTTGCTCCTGGGAGCTTACATAGTTTATCATCTCTTCTGTCATGTCGATCGTAACGCTTCCTTTTTCTGTCCGCTTCTTCTCCTTCTCTCTCACGCCGGCGTTTGTATTGACGGCATTGAGCTCTAACATGCGTAGTGGAGTTGCACTCCCAGCATGTTCTCGGTATACCAGCATGTTGACTGGAAGGGTGGCTTTTTCCTTTGTTCTGACCGTACTGGGCAGGAAGTGCTTGCTCTTTGTGCTGTGATTCATCTCTGTTCGGCTTACTGAGATAGGCAGTATCAGATGTCGATTTTGCTTCTTCGTCGTTGCGCAGGCTCTTGTCCAATGCTATAAGGCGAGTAGTCAGTTTCTTGAGAGTTTTCTCTGCAACAGGCGTGCTGTCCCATGCAAAGGCAAAAACACGGAACTCTGGAGGAAGCGACATGAGTATCTTTGCCATTATTTGATTATCATCAATAGCTATGTTGAGGCTCTTCAGACGGAATGCTATCTGTTCCAACTCAGTCAGGAAGCTTGATACACTTTGGCTTGGTCGAAATGTGCATCCATAGAACTTTGTCCACAATAGAGGTGCATTGTCTGCGGCATCTTCTTCATACTCAGTCTCCAATTTCATCCACATCTCTTGGGCTGTGCTACAAGACATCAGGATCCTTGATTGGTCTTCTTTGATGGCGCCAAATATGTTCTGCATTGCCGTGGTATTTCTCTTGTTCCAGTTGGTTATATCAGCTGCATTTTCAATCACCTGGTCAGCATTGCGTCTCTGATTGTGGTAACAAAACGAGAAGATGGTTAGGTTTGTGATATCCATGGCAGCCTCACATTATCTCAATGTGGAATCTCCCTCACATCATCTCGATGTGGAATACCTCTCACATTATCTCAATGTGGAATCTCCCTCACATCATCTCGATGTGGAATACCTCTCACATTATCTCAATGTGGAATCTCCCTCACATCATCTCGATGTGGAAAAACACTCAGCTGTCTCCTAGATGCTTGCAACTCTAGCACACACTTGTCCACCATCATATGATGGAATTTAGCCAGAGTGACCAAACAGATTGAGAAAGAAACACAAAAAAAGAGAAATGTCCAGCAAACACAAACACACAAAAAACAAAATCAAGTGGCAGAGATTAAGCACTCACGCCGGGATCTAAGTTTGTCAATTTAATAGTTGGTACCACGCCACAGATAGGCATCTCATATCGCGTTGTTGTCAGGCACGGATCACACACATAAAGAAAACAATAAATCATCAATAAACTTACTTCAGCAGGTTGCCGTTGAGTCCCGTTCACGACTTCCCAAAGCTCAACACTTTGTAACGCCAGCTTCATTCCAAATTTCCAAGACGCGTAGTTTTTCCCATTCAGACACCATACAACATGGCGGCGGCCATCTTTCTCCATCACTCCAGAAAAGAATTTCTAATTTCTTGGGAACAGTTAGCCGGGGACACACACAAAAAAAAATAATTGTTCAGACAGAGTAGCTGTTAGCTGTGCGTACAGCTGGGCCCATAACCTGTTGATATAGAAATTAACACGTGAACCTGTTTGCTGCAAAGAACGCTTTGTATTGCTACTCGCCTAGCCACAATCGTCAACAGCACTGAGTCCCCCTCTCTTATTCCTTTGTCTGGGTAGGTCCTTCTCCCCCTCTCTTCTTTCCTGGCTATCCTGCGTTGCCGCACTGTCCAGTTTGTTTATCTTTTATACTCAACATTTTTCCCTTACAAGGAATTTTCAAAGTCTCTATACTTTTTTTTAATACTTGAGTGGATTTCTCGTTCGTTCCCTTTTTTCTTTATTTATTTCCCGTCGGTTGGTTTCTCTCTTCGCGGATTTGTCGCAAAGCTCCCTACTACTTACAGCACGCCCAATTTATATGAGAAAAGTCAAGAGCGTTCAATGTTCGATAGTTTTAAAAAGAAATATGGTGTTAATAAAATTACGGAAGCACGTTCATCGGTGACCGTGTTAGTGGTTACAAAAACTGTTAACATTTCTCAAGAGGGCACTAGGCCTATTTGTACGTGTTGATCAATACAATCAACCATTAAAACGCTGCGTGAGTTCTTTAAAACAACCCCCATGTTCAGTCTGGACCCCATGTTAACTCCGATGTAAGACCCTATACAAGTAGAGTTGACCCTATTCAAAAGCTTCCGGAGTGAAATCTATGTCGCATTAAAACGTAATGCGTCATTGTGGAAACTTGAATACTTTGCACCATCATAACGCAGCCGCTTTCTCGACAGATGACAAGTATAATCCATCAACCAAAATTTCTTAAAGAAGCCCTTACTAAGTGATGACGTGCCAAATGCTAGAAGAGAGGCCACGGGATTTTTATTCTTTTTAAAGGAAAAGTGCTCCATCAGTTCGAAAGTAGGAAGTTGTTTTCTCTGGACGATTCGGAACAATTTTAACATTTGAAGTACTAGCAACCTTTCTCAACGGGACGAAAGTATAGATGAAGTAGGTTACGCACAAAGACAACTCGCACCACTTTTCGACTACCTGCCGTTATAATAGTTAACAGCTATCAAAGAATGTCAGCTATATAAATTTACAGTATTTTCAATCCTACACACAGAAATGCTATTTTTTAGGAACTGGGCCACACAATTCTGATAGGTAATCCTTTCATCTGCACATGCAGTTTAACAGCAGTTGTAATGCAAATTTATTGGGTGTACTATCGCTTTCTTGCCAATGAGGATTTAATTGAGTTACATTAATTCCAATACTGTTTCCATTAAATAAACAGCGCTACCTCTCCACAGTCTCCCAAAGAAATAGGGATACACACTCCCCACTCCCAGACCCAATCATTCAAATTCCGTACCATTCCGCAAATCCTCTACACAGAACAACAAATCATGCTTTTTAATTAAAATTTACTGTATGCCTGCGTGTCTCGTCATGTTACATTGAGGGAATAACCAGCCGTCTATGGTCTACCAGAGTAGACCCGTCTAGCGCTAGCGTCTACTATGAAGTATGAATTGATTAAATTTTAAGGATTAATTTTAAGTTTTATCATTACCTAATTAAAATGAAATATAGTTTTAATCCGTTTGGCAGTATTCTTTCAATATAAAATTTGAAATAATTATTTTGACATTTTTTTTACTGCGCACATATGATTAGCGCTACCTGGCGCTACTGTGCACTTTTTAAGTTAACATTTTGAGGACCGGCAACATCGCTTTTGCACTAGCACTCGACAAGATTGTTCAGACCGCCATTGAATTTTAGTGAAAACGCACGAACGTTCATAAAACAGAAATGTCGTCTCTAAGAAACGGAGTTATGCAAGTCCGCAATATCATGACCTCGGCTGCTCGCCAGTCTGGAATTCCAGGAGGACTCCCGGCATCGGTAAGCTTAATTTCCTACTTTTCTAAACTAATCTGTGTATGTATTCGAGTGATCGTTCAAGAAACCGAATTGTTTCATAAGATTTTAAGTAAATATTTTAATAGAGCCGCTTTATTTCTTTCAACAGTCTCTCCCCTTCTCAGTGAAAAACCGCTACGCATTGACTGTTGGCTTCATCCTTTTCTTTGGTAGTGGATTGGCTGCACCTTTCTGGCTGGTTCGACACCAGTTGTTGAAAAAGTGAACGAGTAAGGTATGGTTTAAGAGTTCTGTATATTTTGTATGTTGGTATTAACATGCGCCTGTTATTTTATAGGTGACCCTTCAATGGTGTGGATCCATCTCAGCATCATTGTTCAAGAATTGGTAGATAAAACATTAATGTACAGTCAATAAAATACACTCTGTGTAATATTTGTTGAGTAACATTGGCTTAAACATTATAAACAATCCAAATTTGAAACATGTTTACTACTTCAAGGCAAAAAAAGGCACCGACAAAAGTTGAAAATATCTATTGAGCCTGAGTCTTTCAATTCTCAGCATTTTTAACTGACATTATTACTGATGTATGCTGGCCTAAGTCTGCTGGATTGGGCATATTTACAACACTGCAGTTATTAGGACCCATGTTAGTCTCTACTCTTGGAACCATAATGAGTGAGGGATGTGAGTCTTTACTTCCAGCTGTGATAGGGTAAGAAGTTGAATTTTGGTTAGAAGTATTCAGTATGATTATCTGGCGTGGAGTTGCAGACGAAACTGCTGAATTAGAAATGGTAGAATTGACAGTAACACCCCTCGATTGATTTCCAGCTATAAATACGCCTAAAAAAGACGTAGATTAATTTAATACGTACATTAAATTTGTGAAATATTCTTTAATTATTACTGTTCCCTGATACAGGCGGTTGTTGACACATTGCGAGAGTTACAGGACAATCTTTGTGCGCTAAAAGTTGTAATTTTAGCTGGGCAACTTCGCTTCGTAAAGCTAACACTTCATTTTGTAACAGTTTGTTTGCGGTGTTCATTACTGTTGTTTTGGCTTCTAAATTTGTTACCCATCTCTTCCTTTTTTGACGAGAGCGGAATGCAGCAGCTCTGACATATAAAAAATTCGAATTAATTATAGTTTATACTTTTCAATTTATCAAAATACCGGTTCCGCTCCAGAAATCTCCTTCGTTTTTCACTTTCTTCTTCGTCCAGATCTTGATCAGATGCTGAATTGTAGACGCGACGTCGGTTGTTAGGTTTTGTAGAATCATTCACATCCATAACCTTAAAACTCAATAGAGTGAGATAACAGAAGGATTGAGGTTTGTTTAGTACATGCTAATACCGAATCTGCGTTGGTTAAAGGCTCCGTATCAGTACCACTTGCATCGCTGGTGCCACAAGGGGAATTTCCGTTTAAAGGCTGATTTGCAGGTTTAGCTTTCGTTAGCGCTTGTTTCAGTTTCTATCAATTAAAAATATTGTTGAGAAGAGTAAAGGATATTGATAAAGAAATTATTTTTGTTGGTACCAATTTGGCTTCCGACATTACTGGTCTTGCTGACTTAATTTTGCAACTACTTTGTTCCACGCCAACAGGAGCCAATGGAGATCCTACAGCAGGATTCACTATTTTAGATGCGTCAGTTTCGGTAGGTACAGGAATAGCAGGAATTTGAACTAAACGTCCATCAGGAAGACGTAGCAGAAGCGATGTCATAGGATCACTGGTGGCAGATGATTGAACAATCGGACGAGGCATAATATTCACAGTTGGGTTTGTGGCTGTCTTTGTGCAATTGCTTTGAAAAGTGTTGTTTTTCTTCGGTCGATCTTTTCTTGAACTGCAGGTAATTATTGAAGTGGAAATTGTTTTGCCGCAATCAGATAATGTGGCGGTCGTTGTATCTACTCTTTTGTTGAAAAATCCTTGGGACTCGGTTGTAGGAGCTGTTACAGTAATCAATGGAGTTGGTACAGGAGTTGTTGCTGGAGATGGAAGAGTCAGACATTCTGATGTGGACAATGATGGCATGAGGTAATTTTTTCTAACATTAGCTGATTTGGGAGGAGGCAACTGTGTAACTACATCTGAATCCAGTGGAAGCACAGGGAAGACATGAGGAGTGTGGAGAACATCATCTGATGTGGGAAGTGAAGGAGGACTGAGATGAGTCTCAGCTGCTCTTCTAAATTGCTCTAAAAAAAACAAATTGAACTATTTTTGACAAGTTTTCTGTAGTTAATAGTGGCATTTTACCATCAAAAGGATTGACATTCAAATCTTGAAAAAGCCCAACTTCTTCACAGTTTCTAATAAATCTTGTTGGGGTGGGGGTTTCATCAGCTATAATAGTTAAAAATTAGATTAATACAAAGGAAGGGTAACAGAATTTATTAACACAAAAATTTACATTTCATTTGTATTAATGAAGTACAGAGTTAGACATAAAAAAATCAACTCACCCACAAAATTAGGTGTCTTTGAGCCATTATTACTAATTGATTCAATTGAAAGGGACATGTGTCTCTTTTTATGAATACTCAAGTGGTCTTCATTGGCGAACCTCTTTAATTGCGAAAACGATGAATGAATAAGATAGCAAAACACCAACAGTCAACATTAAATAAAACTGTTTACAAATTATTACCATAGAACAACCAGGACTGGAGCAAGGAAATGGTTTCTCGTCATCCACCATTTGAGTATTTGAGGGAAATATCTTTAAACGATTCAATTGCGCAATAGAAAACGCGAAAATTAACGAAAATATTGAAGTAAACAATCTACAATCGTACACAAGTGGTTTTTCTTTCGAAAGATTCTCAGAACTGAGAAGAAAGGTATAGCAGACTACATTACGCTCTTTTAGGGTTGTGGACTTGTGGTCTGCAGACTGCAGTTTTTTGGGTTACCAAAAAATCAGCTGTTCTAACCTGCCTTCGTCTTCTTCATATGAGCACACCGTGATTTCCACTTCCAGTTCCGCTCATATAATTCCTTGAAAATGTTCCGATCATCGTTAGTTCGAAAGGCTTGTGTTGCAAAGATTACTTTGGAAAATGCAACGAAAACACGAGCTGCAAGGAAACTTTCGACGGTTGTGTTTCAGAAGGATATTTCAAGGTAATCATAGTTTTTCAACTAGCAGGAGCAAAAGCGTTTTTTCCCTATGATTTCCCATACATACAATTGTGTATCAATACTATTTATCTAAATTTTATCAAAATATATAAAAGATTACATTATCTTAGAAAGTATGTATGAAATAAGTGGATTGACGATCTGCTATTATTGTCTGCAAGCATTTTACTGGTGGTTTACTTTCTAGACGTGGAGAAACATATGTTGACAAGAGCACTGGGTATTCAACAGTCTCTATCATAACTGGACTCCATAAAACATCAGTAAGGATGTATGCCAGTGGTACACTTCCTTCCCATAAAAGAGTTGAACTGCCCGCATTGTCTCCTACCATGGAATCTGGAACTCTTATTAGTTGGGAAAAGCAAGAAGGTATACATACACCTTTAATAGTAAATTTCTTTTAATCACTCATTTGCTTGTATATATATTTTTTTAGGTGACAAACTTAATGAGGGAGACCTTCTAGCTGAAATTGAAACCGATAAGGCCACTATGGGATTTGAAACTCCAGAAGAAGGATACTTGGCTAAAATTATGATCCCTGCTGGCTCCAAAGATGTTCCAATTGGAAAATTGGTTTGCATCATTGTTGAAAAGGCTGAAGATGTAGCAGCTTTCAAAGATTTCAAAGACGATGGGGCTGCTGTTGCTGCTCCACCAGCTTCTCAACAACCAGAAATCATTACTCCATCTCAATCATCAGTTGCTACAGCTGGTATGCCATTTTATTTTTCATGCATTACATAATGCACACCTTATTTACAAGTTACATCCTTAGCTCCAGTACCCTCATCCACCGCCGCAACTTCTTCTGAGAGGGTATTTGCGTCACCATTGGCTAAAAAAATGGCTGCCGAGAAAGGAATTTCATTGGCATCTGTATCTGGTGGTTCAGGATTCGAAGGATCGATCACAGCTAAAGACCTTGATAAATTGTCTGTGGCTCCGAAACCCGTTGCTGCAGTTCCACCAACTGCAGCTGCTCCTATTCAAGCAGTTGCTGGACAAAAATATACGGATCTTCCTGTAACTAATATCCGTGGTGTTATCGCAAAACGTTTACTACAGTCCAAACAATCTATCCCTCATTATTATTTGACGGTAATAACTCGGTTTTCTTAAATATTGTGTGATAGAGAAATATTGTATAATGTAAATAATGATGCAACTTCTTACGCTAGGTGGACGTTACCATGGATTCAGTACTTTCACTTCGTCAGGAATTTAATGCACTACTAGGAAAGGATGGGGCCAAGCTGAGTGTTAACGATTTTGTCATTAAAGCTGCTGCTCTAGCTTGCCGTAAAGTTCCTGAAGTAAATTCATCGTGGCAAGAAACTTTCATTAGACAGTAAGTCAATTCTCTCATTGAACTGGTTCATGCTAGATTTTTCTATTTCGCATGTCGCGTGTCATGAACACGTGACTTGCGCAGCGATAACCCGACTACTTGTTTGTATCATAGCATAGGGGGTATAGCTCAGTGGTAGAGCATTCGACTGCAGATCGAGAGGTCCCCGGTTCAAACCCGGGTGCCCCCTCTCCTTTTTTTCAAGATTTTTATTCATTATTTTTACATATGTGTTGAAAATGTTATGACATGTCAGTAAAGGAACTATTTTTGCTTATAGGTATGACACGGTGGATATTAGTGTAGCCGTGAGCACAGATCGTGGTCTTATTACACCTATCGTCTTTAATGCTGAGAGAAAAGGTCTCGCTTCTATCAGTGCTGATGTACGCACATTAGCTGGCAAAGCTCGCGATGGAAAACTTCAGCCCCACGAATTTCAGGTAATAAATCGAAGATTGATTTAAGTAAATAACTATTTAATCCAAATTTTGTTAAATAGGGCGGCACTTTTTCCATCTCGAACCTTGGAATGTTTGGAGTTCGAAATTTCACTGCCATCATAAACCCACCCCAGTCATGCATTCTGGCAGTTGGAGGAACTGAAAAACGACTGGTAGTTGATGCATCCGCTGAGCAAGGTTTCCGTGCTGCCAATGTCATGACTGTGACGTTGAGTAGCGACCATCGTGTTGTGGATGGTGCAGTCGGCGCCCAGTGGCTGGCTGCTTTCAAGAGTTACCTTGAAAAGCCTAGCACAATGCTTTTGTAAAAAAAAATATCTAGCAAAGCAACCTTCGTGAATGTATGTTGTATCTTAAAAGTAAGGTAGTTTAGTTGAATTAGGAAATCTAGTTGATCCTAAGTTTTTTGTTTTAAAATCAAATTGGATTACCATTTTTCAGATCTGTACTGTTATTCTGTTAAAAAACCCTGTGAATAGTAGGGGACAAATAAAAAAGTGCTGACGAAATATCCTCGTAATTTATTCTTTGAATTTAACAAGCAACACGTGAGACAACAAATCAATTAAATATAAATTGAATTGAGCTCATGCCGTCATTTTAAGTTAAGTCTTCAAGTGACATTGAAATAAACACTTGAGTTAACATGGTAAGTGAATAAGGCGGGGTGTGAGAAACTGGGAAGATTGCACAAAGCCAAGCTAATGAGCTGACGGTTTATCAGGGTTTAGTGACATCAACTCCATTTCTCAGGCTGAAGAGTCCATTGCTGCTCAGACGAGCCATCACAACTATGAACTGAGACCTCTCCAGGAGTTTCAGGTGGGCGAGAAATAGATAAACACAAACCAGAATTGCCATGCACAATCGCGTTGGTCCTCAAATTGTGATGCCATAATTGTTTACTGAATCCCGAACAGGCCATAGCTCGCGCTTCGCCATCCAAATGGTCTACACAAAGGGATTCATCAGACATCAAGTAGCCTGGAAGAGTACGACCATCTTTTCGAGTGCTGTTCCATGTAGCAACCCACAAGTGTGCATCAAACCATTGCTGGACACAAGGAACAAGCTTCAGACGCCCGATTGGTTGCGATACACCTCCGCCGCCAAGGGGACGCTCTAAACATTTGCCAGTTGCTCTGTGAATAATCTAAATTCAAATGGTAAATTACTAATGGTTTCGAATGAAAGTTAAAAAAAACATTCATTCATTAATCATTACCTTTCCGAAAAATCTGTCCGGCCCAGGGAAAAAGTTCTCTGGCCAAACGTTTTTCAAGTACCAATTAAAATCATTGCACTTGAGTCTACTGCGCAAAGACAGGCGCGAACGGATAGATTGAGCATCTCGGAGACGATTTGCTTCTGCATAATCCCAGTAGTAGTAAACGAGACATTTATAAAGACGGTAACGTACTGAATTCAAAGAACAAGTTACCAGGATTCATTTTGAAGAAGAATTCTTTCCACTCATCCATCCAGACTAATGCAGCTCGCGCAAGATTTGAATAAAGAATTTGATTTACTCCTCCTGGAAAGGTGTAAGGGCTCGATTTCCGAAAAACGTGTGCAACATGACTGCACGGAGACGTTTCAACCCGACCACCGCACTGCCAAATCTGAAAAACAAAAGCGTAAAACATGAAAATATTTTAATGTTATGTACATCTTTATCGTTTCCTTGTTTTCTTACTCTTAAAGACATTTCAATGTTCTCGCCACCCCAGATATCCATCTGATCGTCGTATGTCCCAATCTCTTGGAAATAATCGCGACCGATTGCAAACAATCCACCTGCCATTACAGGGGTCCTGAACGGGATACTCATATTCCCGCGTCTTTCCTAAGTACGAAATAAGTTTTGATTGCATTACATGGAGGAGGCAAATAATAAATAATATTTCTGGTAATGATATAGACAACAGCAGGCATACCGACATTAAAGTTTCCGAAGCACCAAACCATCTGAAATGGAGATTCCACGACATCCCACCGTGATGAAGCTCAAAACTTCGTAAGAGAGCAAAGGTGTCATCACTAATAATGTCAATTATAGGACATACGGCTACATTTGGGTTAGTTTTAATTCGATATAGAAGTGGCTGGAGCCAACCATCAGTAGTTTCACAATGAGCATCCAAAAATGTCAAAACGTCACCTAATAATATCGAATTTATTAAAATAATTACGCAACAATATGGCTTAACAAGAAAATACCTGTGGCTTCACGAGCTCCCATAAGTCTGGCTCTTACTAAACCAATTCTTTTTTCGGATCGCAAAACCATAACTTTGGTAGGTAACACGCTAACATGATCTTCCAATGGCTTTTTCAAGAAAGCTTAAAAAGAACATGTTAGGAATACACCAAACAATTTTAAAAGCAAAATAATTGAGACTTACTTCTGTTACTTGCATCATCCACAAGAATAATTTCCCATAACAGTTTAGGTGGTGAGCGGTTTATAACAGAGTGAACGGTTCTCAACAAAGTACTCCAGGCCTCATTGTGAAAAACAATAATGACTGAAGTAGTGGGCAATTCATTGATGTTGTAAGAAAGTTCTTTGCATCTGAATACATGAAAGATTGTAAAAATATAAATGAACAAAAAAGATTGTAAAAGTATAAATGAACAAAAATCCCATCAATTCATTCTAACACTTACTGTGGTTTCCTAATATCTGGAAGTGTTCTATTTAATGGAATACGATCACTAGCAAGAAGATTGAACCGATGTATCCTGTACAAACTCTGTGATTTGGAATGCTCATGGGGTAGGATGGCTACTGGTTCTCCCCACTCTCCTTGTGATGGAATTGGATTGAAGTTGTTTTGATTCAAAACTTCTTCAGTTAAATTTGGATGAGATGGACCAGGCAATGAATCACCAACATATCGTCCAACAACTACATGAATACCTCGAGAGTCAATATACTCTCTTTGATTTTTACCAAACCTTTATTTCAAAATTGCATTAGAATACTAAAGAATACTAAAGAGTAATTTATAAAAGTGTTTACTTAATAGGTATAGCAACATCATCATTTTTCAAGTCCCATCCTGAATCGTCGTGCCTGGTGTTTCTCGGTTTGTTTGCCAGCCACAAAATGAATAAGCTTACAACTACAGCAACGAGTAGTTTAACGCACTTTATAAAACGCATTTCACGAAACCGTTATCAATTATTCATTACTTAAATTGGCTATATCTAACAAATTCTTAACGCAAAAACAGAAGAGAAAGCTCCCATTAAAGATTATCTATCCATTTTCATTTTTAAATCATTTCTAGCAGACAAGCAGACGACGCTTGTCAAAAACGCCAAATTTCTTCCGTTTGAATTGCCATCTAGTGAGACGAAGACAACTAAAATTATGCCTGTAAAAAAACGAATACTAGTTTCTACCATAGGCCTAGGCCTACACAAAAATTTTTTATAGTAAGCGAATAAATTTGATTACGTTGGCATCTGAGAAAATTTTCGACCATCATCACAAAAATTTTTTCGATTGGAAATTGCTGTTGCACTTCCAAAAAGATCAATGCTTGATGATTTGCCTTTCATTCGGTCACGCAGACTCCTACGCTTC
This sequence comes from Daphnia pulex, assembly GCF_021134715.1. Taxonomy (NCBI): domain Eukaryota; kingdom Metazoa; phylum Arthropoda; class Branchiopoda; order Diplostraca; family Daphniidae; genus Daphnia; species Daphnia pulex. The sequence goes on from NC_060017.1 coordinate 7,721,090, forward strand.
ACCGCTTCACGATTCTCCTGTCACGTTCCGACTTTGAATGGAATAGTCTGAATGCAATATGTTCACAGTATAGGATGATGAAGTACCATGTCCTTCAAAATTTGTTTGAAGCTAATGACCTATTCATTTCATAAAAGTCAAACGAGAATTCAAACGAATGAAAATTCAAATGGTGTGTTTGAAAAGACATCAGTTACGTTAACTTCGTTTATGGCTTTATCTCATTTCATGTTTCTCAAAATTTCAAAATTCAGTTTGCCATCTGAAAACGAATCGGCAATAATATACCTAGTCCTGCGTGGCACGAACTATGTCTAGCGCTTTCACGATAGCGCCGTTGAAATGTTGAACGTTGGCCTATACAGACCAACGTATTCATACGGACACCCAAAAAAGATATGGTGCCCTCTGAATGTTAACTTTTCTTGGCCTTAGGGAATAGAAGCGAAACGTTTCCGGGAAAAGGCCAATGACGTTTTCCCGGGCGTCCGCGTTCGTATCCCAAGTTGTTCGCCAAAGAACAGACATCCAAGACAAATGCTCAGGAATAAACACCGAACAGGAAAGCCAGAGATCCGGCCCTTGATCCATAACACTGAAATAAAATCCAGGCTCCATCACAGAAGTTTTTACCGTCGGTCCTTTTATGTGTACCGGAAGTGTTGGCCCATTCTCTTATTATCGCTGAAGACGGAATAGGACATTTGATGACGACTTCCGATTCCACACCGACGGAATAAAGCACTGGAAATGATCCAAGCAACTATTTACGTTTCGTTGAACAACACTAAGCAACGAGCAGTAGAAGCAATAAATTAAGCGATCTAACAAGAGTCTTTAATCTATTTGTAACTGGAAAATTCCAGGAATATTCCGCAGTATTTCGGTAAGTATATTTCGATTATGACGTAGATTCATCTGAGTAAAATTGATTGATTCTTAAATATGTATCGTTCGCCCTCTAAAATAGTCTAAGATAAGCTCTTGGGATTTTACTCGTAATTCAAAACTAAATTGTAAATGATAATAGATGTTTCCCATTTCACGAGATAGAAACCCAACATTTGCTTAGGTATGTAATTACAATTTTAATCCCTTAAAATCAAATATGAAGTATAATGCAAACTGTGCATTGTTGGGATACATTATATTCCTTGTGAATACTCAATATGATATTCATTTCACCAATACTACTCGAAACAACTTAAGACGCACATAAGTGAGTCGAATGTATTGAACGAGAGCTCATTCGAAAACAAACTTCCAACTTATATTACGCCCACTTAATCCAAACATATTGACAATTTTAGAGAAACCTATAACTTAGCATCTATGCGATGACGACAGCGTTTATTCTTTGGACGGCCACATACATAATAGAAGTTGAAGACCCTAACATTTATAGTCCGAATCGTATTCACGACTGCTCATGCCGGAAAATGAGTTAATGTGTACCATACTGTAAGTAGAATAGGATATTTCGCATATGAGATAACATTGGTTGCAAGTGAGCTCTAGGTTTATTATATGGCCACACAAGACTCGGGCTGAGTTACGGTATTATACTTGTTTCCATCATACAGAGCGATTTGTGCCACTGTCGCATTTCCCTGGCGAATTTTCATCAAAAGAGTTATATACGTACCGGCAACTTTGAAAACGAAATCAAAAGGAAAATCTAAAGAAAAGGGAGAATGTCACAACGAGAGCAAGTGGTGCGGAGCTCCTCCCACATTATCCCGTAAGCCAAGAACATGCCATTTTTGTAATGAAATGCTTGCCAGACATTTGTTTGATGTCGAGACCCCCGCACATTCTCAATGGAGGACTTATTGTACACACCATACACATATAGTATCCAGAACGTGCAAATACCGCTAGAATGAACCAAAAAACGCATTATTATACATGACGATGTGTACGACTATACTGTGTACGACGACGCACATATGCCCCGAGAGTATGAAGTCATCATTTTTCTTGTTTCCCTATCCGCTTTCCTATATATTCATTTCCAGTTTAATAAGCGACTAATATGGCGTATATAGAGACTCCTCCTTCTTCTTCTTCGTCTCAAAGGCCGTCCGCGTCTTTCTATCATTCGGTTATACTTCAATACCGTGTGCGGTACGTTTGCCTTTCTTCTGGGAAATTCCCTTTCTTTTTTTTTTTCAGTTTCAGCAGCTGTATCTTTTATTCTTCTCTTTTCTCCTAATTAACCAAGTGAAACTGGTGAATGGCGGCCTTTTCTTATTCACGGAGACACATCGAAAAAGGAATTACAGACTAAATGTCAGAGCGCATCAGATAATATTCCGGAATATTCTCTTTTCACTGCGCACACGTCTCTCTCTCTCTTATTCAAAGCGCAGGAATAGACTAGAGTAGTTTGCCTTTCAACTTAATAATTCGACCTTATCAACTTTCAGAGATTTGTTTCCCCTCGTTCGGGTTAAATATGAGATGATATTCATTCGTTGCGCATGCGCTATCGATTTTTTGTTCCAGTGAAATTGAAATCAAATCCGCACATCTACACATTTTCGATTGCCGTGTATACGCATAATCAATTTGGATCGCACAAAGTTTGAAAACAAAAATTAGTTCGGAGAATATATTTTACAATTTCCCAAAGAACGAACAGATGTTTGTGCCTTTCTTTATTTTGCAATTTTCAGAGATTATCTGCCAAAAAAGCCAAAACGAGCTATATTTAAAAAAGAGTGACCATCGAGTTTGAGCAGCTTGGGGACGCCAAGAAGTCAGGAAACAATGAACACACGAGAGGGGGGGGGGGCTCTGAATGCCTCCTGATGATGACAAATGATAATGAATATATACAGTATGATCGCAATTAGAAAGAGGGGAGAATGGAGGAGAGACGTGTACACTTGTAGCCTGTCTGCTGCTGGTACTGATCTTCTGTGGACGACCTGATGTCCATAGGGAATATATCACGGGGATTTGCCAACGGGATACGAAGGATGGATGAAGGCTATGATGGATGGATCATGTCTTTATAGGTGAAAGGAATGACCATTTGTACACCCATGGACCAAAGACGGATGCAGTTGTCGACCTTGGGGGGCGAAGCTATAGGAGCAATTATGGATTAACCGGGTGCAGCAATAGTTGATCGTTGAATCCGTCTCTTCAATTTTTATTGGCAATCAAAAAAAAGGGAGGCAATTAAAAAATGTCATAAGATCAGCGCATCCTACGCATTGTTACGAGAGGGGGCTGTCATCATCAATATATTTAAAAAAAGGCAAGTCAGAAATCCTGAAATGGAATAAAGCTGGATTGACAGCTTCTTATATACACCCACCCAGGATCATAACTTTTAAGGGAAAACGTCTTCAAATCCAAGAAGTGTCAATGTAATATCTTCAGTCAACATCAGAATATCTAAGCCTATAGAAAACCCACTCTCTAAAGAGCCTTTATAGCTTACTTTAGCTATTGGGTCATACATAAAAAAAAGATATAAGAAAAATAAATAAATGTCTTTGCGACTTTGGGGCTTTAGGGAAAAATTGAAAGTCACTAGCTGTCAGTTGATCCTTTAGACAGAGTTTAACACTCCAGACGGCCACGATTCCATCGAAAGATATGTGATGTTGGCTAGGAAAAATAAAGAAAGAATCGTTCTAGCTTGTTTCCAAGACTACACACAGCACAGCACGTATAGGAAAAACCTTTTCCTGGAACGATGGTAAAGAGTATATTTTTTTGATAATTGGAATTGAAGCATAATTGGATGTTTCTAGGCTATATGGAAAGACCAGCAGAAGGGGGGCTAGACACAGTATACATTGGCTCCCAGCAGTGCGCCAATAACACGCACACCTGTCTTTCCTCATTTACCTTGGCTCCCTATTGATTGCTGCCATCAGGAAGAGACCATCACAATAAGTCATCTGCTGTCAAGGGGGCCCTCTAACTGCGATGCTGGAAGAGTCCCACCAGCTTGGATCCGCTGTCTGTTTTCCATAGTATTTTCTGTGCGTACATATACTGTGGGGCAACAGCATCTTCTAAAGACAAATTTTATTTGTGGGGGGGTTTTTTGTTTGGTTTTATTGTTGGAACAAATTTAAAAAGACTCGGTGGCTAGTGGCTAGTCGTTTGGCACTGATTTGTGTGGACAGCGTGTCACTCAAAGCAGCTGGAAACCCAGTGCTGTAGCCCGTTGCCCCAGCAGCAGCCAGCAACATCAGCCTCTTGACTCTCCTTGTCCCTCGTTGACTTTCCAATAACTCACTCCCACTTTGTATTTCTTCTTTTTCTTTTCTCTCTTCTTCTTTTTATATTGGCGATTTCTTGTTATTCTAGTCAAGTTGGTCCACATCAAATCTTATCCAATTTCCACAAAAAAATCTCAGGAAAGGGATGAACACGCATTGTAGACTGTTAGATAAGAGACGCAGGACTTTCCACCGTCTCCTGTGGCTGTTGACTATACCCAGCGAATCCATCGATCGGTTATACAGAGGACGACAGTTCACGAAACTTCAGGATCGTCGCTCGTCTAACGAATTTCGATAAATTGATGGATCTATTTTTCCAATTGGATTTTGATGGATAAACCTTGATAAAAGGCCAACAGAAACCCATTTTTTAACAAATCGCCAACGCCATTGATTGATTGTTGTTTGTCTGTCGCATAGTAGGTCTATAGCATCACGGTAATATATGACTTTGCAAGTACGATACGTAATAAAAGTCAGCTGCACCTGAAGCGTCTTCCTTTATTTAATTTTTGCTGGATATTTTCGATCTCAAATTTAGTTGAAATGTTTTTATATTCTTCTTCTTTTTTTTTTTTTAATTCTCGATCCCACAGTATAAGAAAAGGGCGTATTTTGATGATGATGACTGCCCTGTCTTTAGTGTCTTATAGTGCAAGAGGGGGTAGGGGGGCTGGGCGGATTTTCTCCAGCACGTGGCGCCCATTATCCAGCTTAAGTCTTAAGTCAACTCGACACAAAACAAAACCCAAAAAGGTAAAGAAAAGAAATGGGGGCTTGTCTTTTTTAATCTTGGATTCCTGCTGTGCTGTGCAGGAGAGATCCTTATGGAGGAGTGCGTTGGAGATTTGCGTGTTTCAATAACAAGAAAAAAAGGTCAAACGTTAGTATAGAGTATACGTATTGCTCTAACCCATCCTCGTCCGTCGAAATAGCCCCCTTACCATGCCTACCTGTCTGTCTCCCACCTATAAAAGGTGGCCAGTGTTCCAGATGTCTTCAATCGCCTCTCATCAGCTGCCCAGTTCGCTTCATTGTGCTCCATTGGACTATTCACTTCAAAATCAGGGGGAAACACTGAAATTGCATCTCGCTCTTCATATCGTTGTAGTACGTCCACACAGTCATCAGATCCAGTCAACATGAGGCAATTGCTCCTGGCGTCTTTGATCGTGATGCTGGCCGCCGAGACGGTCCACGCTTTGGTTTGGTCGCTGGTTCTCGGAAATCCCGTCATCGACATGAAAGATGAGTCGGCCAGCAGCCACGGCAGCGGAGTTGACGACGTGATGGACAGCTCGGCGGAAGACAGCGACAGTGATCTCGAGCATCCGCGGAATATCAAGCTCAAAACGGCCGCCAGGAACTCGTCGTCGCTATCGACCGGCTCACGCCCGACGCGTCAACATCACGGACAAGTATGAAACAAAAACAAATCAAACTAATTGTCATTTCGTAATGAACTCCGTCGCATGCCGACCTTTTTTTTAATTTCCTTCTTTTTTGCGTTGAAACTTTGCGTCAGTTTGACATATCGTCATTTATTTCCTCCAAATTCCATCGAAATAATTTTAATTTCTTTATTTGATTTGTTTTTTCTCCTTTGCTGGGAATCATTAGGATAAATGCATGGAAGACAAGCAATGCGGTAAGGGCCGTTTCTGCGATCTTCATTACGGCGTGTGCCGGACGGAAAAATCGCCCGGATTCGCCTGCCGCCGGGATCGGATGTGCGGCAAAGGTCTGGCGTGCATGTTCGGTCGCTGCCAGGCGAAAATTGCCACCGGAGAAGAAGGTAAGACATATCACCACCACTACCACGCATCCGAATAAGACCAAAAAATCAAGAAATCAATCCTGTGTTATTTGTTTGGGCTCTGCTCTCCTCTTTCCACGATGTCTGATGTGCCTATGCGGTTCAATGAGCGCCGGCGTGGAGAGGATCAAAGTCAAACATGTTCACAACATTCTCTTTTGCGACTCGATGCTGCTGTCAGAGGATATATACACGGCGGCTGTAATACTATATACACTAGACATTGCTTTGGGCCACTCACGAATCCCAATGCAACCACAAGAAAAGAAGCTAGACTATACTATATAGTACCGCACACTATTATGTATATACTCTCCGGTACATGGTATGGAATGGCTGCCGTGAGTGCGGGATCAGGAGATTTCCAAGTGAAAACTTTTGGGTTTTTTTTTGCCAATCGAATTGTTATATTCTCGCCAGTCGGAATCAGCTTTTCCTTTTTATATAAATAGCATTGCCCTTTTCACTCTTGTTTAAGTCGGGAAAGGAAGATAAATTGACACTTTTTCTTTTTGTATTCTTTGTATTTCCTACAACTAATTTGCCCTTGTTTGGAATATTCAAGGATCCCGTTGCCATGGCAATTCGGATTGCCAAGCCGGACTGTGCTGCGCCCGTCGACACGGCGAGGCCGTCTGTCAACGCAAATTGACGCTTGGTCAGCGTTGCTTCGTGCCGGAAGGCGGCCTGGAGTACTCTCTCAATCAGCTGTGTCCGTGCGACGTCGGATTGGTCTGCCGCCAACAGAACCCGGCCCAAGTCGGCAGCAGCGACTCTCCGTCCAGTCAGGAAGACAACAGCTTCGATCGCTCCTCATCCAACAGCACGTAAGTGGACTTTCCTGAGCAAATAGACATATACCTAGTGATGCACTCTATAATATGGCGTTCAGCATTTATGGGCCAATGTGCTCCGGGGGGTGTTAGGCGAGGGTCGTATCGGTCACCCATTCGTGTTTGCTCTGCTGCCTGCTTGCTGGCCAGCAAAGTGTGCAATCAACTTTAGTATTTATACGTGTATTATAAAAGATATGGTGGAGCTATTTAGAAATTCATTGGGGCCGGCCACTGCTAGTCTATCCCTTTTAATCCGCACAAATCTTTAGCATCAGCGAAAATGCCAGCCATCAGCCATGTTCCGTGTCATTTGTCATCATGTCAAAACGGTCCCACCATCAGAGTGTATACATATAGAAAACTTATTATTCCAAAAAGGCAATGAAGAATGAAACTGTATAGATGAGCGCCATATAGCTATATATGACTAGACTGGATGAAACTGATTATTGCATCCATTTGGGATCGTTATTAAGCGACCCAGTGAGGGACAATAATGGCCGTCAGCCTTGATAGCTTGCTGGGGTATTCCCCCCCGTTTGTCTTCCACTTCCTGTGTGCTGTGCACTCCAATATGATGCCCGCGGAGACGATGGAACGTCTCGCATTATTAATGCATCCATCTGTCCCTCGGCTTTCGTTTGTTTGCCCCCGTGATCGATAGTTATTATTACTGGATGTATAGTTATCGTTTGGGAATTCTTGAGCGAGAGAACACCACTTCCGTCGTTCGTTCTGGCACACTTATTCTCTCTCTGAACGGGGAATAGAGGTGGTGGCGCAACGATATAAATTATTATATGTTCTTATACGCGTTTGACGAATGGGCTCCTGTCGTCCGTTTAAGTGGACATTACTCACTTCCGCTTTCGATATTTTTAGACCAGAAACAGCGTGTATATACGACAGACACACCAGTTGTATCATTCTACACACACACGCGTGTTGCGCAGTTTCTGTGACAGTTGTTTATATTGACCGCTCGACTGGAACGATATGGATATTAATGCTTCTCTTTTTATTTGTTCAGAAGCTCCGAGAACTTTCCTTTCTGGACTAGCACGGAGAACATGAGGTGCACATTTCACGACATGGGTAACAACCGGGCGTCTTAATTCGATCGATTACGGTCGATTAAAGACAACATTGTCCAACCTCATCCGTCGGTCTTAATCAAGGAAACCAACAATGATTTATATTTTCCTTTCTACTGTACAGTTTCATTATTGCCTCTTTAACAAAAAACAATTCCCTCCCAAATGTAAATTTTATCTATTGGCTAACAAACGTATATCGATCTTATCATATAAATAGCATTAAATACTGTTGACTCGATGGAAATCTAAAACCGAGAAGGAAATAAGAGAACAAGTAATTTTTGCACATTACCGTGTACAGTCTATAAGCCCATTGAGAACGGACATTATGTTGATTCTTGATTGAGATATTACATAATAATACATTCAGTTTATTTTGTCGCATATTTCTTGTTATTATGGTGTTATATTAATCATTTTGGCTGAGTTTCCTTTCTGACAAAGTTATTATACATCACGAATAAAATGTCGACGGTTATGTAATACACAATACGTTCGTGAATCCATTGTTAGCAAATGTGGTTGTCAAATTTTAAGCCAAGTCTTGTCATTTGAAACAAAGAAAGTCGAATAATGGCTAAGCCGCATTCTTGAATTGACGTCCATTTTTACTAATTACTTATTGTATTACGTACAGCGGACCATATGGAACTATATGGAAATCTGTCGAACGTGTCCAACCGACACGAATCCATTTGCGACTCACGCAAGTCTCTATATCTGAAGGGCTGGCGGATTTGACGCTGTTGCACGCAGCAGTGTCTTGTATTGCGGTGCGGCTTATCAAGGAACTTTATTGATTTCACCGGGAAATGCGAATGACACCGTCTGATTCAACTTATGTTGGGCTTCTTTTTCTTGTATAGTAAATTACTCTCGTCTGTACGACAACTGCTGCAGTCAACAGAGGACGAACGAAAAAGAAAACTAGTTTCTCCCTCGGGTTATTGTGAATTCAACTTGTATTGAAGTTTATATGGCAAAGAGCGAAAGAGCGTTGGCGGTGGGGAAAAAATGGCAGCAGCAACAGAGCAACTTGAAATTTAAATTCAGGCTATGCGCAGCAACTGTATAATGATCTAATTGGTATGAAATATAGAAATGTTGGCTAATTTGGAATATTTAATATCCACTAGGCGGATGAGAATGAAAGTGCTAACCGAGAAATTATGAATGCCCTTGTATTACTCGAAAAGTGTTTTTTAAGAAGGAAATTAAGTCCCATTCCTTATTTTGATTAATTAATTAATACCAATGAGTAATGGAGTAATTACGTAACTTGAATAAGGAGACTGCTGTTGCTGAGCTCGTCAACAATTGCCTGTTGCCGACGGACTTTAGTTTCTATAGTTACGTAAAGTACACCTACAACGCACTTGTGTAAACCTGCATGACCGTTGTCCGTTGAAAATGAGCTGCATGGTCATATGAGCATAGCGCGCCTTATATAATAAACTTAATAAGGTCGAGAGTTTGGAAGAGCTGACGGAATAATTGAAAAGGAAAACTGCATTTATGAACTTATTAATTATGATTCGAACATGGAAATGTTTTATCCAGACTATTTGATGATTGCACGCGGGCAATTATTTAGTTTTAATATTAACTTGTGTCGATTTGTTTCAAATAAAAATAGAAAAAAAATATACTAATTAAAAATTAATTGAATTCCTATTTTATTCTACTCTCTTTTTAAAAAAATTACAAAAAAGGAGACACAACAAAATTTGAATTTTGTGTCCAATTTGAAAGTTACATGATTAAACGAAAGTTATATAACGTATATATTGGGAACTTCCTTGCATGCATACATAAGGCACAAAACGCAACGTGACTAACTGTATCTGATAACCAATAGATCCCGAGGCCACGTATACGTGAAAAATGAAACGCCAAACCATTCAAACCTGAAACTTGTTTGCTGTAGATTTCGAGTCAGATTCTTGTTGAAAGATATACTAATCTGACACGTGTGGTAGCGAACCTTTGGAATCACTCTGTACCTTTTCGATATAATACTTTGCTGGGTTTATTCTTGTGTAAACACAGCGTTCACTGTTAATCAGACTCTACGTTTTACCTGTACATGGGTATTAGAAAAGGGGGGAGGGAAGCTAAGGTCAAACAAAAGTATTATTGTATTAACAGACGTTGGTGCTGGCATGAGAACAGTCACGTACGCCCGATATATATGACTCTATTACAGGTGAACGCGTGAGATGGAAAACTTTGGAATTTAGTAGAAAGATTAATTCCACAATTCAAGGCCCCCTGTATAACTTTGTCCTTTATTGCGCTGCTGGGCATTGTCCAACCAAAGGTGTATTTATCGTGACATCTCATCGATCTGTTCCCGTTTCCCCGCGCCAAGTTCGAATCGAACTATACGTTACCCCGATCACGTATAGGAAGAGAAACAGCAGAGCTTGTATGTACGAAAAGTTAGCCATTTCAAAAAATGGCCTGCCGTCTCACAACCGATTTTATTGGACATGGTATACAGCTGGATGGATAGAAGGACGTAACCTTATAATAACAACTGGCTTTCGCTTCATCGATATTATATCCTTACGGCGGTTATAGCCGTTAACCCGCGTTGGCCAGTGTGTCTATATATATACAATGTGTGTCACATATAATACTGGGTCTTCATTGATCTCACTCTGCCTTCTTGGCGAAACGGTGGCAACCTTGAACCTCATATAGAATCAATGCCGGCTGAATATGTTTGTGATGTGTACCATAAATCGATTGATTGTGCTGCTGCTGCTGAGCTTTTTTTTTCACTTTCCCGTGCGCGTGATCGTGATGTAATAACATAACGGGCGGAAATCGACTTCGCCCCGCAGGAGATTTATCATGATCCAACCAAGTTTGCGATTTAGACATCATTGAATAAGAAGAGAGAGAGAATCAGGCATCAGCAGGTAAAACGTTCAGTTTATTTGTGTCGGCCGGTATTATATAATAAATTACGACACGATGGGAATAGTTCACATAACATCGACGGGTTCTTTTTGGTTGGCATTCAAGAAATGACTTTTTGGTATAATAGAAAGAATAAATATTTAATACAATTCAGATTTATTGATAGCAAATCATCAAGTTCCCGAATAAACTCACTTGATTTCAAATGTTTTATTTGTTTTTTTTTCTTTTTTAAACGAGGGCGGGTGAGTTGCTGCGGATCTTAATAATTTCCAATCGAATTTCTGCATCACACCACTAACAAAACATGAGCTGACTACAATAGAGTCGCTGGCAAGCCTGCGCGGCTAAATCGTCTTCCTCATCATAAATCATAATAACAATATCTCGATAACACGATCGTGTTTTCCAATATATCCAGCAGACATTATACAGCACAACCGACAATAAATATACATAGACTCAAAATACATTATCCTATGTATAAATATAAATTTTACGATTCAGCAGTGTGTATGTAGTATATGTATGTAGTACAGGATGCATAACACGACGACGTGATATTTAAAAAAAAACACACAGCCCAAAATGACACAGATTGAATAGTGGAGGTAATAATGGTATAATGTAGAGGCTGTTTCTGTGTGTATATATGTATAATACCGAGCTCGGCAGCCGCGCGTGATATAAATTCAAAAAATCAAATGCAAATGAAAAAAGGACGTAGTACACAAATCAAATATAAACGTATGCATAAAATTTCACTTCCAATCAGCAGAGAACAATTTAAAAAAAAAATGTGCAACAATTGCGAACGGGAATCTTTGGTGTGTGTGTGTGTGTGTAAATATAATAAACGTCCCAACGGGAATCGTAAAAATCGAATCCGGTATAATACTTGATGTTAAACGTTTAGATCTTTACCAATAATAAAATAAACGCGACTGGGGGAAGATCGAACGGAATTGTTTTTGTTTTTTTCTCGCCAATCGACTCCCGTCCGCTCACGCAAATTACGCCGTAATAATAATAAAGCAATAGTAGAAAAGTGATTCAAGTCCCAAAAATTGATTTGTATATAATTTGATCATTTTAGAAATGTAGCGCGCTTAAAAAGCAACAACAAAATGGAAGGGGGCATTAATAATGAAATCAATGTCATTCTATTACTAAGTTGATGATGCGTTTTCAAACGCAAGTGATGGTGCCACCGACGCCGTGATGGTTGTCGGCGGATGAGCCGGCCATCGGTGTTATTTCGGTCGTTCCGCCGGTGCAGCTGAGAGCGTGAACGCTCTCCTCCGTCTCTTCTCTCAAGACCAGCGTCTGCAAGTCCATGGCGCTCTTGACCCGACGGGCGGCCGTCATAAAATGGGCCGTGGCGAAGACGACGACCGAATTCTGCCTGGGCCGCTGCTGGTGGTGCTGCTGGTGCTGGTAGTACGGGTCGCCGACGGAGCCGATTCCGTCGCCGTAGAACGGCAGTCCCGGCGAGAGGCAGGACGACGTCGATCCGTGGTGGTGGTGGTGGCGCAGTGGATGCGACGGATGGTGCTGGTGAATGAAAATGCCGGAAGGCGAAGCCGAAGGCCTCCGCCTCCCGGAAGAGAAATTGCTGGCCATCTGCTGGTGGTCGGCCGTGGGGCAATCGACGCAGCAGGCCGAGGAGATGTTGAGACGTGAGTGATGATGCAACCGCGGCTATTTTGTTCACCAGAATAAAACAAATGTTGGTTAGGAATTATAGTAGGTGAACTGGCAACATTATTACTATATATCTAGATGCGACTTGTATATTATTGATATGCTGGCCTCTTTTCTAGCTATAATTGTATTGGCCGTCTCCCCGTAGATTGTAGGGAGGGGTCGAATGCCCCCAGACGCTCAATGGGTGATATATTCTATGGTGCTGGCGTGAATCCTAAGTAGTTCCTTATTGATCCAAGATCCCCCCCTCCTCAGTTGGAATGGGGGTCTAGCAAAACACGTAGGCTGTGTGATGGCTCTGCAAGTTTGAGTTAGTCTAGTGTATATATAGTGTATAGCTCTCCTTATATTAGCCAGCAGCGTCGCCGGAGCTGGATGGATGAAAATGGGCTATTGACTCGACGTGTGGTCAATCGACTCGATCCGCTGGGCGACATACATATACGTATCGTCCGGCTACCCGTGCTGCCGGGCGCTCCATATATCCATTAGCCGAAAAAACAGCTGAGCCGCAATGGGAGGGAATTGAGAAGAAAGAAGAAAAAAAGACCAGCTTGTATAACGTACGGCCTATATATATTTCGAGGATCGGGCGATCCCTGTGCCGTTGTTTCACGAGAGTTATACGGGAGACTCACGTCACACGGTCATGTCAGCAGTTTTTATTTTTTTGAGCATGCACAACGTCGAGCGACCCACAGTGTGTCGAGGACAAAAGGGTATGTTGTATACTTGTATAGATCGTCGCGGAACAAATTTTGCGCGCCACTTGGAAATGGGTTTTGTTTCTTTCTTTTCAAATACCCATCAAGTCACACGTTCAAAGGAGTCTGAAATTTACATAAGAACGTCCGGTTCGCGCCTAATATCTTTTTCACCTATTCACGGTCCTTGTGCATATTATATAATGATTTCGATCGATTAATGGATCTTTTTACTACTAGCTATTCTAGCTTTTTCTATTTTCGTTATTATGCAAGCTGCGACCTTTGATTTATCTGTCACGTTGGCTTTTCCCGCGCGTGAAGGACGTGTCGATTTTCAAATGTCAGATGCTGACATTTTGGTCTGTTGTTTCCCTCCTTCGTTCGTCACCGAGATTCACGGCGATTATATAACTTTTTGCAAAATAAAAATGGAGAACAAACGCAACAAACCAAAAGAACGAGAAAAACCAAAACAAATGAGGAAATGCAGATTATAAAAAAAGGTTCACAAAAGTGGATAGGAAATGTATACTCGGTCGGGACAGATGCAGCGTGAGTCTCCCTACATACGCGATGCATTTTTTGACAGTCAAACTTTATTCGTGCACGAACATTCACGCTGACTGATTTCCTCGTTTCACAAACATCTGGGGGGAAAAGCGACTATGTGTCTATCGCAAATGCGTCGTAGTATATATACTACTGCCAATTCACGTTGATTGTACACGTATATACCTGTTATATATGTACATACAGGTCGATAAATCGAACGTCGTCGATGTTGACAAATGCACAGCTCGATATCTACAATAACAAACGAGGTGAAGCTGCTGCTGCTGCTGGCTTCTCTGGTGTCACACAGCGCACATGCCATTCCGACCATTTTTGATACAATTTTCCGCCGTGTAGAGCCGCACAGAGATAGGGAGAGGAGAGCTGTCGAGATTTGTTTAATCGGATTAAATGTCCCGACGAGATGATGAAGTTTGGCGCTAAATGCTATAAATACAGCAGTCGACCGTCTATATAGAGCGGGGCACTCTGGGCGAGGTACTGGTTTATAACCTCTCGCTTGGATTGAATAGACCAGAGCCTGTCAAGTGTCTGTAATGTAGGGCAAGACTTATATAAGCGAGAGAGGCCAGTGACCTTAATCATCTTCCGTCTAACGATCTCAACTCTGCTGTCCTGGCCATCTACCCCCCCCCCCCCCCCCATCCAGCAAGGACAGCATAGCCACCTCTCTCTCTCCACTCTCAAGCCTTTTGTTGCAATGGCGTTAGCGACAGAAATCTGAGCTCGTCTTTACCATCTGCAACTGTATACGGTTATACAAGTTGCTTAAAAGCCTTTCCTGCTGCTTGTCTGCCCAGCATAATGCGTTGCGAGTCTAAATACTACGTCTAAAGAGAGGATGAAGGCGGGCAAAAACCAACGCCATTATAGATGGCACAGTCGATGTTGCTGGAACCCAGCACGCTAAAACCAAAATAAAAATAAAAGGTTGAACGGAATGTAGAGCGTTGCTTCCGTCTGATTGCATCGGGCCCTAAACAAGTCACGTAATTATAGCCTATAACAAGTCTACTCTCATTTCTACAGCGCATCCCAAAACGGCAACTGGCAACTAAACCCACGATGGGCGTTTTGTATGAGAGACCAAATACTTTTCACGTGACGCTGTTATATTTACTATGTCAGATTGTCGAACGGCGCCATAGAAAGTCAGAGATAGTATATGATTTGATATACCGTGTGGGCCAGCTCGATCAATGGATAGGAGAGCCGATGGGGCGCCGTGGAGACGAGCAAAGGTGGGCCCGTGGTCCCGGCGGCTGCAATGGGAGCCAGCGATCCCCTAGGAGCGTCGATGAACTTGGGTTGGTAGGGCTCCAGCATCCGGATTTTGCCCCAGCGGTTGAAGAAGAGCGCCACGGCTCCGACCCAGAGGAGCAGCACCAACAGGACCAAACCGATCTCTTCGGCGCGGACGTTGAGGCCGCTGGGCGTGGTCATTTCGCTGTCGTTGATCGACGGGTAGGCGGGCGACGGGAAGGCGTCCGGGTCGTACTCCAGCGGCGGAGGTGGTCCTCCCGACGCCTCGACGATCATGCTGGCGTAGTTGTTGTGGTTCTTGCTCAGCACGGGGAAGATGGGAATGACGGACGATCCCGGATAGGGCGGTGGGTGGAGCCGTTCGGGGTACAATCCGTTGCGGTGGGCTCCCGTGCCGTCCATCACCGGCGGCGGAGGAGGATCGTACAGCGAAAATAGCAGCGGATTCTTCATGTTGAATAATAACTTGTTTTTGTGTCTTTTTTCCGTATCCAATTGCCAAGTTTGGAGTGAAAAGTTCAAACCTGTAAATAATCAACGACACGGGAAAGTGTTCAATTAATAGGCAGACGAATTTTGAGAAGCCGCTCAACATTTGATCCTGCTGGTGCTAGGCAGGGCCTTCATATTTAATACCGTGAGATATACACAGCTAGCTGCAATCGCTTCAGTCTAAATTATAGGCTTCAAAATATTTTGATGCAATAGAGTGCGAAGTATAGATTAGCAAATAGCGTACACCCTCGCTCAGATAATAACAGCCTGCTGCGCAAATTCATACAAAAGTTCCCGGTCGCTTTATTCCGGCATCAGCTCGGCGGGATATAATATCTAAGTGCAAACCTTAAAGAATAAAACCTTCGGCGACCAATCTGCTTTTGTCCCTTTTTTTCCTTCTAAAGTGCATTAAACCTCTCTATATCCTGATGGATTATGCAATAAGACACTGAAAAACTTTGGCCTTAACCCTGTTGACATTTCGGGAGGCTCTAGAGTATGTATACTGGACTGCACTATATCTATATATGCAAGAAGCCATTAGAGGGAATGATACTCTTTTGTTGGTTGTTGGAAGCAGCACAGTCTCGTGTTGTATAGTTTAGTCTGGAAAGAGAAAGAAAGAAAAGCTTCAAATTTAACGAGGCCGATGCTCCTACTGGAGACGAGGAGCCCACTTTCGCCCAAAAGAAAACAGGAGAAAAAGGAGAAAAAATAAAAAGTTTCTTCCTATACGTTAACAAAAGAGTTATGAAGCATTGTGTGCGTCGGGAGGAGCATATATAGTATGTATACTAACTGTGGAAAGAAAAACAGCGGTTAAAGCTATTCTATCCTTTCGGTCGTGTTTTTCTTCTTTCCCGCACTCTTTTGATCCTTTTTGGCCAATGGCTCAACTAACGAAGTGGGAAGATGTATCCTTCCGTCTGTGACGCCCGCGGCCGCCGTATAGATTGGCATCTAGGCTATAAAAGACTGGCAGCAGAGAGAGAGAACCGGAACTCGGCAGCACAATACCACCTCATTAAAATCTAACGTCTATATAATAGGAGGAAGTTTCGACTGTATAAAAACTTTGAAAAGGAGCAAATTCCCACCGAAAAATCCTTTTGATTCGGTTGATACAGAGAAAATCCAATCGATAATTCCTTCGTTTGCTTCACATTTTTATATGGTACACGTATAGAGAGAGAAACAAAGTGATTAACCGAGTTTTGATATTCAAATGAAGGGCCTCCGCATGTATTTCGTCACACAACTTGATTTGATCGTCATATCTCGGCGCTCAAAGGCTTTCACGACGTTATTTGAAATTTGAAAAAAATGCGCGCGCAATCATTTTCATTCAAATTCGCTACAAAAAGCTCAACCATACATCAGTCTTCGAATGCTGCGCGAAACCGCAGCAGTTGAATAAAGCCAGTTTCATCACATATTCGTGATTGGCTCAGCCGAGATTAAAATATTGTTAGATTGCCTTTTGTGGCTTATTATACGTCTCACTCTGTTTGTGTATATTTATGGAAACCGGCGTCGTTCATCAGGATTCGCTTGCCCCATTCATCAACACTGCTGCTGCACATGGCCATTTCTCTCTCTATGCTACAGTTGATGGTCTTTTTTCTCGTTGGGTTTTTGTTATGCTCTTCTCTCGTTTGTTTTGTTTCTTCTTTTTCCTTCTATTCTCATTTTTCCCGCTCCAACTGCGCAGCACTCAAAGTTTGAAAAGAGCGCGTGTCTAGCAGCAGCAGCAGCAGCGGGATATAGGACTAGAAAAAGTCTATATATGCTGCGCATGTATACACACACACACAGATATCCTTTTGTTTCTTGTTTTCTTTGTTTTGTTTTCTTTTTCTTTTTCTCCCGAAGCGTTACACTGTTGTTTGTCTGCCGTTACTCCGGTGCCGTCTTGTTGCGACGATGATTCATGGAATGGCAGCACAGCACACAAAGTTGCGCGCAAAAAAAGGCCCAGTTCAGCAGTATAGCTTTCCCCATTAATTTTTATATCGACAACTTTGCATATTTCTATACCATATAGCATCAGAGAGCTCAACTATACACACGCTCGCACGCTCCGTTAAGCTCCGCGCAGCAGGTCGCCATGGCAAAGAAGACGAATGTGTTTTTTTATTTTTTTGTTATTTGCTATTTTGGTTTGGATTTTTTACTCGACACTGGCAGAGAGCTCTATCGATAGTTGCTCTGCCTCTGTATGGCAAAATGTCACCGAGATGAAGCTATTAATATTCCTAGAAATATATTATGTAACCTAACTGAACCCGCGTCATCTGTCGCGCCATCTATAAAAATAATAGGAAGAGATTTGAAGGCGAGAGAAAAACGGGAAATGTTTTGCGAATTTCCAACTTTTATTACGGTACATTGTTCTGGTTTTTCGTGGTTGCCGTGCTGGCGAAACAAAACAAAATCTCGTCTAGGTGGATTAGAATCGTCTTGTTTGTTTTCTACAAAAGTATAAAAATAGTAGCTGATATGGCATAAAGGGGAGACGAGATATGGGGGGCAAAGGTGGGAAAAGAACAGACAAATTCGTGCAGCATATATAACAGACTGAGACTTTGCTGTGTTTCATTGTCGGTCCCCATCACAGATAAGTATAACTGCTGTATACGTGGATGATTGACATAAATCCCAAACAGAATACAAAGCGATGTGGTGAGTCTGCCGGCATGTATAAAGAGAGCGCGCCGTACGACAGTTCAATCTCGAGGGCAAAGGAGACTGAGTATATGAATTAGAAATATATGAATATAGCATCATAATGCATATAATTGTCTTCTATGCAAAGTCTTTATCGTGTTTTACGCAGACGTGGCATTGAACAAGGAAAGAAAATTGACAGCATATTAGAATACAGCTATCAAGTCTGCATCAGCTTTTCAAAGCCTGCAGAGATAATCAGAGAGTCAACTCTCTCTCTAATCGCTCTCGGTAGTTCCATTTATGTAATCAACTTGTTTGAGATAAATGACAACTAAATAAGACCAAAAGGTTAAGGATGAAATATATAAAATTCACCAGCACGGTGAATGGTGATTGGTATAATAGCGACGGGAATAAATTAAATAGATTGTTTAGTGTACTACTTTGGACAGAGAAAAGAGACGAGTTAATTAGACCATTTTCACTAATGTTAGAGTCCTGCAGTATTGGTCTATACGAGCGATGGTTGAATAACAGCAGGGTCGTTATCTCGATCCGGTAAGCTTACAGCGACGTTGAACCCCAATGCCACATACCTCTTATAAGCTATGTACAAACGATCTCATATAGTGTATAACTACCAATAATGCGCTGCTGTTGCTGAGCTCGTCAACAATTGCCTGTTGCCAACGGGACTTTATTGTTTCTATAGTTACGTCGAGTACAACAGACACGTGCATAGTAATAAGTCTAGACGATGTGTAGAAAACCAAACTAGCACTATACATGCATATACGCAGCTGTTTAATGTGCGGTCCGAAGCGATATCTATATACACTATAATTAAACAGAGTGCCAGCAAAGTGCAATATAGAGTCTGTATACAGGGAATATAACGGCCGGGGGACAAAGTTGTGATGTTTTTCAAAATGAACTGTGAGACTCATAGATATACCAATTTCAAGTACGGGGTATCGCATAACATATGTGGCCCGTCAGCAATGATACGAAAAAACATGATGATGACCCATCCAACCAAATTTTCCCGATCGCCAATGTTCTATGTAATTTGAATCAATTAGTACATCCGTCCCCCTATTACACAATACACAAATCCATAAAGTCCACTGCGCATTTTGTTATTTGTTCTAGGTAGAAACGAAATAAATAAATTTGATTGTCTAATTTTCTAATACAGTCAGTGCTTTGAATTTTCGTTTAGCTGTTGGTTTGTTTGAAATATCGCTCGAATCAGTAACTCGTTTATTGTAAATTGGAACCATTCACGTGACGAGATATGGTGTCCAGCATTAGACAGTGTGAGAAAAAACTGTACTGCTTTGGGCAAACAAATCGAACTCTCTGGTATGTTGTATAATTATATGAGTTGTGTTTTTATCAAAGGTTCCAATGGTCAGTCACGTAGACCATTTTCCATAGCGACTGCTTTGTTTTTTATGAGTCCTCTTGTACAAATAATATAATTTCATTGCTGATAGGGTTTGACTGTTGACAAACCTGTATACACTATTCCGCACGTAGGCAACATCCGATTCGACTGATAGCCGGGTATATAAACGGCCGATTTCGGTACTGAATGTCACAGTAGCAAGTATCAGCTTCTCTACAAGCAACTCCCTTGCAGCTTCTCCACTTCTCACCAAAGGTAATAATAGCATCAACTTTCAATAACAATTATTTTAAAATAATTCTATTCGTGAAATATAATTGCCATTAGATGAAACTCATCGCCATCGTCTCAGTCCTCGTTTTGGCCATCGGCGCATCCAACGCCAAGAGCCTCCGTGCCAGTAAGTTGAACATTTTAATTTCAATCTTTCAAAAAAATTAAAATTGAGTGAATATAGCTCTTGGTCATCGTGACTGTTGTTCATTTCGTGATCATTATAAATGTTAATTACAGGTACCATCACCGACGTCGAATTGCTCACCGTGTCCAAGGACTTGCACACCGGTGATGTCAATGGAGCCGTTGTCACTTTGGACCTCCAGAGCCAGACTGCTGCTGGAAGCATGTCAGATGTTGCTCCCGGCCCGTAAGGAGACTTTTGATATTTATTAGATTTTCACATTGAAAAGACCTTTTAATAATTTTCAATGTCATTTTTGAAATCGTATAGAATTATCGTCAGCGACCCACTTGCCGACTTTGCCAAGCCAACCTTCGCCGCTTTCCAGGCTCTGCTCAACAACTACCAGAAGAACGTCACCATCCAAGACACGTTCACTGCCCAGCAGTTGGCCGAAGAAGTGGCTTTCATCGACGCCGTCATGGAGACTAGCGTGATGCAATCACTCCACACCTTCCTCGTTTCCAAAGGTAGGCTACTGCGCCCCTCGTCTATTTTAATTTCTAAGTTTAATTTTAAATCAAATGGTTTTTTTAAATATATTAACTATGATATCATTCTTATAGTCTAATTTGAATTTTAAACGGTTCCGAGCTAGAAATTTTGAATTTCAATTAAATGACGTGATTGTCTGATTTGACAGGTGAGGCCAGCGCCGATGTTGCCGTTTTCAAGCAATTCCTGAGCACCATCTGGTTCGGCCGCTGGTCCGAATTCGTTGCCGGCGTTGTGGCCAGCAGCGGCTGGGAGCACACCAACGTCTTCGAGAGGCTGGAAGACAACACCATCGTCGGCTACCACAGCTGGATTTACTTGTACAACGAACAGGAGGATGGCGACTTCAACTACTTGGGCTACATTAACACCCTGGACACCGGCAAGACCACCGTCGTCTCCATGCCCGTCGACCTCTACGGCAGCACCAAGGCCGTCACCCAATTCAATTTTGGCGCCAGCCCCGAACTGGAACTCGCCCTCGGCACCTTGTGCTTCGTCGCCCGTCCCGACCTCGCCTGCGTCGTCAGCGGCTCCAACGGCGCCGCCTACAACTGGGACACCCACACCGTCACCTACAACGGTGTCCAGTACGTCGAGAGCTCCCACCCCATCTTTTAATCGGCTCTTTTGAATTCTAAATGAGCGGGGACGGACATGCCCATGTTTCTTTAAAAAAAAAACGACCGAGTCTAATAGCGGCTCCTCAACTTCTATTTTGATTACGCAATATTGATTGCGACTGTGTAATGATGTCAGCTGTACAGTGTTTTCGCGATATGTAAACCCAGTCGTGAATAATATACCTTTTCTATTATTCCGCAGAGAAAATAACGACTTATTGAATCGTTTTTTCTGCGACGAATGTACGAAACTGTACGAAATCAGCTCACGTGATTTGATACATTTCAAGGATAAAGTCATAAAACCAATAATAGCCCACAGCAGGTCGCGCATGACGAACGCACGACAACTCTGAATGTCTACATAGCTGTCTGCAATCATATACAAACAGGGAGGAGGGACTGTAATACGAAGCATTTT
The DNA here is from genome assembly GCF_021134715.1 of Daphnia pulex. Lineage (NCBI taxonomy): Eukaryota > Metazoa > Arthropoda > Branchiopoda > Diplostraca > Daphniidae > Daphnia > Daphnia pulex. The sequence goes on from NC_060017.1 coordinate 7,742,845, forward strand.
GTTTTTGATGATAACACGCCGGTATACGCCTCTATAGAGTTACACATTTCCCAGGCATACCCAGCCCCCACTGCAAATAGCGCAACACACAAGATTCCTCTTGTTTCTTGTCTTATTGAACTGCTGCTGTTGTATTTAGATGTCTAGAAAAGTATTGACTTTGTCGTCATTTGAATTCTAGCTGCGGCGCGCCCTTTTTTCCCATTTTCCCTCCTGTCTATCTATTCCGGCTCTCCTACTTACATCTGGGCTTACTGCAAAAAGAAAAAGAAAAGCTTTTTTCTCTCTCGTCGAGCTGTAGGTTACATCTCGTCTTTTCTTTTAGCCTTTCAAAAGTCTATACATAAGAGACTGTGCTGTCTATATGCTGTTGCTGCTGCTGCAACTACTCGTCTGCCGCTCGTCGTTCGACGGATGTTTGGCCAAGGCTTGGCACGTCCGCTCGCCGAAAGAAAAACCTCGGAGCTCATCGCTGCACGTCGTCAAAACACACAGAAAAAAAAGGAAACAAAAGATTTTGAACTGAGTAGATCTAAAAAAAAAAAGAGTGCCAAGCGACCATTGGAGCGGAGAGAGATAGAAGTTGTGCGTGTGTATAATATAGACACACACACACATAAAATGGAGCGCATCTTTTTTTATATTCCCCGCGCGCAGAATATAAGACACTGGAAAGATGTAGAGACACACACATCTGCTGGATGTAGTGTGTTATGTGTAGGGAGGTGCTGGAGACGACACACTCTATATTATAGACCACACGCACGTTCCACGGTTACGATTTCCCGCGGCTAATCGATATGGGCAGCATCTGTCTGGTCCGGCACACATTCCCCGGGCTATGTGATAGTAGTCAAAGGAAATCGGACACACATACGGATAAAATAACCAAGACCGACTGTTGTATATGTACTAGGCTTTTTGTCGTCGGCTATTTTTATTTTATTATTTTTTGGGGTCTACCCCGTTCGTTTATTTTTGTTTTTCCGAGCTGACGCAACACATCTGAAAGTTGCCGAAAGGAAAATTTAGGAGAAAATATTGACAATGTCTAAGGATTTTGTCGACTGTTGGATTCTTTATAGAGTCCGCCGCCGTCGCCCGATTTCTTTTTTTCCTTCCTTTCAAATCCTTTTGGACTCTTGGGTGTTTGTATACAGTATACGTCCAGCAGGCTGGACAATCGCCAGCCATCCGTGTGTACAGTCGAGAACGCGCGAATGTTCAAATAACGCTTCATCACCTTGGTTTTGACACATTTCGGGTCTGGGCCACGCGCTCTCTCTCTCTCTCTCTATTGCTGCTGAGATATAACCAGCAAGACATCCGAATCATCGCCTGCACTTCCGGTTGACCCACTATATGTTATAGAGCTAGAGTATATAGTAGTCTATATGCTGTATACTGCTCTATACACAGCACAGCGGTCTCCTATACTCTGATATAAACTGATAACGATCTGAGCGGGCGAGTGTTGTGCAGCATCAGCAGCCCAGGTCCGGGGTTGCCGGAAGATGAATGGGTCCGATGCTGGTCAACGATTGTTGTTGTGCCAGCCAACGTCGACCTATATGCCGCTTGCCGAGAAGGCCAGCACGCACATCGATCATATCTTATAATGCTGAATATGCATCAACTCAGTGTGTGTCATATCTATACACGTCTCACGCCCTGTCTCTTCTCATCTTCAACACGGCTGATGCTGGGCAACATATCTCCATCGCCGACAACTTTTTCGAGCTGCCCATGCAACACATACTCTTTCTTCTTCTGTGATGGTCACAACAAAAAAGAAAGAGACTGGCCAGGCAAAACAGAGGCCGGAATACACTACAAGACTCGCCAGGGGCCTCTTATATCTATGTTATACTACCCACGCTCCCGGAGCAGGAGCAGCTTATAGATGGTGCTGGAGTCTTAGTATGAGGGAACTTGAAGAGCATTACAGAAGGCTAGAAAGGAGGGAGTGGGGTCGTCTTTCTTGGTTAGGCCAGCACACAATCACCGTCGAGATGAGAGGCCAACATCAGCAATGCCATAAAGATCCGAGTTTGAACTCTTCGCCACACTGCTGGTTTATATTTATGGACAGTACACGCGAAAAGAGAGGAGAAACACAAAACTCATCAATACCCACCCCCCGACAAAAGTCTGATTTCTCAGATTATTCCATCATCATCTGCTATTCCGCAAATCTCAATTGCGTGTGGCTGATGAAAATGGAATAAGCCACTCGCTGAAATAAGTCGGTTCGTTGATGCGTAGGGATTTAGCGCTCCTTAAATCTACTACTACCCCATGACCTGTAATACCTTGAAAGGAAATGTGTGTGCCTGCTGATCTCATCTTTAGGTCGATGCGCAGTTTATATAGTACAGAGCCGCCGTGCGCTTGAATATAATCACAGTTGACTCTGTGTGTCGATTAAGACGATCGTGAAGCCTCGTTGTCACGAGTACGCACTCCACGCCAGTCAAAAGGCGTTCCATATTAACATTTGACGATAATGAATCAATATAACAAGGCCTCCCTTATAATTCTACATGTGCCACGAGCCGTCAAAATTCAGCTGATAAAAGATGTTCCTAGTCGAGGGTTTCCTTATCTACAAGTGAACTTGTATTGACTCGGTCACAGGAAGCCAAACGAACTGGGAATTGAATGCACAGCACTGCATATAGCTGTTGCTATATTATATTAAACTATAGTACACAGTTGATATACAGCGTTAAATACCTCGGTTGAATAGGGCGGAGTTGTGAGTGTGTGGAATGAAATGGAATCTAACGAATCCTGGTTCATTTGCCGGTATAGCGAGATAGAAGGAAGGAAATCAAATAGATCGAGCTTCGTATATAGTCGAGAGTTTATGGACGATACGGATGTTTGGTTTTCACGGTCGGTTACGCAGCTCCCATCCCTGTAGGAGCCATATAATAGGCCAGCAATGCCGACATGCGTCTGCATGTTATAAGCCAAGGAGAGCCAGAAACAATTCCGCCCGCGTTCGCCCCTAGCCACTACTAAAGGTTTTGATGAGTCTATTCGCTCTGTGCTGGCGCTGTATGTATAAGGTCATTCCTTACATATGGACCCTATGTGCACTACACAATGTATATAATACCTACTGAGGCTTCACTCCACTTAAATTTCCTTTTTGATTCTATTCGCCACTGCCAAAACATTTTCGGCTGGGGGCCTTTAGACTATGCGCAATCAATCGCATTAAATGCGTGTCTATATTCTTATACGGCTTCAGCTCAAGTTATTGTTATAGTTTCTCAAAAATGTTTCAGTCCGTGACACCATTCGAGCGTGAATGAATCCCTCAACAACTGTGGCGCACAGTACATATATAGTAGCTAGTCTTTTCAATCAATAATCTCACCCTACAAATAATAAGGCGCGGGAGTATATAGTATAGTTTTTTCTTTCTTTCTTCTTTTCTTTCCAGCAGACGTGAGAAATCAAATCTAATATATTCGACCTACTATATCTGTACATAGATGGATCGACTTTCCTATACTCCCTGGCGCTCCTTTTTCCCTCTCAGGAGACCCGATAGTAGTAGTATAGTCTCCTATACTATACACTATATAGATGCAGTTGCCTAGTTACCAAAAACACGGTCGAGAGATGAGACGGAAAAGAAGCTCTCCCCCTCAGCAGGGGAATATAAATCTATAGAGAAAAGAAGAAGAAAAAGTTCCTTGCTTTCCCGCTCTCTACTTCTTTATTTCCATCCCAGTAGGTCTGACATACAAAGGAGACTATATATACTATATAGATGTACACACACTACACAACGTGAGTGAAAGTGAGAGCTAGAAAAATATATAAGAAAAGAAAAAAAGAAAAGTCGAGAATTCAATCACAGCTAGCGGATGGGTGTGTGGGGCATCATCAAAAGGATCGGGTTAAACAACGTTCTCCCCGCCATTTGAAAAGAACTTTCTGGATCTCCTTTTTCCCGTTGCGTCTGACCCGAGAGCGAGTCTCTTTTTTTCTTTTTCTCAATCGTTATATACGTATACGCCTGTTTGCTGCTGACGCCTCTGCTGTTGCTTATATGCGTATAGACTCTAAACGCTATAGAGTCTTGTTTTCTTTTCATTTCACTCCGTCGATCACAGCAGCAGCAGTTGTATATATAGCTAATCAAATAGATATTATATCAAAACTACAAACAGAAGCAGCCTGACAACTGTCGAGAACTGCGCTGCTGCGCTTGATCTTCCGCGTCCCGTCCTTTTTTTATTTTTATTTTTTTTGTGATTTCCCGGTGCGGATGACATCATTTTCGATTCCCCTTTGGAGAGACTCTCCTCCCGACGCTCCTCCCTACTCCGATGGTGTGTGTGCGACGACGTCAAATGCAGCTGGTTGCTGTTCACTCTTTTATACGCGTGATATTATAGCGAAACGCTTGACGACGCCAACCAACAATCCCCAGGGTTTTATTGACGAAGGAGAATCTTATCAAATCATTTGGAGAAACTGCCGCCCACCACCACCCCCCTGAAAAAAAGAGGGAGGTGAAGAAGAAAAGACAAAACAAATAGGCACAACACGCGATATAATATTATATAAGACAAGATTGAAAGGGGCCCGCTGACATGTGTGGTGGCTCCCGGTTGTACCTCGGGTTTTGGCGGGCGTGAAACCTAATCTTGTCTCCCCCTCCGTGATGTGGGGGCGGTAAGAAAAGGACAAAACCCCACACGAAAAAATATAGTAGTAGGCTATAGTGGAGGAAGATTCATGTGTTAACGTTTGGGGCGGGTTATAGATGGAACTTGACAGCAGCGGCTGGGATATATCAAATGAACAGGAGAAAAGAAAAAGGGAAAAAGCCAGTCGACGACAATGCCCAGCCACACACAGGAGAGAACAAGGAAACTGCACCGGACACGCGCGCCGGTCTACTAAACAGGAGTTGATTGGGTATGATATAATACGGACGACGACGGTAGTACATATGAATATAAGGAGAGGACGGAAGCGTCAGCTGCTTCTGCCGGACAGCAACCCACCCTGGCACATGCCAACCGCAGTCTGAACACGAAGCAGATAGAAATTCCCTTTCTTCTGAAATAATATATGTCTAGTAGATGGGAGCTGTGTACCGCAAATGTCCAAAAGATGTATAGAATAAGAAAACACGGTATACTGACAATAGTGTCAGAAGCTGAAAAGAGTACATAGACTCTAGCTCTAGCTATTTCCATTTTGATTTGCCTCCGCCAGCCATTCAACCACTTCTTGAAGACTAGATTTGGTATTAGTGCCGGACTGAAATTGATCGGGTTGTATATAAGCAAATAGAACAAACAGGGCGCGGTCTCTAACGCCTTCCGCGTGATTTTGTCGCTTATTCCGCCGTTCGATCTTCGATAAGAAAGAGAGAGAGAGGCTATCGGCTAAATAAAGGACAATAGGGCGATCATCGCGTTTGTTTATATATCATAATGTATTGTATACGTAACGCGCGGTGATATCCGTACTATATGTACTGCCGTATCTGCGTGTAAATAAGTCAACACTCTATCGAGTGTGCTGGATGGTTGTGGAGGAAATCAAAAGACTCGATGGAGCGTGGCAAAAGTGGAAATGGATGAAATCGTTTCGGGGTCGAAAAGTTGTCTGAGATGAGTGTCACGCCGGGTCTTCTCTCGTTTCATTCCGCGCCATTTAGCCCGGTGAATACAAGCAGCTCAGCTCATCACGCAGCCATCATGTATAGACAGCGCAGCACACTCGACTTCGCACTCGACGATAGGCTGCTGATAGCGCCCATGACGGGAGATGGAATAACGGCGGCCAGCACGATTTGTTTCACAAATATCTGACTCTCTCTTAACTCAAAAAGTTTCCTATTAAGCGTCGAGCGCGGGCCGGGATTTTTTATAGTCTGCGATATGGGCCGTGATATACTGAAAAAGAAAAAAATAGCTATAATCGGAAGCTGCGTTTTCAACGTTATCGCATCCATATACGATAAGACAAGGGAAATAGGCAGCAGCAGCAGCAAAGAGAGAAAATGATGTACGGAAATGAGCAGAACTTTGTAGTTCAGCCCAACAATATAATATGCTGGCCGATATGTTGAACCCCGTTCGCCCATCTCACTTGTAAAATGCTATTAGACCTGCTCCTCTCATCTACATGTAGACTATTGAATGCCAGATACATCAATGCGGAAACTTTTGGGAAAGGAAACTGTACCTTGTATTAAATGCTGATGCGGACGAAGTTTGAGCGCTGCTGGTCATCTTTCATTTTTATTTCGAATGGCCTTTTGATTGTGCATCAGGATGTAATAATGTCTAAGATATATACTATAGCTGTGGAGATTGGCTATTCCTAAACTATTCGTGAGCTGAGTTTAGGAAAGTCAAATTTCATATTCACATCTCCGTTGATACATCAATCGTGAGGCTGGCTCTTATGAATAATATAGCGAGCAATCCTTGGTACAAGGTCAACATTTAGCCTTTCTCATGTCTATTTCGTCAAAGGACGTTCCTTGACGTTTATGCTATGTATAGACAGTCTGTATAATAATACTATAGGCGCGCTTATACACATTCGACGGTTCATCAGGATCTCTCTATACACTCCATGGAGGATTAAGACATGCTGTGGACGTTATATATGATAAAAGAGTTGGGAAAAAAGAAAGAGTCTATATATTATACCAGCTCCAAGCTCCAAGGGGAAATGGATTTATTCTTCACATAGCGCCAAGCCGGCCGAGAGCTCTGCTCTTCAATGCAAAACGATCGCTTGGAGCAACTCGCTCTTTTCTTTAAAAAAAAAAAAGGAAAAAAAACATCACTTTACATAAGATAATACTTTATGCAGATTCTCTAGTCTTATAAATATGTATAGTTGTGTATATAGAAATACTCAAAGCGGCGCGGGGTCACAGAGTGCCGCTGTCGGTAACGCCGAATAACTTACGATGAGCAAAGAAATATTACCTCTTTAATAATAAATTAAAGAAAATGAAACTCAAACGAAAAAGGGAGGACCTAGAAAAGTGTGACGCCAAACGATTACATACACACACACACAGATACGATAGAGATTGGTTATGCACTCGGCAAAACAACGTCAAACGCAGATGCTCAATATCTCTTGTATTTCTAGACGATCCTTATTCCGTATTATAAATTCGACGCGGTGTATTAGATCGAGAGAGAGATATACTGGGCCAGCTGCTTTTGCCGTGATTGAATCCTTTCCGCCCACTTTTCTTTTTCTTTTTTCCGGTCCGTTTCCATCGTCTATAATGTCTTGCCTATCTATGATTTCTTTCTTTCCTTTTTTCATTTCCTTTTCCTTTATTATCCTTTTTCTTTCTTTCTTTTTTGGGGTTTTGGTTTTGTTCTCCAGCGTCTGACTTTCATCAAGTAATCAATGCCCTTTCCGCCTACAGTACACGACGCAAAAAGCCAAACGGACGAGTCTCTTCTCTCTTGTTCCATCCGGACGGCGCGGTCTATCCACTGGTGGACGCAGCAATCCTCCGTCCAGCAATCGTGCCATGTACGCATCTAGTTGATGCGTAGATTGTCCACCCCCCACCCCATCTATTTATTAAGGGTCATCAACAGCCAATGTCTATTGCGCACTACCGTCTATATCTACTACATCCCCCTTCCCAATATAGGCGTGCTGGAACACCCAAAAGGGCAACCGATCCTTTTTCTCCGATCCCTATCGTCACGCCACACAAAGTACACATACACACACGCAGAAGAAGAAGAAAAACCACGAAAGGATCTGAAGGACACACACCATCCCGGCCGTCCGATTTGAAAGATGATGTCGGAAAAGGGCTCCTTGTGCGAGTTTGTTGTTTTGTATATCTACTCCCCCCCTGGCTCCTTGATACTCGCACGTTCCATGATGCATGAGATGCCCCTTGTCCTGACATAACCACCACTACTACTACTACACCGAGTACCGCTGTACACAGCATAGTCTAGTCCACACGCGGGGCCTTTTGCCGACAGCTCAAAAAAGATAAGAAGAGAGCTGCTGCTGCTGCCCAGTTATAATATACCGGGCGCACGTTATAAGACTCATTTGGCATTTGGCAATTTTATATATGTTGCGGTCAGCGCCCTATAGAACTCACATCAAGTACTATATAGAGTCGGCGTGTATGATTATTATAGTTGTTGTTGTTGTTGTGGTTTTCCACTCTAGTCCGTCATCGCCGGCGGTCTCGTGACAAGTTGGCAAATGCCAAGAACTGGGAAAACTAAAACAACCAACGAACGGAGAAAAGAAAAGAAAAGAAAAGAAGGAGACAGATGAAAGACGGAAGAGTTATCAAGGGACACACATCTAGAGAATCCGCACAGCTGGTACACACCATCCGGCCACACAAAACATGTACGGCCGGCCCTGCTGCTGGTCACATAAAAGTCTCGCGGGGGAGAAGGAAAAAAAAACAGACTAAACCGCGAACGGCCAACGTGCCAACGAGTATAATGAAAAACTTGTTTCTTTTTTCCTTTTTGGCCCACACACGCACGCGTACTTAACAGCTCTGATAACCTAACGGACGGACGGTTAACGAGAGTTTATACGGCTCATACTACGTATTATTCTGGCTTGCCATTTTGTTTCTTAATTTTTCGTCGGGACCCGTCATCCCGCCGTGGAGTTCGTATTATTGGCAGCATATTCATTTCCGTATTTCAAGATTCTCAACTCACACGAGGCTTATCAATCTGGAGTGTATTATGCATCAACACGCGTCCTATATACTTTGATATGCTTAGAGAGAGAGGCGCACAGCACGAGGCAAAGGTCTGAAATGTTCAACAGATGGCATTTTTAAAGATGAATGAATAAACGCTGGGGCACGAGAGTAGTATCTAAGCTGCCATCCAAATGCGGAGATGACAGTAATCTTTTACATCAGACCTCAACTCTCGTCTCATGTATACTCACTCACGAATATTTGAGACGCAAACTAGTTAGCTAATCATGAAAGGGTAGTACAGCATTATATTCCTCTTACCTGTTACCTGGTGATCTCCAGTTTGGTGATATTGCTGGGATGAATCGAATAAAGATATAACCGAAACGGTGCCCGGCTACTGCTGGACGAAAAAAAAATGGAGCCAACGATTTTCAAACGTCCGGGCGGATCATCTTCCCCTCTGCGCCTAGCTAGGATGGCATTTGATTAGGAGGAGAATTGATGGCTCACAGGATCCTGACAGCAGCAGCGATCGGGATGATTGTCTGACTGCTGATGCGGATGAGCGGAAGCGATGCGGTCGGTCGACGTGATGTTTTTTGATTGTGTAACACAGCAGCACACGAGGCAAACTGGGCAAAAGGAAAAGGACCAGAGAGATGGGGGACCGTGACTCTTGGCTCCTGACGGCTCCTTCTTGACTGTGAGCCGTAACCGACGCTTCCTCGACTAAATATCCCGCAGACCACCACCACCCACCACCCGTTTTCCGTCCACGGCGCTAGGGCGCACTTTCACGACGCATCAGGGCACGTCTATAATACGACGACGGACGGCCCACAGGACCAGCACAGGAGCAGGAGCAGCAGCCAGCACACCCTTTGGGCGATCGTCAGGCAAAAGGGAAAGAGAAATAAGCGAATCGCATTTCTAAATCTCGAGAGCGAAATGATTATTCTTAGATTATTATTCCTTATTTTCGGCGTCCGTTTTCTTCTTCTTTGGCCGGCCCTTTTCTCAACGCTGTATAATAGGCCTGGGCTTCTATCGTATTATTATGATATGCTGTATCGTTTCCATCGGTCGACCTTTTTATCTTTTCCTTTCAGCAGAGTCTCTGATTCTCAGGATAGCCTAGGATAGGGATTTGTTTTCGCTCGCCAGTCGCCACACACTTATTTATTTCTCGCTGGCCCAAGAGCATCAGAGAATAAGATGTTGAGCTGCCGCTCTTCTGGATTTATACTCGCTGGGATATATATATAAGATGGACTGTATGTGTGTGTGTCCGTATATATATATATACGGCTTCATCACCCAGTCAAGGCCTTATGTGTGCTGTTATAAGCGCAAAAAGAAAAAAGAACAAAACTAGAAGATGAAGTAGAGTAAGACGGCGCAGGAGGAAGTCGGAAAAAATACGGAAAGATATGACGGAGGAAGGAAGGAAATAAGAGCAAATCAAGCACGATGACGGTGTGTGGCCTTGGCACGGATGGCACCAGAGCTTCTTTGCGTTAGCTGGATGTGGGGGGTATAATATTCAAATGAGAATCGATTTGAGAATTCAAAGAGGAAATAGTCCCCAAAGAGAGAAAAATGACATAATTTCCCAATCGGCTTTCTATTATACTATACCATTGATATACTATAAATACTAGTAGCCCTATACTATTAGATTTACATTAATAGCCTCGAAATCCGATGGAATCGGTTTAACTTATTCAACATCGAGGACACAATTTCCTGACCGCCGAAATGTGTAATAGCCTATACTAGACGTTGAATAACTGTTAGCGGATTATTGCGGCTTAAATTGCATGCGTCTTATTTCTTCCCTATATAAACAGGAGAAGACCCGATTATATGTACAAGAAAAAATTGTATCCAACAACTTCTATACGGAGGAAGCCACAACAAAATTTTCTCTTCTTTTCAAAGAAACAAAAAATTAAAAAATAAATATGAATTTCCACGGAATGAGATAGCTGCCGATAGCTGCGCTTGAATAATACTACCAAATTATATACGGCAATTCCCCCCAAAAAATAATCACACTACAGAGCTATACTGTACACTAAAATGCCAAAATAAGAGGATCACAAAAGGTATATGACTGGCGAGCGTCTCAGGTGACACTCTGGGCTTGCGTTCATCTTCATCAACGTGTCGTGAGTTAATTCGTTTTTTAAAAATAGCCAGACTGCTGAAAAGGTAAGAAAAGACCCAAGCCGCCTGGTTGGTAATAATAACGGACCGTAAAGCCCCATGCAGCGTTATTATCAGCATGTTATATGATGTGAAAAAAGCCACTATATATGATAACATCCGAGCTTATTCCTATATAAACATGAAGGATCATCAGGGAAATGCCACATAATATATACAGTAGACATGTACATCTCTATATAGATATACCATAGATATAGAAAATAGAACCTTAGCACTTCACCCAGCAACTTGATTTATTACATTTAGACGTAATAACGTTTGCCTACTGTTATATATTCCTCTCGGATTGTATATACTCTAGTTTTCTCTCGCCCTGTTATTCACGATGGACTTGCGCTGCTCGTAGGCCTATTATGGGCGCCCCCCTCTATATAATGTAGATACGGGGATTACAGCACATAGAGGCCGGCCGGTGAATGATCTCGTGCAGCATATATAGCGTGAAGAGAAAAAAGGGAAAACTTATATTATTCTTTTTCCTTGTATTCTTCCTGTCTTTTATTCCTCGTAGCGCTTATTCGTCTCCCTCCCACTGTCTCTCTCGGCTGCCTGCCACCGAATCTTCATCGTTAACGAGCTCTCGTTTCGTGAGACGCTCGACGTTATACGATTTACTTCCGTATTTATAATACGGCCTCCACACACACATACGTATGTAGGCTATACTAGTCTGCCTGTCTTATACTCTCACCAAAAGTTCACGTCTATATATCGTCCAGCTTTTTTAGAGTTTCCGACTATTCGTTTTTATCCACACGGGTGCTATATAGATCCTGGACAAGTTGGAAACTTGGGCTGCTGTCGAATATTATATCCTGCCAGGGTTGGGCAGCAGGCGGGCTATTTGAAAAATGGTTAAGATTCTCGTGGAAATGTCTATAATAACCGCCTTCATCTTACGTCATTCAAATCTACTGAACCGCGATGGAATCAACCAGACCGGAAGATGGATACAATTACAGGATTATATAGCCAGACGCAAATAACGCGGATATGACTATAGAGATGAACGTTTGCAAATTATATTTAGCAGAATGGCGCAGGGCACACAGGACGAAGATATTACAGCTATATAATAATATAGGCAGATGAAACAGGAATTTCCAAAGGAAAATAAAAGAAAAAGGCCAGCAGCATATAATAATAATACTATTATGGCAGTCCTCCCGAAGATGACGAACAATACTGACGATGGAAGGGATATCCAGCTGGTTCGATCGGGTTTGCCATCAATGGTCTACATCTATAATATACTGTATACATGTTCAGCAGCAGCAGAAATGCGGAGGCAGTCTATATATAGTGACGTGATTTCGTTTGCGTCTATATAATGGATAGTCGAGGGAGAGGACTCGGTCGGCTGGTCCCCCCCCCCCCTTCAGGAGCGATTCGATTGCTGCAATTGACGCTCTCTTTACTCGAGTGAACGCCGAGTGGCAGAGCAGCAGCAGGAGAAGCGAGTATGACGGACAGTTTTCGAGGAACCGATGGGCGGGGGGGACGCGGTGAAAGCAATCGCAGCCATACAAAAGCCTGTATATACGAGGTTGAATGTATCTAGAGTGCCCGCCGTCTGTGGGCTACATAGCTGCTGGCAGATTCAATCTGCAGAATCGAATATCCACAAGCAGCGCAGCTAGGACTCTGTGTATAGATATTAGATATCCACGTATATACATATAAGAATCCCATTCAGTCGACGTCAAAAGTGGACAACTTTATTTCCTTCTTCTTTCTTTCCATTGGCAAGTATATGGGGCATGTATCACGCATCAGTTCGTGACAGCGTGGCCTTCATGCTGCTTCGACATATGCATCAGACGATGGATGCTCTAGGAGTCTTCTCTCCATCATCTGCAGCTTGTCCTGTACAACTGCATACAATACAATCAACGCACACACACACACGTGTATATTTTATATTTCTATGTGTGCACGTATATCTACCTTTTTGTCAAACACCCGGCAGCCGTGCGGTCCGAGCGATCGATAATCAGTCCGCTGGCAGAGGTGAGCGCGCGTGTTGTGTGTTTTTTTGAAAACGTGAAATATTATTTTATTTTTTAGACACAAGCACAGCAACTGCTGTTCGTCGGGTCTCTTATCCATAGATGGCAGTTTGAGCTGCATATGGGCATTGTCATTCGCGGGGGGTCTCCCAAAAAGATTTGATCGGTGCCGGGAATTAGTCAACTTCAATTTGGGCGACATTGAAACGCGCTCAAATAGTCAAATCTGATTAATTTCGTTTTTAATTACGTTTACAATTTTTTGAATTTTACAACTCTACTGGGGATAATCTTAAAAAGTTATTGTGAGCGTAAGAAATGCAGAAAATTCCTCGTCTGCTATGCGCTATTGGCTCCGCGCTAACGATGGTTTTAGATTATTGCTGACGCGGTCAAGTGCGTCGAAGGTTTCATATCCCCTGAATTGGATACAGTCATCATCAGTTATTCTACAGAAAAGATGGCGACATTAAAACCTGTTTGGTAGGCAGGCTGAAGGTGTTATCTAGAAATGAATTTACTCGTTTAACGGTTCTTTTCCCTGGAAAATGTCTTCCTAGTAATGCTGATCTCGTCGCGCATAACTTAAAAAGTTGAATGGTTAAAAAGGACCAACTATAGCATATTTTTTATTTCCTCTTGTATGAACGACAATGAAATATATTCTAATGTAGCAGAGAGAGGAATGTTGACCTTCTGATGTCTCAGCATATGTTGGCCTATTTCAATAACCTGAATGAATTCCATGCGCTGGTCACGCCCGACTTTGACAATCTCACGCAATAGCACAACAATTCAGTGATCCCGTTTCCTCATTAGAATGTCCCTATATGACCATCGTTCCATCCATATCAACTGGCCGACTTATTCGGAAAAATTTCTTCTTCACATCTATTATTTTGAAACGGGAAAATAAGAATCTAACTTTCTGCGCTGTCGTTGATCAATCACCATATAGTAGAGTGCTGGGCAGGTAATATATATTCGACTTGGTTTCCTGTACGAGTTGATTGATGCAACGTCGCAGTATAATGCATAGAAAATGGTGCGGAACCGAATAAGAAAACAAACAAAATTCGGTTGTGCTTTTGTATACAGTAGACATTTGAAATCTTTTCCAGTAAAATAATAATTACCTCCAAATTCCCAGCCATCACGATTATTACAACGATCATATACACGATTATTACACGATCATATACAATTTCGGTTATAATTGATTCAGAGCAGGATGATGGGTTTACAATAAATTATATGAAATGTGTTGACAATTTCACGCACAGTTATTTGAATAGATATACTGGCGGGTTAGTGATGAGGTCATGTTATTGGGTATACGACATTCTTTTGTTTAACGGATGCAGTCAGAATTGATTCCGTTGCAGGTTTTACCTCAAAAATGGCTTTTTTTAAATAGAAATAAATTCGTCAGACTAACACCGAAAGTTGTCACTGATTGCGCATTGGGGAATTGAGCCGGTCGTGGAGCAGAGAGGAACCGACGTGGACACGGTAAGTTCGGTGATGGTTGATCTTCTGGTCACCGACCAATAATTTTGCAAGAACTGGCGTTGCAAATTGAGGACGGGTCGAGAGAATCGCCTGTTCATGGGCGTGGCCATGGACTTGAATAAATCGTTTGGTTGGAAACCCGGCTCAATGTCTCGATTCGGATTGCGGTACATCAGAACGTATTGCGGATCGGCAGCGCGAGCCTCTCGCTCTGAAAATGTTGGCAACTGGGTAGACTCGACTCTATATATACGCCCAATGCAAACGGACAACAAGTCTTTTAGTATATAATCCAACTGTTTGCAATTAAAAATTAAAAAAACTTTTACCGTTGAATGCGAGAGGGTAAAATAGCGAATTGATCGGCATAATCCTCGTCAATCATAATTCCCTTTCCTCCATCTACTATCGCAAATCTGCAATGGATCAATACAAACACAAATGAAATATTATAGCCTATGATATAAAATGAAATAGACACAATGTTATAGTCTGAATCAGATTGACTTACGGTGATTTTCGTGAGGGCGAGACTGCTGACGGTCTTCCAGGTCGGGCAGGACGTCTGGACGGCCGTTCCGGCCTCTCCACGACGGAAGTGCGAACAACGCAAGGAGTGTCGGTATATTTGGTGCAAACGAGGGTAGAAGTTGAAGTGGTCCATTCCATGATCGTCTGTCGGGTAGGTCTGACAGGAATGATCAACGACAAAGTCATCATCTGCTGTCGAAGGCCTCCCTCTTTCGGCTCAAAGTCGTCGGCCGTGTAGAAGTCGGACTCGTCCATTTCCTGCCGGTCTATGCCAGTCGCGGCACTCACCACGGCCAAGATAAGCAAAGAAAGTGTTAAACGCATTTCGAAAGCACGCGACAGAAACTGAATATAATGGGCAGCTTGGACAAGCAAGACTTGGTCAATTGGCTGATCTCTTGAACAACAGACTGCTCAAGTCCCAGCACTCAAAGTCCGTATTTATAAGAGAGCGCGCGGAGTGTGCTAACCATATTCAAATCGACGTTGAGGATCAAAAAGGAATAATCGGTAAACTGGTTTGCGCGCTCTTCTCCGAGTTCAACGTCTCCCATCGGCCTTTAATTAAAACAAACTCCCGAAATATATACGATCAAGAAAAGGTGACACGCTTTTCCGTAGTTCTCCTTATTCCATCTAGGGAGAAAAGATATGGCAACGGAATTGAGTGGCCATTGTTGGAAGTTCAATATCAGTTGGACTGTCTGCTTGCTGACTTTTGCTGTGTCAACCGTGAAACTCGGTCACTGCAGCAGCGGTCGAGCCCAATCCAGTTAGATGGGAATTTTTGTTGGAAAGGTTGCCGTCATCCGTCAGTTGCGCGTACATTCCTATAAATTCGACCGTAGTGATTGAATTCTTCGTATAACTAAAAATAGGACTGAACTGGCAGTCAACTGTAAACCAGTTATGTATATAGCATGACATTTACCTGCACAGTGCTTCTTTTTAAATAATGATCGAATTATTATCAACCAATTATTTGTGAAAAAACACAGCGCGGATGCAAGCGCACCGACACACCCAACCCGATATCCCAAAATAGGAAGAAGCCCCAATAAAAATAGAAAAGAAGAACGTTAACAGTCTAAATTTTTCTTGTACTTTATTCGGCAACTCTTTTTGACATCATCGTAATTATAAATGTTGGATTTTGCAATGTTGGATCAAGATGGGAACAGCAGTGTAAAACACCACAATAAATAAGAATGGTTAAAAACGTCTGTATCGAATAGTAATCCGCAATTCATATTCGTGCGCACTCAGATGCTGTTGAAATGGTGACGAACGGGAACGATAAGAGAATAACTGCGCGCGTTTTAATTCAATTCCGTTTCCCGCATTAATTAAAATATTATTTTAGAGTGGATCGCTGAGAATTATTTAGAGCTTCGACTATTCGAATCCAATAAATACTGTATTAATTAAGTACATGCATTTTTCTAATCCCAAACACATTGTCTTGGGGGTTTCTCAGGTGGGCATTGCGGGAGTCTCCCGAGGGTCGAACAAATGGGAGTCGATGTGGAGACGTCCATTTCCAGGATAGTCGTCCTCCTTGTCACCGTCATCAAACTTTGCAAGAACTGCTGCTGACGTTGGCCATTTCCGGATGGAATCCGCCTGTTGAAACTGTCCGAACGGAATCCAGACTCAATAATGTCTTCAGCCTGCTGCTGCTGGTTGCCATAGTATCTCGAAGCCACCACCAGCAATTGAGGGTCAGCAGCACGACCCTCTCGACTTGGGAATTGAGTAGCCTCAACTCTGCAACAATATATAGAAAATTGTTATTTGATCGACCCACAAAGTTAACTTGATAAGAATGATAATACCCTTGCACAGCAGAAGGGAAAATGGGGAATTGATTCTCGTTATCATCTTCCAACAACATGTTGAATAAATCGTCAGTTTTCGCTGGTCCATAGCTGCGGAAATCGAAATCAAACACGATTAAGTTCATTCTCCAACAAGCAATTCAATAATCGCAATCAAGACATAGCCTATATGTATATCGAATACTTTTGATTAGCCAGAGCGATTGGCGGTCGATTGAATCGCCACGGCCGTTGGGTTCTCCGTCGAACTGAGCACTGATTACTGACAGACTTGGTGCAAACGATGGTCGAAGTGGAAGTCAACGTTTCGAGGATGGTGAGCCGGGTCGGAAGGTTCACCGCCGGAAAGACGAACGACATGGTCAACATCTGCTGGCGATGCGCATCCGCGTTATTGTTGGACGATGGCTTGATTTGCTCGGCGTAGTACGGGTAGTTTTTGTAAGGGAATAAACTGAACGCATCCGACGCCCGATCTTTGGCCGCAGCGGTCACGTACGCCGTCGTGACAACAACAGCGATAGCCAGCAACGAAAATTTGCCACGCATTTTGAAACGAGCGATGTAGCTTTTTGCAGGAGACTGTCGAGACAACCATCCCGAGATGTTTGTTTTTATACAGCGACGGATGCGTTGGTATGCAGCAACCAGTTTGGGAGTATTGACATCCGGTAAATATCTCCGTGTTTCTAGCAAAATGCTTTTAGCTATATACATGCTTCAGTTTACCAACGTCCATCCAAGCATTTGGGATCGACAAGGTTGAGTTGCTTGATATTATTTGCTGTAGCTCGATTTCGGTCGCTTTGCTCAAGGCAGATTGACATGCCTTTCGTTTGTAAACAAGTTTTTCACATTTTTTTTAAATTTTATATATTTTTTTTGGGTGATTATCCGCAAACGAAAAGATAGCTTTCTAGTGCATGATTTTATGACTTTTATAGCTTCCTCACGTAGTCACGCTCTGTCCCTTCCTAGTACATATTATCTCCTTTTTAAATTTCGATGCTAACGTCACGATATTAGCCTTTAATGCCATACAAAAGTTTAATTTCTTTCATGACCTTCCGTGACTTTATTTTAAATCGCACAAAGAGGCCAAATAGAGGACTTGTTACAATGTGTCATTGTATGATACACGTATGCAAGATACAAATGATCTTCGTGTAACTCCAGAAACTTTTATTTCCTCTTACCAGTGAACGTTAATTTATTTTGGTAAGAGTTGATTGGACTCGCTGTGTGCTTAACAAAACGGTATCTATTATTACTCCTCTATCGTTGTAAATCTAGCCTTGCCAATATTTATATTTGTTTCGTATTAATACGGTTTCATTCGATTTTAATTAGTTTTATTTTATTTATTTTGGCTTTATTTTTTTGTTTATTTTATTTTGTAACTGAGTCATTTTTATTTTATCTTGGAATTCGCAATCTGGCAAATGCAAAACCGAGCCATTCCAGATTGCAGAATGCAGACAACAAGCAATTGCATCAACAAGTAGCCGAACGTCACATGAAACGTCTTTCTCAATTTTTGAGAGTGTGAAAAAACACTAGAAATCATTATCACATATAGATTATAGATCACATCAGATTTGTGCACTTCAACAACGGACATTCTACTACTTTGTCAGGTATGTTTTGTCTTCATTTCGTAAACCTGAGTTGGAATTATTTTGTAGTGTAAAAAGCTGGCAAAGGCAGACACAGACATAGCTTTCTTTCTTGTCGGAGGCCAAACTGAGGTCACCATGACCGAATTCGAAGAAAACCTGATGAAAATGATGAAGGCATCATTCAGACATCTCCAAGTTTTCTTGTCCAACATCATGCATGTAAACAAGTCACTTGGTGGTTCTCGTTTGTGAACACACTCCAATGCATTAAAGAATAGGAATATTTTATTTAGTTTTTTATTAATTAAAAAACTAGATAAAACTGAATATTATATAGTTTATCATCTTGATTAAGGAAAAAACCCAATATTTATTTCATTTTATTACGTTTTTTCAAAAAAACCAAATTATTTCATTTCGTTTAATTTAGTTCTTGTCAAACTAAATTTGCAACTCTCCTCTTCTCTCTTTGCCAGTCGACGACCTTCACCTTTTTGAAGACTAGACAATATTTCAGCTTTAAACAACAAGTAACAAGCTTTTTGGTCCAGTTTTCTGTAAAAGGATTTCCTAGAAAATTGGGAGTAACAAACTTGAACAGATTAAGTTACCTAATTTAATCTCTGTTTGCGGTTGTTCTGCTGCCCGTATATGTATAGTTATGTCACATGTTCTTTTCGTTACGGAATCCCAGTATTGCATATCAGAATAGATGAGCTTTCTTTGTTTCGCTTTGAAGTGTCAATTTACGTGCGATTTTTCCGCCAATTGGCATGCAATATTCAGTCGGTACTTTACAGCGGCTTATTCAAATGTTGGATTCGTTTTTCTGTAGCGGTATCTTCAAAAACAAACCCCACCTAGCCTGTCTTCAAGGCCACTTTTATTACGCGGGTTGTCAATATAGTCAATTCCTTTCACATTGACAATT
This sequence comes from Daphnia pulex, assembly GCF_021134715.1. Taxonomy (NCBI): domain Eukaryota; kingdom Metazoa; phylum Arthropoda; class Branchiopoda; order Diplostraca; family Daphniidae; genus Daphnia; species Daphnia pulex. The sequence goes on from NC_060017.1 coordinate 7,762,239, forward strand.
TGAACCTGCTGTACTATCGATTTCGTGAAAAACGATACATTCTCCATTGTTCAAGCGCTTTTTACAGTTATTTTCCCATTGCATAATATCTCACTTTTCATCGAAATGGATACCGTAGTATGATTAATGCGTTTTCCAAAATCCTAAAGCAGAATCTAAATCACAGACCATTTTCTGGTTTCGCGGAAGCAACATTATGAAACAAACAGCTCGAAAATGTTTCCATGTTTGGTGAAATTTAGATTTTTTTTTTCAAATCAACGTTTAAGCTTCGACTTAAAAAAGAGAAGAATCAAGTTTTAAAAAGAGTCGCATACAGGTGTGTTCGAAGGTTTTGACCAGCTATCGTGAAACCTGATTTTTCTTTAAAGATTCGTCTTACTTTTACTATACGACGATGGACATTAATGAATGCACATCGCATACCAAAAAAACAAACAAACCCATCCATGAGGAAAAGGATAGGCATTACCTGGAATTACCTGTTTTGTTTCCTTTTTTGCTTGCCCTCCTTTTTCCGTGCGCTTATTTTATTAATATTACCTTTGGGCTTTGTCAGGGTTCGTGTTAGATGGTTTCAAAACGGGGAAGAATGTCAAGTTATACGTAGAGAGCCGCGCTTGTAAGAATTGAAGTCGGCGCAAGTCATTCGCAAAAGAACGCTTACAGTGTTTTTATGAAAAAACTTGCAAACAAATATTTCGAGTTCATTGCCTTTAAGATTGCGTCTCGAGATCTTGCAAGATGTGAAATAAAAAATTTATAATAGACTAGAATAGAAATACCGCATCTTATACGGACAGTGTCTCCAGCATGTAAAAAAGGCCATGCATGCCACGTATTTCATTAGAATACCGATCACGCATCATTTGTACCGTATAATGCAGTAACTATTTCCAATAAAAAGAATTCCGAGTATCTTCAGTCATGAGCTAAATATCTATTATACAAAACGCAATTTGATTTCGTTTGAGGGATTACAATAAATTATAAACGAAATGTTGCCGTAAAATATGCGAGCATCGCATACGTTTGTGTTAGTGACGCATTTCAACGAGTAAAGCCTTTTTTTCTGTTCAACAGTGACGGAATTCTTCTTCTTCTTTATGTTTTTTCGCTTTTTTTCCCGCTTGGGCATTGTGGAATTCGGCCAGGCTCCGAACAAGTTGGGGTCACGGTGAAAATGTCAATTTCAAATATCGTTGACTTCCTCGTAATCGTGAAAAACTGCTGCAGAAACTGACGCTGCTGGCCCCCATCACCATATCGCTTGTTAGCTGCCATGTACGGTTTTTGATATCGTCGACTGAATGGCGCAATCACAGGATCATAAGAGCTGCTTAGGAATCCGGACTCGATGTCCTGAGGTTGGTTGCCGGAGTACACCACCAACAATTGAGGATCAGCTTCCGGATTAGCAACACGACCTTCCCGGGGTTTGGGCATATTTGTAGACTGAACTCTATACAAACAAAAAAAAACAAAATGAGTAACGATACTCTGTATGAAGATTCAGATTTACCTCTGGATGGCAGAGGGAGCAATAGCGGGGAATTGCTCATCCTCATCGTTGGCTGCTTCAACCAAAATGTCGTTGACTTCTTCGTTGGCCAGAATTCTAAAACACATTTTTAATAAGAACAGATCGTGAATTAGAAAATCGAACGATGATATTTGAAAAAAAATTGATAACAAAAGGACTAAAAGCTTTCGAGTTTAAGTAAAAAAAACAAATATTTACTCTTGGATGGATGGGACGATTTCAGGTTCTTCTGGTTCCTCCGGTCTCTTTTTACTTTAAAAATGTTTTTTAAAACTTTAGTAAGCTGACAATAACTGGTAATTATATTCAAGAATTTTACCTTGTAGAGGCAGAGGAATTGTGAACAGCCTCTTCTTCTCCGACTCTGTTATTATCCATAAAAGATAAGAAAAACGCTAATTTTAGGAATCTGGGCGATGGAATGAAAAGTGTCCATTTACGTTTCAACGGTTGACGTATTAGTAGCAGGTACTGGACGCGTTGGTCTCGTTGGCCTTGCTGGTCTTGCTGGACGTGAGGTAGACGACGGCCTTTGACGAACGCTAGAACACCTTTGGGCGACAGATTTGGTGCAAGTGATGGTGGATGTTGATGTAGTAGATTCCATGACTGTTTGTCGCGTTGGAATGAAATATGATTGCGATACGGTGGATACAACTGTCGTCGTTTGTGTCACAGTTTCCCTCGCCGGCAAGATTAACGACATGGTCATCATTTGTCGAAGCGATTCTAATTCGGTGCCGTAGTAATTTAAAAAATCGAACACTTTTGATGGTTGACCATTAGTGGAAGACGCTAACACCGCGACAGCCAACAACGAAAGCGCAATCAAACGCATTTTTGAACCACGAATAAAGTGTCACAGCTTGAGAGCAAATGGGAATATTGGTGATGCTCTTTGTCAAAAGACTGGGCAAATTAGAGCATAGTGGTCCGTTTTTATGCTGTCCAATTCTACGTACGTAAACTAGTTTGACGAATTTACCTATACAGATGCCAGAATATTCACTTCGTTCGTCGTGCTGTTTATAGGCAAACTACGCTCAGCAATGGTAATTTGAACTGATCTTTAAGGGGAGCAAAGCAAACAGGGTTTTTTTAAGTTCACGTCTCCGGTCCGTCTTGTTCTGTTTTCTATTTTTTCAAAGTCACAAATTAAAAAGAAACAACGAAAAAGCGCAATGACCTAATATCCTTATATATAATCGTATACAAAGAATAAAACGTGACATTTCTCATCAGCTTAAAATTTTCGCAGGAATCCAGAGCATCCTTATACACTTTATAAAAACCTGTTGGTTGTCCAGCTTGGAAATTTCCCACATTCACGCCGTGTCCGGCTCCTCGTCCCTCCCAGTAATTTTTCCAACGTCAAACTTTCTTACCTGTGTTACACGTCTTGATTTTTAAGTGATTTTTTGTTTCATTCGACCAGAAAAAATTCTAAAATTTTTCTATTATGTCATATAGAATTCGCTACAAAAATATTCAATTTTCTTGCCTTTGAAGGTACTACAAAATAAGACGACACTGTGCTGTAAACATTCAAGTTGTAATGGTTACAAGAAGAAAAATGTAAAAGCAATTATTCCAGTTTATGATTTATAACACGTATCCTATAAATCATCCATAAAATAGCATTCATGCGCATCAAAAATTTGATTTAAAAAAATTGATTTCGTTTGACAGGGACAATGACCTCAAATGTTTCTCCTATAAACTCAACGAACATTAAAGCTCGCTTGCCAATGCCCTTCTACCGGTATGCGGAAGCGATAATGTGATGATTCACCGATTAAAACGACTAGCGCACAAGCGCAGTATTCAGCAGTGTATATCATGTCGATATGATTTACTTGAAGCGTCTTGAACGTTGGTTGGATTCGTGCATACAAAAAAATGACTCCAATGTAAGATAATTTTTTCGTCCAAAGCGAAGATAATGTTTGATTCTATCAGGAATTATCACAGTCTATACACGTGTTTCGATCAAAAGTGCAAGTCACCAAGTTAATGGGTCCTTACGTTTATGTTATCGGTAAAAATAATCCTTCAACTCATAACGATGCTTTGATTTTATTTTTTAATTAAAGTGATGTGTTACCATGCAGGCCTACGTGACCCCGTGTATAATGTCGCAACTGATAATAAAAAGAATATTGTATATAAAGCGACGATTTCTTCAGTAAGAAACATCACTGAAAGCGGAAGCGACTCTCACCAAACAGCTTATTGCAACCAAATTTGAAAGGTAAGTCCAAAGCGCTTATAATACGTATCCTCAATATTTATTAGTAAAGTTATCTTTTACATATTTTGTGTAACATGATTTGCAGATGAAATTAATAGCTGCCGTCCTCTTTTTGGCTCTGTTTGGAGTATCATCATCTAATGCCAAAAGCATTCGTGCCAGTAAGTTATGCAGAATTGCCATTTTTGTAACTTTTGTAGTTCTCGTGTTTTCTAGAGAGATTGGAGAATTTCACTTTCAGTATCGTTTATCCACATGATGTTTTAAAATATTTTTTTTTTACGAAGCTCCCATAACTGACGAGGAGCTGCTTGCCCTATCTAAGAATCTGCATATAAATGACGTAAATGGTGCTGTTGTCGAACTGGATCTACAAGCCAAAACTACGATAGGTGATCTGTCAGACAAAGCTCCCACCCGGTAGGAAGCAACAAGCATATACTAACGAATTTCGGTCTAACCTAATTCGGAATTGTGATTTAATCGCAGGTTAATTACCAGTGACCTTACCGACGTCTTCACCAAGCCTACATACGCTGCCGCTCAGGGTCTGCTAAACAATTACGCAAGGAACTATTCCGTCCAGGAAGAATTCACTCCGGAACAATTAGCGGAAGAAATAGCTTTCATTGATTTGGTTATGGAGACTAGTGTGATGCAACTGCTCCATGAGTTTCTCGTTTCCAAAGGTACATTACCCTTGTCCTATATGTTCCCTGTTCAATTTTGACAGTCAATTATTATTACCTAAACAGGTTTTTTCACCGAGGATGTGCAAGAGTTCAAACAGTTTCTGTGGAACAAATGGTTCGCCCGCTGGTCTAAATACGTACCGGATGTTGTAGCCAGTGGCGGCTGGGAACACACCAATCTGGGTGAAAAGGGGAGCGACGGAATACTTTACGGATTCCATAGCTGGATTCACGTTTACAACGAGGAGCAATATGGTCACCTCAACTATCTCGGCTACATCGACGTGATCAAAACGAAAAGCACCACTGTCATGTCCATGCCCATCCTTTTGAATGGTAACCATGTCAGCAGTAAACCGTACACGAATTTGAACGTCGGCGCCAGTCCGGAACTTGAACTCGCTCTCGGGACGCTTTGCTACATTGCCCGCGATGGTGTCGACGCCCTTTGCGTCTTCCAGACTTCTGATGCCATCGAGTACGCCATGGACGTGCACTCGGTCGATTATAACGGATCGAATTACATTGAAAGTTCGCACACAAGTTTCGGGGAAGAATCAAACGGACGGTCCGTCCTGTGATTGCGCAGCGCAGGAACTACAGAAGCATGTACGGCACTCGCTATTCAGTGCAAGCGTTTTGTTGAAGTCAATTAATGTAAAAGAAAATAAAGAAACAAACACGAATGTAGTCTGATATTAACGCGATCAAATAAGAGCCTTGGGAGGGTGACAGAGTTCGCGATAGCAAGTAAACTTGAGAATCCTGATAATAAACTAAGACTTTGAGTGAAGTTACCAAAAACTTGAAACCTTGCGTAACGTTACCATGGCGATGTTCTCGTCGTTAGAAAATCGTTGAGAGATAAAAGAAATTTTGTGCGCGTGAAAGATGACGGTGACTGTATGTCTCAACGTCCTCACAACGGAATGAAATGTGGATGGTGTCAAATGGTGTCATGCCCATGTATATCTGTCTACCTGCAAGACAACCCAAATCTTGCAAGGGTTTTATATGGAGGTGCAAATCAAGAACTTGAATTGTGTGGTGGGAGGTTGAATGGTGTATACTTCTTATTCTACTCTACTTTCATTTCGATCCAATACCCATGGGCACGTGCTCCATCAGAGTCGTATGTTTATTATACAGTTTACGGTGGTTTACGGAGAAGAGATTAAATGGGGATTTTGTCAACTTACAGGGTTTATGCAGTATCTTTATACAATCGCGTGTCTATACTTTTGATAAATAATCAGCGATTCACTTCAGGGCCAATTGCTCAGCTGTTGCCCTTCTTATGAGGTAATAAGAGAAGATCCGATAAGATTTACCAAGAAATACGCCAATTGTTAAGCATCAGAGATTGGAGAAGGCTGCTGATGGACTAGTGTTGCATAACTGAGCAAATATCACGTAATATAGCGAAGAAAGCGTATAATCCAATAAGCGCATTATACAGCACAGAGTATACTCGTCCAAGAAAAAAAACAAATTTTTGTATTGCAAAATTTCTTCAAGGTTTTCTAAACAGGCTTTCGTTTTTTTTTTTTACTGGTATGGTTGTAGCCTCTGGTTGTAGTTGCCAATCGTCTCACTAGATGTCCACAAGCGGAAAAAAGCCGGGTGGAATGGCAACACTGCTTCCCAAAATGTCGTTCACCAAACCACATGAAGTGTCGAACAGTCGTGAGTCGTATAGTTCATGACGGTCGAAGTGTTTATAGGGCTTTTTAAATACATTCTACATATTTAATAGTTTCAGAAAATGATTTGTGTTATCATAGTGAACTTTCCAAAAACTTCCCTTGTATTTCTTTAGCCCCGTTGATACTAGATTCATAAACGTGTTGTTCCCATCTTCTTACGCCATGGATGGAACTGAAACAGCCCAGAAATGCACCAAACGTAAATGGATTTTAAGAAAGAATTGCGTACGTATTCTAACCACATAATCTACCAAACTGTTACCTGCTTTGGCCTTTTCCTTTATGTATGAAAACAATTCCAATTACCTATAACAGGTTGACCGTTGACGGCATAAATTTGTCATTCTTGGTAAGTTTGTTTCCATGAGCAAAGCTAATTCTGGCAGATGCACTGCTTAATGCAAATACAAATATGGTTAGAAATGTTAAGAATTCTACTGAAGGTGAATTCAAATGAAAATATTTATTAAGAGTTAATTTTTTAAAATGATTTAATAGCAGTAGACCTGTAATTAAAATATCTAAATGAATTTAAATGTTTTAAATTAAATTTGGCTCAGTTAAAGTGAGTTTTTAAATTGAACCTGAAGAAAAGAATGCAGGTCATCTAACATCTGTATCCTACATTTACGATATTCTTCTTAGTTGATTTAACAATTTGTATTTTCAAAATTCCTCAACTTCAACTTCTAAGAGACTGAACATTCTTCTATTAGCAGTTGTAAACAAAGTGAATTAGACTGAGACAAATTCAAAATATCCAACTAAAATTCCCTGCATAGATGTGGTGTATGTTTTATTGTAAAGTTTATACTAATTCTCCTTTTATTTCTCCTATAGGTCATGATCAGAACTATGGAAAACATTCTGTCCAGGGAATGACGCCTTAAAAGAAAGAACTGCGGTTGCGATCTTCAACAATCTTGCGTAACAATATTGCGTGAGTGTCATTTTTTTTAAAAATTTTCTGCTTGTTATTATTTTTGTTTCTAATTTTAGTAATTTTAGCAAGTTTCGATTAGCTAGAGCAGGGATCCTTTTCATTTTACTGTTTTAAATTTTAAACATTTCTTGTTTACAACGCTAGATGGCTTTACGATTGCTTAGATTGTTTTCAGCGTTCAAAAAACATTAGTTTCACTGTTTCAGTAAGTTTTACTATACACAATTATTTTTTGTTTGTAAAACTGAAAAAAAAAATCATCGATGAATTCTTCGTCAACGTCAATTTTGTTATGACAAAAAACAGTACATTAAGAATTCATCCCATTAACGCTATTTCGTGTGCCCTGATACCCAGGATACGAATTACTTGTAATCTAAAATTGAGCGAAGATGGTGGACGAGAGTAGCAACCCAGAAGCTGCCCACCTCTAGAAGGCGTTGAGCGAAGATGAAATCAATGTAAATTGCATTTGGTCCGTGTCTTCCACTGCCAAATCAGTCGCTCTGCTCAGAGCCTGATTGAAGTGATTGACGAATTTGGTAAATTGGTCCACCCATCAAATTGTGAAGTTCCCCTGATGGATTTAGTCGTAATAATTTTTTAAAAATTGTTATTGTTGTTGGCTGAGACACTGAAGATGACATCTGGTGGCCAGGTTTGTCTTCAGTTGTTGGTCGTAGGCAGGCTAGCCCTTTAGCCACTACCTTCTTGGTTCTTTGTTAAGTTGAATCATGGGTTCTGAGAGAAAGAGTCGCCATTTTCATTTGTTTGGGGTTTTGATGTTGATTGCTACTTGTTAGGCATTTTTTAGAATTTGTGATGGGTTTTAGTTGGTTTGGTTTGGCGGTTCGTGAGCTTGCTATTATTGTTGGTATAATTGATTCGATTAAATTCTATTCATGTGCAGTGAAATGGCCTGAAAGTGTTTAATTTCATCTTTTATTCGTAGACGAATTTTGATGCTGAAAGACTTGGAAACCACGCTGTCCACCACGTCGAGAAGCTGAGTAACTTTCCGCGTGTACAATGGTAAAATTAACAATTAAACTGATTGAAATATATTTGGATTATAACATGTGTAATGTTTGATTGCAGGCGCCTCTTAATAAAAGGAACTGAAGCCATCCAATCGTGCAGGCTGCGTGGAAGTCGCATTTACCTTTGCTGTGAACATCATGAACACATACACTATTTGAAGGTGACAATCTTATCCAGTTCAGATTTTACAATTAAAATGTGATTAAGCTTTGCATCCATTGGTTAGTTTTAACATATGGGATTTGGTCAAGTCAACAGCCATTTCCTTCAGGGTTGTGTTCTGTTATGGATTTTTTAAAGGGGAGTTTGTTCACTTGTTGTAAGCAAGAAAGGCAGATTCCGAAAGAAGTTTTGTTTATTTGTTGTTCCACTGTAGAGTATCCTTTAAAGGTTAAATGAATTTGTATTTAAATCTTAAATAAGTCATCTAGTTTCATGAAAATTTATTATTTTAAGTTTCCACGATAGGTATATAAGATAATATTGCCATATTTAATATATGGGTTGAATATTTGAAGTGATATAATTTAGCTCTTTTTTAAAATTTCGTACAGCATTTCCAATTATGCTGAAGATTAATTTTACTTTGATTATAGGTTCATGTTTACGTAGCAGTGGTGTTGCTGTCCAATATGGTGTGTTGTTGCAGCCTATGGTGGTGAAAGATATCTGCATCAAGTTGCTGTTCCTTGTGCATCCAAGGTGCTGGTTTTGTGCTACAGAAGTGACATCCAGTACTGTGTTCGATTGCTATTTGTGTCTTTGCAGTTTACCTTTATATATTGAGAAGGAACAAAACAAAAGTAATACGGGGAGGTTTATGTCAAACAAATAATAAACATGTCCGGGATAGGGGAATGAGGAGGAAGTTGGGGTGGGGTATTTGGTAATGATTTATTGAAAGAAGTGAGGTATATTTATAATGAATATGCAGTACTTGGTGATAAAATCTGTTTTTAACCTACTTCCACTTACACATCTATTCCTCAAACCCCACTAGCACCAACATCAAATCCCACATCTACTCACATCCGTTCCTAAAACCCCAAAATCTCCAATATCAAATCCGCAAACTTGTTGTATATTTAATCATAATTATATGTAAATAAATAAAATAACATAATATATAAATTGTGTAAATTCTATTTATTCTGGAACATTTGCAAAATAAAAAATTCATTAAACAGAGCGTCCGGTTCAAGACATTTTTTTTATGCGAGGCTTTTTTAGAAAGCAATCCGCCACCTAATTTGACAAAAAGTGATAGTTTGTTTTCACGGAAATCGCGTTAGACGGTTAAAAAATTTCTAGTTCAAAAATCTCATGTATAAATTAGCATCTAGTCTACTGGTCCAAATTGCGATTCTTTAAGGATTAATTTAGGTGATGTGTTAATAGCTACTGCGGGTAGCTAAAAAATTGAACTAATCCACTTTTTCTGAATATTTTGGTTTTAGATCACTGTTTTTTAGATTTTATTGTGATCTCTCTTCAAAATATTCTAAGCGAATTAGTTCAATTGTTTAGCTACCCACAATAGCTAACGCATCACCTAAATTAATCAAGCTTAAAGAATCACAATTTGCACCAGTAGACTAGATGCAAATTTCTACATGAGATTGTTGAACTAGAAATTTTTTAACCGTCTGACACAATTTCCGTGAAAACAAACTATCACTTTTTGTCAAATTAGGTGGCGGATTGCTTGCTAAAAACTCGCACATGCAGTGTCGGCGTAGATCCAGGGAGATTACCTGGAAATGGAAGAGGAGAGAAGAGTGCGAGGCAAGTTTTACTGGGGAGCGATTAGTCACTACTAGGCTTCCGGGTTAGACTCATGACCCTCTAAAAGTTTTCGTCGGATCATGCGCCTTCCAAGTCCCCGTTCGACCAGAGCCCTCCCCTCCTCCTGGTTTCACAGCGGGTGAGTGACCACCGGCGGGCGTTGGTTAATGGTTAGTTAGGGAAACGGGGCCGCAGAAAAGAAGGGAGCCCAGATATGAACTTGTAATTTATCTAACTACACAATTTATCAGTCTTGAATTACAGCATTCTCTCCTCAGTTTCACCATCCGATGGGTCAGTCTATGGAAAGGTGGCGACGGATTCACCTGAAAGGAGATTTAAGTAAGATTTTATCAATAACGAGGCGTAGGGAAACAAGTCAACAAAAAACAATGGAGAGCACTTCAAAAATATTGAATCAAATCAGCAAATCACGAATATGCACTAATTGTTGTCTTATGCCATATCCTATAGTTCAGGAAAAATCTCTGTTAGTTTTCTTGGGCGTCTAATAAGTACTAAATGAAGTACTGACTCATTAAAAATCAAAAGTAGAGAAGCAAATTACCAATGTCTAACAAGTGAGCTTTGTGGCACGGTCAGTTATCATACAAAATTATTTAACGTTAACTGCCGATAAATGTCTTTAGAATTGCGTAAAGTAAAAGTATCTGAAACAGTGAAACTACTGTTTTTTCTGACTGATGAAAAACGATCTAAGCCATCGTCTAGCCTTGTAAACAAGAGATGTTAAAATTTTAAACAGCAAAATGAAAAGGATTCATGCTCTACCTAAATCGAGACTTATACTAAAATAAGAAACAATCATAACAAACATAAAAAACCTAATACTCACGCATCAATACTGCTACATTATAGCAACCCAGTTCTTTCTTTTAAGGCGTCATTTTCTGGACAGAATATTTTCCAAAATTCTGATCACGATCAAAAGAAGAAGTAAAAGGAATTAGTATAAACTTAACAGAAAAAACTGACAGTAAAACTTACACCACGAATATGAAGAGAACCTCACTACCTCAGTTGGATACTTTGCATTTGTTTCAGTCTTAATTCACTTCGTTTGCTACTGAAGAACAGCCGGGTCATGCAATTTTCCTTTCACATGGATTTCACTGTTTCAAAAAATCTGACATCAAAAGATTTGGCAAGTGTGAGATTCCAAGTCAAGGAAATTAAAAAATACAAATTGTCAAATTAACTAAGCAGAATATCTATAATGTTGGATACACATGATGATAGATACAGGATAATTTGCGTATTCTTCCTCTCTTCAGGTTCAGTAAACACTCATTTTAACTACCAATGATACCTTATTCAACCAATGAAGATTGTCAATACTTAATCTGCTTTACCACATTATGCTATTTAACACACATTTTGAAATGCTTATTAGTTCAATTTAAGTACTGCATCGAAACGTGAAAGAGAACAGCAACTAATCGTACTGTGTCAACTCACTCAACTGTCAACTCTCAAGTGAGCACGCAGACGAACTTTAGTCTTTACAATACAGAACAGTGAAGCGGTGTTGCCGATTTATAAAAATAAGTGAGCTTTATTTTAAAAATTATATTTTTTTCAATAAATTAATCCATTATAATTAATTGAAAAGATGTCGACGCTTAAGATTTTACTAGAGATAAACAGTATCATTACTGACCTGTTATCCTTCTCGTACAGGTATATTTGAATTACTTCTTGATTACACTGAAGTAAAGATGTTGTTTTCATTGTATGCTTCTACGTGTAATTTTGTTGTTGTGCATCGGCGAAATAATTTCCGGTTTTAGTTATCCAACCAAATTACATTTCCTAATACATATTATATTTCTGATATTGCTCATATATCGCAACAAAATAAAAATACACTTACACACGTTGCCAGTATTTCTTACGCTTTCCGACCGCGGCAAAGTGTAACTATACAAAACTTGCGCATCAAGTTTGTTTGAGTTTATTATAATACTATAAAATTTTTCTTGTTTGTAGAGAACGAAACAGATTGACACATTGATTAAGTAGGCTCGATTGACAAAATAGGAATACACAGGTAATAAAGGTAGTCTAAAATTCATGGCGGAAATATGCTAGACGAATATCCGTCGGAATTTTAGCAGCAAAACAACATTATAGCCATTGATGATTTCTCGTTGCTGTATTACTAAGAATTATTCCACATTTTCATAAATCTAGGTACCGATAATAAGGACTATCTAAGATGTCTTTAACCAATAAGTTCACTACAATATCTTTGACCGAAACGAGTTTTCTAGATAAACGAGTTAGTTCAGAATAAGACCGATCTGATCTTTCGAATTGCCGTTCTATACCATGACCTAACGGGTTCTGAATAAAAAGAAATAAGACATAAATAATTTAGATTTTGAAGTTTAAAATTATGTACCCTACAAATTAAAATATTAATAAATTAGCTTACGGTTGCACGAAGCAAAAGACGGTCCTGTACACCCACCAACTTTGGGATCGAAAACATTGGGTGCAGGGCAGAACTGTAAACAAAAGAACAAATATAGTGTTGTTAAAATATTATCGTTTTTGCCCACCAAAACATGGGCATTGAAATTGAAATTTTGTTACAATACATTTGGACCACTTAGTTGCCCATTGTAGCATGTATAATATTCTCCAACGCAAGCAGTGGGGCTGATAGGTACAAAACAAGCGTCGGCTGTAGGGCAGCTGCAAGCGGCTCCTAGAAAATAAATATTTATACATCACTCTATTAATATTTATCATTGTTTCTCTTCTTCATATCAATTTTTGAGTATGAAAGCAATTAACAAATTTTATTTTTATTTACCATCAACCGGAGGCGGTGCTGTTGTTGGTGGTTCAGTTGGTGGTTCAGTTGGGGGCTCAGTTGGGGGCTCAGTTGGGGGTTCAGTTGGGGGTTCAGTTGGGGGTTCAGTTGGGGGTTCAGTTGGGGGTTCAGTTGGGGGTTCAGTTGGGGGCTCAGTAGGGGGCTCAGTAGGGGGCTCAGTTGGGGGCTCAGTAGGGGGTTCCGTAGTTAGAACTAAAATTTAATCAAAGAGAAAAAGATAATGAAGTATGATTAGCTAAGAAAGGACAGCAAAATGATAACACAATACTAGAAAAAAGACAACTTACAACAGGTCGTGTCTTCCGGACGTTTGCAAGCCGAAGTTGGTGGACCGACAAAAATTGCGTTTCCTGGGCAAGTCTGCGCAGTACCAAACATATTTAAATTAATAAAATTTAAAAAATGCCAAATAAAAAAGGAAAAAGTTTTTAAATTCAATGAACTTTCTTTATTTTAAGACTACAACTAACAGGTCTTACTTGAGGGTATTCCTGTCCTCCGCTGCAAACGTAGTACGTTTGAATGCAAGGAGAAATTTCGAAGAATCCATCTGCGGGGCAAGTAAACGGTGCCAATGTAGTGGTCGTCGTGGTTGTTGTCGTGGTTGTCGTAGTCGTGGCTAAAAACAAAGGCGTTTATAAATGAATTCACTTTTTTTCATTATGTCAAATTAATAAGTTGAAATACCTTTGCAAGGAGCAGTGTCTACTGAGACGCAAGTCGACGTGGATGGTTCAAAAACGCCATTCGGAGGGCACATCTACAATTTCAGAATGTCAACTTGTTTTTAAAATACGCAAAAACATGATTTCCAATGCTTTCATTACACACCTGTGGGTATACATCTCCTCCAATGCAGATGTAATAGCTTGAACTACAGGGTCCCACGGGGTAGAAACCATCAGTCGGGCAACTGAAAGGTTTGATGGTGGTAGTGGTGGTCGTGGTTGTAGTTGTGGTCGCTAAATCAATTTAGACAAATTTCTAAAGTAAAATTTGCTAACGATTTTATACATGTAAAGGTAGGAGTATACTTAGGCAAGATGCAGTGCTTGGTGCGACACATTTCAGAAGAACTGGGTCGAAGGTACCACCGCCTGGACACGTCTACGAATTTTACGATGAGAATATCGAATCTTAATCTCCAGTTATTTTCTTGAACTTTCTCCTTTAAAAGTTACCTGTGGGTAGTAAAGTTCTTCAATGCATGCGTAATAGTCTGAAGCGCAGGTATCGGGGATCGAATAGAAGCCGTCCGGTTGTCCCGTGCACAAAGCAGCATTTCTTGTATCAGGCTGAAGCAAAAGCAATTGATTTATTAGCGGTAAAAAGAAAATCAACGAACTTTAATTATAAATAATACTATTAAATTCACTTGGTATTTTTATTTAGCTGTATCAACTTTAAAAAATAATTGTTTTATTGTAACTTAAATGGCTTAAATTTTAAATTTCAATAGCAACAAAATCTTCGCCAAAATAAAAGAAAATGAATAAAATACAGCATATAGCTTACCACATGATTGAGGGTTGGATCTGCAAGCCAAGCAGACTTGAAGGAATCTTGTGGCATTGCCGATGCTACATCCCACACGCAGCCTTTACATTCATGGAAAACACGGTAAACAAAATTGATTTAGTTCTTCTCCAGTTCTTTAACAATTACAATTAAGCTTACCATAGAGGCACACGAGGGCGACGACGACTAGTAGAGCTTTCGTCATAGGTAATATGGAATCAAAGTTTTCAGGACGCTGTGTGATTTGATAGACTTGTTGTCTCGGTTAGATCTCCTATTAAAATGTAGAAATGAAAAGTGATTTTGTACATATATATTTTTAACTTAATCCACCTTTATCGTTACACACGGTTCTCTCTGACGATAGTTCTTCAGTCATTTATCGTGATTATGAAATCATTGAGGATTAAACCTATCTGAGAAAGTTTCGAGATACTTGAAAGACCTTGTGCTTGGTGTCATCTGTGGATTTTTAACTGACACGTTTACAACAGACCGCGTTTATTGCTATGTAAACTGTATTCTGGAGTTGAGTCTTAAATTGTCATATGTTCACAACCGGGTTGTTAAACATTTTTAGGTGAAGGGCATATAATGTAAAAGTTGCCATATTTCTAGTTTCGTCATCCTTACATTTTTCGGAAAGGCCCGAACTAATAAATCCGTTATTTTAAATCTTGGCGCCTTTGTCAACAGAAATGCGAGCGTTTTCCCCACCAAACTTGTTTCTTTGTTGCGATCCGGCCTACACAGAGTGATTGAGATAAGTATGTCGTTAATGCATGTTTTTCGGACTCGGTGGCATTTAAAAAACGGGGAGTCGGTTACGTTTAGATTGCGCACAAAAGGATTATAGGCTCTGACATGACTGCGTTGACACTTGACATGCATGCCAGCCGAAATACAAACAATATGTTAAGCAATATAAAGCGCATATCCTTGAGTGTAGTGCAAAGCATTTCACAATTAACTATAGAACTGATACGGAAAATATGTACAAAGTGAAAAGTTCCGGTAATTGACGATGACTAACCTGATCTGATGAACCTCCTTCACAGCCTGGAACGTTGTAAGGCCAATCGCATGTTCCAATTGCAGGATTGAAAACAAGGCCTGCCGGACAAACCTGAAAAAAGAACAAAGCGTTACATATGACGACGTGTTTCAACACTACGACGTTGAACATTTACAAATAGATTAGGATTAGAGTTGGAACATTGGTAGTATTGGTTGCAGGAGTTGGGATCGGCAAAATTTCCATTTGGCGATGGACAGGTGAATGGAGCGGACGTTCCGGAAGGCTTGGTGGTTGTCGGTGTTGCAGCTGACGTGGTTGACGTGAGTGAAGCCGTAGGTGACGTAATCACACCTATTCAATGTCTCGGATACTTAAGCCAGTCACAAAGTAGATTAAAAAATTCAGTAGTCGCTATACTTACCACAAAAGGAACTATTAGTGGTGCAAATCTTTTCAATTGGGTCGAACACGCTGTAGCCCCGACAAGTCTAACCGACGAATTTAAAAAAATAACTTGTCAATGATAAAACTGCACAATTCGCAAAATCATAATTTAGTATTACTTCAAGGTATGCATTTCCATCGAGGCATGCATAGTAGTTACTACTGCAGGTGGTTTCTGTAAAATTTTTGAAATTTAACAAATTATTCAATTAAAGGTGAATTTTTGGAAATTGCAAATTACCGCTTATTGGATAAAAACCGTCTTCGGCTGGACACTGAAAGGCCGCTGTCGTAGTGGTAATCGGAGGGGTGGTAGTTGAGGGGGTGGTTGCTTGTGAAATGGAAATTTTAAAGTTGTGAAATAAACTTTTGCTTAACAGTCTGTGATCACTGTAATGTCACAGAGATTAAATTGAGACTTACTGTATTTTGTGCAAGCCGGTGAATCAGGCGAGACGCAGACTTTTGAAATCGGATCAAAAACGCCGTTTGCTGGACATTTCTATGGGCGAACGGTATAGATTTAAGGATTTATGTATTAAATAGAGATTACTCGAGGTGGATAAAGAATCAACGTGATTACGGCAGGATAGGGAACCCAATCAAGGCATTCAAAGTAGTTGGGGTCGCAATAATCAGGATAAGCTGCAAAAAACCCATTCGCTTCCGGGCAGGTAAAATTTCCAATTGGTGTTTGAGTAGTTGTCGTCACTGAATTAGATAATATTTAATAGAAGCAAATAAAATACTTCTTTCTGCATTATTACAAAAGACACTTGTGTGGAAACTTTACCTTGTCCAGGAGGAACACGATCACCACAGTCAACCTGTTCTTTCCAGTTGCAACCGTAGTAAGTCAGATCGAAGAGCAAATCTGCTTCGCACTGCATTAAATAGGTTGGCTGGCCTCCATAGCAAGTATAATATCGGTTGCATTGAGTATCAGGGTAGACAACGTAGCCAGTCGGGCACTGGAAATCACTTTCACCCAGATTAATGTCTCTTGCTGCTGCTGCTGCGTTTACGACGCTGTGCTGCCCTTGTGGCTGCTGAATAATTTGACAAAACAAACAAAAAAATGGAGGGAAATTTCTTTAAGGTTGGACACACAAGTTTTGCCCAACAAGTATTCTTTTTTTCTTTGAAACATGTCTTTTAAAATGACCTTTGTTTAAACCTAATATTGCTATTTTTACCTGCCTTTCCTTTGTTTTTATTTAACCCCCCAATAACTTTAAATTTTTGTTCAACCCTTTTGATTTTGATTGACGCAAGTAAAAGATGTTTCAATTTACCTTTCGATGAAGCTGCTTCCATTCTTCATTTGCAATGCATGCTACCCAGGATAAATTGAAATTTAATCAGGAATCAACATTAATCATAGTACTTTAGATTGTATACCTTGAATGCAGGCAAGTAGTACGATTAGCACAATGGGGGATCTTAACATCTTTAGTAATCAAATCAAAATATTGAAAATTTTCCAAATTATATGTCATAAGGACTACAGAAATCTAGCTCCAAACAAGTATATTATGACTGAATACCTTTCCAAATCTCTCTTGAAATCTCTTTATTGCTATCTCCCTGGGCATAATTGTTATCCGGGCTCATCAATTGTATGATATATACATGTCAAGTAATTTTGCAATCACCATTCTGTAGGACGTCAGTCAATTCTAGAACTAGTGCTTTGAAGAGAAACAAATATCGAATCCACGGCTTGCTGATGATCTCGTGATCTCTGATCACGTTAGTCAAAAACAGGGTATTTTTTTCCATTTTTCTCGAGCGATCTAGCTATACGACAAAGAGAAAATGATGAAAAAGAAAAATTAAAAAACAAGAGATTGAATAATCATTGGGCAAACAAAAGAAGCCAAGAGATACTGACATAAGATAAGAGATCACAAGATGCATGAAAACTGAACTTTGAGGCGTGACTCCCGTCAGTGATTAAGTCAATAAGCGTCGTCTGCTAAACTTCATGACTTCATCGACTTCATGCAAATGGAAATAAAAGATTATGCTGAATAATGTGCGCGTTGTGTATTGCCTATAAAATTCCTCGGTGAATTTGAAAGAAAATATCTGGAAGCCGCTATGTAAAGCCAATTTATATCTTGTTGCTTGACTTTCTTTGTGACGCGAGCAGGCAAGCTTGTGAATTGTGATCTATAACGATAGGTCGATACTCGATAGTTAATATGAAACGAAATGACTTAAGTGAAGATTAGTTTAAGAATGCGGTTGCGCGGGTTTTTCAATTTCCCCCAATCCTAGATCGCGTCCATCACGTCATTTTCTTTTCTTGTATTATCCATAGTGAGGAAACCACAAATGTACCATATTAGTTGCATCTTATCTTGTACCGATTAACCTGGATTTGTTAGTCGTGGCACCAACATCCGACGAACACCGAAGAAGCAAATACTTCAAAGGAAAAATTTGAGCACAACCGGATGTGTCTCCAGTGCACACAGAATTATTTTATTTTGAAGTTGTTGATTAAAATAAAAAATTTTTAGTACATATCGCTACATATATGACAGTCCCCTCTGACCTTTTACGGCTTGCTTGATAGATAAATCCCTAAGTATATATCCGGGTCTAAGCGAAATAGAATTTTAAGCGTTCTTACTTCTACTTTTTTTTTCAATTTACGCTGAAATATCTTTGACATTTTCAAATCCATTCGTTTTATGAAACACATACACTGCACTGTTGTTTGTCGAAAGGTAAGGTTGCAACCAATTTACGAAACTAGGAATTTTACGTTTGCTATTGACCGTTTGCGTCATCCGTGTAGTAACGGATTCCGCTTTTTAAATCTCATTAAATCATGCTTTAAAACCACTTATTTATTTAAGGAAGGTTTAACTCGCATCGAGTTGCCTATAAAACGTGCAGTATTCGATCTAGGCAGTTTTAATCAGTTTTATATTGAATATCCTATTTTGTAAAAGCTTATCAGAATTCAAGAATAATTCATGATATTTAATGTCAGCGTGTTTATTTAATCAATATTTTTTTTGCGTGAAAGGATGCTACACATACTAGCGTTAACACGGATTATTGTGCTATTAACCGCTGTTTCTGGGTTTGCACATAGCAGATTTGATTTGATGTCAGTTCAAACTGTTGATGAAATAAAGTAAATGGATTTTGATTTTTTTAGAATATGAAACTGAACACAAACCTTTTAAATTGTATACAGCAAGTGGAAGACCTTATTACTTTGATTCCTTCACGAAAGGATTCGCTAAATGAAGTAAATACAAAAAACTAATCATCTTTTCTGAATTTGAAGCAAATATTTATACTTACAACAGGTAGCTTGATCAGGTGATGTACAGATGAGAGTTTCGGGATCAAATATATTTCCGTTTGGGCATGTCTGTGAAGGGGACGTAAATTGATTAATATACGTAAAAAAAATTTAAAAAAAAAACCACAGCAGCATTATCATGAAAATTATTAAATAAAATAAATAAAAATAGTGAGATAAAAATGAGTCAAGTAAATTACCGAAATGGAGGGAGATCCTGATACACACACGTAGAAATCTGACCCACATGTTCCTATGATGGAATAAATTTGTTTAAATGCTTGGACATACTCGAAAAATATCGATGCGCTTCAAACAATCTCAAATTCAGTTGGTTTACCTGGGATTGGGTAGAAGCCTTCCGATGTAGGACAGGTGAATGTTTCAGCTAAAAAATAAAAAATTACGATAGTTCAAAATTCATTTACGTGATAAAATTAAACTGTCAAGTTACAGCAAGATGCATCCTCGGGTGCTACACAGGTGTTTGTCTGTGGATCGAAAATGGTTTCACCGGGACAAGCCTAAAAGATAGCGTAATTAGACATTTGTAGAAATATTGGCTCGAATAGGAACTTACAGTCAGAGTTGGAACCCCACCAACACAGATATAGTATGGACTGTCGCATGTCCTAGATAATCAAATTTTAAACAAATCAATAAACAACACTGTTTTTAATAAAATGTAATTCATGCTTCATTTTCACCCAGGAATAGGGAAAAATCCATCGGGCGCTGGGCAAGTAAATTCGCCAGAAGGAGTTGTGGTGGTGGATGTTGTCGTAGTGTCGTAGGTGGGTGGGGGTGTGGTACTTAAAGTCGTGGTCCTTGAAGTAGTGGTAGAAGCAGTTGTCGTGCTGGCAGTAGTCTGACCTGCAATCAATAAAGATGTGATCAATAAAACTCGAAGCCAATCTTGATCAGATTTTGGCTTCTATTTGACTTCAGAAAGATTCAATTTACCATTATTACAAGAGGCTTCTGCTAACGGAACACAGTGTTTTATCTCAGGGTCAAACACCTCATTCGCTGGACATTCCTAGTTCATTAAAAATATACGTTAAGAAGTATTCTACAACAGTGTAACAGCGTGAGTAATTTTTCATACCTGCTGAATTGGTGTCCCTCCAACACAAGCGTAGTACGTACCTAAAATTTAGAAACTTGCGTATTTTAAATAAAATGCGCATTGAAATATGGTTGGATGGCATCGTCGTATTTACCTGAACATTCACTGATTGCCAAATATCAGGAAGAGAGAGAGCAAATGAAATTACATAGGTTAATACAATTAAAAGAATACAAATAATCATTCATTTTACCCGGGGATTCCATAGAAGCCATCGCTTCCAGGGCAAACAAAGTCAGCGCGCTGCTAGTAAATAAACGATAAAAATTATTAAAAGAGGTCAAATATTTTGCTTTTATCTACTATGCAGTTATGCTGTTGCTTGAATATTTGATTACTTGCCTGGAGCCTGAACGCCGCCTTAGGTAATAATTTCTGTCTTAAATCATGTTCCACAGTGCTACTTCCTACTGGAGAAAATGTAAAATTCACTGGTTAAGTCAGTATGGTGCTGCAGATAAGACCTTGAAGAAAATGTTAACAACTTTACCTTGGAAAAGACTGAACGCCAACAAAATTGGTAATAGTATTGCGCGTGTTTCCAGCATGTTGCTTGTAGAGAAGTTATTGGTAAAACGAACTGACAACTTGTGCGACATGAAGTTCTTATGGGACACAGACATTAGTTGATAAGGTATCGATATACAAACCCTCCACTCTCAAATACATATCTGTAAAGTTCATTCTATATCAGAGATGGTTATCACCAATAGACGAACGTCAATGTGGGAAAGAACCTGATATGAACGGCATACATACAAACACAATTATCCTGCTTTGAAATCTGCAAATACTTGATCCAATAAAACTTAATGATTTTTTTATGTTCAGTCGCCATGTTACAACTTAATTTCCCAAGCAAACAATATGTTATTTCTCCATTGTACTGTATTTCAGTGACGAAAATGCTGTACGTATAGGCCAGCAAGATTAATTTTTACAGCATTCTGCCCTAGATAAATTTTGGAATGAAACATGCAAATGAAGCAAAAATGTCATAATTCATGCGCCGCGTGTAGGTTAACAAGATGCTTCTGCTGAAGGAACGCACTTCAACCGAATCGTATCAAATACGTAATTTTCATTGCAGTTCTGCATTATCCAGATTTGATTTAAATCATCAAAGCATCCAGAAAATAGTAAGAGTTAATCATTGTTGACCTTGTGATACAAACATATAATGCCCATTTTCATACCTGCTCATAAGATTTTCCAGATACGCATGTGTAGAACTTATTACTACATGCTCCTATATTTGATACATAAAAAGATTCAAATGTTAGGTTGTGTGTGACTGTTTGAACTTTACGCTAATCTTTACAGCACCTGCAATGGGGAAAGAACCGCTATCCGATGGACATTGAAATGTTGGTGCTGAAAAGGTAAATACAATTTTAGATTCAATGCTGGACTGAGAATGAAAAAGTGGTGTCCATCCATACTTACAACATGAGGCAGACTCTGGCGATACGCATATCAAAGCCACAGGATCAAAAATCGAACCACCAGGGCAGGTCTAAAATAATGTAACAATTAAGAAAATGGTTAATTCCTGTGATATATATAATAACACACATTTGTGTTTTAAATTCCAATAATTTCTCTCCGTCTCTTTAAAAGGGAAAAAGCTCACCGACAAATATGGAACACCACTAATGCAAGTGTAGTACAAATTGCTGCAGGGGCTTTCAGGAACGGGATAGAATCCACTAGAACTTGGGCACGTGAAGACAGCCGGTGTAGTGATAGTGGATGAAGTTGTTGAGGAAGATGTGTAGGTAGACGACTGAGTTGTTGTTGTTGTTGTGGATGTAGTCGTTACCCCTAAGAAATTGAATTATCGGGATTATCCGACACAAATTATTTTATCGAGCCAAATAGCCGATTTTCAACGCACCTTGGCAGGAATTGGCTCCCGGAGGAAGACATACTTGTGTCTGGGGGTCAAAGATCGAGTCCCCTGGGCAATGCTGTAGGGGTGAGGATAAAATAGATGTAGCATTGTAGCCTAATACAATTTAGGCAACGAAAGAATTTATTTGCATGTCTTATAAAGCCTACCTGGACGTATGGAACACCTTCGACACAAAGATAATAGTCGGAGCACGTTTCACTCGGGAAAACTCCGTTTGGCTCTGGGCAGACAAAATTTTCAAACATTTCCTGTCCGTTCATAAGAAAGTAAAATTTCATAGTCAATATGATATGCACAAAAATGATGATATTTTGTTGAGGATGGAATTAAAAGTTTTTTTTTACCTTGTGATTGTGGAGTTTTTGATTCAGTGCAACTTCTGATCTAGTAAACGAGACTGGGATATAACAAGTACAAGGGAAAAGAGCAGCTTTACTCAGTGAATCAAAACTTTAAATGAGATATTGCACAAATTTGAAAACGCTACCTTGCAACAACAGCGCAACAAGAATGGTCTCCTTCATTCTTAGGTGTAGAGTTGACAGCGAAATGTGTGTACGCCTTTCCGTAACAAGAGCTATCTAACAATTCATGCGAATGTCAATTAGTGGCCGTATAAATCCTTATTTCAAAACTTTGTGATATCGCCGTTCCAAACTTATGTAATGCTTCATTCCACTTTGATTGTTATCACAAAAATAAATATGAACCATCGTTCGACGTCTGCTCTTTAAAACTGATCTGGTCGTCTGATGGTGCGGTGGTGCCTAATAAAATAAGTGTCCTTTTGTTTCAAATCGATTATTCTCCCTTAAAAAATGGCCACATAATAGTTTTCTAACATTAGCAAGTCTTACTAAAAATTAGATTTTCACGAGCGAGGTTAACTGGGTTACTGCCTTTATTTTAAAATCTTCTCGTATTACCGTAAGGACATTTATAGTACATAGAAAATGTCCTTTGCGCAACTTATCGTTAGTTCGTTACACACAAAAAGCAACAGTTAAATGCGTAAGAGATGCGGTAACTCAGTTATGTGCTTTTAGACGATAGGTTGCGCTGTCTTGATTCCATTTTGTTTTTATTTTCAGGCTGAAATGAGAGAAATTTATGTTATAATCCACCAAATTGGATAAATATTATACACAATTTCTATTAGTTTACCTGCTTTTGATTTCCGGTATCACTTTTGATGGGATTACAACCATCGACATTATAATAATAGTCACAGACATTAAGTGCCGGGTTATAAACCAGATTTGCTGGACAACACTAGAAACGCACAAGATAAACGCAAACCAAACAGGAAATTATAAAAGGTTATTTGTAAAATAAATAGTGTGTTCAATGTGAAATTATTATTACGGTAAGATAGGCCATTCCGTTTGAACACTGCCAATACAGAGATGAGCAGTCGTCATAAGGATATTGTCCACTGTCCCCATCAGGGCAAGTAAAGCTGTTGGTTGTAGAGGAATTTCCGCAAGTATTGGGTGTTCTGGTTGTAGTTGAAATCGATGGTGTTGGTGTAAATGTAACTGTAGTTTTGGTCGTTTCAGTAGTTGTCGGTTCATCACTTGTTATCGTCGTAGATTCGGTGGTGATGGTAGTAGGATCCGTGGTCGATGTGGGTGGTTCGGTTGTCAGTTCCGTGGTCAGTTCCGTTGTCATTGTTGTTGTTGAAGTCGTCGTCGTCGTGTCAGTTGGTTCTGTAGTCGTTGCCGCTGGATCTGAAAAGAAGTTTTAAACAAATATAACATTTTTTAATTGATGATTTTTCAATTAAATATTTTTGGATTTTCAGATGCATCTTCGGAAAATAAATTAGTTTGAACCTTCACAAACACCATCTTCTGGACTGACACAAGATGGACCTGTTGGTTGATAAGGATCGAAAACGGTACCAGCAGGACATTCCTGCAAAAGTAAGGAAAGTCGTTGGTACTAGAATTTCTAATAATTGTAATAGGCATTATTCGGTAATATCTCACAAGTTGGTATTGTCCACCAGCTGCTGTGCAATAGTAGTAAAACTGAGTACAGGGTTCAACAAAAAAGAATCCCTCTTCTCCCGGAGGACATACGAAATCCGCACGATCCTGCGGTTACGGTTAAGGTAAATATACTTTTACTGGTTCAAGGAAACAGTTATATGTAATGGATCATACCTGTAATGTCTTTAAAGGTGAACGTTCAAAGCATTGACCAAAACCTGCGTGTGTCACAGAAAAAATTATTTAGATATGCAAATCAACAAAAAGTCAGTTTAGACACAACAACACTCAAAGACTTACATAGAAACGAGAAAAGCAACACAAGAAGAGGAGCCAGAATTTCCTTCGTCATCTTTCGTCGTTTGATTAACCAAACTATAGTGAAATACTGATGAAAATTTCTGATATTTGTTTGGAGTGATGATCAGGTGATCGATAACGGATCGTTTCTGCTATGGCGTTAAGATTTTATGGATCACGCAATCATTGTCAGCCCAGTAGCTAGATTACTAGTGTTTATTCATTTGTTAACTGAATGCATGGCAAGACTTATCACACTGATGCAAGACATTTTTTACTAGATAATGATTTTGAGCAATAAAAAAGATGCAAGACAGGTAACCGGATAGGTCGTACTAACAGCTGTCGTCATAAAGGAAATTCCGTCGCTAGGATGAATATCTCCAGTGTAGTAAATGTATGCACCATTTTTTATTATGGTGACTATCTATCTCTATGATATCATACTATCATCGAAGGAATTGAGAATAAATTTTTAAACAAGTGCTACAATAACAAACGCGAGACATATGCTTCGAAAAGGTTGATTCAATCAATAAATCCGATCTGTTATGATAATGATAAACAGTACTAGATACTAGATAGCTCATCTCAGGCTGAAATGTAAACGCCTAGGTGATACATGGTGTCGAGAAAATAGTGATAATATAGTCTATAGTTACTTGTCTTACTTTTACCACTTTTGAAACCATAAAAAATACTTACGCGTCCATTCGCCAGTTACACATGACGAAGCGAGAAAATAACTGGATGTCTCGGTTTGCTGTTAACATCAGATTTTTGTATTGAATTATACAAGAGAAAAAAATTTTAGTATCATCCTATTTCCTGTTTTCAATCTGGTCAAATGCTGAGTTCCGTTCATTGGCTAGTCATATGTCTCGTTCTCATTTAAATGCACTGGAAAATAAGAGAGTTTAGTGTATACTTGACGTGGACATCATCCGAATTGCTTGAGTAAAATACTTTGTACAATTGTTTAAATGATTTACCCTTTTTTATCCCATAGTTGCACACGACAATTTTATAGGGTCAAAAACCGTTACTCCTGGGCATACCTTTAATGAATAAATATAATATAATTATGCTACAATAAAACAAATTCTACTTCAATTTTTCTTTATAGCTTACCATAGGGTACGGAAAACCACCTACACACGCAAAATAGTGTGACCTTACGAATTTGTTGGGGAAGTAGCCATCATCGCTTGGGCAGCTGAATCCCTTATTGACCGAATAATCTTTCTTATCCTTTGAGAGATCATCATCACTAAAGTTTTCATCCACCTGTGCATACAATACACCCGGATGTCAATTGCAATTGTTAGTCTTTTAAATCAATATCTTACTAGTTCATAATATAAATCTGTGACGGCGCACTCGGGTACATTCTCCGGATTATCACAGAAGGTTGTGTCCGGATTGTAAACCAGTCCAGAAGGGCACGGCTGATGCAAAAAAGAAAGAAATGTTTAATAGCAAAATCTGACAGAAGTATATACATCAATTAAAGTTGCTTAAAAGTTGCTTACAACAGTTAAAGGATCAACACCAGCAGCTGTGCAGATGTAGTAAAGCGAGCAGTTCCCTGGGTAAGGATAGTTGCCCTGGGCGGGACACACGAACGGACCTTCAGGTGTAGTCGGAGTTGAAGATATGGGGGTTGTCGTTGAAGTTATGGGGGTTGTTGTTGTCATTGGTGTTTCTCCAGCTGACGGGAAAGTACATTTGATTATCAAGAAAGAGCCGCTAAGTAATTTTGCAAAAATTAACCTTACGTGAACAAGGAGCGTTTTCATTCAATACACATTCCAAAGTTTCCGGATCGAAAATTGTACCTCCAGGACAGTACTGTAGGTCCGAAAAGTAAATTTTAATTAATCCAATACTTAAGGTGAACACGTGCTCTAACATTCATGTAAACAATGTACCTGTACTGTACTTTGGCCGCCGGTGCATTGGTAATAAAAAGTAGAACACACCTCTTTAAGACAAAAGGGATAGAACAATTCCTTCAGTTAAATCCCCACTTTCTTAAAGTTGAATTATAAGGTAAAAAAAGTTTTTACCAGGGTAGGGGAAAACCCCATCTGAAGTCGGACAAGTGAACGGCTGGTCTAAAGAAAAATGCGGCAAAAAAAAAATTTTGTTTTGTCGTTGACAAATGTGGCGTAAAATTATTTTAAAAAATTACGGCATGAAGCCTCTTCGGCTGGTTCGCAATCTAGGTTTACAGGATCAAATACTGCACCCGAAGGACATTTCTGCAATTCATTTTACGACGAGCCATAATGTCAAGTACATTTATAAGTATTTCATAAGTCGGTTGATAAATTGATCTTACCGTGGGGGCCGATTGATTTGCAACACAGGTATAATAATCATCGCCGCTGAACACAATTAAAAAAGATCAAAATGAATAACATTTTTAAAATAATTGAAATTTATAATGTACCAGGTACCGGGAACCGCAAAGAACCCGGAAGGTTCCGGACAGGTGAAGTAGCAAAAGGCACATTCGATTGGTACACAAGTTTTGGTTTCAGGATCAAAAGCAGTAACACCAGGCGTACCAGGACAGTTCTGCAAAACAAAAACAAAAACAAAAAAATTTATTATAATGATTAAATTTGACAGTTATTTGTAACCATAGTTATTGTGTGACCTGAGGATATGCGATTGAGTTTGCGCAAGTATAATAGGACCCACTGCAGAAGGGATCTGCAGGATAAAAATCAGTCTCCGCGTTTGGACACACAAATTCACCTTCACGTTCCTGTAGTGGTTTAATAGGAAACATAATTTAAAAAAAAAATGTGATTACTATAACAAAAAGTCTTTAACAAAACAGGCGATTTTTGACCCACCCAATCGCCGATAATGTTCATGAAGCTCATTGCGACAAAGTCAAATTTGAAAAAAGTTTGAACGAAATAATGTTTTGACATTAATTTTCGTTTTCTCTTAGTACCTGTTTTGTTGGTATTCTCAAACTAATTGTATCCAAATTAGCGGATGGATCAAAAACTGCCGGTAAACTGCAATCCTGTAGGGTGAAGAACATAAAATCCGCTTAGAATATCACGAGAAAGAATGTACATACAGAGCCCAGTTATAAGTTTGTAGGAATACGTAATAGTCTTTCTCTTCATACCTGTTTTGTCGATATTTTCAGATTTGCACCAAAAATTCCTGCAATTACAAAAATTTTTTTACAAATACAAACAATCGTGCCCGTCACAAAGTCAGCCTAGTTTTATTTCAAAAGTTTCTTCTTCTACGGTACCTGCGCAAACATTAAGAAGGAGAAATGCAAGTATCACGCACTTCGTCATTTTGAGCTGTCAAAATTAATTGAAAGCCGCTTTGTTTAGTCTAGAACTCAAAAACTCGCTTGACGAAGCCAGCAACAACAGTGTGATTATACAAACATTTTAAATGTTGTGTCTACAAATTCGAAACTGATTACGCTTACTTATCACAAAAGTCGTTCAATATTTGTTTGTTTGATGGAATCTAATTTGGACTCGAAACACCTTATCACAAATGTCGTTGTCAATCTTCACTGACCCCCAAATGAAAATTCGAATATTATTGCGATTGTACACTTCGACCCCAGAGATTTTATGTAACATGCGAAGAAAAATTTATTAAATTTTTTAAGTCGTACAAAAAATGTAATTTCGGAGTAAATTTATATCCGCTATTTGTTTTTGTCCTTGTCAAAGTATTCTTGATTATGGATGTAGAGTTGCGGACTCGTCGGTTAAACGCAAGTGCCAATGCTAGGACGGAAAACTTTGCCATTTGAGCAATTCTGTAAAACAATCAAATCAGTGATATTCTAATTATTGCTATGGCGTTGAAGGGATCAATTTGTACTTGAAGTTCTGGGATCCCATTACGACAGTTCCAAAACGCCAAGCGATTCCCATGGACTTGGAAATTTCCGTTGGGTATTGGACAAGTAAAAGTAGCTGAAGAAACAGTCGGCGTTGGCGAGGCTGTGGTGGTATTCCATCCATCAGCTAATCGAATGAAAGAATAGAATACGCGTTCATGTTAGTCTTTAGTGAAGATTAAGGTGTCAACAATATACTATTATAGAACCGTACGAGCGCAGGTGGTGTACAAGAACAAAACGCAGCTTGAATATTCTGGAACAAAAACCATATCTCCAGGGCAGGACTACGGAGTCAGAAATAATTCTTTTGTTAAGTAGCTGATGTATACGGTAAACATAATAGCGCTGCAAATTGCGTGTTTTAATACAAATAAAGCAAATGAATTCCTAGTACTCAATGCATTGAAGAAAAAACCATATATGTGGTTGCTGGTGTTTTACTCCACCAGCTAGAACCACTAAGTGACTTGTTCAACATGCACAGGGATGCTAAACAAGAAAACTCTGAGATCAGCTGAACCTAATTTAACCTATAAACTAACATTTATTCCAAGTTTTCTTTTAATTCGGCCATGGTGGCATGTAGGAACTGTTCCTATACCATGATGGTGGCATCAGCCTGGCCTCTGACAAGAAAACAAGTGCCTCTGCCAGCTTTTTAAACTACAAAATAATTCACACTCAGGTTTACAATTAAGACAAACGTACCTGCCAATAAAATAGTAAAATATTAGTTGGGAAGGGCACAAACTGTTTTTCCTTCATCACTAATCACTTCCATCATTCCATGTGTCGTTTGCTAAATTGTAGTCTGCAATCTGGGAAATCATCCAGTTTTGCCAAATTGCGAAATTGACTCAAAAGTGTTTTTTTTATCGAATTTGTCTTTAAAAAAAATATTCAATAAAAATGACTAGTTTTAAAAAATAAACTAAATAAAACAATACTTAAAAAACTAAGTAAATTAAATTATAACCGCCGATAAACTAGATTTGCAACGCTAAAATATAATAGACCAGTTAGACCTGCTTTCAAGATAAGTAGATAATTAATTTTACCTCAACGTAGAATTGTCCTCCGGTGCAATTATAAAAATTGCCAGTACAAGATACGCCTTTAAAAAATGGAAAATAACGACGGCCATGTTTTAAATTGAATCAACATTTTCTACTTTTAAAAGACAAAACTTTTTACAAAAAAAAAATTCACTTATTACCGGTAGAGTAATATCCGTCACCGGGACATACAAATGGTTCCGGTGTGGTAGGTATTAAAGTTGTGGGCGTTGAAGATGTCATTGAGCTAAAAGTTGTCGTTGACGTTGTCGTAACACCACCAGCTGAAAAGGGGGAAAGGGATCTATAAAGGAAGCCTTAAACATAATAGGATGTAAAGCATACGTGCGCAACTAGCTTCCTCAATCAACACGCAGCTCAAAACTTCTGGATCAAAATAATAGCCGCCAGGACAATACTATTAATGACACAATGTCGAAAACGTAAATTTCTTTCAATTTGCAGGTGCAATAAGGCCGACTTTGTGTTAGAATATTATCTTACCTGTACAGCGCTTTGACTTCCAGTGCAATTATAATACATTGCGGAACAAGCGCCTTTAAAATGATGTTATTACTTATTAGTCAAGATTTCTTTAATCATTTTAATGATTTCATAATTAATCTTAAAGATTTACCAGGATACGGGAAAAGTCCATCTGAAGACGGGCAAGTGAACGGCTGGTCTGGTGGAAAACGCGGTAGAAATTAGCTATGTGATGTCTGTACGATGAAAAGATATAATTTAAAAATTACTGCATGATGCTTGCTCGGGAGGTACGCAGGCAAAAGTGACAGGATCGAATATTGCTTCAAATGGGCATGTCTGGTGTCATGGATGAGAATTCAAATATTATATCCATTAACAGTTTATCACGTCTAGTGAGGGTAAGAACGTCCTACCGCGGATGAAGGATTTCCTCCGACACAGATGAAATAATCACTTCCACAGGTTGCGGGTACTGGAAAGAATCCTTCGGCAGACGGACATGTGAACGAAGGCACTAAGACACACAAAAGACGCCAAGCATTTGCGCATTAGTTGCCGATATTAGTACAGTAGTACCTCCATGGGGAATTTACCGTAACAAGAGGAAACTTCGAAATCAACACAAGTGGAGCTAACAGGATCAAAAACAGTTATTCCAGGGCATTGCTATTAAAACAAAACTTATAGAATGTATTGGAATTTAGAAAAATTCTAGGCCGACAATTTGAAAAAGATTACTATAATGATTCATATGGGATAATTACCTGGGGGTAAGCAACGCCATTTACACACGTGTAATAAGTAGCGGAACAAATATTTTCATCTTCGGGATAGAAACCGGTCTCTAGACCGGGACAAACAAATTCTCTCTCCTGGTCAAAAATAATTGGTTAATAAATGAAATAACAATTTTTATTTTACGAGTACACCTTAAAGGTGACCACTAATTAATTAGGTTTTAGATTACCTGTTTTATCGATATTCTCAAACTTGAACTCAAACTCCCTGTAACGTAATCAACAAAACAAGGATTACCTATACATTCAAATTTACTAACATAACGGATTGTTTACCACTTACCACCGAAGAAATTCAGAAGGATCAACAAATGAAAGACGCACTTGATCATTTTTTGTTTCGATAGCAACACTGATTATCAATACGTGCTCTGAACCAAACCTTTTTCTTATTTGAAGATGTTAGAGACGAAAGTAGATGAGACCCTCGACCTGGAAATTATTTACTTGCGAGTCTACAATTATCCACACACTTATCACAGGCGTCACTCACAGTCTCGCATTTGTTTGTTAAGAAAAACTTGGAGTTTAGACCGAGACAGAGTGACAACAACAAAAATTTCGAAATGTTTTGTGACGTGTTTCAGAACCGATAAGAGAATCCGCCAGCTTGGAAATCGAATCAATGAGCAAAGATCACACGTTATATAATGTGATCGAAATTTACATTATACATTTGCCTACTGAAAATGTTTGAACTACTTTAAAACAAGCAGAAGGAGAGTAGTCAAAATTGTGAAATAAAAACATGCAAATATTGATGAAGTAATATTTTTTTTATTTTTTTTTTCTTAATTAATTAATATACTCTTTTAAAATCACACCTGTCTTCTCGGGAGTCCATCACATAGTCGGTTGAAAATACAGTTACTATGTTGATTCTGTCTACAAAATATTGAATAAAGAAAACATTTTGAGAAACTTTTAAAAATTACGCGTAAATTCCATATCTTGGTAAAATAAAATCTTCTTACTCTATCAAATGCGGTCACCGCAATCAGTGACTTTCGAATACCGGCATCTTTGGTACTTGGTTTCATATAGAGAACCTTTCTTGCATTGCCAAAGATGGGCTCGTTTAATAGCCGACTGGTTGTCACAGGTGTAGAAGAGACGGCACTGAGTAGGATGCGGCCAATTGCCATTGCCGGAGCAATGAAAATTTGTATCGATACCTAGGAGTCGGTCTTTTTCATCTTCGTCAGCTTTTAACTGTAAAGAAAAAGTATTTACTATTTGAAATAAATATGCTATACTTTGACAAAGGTAACAAATTACATAAAAACAACCAACAATGTTGAAAGGAAAATCGCAGGCTCCAATAACAGAATTGAAAACTGTATTTGGGGGACAATTCTGTCATCCGGGAAAGAAAATAGTTATAACAGATTGTGATAATTAGTAACAATAAGAAATTATACTTGTATAGTGTATACTCCATTGGTGCAATTATAAAACGAAGTGCAATTCCCGGGAATTCCAAAGTTACCATTTGGCATTGGGCAAATAAAACCTGGGGGGAAGGTCGTGGTTGGTTTACTGGTTGTTGTAGTGGTTTTGGTTTTATATTCGTCAGCTCTTAACTGTAAAGTAAAAGTTATTACGAATTGAAACAATGTACTATACTTTGACAAGGTAGCAAATTACGTAAAAACATCCAGGAACGTTGAAAGGAAAATCGCAGGCTCCAACAACAGGATTGAAAGCTGTGCCAGAGGGACAATTCTGTCATCAAGGAAAGAAAATAGTTATTTCAGATTGAG
The DNA here is from genome assembly GCF_021134715.1 of Daphnia pulex. NCBI lineage: Eukaryota > Metazoa > Arthropoda > Branchiopoda > Diplostraca > Daphniidae > Daphnia > Daphnia pulex. The sequence continues at coordinate 7,794,717 of NC_060017.1, forward strand.
AAATTTAATAACAATAACAATTATACTTGTATAGTGTATACTCCATTGGTGCAATTATAAAACGAAGTGCAATTCCCGGGAATTTCGAAGTTACCGTTTGGCATTGGGCAAATAAAACCTGGGGGGAGGGTCGTGGTTGGTTTAGTTGTTGTTGTAGTAGTTGTTGTTGTTGTAGTGGTTGTTGCAGTGGTCGTTGTTGTGGTCGGTGTAGTGGTTGGTGTAGTGGTTGGTGTAGTGGTTGGTGTAGTGGTCGGTGTAGTGGTCGGTGTAGTGGTCGGGGTAGTAGTTGGTGTAGTAGTTGGGGTAGTAGTTGGTGTAGTAGTTGGGGTAGTAGTTGGGGTAGTAGTTGGGGTAGTAGTTGGGGTAGTAGTTGGGGTAGTAGTTGGAGTAGTGGTCTTTGGCCCGGCTGATAAACCAAAAATAGAAGGTAATTTAACAATCGTCATACTGCTACAGGTAAAAAACATTAACAGGTAAACAACATTACCACAGGTAAAAAACAGAGATAGCTATACTTTTTATTAATAGCATAAATACGATTTTATACTGTTGTTTACTTACGCGTGCATGTTTCTTCTATTGGCTTACAGGTAGACAAGTTTTGGTCAAATACGGAACCCGATGGACAATACTATAGCAATTGTATATGCGTAGTTAAAATGTTTAGTTGTTCAAATATTGTCCCCATTAATTATTTTACCATTGTAAAACTTTGGCCGCCAGCACAATAAAAATACAATCCGCTACAAGTGTCTGACAAATATAATAATGAATTAAGATCACTCACTCTATTAATCCGATTTGTTTTATTGTATTTACCAGGGTACGTGTAGTAGCCGTCTTCACCGCAGTCGAACGACGCATCTATCATATTTACAAAATAAACAAATTAATAAGCCAATTTTGCGCATCACGTTTGAAGAAATATACTAAAACTTTTTGTCGACGGAAGTCTAAAGAAAAAAATTACTACCGGTATTGCATGTAGCTTCACCGGAAGGTACGCATTCATAAGTCACAGGATCAAAGATGTAGTCGTTAGGGCACGTCTACATTAAGGAAACGGAGATGGTCAAAGAACATTTTTTAAATTGGAAAAATAATAAAGTAGTAAGACCAGTTTTTGCGGGTATCCCTTAGTGCATTCGTAATATTCACCGACGCAGTGTTGAGGAACAGGATATTTTCCTTCTTCAGCGGGACATTCTGATAAGAAGAAAAAGAGAAAGAAAGAAGGAAAGAAAACATAACAGTCATTACGTTACTGATTTTCAGAAATGTTTAAGTCAACTAAGGACTTACCGAAACAAAGTGCGGGTTCGACGCAAGTGTGCATTTCTGGATCGAACAATTGTGGTTCTGGGCAGAGCTAATAAGAACAACATAAATTTACAAAATACGTTACTTCTGCTTTTATGAAGATTGTTTTAGTCTTTTGTTCGTATACCTGGTAATTTATCATGTTTCCACCATAGCACAAGTAAAAATCATTAGTGCACTGGTTGTTCATAGTGTAATAGCCATCTGGTAGGTCGGAGGGGCAAACGAAATCAGGTGACTGTGTAATAGTAAAAAATAAATGTAAAATATTTAACTTTCCGCACTTTAAAAATAAATGCAATGGAAAAATAGTGCTGTAATTGACGACGCCAGAAAATACTTACCGGTGTTGGCGATTCCTTCAAAAAAGAACAAGAGTAGCCTGATCAAGAAGAAGAAATGAAAACATGATTAAAAACAACTATAAATGCGCAACATATTTGAGTATAACATTACCTTGAGTGATTACAAGAATCAAGATAAATTGTATCCACCGCTCCATCATCTTTTTCTTACAGAACAGATGGGAGACGAGCAGGCGTGGAACACAACGGATAAACTGTAGATGCACAAGTCAACGACTGAACTTACTAGAAACAGCATTTTCGTTTGTTTTAACCACTTCGCGTCGCAGAGTTTATCGCGGATCTTATGAAAAATCACGCCTAAAAAAAAACTAACTAAATCCTTATCGTGTGGCGCAACAACATTTTCAGAGGGCACAGTGACCAGATATGACAGTAGTTGTTGTTTGTTCATTACCAGAGGCTAAACGGAATGTCGGTGGATCAGTGACGGTAATAGATAGCAATAACACATTATATAAACAGGTCAATAGAGTGAATGCGACATTTATACGCATTATACACATTGTTATATTTTTAGACAGGCAGAGCCACACCTTTTTTACCTGTCAGTTGCGAAGCACCGAATAACCGTTGTTAATTTATGATTGCAACTTTCCAAAGTTACGCTGCATTAGGAGATAATTTATACAGATGATGTCTAAGTTGCTTACATGTAATATCTAAAATATTAGGATGAAACAGAATACATTTATTACACTATTCGTTTTGATCACTTCGTTTGATCTAATCGTCGTGAAATAACTGTTCAATGCTTCCAAAGTATCAACACATGTCTTTATTTGACTGAACTGAACGGGAGTACGCCAGCGAAAGACATTAGGCAAAATCAGGACAATGATTTCTAGTGTGACCTGCATTCAGAAATTAACAGTTTGTAAACAATACGAAAAGGAATGTAAATATTAGCCTACCTTCTTGACCGCAGTTTCCGCATTTCCTCGCTCTTCTTTCGGTAGTGGATGACGGATCACTAGACTTCCCACGACCGCGTCCTCTTCCTCGCCCTCTTCCTCTAGAACCCGTGTCTTGATTCGATCCTCCTCGGGAGTCTTGATCAAATCCACTTCCGCTAGCGCCGGTGTCATCCATCCACTTGAAGAAATTGCACTGTGCCTCACGCGGTTTGGCGCAACAATAAAATTGACGCCCACAATTTGGTCCTGGTTTTTGGGTTGTTCTTGTCGTGGCCAATTCACGACCCCCTCCGTCACAGTCACAGTAAGTCTCCGAATCATCGTTATCACGTCGCTCATTCCGGGCAGTCGGCTGACGGAAAAATGCTTCTCCTGCCCCACCACGACCATTTTGAGCAGCTGGTGCCGGTACATTGGCAGCATCAGCCCATAGGAAAAAATCGCAGCCATCCTGTTGTTTTGCACATTTATAGAACTGCCGACCCGTGTTGGGACCTTCCTTCCTAACCGTTAGGAGCAAAGCATCAGGTGCGTCCCTGCACTTGCATACAATCGCAGAGTCCCTAAGCAACAAAACAAAAGGTTTAGATTGTTTAAGATCCATTTCACTTTAGTAAATCATAAATACCCGTTGTTGTTATCAGATCTTGATGGCGGATGAGGCACAGGTTGACGGAAGTACGGCTGTGAAGGGATATTCGGTTGGGTAGCTCCAGAGAACGCTGAAGGAATTGGCGGTCGAGCACTTCGAGCGTTATTGGGAGCCATTGGGCGAGGCTGGACTTGAGGTCTAGGAAGAGTCGAAGCAGAGGAACGGGAGCTATTTGCAGAATACTGAGATCCGGAAGCGTAACCAGAAGAATTCCCAGAATCATTGGCAACTCTAGTGTTACTCGGCTGAGTGTTGTTTTGGTTTCGGGGTTGTGTTGCCAACGGACGGATTCCTAGAAGTTCCATAAAGTTTGGGTCGCATCCACCAATACAACCGCGATGAGTATCCGGGTAAAATGGAGCGTAAACTCCCGGGGTGAATTGGAACCGCAATAGGGGTGGATGAAAAGGACACTGGAGAAGAGATTGACTTGTAAAAAACAGAGAAGCACGATAGTTGTTAAATAAAAGACGAAATACAGACCGCGTTACACTTTTCCGCATCAACTTCCACTTGCTGTACAGCAGCTGGCAGCCAGACGGCGGTTTTACATTCAGGAAAGCCCATACAAGAGAAAAAGAAACTGTTGTCCTTTTTCCGTCGCAGAGTCATGTCCAAGTTACAAGCAGGGCACTTTCGGTAAGGCAAATTTGCATCTGGTCCTCCCTCAGGAATCATCGGTGGTGCTTCCTGTCGTTCCTCATTAAAGAATGTCGAAAGAGCCTCGTCGATTTTGATGACCTATTGTGGTTATTGTAATTATTTTAACTTGATTTGAAATGGCAACCATTCGTGAAAACAAGTTTACCTGTTCCATTGCTTGTACAAACACCCTTCTGTATCTTTCAATCTGCTCTCTCAAGACATCATTCGGATTCCTTTCTCCATCGCAAACTCTGCAAGATTAAATGTGCAATTAATACTAGGACGGGGTTAGGTTTTAATTTAATTTTTCCAACCTTTTAAGATCAGCCTCGAGTTCAGCTCTGAGATTTGGCTTTGAAAGCGCGATCCCCATGGCGTCATAACCCTGTACGAGTCCCATACCCAATGAACAAGGTAAGAAGCGTCCGTCGCCTTGTACGCCAGCGTACTGCCGCGATTTGACCGTCTCAATATGGTCAGCATGTGTGGCGTCAGTACCAATTCCATGTTTTTCCATCAATGAAATCAAATCAGCTTCACTTAATAGTTGAGGTGGACTAGTTTCTCCCTCATCCATGGTTATCGATGTCGGCTATAAAAGGCAAACAACAATTAGTATTTGACCGGAATATCCTGGAAATGTTTAAGTTTTATACGATGAAGCGCTGGCCTTCATTGAGTTGGGGAAGACTACGATCACTCCAGCGCTCGTACGGATATACTTCCAAATAGTTTCTTGCTACTATTTGCAATCCACTGGCGACGAAGCCTTCTTCTTGAATTTCGATTTCGGCCACCGTTTCGTAACCCTGTAAGAACCATAAACTTAGCGGAACGTGGAAATAAAATAAATTCCTCAACATACCTGGGCATCCTTACTGACGCAAGCTAAAAAATGGCGAACGATAAACTCGTAAAGTTTGCGTTCATTCTCATTATTTAAATTTCCTGCATATTTTGTTGGATGAATGGGAGGATGGGCCTGATCACTTTTCTTCCCCTGGCGAGGGTTCAGCCCTTCGTCCAAAACGCGTTGAGCGAATCCTCCCCAAGCAGGATCAACCGTCTAATGCAAAATATTTTAGCGTAACCAATATGATTATAATTCAAGAACACGAATAGTTAAGTTTGTCATGATATACCTGACACTGGACCAAAGGAGTCAGGTCCAATTCTTTGGGAAAGATATTTGTTTCGGTACGTGGGTAACTGATGAATCCTTGAGTGTACAATTTCTCGGCAATCTTCATCGTTTCCTTGGCATTGATTCGCAGTTTCCTGGATGCTAGCTTTTCAAGTTCCTATGACATAAATCGTGATGTAAAATTATATGCGGAAAAATAGACCAGACAAAAAAATTTCACATACAACAGTGTCTAAAGGCAAAGGTCTCCATTTGCTTTTATTCTTTGTTTGAACTTTGATTATTTCAGCTTCAGGGTTCTCCTGGCATCTTTTATCAATATCATAGTAATATAAATTTAATCAAAACTAATAACACTTGAATTTTAGTTGATAATGCTAGTTGATAATAATAACAAATACTTTTCAAGGAGTATTTGAACCACTGTTTGATCAAACAAATGGTGTCTTTTCCAAAGGAATTCAACGCGCTCTTCCTCATTGAGCTCCCAGACAACTTTGAGTTTCCAAAAATTCTCTCTCACAAAATCCTGTATGGCTTTATATCGCTCGACAATAAAGCCTAGAGTTGGGAACTGACACGAACCATAACTGATCATAGATTGGCCTACAAATTTTAAACATTATTATTGAAATGTTGAATTTATTTGTCGTAGACTTGATACAGCCAACAAATCCACTTACCAAGTGAGCCTGGGAAGACTTTTTGAAGTCGTAGAGTTTGAAATCTTGTAAATGCAGCACCAATTCTAAGATCCAACTCAATTCTAAGATCCACTGCATCACTGACATTTTTGTTAGGGGGGCCCAAATTTTGAAGTGCTCGAGCAATTGACTATAAAATAAAATTAGACAAATGGAATTAGATTGTAAATTTCATTAAGATAGTTAGCCTTTTACTTGGTATGTTATTTCAGAGAACTTTGCTCTGAACACTTGAATGCTAGGCTTGATTGCCTGACATACTGTGATTACTTCATAGCCAATATTTTCACCTTCTCTATCACAATCGGTCCAAATGATCAGGTATTTGCTCTTTTTGGTTTCTTCCTCCAAAGTTCTTTTGATGTCTTGATAGTCATCGGCAACAAATTTATGAATTGGAGCTTCAAACAAAGTAACAGGATTAACCCCATGCCACTTTTTATAATTTCCAACAAAGTCAGAAGATAGAAGATGACCAGTTACTGAAGTAACTGCCATTTTGACATTTTGGTTGAAAAGATTATGTTCAAACTCATAGATTTTGTTGAATTTGCTTCGGCCTTCTCTACGATTTGCACGACCTAATGTAATGAAGAACATATAATCCTATTACATTTGGCAGCTTAAGCATTGTGACTGTGTGAAGTATTACCGCGAGAAAGAAGTTCAGCAATATTTTTGGCAGCATCGTTTTTCTCTGCTACATTAAGCACCTACAGATAAACATCGAATTTGAGACGAACGTTTCGTTCAATACCCATGAGGAAATAGTAACATCATTCGTACAAGGATGATACCAATTCTTGCGACATGTTACCTGGACCATTTTACAAGACTCTGCTGATACGGCAGTTGTTTTACAACATCTAGTAAACTCTAAACGATTCAAAGAAACGTGTTTAATCCCCGACAATTTGAAATGAGAAAATAATAACATGACTTCCCATCCCTTTTGTTAGATCACCCGCCAATATGGAAGCCTCTTCTCTCCGCCAACCTAATGCGTCGCTTAAAAAATTTAAGCTAATTTAAGTTTTTTAAAAATTAAAATTATAAGACAAAAACTACTTGTTTAGGCAAGAGTGGATCATTTATTTTAAGAGAAAAGAATTGTACAAAGCACAAAAACATTAAAATAATTTGAAATAAAATTTAAAAAACAATACTATAGAATTATAGATTAATAGATGTGGAAAATCCAGTGGTGAACTGACAAAAGTTGTAAAGTTGCGTCTCTAAAATGACTTAAAAGGCAAGCTTATTTGCGTTGCAATATTCTAATAATAAAATGTTGATAATTTGTTTGGCAAATAATGGCAAGTACGTATGCTGGTAAACGACTATAGAAAATATTGATTTAGTTTTATCAATCCGTGGGCGTTCGTGGAGTATTTAAAGCGGCCAGAGCTGCTCCGTAAGATGCATCTCCTTCTTGCACGGTTTTAAATGGAATGTTTTTATATTGAACGGCAACTTGCTGTTGAAGAGGTTGGTTTCGACTAAGGGCAGATCCGGTTCCAACCAACTGGGTAACTCCGTACTGTTCCAGCAGAGTGGTGGACATCATGCTGTTTGGTGAAAACATAAAAATCAAACCGTCAAGAAAACTAGCAATAAAGAAGATAATTTATTACTTGTGCAAGTTGGTGATGAGTCCCTCAAATAATGCTTTCGCCACATTGCCGAGACTAATATTTCCCGAATTTATGTTGGATACTTCGGCGGCGGGCAACCTGGATAGATGACGTTCGCCAAAAAGGGTCGGAATGATGGTCATGGCTTGTTCAGTTGAATTTGATTGCTTCACCAGGGTCAGCATTTTATCCCAAATCAAGCTCTGCGGAACCCCGAAGCCCAAATCCTGCATCCAGGACTGCAGCATCCGAACGAAAGAAGCCATGACGTTGCCCCCGTTCAACGAAGCAGCGACGGCCAGATAGCGGTTGTCAAAATACGGGAAATATTCGATAGATGATTGCGTGTCCGGCAGAGTGAAGTCGGCCGGCATGCGAAAAGAAAGTTGAGCAGATGTCGAGATGTTTAACACGGCCGTGCATGCAATCTCGTTAGCAAGGGTGGATAACACGGAGCACTGCATGTCCCCCAAGGCGGTAAGCACTTGCGTTCCACGCGGGATGCCGCACCAGGTTTTCGACAAGGTACCCGCCACGGATCCGCTATCCATTACTTTCGGGAGAAGATGGATGGGGAAGTCGACAGTTTTCAAGATGTCTAGATTCCACGTCTTGTCTTGAGTGTTGAAGTAACCCCAACTGGCAGCATTTTGAATGGACATGACAGGGCAGTCGAGGTCACAAAGCATGGAGACAAGAAAGTCTTGGATGGTCCCTGCACAGCTGTAAAGCGAAAGCTCTTCTGGCTCATTTCTCAGCTTCCATAAAAGTGTGGCACATCCATATCCTGATGCAATTCTCAAATGGGAGTCTGGTTTGGGAACTTCGCTGAGGAATTCCAAGGAGCACCTAGAATCTTGCCAAGTGTACAGTGAGCTAAACGGACCCTTACCCAATTCAAAGCGATCACTGCTTGATGTGGTCCAAGCGGTTTCCTTATTCCAAAGCACAACACCATGCATTTGTCCACAGACGCCGATCTTTGTAACATTCTTGAGCAAATCTCTAGGAATCCGACCGATGCAATTATGAACGGCCGATATGATTTTCGAAACATCTTGTTCGGCTCCTTCGCCGGCCTGTGTGTCCTTGCTTTGCTTGGCTACCACTTTGCGTGAATGGATATCTACAACGCTGACTTTAACAGAAGTAGTTCCTAAATCCAGACCGAGAACGAGATTGGCTGCTGTGGCCATGTTTTTCTTCTGCTTCGTACGTGACTCTGCTTACCGGTCAATAGTTGGGAGGTTGTTTATTTGTCAATTTCTCGTTCTGTACTGCTCGAGACAGACAGACGAAAGGTCTTGTGTTTGTTTTGGTTTTTCAAAGCTGTCTGCAAGTTCGGCTGCTGTCCCTAAACTGCGAAAGCGAAACGCGAAACGCGAAACGCCTAAAATGCGGAAAGGCTGTGCGAAACGGACCAAAATTTTTGGACCGTTTCGCGGGACCAAATGCCGGAGGGCATACTAAAATGCGAAACCTCAAAATGCGAAACGAAAATGTTTTCTTTTCCCCACCAGAGTGCAAATTGACGGATGAGGCCCGTTTAGGCCGCCATGTTTCATGACTCATAGTATATGTAATGTGAATGTATGTATGGATATGAATGTGTGTACACTATATATTAACGAATATTACTTTTCGCTAGAGTTTTGAAAATAAAATGTTTGTATTTCATGGGAAAACAGTCTTATCAAATTAAATTTATTTAGTCGACTCGATTACTCTTGTTTCTTCAAGAGCACGGGGGTCCCTCGGATGAGCTCTTGAATGAGAAATCTCCAATTAAGTCTTTGTGGAATAGAGGCGGAAGAAGCTTTCAGCACGTTTTAGCTGGGTGGCATTTTCAATAAATTTCAATCGAATAGCTATATATATTTAGACGCCGGGCTGCTATCGGCTGATAGTTTTTTCCATTTGACTTGGTCAGCCGATTTTCCTCGGCGAACAACTGTTGAGAGAAATTCCGGCTAAGAGAAACAGATTGATCGAATGACATAGAGAACGTCGACGACGTAACAATGTGTTAATGTACCCCGCTGGGCGCTGTGGGATTATTTTATTTAAGACATTGAAAGGGGGGAGCAATTAAATTTCATTTCTTCAGCCGCTACTTTATTTCGGTTTAAATTATGAAAAATTGAAGTCAAAAGTCAGCTATGCGTCTTGGGACGGGCTGATGAGTGATTCAACCGAGGTATGAAATAAATCAGCCTACACCACCTAATGATAATAAAAGAAGAAAAGATTAAAACAAATTCTATTATCGAGCAAATTAAGCTTAACATTTTTCCCCCGTTGACAAAGTCATCGACACGAGCGTTCTTTCCATGCGCACATGCACACATATTGTATCCACCTAGCCATCACAGAAGAAGAAAAATCAAGAACCGAAACTTTCCTTAAACATAAAAATGATTCTTTGATACCTGAATTGTAGATTGAAAATACAAAGATTTGATTTGTGATGCCAATCTTCTAGCGCTTGTAGCAAAAGTAAAGCACAGATACGCCTGCTCCACACTATTACTTGGGCAGCATGAGCTATGAAACTATTACCACTCTCAGAATTCCACCAAGGTTTTCTATGACAGGGATAACAAATTATTGCTTTGAACAAGAAAAGCGATTAGAAAAGAAAACACTTGCATAATTTTTCCGTCACCTCAGAAACAGTAGATGTATTACCTATGAGAACAGACAAGTATGAGAATAACATGCAGACAGCATGATAATTTTAACTAAAAAATACCTCAGAGAATGTAGGTTACAATGTATCAGGTGAAACATCATGTCACCTCACATTGGGAAGTTTTTTCTTTACTCTCATTTATTTCTTTGCAGAAAGACAGCTTACTTCAGCAAAACGACAAAGCAAGTTTCATGAAGTGGACATCTCCCATGACTTTAATTATCTAAAAAAAATGCATCAATTAGTTGGGCGAAGAAAAATATTAGAAAAAACAAAGTATCTTAAACATCAGATGAGTTAAGTTTGGAATCAATAAATTGACTATGTCAAATTCAATCCATTCCCTCCATTAGATCATCAACAAAGATTGCAAAAACCCACGAAATTACATACCAAGTTTAAGAAGTATTGCGGTGATTGAATGGCAAATAACGTGAATCACAAATCAAAATCATGAATACAATAGGTAAATACACAAAACTGTAATATCCTTTTAATTTAACGAATTATATACAAAACAGAAACTAGGATAAACTAACTCGAAGGCAAGGTGTTTTTATCTTGACGAGTAGATTTTTGTGACGCAAGTATGTTAATGGCGTCGTCTGTTGACGTTCTGTTGACGTTTCGCACCCACCGATTTCGCATTTTAGTACGGACCCAAGGCCTAAAATGAGAAACAAGGTCCCAACTTTTGGGTCCGTTTCGCACAGCTTTTCCGCATTTTAGGCGTTTCGCGTTTCGCGTTTCGCTTTCGCAGTTTAGGGACAGCCTGCAAGTTCATCTAACGGCCAATTTTGGAACTTGCAGCGACTCACACAAATGGCTAACGTCTAGACGTTTGAAAAATGCTATTTTTGCATATAAGGAATTGAAATGAAATTACTCGTCAACAAAAATGACAATGGTTATAGATCTGGAGAATAAGAGTTAAGGTTCATGTCCAAAAATGTAAAAAGCTCACATCCCTGAAGGCAATTCAAGCAGGTGAAAACCGGTTGAGAGAAACGGAAAAAACCAAAAACAACAACAAATGTTTTAAGGGCATCATTATTTCTAGGTACTAGAGAAAGGTTTGTTGTCTTTTCTCTCTCTCTTCGTGTTTTTCAAAAAGAAAAATCGAGCTACAGAGTTCGTCCATACCTTCGGGTTATTAGGGTGGGTCTCTTATGAAAGCGGAAGATTTTGTTGCCATGGCCTTTTCCCCTTCACCCATCGTTATCTTATCACACAATCAAAACAGGTCAACGGACGAGATCTTCTTCTCGCGTGGTCTAAAGTCTAAACAAGTAACTTTCCAGAAAAGGTTTTCCCCATCATCATGAGACAAGTAATAAAAACAAAGAAAGATAACATGTTTCTTTTTTTATATAGATATAGCATTTTCTTATATTGTCAACTGAACAATTGCGACTACAATCGAGAGATGATCGAAGGTGGGAGGGGGGGGGGGTTTGATACGGAAAAATCGAAAATTTTTCTTTTTTGGGTTTTTCCCTTTCAACTAACCAAACGAATGGCACTACTACCGTGGAAGTATACGCGAGATTCCTCGTCGCAAGTCTTACGCATTTTTACCGGATGTGCGGATTCAAAATAGTAAACGCGCGAATCCGCACATCCTTCAAAAGGCGTAAGGCTTCGACAGGGGCTGGATCCCTCCACCCGGTTCAATTTCCTCAACACCACACCCTTTACACATTATTAAATCAGTATATGAGGGGGGAGACAGAGTCAGGTCACATGTTTTCATGCCTTAATATTGTTTCAAATCATAACTACATTATCATCATCAATTCAGCTGCTCTCCAGACAGACATGCTTTCACACATTCATTCGAAAACAAATGAACCAGAATAAAAAAAAACAGAAAAAAAATTAATCATTTGATTCAAATAAATCAAAAAACAAAAAAATACCCAAGGTCGGGGGGTAGGTCAAAATGGCCGTCAAGTTTTTAGTGTGTGTGTGCCCTTATATGTTGTCTACAAGAAAAGAAACCCGATCGTATCGTAAATATAATAGAAGACTCGGGGGACGAACGTACAACAACGGGGGCAAGTCCGGTGCTCATTTGACTTTCATTTCTTCCAACCTTCTCTCTCACTACAGATTTCCATTTTTATGTCTTTCTCTCTCCCCCCCACAACTAGTATCACATTCTTCTAATGAGTTCCGACCATCAACCACGAACAAAGAAAAATCCTACGAGAAGAGAAAAAAAAATATTTGGAGGGGGACCTCCCCCAAACAGTTCACCCGTTTCCGATTGACTTAAAGCAGCCCGCAACCAAGTAACGTGAGCACTCTTTAAGTGGATCGGATTCTTGGAGAAACTAAAGGGGACGACGAGAACAGGGAGGGATTCTTCTTCTCTCTACCAGATGTGTGGCGACTAAAATAAAAATATTTTTAAACGAAAGATATGGCAGCTACTTTCCGGTTCACCTGATGTTTTACATTATTTGTGTGTCTCGCTCTTTCCTTACTCCCCACACTCACGCCTATTATTATTTCCTTTTAATCATTCATTCAAATCTCATCTTCTTCTACGGCTTCGTCAGGGTGCTCTCGGCAGGATTCTTTCCAAGAAGTTTGTTTCTTCTTTCTCTTTTTTGTGTTTCTTCAAGGTGATGAGAAAATGGTTTTCTTTTTTCTTTTACAGGTCATAGCTCGCTCGGCATTTGTTTTTTTGTGTAGAGACCCTGATGGCCGGTTGGCTTTCAAATGGATTGTGTCAGCGTGTGGTAGAGACGACGGCCCCACCATCCCTCCAGGTCGAAAGGTTCGAAATCTGTAAACAACGTCGTAAAAAATTATTAGACCATTATGATTAGATAAGAGACTATGCAAATGATTCTCACCTTGAAGGGCTGGATTAGGACTGGCGTCCTGGTAATACGTCACGGAGGTACCTGTCGTGTGTACAAAACGACTCCATTAACATCAAAGTCAAAATAATTAGCTGAATTAAATTGTGTGACGCAACATTTACCCTCGGCAGTTGGCACAGTTGATGTTTTCAATTCTCGATTCACTCGCTGCCATCCTGCAATGGAATTCAAACAAAACAACATTTTTGTCAGTAAAATATGACTCGAGCAACTCACGTGCACGAGGCGATGGGCGGGAGTTGGGAGGACAAGTTTCAAGACGGGTGGGAAAAAACTCGAAATAGAATTTCTCCTGGCCCCCAACGAATCGATATTTGAGGCGTGTTCTTTAAGGATCGATCATAGAAAGCGTGAAAAAAAAAGAAAAAATTTGGCCGTTGCCAAGACTCGGTTGCCATGACAACGCAACCGGTTTGGTGTGTGTGTTATCTGTTTTCCTGCTATGGCAAGCACACCTCTCGTATCCAGTTTGCTCATTGGTCGGTTTCGCCGGGCTACAGAGAGTTGGCTGACGTCAAGAGGCCTTGGTGCCATAGAGAACGTGTGGTTCCATCTTTCTCCGTTCGTTCAGAGATTCACACAATAGACTACCCCATAAAATGTCCGACCCAACTATATCGATAGCTAAGCTCCATGTTTTCTTTTAAAAAGTTCAATGTTTGTTTTCCGACTAAAAAGAATCTGGCGAAACAAAAAACAACCAGGCGCCCCCATGGCGACAGGGTTGTTTAAACACAATTCGAAATAAATGTTTAAACTTACTGTCGTAGACGTATTTGATTAATTCCTGTTGACTCCTCGTGAGGATTTCAGGCTGTTGGTGATGGTGGTGATGTCGGTGACTACTGTGAAAGTGGCGTTTATTCGTCGTGCTCACAGCTTGGAATACAGGTCTCGGTGGGCTGACAATATCAAAAGAAACACGAGATGAAAAGAGTTAATTGCGTCAGCCAAGTAACTCGAGATGTGTGTCGCAGTTATTATGCTAAATAAACTCACCTCATGGAGCCCAGAGATTCCACTTCATCCGAATCGGAATTCTTCCTCGTCATGTCGCGAATTGTGTCCAAACTCTCCAATTTCTGCGCCAATCCTGTTACATTTGAAAAGAAAAATGAACTTGTTAGTAGATCTTCTTCGGCTGCAGCTTCCATCGTGGTTACGTAACAGACACAACAGTCGAGCCGGACAAAGGAAAAAGATTCAGCAAACTGAACGTCTTTTGGACCTGTTCCAAAACGTTTACATTTCTTTTCACTTGTCCAAAAGAGGCATGGCCACATTTCACGAATAGAAATTTTTTAAGTTAAAATATCAAGATCACGAGCGAGGAGGTTCAAAATCCACAATGTGTACCTGTGCCTTTTGACCTGTTTATTTCCAAGTCTCAATCCACACGCACTATCGTGTGTGTGTGTACCCACAGACATTTTCAAAATAACAATTTTCTCTTTCTGTAGAAAATCCCCTCCCCCCCCTACACACACATACAAGGAAATGATTCTTCTAGAAATTAATAATAAATGAGGCTTACCTCGCCGGGTTTTGGCCACGATTTGACTAGGTCCTTTGGAAATGGTGTACATCCTTCAGGTGTGGAGTTTTACGTGATGTCAACGACGGAAATATGAAAAGGTTTCCTTCTTTGGATGATTGATTGGAGAAAAAGTAAGCTGGATCAAGTTTCAATAATCCAGCAGCCAAAGTCGGTGATGATACGACGAAATGGGTGAAAGTTTCGTCTGGAAAGAAACTTGTGTAGTGCAACGCCGAAGCAGTGCAAATGGAATAAATTGTTACAGCGGGATCGACGTTTCTCTACGCCAGTCTTGTCTGCACGAGTTGTGTGGAGGGAATGGGAACTACACGGAGGCCGGAAAAAGATGGGAGGAGCTTGTTGGATCCATTTTCTGTGGAGGGAGAATCCTAGACGCCATCTGTGAGTCGATTTGTAAACTGTTTGGTAAAATTTCATCGATTTCCAATGCCAAACGAAGGATTTTTGTTGTTTTTTCTAGGCCATTTTGTCAGGTCGATTAAATGGCGAATCGATCGTCGAAATTCCGCCAAAGGCCCGTGAAATGAGAAAATGGATTCGCTCGCGAAATTTTTTTCGAGCCAGCAAACAAACAAACGAATTGGTTGTCGACAGCAATTTGTCATCGCCGCGGCGTTCCGGTTCCCCGAACGTTGCGCCCACATTTGAACACGTCGAAAATGTCTTCCCAATCCAATCATCTGATTGATTGAACAGCGCCAGGCAAAAATATAAAAAAAACTTTGAGGGAAGAAATTTTTGAAAAATAGAAAATAATACGACGGTGGATTCAATTCGGTCGGTTTGACGGTCAAATTGATGGGCATAATCCGTTGTAAAGTGGACGCAATTCATCGTGAAAAAATAAAAAAAAAAGACTTGGCGTATTATAAAAGGGGCGAATCTCTCATTCTGGCACGGTTCTCACGAATAGCCTAGTACATTACTCTACTAAAAGAAAAGGAGCCCCAAAGTTCGATTGCGCAATCCGTATAATAGAGCCTCTCTCTTTGTACACATTACACTTCACTCAATCACGTCCAAATGGACTTGGCCGAGTTCAGTACATGGACCTTTTCACACAAATGATGTCGACTTGCGAGCGCATCTTCACCAACTCTCCTGCTGCCGCTAGGAGCTTCATTAGGAGCACCTTTTCAAAGAATGCTCAACCTGTTTGTTGCATTCATTTCAGATTTTGTTGAATTCTTTTATCTACGTGAACAGTTGGAAATATTCTTTGGGGCTCCTGCAGGTCGCAGGTGGACGACGAACTTTGATCGTCTCCCCAAAAATTATTAAAAGCAGACACACATGTATCTCCCTCTATTGAATGCAGCTGGCAAAAAAAAAACAAATGGAGAAATAAATAAATAAATAAATAAAAGGAGATTTGACTGGAAGATAAAAATGGGGAAAATAGTAAAAGGTTATACAACTACGTGAGATGATTGGCTTTTATTTCGGCGAAACGCATCACGCCTGGCTCTCTATATATCTTTAATTGATGGAGCACATCTGCTGCCATGGCGACGCTTTCCAATTATCGCAAGGATATGGCGCTCCTCTGCTCGACGCACTTGCACCGAAAATACACACCTAGCTCTAAAAGCTCACGCCACGCTCTAAAATGTGCACCGGGAGAAATTTATATCTCGCTCTATACGTCGCTATATGTACGTATACGTACGTACATACACAAAACTATCAGGAATGAAAATTTAGACTCTGCTCGTCCTCGGCATCACCGTCAATTATTCAGCGCTGCGTTCTATAATTTGCTATTCGACAAAGTTTTTACCCGGCTCTTATTTTCTGGTTCCCCCAACAGTTTCTGTTTTATTTTATTTTTTTGTTACGTAACTTTTCACGTTATACTTATAAAACAAACGTAGAAAAACTGCGCACCGCCATTTATTTCACGTGTCTAATGCGTTTAAAGTTTGTGTGTGTATCAATATCAACTGTATGTATAATAACTCGTGTATTTTAACTCTATTAGACATATCAGCTGTTGGTTGTTGCGTGAGTGTCTAGACTTTTGATGAAACGCGCCGGCGGCGGTAGTTGGAAAACTAAAAAAAAATACAGACGAGAGCCTGAAATGTCGAAATGTGTGTAGTACCCGCTCACGTATACGTCTCTCTATCTCTCTAGGCCTCCTCCAACTTGTTCAAAAACTTTTGGGGCGCGCCAGCAGACGCGTGACGTGATGAATAACAGAATTGAGCCAGAAATAATCAAAAGAAGACGACGCGCTCAAGCCTCAAGGTGAGATATTTCGATTGTTCTGTCCTTTTTCGCGGTGGTGGTTTACCTATTGATTCAATCTAATTGAAATTGAATGATCCAATTGAATCACACAACATTATTGGGCTTTCTAAATATATTGTAGTAGATATAGTAATATGTACCCGGACGCGGCGAGACGCGGTGTCTGTCGTGCGCTAAAGGGAGAAGGAAATCCACTTGAATCCTTGTAGACATTCGAGTGCGTTCACGTGTATGGAGCGACGACGCCGGTAAAAGGGGTCGGGCGTCGTCAGGTGGCAAAAAGGGGGTCGCCTTAGTGATTCTCCTTGACGAGGTGCATTTCACAGCGACTCTGAGCACTGTGTGCTGTGCTGTGAATCGATTCGTCAGCTGAACAGGAGTCGAGGACATATAGATCCTAGCAGCCGCCACCGCCGTGATGTGCACCAGGATGGAAAGAAACGGGACTGAAAAGAATAAAAGAGTCTAAGAGTCGTGATAAAAGAGAGACGGGCCAGCACAGTCAGGTAGAGAGATATCTAGATCTAGCGCGATGAATAATGGATGCTGGCATTATTTAAACTCTCCTTTCTATATACTTTCTATATATGCTCTGCTTTGGCTGGCGTGGCTTTCTGCCCTGGCTGCTGCCGTGTGACTCTCGTTCAACTCGTTTTGGCTGTTTCCTATGGGAGTTGCACACAGTATAGGAGGTTGACAGGATCACGCAGGGAGTCAAGTGGATAGCCCACCCTTTCCTACACTCGTGTGATCGATTTCGCCGTTCAACACACACACAGCACAGAGGAGAGAGGAGCCACGAAAGATCACACACACACGCATTTGATATAGACCACCCGACTATATAACACACATGCAGCCCAGCAGCACAAATCTATATGTAATAATAGATAAATGGAAGAGAGGAGTACCGTCTGGCCTTATACATAAAAGGCACAGGGAGAATCTCTAGTCCCTGGAACAAAACGTCACGTTTGCTTTGCTTGGCTCCGATCCTGCTGGTGCTGCGTGAATGGGATCGACTGAAATCACACGCCAACAATCACGCGGCATACATCTTATTATTCTCTTTCTCTCTTCTATATTTTTCATATGAAAGAAGAAGAAGAAAAAAAAGAGATGAGACCATCCAGCATCTCACCCTTTTGTCATCTCTAACTATTCAGCCGCTATTCAGTTTATTATATCGTCTAGCCAGAAAAATGTCATGTGTATTTTCTTTTTATTATTATCATTATTATTAGATTTCATTTATCAATTATTGTTTTGATATTTTAGACTAAATTTTGGGGGATAAAGTCAAATGAATTGGTGCCATCAGGATGGATTATTGTATAATGACTTTGTTTGACTGTTTTTGGGCCATCAGAAGGATTTCAGGGATGGATTAGCTTCTTCCGTGTCATCCGCAGTTTTTATTGTTGTTGTTGTTGTTGTTGTACCTTTAGTATAGATGGTTCTGTGGCCTCTGGGGATGCGCTAGAGCCGGGCAGAAATAACAAAAAACAAGAAAAAGAATAAGGAAAAACAAACATCCATGTGAAGAGGATATATAGAGCGCAAGCGCAACTATTGTGCTAACTCAAGTGCTGCCTCCTCTTTTTTTATATTCCGCCGGCTGCTGGATGCTGTGTGCTTCATCCGCTTTCTCCAGGGCGACCTCAACAGAGCTAGCAAGCTGCCAACATCACCACTAGAGGCCATATATAGAAAATGTTCACATAGTACTATCTTATAGACCCGACCCCCCTTTCCATCCATCCATCCATCCATCCATCCATCCAGGATAGCTAATACATATCCTATACCATCCATAGCCGTGGGCGGGATTCTACATATCCCAGCCAAACTGCTGGGAGAGAGAGCTAGATCCCTCCCTCTTTTTCAACTCCTCCAGGCAGGGACAGTCGACTGTGGAATAGTGGCGAGAGTGCATGGCGGATGCCGTAACAAGACCCAGCAAGTCAGTCACTCGACGATTCCGGGACGGAGCGCACGCGTTTCCAACCACGTCCGCCGCTTCCACATTGGAATCAGACTTTTTTATTATTTCTACCAATCATTTTCGATTCACAGTTCGCTCATATCCAGTTCGATTGATCAAGTTGACAACAACCAGCACCGACACCCAGCACCCCAGTTATATTCCCAACTATAGTAGACAACATCCAGTGAACTTGAACATTCAAATCGGCTATTTCACACACGACAAAAGGTAAGTAATTTTGAATCGATTCTTGGTGCTGATATTCTGTGTAGAGCCTAGCTAATTGGCTAGAGACGTGATACATCTATTAGCTACTTGCTGTGTGTTTCGTTCGCCCGGTTCCTATACAAAGATGAGATTCCCAGCAACAATTTTAACATAGAAAAAGGGGGGATGGATGATATTTTTTCCACCTTCATTTCACAAAAAGTTCAGAATCCATATTATTACACATTATACTGTTTTTCTTGTTATTTTCTTGCTGATCAATGGCCAACTCTTTGATGTTTCTGCGAGTCTATCTGCTCATTTCGATCCCTCCCGCCCGTGTGTACATCCTGTCGAATAAATCGCTGATTGTTGCTGGCGCGTTTGATTGATCTTCTTGTTGTCTTGTGTGGAGGTCGACCGGTGATCGAATCAAAACTCGCCGGCCAAAAAAAAAAAAAAGATTTTTTCAAAAAAGGAAGGAAAAAAGATGTGAATGAATGAAAGAAAGATTGAAAATAACCAAGAAAATATAGAAATAGCGCCGGCCATTTTTCTGGTTAGGTCTAGTCTATATACACGGCGCGACCCACTCACGCCCACTTATGCCGTGCAGGGCCGTGACAGCCAAAGGGGCCGTCAACACAATAATTCAAAGAATCGTTCAAATATTGAAAAGCTTATTTGACGCCGGCCAAAAAAAGATCTATATAGATTTTTACCATTACATCTCTACATAGTGTGTTACACCTTGATGTATACTCTCTCGGTTCTTACATGTACGCACGCATAGTGTACAGTCCAGCAGCATCAGTGGCTCCATATTGTTGTATTTTATATCTATTTCTTCTCTCTACTGCTGCACTCTATACTCTCGGCCGTCGCTATATAAAATGAACTGGTAAGTTCGACGTGAGCCGAGCACTTCCTTTACTTCCGCTTTCTTCCTAGCGGAAACAATAACGCCAACAAGGAGAGATGGACTCTCTCCCCTCAGGGAAGAAAATCTCCAGCCTCAGCGTCCACCAGTTCAGCCCCTTGTTCCATGTAAAAATGTCGGACAAAACTATACACAGCAGGATCTATGTGCGCCGCAATAATGTAACAAGCGCCGAGTCAACTTACCGTGCAGCACATACACAGCACGAGTGACGAGCATTAAGGGGAAAAAACGGACGAGCCAAATGCATTCGAGTGTTGAGCTGCTGCTGGGCCTGGCCGGCATCATGTCTATGCTGCAGCAAACGAGGCGGCAAACTGATGAGAAAAGATCGAAGAACATCAGGAAATAGAAGAACAAGAAAAAAGGGAGAAACTGTTATATAGGGGGGGGGGGGGGGAGTCTATAAGAAACTGCTGTCGGCCGCGCATCTCCCAATAAGTTCCGGTTTCCTTAATACCTCCTGCCTGTGCTCCCTATATATTGCCTAGCCAGCAAACCGAGAGAAAATAAGAGAGAAAAGACACAAGTGAAAAAAAAGTATCTCTCTCCATCTTCTTATATATTATCTAGAAGCTATTTTAGAGATGTAATACTGATGATTGGCTCGACTGTCTATATAGCCCAATGGACTCTGTCTATATCGTCGTCCTGGCAAAGGATTTCCTTATAGATTCTCCGCTATACTGCTGGGCTGTGTGTTTTTTCTTTTTTGTTTCTTCTTCTTGTGTCGTTATACTGGTTCGTTGTTTGTTTTTTCTTCTGTATATGGGGAGACCAGCAGCAACTGTCCTGCTGGCTGCTGGATGTCTTTTTATATTATTCGATGGATCCGGCGTTGTGTTGCGATTGATCCGTATCGACAACTTTCTTCCATCCTTTTTGGTCGTCGTCTCTCCGCCCGTCTGATGTGGTGAGGCAAAAACGGGAGCAGACAGGAGCACACGGAGCGAGAGAGACGGCCGCGTATATAGCGTGACGGGCTGATGTATAGTACACGGTCGATTTGCACAGTAGGATCTTTTTTCCAGCAGCTTCCTTTTTTGATATTCTTTGATATACATTTCCCGCCACGATCGTATCAGAGAAGAAAAAATCGAATAAGATGAAGAATGGCAGAAATGAATCGCACAGACTTCCGATTATTTTATCCCTTTTTTATTATTTTTTATTGGCAAATGCATTATCTTTAACTGTAATATCAGACGGATTTTTTGGGGGGAGTACCGTGGATCCTATATAGATCCAGCCCAATTTGGCTCCGTCCACGGTGAACTGTATGACGTACTCGTCCAGCGAGTTAATCTGGGCGGAATTACATCAGACGAACCGGCAAACCCACCGCGAATAATCCGTTTCCCTTCATTCCAGCAAATGCATTTAGATGGTATATACCATACAGCAGTAATACTGCTTTTTACATCATTTTTTTTGTTTGTTGGCTATTCGGCATCTAAACTCCATCCGGATGGAGAACTGGGAAATTGAATGTGGGCGGACACATACAATCAAGAGTATATACATACATATAAACAGCCGCAGCAGCTATATAGGCAGAGATGGAGAAAAAATCCACTCACCGTGATGTGTTTGTCTGTTCTGTCCCCCCCCTCTCTTTTGGCATCCGACCCAACCGCAAAACAACCGGAACCGCCTCCTCCTCTAATCTCTTTTTCTTCTTTTCTTATTTTTTAAAAAGGAAAAAACAAACAAACAAACCAAAAAAGCCCAAAATGATGGAAACAAACATCAAAAACATTTGACTCTCTCTCTACGCTCTATTTCCTTATGATAAATATTTGCATAGATGTATATATAGATATAAAACCGATATAGCTCCTGTATTATTAGATCTGCTTTTTGCCATACATTTGAAATTGGCGCCGCATCGTTGCTGTTCCCCCCTTAACCGCCTTTGCTGGCATCCACTTGGAATTTACGGCAATATCTATAGATGAACGTATGTTATATCAATCCTTCTCCGGAGGATATCGCTCTCTCTATACACCTATAACACACGTATGGATTTCAGCATCGGCTGGGCAACAAGAAGAAATAAGACACAGTCGAGAGCAGCACAGCAGATGGGCTCGAATGGATTTATCGGCGTCGTGGGGCTATAAGACACGTTCGCCCACCTCTTTCGTATACTATCCCACAGACTGTCTCGGACAGACTTGGCTGCTGCTGGGCGCTGGGCGCTGCTGGGCCGGTAGACACCACTAATATTTATGTACGCGTAGCGGCCGTTTGTTTTGATACTCGGACGTGTCTAACGTCTTTTTTTTTCCTATGCCGGCCTGGCCGGGCGGGGGCGACCAGACGACGAAAAGATCTTGATCGAAAAACCTCGCGTCATCCCTCCATCGCCCAGCACGAGAGCAGAGCAGAGAAAATCGAAAGTGGACCGGCCGCGGGATCTATATAATATAGACACACAGAGCAGCTATTATATAAGGCCAGCCAGACAGAGGCTATATAAAATACAAGTGTATACAAGAGATATAAGATGTTGTTTGATGGTTATGTCCATCATCTAGACAATCACGCGATACACATCAAGTCGAATCAAGAAAAAATAGTGTTTCACTTGCTACTGCTATTACTGCTGCTGCTGCTGTGTAGCTATCTGTTTTAATAGGCGTGTCGCTTGTGTATTAAAAAGAAGCTTTTACGGCGCATCCATGAAATGCTGTCCAGTGTCCAGTACGTCGTAAACATCCAGGGCGATACTAAATAGCTGGACAGCAGCAGACGATGTCTATATATGAAATCACAGCAGCTAGCCTATATAATCGTCCTACATAGAGAGATAATTAGATTTTCTGATGCTGATGATGCTGGCGCGGCCACTTTGATTATTGAAACGGATCCAGCTTCGTCTACTGTCTACTACTAAACATGTACAAGTTGCTGCGCTATTATTCCATCCATTGGCATCCATTCGAGGCGCAATGCCCTTATTATATATTGCTGTGGCTTATTTAGCTTTGATAGAGTAGATACTTTGAAATGCTGCTGCTGCTGTGCCCTGCTGCATTATTTGGCCGATGCTGCTGGAGAAACTGTTGCTGCTGGGCGTTTAACCATTCAGCAGGACTCTGCTGCATCAGCCGGAGCCCCGGGTCTATGTAGTCTTTCGCTCTGAGATGATTCCCGGAATTCTCTGTGTATTATAAGGATTACAATCGACATTTGCCTTCTAGACTTTTCATTGGAAATGCTCTTGAAAAATGCACACGCATTGTTTTCTTCCTATTATATAAAAGGACGAGAGAGAAAAATCTACTCTCTAATACGCCGATGGTTGTGTGGGTCGCTTTGGCTCAACAACCCAAACTGAAATCCATTTGTTGTGTGTGCCGATTCTTATACAGCATCAGTATATAGAGGCCGACAAAAAAACAAATAAACCTTTTGTCGTCCTTTTTCTTTTTGATTTTGAGATCGGGACAAAATCCCGCCCGGTTGTCGATACATATACCTAGAAACAAAATGTATCAAGAAATACATCACAAGAGAATAAGAGAGAAACTTGTTAGTATACTTTTTCACCGCAATAACACATGACAAAATCAACGATGGAAATAATCGAAAAAGAAATAAAAAGAAACTTTTTCCTCGTACCTACTGCGTCCCGCCCAGCAGCAAGTTTCCAATTCCAATTTTGTTTTTTTCCCGCCGGCTATAGGAGCCAATCAGATGTGAGGTAAAATCAGCGTGAAAAGAAGTTGGAAGTGAAGTAGAGCGCAGATCGAATGCATATACAGAAAGATCGAGGCGCATGCAGCAAAGTCATCACAGCACATCAGCCAGCCCAGATGACAGTTGAATTCACCCGTGGCCTTTATACATACAATATCAAGAATAAAATATTTGAAAAAGGAAATAAATAAAAAGGAATCGGCGTGAATCTTTTTACAACCTTCAAGCCCTGCTGCTTTGGCGTACCTCCATATCTACACCTTGACACACCTTTTTGTCCCCCGGCAAATAATATTTTTAAAAATAATACTAAACATAAAAGGGTCTCATATTTTTTGAAAATACGGATAGGGTTCACATAAGTGCTGGGTCCTTGTATAGACAACCGTCGATATCTGCGATGATGAACACGCACGGAGCTGCGATAGTTGAATAAGGCCGACCGATATGATGCTGCTGGTCGTGCTGGGGTGACGACAACTTTCATCCCGTGGGCCGGGTCCTTATATACCATATAGGCCCTAATCTCCCAATCACAAGAGCTGCTCAATACTTAAGAATCTACGTATATAAGCTGTGCACAGCAATCGCATCGATATTCATATACACCGAGACGGCCATTGTGCACTAGACAGGGGGATATTAATGAATAACTGTCCTTTGATGTATGACATAATCTATCTATTATGCAACGCAACTGCCATTGGCATTGCAAGCCTATATAGGTCGATGGTGGGAAACAAAAGGAATTTGCATTTACATCGCCAGGGCCTTCTATATAATAATCCGACTGCTGCGCAACAAAAATATCTACAGAACTCTCTGCATGGCACGCGAATTCATACACGGGAGAAATATAAGACAGTCGATATTTCTAATAGCAAAAATAAATAGACGAGCTCTTCTATATAATATGATTATTTCGACATGTTTAAGAGCCGGTTGGAAATGATGGACAAAAGAGGAAGACTAGCGCGAGTCTAGAACTCTATTTAGATGATGTATAAAAAGACGAGCTATTATACACACACAGCAGACGACGATTATATATGTTAGTTGAGAAAACACGCAGTGGGGAGTGAAGGCGCCGTATATAATATTAGAGAGACGCGCAATAGTTTGCGGTCCAGCGATTTTTTTAAAGGATCTCTATGCCAGCAGCTCCGCGCGTGATGTGCCCATAGGGTTGATGGGGGTAGTCGTGATCGATCGGCACACACACATCAACAGCCTCTCATATCGCAAAGAGTCAAAGGCCGAACGCTGCTGCTGCACATGCAGGAGGAGGCCTAAATATATATAAGGAATAAACTATATCTCATCACATATGTCTGTCTACTGTGCGATGATGAAGGCCTTACAGCAGCACCAACATATTTGGGAAATAAATACAAGAGCCGAGCAGCAGCTGCTGGGCTGATGCTGTGCTG
Source organism: Daphnia pulex (assembly GCF_021134715.1). Classification (NCBI taxonomy): domain Eukaryota; kingdom Metazoa; phylum Arthropoda; class Branchiopoda; order Diplostraca; family Daphniidae; genus Daphnia; species Daphnia pulex. The sequence goes on from NC_060017.1 coordinate 7,819,764, forward strand.
CCGGTCCGCTTCGGTGACAGAAGATTGTCTGCGTGAATGTATGGCACATCACGTCAAGCCATCATCCAGAACATCGAACATCACGCATATAATATAGCCTGGCCGCCGAGCCTCCCGCGATGTTGTTCTTATATATATTTTCTCCTTTTGTTATGTCTGTCAACTATTGGACGATAAATATATAGAGAATAAGATCGAGATGGGTGCGCTATATCCAACTGCGTGTAAACAGTCGCTTTGGCGTGTTAACGTTTTATATGCTGCTGCTGGGATGGCCGCGTTGTATAGACGACGCCCCCCGAGCGCCCAGCAGCAGCAGCAGCAGCGTGAACCAATATCAACAAACCAAAAAATAAACGGACAGACAACGGGAAAATTGCACCCCAAGCACCCGCGCGGCAGTTATTATTGCACAACATCAAACTGCATATTATTATCCATATGTGCAAGTAGGTTAAATAATAGCTGTCAAAATATGATAGTAGTTCAACCTTTGCTGGAAAATTTCAATCTATGAGTTGCTGGGGACTCGACGTGCTGATGATGAGCGGAACTCGTCGAAAATGATGTTACACAATCGGATAATAAATAGGAAATGATTGAGCGCAGCAGCACAGCAGTAAATCAGCGCACTTATGGATTTCGTTCTCCAACTTTCATCTGTACATCAATTATATAAGATTTTAATTGGCTGCTGCTGCTGGGCGTCTCTGTATCTCTTATGTATAGAGGTGACGCTTTTGATATTTTACGAGTGGCCCTCTCAGCTCGGCTGTGCTGTGACGGTCGCGCTCACCCGCATTATTACATTACAACATTTCGTTCCGAATTCCCCAAAAAGTTGTTTTTATTCTTTCGTGCTTTTATTTTATCCACATATATGTAGCATATAAAATAGGAGTCACGTGACGCAGTAGGCCATAGTTTACATTCGAAATTCTTCTGCGTACATATAAGAATTTCTTATGCGGTTTCTTGGAGGATTTAGTCTATAGGTAGGTTTCAAACGCTTTTGTCAAGGGTTGGTACGGTCCATTATTACATCAATAGTTCACGTGTTACATGCTGCTGTGACTACCTCAACATTTTCGTAGTTGCTGGACAAGATTGAACCCATCATGATCCCATCATCCATCAACTGTGATTCGATTCAAAGCAGCTGATGCATTTTCTGGATCTAACTTCACATCAACTTTGGTTTCAACTAGAAATTGAAAGGGAAAACGGCCGGGTGACGGGCCATATACCGAGAGGTTAACCTACTAATATAATAATGTACTATACAGTCTCTCTCCTTGCTGTGAGAGCAGATGTAGAGCCCAAGACTTTTGAGACGCAAGTTTTCGAAAATGGCGCGGGTCTAAAATATAGTTTCATCCTCCATTATCATTTTGATCTTTTCCATTTTCTACTGGCATCTCAGAAACGAAAAACTTGTAAGGGACACATTGATCGATCCGTTTTCCACATCACAGTGCTGCTGGGCCATCACTCGACTTTGCTGCCATATAATAGGAGATGCTGTGCCGGGGTGAATTATATAAGAACCGACTTGCTTCTCTCCTATCTTTTTGGCTGGGCCGAAGTTGTTGATGCTGTGCTGCTGTGCGAGAATTATGGCCGTGTGTTCTTCTCTATATACAGCCTATAGATCTTGCTGGAGAAATCAACTCTGGTCTATAAACGTATGTGCCGCTGCATCTCTAAACGAAATATACATCAAGTTGCTGGGGGAAATCACCATATTATATATATAGGCTCCCAGCAGAAAACGCCCAATCGATTTGATAGACCGTGCCGCGTCCTATATATAAAGCTCCTGCCGGCTGACTGTGCATGTGCATGGGCTGAAAAGTGTGTACGGCACATCATGTATTATATAGCTAGATATAGAAATTGCTTTGCTGCTGTATGTACTATACTGTACTTCTCTTGGCAAAAGGGAAAAGAAAAAAGTTGGAGATGCATCGTCTATGTAAAGAGAACGAACGAGCCAAAAGCTTTTATAAATATGTACAGTCTATACATCTAACCAAGTTTATATTGGGTATTCCTTACGGAAACTGCACAAACTATATATTTGCGCATTGCTGGGCTTGATTCGCTGTGGCAAACTGTGATGTATAGAACGCTAGCTGTGCTGTATTAGATGCTCGATTTGCGTTAATTTTGTACGTAGTTTTTCTCTGAACTCATTTGCAAGTGATTGCATTGATTAGAAGGGATTCTTCTTATGTATAACTTGGTATATATCCGCTCGATCTATCTCTTACATTCCATTCATATAGAATTAAGTGCCGTAGGTGAAAAAAACTTTGCTATTTTAGCAAAAAAGGTAAACTGCAGTTCATGAATTGAGAAATGTTATTGGATCCATCATCCAATCAAAAGTCAAGAGATCAATCTGAATAGAACTCGATGGCATTGCCTCTCTTTTATTTAAAAGCATACATTATAACCCCAATATTATAAAGTTTCAATTCAATCCAGAAATAACCTGCTGGCAAGATTTCGAAATAGCCAATCTAGTGAAATGGGCTCGTGTAAAAGGCGAGCAATTTGGCTCAATTTAGCCTCAATCAGCCGCAACCAGCCAGCCAGCAGATAATGACTGGTGATTATTGTAACGACGTCTCTCTCTTGTATAAGGCCAGCAGCAAGCTATAAACTAAATGAATATAGTCTTTATATGAAGTTGCTGTGTGCTGTGTACTATTATTTAAAGTATGTCATTAAGCCAAATTTCGCTCTTCTCTGAATAGAAACTGGAAAATGAAATTCCTGCCAAGTATATGTTGTGTTACATTGGCGTTTGTGGCGCATGTAATATGGCCCCAAATGGTTATATATAATATTACGAATGGATATTCAAAACATGTATATAGGTCCGCGTGCCTGACTGGGCCCGTCATCATCAATTTGACTTGCTATTCATTTATTCAAATCTATCAAACCATAGAGGCGGAATAAGAGAGAGAGAGCTGAGAGAGTCTTTTTCCAAGGGAATTCATCAGCTGTGCTTGTGGCTCATGTGCTGCTCCGAACGCGAAAATCCCGCTGGCCTATACAAACTAATACACAGCACAGCCCAAGCAATGCCATAGCAGCACGCATCAGCAGCACTCATCATATTACGTCCCTATATAGCTCGCGTCATATGGCAAAAGTATTTATGATAATATTAGTAGACCCCAGCATAGAGAAGAGAAAACCAGGACACATCAAACGGACGAGAGATCCAAAGTCTAAGGCTCGTCATCAGCTGTGTATAGCCCACGGCCTTTTCTATGTAATATCTATATATTTATACGGACAATTTATATACATGTACGATGATGCTGGCCCAGAAAGATGAGACACGCCAAAGAGATTTCCAAGAGGAATGACTTTAGAGAGAGAGACCTCGCGATTGACATTGATCAGAAATTGGCGCCCCCCGCCATCATATAAATATACAGAAACTGTTTATATATAGGGTCCTTGTCGGCCGTGTGCTGTGCTGGCAAACGCAGTAGGTTGAAATCTCATTTTAGATGTCGGGAATCAATCGATGATTGCTGGGCTGTCGCGATGGCTATAGCTCTCTCTCTCTACATATTAGAAGACGACGAGCTGTGGCAAATGATTCTCCCATCAGCCGAGCGATTTCTCTGTTAGATTCCCATCGACCGCATAGGCCTATATAGTTTCCAAACATTATTATAAAGGGGTGGCTGTGCTATAGCTCGTTCTTGTTCCTCACTTTTCCTATATTTGGGGAGCGGTTTCTTTGCCAAGAAAGAACATGGTCGCCGATATAGAATAAGAAGAGGGAGAGAGAGAAAAAAGGCCTTAATCTCTCTCGAGTGATGATCCAATCAACTCTTATAGACGAGGCCGTCAAACGCTTATATAGGGCCATAGTGGGGCTGCTCGCTCACGAAACGCCATCACGACTATGTGCCGATTGCCTGGAAGGGAGAATAAAAGAAAGGCGAAAAGATAAGAAGCGAATCATCACATAGATAATAGATATAGGCCTATATACTGTATCTATAGTGCGATATAATATCGACTGATGCTCCTGGGGGGACCTCTATACTATATGTATGTCCCCTTTGATTGATAATATATCCACATGCAGAGTTCTTTTGAATGTCTTAATTGAAAAGCTGAGATGCACAAGTCTCGTTTGAAAAACTGGCGCCAAAGGCAAACGAATTTTCAATCGTTCATTTGTTCTATACAGCAGCGTTATACATGTGTATTCAAGTCCTTATGGTCTTTCAACGCTCGTTATTGCTTGGTGAACTAACAAAGAACCAACCACTTTGAGGACGTTTCAGCTCTTCAAACGTTGTACACACAAGTGGGATAATGACGACGGGAGCTGCTGGATGCACATGGAAGAGATGAACGCTGAGATCTCTGTCGAACCGAGTGCACTGCGAGTGCAGGAAATGGTACAATATTTGTACGCTCACCTCCTTATACATGTCTGTATAGACAGACGACGGTGTGCTGTCGCTCTATATACTGCGTGACCGCAAGATCATCACGTCCCTTTGCTGTCGACGTCGTCCGTGACGGCCCTGCTTGTTCTATATCCTGCGCAGTTGTCCACATAATATCTAAATCGACAAAAGAGAAGATGGAGAGTGTCTATACTTTTCCTATAGGTCATTCTTACATAGTATAGACCATCGACGAGGCCTTTTATCTATTTGCTGCTGAGCTTTTGTCCTTTGCTACACTGAGCCTCTTGTGCTGTGTGTCGAGAGCTAATCTTTTATGTGTAGTGTGGAGACCGTGGCGAAACGGCACGTCCTTTCTCGACGGACGTCGAATTGATACACTGTGCTGGGCCGTGTGCTGTGTGTACACAGTGGGATTGGTTCGACACAGCACAGTCTCACATGTCCTTTTATCTATCAAATAGTTTATTCTTCTCGGTGTGTGTGTCTGTGCTGTATATGAGAGGAATAAAACGAGGGACTCTGCTGCTGTCGAAAAGAGGAGAAATAGGATCAGCAGGCGACGTGATGTTCTGGATGATTTATATAAGCGCCCGGTGCCGAAAATACAATGCCAGCACGTCCAGCAGCATAGATCCGTCCGGCCTTCCCTTTTGGCTCTATAGACTCCTATATATATAAAGATATGATGACTTGTGTGCTGGACTGGTGCTGGACTGGGTGCTGGTGTCCTGTGCGTGACGGCACGTCCCGATGGGTATTATAGAGCGTCGTCGACCGATATAGGCCTATATATCCAGCACAACTATACAAAGTAATAGAGAGCGCAGAGCAGAGCATAATATAATAATCTCTATCAAAACGACAGGTTCACTGGCGCGCTTGATATTCTTTTTCGAGTGTCTATATAACGTGGCCGAATATAAGTGGATCTCCAATAGATTATTCCATCAGACACAACACACATCGATAGGATAGCAGGACAACGATCCTGCATGGTGATATTATTCCCCACAGTCGCGGTTTCCATTACCTTATATATATAATACCGACGATCACCCCTTATATATTCTTGTTTCTTTTGATATAGGCCTGTAAAGCCGAAAATTTTTAAACCGACTCTGATGCTGGCTGAATAACCATCAAAATACAATTTGAAACAGACGACGCAATTTTTATTACAATTTTGACGTTAGCCTATATTATGTTCACATTTCTATTATTATCAATTTTTTGAATGTCGTGCTGGAAAATCTGAAGAATAATAGCCGGGATGACGTTTTTATACGTGGGCCATTCATCAGCACCATCAGCAGTTTTTCTTTTCACGTGTCGTCAAAAGAAGAATAGGAGCAAGGGAAACCCCCAAGGGGAGGATTTTGAACGGAAAGCGTATAGACTCTATTTATTTAAGGATCACTTTGGCTATTATATTATAAGGTATATAATAGACGCATTGTTATATCGTCGTCACTATTGTGTATCATTGTGCGTCTTGGTATTGGCCATTGAAATCGGTTCGGGCCAGATTGTGGTTAACAGCTTATAGCCTAGGTTAATATAATACAAGCGAGCAATCAACACACATAATAAACGACAACAAAGATTTGAATAATAAGGGCACCGGGAAATTCTGCCGAGTTGAAATATAGCTGATGGTGCTGATCTATATATAACAATATAAGACTATCCTTTTATATAGGCTCTTTTACCAGTGTCAATAACTGCAGTTAATTCATTCATACATCTATAACTATTTAAGTGGAAACACACAGACAATAAACACACAATACACACAGACTTGTTAACCCCCAACTGAAACAATACTTTATAACATTACTATGCGAATAACAAGGAATCTATTAAGGTAGTATATGCGCAGATCTATATTTATATGTATTATACGCAAACTTTTGCATGGAAATAGGATAGCTACTGGCTATAAATAATTAGATCCCATAATAACAATTAAAAGTCGATTTGAATTGATAAGATGGTCGACGATGACGTCTTATCTGTTTGAATCAGGTCAAAATCCGCCGTTAATCAATTAATCACAGCAGTACATTTACATATACTACTGATACAGACAGACAGCGGACATTGATTCAATATTAATTGTTTGTTGAATGTCACGGCACGTGTGTCCTTTTATTCGCCGCCAAATCCTTTTGAATGCGAACCCGTCCGCACCCAAAAAGGTATCTGGTTATATCCTATAAAGAGCTAGACAGAGACATGACGTCATGGCATTGAGATTATATTCTCCATCCATATTTAAAAGGGGGACGTCTGCATCAGCATCGAGAGAGAGAAAAAGAAAATGTTGTGCATCAGCTCAGCCTATTAGGCACTTATTCCAGCAGCCCCCCCTTTTTAAAAAATCTTTTTTTATTCCTGAGCCCCAGAAAAATATATCTAAAGACGTGTGTGCTGGTGGGCTGCTGATGGACGATCGATGGCTCTCTCTCTTTATTCTGTTCCGCCTCTTTTATTCCAAGTTTCCGCATGTTTACACCAAGAACACACAGCAGCGTATATCCCCATCATCGAAGAAGAAAGAAGTCAAAATGTGGCCATTTCAAATCGTCCGGCTGCTGCTGGGTTCTTCTTATTACGTCATATTGCGTCCGATCAACTCTCATCATTTCCAGGCCTCTCTCCCTTTATGTACACGATGCGCTTCGATAAAAGCGGATGATAACATCTGTATAGATGCATATATTTATGTGTGTAGTGCATTATGTAAATTTCTATGTGTGTGTATACCCTGCTGATGTGAAGGAGCCCGGTAGGACTATATATTTGCATGTATATATCCAACAGCCTAAAAAAGGAATGACTGGGTAGGGATGGTATATATGTGTGTATATAACCGTATTATGGAAGGAAAAGGAGGGCGACTCTTGTGTTGCGCATATAGCAAAGGGCGGATTATTCATTTACCTTCTTCTTCTTCTTATGGGACGACCGTGAGCTTTTGATCGTCGGGTTTTAAATCCCTTTGAGACGACGGGGACGGCCCCAGCACTGACATGCTGGATTACATTTTCATTTAGGCTAAATATTTTTCTTTCTCCATTTCTCCTATATCCATTTTTTTTCCTTTTCTTTCTTCTTCTTTATATCCTTTCCACGTATATACATCATTCGGCGGATGAAACGGGGAGAGGCGGATATTATAGGATCGAACGGGGATTTTTTCTTTTTTTTCTCCTAGCTCCTACACACAAGAATATTAGAGACGTAGGAGTATAGGACAGGAGGATATTCTGCCCGTTTGGTTCCTTTGATTTTCCATCGGCTTTTTTTGTTTTGTTGGCACAGCCGCTCTTGTTCCATCCTCAAGTGATGGATGGATATATTATATCTTTATATATATATTATTGTTTTTTGTGTCTTCTGCTGCCCAGCATTAGGCGTTTGGACGGATAAGCGAAAATGTCTTTTGCTGGTTCCATTCGCGGTACAACATCAAGGATGAACGGTATCATCCAATCAAGCGGAATTGCATTTGCATATAGAGGAAAACAATAAAACATGTCGACATGGAGAGATATAGAACATATAACCGCAAATCCAGCACAAGGCCATCCAGCAGCACTACATAACTTATTACATGTACGCCGCAGTATATAGCTCTCTAGACTCTTTTCATCTAATCCGCGTGTATAAATATGAATGACGTAAACATTGAGCATATAAATATATAGGCGGCCAGCCGGAGATATATCCTGGGAATTATTTCAGTAGGAAATTAATGATATAAGGGAAAAAGTTTCGTCGTGAAAAATTATTATTATTTTTGGTTCTAATAAAATGCGGAGGAGGAGTATATACACAAAATATTGTGTCATCTAATATTAAATAAGCTCAGCAGCAAACTCCAGCAGAGAGTCTGCAACATCAACAACTCTCCGCCTTATATATACTACCCGTGTCGTTTGTCGGATTACATTTCGTTATTTACATCCATCGCTATGTATACACAGCAGCAACAGAGAAAAAAAGTTTTCTACTGGACTTTTTTTCTTCTAACCAGTAAAGCAAACATTACAAGTCCCGACGAGACTGGGCGTCATGTCCAGCATGACGGGAAAAATAAAAAAAAAGGGATGAAAGTATTTAGGAAAGTCGTGACCGCTCACACGTTCCGTATTAGCTATCCCATTGGCTGGCGCCGGAGTAGCAGCAAGTTGATGGTCATCATATTTAGCTAAATGTCTAGCTAATAATCTACACGTTATATAATACACCCACCACAGTTACAGTGGACTAGTCTATATTAGAAGCTCTAGAGAGAAGAAAAGGTAGATCCTAAAAACAGGAGTAATCCGGCGAGAGCCGCTGGATATTATATATCCAGCGGGAGCACGTCGGTGTAAATAAAACAGAGAAGAAAAAGGGAAAAAAAGAAAAGTGTATATAAATGTGTGTGGGTGGGTTAAGTGCCGTGGCTGAGCCACAAGGCCAGCATCAGCAGCAGTCCACCAGTCGTTATTTGGCTATACATTTCTTTTCTTTTTAGCGCGGAGAGCAGATGCTGGGCAAAAAGTCAACTCGGGTATATAAAGAGTCCGGCAGGCAGAAAGGCATGAGGAACGTGATGGAGTAATAAAACTCGGTTTAGAACTCTATGAACGCATTTGACGGCAAATGAAATTATACATATGGACGTAAACTTTCACAGGCTCAATTGGCTTCTTCTTTTTTATTTTTTATTTTTATCGGCCCAGCCGGAATGACTATATAGTTAAAGTTCCGGCTATAATCAACACTTTCTTATCATATTTGAATTGTAATCAAATTCCATTGAATAATTATACAAGTTTATTATTAATTTCTATACGGGGGGTCTACTGTTACACGGCGTTGTATATGTATTTAGAATTAAGATATTTACAACATCATCAGCAAGGGGATGTAAAAAGATCTAATATATAAATCCCCCCAAAAGGTTATTAGGGCCGAAAAATAAAATAAGGAAAAAAGGTTGCATCAACGAACCGGGCCGCGCTTCTTTGCGCCCATATCAGTTATAGACAAGTTAATTAACCGCTGCTGCTGCTGCTGCTGCTGCTAGTTTGTATCAGATTTGATTAAATCTATATCCAAAAGGTATATATAGTATGTAGCTAATAGAAAAGGGACGGGATGGGTGGGGGGGTTTTTGATCTCGGCGCCTTTAATTTGCCATTTTCCGTTCGGCTTCACTTGCGAGCGCGCGCGTGTCTTAATCAATGGGCAAAATGAAGCAGTGTACATGTACGTCGTTTGTATATGTAGAGAGACCCGCCGTCGGCTATTAGATAGATATTATATATGGCACAGCACAGCAGCGGACTAGGAAAAAAGCAAAGTGATCCATCGATGGCGGAGTGTGCCGCTGGGAGATGCGGTAGCTCACCAGAAGAAGCTCGTCTATAGATATAATGCTAATCACGTCTATTATATAACCCCGGCCCCACTGCCGACTATATACAGGAGCAAGAAATATATGTACATCTATCTATCAAATTATTGATTTATCGATTGAAATCTTCTTTTTTCTATTTATTAGATTTTTAGAAAAGAGAAAAGACATTTGAGTCTATTCAATTATTGAGCGATGTCGCTGTGTGTAAAAGAGCCGAGTACTGAAACATTAGAGCTGCATCATATATACGCGCTTGATTATGTATATTCGGCATTTATAATAATGGCATCAGTGCTGGCATATTGTATAACGGTAATTAGAGTCATTTACAGGATTCGATTACGCCCCGAAATATTTTCGCGATTTTATTTTTCGATATTTCCTCGGGTTTTGGCTGTTGCCGAGTAGAAAGAAGAAGAAGAAACAATCTATAGACGTCGCCAGTAATATATTTATAATATAAGTAGCGCGCGAGTCTATATATAGGTCGGAGCTATTAGAGGATAGATCCCAGCAGGATCGCAGGATCGTCGATCGATTTCTTTCTTCTTCTTCCTTTTTTTTGATGGGCTGGCAGTTGCCTGCAGACCATCACCCAGGATTTTTTTGCAACCTCAAACAAATTGCCCGTCGTTCGTTCAAGATCAATATCATTGATTTCCGTTTTATTTTAGTGTATACAGCTATAGCTATTTATTTAAACGACAAGGATCAAAGTTAATGGTGGTATTTTTGTTGGGTTAATAGTAAGAGGCTATGTGAATTTTAATATGTCTGTCGTGTCAGAGCGGTGAGCTCTGGGATGAACTCGATGGTTTAGTTGTCGGCCGTTCGTGTTCGGAGATCCTGAACGGCCGTTATCGCCTTGTCCGCTATACATCATTTGCATGTCATGAAATTCCAGTCACTCCGCCTTCTTGTCTTTTATAGATACGACAGAGGCCCATCATAACTAAACGGAGGGGCTAATGTATATGGCCTCCATTTAGGTTTAAATAGCGAGACATTATCGGATTATATACAGAATTTTTTTAAAAATAAATAAAGGCCAAGCACTTTTACCCCGGTAAAAACTTATTGGGCTTTTGCGTTCGTCACTTTCGACCGAAATTCAATTCCAAACGTAATCGGTTTTGAGTTAAGCTATTTGATGTATAAATACCGCGGGCGATTTGAAATATTTCCCAAAATGGATCGGAAGAATTGCGTGATCTATGCTAATTTTCTTTTCTTTTATTTTGTTTATGTGTTTTGTTGGAAGAAAGAAAAGAAAAAAAGGGATAAATATGTTTGATTTGTTTTGCCACTTTTCAATCGATTTTGTTTGTTTGTTTTTTTCCTTTTTGACTGAATCTGAATATAGTCGTTCACGGTTTCTCTCCCGTCCTTTCCAACCCCCTAGAGAATTATATCTCTCCTTTCCTCCGGTTGTGCAAATAAACGGAACACGCCCACCCACTTCAGGATTGGCGTGGATAGAACCCAAAAACATAAATGCTGGGGCGTTTAAAAAAATGTCAAACGCTTTCTCAAGTCTGGAGGAGAGGAGACAATCGAATATTTTTATTATTTAATGTTTGCAGTGTGTACGGAAGCCAAATGGCATTCCCTTTCCGTCTCCAACACACAAACAAAATCATATTAGCCTGGGAAAATATTTTTGATGATTTTGTCTCTCTCTCTCCACTTTTTGTGTGCAGGGCGACTGCGCCAGGAGACAAGTGCTGTGCTGCACGACAGCGCAGTCGAGTGGAAGAAGGTGAGCAACCACTAAAACAAAAAGAAAAAGAAGAAGGAAACAGGAAACAGTCGAGTCCAATTCCGGAAGGCAGGAGTTAAGGAGGAGGAGCCTTTCGCGTGACAAACGACCGGATGGCGGGTATAGTGGCGGTTCAACAGCAGCAGCCAGGGCCAGCCAGTGCCACCAGCCAACAACCTCTCTTTTAAACTATTGAAAACGACAGAGGGAAGGAATAAAAACAATTGAACGTGAAAAGGAGCAAAGGAGAACGATCGCTCACTCGTGTTGTGACTGTGCCGCACGACAGACGTCCGCCAGTTGAGCTGCTGTGCACGCCGGATGGGAAGTCCAAGCCAAAGGCCAGCAGTTGAAGCGGTAAACCAGCGTGCGGAATCAACTGAAGAAGAAGAAGAAGAAGAATTAGATGAGAAGGTCACGGTGTACGTCCAGTGCAGGCCTCGGACAACAGCACGCCGTCGGAACCAGTTAAATAGAGTGCAGTGCGACCCAGCAGCAGCAGCAGCTAATCAATAGATTTAAACTTGTTGTGTCGCTGTGAAAAAAGAATCGAAAAGAGGTGACACACACAATCTGTGGGGGTGTGAAAGTGGCCAACAACAATTGCTGTTGTGTGCCGGGCAACATGGGATCGTCCGGCCGAGTTGCTGCTCCTGGAATGTCGACTGATGTGAGACTTTTACTGCCATTCAAAGTGAAAATGCTCATCTTCTTGTCGTTGGCCGTGCTGATTGCCAATTGCCTGGTAATGAGCACAGCAGCATCCGGCGATTTCGTCGATTCCGGCCATCTCGTCTGGACCACCATCGGAGTCACAGCGCGCAGTAAGTTTCATCTTTCTTTTAAAAGTAATATTTAAGAAAAAGGGAAAATGGATTTTAAAAATATTCTTTTTAAAAAAGAAAAGAGATATAAAAATGAACTTGTGTTCACTGGGGGGGCGCCATTGTATTTTGATAAGTGATGACATTTTCTTTTGTCGAGAGAAAAATGCTGGAAGAATAACTGCGGGCTCTCTCTTCTGTTTGCCCATTGTTTGTCGACTTCTTTCTTCTTTTTCTTCTTCTGCCCGTCGTTGAAGAGGCACAAAGGCCAGCGGGGCCACTACATATACACACAGGAGGGCGGAAGTAATAATGACAATCGTCAGCGCAACAATATAAAAAGACAAACTCGTCCACACACAAAGTCTCTCCTGAAAAATATAGCGCCAGACACGTTCACAGATGAACGAATTTATACGCCAGGAGAAAAAATCAAATCACCAACAATCGATCGAACTCTTTTGTGTGTGTGTGTCTAGTTAAGTTGTTTTTCAAAAGTTATTTTTATCTTTTCCTTTTTTGTGTGGAGGGTTTTGATTGTTATAAATGAAGAGTTTGTCAACCAAGAGGAAACTGGAGGAAACACTCGATTTGGCCAGAAACTATATCGAATCAATTATGATTAAACATATCTTCCTGTCGCCTGTGATTTATTTATTTATTATCGCCGTTGATTGAATATGTGTCACTCGCTTTTAGTTGATTGCTGATTTGTCATTTTGTTTTTAAAAATTGCCCAACGATTGATGAAAAGGTGAAGTGGACATGTGGACCAAGACGAGCAGCGGGTGCGCCTGTTCCAGCCAGGATCACCACATGCAGTCGCAAGGAGCCAAAGGAGGAGCCAACAAGAATATGAAGACGTGCGCCTGCTGTGCCCACGCAGGAGCCTGTCAGTGCGGTCCCAAGGTCCCGTACCGCTGCGCCCAGTGTGGACTGGAGCAACAATGCGACCAGAGTAAGTCAACCCCCACCCCACCCACTCATCGAGTTAACCAATTAACCGCGTATCGATCCAAAGAAAAGGAGGCTCCTAATATAGCCGTTAGGAGCGTCTCTCGTCTTTCACGACAAACCGCATTGTTGTCCCCATTCATTTGACCGGGACAACACAGCACAAAAGTAGAGCTGGCACGACAGACACCTTTATTTTGTATTATTCTTTTTGGCTGGCCAGGGCCAGCTAGCCTCTCGCATTTCCAATTTTCCTTCTTCTTTTGCCAAAATCGGATTGGCTCCTGTTTTGGATGACATACGATCTATAGAAGTCTGACTCAATCATCCTAACAGGCGTAGCAATTCCCCGGCAACTTGTATGTCACGTTGCCCAGGAACAGCCGAGAGCTTCTAGTATAGCCCGCCCTCAAAAATACGATGCAATTTCACAAGTTAACGTTTCTCTGTTGTATATATGTACATTGCGACTCTTTTTCTCTATTTTTTTATTTTCCTCCGCGTATTTTATTTATACAACAGCAAACGCTGGCGGAAATATTTTTCGAATCAATTGAGAGATCCCGACATAAGGCAGCAGCCAAATAATAGTATAGTGAGTCTCGTAATAATTTTTGGCCTTTTCATCCAACATTTCCCGGGATTTATTTGCAGTGTGTGTGTGTGTGTATGGATAGGGCTTCGCTCTCATCTGCGACGCACACTGGTTGCTAGCAGCCGATGCTGTACACTGCTCCTCGCCGTACATCATTTGACTAAATGACGCAATCAGTCATGTTCTACCGTGTAAACTCAGCGCCCAGCAAATCACTTTTTGAGCGAATGTCAGATTTAGAGAGAGAGAGAAACTCGTCCCTCGCCACCACCAGCACCGAACCAGGAAACGGATGTCATTCCTGCGACGGATGCGACGAACGAACGAGGTTTTATCCTCCTCTCTCCTTGCTGAGCTTGTGCGAGGGGTCGTGGATGTCATCAGATTCTTTTATATTCCACCGGGGTGAAGGGCAAATGTCTTGATCAGAAAATAAAAGAAAAAAGCTGGAAAATCCTGCCCGGCAGCAGCCAACCTCTGCGGTCTCATTATCTGTCTCGTTGGTATTTAGAACAGCGCTGGGGGGGCTTATATTCTTACTGATCTCCAGTCGGACGTCATCATTAGATGTAAACCAACCGGCGGACTTTTGGGTATGTACGTGTGACTGACGAAAGACTCGTTTGACTCCCGCGCCAACGAATTCCGGCGTGACGTTGATTGGCCAGTTTCGTTTGGTGACGTCGAAAATAATAATTTAAAAATGTCTCAACACAAACAACTCGGAGAGTCAACTGCTGGCGTAGTCGCTGCTATGCTGGACGTGACGCCGGGGCCGGTTAGATGAGAAAGCCGGCCCGGGCGTTCCAGCACAACTGACCCAAAATGGGTCTCACGATCGATGGTTTAATTGATTCAAATAGCCTTGACGGGCGGGGTAGTAGAGCTGGAGAATGCTCGTCAATTGCGCTTCGTCTTTTGCCAGCTGGAGGAAAAGTTGATCATCAATATATTCCCTTGTCATCACACAGAGCACGGCACGGCACGGCTGCCACGGCACGGAAGCGGATTGTGTCTAGTCTGCACAAACAACTTGTCCTCTCGTCGATCCCCTTATACCCTGCTCTGCGTTATATAGTTGGCTTCTCATGTTTGCCGACTCTTGACTTTCCGACTTTCGACTATATTGCACGACATTCTTCACTCTGTCGTCGTCGTCGAGAGAATATAAAAGCGGCAACGCTCGATCCTGTTGATGAAGGGGGAGCCATCACAATATGAACAACAACAACATAAATGGCCGGATGCTGTTTGAACATCAATGGCCATGTCGAACCAAATAAATGTGTCAAACTCGTTTTTTTATTATTATATGGGGAAAATATAAGAAACTTTTGACGGCAGAGTATAATACGATCGTGTGGTGCGGATGTAGACAACACGCCATGTACTAGCGAGTTTCATTTTGCATGTTGGTGCATCAACTTTGCGTTTCAATTTGTTTCTTCTACCAATTTTTCCAATTTTCTATTTTTCAATTTGAGTATTTTTGGGGAGGGGGATGAGCGTTTTCCTTAAGAGACGATCGATTGAAAATGTGTGCAGGGCCGGGACTATATTGAGGAATGCTCAACGGCTGCGTAACGATGGAAACGTGTAACTGCCGTGTCGTATTGTCATTTCTTCTTCTTATTTTTTTTTTTTTAAAGAAAAAATAACGTTGACAAAAGAATCTAAAAAGCCCCGGGCTTATTGAATTCCGTTCCCAGGGCATATAGAAAAGGAGAATATGAAAAAAAAACAGCGTTGAAATTCTAAAAGAAGAAGAAGAAAAGGGGGAAATAATCGATTGGGATGTGAGTGACTGATTGGGAAAAAGTTGCGGACGTGAACAGGGTTTAGTATCATCTTCCTCCTTTTTCTTCCAATGTCGGTCGGGAAAAAAAGGAAGAAAGTGCCAGTCAAGCAAAATGACTGATGCCAAATGGCTCCGGCCGCTATTCATCATTTGTTGTTGTTGTTGTTGGGCGTCAGCTGCTGATTGAATCACGACCGCACACACACAGGGTCTATACACAACACAGCAGCCGAATAAGCACGTCTCTTGATTTTTGCCAGACGTTTTATTTCCTATGTCGTTGTGTGAATCGCTTGACAAGCGAATAATAATAAACAAACTCGCATATTACGTTAATATAGTCGAATAAATGAAAAAAATAAAAATCTAATAAAAATGGCTGCTGCCTTGCGGCTGGGTGCTCCTTGTTTTCCCATGAAATTCCGGCGGAATAAAAAGCAGCTGCTGGTGCTGTTGTTGGTTTTGTTGAAGAGTTTTGACGAGGATTGTTTTCTTTCTTTTTGTTTTCTTTATTCTCTCGCCGATGGAATATTAGGAGAGCAAACAACGTGTCACTCGAAAGTGTTGAGAGAGCCTCTTCTTCTATCTTCTTTCTATATTTTTCGATTGTTGTTTGTCTTATTCTTCTGGGAAATGTGCGACGAATTGTCTCCCCCCCTCCCAGCAGCAGTGCCGTCGCGTCGACTATTGATCGGCGGCGGCTGATATGATAATTCCCTTCATTGGCACCAGAAGAAACGAGCCCACGAGTTTTATCAGTTTTATTGTCCAGGGGGATATGATTGTGGACAGTTTTGACAGAAAACATTTTCGATCAAAATAATAAGACCATCAAAAGTCTATCGATTTCACATTTGGCCGTCAGACAGCCCGTCATCGGGCGTTTAAAAACGAATCTGTTACACCCACACATAGTAGTTCTTATTCTCTCTTTCTCTACTGGGGTTGTTCAAATGGCGATTGAAGGTCCGTGGGGAGGTCAAAAAGGGAACAAAAACGTCATTGTGTGCTGCCCGTTCGTGTCGGCTTCTATATCCCCGTGCACTTGTATTGCGTTGGCTCTTGCCTTTGAATTATTGATCAATATTTAGCCGTCCGACCGACTCTATACTGTATATAGACGCCGAAAAGTCACGTCGTAAAATACTGCGCAGATAGTACAAGATCTATCGCGCGGAGATATCTATATAATATCCATAATAATAATAATAAAAGAAGAGGGGCGATGTTGTTTGTTGTTTTGATGCGCAAAAAAGGCCCAACTGGGGAATCGAGGTCGCCTTATCTCTGCTGGCGCAATCGTTTCTCATTAGACGCCATCCATCATCCCATAACCGATTTTTGCCTCCCGTGTCTCTCTCTCTCTCTAAGCTTCTGATGATGATGATGATGTCTGACGTGGATTTATTGTTTCTGACTTCTTTCTCTTTTTATTATTATTATGGCCATCCCTTTTGGCGACCCGTAAATCTTCTTCGGCCATCATCTTCTTCTTCTTCTTTCTCTTATTTTTCGCAGTGTGCAACGTCACTCTGGATGCCCGCCAGTTGTACTCGACTTCACGTCTCCGCTACGGTCAAATCAAATCGCTGGAACTGCACGAACATCAGCACTGCTGGTACCGGCTCCTGCCCGAGCCCGGCTACCGCATCGAGTTGCAAATCTACCGGCTCGTCGACACTGGCCACCTCAACCAATCCAAGTAAAAATGATCCAAATCATTTCTCTCTTTCTCTCTATTTCTGGATGAAGCGCTAAATATTTCCGCTGCAGGTGCACGGGCGGCCAATTGGAGTGGATTACCAGCGGAAGTAGTAGCAGTGGTGGTAGTAGTATTGAAAGCGCCATTTCCGGTTCTGTCCAGCAGCAACTGCCGCCCAACCTGCACCAGCATTCGTGGACTTTGTGCGGGGCTAACGAGCGCTACTCACCGCCGGCCCTCCTCTTCTCCGACGACGACATTTCGCCGGCCACACTTGTGCTCAAGTGAGTAGGACCTCATTATTCATGGGCCGCCCACGCCAACTTCTACCCCCCCCACGTGAATAATTGTCAGATGACGTCGGAGCGTTTCTCATTTCCGTCCACATTATCATCTGCTGATGCTGTTGGTGATTGATGGATTGCATCAATTGTTGTGATCTGTTGACTTGTGTGACATAGCATCTGGCTCTCTAACGGGACGTTGATAATATCATTTTGGAAATTTGGCGCGTGTCGCATTTGGCAGGTCGGGGGAGAAGACGAGACGCGGCAAACTGTTGGCTCATTTCAGTTTCACGCCCATTGGGCATTCCGCTCCGTTGGGCGTGCAAACAATCGGAGGGACGCCCGTTCACGGTTCAGGTAATTTCCTATACGTGTGTGTGTGTCTGTGTGTGTGTGTGTGTACACATTAGAAATGGCTAGTCGTTTTCGCTATCCCCTTTGCTCTTCTCCGTACCTCATTTGCTTATTGACCAAGTTGCAACCCGGCAACCGTCTAAATCAATTGACTCTCCATCTACGCAGCGAGAGACGAGAGCCATATAGCCATTCTGTTTATACATCATTTTAATACTGAATGAAATGTCATAATAATAATGGACGTGTGTGCGCTTCATTAATTCATTTCGTGTCGTCGTCGTCGTCGGGGGGAAAAAAATAGTTTGCGATTGGCACTACCAGCAGTCGGATTGCCTGAAGGAGGGTCGCTACAACAACACTTGTCGGATGGCCAGTCCAGGTTACCCTGGACTTTACCCGCCCAACCGGACGTGCCGATACCACGTCGCTCTGCAGTCGCCGTTCCAGCCGCTGACGCTTCACTTTACTTCGGTTCAATTACCCGCCCAGTAAATATTATACCAAAAAGATCTTATGTAGTTCGTTACGATTATGATTACGCCTCAATGATTACGCCAATTTGATGTTTGACACAGGCGCTGCGGGACCGACTTTATTCGCGTCCTGATTAACGGCCGACTCCACTCGACTCTCTGCGGACAGGAGACGGTCCAGCTCGTGACTTTTGGGCCCGACGTCATCGTTGAATTCACGTGAGGATTTTTTAAATTTATTTTCTAAATTAGACGGTTGGTTTGACACATTCTAACATTTTACATGTTTCCAACTGGGCGGTGATTTCAGCTCGGGCGTTCTACTGCCGCCCTACGTGTTCAACGGATTCCTGGCCCAGTTAACTTTCCACGAAATGGACGGCCAACCTCCGCCGCACGTCCGTGGCGTGGGCAGCAACTCGAAAAATCCTCCGGCTCTTCAGCAGCAGCCAGCGCCAGCCATTCCAAGTAAAACTTTGTGACTCTTGTATGCGAGAAACTTGGTGGGAATGGGAGAAGCTTCAAAATTTCCTGCAACGAAAATTTTGCTGCTAAAAGCGACTAACTAATTAGAACGGGGTGTCTAGCTCTAGTATGTAGTATGTAGTGCACATATTATAATAGTTGTGTAGCCCTGGCGATGTGGCCGGGGACCTGTGCTGAGACTCTGCTTATTATCGCATGGCAAAGTTTGACCATCATCAAGGGAGAGAAAGCGAAGCTTAGATTCTCTCGCTAAGCTTCTTGTGCCTCTGCGCCGCAATAATGAGCCATCTCCCCGCCCATATACTTTTGAAATGAATTATACCAGCGCAGATATAGATATCACAGGCACAAAACATTTTACATTATTATAGTATATAATAACACACACACAGCAGTGGCGATGCCTTAATACGACGGAAGAAGAGATAGGGTTCCGGCTAATTGAAGTTGGCCGAATCCACAACTGCAGTAGCAGCAACAGCATTGGATATATTGGGTCGTATGCGCCTGCCCAGCAACAATAGAAACACCCACCCAAGATGGGCTTCCGGCTGGATTTTTTCGCCAAACTCTCCGCTTGAACTGTTCACGGTTTCATACATGCGAATAGGAAGACAAAAAAAGTGTCTGCCAGTGTATATAATTCACGGTCGTATAAATCGCGTCAATCCTATCACGCGACGATATTCCGTCAATTCATTTGATCCGGAAAATCCAAGAACCGGCACGGATTCTCTCTCCCCTATTGAAGGATCTCTCTCTCTCTCTAAGAATAAAGTTTGGCCGTCGCCATATAAAAACTGGCCGCTTGACTGGCTGTCTAAAGATTGTCTGTCGCCTTTCTCCCGCGTTTGATCCCGCACGCTATACCTCAGCAGCACTTTTGTTGTCTCTCCACATAGGCGGGGCTTTCCGGGCTGTGGAGCGACAGGCTCACGCTGTTTGCGACTACGTGATCCGGGCCAACGCCAGCGGTGCAGGAGGAGGCAGCGGTGGCGGAGAAACGATGATGAATCGCTGGTCGGGTTTCTTCAGCACGTCCAGCACGGCCTGGCGAGTTTGGCCGGCTCCTTGCTCCTTCACGTTCCCCGTCCAACCGGGCCAGAGCGTCCAAATCAATTTGCTGACGTTCAACATCACGTACGTACACTATAGAACCATAGTCTTAAAGTGGGGAACGAGAGAGATGGACTTTACTGCTGCTGCTGGAATAATATAAGCCGCTTCCGCATTTGAACATTTCTCTCTTTACCCAAAAGCTGTACCCGAGCAGCAGCAAATAATACAACTGCTGCGGGAGTCGGTGGGCAATAAGTTTTGGGGGGTTGGCTGTTTTGTTCATCAAACACTTAGTGCTGCGTCTATCTCTGCTATATGCACGTCTACTTGATGGAGATATAGAGCGGAGACTGGCCAAAGAAAAAGTTTGGCAGTCTTGTGAAACTACTACAGCACTAGACATAATAGTCAACTTATTACATATCCATGTGAGCCGATCTTATTATTATTAATATCCAACAACATCCTGCTGGACGCCCAGCGGGTCGGATTGTACTTCCTTTATGGAAATCCACGAAGGGGCCCTTGACGTCAGATGGAGTTCATCATCCCCGCGACAAAAGATCTGCAGCCCGGCTTGGAAAAAGTCCAGGAATTCTTACACCAGGTTCATTTTTCTTTCCTTTCTTTACATACAATTGCGAAAATTAAAAAAAAAAATATTCTCCCGCGTTAACTTTGATCTCTTTGGAAACTCTGTTTGAATATGTCAATCGTTACTTTTTCACCCCGGTGATGAACCATCAAATAGTTTCATTCCGATTAATAAGCAAAGTTTTGTACGTTAGATTCAATCAGCCGTACCTGATCCAGTCCAACAACGCCAGTCTCTCCATCCGATTCCGCATGGATCCCATCACTGGAGCCGACCAGGTGATTGAAGGAGCTTTCGCCTATTTCAACGGTAATATTGCCATTTGAAATTCCTTATTTCATTTTAGTTTTTTCTTTTAAATTTCTGAGCTGAACTTGAAAGATTCAAGAGACTGTTCTTTTTTCCCCACTTGTATCCAGAGCTGGAAGGATTCCGAATTCCGGGAACCCTATGCGACGCCCTCTTTGACGGGAAAGTGACCCCGCCCAACGGCCGTCTGTCTAGTTCCTTTGATTCGACCATTTTTTGGTCGGTTGTCGGTCCGTTCAATTGCACTTCAACTTTCGATCCCGACGAGAGGAGATCCGTCACGCTCACCGTACATTTACTCCATTTCACTGTCGGATTTGATCGTGTTGTAATCTTCGCAATATTGCCCAGGTGACGGCCAGTCAGATGAAGGACGACGGGCGCTGTTACACCGAGTGCGATCGACAGGGATGCCACTGCCGGGCCAACGACACCAACAGCGTCGACCACATCGTCCTCTCCATGTCGAACCGCTCCATCGTTTGCCTCTGCGGAAATATCCAGGTATATACAGCACACACGATTTATAATCCCCTCGAGGCCGAGACGGGCGAAACACGTCGGCACGGCACGTGTAATCTTCCAATACATTTTTGTTTGATTTTTTCGAAAAAAAAAGGCTTTTCTACCCGTGAGCTTATCGTCCAACACCCGTCTCTCCGTCCATCACCACGTCGTCGAGTTCAGCTTTGGCCAGCC
This sequence comes from Daphnia pulex, assembly GCF_021134715.1. Taxonomy (NCBI): domain Eukaryota; kingdom Metazoa; phylum Arthropoda; class Branchiopoda; order Diplostraca; family Daphniidae; genus Daphnia; species Daphnia pulex. The sequence continues at coordinate 7,841,531 of NC_060017.1, forward strand.
AGATTTGGCGGTGGATTTGAGCTACCGTTTCTCGACTAGACACGAGTGCGGGTCGGAAACTTTCCTGGAATCGCCCACCGGTCCGTCTCTCTTTTGACTTGATTCTAAATATTTGAGTCTGTGCTGACTGTCTCATTCAATTGATGATGATGAAAACAGGTTCCATTTCGTCGCCCATGTTCGGTCTGAAGGAGCGATCGACCAACGAGGGATACCACCACACCGACTGCCTGTGGATTGCCACGGTGAAACCGACGGAATTATGGACGGCCACCATCCACACGCCCGGTCAAGGTATATATAGTTTGCGTCTGCACTGCGAGTTTAATCGACAACCCTTTAATTTTCGGTGACAACAGGGGACTGTCAGGAATGGAATTTGACATTGCACTACTACGACGACAAGTGGCCCAGCCAACTGGGCGCCGTTATTAACGTCCTCTGCCCGGACAGCAGCAACGACAAACAGGTTTTGGCCATGCCAAGTGGCTTGAATGTCATGGCCATCAGGTATAAGGAATATTTCTGTCAAATGGAATCCCCGCCCAGCATATTAATTCCCGCTGAATTGGATTTTGCATAGGCTTCAAGCTTGGAATACGGTCCCCGTCCAGTACCGACTCGTCTGGCAAACTTCGTCACTGTCTAGTCCAGCACCTGGAGTCCAACGCTCACTCTCATCTCTGATCACGACCGCTATTCCGTCGCCGGACCAACAACCTGACCCCATCGGCGACATTTCGAGTGGTTCGTGCCGATTATCGTCGTCGTCCATGTCGTCCATTTGTTGTACATTTCTATTCATCGCATTCACCCTCGTTCACAGACTCTGAGTCATCCCCCGATCGTAATCATTTCAATGTCGAGAGAATCAATCTGACAGTTTTCTTATAAACGATGATGTTGGTTCCTCCTATAAAATAAGAAATCATGTAATATATTTCAAAAAATTTACATATAAATATATATGACAGAATTAGACATAACGTGTTCAATGCTGTTCAAGCTTAACTAATCCAACTACTGTATACAAAATCATGAATGAGGAGCAACTCTCATAAAACTCTCAATTGTATAAAAGTATCGAGGTGCAGGTGCTGTTATTTATTATTATTATTATTTTTTTATACCCGAAGGCTTGTATTCTACCTTTTTTCTTACGGTTGCGGGTTGTGAGGTGAGTGGGGTTACATTGCCGGCGTTTTCAACAGATGGCGAGATGGTTCATGAAGTTGTCGATATTCTCAACAGAGGGCCGTGGATGCCAACATTTGAAACAAAACAATCTGTGCACCTGTGACCCTTTCGCTTTCGGCGTGCCATACATAGTTCTATATTGTCGGTGGAGTTCTCGCCATAACGGCGGATTGTCCCCCCATCCGCCAGGTGGCGCGAGTGTCTTCGTGAGGAACAAATATTTGCCATTTGTTTCCGAGACGCTGACTTGAAACATGCTTGTCTTCCAAGTTGATTGATGTCGATCTACATTTTTTGCCATTAAACGTAATTGGTAATGATAGTTTGGATTTCTTAAATTTAATTAATCTTTGACGTCTCTGTCTGAATTTACAGGCAAAATTTGGCATATAATTTCACTTGGCCAAATGTGATGACGTGTCGAAATTTCACTTGGCCAAATGTGATGACGTGTCGAAACTGCTGTCCATTTTGTCGAAATGTCGGCCATTGTTAGCTGTACGTCTCGTGCAGAAACACTTCAGAGCTAGTAAAGTAAATTTGTTGATCAATCTCCCTGCAATAATGCAATAGGTTTTACTTTTATTAGTTGATTTTCAGGTTGGAGATGGAGATCGCTTTGCTCAACTGTAGCAGAAATTTAGAACACGACAAAGTCTGAGCTTCATGGCTGTAGTATCATTAATGTGGTTTTGTTGCAGCCAGATGGTGAAAGGTGTGATCAAGTCATGGTTGAGTTGCAGCTTCTGCATTCAGTTTATTGAGCTGGTGCTATCCCAAGTGTAAATGCAGGAAAACTTCTTGAATTGGTAATTTGAACTTGATTTGGTTTTCAATAGCTAGGTGAAGTCTGCGCTTCTTTGTTTTAGTCTAATGTGCGCATTGATTGGTTGCAGTCATCCAGTGAAAGGTGTGATTAAATTGAGCTGTTGCATGCAGTCTTTGGTGCTGATGTTGTCCTGGAGTGTGGGAGAGTCCCATGCTTTAAGTCTTCTGGGGATCAGCCATATCTGAGTTGACGCTGGATCATGCTGCATTGTGGTTGCCGAAATGTTGGACATCTAATAGAACTGCAAAAAGACTCCTTGAAATGGTATTTGATAACAATTATAAGTTCTAACTTGGGAAGTATCATGCTTGGACTACTGTAAATAATTGCTTACATTGTTTAATTTTAACATTTGGGGATTTCATCATGTCAGCAGCTCTTTCCTTCGATTATATGTAAATTGAGTTATGGGTTGTTTAAGGGGAATTGGTTAACAAGAAAGGCAGACACTGTAGAAGAATGTTTTTGTTTCGCTGCAGAGCACTACAAATTTCAAATGAATTTGTATTAAAATCTTAAATGAGTCATCTAGTTTCATGTAAATTTTTGTTTAAACTAAACTAGAGTTATCAGATAGTGTTGCCATAGATTATTTGGGTGAACTCCATTTGAAGTGATTTTTATTTTATACAACATTTCCATTGATTAAACATTTATTTCATTTTGGTCATAGGTTTATGTTTACGTAGCAGTGATGTTGCTGTCCAACATGGCCTGCCTAAACTGGTGAAAGATTTTTTGCATCGAGTTATGCTGTTGCTGTTCCTTGGTGCCGGACTGCTGATGTTGTGCACAAAAGTTACATCCAGTTTTAATTGTTATTTGTGTCTATGCAGTTAACCGTTTATATGTTGAAAAGGAACAGAAAAGTTCCTTGGTGTTGAATCGCTGGTGTTGTGCTGCACAAGTTACATCCAGTATTTTGTCTAATTGCTATTTGCGTCTATGAAGTTAACCGTTTATATGTTGAGAATGAAAAAAAAATAGTAATACGGGGAATTTTTACGTTGAACAAATAATAAACATGCCTTCGCGATTGGGAAATCAGCGAGGAGGAGATTGGGGGTTGAGGGTGGGCAATTGATTTTCATTAACTAGAAGAAGTCGTGGTTTGTTTTAATAAGGTAGAAATAAAATCCTTTGTCTATCATATCCATATACCAACCTATATAACCACATCTATTCCTCAAACCCCATAACCTCCACCAACATCCATTCCTTAAACCCCCATTTCCCCACAAATGTTAATTAAATGTAATATGTAAATATTATTGTTATATAAATATATTGACTTTATAATTTGTAAAACTCATTTTTATTCTGGAACACTTACAAAATAAACAATTCATTAAACAGAGCGTCCGGTTCAAGACAATTTTTTTTGTGCGAGGCTTTTTAGCAAGCAATCCGCCACCCAATTTGACAAAAAGTGATAGTTGGTTTTCACGGATATTGCGTCAAGACGGTTAAAAAATTTCTAGCTCAACAATCTCATGTAGAAATTTGCATTTAGTCTACTGGTGCAAATTGCGATTCTTTAAGCTTGATTATTTAGGAGATGTGTTAAAAAAATTGTGAGTTGCCAACAAATTGAACTAATTCGCTTTTTCAGAATATTTTGAAGATAGATCACAAGAAAATCTAAAAACAACAAAGTGATCTAAAACCAAAATATTCAGAAAAAGTGGATTAGTTCAATTGTTTAGCTACCCACATTTGCTTTCAACAAATCACCTAAATTAATCAAGCTTAAAGAATCACAATTTGCACCAGTAGACTAGATGACAATTTTCTACATGAGATTGTTGAATTAGAAATTTTGTAACCGTCTGACGAAATTTCCGTGAAAACAAACTATCACTTTTTGTCAAATTGGGTGGCGGATTGCTTGCTAAAACTCGCACATGCAGTGTCGGCGTAGATCCAGGGAGATTACCTGGAAATGGAAGAAGAGAGAAGAGTGCGAGGCAAGTTTTACTGGGGAGCGATTAGTCATAATAGGCTTCCGGGTTAGACTCATGACCCTCTAAAAGTTTTCGTCGGATCATGCGCCTTCCAAGTCCCCGTTCAACCAGAGCCCTCCCCTCCTCCTGGTTTCACAGCGGGTGAGTGACCACCGGCGGGCGTTGGTTAGTGGTTAGATAGGGAAACGGGGCCACAGAAAAGAAGGGAGCCCAGAAATGCACTTGTAATTTAATCTAACTACACAATTTATCAGTCTTGGATTACAGCATTCTCTAGTCGGTTTTCAGTTTCACCAATGGAGTCCATGATCAGTAGCGAAGGATTATCCTGTAAGCAGAATGAACATTTATTTGGATGACAATAATTTTCAATAAGATTGTAGCGACAAAAAGCAATACCTCAAATCAAGAGGGGCAGTGTAAGGAGCTAAATAGGGAGATTCAAGTGTAGCAGCCATTGGGTTATCAAACAAGGGAGTAAGGGACCTCGTTGACTACTTTTCATAATTAGGAACCCGAAGGTTAAAAAAAAAAAAACATTTTAAAAATAAGTAAAAGAATAATTAAACAGTTTTAATTATATTACTCACGCAATATTTTTCTCGCCAAAATCATCATCTCGTCCAAGGAAACGCCATCACACATCGCGAACAGCCAAAAATCTAAGGGTAAAACTCCGTGCTGTGTTGAGAGCAGGGTAGTAGAAGTCGAATGATGCTGGCCGCCTAAATGATGTTCATGTAGGCCGCATCTTCTCGGTCATTACCTAAATGGCTAAATCAAGAAACAAAATGTAAACAAAATTTAAATTCAGTGACATGACAATGAAGTTACACAGGTAACACCAATCAGCTTTCCTAAGCAATCCAGAAGATGGAATGAGTCAAGTTCGATGACAAAGCGAATGATCCGCGTTGAACGTGTGGTCATTACCTCATTTTGGAGTGATAACCAGATGCCCCACATTTGGTCTTATAGGCATCATCTAAATAAGAAACCAAACAATCGTTAAAATTTCTATTAGTATGACAACTTCTCAAAATTCAATGTAAACACAACTTACAATGATGATAGGCATGATCACAATATTTAACCTCTTTTTTTGGTGTTGACAAATAGGGAGATTCAAGGGTAGCAGCCAACAGGTTAGCAAACAAGGAATCTTGTTGACTGTAAGTCCTTTTTCTTGAAAGGACATAACTTCTCATAAAGTCAGTCATGCCAATTTAGAAACCTGTAAATAAAACAAAAATTCATATTAGACTGCAATTAATAAAGTTCAGTAAACAAGGGAACTAATCTACACATGAAATCACCAATCAGTTATCCAAGATAAGATGGAATGAGAGATTGTTCCATGCTGGGGTCGGTGATCTAGCAAGTTCAATAGAAACAGCCGATAATTAAGATTAATCCTAATAAAACATGAGAAGAATATATGTTTTAGCATGAAATAAAGCTAGTGTTGGTTTAGTTTTTTACCTGTATCATTTCGATGACACAGTAGAATACAATGAGTTTGAAAAAAATAGTTGACAGCAGGTTGCACGACTTTCAAGTTTACTCTGACTTGACTGTGAGTTGATGAAAAACAAAAACATTAAGGTTATCCAACACATACAGATTCACATCACCGACAAGTTATTACAGACGAAATCACTCGAGTTTACCTATGAATCATTGGTAATTTTCGAAGCTAGCTTAACTGGCTTAACGTTCTGACGAATAAGCGAAGAAAATTTCGCGTTTTGGGTTTTGGAGCAAGAAAAGGGAATTTTGCATGTATTTCTATATTTTACCGCTAGATGGCGTTGTGCCAAAACTTTTTAAAAAAATTTAAACATTTTGTTTGTGACCCTTTCGGCGTGCCATACATCTAGTAACGAATAAGAGAACCAATTATTGCCAATGGCAATATCAGCGGCACGTTTTCGCCCGATATGACCCTCCTCCTTTCCTCTTTCATGTACAAATATCCCAAATTTCGTTAAAATTTTATAAACAATCTGTATTGTGTCTCTTTGCTGGTTATGGATATCATCTCAAAAGACAACACTAATTACGATGCCATAAATTAAGATATACCCTCACATCTCTCGACCAGAGGAAAAAAAAAATAAAATAAAAAAAAAGGTGAGAGGATAAATCACGCAACACAGCTTGTTATCAAACCAAGAGACCGAAACAAACTTTCGTCCCTCACGACCAGAAGAGAGAAAGAAGAAAAAAAAAAAAACGAGTATAGTGGAGGGTAAATCCAGCAATTGTACACGATACAAAATAGAAAAAATTGAACACCAAGTTGACAAGGATTCAAGTGTTCGGTGAAGCAGATTTTACTTTTTTGTTGCCGGGGATATAAAGTTCAGTTGCGAGGCGACGAGCCACTGGATGATGGAATAGCAACTTCCGTCGTTTGGCCTCCACTATCTCTGGGAGAACTCTGCAACCAAAAAGTCGTCAAAAATGGGAAGTCTATAGCCTGAGCAATGGTATATACCATGGAACTCAAATTACTTTGACATGTATCTGATTGCGCAAGACTGCGGCACGGATAACGAGCAATCGAGTTCTTCTCTTGAATTCCTCGCCCAAATTGAGCGACTTTTCAAAAGTGCAACTGCGTTGGTCGGCGTCTTTAGCGAACAAGATCTAATTAACACACAAAAGGAAAATTAGTTTCTGGGAGGGGGGGGGGGGGGGGGACCTCCAAGAAGAAGAAAACTTGTGCTCAAAATAATACATACTTTATTGTGAGAATCAATTCGCGCCTGGATTTGTCCGTCGAGAATCAATTGCATCAGCTCGTCTTCTAATGCTGAAACACTGGTATTGAACGCTTCTGCCATTCGTCTCATATCCGCTGACATGTAAGGACTGCGGGAGGAGAATTAAGGATAAAAATGAAATTCAACAAACAAAATCAACCGCAAGGGATTTCTCTACCTGAAATACTGAATCAAAGCTCGGTTTCGGATTTTCGTATATAGCGCAGGCACATGGGGGGCGAGATACATGTCCAATAACAAGTTATCCTGCAAATAACATAAAGGTGGGTTAAAAACTTTCTTTCTAATGTCCAGTTGTTATCACAAATCATCTTTTACGTCTGGTCAGTGTCTTAATACCTTCATTTCTTCTAGAAGCTTTAGGCAGGAGGCGTATTTAGATTCATAGAACTTGTGGATTATGTCTCTCAACTGCGGTTCCAGTTCCAGAAAAAGTTTGAAAGAACTAAAAAAGAAGAGGTAATTATCTTGATTACTTTAATCAACGATATTCCCACGGGAGTGAAATACCTGCTAGAAATCACGTGTTTTTGAAGTTCAGCCCTGTCGTAAGTAGCGAGAGCACATAAACCTCCAAACACGGCAACGTTAGACGGCGAAAGCAATTCGGGAAGGTCACAGTGATCAACGTTGGCCTGCAGGAAATGCCGGGCTGCGCACTTGTATTTCTTAGTCGCAAGTTCAGCAAGTCCAGCTGCACATTGCAAATGAGTCACTAATGCTTGGCCACCATCTTTACTGTTTGAAGACTGAACACGACACAAAAAACATCAATAATAGAATTTTGCGTTGAATTTAACTATAATCGAAACTTTACCTCGGCGAAATCTGGCGTTGACTCTGCTTTATTGACGTAACTAAGAACATGTGACCAGTTTTGAAGATAAACACTAACCTATACATCAGAGGAACAATAAATCAAATAACAATTTGATAGTAAATCAAAGAGGAAAAATACCTTAATGACATTGAGACACATGTGTATTACATGCTTGCTGCTTGTGCAGTAATCTCTGGCTCTTGAGTAGCATTTCAATGCATTAGACATATCACCATAATCTAGGTAGTGGTCTCCCAAGTCATCATGACCGCGACGAATGCTCTCTTTGATGGAATTTGCTTTATAGTTTTTCAGATCAGTATCAAGTTTCTCCAATTTTAGAGCAGCTTTCTTCATCTTGCTTTCAGCCCAAGCCAAGTCATAGCTTGGAAGTTCCAAAGCTTGAACCTGAGCAGGTGTCAGCCTATAAAGCAATTTAACAAACATCAGATTCCTATTCTTTAGTTAACATATCAAGGATCATACCCAGTTATTGCCTCTTGTAATTTCCTGTGTAAAAGTTGATAAAGTGTGACATTATATGTCTCTTGAACTGCTACAATGGCCATTTTGAGTGTTTCAATTCTCAAAGATGGGCAATGATCAGCAATAAACATTAGACGTGATAGCTTTGCCATTCCATGATAGCTGCTTGTGAAAGTTTCGATGTCCTGAAAACAACAGATATATTTTTTTAATTAATACTTTTAGCTGATGAATACTGTTAGAGTAAAACAAACAAGTATCTCGAGAGAAGTTCAGTACCAAAGTGGGATTCTCAACAATATAGGCTTCTTCTTCAGCATTTTCATTTTCTTCAGATACGTCCACTTGCATTGGTTCAACAGCATTCTAAAACAATAACGAAATGTTGCGAATTATGGTTCACGAAGCCGGTGGTACAAATTTTCGTCTGTACCTGATGGTTTAGCGGCAAGGCCGGCATGGGCATGTTGGAAAGATCAACAAATGTTTTGACGTTTGATCGTCTGAATTCAATTCAATTACCAATAATTGTCAAGAAACTAACAACACGTTATAAACTGATGGTTTTCTACGAATGTTTCAGTCAGTTTCCTCAGACAGTTTTTTGGTGAAAAGCCACCATTGCAATAAACACAGCGTTGCCGATTGCGATAAATGTGTCGATTAAGTGGAATAAATCAGAAATAAATTAGAAACATCTCATTAAAAATGAGAAAACTTAACAAAAAAGATTCAATATGTAATTTCTATGTGTTTTATTATTTTATGCTCTTATATTTTTGAATGTTCTTCTGTGGTAGACTTTTGAAAGGATATAAAAACACATAAAAAATGTTCGTTCTCTGGTTCCGTGACGGCGCGACCGCGTCTCATACTTGCTCTTGTAAGTGCGATTATGTTTGACGTTTTTTATGTAATAATAATTTATTTTTAATCCTTGAATGTGATTGTCAAGATTTTCAAAAGTGAAAAATCTGTGAAAAAATATTCGTTGACGGACTTGACGCGGTTGAAACGACGGTTTGGCAACAGCAGACGACATAGAAATCGACAAATGCTTGCGTTCCGACCTCAAAATAATAAGCAAAAGCAAAAGTCTTGTCAATTTTTTTTTAAGGTTATCGAATCATAAATAAACGTGAAGAATGGCGGATCCTTTGAGTTTACTACGTCAGTTCAATGTCAACAAAAAGGAAATTATTGAGCGTGAGGGTCAAATCATTTTTGGTGAATTTTCTTGGCCGAAAACCGTCAAGACAAACTACCTCATATACGGGTAAATACAATATTAAACCATTACCAATTAAATAAAGATACCTATTTACTTTTGCATTAAATAGTTCTGGAAAGGATGGTGCTCCTAGAGATTATTATACCTTGGAATGTTTACTGTTTCTCCTGAAAAATGTACAACTCCAGCATCCAGTGTATGTACGTCAAGCAGCTGCTGACAGCATTCCAGTTGTACGTCGTCCAGATCGTAAAGACCTGCTGGCATATCTCAATGGAGAAACTGCTGCTTCAGCTTCCATTGACAAGGCAGCTCCCATTGAAATCCCAATTCAAGTTCGCAGAATTGCAGGAACTGCACAAGCTGGAGGATCAGGTTTAGGATCAGGAAGTGGAATTGGTGGTGATGATAATGAAGTACCTGCAAGTAAGAAACCACGTTTGGAAGACCAACAGATGCAGAGAGTTAAAGAAGTGCTGGCTGCTCGTCTCGAAGCTCCCCGCCAAGACAGTCTGATCAATGTGAACAAAATCCAGTAAGAACAAAAAAAGATTTTTTAATGTTGAGACCATATTCTTATTGTACACCCCTTTTCAGGTCTTTATCAGAGGCCATGTCAATTGAAACAATTGCCTCACTCAAAGCCAAACGTATTGCCAACAAACGAAAAACTATCAAGGGTGACACAGAAGATATGGGCCTAGGGCTTGGAACTTCTCTCGGTTTGGCAGGAAGTTCCTCGTCTGAACTGAGAGGGATGCTAGATTACGATTTTGATGTCACGAAGGATATCTTAAACCGCGAGAGGCAATGGAGAAATCGGACTTCAGTCCTTCAAAGCTCTGGAAAGGTATGCGGCATTCAATTAGATTCGTTTTGGTAAAGTACATTCATTTTACCTTTAAATGTGTCCTAGGTGTTTTCGAAAAATATCTTTGCTATCCTGCAAGGTCTTAAAGCTCGAGAGGATGGTAAGCTAAGAGGTCACAGCTCAATTCCACCAGGAGCTGGACGAGCAGTCGTTCCACCAGGCGGTGCCCCTCCTGGAATGGGACCTCCTGTTCAACAGCAAGGCCCAGTTTACAGTCGTTACGACCAAGAAAGATTCAGAGGGAAAGAAGGTAAATAGACGAACGCAATTAATTGAACAATAAAATAAAATTTTTCTTGCTATTATTAGAAACGGAGGGTTTCAAAATTGATACCACTGGTACGTATCACGGCATGACGCTAAAGTCGGTGACAGAAGGTACTCAACCTCGCAAGGCTGCGGCACCGACTGCTGTTGCCCCTACAGCTGTTGCTCAACCACGTCCCTCAACCGGTCCGACCAAGCGAGTATCTCGAACGCCAATCATTATTATTCCATCCGCCAACTCCTCTCTAATCACCATGTTCAACGCAAAGGACGTGTTGCAAGATCTTAAGTAAGGCTAAAATTAGTTCAAAGGTTTGACTTTCTGGTCGATTTAAAAATGAATTTTCTCTTGAAAAGGTTTCTTAGCACAGAAGAAAAAAGGCAGCAGGGTTGTCGAAGAGACAACGAGATCCTTTTACAAAGACGCAAAGAAGGAAATCTAACGGTGCCCTATCGGTGTGCTCTCTATTAACTAAAAGTCTCAATGTGTTGATTAAATATGGAACTATTTTCTTGTAGAGTGATAGACAGTCCCCAGAAGCTAGCCCCCGCGGATTGGGATCGAGTCGTAGCCGTCTTTGTTATGGGCCCTGCTTGGCAATTTAAAGGTTGGCCATGGACTGGAAACCCTGTAGAAATCTTCGTTCAAGGTTTGTTGTGCTAAAATACGCCATGATTTCAATTCGAGATTTAAACTCTTTTCGTTGAAACAACAGTCTCCGCCTTTCATATTAAATGGGACGACATACCTTTGGATCAGAATGTAGCAAAATGGGCTGTAAATGTGATTTCTTTGTCCCGAACTAAACGACATCTTGATCGCGCTGCCCTAATGACGTTCTGGGAGAAACTCGACAGGTAAGCATTCCATGTTCTTAGTCTTTTATTCTCCTTGCATAAATATTTTCTATTTTATCCAGGCACATGTTAAAAAACAAACAACATCTTCGATTTTGAGCATCACTTTCAACGAGTTATGGGGTATCAAAATCTTTCTTACTAATACGCGTTATCTTTCGAAAATTTGTTGGCACCTTCTGTAATGTCTTTAATTTTGATTTTGTGATACACGGACCTGTTCACATCCAATCAAAATACTAATCCAATTTTAAGGCTCTTTCTTATCCAATTGGTGTTAAAATTTTTTAAGGATTGTTGTTTTTGGTGATAGGCTGGAACTAAATGGCAGACGCCGAGGACACTTTTAAAGAATATATTCCTAGTGGTAAAGTGGATCTCACCAGCCTTCAGCTGAGTTGGAAATTGCTTACAGGATCATCAGAATTTCATTGGCAACACTGAGAAGACGAAGACAATGTTTCATAACTATGTAGTTGATTGCCAAACAAAAATATCAGTCATTTTTTTATGCACAACAGAGTTAGCTTGAATATTTAAAAGAAAGAACGCACTCGATGATTTCCCGTGAAACAAAGTGTATTCTGATCTTCTTTCCATCTGATTTTCTCCGTCAAGATGGAAAGAAAACGCACGATGTGAAATTGCTTCCTACAAAAGAGCGCTATTAAAGGGCTCGGCAACAGCAAAGTGAGAACATCCAGTAACCCAACACTAATCCTCGCGAAATGAATGGACAACTAAACTTGCATGTAAAAGCATAAGGTGAAGAAAGCTGAAGAGCGTGAAAGGAAACAGAGAAAGCATTGGTCGACTGGAGAGAAAACAAGTCAAGAGAAATAAACAATTCAAAAAAATCAGTTCACTAAGCTTCGAACGCGTTATCAACTGAGGGGCCTACAAAAGAAGCATTCTAATTTTGGGTGACGTTCTATCGAAAAAAAAACGTCGTTTGTCGAAGGGATTTTGTGTTGGCTTCCAACCCACTAGAAACAGACTTAGGTAGGGTCCACTATGTTGGATGGTATGGGTATAGCAGTTGTTTCCCGTATTTTTCGACATTAATTTGTTGAAGCCCATCAGCTCCGTTATCGGCTCGTTCGTCTGGACACCGCTCTCTTGCTTCAACGGCAGATTGCTAGTGCTGCTTATGGTGTGCGACGTTGAAGGCCATTTGATAGATGGGCATAGGTCTTTCGAGCTGTCAGTTGATGAACGTTGGATTTCCCCTTTTCTCTTTTATCTTTAACTGCAAGATGAATTCAAATACGGTCGGCTGCCGCCAGGCGTCGTCATCGTCAATTTTCTTAGGGTCTTTTTTATTACTGCAACGCCTTACAGTTTTCAGTATGGCTAAGAAAAGGTCGGCATTAGATTGAAAACAACAGGCTCAATCAAAGAGTAAGACAAATTCGCTTCATCAACCTACCTGCGTGAATTGAGAGCCATGGCGGAAGAAGGCTGAACGGCCCCCTTGATACGTCGAGTCTTGAGAGAGCAGTCCATCCATTTGCGACTGATAATCTGATGACATATAGGCGTCTTGTGACGGATCTAACTGGGATAGACCCGATTGCGATAGTGCTCCGAAGCCCGAGACCGTCTGCGACATCCCCTACAAGAACATTTAAAATGGATAAGCATACCTTCGCGACCCTTTCAACTTGGCATTATTTAGTACCTGTGACATTCCTTGGGTGAGAGCCATGCCACCCTGGCTGAAAGGCTGCGTTGATACATCCTGTGTATTCTGCGAAAGTGACTGTGTAAACAGCGAAGAACTTCCCTTGCTTGCGGCTTTGCCAGCGCGAGGCCCACTTCCTCGGGCATTGTCTTTTGGCCTCTGATTGGATTTGGATGAACCATGCATCCCTTGTTGCTGCTGGCCGTGGAATCTAGGCGGGACGTGCGTCATGTTCATAAAGACACCCAAGGGAACGGGCATAGCAGAAAGAGCGGCCTGTGCCCTCTCTGGAGCAATGTAACCGATTGGATCGTGCAAACGGCTGTACGGATCTCCAACATTGGCCGTGGCTCGAGGTATGTAAGTATTCATACCATTGTTGTTTGGTGGTTGACCCCCACCCGAACGATCATAGACGGAACCAGGAACCATGGCCTTTAAATGATAAGATTATTTTAAAATAGAATACAAGATCCTTGACAGACAAGCACTACATAATTTGAAATAATTCTTTTGTGAATACGAACATACCTGGCGTGCGTCGTAGACGGCTGTGGACATGAAATGCTGACCAGGATTAAAACTATTAATTGGTTTCTTTGGCTTGGGAAACTGCATCATGGATTCTTTGAGGTTGTTGAGAGCTCCCTCAGTTAGAACATGATTTTCTTTGTAAAAGTGAAGCAGGTGATTCCATACAGGCTGCTTGGCCAACACTTTAGGATTGCCTACAATAATGATTCCGTAACGGGCGCGAGTCATAGCAACGTTCAAACGACGGGGATCGTTGAGAAAACCGATTCCTTGGTTCTCGTTTGAGCGAACACACGACATGATGATGAGGTCTTTCTCGCGACCCTGGAAAGCATCTACACTAGCTATTTCGATATCCTTCAAAAACAAAATACAAATTTAAAGATTTCGTAAAAGGTTTTGAAATATGAATTCCCTTACTTGGTATAATTTAGCATGTAGTGATCCTTGATGTTGCATGTACTGTACAAGATAAGCTCTTTGTCCTTCGTACGGTGTGATGATGCCAATTTGTTCTGGTTTGACTCCGGATCGAAGAAAACGTGTAGCAATCTTTTCCACATTTGACGCTTCCGTTCTGTTCAAATAGGACGTACCCGATCCAGCAATTTCCTCCTGACCCAATGTAACGTAGAAGAACATGGGCCTATCTGGCATTGGCCAAGGGAAATCTACCCCGCGAAGGATTCGGTCTTCCGCGCAAACACCATTCTGTAGTGATCCCTCGTAAAAGAAGTTGGAAGGAAACTCGGACAACCTTGGGTGCATACGGTACTGTACTTCCAAACGGAAGGGCCGGATGCCAAGTACTACCAGTCTTTCAAACAGTGATTGCGAGAGACCAGCTTTGGCAGCTGGTTTACACATCACCACTGGGCCCAACTGACAATGATCTCCAACCAGAATGAGCTAAACACCCAAAACATTGAATTAATAAAAATCTAAAACACATAATACCAAGGGATTCTTACCTGTCTTGCTCCTAGGACGACAGGGACCATGCATTCAGGTTCAGTAGCTTGCATTGATTCATCGATCAAGATAGATGCAAACTTAATGCGAGCCAAGCGAACATCACCAGCACCAACACAAGTGCACGCTAATACATCTGCTGCTTCGAGTAGCTCTCGTTCTGCTTGTCGCTTTAACATGCGGTATCGCTTTTCATCTCCCTGTGAAAGCTCACCGACTTCCTCCTTAAGCTGGACCAGCTTTCGCAACTCTGAAGCTCTATAATAGAAGTTAACTTTAGCCCCACGATGACACATTTTCGCAAAGTAAATTCTTACCCTTCAAGACATCGAACTTGATTATGCAAGGCCAAGAACGAGACGGGTGAATCAATGGCCTCTCTGGATTTCGCGCACAAACGGACCACTTTCAGACCAGTTCGATGAATCTTTTCAGTCAATTGGTCAACAGCAATGTTGGACGGAGCGCAAACTAATACTGGCCCTGATCCTAGTTTAGCCAAATGGTACACGATGGTGGCCGATGTAACCGTTTTCCCGGTACCAGGAGGTCCTTGAATTAATGTCAATGGACGTTGAACTGCTTGTTTTACAGCAAAAACCTGTAAAGCGTAACATTATGAGATAAGCAATGAATGTTCTATGTTCTATCAAGTAACAACTAAATTTTATACCTGAGATCGATTCAGCTCAGGCAAGTCAGGAGCAGAGAAATGTTTAGGGAGATGTAGGCGGAATACGACATCTTCAACCTCGTGACCGAGCAAACGATGATAAATGTAAGCTGAAACGCTACTTTCGTCAACTGCAAATTTCCGCAGGGCCGATTGCATCCTGAAAGACATGTTTCTTAGTCACTAGATCTCTTTGAAATACGAGCTCATCGGATGTTACCTATCAAAAGACGTTGATTTCCAGACAAAATCCACGACGAAATTTGTGGAACATTCTGTAGGAGCTCCGTTTGAATTCTTTAATTCAATTCCGACTTCTTCGCCTAAAATATAGTTATTTATATATTATATTATCATTATTATTACTATTATATATTAGACTGACTGTAGTTGTCTGGAAGTTTAATCACGTGCCCCAAACCAGTCCACGGTTTGTGTAGTTCCCCAAGGTAACGCAATCTTAATTCGTCACCATGCATCAGTTTCATATCTGAATTAACGAAAAATATGAGAAGGGACACTAGTGAACTATAAATATTAGGCATTACCGCTATCTGTCTTTTGAAGACTAAAGTAAGCGACAGTCTTTTTATTAAGACCGACATCCCAGCGAACGTGAACGTTGTCTTGAGTTTGGGCTTCTTTAACTCGTCGGTCGTAGTCTGCTTCAAGTTTCACTAGCGGACCAAAAATATTCTGATATTGATAGCCATCCTCATATCGCAGCAATACGTGCTGAGGTTCTTCGTCAACGCCAGGACGTTCCAGGTCTTCAAAACTAGCCTCAGGTTTCTCTTTCCACATCTCTTCCAAACGGTTCAATTGCTGGGCCGTCAATTGACGAGCTCTCATCTGTTCGGCCTCTGAAGGGCTTCGAACAAGCCAACTGAGGAAACAACGATCAGCTATAAGTGGTTTCCATTGTTCAATGTCCCTATTAGCAAGAAGAAGTTAGTAGAAAACCACACATGACAAACAGCACAGTAAATTTAACTAACCAGTTCATGTCTTTCAATGATGACTGAGCTGCACAAGGTTGGCGACACAGCAGCACAACAACTGAATCTGCTTTAGCAGGAATGAACCCCAAAACAAAAACATTTCTGACTCCACAAGAATAGCACTCCAAAACTGTTTCACCCAACGGTCCATCACGATGCAATGTAACCTCCTGAAAAATTAAGAGTTTGATTATAAACAAGGATTAAGATTTATATTTTTAAAATATTTTTACCTTGTGTTTGGCTCGTACAAGATGATTAACAATGTGAGAGCCAGAAGTATTACCTTTGCCATTGCAAAACCATTTCTTGCAAATATTACACATTACAACACAACCAGGATCATGGATGCCGCAATACTTGCATGCATGTGGTGGCAAATCTTTGCTGTAATAGCCCTCTTCATCTTCTTCCTCAAACTGGAGATCGTTCAAATTTTTCATTGCAGTAGCAAGTTGAGAATCAATCGTGTCCAGCCCATTCGCCTGAAAATGACCACAAATTACAGAAATGTTTTCAAAGTTTCACCAGGCAGGATTTCTTACCTGATGTTTTCCCATTGATTTGTGAAGGCTGGCATGATCAATTTGTGAAGCCTGGGTTTGACTCGGCAAAGTAAAATCGCGAAAATCGAAATCAGTTCCCTGAGTGTCTGCCCCAAGTAAATCATTTTCCTCGGTGTCGAGAAACGTGAGCGTTTGCGAATTGGGCCCAAAAGTGTCCACACTCATTTTGCCAAATGGTATAGCAATTAATGACGTCAATTACAATCTCTTACGGAACGAAACTCGCATGTGTGTTTTCACGGCTGTGCGAGTTTTCCCTTTTCCTTTAGTGCGATCGAAGCGCCATCTCTCGGCTTGATGGTTGATGCAACCGCCCTCTTGCGCAATCTTTTGAAAAATGTAATGAAATACCAGTTGTGTTGCACATTAGATAGGCACAGTGGCACACAAACAAACACACTTAGATCTAAGCTAAATAACAACGCTTTATAGATAAAGATTTTCGGGATCGCCAGATTATGTGCTCCTATGGTACTTTTTGTGCCCAGTCACAAATTATTATTGTTCACATTCGTGATTTAAATATTGCTTGCAGGTTATAGTTACATTGTTATACAGAAAAGAATTAATGAAGTAGAAACAGGTCTTAAACCACGATTCAGATAATAATTGAGTCACAGAATTAGGAAGCCAGTGGTTTCAGAGAAAAAGACATTTCATTTCTCGTAGACATATAGGGCTGTTCGACATCTTTTTTAACATTTGTTGCCATCGTGGCAACGCAGCAACTCATGTATTTTTGTCTGCTACGAGTGACTTGTGTTTGTTCTGCGAAATATGAATTTTTTTGAAAAATAGTGATAGAAAAGGGGGTTGTTTTGAAGTTGTGATGTGTTTTATTTATATATTAGTTCGTTATAGTGTTAGTGTTTAACTATGTCACTGTCTAATTATGCCAGTGGACTTAGTATTGAGGCCAAAACACGTTATTTGGGAAAGTTATTTGTGCAGACAACAATTTCAAGAGAAAAACATTCCACGAATCGTGCATCAAGTCGCAAACTAATCCCCCAAAAAGAATAACAAAGCTTTGGAAGTATGACACTTGCAAGAAAGCTGCTCGTGCCGTAGCAGCCGCAGCGGCAAAAGCAAAGAAAAATAACTTACCGGTCGTTCCTAGTAACAGTCAAGTTCAGAGAACAGCACTTTCCAATATAACCTCAATCAGTAGGCCCTAGTGAGCGAAAAGATACAATTTGTGTACCTTCCTTTGTAAAAAAGAAAATCTCCATTTGTGAAAATGTTGTGTTTGATTAAATTATTACGAAGAAAATGGTAATATGTTTGTGCCCCTGTTAACCAAGGTTAATACATCAAGTATTTATTGAAAATTTTTGGTTTATTATGACAATTATTCACCTAAACACACTACAGTAAGGGTACAACAGATGAACACGAAAACTGAAGTTGTTAGTGATGAATCACCGGAAGTAAATTCGACGTCCCTGATGGATTGACTTGAATTATTTAATGCAGCTGAAAATTATAAGTAATGAACCAAAATATTACTTTCATTAATTACAAAATTACATTTTAAAACATTACTTACGCAATGCATCAAAGGTGGTTTCAACCGTTATGATAGTTTCATCATCGGCAGTTGAAGTCATGTCAAAAGTTTCCGTACTTGTTGTTACATCGTTCAAGGATGGGATTGGATGAGAATCACTTATTAGAAGTGTATCTTCAATTAATGCAACATCTTCATCGAAACTGTTTGAGGTATCTTCAGTTGCAGTTTCAACATCTATCAATGGAGGTGTATCAGCCTTGTCAAAAGCAACATTGTTACGTACTTGATGATCACCATCTGTAATGACAAAATAGTTCATTCATTAAAACAACATATAGGAATGTTTTTTACACATGAAATGAATAATGCAATACCTAGAAATTGTTTCGTCTTATTTGATCCCACATTTATAGAGGGTGCCCAATCAACATGTTTTTTGTGGAATTCTCCACTCGGCTTTCCTGTAAGCATTTCACAAATTGTAAGATAATAGTCAATAATTGTTAGTATTAACCTATAAATACCTGTAACAAAGTGATCCGAACACACATAGATATTTTTCAAGTTGGTGTGGATGATGTAATTCATTCTCTCCAACCACAAGTCTCGCCTTACACCCTCCTTTGGTAAACTATACAGTTTTACACTTGCACTTTTCAGGTTACGGCAATTTCACACTTTGCACCATCTACTCACAGAACCTTTTTTAGTATTCATTATGCAGAATACCTATCAATTAGATAATTTAAAATTTTGTGATTGTTTTAATCTGAATACAAACTTTCAAATTTCACAGAATAAACAAGTCACTCGTAGCAGACAAAAATACATGAGTTGCTGCGTTGCCACGATGGCAACAAATGTTAAAAAAGATGTCGAACAGCCCTATAAATGTAGGGAAGAAAAACATGTAACCCTAGCAGTACACAGACAGCGACTTCATACAAACACGGCATCTCTAGATCATCGGCATATTTTATTACTTCCCAACGCAGTATCAAATGCTCTCTACATAGGCCGGATCACGACATGTTACATGATACTATGTATGTTAGATAATATTCTATCTCGGACTAAGAAATGTTTTCTATTACCAACTGAAAGAAATTTTATATAAACATTAAATAAAAAGAAAAAAAAAATTTAGACTCAATTAGTTGGGTAATTTCTTGGTATTTCGTAAATCTTATATCGTTATTTTTATTATTTCTATCAATGGCAGTTTTTGAAGGTCGGGTCAAAATAGATACCTTAACGAAGACGTAACCCGAAAAATAGGAACTATTGCGATAATTGATGTACACACTTTGCATAATAAATACAACTACAGACGTTAGAGGTAATAGTTGGCTATATGTCTGTATATTTCACCCAATTACATTGAGATATTGAAAAAATTAAAATTCCAGAAGTGTTGCCTCCGCATTTGCAGCAGCAATCAGGAATATGGCCAAAACGACGGACACAAGATCGATCACAATAAATTTGGTACATCAAAACAAAATATACTTGGAAAAAGTAAACAGTGAAATCAATCATCGGCAGTTTTGATGAGACAAATAAGAGCGCGACGATAATCACCGGAAGTTTCGCTCTATAAAATGCCGATGTTGTAGATCGCAAAGGTTGCATATTGAGATTTTTAAAAAGTCAGTCAGTCAGAAAGATTGTGCATGTAAAGTACAGAAATAGTTTAGAGATTCATTTACCTGGACTGAGCTAAGAAGTGTTTTGCAATAGATGCGCTCATATTCCGATTTGATGTTGACCAAATCAATTTCGGAACGATCGACGATGATGCGGATCAGAGCACTGTCATTTGTCCCCAATCCTTTCATGGCTAGCTCCAGACGGTGGGCAAAAAAAGCTGGTCGGTTGTGAACAATTTCCACTGAAACGTTCAAAGTGTTAAATTTAAAGTTGATTTTGACTACGGGATCGCAAATAATCAATGACCGGAGGCATACCAATGTCCTTAAGACCATGCAAGAGATCTCCAGACATTTCGGATTTGAGAGCCTGTTCAATTGTTTTTCCGGAAATCTTCTTGTACATTTTAAACATCTCGGAAGTCTGACGACGACATTGGGCGGCAAAGCCAAAGACGTCTACGAAGACGTTTTCGTCTGTCCCGATTTTTCCTTCTCCTACAATAGTTAATTTGAAACTTGTAATAAATAATGATAAACCCCCATATGAGTTATATTTACCAGCGGTGTAAAGATTTCGTGCGTCTTCTTGGGCTTTAACTGGATCATAAGCAAAATCTCCATGGCCACTTGTTTGATCACTCTTTCTCTATAAATGTTTATACATCCCCATAAATATCACAAATTGGACGTTTAATTAAAATGGAAACGACCGAACCTGTAGAGCGTTGAGAAGCAATTGTTGAAATGGCCCCGAAGTATCTTTAATTCAGAATAAGTTATTAAAAGGATAGGCTACTATTACATTACGGAATAGGGTTGGACACGTTTGAAAAATATGTGATTACCTTCTCGGACATCCTTTTCCAAGGGAGTATTGTACACTGATTGAAATCGATAGAAAAATTTAATATTATTATCGATTATTATTTTGCTAATCTATGTGTTGAATCTAAATATATTACAACACTCGTAGGCCAAAGCAATCCTTGTTATCTCATCGTAGGGGCGGGAGAAGAGGACTTCCACCAAAACGTCCTCATTAGTGCCAACTCCCTTCATTGCTTTGTTTAGAAGCTTGGCGCAGTGTACTTCCGGTGGCATCATCATGCTCAAAATGAGCTTCTTGAAATTGCCACTCAGTTCACTCTTGAAATCAGCAATGATATCCTGTTAATCAAACGCATTTCAATCAACAATGAAATCTCATTTTATAAGAAAATTAAAGGTTACTCGATTGAATTGGAGTTTGAATGCTTTCGAAATACTCTGGCGCTGGGCGTTGGATCGATAGCAAAGAATGTCGATGATGGCTTCTTCATTCGTACCAAATCCCTTCATGGCAGCCCGCCTGAATAATTTGAAATGCCAGATAATTTAATTCCCATCCAAAATAAAAACCTGATTTTCTAAAGATTAAAATGGGAAATATTTACAATTTTTGGGCGTCGGTCATTGCATTGAATTCGGCTTCGGGCAATACAGTTGGTAGTTCCTATTCAGTCAGTTGAAACAACAATTATAAAATTTGAGAATTTTTAGTTTAGTAGGTCACTTGAAAAATATTTTCTTATAATCAGTCAATGTAAAATTGCCGAATGGATTCACCGTGAATATAATTTGATGAAACGCATATGAAATACAAAATTAAGAGAGAGTGGAACTCACCTTTGTGTAATCATTATTTTCACCAGCCCACGTTAGCGACACTAAAAACCAAACAAAAAATTAATCTTGAGTTGTCATTAAAGACGTATAAAGTTTCATTAGTTTTGAACTTACTAGTTGCAGATTATGAAGAAAACTAACAGGGAGTGAATAGAACACACGTCTGCTGTGGACTGTAAAAAAATATGTAAATCTACTGGTGAACCTTGACGAGCTGGCCTTGAAGGGATGAGGAACAAGGCGGAAACAAGTTTCCATTGAGACAACACCCTTGAGAGCCTCGGGATGTTATTTTTGTTATATTTGAAAGTTCGTTACAGCTTCACCATATATGTGTCCCATTACTATCCCGTATTGACTAATCAAAGTTAATTATAAGAAATGAATTAAGTATGATTTTATTCATCCGCGTTTTCTTCCCCCAATTCAGAACCAACAATCAATGAACGCAGAACAGGAACTAAAAGAAAAAAGTGATCGCAGGCGTATGAAGATTTGTATATGCAAATATGTATTTCCCTTGTCAAAACAAAAAAGAAGCGCTTTTTTATCAGTGTCCACCATGCATAATAGCCGTACAAATTTCCCCTCAAGTTCTCAGCTGCAGTTACATAAAAAATATTGGCGGTACTGCAATTTCGTGATTGAGAGCGGGGGGTCCGATGAGAGCAAGGAGGGAGCGGCGGTAGTCGCCAGAAGTTGCATTCTGCGAATTAATGAAATTGCACTTGTCATTTATTTTTCGGCAGTCAAAAGAAATTTGTGTCGCATCCATATTTTTTATTACCTCGACTGAACCATAAAGTGTTTTGCCATATATGCGTTCGTACTCTAACTTGATGTTGGCCAAATCAATTTCACTTCGACTGACGATGATGCGGATTAGAGTGTTGTGATCGGTACTCAATCCTCTCATGGCCAATTCTAAACGCTCGGCAAAATACGCCGGTCGGTTGCGAACTATTTTAACTGTTTGAAAGGAAAATATATACTGTACAAAATTTGTGTTTAATCACATCAATATCAAAGAGAATGAACCTATTTCAAGAAGACAAAATAAAATGTCTTCAGACACTTGGGATTTGAGAGTCTCTTCAATTGGTTCTCCGGAAATTTTGGCATACTCTTGGAAAATAACCGAAGTCAGACGACGCCTTTGAATGGCATAGCTCAAAATGTTAACGAAAGGATTTTCGTCCGTGCTGCTGTGCTCTTTTCCTACTTAATCTTCTTTTGTAGAGCTAAATTTGTTATCAAATGTTTGTTGGTTTGCCTATATCTACCTTTGTCGAGCAAAAGTTTAGCCTCTTCTTGTGCGCTAGCGACTGAGTCAGAATCTATTGTCGGATCTTTAATTTCCTAAATTAATCCCAATCCCAGTTATTCATCAGTATGCTCATTTAAAACTCAAATGATTTTACCTGAAGGGATTTGAGAAATATCTTTTGAACCCGACCGGAAATATCTAAATTTGAAAATACGATGAGTAGCCTATAAATATTTTGTTTCACCACATTGATTGCTATTGCAATATAAATTTTTTTACCTTGCTTAATTTCCCTTTTCAGATCGATTTTGTACTCTGTTTTCAGAAGAGAAAAAAAAAATATTACGCAACAAGACAAAATATGTTTGAGAATTTTAGAAAATGTTACTGGTGTTGTAAGCGTTTGCGATTTTTACGACTTCTTCGTAGGACCGGGTGAAGAGGATTTCCGCCATGACATCTTTGTAAATGTATTTATTGTTATATAATTGATTATAATAATTATGTAAACACTTTTATTTGTGTTCGATCATACTTGTCTCGTAGGCTGAGGCTAGGCTCAGAGTTTCCGAGTCGGATCCAAAGAGGCTGATGTCCTCCAAGAGAGCCTCTTTTCTTGCAAATTTCTTGATGGCTTCGTGTAGTTCCTTGGCACAGTATTCTACCGCAGGCAACATCAGGCTGGTAATAACACTTTTGAATTTGCCGCTCACTTCGCTCTTTAGATCAGCAACTAAATCCTGTTTAACAGAATGCCAATTTTGGTCAAATTAAATGCGCAACTCAAAGTCTGATCGAGTCTGGTTTTATCCCGTTTTAAATTTATATAGCGCTTATTTTGTTAGTTTTATCCTGTTGATGTCAAATGTTCGCAGCAAATATTTTCAGACTGATATTCGCGCGATAGAGAAAAAGGAACTATAGAAAAGAGTTACCCGATTGAATTCAATGTTGAATGCTTCAGAAATGGCTTGACGTTGGGCGTTTGATCGGTGGCAAAGAACGTCGATGATGACTTTTTCATTTGTACCGAGGCCTTTCATCGCAACTCGACTGAAAAGCATTGATTTGTTAATCAAAATAATTCATAACAAAAATGGAAAAACAATTACAGTGCTCTGGCGTCAGCCATCGCGTCAAACAAAGTTGCCGGTAAAGAAATCACAGTTGGTACTTCCTAGACGCATCATGAATAATGTGCAAAAATTAAGATATTTACACAAATTTGGGAATCTATCTACTCACCTTCATGTGCCCATTATTTTCAGGATCACTGGGCAACGACACTGAAAACGAAAAAGCACAGCAGTGAAATAGAAATTCCAAATTGAAGTCTCCTCATTTGCGTTATACTTACTTTGAAGAATATGTATGACTGTGTGGGCTCGATAAAATTGTGAAAAAAAGAGAGTAGGAAATCGATTCGTGTCTTCCAGCTTGAGGGATAGACAGCTCATTAAAAACCTTGCGGGGAAAAAAATGGAGAGCGTGTACCTTAGTAACAACAAGCGGTTGACCAAGACAAAACTGGTTTTCAGGGTTTGTGCAAAAGTGAACACACCCTGAAAAAAATCCCCGAACCATTTCGCAATTAACATTCACCACAAGTCTACGTTTGTCCAGTCCATTTACTTTGCAGATTCACCAAAATTACCTCAAGCGTCAAGAATGGAATAAAAACTCTGAGGCTCCCAGAGAGATCATTGATTCACCATGACTGGGAGGTAAATTATAGTCGAGAGACAAAAATGACTTTTTTCCAGCTTAATCCATGTTTATTTTTCAGTCAACATGCACAAGATTATGAAGAAAAGAAACTTTAAAAACGAGTATCCATCATGTGAAAATAGAAACCAGTATCTCGTCTCATTTTTGCCATTTTACATGTTAAGCGGATAGAAAGATAAATATTAAGAAAGATAATGGCGATCGAAAAATGTTTTCCGGTTTCAAAGTAAAAAGTCAACACACGATTCACTAGACGGATCACAAATAAAATAATGGAGTTGCGACTTCGCTACTAAAAGAAGGAGGGCCAATGAGAGCCAGCAAAGCTCGCTTGTAATCGCCAGACGTTTCACTCTAAAAATAAGAGATCCATTATTGTTATAATTATATTCGTCTTCTTATCCAATAAGCGCATGCCGTTAGAAATTACCTCGACTGAGCTGTGAAGTGTTTTATGATAGATCCGTTCGTATTCCACTTTGGTATTAACCAAATCGATTTCACAGCGACTGACGATGATGCGGATTAGAGCGTCGTCATTGGTACCCAAACCTTTCATGGCCAATTCTAAACGCTCAGCGAAAAAGGCCGGTCGGTTGCGGATGATTTTGACTGTCGAAAAAAACAAAATTCTGGAGTTCGTTGTGATCCGAATGCAATTAATTATTTTAAAAGATACCCATATCAAGTAAACCATTATAAATTTCGCCAGACATCTCCGAGGTGATGGCTTGTTCAATTGTTTTTCCTGATATTTTGGTGTATTCTTGAAAAATGGCGGAAGTTTGTCGACGCCTTTGAGCGGCAAAACCCAAAATGTCAACGAAAGCGTTTTCGTCGGTCCCGATTTGACCCTCACCTGTAATAATAAGGATTTGCTAGAAAACAATTACAGTCGTGGTCTAAAATGTTAAATGATTTTTACCGGCTTTAAAGAGAATTCTGGCTTCCTCTTGTGCCTTGGCCGAGTGATAAGTATTTTCTCCGCCATCCATGACCGAGTCCGTGCATTTCTGTGACAAAAAAAAAGTCGAAATTGTTTTCTACTTTTCCAGAGTTTGAATCTAAAAATTCTCAAACCTTGAGAGTGTTGAGAAGAAATCGCCTAAATGACCCGGAAGTATCTGATTTAAAAAAAACTCAAGTTAGCAATATTACATAATAGATTTTATTATTAATTTCTAACAAAAGGATACTGTACCTTCCTTGATATCGTCGTCCAGAGATTTTCCGTACACTAAAAATAAAACAAGAAAAAAATATTGCTGATGTGTGGATATAATAAAGAGCACTCAATGTAAATATTACTGCTTTTATAGGTAGCTGCAATCTTCATTAATCCGTCATAGGAATAAGCGCAAAGGATTTCTACCAGAACGTCGTCACTAGTTCCAATCCCTTTGATGGCTTTGCGCAAATGTTTGGCCAAGTACTTATCCTTTGGCATCATCAGACCGACGATGAGATCCTCGAAATCGCCACTCAATTCGCTCTTTAGATCAGCAATTAAATCCTGTTTGTAAATAAGCGCGTGAAAAATAATAGGATGTGATTGGCATGAGCACAAATGTATCGTTACCCTACCCGACCAAATTCCTTGTGATACATTTCCGCGATGGCCAAGCGCTGGGCATTGGATCGCTTGCACAAAATGTTGATGATGGATTGTTCGTCCGTGCCGAATCCCTTCATGGCAATTCGCCTGAAAAATTTACATATTAAGACATTCCGTGTTTTTTTTTTTTTTAAATTAGAATTTGCAACGTATAACTGCAATTCGAATGAAAGAAATAATTTACAATGCCTTGGCGTCGGACAGCGGATCGAACAAGGTGATTGGATGCACAGTTGGGAATTCCTAATAAACAATAAAACCTGTTTTTGAATTGAGTTTCTAAAATATTGGTGGTTGCTTTTATGGTCTTATGGTTATTACTAGTCAACGAAACATAGCTTTTATATCTACAGCGCCCTCTTGTATAAATTCGTGGTTGCACCGTTATGATTAGCAAATTTTCGGGTAAATACGTGGGTAGATATGTGGGTGGATGTTACACAATGTACTTCTCACGTTGGGGATTCCCCCAAAATTAATCATTTAACACTGCAGTACCTAGCCGAAACATTAATGCCAGGTACCCACATTTGTTTGGCCATATGACAAAGTTTCATCAAGGTATAGAATTCTAATTTAGGCTATGGCCTAGAGGGTATGAATCTCAAATTAGCCTTATTCCTTTGTGTTAAAAAAAGAAGATACAGCATTTGGAAATGACGCAGTATTGCACAACTTAAAATTTTAAAAAGATACTAATTACCTTCACGTACTCCCCATAATCGCCACACCATAGTGTCATTTCTGTTTTCGAATTATTAGCGGCTGGATGCGATGAAATCACTAAAAAAGAAAACACAACTATAAAATTGTATAGACGAATCAGAAACCAGGGGTTGAAGAAATAAGACTGAATAAAACACACGTCTGTCTAGCAGGTGGAGCAACATTAAATTAATCCAGTTTTCAGAAAACTCTGTTTCACAATTGAAGGTTATCAAGCCACAGTTGAAAACAAGTTCCTTAAAAGGGTGAAAAGTGACAACGAAATGGGGGAAAACGTAAGCTTCCCTCTGGGCATTCTTTTTTTATTCACAAGATTATTCGAATGATACATGTCGATCCGCTGTTAGACAGTATTTGGAATCGGACCAAAATTGAGTTGAGACGAAGATATGATGAAAATCATATTTTTTTAAAGCTCATCAGCGGTTATTCTTGTTATGTAACAAGTCCTTCTCTCTGCCTGCGAGATCTTAGATATGTAAATTTTAAATCGAAAGATGAATACCTTCAGCTGTTTTCCTCATTTTTGTTTGGTTTCGTCTTCCTTATTTGGATAAGGAGAACAATTTACTTTGAACAAGTTCATTTTCGTTTCAGATTTGACAATATCATTTGTATTCAACAATACACAGCTCGAAAATGAGCTTATTATTAGTTATTAGCTTACAGCGGAAGCAATGGGATATATGTGCAGCGGATCATATGAATTTTTAAAATCATTTATGCAGGAGAACGATTTTAAAGTTGTTTTTCCTTAATTTTTTCTTTGGAGTTGAGGTTGTCAAAAAAGATTGGCCAGAATTTTGATCATGAAAACCAAACGTGTTTTGTGTCGGGTCGCGCAATTAACGCCAAATTACAGTATCTGTTAACGTCCAAAATATTTGTTCCAATTAATTCTGAAATTTCCGTATGGTTTCTCTTATGTGCCAGCCTAAGGATTGCTGCGATTGGTACCATGGGATCTGTCTGTCAGACAGAGAAGTCAAAGAACAACAGGATGATGGCGATGGCATCGACTTCACCAGCTGCTCCATTCCAATAATCGTTAGAAGAGAGCGACGATAATAACCGGATGTTTCTTCCTATAAACACAGTTGAAAAATCCAATTAATTGGAATCGATAGATTTTCGTAATTTTTATACATTTTCAGAAAGAAAACGTGATAAGAATACGAATTAACCTTGACTGCGCTAAATAGTGTTTTTCCATAGATGCGTTCATATTCGAACATTATGTTGAGCAAATCGATTTCACAGCGACTGACGATGATGCGGATTAGAGAGTTGTCATCAGTACCCAAACCTTTATTGACATTAATGCATGCTGGTTAATGAATTGCATAATAATACAAATCGTATAATTTTTACCTTTCATGGCGCGGTGTAACCTTTCGGCAAAATAAAGCGCTCGATTGTTAACGGCTTTCACTGCAAGGAAAACACCCAAAACATGAAGCGCTCGTAATAAAAATAAACATCAATTAGGGGAAACGTACCAATTGTTAAAAGGCTGTTGAGTAGGACACCGGACGTTTGAGATTTCAGAGTCTCTTCAATTGATTTACCAGAAATCCGCTGGTACTCGTGAAAGATTAGACAAGTCTGATGACGCCTTTGAGCGGCATAGCCGAAAATGTCAAGGAAGGCATTTTCGTCCGTTCTGAAATTTCCCTTCACTTTTTGTTTGGATATTTGAACATTTAAATCTTAATCATTGTCAAGATGCAGTTTGCCTTATTACCTGCTTTGAAGATAATTCGTGCCTGTTGGCTTGCTATGTCAGGATCGTAAGCAAAATCACCATAACCGCATGATTGGTCGTTCAATTTCTACAAATTTAATTTCGTGTAAATATCATCAATAACATAAGGCATTAAGGCTAGATGAAAAATATGCCAACCTGAAGGATAAGTAAGAGCAATCGCTGATATGACCCACACGTTTCTGATTAAGAATTAAAAACTCAATAGTAATTATTTTCAACCAACTATAAAGAAAATTACCTTTTTTAATGTCGCTTGCAAGAGAAGAGTCGTACACTGTTATTTAAGAGAAGAGAACCCAACAGGTAGAATTCGTTTTTAAATAATTTAAAATCTAAAAATCTTATACTGTCTTCGTAAGCGGTAGCGATCTTTGCGACTTCTTCGTGGGATCGGGAGCAAAGGATTTCCACCAGGACATCGTGGGATTTACTCCTGAAAGCTTTGTGCAATTGATGTGCGCAGTACCTTTCCGTAGGCATCATGAGGCCGACAATCACATTTTCAAAGTTGCCGCTCAGATCACTTTTGAGATCAGCAATCAAGTACTGGAAAGAAAGTCGGTCATTGAACTCATTTTGCGCATCGGAAAAAGCCTAAAGGTCTACATCAATTGTATCCGCCAAAGAAAGCGAGGCAGGTGTCAACGTGAAACCGCTCAGCTCACTCATTGCAAACCGTGTCAGAAACCGCGGGAATTGAAAGTAGGACAAGGAAAGCAGTCGTGTTTTAATTGCTACATGTAGTCCACTGTTTATACTGCGTATGTCGCATCAGAAATGGATCAAAATGTAAAAAGAAATCTTTTTTTACTCGGAAGAATGTGCGGTGGTAACATTCGATTATGATCTGGCGCTGGGCGGAGGATCGTTGGCACAGTATGTTGAGAATAACCTGCTCGTCCGTTCCGAATCCCTTCACAGCTGCTCTTCTACTCGGGGAAATCCCACAAATGTGTTGTGAAATTAGCAATCAAAATAAACAGGAAGTAAAGAAGTGAGAAAATAAATATTTTACAATGATTTGGCATCATCTAATGGGTAGAATTCGTCGTCAGGCAGAGGCACGACAGTTGGAAATTCCTATTTTTAAAAAGTAATTAAAAAGAAAAAATTATGCCAAGGGGCTAAAAGACAAGACAGGATTGCACTCAAGGATACGAAACCAGTTAAACTAGGAATCGGTGATAGGAATAGTTTCTCAATATGGATGCATGTGATAGTAAGAAATTGGATAAACCTTAAACCAATTTATAAAAACTTGGCACAATGTGCTGCTTAATTCCTTAAATGACAAAGCACGTAACAATTGAGCCCTTCACGACAAACTATTTTGCAAATTATTCCTATTAAACACACACAGTCACACACCATTTCCCGTCAATAAACGAAGGAAAAATAAATTCACCTTGACGTTCTCGTTGAAAACATCCCACGACACTGACACTGCGTAACCAGCAATCAAACGAAAAGGATTATTTAATTAGTACTAATTGAACAATAAAAGAAAACGGTAGCAATAACTAAGGACGAATTACTTTGCAAATTCGTAGACGGTTAAAAGTGCTAAGACAAGAAAGAAATCACAACACACATATTTGTTTGTCAAAACTGCTGCGACTTTTGGAGCGAAACTAAAAAACCTTGGTGAACGAACAGCAAGCGAACTGCTACTGAGCTAGGAATCTCGTTAAGGTGACTGGCGAACGACCCTAAAGGCAAAAACGGTTGCTAAAGAAAACTGGTTTTCACCAGTTTCTATTCTTGAGAATTTACATAAACTTTATGTACCTGTAGCGTGCACTCATCTGCACTATACCCAAGACATTTGGTATTTTAATCGGAGACGCAAATAACAGGTTTACACTTTTTTTTTGGCCTTGCCTACATTTCCTTACATGTTCATAGTTTATTTTGCAAATCTATCTTTGATATGCCCACGTATTTGTTTAGGATGAAAGTATGGCTTGCAAAAATCTGACACCATTCATAACCTTCACTGGGAAACAAGGCCATTTGCCGTTTGTATTTTTCATCCGTATAACCGGCAGATATCAACGACCTTGCAATAAAAAACCAAATCGGTTCTTCAAATTGTCAAAATATTTCATTATAAACCACAATAATGTTTATACTTTTTGGCAGAGTAGAAAATAAAACCAAAACTTGTTTTTATTTCCAGAGAAAGATGAACAGTAATAACTGATGTATTCAAAAGCTTGCCAAATCAGATACAAGAAGCATACCGAGAGGCGAGTAAATAAATTCAGAAAATGTTGACCATGGCCATTGGTATAAACGTCAGAGGAAAATGGAGTAGTAGGCGGACTCGTAGAGGAGAGGGTGATGGAAACTGCCACCGTCATGAAGAGTAAAAGTTTGAATTCGCTACAACTCTGACGGATGTAAAAAAGTAAGAGCGCGTGCTGCAAAGCCCACAGATGACCAATGAACCAGTTTTGTTTTTACCAAAGTGACGTGAGAATCACGAAAACAACGATAACAAATAAGTAAACACGAATAAGGGTGTGACTACAGTCCTGGATACTGGAAGAGGGGGCTCGCAGTGGTGCTCAACGGCCCGGATCGTGTGAGAGTGTTGAATTCAAGCAGATCCAATAAGGGCAAGGAGAGCGCGACGGTAATCGCCGGAAGTTTCACCCTAATCAGTCAAAAAAGAAATTTGTCAAAATACAGTTTTACAAGCCATGATTTACGTCATAAAGCCACAAAGCTCTAAAAGGGAAAAGAAATCTAGTTGGTATGTTTCTATTTCGATGGGTCTAACTTGTTTAAAGGTATTAGAAACATCGAAAGTGCTTAAGGTTAAAAGACTATCGAGAAGGAAGATACTAAGAAGTGCATTGATGAACTCGATAATCCTGGTCGACTTACCGCTTCTTCCTCGCTCTGCATCGATTAAGATTGATGTAGTCGTACACATTTGGGTAGGGGCAAGCATCATCACACAAAATGCACAAAGGAGCAAGCAAAACATTCAATTATAATGGGTCGTTTTCAATTCCAAGTTGATTCGTTAGTCGAATGAACCGATAAGTAAGTATTTTTTAAAAAAGGGTCAAGGATCGGTTGGATTTCAACTGTACACGAATTTCTCACGATTCCAAAAAACTAGAGAGGTGCAGTAATTGATTTACCTTGACTGCGCTTAGAAGCGTTCTGCCTTGGATGCGTTCATACTCAAATTTGATGTTGGCCAAATCGATTTCACAGCGACTGACGATGATGCGGATTAGAGCGTCGTCATCCGTACCCAAACCTTTCATGGCTACCTCCAAACGGTCAGCAAAGTAAGCTGGACGGTTGTGGACGGTTTTCACTGAGTTGGGCAAAAGTTTGGCCATATTAATGCCAACATTTGGATGTTATTAATGTATACAAGCGACGAGAACATACCCATAGCTAGAAGACCATTAAGAATCTCTCCAGACATTTCGGATTCCATAGCCTGTTCGATGGTCTTGCCAGAAATCTTTTTGTATTCTTGGAAGATAAGGTAAGCATGACGCTGGCCGGCGTGACCCAAAATTTCAACGAAAGCATTCTCGTCCGTTCCTACTTGTCCCTCACCTGCAAGCATTTATTGAGTAGAAATTAAAAATGAATACAAGATTTGTGTTTGATTATTTACCAGAATTGTAGAGAGTTTGGGCTTCCTCGGCCGCCTTGACTGGATCATAAGCGTAATTATCTCTAACTCCCTATATGCAGCATAAATCAAGTGGGTTTTAAAATAAGTTATTGTAAATAATGACAAATGGAAAGAACCTGGAGAGCCATGACGAGCAATCGCTGGAATGGACCAGATGTATCTCCCTGAACATCAGACTCCAATGAATTTCCGTACACTGAATTTCAGAATAAACAAAATTATACGAAATTAAAAAATGTCATTTGTTGATTAACATTTTCAATCAATGTTACTAGTTTCGTAGGCGCTAGCGATCTTCACAATTTCATCGTAGGGGCGGGAGCAGAGGATCTCGACCAAGACATCCTCGTTGGTTCCAATTCCCTTCATGGCTTTGTGCAGTTGCTTGGCGCAGTACTCATCAGTTGGCAACATGAGTCCAATAATGACATTCTCGAAATTGCCACCTAGCTCACTTTTCAGATCAGCAATCAAATCCTGCTTTAAAGAATGCCAACAATGGACAGGGTGATGATTTTGGTACCGTACTACATTTGCCGTCTAGACTCATAACATCAAGACGAAAACCAGTTACAAGTTATGTAAATAATAATCGGCAAACGTTCGCTATTTTAAATAAACCACTTGATCAACTCTTGCCAAAAGATGAATGGTTGGATTCATTTCATTTTTTGGAAGGACATTTTTACTGCCGAGGAGGGAAAGGAGCTGAGCGGACGCATTCGGAAGTGGTAGATGGTTCTGACTGATTTACCCTGGGTTTTTTGTTGCTCCCCTCTTCGACCTGGAAAGAGGAGAGACGAACACTTAGCACATGTTCGCTTGGACAAGATACAAAAGCAAAATTCCCAACACAAAGATTGATCGAAGGCTTCAACGGATGGATGAAAGCTTGGATGAAAGCCATTTAAAGGTAAATATACTACCATCACCAACTAGAAGCCCTGACATCATGCAGAAGAGTTTTAACGGTTATGAAGCAAGCGGACGTTGTTATGAAATGATGAGATGAATTTTGCCTGTCAAAATTTAAAAGAAAATATTTGCCCAAATGTTCCCTAGGGTCTACTGAAATTAAAAAGTGTACATTTGATTGTTTGATTGAAAAACTACGTGGAAGAACGTTTTCTTCCGTACGAATTTTACGGGGCGCACAATATCTTTATCGATTCGCATATCGTACCATGTTAAAGAGCACGCACGTTTTGGAACAAACGCGATCCGTTACGTGATCGGCATTATCTGGCACGCGATCAGAGTAAATTAGAAGGTTATTCAGTTAACAATCATTTGCAACAGAAAGTCAACTTATTTCTGTCTAATAGAATCGTGATCAATATCAGGAATGTCAGATGAATTTTTATAAAGTTAAGATTTTCGGGCGGATTGGCGGAATAATTGTTCGAGTATTTTGGAACGCATTTCTACGGACGGGATCTACAGCAGCGTATACGTCGTCTAATAAGAGCTTTTATGGAAAAATGAGGTTGGAATCGTGCGATAAAGGAAATGGGGAAAAAAATAAGGTGTGGAAAGGGGTAATAGAACCTTTCCGGCGCGAGTGTGACGTGTAAATTGAAAGTGCATTACCCGACCGAATTCCTTCTTGTAGGCTTCGGTGATGGCCTGGCGCTGGGCGTTGGATCGTTGGCACAGAATGTCGATGATGACTTGTTCATCCGTACCGAATCCTTTCATGGCAGCTCGCCTGTATGAATATTAAGCGGGGAAAAAAAAATTAAAATTTCCAATTAGCAATGCAACAATGTCCATGCTGGACTGTAATAAAAGAAGTCGAAAAACACTTACAATGCATGGGCGTCGGCCACCGGGTCGAAATTGGCTGCAGGCAGCACAGTTGGCACTTCCTATAACAACAACAAAATTTTTAAATTAGCAGGGTTATATTGGAGAAACACGGTTAGGTCAATTTATGGAATCAAACACCGTCACGTTTAATTCTTTATTCGTCGCAAAGTTGGCAGGGAAACAACATTGGCCCGACGCCCTCGTCCGCTATGGCGGCGAAAAACAATGCGCGTGCAATTTTCTTTTTCTGATATCTTTTGCCCCCGTGATCCCCAACCAACACGGATATATATAGCCTTCAAATTTCATACACACTATTCTGAAAAAAACCCATGGCTTCTGCGGTCCTCCCTAAAAGAACATTTTGTGATAAATGTTCCTACTATTTCGCTACTGTTCACGGAACACAAAGTGACGGGTACGCACATGGAAGGGTGTTAACGAGTAACAGCACACACAGCTGTATTGATTCCGGGCCGCAGACGGTCGGCCTCGACGCCGTTACACACGCGACCTGCTTTCGGTTATGGGGCCACCGTGGCTCTGCGGCTGGCCTGGATCCAGGGTGTCTCTCTCTCTCTACCGTCTCTATACTATCGCTCAAGGTTTTTTGGGTTGTTGTAGAGAATCTCCTTTTTTTTATAGCATTTCGCTTAGATGATGTATACTTTCCGTCTAGTCCGACTTGCAACCCAGTACAAGATTTGACTATAGAAACAACGATCGATCACGCAGTTCTTTTTTTTTTTCTTAAATACATCGTTGGCGTGAGAACAACTTCTTTTTTGTTCACGTTGCTTGGCGGCCAATGAACCTCCCAATCTCAAGTTTAACCAACGATGGATCAAGTTACGAATGAGGACTTGAGGTACCAAGATTGGACCTTACCATATATATTCGTTTGTTTAATATCGTACCAAATATTGAATGAGAAATTCGACCCGACCGCAAGGTTTGTACCGCAGACGTGCTGCCCCACCGGACTCTAAGATGATTACACTATAACCACACAAGGTTCGGGAGAATTCATTTTTTTCGGAGGTTTTGACGTCTAGACACGTCAAAGAAAACCCAGTTACTTTTTTTGGGGTTGGCTTTTCTTTTTCACGGAAGAGCGGTTCTTCTGTGTCCGAAAACATGGCGAATCGGGGGAGACAACAAAAATATGACTCCCATAACCAAAAAAGAACCCGAGGAAATGTTGTAAAGGGCGGAAAACTCCTACGAATCAGACCCGGTTAGTGGTTTTTGTTGGCTTTTACAACATCCGCCGACTGCTGCTTTCTAATCCGCCGCCGGTGGATATACGGAGTACAACCGGCACCATCCGCATATACATTCCACATTTGTTACTTGTCAAGGTGACTGATGATTCACGAAATTGAATTTCAATCAACCACAACATTTGGTAGTTTTTCCGTACGTGTCTTTCGTTTGACATTCAAATGTATGCGTAGGTGAGCCGGTCTACTACTACAAGCTTCGACTGTCTAGAAATACGTGAATGACGACGTCATGGTCCGCAAGGTCTTTCTTGCACCTTTCATTCCGCAAAGTGTCAAATCACGAAATTAAAGTAATCGGGAAATAATCGACTAAACTAAACCGGCGATCCGGCTAGTGATACTAGTTTAACCAATTGAAATTCTTCACTCGAGACTCTTGTGGTGCAAGGAAAGAATTTCAAGTCAAATTTGAAAGTCCTTGAATTGACTCTTGTCTGTTTCGCCATAAGGCAAGGCTTGCAAAAATGACGTCATGGGCACAAAAGGCACAAAATGGACAATGAAGAACAACTCACCACGTACTCCTCCATATCACCAGTCAGCGACACTGGAACAGAAAACAATAAACATTCGTCAAGTTATGAAGATCAAGTAAAATTTTGACGTGAAATACAATTTGCCAACTTACTTTTAATTTAGTAAGATAATGTGGAAAAAGAGTGAACGAAACACGCGTCTGTTTAGCAGCAGCGACAACGCCCGACTAAGCTCGGCTGCCTGCGCCATGGCCGCCTTTATACCGTCGAAACGATCCATCCGTAGGCGGGTGCTGGTGCCTCTTTTCTGCTGTCCACCGAAACTTCTATATCATGGAGGAAAAAAAAATAAAAAATAAACAAAATAAAATAGATGGTTTCTTTATCCATCTACTTTTTTGTGTGTGCTTGATGTATGATGATGATACCAAGTCGGCGGCTAATTCGATCTTCCCCTTCGAACTTCCGAACGATGATCGTTACAGATGTGACTGCAACGAGTAGAGCGAGGTAGGACCCTAGGAGCCTAAAAATAAATTGACTGCAGGAGACTGTAGTAAAATATAACAGGCCAGTCTTCTTGTTGTTGACGGAAGCATACTACTAGAGAAAAAGATTATTTTTGTAAAAAAGGAAAATCCGCGCACGCGGCTGCGTGTGTGTGTATTTTGAGTTATGCCATATACAACGCATTCTATGTTATATGGTACAAGTGGGATATAAGGGTTGGGGGGGGGAGGAAAGGATTGATGAATTCGAAACTTTTGTTATCAAATACATGGAGTGAGAGAACGAATAGGAGGGAGGGAAATGACGACGTTGAAATCCAGACGCAGTAGAATCAAACAACTTTGGCCTCGATGTAAAGTAAATTATACATTAAACGAGCTTTTAAGTTAACATGTCGCGTCGAAAAATATTCGATTATTTACAATAGCCTTTGGTGTTTGCAACGTAAGGAGTGGGTTCAAGTTTTACCTTGCGTTGCAACGTGAGGAGACGGATCAAGCACTACCTCGAAAACAATTAAGATCGAATTTCCGGATCGAATTCAATTAACTTTACTGCAAGAAAAGAGATACAGGGAAAACACGACAGACCAGGAAACAAGAACGAGACACTCTATTCAATCATTTACAGGGCTTTGGGGGTGGTTTGAGAAAGTATGTGACGTACCTGCGCTGATTTTACATGAGAGAGGAAGAACCGGGAGTGGGCATGATCATATTAGAGGTGCTGGGTGCGCCCAAGTTATTGGCATTATTAGTGCCTAGCTGAAGAAAAGAGGCGAGTGGCTGTTCTATCCACGTAATCAGTGCATGCTCTGGAGATTGGTGTGATGCATAATTGTCCTTCATAAGTAGCTGGGAGAAATTGGCGTGAGTTTGGTACGCCTCGGCTTCTCTCCCTCCGTCGCCGCACATTCGATACAAATCTATCGTACATCAACCGAAAATTAGACATTGAAATAAATAAGGTTCCAAGTTATCGAATGACTTACCTTTCAGGATGGCTGACGCCCACAGTTGGATGTGAACATCCGGAATTTTGGAGGCCAGTTGCATTGCCGGCGTGACCATGTTCATTGCCTCGCGATTGTTGCCCAACGAGAGGAAAATATGACCGAGTAACACAAGGGAACAGGAAGTTAGGCGGTTTAGGTCTTCAGCATTGGCCATTTTTAACGTTTCTCTCAAATAGCGCCTAGGAAGATCCATGAACAAAAAAGAGTAATGAAGATTTTTATTTATTTTTTAATGAGTGGTGTAATTTTGCATACTTTGCTTCGTTGTATCGAGCTTGGAAGAAACACTGCAGTCCTTGAACGTAGAAAGCGGCTGCTCGCAAGCTGTGCGAGTGTGACGGCAACGTCTCAGGGTTGATGTTTTCGATAAGTTTATTAAAATCCCCTTCACGTTTCATTCGCAAGTAAACGATGGCAAGATTCAAATTTGCAAATGTCCATAGCTCACGATCCGTTGTGCTCTGAAATAAAAGAAAAAATTGGAAAAAGAAAAATTGGGAAAATTTGTTCATTGATCCTACTCTTAGGGCAACGTTGAATTGAGCTTCTGCAGCCTCCATAGAATTCATGCTCATTGCATACAGGCCCAGCAAAGTATGCAACTGTGCTGAATGAGCGGCAAGCAAACGAGGAGGCCCTGCAGCGCACAATTGGGCTGCTGTTGCCACTTCCCTAATAGCTTGACCTTTTTGACCCATGACCAATCGACACAGAATCAAATGTTCGAGCAGAAGAATGTGGAAAGAGGTTAAAATACTCCGGTTGTCAGATACTGTAAAAACAAATGAATCAGTTATTCTCTTGGACAATTACAATAAATAGATTTGGACACTAACGTTTGAGTTTCTCAATTTGCAGGAACGCTTTCTCTGTATACTTCTGGGCTTTGTCCATGTAGCCGGCTTGCATCGAATGCATAACTGTCACAACGTAAACCAAAACGCACAGATGTTCTTTCGACATCCATACAAACATATCACCCGAATTCCCAGCTGACACATCTAATCGTAAATGTTGTGGCGGTTAAGAAATAGAAAGTTTTAATGGAACTTTCCTAAACAAAATTACCTTCGTCACTAGGCATCAGATTTGGTTGCGTAATGGTCTGAATGCTTTGTTGCAGTTGTTTTAAGTATGGTTTAACACTCTTCACCTGCCCAGACATCAAACATTGGCACACCTATAAAATTACTGTATAGTTTATTTTTGTTTTTTTAATTAAATTGAACAAAAATATTACTTGCAGGACCAAAAAGAATATTTTAAGATATTCTTTTTGTTGAAGAGAGCCCTGCCAGTTATCAATAATTGGTCCTACTTGGGCCAGTAGGGGATGAAGTTCATTGAACTTTTTATCAATCAGCAGTAACTAAGGGAAAAGAAAATGTGTCTTGGCAAATCATTAAAAGTAATTGTGGCAGCAACTTGTAATACCATGCATTTGCTGAGAGTAAACAATAATCTAGAATACTGGGCTCCAGAAATGTGTGCATAATCAGCTCCAACTCCCAGGAGACCACAGGCTGACAGATAATCTCTTTCATTGGAATGAATTTGCTGGAGAGAAAAACACAATCAATAAATGGGAAAATCAATTACAAAATGTGTGTGCCAATAATTATAGGTACTTACAGCTAGCTGGAAGAGTAATCTGCAGTGCCAGAAAACATTCTGTTGAGACATTTCTATGGTTTTTCTCAACAAAGGTTTAGCTAGATTGGTTTGATTCTGTTGCTCATAAAGTTCTGCCAGAAGACTTGCAGATTCATATTTGATGTCGTCAAAGGCAGCAATATTCTGTGATTGATACCACTGATGAAAAAGATAGATTTGTCATTAATGAGTCATAACAAGGTTTAATCTTGAGTGTTACTCACAGCTTGTTCCAAGTGAGAACGGGCCAAATCAACATTTTTTGTGTAAAGTACAAGAATGTTTCCCAATTGAAGATGTGTTCTTGCTTCTACACGTGGTGGAGGTTTAAAACTAAATACAGTTTGAAGACACTGTACACACATACGAATATTTGGAGGCGTCGAAACTCGAAAATGTTCAGCCAGCCCTAATAGGGCGAGGTACCAAGCGTCCTGTGAAGAAGTTGACGCCATTACTCCACTAATTTGCCACCTCAAGAAGTGGTGGGCTTTTAGTCACAAGTAAACACACAAAGAGTTCAGATCGATGACTCAATAATCCGGTGAGAAAATTAGAAATGAATTCGAGTTGCTTTGGAGCTCCAAAATTTTGCATTCGATATGCGTTACTTTCGATCTGCAAACAACATCGATTCTTAACTGTCGTCTGCTCTTATGCAAATTGTTTCGTTTTTAGATTTGAGCAAACGTTATCATAATAATAAAAAGGAATTTTGTTGTGTAATCATTAATTTTATTCTTTCTAGATGAATCAAATGTACAGTATTTTTGGAGATTCTAATTGTTTGGACTACTGAAAGTGCGGAAAATGCTATCTTTAAATTTCATCAGATTGTTTTTTATAAGTTTAATGGTCTACAAATTAAACGGTAAATTTGTTTTGCTTGTATCCTTCTCGAATCTCGCGGTAATTTTTCCATTTACTTACAGGTTTTGATCAAAGCTGTCCAGAAATTGACCAATTAATCCATTCCTTACCTTATGTGAGTTCACCTGAAACAA
Source organism: Daphnia pulex (assembly GCF_021134715.1). Taxonomy (NCBI): domain Eukaryota; kingdom Metazoa; phylum Arthropoda; class Branchiopoda; order Diplostraca; family Daphniidae; genus Daphnia; species Daphnia pulex. The sequence goes on from NC_060017.1 coordinate 7,881,630, forward strand.
GTTGTATAACAGGAAGAAATTGTTCCTCTGTGCAATGTGCATCAGTAGCTGAAGTAATGTATTTTATTTCTTTATTCTGTTATATCTGTGATGAGCAAATTTTTTTTTTTTAGAATTTCAAATTTTCTGTTGGTTTGGCTGCCACATGTGATAATGATCCAGCAATTGAAATAAATGCCAATATTCCCAACTCAGGAGTAGTTTTGTGGCGTGCAATATTTAATGACCAAACAGAAAAAGCCATTCCTGGTATGTGATGCATGTTTCATTTTATTGAAACCACTGAAAAATAAATAATCACCTTGACATATTTTAGGTTACTTTTTTCCTGTTTCCTCAAGCCAAAAAATTAAAAGGCAGGGTTACCTAAAGGTTAATTTGAAAAAGTCTTCCAGCAGTTCAAATTCAGTTGTCTTAGGCCTGATACTTATGGGATGTGAGAATGCTCCAGAAAATGAGAAAATTGTTGGTTCTTCTTGCACACAGAAACAAATAATTAATAATCTGCAACTTGAGTGCGGGAAAGGGCAATTGCGCCAACACCAGAACAAAATATGTTCTTTATATCGGCCGTTTGAATGCGGAGAAAAAGAAACGTGCTCCCAAGTTGGTCAATCCGATGAAGGCGAATGCCGGTGCATTACAGAATTTACGAGAGATGACAGTGGAATTTGTTCTACTGTAAAAAATCCACCTCAAGAAGTATCAACCCTTTCATCATCTGAGCCAAAAGCTAACGAAACGATTGTGTCGGATTCAACGAAGGATCGTAAGTCTCGTCGTTACTTGTATGAAAAGATTATCGTTATTGTAGTATTCTAATTCATAACTTTATAAATTTTTAGCCGCCGCATTAGCAGTCAACATAGTAGTCCCAATTCTAGTCGTAATATTGGTCGCAGCTCTATTGTACGCTGCATTTAAACACGGGCTAATCCATAGATTATTGGTAAATTGTTCTGGGCGACGTGCTGAAACCATGATGATTGATGACGATGATGATTCCCCATTGTCATAAAATTTTATTGCAAATTGTTAGTTTTTGAAATGTTTCACCAAAATTGAGAAATAAAATATATTAAAGACAATGACAAGAAAAACTAGTGTATTATCATTGAATCACTTCCGAAATACAACTGCAGGGAGAAAAACGGTAGTACAATACAACGAAGCGAAATATCCACAGCACAGGAAATTAAAGGGGTGAAAATGAAGAATCAACTATTGATTGCGATCTAATTTTTCATTCTACTCCGGTAGAAAGTGCTGCTTCTGCTTTGGTAGATACAAACACACACCACACACACTCGAACGCATACACACACACGATGGATAAGTTCAATCCCACTTACGATGTTTTAAAATGTGGTTAAATGGAAGTGCGTTTAAACATTTCCTTAGTCAAAAAGCGACGCAACACTAGCAACATACACTGACACATGTTTCTGTTGAAAACTCCCATTTCGTCCCTATGAATATTTTAAAAAATTTGTGATACCCAATTATACTCTTAACTCAAAAGGGAGAGAAGAAAAAAAAAATAAGATCGGGATCGAATATATTCCGGGTGATACAAACGCAATAAAGAAACCAAAAGAGATTGAAAAAGTGGGTGTTTAAAGTAAATTTTATAGGAGGAGAAAAGGGGGAGTGGTGGTACTCTACCCACGTTAGGTCATCCAACAAGATGTTAAGAACTGCTTATTCTGTAGTTTTTCAACCCCTTCTGAAATATAGGTAGGAAAGAGGTAGCGATGAAAAAAGAAAACAAAATGAATTCGAACGGAATAAGCCAAGTTATTTTGTCCTAAATTTGTACAATAGAAGTGAAAGATGCTCTAATTAGCTTTCATAAGCAACCCTCTTCCAGTATAACAACGGAGCTATGTGCAGCACAAAAAACGAATTTCTTTACTTGGTAATAAAAAAAATAAAGGGTTAATGAAGAGGGCATGGAGGATTGATGGTGGTGGTATAGGACAAAATAGTCAAGTGGTGCCTCAGATTTTTTGAATTTTCTGGCCGACCACCACCGGATTGTTTCGGCGGATTTCCTCTGCTCCCAATTCACGATAATTAAACGAGCATTCGTGTTTGTCTGAATATCGATGCACAGAACAGTAGAGTCCCCCACAACGGCATTCGAAACCTGTTACGAAACATTCGGAATTTGGTTAAGCAACTTGTTTGAGGGTTCATCATTTCAAGACAAGAGAAGGAACGACCGTGTACCTGTTAATCCAACCTTCTTACGGCACGTAGCACAACGGTTCTTCTTCTTTTTCCCGTCTTTATCGAGAGCTTCAGCAGCATCACTGTCACCTTCAGCTACTGAACTGCTCAAACTGCTACTACTGGTTGCAGCAGACAGGGTGGAAGAGGCAGCTCCAACCTTGTAGAAAACATTTTAGTCAGACTTCTGGATGGAGCTTGAGATTTCCAACTCTTTAAAAGAAAAATCATGGTGTACATACTTCTTTGTTCTCAGAGGAAGGTACAGGTATTGCAGGTGAAGCAACAGGAAGGGAGGTCCCCGTTGTGATCAAGGATGTTGAGCTGTTAGAGGCCACAGTGGTGATGGAAGTAGGGCTGCTACGGCCAGGGCTGGTTGTGCTCTGGGTGCTGCTGCTTGTTGGAGACGGAGGCTGCTGTTGCTTCTTCTTCACAGCCTAAAATTTAGTTGAATTATATTTATTAATTCAGGAAGAATGGTAGTTAAAAATAGTCGAATAGAATCAAGGAAACTCACCTCTTTGAAACACACTGAGCACATCCCATCGGTGGCAGGATTTCCATAGAAGCCACAGCCTGATCTGCAAAGGGTTGGAGGAGCTTGCATGTTGGATTCCTGTTCCATATTATTTGGATGAAAGGTCTTTGGGTTTTCTGTTTCAAACTCTGTGCAGATTGCGAAACTGCAGAGTTACTTGGCCAAAATGAAGAAGCAGTCAAACCTAAGCAAGGAGAGAAGAAAAGCAGGAGTCAGTAAAACAATCTTTCTTTAATGCAAAAACGACGACGACGACTAGTAAAACACAGGTCTCAAAAGTTGAGCCTTGACTTGGCCTTGACGACCCCCCTCGGTTCTCTTATCCTTCCGTGGTTCTTGGTACACTCACACACATCACATACACACCCCATTTAAACAAAGAAAATCACGCGAAATTTCTCCACTAAATGAACCACTGTAAAAGTTGAATTACAGAATCAATCGATTGCAAAAAAGATGATTCACCTGAATGATGTTGAAAAGTCGAAAATGGAACAAAGAGAGAAGCTCGCAGGCTGTGCAGAGAAAAAGGTCTGGGGCGTAGTGAGTACGAGAGGGCGCTTTCGATTGAGGATGTGATGACCAGCTGGAAAAGTTTTTGTCTATGGCGTCAACAACGTTGCCTTTCCGTTTAATACGACCTCGTCGTCGTCGTAGCCACTAGCCAAACAAAATCTTCGTTCTCAAATGTATTTTTACAGATTGCTTTTTTCTTGTGTTGAAGCAAGAGATTTTGCAATTTTTTGGCTATGGTCCTATGGATCACGAGATGAATCCGTCTTATTTCCTTTTGTTCTTGTCGAATTCAAAGAGAGAAAAAGTTGTCTGGTGACGTCACAACAGCTGATCGCCTTTCTCTTCTATTTTTTTTGTTAGATTTCTTTTCTAATTCCACACGCGCACGCATAAACACAAACTGAACGCCACAGTGATTCGTGCAATACGTCGAGATGTTTATTCCCACTGATCTATGTTTAAAATACCATAAAAAAAAAGAAAAATTTTATAAAAATGTGTTTCAGTCGCTGTGACAAACTTGAGCTAATCCGATAATAGCTAGGAGCGCTGCTGAACACGATTTCACTCAAAGAAAATCACAACTACGCAGATTAGAGAAGAAAATCAACCTACCAACGAGAGAGAAATTCTCTGCGACAAGTCTGGTAGGAAGGACGGTTCGCAACTGAGTCGACAATCTGATGTATTACTAAAATAAAAAGCACCAAGAGCTGCTCGCTAGCCTCTACGTTGTGTGCGAAGGGGAGATTTCCCAATATGTATGCGTCTCTCTTATTATAAAAGCCTAAAGTAAAAAAGAAATAACAGCAGAGAAAAGGGTCCGGACCCATAAATTGGGGCTCCTGCTGCTAGATAGACGAGGGAGGCGGACCTCTTTACTGGGGGGAGTTAAAGAACCTGATAGCCTCGTGAGGCGGAGGAAAGGAGGGTTGAGTTGTTATGTCATTTTACCAACTCCCCCTTTGAATGTCGCCAACGTGATGCCAACACCGTACGTGACTTGGCAACTTTCATGGGGCTCTCTCAACGCCATCTATCTTACTCAACTATTCCAATTCAAATCTGATCATTCAAATTGAAGAAATAAATCATCAAATTTTTACAAAAAACCCCTTCACCATTAAATCCAAATACTTAAGACTGGAGAAAACTCGATGCAAATCATAAACAAGTTGGAACTTGTCAAGATCATCCGCTAGGTTCGCTGCTTAAGTGTGCGGCCTTCTTTCACGATATTGGTAAGTGGCAGAGTTACTAAATAACAACGTTGTTTTCTCTTCCCTGGGTTCTCCCCATTGAAACTCACCTGACGTCTGACGGGTGGTGGTGGTGAGGTGGGATACGAGGAGGGAAAGCTGAAGAGCATAAATAAGAAAAAAGCCGGAACTTCGTCATAGCCCGGATTACATGGAGTCGACCTCCAAACGTCACACGCACAAACTTTTGGTCGTGAAGGAGGAGGAAACAGAATCGGCCGCCAGCAGCAAAAAGGGGAAATGTCCGCAATCAACTACAACAAAAGAGATTGAAAAAGAAAAGCATACGAATCCCAAGGCTAACTAAGGTTATATATCGTTGACGTCACAAGGCCTGCTGGGGTTTATTTGGGAGTGACCTCCATTTATTCATCAGTCTGAGACCAATTTTTGAACAATAATTCTCCTGTTTCACTTTTGATTTGATAATACACAGCAGTTGAATAATCGGTTATTTACCTCGTCTTCAAGCTCTTCTCGTAAAATGCAAATTAAGCGGACTAAATCTTATATAATACATCCTGGATTCATTGAGGTTGTTTACATAAATTACTTTGACCCGCAATATTGTATTGAATATTATCTTATCGGAACCGACGTCAACGTCGACCAATTTTCTTCAATCAGGACTTGAATCAACAATAGCCAGACGCTACCCAACTATCGTTACTTTTAACCAATGAGAAATAATGATTTAGTAAATAAAGGATCAAAGCAAATGTCGAGTCATTAAGAAAAAAAAGCTGATTCCCCGATGACTCACAGAAGACCAGAAATGATGAGTAATATTATACAAAGATAATCGACACTACCACTGGAGCTACCTAGAAATTGCGGTACTATTATATTTTACGGTTTCTGGAAGGTCATAGAAAGAAGCGAAGCTTTTTGTTTCGTCATTTTTGAAATTCGTCATTGACATTTGCGTCATTTTTCAAGAATATTTCAAGACTGTGAGAGAGTGATCAGGCGAAATGACTGAATGTACATATTTCTATGATTATTCTACCCTAGCGATGGATATACAAATATCTATGTCACCCTTGCAAATGCGTTATTTTGAAAACGTGTTGAGATGCCAAGAATGAAACAGTAGCTCCGAACTTTTAGAGGACAAATTCAGATGTGAAAAAAGGGCTGAAGGCCAACTCTCACTCATCGATGTTTTTTGAGGCCAACACGCACAAACCACAATCATGTAATCGTTTAACTTTCGACAAAAACGTAGCCGTTGCGCTTGATGTCAATGTTATTATTACGCGCTTTATTGCAGTCGTGAATGCGAATTTTGGCAGTAGATTGTTTGGAGTATTTAATCGATGTTTTTACCAAGTTAAATTTCCAACTAGTTGGGGATGCTGTTTAGTATGTTTTGTCGTGTTGACATTTGCAGACGGCGCAACAGAAATACACAACAAACAATCACCGTCTTTTGTTGTGCGTTTGTCAACAGTTAGTACAGCCATTAGTTGAAAAGTTCTCAAGATAAGATTATAGCGAATTGCAATGTTGAGATGGCAAGAGTTTGGTCAAGCGTGGTGGGCTGAAGCCAGAAAGAAAGTGAAGAATGCAGCCGTCTTTTTGGATCCGTTGGCGTGGTAGGATATTGTCCAAATTTAATTTACTTACAACATAAGAGTTTTTCTACTTTCTATGCCACATTTTTAAAATACAGTGAATGTCTTCACTGGAATGGAGGTGCACCATCTCTTCTGGAAGCTGGAGCAAGCTGCATTAAAGAACTTTCAACTTTCGAAGTAATCACAAAATTAGCCTGAGACATTGCAACATATTATTATCAGAACATGTAACATAAATATGTTTATATCTTTATTTTTCCACTGTTAGGTTGTACCTAAAAATATCAAGAAAGGTGTCTTTATTTCCAGCACAGCCTGGCATGGAACAAACTACAATATATTAGAAAGCCTCATTAAGAAGAGCAATTTGGAATATTGTGTCATCATAACTTCAGCCCATGTGTCTGTACATCATCTTCTTCTGTGGGGTTCGAGGGAGAGCAATGACTCGGAAGTATTGCAAAAGATTGAAGGCGATGTTTTAGGGTGGATGGGGAACATGGTAAAATCGATTCATTGAAATATTGTGCATTTTAAATTTCTTAAATCTTTATCTTCTTTTTTTAGAATTATACTGTGGAAGTTTTCAGTTATCCTTTAAGCACCCTTCATCCAACCAGAGATACAGTTTTAATACCCTCTGCAAAGTTAGCAAGGCCTCTTCTCACAAGTGATTTAGGATACCTAAATGAACAGCTCATTCTATTTAGCAAGGTATCTGGTTTTAATGTTACAGCAGTTTTGTGCTACAATTGTTTTGATTAAGATATCTTTTACCAAGTTTCTCATTAAAAAATTGAAACAAAGTGGGGCACAACACTTTAAGTAAAAAGTGACCTATACCCGATTACCCATGTATCATCGCTTATGAAGAGAACCTGGCTAGATCTCTTAATCGTAACAATATAAGTAAGAAATTTCTTACTTAATTTTGTGTTGAGATTGAATGATGTGAGCAAGCCAAATCTGAAGCAATTCGGTTATTATTAAAATAGCCTTTGAGTGCCTTGTTGAAAAACTTTGGTCCGAGTTAGCGAAAGTGTCTCTGAAAATCATCAACATATATTACAGACGGATAATTGTCGCATAGTTACTCTTTGATAATCAAACCAATTTATTATATTCTATGTACAGCAGGCGGATGCACAAACAGTGCGATCGATAAACGATCTCAGTAATGCAAATTTGCCATTAGAATCGCAAGTACAAGTGCGTCAGCTAGTTCACAACCTTAATCAACTGATACAGCACATCAACGGAAAAGATGAAATTTTCACAGTGGGCCCATTCAGTAGAATAATCGGTACTGAACTTGAAGCTTTAAATGCTGCCAAAACTCGAAGAAAAGTATAGAAATGACAAACAATCCTTCTTTATAAAATAATCAATGCCCTTTTTATTTTTGGCAGACGGCGACAAATAAAGTGTCCGTCATCTTGGTTGACCGGCTCCTTGATTTGGCATCCGCGACCAAGTTCTCTAGTGACAATTTGTACGACCGATTCATCCATACTCTTGACCGGCTTCACGAATACTCTAGTGATGTAGCTATTAACATGAGTGGAAAACCGCAAGGAGATTTGACGACGGCACCTGGCTGTCTAGCACCTCAAACAGATTGGAATGACGGATGGGACATGATGGATCATTTGTTTCACGAAAATTCCCAACAGGCTACAGAATGGTTTACGGATGTTCTGAAAGACAGCTTAGAAGATTCAAACGATCTTAAAAATCTGGGCGATGTCATTCATCAATGCAGCAAGGATTGGGATTTTATTGAAAAGTTTACTCATTTGTATCAGGTACCTCAATATTGGTTTATTCTATTAGCATTTGTTTAATGAGTTCCTCCCTTACAGGTTGGATACGGACTATCTCAGATTCAGAGTAATGATAAAGCAAAACGAATGGACGATTTAGAGGGAATTCGGAAAAGTCTGGTTGAATGCTTAGATGACGAATCTCCGTCTCCTCTCATACAGGTTTTTCTTGAAATTCGTTCAATTTCTCTTTATTTAAATAAAGTGAAAATGTCGATTGAAAATAGGTCTTGCAGCTGTTGAAGACGAGGAAAGATATGAATTTATCTTTGGATGATATCTTGGTTCTGTTGGTCCACTTGTACTCTCTAGCAGGTGACAGACGAAAAGATGTATTGCCCGCTGAGTTGGAGGAACGCTTTAAGAGTCTCGTGGCAGAAATTATCGTCAATGATATTCTCTCTGATGAGCTTCAAGATTTTGGTATTAATGAACTTGCAAATATCAAACTGGAGAGACGCTCATATTAACAAATAATATTTTAGTGGGCGTTCCTGTCGATGAAATTAGAGCGCATCGTGCCGCCCAAAGGATAATCGAACAACTTCATTGCATTAGCGAATTTCGTAGTCACATGAAGAGATACAGGTACGGAATCAATTACATTTTTACTGAATTAAAACCCTTAACCTACCGTATTTTATCGAACAAGTAGAACTTTGTTTCAACGGCGCAGCTCAGCTATGCCTCTAGAGTGCATCAGTTTCTTTCAGCAACTGGTTGAAGATATTTTCGATCCTTTATTGGGCGACAAAAATCCAGACTTGGAACACAAATCAGGAAGCTTGAAAGATTTCATTAAAACGGGATTTAGGTAACTATTTTTTTAGTAACTAAAATGGCTCTTTATTAATAAAAGTTACTTTCATTTTTTAGTTTATTCGTCAACGTGCGTAAGCCTAAACCAGTGGACAATCCCACCATCATCTTGTACGTGTGTGGTGGCATACGTCCCGACGAAGTGAAGCTCATTCGTGATTTGTTTCGTCAAAAATCAACGACTCACAAAGTTTTGATAGCGTCAAGTCACTTCCTATCTGCTTACGATTCATTGCAATACGTTTTCAAGAAAAATCTTTCATCGTGATCGTGGTGATTTGGAAATAGCCACGTTCATTCCGGTTTTTCGGAGTGATTCTTGCCCCCTTTTTTTACCGCTCCTACCGTATTCTATGGCATTTTGTATGCTGCTGTTAATAAATGGTGAATAAGAAGGTAATTTCAGTTAAGGTATTAATTGTTTTATCTGAGTTCTTATCAACCCGATCAGTGCTCAATGCCCTGTAGTGTTCAAATCCGGAAATAGAATGAAAAAAGGAAAAGATTATCTACTGAAGTAGGTTATAAACGGGAGTCTCTTTCAACCTAAATTGTAAGTGTCACAAGCCAAAAGTAGAAAGGGAAATAAAAGCGCAAAAACTTTGAATTTACATAACCGGTTTCTACTCAACGAGCATTCTAATTTCTTTTGAATCCGTTGTACTTCCAACGCACGTTCTTATCGCTGGATCTTATATTTCTTAAGGGTGTTTGTTCCATTTGGCCTTTTCTTTAAAAACAAAAAAATACTTGGCCACGCTGGAGTATAGTGAGATTTAGCTGGCGGCTGATCTTACGCTTTATCACTCCCTGTTTTCGCTATGCTTGAGTATCGGAGATTATTAGTTTCAATTCAGTGCTCGTCGATGTTTTAGTGAAGTAAGGTCATGAATTTCATTGCACTTCTTCTCGTTTTACCAGCTGTCGCTATTGCCCAACATTTAGTGCTGATCGGTGGAAATTTGAAAGATGACAATGTTGGCATTTGGACAGCGATGGTTGACAAGGCTGTAAGTTTTCGATATTTTTCTCTTTTTTCTTTCCCCCTAGTAACTAATCTTCTTTGAAGGGAGGACCAGGTGTAGCTGATATTGGAGTCATTGTGGCCTCGTCAACCGGTAACGCCGAGGGGATTAAAGCCGCTGATAATTTTGTCCAGAAATATGGGGCCAAATCAGCCTCCATCGTCTCCTTGACAACAGCTGATGTTTCATCGCAAGAGGTGGCCAACCGTGTGCAAAGTTTCACGGGCATCTTTTTCGCTGACGACTCGATGGAATCCAACACGATAGACATTCTCCGCCCATCCGGCGTGGATACTTTGGTACTCCAAGCCATTAAAAATGTCATGACTAATGGTGGCATGGTTGCCGGTAACAGCGCGATTATGGTATGATGAATTTTTATTTGTTAATCATCAAAGTTTGTTAACCTCTTTTACGTCATACAGGGCGATTCGGTGGCGATCCTTGGTGGCGATTCCATGAACGCGTTAGTGCTGGGAACCAAATTTGAAAAAGCCTTTCCGGGAAACCCATCTCCACTTGTTTATAGCAAAACGGGTGGGTTAGGTTTCTTGAAACATTACGTGTTGGATAGCCATTTCAGTGAACGAGGACGAGAGATGCGATTGATCCGAACGACACTCGACTCGAAGGATCTGCCAGTTATCGGTACATCGAAAGGACTTGGCGTTGATGAAAATACCGCTTTGCTCATTTCTAATCCACTCTCTAAACCTATTGGAAAGGTAAAATTAGATTCATCACGCAAGCTATATAGTAACATGTTTATATTTAATTTAAAAATCCGCAGGTGATCACCGATGCCGTGTCAGTTAGCGGTGTGTTCATCGTCGATGTCTCCACGGTACCTGTTGAATCTGGTCCAAAGGCCACCTATGACCAAATTCCGTTTTCTTTCTTTACTGTCAACGATACGATTGACCTAACCACAGGTATTGATTCAAGTTGCTGACTTTAATATGCTGAAATTTAAATTATCATTTGGATAACAGAGGAAGTTATTTACGCCAACTGGAAGATCCCAATAGCTGGCGAGGAGTGGTTTGAAGATGCCATTCCATCGGCGGATATTTTCTCAAGTGAGCAGCCATCACAATGGCGCCAGACCAATCGGCGGCTGATTGATTGCAAACAAGTGAATGTCACTTGCACGTCTATTGCATCTGCATTTCCGGTTGTGCAAGTCTTTTTTGACCGACTGCAGGCTGTCGGATTCGGTGCGGATATTCCTAATGATCCGGCGAAAACCTATGTTGCTTCCTTCCAAAACATGCTGGCTTCTATAAAACCTATCGAATCTTGATGTGATGAGTTTACAGTGAATTAACAAGACACCGTGAAATGTCTGAAATTTTATTAGAGTAAATCTGGCAGGCGCGTAGCGGGAAATGTATTTTTATTATTCGATCCTTTGACAAAATAAACAACGGACGAATTAATTGACAGCGCGGGAAATTATTGTCGGCGTGATATGAATTGGATCTTCTTATCGTCGTGATGAAGACAAGGCAACAGAGGAGAAAGGGTCGAGCAGACGAAAATGGCACACAAACCATGCTGACTTCACGTGCTGCTGTGTCTCGAGCAGGTAGTTGTTATTATTGAGTTCTGAGATCTGCTGTCCTGAACTTCTGACATCGTTCCCTTCGAAAATAGCTTCGAGCATTATTAAAACTGCTGCATTACGTATTAGGCCTTATAGTTCTCTTATGTTAAAACGTTGTCTCTTACAGACTCACGTTACGTTTTTTTTCTCATACCCGATACACGAAAGACGAAAACAAAAAGTGTATGCAGATGTACAGCTTTGGACAGTTTTCTTGTATAGAAACATCTATTAAAACAGGGCAGCACGTGTAGCTTATTACCGATTTTCAATTTGAATGTTCAGCAGAAATGTTAACTACTCCTTCACGCCGAATTCTTCTTGAAAACTCTCCTTTATACTATCCATTTGGTAACACTGGTGCTGAAAACATACTGAAAGACTTCAATTTCCAATTAGATGAAATCAAGGTATATTAATACTTGCATGAATTCTTTTATAAATTAAAATTGGGCATCAACTATTTATGTTGTATTCCCTATAGGTCCTATTTCTGGGATGTGGCGACTTAAGGAACGCTCTAAATACAGTAGCCAACAACAAGAAACAAAAGTTATGCATTCATCTAAATGACTGGAACCCTTCAGTTATTGCTCGAAATATTGTGATACTGAAAATAATTTCAGCACCGGATTTCAATACTAATAATGAAGATGATGTTGCCTTTTTATGGGATCTTTGGTATAATGCTGAATGGCCGGAAGCCACACTCAAGAAATTTCAAGCGGTTTTAAAGGAACTATTATTGGACAATGCTTTACCAGAAAATGTTGTTATTTCAAAAAGCAAATGCTTGCAAAGCTTGAAATCTGTCTGGCGTTCATGGAATGATTACTGTTTTAAAACAAAATCTGAAGCGAAGCTTCTAATGGATAAAATGCACGAAGAAAGGTGAGCTTACACGTCTTGCGATTATAATTTGAGATTCATAATTAATTAAAAATCGTTTTATTTTTTTTTAATTAGAAACAACACAATGTTGAAAGGCTGGATCAGATTGAATCCCAAGACTAATGATCAGCAAGACAATCCTACGATACCAGAAGTAGCAATAGATGGATTTGCACTAAATGTAGCATCGAAATTTGAAGACCTTCAAGATTCAACCAAAGTGCTGATTAAACAAGAAGCTCGTCAGTATTTCTCCACGGGTACCTGCAGATTGCAAAGTGGAATAGGAAATGTCTGCGTCAACCCAACGTTACTCGACCCCACCACCTATCGCTGGCAAGTTCACTACCAATTATGCCCCTTTGACGGCTACTTGCCGTTGACTCGAGAAGAACTTGACACGTCAGATAATAAAGGAATCCTTATCCGAACCTGCCAGAAAATACTTCGGGGCTTTGTGGCTGATTACAAGAAGCGGACTGACCGAGTCAAAATCTTTTTCCACTTGGAAGACGCCCTGGAGTTTTGCCTCTCTGAATCAACCTTGTCGTTTTACGTGATTGATTGTTCCAATTTGGCGGATCACGTTGGATTAGTTAACTTGATCAACGCTTGTGAGAAGAGATTGATGGATAATCCCGAAGCTGTGTTATATACCGAGTCTATGTTGTGGTCATCGTTGGCTCCCTCCATGTTGAAGTACGTCGAAGAAGCTCTTTGCTGCCCACTGAGCATGATTCCAACGATTTATGGATTGAGACTGGCTACTCACGTCGAATTCGGCTCCAATAAGCCTTTAAACTTGGGACAGCAAATGGCGAATGCCTTTAAGCTGTGCTGGAAAAAAGTTTTGCCATTTGGAAATTTATCGCTCAGCCCTTCCCCAACCTTAACTCGCTGCCTTGATCAGCTAACACAGAAATGTTTCACATCGAATGGTTTTCACCTGGTGGAGGGTAAAAAAACAAGGGAAAGATGCGGAATGGCATGCTACTCCCCACTTACCTTCAATTACGTGTTGGATTCCATGGCCCAGCGCGTTGGAGGGGATGACTGTTTGAAAAATCTCAAAGCTCACCAATTGGACTTTTATTCAGCATTTAATTTGGCGCAACGAACAGCACAAGCCTGGAGAAATGGCCAAGCAATTTCAAAGGTGTCATTTGATATCCAAACAAATGTTTATCCTCTAATGGGAACGCCCTTAATCAGGATCTTATTAATCCCGTTTGAAAAACTAATGGATTCCTATACATTGCAATTGGTTTCCAACGACTTTGAAAAAAATCTTCCCAAATTATCTCAATTGAATATCCACGTCATCGACAACTGTGAGATTGAAATCAAGAAGACTCGTGATTGTGAAATGGAAACAATCAGCGTTTCCTTTCTGCTTGTGCCCGACCACGGTCTCGAAAAAACTCATGCGGTATACATCTACGATGCGTGGACTGGGTTACCGATTTCTTTTTGTGAAAATATCTCGAAGATGCGAGTGGAAGCGTTCCATCAACCATATCCCTGGTGTTCTAAAGGATCTCCACTTCCTCTGGCCAACAGCAATGGATTGCAAGTGAACAACTGCATCGAGTCTGAGGACTCTTTCGTCCTTCAGATAATGGTTGAAAGTAGTAGCAAGAATATTTCAGGTTATTATTCAATTCTATTATGTTTGGTTTATGCAATATTAAATCATTTTCCATTTATTTTCGTTTTCAGGTTTAAATGTCGCCACGAACCAACGTCTACCTTGTGAGTCTGCCCACGATATTATTATATCGCTGAGTCAACCAAAGAGCATCAAACCGTTGAAAATATCTTTCCCTTATCCCATCATGGTCAACGAGATTCGTGCTACTCTTCACCGCAAGGATCTTTCAATCAACCTCGTCTTAAAAAAGGCCCTCTACGAGCCCTGGCCTTATGAATTTCACACTCAACAGTCCAGATGGATTGTGTTGGATAGCCTAAAACTGTGGGGAGATAAAAACACTGTAGATTCGTTGGGATTGCATCTCGGCTCTCAGTTCAAACTGAGTGATATCAAAAATCTGTCCCTATCAAACAAATCTGCTTTAAATGAAGTTCGAGACACCATCAAAACATTTTTTTTGTCTGCAGCTGTCCATGGCAGTCAGGAATATTTCGGCATCCGGAGGAAGGATTCAACCCAAAGCCCTAATTGGTACATCCGAGCACATCTGCCTGTTCGTATTTCTCCTGTGGGCAGTCCACTTTTGATCCTGTCAGCTGTTGACCATCGTCTTGCCGAAAATCTCATTGCGCAAGGAAAACTGAACAAAGATGATGCTTTTAATGATTACGTACGAATTTATGCTCAACCATCGAATGGAAACCAAAATTGTATCATTTTGACTTTCACGTCAGAAGAAGAGCAACTGCTGCGCTACATTCTACGATTGAATTCGACCCAAATCGTCCCCAGCACTTGGCAAAAGAAGAATCTTCCCCAAGGAGAAAACAGTCCATGGCTGGCTACCTTCATATCACCACTCTATGAAAACCATCCAATCGATCAAGTATCGTTTGACGCCTGGCATAAGACCAAAGGAGTGAATGAAAAGGGAAAAAGCTGTGAATCCTGCAAGAAAATATCCGAAAATCTGAAGCGTTGCAGTCGCTGCCGCACCGTCGTTTACTGCAGTGTCGAGTGTCAGCGTGGGCATTGGACTCTACACAAAACCGTCTGTATTAATAATTCTCAAAAGTGAAAACGATTTTGGAAAAATGTTCTGTTATCAATACAAAGAGAAGTTCATTGATTTTGATTCTTTCTTTATTCTTACCTGAAATGTAACATAGAGATGACCGTGTGATGAATTTTTAGTGAGTTAACTTTTTAGTGAGTTAACTGAAATGTGTCTTGCTTTAAATTGCATGGCCTGAGATGAATCGTCGTGTGTTAAACACCGAAGTAGCTACAATGCTAGTGCGCTCGACAAGCTGTCGAATGCCGGATTACATAGTGCCGGGTTCTAACCTGATGAGAGGCAATAAAGAAAATAGCAACACAGTCCCAGCTCCGTTCTAATATCAAAATTGTTAGTAAACGGCGTTCAGCCAATGGCTATCTGTGGAAATCATTCAGTTCTGTACGACAGCTTGCATTCGTTCTGGGTGTAATAGTTGCGTACACGCTGGTACAACCTTTTAAAATACTTTATTAGATTTAAAGCAGCTCAACTCATAGCCATCAACAGCTATAAACTTTTAACCACCACAATTGTGACATTTAAAAAATAGGAAAAGTTTTTGAGGGTTTCGCCAAATTGTATTTTAATCAAGGTACCATTTCAATTGTGAACATTGCAAGAAGCGCATACAAGGAATGCAACACGTCGTCGACCGATAATAAAGGGCTCAGGTATCCCTTTATGAACAACTGGATTTGGGTTAAATGTCGTGGGTTTAGAGATGAACAACAAACGTCATCGAAACAGTAAGAATTGATAAAAATTTAACCATAGTGATGATGTCCACCCCCATAGCCTCCGCCATAGCCTCCGTACCCGCCTCCGTGATGACCCCCGTGATGATGATGATGATGTCCACCGCCGTAGCCCCCGTGACCATGTCCACCATATCCACCATATCCACCATATCCACCATATCCTCCATAGCGTTGCTCTGCCACGTCCTGATCAGCGGAGATGGCGACCACGCCTGGATCAGCATCAGAGATGGCGACCTGATCAACAGGGTCAACATATGGACTCAAAAATTGTTCAGCAACATCTTGATCGGCGATCTGGACTGCGACTGGTTCGAGGATCTCATCTACAGAGCGACGCTTGCGTCCCCATCCGTGATGATGATGATGTCCACCACCACCATATCCACCTCCATATCCTCCGTGATGTCCGCCGCCATATCCGCCATGACCTCCACCGTATCCTCCATGATGACCTCCGCCATATCCGCCATGTCCTCCGCCGTAGCCCCCGTGGCCGTAATGTTGTGCCGGTAGGCCGTTATTCCTCGGCCGGCAGGCCGTTCTTCCTCGGCCGGTAGGCCGTTCACCCTCGGCCGGTAGGCCGTTCACCCTCGGCCGGTAGGCCGTTATTTCTCGGCCGGTAGGCCGTATATTCCTCGGCCGGTAGGCCTTATATTCCTCGGCCGGTAGGCCTTATATTCCTCGGCCGGTAGGCCGTTCACCCTCGGCCGGCAGGCCGTATATTCCTCAGCCGGTAGGCCTTATATTCCTCGGCCGGTAGGCCGTTCACCCTCGGCCGGCAGGCCGTTCTACCTCGGCCGGTAGGCCGTTCTTCATTCAGGAAAAGTTAGGCCGTGTTACGTGCCTTATTATCGTAGGCCGGCGGCCGGCTTTCCTTAATAAGGCACGTAACACGGCCTACGTGAGACATATCACGGCCTTCACTACGCGTACGCCCCTCGGCCTTCTACGCGTACCACGGCCTTACTACGCGTAACACGGCCTATACTCTACGCGTATCACGGCCTACACGTACCACGGCCTACACGTAACACGGCCTACTCTACACGTACCTCGGCCTACTTTACGCGTACCACGGCCTACTTTACAAAAGAGACCAGAAACAGCCGAAAGCCACTAAAAATTTAAATCAAATTATATGACAAAAAAAAATATATAAAATCTATAAAATTTGGCACATTATAATTTATATCAATTCATCATAACAATTTATAATACATATAATATTCATGGTATATCAATATGGTATGTAAATATTAAGTCAACAAACGTAATAAAATCAAAATTTCCCAAAGGGATTCTAGTCACAATCGAAGGAAGCTCAGTTTCAAAACTCCACCGCTGCAATTCAAACTGCGAAATTCAAACCGACACTAAACATTAACACAAAATTTACGTAAATGTGTTACAAATCACACAAATTTTTGTATGAAAGAGATTAAACAAAGAAAGGTCTTCAAAATAGACCACATGAAGATATACAAATAGCTGTATTTTTTACACAGCGATTCAAAATGGAACGGGCTCACTTAATTCCTGGCTTTGATGTGGGTCAACCCAAAAGCTTTAGTTTGCAGGCCTTCAAGAAGCGAGTTGGGTAGCAGTTTTTACAACTGTCCGGCGGCCTTGTATAAATGGAGATCCCTACCCACCTTGAACAGAAAAACGTCAGGTTTGTTTGATTACGTTTAACGTTTAACATGTTATTTTAAAAAATCGTTATTAATAATATTGCTTTCGTTTCTTAGATTATAAATGTCTGTGTTTCAAAGATATTTTTTAAAAAGTTGCTCTTGAATTCCTAACCCAGTGTGGATGATTATCGGAACTCCTACATTGAATTACCCTCTGGTAAATCATAATTAAACTGATTTCATCTAAACATTTTCTGTATGCTTTCATTTTTCCCGTATAGGTTCGATGCAAACCACCAGTGTATCATCTTTCAGTGGAATGTCTGCATGATTCCAACTTGTTCGCTCTCCTGCTTCATGTCGTGGTCAAAAGTTTCTGTGCCTTGGACTTTACACACCCTACATCTGGAATGGAAGAGCTGGAAACAGTAAAACTTTCTGTTCTTTTGTTGTTAAAGCCACATGATCCTAGTGACACTAAATCAGAATCTTTCCAACATGCTCTTGTTGCTCTGCATAAATTATCCGAACATCAGTTGCTGCAATTCCACATTGATCCTAAAATCGATCCTGGCCTTGTGTACCAAACCTTTCGCTCTGACAACAGGTATGCAATTTCTGATAGTTTAAGTCTCTTATTATCTTTTCTTTCTAATTTTTTCCTTCTTTTATTTGTAGCAACATTAAATTCAGATTTGTAGAAGCTTTAGATATGGAACACCTCCATGAAGTCATGATACATCTAGCTCCATTAGAATTGTCATATAAAGCTCAGTATCAATTAAAAAACCTTGTGATGGACAAGGATGTCGGCTTGCTGTTCTTCAATCTTCATCTTCGATGTTCTTAGTGAAGGAGTCAATCTTACCTAAGCCAGTTTCACACATTTCCTTCGTGGCTTGAGCATTCAGGCTCTATTAAGCAAGTAAGTGTCCTACTCCTCTTTAATAAAAATGCAAGTTTCTGTATTCCAGTAATTTCATGGTGTTCTGTGTTTTGACAGAACAGTAGCTGGAATCCGCGATCAGGCTCGGAGATGTTTCCATGCACATGGATTTTGGAGATAAATATTCTCGCAGATGGTCACTCTGCTGATGCCAATTCGCGTGCTTTTGAAGTGACCTAAAAACTCCTCTACCAGCTTGCTTTGTTCTCATCCTAATCTGTCGGATGTTGCTGAGAAAATGCGTCACCCATCCGTTTGCTCCGGAAAGATCTCAATTTTCGCAGCTCTCACAAATGACTTGGTTGCTAAAAGCCGTAGCTGTCGAAGTTTAAATTGCCTCGGAAAAAGGTCTTCATATCACACTTTTCTCGAAGTGGATGAAACTATTGAATAGTCACGATGGGCAATATTTCTGAAAGATCTTTGCTTTGTGGCTCTTTTTTTCTGGGAACAGTACAAAAATATCATGCGATCTCGACCCAAAATTGCTGTCCTGTTGAACTCCGTCAATCTTCAGGTATTAATTTGAAGAGTATAGTTTTCGTTTAGTCGATAAAAGTTTTGACCCTTGTTGATTGTTTAGGTTTCCTAATTGACTACTCCCACTATGGAACTCTTCGATCTAGGTGCCATCGAAGCGTTGGTTAAGCAGTGTGAAATCATCAGTGAAGTCCAGCTAACGAAAGTTGCTTTAATGCTTTGTTTCAGAATAACTTGCGAAGCGGAAATTTTACCAACGCGGCTCTTGGCCAACGCCAACAAATTCTACAAAAAATTCCGAACACTCTTTTGTGTGTAGTGCAACAAAACAACATTCGATTGGAGCTTTGGGGCTTTGGGCTCGTCGTTTCTTTTACACGCCTCTTTTTTCCGGACATGGCCCATCGATTTCACCGAAAACTTTCCCCTGCTCTTCAAGCTTCCAACACCATTCTTACTGCTCTTGGAAACCGTCTGAGTTGGATTTTTCTAGGTTTACTTAAAATTGTGTCCTGGTATGCGTTTATTTTTTGTTAACGAATTTGTTAATTTATTCCAGGCGATGGCGATCCACTCTTATCTCTCGGACAGCGAAACAATGAGCTATTTTACAGAATCGATACTAAGACTTCTCAGTTGGAGGAAACGTGAGGCGTTACTCACCGAAGTGATTTCTCACGCTGCTGTTTGGAACGCAGTGTGTGAGGAAGTCTCCAGCTGCCATGGAGTTACGCAAACAGCTGAGTCGTCTCGAGCAAGTGACTCTTAACCTATTGCCCATCTTCATCTGGGTAAGTGTAACATAGTCGATTGCTTTATTTAATTAAAGTTTGAACAATACAGTTTTTTTCCAATTAGTCGAAAACACTTTGTAGGAATTTGGTTTCCTGTCCAGATGAATCGAAGGCGGAAGCAGAAGGCGGAGACGGATAGCCTCGGTTTATTAAGAGCAGGCATGATTCCTGCTCTCGATGAGGAGCAATTAGCAGAACCCCATCAGGAACGTTCCGTATGCCAAACCAATTCCACGTTACTTCCAGGCACAATGAAAAGAGCTAGTAAAAAACCTTACCCACATCCAGCCTATCGTCAGCCTCTGGTGTACCGTGTGATGAAGAGGATCACGTCCTCGGTGTTGATCCCGTTACCTTGGGAATGCAACAGTTGGGTGGCGCATCATTGACCTTGTTTGACATGCCTGTCAATGATCCACATCGATTGGAAAAAGTTGGAGCTCTACCAACTGCTCACAACAACAAAAGTCTGTACAAATCTGGACACGGAAGAAAGTGTATTTGTTGACAAGACCAGTCTCCACCAATGTATTGCACAATGCAGTCGACAATTTAGTAAACTAATGGTGAGCCTTCTTGTTTTTTTTGTTCTTCTTTTTATTTTTCTTCTGTTTTTTCATTCTTGGGTTGGGGCAATTTTGGATTTTGTGCCCTACTTCTTTACAATTAATGCATCTAACCCGTTTTTTGCCTTTCTCTTCGACAACAGGAGGGACATAAGGACCCCAAGCTGGACTTTCACTGTCTTCATCTTCGCTGAACACAGCTGATCCCGCTTCGGATATTTGAAATGATGGTGTTGGTAAAGGTTGCTGAAGTGGAGATTTCTCACAATTTTCAAGATCATCACCTTCTCCATCAGAGTAATGTAGATGTAGTGAAGATCCTGGTGAAGAATGTTGGCCATGAGAAGACGGAGCAGGAGAATATTGTTGGGCACAACAATGAGACGAAGAAGCTGGTGAACGTTGATGGCCGTTACACAGTGAAGAAGAAGCTGGTGAAGTATTCACATTTGGAAGCGATGGAGGCTCCACAACTTCATCAGCTACAACTTCATCAGCTACCTCTTCATCAGCTACCTCTTGATCAGATTCCGATGGCTCAACAGTGAATGAATAGGTTTTCTCCAACTCAACTGGTTCACGTTTGGATGATTGGAAGCTATAACATTAAACAGGTAAAATATTTGTTGTTGTCAAATCTAAAAAACAAAAGAAACTTACTCTTTCATGAATGTACTCAATAGCTCGGGACATCCATCTCGCACATCTCTGTAAAATGTCCACGAAGTATCTTCATACCCCAACCACTTCAGAAGGTACCATAGTCTTCGTTTTTCATCAATTCTGTGATATATATCCATGATGAAACTTTAATTTGAAGAAAATGTAATAGAATTCCATTTGGAAAAACTTACCCCACATCCAGAATTTCCTCGACTTCGAATTCCTCGTTGTGAGTATCCATTGTTTGTTTTGAAATTTTGAATGGAAAAAAACAAAACAAACTTTTAATCTGAACGGTATGTACTAATTATGTGTTCTTAACACTAGATGGCAGTCAAACTATTTTTTGCAGTCGACTGTGGAAAACGTCATTGGATTGATTCCTCCAAAATTTCTACAGGTATAATTTAATGCTGTCGTGGTTTCCAATTAACATTTTACTATATAAGAATTGTGTATTTTTCCATAATCAGACTGGCAGTGCATTCCTCAAAATTATCTACTTCGGGCGACCACCCTTTGTCCATGCTGAGTCCAGAATCAAATATCTATTACTTGTTGTTCTCCATTTCTTTACCCAGTCCTAATCAGTGCAAAGTCCCAACGTTCCAACTCTGGAGTGGATTAAGTCATCAACCGCTACGATTTCTACCATCTTTCAACGTCCATCCGTTCACTCTGAACTTCCTTTGTTCGAAAAAGAGATCTGTCAGGTCATTGATCTACTGTAGTAATCGACCATCTCATCCAATTATGGACTTGTTTACTACCCAAGTGCTAATCCACTCTCATGGTAAGACCTCTAATTGTTCTCTACGAATGTCTTTAATTCGGAATACTAATTCTTTTCCATTACCAGATTTCAATCGATTGATGCTGGTAGCTGAGTCTTTGACAACACTTTTATTTCCATTCTCTTCCTTCTGACGACGATCGCATTCCTTCAGAGGTACAATTTACTTTTTGAACTGACAACTTTCTTTCACTAAAATCGCTTGTTATTTTTTTCTAGGCTAATTTGTGCATGGTGGCTATTGATAATGACCAAAATTACCATACCGGAAGATCTGCCCTCTTTCCGACAGCACAAAGAGTTGGCAGATGAGTTGAGAGAGGTGCTTACCAAATTACAACAGACTCCAACCACTTCACAATCGTCATCTACGTCATACAATAGACAGGCCCCAAACACTAACATACATTCTTCATCCTCGTATGAGAGAATTATTTTCTTAATTGTTATTGTTTTCTTCTCTTCATCTAACGTTTTTAAGTTATTTGCACAGAAACAAACAACGCCAATCGTGGTCTCCAATGGCGCTGGCAAGTGGATAGCTTCTGTTCTGGAACGATGGGAAGCTTTTCAAAAGATTTTCAAAAAAATTTCTTGAACCAATTTGCTCACATGTTTTCCGTTTATGAATACTTTTTTAACCAACCCAATCAGGTAGTAAAAAATTTAAAATGCTTGCTTCACGATCCGCGGTGTTTTTAAATCATTTTACGTCATAGGATATGGATTCTTGGCTATCAAACAGAGACCAAGTTCATCCGTTTGATAAAACGACTTTTCTGTCGGATCAACCTAGACCGCATCTCCGGTTCATGTCGTGTTTCCTGGAAAGTCAAATGTTTGCTAACTTCATTGATGCCAAAGTTCTGGCCTATTATGGTCAATACAGCCACTCTGTTCGCGTGTTGGACGCACGTATCAAACTTTTGAAGTAAATCCCTTAAAAAAGTCAAGTACAAAAATCGCTTCAGCCGCTGATTGACAGTTATTTTTACAATGGTAATGGCCAACACGTTGATCTCTTTGTATTTGAGGTTTATTTTTCAACATTTCCCTAATTTCTTTTATGCAAATTCTTTAGCTCTTGAGTGGATATCCAAGAATGGAGAAGTCGTTGTCCGAGTATCTCCTTTGAGAACAATTCGTGGCATACCTAGCCACTTGACATGTTGCAAGACCAAAAAACAATTCGTTTACGGCCTTCTCAAAGGAATTGGTGCCAATCTACATTCCCAGTCTCTTATCCAATTCGGACAAATGGTGGGTTATTTTTCAGACTGGAACAAACAGACATACAATTCAATAACCCATTTATATTTTTGACAGATTTTATCCATGTGCGGGGAAAAAGCGCCAGACATGAAAAATCCTTTTCTATGTCGATACGATTCCAAGCTGGATGCTTTAATCACACTCGACTCTTATGTCTTGGACAGCACTCACTGGAATAATGACGAGCAACATTCATTAGTGCCAACGACCGACTTGCTCATCAATTACAAGATGATTCAACCATGGTTCGACAACAAGGAACATGTTCTTGTTGTTGTTCCGGAAGCTTGCGGGAAAAGGTAACTCCTTTTCATTTAGCCAAAATTGTCGATTTCTTGAGAAACTAACGCTGATTGTTTTCTATCGATTTAAATGTGAATCAGCCTGCTTGTCAAACACTGCTTAAGGCAGATGCGATCCACACGCATTGTAATTTTCCATTGCAAGCTTCAACTACTCCGCAGAACGTTCTTCATAAATTGCTTCAGGTACAAAATCGGATATGTTTCAGTCGTCTTTGTTCGATTGACAAGGACGAACTGCTGGACGACCATCAACCACCACTGGTTAGCCACTTGCAACAGTCACCGGCCAAACGATGCTGTCTGGGTCTACCGCTGTCCGTCAGCTTGCCGTCGAGTCCCAGCTCGGATAGTTCGTCCTTGCAGAGTTCCATGATGGCCAAACGGACCCGAATCTACACGGCCGACCAGTTGGCCATCCCGCCGACAAACGGCCAGCAGCAGCAGCCGGTGGTGATTGTCATAATGTTATGGTGATTGTTATAATGTTATGTGTTTCAGAATTTCAGTGTTACAGTGTTTTGATGTTCCTGCACACTTTGCTGAACGTTGGTGAACAGAAACTGTGATTAGCAAAGAATGTGTGAAAGTGTGTGTGTTTCTATGTGTGTAAATTGGTAATAGTACATATACATTCACATTTAAATAGAGCAAAAGGTAAAGGGCACTTACATTATCTCCAACGACTGCGGTTAGTGTTTCAGTAACCTCCATGAAGTCATCTGCCAGTTCTAAATCAAAATTGCACTGACCATTTGAAGCCATGGTCAAAGAAACGAGGTTCTTTAACGCGATCAGAACAAAAACTAATGTCCTTCTTTGTCTTCCTTTGTCTTTTTCAGGAAATTCTGAAAATGTTCTTTGGCCATAGAACACTTTTGAATTTGGAGCGTTCTGATTCGACGACAAATCCATCTTTCCGTGTCAGATAAGGCTTCGACTATCTAGTAGTTGTTTATGACAGCTATCGGCCATTGCCGATTTCGTACTAGACGAAAGCTTCAAAATACTAATTCGCTTTCATACTTTAAATGGTATTTTCAGTAATAATTAATGGTTCTGTTTTCAGGAGTGATGTTGACCAGGACAATCCTCAACATGAAAAGTATGCTACGTCTTTTATGGGTTCTCTGATCCAAGAACTTGAGTTATAGGTACTGATTTTAACCACAGAAGAGTTTTTTCTAACCAAAATTAAACTTCAAGGTTGTATTTGAGATTTTTAGAGTAAGGTTTTACATTGTTACATAAGAATAATCTATACTAAAACTATTGTTCATTGTGCAGCAACGGTATAACCAAAATCCCCTGGCCCTGTTGAGAATCATTCGAGATTGTATGTGTTCGGAACATAAACTTTTCCATCAAGCTGAATATCTAAATAATTTATCAGATATTTTTTTAATCACACATCTTTTTCAAATAGGTAATGGTTTTATTATATTAAAAAATCCATATTGCTTCTTTGATAATTTCATTTTATTCGTGGGTCATGGAGAGTAGGAAGTCAAGTTTACTATGAGCCAAGACATCTGTGGAGCTCCACCACCACCTCTTGTTTCTGGATATTCTCAACGAACCAATCCATTCATTGAGGTAAAATTGTTGTTAATGTTTGTTGGTTAATTTTGCTTATTATTTTTGATAATTACAGCACAGGTCGTTGATTCAGTTGGATACTGATCTAGTTCAGGAGTACGACACCAACATTCTTAACCTGCGTTAGGCCCGAAGACTACAAACGTACCTTCACGTTTGATTTGTCTTCTGTTGTTGGAGAAACCAATCTGGCTATTGTGCGGACACACCCTGGTAAGCAAATTCCAAGAGCCCGTCAACGAATACGTCGACAAACCAACAATTAATACATTTTACTTCATTGTTAATCGAGAGCAACTAATACAAATTAAATACGAGCCCACATTTTTTTAACTTTTCGTTCTTAGGACCCAAATTGTGGATGGAGATTCAGGATGGAGTAGGTCCTACTGCTCCTCCTGTTCTGGGTCCCGTGTTTTTAGGCCAAACAATTATGCTGGTCTTTACTTTGGGTGACTATGTTTTCAACTTCGACAAAAAAGTCTTGAATTGTTGTGCAACTGATGGGCTTGTGGGCTGATTGAATTGTTGGGCAACTGATGGTTTGTTTTCAAATTCTTTTAGATTTCTGTGAGGCAATTTTTAAATGTTTTCTACTCCAGGCCAAACCAGTCAGCCTCTTGTTCTTTAAGTCGCTCCTAGTCAAAGTGCTGCCCCAGCACGTCCTTTAGTCACACAGCTTCAAGTGATTGACACTTCTTGCTCTGTTAAGCCTAAGCTCTTTGGAAATTTCCATAAAATACAAGAGTCTACTCATACGTTGAAAACCACAACTGAATGGATTCTCTTCAAGGTAGTGGTTGTATTTTTCAAATCCTGATATGTACTTTTAACTAATTCTGCATACACTTGTGAAGGCCTTCTGTTTCCCTATTACCACGCGAGTGTTGATTCAGTGTGACATTCAAGTTTGCTTCGAAAAGTGTTATCCCCATAAACCTTGCAAGTAAGTTGTTTGAATGAAAAATTAGAGGCGTCTACTTTTGAATTTTAACGTTTTAATTTGTTTTTCAGTGTGCCTTATAATTCCCGGACTAATCGTAAACGCAGTGCAGTTGTAAATTCCACTGATACTAGCAAAGAAGTCAAAAAGTCCTGAAAGGTTGTCCATGTATCGAGCTATTGAAGTGTTCCTTCCGAAAGACGAGGATAATTTACCGATGGGTAAATTGTGTTTTGTCTTAAAATTACTAACCATTCTTGTCTTAATTCTTATTTTAATATCCTTAGCGGAGGTAAATGGATCCGTCGATATTCCCCGGACGGATTGTTGGTCTCCTTCCAATTTTTATGGTGTCATCCTGGGATTGGGCATCGTTCTTTTAATATAGAGTTATAGTAGTTTGTCAGCAGTCTCCTCTGCACGTTAGGTGTTACTCATGTGTGTTCGTGGTCTTCAAGACTCGGTTTTACTTTGTGGACTCTGACCTGGAGTTGGTCACGATGTTGCTGACTGTCAGCAGCCATAGTTAAATAAATACAGAAGCAACTAGAGTAGAATAAATACATGGAATAGACGGTTTTGATCTGCATCAGCTATTGGTGTGGACATGTTGGGGAAGTGAACTTGAATGTCAGTATGAATTATATTTAATGTTATCATCTGTAATTTCTTACTGTGGTACCAAGGGTAATAGAGTTTGAAACTTTTAAAAATATGGTTTTGCCTAGTTAGTGAATTGACAGAAGCATTTATTAATACGTCTATGCTAGAAGCATCCCTTTCGTTTTTGTAAAATATATGTGAACTTATATTAAAAAATCCATATTGCTTCTTTGATAATTTCATTTTATTCGTGGGTCATGGAGAGTAGGAAGTCAAGTTTACTATGAGCCAAGACATCTGTGGAGCTCCACCACCACCTCTTGTTTCTGGATATTCATCCGGTTTGGCTTTGCGTCCTTTCTTGACGCCTTCACCAGGCGGCATGGCTCTCGTTCCCGGAACGGGGACCATCATACCGGAACTGGCTCCTATTACGTGACAATTGAGAAAACAACAAATTGTTATTGCGCCATTAATTATCACGCCACTGTAACTGTACTAAGACAAATATATATATAGATACTTCCAGTAAAATGTTTAAACATGACTAACAGTTCTGCCACATCCTGCAAAACAAATAACTAATAGTAAGATTTGACATAAGAATAAACTGGGTTTCTATCTTTCACCTACCATACCACCCATTTATTCTCAGTTTCAACTGGGGTAAGTTCAATGATTTCTCCTTCATAAAATTCTTTTTGTTGATTCAAAGTACAATAGCTCTACGAAAGTTTTCCATCAAAACCATAGTTTTCCTTTTACTCAGTACTTTTGACTTCTGATCCCACCTTAGGACAAAATGAAACTGTTTAGGAAACATTAATTTTAAAATTTCTTTAATTTGTTAACAGTTAAAGAAGATTTGACCTTTTTGAGTAAATCTTGAGCAATAGCCATGGCGAGGGCAGTTTTGCAAGTTCCTAGTGGAACACCAAACAACACAGCCCTTCCAGCCATACGTTTAGACCTGATCAAATCCACCACCAAACCAGCTGCCTGTGAAATGTAGAGTAAACAGTTGTTGAGTACATTTCTCTTAGAAAACTGAAAAGAATTGTGTGTTACCTCTCTGGCTTGCGATTTGTCAACAAGGCCGTCAGCAATGTAAGACATTTCCATATTCATCCAAACCAAGATCCTTCACGTGATTGTACTCTGATTATTTTAGAGTTTTTTCCGTGTTATTAACTTCTTCTATCTACATATTACGTTAGTGATATTGAGACTAATGGGACAAATAAAACACAATATTATTTGTCAAAAGTAAGAATTGGTATGGAGCTTACGTCAGGTGCAGAAGACGTTAGACAGGCGATGGGTAACCATAGAAACTAAAGCCTTTGGGATCCGGATACAAGTAATTATTTTCACTAGTAAATATGGTATCAAGCTCTTTCAAAATTTTGTTTTATTGAAATTAAGGACACAAGTATTTTTGTTCTTAAGTAATTATGGACTGTTGTATTTAAAATTTTTAATAATTCGGGCTTTAAGTAATTCATGCAACGTGTATTTAGTCAAATACTCGCTAGTAATTATGGTCACCAGTTATTAAAATTATGTTCACAAATAATAGGTTCTATTAGTACAATTGTTCGTAAGTCACTAGCAATGACTTAAGTAATTATATTCTTAAGTAATTGTTCTCTTAAGAAATTATTTTCTTAAGTAATTATTCTCACAAGTAACTATTTTCTTAAGTAATTATTATCTTATGTATTTACACGGTGTAAACACTTTTATTATTTTGTATTTAGAGAATTAAAGTGAAACGTCATTTATTGATTGCGTTATTGCGTTTGCGTAGGTTCAGGTTGCGTACAAACTTTTACGCGTTTGCAGGTTTAAAGCGCGCCTGGAAATTACATCAACAGTTTCGAGTTGTCTGCTTGTAACTTGTCAGTTTGTTTTTTTCCAAAAGTCAGACAAGAGTTAATTGCTGGTTAATTGAGTCTCAAAAGTGAAAATAGGCGTTGTTTGTGAAAAATATTTTGTCTTGGGTAACATATTCTCTTTCTTTATAAGTAGACGTAAGATAACATTTATGTTGATAACAAAATGTTTGTTTATTCTGTCTATTTGTTAAGAATCAAATTGTTGGTAGACCCAAATTGTTACACCAGTTAAAGGAAACAGGAGTTTCATCAGAAGAGATTCAGCATCATCAGTACTACAACCAGGTGGTTTTGGATGTCAAACAAATTTTAAAATGCTTCCCTCCAGGTAGCTATAATATTTCTTTTATGTATATTTTCTATTCTTAAAATGTTGTTATCCGCCTAGGTATTAATGAAAATATTCAAGCAGACCTCCAAGTAAAAGTCACAGAGCTGATAATAAGAGTTCTGATAGCAAATGAAGGTCTCCATTACTATCAGGTTATAGCAAAATTAAATTACGAAGATGATCCTCATATAATTATTATGCTTCCATGCACAGGGTTTTCACGATATTGCCATCACACTGTTGCTTGAATTAGGAGAAGAGAAAAGTTACAGTGTGTTATGCAGACTTTCCCAATCACATTTCCAACTGTTTATGGGACCAGATATGGAGCCTATCTACAATGGAAATTCTTAACTTAGTGTATGCACTAGTCAAAAATGAAAATCGTGATTTGTACAATTATTTGATGAGGTATTTGAAACACCTCTCCCCCCCCACCCCTAAAAAAAAGAGAGAAAGATTCTCTATATTTCAAGAGAGCATTCCTATATTTCAAATTTTATGAATGTGAAGAATGTAATTAAATAAACTGGTTTTGTATTCATTATTCCATGTGTTCTACACGTTGATCAGCCACATAGCTTTCTTGGCTGTCTATACAGTGCCACCCTATTGGACCGATTTCACAATCTGCACACACCAAATATTTATAGTTCCCAACCGTTTTAGAAATCCAACATTTTCAAATTGGAACATATCAGGTATCAGCCAAGATTTTGTGACAAAGCCAAAGTCTAGACCGATTGATCGATTCAACTCTGATGTCACGGTTGTCACCTTAGGCGAAAATCTATTTCGTTTCTTCAATCGATATTAAATTCAGAAAAAGAACTAAGTTGGTCAATAAAAGTGTAGTAGACATTGAGTATAGACAACAAGGGCGTTGTGCTGATTAATTCGTCATTCCCTCAAACTTTTCTTGCATGTGGCAGACGAAAATGGCACTTTTCGCGAATCGCTCAAGAAAGTGTATTTCCTTTTTGTATTTTTCGAATAACGCGAAATTGCGCTGTGCGACTAACAAGGACATGTACTTGTTTGTCCGCAGGAATTGTTCATATTGCAAAGGTGGAGCCAGTTACATTGTCAGTCCCGAACTACCGATCGACGAAGATCGATCAATATGACGGTTCCTCCAAAGATGGATCTTACCTGTGTTGTACGTCGACATGTTAAAGTACTGAGCAGGAGAAAATATAACTTCTCCGACGCTGTTTTCAACCCGCCACAATTTGTCGACATTTTCCCGGATCCGCAATTGACATCTTTGTTTAAGGTTTAAGGAGTAAAGAAATCGGAGTCCAATGCCAAGCTTGTGATGTTTCAGCACTTAATGTAAGTCAGTATTGAATTTAAATTTGTCAATAGCATTAGCTAATACAAAACGTATTGGAAAATTTAGATCAATACGGATTGCGCTACGACCGAGGCCCACGGAGTTTTCCACAAGGAAGGTGGATGGCCTCGCGATGTCAACCCGCAAGAAGCCGATCAAACGGCTCGCTACCGCAAAAAGATCGAGAAGGATGAAGCTTATTTATTCCCGTACTGTTCTACAACTTGGACATGTTGAATTGATATAAATGTGAATAATGTTTATACTAATAAGTGCAAACAGATTTTGTTTACCCCCTTGTAGCAAATGGAACATTACATCAAGCAAAATAATGTATTTAACATCTATGAGGATTATTTCACTGATTCTCCCGATATGTAGGATCATCAATTAATTTAATACTTTTGTTTTTATATTTCTGGATTGCTGAATTTTTATATTTCCAACAGGCAAACGCCAGATCCAAATCCTCTGCGAACCCTTCATCTGCTAAAGGATCCGTCACCGATAAAACGCGCAGTCACTGGTCTTAGTTGGAGTCCCGATGTGGGAACCAAATTGGCCGCTGCTTATTCAGATCCTTTTTGGAAAAATCTGTTTGACCACAAAGAAAATGATTCTTACATCTGGAATATTGGTATTGACATTTGCCGATATGAGAATGATATGTCTCTTTATTCAGCAGTATAACTTTGCAAGTAATAATTCCTTTCATGAATAGAAAGAGCTGTGCAACCAGAAATAATTTTACGCAGCATGAGTCAACTACGTTCCGTCTCGTTCAATCCGCGTGACCAACACATTTTAGCTGGTGGATCGATTTATGGCGCTGTGGGAATTTGGGACGTTCGTAAGAGTCAAGGTCCAGTTGAATGCGTCCCCATTGGTGTCGGTCATTCGGAAAGTGCCACTTCGCTTATTTGGAGCAATTCAAAGGCTGGAGTCCTGAGAATTCTTCTCAGCCTCTGGCGACGGCCAAGTAAAAACACGATAACAAATCATTTTGATTATTTCATCTTGATTATATGATTAACAATAATAGGTTCTTTGGTGGGACATGCGAAAATTAAATGCGCCAATAGACGCACTTTTACTGGAACCTAGTTCAATCCCTCGATCGGAAAGCGCTTTATCTGCTACTTGTCTCGAGTACGATCCTTCTATGCCAAACCGTGCCAAACAAATTCCTAGTTGGCACACGTCAAGGTGCTCATTTCTCAATTCATTTCACCTAAAAATAAAAAATGAATTGCCAATTTGCAGGTATTGTGATGAATTGCAACAGAAGAGCCCGAACAACAGCGGAGAGGATAAATGGATAATGTGCCAATACGAGGCACACTTGGGCCCAGTTCACGGTCTACATCGACACCTACATCTGCCCAAAATCTTTTTGACCGTTTTGGATTGGACCACGAATGTTAGGACCGAGGACATTCGCGATTCGCCCATTTTAACTTTAAAGTGTGTTCGCTTATGTCTATTGACAAGCAGATTCAAATAATAACTTGTTTCATACTCTGCTGCGTTGTAGGAATCAAAATGTCCAGTTACTGGACGGAGCGTGGAGTCACACACGGTCGTCCATCATATTCACTGCTGCAACAGACGGTGCTCTTTACCTGTGGGATATTCTCGCCCAGCGGATCACTCCTACGTTATGCTCCCAGGTCATAATAGAAAAAATTTGATTAAAATGTTGACAATCATAAATTTTAAATGTATTAACCAGGTCAGCGAATCTCCGCTTTTAAGTTTGAGCACCCAGGAACACGGAAAAATCATGGCAGTTGGCAGCAAAGACGGACGGTTGTCCGTCATTCAAATAAGCGACAATTTGTCGACAGTAACCAAAAACGATAAAGTAGCGCTCACCTCGGTATGATAAGTTATAGCTGGAAGAAAATTTAAGTCTATATTAAGTCCTATAATCCAATCCACTGTTACACACAGTTACTGGAACGAGAAATCCGAAGAGAAAAGAATTTGGAACAGCGGACTAAAGACAGCAAGAGTAAACAAGGACCCAAAACTTCCATTTTCCACCTTGCGATTGCAACAGTGACCCAAGCGGCCAAGTTGCTACGCAAGGCTCATTGGGCGTTCAGAAACCTCCGTCTCCCATGTCCCATCACCTCGCTATCTAAAAAAATGTTTGATAGCTTGAAGGAGACACTCCAGGCACTTAATATTAATCAAGAGAATACAAGCGGCAAAGAAGTTAACGAAAGATCGGTTATTGAACCTTCGGCTGATATGTTGCCAGCCACTGATAAAACCGGAAGCCAAATCAACGTATCTGTCTCTCACGCTGCTCCAGTGGCGCCATTCGTTGATCAGACTCTGCAATCTTCCGAAGAGGCTTTCTTTGAAATTGAAACCATTGATCAGGTATAATATTTGAGTTATTTCGTTATGATATCAGAAAATGTCATGTACAACTTTATTTGTTTTTAAATATGATCACAGGAAATACTTTCCCGTGGAATAGAAGAAAAACAATGAGTAGACGAATAACTAGTATGTATGAATCACCAATGATTTTATTAATCCGATCCGCAATCAATATTTCCATTATTCAAATGTTCGTTTTTTTGGGAGAAGGGGGTATAATTAAGAGAGGTGTTGAGAAAGAGTGTTACAAGCAAGTAAATAAAAGTTGTAGGGGAATTAGAAGTAAAAAGCGGTAAAAAGTCATTGCATTCACAAGTCATTTCCAGGGATCCAGCTTTCGACTAAACCTCCTTTACTATTTTGTTCCGTTTCGAGACTATAAGTCATGCAAGCGGAGCCATCCCTATAAAATTTAAGATTTAGTGGAGAATGTCATTATTTAAAACAAATTTGTTTAAAGTAAGTACCTGTGTTCAATAGCTGCCACTATAAACCCATGGGATGATATGTCTGAGCAGAAAGTTGAGTAGGCAGTACGGCACGCAGTAAGACCATGAGAAAATACAATTACAGGAAATCTTTGTTCATTGCATAGCTCAGCATCTAACGCTATAGGAATGTATGAATTTCCTGGCTCACATACATCACAATTAGTTGACTTTAACCTTCTGTTAAAAACAGGTACTTCATTTCTCTACACACCAAAGGCCCAGGATATCAGCTTCTTGCCAAAGAAAGGAATCATTCCTAGTACTATGGTGTAATCTTCTACGTATTTTGGGTGGAGGAGCCAGCTTGCCCAACGGGAAGAATGTTCCTTTGGAGGAAAGAGGTAAATAGATTAACCACAAAAGTTCAGCAGCAATTTGAGAAAAGGTCGCTTACATATACATCTTTTATTTGACTAGGATAGTATACTCGAAGAAAGCAACCATCTCCCTTGCTGGGTCCACCAGTCATTAAGTTGGTGCAGCCAACAACATACTTCCCTTTATAATCAATAACAACAAAGTAAGTTGATTACATTTACAAAACACAATTCACCAGCAATTAACTCTTCTCTGACTTTTGGAAAAAACAAACTGACAAGCAGACAACAGACAAGCAGACAACGCGAAACTGTTGATGAAATTTCCAGGTGCGTTCTTAAACCTGCAAATGCAACAAAGTTTGTACGCAATTAATAAATGTGGTTTTTCCTTTTTGTGCAGCATCACTATAATTCTCTAAATACAAAATAATAAATATCATAATTAATTATTCATTCTAGTACGGAATATAAACAATTAAATATGACTAACTTTTTAATTAAAATGCTTAAGAACATAATTACTTGGGACTTGAATTACTTATTGCTTTAATTACTTGTGAATTTATTTACTTGCAAAAGGGAATTACTTGTGTTGGTTAGCTAAATTACTTGTTGCCAGTATTACTTACTACCATAATTACTTAGCTGACAGAAAATAATTACTCATGAATTTTATTATTTAATTCCGTAATTACTTAAGAGAAAAATTACTTACACCCATAATTATTGATCTTATTTACTTAATACCCCAAGTGCTTGTGAAAATAATTACTTGATGCCCGGACTCAAGCCTTTTACCTGCCTTATTTCTGTAGTGTTTAAAGCTACCGATGCTAGCGCTGAAGTTATTTCACTTTCTCCTTCTGTCAGAGTAATGAAGGAGCCTCTACTCTATTTTTTTGGAATGGGCAATGGAATGAACAAAAAATAAATAACGATCAAAATTGGAAAAAAAAGAGTATTGTATTATCAGCGAAAAGATAATTTTTTTTATGAGTAAAAAAAATCAGGAAAAAATTAAACAGGTAATGGGAGAGGAAAGTTAAATTTGGGAAATATTAGAGGGTGAACTGTTTAATTTTTTTAATTTCGCCTTTATTTCAATCTTCAATTTTATTCAACGTCTTGCGCCACCCTGTTCTTTCCGCTCGCCCATATTTCTCAAAAGCCTTGAAGTTAAATCTAGAAAGAAATCAAAACAATAAATAAGGAAATATAATTTTAAAAAAATTTGAAATTTACCTATAGTCATACCGCTTATGTAACCATCTACATTAGGAAGCGTGCAAACTGGGATCTCTTCCCTCTCCTCAGCCTGATAAAATCTAGCACGCTCCATCATCTCTTCACCGCCAAAAATTGTAAAATCATCAATGACGCCCATTCCATTGGATCCGATGGTTATTTCCACTCCCTGAGAAATGTAAATAAACTTTTCTGTTGGTACTCCACATTTCTTAAGTTTACGCAAAAAATGCGCCTGTAACAAAAGAAGTTTTTTGTTATTATTATTTATTTCTATTCTATCGCTATTGTAACTATTTTTACTCACATGGTTAGACAGTTTCCCAGTAAATTCACCAGGTCCATTAGTCACTATCCCAACCGCGCAACCATCTCTGTAATGATATGAGAAAATGTCCGTGATGTGGGAACCGGTCATATGTTGGCCCAAATCGGATCCGCGGACGTGATGAGTACAATCAGTAACCAAAGACAAAAGCGATCCATTGATTCCAACTTCTTCCACAATGTGTACTTCGAAATCAAGATTAAATTTTTCCTTTAGATAACTGAGAATTGCCCTAGAGTAAAAAATTTTTTATTATTACATTATTTAGACATTTTTTTCAAACTTACTTTTTGTTATCTTCCACAGTTTGACGTAAGTTATCAAAAACTTCCTCTTTAATCGAAGCGCCACTGGAAGATCGTGATACCAAGACAAGGAATAGAATGGGGCAAGTTGCTAGAATTGGTCGCATTGGTGCCATAGACCATGTGTCGGAGACTGATTTGATTTGTGGACCATATTCATCGCATGGGTCACATTCTTCAGTTATTTCAGTAACATTTTCAGCCGAATCCAAATGGCCATCGTTCTGACAGAACACGCCGTGTGGCTCTTTGTTGACGCAAATTTTTGAGATCACCCCATTCTTAAATATTTTAAACCCACTTTCCTTTTTAGGTAATGGGTATGATGGGGTAACGGACACTATATCAAAACAAATACATGTCCGATCACACAACATTGAAGAAAACAAAAATGGTAACTTACCTTTTTCCATGAAACTATTCATCATTGCCTCCTGATCTGGCGCTCCCGAGTTTTTCAAAGCTTTCGCCAAGAAAGAATCACAATCCATATCAATTGGAGACTGTGTTTTGGTGTAGACATTTCTTTTACTTTGTTCAATAATGTCATCCATTCTAAGGAGAGTAAAAAATAACGATAATTATTACTGCACTGATCGC
Organism: Daphnia pulex; assembly: GCF_021134715.1. Taxonomy (NCBI): domain Eukaryota; kingdom Metazoa; phylum Arthropoda; class Branchiopoda; order Diplostraca; family Daphniidae; genus Daphnia; species Daphnia pulex. Next base: position 7,917,237 of record NC_060017.1, read on the forward strand.
GAAGACTGGACTATGACTATGAGGGAACGTGAAGAGCGGCTCACGGTTCCCCATGAACTGTCAGACAGGCAAACAAAAAAATAAGCCGACGAACGGCACGAAAATAAATATAAAAAAAGGAAATCGTGCCACCTATAACACAATAAAACGATTGCAGCTCCACAGCTTTTATTTGTTGCAAAATTGTCTTTTGTTTAGCACAGGTGTATCAAATTGAATCAAACTATTGACAAACAAACAGACCGACTTACAACAACCAAGTAACAAACATCCCAAATTAGCACGGGAAAACAAATTCACCAAACATAAAACAATGTCTTAGCGCCAGTCGGGGCCGAGGGAGAAATATTTACGTTCCGAATCTCCGTTTCCGAGCACAATACCTGACGAGAGTGTGTGTGTACAACACAACCGTGTCAGTGATTCCACTGAGGACTCACTTCCTGATATCAAATTTAATCTTCTAAATTAAGGTGGAGGCTCACACCATCAAGGCTAGTACGGACTTTTTTCTTTCACTACCCTTTTTTTTTAATATTTTGTCATGGAACAATGCAGAGATAAACAACCAAACTAAAAGAAAAACGTGTATCACACATAACCACCCCCACAGCCGGCGTGGTGTCCCAGGATCTAAACTAACGTAGCCGGTGCTTCATTTCCCGTTGGGAAGCAACGGTGTTATACAGAGAATCCCCTCTCTCTCTCTTGCAGACGAATATAATGGTGGAAAACGTGTGGGGGGTGTTTGCATCGAAAAATATTCCCTCCCTTCCTCAGTTACGATATGACCGTTCTCACCCATTCGACGAGATAGATGAAAATCCCTCACGATGAATCACACGAATTGCGGAAGCGCGCACGTGTGCCCTTCTATCCCAACGCCACGAACTGTCAATACGACCCATGAACCACTAGGTCAACAGAGACAATCGATCAATTGCGCACGACAGAAGCATAGAATAAAATCGATAAGGAACAAGCGGCGAAAATACAAAATTTACTTTTCAGGAATTTTCGAAAACAAATCGGAATTTTTATTTCTTCTTTTGGACAAGCTGCAAGGATACGGACGACTGATAAACATAAAGATAATGACCCGAATTCTGCACATCCCGACGCCCAAAAACACCTGGCCTCTCTTCTTGCGTCTAACTTTACGCCTTGCTGCTCTCTTGGCTCTTTAAAAACTTTGCAATCAAAACAAGACAAAAGTATAATCCAACGGAAAATTTAGTCAAGTCGAGATGAATAACGACGACGACGACGGAAGATAAAAATTCGATAACAAAAAGGTATCACGATGTACCAAATTATAAAAGTCACGAAATCGCAAAGGCTCGAACTAGATTTTCTTATCGGAAGATAACGAAATTTTCCTCTCTCCAGTCCGTTCTCACATCCAAAATAAAAAAAACAAGTTTCTTCGTTTACTCGTCTATAACTAACACACGAAAAATGAAAAAAGATGGCGACAATGGAGGACGTTGTCTCGTAACTGGAAAGGCTGTCCTGATCGCTTTCACCACAGACGAAGGTTATAAAATAAAAAACATAAACAACTAGAATGTGTTGTCAAGTTGCCATGAAAACATTGCTGCATCATTAAATGTTAACTATCTAATCGTTTTTTTTTCTTTTATTACACAAGTCAGTGTCGTAACTATTGAAGAATGGCAAACTTGATTCTCTCATCATCCAAAAAGGTTTTTTTTTTCTTTTCCTTGGGTGCGGGCCATATCGATGGCCACTACACCAAATAGAGGAGAAAAAAATGGAATCGCCTCTAGCGGCCATTGTGAATCCTACAGAAAAAAAGAACATTCAAAAAAACAAAAGAAGAATGAAATTTTTTTTTCCAACGACCGAATTCTCCTATGCTCTCGAAACGCATTCTAACCAGTTGAGCGAGAGGGTTCAAACATTTGAATTGCCAATTTAGCACGGGGGGGCACCGTCCGCCATCTTGGGAGAGGCTTTATAAGCTAATTGAGGAAGAAGAAAAAAGAACCGGTTCGACTGATCCTTGTCTGAAAATGCAAAATGGCCACGTGTTTTTTTTACCAGACACAAGGCCCGTAAATAGAAGTGGCCATTTGCATGCTGTGAAAAATTTTCGAATAAAAACCTATTATTTGTACAACTGCTGTATAGATTTAAAATTACACTGGCCCAGCGTGCTTGCACATACGCAGATGGTGAGAGCAACCCCAATATGATACGAAATGCCACACGTTTTGAAGAAATACTAAGCTATGTTCGTGTTGCCATGATGATGGATTAGAAAACACACACGCTCTTAATCCTCCCGCTAACAATGCCACTAGTTAAAATCACCAACCCAACACACCAAACTATTCAGTACAACCAAACTATTCAGTTATACCATCGATCCATCACGAACCCTAGCGACAAATAGCTGCCGCTATGTGATGTGTCATCATGAAATTAGAAACGCGATACCCAAGCCAGTACAAAAAAAGAGCAACCATTTCTAACGACACCCAGTAATGAATCATCAACCATGTAGTAATAGATACAGCTAAACAAAATGCAACGACATGTAAAAATTGTTTAAAAAAGAACTCACTTGCTGGAAATCCTCATCTCGTCGGTCACAGTTAAATTGACAGACATGTTGCTGTGCTCTGTGTGTGTTTCCTGGTCTCTTCGGGAAGGAATGTTTTCAAGACGCGTGTAAGTACTGCGGCACACAGCAGACGAGAAAAAAAGGCTGATGATGATGATTACGGTGAAGTAAATTAGCAAACGGTTGGGGAAATTAGACGTCGTCGAGTTGTTGTGAGTGTGTGAGAAATGGCTACTGTCACAACCGAATGCTTCCAACTCAGGACTACAATTCTAGATCGCTACCTTCTTTTTCCCACAAAAAAATGTCGTCCAATCCGTGAGTTCTTATTGGTTTTCCTTTTTCCAGTTGCCGCGGGATTTGGACAGAAATGACATCTAGTAACGATAACTAGCGTTACAAGCGGTGAAATTGCAAACTACATCGGAATCAGAACAACACAAAAATTGCTAGGTTATTCACAACAAACAGAGCTTTTAGATCAGTCATTTTCATAAATCAATGAGTATTATTCAATTTGGTTTAATAAAGCATTCAATCCTAAGTTCACGCGGATGATGAGCATGATAGCCCGATGATGGACATAATAGATAAAAAAAATTACGGATTTTTGAGCTAAAAAGTTGTTTTAACATAATCTGACTTGAATATATATATTATCTCTGTGTGCAAACATTTGGTGCGACACATGTAGAGCCGTGGGAAAAAATTGTTTTGATATATATCATCTGTAGGTTTCGTGTGTATCCCTGAATATACGATAACTATATACAGTCGAGTCGTTGAACTGGTTTTCATTTTCCTTGGCGTCGTTAATATTAGCCATTGAACGTCTGAATGATGACTTCCTCCATCAGCCACCCGTACGAAGTAATTATAGTTCTTCGATCTTGCACAAGTATGTATAAATATATATAGCAAAAAAAGGAGTGATGTTGTGCGGCCACGTCTAAATCAGCGACAGGTTGGGCCACTTCAACTGCAAGTGCCAGCGCTGTCAAGCACGCTAGTACAATCTGTTGATTAAAAGATGGAAAACAATTCAATATAACTGGAAGGATAAAATTGCAAATTAATCAGAACAGTTGAAATGTGTTCATCAAAAGAATAAAAATGAAACCAAAAGCTTACCACGACTTTCATGATTGCTCGGTTTTGCTGTTCTTCTGGTTGAGAATGTTTGGATGAGACTGTTGCTGTTGGCTCTCTTGTCCCGCGTCTTTTATACCAAATTTAGCCACGCCTTCCGTGCCAGCCGAGTCTATTCCATCCAGGCAGCAGCTAGTGCAGTTACGTAAAGTCATCCAGAAAGTCGAAGGGACCTTGAAGCGCAAGGGAACAGGTGGTTGAAGCAAAAAGAAAAAGAAAGGCAAAAGATGAATAAGATGGAAATAAAATTCCCCTCAATCCGGATTGACGCGGATATGTAAAAACTTTTGCGCACGTGAGAGCCCAACTTGTTTTGGTAAATGAGATCGTTGACTTTAAGGCCTCCAAGCGGAGTCAAAACTTTTTGAGAACGGCGCTTTCACCAGGTTTTCCCAATCATATTTTAGCGTGGCTGTATAACACTCGGGGGCACGCATGTGAACTCATTGATTTTACCGCTTTCAAAAATTCACAAGTTCATTCTATATTTTTTAAAATTTGTAGTACATGGCTGATTTAACTTTGTAGACATTTAAAGGCACAGTCTTATCGAAAACTTGTTTTCAGTTCATTTTGCGGTCTGGTGGGAAGCTTGAAATTGTTTCCCATTCCAAAACATATACGTTTGCGCTGCATGGAAAAACCCTCCAAACGAGAAATACTCGTCAGACCGAAAATCCAAAACAAAAACACGTTTTGTTGACTTGAACTTTTGCATTTACCTGCAGCGCAATTTTATAATAAACAACTTACACGAAAATGATTTGTTATTTCTTTTATTTTTCCTTGTAGGTTATAGCGGTTAATTATATTGAGACAGCAGCCAGCAGGTAGCAACCAATGATGAAACTCCATGAGATTTCGTAATAATTCGACGCCCCGTCGTTCATCATTCGCCAGCAAAAGATAAACCCAATGACTCGTCAATATGAAAGCAGCGTGATGCTGGCGATTATTCATTTCAAAGCTGTTTTTATTTTATTTGCCAATGGGTGGTTTTTAGCCCGCTACTTTTTATTTTGATTGCCCGGCAATTGCGAAACTTTGCTTCGAACCTGTGTTCATTTTTTGGATCGAATATTAATTTAGTTGTATACGCGCTATGACTATAGCTATTATTACATCTGACCGAATGGGATTTCAATTAGGGTTTTACCCTGAACAGCAGGTGAATCATCAGCACCGAAGGCCGAAAGACGTCGAAATGAACCGAGGTCTTTTTATTTTTATTTTGTTAGATAGATCTACTTTTAAAAATACACAGCGCAGCAGCGAAGGAAATATTTATAACGACAAGCGCGTACGTGTGACCACTCAAGGGCATCAGGAGACAATATTGCAACACTTGACTGAGATTCTACAAAGAAATCTAAGGATGATGCCCAAGGCCCAATTTGTCATTGAATGCGGTTCCGGTACGCACGAAAATTCGTGCTGAAACGTCTATTCTCGCGGAAAGTACAATTATACTATACACTAGTATGGAATCGGTGTTTTTTAAAAATCAAATTTCTATAAAATCAAGTCGACAATTCAATAAAATGGTGATGGGGTATAAATGAAGGACACGAAAGAAACAAAAACAAGTTGACACTTTTTTTTGGATTGGTTGTTGCTGTTGTTGTTTTACACGGCATGCAGGCCCAGATGAAGGTTATAGGAAATGAATTTCTGTTGAAACCAAATAACCAGTTGCCCGTGTAATGCTGTTCTGACACGATCGGTCAAATAACTATACCTGCTTATGACTATAGGTTATCTTACTGTATAACACAATAAAATCGCTCTTATTATTAGATTCATCTATGTTCTTTGCAGCAGCAACAAAATCAAAATAATAAGTTGGGATTTGCCCTTGAAGAGTTTCATTTTCTTTGGACTCCCACTTATTCATTAAAGTCAGAGCAGCCAGCAAAAGTGAAATTTGCTAGCGAAAATGAATTCACTCGAATTCCACCAGAAGTCGTAAAAGCTTATTCCGCAGCGAGCTCCAAAGTATCTCCGATGGCGGATGAGTTCAACGTCGGCGGCTCTCTCTCTAGTGCCGTCGATCACGTTTATGCAACTTAAATGAATCATGAACACACAATTCAATCTAATTCTTTAACCTACAACATTGCAATGTTTGCATTGCCTCATCTATGAACAGATGCCAAGTTGGAGATTTGTTGTTGTCAATAACAGAAGTAGTTTTTCTTCTTTATGCTTCGCAACTATGCATGAAACAAGGAAACAAGCCATCAAGTTTTTGCATTTATTTCACCTTTTTGTAAATTTATGGGAAAATCCAGTGGCGATTTCGTTGCACAACATTTCTATAAACCAGCGATTTCCAGAATTTTTAAAATCCCCTTGCCCCTAGAATAAGAAACCTGAATTTCAATAAAAACAATGTTCTCATTTTGATTGTAAGAAACTTGTTTTAATTGGCGTTCTCATTTTTTTAAATATGACACATTTTAACTAAAACTCTTACACTACATACATTCGGCCAATTAAACTACATAGCCTTATTAAAAGGCATCAGCAGTATATAATTTCGGAATTATTTTGCCAACGTCTTATTCTTTCGAAAGTGTTTCATCGCATTCCCCTTTTATTTTAGACGGGTTCTTTCTGATGTCCCTGCGTTCTTTCTACGACTATCAGCTCATTTCTCTTCTGAAAAAAGAAATTTTCTTTTATTAACCTGTCGGTGAAATCTAAAGAAAGAAACAACCAGATTCGTATTATATCCCCAGTGACGAAATCGTTTTATTGAACCCAAACGAGCAATTGATTAAAATACCAAACCAATTTGACCTTAAAATTTTGCGCGTTTTTCTTTTTTGTTGCCTCTTTTGAATAAGAATCAGCATAGAACGTTTGCTGCTTGTTTGCCATGCTTTTTTCGTGTTAATAACGACGACCACCGTGTCCCGAGTGGCTGCCATGTCCGCCGCCGCTGGGTCTGCTGTCATAACCGCTGCTGCTTCCGTGGTTTCGGTAGCTAGAGCCGCCGCTGCTGCCGCCTCTGTTGTAGCCTTTGCTGTGGTGTTCAGCGACTTCCAAATCTTCAATGGCGCCAGCAATCTCTTGAACGGAGCGGCCACCGCGGTGTTGTCCCCCATATCCACTGCCTCCCGATGAGCCTCTGTTGCCGTAACTACCGGATTGTCCGTACCCAGAGCCGCCGCTGCTGTGTCCTCTGTAGCCTCCGCTGTGATGTTCAGCGGCTTCCAAATCTTCAATGGCGACAGCATTCTCATCTTCAATGGAGCGGCGACCGCGGTGTCCACCGCTTCCGTGGCCTCTGTTGCCTCCGTAGTTCCGGTTCTCGGCTAATTGCAGATCATCCGAGACATAATCGACATACTCGGGCTGGAACTCGGCGACGATGAATGGTTGGGCTTCTTCGAGAGAGCGTCCGTAGCGTCCGCCATGGTGACCGCCTCCACCACCACGTCCGCCGTGATGGCCACCGCGATGTCCTCCTCCGTGTCCTCCATAGCGTTGCTCAGCCACGTCCTGATCGGCGTCGATTTGTCCAGCAGTTTCTTCAACGGCTGCGGCAAAGGCCACCAAACAGGCTAGGGCGATCTGATCATATACAGCAAGTACAATAAAATTAAATTGATGAAATTATTGCAATCACAAATAATGTCTCTATAACATCAATCATAAATGAAAAGAATTATTTGGGATTTTACCACAATTTTCATGACTGTGCTGATTGTTAGAAGTTGAACTTGCTGAGGAGCTGAAGCGATTGGTGCCGATGGAAGGTTTGTCCGTGTCTTTTATACAGATTCATCTTCACGGCTACAGCATGGCGTTCAGTTATATAAGTTAAAATAATACCGCATTACCTTGAAAGCAGACGCTGCTGTTGGATGAAAATTGGCGGAATTCCCCAAGTGCTCGAGGTCTCTCCCTGAGCTAGCCCACAACGCAATACAACTTGACGATGATTATTTGATTTTTGCTGTAGTAATTTTGTACAAAGGGCGTTTGCTTTTTCAGAAGGCTATATTTCAATGGACGCTTTGTTAGATAGCATCATCATAATCTAGCCTACGATATCACTTCAGTCGATCATTTCATTTGATTCTTTTTTTCTGTTGTGACATTTATTTTTTAAAAAGATCAATTTATCAAGGTAGCTACATTTCAAGGTCCAATTCCTGAGGGTGATTTTCTTAATTTTGAGTTTTCTCAATTACGAAGGCATCAGCAAAAGGCTTATAATATGTTCGTCACATCATCAATCCATATCACTTAAAAATGATATCGTAAATAAGGATGGCATGTGAAAAGAAGAAAAATGAATCATCTTCTACATTGAAAATTGCCGAACCGCAATGTCGTTCCGTTCCGGTCGCGGATGCGTTGCCACAACGCAGCCATAAGCAGCGTGCAAGCAGCCCTGTGGATAAAATTGTTCCTCCTTTGTTCGTCATTTTTTTTTCCCCTACTGCTTTATCTGGATGGCTGTGCTTGGTCGGAACGACTTGTATACACCAATGAACCGTTTACTTTCCTCGGGAAAACCCTAACAATAGTCAGCCAGCCCAAGGCAATGCTGATGATCGCCATGGCCAGCAGCGTTTGAAGTGAACGACAAATTGCATGCACAAGTTTCTCACCTTTGTTATTCTTCAAACGTGATGGCGCATTTGACCACAAGTACCAGTAATAACTGCTTTAATCCTGATGTGTATTGCAACGTCATGGTCAAACTCTGCTAAATAAGAACAAGTTTAAATACCATCAATGCCACACAGTTTTCACAAAAGAGAGAGATTGCAAAGCAAAACAGTGCATTAATGGCAATCAGATTCAATTCACTTTTATTTTTAGTTTAGCAAATCGATAAGAGAAGCTTTTACACCGCAAACATCTTATACTGTTTCGTGAATCTTTTTCGGTACTTTTCTCACGGTCCGCCAACTCGTCCGCCAAACGGCGACTTTAACGACCGTCTCCCTTTCGTCACCAGCAGCGCTAGTGCCGCTTAATAATGCAGTCTGATGAGATAATAACTTGAGTTTATGTTTGGTTTATTAAACAATTAATTTGGAAACGAGTAGAAATTCGAGTCAAGTACATCTCATTTAATCTACCTCGTTACTTTCAACAATTTTGTATCCGTCCTTCATGTATAACCTAAATTGCGTTGCACTAGTTAATATTTAAACTGACTCAAATTAGTCCTTCAAAACCACATTAGAGGACAGCTAAAATAATTCCCCCTTTTTGAATACGACTCCGGTTTTTCTGCTCTAAACTGGTTTAAAGAACGTTGGTGGTCTTTACACCACCGAAAACTGGTTTAAACATCCGGGTGTTAATTTTGGATATCAATTTGGTTAGTGACATTCATGAATTTATTCACAATCGTCGGACGGAATAACAAAAATATACTTTTGATTTTAGAAAAAGAGATAAGGCGACCGAAATCAGTCGCCTTGTCGTTGGGTGTTGTGTAAAACGTTACGAAAGAAAACAATAACAAATTTTATTTTTATTTTTATTTATTGAAATTTAAACCTGTAATGCGACAGTACATACAGATGGCGATGAATTTTAGTTTCTGAAATGTGTCTTGATTTAAACTGGCGGTTTGTAAGGCCGGACACAATCTATGGCGAATACCAACGGTAAGAAAGGCGGAATGCCTGGACCTTGAGGATGTTCGATGCCAAATTCCAATTTGCTGCTGCTGGGAGAGATGAATGTCGTGTCAAGGATCGGATCGCCCGGGAAATATTCGGCCATAGAATTGAGCGATGGCAAAGACACGAATGGAACGGAACGAATCCAATTATCCGACTGCAGCTCATCCGAATTATTAAGCGAAAAGATCCAGTTCGCACGCATCGGCTTTCCGTTGACATAATGTTTGAAAACCATTGAACGGCCGTTTAACTTCCGTGTTCCATAGTTGAGCATGAGAGCTCTTCGAGCGTCATCTGGTTGGCGGAAAGTGATCTTGGCTTTTCCGTTTAAGAATCCCTTGTCATCAAGACACATACCAACAGACTGAACCGGACCAACCCACTCTTCAAAGTAGTCCAATATTTGTTTCCCGGTGGTCGAGTATTGCAAGTTCGAAACAAACAAATATTCCTCGCGTACGCTGATGTCAGACTGCGGGGATTCGTGGCATAGTGGGATAGAATCCTGTGTTACTTCCGGTTCTTGTGACTGGTGGAATTGGCCATTATTCTGAAAATCTTGGTAGATGACGTAATCAGTTAAAGGTGTGTACGAACGATTCTCCAGTGAAGTTGGCTTGGAAGTTGGCAACAGGGTTGAATAAACTGGGCCAGGGATTACGATTTGATCCTTATACACACGTTTCTGGTTCACGAAGAGTTTGATATTCATTCGACGACCGCCCAACTTTGTTCCGTCGTAGAAGAGGGCTTTCCGGGCATGATCTGGCTGGTGGAAATATATTGCGGCTTTGCACATATAGTGGCCATCTGCGTTATGGTGCTTTGTAAGACAATCGACCGGTCCGACGTATTTTTCGAAAAAGTTGACAATTTCTTGCTCGGAAGTCTCACGAGCCAAATTGGTGATCCACACCATTTCGACATCTTTCACTGCTTCAATCGATTCCTGAAGAACAATTTCCTTTTGGTTTGTCATTTTCAAATCGTCGTATGTTTGACTTTTTGAGAAAACACTCTAAACTGAGCATGGTCATTGTAAGTCATGGTGTGAACTTATATGGGCACCGGGATCCGGAAAAACATCTGCAACTACCTGGCGAGATTTATTTTCTGATTTATAAATTGAACGCATTAGTTAACGAAAATGATTTCCGTCTATTTACAATTTTGAAGTTATTACCCATATTATTCATTCAAATGAAATACAAATTTTCCCTTAAATAAGAATAATAAACCAAATATAATGATCGAAAATTGATAATCAGTCAGAGGATCAGTAAACAATCCGCCAGGTAATTATTATTAGGTATGTCGGTATCCACTAATTTGGCCTGCAGGCCTGGCAAGAGACAAATATACACAATAAAAAAATTTGGTTAGTTCAATACATTTTTCTGTAAACATTTTATTATTTTTAAAACATTTTTAAAAAGTCGAAAACTCGGAAAATCACATTTGAATTTCAGATTTTCTTTGTTTTTTTTCTTTGTGCCTGACAACGTCGCAATCTTTCTCATTGCCATTTTCGCGCCAGAATTTCGTTGTCTGCTCATTCTGCGTGTTTGTTCTTGCACGAAAAGTGGTGATCAAAGTTTTATCCCTATTTTTCCTTTGATTATCTTAAACTATGGATGTTGCAGGTGCTCAACAAGTACAAAATAAACTCAAGGATGATGTTGCTCAAAGGTGTCAAAAATTGTTCTTGGATTTCCTTGAAGGGTAAGTGTACAAAGCTGTTCATGAATGATTGATACATGCTTAGCTGGGTGATGCAAAAACTTTCTTTCTCTAGTTTTGAAGTTGATGGTGAAGTAAAGTACTTGGAAAAGGCTAAAGAACTTGTAAAACCAGAAAGAAATACACTTCAAGTCAGCTTTCAGGATGTCGAGAAATATAACAGCAATTTGGCTGTCACAATCGTGGCTGAATATTACCGGTATTGTTCCTTACTATGACATTTCTGAACAACTTGAACATTAATTGATGTCTTTTATACATTTAGTGTTTACCCTTTCATTTGCCAAGCTGTTTATTCCTATGTGAGAGATAAGGCTGATTTCAATGTGGAGAAAGAACTGTACATCAGCTTTGTTGATGTCAGCTCAAAATACAAGGTCAGAGACTTGAAGACAGCTAGCATTGGCTCGCTCTTTCAGATATCTGGCCAAGTTATTCGTACCCATCCAGTTCATCCAGAATTGGTCAGCGCTACCTTTGTTTGCCTAGATTGTCAAACAGTCATTAAGGATGTAGAACAACAGTTCAAGGTAAGGTAGAAACACATTTATTTTTATTCAAATTTTTTTTAATGATTTTATTTTGCAGTACACACAACCTTCTATTTGCCGCAACCCTGTCTGCTTCAACAGAAGTCGATTCATGCTAAATGTTAACAAGTCCCGGTTCGTTGATTTTCAAAAAGTTCGAATTCAGGAAACGCAAGCAGAACTCCCTCGAGGATGTATTCCACGCAGGTAACTTCAAAGTGTTGAATTACTCATGACTAGTAAAGTGTACGCCAATCTGTTTAGTGTTGAGGTTATTCTACGAGCTGAAGCAGTGGAAACAGCGCAAGCTGGTGATAAGTGCGATTTCACTGGAACTCTTATCGTTGTCCCTGATGTCGGTTCTATCTCTGTACCTGGTGCTCGAGCGGAAAGTGGATCACGGAAAACTGGTGAAGGTCCGGAAACTGAAGGTGTCCGCGGACTGAAAAATTTGGGTGTCAGGGACCTAAACTACCGACTGGCTTTCTTAGCTTGCAGTGTTACCCAAAGCAACCCCATGGTAAGTCAAGTTTATCGATAAAAATGATATTTAAATGGTAACCCTGTTGGTTTATTATTAGTTTGGTGGTAAAGACTTGCATCAAGAGGAAATGACAGCAGTTGATATCAAAAATCAAATGTCAGAGCAAGATTGGAACCGTATCTACAATATGACACAGGACGTTAATTTGTACGACAATTTGATCAAAAGTCTGTTTGCCACCATTTACGGAAACGACGAAATCAAGCGAGGTATTCTACTAATGCTCTTTGGCGGTGTTCCCAAAAAAACCGTTGAGCATACTACGTTGCGTGGAGACACCAACGTCTGCATAGTTGGCGATCCCAGTACAGCAAAGTCGCAGTTTTTAAAGCAGGTAATTTCGGCAACAGTTTTCTTCCTCCTTACTTTTATTGTTATTATAATTTCTTTTACATCCAGGTCGCCGAATTTACCCCTCGTGCAGTTTACACTTCTGGTAAAGCATCCAGTGCAGCTGGTTTAACAGCTGCTGTGGTACGAGATGAAGAATCGTATGAATTCGTTATCGAAGCGGGAGCACTCATGTTAGCAGATAATGGTGTCTGTTGCATTGACGAGTTTGACAAGATGGATCCTCGCGATCAAGTTGCTATCCACGAAGCCATGGAACAGCAGACCATCTCCATCACCAAGGCCGGAGTCAAAGCAACACTTAACGCTCGAGCTTCAATCTTGGCTGCAGCCAATCCCATTGGAGGACGATACGACCGAACAAAATCCCTGAAACAGAACGTGATGATGACCGCGCCCATTATGTCTCGTTTTGATCTCTTTTTCATCTTAGTTGATGAGTGTAATGAAGTCGTCGACTATTCCATCGCCCGTAGCATCGTCGATCTTCACAGGAGAAACGTTGAATCGATTGAACGAGTGTACCAGACTGAGGATATCCGACGCTACATAACATTCGCCCGTAAATTCCAACCGAAGCTCAGTAAAGAAGCGGCTGACTATCTGGTTAACGCCTACCGCCAACTTCGTCAACGTGATGGTGGTTCAACCTCGTCAGCCTCAAGGATTACTGTTCGCCAATTGGAAAGCTTGATTCGTTTGTCAGAGGCGATGGCTCGCATGTATTGTCTGAGTCTGGTCACAAAAGACCATGTTAAAGAAGCTTATAGGCTCCTGAACAAATCCATCATCCGCGTTGAAGAGCCCGATATTGATTTGGAAGATGCTGAACAGCCAGATCTGTCGGTAGAGGAAGAAGAAACGAATGGCGTTCCTTCCAGTGAAGATGTTGACAAGCAAAAGGGAGCTAGTGGTGAGTCGGTTGATCCCACCGTGCAGAAGAAAAAGATATCCATCACCTTCGAGAGCTACAAAGCTATTTCAAACTTGCTCGTTATGTATTTACGACGCCAAGAGGCCTTGGATGAAAGTAAGCTCGCCATCTAAAACGCTTGTAACAAGATTATTTATTTAATAACAAATTCTTTTCTCGTTACAGCCGAAAGCTCGCGTAAAAGTGCGCTCATCAATTGGTATTTAAACGAAATTGCTGATGAGATTGAAACGGAACAAGAACTAACCGAGAGAAAACTTTTGGTTGAACGTGTCGTCAGTCGCCTTATATATCAGGTAATATTTATATTTTAATAATTACAAATAATTGGAATTAATAATTTCGTTTTTCTTTTCAGGACCAAGTTATCATTCCATTAAGTCGAACTGGATTAGCTGGTAAGGAAGAAGTAGCTGAAGATGAGGATCCTCTCCTTGTTGTGCACCCCAATTTTGTTCTTGAATAAGTACTCGCTCCTTTTCTTACTTTTCTTGCGCATACATGATATTTACTTAATCTCAGTGGTCATCCATCATTTACAAACTTAAAAGAAACAACAGATTTAAAGTTATAAATGGGGGATTTGTCAAAAAAATCTCTCAAATAGTTGTCATAATGCATCAATCATTAGTTGTTGGGTTCTTGCCACCAATTAAGTTATTACGATGTTTCTGACGAAAAATTTTGCTTGCGTTGAATTCTCAGATGCTCGGACTTTCTGTATCTTGACCAAAGCATATTTCGAATTTCATAAACATTGAAAAGTACCTGGGTAGAACAAACTTGGGTTGTATGATGGGAAAGAAGGATAAGGAAAACACTTCTAATATAGAATTTCTAGTATCGAACGTTGTTTAGGTGTGAAACTAGTATTAAAAACTTTTGAAATAAAGTCTGAAGTGGGTTATTTTCACTAATTCAATTTAAACGTAATTTTTCTGGTTAATTGACATCGCATCTGACATTTTTTTTTAATGGGAAGCTCAATTTCCTTAACTCGTCATGTGATAGTCATGTTTTTTGCTTTTTGTTATTCAACTTTTGACGGTAATTAGTATTCCGCTGTAGACGGCCAATCCTATTATCACTTAAATTGCGGGGCCGCTTGTGTTTTATCAATTACTCGAAAGTAGATTTCGACCAATTAATTTTATATCCTTGTTTATTTTTACGATGGTGCGTGTCGAGACTTTAAACTCAACTCTGGAATGTTTAAACATCACATGCTTCGATTTGAATAGCAGAAGCAGATCTTGTGAATCGCCTGCGTTGGTATTCAGGTGGCCTACCATCTGGAGCTTTGACTAATCTTTCACGTCCAGTCCCACTGCTCACAGCTAGAAACATCGAACTCGTAACGACAAAAGGAATTGTCAAAATCGGCAATCCAGCCTAAATATTATGACATTACATTATTATTATTAAGATTTTTATACTTAGGCTTATCATCAGACTCATGTGATTAATTTGCCCTTTGAAATTCCGACAAGACTAACACATAATGACTCAAACTTTGCAGTAGTTTTCCACGTACCGTTGCCAGAACAAGACCGAACGCGCGTTGAGCGGCTGCGGTGAAGACTACGGCCATGGCTGCGTTGAAAGCCGAGAGCATTGTCGGGACGTAAAATGTAACCGCAATAGCTCCTGCAGTCAGTGCAGAATTATAACCCCAGAGACCGGAATAGATTGCCGCGTAGTTTTCAGTAAGTCCAAGAGCTGAGTGATTCCCGAATTAATCAATTAACTAATTTAGGTAGGAGTCTATGCAACTTACCACAAACTGAAGCTAATAGAGAACCGCTGAAGAGAGCAATCGAAAGCATTGGCGAAAAAATTGTTATTCCAATGTACATGATGATTGAACAGACGACACTTTCGGCCGCGTAAACTTGGCCCATTGAAAGTAAGCTACCACGTAATACCTTTTGCATAAAAATTAATTCAGTGGGTTAGCGTGAGCTAAGCTTTATAATCTTAAATTATACTTTGAAATTCTTGTCGCTATCTTACCATTATCCAATCTAGCGAAACTGTCGAGTTTACTGGTAGTGTTTCATTAATAGAAGCAGCCAACTCGAGAGTTGTAGCATTATCTGCAGTAGCAAATGTTGCTAGATGCGTCAGACTCGAAGGCAAACATATAAACATAAGTAGATCAATGAGATTGAAGGGAACCGTCATCGGTGGGAGTGATACGCCTTTGCACAAATTGGCCATTCCAGATGTGACCAACGTACTACAAAACACACGACGCAAATAAAAAATAATTACTCCATTTTCATCATTCCAATAAGGAAGAATTAAACTGACCTCATAACTCCACCGAATCCTATTAAACACCTATGTTTGTTGCAATAACATTGCAATATTTAGCAATCAAGTTCTTCGTTGTTAAGCGAAAGAGATTTTTTAAATTTGATTTGTTTGTTTGTTATTTTTACCAAGAAAGGTAAGTAGGTCCATGAGTTGCTGCAACGATGGGTGGGCAAATGCTGGCCGTCACTGTTCCCACTAAAACACCGTTGTAGGTAACCAATCCATTACTGATTGAACTCCAAGGTTGGTTAAACACCTAAGTAAAAGTGATTCCACATCTTAGTTACTAATTAATTGAAGTTCGTATTTTTTCATGCTCTTATTTGCAATGGATATGTTTAGGCTAATAAGAAAGCGGAAGTAAGAGAATTCCAAGCTTACCGAGGCCGTGACCGTAGCTAAGGTAGCGGCTAAAAGTCCAGCAGCGCAGACCCAAATATCAGCCACCGCCAAGCCGATGATGACAAAAATTCCACTTATGGTATTGTTGGCGAAGACTACCTGTTGAAGAAATCACAAGAATAAGACGGTCCATAAGATCCTGAAAGAGGAATGGGAACTGGACCTGAGAGAAACCTCGGAGGATGCCATCAAGAAGTTTTATCACCAGCCACAAGGATCGATCGGATTTTTTTTCTAAAAAGTGGTGGACAAGGCGGCATTCACCAAGAATTTCAAAAAGCGGATTCGCTTTCTTAGTTCCGTCAACCTGTAGTAATTGGAATTACGTAAAAAATTCAGTGTTATTAAAAAATATCGGGAAGTATTTACTGCGGGAAAGCTGTTTGTCCGTCGCACTTTACTGCCCATGTTGAATAGACGAATGCCATAACCCAGTCGCCCTTTTTATAATTTACCAAGACCGCGCGACAGGGGCAAATGAGGGTCGTGCCCTTGTTCAATCTTTTGCTTTACGTAATCGTGTTGTAGAATACGTGATTTCTATACTGAAGATGATGTCACTTACTTTTATGCCTTGTCACGTATTTATTACATAGTTCAAACTTCGCATGAACTAATATTAACCTTAAACTTATTTTAGCCACAACATTCATGTTTCAACCATTTAGAACGTTGTCACAGTGAGACAACTCGGAACCAAAAACAGGACACCAATCGAGTAACCAACAGTATTATTCAAAATCCTCCTCGAAGGTATGAGCTCTTTTATAAATGCTTTTGCTATCTAGTAGAAATGCATATTATATCAAGTATATCTTTGTGGTCGGTCGGAAACGCGATAGGTCCCCCGTATCGTACGTCATGTTTGCTGGATGTGTGCGGAATCAGGATCATATAGCTCATTAGTTCTATCAAATGATCAAAGAGATTGCGAAATGTTTGCTTCTCCTTGTCAAAGGACCTTCTATATTTTGCGTGTTTTCTCATTCGAATCGTTTCGATTAGGAAGAAAACACATTTTTTTTATGAATTCGCGTCATAATAATAAATGTATATATTTATGAATCTAGTTATTAAGCTGTTATTGTCAAACCGGCTATAGCTACGTGATTAGCCTGTTGGCCGGTTCTCTCAATTTAAAATCTCACGTGAATCTGTTGAAGTATTCAGTTTAAAATGTCCCAATTAAAGTCATTTTGCAATCAAATTGAAAAATGTAAAAAAATCGATTTGAATTCAAACCAAACGGAACCGAACTCCAATCTCCAATGATCTCCAATAAAAGCCGATTCGAGAGGAACCCTAAACTGAAACCTTCAATTTTTTCAAAAGTAAAACTTTAAATTGATTTAAGAAATAAAATGGAAGGAGAGTAGGAGACCTACTGACTTGACTGACCTTAGCTTTAAAAGTAAAAACAATTAAATTGGATGCTATCAGCGGCTTCAGCGCTTTCGAAAATCGGATTTCGGTGTAGGCCTACACGCAGAGTCGCAGACGCAGTTTGCAGTTCATACTCACGTAGCAACAGAGCCATAGAGTAATTTTAGAGTATAGAGAGAGTACATACATTTATATAGCTCTGACGCAATCAGATTCAGATCCTGGAACATTTATCAAACCCCGGAACGCCGGAAGCCCGGAACACAGGACAGGACAGAACACAACGCAATATAAGAATGAAACTTGAAATAAGGCAACGGTGTATTCACTAAAGTTGTCTGCTGTGTCTCGTGAAAAATCTTAACGATGGTCGATGGTGCAATTTTGCACGTAACGAACGAATGAATGCCGGTCGAATTACTGGAAAGCTTTTAAAATTACCTTTGTGCAAAAACAAATGTAGAAATCTTTGCTTGGTCACGAGATTTGAGAACAAAGTGTCAAACTACACCTAGTAGAGTTTATTGAAGAAAGTTTATGTCACGGAAAATTGATTCATTCGATTTTGATCCAGGTATTATTTACAATTCGTTTAAATATATTTAAAATTAATATTTTTCTGTTGATAGCAGAAGTAGCTGCTAGCTGTTAGGTTTTAGAATGATTCGAGCCAGTTCATTATTAGTTACTGGTTGCCGAAGTACTTGGCTTCTGCAGAAATCAGTGGTTCACCGCCATGTAATGAGAGCAGCAGCATCAAAAAATCTTGAAGTTGTTACAATTGAAGATGTAACAAAGAAACCCCCATTAGTTGTGAGGACAGTTTTGCAAAGCAACCCAGCGCTTGGAACAAACCAAGATGTAGTGCATAGTGTTGCACAAGTTTCTGGGAAATCTCCCAGTGATCCTGCATTATTGACACCATCCAAACTGACAAATCATTATAGTTCTCTGGCCAAGTTTCGATTAACTGGACTTGTTGTGTGCTCCGCCGTGACTGGATATGCTATGGCGCCAATGCCAACTGACTTAACTACCTTGGGTCTTTGCCTTCTTGGTACGGCTTTGACTTCTGCTTCTGCAAACACGTAGGCTATTTACCATCTCATATATTTTATGTTGAATCATTTCTATAACTCTATGAACTGTGCAGGATCAATCAGTTTTTCGAGGTACCCTTCGATTCACAAATGGCAAGAACCAGCAATCGAGTATTGGTTCGTGGACTATTGAGGTAAATTTTCTCATCGGTCACGCAACAATATTATTATCTAAATGCTTTTTATTCAGCCCTTTGCACGCTGTGTCTTTTGCGGCTGTGAGTGGAACGACTGGTTTAATCATCTTGAATTATGGAGTCAACGGAGTGTGCGCGTCTTTGGGTGCTCTGACTTTGGCGTTGTACACATTGGTTTACACGCCAATGAAGCGATCTAGTATAGCTAATACGTGGGTCGGATCCATAGGTATGGCACGCTTTTCTTATCAATAGTTCATAAAATAAAATTTTTATAACGTTTTACAAATAGTTGGTGCCCTTCCTCCCCTGATGGGTTACGCTGGTTGCACTGGTTATCTAGACGCTGGCGCATTGGTATTGGGTGGAGTTTTATATGCCTGGCAATTTCCTCATTTCAATGCTTTATCGTGGAACCTTAGATCCGACTATTCCCGTGCTGGGTATAGAATGATGGCCGTCACAAATCCAGGTAGATGTAGTAACATGATAACGTTTATTGTCTCAGCTATAACCACCACCTTCAATTACTGTAGATCTCTGCCGGAGAACAACGTTACGACATACCGCTGCTTTGATAGGAATTTGTACGACCGCACCTGTTATTGGATTAACAACTTGGACGTTTGCTCTGGACTCTTTACCTATAAACATGTATTTTTTGTATTTAGCTTGGCGTTTTTATCGCCATTCGGATAGCTCTAGTTCTCGGAAACTTTTCCGAATGTCTTTGGCGCATTTGCCTATAATTATGATCCTTATGCTCGTTCACAAGAAGAGCGAGGACAGTGAAGACTGGCTGCTGAAAACAGTTCGTGGTCTCTATCCTTCTCTTACCCAAAGTTGATGCTCCTTGCAAATAGAACTTTTAAATAAAAGTGGACTAGTCGGACCAGTGTAAATACAGTATATTCAAGGAATGAATGATTATAAATTCCACAAATTAAAATGTTTGATTTTTAGGGTTTCACACAAAATTATATTTGCTTCAGTTTCCAGAGCTGAAAGTGTATTAAAATAACTTTCGTCCTCTAAAGGAACTCTTCTTCGAACTCTTGGTTTCGGTGGTGGTTTCATCAGGTACGTCCAGTGAGTTTAAATGAGCTTCTAAGGCTGTTTCTGTCAGCTAAATAATGATATAAATTAGTCATAGAAATTGTTTAAATCTAATGCAGAACTCACCATAGTCAACAGCAAATCTGCTTGAATTTTTAGATAATTGTTTTCTCCTTCAAGTTTCTGAAGTAAAGTGCTTGATTTTGCTTTGGCATTGGGAGCGGTGCTGATTGAAACCCACTTGGCGTTTTCAGAATTAAATTCAAACTGTTGGTTTTCTCCAAGATCCAGTTTCACCTTGTCTATTTGAATGCTAAATTCTCTCTCCAGTTGTAGCGCATCCATGTTCCGTCTGAGATTTGAAACAGTGGACGTTTTTCTTGCAGGGCATTTTTTTGGTTGAAATTTACTACGAAAAAGAGGCATTATTTGTAATCTGATACAACTATGAAAATCTTGTGTTTGAAACTTGGTTACCACGACGACCGCGCGTAATCGAAGGTTTCCAAAACAGGTGAAGTTGCGTAACCCCATTTCGTACGTACGTGCCACACTCCGTAGTCCGTACGATTCCCCCTACATTTCGATATCGTGTCCCAACGTTTTTCGTAATTGTAACTTCTACTCGGCTTATTTTTTTAGCTGAACTCTATTCGTTGCAAACTAGACATCTGATCAATGAGATAATCTAATTTACTCATTTTCTTTTTTTTGTTTGAAAAGGGGCAACGTTGTTTGCTTTCATACAACAAAAATTTATAACGTCATTCAATAGTTATTGAGAATGCAGCGTATAATTAAATTCAATCTAATCAGCCAAACTAGTTTTGTTGCTCGGCGGCCCATTTCTATCGGTCGAACAGCTAGCTTCCAATCATTCAATGTTCAGGATCAAGAAGATTTCCAGAAAAGAGTTTTAAATGCCTCCACGCCAGTCCTGGTTGACTTTCACGCCAAGTATGTCGCATTAACTTTTTGTTTTACATGTTTTTATTTACTTGTTGCATCATAAGTGTTCTTATTATCATACCAGATGGTGTGGACCATGCAAAACTTTAGGGCCAAGACTGGAGGCACTGGCTGCAGAAAAATTAGATAAGTTTCATCTTGCCAAAGTTGACATTGATAATGTCCCCGAGCTTGCAGAAGAATATAATGTATGTTTGCCCGATTACATAATTATAATTAAATCTATCCCAATCTTTAATAAAGACATTGTGAATTATTGTTTCAGGTCACTGCTGTACCATCAGTCATTGCTATCAAGGGAGGAAAAGTTGAAGGATCATTTGTTGGAGTTTTAGACGATGACAAGCTCAGAGCATTCGTCAACAAATTGATTGGAGAATGATCTATGTTAACAATTGTATGATGTAGGGGGGAATTACACAGTTTCATGATAATTTTTTATTTCTCAGTACACAAGTTATATATTCTTCTATTCTACAAAAACACAGATCCATCAGCTGGTTTGAGGTAACCAACAGCTACTAATATCACATCAATCAAAGTCCATACTCCAGCTCCTCCAAAACTAAACAACTTGCCAATCCCTTCCTAAAAATTTAGAAAAATTAGCTGTTGAATGCAACTTCTTGTTTAAAGGAATTCACCTGCCAGTGACCAAGGTAGAACCTATCAGCTCCAAAACCACCTAAGGTAATGCTCAACAGTAGAGTTGTAGTCCACTAGCAAACAGAAAAATTTAAAAAAATATGATACATTTAGTATTAATTAACATTTATTACCTTGTATCCAGATGTCCAATTGCATCTAATATTTTTGAAAAATGTCCTCTGTCCTAAACACAAGACATGTGGTTTTGCAGTGCAGTTGGATCTGTAGTTTTGAACTGGGTTAGCTGGTGTGTTACAGTAGCTGCCTGTTGCATTGCAGGAATGATCTTCTGGAGAAGTCTGGTAACAATATTGACATCTCATAGTTTTCTCAAATACTTTAGGACCCTGTTGATTTAAAAAAACTTACTTAAATCTAAAAATATAGTTAAAATTTGCTTTAGTAATGCATACATCACATTTTGGAATAGCTTGGCAACTGACATTTACCAAGTTACCATAGATACATGTAAAATTGAACTTGCAGATTATGCAATCAGCAGGTAATGAATGGCACTCCCTATCAATTGGGCATATTGAATTGGAAATATGCCATGGTATTACTCTTTCGTTCAAAATTTCAATCGTTTGCTCATGAAGGAAATTATTTGCTAGTCCCACGTCCGTAACGTTATCTTCTTTCGGTATTGTTTCACATGATTCCTGTAGGCAAGCTTCTTCTGTCTGATTATTCGTACTCGAATTATTGAACTCATCCGTCGTTTTTGTAGGAATAGAACACAATAGTAAACATAATAACAGTAGTTGTAGTTTACTGACATTTTTTGACATTTTTCCACTGTACACAATGCTTTTTTTGACGCAGTGGCGCCAATATTATATAATTCAAATCAAGTCCTTACTTCGTGTCATCCGTCAAAATAACTCTTTTAGAACAAATAGCATTTAACTTAAATAATCTCATGCAACTGAATTTTTGTATGGTCATAAGATGAAGCTGACTTGTGGAATGAATTTCTTGATAGCGTATTCACGTGGTACTTTGAGGGGCTGAATTCGGTTGCTCACTGCATAGAAAAGAGGGTTGTATAGAAATGGATAAAAAAACAAGTCTTATTCCGAATCAAGATTAGATTCTTAGTGAATCATCAAGCATTTAAATTAAACTTATTTAAACTACATTTCATTCTTGATTCGGAGCAAGACTCTTCTGCGAGAAGCTTTAGTAGTAGGGTAAACATTTACCTGAAAAATGAAAAAAGACTAACAAAAGTAGCTTGATTGAGAGTAGTGATACACGTCTCATGTCTCATCCAAAGATTAAGAAATTGACGAAGAAATTCTTGGAGTTTCTTTCGTCGATCTTCCACCGTTTTTTCTTCGCGATAACCGAATTTTTTTTTCGGCGGAAAATGAATTTCGGCGGTGAAAGGGTATCGTTTACTCATTTCTTTGCGGAATTTATACATTTGTGAGTATCTCTTGAAAATAGTCCACTCAGTATCACCCATCCGAATGTAAACCTGAATTTCAATCGGCGACTGAAATATAACCAAAATTCTAGATTGGGAATGAGAAAAATTTGAAAAACCTGATAAACGTGATGCGAATCAACTGTTCCTTGAACTAGAAAAGTAGATGGGATCCAAACATGAATCCAGGGGCTTTCAGCTGATGAAGCCAAATTACACAAGTGACTATTATCGTCATTATTCATAGCATAATCAGAAGGCAAAGGGCCGCGCAAATGCACCAATTCAGTTCTTAAGCGGTCGGCAAATCGTTCAGCTGCTTTCAAACTACACTGAAGGTGAGAGTTGAATTCCATCAATTCACCATGCATTTCAGCAACCTGAAAACCAGAAATTTATTTCATTTTAACTTCAAACTATGAATCAAGTTGTGTTCAGTATTTGCCTGAATCAGTTTTTCTTCAAAATGGCCAGCTTCTTGGTGGTAATCTGGAGGAGGAGAGGTGGACGTTGGTGTAGGAGCATTATTAGCTGAATTCTTCAACATCTGAACAGCCCCCATGTAGTGCTTTAGTTGTTCTTTGAGAATGGAATTTTCCCTAAAAAGAAAATTTCATTTTTCTTTCACCATAAAATATGAAAATTTAACCTATTACCTCGCATATTCACCATTTTGTTGCTCGGCTACCTTTAATCGATCTTGAAGATCCTGCTTCTCAAGCTGAACGCCATGAAGTTGTAACTGAAGGGATGATTTTACTTCTTCCAACTGGGTTTTCTTATCAGTGAGATCTAGGAGCATTTGTCTCATTTCAGATAGGTTCATGTTGGAGCGCTTCGTTTCCGCCAATTGTGCATCCTGCGAGTCGACGGATTTGATGCTCGGGCTACTTCCGGTGTGTTGGAATATTAAGGATGGTGTACTGCCACTTTGTGGAATCGTGATTGCTGCACTATTGAAAGCTTTTGCGGGCTTTTCATCTTCTTCATCATCACTCTCGAAATCAACAACCCGAACTTTGGATTTTTTTTTTCGTTTTGTTTGCTCTTGTTCTGCAACTGGCATCTTAACTGCTTGGGGTTCTGGGCGAAGACTTTGTATCATCAATTTCTTAGATTCATCAACTTGGTCCAGCTCTTTGCGATCAACTACAAGAGCAAATATCACAGAACGCAAATCTACAATAAAATATTTTAGTCTTATTGAATCAGAGGCTGAATAAAGCACCTTAAAACCTTTTGCTGAAGTAAGTAAACACTCTCTTGATGAGGTATCATTCATCAGAGATGAGGATTCATAATAGTTAAAAAGGAGATTCTCATCTGAGAAAAGCATCCGCAAATAACGATCAAGTGAATGCTCATTGATAGCTGAACGCAGCCATGCTCTTCCTCTTCCATAGTCTGTGCTTACATTCTGAATGTTATAATATCTTTCTTGTTCATGTCTTGTCAGATGGTTTCGCACAAAGTGCCAAAAAACTAGGTAATAGCAAGAATTTGTTAATATAAATCAACCAGTATGTTTATATTCATACCTCATACCTGGTATCTGTTGGTCTGCCTGCCCCACTGGATTCATTACCATGCTTATTCCATTGGAAACTAATTCGGTAACATGTCTGTTTAAATACACAACATACTAATTACTGTGAGGGCACGTCAAATTACTAGAATACCTTAAGCTGAAACTGTTGACATTGAGGTTTATGCTCTTCAAGTTGACTCCATTCTTTATTTTCAAACCATCTTGAAGTATAAGTTCGAAGCCATTGATAACTTTCATTACTGACGGTTCAGCTTCTGTAGCTAACAAAGTTCTTCCTCCAAATTTCTTTTCACAAATTTGGACATTATCCCGAATGACTTTAATAAGTTCATCGCGGTATCGAATGTTTCCACTTTCCCACATTGTAAGGCTTTTTCAATAATTTTTAGGGGGAGGGTTTGTTTACAAAATGAAACACTAGGTCACGGGCACAAATGTCTTCGTAAACCGAGAGCGGACAGTTGTTGCTGGCCGTAGTTTTAATTTATCATTTTTCTTTCGATTTTTCCCTTCGATAAAAAAAAGGTAAATCAATATTTTGTGTTTAACGGTATGAAATGTTTTTATTAGTTGAGACAAATTCATGAGAAATGAAATTGCCTACGTAAAAAAAATAACGTAAACATGGCGATGGTGTCATGGTAATTACAGCGGTAACAGATGGTAAATAAATAGAATTCTTAATCCTTTGAAATTTTATTTATTAATTGCATAGCTATAAATATTTAATTTTCTATGTGTTCATCAGAACCAAAAATTTAGCCTAAACAGAATGGATGTTTGTTGTTAAGTATGAATTTATGATCGAATTGGCATAATTTGCTGGTAACATTAGAACTGGCATTGTTGCATCTCCATTTCTCTCGACTCTCTTTCTTGTTAAACGAAGTCTGAGGTAAGTTTCTTTGCTTGTTCATCTGTTCTCATCGACGAAACGTAATTTCGTAGGTTCTTGTTTATTTGTTTCTTGTGTTCGTTGTCAAAGCCAAGTAGTGCTCATTTTTTTTCGAATTTCAATTCATAGCTTGCATTTTTTTTTACAGGAATCAAGATGGGTCGTCGTCCGGCTCGTTGGTGAGTAGAATCATGACTGGCTATTTGGTATGGCTTTTAACATGTTGGTTTATTTCTTAGCTACCGGTATTGCAAAAACAAGCCATACCCCAAGTCTCGTTTCTGTCGAGGTGTCCCAGATGCCAAGATCAGGATTTTCGATTTGGGCAGGAAGAAGGCTAGCGTAGAAGACTTCCCCCTCTGCGTTCACTTGGTTTCCGATGAGTACGAGCAGCTGTCTTCCGAAGCGTTGGAAGCTGGTCGTATTTGCGCTAACAAGGCAAGTACCTAGTAACATGTAGTATCTAAGACAGTGAGCTAATATTATTATATGCATTGCAGTATTTGGTGAAGCACTGTGGTAAGGATGCATTCCACATCAGAATGCGAGTTCACCCTTTCCATGTCATCCGCATCAATAAAATGTTAAGTTGTGCTGGAGCTGATAGGTACTATCTATTGATTTATTGGTGTTTCGTGTGCTACAAGTGTTTTCTTAATTTTAGGCTCCAAACAGGAATGAGAGGTGCCTTTGGCAAACCCCAAGGTACTGTTGCACGTGTGAACATTGGACAGCCCATCATGAGCATTCGCTCTTCTGACAAGTACAAGGCCGCTGTCATCGAATCCCTTCGTCGCGCCAAGTTCAAGTTCCCTGGTCGCCAAAAGGTATTTTCTTTGTGCATGAATTTGAGATTGCAGTCACTTATTTCTTTTGTATATAGATTTATGTTTCCAAGAAATGGGGATTCACCAAGTTTGAACGTGGAGTCTATGAGACCATGAAAGAGAATGCCCAGCTTGAACCTGATGGCGCAAACGTCAAGTATCGCCCAGATCACGGTCCTCTTACTGCTTGGTATAGATGGCGTACGATTTTCAGCCAACAGTAATTTGGTTGTCCAATCCATCTTTGTTATTCAATTACCATCTTTGAATTTTTTCAAATAAGAATAAACAGAGGTGGAATTCAAGAAATGTTCTTATGATGTATTTAATGGAATAGTTAGATATTCATATAGCAGTTGCAAAGGCACAATGGGAATGGAAATTTTTAAATATTGATAATTCTTCCTGAATACATAGGCCAACAAGGGTGGAAATTTTCGTCAGTCTTGCGGCTTAACTGCTCCAAAGGGAAAGTATCCGGTTGTGTAGCAATTTCGGTTGTCGATAAACTGCAATCTGTAATTTCCAGTAAAACGTCAACAATCCTGGAAGCAACATGATCCAGCGAATTTTCCACTTGATTTTCTACATCCGGGTCGTTGGTACCAACGATGGTTAATCCATCTTCACAATTGGCTATAGGTTCAGATTCAGACTCGGGCTGTAGTTGAAGCCACTGAGGAAACTTTTTCAACTGCGGAGCCAAGTAAGGTAAGAGAAGTGTCAATTTCGTTATCCGTTCCTTTAGTTTCTGACGTTCAGCCGTCAACTGCTCAGCTCGTCTACTCAGCAGTCCGCGCTGCACTTGATACAGACTGACATATTCACCTGTAAATCATGTTGAAAATGGTCAAGTCCTTAAAAACTAAAGGTTACAACAACTGTTACTCACCAATAGTTTCTGTTTCACTCTGCAGCTGTAGAACCAAGTGATCTAGTTTCTTTTTTTCTTCTGTCAAATCAGATACAGTAGCCATTGAACGTTTGAGTTGCTGTTCGATTTGTTCGTAATGAAAAAGAAGTTTTTGGTGTACTTCATTAGGCACCCAGTCAGATTCTCCTTCTACAATTGCAGTTTTGAGTTTTTAAAAGTATATAGGCTTCAGTTAGGTACAAAAGTGTCATACCGCTTTCGGATGAGGAATGTGAATGGTCTTCGTTAACGTCTTCGTGATCATGGCGGTGTTTCCGGCTACCTCGAACTGGAGCTTGATTCAAATTCCAGATTACTCGTTTTTTTAGTTCGGCATTTTGATGCGAAAGCGCCTGAATTCTTTCCTGTATCAAAACGGTATAAATCAAAAGTACCACAGCGGAATGTAATCAAATTACATACATGAGCTTCTTCTAACTCCTGCTTCCAATAGATTGTCGCGTTTCTTTGACCGGCCAAGTCTTCCACCTGTTGCCTGGAATAATTTCGTTTTTAATATCCAATTTACGCTTTCTGTTCAACTTAATTTTAAATTGTTACCTTAATTGAGTAACCTCTGGATCTAAAATCTGCAATTTTTCATTCATCTCTTTATTCTGACGAATCATCATCTGCGATTCTTCAGTAAGTATTAGTTTGTCGTTACTCTGCAACAAATTAACATCAATATCTAAATTTAATGACAATCACGAAAGCGAATTTTACCAGCTGAATGAAAGCTTTTTCAAGTTCTTCGAGTTGCATTTTCAACTGGCGATTCTGTGAAATAGCGCGAGAGGCTGCGGACTTATCACTTTGCATAGCCTTAAATTTTTCAGTGGCATAAACAAATTATTGAATAAAGATAAAGCATTTTTAGTATAATACTTGCAGAAGTTTCTCTCTTTCACATTGATCTTGATTAGCCGTTGCAATGGTCAATTCACTTTGAATGCGATCAATGCGGATTTCAAGTTCTTGAATTCGCGATTCCTTTTCTAGTGCCAGTTTAACTAGTTCTTCGTTATTGAACTCCTTTGAAAATGCAGTGAAAAAATTGTTAGATACTATTCAAATTAAAAATCGATAGAAATAAAAATTTCAACCATTTCAGTTATCTTTGTTTTCAACATGGCGATTTCCGATTCAGATTGTGGTGCGAGATGCGACTCGGCAGGCGTAATCATTTCATGGGGAGGATGAGATGAAGACGCAGTTTCTTGATTGTTCTTAAGAACAGCAATTACTGCTTCTAATTCGGCCAACTCATCTTTTTTGGACTCCAGAGTAGCTTCTATATTTCTTTTTTCTAAGGCCAGCGACTCTGCCTAAAAATGTTATTCAATATATAGTATTTAAAAAGTACCCACAAGTAATTCAAATAATAAGTTTTTCTTGATAAAAGTACCTGTGAACTAATCGTGCGTATCTGTCCGTTAAGTCGAAGAATATACTGTTGATACTGTTGGGCTAGTACGTCTTTCTCTATCCCAAGCGTTTTTATCTGTTCTCGTAGATCACCGATTTCTTCTTGGAGTTTTCCGTTTTCCTTTTGCATTTTTTCAAGGGTTTGATCAACAGTTGGTGGACCCGCGTTTTTCAACTATGTCATACAAAAATTAATCATTGTAAGGTTTTTTTTAATTTACAGAAATGATTTACCTGCTGCATATTGACATTGAGTAATTCTACTTGAAGATTGAGTTCCTTGATAATGGAATCTCTTTGATTGATTTCAGCTGCTTGATTGTTGTGATGCATTTGAAATTGTTTGAGTTCTTCACTAACCTCACTGTAAAGCTGATTTTTCAGACACAGTTCTTGGCTAATTGATTCAAGTTGATTTGTTAATGCAACTAAGTTTGACTCCATCTTTCCAGTTTCCTCTGTAGTAGAAGCTTGTAGTTGCAAAAATGAGGATTTAGTAGCATCAAGCTCCTTTTTCTGAAACATATTTTCTTCTTCCAGTTTTTTCACTGCCTCTTCACTTTGGGAAAAACTTACTGCCAGTTCATTTTTTTCTTCTATTAAAATAGAAACAGTATTTTTTAATTCTTCTTCTCGTATAATTTGGGCTGAGACGACTTGTAGTTTTTCTTTTGATTTCTCTTTCTCTTCTGTGAGTAAGTTTCTCTCCTCATCCAATTGAAGTTGCAATTCTCCAATAAAATCTTTTGAATACTTGAGAGATGAAGAGATGTCATTCTTTTCTCTTGTCAAGGTTTCAATTATCTGCAGCAATTCAGATTCCCTATTTTTATCAAAACTATTGGGCTCTTTGCATAGGATTTCGGAATCAATCTTTAGCTCTTCACGTTCTGTGTTAAGATTATTGGGAACCGGAATTACAGATGCGGATTGATCAATTTCACTCTGATGAGGTAACTGCAGTTGGCCCCCATTTGTAGTAGCTCCTTTGGATCCACCTTTCTGTTGAAACTGCTTCAACTAAAATTTAAATGAAATCGTTTAGGATTTTAGTGCAGAGGAAGTATTTTTATCAAAGAAATAAGAAATATAGTATGTGACTACTTTTTTCTTTGCTGCGGCTAATTTTTCTGCCTTGTTGGCATCCATGTTGTCGGTATCGTAAAGTAAACACGAAACTGTACGGACGAACGTCGAAGTGTTGTCAAAACAATTCCCGGTCTGGTCTATAATTTTACCCCTAGATGGCTCATTCTAAAATATAAATGACACTTGTTTTGTCCCGGTAAATTCAGTTGCAGTGTTTCGCTTGAAAATACAAGTGTAGGTGTACTGAAGATGGCTAATTTTGCAAAAGCTATAAGCTAAACATTTTCACGAATTCCAACTTTAAGATTTTGGTGAGACACAGCAATAATCTCGGGATTACTTGGAGGTATCCCACCATATCCAGAACCAGTTACACGATCAAAGGTAATTTCAAATTTGGGATTTTTTTCATAAGAATAATGGGTAACAACGTCGTCCAGTTTATTGTTAAAGAATTGTGCAGCTGCAGATGCCCAGACACGATCCCTTTGTGAGGATAAGATGTCATTTGAGACTTCTGCATTATTGTAGTACTCGTTATTCTTCAGGTTGGTTTTCCAACTTGCAATTGTGATGTTTCCTATCATTGAATGAATGGAATTAAGCAATTGATTAGAGTTGCTGCATAATTGGTTTAAATTTATACCAGTAGTAAGATCAATTGTGTCATCCTGAGTAAGATAGTGGACAGATACTCCTTCAAAATTAGTGGTCTCCGAAGGAATAACAACAGTGTTGGTGACATCAGCTATAAATACTCCCCCACGTGTACCAATAACCTGTAACAAACAAGATCATACTGTATGTCCATAAAAGTTAATATTAGAATGTAATTTGATTGCTAAGAGTTCTAGATTTTCGATACTTTTCCCACTGGCCGTGTATACAGATCCAAAACTAGGAGAGCCATGTCTTCATCTAGTCCAAAACCTCGAGTAGTTCCTATATCGCGATCTCGTGAATCTTGCAATACCCTGCGTTAAAATAGGGTATGAATTTGTGATGATCAAAAACGTGCTTTGAAATAAAACCAAACCGTATAAGACGAGCTTCTCGACCGCGTTCACTGAAATGTGTGTCGGGAAGCCAACCAGCTAGAAACCCCAATCCACCATACTCATCGTAAGATAATTCGTCTGGGCGAAGCGGATTGTATCCGCCACTAAAAGCACCATAGGTTAATCCATCGTAACTTGAACCCCCCGTAATCATTACCGTATCGCTCTAAATCGTACAAACGTACTGTATCTGAAATATTCATAATTTTAAAATGGTCGCACAAAATGTTCACCAATTTTTTACCAGACAAGCGGCTCCGGCGCTCGTTCCTCCTACAGTTGCACCTGCTTTTAGCATATCTTTCACAGCAGTAAGAACGAGAGTATCTCTGCCTCTAGGACGAAGGGCTTTCAAAACCCTCGATTGATCACCACCACCGAAGAAAAATCCAGTTTGTTGTCTTGTTAGTTCGGCTACAGATGGGTCGTTGGCGTTATTACTTGATTCAGTAACTGGAATGTACGTTGCGTTTGCCGCCCCGTATATGTTGACAAAAATATCAATATAATAGGCTGCCGAGTCTTCAGGATCTGCGGATGCCGTAGTAAAGACACCGATTCTGGCCACACCTCTTCCTCCCTTTTACATAAAATTTCCGTAAAGTTTATTAAACATTTTAAATGGTCACTTGAATGAAATTGTGTGTATACCGCAAGCTCGACCACTTTGCCCCAAATTGCTTCATTTCCGTCGTTTAAGTTTCCACCGACCAATACTAAACTTTGAGAAGCAGCAAAGTCAACAACTATTGTGAGAAGGGCGAAAACTAAAAAACCCATCGCAAGTTTTCAAAATTTCTATCTTTTAAAGAAACGTGCGTATAGTACTGATCGTTCGATTCGTCAATTCAAGCTCTGCGTAATAGAAATTTCCGTTCGATGTTTTATACGCAGTTCACTGCTACTTTGAGAAATGGTGATAAAAGATGTCAACTATAGTTTAGACCCAAGTTTTTGAAAAATTGCTTAACCGTTTGTCTAGGCAACGATTCCTTATTCAAAGGTCGAATCAGACTGGAGTAAACATCCACCTCATGTTTACCCAAACGCAGTTAGATATAGATAATAGCAGTGTTAAAACGCAATCCGGGTGTCATGGTGAGTTGAAAGTGAAATAATTATCACACAAAACTCGTCACGTTAGGTAAACGAAGAGTCGAACTGAAAAGGAGCTTAATCGTCTATTTACCTGAATTGTGGTATCTTTTGACCTTTGTATATAGTTAAATAAGTACTGTATATAAATAGATAAAATTACAAAATAATGATGTTCGGTTGTATCATCTTTCCTTTAGTTACTTATATAATAGTCCAACATCCATTAAGTAGAGTCTACAAAACTTAAACCTTAAAGAATAGAAATTGTGCTATTCGAGTTCTGCACTAAGTATATCAGTATATTTATGATGCCACATTCAAAGAGCGGTTATAGCTATACAGTTTCTCGAATACCAACTTGAAGATTTTCGTGGGACACTAGATAGGTTGTAGGATCGGTAGGAAGATGCCCACCATATCCAGCAGCCGTACGACGATCGAATGTGACTTCAAATGACGGATTTTTTTGAGAAGTAGTATGCGTAACCACGTCATCTAATTTGTTATCGAAGAACTGGGCCGCCGTAGATGCCCATTCACGGCTCTTCCTGGCAGACAAAATGTCACTTGAGACGACAGCATTGGTGTACACCTCTTTCCCTTTCAAAGGATTTTTCCAGCTGGCAAATGTGATATTTCCTAAACATTCACCAATTGAAGGAATGAAACAGTTATCTGTCTTATACGATTGGGCTAGAAATGTTAATTTTACCAGATAAAAGATCAATCGAGTCATCCTGCGTGAGGTAATGGACGATGACTCCTTCGTAGTTAGTTGTTGCTGATGGAGTTACAACTATGTTGGTGACATCAGCCACCAACACTCCTCCAGTAATTCCAATAACCTTTTGCCAAACGTTGTTATTAATATTTCAATGTTTAGTTAAACGATGCCATTCATTTTCTATACTTTTCCAACAGGTTGAGTGTACAGATCCGTGACTACGAGTGCCATGTCTTCATCAACTCCAAAACCTCTGGTTGTTCCGATATCGCGGTCCCGGCTATCTTGCAGGACTCTAATAAGGTAAATTGTGAATGATTAGTAATTGAAAACACTAGATTTGTACTACAAACTCACCGAATAAGACGAGCTTCTCGACCACGCTCGCTAAAGTGTGTGTCGGGTAACCAGCCAGCCAAAAATCCCAAACCACCATGTTCGTCGTAACAAAGACTACCCGGATTATCTGGGTTAGGTCCGCCACTGAATGCTCCGTATACCAATCCATCGTAACTTGTACCGTCCGTAATCATAACACTGTTGCTCTGAATCAGTCGAAGCAAATTTAAGTTTAAATTAAATATCTGGTAAAATTTGATTTCAATTTTTTTTTAAAGTTGGCTCAAATGTTACCAGACAAGCGGCTCCAGCACTTGTTCCTCCTACAGTTGCGCCTGCTTTTAACATTTCCGTCACAGCGGCAAGAACGAGCGTCTCTCTGCCAGCAGGTCGTAGGGCATTCAAAATCCTCAATTGATCACCTCCGCCAAAAAAGAATCCAGTTTGCTCTCTAACTATATCGGCCAAAGCAGGATCATCGGCGTTGTTGCTTGTTTCAGTAATAGGAATATACGTCGCGCTGGCCGCCCCGTACACGTTTACAAGCATATCGATATAGTAAACCGCCGATCCTTCAGGATCTGCCGATGCCGTAGTAAAGACACCAAATTTGGCTACACCTTTACCTCCCTTTCAGAAAAAAATTTAATATTAGAGGAAACTAAATTTAATTCTTTTAAAAATAAATCGTATACGTACTGCAAGTTCGACAACTTTATCCCAGATTGGTGCATTTTCGTCCGCTAAGTTGCCACCTATGAATACGACACTTTGTGGGGTGGCAAGACCAACCAAAGTTGCCAGCAAGGCGAATGATAAAAGAACCATCTCAACTTCTCAGTGAAAAGCTATTGGTCTCACAGCTCGATCATTTACTACTCCGTTTCGTACAAAATTTGGTCGACTGTTTTATACTACTTTTGATCAAGGAATGGTGATAAAAAAAAGATTGAAACATTTATTTTTGTAACTGTATGTCAAAAAAGTATTCAACGACTTTGCTCTCGCCAAGGTCCTAGAATACGAAACGTCTGAATACTTTTTTCATTTGTACACGGATCAGACCTGAAGTAAACAAACACTGACTTGTTTACCCACACGCAGTTGGGCAGATAACAGAGTTGCAATGCTATCATGTTTTCGTGAGTTGAAAATGTGAAATAACAACAATATGGTACGGCTAAGGGACGTGTTTACCCAGTGTCACATTCTGGGTTTTGTAGTTATTTACGTCTAAGTTCAGGCGATTAGTAGTAAGGTA
The DNA here is from genome assembly GCF_021134715.1 of Daphnia pulex. Taxonomy (NCBI): domain Eukaryota; kingdom Metazoa; phylum Arthropoda; class Branchiopoda; order Diplostraca; family Daphniidae; genus Daphnia; species Daphnia pulex. The sequence continues at coordinate 7,951,359 of NC_060017.1, forward strand.
GTATATTTTTATTCGTCTTATTTAAGCGCGTTAACACTGACAAGTAAAAATATGTCTTTTATACTCTCATATGTTTCCTTTTTTAGCTAGAAGATTTCAATTTTCAAAGTTTGAAATAAAATAAAAAGAATCCGATCATTTTGATTTTGCAGATAAACAACTGAATCAGTGTATTAGTAAACTACTGTAGAGCCCCTAAAGCTCATTTTCGTGTGTTCTAGGAAAGCGCCAAAAGCCTATGTCACATTTAACCAATAGTTGTACTTTCATGGATTGCAACTTGGAGGTTTTCGTAGGACACAACGAATGTGCTGGGATCGCTAGGAAAATATCCGCCGTATCCAGCACCATTCAGACGGTCAAAAGTAACTTCGAATCGGGGATCCCTCTCGAAAGATAAATGAGCGATGAAATCATCTCTTCTATTGTCAAAAAACTGGTCGGCAAAGGTAGCCCATCGACGATTCAAATTTGCGGATAGAATATCAGTGGACACGTCGGCGTTCGTGTAATATTCGTTACCTCTCAGGGGAGACTTCCAACTTGCAAATGTGATTTTTCCTAATATCAAATTGATTACGTTAACTTGTGCCCAAATTTATCCACTTGAAAATGTTGATTTTGTATACCAGTGGTGAGATCAATCGAGTCGTCCTGAGTTAGGTAGTGGGCTGAAACCCCCGTGTAAAAAGTATTCTGAGATGGAACAACCACCGTGTTGGTAACATCAGCAAAAAACACGCCTCCACTAGTACCGATAACCTATTTGTCAATTGCTGTAAAATCTTTTGAACAGAAACTGAAACTACAAGATGTTTTCCATCATACAGTTCCGACAGGTTTTGTGTACAAATCCGTGACGACAAGGCCCATATCTTCATCCACACCAAAGCCTCGAGGAGTTCCGATATCACGGCCCTTGGTATCCTGCAACAACCTGTTGGAATTTTTTTAAATATAAAGGTAAGATGATTTTTATATTTAGTAGCTAGAGACCAACCGAATGAGGCGACCTTCTCGACCACGCTCGCTGAAATGCGTATCAGTTACCCAGCCAGCGTCTAGTAAACCTAGTCCACCCTTTTCATCGTAAGTTAGGTCATTTGAACGAAGTGGTTTAGGTCCTCCACTGAAAGCCCCATAAGTCAAAGCATCCCAACTAGCGCCACTTGTGATCATGACAGCCGAGCTCTAAAATTCAGTTATACAAATTTCATTCTTTAAATGAAGTAGGGGTCAAAATGTTAAATCGAATACTTGGCAAGCGGTCCCGGCACTGGTTCCTCCCACTACTGCGCCAGCTTTTAGCATATCTTTGACAGCAGTTAGAACTAGCGTGTCTCTGCCGTTAGGACGAAGGGCTGTAAGAATCCTCAGTTGATCGCCTCCACCGAAGAAAAATCCAGTTTGTTGTCTTGCCAGTTCGGCTACGGATGGGTCGTCGGCATTGTTACTAGTTTCAGTAACTGGAATATACGTCGCGCTGGCCGCCCCGTACACGTTCACGAACATATCAACATAGTACTCAGCCGCTCCTATGGGATCTGAAGATGCCGTAGTGAATATCCCGATCTTGGCCACACCTTTCCCTCCCTTGAAAGGAAATTAGAAATTAATTATAAAATTATAGACATGCACATACTGTACTCTTGTGAATTAGAATTTGTTATTCGTACCGCAAGCGTGACCACTTTGTTCCAAATTTCGGCATTTCCGTCGGTTAGGCCGCCTCCAACTAGCACTAGGCTCTGAGAGGAAACAAGGCCCAAAAATGTTGCCGTTAGAATATTTAATAATAATAGTTTCATCGCGAACATAAAACGCACTACTGAACGTTTAGGTCGTTAGTTCCCTACTGCAGATTATATCCCCTAAATGTTGGGTTGCGTGAATAATATTTGACAAGACAAGAGATAGTAGGCTAATGGAGATAATCAATTTGACGTCAAACTAGTTGCATAAAAATAAAATAAACAAAAAACATTCGAGTTTGTACGAGTTTGTACTCGATGTTTAGTTCATATACAGTCAACGAGAAATCAATTCGTGATTATTTCAACATGGAGAAGGCGCAATAAGTTTCGATTTTCTTTGCTTTAATCGAATCATGTTGCTACACGTCTATGAATATTGTACCTCCACTTAAGTTTAGAGGCCTGTTGACTGTTGAGGATATGTAATCATTTGAAAGGAATACGGACACAGTGACGTTTGCAGATGTGTAAATATTACAACGTTAAGCAAGTTTACTTTTGTGTTGCCTCTTGCTGTCTAATCATCAGTAGGTAAACATGACAAAAAAGCGAAAGAAAGATATGAAGTGAAACGAATGAAAACGAATTTTTGTTTGTTTTATTAATTTTAATTTTTTTTCACTACAATTTGCAGTGACAATTTGAGGAAATAATGCCACGCCCCTGCTCATTTCATCAGAGCCTCTTGAGAAATCACAGACCAGAAACAGATCTCCGGTAGAAATTTGAATAAGGTAGGTGGTTAGTAAATCGTTATTCATTGTAGACATGAAACACTGATATGATAGTTTAGACTTATCCATCAAAATCCGATTTTATTCCCAACATACTGTAGCGACATTCATTTTGACAATAATTTATTGTTTTTTTAAAGAACAATAAGTTATACAGTAGTTTTTCCTGATACTGCTTGGATTAGAAAAACAAAAGAATATCATATTTTCAGAATTCCGGATCAATTTCTTTCTATTTAGTTTAGGAGGATATAAAAGTAATCGCATTAAAAATCAGAACAAGGTGATGTCTGGCGAGTGGCGACAGATCTAATATCAATACAGAAACGCTAGACAAACTCAAATAAGGGTACGAAGTTGATCTCTTGCCTTCAAGACAGTCTGTGGGCAAGCAAAAAAAAAACACAGCGAAACCAAAAGTCACGTGAAATAAAACGAACAGAGTAGAAATAAAACGAAAGTTTGGAGGGGTAGGGATTCCACGTTGGATGAGACCGTCTATGAAATGCAATTAACGCGTTGGATTTCTTTATTGTCGACACATTTTTATGTAGATAATTTCCCTGTTATTATGCACATTTTCAGTAACTATGACTTCACGATGGATTACACACTCCCATTTTCCTGTAGCAACTGAGCGGACTCTTGTTTAACGATTGTTTCAGATTGGTTAACTAGATCGTCATTTTGTTTTTCTTCTTTTAAATTCGTGATTTCATCTCCAGTTTCTTCAACTTTGACAGAGTCCACCTCCGCATCTTGTTTACTACCTTCCCCACTAGCGTTGGCGGAGTTGTTGGTTTGGCAAGGAATTGGCTTCTCTTGGTTTTTGTCTTTTGTTTTCTTGGCCTTAGGCTCGGCTTTATTTTCCGGGTGTGAAAGTCGTTTGCGTGTTGTACTGACTGCACGAGCCCCGAGTGTCCACTCTCGTTTTGTAAATTCTTCCTGCCACATTTCCTTTTCACTTAGCGGTTGACGGGTAGGATCACATTTGGGATCGTAAGGCAACCAAGGGGTGTTCAATTCTTTGAGCAGTAACTTCATCACGTCATCCACATAAGTATTGATGACCAGATCGGCTTTCTTGTCCTAAGAAACCAATAAAAAAAAGAGGAAATTCAAAATGAACGGCTAAATAAGTATATTTTATAATGAATTACCCATTTTGTAGGCTGCAAATTTATGATGACGAGACGGCCTCCTTTACGTTTCGTTGCTAATGGTAGTGTACCACTGGGGACTATTTGCAAAGTTGTTCCCAAGCAAATACTTAAGTCTGCGACACTTTTAGTTTCAAAATTAAATTAGTGAAACTCTTCATAGTTATTCAACCAATCCAAATGACTAACTTTGAATGAATGTCTGCCAATCCTAAATCTCTGGTTGGTAGTTCGTGTTCCCAATCAAGTATAGTGTCGTGTAGCTTTCCTCTACATGAAAGTTTGCCTCCTTTCAAGGCAGGGCAATCAACTGGTAATTCCCGCTGACCTACAGAAGTTACGGCTTTTCGGCGAATGTACTGCCTGTAAAGCAATATCGATTGTTATAAACACATGGCCATGCCCAAGTTTGTTTTCTTGTTCCTTACCTAGAACACAGGCTACATTGTCCGATGAACATATTGCCATGCAGCTCTGAGAGTTTTGTTCTGTCTAATCCTGATTTTAAATGAAGGCCATCAATATTTTGGCTAACAACATAGTGCAGATAGTTTGTTTGGAATAATGAAATAATCGCCATATGTGTGAATGTTGGTTCTGCATCATCAAACGAAACATTGATTTGTGGTTTCAGGCCTTTTTTCTCCAACGTCCACACACCTTTAGGGCCCCTGTAAAAAAAGTAGATATAAACTCTAATTACAGTAAAACTAGATATGGGTTTTTGTGTGAATATGTAAGAAGAATACTTGTAAAAACAGTATGCATGATCCCTATTGTATTTTGCATAGTGTTTAGTGAATTTGACCATAGTCTTTTATTGGTATACCTGAAATCGGGGATTCCTGCTGGTGTACTTATGCCAGCACCAGTGTGCATGACTACATGCTTAGCTTCTTTTATCCATTTGGCTAAAATTAAAATTTTTCCAGCAACCTCATCCAAACTGTCAAATTTCTGTTAATGACAGAACATTTCTTATTAGTAGGCGGAAAAATCACATCAATAACTAAGAAATTTATGAAATATGATAATACCTCAGGTATTCCTAATTTACCCTTGTCTTCGTACGGCGATAACCCATCAGCATAATTGCAAGACATGTTTTATATGTAACAAACTTCACTTTGTTTTTTTGTGATTTTAATGAAGCTAGTAAACGTCAACAATTCCCGTACTAACACAAACAAACTAGCGGCCGTCATTCAAGTCAAACTACACAGGGGCACCAATTTTCTAATAAATAAATATATTGAAATTTTACTTCCACGTAAAATGGGAAAATTATTTGTATTTAAATAAGAATAAAATAAGAGAAGCTTGAAAATTTGAAAATGCGTAATACTTTTTTAAATGCTGCTTTCTAAGTAACACCTGCCCCTGCCTAGATGAGCGCGTGTCAAAATTTTTCAAAATTAAAACTTGACTTCAACTTCGCAAATCGCAACCCGCAAAGTTACATTCGTAAATTTCTGTAACTCGTTTCTAGAGATTTACAAATAACGAGCATTTCCTGTATGAACAATTAATAAAAGTTAAAACAGATTTTTTTAGTATGCTGCACAATGGAAATAGCATTTGTAATATATTTGACTCTGTGATACAATCAGAATACAACACCAAACTTGCCCGGGGAAAACGTTAACGACACGGTAATACTGAGAAATCACTTGGTTTACACGGTAAACTACATGGAATCCTAGTGCCTGTAAGCTAACTGTAACTCTAAGCATAATGCAGTCTGGGTTTTCAATTATGATTCCTTAACTGATCGTAAGAAACAAATAAATTACCAACATATGTATGACTAGTGGGTAGAAGTGTAGTATGTGTCGTGTTGGCTAAAGGCTACGTCTACAGTAACAGTTTTTACAGACAAGTTACGGTCGTAATTCGGTTTCAACCGAATCTGTAAGTCTGTATGTCTGTAAAAACTGCTAGTGGCGACGCACCAAAAAGTTAAGTTAAAAAGGAGAAGGTCGATTTCATTTAAATCACAATCACTGACAGGAACAAACTAGAGAACGTTCGGAAAGCCCTGAAATTTTTATACAAATCAGCAAGAGTTTTGTCAGGATTAGTCGAAGAGCTTTTTACTTAGTCAAGAACATGTAAACTTACTAGAAACTTGTCGGGATTAATTTTCCTTGGGTGATTCCATTTGTCGGTGAATAATGGATAAATCTTCCAAGATTTTGTCTTTTTTATCAGTTATTTGTAGAACAGCCAAGCAACCTCCAAAATATTCGGAAGTAAAGCAATCCTTTCTGCAAAGATAAATAAATTGCGGTAATTTTTTTTTCGGAAGTATATGTTGTTAACCAAGTACTATAAAATCTATAAGCTTATGCGAATTCATTACCGGCACCCGCGATAAATTTCCGGTTGTCGATAAAGGTTGTAGCAGTTCAAACATATTTGATTAAATTGGGCATAAATATTCATGTCATAAACACCTTCACATTTACTAATTTCAGTAAACGAGTGCTTAGAAAGTGGATGCGGAAAAATTGAAATTCCGGGTGGTTGCTCCGCCAAAATTAAAGATGCCATGATTAGTAAAACTACCAGCCTAGTTTTAGCCGATTTGTTAAGAAGTTGAAAAGCCATTGCAGATTTTAAAGCAGCGCAATATCTGGTAACATACAGTCAGCATTAACTAATAAATAATTTTTAAAAATTTCTTAGCCGAATGAAATCAAATCTGTACATTACCTTTGATAGTGATCAGTTGGAGAACTCTTCCGTCAACAAGATTCCAAAACGTTCTACCGTGGATGTGAGTATTCATTCCAGCTTTTATAGCGTCTCAGAAATGCAACTCAAAATGAATGATGGGTTACACAAATTGTTAGTTAATTATATGATTACCGGAAAGCACGGTTTGGTGCCTCCTTAAACTTTTGTTCATTACATCCCTTGCGCTTGTATCTGCATTAGTCTACTAAATGTGAATGTTGTGGACCATGAATACAAATTTAAAATGAGGCGCACCGTTTAGTGATTATTTTGATCGTGGACGTCATTACGTACATTGAATGCGGACAATTTTATTGTACGGATTCAATGAAGAAATTTCAAAACAACATAATTGTTTTTTATATGCTTGTACAGAACCAGTTAAAGGGTAAACGCATAAATACCGGTAAATTGACGTACTCTATTTTGCAACCCCACTCTCCTCCCAGCATGAGCAATTTTTCAGAATCTAACAGTAGTTACTAACTTACTACCTGTGGAGCTTCTAACCATAATCATGAGATTGTTAAGAACCCTCGGTTAATAATATTTTAACGAAATACTAAAATTTGACTAAGATTTTTTTTTAAATTACTCACTGTATTACATCTAACATAAGACTTTCTTCTGCAGGTAGGGCCTATGCAACATGTCAATCTTCAATGTTTTATTCCCTTCTTGTCATTTTATTAATGTAGGCCTTTAATCAGTGGGAGTCTACCTGGAACCCTAAGTCGCCTAAGTCCCTAAGCATGCCTTTATAAGAATCAAGTTTTCCGCGGTGTGTTGCGTTGTCGTAAATTGAAATTTTTTGGCGTTCTACAGTTGTAGTTGTACTCGCCAGGTGGTGTGTATTGCATTGACGACCGGTTCTTTTGACTGGCAATCCAAGGATGACGTTTGTCTAGAGGTTTTCGAATAATTTTATATAAATCGGAATTTGGTGTATGAGTTTTTCATATTATATCCTAAGTATTTCTACCAAAATGAAGATCACGTTGTTTTTCGTAAGAATTACTCTATATTAAAATCTATTTCGTTTTGTAGTCTAATGAGTGTTTTATTCATGAAAGGTATTTTGCATGTTGTTCTTCAGCTGTTGTGGGAAAAAAGCCGGTCAGAAATCCACCCTCGACGAGGTTTCAGACTTGAAAGAATTCAAAAAGCTTTTGAAGACACGGACAAGTGTTTTAGTTTGCTTCACCAAATCGTTGAAAGATTCATCAAATGTGATCAAGCAATTAGCTGAAGTTGCCGATATTGTTCGTGGAACTGGAACAATTGTTACAGCTGACTGTGGAGGGTACTTTTCTTGTTTTGCACATTTATAATATTTTGTTTTGGCTGAACTCGTTTTATGCTCAAATAGTGAAGGGAAAAAACTCTGTAAGAGTTTAAAAATCAAACCTGAGCCACGAGTACTTAAGCACTACAAGGATGGTGAATTTCACAAAGACTATGATAGGAAGGAAAGTGTCCCTTCTTTCATTGCTTTCATGAAAGACCCTGGAGGAGACGCCCCATGGGAAGAAGATGATTCCGCACAAGATATCCAACATTTGGCCAATCCTTCAGTAACTTGAAATATTACTCAATGCAGCATGAATAAAGATTTGATATAATTTTCTATTTACAGAGTTTGACAAAGTTGTTACGAAAAGAAGACAAGAAAGGCATCATGATAATGTTTTATGCACCATGGTGTGGATATTGTAAGGGACTCATTTGACATTAAGTTAAGCCATTCATTTAAAATTCTTATGTGTTTTTTTTTTTTTTTTTTAAATTTTCAGGTAAGAAGATGAAACCAGACTATGCTCTTGCTGCAACTGAGCTCAAAGGGCAAGCCATTATAGCTGCCATCGATGTAAATCGACCGGAGAATTCAGTTGTTAGGAAACAATATAATATTACTGGATTCCCTACGTTATTGTACTTCAAGTAAGTTGATAAAAACTTTTCAGCAAAAGCCAAAAGGTCATCATACAAAATTTCGAATGTTGATTGCAGGAGTGGAGCGATGCAATTCACTTACGAGGGAGACAACAATAAAGACAGCATTGTTAGCTTTATGCGAAATCCGTCGCAACCTGCTGAAAAGCCAAAAGAGCCTGAATGGTCAGAAATGGAAAGCGACGTCGTCCACTTGACAACTGCTACATTTGACGACTATTTGAAAGACGAACCGTCAGCCCTGGTTATGTTTTATGCTCCTTGGTGCGGTCATTGCAAGAAAATTAAGGTATGCAATTTGTTTGTAATTTTAAAAATATGATAAGTACTTTTGTAAGACACCTTTCCATTTAAATAATGTACTGTTCTCATCACACTATTTATTGACCATTTTGTTTGTTAAAATTCAAAATAAAGCCCGAGTACATGGCCGCTGCAAGCAAACTCAAGGAGCTTGGAATCAACGGAAAACTCGTTGCTGTCGATGCCCAGAAGGAGAATAGCCTCGGCAGCCGCTTTGGCATTCGCGGATATCCGTCGCTTAAATATTTTAAGAACGGCGAAGTGGCTTACGATGTATCACTGAGAGAAGAGGGCCCAATAGTAGATTTCATGAAAGATCCCAAGGAGCCACCTCCACCTCCTCCACCAGAAGCGCCGTGGAGCGAAGAGCCTTCGGATGTTGTACATTTAAACGACGAAAACTTTAAACCAACTCTCAAGAAAACCAAACACGTCTTGGTTATGTTCTACGCTCCTTGTAAGAATTCGATGATTTTCTATGGCTGTTGAATGAAGCACTTTTAATACTTACCATTTGTTTTAGGGTGCGGACATTGCAAACGAGCCAAACCGGAATATACTGCAGCTGCTGCTCGTTTAAAGGATGACTATAAAGTCATGTTGGCCGCCGTCGATTGTACAGTTCAGCAAGCGCTATGCAAAGTTTATGATGTCAAGGGCTTCCCTAGCTTTATTTACTTTAGTTATTTGAAGAACAGTCGACCTTACAGCGGAGGCAGAACGGTACAAACTTTAGTTGTTTGCTCTTATGTAACTATTACAATGACAATTTATTGATTTTTTAGGAATCCGACTTTGTTTCCTTTATGGAAGATCCTGACAACCCGAGGAATGGATTGCCTCCAGCACCTCCGAGTCCAGAAGATGAATGGGCTGGCCTTGATGGAGCCCAGCATCTACACCACTTGACGGATAACAATTTCGACGAGTTTGTTAAGAAGAAGGATTCGGTGTTGGTCATGTTTTACGCTCCTTGTAAGTGTGAAAAATGGACAGGATGAAATATCAGGGTTTTAATTTTCATTTTTTTGGATGTCAGGGTGCGGCCACTGCAAGTCTATGAAGGCGGATTATGCATTGGCAGCCAAGCAGATGAAGGCGATGAATATTGCTGGCGAGTTGGTCACTGTCGACGCCACAGCTCAAACTGGTCTGCAGACGCGCTTCGAAATTCGTGGATTCCCGACGATCCGCTACTTTTACAAAGGCACCAATCTTTCGGCCTACGAGAGGAAGCGAAAAGCTGACGACTTGGTGGATTTTATGCGCAATCCACCTCGCTCAAAGGACGAACTGTAACAAACTCATGAGCAACTACCGTGCCCTGATTGCTTTGGTAATGGAGCATCCAACATATCCTTTTCCAGTTTTCCGTATGTTGAGCCTGTCTATTCCAATGTTTCTCGAAATTTCTCACCATTCGTTCAGCCTTAGCCTCGACTTTGCAGCGAAATGTCCTTTTTTTCTCTGATTAACTTTCGATATTTTTTGGTAAATCTCAAATGTTAGGATTCGTTTCGCACCAATTTGTGATTTCCTGTTCAGCGTTTGTTGTTGCTGAAAGATTTAACCCTCACAGATCGTGTGCCCCAGTTACCAAAATCCGACTTTTAACTTGTCTCTTTTTTGCCCTGTGTCCGCTAAATTCCCAAGCCTTGGCCATCTGGAAGTGCCTTGGATATGGCGACGCGGGAAATGCGGCTGGCAAATGGTAAGTGGCGTTCGATCTATCCCCCCCCCACTCTCACCCCGTCATGTCTTTTTCGTTGCCCCTAATTTCGCTCTTTTTTTCCTCTGGTGTGCAATAACGAGACGAGAGAAAATGAATCCGCGTGTCTTTTTTGCGACTGTGCTGTTTTTTGGGGTTGAATAATAATAACTGCATTCCAAATGATGACGGTCCACTCCAAAAAGAGAGAAGGGAGAGTGTGTGTGTGTGTCGAGAGGAAAAACTCCTTTTGAAGGACGTCTGCAAGATGAAAAGCAGGAGCTGCCCTATCTAATGATAAAATCAGATACTTGTCGGTCGATCCTTTTTTAATGAATTCGGTCGTGCCTCGTTTTTATTTTTTATTTTTAATTTTCTTCTCTGTCTCTCCATAGTGTCGAGCAGCTTGCCGTCAGTTTATAGATGGAACATTTTTCTCCTTGGTTTGTGTCTGCTAGCCTCTTGAGGACGAGTGTGTGAGTGTGTTTGTTTGTGGAAATGCTGGTATGAACTGTGGCAGACCCCTCGATGGTGGTGGTGGTGGTGGCTGGGGCCGGCATAGCGCGCAGTGGATGGTGGGTTGGCGGATGGAAGGCGGGCTGAGAGCAACTCTCATCTTGTTCTCGCGCTCGTCCAAGGATAACCTTCGCGACCTGGTTGCTACGATTACTTGGTGGGCACACACACACACAACCCCATCAGCTCCTCTTCCATCCGCCGCGCCTTAAATCCCCCTATTCCTTTTCCTCCCGTTTAAAAAAAAAAAAAAACGCCGGCCTGACTTTAGTTACGTCTGCAACGTCCTGCACTACTCCATGGGTATATATATAAATATGTATTTCTTCTCTCCTTCATATTCTTATTTATTGAAATCTCAACATTTTTTTTTATTTTCTTTCGACTTGACGGCTGCTGTGTGATGCAGTAGCCAGTCTGTTAAATAGATTCAAACTACTGTTGATCATTCCCCCCCCCCCCCTACACATTTTTTTTACCCACTAGTTGATCGCAGTGAGGCTGACTGGAGGAAAAATAGATGTCCGAAAAATCCTGCCACCACGTTTTCCTGCCCAGTGGATCGGACTTGATTTTTTGGGGAACTTTCGTCCCCCGATTTGGCCGCTGATTTCAATCGGGTAACATCTGCTAGGACTCTAATGGCCCGTTTTTCTCGTCGCGCTATCAACACATGGTCCATCCGCGTCCCGTATTGTGTGTGGTTGAGTATCACGTTACCCGAAAAAAGAGAGAAGTCTGTCTGGATGTTGCAGTGGGTCGGTTGTGTAGTAGAGAAGGACAGCATTGCCGAGCTGATTCCACACCACACAAGTTTTTGATAAACACTCAACCGACAAACCGTCTCTCGCAAAGTGACGAATCAGCCTTTCGCATGCCGTCATGAATGATGTAGGGTAGCGCATCGCTTAAAAAAACAAATCACGCTGTCCCAAATTGTCGGATGCATTCTCTGCGGTCCGGACGGTGCGTTTTAGGGGCGTCACATTTAAAACAAATTTTTTTATTTAGTTGGGCAATGTTGATTCAGAAGACGATTCATCTACCATGTCTCTCCTGGGCCGGAGCCTACAACCGTAGTCGGCGTGCAAGTCTCTGCTGGAGCCATCGACACACCACCCACGTCTTCTTTCTCTCTTACTCTCTCTTTGGAAACGCATAATCGCCCGGCCTGCACCACTAATCAAGACTGGTCGAAATAGAAGACAATTTTGACCATCTCGCCTCTCTACCGAAAAAGAGATGGGTTCATGGGCAAAGGAGGAGAAGGGTGGTGAGCAAAGTTCACGAAAACTGCCCGCCCCGAAATGATGGACACGATTCAATTCAACTCTGTTCGTGTATAGAGAGAGAGAGATAAGAGATCCGCAACTCTCCGTGTTGTGTCCGTTTGGGCGATGATGAGCCGGCCGCCAAATGCTCAACGATGATCTCTGTTTAGCTCATCAATGGCCAGATGCTGGGTTGATCACGGGCCGAAAGTTGTTAACATTTCATTTCATCAAGTATTAGGATTTCTGGCAATCCTTTCAATGACCTAACGTGGGTTGTGTAACCGCCTTTTTTTTTTCTGACTAGCCGAGTTGAATGGCCTACAAGGATTTGTGGTGGCGGGTTCACGGCGGCGGCGGCTCGTCGACCTATTTGAGGACGACGTGATGGCCCAGGAACGCAAGAGGAGAAGAATGGGAGGCTGTGGCAAAGAATATCACCGCCGACGAAAGACAAGAGGATCCCATGAAGAAGAAGAAGAGGGGAGAGATGAAAATGATTTAAAAAGGAAGAAGAAAAAGAAGAAGAAGAGGAAGAAGGAAAGAAAAAAGAGTTCCAGGAGCTTTTGACGGAAAAGAAAAGTGAATCGACTGGCAGTAGTTTCACCGATGGTGCCAGTGTTGGATGTTGGCTGTGGCACTTGACGAGAAGCGCCAGTTGATGTTCAGTGCCCCGCTGCTGTGACCGATTGGTCCTTGACCACACCAACACCCCAGACTGGTGTTGCTCTTCTTCTTCTTTTCTCTCCTCCCCGCTCCTCCTTCTCTCATCTCATCTCTCTCGCGTGTTGTTGTGTCCTGTCGCATTTCGGGGGTGCTGCTGCTGCTGCTGGTCGACTAGTATCCGATCCGCTCATTGATCAAGTCGAAAGTCGCTCAGTCGCGTCCGTTGCGTCTGTGGCGGGCGGCTGACCAGTTCGCGCGTTGCGTCGTGAATCTCCTTTTTTTTCTCCGAAACAAAAACACTTTGAAAAAGTCGTTTTCGGCGGTTAAGCGCCTTCAGTGTTCAGGCTTCCATCGAGCCCGGGATATCGTCGAGGGAGTCTCTCGCTCGCTCCCATCTCTCGCTCCCAACTCACTTGACTTTTCTATTGGATCGAACAACAACGATCGGTTAGTAGTGACGTTTGGATCTCAACTGTTTTTGTTGTTGTTCCTTTCACCGGCCGTTTGGGGGGAAATAGAAAAAAAGAAAAATTTCGTCCGGAATTCCTCACCCGGTTAAATCAGAAAGAGCCCAACGACAAAGTTCACACACACACACACACAAGTCTCTTGTTGTGGGGGACTGGAGTCAACAGGACTTTAATCGCATTAAAGTCCCTCCGACCCGATTGAGGTACGGAAAATGGGATCCGGATCGCGGAGTGCGGGCCGCGATCCTTGGCCCACGCTGGCATCCATCGCGGCCATCATCTGCTGGATTAGCTGGATACCTTTGACCGTTCACTCCGCCCTGCCGCCAGGTTCGTTCATTTTTTTTCTCTCTCTTGTTAACAAATTTGGTTTTTATCAGGAAATTTCAATTTGTGATGGGCGGCGTGATACTGACTGGGGCTCGCCTTAGCGAAAGAGAAAAAATGTTAGTTAAGGCTCTCTATTTTTAGTCGGCGTGAATGTGTCCCCTCCGTGTCAAACGGCCGTTGCCCAACACGGCCAGATGTCGACTCCTCCGTGTTCCTCTTCTTCTTTTTTCTTCCCACTCAAAACTGTTTTTGACTAACCCCCAGATATTGTCTCGGCGCCGAAATAGCTCTCGACACCCTCTGAACATCTCTTCGGCTTTCCCTTGTTCTTTCCCTCTTTCTTCTTTCTGTCCAGCCAGAACAAATTCCCGGCGTGACGTGAACCTGAAGATTCCAATTTTTATTAGAGCCCCATTTTGTTAGATTTTGAGCATTTCTATTCCTCCCGAGCTGTCCTAGTTAAACGACTTGTCTCCAGCGCGTGTTTTCGAGTTGAGACGCGCCTTTTGATTTGTCTCGCGTCTGTTTATACGGTCGTGAAGGATCGTGAAAGACAAGTCAGGCGCCATTGATCAGCCATCATAAGCCGTTCACGTCTAGACGGAGGTGACCTATGACCTGCCGGCAAGTCTCTTCTTCTTCTTCTCTCTTCTTTTTCCCTTTCTGGTGAGCTGATGCGGATGGAAGGAAGAAAAACAAAACAAAAAAACCCAAAACCAACTCAAAATGTTGCAGAGTGGCAAGCCAGTTCAGATGAGTGACTGCTTGGTGCGTGATTATCGCGCGCCCATAGAGACGTCCTCCTTTTTATTTTTTATTTTTTTCGGTTCCATCGGCCTCGAACATGCCCGGAACTTTGTGTGTGTGTGCCGGGTAACTCTATCCCCGCTCTACTTTTTTCTGTTTTTTTCCTCTGATATTGGTTTCATTTCCCCGCTACTAAAACACACACACACCACTAACATATTAAGAGATTCATGTTTTTCTTCTGGCCTTTCCTTTATTTTTTATTTTCCTTCTTCTTTTCCTTCTTGCTTCTTCTTCTTCATCATCCGTCTTGTGTTTTGTTTGGGTTGGTATTCAGCTGGTGCGGTGCTGCTGCTGCTGCCTGTCGTTTGCTCTAGAGGTCCTGCCAAGTTTCTTCTCGTCAAACAGTCGTCGCTAGTCGACGAGAGTTTGTTTACCGAAGAGCTGAGGGCACAGGGAGGAGAGAAAGACGAGACGGGAGTCGAGAAATCTCTCTCTCTCCGCGCGCTCCCAAAAAGATGATTGAAAATGTATACACAAAAATATATGTATGTAACGAATCTCGGCAGCAGCCGTCAGCAAGGACCTTGGCCTCCTATCTCTCGCACCCACCTCCTCGGCTGCTGCTGCTGCTGCTGCTCCCTTTTGTTTTGGTTTCACGCGCACCAACATCGCGTCGTGATGATCGCCTTCTTCTCTATATCGCATCCTCATCATCAACAGATTTATTCCCCTCCGCTCCCTCCATCCAAACTTGTTAACTCGCTCTCAAAGTCAATGACAGATGATAATGATGATGACGACGATGACGATTACCAGCCATGTTGTTAAAAAAACAGGGTCCCACATGTTCTGAATGAACGACGACAACTGTGTCAAACGGGCGCTCACAAGACGAGACAATTTTTCCAACTTGACAGGTTGCCAGTTTAGTAAACTGTGGAAATAATGAAGTGAAAGTCCAGCGTCCCAGTTTACTTTTCTTGTTTCTTGTTATCGTCGAATCGCAGTAATCCGATCCCGTTCAAACAGATGCGGCCGATTTGCTGGAAGCCGTAGGCATTAGCCAACTGCCGTTGGGCGTGGTAAACACGACGGGCATTTGCGACCAGCGGGCGAAATCCATCCAGGATGGCGTGCCCGTCTACGGACGGGCCGATCAGGCCTATCGGCTCACCCAGAGAGCCGTTCTCACCGTTTCCACCGCTCAAGTCTTTCAAGGTAAGTTATCCATTCAATTATATTCTCCACTGGACTAGAAAATGTATAAGTAATTGACGTTTTGGGATTCCATAATGACAGAGGGATTCCCCGATGATCTGAGCATCGTGGCGACGCTGCGGCCGGCCCAGGGCATCAACTCTGTTCTCTTCGCCGTCTACAACGACGCCGGCGATGAGCAGTTGGTCGTCTCGGTCGGAAAAACCGTTTCGCTCACCTACCAAGAAGGCGACGACGAAGGCAACAGAAGTCCTCCCATCCAAGTCGATTTTGGCGTTCGGATGAACGACGGAAAGTCAGTCATTGAATTCATCATTTTCGGCTAAACTTTTGTCTTGATCGTTTGTCTCTTTCGGTTTTTTGAATTCCAGGTGGCATCGCCTGGGCATCAGCATCAAGGGCAATGTAGTCACTCTGATCAAAGACTGTGAGCAACAGGTGACTAGGCCATTGCCCAGGCAGGGTCTCAAGTTGAGCAGCTCTGGCATCATTCTCATCGGTCAACAACTTTTGGACGAAAGCTTCTATTCGGTACTCTGTCTTAATAAATTTGAATTGATGTTCAATTGATAATGACGATCAAATTTGTACAGGGTGATTTGCAACAATTGATTTTGGTTCCATCACCGGAATCGGCATACGAAGTCTGCAAACAGTTTATGCCGGACTGTAGCAAACCCATCGGCAAGTTTGGTGAGTCCAGCCAAAATGGCGCATCGTCTTCCAACACCAAACGACAACTTCCTTTGAGCGTGACGGCTTCAGCTGGAGCAGAGACGTTGGTCTACGCCCAAGCGCCAAACGGAAGTTTTGTGGTGAGCTAATTCAACTATGACGTGACGTGACATTTTTTTTTAACTGATGGAAAAATGATTGGCAGGAAAATGAAGGATCCGGTGATGGCGTTGGCATCGGTGGCAACAACGGAGGCAACTATTATTTGCCAGGGCCACCTGGACCGAGAGGATATGCCGGCCCTCAAGGCCCGCTCGGTCCTCGTGGTCAAAAGGGTGAGCCCGGACGTGATGGATTGAACGGCAATTTGGGAATTCAAGGTCCGCCCGGACACGTTTTCATGATTCCGGTTAGTTATTACTCTATCTAAACGATTAGCTTATAATTGCTTTTGTTTAAATGTTTTCCCTTTTTCTTATTTCGAACGACTTTTTAAAATGTTTTTCCAATCTCTTTTCATATAGTTGAGTCTTCAAGGCAACGAGAAAGGACCAGATGCTCAAGCTGAACAATTTCGCCAGATGCTCTCCCAACACATGGTTTCTCAAATGAATTTTTTTCTGATTACAAAAAAATTCCGCTCACCAACTGTCTTTGTTCGCTATTACTTTTTGACCATTAACAGATGGCTATGCAAGGCTCGCCCGGACCGCAAGGTATGACTGGTATTCACGGCCCCACCGGCCCGCCCGGATCGGAAGGTCAAAAAGGAGAACCCGGTGATACCGGAGAACCGGTAAATGTCGAAAGTCTTTAGTTCAATTTTTAAAAAAATAAAAAAAAAATTTTCTTGCTTCCTTTTAAAAAGGGTCCTCGAGGTCTTCGTGGCATGATGGGTCTACCGGGACGAGAAGGCAAACGCGGTCGTCCTGGCCGTGATGGCGAGCGCGGTTCAACTGGTCCACCAGGAGTTAAGGGCGAACAAGGCAACCAAGGATTACTGGGATTGCCGGGCGAGAAGGGAGACCGCGGTGAAGTAGGAAACCCCGGAGATGTCGGTCAACCTGGACACGATGGACAACAAGGTGAAGACGGAGCTGCTGGTTTGCCCGGCATGCCTGGAGAAATGGGCCCGCGTGGATTCCCCGGCCAAAGAGGCTTCCCCGGTCTTCCAGGTCCACCTGGTATCCCTGGAAGTGAGGGTATAACCGGTCCTAAAGGAAACACCGGCCCATCCGGAGGCCCCGGAGCTCCAGGTCAAACGGGACCCAACGGCCCGATTGGGCCACCTGGCCCACAAGGTGTTTTAGGCCCGCCTGGAACTGCCGGCCCCAGAGGAAAACCCGGCTTGCCAGGTTTACCCGGAGCTGATGGCTTGCCTGGACCTTCCGGTAACCCTGGAACTCCCGGATCTAAAGGAGACACTGGAAGCACTGGAGCACAGGTAAATTATTATTATAGGAACTTTTTTGATTGTTTTAATTTTAATCCTTACACTTTTTTTTTTAAATTCGCCACTCTAGGGTCCAGTTGGTTTCCCTGGCGTCCGTGGACCGAAAGGTGACCAAGGCGCTCGCGGACCATTGGGCGAGAAAGGTGACAAGGGAGACAAAGGACATGACGGCGAAAAAGGTGACGTCGGCCAAAAGGGCGAACGAGGGCCGCAAGGTCTTCAAGGCACTGCTGGTTTGGAAGGGCCCGAAGGACCGAAAGGTTTCGAAGGTCCGCGAGGTGAGGCTGGACCACCAGGTCCGACGGGAGAAAAAGGAAAATTGGGCGTACCCGGTTTCCCTGGCTACCCCGGTCCACCCGGCGAGAAGGGAGACAAAGGCACACCTGGACGGCCTGGAACACCCGGCGACAAAGGAGATCGAGTATATTCTCCAAATGGATGATTTTTTGGATTAAATTTGTTTATTATTATAATTTTTGACTGGCTCACTGTGTGGTGACTTGATTTGATCATAGGGCAACACTGGAACTCCAGGAGAACGTGGAGAGCAGGGTCCGCGAGTGAGTTCAAATTCAAGATCAAGAAATTGAATCAGTGCAAAAGCATCAAGTCTGATGAACTGTCCAAAACTACAGGGTTTCAGAGGATCTCGCGGTCGTACGGGCAAACAAGGCGTGACTGGACCTAAAGGTGACACTGGACAACCCGGCCCACCAGGCACAATCGGAGAGCGGGGTCTGCCGGGAGCTGAAGGAGTCCGAGGTCTTACCGGTCAACAGGGTCTTCCCGGTATTCACGGCAAGGATGGAGTAGCAGGACCACCGGGCGAG
This sequence comes from Daphnia pulex, assembly GCF_021134715.1. Taxonomy (NCBI): domain Eukaryota; kingdom Metazoa; phylum Arthropoda; class Branchiopoda; order Diplostraca; family Daphniidae; genus Daphnia; species Daphnia pulex. Next base: position 7,969,889 of record NC_060017.1, read on the forward strand.
CGTGGACCACCAGTAAAGCAACGGACATTCTTCAATTTAAAAATTTTTTGTTTTTGTCTCTGCCCAGGAATATTTTGTATCGTATACTATTCGTTTTTTTTTTCTTTTGAATTAGGGTCAACCAGGTGCCGATGGACCTATCGGAGCTCCTGGTGTAGTAGGATTACCGGGTCAGACTGGCGAGGGAGGTCCAACTGGAGAACCCGGAGAAGCAGGACCTCCAGGTGCACCTGGAGAACCTGGACACTCTGGTGACGCTGGCAAAGAAGGTCCCCAAGGCCCGCCTGGACCTCAAGGAAAGCAAGGCCCTATTGGACCTTCGGGATTGCCAGGTTTCCCCGGCGAGAGAGGACTTGCAGGATTACCTGTAAGTTTTTTATTTTTTAAATGATTTATTTAATTATTTAAAGTTATGCAATACAATGGTTGATTTAGGGAATGCCCGGACTTAAAGGAGAAATGGGTCCGGTTGGCCCAGCTGGTCCGGCAGGAGACAAAGGACAACAGGGAGAGTCTGGCAAGGAAGGACCTCCTGGTCCTGAAGGAAGAGCAGGTCAACAGGGAGCTGTTGGACCTTCTGGTGCCAAAGGTGACACGGTAAGTCATGGATTTTATTTGTATTATTTTTAATTGTCAAGAAATTTTGAACTACTAATTTTGCATTCGACTTTATTCGACAAATAATAGGGAGATCCTGGAATCCCAGGACCCACTGGTAGAGATGGACTTCCAGGACAGCGCGGTTTACCTGGACCACCAGGTCCTATGGGTCCACCAGGAGAAGACGGTGACAAGGGTGAACCTGGTAAACCCGGTGAGAAAGGATTTAAAGGCGGCAAAGGAGATGCTGTAAGTGGAGCTAGGATATTTGATTAGCTACAAGTTCCAGTTATCATTTCCTTCATTTAATTAGGGACCTCCTGGACCCAACGGCAATCCCGGTTTGCGTGGAGAAGTGGGACCTATCGGTCCGCCCGGTGAGAGAGGCCCTCCTGGTGACATTGGTCGACGAGGTGGTAAAGGAGAAGACGGTCCTCAAGGCCCTGGTGGACCTCCTGGCCCAATTGGAAACCAAGGTCTTCCCGGCCCTGGTGGCACTAAAGGAGAGAAGGGAGATTTCGGTCAAAAGGGTCCCGTCGGTCCTCCTGGAACTCCCGGAGAGCAAGGAGCTACTGGTACTAAAGGTGTTCAAGGTTTGCCCGGCGCCACTGGACCCGAAGGTCCTCAAGGACCTAAAGGTGAAACGGGAAATACTGGACCTCCCGGGCCTCCTGGACAAGATGGAGCTCACGTAAGTCGCATTTTTTATTTCGAATATTTTGGTTAACAGTACAGAATTTGACTGGGCGTGTTCAATTGTGTGTTTAGGGTAAAAGAGGACCCGCTGGACCTAAAGGTGAAGAAGGCAAGCCAGGTATTCAAGGAGCACCTGGTCCGCGAGGTGTTGCTGGCCCTGAAGGTCCCAAAGGTAGCCCGGGCAATCCTGGCTTCCCAGGACCAAACGGTGAATCTGGCGAGCAGGGACCGAAAGGAGAACCGGGCAAAGATGGTTTGGACGGCAAAGCGGGCGAGACTGGTCTTCCAGGAGAAGCTGGTGCTCCGGGTAAAATGGGTTTGCCAGGCTCACCCGGTAAACCTGGACCAGAGGGACCTGCCGGCGTTCAAGGCAACACGGGCCAACCTGGAGACAAGGGTGACATTGGCATCCAAGGCTTACCTGGACCTCAAGGTGCGCCAGGAGATCAGGGTGTTCACGGACCCCAAGGACCTCCTGGACTTCGTGGATCACCGGGACCCGCGGTACATTACCATTTAGAATAGGATCGAATTTGAAATTTTAATTGAATTTTGTTATCAATTCTCTGAATGATGTTAGGGAGATGTTGGACCTCCAGGCAAGCCGGGCAAGGCCGGTAACCCTGGACCGAACGGTGAAGCTGGTATAAGAGGCGAGAAGGGTGATCGCGGCCGAAGAGGACCTAAAGGACATCGCGGAGAATTGGGAGCTGCTGGACGTAAGGGTGAAGTCGGAGAGAAGGGTGAAGGTGGAGAACGTGGTACCCAAGGTCCCGTCGGACCTAAAGGAGAAGCCGTATGCATTTTGCGTTTTATTAATTTGCCCTAATAATACTTGACTATAAAATTTCTATTCATTTCTTAGGGACCCCTCGGACCGATGGGTCAAAAAGGAAACGACGGACCTCAGGGCTTGCCTGGATTGGAGGGACCTCCAGGACCTAAAGGAGCTGAAGGACAGACTGGTATGCAACTTTTATCAATTTTAATATGTAAAGTACAAAATCACATTTTCATTTACTTTTTCTAAAATAATAATCAGGACCTAAGGGAGACCTTGGACCTTCTGGACCTCCTGGACCTCCTGGCCCACCGGGCGAATTGCCTCTTCTGCCGCCTGAATTGTTGTTCCAACGAGACAGTCCAGCGACCCCATCCGGTCGAAAGAAGCGCGAACACGCCGACGGTGAAGAAGAATACGAAGATCGCTACAAGCGCGCAGTTGGGTAATAAAATAAACAACCAAATTGTTCCAGTTTTATCTCGCGTCGAGTGGAGTGGAGAAACGAGTTCCACGAATCTAATGATTGATTCTTTTTTCCTGGTAGTGGCAAATCGGACGACGGACCCAAAGAGGATTTGAACGGCAAACTGTTGGACATGTACAGTTCGATCTACACGATGCGACAGGACCTGGAGCGCATCAAGAAACCGCAAGGCTCTAAAGAGAATCCGGTTCGTTCGTGCAAGGATTTGTACTTTGGCCATCCCCAGTTCAAAGACGGTAAATAATAATAAGAAGACAATTTGAGCATTCCCTTGGCTAAACATCAAATGTTGATCTTGTACGACAATTTCAACAACAAGGGACAAAACAATGCCGACAGAAGAAGAATATAAAATAAAATAAAATAATCATTTGTTGAATTGAATACAATCTGGTTGGCAGGTTGGTACTGGATCGATCCCAACTTGGGCATGCCGGACGACGCCATTTACGTCTTTTGTAACATGACTGGCTCGGGCGAGACGTGCGTCTACCCGGACCTGCAGTCGTCCAAGATGCCCAACATTCCTTGGCGCAAGGAGGTCGGCGGCAAGGAAGAGTGGTACTCGAACATGCGTGGCGCTTCCAAGGTGACGTACGAAACGGTGGGCGTGGTCCAGATGACCTTCCTGCGCCTCCTGAGTCAAAAAGCCCATCAGAATTTCACCTTCACCTGCGTCAACTCGGCCGCCTGGTACAATCAGCGCACCTTCAATTACGATCAGGTATTATTTTCCGTCTCAGTGGCGCTCTCTTTCTTAATGGTGGCTCGTCATTTCGTGAGCGGTATTATAAACATGAACTTGATTCCATCCCCTATCTCTTGTCACGAACAGGCCATCAAGCTGCTGGGCGATAACGAACAGGAATTCAGCGCCAAAGGAGTCCGACCCAATGTCATTCTAGACGGATGCAAAGTACCGTTTTTTCCGTTTCTTTTTCTCAAGTGATTTGACTTTGATTGTTGTCCTCTTTGATGTCCATTTTAGAATCGCAAGGGCAGCAGTAAAACCGTGTTTGAAATTCGCAGCGACAAGCTGGGCCAGTTGCCCATTATCGATTTCTTCCCGGTCGATTACGGTCAACCTCACCAGGCCTTTGGGTTCGAAGTCGGTCCCGTCTGTTTCAAATGATCCCCAGTCGTTGCCGTTTTTTTTTTCTTTTTCTTTTTCCCCCAACTTCAGCCAATCAACGCCCATCACGACAATCAACGACGGGCCCAACGACGACGACCAACACACACACACAGACAGTGGAAAAAAAGAAAAGCAAAAATAAATCCTCTTTCTCTTATTCTCTCTCACACACAAATCAACCGGCCCAAGATGATAAACCATTCGGATTTATGGTCGGTTCTTTATCTCTTTTTTTTTTCTTTTTTACCTCCTCACCGGTTTTCATTTCTTTTCTCTTATATAAATATTCGTGAAAAACGCTTTGAAACACACACACACACACCAAAAACATTATTTTTTTTTCCTTTTTTTCTGGTTCGATTCCGGATGACTTTATGTTGACTGACTGACGTTCATTGACCGAAAGCAACAACGACGAAATAACCAACAGACGCTCTCAATCAACTGCGGCCTTGATGGTTTTCTTTTTTCTCACGATATTAACGAAGAGAAAAGCTTTTTTTTACGACAACCAAAACAACAACCAACAACCTTCTCTCTCTCTCCTTTTAATTTTCGCATTCTCTTTTGACGATTCGATTTGCCACCATTTTCTATATTTCCCTTCTCATTTTCACTTTCTCCCCTCTCTTAATGTCTCTTTTTAGATTTTCATGGATTTTGACCACACCCTGTTTTTATTTTTCATTATTTTTATTTTTCGCTATCAAAAACAACAACAACAACACACAAACCGAGTGATTTCCAATGACACATTTATAGATAGGTCGGGCTATTTTAGTTGAAAACCAAAATGTCACCTTTAAAAAGAAAAAAAAAACATTTAAAAAAAGAAATTTACTTGATGGAATATGTAGATGTGTACAACCCAAGCGAAATGAATTCAAATTTTTCTTCTCTCCTTTATTCTCCTTTATTCTCATAATTTTTTGGCGTGGGGGTGGGGGTCTGACGACAGCAAAGCGCAACAACTTAAAAAATAGAAAAAGACAAAAAAAAAAATCAATCAATTATCACTGCCACAATTTTTATATTTTAAGAAAAATTTGTTTCTTGTTTTCTGCCCAACATTTTCACACACACACACATGAGCCCGCCGCAGAGCAGACGACCAAGTTTTTCCCCCTAAAAATTTTTTCTGTTTAATTAGATAACATACACACACCTCGCCTTTTATTATTTTTTTGTTTTGTTGATGAATGCCAATCATGATATACTATGAAGTGACGTGTCATTTAATCTCCTCTATTTTTCTCTCTGTGGCTGCGCGAGCATTTGATTTGCAAAGTTTTTGATTTGAAAACAAAACAACAACCAACAACATCATTAAACCAGCTGTGTCTCATTTCGTGTTGATTTTATTTTTTCTTCTTCTCTCTCATCTGGGGGGTTCAAAAGTGGAAAGGAAAAAATGTTATGAAATTCTGCGCTTTTTGTCAAAAAAATGTGTCTGGTCTGATGAAACAATCTTTTTATATACATTTTCTGTTTTTTTGCCTTATATACACAGCCTAACTCTATATACTACACCTACACACTATATCGTTGCCCCACACGTGTTTATGTCAGTCAACGCATAAACGAATCAATTCAAACTTGTCCGCCATTTTTCCTTGTCCCTAGAAAGAAACAACAACTTGGATGATTGATTGGCCTTGGTAATTCCATTTCGTCATAAAATAGGGGGGTTCAATTTTTATCTCGTATGTAGTAATGTGTAAGGCTTCCTTTCCTCCAACCGACACGTTCGCGTCGTGTGTGCACAGGTTATTACGTCGATGGTATTACATGGCCATGGTGACGTCACATTGGCCACACAAAGGATTTTTTCTTTGTATAGAGACCCTGGCCATGCCCTGGCGGTACTACAGATACGACGACGAAGGTATGATTTAAAAAAGTTCCCCCGGTGTGTGTGTATATATATCAAGGGCGTTGGTCGGTCATTGTTTATTTTAATTCGATCCACGTTCCTTGATATTGTTGTTACACGAAGCGCGTTCAATTTGAAAGGGGTAGAAGAAACACACCCCGCCCGAGTGGATCGATTTTCAAAATGTTGTGCAGGTTTTGGCCGCTGGTAGCGCGCGCTGCGGTCGAATTTGAGAACAACTTGGCAACCAGGTAAAATGCACACACACACAGCCGCCAGCCGCACACAACGTTATTAGACTTGGAGTTGGAGAGTAGAAAAGTTGGAAAAAACTTTTTTTCTTCTCCACAGCAGAGCAGACACCACCAGTTTAGAGTCGAGACCTGTGCTCAGTGGTGGTGTGTGTGTGTGTGTGTTGCTGCATTTATTTTTTGATTTAGAGAAAATTGTGTGTCGTGTTTTGTTTGTTGTTGTGTGGCCTCGACTGGACAGTGTGTCGTCGACAGCAGAAGAAATCAGACGACACAAACAAGTTTGTATTTGTCGGTTGTCTCTTCACTTCACGTTGTGAAATGGTAACAAAACAAAAGGCGTCGTGTCGTGCCAATCGCTCGCCGTTGACCAGTTGACTTTAATTTTTCTCGGCCGACACCTGGGCTGCTGCTGCTGTGTGTGTGTGTGTGTGTGAAGGTCGGTAGTGTGTGTGTCGTGTGTGTGTGTAAAGAAGAAGAAGAAGGTTGGATGACGCCATTGAATAATATCCCGTAATTCACGTGTGGTTCAGGTGAGTGTCACTTTTTTTGAGGGGGTCCGTTTTGGGGCTTCGTGCATGTTGTGTCCACCCAACCGATTGAACTGCAGACGACGATATTTTTCGTTTGGCTAGCGAACGCAAATAAAACGTTGAATGGCTGCTAATTAGCTTTCCATAACGAGGCTCCAATGTCACGCTGGAACATATTTTTGTTGAGGAGCAGCTCATTAACACGATGGCACAAGAGGCTTTTTTTTGATTTATCTGTTGACTTGGGAATGGCACACAATGTCACCGACGTCCTTGGCCACCAGCATCTTGTCGGTGAATGTCAAACGTCAAGTCTCTTTTTCTTCTTTTTCCATATTGGCCCGGCTGTCCCGTTATTTTGTTTCTTTTTTTATTAATTTCCCGAACGGACAGACTTGATGGAGGTGAGACGTTCTTCTTCTTCCTGGTTTGGGTTCAGCAAGCCCGTTGCCACCTCCTCCTTTTTTCTCTCGGTTGTCTTATTACGACAGGCAGACGCACACACACATGTTTTGGTGTGTGTGTGTGCCATGCTCAAAAGAGAGAGTTTTTCGGGTGGCGTGAAAGGAAGAAGGGGAGGGAGGGAGTTGGGTGGTTCTCTCTCTCTGTGGCCGTGTGTTTCGGGAAGCGACCTTGACGACGACCTTCGTCGTCCTTGTGCTTTTTTGTTTCCTAATCCATTCCGGCCCCAAACTCCCGACAGGGGGAACACAACAACAAGAAGAAGAATGAAATGATTTAACAAAAAATGGATAAGAATTCTTTCGGGGGAAATGTAATATTTAAAATTGTGGCCTGGAGAGAAGAACGTCACGATCTTTTCACGATCCCACCCCTTACCACCACCATCAGATTGTGTGTGGGTTCGTGTTTGACTTTTGAAATTCAATCTGCCGGCGTTTTGATGCTTTTAAAGTTTTTATCCAATTTCGGGTATCTTTTGTTACCCTCCTGTCCATCATTTCTTTCGTTGTTGTTTTTTCGTTTGTTGGACTATTTTATTTTTATTGTTCTTGGATTTGATTTCTTTGGCTTTAAACAACATTTTAAAATCATTCGCGATTGCTATTTTTCCACTCGATTTGCGTTTCGACGAAAGAAAACGATAATAAACATTGGGACAACTGGACTTTTACTCGGTAGATGGCACTGGCGCCTGTTGGTGTTATCAACCGCCCCCCCCCCACCCAAAAACAAACGCCGATGCGAAAATGGATCTCACCTGTTGGGTAGACGAAAATGGACTAAATCGAATGAATTACCAAATTTTTATTTTGGAGGTTTTTTTCCCTTTAGCCGGGCCAAGTTAAAATCCGTAATGGGAATAATCTAGGGACTGCACTGGTGGTGTAGTAGAGCCGATGATTTATGTGAAGGTGATTGTTGGCGGCGTCGAGCACAGGTGTGCAACCCTCGGGGTTTTTTCTACTTTTTTTTAAAAATATAATCACACACACACACACGGACAGACAGAAAGGAGAAAAAAAAACCTTCAATCTTCTTTTTCTTTTTTCTTTGGCTAGTGTTGTTGTATGTTGTTGTACTACTACTGCTACAACTACTACTCCGCCCCTTCTCCTCCATTCGTTGATTCGTCGGTTGGTTCGTTCGTTCGGTCTTTTTTTTTTGTGTTTTCGATTCCGCCAAAGAACTGCATGTGAGGCCCCTCCAGTCATCGTTATCTCCTTTCAAAGAAAAAGAATATGACTATGTTTTTATTTAACCAGTAGAAGAAGAATGCATTGATTTTTTTCCTTTTTCTCTCTCAAATCAACTCGGAGGAGAGCAACACGCTGAAAGATTAGCCGACCCACCGTGAATCGTTTCACGTCGTTTCACAACAACAGAAGAAAGAAAGAAAAATCTCCTTTTTTCTTCTTGTGCGTGTGTTTTTCTTTCTTTTACTTTTCTCGTTCGTTCGTTCGTTTTTGTTGCCTTTTTGGCGTGGGCTTGTTAATCAACCGACTCGGCCAGGAATCTCGTTCGTTCGTGCGAGATTATTTCTCTCCTCTTGTTCGTTGTTTCTTTTTTGGGTGGAAAAACCTGAAAAAAGAAAAAGAAAATCCAGTCGTCGCTCTTGTTGCACCTGCACCTGCCCCCCAAAGAGGAGGCAGGTGGGAGGAGTCGTTTGTGATTTCCAACCACCACCGGTGGTCTCTCATCTCGCAAATGTATACACACAAGACGAATTTATTTATTTTTCTCTCGCATCTGTCATCTTCTCTCACCAAACAAAACTGTGTACAGCCTCTTCTCCCGATACATTTTCATTTATTGATCGACCGATTTTTTTTTTTGTTTTCGTGAATTCGTGAGAAATGGATTGAAGGATTCCGAGGGGAACGATTTTTTTCTTTATCTCCCTCCCCGTGAGTGGCTCATTGCCAGACCCCCCCACACACCGGATGAGTTGCGTTACGTGTTGCGTCACAACACAAGGTCGGATGAGCCATGTGATACGCGCCGTGTCGGATCGGCCTTGGGGCTTTTTTGTCTGGAACGTTCGTCCGATGGACCCCAAGTGGAAAAAGAAAATAAAAGAAGAAGAAGAATGTTCTGTTTGTCTTTTTTAAAAATAATAAAAAATAGTTGGCCAGTTTCTTTGACTAAAATGTTATCCATCCGGATGCGATGAATTGTAGATTTTTCCGTCTGGGAAATAATTGAAGAAGAAGAAGAAGAAAGATCCTTAATTGGTGTTATTGGACGATGATGTGATGATGATGATGGTCCCTCAGAGTCAAGACACACAAGAACTAACCCGGTGGTTATGTACGACGAAGATGATGATGATTATAGTTTATCAACATCATCGTTGATCACGGTCATCCATCGTCGCAGCTGCGCACGGCTGGACGAGTTCCAAAAACGCGTGAAATGCGCCAAGTCAAACATTTGGAACCCCCCGAAAATTACAAACAAAAAAAGACGAACGAAAAAATGGAGAACTGGATCTGATTGATATGCCCGTCGCGTTCGATTCGAGTTATTTTTTTGTTTTTTGTTTTTTGAATTTTCCCCAATCGTCCTTCTCTCTCTCTGCCTGTGCCCGGGATTTTTTCACGGGTTCACCGTCATGTCGTTCGGCGTCAATTTCCCCCTTGCTCCTTTGATGGTAAGGGGAAATGGGATGCCTTGCCTTGCTGCTGCCTGCTGGCAGTTCACGTCCTCGCCGCGTCCTTGTCCAAGGTTTTCTTTTCTTTTATTTATTTTTTTTTTCGGGGTGGACACGCACGCCGTGAACGGGCGGCGGCAGCGGTTGGCGTGATCGACGGACGGACCGCCGAATTTTTTTCTTTTTGTTTTCCCACCACGAAAAAATCAAATAATTTTTTCTTTTTGTTTCTACGACGACTGCTGGGATAATATTTTGTGCCGGACACACAAAAGTGGCCGTGACTCGATTAGTTTGTTGTGATATCGGCAGACGCCTTCACGCTGGGCGCAAAACAATGGCACAGCCAGTCCCCGTCCCCCCGAATGGCCAACGTGCAAGGTCGATTATCTCCCGCGGTCGCAAAACTTTTTCTTTTTTTTTTTCCATTTTTCTTTTGTAAGTACATAACTAGCTCGGGACACCTGGTCTGGCTGGCCATCATCATCGTTTGGCCACCTGCGAAATCATAATAACACACGTACGATGGGCGTTTCTCTCGACTCTTTTTTTTTTTTTTTTCTTATTCCCTCCCTTTTTTTGAATGGCGGCGTTTGAACGGGAACGTGAAAAAGAAGAAAATGGCCATCACGAAAATGAGCGAGAGAGCGAGGCCATTGATGGAGACTCGCTCTCCACTTGAATGGCGCCCAAAGGTGAAAATTCTTTTTCGCCAAAATATAAAAATTGAAAATAAAATAAATAAAGAAAAAATATCTTTCGGGAGTCTCTTTTGATGAGCCAGAAAAACGAGTTGTGTAGAATTGAAAGAGGGATAGAAGAAACGGGGCTATTCACGCAACAATGGCATCCCCCCATCTCTCCATGCACTTTATATCAACCTGTCCTTCCCTCCCGCTGGCCGCTTTTTTTTTTCAAAAAAAGAAAAAGAAATCCGACCGAATGCATTTTCTTCTTCTTCTCCCGCCGCCATTTGGGACGATGTGATTCTTTTCCATCTGGTTGTTTTGTCTTTTCTTGACTAAATAAGGAGCTGCTCCTCTAGTGGGAGATTTTTCGGTTCTAAGTGGGCGCCCATCCTTTCGTCCTGCCTGTCGTCCATGTTGTTGTTGTTGTTGTACTAGGGGGGTAGAAGAGGAGGTTTACCTACTCATCTTTGATTTCCTTGTTATCTCGGGGAGATTTCCCGGTCCGGCATTTCATCCCTTTTGGGTTTTTTTCTTTCCCCGTGAGGAAAAGGAAGGGGAAAGAGGGTCTGAAATGTCAGTCGTGCAATGCAGATGGCCGCAGGGTGATGGAGCCAAGAATTCCCGCATGAATCACAGCAGTAGGCCTATCTATCACCGTCCCCGTCTAGGATTCGGGAGAAATAGATTATCTCATTTTTGTTTTTTAGTCCTCTAATGTACATTAGTCCTTCAATGTTACATGTCCCCCCCATCTCACCATTGGGTGCAACCTTGGGAGAGTTGGAATTGAGGGATTTTGGTGAGTGATTCGACCTTGTGCGGCCCAACGACTTGACGAGGCGACGACAACTCACAAAGAAACTAAACATGAAACGTGAAAGAAGAAAGAAAGAAAGAAAAAAGAGATTTACACGCGGTCAAAAGGTGCACATCAATAAATTACGAGTGTTATCTCTCTCTCGTTGCTGGGAAGGGAAATTTATTCCCGTCATTGAGAGATCGGGAAATGTGCAGATGTGATAACGGGAGATTCTAGATGCATCCCGACTCGCGGGACACGACATTTTTTTGATTTATGTCAAAGTTTACCGAGGAGCCAAATAAATTTCAGGTGATGATGATGATGCAATCGCCTGGAAGAAATTCTTTCGTTTCTTACCTGTCCGCATTGCCACCGACCGAAAAAATGTATGTCTCTCCTTTGGTTGGGTTTAATTTTGATTGTTAAAAAATAAAAATAAATGTATGCACATTGTGAGATGGGTGGTGGTTGTTGTTGTTTTAACGCCAGTCGGGTTTGACCGTGCCGCTGGTTTCAGCTTCTTCCCGTGACGTGATGAATGAGAGAAGAAAAGGAAAAATTATCATTTAATTCTAGACTCTCTGAGGCTGGCATTGTTATTGTTTATTCATTTTCGTCTTATACAAGTCCCATTTTCCCTTTTTTTTAAAAATAAATTTTTTTGTTTTTGAGCGATTTCGTGAGATGTCGAGAAAAATGTTTGGGGTTTTGATTTGGCCCTTTCTCACCGACTCCCGAAATCAGTTCACGGAATTCTTCCATTCGCATTACCCCGACCGGCGATTTTATTTTGTTTTTCTTTTCGTTTTATTTTTTTTGGCATATGGTGGCGTGTCGTCCAATCAGCATCACACGCACAGCAGTTTTTTTTGGAGGGCAGATGGGAGTGAATGAATGAGCGAATCTATGAATGAATGAATATCAAGCTCGCGCATTTATTTCCAAAAATACCAATGCTCATTTCATCGCTCCCTTTGGTTTCTCGTTGGGCATTTTTTAAATCTTTTTGGCCATTTCGTGATTGAAGGGCCATTTCATCAATCGAAAAACAAATTGTTTCAGTTTTTCTTTTATTTGAAATTTGGAATTTTTTAAAATCAAATCAATTAAAAATTTAGGTTTGGTTTAATTGTTTGCAATTGTGGACGTAAAAAATGATTGGCCAAATGTTGAAAAGAAATATTTTTAAAAAAATTGACTTTGGTCGGGTAGTAAAGGGTGGGGGAGGAGGAGGAGGGAGAGAACGTTTGTTGCCTTTGTGGAAATTTCGTGAGTCCCGCGTGCGTGTGGAGGAGAGTCGTAGCCGGAGGGTGCCGACAGATTTTTTCTTTTTTTCTCTTTCTCTTGTCTTTCTTTTCTTTTCTTTTTATCAACTATTTTCCCCTTCTCCGCGTTCCTCGTCCATTTCTCTTCGTGGAAAATCAAAGGGCGGCCCGAACTCAACCAAAGGCGCTCAGGGTCCAAAAAAGAAAAAGAAGAAAAAGAAAATGGAAAAGAAAGAAGAAGAAGAAGAAGACGAAGTGGATAAGAATCACGCAACTTCTCCCAGACTTTTAACACCCGCGGGGGTTTCTTCTCTTTCTTCTCTCTCCTTCGTTACCTGGCCGAGGTTTTTTTTTTACCTCCCGCTCTCCCACCTCCCACCACCACCACCTCCTTCGCCGGATGGTTTTTCGTGTGTGCGTGTGTGTGTCTGTGGCCCCTCTGTGCGGTGGCTGTTGGAAACGAAAGAAAACGGCGTTTGGTTTGTTCGCCTTCGGGACTTTTTCTTCTTCTTCTCTTTCCTTTTTGCTCCGAGTTTTCATCACGTTTTGCCTCATTCCTTCGTTCGTTTGCCTGCCTCCCTCCCGTTTTGTGATTCGTCCGTGGGTCGGGCTGACTGGCGATGGCCGAGGCCTCGCCATCGACTGGCAACTCCGCCACCGACTGCGAGTCTCACTCAGTCCTTGGTCGTCCACCGTCCTGCCAGGTGTGTGTCGTGTGGTGGTTGTTGTTGTTGTTGTTGTTTTGGTTGTTTTTTGTGCTGTTGTTTCTCATTCTTTTCTCTCTCCCCGCAGACTCTTTTTCTTCTCCTCCTCTTGTGTGAATGTGTGTGTGTGTGTTGTTGGTGTTGCGCCAGTGCATTTGCAATCAAAGAGAGAGGTACGACGACGACTGATTGTCGAATGATTGACGCACACCTTGACCGCCTTCGCCGACAGGATTGGCCAACCGACAAACCCCGCAATGTTTCGCATTTCTTTCCCATTTTCACCTGCCCGTTGCCAATCATTGCGTCAATCGCGGCAGCACAGGACCCAAAATTCTGAATTGTGTCTCATCGGGTCGTCCCGAGTGTCGAGTTTCTTCGTCATATTTCTAGTTTTTCTTCCCTCACCAGTTTTTGATTCGTTACACGACAAACTTGAAAGAATTCAGAATTATTATTTTTTTGAATGGAAGGAATGGTGTAGGTAGGGGGTGATGGTGGGGTTAGGGTGGTTAGGTTGATGGATAATGTTGTGACCCGTTTCTTTCCCCTTTTGTCACGGTGAGTCATTCGTTCGGGTCTTGTGATTGTGGTTTGGACATTTGTAAAACTCGTCTGGCCTTTATTCAACAAGTCTGGCCAGCCCGCAGATGTTTTGTTCACGTTTTTATTTTTATTTCGTTTTTTTCAGGGGGGGGGGGTTTTATTTGTCGGGTCGGGACTCGGGAGAAGAAGAAGAAGAAGAGCATTTGATTATTTCGCATTTATTTTTATTATCTCGAAAGAAGAAAAAAAGAAAAAAAGTCGTTAGCCAAGCCAAGCCATCAAGGAATTGTAGTTTTGTTGTTTTCTTTTCTTTTTCGGTTGGCCCCGCCACCTGTGCGCACGGCGGCGGTCTCCTTCGGAATTCTTTCGGAAATGGCTAAAGGGCACAACAACTTTGGAAGAAAAGAAGAAGAAGAAGAAGAAGAAACAGGAGGAGAGGATAGGGCGGGGCCGGCAGCTCGGACCACACACACACACACTCACGCACGCACGGATATGTGTGTCTGTAGATTTTTCTTTTTTTCTTTTTCGTGAAAGGAACGGGAGGGAGTTGGAAAATGTTACCAAACTCGATCTCCTCCGCTTGTCCCCCCGCGCGTCCATTTTTGATGAATTCGTGTCCGGTTATTTTCGCCGCCGTTTGTTGTTTCTCCTATTGGGAGTCAGGCCAACAGCCCGGCCACAACTCACACCACCGGTTGCGTCCGTCGTCGTCTTTCTGTCCAGTCCAGTCCCGCTCATCTTTTTTCATTTTTTATTTTTATTTCCCTTTTGGTCATGTGGCAAATTGGGGAGGCAAAAGGACGAAAGGAGGAGGAGGCGTTCACATGGGGGGGGGGGTGGATGCGAAAAGTGAAGCGAATTCTTTTTTGTTTATTTTCCTCGTCTCCTCCTCCCCCAACTTTCTAATCCAATTTCATCGCCAATTCTTTATTTTATTATTGATTTTCTTTGATAAAATTGATTAATCATTGGGTTGTTTATGCAACAGGTGAATGGAATGGTGACGCAAATTGGGTGTCGGAAGAGCTCGGCTCCGACCGGACGACAAATCGAATCAACTGCAGAGCGGCCGCCGCTGACATCATCGCACCGGATGATGATGCCCAGGCATCCAGCCTCCTCCAATTAGGCAGAAATTAATCGTCGAACCTCAGACGCCCCTTTTTATCTTCTTTCTCTAATCAAAAAACAAAACACAAAACTATTTATCTGATTCCTGAACCAGAAAAAGGGAAAATAAGGAGGGAAAAGTGTCTTGTGCCCAGTGTCTGGTTGTTGTTGTTCAAGTGGATCAAATTGTTGATCTTTGTGTTTGCGTGGAACGTGTGTCAGTGTCGTGGGTGGGAATGAATGACCGGCCGCCGTCGTCGTCATCCGGCGACGCCGGCGCTGCTCCTCCCGGTCCCTCACCTGCCGCTGCCACTGCCGAAGGAGGAGGAGGAGGAGGAGGAGGTTGGGCCATGGTGCAAGACTCGAATGGACCGGCTGGACCGGACACGATCCAGCATCACGACCAATCGCCTTTCGTGACCCACAGTAGTCATCGGAATAGCAGCGGCCAATATCATCACAACAACCACCACCATCACCACCAACACAACAGCCTCCATGTCTATCATCAGCCTCACCTTATCAAAGGTTTGTTGTCCGTCCGTCTAACCCCTTGTTTATCATTACCCCCCCATCCCCCCCCCTCAAAATGCCCAGGGAAGAGCAGTAGGAGAAGATGAAGAAGAAGAAAACAAGGCGACTCCTCGTGTGTTATTATTATTATAGGTGCTCGTTATAAGGGGCCGGCTGCTGGCCCAGTCGTTATTTCTCCTCCTCTTTTTTTCTTTTAATTTTTGAAAAAATAAAAAAATGGCGAATGAGCCAAAAGGAAAGGCAAAAAAGAAAAAAAGAAATTAAGAAAACAAAAAGGATAGAGAAAAGTTGTTTTTGGATGGCCGCCAAAGCCAAGCGCGCAGGTGGTGTTGATTGCCTTATTTTTTCTTCGTTTTCTTCTTCTTCTTCTTTTTCGAAAGTTTGAGAAGAAGAAGAAGAAGAAGAAGAGAAAGAGAGCCTGCGAGGAGAGAGAGAGAAAGAGAGAAAAGTCGACGGGCTATTGACCCGCGGTCTCACGCGCTGACGGTAGATGGAATAAGTAGAAGCTCGACGATTCTCTCTCTCTCCCGAATGGAAAGGAAAAGAAGAAGAAGACGGAGGCACTGGCCTTCACGCCGTGCACCTTGGCCAAGCTCCTCCCCAGGACATTGCCTCCTCCTTTCTTGCCAGTTGCCAGTTGTTTGTAGGCTCATGTCACCCACCTCTCTCCCACCCCACCCCACCACCACCACCACCGACAACTTTTTTCTTATTTTTTCGGTGGAGAATTTCGGCTGAGAGACAATCAGCAGACAGAAAGAAAACGACAAGTTTGCGTTACGTGTCCGTATAAGAAACGAGACTCTCCTCCTCCCTGCAAGAGAGGGGGGTATTCACCATTCGGTGGGGGGGGGGGGGATTGGGGTGGTTGAAAAAGAGATTTTCTTCTTGTTCAAATTTGTTGGTATCCTTGGATGTTTGTGCCAACAACAACAACAACCCCAATCGATGCCAACTCTCTCCCGACGTGGCCGTCTCGAATTGTTTGGCTCTCCTTTTCGCCAGCCACACGGGAAAGGTGCGGCCATGGCCGAGGTCTTTGAACGCAACTCAACCACCACCACCGTCGCCGCCGCCACTCTCTCCTTTTTTCGTTGGTTGGTTGGTTGGTTGGTTCCAGCAGAGCGAGAGAGAGCGAAAGTCTGCCGTCAGCCATTTTCCCATTTCCAGACAAATGTGGGTCCGTGGAAAACCAAAAGAAACAAATCAAAATCAAAAAGCGCACGCAATTCTTCTTCTTTTTCCCAATTTCCCAATTTTCCCGGTTCCTTCCGCAATGATTCCGTAATTATTTGGGTCCGCATAATCGGAGTCTCAGCCCATCGCCGAGATGGACAAGCTGTTTTTTCTGTTTCTCTCATTGCGGTGGTTGGTGTTGTTGCTGTTGTTGTTTGGCAGTCGAAACACCACAGCGCTGGATTCGACAGCTGCTCAATGTCGACCTCCCCAATGGAATTTTTATTTCATTTGAGACGGGCGTCATTTTTTCAAAAGATCAAACTCGTAGAATTAAAATCTAATGGAAATGTGAAATTTAAACAAGAAACGAATTATTAATCAAATGGATGAAAATTGCCGGAATACAGGTGGAATGTCGAACGGACTGGGCGATTTGGAGGCGCCGCAACAGCAGCAACACTTCCATCAGCATCACCACGAGGCGGAATCGGACGCCGACGAAGAAGTCAGGAGCCTCGATTTGCCCGGTAAGCAATTTCAGCTGAAACCTTGTCATTGGGTTAATGTTATCATCATAATCATCTTTGATTTGATTTGTCATGACAGCTCAAGTGGGCATCGATTTGCGGAGTAAACGGGTCGGATCGACCGAGGCGCTGGACAGGGAACGGCCCATGTCGTGGGAGGGCGAATTGTCGGACCAGGAGGTCAGCCAAATGGACCAGCAGGAATTGCCTTCGGGTCCTTTGCTGAACGCCTGTCCATCGGCCGCCGAAACGTCAGCAGCGACGGGCAGCGGACCCAGCCCACCCCAACAGCCGCCACCTCCTCTTCCGGCCCAGACGACGGCGTTGGCAGCGATGGCCGGACTCAAGACGGAGCCCATCCACGAGGAGGAGGCCGAGGAGGAGCTGGACGAGGATGAGCACGAAATGGAAGGCATCCAGTCGGCCGGGCCGGGCAGCCCACAGCCCATGTGCACCAACGCCGGAGAGGAGAATGAAGCGGATTGCGGAGGAGGTCATCCACATCTGGTCATGCCGCCGCCCTCCTTGTCGTTTCACCACCACCTCCAGCAACAACAGCAGCAGCAGCAACAACAACATCAGGCGACGCCGACGGCCGAAATCAAGACGGAAGTGCCCTGGAATGCGGGCGATTGCGGGCAGCTGAAGGCGGAACCGTCGGGTTGCATCCGCCCCAGCCCGCCACTTCTGACGTCAGTTGGAGGGACTGCCATTCCGGCGGTGGTTTCTAGTGCCAACACGACGACGGCGGTGACGACGACGACGCCGTCCAGCGCAGCCAATGGCGGATCGACTCCGTCAGCCGTAGCGAGGCCGACCTTCGGCGAAGCCTTTACCGGTCACACTCCGCTGGCCAGCCCGCTGACGAGTCGTCATCCCATTCGATTGCCATTATCCGCCGTTTCCGGTAAAACTCTTTTTCTTCTTCTTGTTTTGTCTTGTTGTTGTTGCATTCGCTTACGTTTGATGTTGTTGTTCTTATCAACCGACAGGAGGTCTTCCACATCCGCCGACGCCTTCGCCCGACTCGGCCATCCATTCTGCCTATTACTCACCGACGGCCAGTCCGGGCCAATCGCGGCACCGCTCGGGCAGTGGGTTGAGCTCGCCTTATTCGCACCGGGCCAGCCCGTCGCTGTCGCGCAATAATTCCGACGCCTCCCAATACTCTGTCCACTCGCAATACGGCGGATCGCAGTACAGCTACAGCTCGGCACCCTCACCCCTCAGCCCGTCACCCGCTCAATCGCCCGTTCAGCCCAGGCACATGGCCATGCTGTCGGCCGCCGGATATGGACTCCCAGGACGATCCGGCCCAGGAGGAGGACTCGTCGGCGGCTGCAACAACAGCAGCAACGGCGAATTCCCGCCCTCGCCGCTCCTCTACCGGCATGGCATTCCCGGACCCTTTCCCGGCGCCACTCCGGCCGGATCACTGCCCGGCGTTCGAGACTTGGAGATCAAAAGCGAGCCGGCTGGTGCTGCCGGCCATCATCACAACCATCACCACCACCACCAGCACCAACATCAGCATCAGCATCAGCAGCATCCGTCTGGCGGATTGGGGCTGTCGTCCCACGAGACGCAGGACGACAACAGCCGCGGCGAAGGATCTGGCGAGGAGAAGAGCGGATTGAATCCGTCTGATCTGGCCCAGCACACGGCGTCGTTGGCGGCCCAGGCGGGCATTTCCCGGCAGCAGCTGATCAACAGCCCGTGCCCGATCTGCGGCGACAAGATTTCCGGCTTCCATTACGGCATCTTCTCGTGCGAGAGCTGCAAGGGATTCTTCAAGCGGACGGTGCAGAACAAGAAGAACTACGTCTGCCTCCGCGGCGCCGCCTGTCCCGTCACCATCGCCACACGCAAAAAGTGTCCGGCCTGTCGATTTGAAAAGTGCCTCAACACCGGCATGAAACTGGAAGGTACGGCATCCCCCTCCTCTCACATATCACATTTCAAATGCGAATTTTAATTCTTTTGTTTTAAAATTTCCAGCCATCCGCGAGGATCGAACTCGAGGCGGACGGAGTACTTACCAGTGTACTTATGCCGTGCCCAGCGGGTCGGGAGCGTCGACGGGTCTTGTGGGCGGCGATCCGTCGGTGGGCGGTTCTTCCTCGACTGGAAACGGAGGCGGAGGCAGCGGAGGCAAAGTCCTGCTGACGCCCAACGGCGACAGCAGCAGCTCCAGGTCGATGGATTCATCCGAATGGAGCTCGTCGCCTCCGTCGGCCACTCCGGCCGGAGGTGGTGGTGCCCATCACCACCACCACCACCACGGCCACGGCCATCACAACAACCACCACAGCAACAACCACCACCTGTTGCTGCACCACCAGCATCCGCACCATCCCAGCAACTCGTCGGCGGCCGTTCCGCAGCTCCTCCTCGAAATTATGAACGTGGAGCATTTGTGGCACTGCAACGAGTCGGACGGAGCGGCGGCAGGCGGCCAGCAGCATCGCAGCAACAGCGGCGGAGGGGCCGCGTCTTCCTCTTCTTCTTCTTCCGGCAAGTCGACGACGGCCCACAACAACGGCGACGGCGGAGGAGGCAACAATCACAGCAACGGAAACAGTGGCGGTGGTGGTGGGACGGCCGCCGAAGGCGATTCCGTCTCGAGTTTGTGCAGCATCGCCGACCACCGCCTCTACAAGATCGTCAAGTGGTGCAAAAGTCTTCCCCTCTTCAAAAACATCCAGGTGAGAATCCATTGCAAATGTCATTGCCCATTTCGATTTTTTAATTCAATTGTGTTGGTTGGTTCTCCAGATTGACGATCAGATTTCGCTGTTGATCAACACGTGGTGCGAGCTGTTGCTGTTTGCCTGTTGCTTCCGCTCGGTGGCCACTCCGGGCGAGATCCGCATTTCCCACGGCAAGTCCATCACCCTGGAACAGGCCCGCGCCCTGGGCCTTAGCTCTTGCATCGAGCGCATGATCCACTTTACCGACCACTTGCGGAGGCTCCGCGTCGACCAGTTTGAATACGCCGCCATGAAGGTCATCATCCTCTTGTCTTCCGGTGAGTCCTGGCATTCTACATTTTCATTCCGTCCTTAACTGATTTGGTTCTTTTTTATTCAGACACGAGTGGACTGAAGGAATCGGAAAGTGTTCGCAGTTCGCAGGAGTCGGTGCTCAAAGCCTTGCAGCAGTACACCCTGTCGCACTATCCGGACGTGCCCTCCAAATTTGGCGAACTTTTGCTCCGGATACCCGAGCTGGAACGCACTTGCCAGGTAAGACTTGCGCCCGTTTTGACACGAGTTCTCTCTCCCTATTGCGTCTAATTTTTTCCAGTGGGAATTCCAACTGAAAATGTTTTTAATTAATTTTGAAATGGAACCGACAGGTTGGCAAAGACATGCTGACCGTCAAACGCGAGGGAGACGGCCAAGGATTCAATTTGTTGATGGAACTCCTTCGCGGAGATCATTGACCATCTCCAGACACACACAAACCACAACAAACACAACACACACAAGAATCATCACGCAACTCGAATAAGAAAATCAAATGTTTTTTTTCTTTCTTTGATTCATTTTTTGTTTTTTTGAACTTTGGACGACGTTTTGGCGAAACAATTTCGGACTCGTTTTTGCGTGTCGTGCGGACACGATTCTCGACTGTGATGGAAGCTCCGCGCCGAAATGGATTCGTCGCTATCGTCTTAGGCAAACTTTTGATTCTTCGTCACGCAACAGATTCCTTCCATTGAAAAAGAAAAAAAGAGAAAACAAAAAATAATAAAAAATGCGGAGATGATAATAATTTGGAAACCAGAACCCATTCCACGGAACTGAACCGATGCCCAGTGAATAAGAATATGTAAGCAATGATTGTGTTTTAAGTAGTGCTTCGTGCTCTAGTGAAGGAAAACCCATTTCGACACACTCGCTCCTCTATGCAAACGGAAAACTGTGCAAAAATATTTCGAAACAAAGGCGATTTTTTCGTTTTTTGTCAAGGGAAAACCACAAGATAAAAAAAAAAGTGAACAGAATTTTTGTGTTTTTTTTTATCTTTCGCTCCGTCGCTGGGACGGAAAGGACCCCCAGTAAAAACAACAACAAAAAAATCCAAGTGATGTTTTTTCTTTTTTGTCTTGTGTTGTCGATCCAGTGTTTTTATGTACCAGCCCAACTTTCTTTATGACTATTCATTTTTATTTCTCTTGTTTTTTCTTCGGTTCTTCTTTTCGTTTGATTCCGTTGTTTTTACATACTCCGACTAGTGCAATCTGCCCCCGTACTCTATCACGTCGTTTCAGATTCTGTTATAATCTCTCCTTTTTATTTGAATTTTCAGATTCTTGTTTTTTTTGTTTTCTTCTGTCCCGACATCTGACGGGACGGGAGAAAAAAACCCCATGAGGCTATTTCAACAATTCCTTTTTCTTTTCGTACTACTACACAACTAGATGCTCTCTCTTTTTCTAATTTTGTTCCAGTTTTTATTTTTCTCTTTTCATTAGCGAGGGAATATATTGAACGTGGTCAACCAACCGTCACATCCAAAGTATTACGCTGCGAATTGGGACGATGGAAAATGTTGCAACATTTTCTTTTTTTTTTTTTTTTCAATGAAATTTGGGCAGGTGTCTTTATCGGGGGGGTTTCCTTTTTCTTTTTTTCCCACCCACTCTTTTTTCAAATGAAAGCCGGTGATTTTTTGCTATATCGTTTCGAACAAATTGAAATGGGGAGAGGGGACAAAACATTTATTTAATCGCTCGGAAAATCCACACTCCCCCCAGTGATGCTAGAATGATTTTATTTTGATTAATTTTTGGAAAAACAAAATATGAATTGAATCTCTTTAAATACTTTTTGTCATTCAATAAGGAAAACAAAGGCGACTATTTGGCAATAATAATAATTTTTGAAAGATGTGTCGATTGTTTTTTGAATTTTTCGATGCCTTTTGGAATGGATTCACCGGATAAATTTGCAAACCAATAATTTTTATTTTTTGAAATTACCAAACTCCCTCTGCCCAACAGCCAGATGACATGTATTTATTATACTCTCTTTCTTTTGTAAGGGTTATTTGATTTCAAATTCATTTCCCCACCATTTCTCTGTTTTTGTTATTTTCTATAAATTTTATTCGGGAAGATTTTTCGGTTTCCTCTTATTTCTCAAGACAGCTTTTCATTTTTTCTCTCCTGTCGTCTTCTTTTCGGTTCTCTTTTCTATCCTTACGTCTTTTTGATTCAGTTTGTCAGCAGCAGGAATAACGATATATGGGAGGAACTTTGCAATCATATTGATTCCCTAAATTGTGCCATTTTTTTACTG
This sequence comes from Daphnia pulex, assembly GCF_021134715.1. NCBI lineage: Eukaryota > Metazoa > Arthropoda > Branchiopoda > Diplostraca > Daphniidae > Daphnia > Daphnia pulex. The sequence goes on from NC_060017.1 coordinate 7,992,025, forward strand.
AAAGAAAGGGAGAGAAGCTAAGGGAATTCAACTTTTGGATCAAAGGACGACTTTGGTGACGACGTTTTTTAATAACAGAAAATAAGAACATTATATTCCCTTCACCCCCTTTTTTTTCGACTGCGAAAGGAGCAACATTTCGAGTGCCTTGGACATTTGTTTTTTTCTAAATTTTTTTCAAAGTTCCCGGTTGTCTTTGATCATGGCTCGAATTCCGATCTATCACATTGTCCTCGGTCTTCCCCCTTGTTTAGTTTTTTTGTAGCTTATTATATTATAATTCGCTCTCTCGGGTTTGTCGGAAGGAAAAAGAAAAATGTATTAACTTTTGATTGAGGTTTATTTTGTCATTTCTCCCAGTTTCTGTTTGGTTTCCTGGCGCATTGGTTTTTGAAATCTTAAATTTGATTTGAAATTTTTTTTTAAATTTTTTAACGGGATGGGTAGACCAGGAGAGCTATAGGGTTCCGTTGATTATGAATTGTAATCTGTTTGTGGAGTGAATTAATCTGCGCTGAAAATATCGTCTTGTTCGTCCCCCCCAATTTTATTTTTCCGAATCAATTTTTAAAAAATTTCTTTTCGAGTTCTTTATATCGTGTTCTCTTTTATTTTGTTTTTTATTCGAAAAAAGGAGGAAATACGCAAACAATTGAATCGAATGTTTTTATATATTTACATACTTATGGGATGGAAACAGTGTACATATCAAAAATACTGTACCATGACATGAAGAATTTGTTTGGTCTTGTGTATGTGTGTGTGTGCTAAAGGAGAGAGAGAGAGAGAGACAACCAAATCAAGAATCATTTTCCCCACCAGCCAGCCCAGCTCTGATTTCTTTCCACTCACCAAAGTGTCTTCTTGACTCCCGCCCCCCTCCTCCGCCGTGTTGTGATTTAGCCATAGTGACGTGCAGCCAATCCCACCGTATATATTTCCCTCCCTTTTTTCTGATTTTTATTTTATTTTTTCAAATCGTCGTCTGACTTTTTCCTCTCGTTTTCAATTGAATATCCCCGTGACAAAAGAAGAAGAAAAAAGAACCACCGAATCCACCACTACTACACGCATCTTCCAAATCCATCGATCCTCCTGACCTCTTTGATGTGCTCACCCAAATTCTACTTAGCTAAAAGGAGCTCTCCCTTTTGTCTCTTTTTTAAAAAAATCATTTGCAGCAGCTCTATACTTTTCGATTTGTTTGTTTTTTAAAATTTAAAGTAAGAAAAAAAAAGATTCAAAAAAGTCTTTCCGTCTTGTTCTTCTCTCCGTCTGAAAAACATTCTCCTCTCTTTTATATGATTTGGTTGGAAAAAACAAACAAACAAACTTTGATTATAATCACACAAATCTTTTTTGGATTGAAATTTTGTGTTTTTTTGGTTTCTGTCGCCTTGTGAAGGTGGGAAATGATGAAGGGAGAAAAAAGAAGAAAAAAGAAGAGTTCTGAGTAATATGAATAACATAATGCATTTTTTGTGAGTGTCTCGATGCTAGTGTGGAAATAAAATTCATGAGGTTGTTATACATCCGCTGTGCTGCTGCCCCACTATCTCCTATAACATAATTCCGTCCGTTAGTAATATCCTTTCGATTAATTTGAATCTTACCAGGAATTTTGTTTATAATCAAAGTTTAAAAAATCTCGTCAACTACCAAATGAAATTGCCTAACCGAATAATCCATTTTCTTTTATTTCAGGTAATTTTTTGTTTTAGGTATGACTGATGGGATTGTTTTCAAATTGTTTTTGCAATTGGGTTGTCTGTTGCAATCTTTATTATTAAGAAAATTAATTATTATGATTATTATTTGGCTGGAGGAAATTGTTGAACAGGTTATTCATATGGAGTGAAAGGTGCCAAAGCCGGAAGGAATAATTCTGAACCGTAAGTGGGTGAGTCAGCCAGTCTTGTTATTACCATCATTTCGCAACGCTCGTTAATTCCAATAGCTATAATCCCCCTTCCCAGCCTTGGTATGTTGTTTGTACTTGTGCGTGTTATTGTTGTTGTGGGTTGGCGAAAAGATTGACTCATCACTGGTTGGCTCATGCACGGGCAGGAAATCGTGTCCAGCACGTCGGCATTGAAAGCAAAAAGGCCGAAGTCTTTTGTTCTTCCAATTTCGTTTATTCGTTTCTCTCTCCCAACACTTTGCGTGTCGTAATTGGCAAATCATTTTGTACAGCGTGGGAGAATTATGCAACGTTTATATTTTGGCACTAAAATTGCGAAAAGCTCTTCAAGTCTCTTTTGAGTTTGGCGCTGAAATCGTCAGTTTCGCATTTTCTTGACGCACAGTCGAGTGATGTCGTCCGGTTGGGCGTGACTGAAGGCTGGCTTGTTATCCAGTAGGAAATCGACCAACTTCATCTCGCTAATCGTCTCGAAGCCGAGCGATTCGAAAAGATGGCAAGTCACTAGAATTTATTTTAAAAATAAATAAATAATAAATAAATAATTTCATTTATTTTTCAGGAAATGAATTGTTGCAATTGAAAGTACCGGGAGTTGAGGGATTGGTTTTAATGAAAGGCATCCCGATTCGATGAGCGACGGCAATGGTTTCTTCCGTCAGTCGACGGGCCAATCCCTGGCCGGTGTGGGTGGCCTGGACGCAGAGGAAAACCAGTTCCATCCCGCGGTCGACTTTGAGCTGCTCGAAAATGTCGTAGCCGATTTCCAGTTGATCGAGAAACTTCCAAATGCAGCGATCCTCCTCCTCCATGCAACTGTAGTCGACGTCGAAAAGATCTTGGGCCTTGTTCACGAAGCAGTTGAGAGCCCCGGCCACAATCCGATCGGATTCCGGGTCGATGGCGACCAGGGAGACGCCCTGGCCCATCCACTGGACAAAAGTTTCGATTGTTTTCGGGTTGGTTTTGCCCGCCAAACCGGAAGCCAAGGCCAGAGGCTCACGGGGGAAGAACTCACGATAAATGAAGTCGATAAATTCCTGGTGTCGCGTCTCGGTCAAAGGCTCAACGATGGCTAAACAAGTTTTCATGATTGAAACGTGACGACCTACTTCCCTTTTGGCTGAGTTGTTGAACTACGTACCCCGCAAGAAGAACCGTGAGTGGGACTGGACACGACCGCGAGGACACTGACTCTCTGACTTTTGGCTAAACTCTCTTATTTGACCGGGCAGGAAGACGTGAATCAAACGAGGAAACTTTCACCGCCTCCGTCATCCCATATGTGGAGACTACTGGCCCTGTTTCTACGCGCGGCACCAGGAAAGCCGCTCGCGTGATGAGCGATAAGAAGCTGTATCCGTTCTTCTTATCAATTTCAACCTCAACCAAATTGACACTGTTCCAGACACCAAACGTGTGTTTATTTTAATAAAAATTTTTGTGGAGTGGCAATCACAAATCTGTGTGATTAATGATACAATTTTAGATTTTTTTTTCCATTATTATTTTTTAAAGCTGAAATTTTTGTGCATAGTGGTTCATCATAACTCCGAGAGATGGCATTGTGAAAACAATACACAAACGCATTGCAGACGAAACTGTTTATTTCCAATCAAATTTCCAATGTGGCGAGACGCTCAAAAGTACAATTAAATTATGCACCACACTTGATTATCTTCTTTTCAATTAGATTTCCAATTTCCAACTAGAATTTCTCATCACATCCATTGGCCAACAAACAATGAATCATAGCTTCTTGACTGTAAATCTTGCCTTGTCTGAAGCTGTTGCATGAGGAAATCCAGGTGTAGATTCATCCATTAAAAAATCTTGAAATTTCATTTCAGATTTGGTTTCAAAGCCCATGACTTCAAAGAGATGTACAGTTTCAGGAGAAGTAGCAATACTGTCAATGAAGGCCATGCTCTGCTGCTGAGCCAATTCAATGGATTTTTCTATCAATCTCTTGGCGAGACCTTTTCCACAATGGATTTGCCTGACACCAAGCATCCACAAATATAGGCCTTGACCATTATACTCTTTGGTATTGTCATGTCCTTCCTTAAGATTGTTTACAAATTTCATGATAGCTTGTCTACTTTTTGGAAATTTGGTCAAGTCCAGATCAGCTTCATCCTTTCCTTTGACGTTGATGGCTACACCAGCTATTGCTCCTTGGTCATCATTATCAACAGCAACAAGGGTAAGATTTTCCTGCAGTGCCTTTATAATTTCACTCTTGTTTTCGTCACTCAACTGCAAACCTGTTTCCAACAATTCTGCAGATAGCCCAGAAGTCACACAGCACCTTTCCCGTTGTAGGTAATCTTCATAAAGGAAATACCCAATAGCCTTAAACTGGGATTCTTCAGCAATCGTAATGGTATACTTCTCCATGCCTCTGCAAATTCAATGAATTCAAGTAAAAATCAACAATTGATCAAAATATTTTTTAAGATCTGCCTTTACCAAAGTGAAAAGCTATTAACTTTCAGCTCTTATTCGATTGACGACCGATTCGCGTTTGACTTGCAGGTGCACTGTCTGGTTTGCCTTGCGACTAAATATTTTAGTGAGCCGGTGTTGTATACCTTAGTATGACTTCTGTTAGTATGCCAAAAGGTACGTACAACACCATGACAACATCTAGCAACAACATTTGTAACGATCCACAAAGTTAGTTCCAATTCCGAGGGGGGGCACGAGTGTTCATCATTATTCTTTCTCGCCGGCCGACTTTTTTTGCTTTTCTCATTTTTGGCTGTTGCGTGTCATAGTGGCACAAAGCATAGGGATTACTAGCATTTTAATTAATTAACATAACGCTATTGCTCTGGTCCCGATTCATTTATTTAACTACCGTAGAAAATAACGGTTGTGCACTCATTTACAGTAGATCAAACAACATATTTATCTGACTGAATTGGAATGAAACGGGAGTGAGCACTCAAAGGATTTTGACCACATAACGAGATTTATCTGAAGATGAAGCATGTGGAAAGGCAGGAAGTCCATCGTCCAAGAAAAATCCTTGGCATTTCAATTCGGATCTTGTTTCAAACCCTAATTTTTCGAAAAGATGCAGTGTAGCAGGGCTTGTTGGGATACTCTGGACAAATTTCAAACTGCAATTCCTGGCCAGTTCAAGTGTTTGTTCAGTAAGTCGACTTGCAATTCCTCTCCCTGAATATTTCTCCTTTACTCCCAGGAATCTCAAATCCATTCCTCTGGTGGTGTTCAGTTCTTCAAAAAGATTTTGACCCTCTTCAAGTTTTTCTATAAACTTTAACACACCGTTGAGAGGACGAGAGACTTGAGTCACCTGACGAGTAGAATTGTCATTTTCTTCTTCGTGATCTTCTTTTTTCGTAACAAAGTTTACGGCGATCCCGGCTAGGGTTTGGTCTTCTGTATCCACTGCTACCAAGGATACTTCGTCCAACAGCCAATGCAAGAAACGATCATCTCGTGCTGATTGATTGATGTTGCTTACATTTCCTGAAACTATCGAAAGTAGTTCACGAGGCAAAAAATCTTCGTAAATGAATTCCAAAATAGCTGGATAATCACTTTCTTCAGCCTTCCTGATGATAACGTTTTCTACCGCCATGATGTAACGGAACTTTAAAAGCAAATATAAATCATGCAGTTCTTTCAAGGCTGTATGAAGAGAAGCAGGTCTTCTGGCGACTAGTAAGGTAACCTTATGAATAATATTTAAAAAATAGATTGTGTCACCGTGATTAAAACTGATTATTGTATTGATAAGAGGATACAGATGAAGGACGGACGGATGGACAAGAGATTCTATTAACAAAAGAGCAAAAGAGGGAACAAAAATGTAAAAAAATAGAAAAACCACTACAATACAGCGACTGACATCTAGTAGCGCAGTTAACAATTACTCAGTTTAACATTGTCGATACCCGCGTTTGCGTTAGCAAGGTTAGGAAGGACGCTGGTTGTTTTGGGAATGTAAATGCAATGCTCCGCTATCTTAAGCACTACCTTGTCGAAGGGCAGATTTTTGGATTGTTTCTGAATCATCTGCACGATATTTTTTTTCTAATACCAATGTTACATTTTTTATGTGTTGAGGTGTTGTAGTCTAATCATGAAATTTCTGGACCTGGGATTTCATTATATTTGGAAAACGAATCGACGGTGAAGTTTTTTTTGCCGGAAAAGCATTCAGGGTGGTAATTCGTAAACTTTATTTTCAAACCGACGCTTTTTTAACACTTTTCCTTTCGTACTGGAGCAAGGGAAAGTTGCCGAAATCCCCCACCAGGTACCGCCACAGTATAATAGCAACAATGGCTGCCGTGGTTACTCGCCCCTATGGTCTTGTCGTGATTTCAGCAATTCGAAAGAAAATGAACTTGAATCCTCTTGGGAAACTTCGTACTTCCAAAAATCAAAACAAATTTAAATTAGGATTTTGAGGTAAGTTGAACCGTTTTTAATTAATAACATTTACAACAACATTTAGCTATTGGTTCTATAATTGCATTCTTGTACACTGTAAATTTAAATTAGTTGATTAATTTCCCTGCAATAATGCAATATATTTTATTAGTTTATATTCAGGTGGGAGATCCATTTGCTTGTCTATCAAATAATTTGAGATCACAACCAAGTCTGAGCTGTCATGCAGATGGTTTCGTTGCAGCCACCCAGTGAAAAGGTAGTTCAAGTTGAGCTGCAGCTGCTGCAAGCAGTCTGTAGCGGCGATGTCATCCTGAAGTGTTCTCAATGTGTCAGTCTAGGCTGAAGCTAATTAAAGTGTGCTGTTCAAGTCTTGTGAGTGTTAAAAGTATTAATTTGCACTTATGTTTATCTATTTAAGAGACTATGTGGAGTGTATACTAATACCTGTTTAATTAATCTTTTAGATCACAGACGTCAAGCACATTGATAACAAATTATGAACAGGGTGAGATGTCAAGCACATTAACAACAAATTATAAACAATTGATGACTTTCTTTTTTTATATATTTGCAGGGTCTAAACTACCATGTTTCTAAATTTGCATACCAGACTTTATGAGAAGTCATGTCGTTTGAAGAAGAAGGACGATGACTACACAGTCGACAAGGTCCCTTGTTTGAAAACCCGTTGGCTGCTACCTGTGAATCTTCCTTTTTACTTCCTTGGCCCTCTTAATTGAGGTATTGCTTTCTGTCGCTAAAATCTTATTGAAATTTATTGTCATCCAAATAAATGTTCATTCTGCTTACAGGGTAACTCTTCGCTACTGATCTTCCACTGGACCCGACTTCATCCATTGGTGAAAGCTGACGAGAGAATGCTGTAATTCAAGACTGATAAATTGTGTAGTTGTTAGATTACATTACAAGTGCATTTCTGGGCTCCCTTCTTTTCTGTGGCCCTGTTTCCCTATCTAACCACTAACCAACGCCCGCCGGTGGTCACTCACCCGCTGTGAAACCAGGAGGAGGGGAGGGCTCTGGTCGAACGGGGACTTGGAAGGCGCATGATCTGAGGGTCATGAGTCTAACCCGGAAGCCTAGTATGACTAATCGCTCCCCAGTAAAACTTGCCTCGCACTCTTCTCTCCTCTTCCATTTCCAGGTAATCTCCCTGGATCTACGCCGACACTGCATGTGCGAGTTTTTAGCAAGCAATCCGCCACCCAATTTGACAAAAAGTGATAGTTTGTATTCACGGAAATTGCGTCAGACGGTTGAAAAATTTCTAGCTCAACAATCTCATGTAGAAATTAGCATCTAGTCTACTGGTGCAAATTCCGATTCTTTAAGGTTGATTAATTTAGGTGATGTGTTGAAACCTATTGTGGGTAGCTAAAAAATTGAACTAATTCGCTTTTTCAGACAATTTTGAAAATAGTTCACAAGAAAATCTAAAAACAACAGTGATCTAAAACCAAAATATTCAGAAAAAGTGGATTAGTTCAATTTTTTAGTAACCCTCAATAGCTTTTAACACATCACCTAAATTAATCAACCTTAAAGAATCGGAATTTGCACCAGTAGACTAGATGCTAATTTCTACATGAGATTTTTGAACTAGAAATTTTTTAACCGTCTGACGCAATTTCCGTGAATACAAACTATCACTTTTTGTCAAATTGGGTGGCGGATTGCTTTCTAAAAAGCCTCGCATAAAAAAAATTGTCTTGAACCGGACGCTCTTTTTAATGAATTTTTTATTTTGCATGTGTTCCAGAAGAAATATAGTTTACACAATTAACATATAATGACAATTTATTTATTCAAATATATGATTATAAATATACAATAACTGTGTGAATTTGATGTTGGAGATTGTGGGATTTTAGGAATGGATGTGTGGATGTGGGATTAGATGTTGGTGCTTATGGGGTTTGAGGAATGGATGTGTAAGTGGAAGTGGGGAAGGTATAGGTAGACAGGGAGTAATAGGTTAACAACAGATTTTATCACCAAGTACTGTACATTCATTAAAAATATACCTCACTTCTTTTAGTAAATCATAACCAAATATCCAACCCCAAATTCCTCCTCATTCCCCCATCCTGGACATGTTTATTATTTGTTTGACATAAACCTCCCCGTAATACTATTTTTTTTGTTCCTTCTCAATATATAAAGGTAAACTGCAAAGACACGAATAGCAATTAAACACAATATTGGATGTCACTTCTGTAGCACAAAACCAGCACCTTGGATGCACAAGGAACAGCAACTTGATGCAGATAGCTTTCACTACCATAGGCTGCAACAACACGCCACATTGGACAGCAACACCACTGCTATGTAAACATGAACCTATAACCAAAGTAAAATTAATTTTCAGCATCATTGGAAATGCTATATGAAATTTTAAAAAATATGCTACATATCACTTCAAATATTCAACCCAAATATCATATGGCAACATTATCTTATACCTATCGTGGAAACTTAAATTAATAAATTTACATGAAACTAGATGACTCATTTAAGATTAAAATACAAATTCATCTCAACTTTAAAGGATACTCTACAGTGGAACAAATAAACAAAACTTCTTTCGGTATCTGCTTTCCTTGCTTATAACAAATACTCCCCTTTAAAAAATCCATGACAGAACACATGACTGAAAGAAAAAGCTGTTGACTTGACAAAATCCCAAAATGTTAAAACTAACCAATGGATGCAAAGCTTAATCACATTTTAATTGAAAAATCTAAACTGGATAAGATTATCACCTTCAAATAGTGTAGGCCTATCTGTGTATGTGTGATGTTCACAGCAAAGGTAAATGTGACTTTCATGCAGCCTGCACGATTGGATGGAAGCACTAGATTGGATGGCTTCAGTTCCTTTTATTAAGAGGCGCCTGCAATCAAACATTACACATGTTATGATCCAAATATATTTCAATCAGTTTAATTGTTAATTTTACCATTGTACACGCGGAACGTTACTCAGCTTCTCGACGTGGTGGACAGCGTGGTTTCCAAGTCTTTCAGCATCAAAATTCGTCTACGAATAAAAAATGAAATTAAACACTTTCAGGCCACTTTCACTGCACATGAATAGAATTTAATCGAATCAATTATACCAACAATAATAGCAAGCTCACGAACCGCCAAACCAAACCAACTAAAACCCATCACAAATTCTAAAAAATGCCTAACAAGTAGCAATCAACATCAAAACCCCAAACAAATGAAAATGGCGACCCTTTCTCTCAGAACCCATGATTCAACTTAACAAAGAACCAAGAAGGTAGGGGCTAAAGGGCTAACAACTGAAGACAAACCTGGCCACCAGATGTCATCTCAGTGTCTCAGCCAACAACATACAACAATAACAATTTAAAAAAAAATTATTACGACTAAATCCATCAAGGGAACTTCACACTTTGATGGATGGACCAATTTACCAAATTCGTCAATCACTTCAATCAGGCTTTTTTCGTAGCGTTCCTTTACGATTCAGTTAATAGACCATGTTCTGATCATGACCTAAAGGAGAAATAACAGGAATTAGTATAAACTCAGTAAAACTTACATCTGAGTAATGCAGAGAATTTTAGTTATATATTTTGCATTTGTCTTTGTCTTAATTCACTTTATTTGCAACTTAAGAACAGACTGGATCATGCAATTTTCCCTTCGACGTTTTTTAAAAAATCAGACATTAAAACACTTATTCTTCCTGTGAGATAATATAAGTATAGGAAATAAAAACATTGATGCTTCTTTGTGAATTTGAGTATTGAATTCAATGTTGAAAAAAGGAAAACTCATATATAGGTAGCACATATTAATGTAATATTACATCACTCATTGTTCTAACTTATGAAAACACTAGCAAATTGAAAGGAAACTTACACAAACTATCATAGGCAGGCTGCCATGACAAATGTTGCCATCCAAATACAGCAAGTCAGCAACTGTGGCAATAGATTTAACCAAAAACATGATGACGGCAGAATAACAGTTACCCACCACGTGGAATGGTAGCCTTAGAATTTCACTATTGGCAAACTGCTTCAGAAGCATCCACACCTCAAGGGAGAAGAGTAGCAAAATTTTAATAAATGCTTACCTGTAGCAAGTCTACAACGTTGAAGATACAAAGCTGAGCTTGAGTTAGTTTAAGTCTTAAGATTTTAAGTTCCTTAATCTCAAGTCTGTTGGTAGCTGATGAAGTTGTGTGTTTAATATTGTTTTTTATGAAATACTATCAACTTGGAAAAAACTTGAAATGTCCATGATCCAATTGATCTATTAATGCTAGCTTAAAACCTTGATGACATGACAGCAGGCCTGGCACACATTAATGTAGAATATTTTATAGAATACAGATATGGATGTAAGTATAAACATTTAGAATTTGATGGTTAATGATTTACCTAAATATCATTTTGGGGTTGAATTTGGTCTATAAAAACCAATAAAAACAAAGAAACTTGAACACATAACCACATAACATAAGCAAGCAAACAACTTTTGTGGCATTTGTTGTCGAGATGCACATGGATGAGAAGGAATTCCATTAAGCAGTGTAAAATTCCTCTACTAGGTGTCTCTGATAAACAAAGAATAATGGCAGCTTTTTTCTGATATGATACAAATTTTTTAAGTTCAATACAGGTTGATTAAACATAAGGTAATGAATAAAGCCGCATGAATCTAGCATTAATCGAGAAAATTTACTTTCATTTCGCTTGAAACTAATAAGCAAGAAAGGATGGCCGTTGGCTTCTTACTTTCTTCACTATGGATTATTCGTTTTATTCCATTCCATCTTGTTGTTTGACCTCGAGAACCCTACCTTATAAAATCCGAATGCTCGAAAACAGTTAAATTGCTCAGGTCGGTGGCAGCGATTTAGGATTGTTGGCGATGATTACGTCAGCGACGGCGTCAAACACGAACTGAATGTCGGCCGTGTCTATGCCACACGTTTTGTAACAATAGATTTTATTATACGTCCACGTCGATTTGTTCTTAGCTTCAAATTGGGCTTGAATGTAGGCCGCCGCTTCTTCGTACTCTTGCGCACCTGCGATCGAATTCGTTTGGGATACAACTTTTTTGTACAATTTACTAAAGATTAAAAGGTGTGTTACCTGTGTACTCTGGGAAGCAGACTGTCAGAGGAGTTTTTTTTATTTTCTCTTGAAAGATATCTTTTTTGTTTAATAGGAGGACGATGGAAGAAATGTTAGGAAATGCATTGCAATATTTGTCAAACCATTCCAAATTCTCGTGCATTGCATTCTGTTGATGAGGGAAAAGAACAAATACCATTAATTAAATTAGTAAATTTAAAATATCGCTGTGAGTAGTGTAAAATTTACTTTGCATCCGTGATCGAGCTCATTATTATCGTATTCAGACATGTTCACGCAATGGATCATGGTCGTCGCGTTCTTAAAGTAAGCCTCTAGGCTTAGATTCGTCCCAAAATAGCGGCGATGTATGCATTTGAACAATCTGGTGAAAAATAAAACAATAAATATCAGCAGCGAACTTTCATTCGGACTCGATCCGAGACACTCACATGACATCGAGGCTTTTTAATGAAACGTTAACGGCAACGCTGTCAAAGTTTTCGTATGTTCGTTTAATAGTTCTTAAAATATCCTGTTCCGTGGGTTGGTAATCCTTGGCTGCCAATCGATCCAGATTTTCAAAAAAGCTGAGCCACAACAGAAAAATAGGGGGAAAACAGTACAAATCCAAGTGCATTGAACCGAAGGAAGAAAGTAATTACACGTCAATGCAGTATTTTAAAGAATATAATTATCCACTAATAATTAAAGGTCAGGTGGCAACCAGTCTTCCTAAGCCCACCTGTTACCCTCTCCCACGATTATATTTTATTGAATGACATGGTAAAGATTATGTCATTCTGTATTACGTCTTTCTTACTATTTAACAGAATACTTTAGATTGTATTCATTCAGAGCGAAGCATTCTTGAACACCCAAATCGATCCACAGTCGTTTCATGGCTGCCAGCAGTTCTTCGGAGAAGGGCTCGGTGTCCTCCATGCGCGAGATGACGTCCACCACCATCTTGGCATCAATCTGCGACCAATAAAACGGTATGGTAATTTATTGCTTTAGTTCTGACCGCGATTTAATGGAGAGCTCGAACTCGGAGCTTAAGTGCAGCCTGCTCCTCCCCCACCCTGGGTATTTTCAATCCGATTGAATTCGAAATTGTTCGGATTCCCTATTTCTTGAAGATTTCCGCCTAAAATTCGACAAATGAAATACCTCTAACTCTTTGTTGACGAAGGAGATGCCCAACTCAGGCATGGCCTTTAGGATTTCTTGCAATGAATAAATAGCATTTTGGTATATGTATGGCCGATAGTCTTTAATTTCATCCGATGAGAAGCCGCCTCCGTGAATTATTCTATTTAAAACCCAAAAAAGCAAGCATTAAATTTATAGTTCACAAAGAATTTGTTTTTTTTTAGGGAGGAGGTTCTCGGATTGAAATCTAGAAAGAAAATTTATTAACGCTAAATTAAGCTTGAACATTCTTCTGTCAGATATTCCAGAACGAAACTTATAGTTGGTAAAAATATGAATGTTAGGGGAAGGATGGGTACTGTGCGTACTTCAGTTGTTTGAAAATTGTATCTCTGCCAGAACCGGAAAAACCTGAAGTGAACAGGATAAATAAAAAGAATGGGACATTAAAATCAGGCAAAGGTTGTCATCTAAAAACAGCAAAGAGCGACAGTGTGTCGATACTTATTTGTTGCTTCTAAATTCTAGCCAACAATAATATCGATTCAATTAATAATAATATGAATAATGTAGTTTGGGTTTACAATAATTGTTAATTACTCTACACATAAGGAGCACGGCCACCGTTGTCTGAAACAACCGTTCAATCGGCGGGTTTTTTATGAAGGAGAGTAGAAGTAAAACTAGAAAATATACTGGCGGTAGGAAAGTGATTTGCAAGCCTTGCGTCGTAGTATTGATCGGTGTGGTTGCGTATCCTAACTCTCAGCTGTTTCCTCTTTGAGATAGAATGAAACTATTTTGAGGTTCAGATAGAACAACTGCGTGGAACAATAGACAAAGAAGCAGAATATTGTGTGCAACCCATGAGAAATGCCCACTGAGAAATTCTAGGCTCATTTTACCTTATTTAAAAAAGAATGAATATGATCATACATATAAATGTAGGATTAATATGAACAATAATATAAAGAAAAACACCTGGTTATCATAACTTCTGTTGTAACAGAAAATAGTATACCTTGAAGCATGATGACATCTTTCCGAGCTAGAGTGGCATTTAATTTTTTGGCCGCAGCTTCTGCTGAGAAGAGGCAACCCATTTTTGGTAGGCTCCAATGCTTAATTCCGATGTGGCCCCTTTTTTACACCCTAAAATGGCTCACTCATACAGGCACAAACATACACTGGCAAATTTCAAAGAGGTCTGAGAGAGAACTACACAAAAAGGCTCAAACAAAATTTGCTTTTGTTCGATAAGAAAATAGGCTCAGATGATCCTAACTGGCACTCTTTTCATCAACTCTTTGGACTCTGAAGCAAACTCAACAAACGCTGCCAATAAGTGTCAACTCTGTCAAGAGAACATTGGCCGACGACGAACATGCAATGCATTTTGGGTAGTTGGACACGCGAGGAGGCTGCGGAGTGCAGACATCTTTTGGAAGATACACGTAACAATTTCGTTTGAAAGAACCTATTCGTTTGCTGGCAGCTAATACTTCCAGTGTCATTTTGTGACTTTTTACGCAAGAAAATGTCGGGATCGGAGGTGTGCGAGCAATGTTCAACTTTCCTTGGCACTTGTTTGGTAAACTTTGTCTATGTTTTGATTCGAATTTGTCGGGCGTAGCGAACGCCACCACAAAGGTGCGGTTGAAAATTTAAAAAAAATAAAGAAGCCATCTAGCGACAAAGTCTTTTTGGAGCCGAAAACAGAAACGATTTTGAGTAAAATGTGAACCACTAAGACTGCCTTTCTGAGAGTAGTAATCAAATTTTCTCTATTGAAAATAACCCTGAGAGATTCTGTGATTGTTTGTGGTATTAGTGATAGGCGATATCATGGAGAACACAGAGTAGGAAAATAAATAACGAATGCAAAATAGAAACTTCATGGACCAATTTTTCCGAAGAACTTGGTCGAGCGGTTGAGGAGCATTGTGAAATGCTGATTTTTGCAGTGGCAGACTTTGAATTATTCACAGATGAAAGGTAAAAACTGTCCACAATCGATGTCATCCCATTGGTAGCTCTCGGCGGGTGCTGCACGGATGCAAGTCGCTCTGGGAAGATTAGTGATGTCTGGGTTACCCACAATCCAGTTAGTGTAAGTAAAGTACTGGGGAATGCTGGCCCAGGTGTACGCAGTCAACGCGTAGATTCCAGACGTCCAGAAACCAATGTATGAAAAGATATCGACTTTATCTGTAAATGTTAAGATGCGAATACAACGTGTAAAGAATTAATCGATTCAGGGTGTCAAATAACTCATTTGAAGTATTACCTTTTCCGATCACAGAAGGCAGGTAAGTGCTGATCTCTAGCTGCCTGGCCACATTCGGAATGCTGATTAGTTTGCGACCGTTCGCCGCGCAGTAATTATACGCATCAATCCACGGCTTTTGGGTACTGACGAGACAGACGCAGCCGGACGGCAAGCGATAGCACGGGAAACCGTTGAGAGAGACACAAGCTGGATTCACAAATGAAAAGAAAATGTTACTTTGACTTGCCAAATCAAATTAAATAATGAGCTTAGAATTACTATTATCAATAGGTGGTGTTGTCGTTGTGTTCGACGTAGGTTTTTGCGTGGTCGTGGTCGTAGTTGATGCGGGAGTAGTGGTTACAGGTGGGCTGGTTGTGGCCGACTCGTGTTTGGTTATCGTAAAGCCAATTCCCGGTTTCGGGATGGAACTGGCAGGTAACTTGCTACCAGCCAATATGCTAGCGAACAGCAGTGGCTTCAGAGTCAAAAGTGGCAGCAACAATTTCCTGGCCTCTTCTTCGAGTGTGTCTTCTTTTTGGTCATCAGTCTCATCACCTATGGACACCAGAACAGTGTTTTCGGCGGGTGGGACCGAGTTATTTGGTCGGGGAGTGGAGGGCTTCTTTTTCTGCAACTTGTTACCCGCCAACAAACCGCTGGCAATCACAAGTGGCTTGAGTGCCAGCAAGGGAAGCAATAATTTCTTGTCCTCCTCATTTGACTCATCCACGGCTGCCACTGGCTGAGGTGCGTCGCCAGGGTTAATAGGAGGTAACAAGAATTGAATCTGCTCATTTTCTGCCTTGGCGTTTCCTGAGAAAAAAAAATAATCATCCAAATGTTAGTCGTCTTTTTGCAGTAATTCCTTATAAAACTACCAAGAAGGTTCAACAAATGATACAATTCAATATAGGAGAAAAATTTCTTACCAGGAACCAAGACGAGACAAGCGCCAACCAGAGCGGAGAACAAGATGCAGCAGCTTTGCATTTTGGCAGTGAGGAATGATGAATTTTGAGATCTTGGCTTCTTGCTTTATATAGGCGGGTGATCGGGCTGCCGATATTTCCGTGTTTAACGGCAAGTGGACGTGCTGAAGACAACAATCCATGACCTTTGGTTCTTGCAAAGGTCGGGAGAGGTCAGCAATCTGAAAGACCACAGGTAAATACTTCCTATTCGTTTAGTAAGGTGTTTTTTTTCTTCTTTAAAGGTTAAAAGAGTTCAAATTGCTGGGCGATTCAGCCTCAGGTATTAAAACTTCAGGTGCTACTCGGACGACTCTGCCATTCGTTCGCCAACCTCGCTACCGTCCACCCGAAATTTCCAATTTGTCGTCGAAGAAACAGAACGATGGCCAGCCTTGTTACCTTTTGGTTAACAAGTTTCCTAGTGTTGATTGGAGAAAATCTGGCCATCCCGGTTGAGGAACCTCACGGAGTCGACTTGCTGTCGGCTCTCAAAAGGGGCAACCCGCTGATGAGTTTCACGACGAAGACTTCGACGGTGACCCGGACCGAGGTGGCGACGCATTGGCTTCCGTCCGTTATTTGTGCAAAGCTCGTCAACGTGACTGGACAGTAATTATCATTCAACGTCTTATTTGTAATCACCACTGTAAGTAATAATTTTAAAAATGTTAATGCATAACCAGATGCCGACTTCAACCACAAGGAAATGCTGAAGACGGTCGCATCTACCAAATGGAACAGCCAGAGGTACTCACTTTTGATGACGACATGGACGAGGCCGACGTTCTTGTACAACTCCAACCAACGATAACGCTCAAGTATGAATATAACAATGAACTGTAGAGTGTTTCTTAGCTCTCTATTCTCGCTGTATTACAATTGCTCGTTCTTGTTCAGAGTGGAGCCAACAGACATGCCAGTTAATTTGGAGTCGAATTCAAACATGAGATTGGAAGCCTCTTGGACGGACCCTGCCCACAAACAGGATGGCACTGAGAGTCCCGGTAAATCGGGTTTAGCTGAATCCATTCGGGCATATTTCAAAGTGATAACAATCGAAAAAGTGACCGTGACGGAGACGTCTGTAACTTTCCTGCCGTCTACTACCAAAACCATTTTCATCATGAAATGCACGCCCAGGCCTTTCACGGTTAGCATTTGCTCAAGGGGACCGAGAGGACCAAGGCAAGAAGTGGAGTGAGCCGACATGAAATGATTTGACAGAAACAGCAATTCATTCAGAGTCCTTCTCATTTCCTCATCGCCATCATTCCACTTTAATTATTTATTGAAAAATGTTAACTGAATTGTGTACAGTTATTTGCGTGAAAATAAAATACTAAATTAAAAAGAAACATTGTACGAGGGTTAGCCTACTTTTATGACTTGGAATTTGATTTAAAAAAAAACGCCCATTAACGAGTTGGCCTAGGTCAGTGATCCTTCTACCGTTTCTACGCAGCTTTCACTTTCGTCAAATCTACCTGTCGGTTCAATTTCCGCCAAATACTTGCAGACATGAGTCCAAGGCCGTATAAGGCCGAGGAGGAAATCGGAGAATACCGGAGCAAACTGGAGAAAACAATAGCAGGTCAATTCCTTCTCGACCTGTAGGTTCACGCGCTTTTCCTATTTTGCGTTCGTTGACCTACCGCACACGACAACAAGTTGACCAAAAATCCCCCAAGTGTCTATGGGGGATTTTCTGAGTTATAAATAAAGATTTTGGCTAGACAACAACATCCAAGGTTGAATTTCAAAGCGGATATCGCCTTCGACATTCCAGATCGTCAATTATTTTTTAAAATGTTGAAATAACAAAATGAAATTCCAATATTTTATTAAAGATACATAAATACAGAGACGGAAACCAATGAAAAACCACGTGCAAGTTAAGATGCGCGGAACCTATGATGCCTCAATCCAATTTAATGGATGTAAATTATGACCGACGAAGTTGCTCAGTGTTTTGTATAGGTGAATAATTTGTAAAGATGTACGTTACAGCTATAGAATAAAAAGGTACATAGAAAATGGTTTACATTCAGCCAAAAGGAAATCGAGACTAGAGGGGAAAACGCCGTAAACCCACGGACGCCCAGGTTTTAGTTCCCATCTCAGGCAGATAGCCGGCCAAGAGAATTTTGTTCAGACACAGGCTTTTACTGGTAAGGTGAACGCGGAGTCACGTTGGTCATTTCGCTATTGCTGCGATTCAAGAAAAAGAGAAAAAGGTCAGCGAAATCGAAAATCGATTGCGAAAGCATCTGTCGTGCTCTCGTCGTCATGGATACGCTAAGGCTCTGAATTATTTCCAAAAAGCTACGGTTCAAGAACCCAACTTGTGACTAGAACTGTCGCAACTCATTTGACCGATTCGAAATTTCAAAAAAAAAACAAATGGTTCGACAATCGAATTCTTTAAAATGAGATTGCACAAAAGATGATGACTTACCTTTTGCCATATTTAATATGGATGATGAGGAACACTATGCCTAGGAGAAGAACGATGCAGCCCACAACGATGTAACCGATGCCGAGGAAAGGATTTTTGCTACCGAGCAACGAAGTTGTAGAAATGATGATCCGCTTACTGCCGGCAAACGATTTCACCGGGTAATCTATAGAAGAAAAGGAATACGTTGTAAAAAAATAGCCGAGACTAATCAGCCCTAAAATGGCGAGCTGCTTCTTGGAAGTCTATAAGCGAAATTTAAAATGATTGCGCTTACTGTATTCCACGTTAAGAATATAGTTCCCGGCTTTCAGTCCCGAATTGTAGCCTTCGGCAGTACGGTTTAGACGGCGGTACAACTTGCGAAAGGTCGGCAAGGCAGCAGTCCTCATCCAAACAATCAAATCTTCGTTTTGTAAACCATTGTTTTCAGGATTGATGGGGTCCAGCTCCCAAATGTTCTTTCTCCAGTTCTGTGGCTTGACATAATCCTTGTAAACTATTGTTAAAAATGGATAAAAAAACAATGATGAAGATACCAAATATATTGCCACGCTTTGAAATGATTTTTACCTTCACTTAGATTGGTTTGGCTGTTGGGTGGGTTCCTAAATTTCATTTGCTTGTCAGACGGCCAAGCAATCCCAGTGTTAAGAACAGGAACAGGATTACCATCTTCCCTCTTTAGCGTCAGGGTATCTAAGCAGGAGATTGAATTGCACATTAGATCCATGTTTTAAAAGTATGAAATAAACAGGAAATACCGTTGAAAATTGAGTTGGCTATGGCACCACAGGGCACAACTTGCTTGATGATTGACGGGTTGTTCGGATCAGGATAACGGGCAAAGGGATCACATTCATTGGAGACGGGACCAAGTGTTCCCAGCAACTGATGGTCGTCTCTTGATTTGACGTATCGACGATGGTTTTGGTAAAAGTTACTTAGGCCATAGTAGATGTACACATCACCCTATAAACAGATACAATTTTAGATCTGAGAATGTTAAGATTAATTATGAAATTTACTTCAAATATGTCCGTCAAATTGACAGGTAGGACACAAGTACAAGCTTTGGTTATGTTCGTTTCCAAAATGTTTGCACATGACAAGGAAGAATTCTCTTGGCTGATGCAGTCGGTGTAATCATAGACAAACTCTTTCACCTATCGACAAAAGTGAAATGTAAAAAATTTCAGTTCACTGAACACCAGGATCAAAATACTTTACATTGTTGGAAAAGTGCAGTAAACCGATTCCAATTGGAATGAAAGCAACTCCAATTATGAAGAAAGTGGGCAATACTGTTCCGGCAGTGAGAATGGGCTGCCAAGCTGGTAATCGCTGCTGCTTGAAAGCGCTATCTGTGAATGGATAAAGTCAAAAGGTCTTACCATTAGTACCCAATATTTTTATTGAATTCTGGATTGAAACTATGAATTAAACTCTTACTTGATGGCTTTCGAGAAACCGATGACGGCAATGAATTTCCCGAATGATCTGTCATTGCTTTCAAGGTTTTGTACTCAAGACACTTTTAAAATACTGAGACAATGGTATTAAAGAACCCAACTGTGTGGGTGAAGTAAGTTAGCACTTAGCACAGATTGGATTTCAACACTTTTTGTTATCAGAAGTCTGTGGTAGAAGGTGTGTTTGCTTGCTGGACTGATAATCACGAAAACCCATTCAATGGTAAATATATACAGATCCGGCAGCGCTTCATCTCCATGCGGGTGTGCAGCGAACTATGAATTGGGCAATCTCAAAATCAATCCCGGATTTTTGCGCCATCTGTTGGTCTTTTAATGAAATCGAAACCAAGTTTTTACGCAACTGTTTGTTGGGGACTTGGGGTGGAGAAAAATCGATGACGGGTTTTTTGTATTCACGTGCGAAGCGGCATTCATTGTTGCATCCTAAATAATTTAACTGCCACGCGTACGTGATTTGAATATTCTTTCAGTTAATCAACTGTCAAAGAGCTTCTTCTTTGTTGAGAGGATTTTTCACGTCTCCAGTTGCGCAAGCAAATTTCACATCAAAGCAATTTTTTTAATAAATTTTTTTTTTATCCTTTGAATTGATTGAAAAAAGAAGAAAAGCTATTAATCATTTTATACGTCTAATTAAGGCCGCTCAATTTTAAGGTTGGGTTTCATAGTTCTTTCAGCTTTTTTTTTGTAGGGGGGAGAGCGTTGAATTAAACCAGAACCAGAAGAAAAAGTAGAAAAAAAGTTCATATTTTTTTTTTTTGTGCGTGTATTATAACGGGAGATGTATCAAATTTCGTATGCAATTAGACCACACTTTGCCCGTTAGGTTGAGCATCGGACCCGATCGTTAGATTATAGCCGTTCGAAATAAAAATATTACAGGACAACCGGTTTTCCATCAAAATGGATTGGTGGCCCTTGTTGCTGAACAATTTTCCGGCGCCATGGATTTTTGCTTTGGTGTTATGCGGTTCAGGTTCACGGGATGCCTGAAAGCAAATGAACCATCGGGTCGAGTTGATGGCCGGAATTCTGCGCGGAAAACTCCAGCCGCCATCATAGTAGTTGCCACACTTTTTTTAAAAGCTTTGGCTCTCTTTTGTGTTTGGCCATATGATTCCTGGCGGTTGTTACGCCAACATTACTCTTGTATACATATAAATACCTCAGAGGATGATCTAGCGAGAGCTGCTGACACCGGTAAATTCCGGTTCCAGGTCATCATCCACGGCGCAGTAAAAAGAAAAAAAGGTTTTTTTCTCTGGGCCAAACCCACACACACATATCACTGGCAAAAACCGTTGAGGTTTTTATATATTTTTATTCCCCCCTTTTTATTTCATTCTTTTCTATTCTTTATAAATGTCTCCCACCTTTTATTTTTTGATTTTTATTTTCTTTTTTTTCCTGGCCAGTTATTTCTCTAATTCTGTGCACGCGGTGGTGCAGTGTCGAAGGGGGGAAAAATCATCTCTAGTTTAATAATAATCTGATGTGGTTTTCAACTTCCTTCCTTCCTGCGTTGGGGAAACAGCAGACGAGGAGCCGCTTATTTTCTTTTGAATGGAGGTGTATAGTATCATTGGCGGCTGATTCGAATCATACGCTCGGTCGCATTGGCTTGATAGCTGCGCTCTATACGAAAATCGAGTTCCCCAATTCGACTAATCAATGCGGCTGCTGAATATAATAAAAGAATTCTATATAGACCCCCAAAAGAAGAAAAGAGAAAAACTCTCTTCAACACATATTTATATTGCGCGCCAGGTATTATTTGGAGAGAAAAAGAAATTCTCTCTCTTTCCAATCCAATTTATTTTATTTTTTTCTCATTCACTCCATAGGGGAATGTGATATGATGTGATATTGTATATAGTGTGTGTCTCTGCCGTTTTCTCTTGATGGCTGTAGGCGAATTTTCTCGTTCTCCATTCCATTCCATTCTCTCCGCCGTGAAATGAGACAACGAAAATTCGGTTCTCTTTTATTTTTTTTCTCTTTTACAACTTTGCTGGCCCCGGCTCTTCTCGTCTACCCATTGTCATGTTGATTGATGCGTCGGCAAAGGGAGGAAAGAAGAAGAAAAAACTTTTATTTCTTTTTCCTTTTTTGAAAAAAAGGATAAGCCAACCCTTTTCTGTTTGTAGCCAAGTGCATGCGGACGGAAGAAGAAAACGGCCAAAGGAGAGAAACAACAAGAAAAAATAAAGGAGGTCGGTGGACCGGATATAGAGATACACACAACATACAATCAGACCGTTGGCACATATCAACACCACCCTTCTTTCTTATTTTCTTATTTTCTTTTTTGTTTACAGTTTTCTTCTTCTCTTTTTTTTCCTTTCAATGTATCCAGGCTGACGGATGTATCGATCCATCCGGATGCGCGTCGCACACCCAACAAGTTTAGCCAAAGCTTTTTCCCTCTATACTCTGCGCTGCTCTGCGCTTAGAGAGTTTTCCAACGGGGGTCTCTAGTCGCTTCGCCTTCAATTCCTCGTACAAACAATCAAGACTTGATCTAATAAGAACCTGGAAGAAGAAGATGGGACACGAGATATAAGAGAAGTAGGACATGACATTGGCCCAGGCAGGGCGGATGTGTAATCAGCCGGTTGGCAGCAAGGGGATCCGGTGGGGGGAAAAATCCCGTTGCTTCGGTTGACACACGACGTGACTCGCTTCTCTGTGTGTGTGTGTGTCGATTTAATCCGGTGATTTTTATTTTCTCCGATGCACTGACAATTTTTCATTCACCTTTTCCGGTGTGTGGCGTCTATTAGAGAGACCCGTGACGGTAGAGACTACGCCCCCATTTGCAACTATCGCACGCCATCGCCAATTCTTTTGTTTTTGTCCGAAAATTATTTGATTAACGGGAATTGCGCTGTTTTATTTCCAAAATTTAATTTGGCGATTCAATAGCCTCCGTCCACCTTGGATATAAGAATCACAATAAAGTCTACCGTCTATTTTAATAATAAAAAAAAAACAAGTAGATACTATATCTATTCAGCCGGCAGCAGTGTTCATAATAATAATAATAATAATAATAATATTAAATAGAAAAAGAGAAAGACAATAGACCAAAAACCGGGCGGTTGAATGCGCCGCTCGTTTCGGTCCCGACGTGACAGTCCCGTTGGGCCGTAATGGTCACGTCGATAATATTAAAAGGAAAAAATATAAGCGCCGGCACGTTATATTACGAATATCTATTTTGTATTGTTTTTTCTCTTTTTTTATTTTTACCGTGGAAATAAAAAAATAAATGGCAGAAATGAGAATGAGGTAAAAGTTTTGTTTTCTTTCTTTTCCTTCTTCTTCTTTCGCCCCCGCCGGCTGTCAATTCGGCGCAAGTGTACAGAGAAACGCACGCAATAAATATATGTATGTATATATTAATCGAACTCGACCACATAATAAGGTACAAAATAAAAATAAGGAGAGATGAGGGAAAGAAATAAGGTGACGCATATAAAACAAATCGACAACTGGGCAGGGAAAGAGACGAGAAAAATACATTCGAATGGCCAAAAAACGACACACAAAAAGTTGTCACCGACCAAGAAAAGAAAAGAAAAAAATTGTACAAAAAGAGACTAAATAAACCACACACACGACAGGCGACACACGAGCGGCGTTCCGGGTACACACACACGACGTTAAAAAAAAAATGAAATATAAATTTGGTGATGTACAAAAAGGAGCAGAATAAGATGCTGAAAAGTTCAACGACTCTCTCTCTCTTTCTCCACGCGTTTATAGAAAGTAGCCAGAAAAAGAAAAGAATCTGAAAACGATGTTGTATACACACACACATCGGAGAGAGAGAGAGAGAGACTGGCAGCATTTGCACGGTGAAGCTATAATGTAGTTAGTTCGTAGTAAACAGTTATTTGTTGTTGTACCTCATTGTATGTATAGATTTTAGCAGCGGTCACACACACAAAAACACACACGCACGAATAATAGGGCGAGTTGAGAGAAAAAAAAGGGGTTGGGGGAATCGTCAGCTCACGCGTCTACGATTTTACCAATGGGCATGGGAAAGAGAAAGTGACAATGCAATCCCCCAAAGGGGGAAAAAAGAAAGAAAAGATGAACAAGAATACACACGAAATTTTTTTGTTTTTTAAAAGAAAGAAAGAATAGACAATTCCTCCATTCGCCCCCTCGCCAAAAAAAGGGGAAAACAAAATGTACACGATTAGAAATATAGAGGGGAAAGACAGAAGAAGAAGAATGGACACACACACGAATAGTTGATAGTACTAGTACATCATTATCATATTTATATGTATAGAAAAAATGGCTCACGCGTCATTTTTCATCATTTTTTTCTTTTTCCTAACAAATATTTCGTTTTTTTGAAAATGAGAAGGAAAGAGAAAAAAAAATATATTTAAATTTCCCCCCTCAAGAAATGCATCTTTTGCTGGTATTCGTTCAATTTTTTAATTTTTTTGTAGGTTTTTTTTGTTATTTGCTTATGCGAATTGGTTGTTTTCATATTTTTACATATATATATATATTGTAATCTGAATTAATAGGTTGGGTTAATCACTAGATGTATAGTCTGAAATCTGGTTATGTAATCATGCAATCGAGCGATGTCGGGAGACGCGACTAGACGGTTCTCGAAACGGAGGAGAAAAACCCCAAAAATTAAATTTTTTCTTTTCTCTTTTTTTCTCCCAAAAAATTTTTTCTTTTTTTTTCTAAAAACATTTTTTCCATCAGGTTTGGGTGGGAGAGGGGGGAGATTTTGTATCTGCGTGTGTTTTCCATAAAAACATCTTTTAGTTTGAAACATTTGATTTTTCCACAGAGTTTCTCTCCCTCTGCCCCCCCTCCCGTGTTGTGTGACTAGACCGACGCAACAACAAAAACAGACGGAATTTTTTTTTCTTTTTTTCCTTCCTTTTCCGGATGCACCAGAAGAAGAAGAAGCCGCTGCTGGATGTCGGTTGTTGTTCGGAGGGGGGGGGGGGGGGAGGAATTCGGTGCGACACGGGTAGTATAGTAGTTGGTGGTGGTGGAACAGAAAACAGATACAGAAAAGAGACGAGAAGAATTCCTTTTGTTTGTTGGCGACATGAAAGGGAGAGAGGGATAATTCTCTAATCCATAATAGATAATATAAAAAGAAGAAAAGAAAAATATTGGATTGGCTGATAAAAATTAAGAGAAACGATGAGATGAGATGGAGGACAACAAACAAAAAAGAAAAAACGACACAATTTGTTGGGCGGCGGACGGTTCCAGTATTTTTCCGTTCCATTCAGAAATGAAACATTTCAGACATCGGTGCAGTGAGGCGTCGGATAGGAGCCGGCTGCTGCTGCTGCTGGCTGCTTGCCCGGCGTTCCGGCCACGACCGTGACGTTGACGTTGACGGCCGTGGCCGCGGCGGTGGCGCAGTTGTTGTCGGACGAGGAGCCGCGAGAGTTTTTGCGCTCGCGAGCCTTGTGGAAAATGTTGCCCAGGAACGACGACTGGTGCTGGAGTCCTCGAGGGACTTTGCCGGCGGCGGTGGCGGCCATGGCCGGCTGCTGCTGGTGGTGGTGGTGGTGGGGCTGGAGATTCTTTGGCGACGAGTCGCGGCTCATGGTGCTGTTGGTCGTCGACGACTGGAACGAAATGGACATGCCAGAGTCCAGGGAACCGACGCTGCCGCGCCGCTGGTACCGCTCCACCGGATCGTGAATGTCCAGTAAAGAATTGCTCAACGTCGTCCGCTTAAGGGTCGCCTCCGTCCGGCCACCGCCAGACTCGCGGATCACGACCGAGCGCTGCTGGACGCTGCTGTTGCTGGTCCGGCGTGACAGTGGCGTCGTCGTCGACGATGACGTTTCCTCCAGGGTCGTCACCGATCCGTTGTGGTCCATGTCGGCCACTCCGCTGTCGCGGTTGTCCCTTCCGGAAGCCAAAAGATTCGACGACGAGGCGCCGTTGCCCATCCCAGGAGGGGGTTGGATGGAAGTCGGCGTGGTGGGCGCCCGGCTGATCCTGGCCGCCGTCCGCTGCTTGTCCAGCTCTCCCTCGATCCTCAAATTCTCCATCTCGTCCATTTCGAGAATGGCCTCGCGCAGGTCCTCGCAAAATTTGGCGCGGTCGTGGTCGTTGCGGGCGTTGAACATGATGAGCGTCCGCCCGTCCACCCGCTGCGACAACCGGATCCCGAACGGATAATCTGATGCAACAACAATTGAGAACAACAAGGAAAAAATAAATAAATAAATAAATTGACCCAAACTAAAAACCGCACGCAATGGGAATGTCGAAAACCCAGTTTCCATAACCAGACGCTGGCCGGACTGGCCGGCTGACTGAATTCATAATCCAACAACAAATTCAACAAACCCACCATTCAAATTTCTTCCCCCCTTAGATAAGAAACAACAATTGAACAACAACAAGTACTCACGATGCGACTCAAAGTAGGACACGTTGAGGCCGGCCAGCTGGAAACTCTGTCGGAACGAATAAGTGACGCCATTTTTCTTCTTGCTGAAGATTTTGGTGACGACGAGAATGTCGTTGAAGAGGAAGACTTCGCGCTGGTGGAGGCCGGCCCTTTCCCGTCGCCCGGCGTCGGCCACTTCGTAGAGGCGGCAATAGCAGACGAGCCGTCGGTGGGGCAGCACCAGGTTGGGCTTCTTGCCCACGATGCTCTGCTGGACTTTGAGCACCTGAGTCACGTGATCGGCGCCCGGCTTAAACTCGGCCGCTTTGACTCGTTCGTAAATGCCCACGAGAATTTCCTGATCCACGTTGGCACCTTCATCGATCCCCCGCAGGTTCTTGATGAAATCCTCCAACTTCATCCGCTTATCAGCTGGGCAGAAAAGTTAAAAAATAAAAAGTAGAAAAAATAAGTTAAATAAAACCGGCCCGGCCAGTAGAGAGACGGACAGATTGATGAGGTAATACCTTTGATGCTGGGCGTGTGGAGGTCCGTGTTGAGCATGATGACGGCAAAGGCGAGAATGAAAACCGTGTCGGGATTGCGGAGACGGGCCACGACTTGCGGGTTGCACTGGCAGTAGCGCTGGCCAAAGACTTCCATGAGCCGCTCGATTTTCTGGGCTTCGCCGGGCATGCGGAAGTAGGTCTGGAAGCGGCGCAACGCCACGTCAACGTCCAGGGCGGCAAAGTCCAGTTCCTCGATGAAAAAGTCCAGGGCCGCCATGTTGAAGGCGTTCTGCAGGTTGCCCAGGTACTCGCCGATCATCTGTTTGCTGACGCCTTTGCGCGAGATGAAGAACTTGGCCACCGCCCGCGGGCTGGCCTCCAGGAATCCCTTTTGCGTCAGGTAGGCCACGCCCCGTTCCGGCTTCTTGTTGAACAGATTCAATCCCACCCGGTATTGGCGCTTGCGGATGCTTTCCAGCACTTTGGCCTGGGCCGGAGTCGTCGGCTGGCCTCCGCTACTGCTATTCGTGGGGTAGGCGGCGGCAGTGGCGGCGGAAGGAAGTTGAGCCACGGGTCCACCATTGGCCGTCAGCCGGTGGTCGTACTGGCCGTGGAGGACGGGTGGGAAAGGCACGGGCGACGAATGCGTCGTGTGACCCGACGACGATGAGCTGGAGGTGACGGGATGATTCTGGTGGCCCGTCCCGCCGCTTTCGCTCCAGAAAATGTTGCTGTAGCCGGCCCCTTCTAGCGAGTCTTCGCTCGTGCTGTGCTCGGCCGATAAATTGGACGTCCGTCTCTCGCCGGCCGGGTCCACCGCCATCAGCGCCGCCACCCCCGAATAGCCGGGCAAGTTGGGCGTTTGCGATCGCTGCTGCTGCTGCTGCCTGGGATGGGAGGAGGACTCGACCAGCAGGCCGGCAGCGCTCGGTCCAGCCGAGCCCAAAGATCCTTGAGATGAATTGACCGACGGCGATTTGGTGGACAAGGCCGAACTGGTGCGCCTCGGCACTTCGGGCGGGACCCGTTTGCTGCTGGCGCTGCCCGGCCCCGTCGACGATTTGCTGTCGCTACGCCGGAATTCGTGGGAATTGTTGCCCAGTGGCGTCTGCTGTTGTTGCGGTTGACCCTGGCCAGCACCGCCACCGTTGTGGTTGGCCTGAGACGCGTGGACGACGTGGTGATGACTGCCGTAAGGCGAATGACTCAGCGACGGAATGGGGCCGCCGACGGCCACGCCGTTGGCCAGCGTCGTCGGTGGTGGTGGCGAAGTGGCCGCCTGCTGGTAATGGGCGTGGTGGTACTGGCTCAAATCGAACGAGTGTTGATGCTGATAGGCGTAATGATGGCCGCTCCCGCTGCTGCTGCCCGTCTGCTGCTGCAGGTGATTGAGGTGGTGATTGTGGTGGTGATGATAAAAGTGCTGGTGATGGTGATGTTGCGGCGACATCCTCATCTGCTGGACCAATTGACGCTGGGCCGACGAGACGGAACGGGTGGAACTGCGGACGCCTTCTTCGTTCAGTTCTCGGACCAGCGATGCGAAATTGGTGCGGATGACGTACTCGGCCCGGGCCACCGAATCCTCAGACGACGAGGACGAATTGTTGGGGCCGGCCTGTTGGTGTCCGCTGCTGCCGTCCAGGGGGGCGAGGCCGACGGTCGTGGACCAGGTGGTCGACTCGACCAGTTCGTTGTGAAGGCGCCGACTGAGTCGACGCTGGTCGGCCTTGGCCATGGCCGTGATGGTGGCGAATTTGCGCCGCATCGAGTAATGGCGGAAGGAGCGCTGGATGACGCGGGCCGCGTTGTTGGCTCGACCCCGCCCGCCATATTTGCGCTCCAGCAGCTCAATTTGCTTGTCCAGCAAGTCCTGCGACATCTCATACCTGCGTCATAATCAAAATAAAATAAAACCAATGCAAATATTTGAATCAATCGAAGGCAAATAAAACAACAAACAAAATGGGATTTTGTCGCTTTGACAACGACGACATTGCGCAATCGGTTGGGGGGAGAAAAAGTTCCGTGTCAGTTTTAGCTGGACAATACGAAACTTGTGCCATAAAAACCCAGGCAACTCGGTCGTTTTGTTTTGTGTGGCTGTTGTGGCGAATGTCAAACCAAAAGGGAGACGGTGATTTTCCATTTTGTCGTGTGTCGTCGTCAACCGGTTGAAACGAATTGGTATGGCCGCCATTTCTCTTCTGATGGAATGGGACACATCAATAACATGACGAATCGCCGTGTTTAAATCAAAACAAAACAGTTTGCCAAAAAAAGAGAAAAAGAGAAACGGAAAGTTTTGATTTGTTTTGTTCTTTTCGCCGGGCCAGTCTTCATTTGGCGCAATGCCACAAGCCTCAATTAAATCGTAGATAATCATTAATTCATTGGCTACTTCTCCCTGGAAAAAAATGTCAAGGAATTGCAAGGCAAAGTGACGGGTGAGGGAGTTGCCAAACAACCGCCAAGGGAAAAGCACAACGGCCCACAGCAGCTGAACAAATTAAGACGAAAAAATGTTAATAACCTCCTCCGTCTCCTAATAATCCTTGGGGGTGGTGGCGGTGGTGTCCCTTTCATTTCGCCTCCAGCCGCTTAGGTTGGGGTGGAGAATTGAAAATGGATTTCGGCTGAGCCCAGCAGTTAAGATATAATTGGGCCGACACACTCACACACAAGAGAAACAAGAAACAACAACAAATGCGTGTGTGATAATATTATTAGGCACACCCTAGTTAACTACTAGTTCCTACCCCATTCCCTGTCTGTCTGTCTGTCTGTTTGGCTGGGGCTAAACAGCGTCTAGTCGGATACAACGGAAAAATAGAAATGAAGCCATGCGACGACGACGACGACGAACCCGTTAGAAACAACAACAACAACCAAACGAGTTCCGGACCATTTGGTTCCTGTTCCCCCCTCCCACGTCTGTCAAAATTTTATTTTCCGGTTTGTTTTTAGGAAAAAATAAATAAAAAGGAGGTTGTAAGGTAAGAGAGAGAGAGAAGGGGGAGGATTTCCTGGGCGGCCATTTTATTTTTGCATTTTATTTTATTTGGGGGGGAGATAGAAAAAAACTAGGCGCTGGCGTGACGGTCATAGTCGACGTCCCGCAACGGACGTGCGCCGGGTGCTTGTTAGATGGCGACGTTGCTCCGAGGGGGGTAAAAGGCCATCCACCTGCCCGGCGTCCTCTCTCTCGTGTCTATTTTTTGCACAACAACACCACCGACATGACACCGGGGGTATACGTGTGTACGTGTGTACGTGGCAGTGGCAGCAGCAGCAGCAGCCACGGGCTGTAATAAAGGAGAGAGAGAGGACGTAACGTACGTGACCGTGAATCGTTGGCACCACCAACCGACATTCATCAGCCAACCATCGCTCATATCTCCTCTCCCGCTGTCTCGACGCTGACGTCAAAAACTTTTACGTACAACATTTATGAGTTGGGGGGTGGGTAGGTGGGTGGGGGGCGATTGATTGAGGTGTCCTTGATAACCCCCTGCGGATTTGTTCTCCGGCAACAATCGAGAAACAAACGTGACAAGAGCAATTCTTACACATTCGTGAGTTGTTGTTGTTGTTGTTGCCATCTGGGCGTTGTTGTTGCGACACAGACAAACAAAAGAGAGAGACTCGGGGTTTGTTTTCTTGTTTTAAACAAATCAGTTCCGCAAGGCTTTTCCAATCAGTTGGAAAAAGTAGAAAAAGTGGCGTCACGATTGTTGCGTCACTTTGCAGCCATTTGGGCCGCCAACGGGATTGACTTTGGCCGTTGTTGTTGTTGTTGTTATTTCTGTGCCATTTTGATGGATTCGAGTTGGTAATGGGGGGGCGGTAATGTGCGCGCAGCCGGGTAGGTACGACCAGGGGATTTCCGGATGTATCGACTTTCAGGGCGTCGTCGACGCCGTTATTTCACCAAATGGACGGGACTTTTTATTTTATTTTTACTAGTAAATGCACTCGTCGAGTCGAAAAAGATGAAAAGGTGGGTCCCCATTTTCCC
This sequence comes from Daphnia pulex, assembly GCF_021134715.1. NCBI lineage: Eukaryota > Metazoa > Arthropoda > Branchiopoda > Diplostraca > Daphniidae > Daphnia > Daphnia pulex. The sequence goes on from NC_060017.1 coordinate 8,022,805, forward strand.
TCTTTTTGTTCGTTTTCTTTAAAAAAAAATAAAAATGTTAAAAGGAAAAAATAAAGGCGCTCCGGGAGGGCGTATCCCGTCCAGGTGATGATCGACAGGAGCTCGTCTATTTTTACAATATCATTATATTGTCAGAAAAATGGAATAGAAGAAGAAGAAGAAGAAGAAGAAAAGATGTGTGATGCAACTGGGGATGTCGACGCCTGGGATGTTGGAATAAAATAAAAAAGTGACGTGTGTCGAAGGTGTGTCGTTTCTTTTATATGATGATGGGCTCCTGGAATAAATCAAAAAAATAGTTGCCAGAGCCTTTTGTGCTGTTGTCGGTCTCTGATTTCCCTGCCTGGAAATGGCAAGGGCGGCCAACACGCGTTCCAGATCAAACGCCCTTTTTATTATTCTGATTATTATTTTTCCTTCAATGCTCTTTTATCTTTTTGCTCCGTCGAGCTGACAGCATCAAAAAGACATTCCCTTTTCTCTACGCACACGAGAGTCGGCCAAAAATCCTGTCGACTACTACACCATTTCGCACTGATTATTTATTCATCGACTTTTACCTGGCTCCCCCCTCTCTCTCCTCTTTGACTGCAGGATGGAAAAATGGTTGGCAAAAGAGCGTGAGAGAGCAAATAGAAAATAAACTCCCCTCTCACTTTCATTTCTCTGTACGGATGCTGCTGCTGGCTCACTTCATCTTGTGTCAATTGGCTTCTTCCCCCGAGTGTAGCCCAAACAACCAGCCAGAAGAAGAAAAGAAAATGATCAAAAGGGAAAAAGAAGAAGAAGAAGAAGAATATATGTAAATATCACATGAATATCCTCCATCGCTGACGATATACACAACCAAGAAAAAAGTGAAAGGTACAAATAACAAGAAAAAGACCCAAACAATAAGTTGGGGGGGCCTTGGCATTCGACGGCTCCTATTTGCACACAACGCCCTCATCTCTCACTCTCGTGTGTGTCTCCTCTTCAGGCGCACTGGATCCATAACGAAAATATACGACGACCTGAACCCAACGGAATGTGGGCGACATTTTCCCAAGAAGAAAAAGAAAATAATAAAAAAAGGTCGTCCTTTTTTGGGACTAACCTTATTCCCAAAATGTTTGAAAATGGAGAACTCAATAAACAAACGAGAGCCCCAGAAAAATTGGGCGAATTGTCTATAATCACCTTCATTATTTCTAGGGGAAAGAGATAAATGGCGATAGACTTACACATTCATGGAGCGGGTCCGTTTGACGACGTCGTCGCCTGGGCCTCGAACGGGCAGACTTTTCTTCATCAGAGCCGAGGTGCTGCTGCTGCTGGTCGTCGATCCGTGGCTGATGGCCATTTGTTGCTGTTGAGGTGACAGCAGCTGCTGGGCCGATTGCTGGTGCAAACGGGATCGGACGTGCAAAAGACACTGGCCGTTGGATGACGAGTTGGCGTAGTTGCCGTCACCGCCGCTCACCACCATCTCGGCCGTCCTGTACAACAAACAGAAAAATTTAGAGAAATTTTAGAATTTTTCCCTCGGTGGATTCGCCAGAAATTCGACTCGATAACAATCGAATAGGTGGGGGTAGAAACAGCGTGAACATGTGCGACAAGAGCATCTGCCGTCGTAATCAGATGTAATCATCAGCAGATTCAATTGAATTTCCCGTTTGACGTCATCCACCCGTTTTGAAAAATGGAGGCGAGAACAAGACGATGGGGCACATACACACGGGAACTGGAATCTCTCCCGCCGCGTGAGTCGGGCCAGCAGGAGGAGATAAAGGCAATGAAAAGTAAGGGGGGGGGGGAGGCTAAAAAAGAAGTTATGGAAATGATGATGAATCAGCCGAAAAATGCCGGATACCAAAAAAAACCCAAGAAGAAGAAGAAAAAGAAAATCTGTCGGTTCAAGATGACACGAAACGAATCGTTCAGGATGACGACGACGACGACGGGATGGCCATTGTACCAACATACGAGGAGAAGAGTCTGCTGCCCAGGCTCGTAAAAAACGTCATTCCCAACCGTAAGAAGCCAGAAGAATAACCGACTATCACGTCAGATTTATGGCCTTTCTCTGATCCTCCTCACTTTTTCCCATAGAGTCGTTTAAACTCCAAGATTATAAAACTATCAAACAAATTCCCGGGTTATATAATAGATTGAACCAATGTGTCTGTCCGTCCGTCCTCGCTGGACCCCCAATCGAGCTGGACCAGGAAAAAGACAAAAAAATGATGACCAGCAAACACACCTGGCCGGGGTAGTCACGAAGCGACTGGTGGGTGAGAGATTGGGGCTGGACATTGACAGAGATGGGCGTCCGTTAATGCGTCGACGATGATTTTTCAAAAAAATAAAAAAGTGACCCAAACCAGGAAGAAGAAGAAAAAAGATTTAAAAAGATGAACAAGTTGGTGCGTTGACCAGAGAATAAAGTTGCGTATGGACTCACCCGACGACAAAGCCAGAAATGCAAATGAGCATCTTGGTCGTCACTTTACTGGTGGGACTCTTGTCGATGGCAGCCACCACCGTCATCCGCAACAGCAACGAATGCACACAACAACACAACAACAACAACACTGGGGGCAATAAAATAAAAATAGTTGGGCCGAGCGATGGAGATGATGATAATCCAACCAAACGACCGCACACAGGCGCAAAATTCGGTGAATGTGAACGAGACGACAGTCGACTGAAAACTGTCCAAGTAGATTGTAAGGGGCCGTTATAGACTCTGGGATTTTCTCTGTTCGAGTATCTACCCAACACAACACAACACCACCGCAGCAGTGCCTCGAGTTTCTCTTTCTGCCCGCCTCTTTTTCGCCTTCCCTTTGGCTAGTGGGGGGGGGGTTCAGCCCAGCGCAAGAATAAGAAGGAGGAGGGGGGTCCTCCCAAACGAGAAAAAAAGGGAGAGAAGGAGAAGGGCGGAATCTTTTGAACGACGTACGGCGACGCCATGCAGTTTTCTCTCTTGGCACAATAGGATTCCCCCCCCCACCCGACCAAACTTGAGGAAGGTGCTCATCTCTTATTCCTTTTGGCCATTGCACGTCTTTGGCGAATGCTCTTGACGGTCGAGGTCATTTCTCGTCTTGGCAACAGAAGAGTGAGGTACCCTTGCGAGCAGCTGGTACCACGGCCAGGTGCAGCAGTCGCTCAGAGTCTCTTTCCTTCCCCCCATTGACAGTGGCACGTGACCCCCAATGGCCATCCTCTGCCCATAAAGCAGCCAAACTCTCCACACACACAGAGATATAAAAAGACAAAACAAAAGGGAAACCGACCAAACACACACAGTCAGTCAGTTAACAGACAAAAGAAAAAAGTGGAGGAGGGTGAAGAGTGTTGTTTTTTCCACCCTCTTTTTTTTGTAACCACTTGGTAATTGAGATGATCATCAAGCCGGCCCCAATATATAAAAACGAGCATCCGGCAGGGAGCACGTGCTAGTAGCAAACACAGTCCCCCCTCTATACCCAAAAATATAAATTTGGCGATTAAAATCTGGCTGACATGGAAAATTCTTGATGCGTTCGTCCCCGCGTGTGTAATCCCATTTGCCTTGTCTCTAAATCCTTTAAAAAAGACCGGGACCGGACTGGACTGGATTTTTTGTTGAAAAATCTCTCCATCCTCATGTGACTCGGCGTCTTTTTCAGTAGAGAGAAAAAGAAGACAAATAAATCAAAAAGATAAAAAAGAAATAAAATAAAATAAAAGATTCTCTTCTTTTTTGGGTGAAGAGAAAAAAAAAGAGAGAATTTTCGACCGTGTTTCACGCACGGTTGGATAACACGACCCGGTAATACCGACGACGGTGTATACTACACACACAACTTAGTCAGCTCCTCGGCCCCTCAGAGTCTATAGAGTAGCTCGAGTCGTTGAGTCTGAGAGACAAGGTTTTTCTTGGTCGGTCGGTTGTGTGTATGTTTAGACGATATCAGTTATTCAAATCACGCCGGCCGTGCTGAAACGCTCGACTAGCCAAAACAATCCAGTTGCCCATAACTTGTTCTTCTTCTTCTTCTTCTGCATCTATAGCCGCAGGGTCGGATGCTCCGGGACCCCCAAAACAACAACGCCATCACGGCGAATTATTTCGTGACAACTTTTTATTAAAACGAAAGAAAACGGTCACACTTGTCTACGTAGTACTGCAGCAGCTGGTCTCTTTCTCTCTGTTTGCACAAGAGTTTTCACCAGCAGCAGTGGCCCTAATAAAAGAAAGCGCGTCGACATTCAAAAAAAGAGAAACTTTTGTAGAGTCTCTCCCATCGTGAATCAACACACGACTCTATACTGTACGTTATTTCATTTTAAAAATCTGGGGAAAAAGAAAGAAGAGGGCGCTAAGTAGGGTCGTAAATAATTCCCGAAATATTTTACAAAGAAGAAGAAAAAGATGACGAGAATCACAAAAAAGAGAAGCCGAAGAAAAACCTTTTCTCTCTCCCGGATGTTGTGTTGTGTGCGAGGAATTTAAGCGTCCCGTAATACCCTCCTCCCCTCGCTCAAATTCTCTCTGTGTGTTGTAGTTAACGCCGTAGACACACTCTGTGTGTGTCGTGTTGTTGTTGTTGTTGTGTTTGATCTTCTTCTCAAAATATTTCACCGAAAAGAATGAAGAAAAGATGGTCCGTCCTCCCCGGCAGCAGCAGCAGCCATCATCATTTCATTTTTATACAAACCACGTAGTAGTAGAGATTGTATAAGAGGAAGCAGCAGCCACTAGATTCATTCCCGACTGCGGTTGGGTCTTGGTGTGTGTGCGTGAGCCGCGGGATATGAGATCTGCATATGAAACGAACAACAGACACGCCGCTCGTCGGAAAAAAATTGTGTGGCAGGGGGGGAAGGAAACGCGCAACTGATTAGAATAATATCACGAAGAAAAAGAAGAAAAACGGGAGGAAGATCAATAGACAACAATTTATCGATATCTAAGACGTACTCGTATAGGCTGCGCGGATTCTTTTTTTCACTCGGGAATTGTACAGAGAGATAAAAATAGACGAGAGAAAAGAATCGTAGGGGAGAAAAAAGAGCGTGGGGGTTTTTATTGTGATCATTTGAAGCACAACAACACAATGGAAGCACAGCCAGGTCTGCCATCGATCTCTCCTATACTACTCCCATCGCCCCAGCACTTGCATCAACTTCTTCTCTCTCTTTCTTTTTTTGGACATTGCCCGTCGGGACACGCGTTAGCCAGTCGTTGATAGAGTGTCCAGGTAGTACGAAATATGAACGAGGTGGAAAAAGTTTCCAAAGGCAAAAAAAAAAGCGATTACTACCGAGACAACAACAAAAAAGAATCGAACCGCAAACAAAAAAAAATAGAAAAATAATTTTCCCAGGACCCCCGCCGGCCAAATTTAAAAAGAGACGGACAGAGACTGGCCAGGCACTCTCTGTCCAACACACACACACAAAAAATAATATATAAAAACAGCAAATTTTTATTGATACTTGAAGCTGTTGTAATAGACTGGGCATGTCCATCCAACAGTTTTAGCTTTTCCTTCTTCTTCTTCTTCTGTTGCCCAGCGTGTTGCCCAACGTCTGTAAATGTATACGGCGCACGTTACTTGTATTCTTTTGATACGACACTCTACCACGCCAAAAAAAGAATCTAGGGGGAATAATAGAGTCTCCTTTCTCTTTTCTATGAACAAAATCATCTCAGGGAAATAAAGTCTATGGGTGTTGTGTAATAATATCGAAAAAAAAAAACAGCTACCGAACCGTCCCACAATGGAGCAGATGATCCGATTGATGGCTATATAAAAAAAATAGCTGGAAAAATAGAAAATAAAAAACGTTTGAGCTGAGTTTTTAAAAGAGTCGCTTTTCAAAAGGTATTGATTGATATTTCTTTCTGTTGACTGGCAACAAATCGTCGAAATCCGATGAAGAAAGAAAAATGTCCTTTTCTTGCTATTTCTTGCTGGATAGTCTCGGGTCGCCAGGTGCTGACAATAGACACTCGCCAGCGTCTCAAAGACTCGTCCAAATGCTGGGCCATAGATGACAATAGACGACGGACGGCCCGCTGGGTGGTTTACCGTCTATTCGGCAATCGCTCACCACGTCGTACGTCGGGTACCGAGACAATCGAACGTCGCCCAACCAACGACACAGAGAGAGTCTTGGGAGTATTTGTTTGTCTACAATTTATATCGTGTGTTGCGTGTAACAGATCCGTTTGCAGTCTCAGCGACCACTGGCCACAAGGCGAATCCAGTCGACTGTAAAGCCGATGGCATTCCTGGCCAGCAAAATGTAAATATATCTCTAATAATAATAATAATGAAAAAGGATATACTTTGAACCCCAACGGCGGGATTGTGCCGACACAATAGAGCGGCGGCGGCCTGGCCCACAGCCGAAAAAATAAAAAGCTGGACACAAAACAAGAAGACGGGCGCAGCTGGACATCACTGTCGCGCGCCACTCTCGGCGGTGACGTGACAGAGAAAAGAAGAAGAATAAAAAATCGCCAATGAAAAGGTGTTGAACATTCAATCATCGCCCAGGACAAAATCTCAAGTCCGTCGCATATTATTCAGCCTTGGTCGGCCGTCGGCCATGAGCTGGATATTCGTCGGCCATCTCTGCACAAACTCCCGCAAAATGTCATTGAATTCAAGATGAGCTCTCGCGCGTCATTGACCACAAAACCAGGAGAAGAAAAGAAATTTAAAAAATAATAATAGCCCGCCTTCTTTTTTGAAATTGCCTGGCCAAAATTGCATGTACAACAGCAGCAGCAACAACAGCAGATGAATGAATAATAATCGAAAGAGATTGTATCACTTGGAGTGATTTTTTTTTTTAAAAGAAAAAAGATGAAAAAACTTCCCGCAGAGCCGAGGAGCTCCCGGGGTTGAATAATGAACGGCCGATGATGTTGGACGCGAGCGCGAGCGCACAATTCACATGGTAAGTGATGAGTTGCTCAGGTAATTTCACGTTAAAGTTACGTCGTCTCGTACATACATCTTCTTTCTTTCTCCATTCACATGGCCTCGTTTCTTTTTTCCTCCATCAAACAGGAGAGGAAAACACGTCCGACTGGCAACGGACGGCAATCACGACGAATGAAAACGGAGAAGCTCTCGGATGCAAATTACAAATTGAATGTTTTTCCCGGTGTTAAAGTGCGTGTTTGAGGGAGAGAGAATGGCCGTTGCTAACGAGCGAAATCGTGCACACGAGAAAAAAGTAGCTACTTAATATAAAACACGAAACAAAAAATACGGAATTAAAAATGGAAAAGATGATGATGTCCGTGACCAACACACGTCTCTTTCTCTCAATAATTAAAAAAAAAAAAAAAAAACCCAAAAGGACGATGATTTCATATTCCCGCGGTTTCCCGTTACCCACGCGTGTCGTCAGGTCCTCTCCCCGCTGTAACCTGATTCCGATTTCTTTTTCCCTCCATCTGCGACAACGTCAGAGCATAAAAATAATAAAATTACATTTCCTGACGGACCATCAAGGAGAGAGATGATGAATTCACGATTGAGTTCATCGATTCTATGCCGGTTCAGTCCGGTCTTTCTGATTTCTAGTTCACGTCTTTCATCAAGTATCAACACGACGACAAAATCAAGTTGACGACTAATAAAAACGACAAAAACTGTCCAGAAAACTTTTGTTTCTTTTCTGTTTTTTCCAGTAAAGAGAAAAGAATTGGGGAGTCGTTTGGCCGCAAGAGAAAAAAGAAAATGACGTGATTAAGTACTGGCAACTACAATCAGCCCGACTTTTTTGGTAGGGGGAAATCAAATAAAAGAAACAGTTGGGCAAAGGAAAATGAAACTTTCACAATCGTAGTATTAGAGAATCGGGCAGTGATCCCTCCCAGCCGTTATTCAACTTTTTAATTTTATCTTTTTTGTTGTTTTTAAATAACTTTTTTTGGAAATGTCAACGTGTCGGTAATAAACTCGTTTATATGTCCATTTATTTTGATTTTTTAGAGGGGCAAACCATTTAAGGAATGGGAATTACCCCCCCAGCTGCAGCTCTACTCACGAACCTTCTCCCGATTCGACTCGAGACGACGCAGCACCACACAGGTACATGTAACATTTGAACTCCACCCAAAATCCGATGATAATCAACTCCGTTTTTTCTTTTGTCTCTTTTTTATTATTCTTTTGATATTTTTCATCATGCTCATTACGCCTGCGGGATGAGTTGGTTATATTCTTTTGCCTTGTGAGAGATCACGTTACCCGGAGGAGGAGGACTTTTCTATCTTAAATAAATGGGAAGGTCACAGGAGAGAAGTTGATTGCGAAGAGACACCGCCCTTGTTCACGATCGTTTTTCTACTACGGGATAAAAAGTCATTGATTCGATTGTTACATCAATACACCTTCGAGTATCAGCTGCTTCTTCCCCCCCCCCCCCCTATGTACATTTGGGCCTGGTGATTGTGTCTACTACCTCCGTCTCAATTTGTGTGTGTACCCGGAACGACGCCAAATAAAGAGGGAAACGATCAAGTTATCAAACCCGCCTCCTATATATATGCAATGGTAATCTTTCCCCCCAAACATTCCATGACCGTAAAAGGTGGCCATTTCGAATGCCGTAGTAGTAAGTCGTAGTAAAAAAAAAACGAATTTTTCTTCAACATTTCCTGTACGTTTGTTGTCGACATCATTTGACTAATCAAGTTGAATGGTGAGCGATTGGTCGACAACTCGACTCGGCTGGTTGGATAAAACCGGAAAAAAACAACAGACAAGACGGTGTGGGAATGGTGTGATTACCTCATTTCGTTCACCATCATCATGGCGTCGTATTATCTCCTCTCTGTCGTGTGTGTTTGTGTGGCAGAGTTGAGAGCGACGTCGTCGTGGGGGTCAGAAATTGTCTTGGTCGTATTTGTGTCAAGTTGGCAGCGCTCCCATGATGGCTGCCACCACCGACATTAGGGGGTTTTGCTATAGACGAACAGAAAAATGAGTACACCAATTGAACCAACACAACCGAGACACAGAGGATTGACATGTTCTGCTAAAATAAAATTCAATGGCAGAGATAAAGATAAAACGCCTAATAAACGGGGTCAGCTCAAGAAAAATCATAATTTATTATTGATAACATCCAACGTGTGTGTGTGTGAGAAAGATAGGAGAGATAATTGTTGGTTTCCAACGTCGTTTATAGTCAATCCCGCCTGCGCTCACAAAATTTAGATTTTTTAATGAATCCAACAGCAGACGCTTCCATCCATTTCCCAACTCGACTGGTGCTACATTTTTAATGGCGAAAAAAGAAATAGACAAATTTTGTAATGGGAAAAACAGCTCCGGGATAAAAATAAGGTCGAATCAACAATAAAGAGACCCAGAAGGACGCCTGCTACTCACAAGGGAAATAAATTCCACGAATTGCAAAACAAACAACGAGGTCGATTTTTGTTGGAGGAGAAATATAAAAACTCACGATTTAATCTCACGCTGATGATCGAATTGATATTAAACACGAAATTCCTTTTTTCCTTCACACACAAGTGCTTCACGTTTCCCCCTCGTTGCGATAACAAAAGAATAAGAAAGAGTCGGAAATTTTTCGGCTCTATTTTTCGTGTGTGTGTGCAGTGGTGGGGTGGTCGGCCATTGAGACACACACGGCCCAGTATGTCACCCCTGGTGCTGGTCCCCCACTGCACAATTCTCTCCCCCTCTCTCTACTCTCTGTGCACAGTGTAAGACGAGTGTGTGTGTGTAACAGCTGATTGGAAATCGGGTCGATTAAGTGACTTACATGGCGATACGGCGTTAAAGAATGACGTCTGCAATCGAGTCGGCTGGTGAACCCAATGGCTGCACTTGCTGCCAACAGTTTGGTCGATTGGAAATGGCCAGAAAATTCGTTCGACTCAATTGATGGGCAGAAGATTTTCCTCGTCACAAACACACACACACAGCAGCAGCACCACACCACTCTATAGACTTTTTCTCTCTCACGAATATACACACACGCTGGCTGGCTGGCTGGGGCTCACACACAACTCACACTCTACACACTAGCCGCGCCAACACACACGGGTCGTCTAATGCCCAGACTATTTTATCGAACCTCTCCCCCTCTCATCTTCCCTCCTTCCTGCCTATGCGCGCGCGCCATCAATTCCCCTCGGGGGGTGGCAAACGGGTGTTTGGATGGGGGCCACGGTGATTGAGTCGGCCGCCGCTAGATGTCACTACTCGACAACGTCTCTCTGCAGGGCCAACAACAAAACAACTGCTGAAACCTTAAGAGTTAGAATTTTCAGTTCAACGGATCTAATAATTGTTGTTTTTCTTTCTTTCTTTTTTTTTGGCCACGACACGGTTGTTGTTTTTTTCCTTGTTTCCAGTTTTTGAGTGACGGATTTTGAAATTCGATTAGACGTCGTCGTCGAAATGTCAACAACCGAGTCCCGTTACTACTAGAAATGGCGGTCGGGAGGGAAATGAAATGAGAACAAGACTGTGGATAGATGGCGGGGCGTGTGGTGGATATCCGGTCCCTTCTAGAAAAAACCCAATGAGGTTTCTCGCCCCTTTATTTTTGGTTTTTCGGTGATAATATTTTACTCGGTGAAAAACCACAACAGTCGAACCGGAACCAACTTCCGAATGTGCTCTCGTTTAATTACCTTGTTTCTTCTTAAATAACAAAAAAAGGTTATTCCAAAATTCCTAGTGGGCGTAGTGTTGCACTGTTTGAAATCGGATAAGGATCGGGATCAGTATTTTTATTATTTGGTTGTTGTTCTTCTTCTTCTTCTTTCTGGCTCACACACACAAACACAAGGGACGTCGGGACGGAGAGACACGACGGCGAGTGGCAGAGAGAGAGCGCGTGCACAGCTATTATTAACCGCCGACTTGTGTGTGCGCTTCTAACCCAAACTCAAACAAATCTCCTTCCCCCTTTGCTCTTCTCTCAGAGTCTCTCCTCCACTTTGCTGTGCTGCTCCCGCATCTCGCAGAGGAGAAACGCCCTCTACTCTCCCGTCTGTTTCGTGATTTAACCCCCCCACGCACGCACACACACAACCCAAAAGAATCTGAGGAAAACATCGGAACCTTTTAGACTGTCCATTCGTCCAGCGGCCATGTCAACATCCGGATCGATGGACGACGACTTGAGTGCCATTGTAACTCGCCTATCCAAGGTAAAATGAGTCTAGACATTTGATTTTTATTTTCTTTTAGTCTAAAACATTTTCAAAAGGAAAAAAAGAGAGAGAGGCCTAGCCTATGTAGTAGAAAGAAAAGGCCGTAAACCGATCGATTGGGGTCATGTCTGAAATTGGATTCGTGTGTGAGTGGACTGGATTCTGTGTGATGGATTTCCTCTCCTTCCTCCATTTCACACCCCAACTGTAAGAAAAAGAGGAGAGAGAAATGTCTCAGGCAACGCACATTTTCGAGGTCATGACCATTTCGGATGGATGGATAGATGGATGGATGGGGTGAGGGCAGGGCTCTGAATATTTCAATCAACAAGCGGCATCAATTAGGCCGCTGCTTGTTCGACTCGCGACTCGCGTTGGCAATTTCTCGGTACTCTCCGGCCGGGCACATCCAGCGGATCACGGCTGTTTGGGTTGAGGCCGGCGACGAAAGATGAATAGGGGGCCCGTCCGCAATCGGGGGCGTCATGCAGACGTACACTATAGTACACAACAAACTTATTAGACAGCCACAATCTCATCCAGCAAAAAAGACCCCGCCCATCACGGATAGTTATTATACATGTCGTCCACAAACTATTGCTGATGGCGGAATCAAATAAAACATCAGACAACAAAAAATTAAATAACATGTATTACATCAAGTTGTCCTTTTTTTTTGTGTTCAACTACACACAGCCCGTTTGAAATAGTTTAGGAAAATAAAAGAAGCATCCACCGAATGTATGCGGTGGATTCGTTCCGGAGCAATCGTGTTTTTCTTGATTCCGACCGAAAAAAAACAGAACAACTTGCAAAGCTGAGAGAGAAAGCCGCAAACAGAAAACAAAAAGAAAGAAAAAAAGAAAAAAAATAGCTATAGAGAGAAAACACAAGAGATTACCGCAACATAGTTGAAATCGTCGTTCCACGGCTCTGCTGCTTGCGGTCGGCTCTCGACCATCCATCAAACATTTCCGGTTGAGAAGAAAAAGGGAAAAGGAAAATAACAAAAAAGTTGGATCAGAAATAAAAGTGGATGCCATTGCGGTGAAACGTTGGAAATAGCTAAAAAGAGACATGGCTTATTATATAATAGTAGTAGCTAGTGTGCTGTTCCCGCTGGATAACTGGGAAAGTCGCCTATTCGTTTGACGTGATTAGTTGTAAAGCGACTGGGAAATTTTGTTCGCCGATCTACCCGAAACGATGTCGTGAACTTGTGTGCGCTAGCAACCCAGCACAGCACAAAAGAGAAACTCCTTTTGTTTTTTTTCTTTCTCTCTCCCAAGTTATTAGTCGATGGCAAAAGTAGAGCTGCTGCTGCTGCTGGCCCGGAGTTTCCCTGGCGACGGGTGATGATTATTAACGATTCGTCGGCGCTCGCTAACTGCCGTGTACACTGCGTGTGTTGTTACCTTTTATCTGCTGAGGTGTAATCAACGTTCCGGATGAAAGAGGCTCGTTAACCGATTCACGCGGCCTTGTTATTATTATTATACAGCTGCGTGCCTTGGCATTCCTCTTTTACTTCTTAGCATATCTTGAGACTGGAATATAATAAGAGAAGGAAAACAGGCACAGGCCACATATGCCTAGCCCTTCTTCTGCTAGAGCTGATAGTATATAGGGAAAAACAAGAGAAAATCTATAATTATTTATTCAAAACATTTTAGATTGCAATTTTGAAGCTCTTTTGCTGTGTGCTCTTTGTGGTCTATTTATATAATGTAGGCCTGGCCGCCCTATCTAATACATATCCTCTCCACCGTACCCGGATGAAACACGATTAAAACATGCGCCAGGTGGCAGCTGCGTTATGATTATCATTATTATTCTATCTAAAAAGAAAAATAACGAATTCTTCAAATTCCCTCAATTTTTGAGTATTTTTGTCCCGTTTCTCAAAACGATGATGTGAGAGCTTTCTCTCTCGTCTCGTATTCTCAATAGAGGACGGAAAGTTATGACGAAATGAGAAAATCTGATCAAGAAATGCAATGATCCGTCGCGTTAGAAGAGCTTTTGATTGCCTATAGAGAGAAATACAACCGCCCGGCGAGCAAATTTTCCCTTTTGAACAATTTTTTTAGACACAAGAAAATGACGCCCTGGCAGACGAGAGGTGAGGTTAGGGCCGAGGCTATGAATAATATCACGCGGACATAAATTGAGCCAACCCATCAGCGATTGATATGGCCCTTTTGTAACACACTCAAATCATCATTTCTTCTTGACTTTTTTACTTGACTGGCCGGTGGCCTTTTGGCTGTTTGGTTGTTTGTGATCTTTTTGACGATCTGCTGTGCATGTGCGTCGATAGGAATTGGAGATGATGGGCTTGCCCGGTTTGGCCAGCAGCAGCAGCTATCAGCAGCAGGTAGACTACGGCGGCGTTGGCGCCATTGCCCATCAGCCAGCAGAGGACGTGATCAGCGATCTGATCAACTCTTCTTACGACCTTATTGGCCTGCTTCGCGATCTGCAACGTTCCAAACGCCAACGGGAAGATCACGCCCAGCAGCTGATTCACGACTTGCAACGCTCTCAGGTTTGTTTTTTTCTTTTACCTTGGACGTGCTGTATATAATATTTCTCATCTCCACTTTAATTACTCGCCAAATGGCAGCCCTAAACGGGGTGGCAGATATCTATTAATACCGTGCAACCAATAAAAAAACAAAAAAAAAACACATTTCTCTTATGTATTTTATTTTCTTCTTCTTCTTAGTGGCTGCTGGACAAAGAGAAGGAGCTGGGCGTTCAGCGTGAGCGTGAAGCCGCCGAAGCGTACGAGAAAGAGCGCCAAGCAAATGTCCGTCTTCAATTGAGCGAAACGCTATTGAAAAAGAAGAGCGAAGAGCATCGCCAGTTGGCTCACGAGTCCCAACTCAAAGAGAATCAGGTTATATCCGTTTTCTCTTTTTTCTTTACCATTTTCCATTTTCTACTATACTCCAGCAGCAGCAGCAGCAATCAATCAAATAGAAAACAAACTGCTGCTGGGAAATGAAAAGAAATCTCTTTTTCTTTTCTCTCTGATTTCTATATGTACTTGTGTGTGTTTTTTCAATTAAAAATTAAATTTGTTTTTCCCCCCACTTTGTTCGGATTGTTTTGTTCCTCGACATTGCACAGTGGCTGCACGCACTTCGGCGTCGTGATCAGGAGAACCATCGATTACATCAGCAGTTGCTCAAATTCTTGCACAGCAAATCAACTGGTGGTGGCGGTGGCGGAACGGGAATGGTTCAAGTCGAAATGCGCGGATCCCTCGGTGCTCCCGCACGTACCTCATCGTCCGATTCGACCAGGTTGCGCAAGCAATGGGACAGAACGGCCGCTGCCGACGACGCCAAAAAGTCTATATATTTATCTTTTTATTATTTTTCTATTTACTATCGGTTTTTAACTCTTGTTATTTATATTTGGTGTATATAGACTGGTTGAAGCCAAGTGGAAAATGGCCTTAAATTCTTTAGAGAAAGACCACGGACTTTTGCGAGCCGATTATTTCCAATTGGTCGAAATGGTCGGTCGCTTTCTGACAAATTGTTCCACCAAATTGACTGGCCGTACTCGCTCAGCAGATACTCGTCCATTTGCCAATGTCACGGTAGGACCAAACAATTCTCAACTCAATATTATTTGATGGCGCGCTAATTATTTAAATATGACTCCTCAGGAATGGATTCAACTTCCTGTCGTTTCGATGAGAGATCGACTGGAACAAGTTTTCCAGCTGGTGGAGGCCGGCCTTGTTTCAACGACCTTTCCAGTCCCTAATCAACTCGAAATCATCACCGACCGACAACAACATCCTACGAGTTTCGATTCTTTAGAAATTGATTATGTCATGCCAATAATCGGCCAGCCATTGTTGGAACCAGAAACTGTAACAACAGCCGCCGCCCATCAGCAGCAGCTGCTACTGCCGGCAGCACTATTAGAAAATCAGAAAGTGGCGACTAATAATTGCATTAGTCCTATCATTAAAGATGAAGTTGTTGGTGCTCCTGGCGTCACGTCGTCACGCAACAGCAGCAGCAGCAGCGCCATTTCGACAGCAGCAACAAAGTCGGCGTCTGCTGCGCAACAGCGACCGTTAAAAATGGTGAAATCCATCGTCCAGCAGCAGCACTCAACAACGTCAACAACCGGACACCAGTTTAATGGCGGACTGGCGACCGACCCGTATTCTAGTATCGCCTTTCGAAATAATAATTCCGGCCGCACGACTATTAATAACGACGAATCGTCGTCACAAGTTGCTGTTAATCAAGTCGATTGGAACGAGACGGACAGCCCGCCAGCAGCAATGGCAGTTTACAGCCAGAAGAGTTATTCACTTTTGATGGGCCAGCAGCAATCAACGAGCGGAACGTCTTCTCCTATTATCGGATTAAAAGAAAACGAAGACGGATTGCTGCTGGATGAGATGGCCATCACTTTAGATACACCTTGTCCCAGTGCCAGCAATAGTCGCAGCGGAAGCTGTTCCAGCACTTCCAGCATCAGCAGCTGCAAGTCCCAGCAGCAGGATTCATCCGGGATCGATCCTTGTGCCGGGATCGATGAGCAGTTCTTGAGGACGTGCAGCGACGCTGCCTCTCTAGTTAGCAGAGACAACAGCAGCAACCGAATAAGTGGTCCGTCCGCTTTGAAATCTGGCACAGCGTCAACATCACTCAATTTGAACCGGAGGACCATTACGGCCAGAGTTCGTTTCGTCCAGCCACAACCAACAACGACGTCGGGCGACGCCCATCATCATCCGGGAGACCCGGTTGACCTTCAATGTTGTCTCATCACGCCGCCGCCTCCTAACTCTTAACCGTCGAGACATAATGAGAAGTGCTCATTATCGTGCATCATCAGACCACCCGCGAAAATGTTCAATTCTATTCGTGTGTGTAGTACTTGATTGAATTCACTTTTGATTGATTGGATATCGGCGAGCTTGCAAATGTGTCGAGCGACTGCTTGGATTAGTAGTACCTCCCATGCAGCAGCGGGAAATCAAAGCAAATTTATACTCGTTACATCATCAGGACAGCATCACACAGTTGTATAATAATAATAATACACACACGGCCCCACCATCTCTTTGTGGTTTGCTGCGCGCCGTTATAATATGCGCGATCGTGTTTTATTACAGCCCTCAAACGCCGGCGTCGTTGCGGAATCCATCCATCATTCAATGATTCCGATCACGAGCGAATAAATCATCATTTTCTTTCAAGGATTTCTCTATTTCTCTTTTTTGCCCACCCCTTGTGAATAATTTGATGCCAATACAAACACGGCGCTGGGCACAGGTATGGAATGCACAAATCAATTCCAGCGTTTGTTGAGATTATTCCGAATCAATCCGGAAGAATTGAAAGAAGAAAAGAAAAGGGAAGAAAGTCGTGAACGACGATCCCAGAATTTTCGATTGGGGTGGCGGTGCTATGCACGTTCATCGTGAGAACCTGCTGGTGCAGCATTTGACTAATCAGTTTCATCAACAGCTCCAGCACAGTCGAGTTGCTGGCGTGCTGTGATGACTGATGATGATGAGCTGCTATAGCCTCTACACGTTACATCATAGGAGTGTGTACTACACAATCCACACAGGTGAATCGAGTGATTGATATTGACATTGAGACTCATCTATAAGGTAAAATACAATTGCAACGTCGCCAGGTTGTTATTCAACGCCTTCTGGTTTCTTTCCGTTTTGGCCCAGGATGCTGGACGGACGGACCAGACCGGCAAGAAGAGAGCGTGCGTGCTCTGCTTAACTAATCTCCGGACAGGGTGAGAAGTTGACGACGGACAAGAGGCGTGTATACAAGAAGATGGACCAGTCACGTCTATATCGGTACTGCTGCTATACAAGAGTGAGTGAGTAGGAGGGGGCCAATTCAACCAGAGCGCAGCAAAGACTCGAGGTGCAAACATTCGTCTCCGCTATATGACGACGCCAAATGCTGGAATTTATAACATCCCCGGCATCAGTAGAGAATTATAACCTCTTGGTGTGCATGGGTGTCGGATCGGATGCAGCAGCGACATAGGCCAGCCATTCGTCCGGCGACCTCCTAAGGAAATGGAGTCGTCCGTCATCATCGGCGACCAGCATGTGAACAACGCCACCACCAGTGCTGCTGTTGTTGCTGCTGCTCAATCGTTTCTGGTCAATCAGACGGCCGGTATTTTGTTCTTCGCCGTGCAACAGGATCAAAGTGCATCAGCCAATGATATGGTTTTACGGACATCGGCCACTATTAACGTCGTGCCCGCCCAGCAGCAGCAGCACGCCCGTTGTTGCAAACTGACTGAAGGTGTTTACACCATCATGGGATGCATTTCCGTCACCCTCTTCTTCCTCGGAGTGGCCA
Source organism: Daphnia pulex (assembly GCF_021134715.1). Classification (NCBI taxonomy): domain Eukaryota; kingdom Metazoa; phylum Arthropoda; class Branchiopoda; order Diplostraca; family Daphniidae; genus Daphnia; species Daphnia pulex. The sequence goes on from NC_060017.1 coordinate 8,040,382, forward strand.
CCATCAAATTTCTCGGGTAAATTTCAAATGAATTCGATTTTGAATTGATTTCGTTTCTTTGTTGTATGCTCATGTTATTCTTGATTCCATTATATATTCTTGTCGGTGTAGCAAGAAATATTCAACTCCCCGGGCCGCCCGCAAACACCGTCGACTATTGAGGAAATACCAAATAGGTTGGCTATTATTATTATTATTACCATTTGACACATTTCTTCTTGATAGATTATTTAGTACTACAGCGCAGAGTTTGTTGTTGCATGTATAGCATATTAGATATAAGAGTACATGTGAACGTGCCTCGACTGTTGAACGTATGATAATGCGGAGAGACCGGCAAAAACCGAAAGGACGACGAGAGATATTTTTATATAAAGAACCTTCACACGAACAAATAGGTTACCGATTTGATTGCCAAACGAAAATGTGATGCAATCGGCGCATTTCAAAAGAGACTTTAAGGCGATTGAAAAAATAAAACAAAAGAAGATAAAAGAAAAAACCGAATCTAGGTTTATGTATTCCCGTGAGATATATAGCCGAGCAGTTCGGCTTATATTGTCCCCCCGGAGCCTATATCTCTTAAATCTCAACCGCCGGATTATACCGAGAAGACACAGCACAAAAGTTAATAAATGCTCGTCGACTGTATAGTATAGTATATAGTATAGTATAGATAATGGCCTGGTTCCCGATCGATTCTCCTTTCTTTTTCGGTGGAGGTCACTTGGATAGTTTCTTCTTTTTTTATGATCTCTCTCTAACTTTAGACTGTACATAGTAATGTCGTTGCCAAAAAAAGAAATGGCCAGGAGGGAATAACATCAAGTCAATAAATTCGATAATAATGGAACCAAACCAGCCACAGCACCGCCAAGAATCAGCCAACAAACTCATCTCTAATGCCAATCATTGTGATGCAACAAACAGCCGTTAATGGGAACGAGATGTTCACTGTGTAAAATTTCTAGAACATATTCGATGGCGGATTGCGGCAGACTAGGCCGGTGTATAATAATAATCCATCGCAATCGCGTCAATTTGACATTCTAGTCGGTTTTAAACGTTCGCAAACCACAACAGAATTATAAAAGATCGGTGAAAAATAAAATGGCCATAACTCAGCACGTCCCGAGAATATCCGCGAATAGAAAAAGTTAATTAGCCGTCATCAGTTATTAATTTTGTCTCTATGGGGCCATTGGTTTGTTGCCAATCTGCTAGCCAATGTGTCCCCCGTAAGGTCTAAATTGCCATCACCAGGTGATTATTGAATCGAGATGGCAAATAATATCCCAGTTGGTTGGCATATTAATCAACTTTAAAGGCGAACATAAACAACGTCGCCGACGTCTAAACGAGAATTCTACACACACCACTGTAACTTTTTGAATAAATCTCATTATTCAAATGATCCTGCTGGATGTAATGGATGGGCCACTAAATGTTCACCTTTGGCACTTCCGTCGTGTTTTACCAAGATTTCCGTTCGTCCATTGTCAGACGCGCCATCTTTTGATGGAAAAGAGTTGGACGTGAAGGAAGAAGAAAATTGAGCGTCGTCACATAATAATATCCAGCTGACTGCGCAGTCGCCAAATGGATTCCCAGCCCCCCCTTTTTTTACTCGCTTCCATCGTCTCTCTCGCTATATATACACTGGTGCACGAATAGTTTTCCGGCCTAGTTGCTGCTGTATATACCGGCAGGATCGCAAAGATTATCATCTCCAGTCCAGTCTCATCTGTTGCTCCGACTAGAGCACGCGGCCCTTCTGTCGAGTGAATTTTTGTTTTGTTCTGCCGAGAGAGAGAAGTGACCAACTATTTGGGAATTTGCTGTTGCCAATCTGATTGCGAACGACATCAGGAATATATCAAATCTCTTCCGGCAATAACCCAGCCATTAGCCAATCTCAATTTATACCAAACGGGAGCAGCGGCCAGCAGCAGCGATCGTTGACGATGGCGATGAACGGGCCGACGAGCCACATCAGTGATTCGTGGAACATGTCTAGCGACGGCCGAGTTCGTCTCCACCGAATCCAGCAGCTGGAGGACGAGAGGAATGCCATTGAGGATTTCCTGGCCATCCGGCCGGGCGGCGACGATCAGCCGGGATCGCATCGTGAGCGCTCCCCCACCCGCGTCGTCTCCAGCAGTAACGGATTCAGCAACCGCAAGCACCGATCTCTGTCCACTCCGAAGACGACAACACTAACCGGGTCGTCAAACAACAACAGCAGCCGCAATCCGTCAGCTTCCGCCAAGCCCAAGAAGGCCAGGCGCTATTTGGGCACGGCCAGCACGTCGCTCACGTCCATCCCCAACGCCATCAAGCTGTCGATGCTCAACAGCGGTCTCCTCTCTGTCGGTATGACACACGTCCGTCGTCTTATTTCTTTTTTAAAAAAAAAGAGAAAACAAATTTCCCGCGTTAGATGTAAGGAGGAGGGTGGAATGTCGAATTTCCTCTGACGTCAGATCCGGTCAGAACTGCTGCAAACGGCGGAAATATTACGGTCCGTACGTATAGTGTACTAATACAACAGGGAAAAGTGATGACACAGCTGTGCACAGCCAAAAAGTCTGTTTGCTGCTGCTCCTGTGGCTGTGTGTTTGGCCCTGTTGCGCGGATCCAATGGGTCCGAAAATAAAGTCACGCACAAAAGGACCCGGTTCACTCACACTGGGGAAATGACGGCCAGCAGTAGCAGTAGCAGTCCAGAGAGAGAGGATTTCAGCTGCTGGCCTATATGGCTATACTATACACAGACACATTCCATTTATTTGTCTGGCCCACTGAATTGAGTTGTTGTTCTCCCAACAACGTCTGTATGATAAAGAAATGGGATATTAGTTGTTGCATCTCCGCTATTGTCTGACAACATCAAAAAGAGACAAGGAAATGCCACCCACACACAAGAACAAGAAATAGTAGAATATTGCATCAAAAGGATAATAATGCGCTGCGTGTATATAGATCTAAAGATAGTTAGCTACTACCTCTTACCGGGGCTTTTATCACGCTAACCTTGGCCTGGAATTCAGCCAAAAAAAGAGGAGCGCTGTATGCTGTCGGAACCAGGAAAACCAACAACGAGCCCGTCTCCTCTAATACGTGGGGAATTCTTATATACCAAAACTCTTGAATCCCATTCCGCCGAGGCTGCTGCTGCTGTATATCCTTAAAGGCGCTATAGCCATTTACTACTCTGATTGGACAAAGTGGTATACTCTCGTTGATGATTAAAGACCCTCTTATATATAGGACTTGTTATAGATGCCTAATGCTCTTAATGTGGGCGTCAATATTGATGCGGTCACGAAGAAGACGACCCATCACGTAGGATAGCGCAACTCGATATATCTCCTCTAACATAATTATCTTTTGTTTTGTCCCCTTTTTCTTTATTTGCTTTGTCTTTTCTTTTCTTTATTGATTGACTGCTGCTACTACTTCCGACGAATGGGATGGTATATAACAGCCGAAGAAGGAAACGCCATGGCGGCCATTGCCGATAAACCGGTTGACGTGGCTAATTTCGTCAAACATTGCGAGCAGAGGAGGAAGTATCCCGTCCTTCTTCGTGTCGAATTTCAAGTAAAACATTTTTTATTTTTAACAAATAAACATCCGTCAATCGACGCCCCCGTGATGGATATTTTTAAATTTTTCCCGTGTTTAAACAGACGGCGTGCAAAGTGGAAGGTCATTCGACTCGACACGGATCCAAGCCGGAAAACAGACCAAAGAACCAAAATCAGAAAATCATTCCCTGTAAGTGGACCGTTTTGTTTTTGTCTTGTAGCTTTACATTTGTCTGTTACACGTCGATAGCTGCACGGAGCAGAGTCGTGAAAGCTATTGAATCATGCAGGTACTATGAATATTCCACAAGGGCCTTTTAAATATCGAACCGCGTCATGTTGTGCCACGTATACATCAATCTTGCACAAGCGCAGCAGCAAGGTAGCAATCCATATCAAGGATCGTTAGTGCAAGACAGATGCTTTTCTAGCAAATAATTCATCTCTAACGAGTTCACGCGAAACAGTATTCATGTCGAAAAGAGCTTGCCACTTCTCGATTGATTTATTCCAGATGATTAAATTATTCGTTTTTGAAATTGACGCGGTCTCATGGCTTAGATGGCAAAGCGCCTGCCTAGTAAGCAGGAGATCACGAGTTCGAGTCTCGTTGGGACCTAGATCTTTTTATTTTTAAAACTCTCAAGTCAGACTTCTGTTTTTAGATCCTTTTTGTTCACAAATGACCGACATTTACGCAATTTGTTCTGATCACATTCCCAAGCAAACAGCAGTGCATAATAAGAACTCGGCGGTTGGTTTGTTAGCGCACCGAAATATTCAAGTCATGTCTCCAGTTGAAAGATTTCGTCTCTCTGGAAGCCAAAATTGTTCATATAGGAAATCCCAATTTCCTTAATCAAAAGAAATGATTGAAGAAGAATCTTTAGCTGATGAGTCCCCCGAATTCTGCCTAATGTGATCGAGTTTCGTTGGGACATTTTTATGCATGCGTAATGACAATAATTCCATGTAAAATATACGAGACGGCTCCGTAACACGAACTGGCAGAAAAGAGATGTATTCATTTCATGACAGTATAGAGCATGAGGTAGTATTATACCTAATCAACATAGTTGACATTTGCGTTCCTTCGCCCTTTTAAACTCGTCTCGTTAGCGCTCTATTGTTCGTGATCTACTTTTTAAAAAAAGAGAAATCCAACTATATACTCTAAGGGTCTCATTAGCAAATTGAGCAAATTTGGTGAAACTTTGCCTTGTGTGTGTGTTGTTGTACTACACAGATGACTACAACCGCGTTGTGCTCGACCTACAACCTGGAATTCCAGACTCGGATTACGTCAACGGTAGCTATGTCGATGTACGTCATTGATGCTGGGCGACGTTTAATATAGACTCTCTCAAAACGTCTGGAATGTAATTAACACGCTCTCCTCTCATCTTTGGCTGTGCAGAGTATACTCAAACCAAATGCCTATGTGGTGACTCAGGGACCCAACGAGAGGACCGTTTCCGATTTTTGGCGTCTCGTCTGGCAATCCAATGCCAGTTGCATCGTCATGCTCACCAAGACTTTTGACTTTATCAAAGTATAAAGATATACAGCTCCTATATTTTATATATATGAGACGATCAAAAGTGAGTTATATACTCACTTGCTTATATTCTTTGCTGCTGCTGCTTGTGCTGCTGTGATATGTAGGTCATGTGCGTGCAGTATTGGCCGGCTTCCAAAGGCAAAGTGGAGGTCTACGACGGCATCACCGTGAGCTACAATCACGAAGAGCAGCTAGCGAATTTCGTCATCCGCAATTTCAAAATCACTAAAGAAGGACCCGTAAGTTGTGTGTACAAACAAAATTGACGATTCCTTTTTAGAAATTGTTGGGTTAATGTTGTTTTGTTTTTCTTTTTCTACTTTTGTATGCGCGCCACGAAGAAAGGAAAAGAGGAGAGGGCTTTGCTCCAGTTTCACTATACGGAATGGCACTCTCACACTTGCGTAACTATTTATATATTCTCTCTTTTGTATAGCATTCGAAATAACCCGCATGGCTCTCATCTCCTGGCCGGGGGTATACTATACACTCTACTTAATATAACCGTTTGCTTTTTTTTCTCTGTCAATAAACGTGTGTGTGTCTATATAGCCTTATTCCAACAACATCGTGGAATTCCGGCGACGAGTGCGGGCCGCCCTGCTCACCACCACTTCCATTACTCATACCACAGGGCCCATGATCGTTCACTGCAAGTAATTCAACGCGCTAGCTATATAGCACTCTTATGATGTTTTATTGCCTTTCACTTCATAACGTATATACTATACCCTGGACATTTTTCAAATTCCTATTTATCTTTATATTATAGTGACGGAGGTGGCAGGTCTGGCGTGTTTATGGCCATCGACGCAAACATGGAACTCGTCGAGGAAGACGGTCTCATCGACATTTTCGGCTACATGAAGAAACTCCGACAGGCACGACGTGGCCTGGTGGAAACTTTGGTACAAATCGAAACAAAATTGGTCATCCCAAATCAGACTTTTTTTCATTGACAGCATTTCACATTTTGACAACAGGAGCAATTCAAATTCATTTACGACACGTTGGAGGAGAGCATCACCTGCGGATGGTCGTGGTTTCCCGTCTCCGAGTTGACGACTCGCCTCAAACAAAAGTCGATCAAACATCCAGTCACGAAACTCAACGAGTACCAGAAGGAATACGCCGTAAGATTATTGACTGGCTGGCTGTTTTATTGATTCAACGACGTGTGTCTATACATATCGATGTTAATATCGATGGGTTGGAATTTTTCCCTTTTTTTATTTACCGATAGCAAATCTGTAAACTGACGCCGCGTTTCACCATTGGCGATTGCGCTGGAGGACATCGGTCCGACAACCGACACAAAAATCGCGATGTTCTCATCATACCACGTAAAAGTTATTTGTTTAAATTAATGATTTTTAAATGATATTAATCTTTCAATACGCATTTTGATATAGCGGACAATTTCCGGCCCTATTTGACTTCCTTCCAGGGAAACAGTTTCACCGACTACATCAACGCCGTCTTCATTGACGTAATACATAAATCAATAATTCAACAGTGGCACCAGAAATTGGATTTGACTGAGTTATTGAATTTGTATGTATTTCCACCAAGTACAGGGTTACACTCGTCCGCGTGAGTACATCGTCACGGAATGGCCCCTACCGCACACACTGGGCGATCTTTGGTCTCTCGTCTACGACTACGATTGCAGCGCCGTGGTCGTTCTCACAAGTCCGCCGCCCAGTTCAGTAAGTTTTTTCCAGCAACCCTATATCCCATTACTTCCAATCAATATGTACATGTCCGCTGGAACCCATTTTGACGTTATCGTTGACTATCCGCAGAGTTATCCGGCATTTTGGCCCGACGGCCGTCGTTCCGTCAAGTACGGCCCCGTTTTCACAGTCGATCACGTTTCCCACAATCATTACCCAAACATCAAAAGTTGGATCTTTCGGATCAACAAAAAGGTAACGGCACACAACACACATTTCTCTCCGTCTCTGTTTATAGTCTAGATCAAAACGTGTGTGTAAGTTGTTTTTTAAAATAAAAATGCACACGCATGACGCATGAGCATGATATAGCCTTTGGCTGATTAGGATATTGCACCTCATCGACGGACATTGGTGACTATTGTTAACGAGACCAGAAAGATGATCAAACATTATAATAGGGATGAAAACCAGGAGGTACGTACAACTTTACTTGCTTGATTGCATCCATTAATAATTCCAACTAAACAAAAATTGCATTAATTCCTTGTTAACAATTTAATATTTAGTATAGCTTTTCTGGAGGACTAGAATATATTTTAAAAAATCAGTATTTTTATAAAAGTGTTCATTTTGTTATGCAGATTGTTTCACTGACAGAGTTGATGGCCGGAGTGAAGGCAATGCCAAAAACCTGTCAGTTGTTCCAGTTGATGTGCTGGCCTGAGGGACACAAAGTCCCCACTTCCACCAATGCCCTAGTCGAATTAATGAACATGGTGGAGCGATGGAGACAGCGCACTGATTACGGGCCTGTAGTTGTTATTTCCTCGTAAGAATAAATTTCTCGCTACGCAATTTTATTTACAATTTTTATTTTAACCTTATCGCTTGTTTTGAGCAGAGACGGGACATCGCGCGTTGGAGTTTATTTCGCTGCCAACGCTTGCATCGAGCAAGTCATTCAACACGGAGAAGTGGACGTTTTCCAGGCCGTCAAAAACGTCCGAAGACACCGACCCCAACTCGTTGAAAACTTGGTGAGATTTTTAATTTTATTTTTTTTATAAAAGAAATCTATATCGATTTGATCTGCTGCTTATATTTTATGGATTATTCTCGAGTTACAGACGGAATTCAAGTACTGCTATGACCTGGTTCTTCACTACGTCCTTCACTACTTACACCGCGATGGCTCCAAAAAGTGAAAGATTCTAAAAATGAAAAAGCTTTGCCATCGTTGAGTGCGTCTCCACTCGTTACTTTATATACTGAATCGGACACGCTGTGCAGTATAAATCAGCCACTCAAGTCTTCCTTACATTTGAACGTTTTTTTTTTGGATGATTGTAAACTTTGATTTCGATACGAGAAAATTCAATAAATATAGAGCTCTATTATATTAGGTTGTCGTGGATACCTGTGATCCTTGGCAACTTTGGAATTGAAAAGTTCATCTCCCGTACATCGCGGGAGATTTTCTCCAAAACATATCTTTCGTTTTTCCCCCTTTGATCTTATATGTGTGTTGCTCTCTAGAGGGTTTTAGTATTTTTGTTGACATACGATCGATCAATAAGTAGGGCGCCAACCAACCACAACCGTGGGGGCAGCCAAAAGATCAAAAATGACTCCGCCCTGAAAAGCTTTGTGAACATTAGTAACCCGGTGACGTGAACGTTGAGGAAAAGACGGTGACACTATCATTGTTTGTAATATATATTTTGTAAACCTATCACGAAATGCATGGGATATCATATTCAATAAATAGAGCTTAATTATTCTTTTGCCAATGTAATTCAACCAAATATAATACGACTGTAGTTTCAACAATTTTTTCCATTTACTGATCCATATAACATCACGACTGAACTAGGAATTTGTGGGAATTTGGATTTTTTAACATTATATTTTTATATATTCTCGTTATACCACAAAAAAATTTATTTGAAAGACATTGCAAGTCTATGGGTCCCCAAAAAGTTTGGCGTATGAAAGCAAAAAGGGTATTATGAGTAGTTCTGGACAACAGAAATATAAAGCAATCAGTAGTAATTTTAAATAAGCGATCAAAACCGCCAAAAATGCAAAATTCCTAAGAAAACTTAAAAAAAATGCGGTAATAAAAATGTTTGGCAGCGCTGTGTACTGACAGGGGCAGACGATAAGACGGTTTACGGTGTTTACGATCTCATTCAATTTTCATTCAGTTTTCAGCTGTCAACAAAGGAAATGAAAATCATTGTAAAGCCTCTCACTGAAAAGGAATTCGAAGTCGAGGTCAATATAATTCTTTAATATGATCTTTTTAACTTTAAAATTTAACTGGTGTTCATTTTTAGGTGAATCCAGAATGTAATGTCGAACACTTGAAACAGTTGATTGAAAGAAGATGCAATATGCCAGGAGTTCAGCAGCAGAGACTAGTTCATCTAGGAAAAACGCTTACAGGTCAGAAATGTTGTAAAACACATGTCAAACTGTTTCTAACCTGTTGATTTAACAGATGGTTCTTCACTCTCAACATACAAACTTGCCGAGGGCTCTAAAATTCACCTCTTTACCAAGAAAATTGAAGAGGCTGGGACCAAGCGCAGTGGTTTGGATATAGCACTCTTCAATGCATTGAAGAGTCATCTAACAAAGGAAGAAATCGATAAAGTGATAATTGAATTCAACAAAGAATTACAAACAGCATTCACAAACTATAGTCTGGATGACATTGAACGATTGGCTGTCAATCTGTTGAGATAAATTCTTCTCATTTCCAACCTATTTCTATTCAATTTAATGGACTAATAATTAATAAATACTTTTTGTGATGCTAAAGCCTCATTTTAAATTTGATTTAGAGACATAATATTTATATCTTTCTTGAATAATAAGTTAAATTACATATAAAATGTTAGCTTTTGTGCTTTTGTGCGTTTGTGCCTTTGTGCGTTTTTTGTTAGGATAGAATAATATTTAGATAGAATTTAATGAGGCCAATGGGCGCTAGGCCGCTACCCACTAGTAGTAATTTGTTAACGGTAAATCATTTGATTTTGCAGTACTAAAAAATTGAGTTCAATGCGTTTCTGTGTCAAGCCCACGGGCTGTGCCATATTTCACGGGAATTCGATGGGCGTCGTAATATAATAGGCAACCGAAACAGCTCAGTAATCCGCACATTGCAAAGGATTTGTAAAATTAATAACATTAAGTTAAAGCTAACTGCATTATTGCATTACACAGGCTACAGGCATAATTTACATTTTTATATTTACAGATTATAAAATTAACTGCAGGAATATTATGTTTGGTTTATTTTTAGTAAAAGGCCACCATTTTCCGGTAGGTATTTTTTTTCCCGCAGGCTTTCGCTTTCCTTTTATCAGGTTTTTTTTCTGAAACGGGAGAAAAATTGCCAATTGCTGGCCAATTGTGATAGGGAGGAAAGTTGTCCCCAATAGATGGCAATATTTGTCTCCCGGCTTTGGTATCGATTCCCATTCCCAGATGGCTTCAGGGACTTCACAATTTTTTTTTTGCGCGGTACCCACTGTATGTTTCTACAATAAATTCTGTACCCAACCTATCGAAAGAAATCCCGCGTTGAGTGGAGGTAAAACAAAAGCTTTCATATAGCGACGGCGAGGACGATCCCAATTCACCCACGAAGATACTGCTACGACGCCGCTACCTACCAAACTGATTCCCGAGCCTTCATGTATTGCAAATCCTTGAAGAAAGAATTCCGCTGCGGACAAAACAAGACGCAGCCTGCCCTGTATTCAAGCAAGATCAAAATCTGACATTTCTTTCGCTATTCCGTTTTATTTTTATTTTTTGTAGATCCAGTGTGTGCGATTTCGATGTGTAAATTTTGTATTTATTGTATGAATACAAAATTTGTTATTAAATATTTAGTTTTTGTGTTTTTTAATTCCGCGTGTTTAGCGCGTTTTAAATTATTTAACGTAATTTTATTATTTCTTGGTTTTTTTAACTTAACAACTAGCTAGAGTCATATGATTAGTTCATATTAACAAAGTTCATTTATCCAAATAAACTTTTTTTTATTAAATTTCCCTTAGATATTAGCATTATTAGTGCTCAAAGAGCCCTACATTTAAACGTAAACTGACAGGATCCTTCATGGAATTTTTGACATCCGATTAAACTAAAATAGAGAGGATATGCTCCTCTTTCTATTCTATAAATTTCGCCGGATTTTTTTTTGTTTTCCGTAGACGAGGCTGGCCCAAGCAAACCTATTAAAAAGACGCTTCGGCTCCGTGTTAAAGGGCTAGCCCCCACTCGCCAGAGTAATCGCCTTAAGGAAAGAACGGCGACCAACCCAGATAGCGCAGTAGTCGAGACACCTCCGTTAGACAATCAGACCGTAACACCGATGCAGGAATCATCCTCGTCTGACAACGACTACTACATCAGCCCCCTCCCGCCCACAAACGCGGGCGAGGAACAAACTTGCCCCGAGGATAAATTAGATACGACCTCTGTTCCCGTGCTAGCTCAGCCGTCTCCAAAAGTAGATGTGAAGCCGTTACCACGGTTACCACTTGTACCTCCTCCACCCCATCCCGCAGTCGATTTGAAACAACGGATAGTTCCAAAACCACCATCTGAGCCCACCAAACTCGAGCCCAGGGAATTCAAAATGGAGAAAAAGAGGCCCCAAATCCAGTCGAGAGGTCGACACAAACTTATCAACAGCATTTTCACAGTATGTATCATTATTTACGCGACGCTGGTGCTTCAAAGGAAGACGCTGCATACGGTGCAAATCTGGCTGCTAATCAGTTGCTGGGCACTCTTAGTGGCCAAACAGCCAGGCCTACGACTCCGGATGCCGCCCCAGTCTGTCCACCTGAATCGAGTCAAAGTTATTGTAAAGATTCTGCTAGGCGACATTGTACGTTTTAGGGAAACTTGTTGATGAAACAAGCCCTCCCCTCGTAAACCGAGACGTGCAGATGCCATCAGCAGCCCCCCTCGCATCTGCGAGCGGAGACCACCGCCGGAATGGCGCAGATAAAGATCAGGTGGCCGCAATAGGCGCAGAATAAGAAGTTTCCCCCTCGTTGTGACAAACCTCCCAAGGTTGAGCAGCTATGTTAACTTTAACTTCCTCCTTTTTTTAAACTCATAAAAGTAGAGTTAGAAAGCCACTGCCTAGAGTGACCTAGAAAAACAAGTGCGCGCATTGACCCCTAGTTTCCCACGTAGACGCGCATAAAAATAGATGCCAACCCCCAGCATCCGACTAGTTAATAAATAGGCTGACAAAATAGAAAACGGGCAGTCTTTTTTCAGTTTCTGTGCCAACTTGTTGCTGCTGCTCTTCCAGCCGTGGCGTCCCTTCTTCATACCGTCCTTCTAGCATAGATCGCCATTTTTACCCTTCTTCGCCTTCCAGTTTCCATCTGCTGTCTCCCGATCAATTGGCAAAATGCGGTAATACAATTCTTTCTCATTCATCATTAGTTCTTCTTTTTATGCGCAGAGTTTTCCTCTTATGGGAGAACTCTGACATTATTATAATAGTCGGAAGTTATTATTGAGTCAGCAACAGCAAACCATAGCTCTTTTGGCACAGGTGCCCGCCTTTATCGGGAACCAATTTTTGGCCCTAGGACCCCCGTGTGGTAATTTCCGAGTGAATTAAACGCACCACGTTTAATGTCATTTCGAAGCGACTTTCGAAAGGTTTAGCGATCGTATGTACACGGCGTGGACCTTGTCAGTCGGTAAGGGATTGTTTCGACGTAAGTGGCTGTCTTTCGGTTGCTTCCGCTTGATTCGGTCAAACCGTAAATGTGGCTAGACAAACCACAAAGCTAGAGAATGCAGGACGAGAATACTTCAGAACCCACTTGAGAGTTTTCTACGTCAAACAAATAATATTAGTTGCATTGCAAACAAATGCAATCGAAGAAACTGCTAGATTAAAAATATTTATGTGCCAAGAGATAATAACCCATACGGTACGATAACCGTCGTGAAAAGCTTTCTATGTCAAACAAATAATATTGCAAAATGCAGATCTTTGTAACTCAATCGAGAACTGCTAGATTAAATTTGTTGAGCCAAAAAACTATACGTTACGATCACTGTCGTGAGAAGCTTTTATGTCAAACAAATAATATTGCAAAATGCAGATCGTTACAAGCAAAATTCAATCGAGAACTGCGCTAGATCAAAAAATGTTCTGTGCCAATCAAATAATAACCTATACGGTACGATAACCGTCTTGAAAAGCTTTCTGCGCCAATCAAATAATATTGCTGAAAATCAGCTCCTCAGATTCAGTCAAAAACTGCTAGATAAATTTTTTGTGACAATCATGTATACATCGATAAGTCGATAGAAGGAAGTTGCTATGAGACTTTAAAGCAGGTACCGAAGGAAAGATTTATGGGGAAGAATATTGAATATAATATCAAAAACCCTACGATAAAGCTGTAGAAAGGAAACGGGAGAGTCAATTCGAAGCTTTGCATGTTGGAAAGATAAACTATTAAAGAAGGATCAATCATATTGTAAGGATCCATCGACCGGATCACGCTACCACGTCCCTCAATCAACGCCACCACCCAACTTTATAGTCAAAATCAATTTTTTCTTTATGTTGTCTATACAATGAAGTCGACTCCTTCTAGCGGACATAAAAGAAAACCTTTTTCCTTCCTTCGGCGCGTGTCCAAGAGTTTCCGAAGGCCTTTTCTAACCCCCCGAGAAAGCAAACCAACCAACGAATTGGTAATCACACAAGAGTTTGTGGACCAGCAATTAGGGACAACCACTGCGCAAGAAGGGGAATTAATTAATATAGATACAACCTCACCTCAAGACACAGGGGCGATCCCCAAGATTAAACCGACCGCTTCCATTTCCACCCCTGGTGAAAGTTCACCAGTCAGGGTTGAATTGGTGTAGTCAACTCCACCATGTTGTCAATCTCTTTTTATTTAGTTGTCGAAATGGTCGCTGTTGTTTCAGTTCGATTTTATTAGTCGAAATGGAGCCTTCGCAGAAACATGCTCTTGAACTCGCTCTGCGATATTTTTATATTCCAGACGATGTTCATCTGACTGTTACCGATCGTCTTCGTTTCGATTGGTTACTGCAGCAGCCGTTAGCGAGCTGGCAGTTCTTAACGTTGCAGGAATTCCGTTCTCGAGAATTTGTTCCTCCCAAGTCCCAACATGTGCGAGCGTATATTTGCGTAAGTTATTTTTCATGTTTTTTTGTCATGTTTGTTGCGGTGATTGTTTCTTCTTGTTTACGAACTTATTCGTTTGTTTTATTTGTTTATTTTTTATTTTAGGCGATATCCTGGTTATGCTAGGTATCGGAAACATTTCGATATCCCGTCGGCTCGTTTCTTATGGTATTGCGAGTCGGGAGTTAATGTTTTCTTCCCCGAGGGCATCATCTTTGCTGAGGAGGAATTGGAGTTTCCCGATTTAGGCCGGCTTCACCTCGGCGACTGATATTTTTTGTAATGTGTTGATTTATTCCATCAATTCGTGTGTTTGTGTTTGAAAAATACAATACAATGTTGAATTAAAGTTTGTGTTTGCTTTTTCAGAAAACCCACAAAGCTAGAGAATGCAGGACGAGAATACTTCAGAACCCTCGTGAAGAGTTTTCTACGTCAAACAAATAATATTAGTTGCATTGCAAACAAATGCAATCGAAACTGCTAGATTAAACATATTTCTGTGCCAAGAGATAATAACCCATACGGTACGATAACCGTCGTGAAAAGCTTTCTATGTCAAACAAATAATATTGCAAAATGCAGATCTTTGTAACTCAATCGAGAACTGCTAGATTAAATTTTTTGTGCCTAAAAACTATACGGTACGATCACTGTCGTGAGAAGCTTTTATGTCAAACAAATAATATTGCAAAATGCAGATCGTTGCAAGCAAAATTCAATCGAGAACTGCGCTAGATCAAAAAATGTTCTGTGCCAATCAAATAATAACCTATACGGTACGATAACCGTCTTGAAAAGCTTTCTGCGCCAATCAAATAATATTGCTGAAAATCAGCTCCTCAGATTCAGTCAAAAACTGCTAGATAAATTTTTTGTGACAATCATGATAAGTCGATAGAAGGAAGTTGCTGTGAGACTTTAAAGCGGGTACCGAAGGAAAGATTTATGGGGAAGAATATTGAATACAATATCAAACACCCTACGATAACTGTAGAAAGGAAACGGGAGAGTCAATTCGAAGCTTTGCATGTTGGAAAGATAAACTATTAAAGAAGGATCAATCATATCAATGGATGAATATTAGAGCATACGAAACAGCTTCACATATTAGTTTCTTATGTGAAGCTGTCTCTTATACTCCAAAAATTCATTCACCAAAATGAACATTTCCCGGACATCGGAAATCGGTTAACCGAAAATTAGTATCCACTGTGCAGTTTTGCTTTGCAACACCGAGAAAACGGTATCTGAGATGTCCTCTACTGCAAACTCACTTTTACCTAAACCTCTATCTCGTATTCGCTGTAGTGGTGCTCCATCAACAGCTGAATGAAGACTGACAGAAAAATGGGAAACGCAAAATAATTTATAGGAATAAAGAGAGAAATATAAGAAAACAGAAACTAAGCCGATATTACTTGAGCGTGGAAGGCCATGGAGATAGAGCCTTGAAGGTTCACCCTGGGGATGGATGAACGGTCCGTTGACCTTACTTGTATTTGTAAAACCCTATCTTTCAATATACATTTTAAAAATATACAACCCCGAAGGGAATAATAACTTTTGAAATTTTTCCCAACATTTGGCATTCAGAATAAGCAAGGTCAAAGCCAGGCCAGGGTCATTGTAATTAGAATTGCTTTTTTCGGAGGGAAACAGTAAATTTTCACATTATATTTAAAGTAAAAAAAAAAATAATAATAATCGTTTAGCTTGCAAACACCGTCAAATTGTTAGTTATGGTTATGAATATTTAATTTTAATTTTTCGAACAAATTTTCACTCTGCATTTGAGTACTAGAGAAGCCTCTGCTAGCCAGTTTATCGAGCGCAGTTTCGTCGCCTGCGATTTTGTGTAAGATGGCGGCATCCTTGAAGAAAAACATGAAAGTCAGTGAGTCTAAAGAACAAGATGATTCGGACCATTTAGAAGACGAAAATGGCGAAAACCTACCGAACGAAAATAATGGCGAAGTAAAAACCAAAAAGAAAAAGAAGAAGAACAAGAAGAAACCTACTCCGGCTTCGACCGAAGTGAATGGTCAAGACACTAATCACGTTGAGAATGAAATCACGAAAACCAAAGAAGATCTTGGCCAGGACGAAAAAGATGATGAGGATGCTGTAGAAGGTAATGAAATGGCCTAAACATTTCCTAAGCAAAATATGCCATTTATAATAAATCTCATTCTCACAGGTGAAGGTAATGGTGCCGTAAAAAAGAAGAAGAAGAGCCGTTCTAAAAAGAAGAATCCTGCTGTCAGTAACGTTGTAACAGTGAAAGGTCAAACAGATCCTCCAACAATCCCAATTGTTGAACTTTTCCCTGATGGTAACACCACACCTGACATTAATTATTCCAAAGTTTGGTCAGTTAAAATTTGTATTTGATTTCAGGCAACTTCCCCGTTGGTGAAGAAATGGAATATCCTGTTGTAGGGGATGATAGAACAGCTAAAGATCGCTTTACAAGTGAAGAAAAAAAAGCTCTTGACAGAGCACAGATGGATATTTACAATGAAGTCAGATGTGCTGCTGAAGCCCATCGTCAAGTACATAATAGCATGCATTTACTGTGGTATTTTTATTACAATTTTTTTTTTTATTCTAGACCAGGCAGTACATGCAGCGATATATTAAACCAGGAATGACTATGATTCAAATTTGTGAAGAACTTGAATCAACTTCTCGTAGACTAATTGCTGAAAATGGACTTCAAGCAGGTTGATACATGTCATTTATTACATTAGGTGAGCCTTTTATAAAACACTTTCCATTAGGGTTGGCGTTTCCAACTGGATGCAGTTTGAACCACTGCGCTGCTCACTACACACCCAATGCTGGAGACACCACTGTCTTGCAGGCAGATGATGTATGCAAAATTGATTTTGGAACTCACGTCAACGGTAAGTACAATTGGCTCACGTATTCATTTGTATTCTGCTTGTCTGAGCCTTATTATTCTCAGGTCGAATTATCGATTGTGCGTTCACGTTATCGTTCAACCCCAAGTACGACCGACTGCTTGAGGCCGTCAAGGATGCCACTAATACCGGCATTAGAGAATCGGGGATCGATGTGAGGCTCTGCGATATTGGAGCTGCAATCCAGGAAGTCATGGAATCTTATGAAGTGGAAATCGACGGAAAGACGTATCAAGTCAAACCCATCCGCAATCTGAATGGACACTCGATCGGACCGTACCGTATGTTAATGTTCACAGGAGCATGGTGAGGCGCTGTTTTTATTATCCTTTGAAAATGTAGGAATCCATGCTGGAAAAACTGTTCCAATCGTTCGTGGCGGTGAAACTACACGCATGGAGGAAAATGAATTTTACGCCATTGAAACGTTTGGTTCCACTGGTCGCGGATACGTTCACGATGACATGGAAACGTCTCATTACATGAAGAACTGGGACGTGAGCCACGTTCCACTAAGGTACATTTTCAGCTGACGTTTACGCCCAATTGGATTGTTTAAAATATTGGCGATCGTTTGACAGGTTGGCGAAATCGAAGCAGCTGTTGAATGTCATCAATCAGAATTTTGGAACGCTGGCCTTCTGCCGTCGTTGGCTGGATCGACTGGACCAAACCAAGTACTTGATGGGGCTGAAAGACCTGTGCGACAAAGGGATCGTGGACCCTTATCCACCTCTCTGCGATACAAAGGTAAATGATCCTTGGCTTTGGGGCCCCCAATTATTATTGGTTACATTTATTGTCATTTCTAATTCATTTCTATTGTCATACCTTTATTGTCCTAGGGCTGCTACACGGCCCAGTGGGAGCACACGATCCTCCTGCGACCGACCTGCAAAGAAGTCATCAGCCGCGGAACCGACTATTAATTCTCTCTCTCTAATTCGAATTCTCTCGTTGGTTTTGTCCAAATTAACATGGGGGATAAGCGCGATTATTTACAATCTCTTTTGCCTACCATTTTTATTGTCCTCTTAATGACGCCGAGATATTCGTGTTGGCCATTACTTCTTGCCATCAAAATTGCTTTCAACAGTTTTGGGTCCGTTCAAAAGATGGCTTTTTCTGGGGTTGGAGGGAATGCTCGTCATTCCATTGGAAGAATATTTAGAAAATAATGATGACAAATCGAGTCTTTGTGGCTTCTGGCACATACTGATATCCAATTTGGTCTTCCTTTCTCTGGCCAAATACTCCCATGATGTCGACTGATGATGAAAGGGGTTTGAATGTTGTACGCGCCAGAAGGGAGGAAATAATAGTTTTTGTCTGTTTTGTTATCCAGCGAATATTGAAAGAGAAACGAGAATGGGAAGAGGAAAATAGAACCGAAAAAAACGAAAAAATAACATCGTGTGGTGTCGCACGCCATATTGAGAGTTGTCCATTTTTTCTTTGGTTGTTGAATTTTTTCGTTAGTGCATCATCCCTGCAGTGGAAGAGTAACTTGAAGAGGTGGGGGGGGAAGTAACTTGCATTGCGGAATGTATACCTTCAAGACTGGGGAGAGTATCTGGTTGTCGTGTCAATATTGGTCTTCTCTTGGGGACTGTGTCATCGACAATATTGCGACCTCGCCCCCCTAAGCAAACACACACACACTTCATCTAACCATTCTTCATTGTTGACTGTAGGGTTCCGTCGTCGTCGAGTGTCGTCTCATCCCGAATTGGTTTGGGTGGTGACGTTGCAGCCATTTTCTCTTCCTTTCCTTTTACCAAATCATTTCCAGCAGGTACACACATCATCAACTCGGATTGACACCTGCGGTGCAATACAATTCGATCGACTGCGAGTTCCACATTTGCCCGTTTGTTGGGACTTTAATGAGAGACTTTGGCCAACGAAAAATGGACACGCGTTCGTTCATCATGGAGGAGGCGCACACACCCAAAACCCACCCACTGACTCTTGTGTGGTGGTGTGTGCCAGGTAGTAGTCTGCGTCTGTCGATCGACTGTCCAGCGAGTTGATGGATGGCCTCTCCGTCCATTATTGATAACACGCTACGAGCTAGTCGTGCAGCGCTTTGGAACCTACACGCCATGACACGGACCCGCCCACTTTTGCCCCCACCTTGGCGCTCACCATCTCGCCCAGTCACAGTCGGCGAATAAATTAGTTGCAAGTGAAATGAGAAACAACAAAATACGCACGTCACACTCGATCGGCAGCGTGACTGAACGGTCCGCCTTTTGTTCCCGCTCCGTGTGTGTACATCTTCCGTCCGTTTTCCTCTTTTGTGAACGCAGTTAACAGCAGCGCGTTGGAGGAAGGGGGGAGGGGAAATAATAATAAAAGAAGGCTTGAAAAAAATAACGAAAAAACAAAAGGGCAATCCAATATGCATGGGTGGAAACGTCGAAAAAACATTGACCGATTGAATTCCGGCGCGGACGTGAGGGATCGTTTGGTTTTTTGAACGACGGCGAGTCGAGAGAGACGGGGGCCGGATGTGATTGCGGCCACCACCCAATCGAAATGAGACAAATACGAAACAGGTGTCGCTGACAAATGAAAACTGGGAAAAACTCAAATTTCATCTACTAAAGGAGTATAGGGACGAACCGGTTGAGAGCTGGGAAATGAAACCATAAAAATGACCGCCTTGCATTTCGAAATGTTGAACAAAGAAATCATAAAAATAAATAAATAAATAAACGGATCCCTTTTGGTTTCCTTTCACCGTCATTATTCATCATGGGGATAGCGCCCGGCGTTTAAAAACCACCGCCGAACCCGGGAGACGAAAGCCGTTTCGTGTTTTGACGAGATGGGCCATATGCGCGCGCCGAGTTGATTGTTAAGGTACACAACATTTATTTTTGTAAAAAGAAGAAGAAAACCGGTTTTGGGCGAAAAGCGATCGGTACCTCTTTGGTTTCCAGCAGAAAATGTTGCGTCGATGTTTTGGCATTTTAAACCTGGGAATTTGGGAGTAAGAAGAAGGTAGTAGTTGAACACAAACAACATGTGAAGAAGGAAACAAAGCGACGAGTGGAGGGGAAGAAGAATTCATTTGGGCTGCGTCATCAGCACGCGTTTGAATCACGATGCGCCCAGCAGTCGGGATGCTGGGGTAGTAGCTCAAGATAAAAATCTCAACTGCCCATTCATCATAATGTCAACTCATTCTCTTCATCTTCTCTTGTAATTTTTTCTTTCGGGTTTCTTTTTTACTACACGGCGAGAGCAGAGCTACCACCCACCCTAGATATCCCCTCCCGGGGTTGATTTCACATCACGTCTATTCCCGTTTATTCAAATGTTTCCCAAAAATATTCTGATCAATTTTTCCATCCTCTGGCAGCAGCAGCCAGGTATCAATCGAGCCGAGAAAGTTGTGGCCATTTCTCTATCTTCCATCAGCTCTTCCAGGTCCGCTGGCCGGAGGTGTGTGTATCCATCCACAAACACGCATGAATCCCAGCTAGCTATGGTAATTATTTATTTATGAGAAAACGAACCAACCCCTCGAACTCGTGGGAGGTAGAAACCCGTGAATGTATACACACACACTGTGTGTGTGTATGTGTGTGTGGATATACACTATACACGCAACGTGTCGGCGGATAGGCTCTCTGCGCGCCGCCAACAACAACCAGGAATTATTCGATAAGAAATTGAGGAACATTCCCATTTCTCTACCAGCAGTTCCGGCATCAAATGAGAAAGAAGAAGAAAGGCGTGGGCCGGACCAAACCCCGGCCGGCACTTGGCATCAGTTTGACATTTGTTCAAGATCCTCCTCTCTATACTCTACCGCTCACGCTCTCTCGTCTGATGCCCAACCCTGAAATTTAGATATTTTTCTTCTTCTTCCCTCCGTGAGTGTGTTGTGCCTCACCTTTCTTTAAGAAACGCTCGGCGCGCATCACGCCAGTTATTTTCGTTTTATTCTTTCACAGTCGACTGGCCATCTTGCGTCTTGATCGGCAATCTCACGCTCACACCTTTTTTCTTCTCTTGGTGTTTGCGCATAGGCCCCAGGTTTTTTGTCCTGGACACCTTATCCCCGACCAAGATATTCTATATCCTCGTGCAACGTGTTATAACATTAACGGCAATAGCTTAGCCTCGTCACTCTTCTGGGAAAGTGCGGGATCCTCCTATCAGCCAGGGGACTCGACCGTTCAAGATCATCCAGTCACCGTTTCTTGATTACTCCGGTTTGGACCGAATAATAGAAGAAGCCCAACAGCAATAATACCTTCTTTCTCTTCTTCTTATTTCTTTTCCCCCTTCCACCTTGTACACATTGCGTGAATAGCTATAGGTGTGTGTGTTGGTTCGTTTTTCTTTTAGCCAGAAAGAAAGAAAAGAAAAAAAGTGAAACGCCCAGTACCACCTGGGACCGGGAACGTTGTGAGAGAATATAAGGAAAAAAAGGGCGAGAGAGAGAGAGAGGGAGGATAACCCACGCGTGGAGTCGGGAAACAACTTTAGTCTTGATTGCGTCTCCGTCCCGTTCGGTTGCGTCGTCCAATCGATGCCGTTTTTACTACGGCACTCTCCACACCCGAACGAACGAACGAAACCCTTTTTCGGTTATCCTTATATTTTGTTTGGGGGGGGGAATGTTGTTGTGCCGCAAGGAGAATTGATACGAACGTAGAGAAACGTCAAAGTGTGTTGTTGTTGTTGTTGTTGTTGTAGCCGAGTTGTAGATGCTCTTTCGATATTTTGATATGGGGCGAGCGCGTGACTCGACCTCATCCGTGACTCGGGGAAAAAATAACAGGAGACACCCACCCTCTTCCAAGTTGGGGCCCCGGTTATTTTCTCTTCTTATTTTCCCGATCTAATTCTTATATGTCTTTGCTACTCCCCTTTATGATTGGTTTTGATTGTTGGCCCTTTTTCTTGTCACGGCTTTTTTGATTATTTCCGATTTTTCGGCTATTCTTTTCTAATAGACTCACGTCAATTTGACGTAAGCGCCATTGAGCAATTTCCTACTCCCCCACATCAACGGCCTTGTTGTCGTTTTTGATTCCGATCGATCCGCATCAAGTCTATTTGTTCCGTGCACTCGAGTCTGCCAGCAGTGCTGCAGGATGATGTGCGTCTGTCGTGAGTGTGTGTCTGTCTGTGTGTGGGTCGGCTGTGTGTACGTGTGTGGTTGGTGGGGGGCGAGGACGAAGCCGCGGGAGTGACTGCTGGAATGGAGGGTTTCGCGCGAAGGCAAGATGTCGGCATAGCTGACGTGATAATCCGAGTGTAGCTGTGTTACATCGTGCCAACGTGAACCGCTCCCAATGACTTCACCCGCCGCCGTCTATCCCGCGGACTAGTTGTCCAACAACAACTGTCTCATCGTCCGCTTATTTTTTCTATATTTTCTCCTTTTGTCATTTTCAGCCGAGAATTTCTTGTTTGCTGATTGTGTCGTTCACCTTTTGTCACCCCCTGACAAGGTGGGCGGATGCTCCGCTTCCTCGTCTGCATCCGCCCGTTTTTGATTTCGTTGATTCACGCTGAGGCCTTTTGTTTCTCCATCTCTGATTTCTCATCTTCAGGTGGTGATTTCATTCCGTGTGTGTCTAACCTTCATCCTCCTTTTTCTCTTTACCTGATTCCGCCCCATCCTCTCTAGCCGAGCCGGGCTGGGCTGGGCTGGGCGTGATGTCAATGAACGATTTGCGCGATCCGCCATCGCTAGATTCTGACATGATGAGCCCCAGCGATGACGCCATTCCCTTGTCGGGACAAGCCAGACCCGCCACAACCAAACATTCCAGTACAACTCTGACGTTCCTGCCGGCCCGGCCAGGCCCCGTCCTTCTATAATAACCAACATGACGCCGTGGACAAAAGGTAAACAGGTATATAAACGCAACCGCGAGAAGAGCAACAGCAGCAAACAGTTTCGCATAGTATCTGCACACGCAGGATCAGCAGCTGGGCCATGTCTCGTGCCGCCGCGGTATTATAAACTCCAATTTCTTACAACTTTTCTTTTGTTATTATTATTATTATTATTATGATTTGGGTTGGGCGGCTGTTTTTTTTTTTCGATTCACGACCCTCTGTGACCTGCGTGAGTTTGCCGCCTTCTATTGACACCCGCCGCCCAATAGTCATAACTCTTGCAATCAGCAGCAGCAATCCGCAATAGGATCGTCTACCAGCAATTGAATGCTGACTAATAATCCAGCGGATGGTTATAATACGTCGCAGCACAGGAGAGAGAAACGTGAGATGATGTCGATTCATTTACCTTTTTCACTTGGTTTTATCTCGTTATATTACATGAATTTTTGGCTTCTTCTCTCTTTTCAATGTTTGTGCCGTGATATCAGTTTCCTGTTGTTGTTGTTGTTGACGTCCCCCCATCCTTCTCTCACTCATCTTTTTTCCCTATTTTTTGATTCTTTCATTCTCTCCACAACATAACGGCCATCATCATCACTCACAGCGCGGCCGATCCATTCGAGATTGAGGTCGTCCAACATATTGCGCGCGCCCACCCCGTCTGCATCATATGCGCCTACTACAACAACAACAGCAGGGGAATTATGAATGATAATCACCCGGTTATTATGCAGTCAAACCTAATATCGATAATTTGAATACATACCCAAAGAAAAAAACAAAAATTTCCCTTTTCGACTGGAAAGGCCGGCCGGTACGTTTTCCTTGACCATCTGATCTCACCGTCGGCGGCTCTTTTTCTCTCCACGTGCCGCACTTGGAGCAGGAATGCCGCCGTCAACATGTCCGGCTGGAGATTATCTCAGCCAGAGTTATGTAACACGTCGTCATTTAATCGAGTTTAGAGACGAGCCAATCACGTCGTCGTCATCGCGGGAATGTTTGAATCGTGGCGCTCTTTTTTGGGTGGCAGATCGATACATAACCGGGGCTAAAGTGACTGCTGCAGTTGAGGCACCGTCGTGAGCAGCAGCAGCAGCAAATAACCAAGTTATACAGGAAGAAAAAAAGATGAAGGAACAGCAGCAGAGATTTGTGGTGGTGGCCCGACCAGGAAAATATAAGATTATGGATGGCACAGACATATCAGCAAGAGAGGCTGCAACTTCTTTTTTTCTTCCTATCTCGACTGCACGTCTGCCGCTTGTTGTTCCGCGTGACGAATAAATCGTTTTCTTCTTCTCAACTCCTATTGCGGATGCGGTCGATGAGATTTAGAGAAGACGTCAACGGCCACCACCGGCGTTTGGAGTAAAATCACGACTTGTGTGTGACCATGTACATCTTCTTCTTCCATTTCTCTATCGAAATCCTCCGCATTCTCGTCGTGATTCATCCAGTCCCGTTTTCTCCCCCTTTTATTATTACGCTGTTGATAATGAAATGGACTATGGGCCATTTTGCTGGTCGAAAAATACACCGCACTATTATTGTATTCTGAATGTTGTTTACTCGCGCGGCCAGGTGTTAACTATATTGTCTTGATTTTGACGTGAGCGTTCAACCATTTTCCCAGCCACCTCTTCTTCTTCTTCTTATGCGGTCGACGTGTGTAAAACAATCCACGGACGGCATTGTGTATCATTTACAAGACCGCAATGGCGACCGCACCATTCTCTTTTCATCCTATTCCTGGAAATTACATATGTACACGTACAGCAGCAGCAGACCAATGGCAAAAACTCAACTTGATTCCCATTTACAAGTCGTGAAAATCAAGGAGGGGCTGGCTGGGGTTTAGTTTTGCATATATGATGACAGCAGAGGGCGCCAGCTATGTAGCCTGCGGGCCTTTGCGGCCTCAGCAACGCCATAAATGAGCATGTATCGTTGTCTCGGAAAAATGTGTGATGCGAGCACGTTGGTATCGCGAGGTATAGAGAATATAACCAGAGAGAGAGAGAATTACATTTATGGGTGGTTGAAGCCGGCCCAGCAGCTAGTGTTTCTACCGGGTGACGTGATCCTCCCCCTCCTCCCTTCGTACTATGACCAGCCACACACACGCATCATCACGTAGTGAAGACTCTCACACTTATACGTCCAACACGCTCCATCTTCTTTTGTATTTGTGTGTGTATGAGCCCTTGATTTCTTGGTGGTGGTAGTGGCCGTCCAGGATCACCAAAACGGATA
The DNA here is from genome assembly GCF_021134715.1 of Daphnia pulex. Lineage (NCBI taxonomy): Eukaryota > Metazoa > Arthropoda > Branchiopoda > Diplostraca > Daphniidae > Daphnia > Daphnia pulex. The sequence continues at coordinate 8,065,494 of NC_060017.1, forward strand.
AATCTAATCACGCGCGCGCAGGTTTTTGATTCACGCTGAGTTGCCTTTTCATATGTTTTGTTTGTTCCAAACTCGAGCCAAAAAAAGAAGGTAGAAAAGAAAAGAAAAAGAGATTTGGGTGCCAAGTAAATAACCTCTTACATGGTGAATCACCTTTTCTTCTTGTCAAAAAGAATAGAAGGAAGTTAAGGTACACACGGAAAATAAATAAATAAAAAAAAAGAATAGACAGGAAGAAAAAGAAACTGGGATGATGACCTACTACTACTATACTCCTACCAGTACACACACACGTTTCTCTCTCTTCATTATATATGCGTCGATGATGTCACAACTCCAAACTGAGCGCTACAAAGAAGAAGGGAGAGCCCAAAAAGAAACAGTACCGATTGTGTGTGCCTTTATAGAAACACACACAAAGGTGGCACCCACACCACTAGAATAGACAACTCGACCCGGATTGCCATATTCTTTCTCTCCTTGTAAACTTTGATGGATTCGGCCTAATGATGATGTAATCTCCCAAATTTTTTCTCTCCATATCATCAGTTGATTCAAGACAATTACCAAGTTAAATCATCTTCCAGTGCAATTGGTTTCATAGAAATTTGATCATTTTTTCCTATTAAACTGTTGCTCCGGGATTTCATCTCTCTACGTGAGCCTTCCAGTTTTTGTTCTTTATTCAGTGCCAGTACCAGTCTCAGAGGAGGGTTATTTATCAATGCCTGGGCTGTATTCAAAAATAATAGTAAAAAAGAGAAAATATTCCAGGCTTGATTTCCTAGTCGCCCATTTTCTCCGGGGCTCCTTTGACGCATAAGAAGAGGCGAGGCAGCAACATCAGACCGCAGCAATGACTCGCTCCTGTCAATCCATCTTCATCACGTGATCAAAAAGTCTGGGATGAGCCGCGGGGAAGCCTAGGCCACGACCAACATAGAAGAGAGAGAACCAAAAATATACCAATCCCTCAAGCACAAACAGGAAAAAACAAAAGAAATCAACAGAATCCCAAGAAAATTCTGAAATGAAATATATAAAACCAAAAACAAAATGGAATTTGAAAATGAAACAACAAAAAAGAGAGAAAGAACCGGTCGAAATCGACGGGGGATTGTCTGCTGGCAAATTGACGCGTGTAATGGAAGACTGGGAGCAAAAGTTAACGAAAAAAATATAAAAAAAAAAAAGATGAACAGAAAAATAGGGGGGAAAATACAAAAGACGTTTGGAAGAAGAAATCATAAGCGCTGGACTGCGAAAATGTGATGACGGTTAAGCACAGCATCTAAACACACGGTATACACGCAAACACACACAGAGTTTGGCACAGAGAACAAGGATGTTTGATGGACCCATCGCGGGTTCACTCATAAAGCACATGCATCATCAATTCGTATAATAAACTTCTCTGGAAAACAACAGAAAAACGACGAAAATGGAAAAAGAAGAAGAAAAATTTTCGAAAAAATAAAAAAAAGAAACATCAATTTTTTGGGTGTGAGGTGCTTCTTCTTCTTCGACGTTGTACGGTATTAGACAAAACAGCTGAGCTGACTTTTCTTAGAATCGCCTTTATCTTTTTCGTTTTTTTTTAAAAGAACCAGTGTGAGTAGGTGGCGGTCCATCCGTGAGCGTACATCCACGGCGGAAACTTCTTCTTCAAGGTGTTGGCAAATTCATTTTCTATGGATTCGTGTCCGTGCAGGATGTGGCTCGTCACCGCCATCTCCAACACTTGCTTCCCACTCAAAGAGGGTGGGACCTTGGTCGTCGTCGTCGTCGTCATCAGACCATATACAAGCGCCAAAAAGGAGAGAGAGAGAGAAAGATGAGGTTGGGACAAGCAAACAAACAAAAAAAGAAAGTGAATCATTAGTTAAGGTAATTTACGACTCTACCAACGACCAGTTTCAAAAACAAGAGTCGTTCGTCACCCAAAATAGCCTTTGCCAGAAAGAAAGTTTAAAATTTAAAAAGTACCTTTAAAGTGACTGTTAATTCGTAAGGGACGTCGGGCTGAACGCCGTAAAAGTAAGTCACGAAATAAAGCGGCCGTTCGGTGTAGAAAGAATCGGGCAGCGGCAACTCCTGGCTGGCGGACCAGGCGACTAGTTCAACTCCCTTGACGGGCCATATCAACAGAGTCATGTGATCCGGACCTGGTCGATCGGAACAAAAAGAAAAAAAAGGAGCATTTAAGATTACGCCACGAGGGACATGAAAGATGACCAAAGAGGGATACAAATGCTCACCCGTCAGCGTAAAGGTTAGGCTTCGTTTATCTATGCCAGAAAGCTTTTGATCAATCAGCTGGATTTTGGCTGGATGATAAATTAATGGTTGCGGAGCCGGCGCCCAATAGGAAGATCTGTCGACAGAGTGGCGGTTTCGATAGATAATTTTAACCGACAGTTTTCTTTTCTCTTTTTTTTTTTCATTAAGATGGGTTGGAAGGACTTGGGACGCAATCAAAATGTGTGTGCATTACCGAATCCTTTTTAGTGAAGGGAAGTAATAAGGCAGACCGCAATATGGGAGGGTGTGACAGTGCGATTCGTCGACAAGTTGGACGCCCTCTTTTGGCTCCAGTGGCGCCAGCAATTCCGGTTTAATGTGATGATCCCAACCGAAGAGCCAATACCCGGACTCCCGCCGGCGGACCAACCCGTTCGACTCGTAAAAGGTCCTCTCGACGTGCTGAAATAAAACAGCAGATATAAACCAAAAGAAGAAGGTTCAAAATCTATCGCTCTCTCAACATTTTTACGATCAATTCATCTACCAGAATTTGGACTCTCTGAGGTTTAACTTCAACAAGGCCGGCCGAGTAAGGGAACCCCAACGGAGTGAATATTATTCCGATGGCAACCAGAAGGTGGCCGGCCAACAGAACGTACAAGATCCGGCGGGCATGGCGTATTAAACTCGTCAAGGGGAACTGCCAACAAACCGAAAAAATAAAAAAGATGCAAGTTATTACGTCACTCGATAGATCACGTCACATATTCGAGAGAATTCAATGTCAAAAAAGAAATGTGAGGCCTACGATAAACGCCGTGATCACCAATCCAAATGCAACCGTCACCATGGCGACTAACAGATCGGGATTGGTATGGATGCCATTCCGTCCGGAAATCGGCACCAAAAGTGCAATCTTTAGTAATGAGAGGAGGACAATGGATTAATTTCTAGTAAATTACGGAAAGGTTAATGAGAATAAAAAAAAAAAGAGAAAAGAAATTATTACAACGCTGTCCGAGAGGTAAAGAGTTTGTAAAATGGGAACGGCAAACGAGAAAAAGTGAAGAAGAAGCCAACCGCCATCTATCGTACACAGAAGAGATTATTGCATTTTTTTAAAACGGATAAAAGTCTCTCTCTCTAGATGAAGACGAATAATATCAGGCAAGGAAAAACCCGTTATTACCTATTCTTTTTCTTTGATAAATCTTGTCCAAAAACCATCGGCCAAAGATGGCCGAAGCCAGCCAGAGGAGTAAAAGTACATTGGATCGAATACCGTACATGTAGGTGAGGAGAACAATCAAACTCAGGTTCAATTTAGCGCCTTCGAATTGAACTCGTTCCACTAGAAAACTGGATTTCAGGGCTCGTTCTTGGGCTGCCGACACTTGGAGAAAGAGGAAGAGTGACATGCCCAGAGATGGCAATCCGTACAACCCCATGAGGACGTGAGGGAGACTGTACCACGACATTGTGCTCCCAGTCAACGTCATAACACCCACCACCAGCCAGGCCGTGAAAAACGCACCCAACATTTGAAACACACCTGTCAAACAACTAAAAACGACTTGTTTGCAAACAGTGCCAATCCGGCCGGAAGGAGAGTCAGCTGCATAAATAGAAAGCAAATCAATTAAAATATTTATAACATGAAATTCAAATTTGATTTACCGTCTTGGATAGTCACCCAGGCGATAGATTGGTAAAATGCTAGGGAAATCAGGGTGATATTTAAAAGGTGCCACGATAAGTTGGAGAAAGTGATCATGAACAATCCCAAGTAATCGAAAAAGATAATAATGTCGCTAGAATCTCGAACAGATGGCCAATCAGACTTGGCCAAGTTAGAAACTAAAGCAAGTAAATTATCACCAGCTCGTTGCACTGAGCTTAATGAAACGTGCTGGATATCGTCATATTTCGTGTGGTAGACATAACCGTTCTTAAAATACGCGAGGTCGAGTCCTAAAAAAAAAAAAAAACAGTAAAGAGCCTTCTCGTGAGTAGGAGGAATATTTATGATGAATCACATAAGCATCCAGACCTGGAATTTTGCCAAAATCTCGAAAGATTTTGAAATCGGTGTCAGAAGGCACCAACTTTGCATCAAAGATTTCCTGGCCGACGATGTTTGCGAAGGGATAAGGGGCAGCTGCCGCGTACGCCTTTGCATCGTTATTACACAGTATCAGTTATATATGCCTCGGTAATAACGTTGGAATATTGATTAGAATGAACCTTTATAAGCCACGCATTGCCGGGACCCGCCTGAAAAACAATTTCTCTGCCTCCGGTTCCACAAGCGTCTAGATTTACGAAGGCCCCGATTTGTTTTGCCCACATGTGTTGCGTGATGAAGCCATGCGCACCCTAAAAAACAGAATTGAAAGAATTATAACACGGATCTTACCCTCGAATTATAAGATGCAATCCTATACCAGCATGCCCTTTTCTTCTGCACCATTAAAAAGAAAGATCACTGGATGTTTGGTGGGTTCTTTTCCACGAGAGAGCACCTCCAGTACTTCAAGAGCCACTGCAACACTGACACCATTGTCACTCGCACCTACAAAACATAGGCATTAAATAATTTTACAAAAAACAGAGATATTTTAACAGGATTTAGAAAATCTATAACCTGGGCTTCCACGAACACTGTCAAAATGAGCATTGATTAACAATGCTTCTTCTGCATTCACATCTGTTGAGTTTTTATCTTCAATTTTGACAATGACATTTGCGAGTGAATGATAAATTGTGTTGTGATCCAACCCATGAGCAACTGGAGTCATGACACCAGAAGGTTTTTGAAGATCCATGGTGATTTTGTGAGCAGGATGGGCAAATTGTTTTATGAACCCAATTTCTCTCATAAGCAAATCAACAGCTCTGATTTCATTCTCATAGCTGCCAGCCACTCGGGGACCGATGCTTGTTAATCTCTCTAGGTGCTTATAAGCACGCTCTCCAACGAAAGCTCCAGGGTGAGAACTGGAATCTTTCAGCAAGATTGGATTTGGTAGTCGATGGTCCGATAACATTGAAATTCCCATGAGAATTATAAAGCCGAAAGCTAAACTAATTAAAGAGGGAAGTAAAGGGAATTTCCAAGACTGGCTGTAACCGTTTTTATCCGTCATTCCAACGGCCGAGCCAAATGGAGTCAAATCACTAGCGAGTTTCCCTCGTTTTCTTATATTGGCCTCCTGCATTCAGAAACAAAACTGTGCATTAAAGAAAAGATCAAAAGGAAAAATAGCTTTCAGACCTCAAACATTTTCAACCAAGTCACTTTACACGTGTATTGTTATTGTTATCACCAGCGCCATCTAGCGTTCAATGGCGACTTTTTGTAGTTGGTTTGTTTCAGGTTTGTTTAAGTCCAAACGCGGGGTTCCCTTGAAAAAAAAAATATAAATAATTAAATAGGTAAAAAAATAGAATTTTTTCTAATGAACTTTATTTATGTTAGCTTTGTAGGTAAGTGAGTAAAACTATGGGGTGCGGAATGAACACTTTTTCCAAAAAAAATGTTCAATAATCGATTACCATATTTGATGTGAAAACAAATTGATAATCGATTTGAATATTGAAATCAAGTTGAAAATATATTCAAAAATTGAAAATCTTTTGAAAACGATTTCATAAATTGAAAATGATTTTGAAAAATGAAAATGATTTCGAAAAACTAAAATGAATTTGAAAAACTAAAATGATTTCGAAAAATGAAAACGAATTTGAAAAATGAAAATGAACTTGAAAAATGAAAATGAACTTGAATATCCATACAATTTCGGGAGTGCGATATGACACCACCCTACTCTATCCCCAGCTCTCTCCGGATGCTATAGCCACCCCGAGACAACCGACTAGCCATTGATGGCTATGTCGCTGATTCCAGCCAGCAAGGCCGTCAGCGATACTGTCAGCCCTTGCCGGGCGGTGCTGGCCACCGCTGCCGCCACTACGGCCGCCGCTGAAGTCTCTCTCGACCGCAGGCCGAGTATTCTACACAAAAATAGATTACACGATCCAACGTGAAAAGTTTCATGTTCCTGCAGTAAATGACACACAGCCTACCCAGCAACGATGAAGACGGAACGGCCGAATGGGTGGCTTTCACCTGAGAAAAGTTCCAGTCACGCCTCGGTATGACGTTCTCGCGAAGTTCTCGTCATTCCACTAACTGCCAACTGCCCGGAAAGAAGTGTTCTGGTACGTTTCGCTGGATAGGCCTATGCGTCCTGTACTGCTGCGATACTCTGCCGTTCAATCCGACGAGAAGAAGAAGGCGGACACGCCGTCTTGCTGACGTGGATCCTCATGTTGGTGCTGGCCCTGCTGGAAATTATCCGCTATCTAAGCGGATTGGGGAGCTGGACTTCTCTATTGTCTCTACGTCTTTGCCATGTGGTCCACTTGCGCCGGAAGTGTTACCTACCCGATACTCTACGGCATTTATATACAATTGGGCCATTTCCAAGGAAGAGCTCATTGGAAGGATGGCTCTGTCTCAGCTGCAGCGACGGATTGAACACCAAAAATTGGCGCAACGTCTATCTTTTCTACCATCATGGAGGCAGCGGACATGGCGGTGGAGGCCAAAGAAGAGGATCCAAATGGTCATGTTGCTCATGTCCGTTTCAACAGAAAAGCTTTTTTTTCATGGCCGGCCTCAAATAAAAGTAGTCGTATAGGAACATGAAACTTTTCACGTTGGATCGTGTAATCTATTTTTGTGTAGGGTAATACTCGGCCTGCGGTCGAGAGAGACTTTTAGCGGCGGCCGTTGTGGCGGCAGCGGTGGCCAGCACCGCCCGGCAAGGGCTGACAGTATCGCTGACGGCCTTGCTGGCTGGAATCAGCGACATAGCCATCAATGGCTAGTCGGTTGTCTCGGGGTGGCTATAGCATCCGGAGAGAGCTGGGGATAGAGTAGGGTGGTGTCATATCGCACTCCCGAAATTGTATGGATATTCAAGTTCATTTTCATTTTTCAAGTTCATTTTCATTTTTCAAATTCGTTTTCATTTTTCGAAATCATTTTAGTTTTTCAAATTCATTTTAGTTTTTCGAAATCATTTTCATTTTTCAAAATCATTTTCAATTTATGAAATCAATTTCAAAACATTTTCAATTTTTGAATTTATTTTCAACTTGGTTTCAATATTCGAATCGATTATCAATTTGTTTTCAGATCAAATATGGTAATCGATTTTTGAACATTTTTTTTGGAAAAAGTGTTCAATCCGCACCCCATATAAAACCAAATTGTCATCAAATTTGTGTGAAAGTTTTGTGTGAAAATGGATAAATTTATTAAAATTTTTGCATTGTAAAAATAACTGGTTATTAAAATGTCATCATACATGAATGTATCAAATTATGTTAATATTGGAAGAACAAGTAAATACTATGGGGTGCGAATTGAACACTAAAATGATTTTGAACAATTTAAATGAATTTGAAAAATGAAAATGAATTTAAAAATCTATACATTTTCATATGTATATGTGTAATATGAAATCAATTCAATTATCATGTTCGGTACTATGAAGATTAAAGTAGTTGAATGAAAAATTACGTGAAATTATTGATTTTTTCAGCTGATACTCTGATAGCGACGGTGGCGCCGTCCCAACAATAGCGCCACACGAGAAAAACCACCATAAAACGCCGTTTACTTGAAACAACGTAATAGTTAGATGTTTTATTCTCGTCCAAAATGGACGGTTTAAAAGACATTCAAGAATTGCTGTCACAACCTATAATAAGGACCATCGCCGATGCAGCCATGCAATTCTTTCAAGGAATCGCGAACCAAAACCCACAGCAGACTCAAAATGAGAATCCTGGCATGAGTCCCTCCACCCAGAACTTCTTTGGAAATTTCACAGTTTGATTCCCCAAGGGAGGCCACTGGATTTCTGTTACCGGACATGGATCGCAAAGAATATCCAAGACGATAACCAGTTTTAGATACGCACGAAATGGAATGGTAAGTTATACATGGTTGTAAAAATAATAACAGAATTTAAATTTTTATTTATATCAAGCGCATCTAATGTAAATGAGGATTATGGAGCCGAGACCAAATTGGTGAAAAAGACCCGATACGAAGACGAGAGTGAAAAGTACGACATGCCTAACACCAGATCGAAAAGTGTCACCCGTGGATCTTGTGCTGGCAATTCGTGTACAACGTCATCGGATATATCTCCTATTGCTGGGCCGTCTGGTTATCGTCTTGGATATTCTTTGCGATCCATGTCTGGTAACAGAAATCCAGTGGCCTCCCTTGGGGAATCAAACTGTGAAATTTCCAAAGAAGTTCTGGGTGGAGGGACTCATGCCAGGATTCTCATTTTGAGTCTGCTGTGGGTTTTGGTTGGCAATTCCTTGAAGGAATTGCATGGCTGCATCGGCGATGGTCCTTATTATAGGTTGTGACAGCAATTCTTGAATGTCTTTTAAACCGTCCATTTTGGACGAGAATAAAACATCTAACTATTACGTAGTTTCAAGTAAACGGCGTTTAATGGTGGTTTTTCTCGTGTGGCGCTATTGTTGGGACGGCGCCACCGTCGCTATCAGCTGAAAAAAAACAATAATTTCACGTAATTTTTCATTCAACGACTTTAATCTAATGTATAGATTTTTTAATTCATTTTCATTTTTCAAATTCATTTAAATTGTTCAAAATCATTTTCAATTTTCAATTTATTTTTTCAAATTCATTTTCGTTTTATCAAAATCATTTTCATGTTCTTTAATTATTTTCATTGTTCAAATTCAATACAAGTTTTCAAAATAATTTTCGTTTTCCAATGAAATTTTTTAAATACATTTTCATTTTTCAAATTCATTTCACTTGTTCAAAATCATTTTTCCATTTTCCATTTATTTTTTCAAATTCATTTTCGTTTTATCAAAATCATTTTCATTTTCTTTAATTATTTTCATTGTTCAAATTCAATTTAAGTTTTCAAAATCATTTTCGTTTTCCAATGACATTTATTAAAATCATTTTCACTTTTTGCAATCGTTTTCAAAAGATTTTCAATTTTTGAATCTTTTTTCAACTTGATTTCAATATTCAAATCGATTATCAATTTGTTTTCAAATCAAATATGGTAATCGATTTTTGAACATTTTTTTTTGAAAAAGTGTTCATTTCGCACCCCATAGTTTCGCACCACATAAAATACCGCTCCCGAGAAAACGTTCAACACGGCGCTTATGGCAGAAAGCCAGAAATCAAAAACTAAAAAAATGTGTTGTTCCTTAACCAAACAACCCTTCGACTCTCGCTTAGTCTTAATATATAGGGAATTTTATTTATTATAAGTCTATTAATTTATTTTAACAAGGTGAGTACAGCCTATAAGTTATTTTCGTTATTCTGAACCCTCCTTTGACACATTGAGTTTGAGTAACATGTGTTAGTTAATAACACACCCGCTTGGCGGGACTTTTTACTAGCCACTGCAACTTACGCCACCATCCCACCAACCGGCAATCGCTGCGAAGTTGCTTCCCATTTCCCAAAAATTGGACAGTGTAGTACTGTAGTAGCCTAAGCCAGTGTTCTTTTCTTTGTTCTTTCTAAATTCTAATGTTCATTGTTCTCTAATCTCTTCGGTGGACGTGGTCGTGGACCCTGGTCGTGGACGTGGACGTGGTTGAACCCTGATGGGCCGATGGCTAATCACTCCTCTCTGGGCTGATGTTCAGATTCTATGTGAAATATTGTAACGTGTGATAGCATGTTGTTGGTTAAGATAATTTAAACACACTAGCTTAAATAAAGAAAAGAACGAAACGCCCTTGTTATTTCTTCCGACCAACACATGTGATAGGCGGACAAAGGCAGTTTTTCTTCCTGTCGCAGTTTCTGGATAAGGGGTCTCACACGGCGAAGTTCGTGATACCGTAGACCAAAGACATCGACATTGGGGTGCTCTTGCTTTTATTCCCCCAATCAAAATGAGAATTTCCTTTGTCTTTATTCTTGTCTCTCCATCGAAAAGGAATGGATTGGATAATAACTGCTTAGTGAATGTTATTCCAAACGTTACCCCTAAAGAAAATTATTATCCATTTACAGTGTTGTACTTTTCCTAGGAAGTGAAGATCTCCAATTTTTATCATCTACATTTATCAGCTGCCATCGTCAGCCCAGATGGGTAAGTAAAGTGACAAATGTTTATTTCCAGAGAGAGATTAATAAGCTAAAATTATCATGCAGTCATCCTTTTTAAGTGACTTCAAAGTTGCTCCAACACATGGTGAGCCCACCATCAATGTGACTGATCTAAGGACTAAAACATACATATCCATATTGACTGGAAATCCTCATACCCCTTGGTGCATTGCTTGCCATCTTCATTGAAATATCATCCTAGAAACAGGATGTCTTGGAGGCAAGTGTCTGAAGTTTGTGTTTGGGGCTTGTCTGTAAGGTATTTTTGTTTAACTGAAAATCACATATCCTTTTTTCATGGAAAACAGTTCTTTATCATTCTAGAGTGGGAGAAAAATGTGGTCAGCAGCAACCACAGAAGTTAACACAGCGATTACTTCACTTCTTGTATTTCTGGGATTGGGATATTCCACATTTGCCAAATAACGTACAGCCAATAAGAAGCAGAAACTCTGGTATTTTCTTCTTTATCTATCACTCATCCAACCAATAGCCTCCCCTTACATGAATACGTCAGTTTTGACCCTTTGTGTAGTTTGTTACTTGCTAGAATATCCAACACTTGTGGCATATCTGAATTTGTGTCTGGTGTAATAAGTGGCCCTTGAACATTATGAGGTCCTTCTCGAGTTCTGAATCCTATACTGTACCGACTCGACTCGAGTGCAATTAACGCAACCTTCTAAGCCGTTATCAAGTGAGTGTCATGGTTTCTTTACAGCATCACTTGTCGTTCCAATGTTTTTTTTTTTTTCGCTTAAAATACCTAGTCATGATTTACGAAAGTACGAAAGACTACGAGTTCGTTATCAGGAACTACGCCTTCGCGATGCAGAACTGGAACTTAACGCCTCCGGCTGTAGTCAGTGGACCATCAGCAGCAGCAACAACAACTTCCTTTCATATTAATAGCGAAGTGCATCCACTTCTGTCGCACCAACTCCTGTTAGCGTTCCTTTCGCTCCCATAGTTGAACCGTCCATAAGTAACAGTAGCCGCTCCCACCCCCTTCTGTTGAATCAAATATATTGAACGCCTCTCCGTCCAGCGACAGGTTCTGGCGCACGCTGATGAACGCGGCCGAGAATCTGCCATCAGGTAAAAGATTCATTCTCCTCATTATTATGAAATTGCCGTGGATTTATAAGCTATTCTTGGTATTATTCAGTCTCTTCGTCCTTTGATAGAATGGCTAGAGTCTCATTTCCGACCTCAGCGTTAGCCAATGAGCATATTGACCCAGCTGAACGAAGCCAGCCGCTGTAGCCAACCGCATTGTACAAGTAACGATGGTTCCATGGCCGCTGGAGAAGTCAGATTGATGGCGGCGGTGCGTCTACGGTCAGTTTTAGTGATAGCAGCGTATCATTCGTGTCGGGCCTTTATCATTAATTTGTCTTGTTTTGTTGTTATTCTTTTATTTATTAGCCCACTCTTTCAGATGTGACGGATAAATCCACCGCAACGCCACAGTCGAGTCCTATTCGTTCACCTCGGGAAGTGGAACAGCAAATGAGGTAAACGAACTAAACATTAATCGCTTCATGAGGACAGCAATTTTTTGCCTGATAATTTATTTGACAGGCTTCTGTGAAGAGGGTATTTGTTTCAAGTGGTTAATGTGAAGCTGAATAATATGGGTTAACGGCGGCGGAAGCAGTAACACTCCCAGCTCTCAACAGCCATAGCGTTATCAACGACCAAAAACGAACTCTTTATTTTCTCTTTCTTATTGATGTTTTAATATGATGGAATGAATTTGACATCACCATTAACAACGGCACCTTTCACAGTCATCAACAAACTTTGCGAAACATGCCAAAATTGTTAGGTTAGTGCAGCACCCTTACTTTTTATTTAAAAAATTGTAGCGCCACACCCATCTGCAGTTCTGCACTGAAGATTTGTAAACGGAAAGCGGAATTGCCTTGTGAAACTCAATATTTGTTCCTCTTTATTTACTATATCTACGGCCATATCTAAATGAAATCCCATGGCGATGAAAGTGCTCCCCTCCCCCTTTGCTGAATTTTCGACGTAATCTTTTCTATTCGTCCTCTTGTTTGAAACTATAAATGTTTTTCGTTTTAGGTTCACCACCTCTCATTCCGATCTATTAGAGCAGTAAGTTACACTCGTGTACAAAGGCGTGCAAGATCACTTAAAGTGACTTTATGAGATGACTAAAGTGAAGGATTAGCGACTTGAATCCGGTGGTCCAAAACTGATGGCACAGCTCTAAATTGGGCAAAATGGACTGCGCTAAACTTCTTGGGTCGTCTTTTCAGCAGAGTCGAACAAGGTTTGATCGTTCAACTTGACGGATTATGACAGGTATTCTCTTGTTTAAATTTTTTTTATTGTGACGACCATTACCTTAACAATGAAATGTTTTGGATTTTGGAAATGGAGAGTTAAAATATGGTTCGCCTTCTTCCTGCTAGATGTCACCGTTGCGTGCTCGTGCCATGCCACACCCGGGGGATTTCGTCTGCAGTGAATTGTATCACAACTCCTGTTGGTAGTTTGGCATCTCCTGGCAGGTAAAACTTAGGCTTAAAGCACAGGCAGTGAAGCTGCCTAGGACGCAGAAAAATATTATAAATTCTTCAGCCCTTGTGTTACGTGATTATTTTAAGCATTTTTATGGTGAGATCTATTGCGCCGTGGTCCGTGGAGTCCTCGGCATCCGTAATAAAATACCATTTAGTTCTATGTGTCTTTATTAGGCTGTAAGTATGTAATGCAGTAAACTAAATATTCAGTGTCAGACTCGTATTCCTTTATTGGCCTTTGTTGGCCTGAAATAACAAGAATTCCAATCTCAATTCTAGGTCAGGATCAGCAACCCCATCAGTTTCAAACATTAGTTGCTTGCAGTTGGGATTAAGATGAAATGTGAAAAGGCCATTGGTTAAGAGTTATAGAGTTATACAATATCAGCTGGGAGTCTGGTGGCTCCCATATACTGTTCACAAAATAACAGAGGTACATACAATAAACTAACTAGTTTTTATTAATTTTTTTTATATAGCCAATAGTTTTTTATTATTCCAGGCAAGAACAAATCCACTCAGATAATCATCATACTTGAGAAAGAAATTTGTCAAAGTAATGGAAACAAAGAAGGACAAAATGGAAACTGTATGGAAAAGTTGTGAGAAGGTACGGCTGGCAAAAGTAGATGACGTCATGCTGCAGTTACATGCGGAAACTGAACCCAGAGTAGAGTCCGCTCCCGGTAAACCAACAGCCAACGGAACTTGATCCACTCACTCCGGTACTGGCATAATTGTGGCGCGCACTTGTATTTCTGGGGGAGTCGATATCAAGGAAGAAAGCAGTGGCACACCCCAACCCCAAGTGCATAGTAGAATTTTCGGTGTGATTTTTACATGACTTGATTTCGCATTGGATTCATGCAGTCATCATTTACGCGCTTTTTCCCGAAACAATCCGCTTATCTGCCCGATCACTGGACTCTCCGAGTTCCCCAATGCAAAATCCTCTTTCAGCGAATGCCAATCGGCCCAGTTGATGCTCTTGTGCTTCATAGCATTTCTTCCTTGGGCTTACACGAAAATGAACTTCCCGTCATTCTTCTTTCACTTTTGCCTGTTTGCCATGTATTGTATATATTTTACTTAGAAAAACATTTCTTTATTTTCATTTTCTTCTTTTCTTTGTAGGTATTAATGGAAAAGCGAACGAATTGAAGAGAACGGCTGACTGAAGAGAGAATCGTGATTATTATCATTCGTAGATCTGCACAATACAGTATTAGATCTCTTGCCTCACTTAATAAGCTCTTGGTTGGTCATGCTTCCGTTGTATTACCAGGATTCGAAGGCTCTGATTGAACGAGGTCCTCGTGTTCACAGGATATCCTTTGAATGGTCACGAGACTATCCAGCAATTCAACGATGACTAATCGCCCCGGTAAGGACAATTCCTTTGTTTTTGATCATGGACCTTTATTTCCACTTTTCTCATCTATTTCCTCGGTAGATAAGCATCAGATTTAGATAGGCTGAACATACCTTAACTCTGGAAGAAACCCTTGACTAGCAGAGCAGATACTTCGGCTTTCACTATCTACTCCTGATGTGACGATCTATTCAATTACGAGATACGTGCATCATCATGGACCACATCCTACTTGCGGTGACGGTATCGTTGGTACTTTCTTTTAATTTTTAAAAATACTGCAGGCATTTATGATTGAAATAGGTAGGTATTACGTGAATTCTCTTAAAGTAAGATGACCTATGACTTGATATACTTTCTAGTGGAAGTGTAGTAGTTGGGTGATGCAATTGAAAAACGTGAAAAGCATGAATATCTCAACTTTTCCCTCGTTAGGTCTGAGTCAAACCCAATTTGTTAATTGACAATTATGTCAACTCAGTGTTTGTTGTTGTTGAATCCTAACCTATAAGGGTGAAAGAACTAAAGAGGGAAGGAGACTGAAAGCAGTGCAGGTGTGCAAGTGCGTTATCATAGACGCAGGTAAATGACGCACGTCCCGTTCTAGTACACCATTGTTTTTGGCATTGTTTCAACAGGTTAGATGGGATATAGAGTTGAACGACACGTGATAGCAAACAGAAGTGCGGGTATGCAACAGATTCACGCACATTTGATTTGAAACACGGCTGCGTTAAAATCCTTTTCACTTTTTTTTTATTGCGGGCGAATCGCTAGGGAAGTATTAATTCTACAGTTGGTTTCAAGCAAATCAACTATCACTCCAACATGAAGTAAAATGAAATCCACAATTATGTATTTTGCCAGCTGAACAACTAGAAAATAATAGTTTTCTTTTTATAAAATATAGTCTATTTAGACAAGGAATCAGTTTAGTTTACCTAGTTTTACATGTAGAGAAGACTCGACGTGACTATTTCTTTTACTTCAATAATTTATTAAACCGCCTCAGCCTCAGCTGATGAGTTCGCAAGAAAACGATGTGCTGGCCCTTTCGATTTCGTTATTCAGATTACAGCCGTTTGGTTTCGAGCTAAAAACGTATGCTGTAGTATTTTTATGGCGTGAAACGGTTGTGTAGCTAACGAATCGAGAAGTTGACATTGGCGAACCTTCTTTCTCACGAATCCCACCCATTCCACTCCTCAGCCACTTTGTTGATATGTGGGTCTAGAATCAGTCCTTTTACAGCGGGAACACACCAAATGAATTTTGTTGTTCAAATTCGAGTTTTTTCCAGATTAAAGCTCAAAAGTAAAATATTGCGGAACATGGGTGTGGTTGAATCATCCAAGGGTAAAAGCGAAAACGAGATTCACCAGCAGGTGTATCCTATCCCATGGATACACCGGGCGGTATGACTGCTCGCATGGACTCTCGTCAAACGAGATTTCAAGGTCACTAGCATTTTTAGTGAAAGGATTTGGTTTGAACTTGAAATTTGAACATAAAATAATTGCGGAAGTTTTTTTCTCACAATTCAAGTAAAGGGTGTAGTCTTTTGCCCAACGGCATATTTTGAACGATATAAAAGAAGACCCCAATTCCAATCTCTTCACTTGTTCACTGCAACGTCTGTCCACAACAAGCATTATCCCAACATGAAATTCTTGGTAAGTTCTTTTGTCTCTATCCAATTCTTTTTAATATATTTCCATTCTCTACCATTAACAATCAATTCAATTTAATCAATAGATCATCAGCTTCTTCTTGGCTTGCGCCTCTGCCCAATGGGTTGCCCCATATTACAGCCAATGGTCCCCATACAATCCTCAGTTTACCAATGACTTGTTGTCGAAGAGCGTTGACTTGAACAAGGACGGCCAACCCGATGTCCCAGTCTACACCGCAGCCCCCGCTCTCTTGCCCAACTACTTCCCCTACGCCGGTCTGAACTACCGCGCTGGATTCCCCTACACTTACGGCGCTCCTTTCACCTACCCCTTCGTCCAGGCTGCCGCTGCTCCCGCCGCTGCTCCCGCCGCTGAGGTCAAGTCCACCCGCAGCAAACGTCAAGTTGCCGTCCTTCCCCACAACCCAGCTGAATTCCTCAACGATTTCCGTTACAAAAGCGTTGACCTGAACCAGGACGGCCAGCCCGACAACGCCGTTTACACTGCCCCAGTTGCTCCCATCGCTCCTGCCCGATTCGTCACTCCTTACCCTGGATTCACTGGATACCTCCCTCAACCTTACCCATTCTTCAACGGATTCTATTAACTTAATAGTCCGTCAAACCGCCGCTGAAATGATCTGTTGTTATAATTGTTATTACCTTTTTGTTTTGAAACTCTATTTGTTTCTTACTTTCTGATTACAAAATTCATATCGCACTTTTATGGATCAATCACTGGTCATACTAAAAATTAATAGATACTTAATAGTGGTGAATTGGAAAGGAATCAACTCCTCAAACTTTTCAATTAAGGCACAATTCTTGGCTACCATGCAAGAGATGACCCCCGCTTGAGTTCTAATTTAGAACCAGTATTGATTCATTTGAAGTATTGTTGGTTGTCTCCATCTTTTTTTAACAATATTGTGTTCATTCATTAAATTGTGTTTTCATTTCAGGGTAAATCGTTTGAAGAATGGATGCGTCCGGTGTCACTGAATTTTAGCTGCGTGACGATAAAGAAAGTCTTAACTCCTAAATCCCAAACAACTTATCTTTTATCCTGTCTCTTGGTTTGTGATTCTTTTTTCTGTAAAGAAAGTAAACATTAAAAAAAAACAGTCTACCGGAACCGGAGCATCAATAAAGAAGAGAAAGTGTGCTGAAGTGTTTTGTTAATCATAGAGGTTCTATAGATTTGTCAATCGATCTCGGGTCTGGATTCGGGTTTTTCTTTATTCAAGATTCTAATTTAACACAATTTTATTAGTCGTTAAGCCCAGCAGGTTAGAATGGTGAACAGTGAACCTTTTTATATTCACAGCACAGTCGAACTTTTGCCGCTTCGGCTGATTGGCTCTTAGCAGGGATGCCAGATGCGGACGTTTTTAATTGCAAGACTGAAAATGGCAATGTTGCGCCTTGTGCGTTACTTTCAAGATGGCTGCTGACAGTCTAAAGGCACTGAGCGGAAAGGTCCAGTTACTCATTCAGGTGTGTTTTTTCCATGTTTTTTACTGATATACTTCATCTGTTGAAACTGCTATCAATTTTTCCCAAAATGTCTCTTGCTCGTTTCGTCACATGTGGAACACTTTCAGAACAATTAAGTAATTATAGTTGATTGCTACAGATTTAGTTGATGACGAGTAGACCCCTTTGCTTCTCTGTTGCAATTATGAGTTAAGACCATTATGGAAATGTGGATTACATTTGTTATTTTCAAGTTGGAAAACTTGACAACTACAAATTCCTTTGTAAGATTTATTAAAGTAATTCTGAGAGATTGTATAGTTTAACTTCATACTTCTGTCGTTTTGTTATGTCACATGAGATTCTGTTCCTTGATAGTAACTTGATTTTGTTTTTCAATAGCCAGGTGAAGTCTGCGCTTCTTTGTTGCAGTCTAATGTGCACATGGATTGGTTGCAGTCATCCAGTGAAAGGTGTGATTAAATTGAGCTGTTGCATGCAGTCTTTGGTGCTGATGTTGTCCTGAAGTGTGGGAGAGTTCCATGCTTCAAGTCTTCTGGGATCAGCCATATCTGAGTTGACGCTGGATCATGCTGCATTGAGGTTGCCGAAATGTGGGACATCTAGTAGAACTGCAAGAAGACTCCTTGTAATGGTAATTTGATAAAAATTATAAGTTCTAACTTGAAAAGTGTCATGCTTGGACTACTATAATTGCTTACATTGTTTAATTTTAACATTTGGGGATTTCATCTTGTCAACAGCTCCATCTTTCCTTCGATCATATGTAAATTGAGTTATGGATTGTTTAAGGGGAATTGGTTAACGAGATAGGCAGATACTGTAGAAGAATGTTTTTGTTTCGCTGCAAAGCACTACAAATTTCAAATGAATTTGTATTGAAATCTTAAATGAGTAATCTAGTTTCATGTGAATTTTTGTTTAAACTATAGTTATCAGATAGCAGTATTGTCGTAGAATAATTGGGGTGAACTCCATTTGAAGTGAATTTTTTTTCTTATTTTATACAAAATTTCCATTGATCAAACATTAATTTCATTTTGGTCATAGGTTTATGTTTACGCAGCAGTGATGTTGCTGTCCAATATGGCATGTTGTTGCAGCCTATAGACTGGTGAAAGATTTTTTGCATCGAGTTGCATATGCTGTTGCTGTTCCTTGGTGCCGGACTGCTGCCTGGTGTTGTGCACAAAAGTTACATCCAGTTTTAATTGTTATTTGTGTCTATGCAGTTAACCGTTTATATGTTGAGAATGAAAAAAAAATACGGGGAATTTTTACGTTGAACAAATAATAAACATGCCTTCGCGATTGGGAAATCAGCGAGGAGGAGATTGGGGGGGGGGGGAAATTGATTTTCATTTACTAGAAGAAGTTGTTTGTTTTAATAAGGTAGAAAAAAATCCTTTGTCTATCACATCCATATACTACCAATATAACCACATCTATTTCTCAAACCCAAAACTTCCATCAACATCCATTCCTTAAAACCCCATTTCCCCACAAATGTCAATTACCTGTAATATGTAATATATTGTTGAATAAATAAACCAATTTTATAATATGTAAAACTCATTTTTATACTGGAACACTTACAAAATAAAAAATTCATTAAACAGAGCGTCCGATTCAAGACAATTTTTTTTGTGCGAGGCTTTTTAGCAAGCAATCCACCACCCTAATTTGACACAAAGTGATAGTTTGCTTTCACGGAAATTGCGTCAGACGGTTGCAAAATTTCTAGTTCAACAATCTCATGTAGAAATTTGCATCTAGTCTACTGGTGCAAATTGCGATTCTTTAAGCTCGATTATTTAGGAGATGTGTTAAAAAATTGTGAGTAGCCAATAAATTGAACTAATTCGCTTTTTCAGAATATTTTGAAGATAGATTACAAGAAAATCTAAAAACAACAAAGTGATCTAAAACCAAAATATTCAGAAAAAGTGGATTACTTCAATTGTTTAGCTACCCACAATTGCTTTTAACACATCACCTAAATTAATCAAGCTTAAAGAATCGCAATTTGCACCAGTAGACTAGATGCAAATTTCTACATGAGATTGTTGAGCTAGAAATTTTTCAACCGTCTGACGCAATGTCCGTGAAAACAAACTATCACTTTTTGTCAAATTGGGTGGCGGATTGCTTGCTAAAACTCGCACATGCAGTGTCGGCGTAGATCCAGGGAGATTACCTGGAAATGGAAGAGGAGAGAAGAGTGCGAGGCAAGTTTTACTGGGGAGCGATTAATCATACTAGGCTTCCGGGTTAGACTCATGACCCTCAGATCATGCGCCTTCCAAGTCCCCGTTCGACCAGAGCCCTCCCCTCCTCCTGGTTTCACAGCGGGTGAGTGACCACCGGCGGGCGTTGGTTAGTGGTTAGTTAGGGAAACGGGGCCACAGAAATGCACTTGTACTTTATAAACATTAAAATAATTTATCAATCTTGAATTTCAGCGCGTCCGACCACCCGTCATTTCCCGCCAATTGATAAAGTCTATCGAACAGCGGCGAGGGTAAACCTGAAAAGAGAATTAAGAGATTAATTACGAATGCAGTAAATTAATAAGATCAGGGGAAGATACCGGGAACAAATCTGCATAATTCTTGGAGGAATGAGATCCTTGAAGTATTTTCTCCTCACTTTCTCTTCAAAAGTTAACCTGAAATAAAATTAAATATTTTCATTAGATCACAATAACAATAACACATTACCATTTCCATCACTTATGAAGGACATCTACAACATTATTCACTATGTATTATAAAAATAACAGGAATTTCAAGTGAGTGGTGAAGCTAAAAACTTTAACAATAAAGACAGTAAATAAAAATTTGTTTCATTTAAATATACTATCTGAGCTGCAGAAACTACTCTCTTGACAAGTGTCACAAATTTGAATTCAGCAGAGACTTAAACAGATGGGAAACAAATTGAAAGGAGTGTCAATTTTGAACAGCAAAATTTCCTTGAATAAACTAAAACCCTCCTATCCTAGTTATCAGTTTATCACAGTGTAAACATAACTAACAGCTGGATTATTAGGAGTCAAGGGAAAATGGCAGCAGAAAACAAGGAAGCCCATTAATTTATTAAATCATATTACCGAATTATGATCTTGCACCAAGGGTTCTCTTCCATTCATGGCAAGATCAGAATCGTCAGATGTTGCCTTGTTGCTTGCTGGCCAATGAGCAATACTAAGCGAATACAAAGACTTTATCCATTACTACTTAATTCTCTATGCAAAAAATGTCACACAACTTACAATTTAGAAAATTTTAGGCTGTTCACTAGTTCAGAAGTGATATCTCCAGCAGATTCTCGACCCTCCCAACATTGTTTCGTTTTCCATCTTGTCACACTAAAGTTTTCTTTTCTCTACTTTTTCCTTATTGAGAGTTTTGATGAAACTTTGTATCGTCTGGAGTTTTCTTTAATAGCTTCGCGTTAAATAAAGCCGAACGATGATGATTTCTGGAAAACTCACTTCCTTTCCTTCTGTTCAGAACAAAATGACGTGTAAGTGTAAACCATGGGTGTAAAAAACTGTAAACATTCGAATTCGTTGGGCGTAGCGAACGCCACCACCAAGGTGCGGTTGAAAATAAAAATAAAAAAGCCATCTAGCGACAAAGTCTTTTTGGAGCGAAAACGGAAACGATTTTGAGTAAAGAAATGAAGAAAAAGTATCACCAACCCAAAAAAAAATTCTCGAGATTCTGTGATTTGTTAATGCCTTAATGGTATTAGTGATTGAAGAAATCATGGAGAAAACAGCGTAGGAAAATAAATAACGAATGCAAAACAGAGACTTAATGGAAAAATTGAAATCTCCGTATTGACTTCCACTGTTTCCCATTTCTGTTTGTATAAAATAACTATACATTAAACTAACAAATTCGTTTAACAACTCCTACATTTACTAAAAGTAACTAATGTTCTGTAGCATAAACCCTGAGAAATCCAATCAAGTAAAAACCACACTGAGAATTCTACTATGCTATGCTATACTATAATTAGATAAACATGACAAGTGGGAATCAGCTTGGATTGAAAATGGTTGATGGACTGAAATTTGAAACCTGTCTAGGGTTGTTGGAAACCCTCTCACATAGCATATTATGACTAAGCACAAATAATGTTTGAAACAAATACTTACTCCATGCATTGACAGTCATTTGGGGGAAATTTCACATGGCTGTCTATAGGTAAAGCAGAGCTTTAGTATCCAGGTAATGTAGCTAGTAAAAGTGGGGAGATTACCGTTGACCCACCGGCAGTCAGTTGGGTAGTCGAATGATGCTGGCCGCGTAGTTGGATCAGCCATGGTGCAGGCTCAATCGGAGCGACGAAAGGACGGCACGCCAGTGAGAGGTACTGCTGACTATCTCGGATGATCAAATTTTCGTAATAATGCCAGAATTATTGTATGATGACTATCTCGTATGACTATCGTCACTGATCTCTCGTCAGTTTCCAGTTTTCCACCATCGAATACTTAATAGCGATGCAGGATTAATCTGAAACGAGAATGGGCAATACTTTAGACGTCATTAATTTTAAAAGAAGATTGTAGCGACACCAAGCAATACCTCAAATCAAGAGCTCAAGCCCGTTCTAAGGAACTCACAGAGGGAAATTTAAAGTAGCAGTCAACGGGTTGACAAACAAAGAAATTGGTCAAACGTTTTGCAATTGCAAAATGTTGTAAAAATGATAGATTTTATGTAAACATACTTACAGATGATCTTAGCCAATCCACATAGTAGAATCTTGATGGTTGTCTTATTTCTTTTGTGAAAATAGCCACAGACTGTTTCAATTACACGTGTAGGCTAGTTCAAGTATAGCAGTACAGTTCTACCTTTATCTGTTAGAGAGGGCCTGTCAAATGTTATAAATTTATTCATTGTGTTTTGTCATCGTGATGTCGAGATAGTCCTACTCCTACATGTAAATGTGTTTGATGTGGTATTAAAATAACCATGTGATGCTTACCTGTTTCATCCATCGAAAATTTTCGGGTCATAAAGCAGCTGATGTCTGATAGCTAAAGTTGTGTTTAGTACTAGTAGATGTACTCGTACATATATGAAATAGTCAGGATGTTGTCAATTGGGAATACCAATGACCTTCTATGAACAAACACCTTAGGATAATCGGACAACACAACAGAAAGTCAGACACAATATACCTAGCAACAGTAGAATCAAAAAATTTATGTAACACTAAACAACCGTGATTAGTCTACAACTACGGACTTGTTTTTACGTATCAAATTTGTGGTAGAATTTGCCTCGTAAAAACTAAAAACCGGTAAAAACAAACAATCTCGAACACAGTTACAAGTCTGTTTACTTTTGTTCAAATCATAAATTCCATCTAGCGAGTAAAACGAGCAACATGTGTGATTAAATCACCAAGCCATCTGTTAGGGAAAACTTGCTCCAGTATTCAAAAAAAAAACCTGTACGGAAAAATCCCTGTACGGGGAAATTCTGATCTCAGTTGCATATCTGTGATCAATCAGTTGCTGAGTTGGAAGTGGAACATTATTAGCTTTACCGGAAAGTTAATAATTATTACAATTCAAAGTTTGAAACCAGGCAAATAGTTGAAAGCGCACCAATCAAATGGCGCTCTCTTTGAACCGATGAATTCAAGGTATAATAATCGAAAATCAGACTCGGGATAATAACACATTCTGAATAAAAAGAAGAAAAAAGTTCCCCAAAAAAAATGAGCATTGGTATAGTTCTTTTTGGTTCTGTTAAAACGAGACCATGACTGAGCAACTCTAATAAACTTGACGAGATTCCGCTGTTGAAATATATATACATGTTATACGTTCTACCTTTTTCGGTTCATCGTAAAACGCGCCCAGTTACTAGATTTCCCGGCTCCACCTTATTGCGGCTTCACCGCCCTCGCGTACACGGTTATTAGAAGGCCATAAAAAGATATATATATTTTTTTGAAAATCAATATCATCTTTTATTTACTAGCCATTCATAAAGGGCAAAACACAAAAGTTCCTGGGGCATCGCTTCTTCTTCCTTCCAGACGAAGATTTTCAAACACTTGCAACGATGAAATTGTTGTCAAATGTATATGGATGATATCGTGATGAAATCGAGGAACCAATCAAGTCAACACATCTGTTTGCACGACAATAAAAAGAGGACCTGTCAGAAAAAAAACGAAGTGGCGAAGGGAAACAAAGCAATCAAACCGTCATCATCAGGCTCACAAAATACACCCAGAGCGTTCCACACTAGCGCCGCGTATACAATCTCCAAATCCTCCATCTTGTAATTTTGGGGGGAGTCAATAGAATTGTTGGAGAAGAATTAATCCACAAAACTCGGTGAATGGAAAAGAAAAATCAACTCAAAAATGGAGGTGCTTGTTTTTTTAAAAAGGATCAACGATAAATTTGATCGGATGATACAAACCTTGGCGAATCGATTGCTGGAAGGCAATAAGGACGTGTACTATATATACCAAATAAGCACCGATTCTTAATCTTTTTTCTTCTTTTGTTGTTGTTGTTGTTGGAAATCATTTAGACAGACTTTTGGGAAACGATAAAATATATCATAGCGAAAAGGGCTTAGAAACTCGGGTTGGGATTATACGGTTTTGAAGCTAAAAAAGAAGAAATGGCGTATACCACGTACACACCATTTTGCCACGACAGGATATTATGCGGGGGATATAATACGATATTGTCAAGTTAAAGAAACCGACCAACGATTGATGGGGACCGCCATCACAACGACGAAAAAATGAGGAGGATGATTTAACACACAAGATTCTACTGCGCAGAGAAATGCCAATGATTTTTCTCTTTCGGTATTATAATAATAATAACAGGACAGACGATAGAAGAAGAAATGGCTGGATGATCGAAGGATGGTTCACGCTGGGTTAAGTGGGAAAATTAGAGACTAGATAGTTTGCAGGAGAGAGAGAAAAAACATATGGATGATAACAAACAGCGAGACACTGATATAAGACTACATTGAATCGAAAGGGTTTTTGCTTCATGGAAGAGTGATGACTTGATAGAACGCGGAAGGGGGTCTGACAAAGTTACACAATGACAAGGTTAGACGGGGATTGGCTTTGGGGGGATGACGCAGAATAATGGAATGAGCTGCTGGCCGTTTTTCTCCGCCAGCAAGTGGTTGGAAGTGTAGACGTCATCAGCTCAAATCAAAGTTATATATTCTTCTCGGGCGGGAGGAGAAGTTGAGTCAGATATATAAAAGATGGTAAATAAGCCACACAACGTCGGCGCAAATTGAAAAAAACAAAACGAAAAAAACGTGAATAGACGAATAATCACGAATGGAATGGTAGTTGAAGTATATAAGGAGGACCTGCAGGTGTTGGTGGTGGATTTTTGCGAGTGGGCACACAAAGCATCTAACATTCCTTTTTTTTTTGTTTTCAATCACGTAAGACACAATATCAACGACAACCGTAGAAGTATATATGTGTATAAGCGTCATAGGGAGGAGCTCTGTGGGCGTCTCACAAGAACGTGAAAAACATCACGCCCGTGAATTATTTCTAGTTTATCTTCTTTCTTCTTCCACCAACGCGTTTTTGTTTGTTTGCTTTGTTATCTTTTTGTTTTTTTCCCGTGACATCCACAAACAGGTTCGCACAAATGTTGTTCTATTCAATTTTTCAAAAAGACTCTGGCAGCAGCAGAATATAAGGGGGAGGGCTTCATCTTCGGGGAAATGTGTGGGATCGAAAAAGGAGTTTTTGCATTATCTCGCCAGCCAACGTGCGATCGTCGGTGTACACGTGTATGTATATTTTTTGTGTGGTGAATAAGACGGCGTGTTTACCGGAAGTCGCTCATGTTGAACCGGGAGCCGAAAATGCGCACCAGTTGATCTTCGTAGTCGTCAATGTTTCTCTTCATTATGTTCATGCACGGCCCCATCAAACGCTCAAACGCCTGCACGTCCAAAACTGCAGAGAAATGAAGTCAATTAAATGAATCAGCCATTATTCTTTTTAGTTTATTATTTAAAAAAAAACTTACAGGCGAGACGAACGGGACCGACGCAATAGGCGGAGGCGGCTCGCGGTCGATGGGTGACGAGCGCCAATTCTCCAACGTATCCGCCCTTGGTGACCCGACTGACCTCGACCTCAATTTCATTTTCTCCGGCGACGGCGATGCGAACGGTGCCCGTCTCGACAAAGTACATGCCGTCGGCCGCGTCGCCCTGCCGGATGATGCATTCGCCATCTTCAAATGTTCGCGGATTGAGCGCATCCGCCACGTTCATCCTCTCGTACGACTACATCAAAAGAATTGCCCAACACATTAGTCGTCACGTTATAATATCCTATAGACATGTTGATGACTCAATTTGGCAAAGGAAAAGGTATGAGGGTATTCTAGAAGTGGATGGAAATGAAAACGAGTTGGATTTTTGGAGGCCATTTGCCAAATAGCGACTCGGAATGACAATTGCCAGTCTTGAAATGTGTCACATCAGCCGGAATAGTTTTCCCATCGTTCGTCGGAGTGAGAAAATGGGAATTATGTCGTCATTTGGCCAGGATAAAAGAAAAATCCGCCTATTAATATTAAGGCCATTGCATCTACGGGATAGACGCCACACACATGCTGGGAAAACATGTTCCAACTCGATCTCAATTTAATGAGATTCTCCGTGGTGTGTGTGTTTTTGTTGTCGAAGAAGAATAGCCGAGCTGCGGGATGGATTTAAGACTCTTGGGGAAGCGTCAAGCTGCTGTACTGCCGTTGACATCGTCGTTCCCCCTGCAAATAAGTGATTCCCTCCCCTCCGACAAACAGGACACGAAACAGAAAATTCAAACACAAAGGCCCGCGAGTGGGTATAACGCGATTGTTCTTGAAGAGATTCAAGTCGTGTGCAACGAGAGAGCGGAAATGTTTGAATGCCCTTCTCGTCTACGAAGAAACAAAAGAATGACGTGCACATATACAGAGAGATATATCTGTGTGTGTATGCGCTCTTCTCTATAGATCTGATTGTGTATCCTCTGTGTGTTGGAAAGAGGCCTACATAGACAACACAAGGTCCTTTACTACTATTAGATTTGATTGACGTCCAAATGAAGTTATATAGCGTCTTGTTTCTCTTTTCTTTTATTCGTTTTCTCTTCCGCTCTCATCCGTCCGGATCAAAAGACTCGGCGGATGCGAACAGACTGGATGCACCATCCGATTTGCCGCCTTTCCCTTCCAGTTCTCCCCCTTTTTCTCTTATTTATGATTCGGAAAAACATTTCCATCGTATTAAAAAAAAGCCTCTTGTTATGCAGCCCACGTCAGTGGATGGCGTCGACGTTATCAGACGAGACCCCCCGCTCACGAAATTCCTTTTGAAAACAACCAATTAAGTTGCCGGGAATCCCGAATGCCATCAAAAGAATCAAAAAATGTCCCATATCAAAGAGCCGCTCCCATAGATGATGTGCTGGAGGCGGCCAAAGTTATGACGACGAAAGACTTCATCACCCGCCAGTTATTTTGTAATTAATTATTTATTAGGCCGACAAATAATCAGATTTCGACTATAGAAGAAGAAGAGGCGCTTTTGTGCACACGAGTATTCTAGGAAATGATTCCAGCAGCGGCCCAGCACGATCGATGCTGGGAATACACAACGGCGACGGCGGAATAAGAGTCCAATGTATTATTTCAACACGGACCGAACTGCTGTTTGCATGAGATTGTCACGAAAAGACTTTTGCCGAAGGGGGAAAAAGGAATCCCAAGGAAAAGGAAAAGACAGTGAGACCCACTTTTATTATTGGCCTATACCCCGTTGGGTCTATATGGAGAAGAAGAGTGAGAGGCTATCGATCGTCTGAGTTTGTGTGTGCGTTCACGACGAGCGAGAAATATAAGAAAAAAGAGACGCGGGCCGTGACGAAATCTGCGCGGAGAATAAGGGGAACAAGAAGAAGCCCTGATGAATAGATAGACTACAACAGAGAGAGAAAGAGAGATGCAAGTGTCGGTGGATCGATAACAATGAGCGCCGCCCGGTCCTTTCCGTGTGAAGGTGCTGACAGCTCAATAGGAAACGCCGGTCCTGGATGGGCTTTTGTGTTGCTGGTCGCCGACAAATAAGTCGGAACGGGGGGCGACCAGCAGAAGCACTAGAGACAGACTATATAGTCAGGCTGACACGATCTAGAATTGGTTTAGAGTAATTGGATTTCAATCGTGGCCAAAAACCCATTGCTCCAGTTGAATGGCTCCAGCCCGAAAATTCTCAATGCCCTGCCTGGTAAAAACACACAGGCCAGCACGGGGCACGTTGCAGCTCGGCTTACATCGTCCTCGTGATTCAATGCGACCGGTAAATCAGACTCATCGATTCGCCTATTTAATCCGCCCGGCCCACGGCAAATTGGTCAACATCCGCGTGAAATGAACCGCGCACAACGGTGAGTGAGTAGAGACCAGCCCAGTCCAGGCCAATCCCAGCACTTTTTCCCATCCATCGTGTAGTACTACCTCATCCACACACACACAAGAGCCGGACAATGGGCCTTGGATTTCCGTTTCTTTTTCCAATGGCCGCCGTCGTTATCTTCTGGTAAAAGATGTGCGTTGCGTTCACTCTTGCGTGACCAAAAGTACTTGCAAGGGGCTTAGATTGTTCTGACCGATTCACGTCAACTTGGCGCTATCGAATCGATTCTCTAAATGGCGCCTTCGCTTTAATATTCTTCCATTACGGCGTATCAAATGGACGGTGGTGTCAATCACTTCCATTTTACATTGGGCGGTTCTATTTTAATTTTTGACTCACCGTTAGCGCTCGCAACATGGGCACCGTTTCCAGCAGCGTCTCGTACATTTTGCGCTTCTTGCAGGCCGTTTTGAGGATAATTCGCCTGAACGTAGTCCGGTCCATCGCCCACAGGGATCCGTGACTCATGGCCTAATACATTCAACATTCGTTATATTATGACTCGATTCTTTTGCTTTTTCTTTTGCATGAAACACACAAACCTGAACTGTTGCAGCGCGGGGCATGTTGTACATGAGGGCCAGCTCTCCAAAACTGCCGGACCCTTCGTACTGGCCTACCAGCCGCTTGGTTGGCTCCGTGTCTGTGGCGACGTAGATGTGGAACGCACCGCTGAATAGAATGAATTTTTAAAATGACATAAATGAATGAGTTGACGAACAAACAGTTGATGTGTGTGTACCTGTCGATGACGTAAAAGTTGTCCCCGTCGTCCCCCTGACGGATGACGTAGTCACCGCTGTCGACCGTTTTCTCGAACATGGCGTCCAGGACGTCCTGCACTTGGTCCTGTGTGTGTGTACAACATCAAACAATAAGAAAATGAAAATGTCTATTTAAATATGTAGAGCAGCAATCTATGTAGTATATCCGTCGGGAGCAGAGGACACGAAATTAATTGGATCATGTCTCTTATTACCGAATTTCGCCCGGCTTTTTCTAACATGTACACGAGCGCAACATGGCGAATATTGGGCGACCAAAGAGAACAAGGTATATATCAACTGCTGTACATCGTTGATGTTAGACGTTTAATACAATCCGGCCTTAGTTGACGGCCGAGCGTCAACTTTCTTCTTTTTAAAATCGACGGGCCTTTCTTCTTCGTTGATTTTCGATTGAAAAACCTGCGGTTCCCCTTCTTCTTTACCCTAAGGCGTACCCCCGTGTGGATTCACGCTGCTCTTTCCATCCATTCTGATCTACATGGCAAGGATCGATCGATCGTCGCTCATATCGTCTTGTGTACTCTCTTTATGTACGCATCGCCGAGTATTTCCTGTCCGTCTCTCGAAGACTTGAGGCCGTTCCTACCGTGTCCACATGTCCGTGAAGCTTCAACAATAACTCCCGACAATTGAACTAGATAGCTTTTTCAACCGTGATCGAGAGATAGGGTGGGAGAGAGACGGGAAAAATGATGGCCCAGCCACCGCAGCGGATGGATGGACGGACCTTCAACTACTAGGAGCGAGTGCACTGGACAATGGCAAATTGATTCTCATTTGCCCATGTATTTATACTAGCAGTCGCTTTCATGTAGTAGCGACAGATTGAATGACTGATTTGATTATGACCTTAATACAATATCTACAGCTGGATCGGATGGATATTGATGGAAGAGAGTTTTGTTCTTTTGTAGGGGTCGGTCGCTGTTGAGGAAGTTGAGATTCTCTCCCTTCGACATGATTACCTAATCCTTTTTGGACGACGCTAATAATGCAAATGTCAACGAGCGTATAGAGAAAGGGGGGAGGAAGAAAAGCAAAAGAAGAAGAAGAAAGAGCCGAGTAGTCGTCGTCGTAATAGGGGCGAGGCAGAAGCCAAAAGAACGTCAGTGGCAGTCAGCCGAGTCAAATGCGCAGGTAAAATGTCAGAAGACGATCAATACAATGTCCTCCCAGCCAGCCAGCCAGCCGGCGATATATCTTTAGATAAATATATGTAGACGGGAATATGGCATTTGTTGGTATTAAGGCGGACATAGAGATCCCCGCTCCCACCCTATGTCGACCCACAGGGCCGCCGCTTGTGTTTAGGCTAATAAATGAAATTAATCAGAGGCTTTGATGTCAAATAGAACTCGCGGGACTCTTTCGAGTACCGTCAGTCGAGTAGGCACTCGTCGGTAGTACACAACTTTTTCCCTCCCCCCTTTGCCTGTCGTGATGATTAAACGTCGTTACACTGGACGGACACGGCGCACACACTTGTGTGTGATGTTGCTCTTTGCTTTTTTCTATAATGACAAGAATAATAAGAAGAGAGGGGCTATTGACGTACCGGGTCCAGTGATCGGAAGATGAAAATATTCTTGACGGCTTCGGCGAGTCGATGACGTTGTTGGTCGGATTTCGGATGAACTACCTGGAAAGACCAAAGAGAACAACACAGAGAAAAGAAGAAAAAGTTGTTGATTACATAATCTGCGTCACCCAAAGACCAAACGAGCAGCAACTATACTCGACTCGAGCAAAGTAGAAGCGCACACATGTTACATAGTTTAGGGGATTCATCACAGATCTAATAAAAGACAAGCTAGTGGAGGGGTATTATGAAACGGACCCTCTTTTCAAAGGATTTCAGGAAACAAATGTTTGACCTATACTACGAGTGCCTAGAACCGCAGAGTATCTATAGAGACAATATGGCTGAAAATGCTTATTAGTCGGGTCTGAATAGTGATGAATGATCAAAGAGCGTCTAGGACAAAAACAAAAGTTGGGAATGAAATATATTTCCATAGATAATAGAGGACATACCTTTTCTCCTTCGTCGTCATCGCCTTCGGGATCGTACGACTCGGCGAAGACGGACTTGCGGCGATTGAATCGATTGGCCAGAGATTCTTTGATGGAAGGGAAAAGACAAGCAATGGTTAGAAATGGATTCTTCCACGTTGGCAAATAAAATGTTTTCCCCGGTTGCAAACAAGATATATATTCAATTGGCATATTTTGATTCAGATGCAATTGCACAGAGAGAATGATATCGGGATTGCATAGCTAGCTGCTGTTCTGGAACAAGCAAACGACCGCGAGCTGGATCTTATTCCTCCATTTCGTGGCTGCTGGCGTGGCCAATCATCCATTATTTCCGGGCTGTCGGATCTTGATTCTTTGACGTTCCTTTTTTTCATATTCCTATCTGCTCAATTTTTTATATTCGTTGCACTTGACGTTGGCATGCAGAAAAAGATCGTCGTCGTCGCTTGACTTTTTTTTGGGCTTGACGGTCGTTACATCACTGGCTGCTTCTATTATTTTTTGTTGTTGTTTAGGGGGGATGCAGAGAGTTTCCGCTCATTTTTCTAGATCGTCTATCAATTGTTGTCTTCCGTTGCGGTGATTGCGGTTCGATATTTTCAGTTTCCCACAAGATAAGTTTTAAAGTTTCCTGTTTCTGACGACCACGTTCAAAACGCTCCCAAGTTTTAAACGTTTGTAATAAGAATAAACGGCGATATTGGTCACGTAACTAAACCATCGGGTCCCGTCGAATGACGTAAGCGACTACAAAGTTAAACATGCACACCGTGACTGAATTAAAAATATAAAACAATTCCCATCGGCACAAAAAGGATAAATCGAATATACGTAGAATAAAGGTTAGTGGTGGTTTCTTACCTGGCGAAGGTTCGTCACTCTCATCGGTAAGCATGGAATCATCCGACTCGGGTCCGTGTCCATTCCCGTGTGCCGCCGATCCAGCCACTAAACCTCCGCCCGTCTGCTGCTGCTGCACGGCTGTCTGCTGCTGCTGCTGCTGTTCGGTCCGCCTTTGTCGGAGCTGAGCAAAGTAGTCGGCAGCAAATTCGACTAAATCCGCCGGTCGCTCCACCAGGCAGCTGACGGTGAAATCCAGCAGCAACTGCTGCAGCTGGCCGGGGATCTCATATCTACTGGCGGCAGCGTCACGTGACATGGCCCCCGATCCTCCTTCAATACCGATACCACCTCCTCCTCCCCCACCACCACCCCCAGCTGCTTCTTCTTCAACCCCTCCACCTCGAATGACGACGCCCTGTCTTGTAGTCTCTCTTCCGCTGCTGCTGCTCCCGCCGCCACAGCGTCAAACGCACATACACAAATATCAAAGAAAATAATAACAAGAAGGAAAAGTATTGAATGTCACATCATAAAAACCCAGAGACGACAGAATATCTCGGTGCCATCTTCTTTTGGGGGGACAATAACAAGTCACGACGTCAAAAAAGTATCGACTTGCCTTTCATTTTCCCATTTCACTTTCTCAGCGCTCTTTTTTAAACCACAACTTTTGAACCCGAATCTTTGGCAATCAGCTTTGCTTGGGGTTGAATCGGTTGGAATTGATTCGGCCGCAAAACGCTCATATCATTTCATTTTGCGCATCACTCGGTCGTTCAAAGTGAAATGAATGGCGAATTTCTTTCATCAAACTCTTCATCTCCCAAAACCGCTTTGATTGACTACGTACTAAGTGCAGGTTGAAAGTGGGAAGCTCATGATTCGTCGCTGGAGGATGCCAACAACTCTTAACACATTTGCATTTCAAGAGAAACGGTGCCAATCAATCTCAACATCAATCTCTCGCCCGGCTTGTCCACCTCTAACTGTTAGTCTACTTGCACATCTAGTCGTCCACCGTCGATGATATCGTCGACGACAAATTCGTAAGTCGTAAGAGATGATATCGTTTCTCCCCGTTTAGAAAAGGCAACCACTTCAACGTAGGTGGGCGTCGAGGGGAACTGGGTAACGCGGGTTAGGTACCGCCCCCCTCTTACGCCCCACCCCACCGTCGACGCAGGGCATCTGGCGACGCCAAGAGGCCCCAGTCCATCGATCGATGAGCGCACTCTCCCCACCCCTCGTAACATTTTTTGGCTTGGCTTTGACAACCATCTCCATGGCGATCTTCAATCCCTCTGTTGACGGGTCCGCTCACCTCGTGTGGAAGGTGCAAAAAAGCCGGGCCAGACCCCCCCAACAGCAGCGGCGTCCACCTTTCCCCACCCGTAACGCCCGTAACGAACTCTATTGTCTCTCTATATATCTCTCAAGTGTTGCACGAGCGAGAGTCGACCAAGAGAGAAAAAATCTAAAACATACAGACAGATGTTGTAAGCTCCCGCGGCTCCTATTTTTTTGTACATCACGGCCGATATCTAATAGACTGGGCCGTGTTGTTATGGGGCCGGGCAGCTCTTCATTTAGTGGCTACCCTAGATGCCTATTGCCTATTGCCTAGACGTCAGCAAGTTCATCGATCCTACACGACCAACCGAGTCTTATTGCTTTTTCCCAGGATCCCATCTATCGGTTGATTGCGTCCGGACGTGACATTTTCTTCTTCTTCCATCGCTCGGCCAATGACGACAACAGAAAAAAGACGACGACGACAATATTCTCATCATTGACGAGTGTTTCTTACCTTTTTTTTATTTTGGTTGTTGAGATGATGACAATCTTTGAAATCGAGGGCAGCCCCCACGACGATCGACGCCCAACAGTCTGCCCGGCTCTGGTCTGGTCAGGTCAGTTTTCTGCGAAAAGAAAAGAAATAAAAGAAAATAAAAAGTTGTAAAAAATTCAATGGCAGCGTGTGCCAAACTAGTGCGCAGCGGTTCAACTTTCTCTTTCTGCTCTCAATTAACTCGAATCTGCACCAGGCATCTAACGCCAGATCGCGTTACGACGACTAGCCTCGTGCAGCAGTGCTAGACGGAGGAGTCCTCATAACCTACTACTACTACTACTACTACTCATTTGGCACTCGTGATGGATCTCTTCTCTCATCCCTTTCATCTGACTCGTCTCTACTATATGCACATTGTCTATCTCTCCTTCATTCCCTGGGTGCCTCTTACTCTTTGACTCTCGGCTGGCAGCAGCAGCTCCGGCAAAAGGAAGAAGAAGAAGATCGATAGACAGACACAGAGCTTGCAACCCACACGGCAACACACACACGCAATATGTGCAGGCCTGCCCGTCTTTTTCGGGTAGGCGGGGATCCATAGAGTTCTCTCCTCTCTCTCCGGGTTGCAATCGATAGACATTGTGTAGCCGGCGAGCAAAGAGAAATGGAGGCCGCCCGATCCCGTATGGGTGTGTCGGTCAAATCCAAATGGAAAAGAAATACACAAAGAAAAATCGAGAGCAAGGCCAAGTCCTACTTGTCTAGGCAGCACACAAAAGCATCTGTCAATCGTCAGGTTATATCATGAGGTTATCATCGCTTTTGTTTCAGCCATTAAGATAGTAGTGTATAGATATAAGTCATAGACACCTGTTCAATGGATGTTGACGATGATGGGCGATTTTTCCAGTTGATGACACTTTCCTGCTGTCGATCCTTTTTTTCCCGTTTTGACGGATGCACTTTGGTGGCTGGGCAGGTTTCACCGCAACACAGATGGAAATGTCCTATCCACCCCCGACGACGATGAACCTTTGAATTAAAATCGACGGTACACTCAAAGGAGAGAAGAATTATGGCAGCGATAAATTTCAACGTCAACAGCAGCAGCCGTTTTGTCAACGCAATGAAGCAGAGACAATATTATTCCCGTAGTGTACACACACACACACATACACACGCACAAATGGTCCAAAAAAAAAACCAAAACAAAAAATGTGTTCCGGCCGGGGGGACGATGAAAAAGGTGCGCGATACGAGGCCCGAACCCGTTGACGAGCCGCAACGAAATGAGTCTCGAGTATCTTCTCCGACTGCGAACACTGTACACGGACACTCCTCCTCCCTTTCTCCCGGCTCGAAAAACATGGCGCGGGCCGACTACCTGGCGGATCGAACCGATCGTGCGCGAACGTATAAAACTCGGGTGGAGCCTATAGGTGTGCTAGCTGCTGCTGGGGTGTCACGGCATCTTCCATGTCGACTTTACCGTCTTTGGCGTAACCCATCGACAAAGAGTCTTATGACACTTTGGCCTGCGGGATTTTCACGACAAGCACTCTCTCAACGTCGCCTCAGACTGCTCCTTGAACTTTTTGATTGCGCGCCATTCTAATTGTGTCAGCTAGGCCTTTTGCTTCTCGACCGGCTGCATTTCCAGCACATTGAAATGTGTGTGTTTGGGGTGGTCGCGTGACGAAGCAAAACAAAAATAAATAAAAATTGAGTGGCTGGGCATAATAACAATAATAATAGTGAGCTCCTTTTTTAAAGAAAGAATAGGCGAGACAATAAAATCAATACTCACCAACGGGATCGGAGTTGGACGCGAGAGGTGGGGCTTGCACGACACGAGTCTACCCCCCCAAGAAGATGTGGCGGCTACATTGTGACGTAAACGGGGGGAGGAGGTGGCCTCCCATTTTTCCCAGTGACTAGAAAGAGAGGGGGGAAACTTGTTTTGGCGCACAGCTCGCAAAACACACGACATTTGTATTTGAAGTTGTATATTATGTTAACGCGTCGTCAACGTGATCCTCTGGACAACCAACAACACAATACAAGAAATGTGTTTATATGAAACAAAACAAAAGAAAAAGTTTTTTCTTTTCTCAAATATCAGGCGATTAAGATGGGAGGTGAAAGCGCTTATAGATTAAACGGTTTGTTAAGACAAAAGAAATGATAGAAAGGAAATGTCTGCTCGACGAATTCGAGACCATATTTTTAAGAGATGAAAGCCAAACAAACCGAAAAGTTAATTGCCCTATTTACAGAGATGTGGACTTGTTGGCACCTCGGACAAGGATTCTCACCACATACTGTAATCCACATCGTCGTTATCGAAAGCGATGAAAAATCCCAAGATAGTGAGAAAGACGATTATGTTGGCCGTGATAACCAGACCCGCTGATCCCCACATGATCTAAGGGAAAGAAAAAACAAACAAAGGAAAATACATTTCAAGAAAAAACTTGTTAAATGTTTGTTCTTCTTCTTACCACTGGCGTCAACTCTGGGGCTCTTGCTAGGATGATGGGTAGACCGAAGGCAGACACAACAATGACTGCTGTTATGAACATGGCAATTTCACGACAGGGATTTGTGTTTCCTGTTCCATCTCCATACCTTCGTGAAATGACAACTGGGAAGGGTGCCAAAAGGTAAAATGCTACCATGAAAAATGGCCACCAGTTGCTGAAAATCATTTGGCAAAACATCACTTGCTATTAGTATTCAGTATGGAAAAGTTTACCAACAACGGCTTACCTGTACTGCGGCAAGGCACAAGCCAGAACAAGAAAAGTCATTCCGATAGAGCCTGAGAAGGCTAATCCAATAAGGCTGTAAGAAAGTATAGACAGCTTAAATTACAACTTTCTCAAAGGCTGAAAAGAATAAATATTGCTCGCTTACGCTGAACATGGGGGGAGAATGTCACACAAAGGAAAAACCGATTCCAAGTTGCAGAGTGATTCCATATTAATGAAACAAAGAAAATAATCCACAAATTAGCCGATGCAGTAAATGACTTGGTAGAAGACGGAAGTATATGAGTCACAAAATCGGTTGTTGCAAAGGAAAGGTGAGCAGCACATCGCAGAGTTTGCACAACGTGACAAATATTTCATGTGCAAAACTCAACTTACCCCGAATTCCTGCCATTCTTTTATTTTGTGTGTATCAAGTTGTGTTTCTAATAAATTGGCCAAGTTTGCACAGATTAAGAGACGCTCTAAAACCAAATTCGATTAATATCGTAGACTCTGCTCCTGCTGCTGTCAGACGACTTGCCGATTGCATCGAGCAACTACGGACGAAGCCTCTTCTGCGACGATTGAATTTGGTGACACACCAAATTGTCGTGGATATTTTTGGAATCGCCCAATAAGCTCTTGTTAATTCACAGGAAATGCAAGTTCCGGTATTATAAATGAGTTTTCTTAATCAAGTTTAATCGTTCGTCCACGAGTAATTCGCGAGAAATTCGATCGAATGACAACAATTCGCCAAAAGTTAACAAAACCGGTCGGATATATAAAAGAAACCGATCAAAATGCAACAAAAATAACAAAAGAATGTAATATATATTTTATTTCCCGTGGTGCATTGTAATTAGTTTTGGATTAGCCTGTTGAGAAAATCGACTCGACAAAAAAGTGCTGCAAGCATCATGCAGGGATCCGCGCATCCATCAAACGCAACAAGACCAGCACGACTAATGAAAAAGGGTGTGCCTCAATTCCGTCTAGCAGCACAGATGGACGACGAAGCAAATGGATGAGTTTTCTCATGCCAACAAGTATTGCACACGCCATTTCAACCCAGATATAATATATACTACTACAATAAATCAGAATTAGCATATGTAGCCAGCGGCCATTCTCGGTCTCGAGCTATAGCTACGCACTATTCCAACGTGTGCACATAATATTATTTGGTTATATAGTCCAGAACAAAGGGACAAGAAGAACGCTGGAATATATATAAAGTTTTGAACCCGAGAGTGCAAGCAAGCAAACTCTCGGTCCGTCCGAAGGCGGTGACGTATGCGTTCAATGGAATGATTTAATGGCAGCCCACGGCACGGGGGTATAACAGGAATCAATCAAGGTTATACCGGGAACATGCAAAGACTTTATTATGTGCACATGCCAATTGTATGACTCATTTAAATTTCTTTATACTAGTGTATACAAGCTCAGGTCTTATTATTTATGTGTGTGTATAAACTTTATTCGGAAAAGAAACCGCGTCATTTGTTATTGTTGTTATAAATAATGGCTGGTGGGCGTTGGGCGTTACCAAATGACGAGTAGAAGAACTTGTTGTTGTTAACAACAAATTAAAAAATAAATAAATAAATAACAAGTGTAGTTAATGGATTTATCCCCAAACTGTAATTCTATATAACCTTCATCACTAATAAGTCGCCAAATTGTCCCGTATAACCCCGACGGCCTCAAAATTCATTGAGCGTACGACAAATTAACATTTGGAAATATTGCCAACGCCATTTGTTAACCCAAACGCTATGGTCGATTGTAAATTGCTTAGACCATCCAAGTTAGTAGGTTGTTTAGATAAGATGTCCAATTTTATCAAACGAAAGTAAACATTGCATTAATATAAGGTTTGACGTAAGATCGTGACGTTTTACTGCTCTGTGACAAGTGACAGTTGATTTGTTGACTTGATAAATTTACCCAAACCAAATAAATATAAAGTCAAAAAAGCTGTTTGTCGAGTCAAAGTTGATAGTGGAAAGATATACAAGGGCTCCCGTACCGAGCCTACCTCTTGTATTTAAAGCTGCAGGTTACATAACACTCCAATGTAACCAACAAATTGTAAATCAAGAAAGCTCACACTATTTAGAGAAAATGGCCAAGTTAGTCGCTGTGATAGTTGGAGCGATTTGTGTGCAATGCTTGTTTGGTATTGTTAAATTTATCAAATTTGTTTAATAGATTAATTCGTTAACTATAGAATTATTTTATAGCGCTGCCATCACCGGGCCGAAATGATTTGGTGTGGCGACGGAATCAAAAGTCTGCGACTCCGTTGATTGTTGGCGGTGAAGAGGCGCTGCCCAACGAATTTCCGTTCATGGTGTCGATGCAATCGCTGGCAGTCGGCGGGACCTACAATCACCGATGTGGCGGGGCAGTTATTAACGAGCGCTGGGTCGTTAGCGCATCTCATTGCACCGAAAAGTATACAGCACATGTCTATCATTTGATATCTTTTTTCAAATTGATGTGAATGCCTTTTATATTTTCTCTATTGCAGTGCTTTAGTTGGTGCCACCAGGATAGCTGCCGGTGAGCACAGTTTGTCTACCACAAGCGGCTTTGAACAATTCAGCGATGTCGAAAAGTTTGTTATGCATCCAAATTATGACACGTGAGTTCTATGGCGAAT
Source organism: Daphnia pulex (assembly GCF_021134715.1). Lineage (NCBI taxonomy): Eukaryota > Metazoa > Arthropoda > Branchiopoda > Diplostraca > Daphniidae > Daphnia > Daphnia pulex. The sequence goes on from NC_060017.1 coordinate 8,104,441, forward strand.
ATTTTACATATGGCATATTTGACTAAAGTTAAACTATTTTACCAGGGTTACATTGGAAAACGACATTGTCTTGATTAAGGTAATATAAATGTTGATTAATCATTTTTGTGTAAGATGGCAATTATAATAATTAATCATCTCGATTTCAGTTAATTACTCCTCTTGATTTCTCTTCGGGGAAAGTCAGCCCAATTTCGCTTCCGGCCATGGGCCAAGAAACTGCCGCCGGAACCAACGTTACCGTTACAGGCTGGGGCAATCTCGAAGTGAGTCTTGTGTACAATAATAATGATCTTTTACTTATCAAATTCGATTTTTGTGCTGATGAATTATTCTCCCTCATATCGAAATTGTTAAGTTTAACAATCCTAATCGACCGGACGTGTTGAATAAAGTCGGGATCCCAACCGTTTCGGACATGGAATGTCGGCGATCGTACGGGCCGATCGACATGTTTGATTCTTTCATCTGTGCAGGAGTCCCAGAAGGTTTGTGCTGTCGCTCTCGGTTATTCAATATTTAATCAATCAAGTTTCACAGCTTGAACGCTTTTCAAGTTCTTTTATACGCTGGCACCTGAATTATTGATTAATCCATCCGAATATTATATCAAATACAGGAGGGTTGGATTCGTGTAACGGTGATTCAGGAGGGCCGCTTTTTACCAGCGATCCGCAGCAATTGATTGGCATCGTCTCGTGGGGCAAAGATTGCGGCAAGTTGAATATTATTATTTTCTCAAATCATTTTTGCTTTCAGACTAGAGAATAGCGTTTGTTATATTGTTTTGACTAAGTACTATAGTGCTGCACTGTTCAATCAATTTTTGATCCGTCTTTTAGCTTTACCCGGTTACTATGGCGTCTATACGGAAGTGTCTTATTTCTCCGACTGGATTGCTGCCACCATCGCTGCTGCTGATGCTCATTAGCATGATTATTATTATCATCCCGCCCAATAAGCCAAAAAGCGGAACAGCAGCCCGTTGAATGCGCAATTTTCTTCGAGTGGCTTATCAATTGGTTATATCGTGTGTGGCATTATATTCCTTGAATTCTTATTAAAAGCTGGCTTATTATAATTTTTAGAAATGATACATTAAGTCACCCAATACGAAATTAGAAAAAGTGAAAGTATTATATTCCCTCTTTGTTTTTGTGATTACTTAACACCAGCACAGGTAAAAAAAAACAAAAAACAAAAATCAAACATTTGGCACAGAGTTACACAATAGCCCTGGCTGGTAATGGAGACAGTCTGTCGGGGTCGTTCGTTTTTTCACGATAAAGTGCATGATGCGGCTGAAGTATGGTGTGACGTCAGTCGGAAATATTTGATATACCGACGTCAAATAACTCTTTTTTTTTCTGGTATATCAAGACAATAAAATAGCGAGGATATGAGAGAGAAACAGGACACAGTACGTCAGTTTGACGTGGTGCTGCAATAGCCCATCAAATCGTCGACTGCTGCTTCTATATGCCAAACAACCGGATAGATCAGCCTCAAGGTGTGAACCCACGGACGTCACATCACAACCGGCGCACAGCAGCAGCAGCACAATCACTATACGCGGATAAATTGGTTGCGATATATGGAACGTGCTAATTGTAGATTGTTTATGTGTGCAGCCGACGCTCCATCCGAGAAATACGGATTAATCTTATACACAGAACATTTGAATAAAAGATTTCAAAGCTCTCACAACATGTTGATAAAATCTACATGGGCCTATAAGTCGTGAGTCTTTTGCCATATAATTGTGTGCCGCTGAAAAATAAGGCTACATACAACTCTAATAATACGACGACAACAAATGTAAAAGAAACTTTTATTCCCCCACCGGAAAAACAGATCGATAGACGGTTGAGTTGGGGCAGCACTCGCAAGTTTTCTTGACAGAAAAGCAAAAAGGAACTTTGCAAAGTAGATTATATAGTCTATAAGGTATAGTACTATAGTAATGGCAATCAATTACGGTGTTGCAAGTCTAGAACGTTATTGATCAAGATACCGTTTTCAAGTAATAGATGTACCGATGGCTGGAATACGGAGGCGCAAGTTGTGCTGTGCGTGTATTAGACGACGTCAATGTCTTATATAGTCGGTCGCCCATTGCACGTCAAGACAAAACTGCTCTCGCCTTTTCCTATCGACTCGTCAATTGAAAATCGAAATGCGTAGGACCCATAAAAATGATGACGCGCGTGAATTCATATAGAAAGTAGTTCAGTCTTTATTTCTCTGCTGTTGATCTTCCGCTTTTTCTTTTCGGATTTGTTTTCGTATGCAAGATCCGTCCGTTTGCAATTCTTGCGAAATGGCCAGTAGCAGACCGTTTAAATAAAGAACGCGCATAGCAATTAAAAACATTTGACCCAAATCGAGTGAAACGAACGAAATATAAGCGGCTCCATTCAATGTCAACCAGAGTTGTCGTTCTAGCCATGCAAATCTTTTCTAGGAAGGTTGTGGCGAATATGAGAATGGCCATATCATCCTATAATCATTTCCTATAAAATCAGCAATAAGCCGCAGTATATCAGATAGACTATCAATCCTCGGCAGCAGCTCGATTCATTCGGATGCTGTGCGTGAGCCCCGGTTGTTCAAAAGCCACCGGAATTCCAAAACAAATATAGACATTATTTACAGAGTCGTGCAGTCTATGTAGATGAAAAGAGACTCGACGACCTTTGAATACAAAAATGACTAGATAATAAAAAAAGGGTGTGCTGCGCTGTGTGGTGAATAGCCAACGACTTTAAACGCGCGTCAGTCTCTCTAGATAATACCGTGCGGACGCTGGAATATTTAATGTTGCCCTCGGGATGGGGGGGGGGGGAATCGAAATGCGGAATATCTCAACGTCTTAATTGATTGAAGAAGAAAAGAATGGACGGTACACAGCTAGCACATGTGTTGTGTTTATAGATTGCGATTAACATTCAATGGCCTTTTGTTTCTTCTCCGCGATGAATTATGATGCCGAAATGTTTTTCCAGTGAAGGGGAAACAGCAGCAAGGGCAGTCGGAAATTCTTGACCCATTTCATTGAATTATTGACAGCTCAGAAAAACAAGATTTGCTCCGGCACATTTTAAATTGCGTCTGCCGACGACTGATATTCTCACAGCAGCACTGCTGCATAAAATGAACATATCAAGTCATATTTTTAATGGCAGTTGTATAGAGTCGGTTGTAAAATAGCCTCGCAACAGGTGATAACTGGAATATGGAATTATGGATAAATAGACCGTCGATTTGCTGCTGTCTACATCTTCTGGATTCGGGTCTGTATATAATACTCTATCATAAGGAGGGTGTGTAGTGGCGAGAGCCCAGCTGAACGGCATTCGAATCAATACCTAACATGTACAGATATTATATAAGCTCACCGGCGTGGCAGCAGTTGCTGTTGAATGCAATCACCATTTTTGATGTTCAATTCTAATCGATTCTAATAGCATCAAACCACGCCATTTCAGACTTATAGTATACTATAGGACTATATAAAAAAAGGTTATTTTCTATAAGGTATACTATAGATGTTATTTAAAGTATACAGCACGCGCGGGCATGTTGGACGCCACGCGTCTCTATCCCGCGTCAAAAATGATGAAGCGGTACCAGATGGATGGCTGGGTTATACACGTACACAGAACAGCAGAGGAATCAAATCATTGATTGTTTTTTCTCTTTCTATGCTGCTGCTGCCCGGACAACCACGTCACCAGTCTCAACCAGCTGCAATCTTGTTTTCCCCCCTCCCTTTTAGTTTTATTTCTTTTGGCTGAATAAAAAAACCCACAGTTGCGCACTGATGCTTTACTCGACAGTCACTGCAACTCATAAGATGTTGTTGTTGCTCCACATTTCTCTCTCTCCTTTTTATACTCATCTGCTCTGCTGCTCGATATTACGTCAGCAGCGCCCAAATAACTATATATAAGATATCTACGTACTATATTACTTAGTATAAATCTTGATTAGCAGTTCGCCATGACAGCCAAGTCAGTCTAGAGAGCAAAACCCGGCGGGTGTATATAGCCGTGCTGGCTAAGTAGAATATAAGAAGTCTCTCTCTGCGCCAGTATACAACCTGTAACAGAGTGCACAGCATACAACCTGTATATGATGTGTATAATAAAGGATAGACACAACCTGCTGTACATATAGTCTCTATATAGGTGGTTATGCCTTTCAACTGCTGGTTGGCCGAACTCAGCGCCAACAGCAGCAGCAGAGAACAACATGATCAATAACCGCAGCAGACGCGCATGCTGGGCTGCAGCAGCAACCGTTTTCTCTCCACACATCACAGCCGCATATAGTACTGTGTGTTATGTGTTATAATATATAGACACAGCAACAGCTAAATGAAGGTAAATGCTTACATATTGCTTACCCGTGATTGTATTTTACCCGTGATTGTACTTTTACCCGTGATTGTACTAGTCAAACGAGGAAGTGTGTAAATTGTAAAGGAGCTCACCAATCTGGTGATCGCTTTTGCCCCATTCAAATGAAGGCCGTGGCGAGATACAGGGTGCGAATGGAAAGAAATTAATGTTGTTGACTCAGATATCCTCTACAAAATGCCGCGAATTTAAATCCCTCAAATGTCTCCAAATTAATCTTCGACACTCCAAAATTGCTTCTGCCTCCCTTGCTCAGGTCATTGTTGATTTAGATATCGATCTGGTCTTGATACAAGAACCCTATGCATTTTCTGCAACACATCCCGTTATCCCAAATGTCCCCACTGGTTACTCTCCCTTCCACGCTCTAACTAAAGATCATGCGTATGGCTCTGCCATAATCGCTCGTGATTCGATAGCAACTAAATTCAATCTGAAAAATAGGCACCTTGACAATCATGTGGCGTGTATTGAATTAAAAACTGTTGATGGCCCTCTTTGTTTCTGTTCGCTCTACTTGAGACCGTCTGAGCCAGCTTTTCTTTCATCGGCTACCTCAATCTTTGACTCCATTGGTTCCACTAACGTGGTATACGGAGTTGACTCAAATGCGCGAAACCCTGTATGGAACAGTATTACAACTGATGTCAGAGGCGCTGAGCTTGAAACCTTGCTGCACTTTAAAAAACTAAACATCGCTAATGTGGCCAGAGAAAATCTTGTTTTTGTACCTAACGGTACGTCATTTGTGGATCTCACTCTGTATGGTGATCGTGTAGATATACAGTCTTGGTCTTTCTTGTCCATCCCATCCTTGTCAGACCATCCTTACATCTTGTTTGAAGTGAAATTGGTGAAACCAGCTCCACCTAGAGCTAAATGTTCAATTCCCCCTCTTCCGAAACTGTGCTCGATTAATCAGGAGCTTTTCAATGAGTTGCTTTTGAAAGAATCGAAGCAGTGGAAAGATCCACCTTCCCTTCCATCTATCTCTGAAATTGAAGAATTAGTTGATAAAATCTCCTTGTCTATCGCAAAGTGTGCTAAGCTTTCTAAAATTCCTCGTGTTGCCCCAATCGTTTCATGTAATATGCCATGGTGGTCGGACGAGCTGCGCCTTTTGCGCAACTCAGCCAGGCATAGATACAGATTACTTTCCAGATCCCATACCAATGAAAATAGTAATAATTACAAAAAAGCACGCTCCATTTATCAAAAAGCACTTCGCTCTGCAAAGAATAAGTCTTTTGCTAAATTTCGGACAGCAGCAACGACTACTGATACTTTTAAAGCTTTATCGGATTTTACTAACAAAAAGAAAACTATCTCTCTTCCTGATACGATAATCATTAATGGTATCCCCACCTCTGACCCATCCAAAATTATAAACGCTTGTGCCGATCATTTCTTTCCTTCTCCAATGCAATCCAGCTGCTACCACAACGATATTGAAACTAACTGTAATGCCAAATTAGCTGAAGCCACGACTGACCCAATTCCTCCAATAACGAACTGGGAGCTAGATGCTGCTATCTGCTCCTTAAATACTAAGTCAGCAGCCGGGTTTGATGGATTAACGAATGCTATGGTCGTGCATTGCCTGCCAGTAATTAAATCTCACTTGATGATAATTTTGAATGCATGCATTATGCTCAGTTTCTTCCCTGATAAATGGAAAATTTCTAAAGTCAATATAATCGGAAAACCAAACAAACAGAGCTACAGTGAGATTCAGAGTTTTAGGCCTATAAGTCTGGCCAGTTCTTTTTCTAAGATCCTGGAAAAAATCATTCTGGGTCGTCTTCAATGGCTGGCAAGATCTCAAGATTGGCTAAGCCCTGACCAGCATGGCTTCCGAAGCGGCAAATCCACTGAAACGGCCGCTCACTCTTTGGTGACCGGCATTGAAAATGGATTTTCCGCCAAGGAGGTCACAGCTTGTGCTTTCTTGGACATTAAAAGCGCCTTTGACTCTGCCTGGCATCCTGCTATAATGAGTGCTCTTATCAACAAATCATGTCCAATCTACCTTATTAAAATCATTCATGATTTCTTGACTGGCAGGAGAGCGATTCTTACGACGCATGGTACTTCTATCACCATACCGGTAAATCTGGGCTGCCCTCAGGGAGGTGTTTTGTCTCCGTTCCTTTGGATTGTGCTTATTGATGATATTCTTCGTTTATCTTTTCCATTTCCTTATAAGATCGGTGCTTTCGCCGACGACTTAACGACATCCTCTACTCACCTTTCACCTACTCAGGCAGTGTCTAATCTGCAGATTGTGTGTGATACAGTCAATCAAAAATTACGTGATATCAAACTTAACCTAAATGCACAAAAAACAGTTTTCATGATCTTTTCCAAACGACGTACTAAATTACCTAAACTCACACTGACTGTAAACGGCAACCAAATCCATCCCTCTGAGTCTGCAACCCTCCTTGGACTTGTCTTAGACCCTCAATTAAAATGGACTAGTCATATCAAGGCCAAATGCGCGTCAGCAAAGAGAGCTCTTTTTGCTGTAAATAATTGTATTAGAAACTCATGGGGCTCCGACCACAACAAATTGCGCTTCTTATACTCTTCTGCTGTCGAACCCATTTTAACATACGGCTGTGCGATTTGGGTCTCAGCTCTTAATCGTAAATCTATAGTCAAACAGTTGAGGTCATTTCAAAGGACAGTGGGGTTGCTGTTAACAAGATCTTTTAAAACTGCGTCCACTGAGTCGATAATTTTACTAGCTAATATTACGCCAATTGATCACGTCATAATCCGCATCGCTGCATGTCGTTTTATGTCAAACAGAGATGATCCTTTTACTCCTTCCTCTTTTAAATTCCTGAATACTTCAATACCTGATATAGTCACCAAAGAGAAATCTGAAAAATCCGAATCTCCCTTTTCCGGGTCTCTCCCACCATGGAAATTTTGTTTTAATATTTTACTGCTCCCAAAACACATAGTTGTCCCACTGCTGCCATCAGATAATTCAGTAAACGTCTACTCTGTAAGCACTCATTCACCAGTCCAAACAGTCACAGGAATAGTAGTCACTAATCACTCCGGTGTAATCTCCTCGCACAGCTTCTCTTTTAAATCCAACAAATCAAAACTAACTAACTCCAGGTTAGCATTCAAAAAAGTGCTTGGTATCGCCCTCTCACTATCACACTGTCATTCAAAAATTGATATTTTCGTCCAGTCTAGTAGTGATTACTCCTTTGCTAGACCATCTAGCAGGCATGATTCCCTTGATGCTGAAAATTTTACTATTCTGACTTCTATTCGAGGCCGAATAAATCTTTATTTCGGCCTCCATAGCGCGAACGCTGGGTATGAAGCTGCTAGAGAGGTGTCCACCAGGAACTCTCCTCTAGTGATGGTGAACTTTCCACCATCGAAAATTGAAAACAAAAGGGAAATTGAATGCTTACTTATCTCTGTATGGGAATCTGAATGGAGTAGTACTCAAAAAGGCGAAACAACTCGGAATTTTTTTCCTAACGTTAAAGCCGCTGCTATCCTTAAGACTAAAAAATCGAACAATAAGATCGCTCAAATTCTGACAGGCCACTGCTTACTAAATGCCCACCAGCACAGATTTGGATTTGTTAAGGATCCTTCTTGCAGTTGTGGTGATCCTATTGAGTCAATACCCCATTTCCTTTTCTTCTGCCCAACCTATAACATCATTAGAGGAGAGTTTAAAGACATCTCGCTGGAGGCGTGTAATACCTGGCCACCTGAGCTGTCTATGATACCACAATCCGAGGTAATGTGGAGAGCCATGAAAAATTTCATATTTAAATCCAAACGTTTAGACCCAAATGTCCAATTAAGAAAGTAAAATCTTCGGGGTGTATGGGGACTGCGGGAACCAACTACTCTCCTATCCATGGCTATGCCGGTGGCCCCCTCGTGGGGCCTTGAAGGTCCAACCATACCGGATAGGCTTCAAGAAGGATGAGAGGCTAGCTGGCTCTTTTTGCCCGAACCGACACCAGAGTATTCTCGTCCGACAGGCCCAGTTTCCCAAATAAACTTTCAATGTTGTATATCCTTCTTGTACAGTCCTATCTGTCTATATCACTATATATCATGTATTCATGTATCAAAAATTGTATTGAGATTCTTATTATCCTTAAATGAATACACGGCAGCAACACTCCGTTCTAGGAGTATGCGCCATCAACAAAAAAAAAAAAAAAAATATTACGGTCCATATTTATATGCCGCGCTCCAACCAGCAACTTGTCGTGATTTGTGTTCGCAATTCATGGAAACAAATGCACAGCAGTCGAGCTGTTCTACTAGGCCTACTTTATTATACTGTAGCGGACATATAGTTGACGTCGCAGAGTTATAATGGTATAAATAAATTTCATAATAATTGGATTAAAATGACAGTTGCGTCAGACGAACGAGTAGTATTATTTATACGATCTAATACTGATGGTATAAACGTGTAAATCAAATGGTTGTCATGTGAGTTTTGGAAAAGAAAAGCCGACGCTTTTGAAAAACAAATTTAATTGGCAGAGATATAAATAATACAAGAGCTCCGCTTTATTAGGATTGTTTCTTCTTGTTCGCGATCCATTCCAAGAAAAGTAGACGTCAATAATTCCATCCCGATACAATTCAAACCCGCGTGAATGCGATACAGTCAAAAGCGGGTGGGCCCTTATTATTACTTTTTTATAAATCGCTGTCATGACTTCTCTCTGCTACATAGAAAATTATTGGCCTATTATAGTCCAAGTTCTCTCCATAGCTCTGAGACTGCCATACACGGTGAATTTGATAGCAGCGAGAGAAGCACTAATGATCCCGTCACTTTGAACTTAATACCTGAAGGATGTGGTTTCATATAATAACGCGCAACATGCAGCAGCAGCAGCAGCATGTAGCTAGGGCTCGCCTCTTTGTAAAAAGTGGCTCAATAGATCGCTGATGTGATACCACCGAGCGCTCTAAATAAAACGTTTCTCTCTCCGTTTCTTATACATAGACGACAAACCCAATTTTCAGCCGAGTATACTTTTTTTTTCAAATCCGGTTATTACCTGTTTAACAAGTGCCTTATTAGGAATACTCTTTATACCCATAGAGACATATAGAAAATAGCAACAGCCGAGAAACAGCTCTATACTCAAATGACGCATTCATCTTCTTCTTTTTCATCCACCATCACAATATCCAACGGCATGCGAGTCATTTCGACCTTTCACTCAGCATCAGAGTCTAAACGACCAGACATTCAAAGAAAAGTTTTATTATCTCGAGAAGCCCAATGACGTCAGTTGTGATGCGATACACTTTTTCCCCCCAGCAAACCGGAAAGATGAGCCTTTTCTATAATAACGACATTAAACAGAAATGTTTTATGTGACATTTGCGGATTCTATTGGATGAAATTGCAAAAATAAATCAATTTGAGATATATAAGTAGGAATAAAGAGATCTCTAATAAGAGCTGATGGAATTGATCTTAAATCTGATCAAAAATGGGATAACAAAGTGAATTTTAACACGACAAGGGGAGGAAAGATTGCTGGGGGATTCCAGTGAAAACCGCATCGATTAATACTATGGGTTCGCGATTTTGCACATTTTCCCTGCGCATATTATTACAAGAGACATCATGTGCACTATACGTCAATTGAGGTCCTTGACAGTCTCTGACGTATTGTGCCATATATACTCTGAGAAATGGAAAAGGTCTCGTCGAGGTATGTATAAAAGTGGGCTAATGGATTCAAATTCAAATTGAATTGCCCTTTGTTTTCTTCTTCTTCTTGGATCCCCTCAAAAGTTGTGAGCCTTCGTCTTGTTTTGTCTTATTCTTGTCGTCGGTTCGGGGCTTACATATTAATGCTGACTAGCCAATTTCCACTGCACATAATCCATTAAGCTTCAACGGGTGGATAATTTTATAATTAAAAGACCTTATGAACCCTCGTGTCGCCGTGTTAAGCGGAAAACTAGTAGTAGGGGAAAACTTGCATTTATAATTTACACATTGATGAGGGAAAAAGAAAAACTAGTTTGGTCGTATCCCAGCAACCGGCAGCTTTCCAGGGAAAGCTTCATACCTTTTAAAAATGTGAAAGATGAGTTTTTGAAAAATAATGATTTTAAATGTTATTTGTCGTTAAAGAAATGGAAATTGTGACGATCAATAAAGTTTATAAGGAGATTCAATACAGTTTTCCTTGTGGTATTTCATACAGTTTATTCTACAGAGAATTATATTCACGTTTCGTATATAAGTTGTAATTTCTCAAAAGTCCATTCAACAAGAAATTCAATGGGTCCTATTCGAAAAGGAAAGTCTGCATACTATGAAATGAATCATCTTTAGAATTGATGGCGGAATATATATATTAAAGATTATAAGTCTGCAACAGTTGCCATCTCTCTCTCCCCCCGAAGAGATATGTAATCGATCCGCTTGATATAGGCTATCGCTGTTGCCTGTCGTAACGATGGCGAGTAGGAGGACGTGAACTCTTGGGGATCGCCGGTATAATCTCCCATCGATCGAGTTGGTTGACATCGAGTGCTGCGCTCTCCTTGTAATATCGTCTATACAGAAAGTTGTTGCTTCTTAGTCCCGAGACTAAATCCCGCGGGAGACCTACGATACAACAATCCAATGTCCTTCCCCAGCAGCATCTAATACAGTGAGACTTGTTTGACCTTTAACTCAAATCCTTCGAATCGAATGTGTGTAAATATATCCAAACATTATATTGCAGAGTGAGTTCTGGAATAAAAAGTTGCGTAATTCGTGTGATATTGTACATTCACGTCGTCACTTCCGAAACGGCAGCATAATTTCCTTATTCATCAATGCTATCGGTAGATTTTACCAGTTTAGTAGAAGATTTATTACAGATGAACATGACAATCAGCATATAGTGTCTGGCGGGGTGGCGCCTGCGCTGCATTATCGAGAAATAATAACAATCAAAATCCCGTCAGATTGCCAACAGCAGCACACGGGCATGCGGTACAGTCGGAAAAAAGAAATGATGATGCGATTTCATTCCATCAAATTTTTCATTCGAATGGGTTTGTTTATTTTTCCCGGAATGAGATCTCGTTAAGATTCTGTCGATGTCTTTGTGGACGAAAAATCAACGCCTTTCGTCGGTTTGTGCACAGTCGAGAGCGATGACGGCCAATATATCTGGTCAAACGAGTTGTAAAATTCAGTTGGCCAGCGACACTTCTCCCAATAGGTGCGTATGACGTTTGTTCAGGTGTGGCTGGACTGCATGTCGTGTTCTGCGCCAGCCCTTTCGACGGCTGTCGTTATTACGTGTTCGACCGAGTGAAGTGAGAAATCGACGGAATCGAGAGTCGAGTGCCAGCCAGCCAAACCTTTTGAAAAATGGGATGGAAAAGTTCACTGGCTATTCATTTGGGATTTTGGTTTTATCTGGTCGGAGGCGGAGCAATTTATTTCTACATTGAAGACCCGTACTATCACCTCCCCGCGCCGCCAAAACGTAATGTAACACAATTATTTCAACTGTTTTGACCTACATTCACGAATATTTGTGTCTGAAGAATCTGTCGGTGTGACGACATGGCAATTTAAGCCGATCAACAAGTCCTCGCTTGTCTTTGTGCTCTATAAAAAGCCAAATAGTCGCTAAGCAACAATGTGTAATGTGCCCTTGTGTGTCAGCCAAATATGGGCAGTTGTCACAATTTGATCCATTTATTTATTCTGACGTGTACACTTAAATATTTACAGTGAAGACGATCAATGCCACTTTCTGTCAAAACCTGGTGAATTATACTGGTAAATTGTCTTCTTACTTGTAACTGTAACAATTCCACATATTGTATTTAATCAATATGATTGGTTATTATTATTAGTTGACAATTACGCAACGAATAACCGTGTGGCTGTGCCGCTTCAACACAACCACTCAGATGAAGCGTGGTTCAAGTTACTAAACGATTCCTGCCACAACCTGACAAATTTGGAAAAAGACGGAAACAATCCCAGTCAAGACGTTGCCTGGGAATTCTCAAGTGCGCTGTTTTTGTGCATGACAATTCTCACCACCATCGGTAATCATAATTAAATCTTTTCTATCTTTCCAGACTCCGAAATAATTTTATTTCCGTTTATTTCAAAAGTTTATATGGTAACAAGTCCAACAGTCGACAAGCGATTCTTGTACGAGTATTCCTTTTCCTGTTGATCTTATAGCTTGCCTCTATTATGAAAATACTGAATCTGACCGGTTTACGTTGTCCCTCAGTCAGCCTTACATATTACTCAAAGCAATCACGAATAAGAAAAAAGATATTGAAAATGTATGGGGCTTATTTGATTGAACAGTCGGAACGTGGGTTATTTTATCCAGTAACACCAATAAGAACACGCGCTATAAAACTGTGACGTTCACATTGTTTACTGATTCTTCTTTCTATTTTTTTTTCAGGTTATGGGGAGTTGAGGTAACTAATTGAATATGAGTTATCACTTGACGTCAAAATAAATTAACAATTGACAAAAATTTAGTCCCAAAAGTTGCTGGGGAAAAGTCTTTTGCATATTTTACGGCTTCATCGGAATTCCGATATTTGGAATAGTCCTGGCTTCGACTAGCAACTACTTTAGCGCCGGTTTTCTGCACCTGTACGAACGACGACGATCTAAGCTGCAAAAAGATAAGTGGCACGACATTTTTATCGCAGCCACCGCCTTTCTTCTTCCCGGACTGGCTGCCTTCCTTTTCATTCCGGCCGGAATTTTCGTTTACTTGGAGGTATTTAATAACAACTGGTTATTACTCAATTAAAGACGAGTTTCTATCAAACTACAATTCATTTGAGTGATTCATTCAAGGGCTGGTCCTATTTGGATGCGACATATTTCTCCTTTATAACGCTGACGACGGTCGGATTTGGAGACATTGTTGTTGGTGAGACTGACAAATTCGATGATTTATTATTTATATTGCGCAATCAATGACAATTTATTATCGGCGTCACATAGTATAACTGAGTGTGTCAACTTGATTATAGCCCAGGAAACGAATTTCTCGCAATTGTGGATTTACCGGATTTGCTGGATTATCTGGGTCATGTTGGGCATCGCTTATTGGGCCATCATCATTTCTTTCATCACGAAGGCTCTCAAGGTAATAAGTCAACGTGAAAAGCAACTGGTTGGCCAATTTACTTACGATGAAAAAATCTGCTTTTACCAGTCGAAAAAATTGAGGCAAAAATGGGAAGAAACCAGTTTGAAACTCACTGAGCAAGCGCGGCAAATGATTGAACATCAACTCGCAACCAACGGCCACAATAGAGGCTCATTTGTTGCATTTAAATCCAAAGTACATATGAATTATATCATTTCAATTTCAAAACGAAAACATCATTGATGACTTTGACCAATTTTCTGTTGAGGCGGTCTTTGATTTCGCTCTGCAACTCACGGGCTCCATGGGGAATGTGCGAGCTGAACTGGAGCGGCATCCTCTTCCTGGCTTGGCAACGGCCTTCAAACCGGCCGTGCCCGGTCGTGGATTACTTTCTCTAGTCGAGCTGTCGGTCAAAACACTGGGCCACAGAAAAGGACAAGAACAACAACAACCAGTTGAAATCCCTGCTGCACCGGTTCCTGTCCTTGCCGAAGACCAAGTTCAAATGTCGCCGCAAACTAGTGTCAAATCTCGGCCGTTACTCGTCAACACCCACTCGTCCAGCATGGACTCGGGTTTTGATGATGATGAAATCAACAGCAGCTCGTCTCCAGGGTGTTATTCGAGGCAACTGTCTAAAACAAACAGCAACTGTTCACTTCCTTACACGTCCGAGCAAAAGTCCAGGGCAATCCTAAGTAAATGGAAGTCGTTCACTCGCAGCCAAACCGAACCCGAATTAAAACATCAAACCTTGTCAATAACTGGACGCCAAACTTCACTTCGACAACTCCTCATGGAAGCCGTACTCATCTTGGAAGAAGCTGAAGTGAAAGAAGCGGCCTTAAACAATCAATCAGACGAATAACAATTTCTATTTGAATTCATCGCCCATAAGAGTATACCTCGCAGTAACTATCTAGATTTGTTACTCAAATGACTAGGGATTGACATTCAAATTCAAAAGATAAACTTTGCTCCTTTATTCATGGTGAAATATATAGACAGTATCTGATTATTAATTGCTAAACGCTGAATCTCTATGAATGCTTTACAAAAAAATGGTAGAAATCGAGGAATAAATATAGATCAGGGAAAGAAAATTATTAGACTTGACGGGAATAAAAGGCGTCAACTATTTCGTCGGGGCAGATAAGCCGAAATTGGATGGAGATGGTGGAGGAGCAGAAATACGCTGTTGCAGCTCTCTAGTGCAGTTCTTTGGTGTTACCATGCCAGATGACATGCTCTTCTTTGCCTCCATTCCCAACATGTCACGAAAAGCCTGTCGACAGATATAAACAAATTAGAAAATGAATCAACGAACGATAACTTCATATTCATACACTCACCTGATCTGTTTTGCGTAAAGCTTGTTCAACATTCTTCAGAATCTCTTCAGTTCTCGGCGAGCGAATGATGGAAAGACGATTGCTGTTGGACTGGAATTCACCTTGTTCTTCTTCGTAGCACAATTGTGGATTGCTCGACCACATGCTCTCCTCATCGTCGTCCAAAAGTCGATCCAATTCTTGTCCTGGACCATACAATCATTAGCAACAATCGAAAGCTAATTGACAAAAAGTAGTTGTTACCTGGTGGAAGCATGACGTCGTCCATGTTGGTGTAGCGTGGGCCATCGGCGAACGAAGGTAAGCCAATGCGAGGGATCTCGATGCGTGGAACGCCTTGTAACGATGAACTGCGGAAACGTTGGCCAATCTCTCGATGAATGTCACGAATTTCTCGGCCCATGTTACGAAACTCGTTGCCGAAATCACGACTCATGTCACGCAGATCGGCACTTAAACGACGCGAAGTATCACGTACTAGTTCCACAGTGGCCGTGGCCAGACCTCTCGGCGATGAATTCGACATACTTATTTTCGAGTGGTACAGCAGAGAGAAAGTAACTAGATAAAATGTAGAGTCAAAAATATTTTAAAAAAAAGGCAGGGCTTAATAAAAAGGAAATTTTACCTGGCAGTGTCGAACGATGAGATCTCCGTGAACACAAGTTATTTATTCTCGGCTGCAGTTGAACAAGTTGAACAATGGCGACCATCAGAAATGAACTCGTGCACACAACTGACGTTTGCTCCCTCTCTCTTTAATATTTTACGTCAGGAATTCTCAAATACCCCCCGACCTTGCCGCACACAAAAACTTGTCTCTAATGGCCTTCCCCTTCCCATGTTTTTACACGAGTCCCGCTTGAGGGTAATTAAAACGCCCAATCAGGACCTACTGTCAATGACAAACAAATCAACCCGGGAACATATTTTACGCTCTAAAAATTTGTTTTTTTTTTTTAATATTTTTTAAATCTAGAGTTTAAACGAATTAGATGTACAATTTAATGTATTAATAAAAAATAACCTTATTGTTCCAAAACGAGAGATTTGGTTAATCGATCACATATTTGGGAACCTTTTTCTTTTCTGGCTTCGGTTTTTGCAATTCTTGATCCAAACTGAATGGCTCGTTTCGGTTCAATGGCCGTTTTATTCAATCCCATCTGAAAGGCAAGTGCTCTAAGGATGATTTTATCGCCCAAGCCGATCGGCAACCTTAGATCGACCTTAGTCCAGATCGGCAACTGAGCTAGATATTCAACAACCATTTCGTCGAGGTACGGCAATCTTGGAGCTCTGCCATGATCGGCTAATATACGGTTGTCGCGACCGAGATTTCGCTCTGATATTCGGTTCATTTCCATTTCGATCTCGGAGACAAGCAACGGCCAGCCCCCATTGGCGAATTTTTGGCGATGTCGAGCGTAACCAGCCATTTGTTCGTCCGCTCCTGCACCCATCAAAACAACCTTAAAAACCAATGACGTCAATCGAAAGAAATAAATATGAATGAACAACAACAACCGAATTTAAATTGAATGCAAGTGTCGCATTACCCTGGCCGGAGATACGTATTCCTCATTGTTCGAGATCAAAACACCTCGCCCACGAGTGGCAAACCATTGGGCACAACCGATGCTGTCGTCGAGGACGGTTGAGGCTGGATGAATGAGCGTCGCGATCCTCGACTTCCTCATTTCTAGTAACTCTTCCAATTCCACGTTGATCTAATAATCGTGGGAGTAAAGGGACGTATTAAATTAAAACAAATCAGCAATTACTTTTTGATAATAATTCAAAAATACTTCGCAAAAATTCCATTTCCGAGAGGGGTTGAGCTTTTGTAATTCTTCTAACGCTTGGAGACCAGTCAAACGGTCAGGGACATCAAATTTGTTAGCGGTGGGATTATTCTTGGTGCGTAATGGAAATGCTACATTCAGTAGATCAATGGATTCGTTTTCTGGCCAGACACGATCTGTAAGTGCAGCTAGAACACTCGAGTCCAATCCACCGGAGAATAGAATGGCCACTTTTGAATGGGTGCACTTGATTTGATTTCCATTGAGATGCAGTAGCACGCACGCCTTACAAAGCATTGGCTGGCAATGAACTCGAGATTTGATTGAATCCAACAGAGCGGCTTTCAATCCTTCTACTTCCTTTTGCCAAATGTTCAAGTAATCACTAATAATTTGATCAGAAGATTTGCTGTCCAACAAATCACTGAAATCAGGAATCCAACCAAAAAATTCGTGGTCAGAGACAGGCTTCTTGTTTATCTCATATGGATTTCGCGAGTAGACCTTTTTAACTGAAATGGTGTTTTCAAAGCTGATTTGGTACAAACTGGAAGCAGGTATTTCACATAATGTGGAGCATTGTGATGAGGATGAAATTATCAATTGAGGACAGGAGAGTTCCCCATCCCCATTTAAGCAATTCCAGAGTAAACTATGTCTTCCAAACCTATTATAACAAGTTCTATGTAGTAATATACCAACCATATTAGTATTTAAACTTTGAACAAACCTGTCTCTTCCAGTAATTATTCGATTGAGGCTTTTCTTGTAATAAATCAGCGACCAGGGTCCCTTTATGATTTCCAAAGTGTTACATATTTCTTCCACTGTTTCAACATTCTCAAGTTTGTCTAAAAGAAATTTGGTGTCTGAATGTCCTTTTGGAATGTGTTCATCTCCAATTCGACTGTAAAAAACATCCCCATTCCATAGAAGGATATTGCCACTTGAGTCTACCAATGGTTGTGGAACAGGAAAATCACCTTGTAGCCATAAGGTATGGCCGGAAAATGTTGCTTTCCAAGATGTTGATAAGTCAATTTCAATTTCATGACTAGCATCTGGACCTCTTCGTTCCAGTACAACTTTATTTTCATTCTGCAGAAAAAAACAGTCTAGTTAATGCAAATTTATTCGACAAAAATTAAGTATAGTTTAGGTTAAGCAACCAGTTGTTTAGTGCACTTGTGATCCTCCGACTTGGTTCTGACACATAATAGAATTCCACACATTTTCAGTCGATATCTTCAGTCTGTACAGCGTAACCTACACCTGTCGCGAGTCCACGACTAGCTTGAATTTCCCCCAACATTGTCGTCTGCTTTTATTTATATTTCGAACAACAATGCCAGAGAACTTCTTGGTTAAATGAATTAAAAAAAAAGAACTGGTAAGAAAATGGGGGGGGGGGGGTATACAGTATGTTTGGCATGCCCATGCCAAGAACAAACCCTTACAAAGCATAAAATGACTACACTAGCCGCAGATGAAGACGTCCGGTAAAACTGTGATAACTTAACTGTACTCTGTACCAACGGTGTAGGTTACTGAGTATAATCTATCAAACCTTTCCCTATTCTGTGATCAGAACTTGAATTTTCATCTACATTACTCCTTCGTAATGTGGTAAATAAGAAGTAATTTGACAGATTTTTAATTTGTTTTCCAGTCACAGCATTGATACTTTCACCACCTTAAAAGCAACTACTGGCCAACTAACTACGTAATAGCATAGCACCGCGAAATGCTTTAAAATATTCCGATTATTAAGCAAAAACAGTAGACGAATTAAAAGACAAGTAACAATCGTAAATCAAATTTGATAATCTTTATTCACATCATCCAACAGAAACTAGACTAATGAACATTATGAAACACCTGGCGCCTTCATGTTTGTGCGTATGACCGATGCAACAAGGACAGCATTTCATTCTTGAATCACGTTTAAATCTATTAAAGTAAATAAAGTTGTTAACTACCCACAAATTAGCATGACTAAGTAGGACAGAATATGTAGCGTAGCTTTCCACTCCCCATGTCTACAGTACCAGACAAGACGAAGGATATACTACGTACTATTATTTTCGACAGCAGGGATGTGTACAACTACAACAAGTAGAAACACCATAAATACTGCCGTCAAACGCAAATGGGAAAAATGAACCGAAGAATACCTGGATATTTGAAAACGCCAAAGAAAATCCAACCGAAACGTCAGCTCGGCACCAAACACCAACTGTACAAGAGACGAGGATTAAAAGTCTGCATAATATAGAGCAATAAATATTGCTCTTCAACCCTTAGATTTCCTGTCAAGAATTGAACAGGAGACCTTACACGGAATAGCATTTTACTGTTCCCACCGTATACCAAAGAACAGCCATTTATGAGCATATCCAATCGGCTTAATTAGTGGGGTAAATACTGTTAGATGGTTACCAACCTGGAATAAGCCCCATCCGACTCATGGCAACGAATCGCCCTACAGGTCGACGTGCCTAAACAAGAAAAAGAAAAATTGTATTGTAGGAGAACTTGCTATGAAACTTGGTACAATGTCGAGTTCAACTCTCAAGTCTTCAAGAATTCTTCGAGATTTGAAAACACCCATGCCAGAACGGCACAGACGCCTTCCACTCGAAGAATTTTTTATTTACCACCAAAGTAACGCCACAAACCGAGAAAAAGAGTAAGCCGCTGACTTTTCGGTGAAAAACACAATTTGATTCGAGTAAATATAATACCTGTCCATGCCTAATCCTCCCATTGACTTGCGACAGCCCATCCAACGGGAAAAACACAAATCTGCAAAAGAGAAACCATTAGTATGGCATTCGGAGAACGTAACTCGATTTTTGATCAAAAAACAATTTCAGGGGTAAATCGCTCTTCAACGACAAACTCAGAAGAGATGTCAGAAATTTTACGAATGTCATCATTGACAGAAAAGAAAACCACGTTATGCAACTCAATTACCGTGAAACAAATTCGCCTGCATATTCGGTGGAACATAATTGGCACCCACTGCACAGCAGATATGCCACAACGACATTCTAGAACAAATGAAAAGAACTCAGTAAGTCGCAGCATTTTAAATAAATCATAAATTGATGCAAATTTTTGATCAGTGGTAGTGACGAAACTTTAGATCTATCATTGAAATCTTCAAATTATAATTTGTATACATCATAAAGAACAAGAACAAATCAAGATAATTATAAATTCATATTACCTTCAGTTTCACGTTCTAATGAAGTTCAAAGGTTTGATAGAGGAAACCCTGATTTCACTCAGCTTTCGTGTAGGAAGGGCCGTGTTGACGCCTACCTAACTAAAAGAATTCAACGAGATTAATACACCAAGTCAATTAACCTGGTCAATCTTTGCATTCAAATGTTTCCTCAGTCTCAATAAATCAGTTTATACCACCAGCTTTTTGTCTGGGATAAATGGTATCGTCACAGGAAGTAACTTATATCGTATAGAAAATAGCAAACACATACCTGCGGAATAAAAGAGCAATAGACCACCCGCTGTGGGAGACGCGACACACTGCCCCGCTAGAAGAGACCTATATAAATTCTAAAATTAGCAAGAACCTACAACTCACCATCCAAGCATTGAAATGGAAATGTCAGAGTCATGCATGTCTAATATTTTGATTGACTTCATAATGCAACGTTGTGCAAGTCAGAAAGAATGATCATCACATAAATTAATCAGTACACAAACACAAACAACATTGATTACCTCTTAATGAAGCAAGCCAAGTAGATTTACTCCACAGGAAACCCACAAGGCCGAAACTGCCCAACACATGAATCATCAGAAAGAACTTATGACTGCAAAAATCCTGTATCCAGCAAGAAAATGAAAAATTAGAAGCCATTCCAAACACTGTACATCACCCAGTATATAAGCTAATCAGATATGCAATAGTTTTTCCTCAAAGCGATCAGAACAGGTCTGTATTTGTCATCACGAAACAGAATCATGTGAAAATTAATTGTGAAATTACCTCCTTTTGAAGTTATGGTTTGGGAGATAAACCCATAACACCAAGCCCATTAACAGCAAACCAGTGATAGAATAAGATTCCTATGTCCTGTAAATACACAAAATTTCATGTGAGGTTCTGAAAGTGTTTCTGCTGAAAGCATGTAACAAAGTAACCTTAATAATTTTTCATTACCAACTTAAATATTTTTTCCCACAAAGGACACGTTTAACTAAGAAAAAAAACGAAGTATCTCAAAATAAAAAAAATGCTACACGTGTCTACAATTTCATTTTAAGATTAGACTGAAATCACTGAATGTTCTATATGACACTCAAATATTTTGAAACAGGACATTTGCTATCAAATTTAAAAATATATAACTTAATCTAATCTACTATTAAGTTAAAGAAAATGTCTGAAACAACTTACCCGATCTTGGTTAAGATACGCAGCCATGCTGCTCCCAATGTAACAATGGCCGAGCCACGAGACGAATTGATCGTTGGTACAGAAATTCAGCAAGAAAGAAACCTTTGTCGAGAAATGGGGGCAAGGAACCCCCAGGGTTGTGGTACAGCATTGCCATATCAAACCAAACAAAATGCCTGTGCGCCAGTGCGCGGCAAATATAAAAATTTAAAAAAAGCAAAATTTACTTGTTGTTGACTTGTGGAGTCGGGAGCGTGGTTGTAATACAAATTTAGTATAGTCTACTATAAACAGAATTAAAACGAACAATTAAAAAAAAAATTAACTCCGTAATAATTAGTTCTTATATATGAAATTCTTTGTACAAGCTCTGGTACATGCCACAATTACTAAGTGATTCACAAATTTCTTGAACACTGTTCCCAAGCAAAAATCGTCGAGTCTTCCATTAATAATTCTCTTTCTATGGTGGCAATGGCTCCAACATTGAAAGTGGCCAAAATTCACACGTTACACGGTTACACTCCTTTCGTTGATTTGTTTTTGTAAGTGTATCAACACTATCATGGTTGACAGCACCAAGGACACTCTAGTCTAGACTCGCACTCTAGACCTTATTTAGCCAAACGTTAAACTGAAATACCAATTGTCTTTATTGAACTGAAGTGTAAATTCAGCTATGATGATACAATCAATAAACATAGGCTATCGTCTGACAACGGCTTTTTTCATTAGATAGATATGTCATCATGTCAATTAAGCTTAGGTTAAGTTACTGTATTTTCCGAATAATATTGCTAGTAAATTGCCTTAAGTATTATTTTCCTTGGTACCACAAATAAGTTTTATAGAATGAAGAACCTCGCACGGATAAAGGTATTAGAAAAAGATTTATTAAATGAGTAGACAGCGACATTCTATAGAGTACCAACGCGACGGTACACATAATAATACGCCGAAAGGATGCTGTGAAATGAAGTTGAAGTGATTTTGGGTCGGGGCTGAAAGGGTGAATAGAAGAAACCCCACACAAATTCAAACACAAAAAGAAAAAAAGTTACGCAGAGATGTCATTAGGAAAGACAATCCCTCCACCGAACAGAGACACACATACAAGACTGGCGATCGATTAGAAGGAAAGACAAAAAAAATGCGTTACATAAAGACAGTAAAGAGTGGTCTAGTTGTGTCTTCTGAGATAGAAAGGTGTGGGTATAGTATCTAGAAGGGGGGCGGCTCAGCATACAATTTCGTTCCCGATTCTAGTTCTTCGTAGATGATACCTAAAGATTTCTTATTCTTGAGCTGTCCTCACGCGACAGACAGTAATGAAGGATAAGGGAACGACCATATTAATCCGATCTGATTCTTTTTTTTGTTTGTTTGTTTTTTTTTTAGCTTATACAACGTACAACAAAAATCCCTCCACACCGGAAAAAACATGAAGTGCGGTTTATGAGATCGTGGCGGGTGCGCGACCAAAGTCCAAAACGGGGGAAGAATTGGTGTTTTAAAAAATAATAATAAAAAAAAAATCGATTTGATTGATTTATATTTGAAGGGGCCTTTCCGAGTTTGAAAATTCTAAAAAATTTTGGTAGTGGCGGGACGATGAAAAATGCTTCGCTTAAAAAAATGGAGCGTTGTGGGAGGGAAGGAAATTTTTAACTGTAGTTGTTGTGTCAGATAGGATGATTTCTTGCTCTTAAGCACGCTCTCCTCGAATACGCCGAGCCAACTGGATGTCTTTAGGCATGATAGTGACGCGCTTGGCGTGAATGGCGCACAAGTTTGTGTCTTCGAAGAGGCCGACAAGGTAAGCTTCGGAAGCCTCTTGCAGGGCACCAATAGCTGCACTCTGGAAACGCAGATCAGTCTTGAAATCCTGTGCAATCTCACGAACGAGGCGCTGGAATGGCAATTTGCGGATAAGCAACTCTGTGGATTTCTGATAACGACGAATCTCACGAAGAGCGACAGTACCAGGCCTAATTTATAAAATGAGAAATAAATTACATTAGCAACATGCTCACAATAGGCAATTTTATGAGTAAAACATAATGTCTAAAGAATGCAACTTGTGAATTACATTATACACGAAACATTTCATTTACCTGTAACGATGGGGCTTCTTGACACCTCCAGTTGATGGGGCACTCTTACGAGCAGCCTTGGTGGCAAGCTGTTTACGTGGAGCTTTACCACCAGTAGATTTACGAGCAGTCTGCTTGGTACGAGCCATTTTGAATTAACTGTTTAAATCTGAAAAGAATAAAATGAATTAATTGATTTATCAAAATGCTTTAAATTCAAAAGAAGCACTAGTGAAAACAAATCACTTGAATATAGATGTAACTTTTCTGAATATCTCACTAATGTAAAATGAAGAAAACCTTAGAGAATTTCCTTGAATATGCAAAAAGAAACGCATAGAACACTAGGAATCTAAAAACAAACTAAAAGGGATCGATGACTCAACACATTGGCTGTCAAACAACTTGGGCCGCTTTGGCGGGAAAATGGGTACACAAAATACAATGTGGCAACCACGGCGCTATTACTATCGATTCATAGGGAGAGAAAAAACTAACGCGTCCTGGGAAAAATGCTTCTCTCCTTCTACAACTAGATACAGGGCTTGGCCGATGAACCCCATTCCAGAGACGAACGGCGAAATACCCAGAAACGACACAAATTTCAAACAGAACTTTCAACACCACTTCACAACCAATTCGGGTTTAAAAAACACTTAATCGAATCTAGAGAATTCACTCTTCCTGAAGGCAGTTACAAAGATTGAGTTTAACATGATTAAATAGGTGAAACTTTAATTGAGAACTTACCACACGTAGTACTTGGGGTCTGCACTCTCGGAACACCTTACGAACAATGGCGACCGTTTTCGTTTTTGGAGGCCAGGACGACGCCTTAGGGGTATCCCGCTCTATCTCCCCACCCCCCTCTACGCAGGCGCGCCAAGAAACTTGCAGATATTTCCCCCTAACGGATGAATTTCAAACACAAACAAAGAAATAAAACTATTTTGCTATTTTGTATATCAACCGTTTTACTGCATATGCTGCTAGCCGTGCTAGGGCCTGATAATAATCAGCAGAGCAACTTTAAATGATTTTTTAAAAAAATTAATGAATTAGCCATTATCTGGTCTTATTAAATAATAATAGTGAGGTGAATGGTAGAAGAATTGCTTATTCCCAAACCTTTCTGTCTTATTGCGAAACTGACCTATATTACGAAACAGGGGCCAGGCTGTGATTACGACATCTTGATTAACTATTACCTGGCGGAATATTTCGCTTGCTGTTGTAATAGCTAAAAACCCTTTCATTTTTGTAAAAATTGCTCATCAACATTGATTGAATACTTTGAAAGGTATACGAGAAAGGAGCAAAAAGACGAGTCTCATGTCACGTAGACTGAACAATTTAAAAACGGCAAAATTGGTCGTCGTATGCGCTAATTATTCTTAATGCGCAAGTTATTCTCACCCTTTGATTTCAGAAATCAATAAGGAAAATTCTTGTTAAAATTCTATATTCTTTTAATACAATGTATTTACTATTTAGTGGTTTAATACGTATTTATTAAATATGGCACTTTGCGTAGAGGCTAGCACAGCAGAAGCAGACTGGCAGGGTTGTTTACAATGGCGACGCAATTAGTTGAGGGAGGAGACTTTGACTTGCTGTCTACTATATACGACATAATAAAAAGGTATAAATAGCTTATTTTTTTTGTTTTGCTGGACGAAGAAAATACGTTTCCAATCACTACATTTATAGTGTCGAAAAAGAACAGCAAGATAACGCCCAAAAGCAGAAAGATAGCCAAGAAGCTGGTCAAAAAGTTCTGGAATTACAAAGAAAGTTGGATCACGCAAGAGAAGTGGTAAGAGTCTCTCAGAAGTCACTCATTGTAGTGGTTGTTTTAATGTGTTTAAAGAATGAATTCAATTATAGATATGAGTTTAAACAAATTGTGTTATTAATCACAGGTTAAAAAGCTTCCCGGAATTGAACTCAGTAAAGACGAACAACTGCTACAAATTGATTTACTTAGAAGACAACTCACACTGAAAAGAGATCTTCTGAACAAATACAGATTGATTACTTCTTTTGATCGTGAAGCTCAGTCAGAGTTTCAAATTCATCAACATTAATTATGGTTTTCCGTTACTTTTTCAATTACTTTGCCAACAACCCACAAGTAATTGAAAAACTCTCCGATTCCTACCCTGTGCGTCGCGCCGCCCGACTCACTGTTTATTTGTACCACAAGGGTAAGACTTTGGGAGAAGGCGTTATTCAAGAAAAACTAAAGGACGGAGCAGGGAGAGTTAGTTCATTTCATGGAAGATTCAAAGAGGAACTCAAGCAAGGAATGAAAGAAATTAAAGATGCTAAAAAAAGGTGACCAAGATCTTCCAAGAATTGTGTATTTCTTTTACTTGTATTGTCAATAAAGTAGTGCTGCTGCATCAAGTTTCTTGATTAAAACATGTAAATTTAAAGAGAGAGATCCGAGAGGTGATTGTTAACCCAGCAACCCTTGACATGACACAGCTATAACGAGGATTTTAAGATCAATTCTCTTTTACGTTCGTCGTTGGTACAACTGGTGTACTATAGTTACGACGCCCTCGATTTCTCTTTGACGGTTTCTGAGGCTGATTTTCAAGTTTTTCTCCGTTGTCTTGCAATTCACTACTCTGCTGTGGCTGCTGCTGCTGTTATTTACGTAAAAATTTAGAAATTAAAATTCTAGAGAAACGGTGATTTACACTATTTGACCAACCTGTTGAGAGTATCGTTGCATTTTGGTTGGTTTAGAGCGATTTGTTGTTTGCGACTGAACTGTATGAGCGATTGCTCGAACAACGTTTCCAACTGCTTTAGTTCTTCCTTCTCGGAAAACCTAATTGAACCAACATAATAAACATTTAACACGGTTGAAAACAATCAAATCAGTAATACTAATTATACCAATCTTAATCCCGGTTTAATATATTCTGGATGCTTAATGAAGCGAAAATGAACTAAAGCCTTATCGCCAGTACGTAAACACTCTTGGGACATGGACTGGATTTGGGCCGTTTGTCGTAAAGAGCCACAGTGAACTGTAATGAGTTGAAACAAAATCCGCATTAATCCCCAAACCCTCACAACTTGTTGATTATTTCTCTTACCCATTGCTTGGTATCTTGTGCTGATTGTTGTAGGGTGATGAAGGACTAGAATTTCACCTTCAAATTCCCACGATGCTGTAGGGTTGAGTAATGGAGACACCAAAACCATCCCCTTCCTGATCTGTGATCTTTTAATCTATATAAACATGCATTTAAATGTTAGCTGTAGACAATTCCCACAAGGAAAAAGACTTTGGTACAACCTTTTTCAGTGCGAATGAGGCTGTTTGACCGCCACGAACTTCTTTAACTGGCATCCGCTTACGATGTATGCTTTTAATAGCAATAGGAATAAATTGCCCGACTGGGTCAGGTCCAAGGAGTAGTGTGTCATTGAGACGAATTGTGCCTCTTAATGTTGTCCCGGATACTACTGTTCCAACACCTGGCACACTATACTATATAGAAGAATATAGTCGATATAATAATAATATAATAGTCGTCGATAATATAATACTATATAGTACCGAATCATCGATTGAGAATTCCGCGGGTTCATCTGCCCCAGGGGTCATTCTGGCACTATTACCCCAAATAAATAAAATAAATAAATAAAATAAATAAATAAAAATAATTATTTTTAACCGCGATACCTTAACAAATTCATAAATGTTTTGAGGAGGTCAAGATTTAGACCCGATACGTTGGATACTTGAAAAATTGGACACAATCTGAATCAATTAAATGGGAGTAACGATTTTTAATAAAGGTTTTGTGTTTTCGACTAATTCAATTCACTCTTACCGTTCGGATACGAAATTTGTAGCGCTTAAGACGACATCATCTTTTGTCCGAACCAACAGTGGGGTTTTACGACAACCTGGCGATTTCAAAACTTTCAGCAATAGTCGAAGTGTATCTTGTAAGACGTTTGCTGGACACATGTCGACCTATGAATTGAAACCATTAAATTGGGGTAATTCACGCAAAAATAGCTGAATGAAATGGCTTCTTACTTTGGTTACGACAACAAATACTGGAACATTCAGGGCTAATGCCAATCCTAAATGTTCTTTCGTCATTCCTACAATGCCTGCATTCGCTCCAACCTGTGATAATCATGAGAAATATTTACATTTATTTAACATTTGCTTTTCTGAAAATTTACCATCAACATTGTAAAGTCTGGTACATGTCCTGTCATTCCAAAGACCGTTGTTTTTAAGTATTTCTCATGGCCGGCCAAATCAATGAATGTCACTACCTAAATAATCAACGGATGACCTTGGTAATTGGGCGGGAAAACGAAAAATCGCCGTCAATCTGCTTTATATACCTTTGTTGCTTTGGAGCAGATCTTAACCCAATCCAGTGTTCCGTGATCAGGCTCATTCACTACGTTTCCACTACTATCAAAACCGAGGATATCATTACCCACCGATGACGTTCTTCCCGTTTCGATTTCGTGTTTGTGACGGAAGAGCTTTTGGCGTGCGAGACCTCTGCCATTGTCCAAATCACCGTGGGTCAAAACACCAAGTAAAGTCGACTTACCCGCGTCGACATTACCAACTACAGCGACTCTGTTTAAGCGTTAATCGGAAAATATACAATCGAACCAATATAGTAACACACACGTAATTCCATCATTACCGAATTTCTACGAAATCTTCTTGATCTGCTCGATGGCGGATTAAATACTGACCAACAATTCCGCATTCAGAAGTCCTCTCACGAAGCACGACACAATCGGCTTCTAGTGTCGTTGCAATAGATTCGAGTGTTGCCACAGAAGCTCTGTAATCTTCTTCAATCAACCCACTTTCCTCACCTGGTTTTAGATGTACATGAAGACTGGATCAGTAGTTATGATTTCAATAAACAATATCAATTACCTTCACCAGCTCCGACTTCAAGAATGGTTTCACCATTACCCATTTCAATTAAATATTGCAGTTTTTTCACTAACAGTTCATACTGGCTCTCATTTGGTTTAACAAGGGCATCCTACAACAATTAGGTGATCACACCATATACAACATTTGTCATCAGTAGGTATTTGCCATGTAGTTATTTCTTACAAAATTACCTTGGTATTTACACTAGAAAAGTCTATCCCATTTGTATGTAGACTGTTAACATTATCAGATGTATGCAACCCAGAGAGAAGATTGGCCAAACTATTATTGCCATTCTCAGGTTCCACAGATTTTTCTTTAGCTGTTGCCATGGTCAAAACTATGTTGATTCTATAAATATAATTT
The DNA here is from genome assembly GCF_021134715.1 of Daphnia pulex. NCBI lineage: Eukaryota > Metazoa > Arthropoda > Branchiopoda > Diplostraca > Daphniidae > Daphnia > Daphnia pulex. The sequence goes on from NC_060017.1 coordinate 8,133,043, forward strand.
GAAAAAACAGAAACACTTTACATGGGCAAACTACAGAAGCTGCAACAGCTGTTATTTAGATTCCCAATAATTTACACAGATCCCCCCCAAGGCTTGTAATAAAACTCAGAAAAATGAAACAACAAAACTCACGTGATAACAAATGACGAAATTAAACCTACTCATAGGATGAAACTTGGTTACATGCACACAGACAGGGGATCACAGCCTCGCAGTGTCAATAACGAAAAGTATTCGGTTGAATTCTCTTGAAAAACTCGCTTTGTTGTTGTGTTGTATTTTCCCCAACCTCCAACTCCAACTCAGCCAACTTCCTACTACTACTACTGCTTCGAACTAGGAAGCATCTACTAGCTACCATTAACACTTTGCATTTTATGCTATTTTCACTATTTTTATTTGAAATTTGAAAACAAAACAAAACAAACTCAGTGACTCCCTGACTTAGTCAGACTTAGTCATGGCGGTTGAATATATATTTCCAGCGGATGGTTTCTCGCACAACATTTCTCTCCACTGTCAGACACAAGTCTGAGAAACTTGTTTTATACCCGGTCGAGTGGTCGACATACTCGACATCCTGGACTGATGCAATACAAACCACTATTGTATGTCGTAGGCTACTAAGTCGTACTAAAGGAGGAAACCCTCCCCACCTTCCCCCCAAAAAATGTGTTTATTGTTTTGGTATTAGGATGATGAAATACTTTGCCAAGCAAATGACACTTTAAGATAATTTGTCAGCCAACTAAGATTAGGATATTCTATTCTAAGACTTATAAAAGATTGAAAGCATAAAAAGATAACTACATGATCACACCTTCTGTTTCATCTCGTATACTTCGTATAAACATTCACACAAGAACATGAATTTCAAGAGGCAGATAGGTATCGTATATGATAAGGTCTAAGATATAAACGAGAAAAGGGTAGCCAACATTAGGAGGTCTGCGTCGCGTTGCACATTCAAACGTATTGATGGCCCGCCGATTTTTTCTGTTTTTTAGAAAGACACGAAGAAATCTTGCTTTTGTAAAGTACTGCAAAAGAAATGACAAAATCAAGAAAAATCGATTTGACGGAAGGACGCTGCATGACAAGCCAGGCTAAAGCTCCTTATTCAGAAATAATCGATATCAACAAAATATCGTTCCGCAAAGTCGCGGATATAAATGTATCCATTTCGCCGCAAAAGGGTACATGTACAATAATGGATTGAAAGCAATACAACAAAAAAGGGCGAAAAAGATTTGGGAGGGATAAACGATTGTTTAATGTATAGCAGAGTGCAAAACGAGCATTCCGCACATACAAAGAGAGATAGAAAAAAAAATTTTGAAATAATTTTCGAGACAGGAGCGTTAATTCAAAGTATTCAAACTAGACGAACGAAAGCTGACGCAGTTGTCGTTCCAACCTTGATTCTTTCCTTCTTCTAAAGGAGACTAAATGAACTCGCTCGTGCCTCTTCCGACTTTTTGTTGCGTTCCGAAATTTTGACACAACAAGGGTTGGCGCACTCCTTTCGTTCGTTTTGCAGCATTAGTCATTGTACTCCCACCACTCCTTGTCATAACCCTCGTAAACGTGTTCAGCCAATACTCTTCTCCGGCTGTCACAGTATCTGTATTTATCTTGGACCTTCTGTTTGATATCGACGAGGTTCTCTTGCGTGATGTCGCGTTCAAGATATTCAGAAAGCTTCTCAGTTGCCGTTTCCAAATCTCTCTGATTGTCCTGCATGAGCAATAAATGTGTATCGATATTAATTCGACGTCGTCTACAATGTGAGCAGCAAACGTACCTCAAAAATGACTGACTGATTATTTTTCTTTAGATAGTAGGCGAACACGTAGGTGTACATCAAAGTCTGTCGGCATTGGCACAGAATGTCAACGGCCTTTTTCAAGAATTGCACCTAGAATACAAGAGCAGAATGTCAGTTTGGTTTGTCAGTCTCCACTGTAACGATCTTCTTACCTCAATCCATGACATGTTGTGCTGCTGCATTTCCTCCATCTTCTCCTTAACGGTGGCGTAATGCTTGTGCTCCAGACGAAGCGACTGCATGTGATTCATGTAGCGATTGCAGTAAAAGAGGTAACGCTGCAGCGCCGCCCTTGAGCGCTCTTGGGCATCTCTAGCTGCTCGGGCCTCGTCTTCGTCGTAACGATTGCAATTGTACCTATCGTTTTTAAATTTAAAATTAGCAAAATGAAATTTCACATGGTCAAACTGGACTCACCAAGATGTTCCATGAGGCTCCCATGGTCCGAGACAAACCCAGCAAAATTCGGTTTTACAATGAGAGTTTTTGCAAACCATGTGATTGCATCCTCCATCTTTTTCAATCGTAGCTTTGCATTTAGGGCATTCCTATAATACGAAAAATAACAGGAAATGAATGATTGCAATAACACTTACGATCAATCATCAAGTCGCTCTATACCTTGGTGTTAGCTGCAATCCAATTGGAAGTTTCAGAGTCATCGTCACACTTTTTTATCCACTTCCGGAGAAGTGTGCAGCGAACTGGCTCGTGCCAATTGTTACCACATGCAAAACAGAACGTATGTCCGCAACGACAAGTAACTGGACGTGATTCGACGTGCTGAACTCGAAGAACACTGCTACAATCCGGACTTGGGCACCACCTTAATAATCGATTACACTGCAACGAACAAGATACATTTACTTAATAATGACCATGTTTTAACAAAACAATGTAACAAAAACAACATACCTCCACAAAGCTATTGGTGATGAGATGTTGATACTTGAGTCGTACTTTGGCGTCAGGTACGAGTTTCATGACAGTGGCATCATCAATAAGAATTTCACAATTGTGAGCGGCACAAGATATGGTTTGGCCGATACCTTCTGACATGATCTTAGTGGTGAGATATTCGGCCCAGCACGAGACGCAAAACCGGTGCCCACACTCCAATCCAGACATCACAGACGAAGGTAAGGTTGATAAACAAATCTAGAGCAAAATAAGACGCATGTTGGAAGGTTCGAGTCTTTCACAAAAATGCCCACAAAAACGCACCTCACACTCTTCGACACTTGGACCTGCACGGCGCTGATCTTTCTTGGCAACTTTAGCTGGAACTGCAGCTTTGGCAAATGGACTTGCAACGTGAGCTTCTGTGAAAAGTTTTTCTGGATCGCCATCATAGTATCTCTCCATTAGTTTCTCTTTATCCCAACGAAAATGGTTAAGCAACATTCGAATCACAGTGGAGGGCATCTGCAAGAAAGCCATTTCATTATTTACATAGTCGATGCCAATCAAAATAGTAATATACATACCTCAACAACTATGTTAACTTCTTTCATACACTCATTCATGTGCTGAAGAATTTGTTCAGTGGTCAGAACTTCGTATGGATATTCATCGAGTTCTTGCCTGTCTTTGGGATTATTGGGTTCTTCTACCATTGCAAACTCAACATCATCATCGCCACTGGACTCGTTACCAGAATCATCATAATCATCGTACATTATTTCCTCATCAGAATCCATGATGTATCTGAAAACACAAACAAAAATTTTAATATTTACTTCAAACTAAATACTAAATACAATAATATTCACAACTAGCCTCTAGGCAATTTTGATTTCTTGTCATTACTAATTTGATTTAATTAAAAAAACTAAGAGCAAGAGCAACTGAAGGTTGTGAAATTTAGTGCAGTCAAGTCTCAAAGTCTATTCTCGACGTTTTATGACGAATATGTTTGTGACGAACCTGCTTTTACGAAACAATGAACGTTGATAAGCACTTGGTGTATGTTAGTACACCAGCAAATCTGTTCCACTAAGACACTGCAATTGGATCTCATCAGCTGAAGAACAACTGATTTGGTTGGAAAATTGGAAAGGAATATAGAAGAGAACGATTCTCTTGTCTGTGGTGTAAAATCCCCGAGAGCTGCAATTGAAAGAGAGAGAAAAAAAAGGCCGTCAAACGCGAATGGCCAAGGACGTTTCTCAATCTCTTTGGTCTTTTGTGTGTATCGCTATTCCGGGTTTCAAGTGTAAATAAAATTCTTTTTTCCTTTCTTTGTCTTGCACTATTTTCCAGAGGTTATAATTCAAGTAAAAAAAATTGCCTAATTAATTATTTCGACTTGAGAAAACCTTCTAGAGGTCGACTGCCCTAACGATATTACTAATATGTAATATCTGTCGGACATGTTTGTACAGTGTTGCAGTAATCAAGAATATTTTCATTTTTCCATGTCTTTTTGGTTAACTAATTAGAAGAAGTTTCTGAAACGTATTTTATACGTTTTTATTTTTCTACATACGAATTCATCTTTGATTGAAATAATAATTAAGTTTATAATCTAGTTTTGAGAAGGGTTTTTTTAACACAAGTTCCGGAAATCACGATGACTCGATGAGGTCCGCAAAAATAGATTTAGGCCAATAAAAATAGATTTCCTGTCATAAGGCCATGAATGTAATAAATTCTCATAGATTAACTTAAATAAACTAATTTACTTTCTGTATTTCTCTGATGTGTTTTTTTTTCTTGTTATTTATTGTTGCGACTTGGCTCTCTTACAACTGATGACGTTTTTGCTTTTTTTTCCCCAAAAAACGTATTTTTCCAATAGCTTCGTGGATTCTCAATAGATGGCATTAAACTAGTGTTTCGTTCGAAAAATCAAAAATAATTCAAAATTCAGAATTGGAGAGGCAAAGAATTTAAAAATTAAAATTGATTATTCATCAATTATATCATATAATCGAACTTAAATAAACCTCTAAAATTTTTCCCGCTCAAAACATTATTCAGTCGACAGACGACGGCACAACCTCACAGATAGTGCGTGGCCAGCGTGCGTCCGTGAACCTACTACTCATCCTTGTTGACGAAATTTAAAAAAAAATGTAAAAAAAAAGTAAAAATTATTATTCATGATCAATTGTGAAATTCAAAGTGAAGGCAATAAAATGTGTCAGTTAAAACAGCACTGGCTATGCTCAAGCAAAGATAAAGAGAAAAACCACGTGTTCAGGTGTGTTAGTTTCGGCCATAAAAAACTGGCGCGTACGGTAACCGGTAGTAACGTGTTATTTCTCCGTGTAACCCTTAGCAACGCTCGAAACACAAATGGTAACAACAGTCAGAAAAACACCATTAGGTCGGGCAAACCGGCTGACTGAAGCTCACAATACTTTGAGATGGATGGAACAGCCAATGATCACTTCAATTACAATCGTCTTCAAACACCACAAACTAGTAAGTCGTTTATTTTTAAAAATTGTTCTACGTGTAATTAGTGATATCACCATCTCCGTAGGATTTCGTCCTAGGGGTTGTCAAATCGCCCTACAAACGATTTCAATTAATAATTCTGCCACTAAATTAAATTTGATAGACTAAACCATGGACTAAAGATTGCTTATGAGCACGTCAACATGTCATTCGAAATCTCACAGACTCATACGTTTACACTTTTAGATAATGTCGACGCGGAGCTCCAAAATTGGAAAAACATCTCCAAAAACAGTCAAGAAATGGAAGAACGGCGACGTGCCAATACATTTATTCGTGCGATTGAGCCAATCGTCGAAGAAATCAAAGCGCTGGAATCATTCCGACTAAGGGAGATGGAAGATTCTGCAAATAGCATTCTAGGATGTATTGATGATTTGTGGAAACTTGAAGATTACAAGTATCCTCAAGATCAAATGGACCATCTTCTTAACATATCAAGTACTACCCAATTCACAGGGGGAAAAAAGGAATTGTTATTTGATTGAAATTTATTATTGCAGGTGCGTGTTTCGCAGAAGCGATCGCCAAGAAACTCAAAAACAGTTCAATTTGGATGCCAAATTCTTCAAGTCATACTCACTTGGCTCAAGTATGTTGTAATTTAAATGTTTCTTAGAACTGCGTAATTGACAACTAATTGCTTTAGGCTTTGACTGGTTGTAATGCGTGGATTAATGAATGCCATCGGATGACGTCACTCTTCTGGAAAAACGACATGTACCATCCATGGAAAGGAGAACCTTTTCTCTCGTTAAATGTTGTCAAGCTACGTGATCGTATCAATCAGGTGCAATAATTTCAGCGCGTATTTTAAAAAGGACGATTTGAACTAGGAGTTTATTTAATAGATTACTTCAATACTCCAAGTCATCAGCCTTGCAGCCCAATTGATACCGTCATCCAAACATGATTTGCTAGATCCCAATTATTTATTTGAGGGCTTTCAAGGTAGGATTTCATTCTTAAGATGCTAATGGGTCTGAAAACAACAATTTCATTGGCAGCTTTAGATGGCATGCCAAATTCCTTGCTAGACAACGCGGGGTGGAAAGCCGCCGTCAGCCAGTTCAACGATCACTTCACTCAGGCTGAAAAGGAAGCCGGTTCTGCCCTCCGGCCGCGTTTGACTTCAGCATCCAGCGGTGATCCATCTGCAGTACGATTATTGATTAAGACAAATAACATGTGGCATAGGATTCAAATGGTTTTTGTTGAGTGCCTTTACAGCTATTAGACTCGCTTCTTGAATTCAAAGAGCTGGTTCAACGGCCTCGCATCCGCCGAGAGCTGGAATCAGAGGGTCGAGCGCTTATGAACTATACAAAGACATGGTTAGAGAAACTACGACGAGACCTTGCGACAGCTAAAGTTAATATCGGGTCCAACTCGTCATCAAAAGTGCCAGAAACATTACGGGAGATCAATGCAATTCGCCACTTGGAAACGCAAGTAACAAATTTAAATCAAATTATGCTGAATTTAACGATTGATCGTAAGTACAAACAAAATTGTAGGTAACCAATATACAAAAAGGTGTCCAGATTTTTGCAAGCGATATGGAGGAAGCCAAAAATTTGGACCAGGAATCACGAAATTTGTTGTCGGAGATAAAAGATCAAATTAATGAAATCTTTGACGATTGGAGCCGAAATATTTTGGCCGGAATACGTGACGAGTCGTTAAGGTATGGTGGAAACATTAATACTTTTATTGATTGCTTCAAATAAAATGTAAAAATTGATTTGGTTAGTCTATCGAGCGACTCGCCGGTCATGTCATTCGATGAGAACAAATTAATGATAATCAACTACGATCCTCGTTTGATCAATTTTGTCGAAGAAGTTCGCCTACTATCGTCCATGGGTTTTAAAATGGCTCCGCAAATCATGCGCAACTCGAAATTAGCTGAAGATTTCATGCAACAAGCGAAAAGTTTAGAGGAGGTAATGTAAGGTTAAATTTTAAAACTAAATTTTCTATTTGCTCACTGTTTTCGCGTTGCTTATACAGATTGCAACCTTTCACAACAATATTGGTGACAGTATGATGCCTTGCTTGAAGCCTCTGATGTTGGAAGCGGCAATTGGACTCTCTGCTTTGGTGCAGGAACAAAATGTCGTCACCTGGGCGCAAGCAGAAAATGTCAACAGCTACATCCGTCGACTCCAGCAGGCTGTTCAAAGGCTAACCGCCCTAAATCAGCAACTCACCATGTGCCATGAAAAAATTCAAGAAAAGGTACTACTTAATTGTTTTCCCTTCCCTGCTTTTAATACAAGCTAATTCTATAAATTGTATGTCATAGGTTTTAAAGCTATTTGATATTGATCTGATGACGCAACAACAAAAATGGAAAGATAGTCTACGGGAAGTCCGATTGCTATTCGGAACTGTGGAAGCTCAAGTAAGCATATAAATTATCAATCACAGGGCTATTATCCCAATAAATGATTTGAATGAATTGCAATTCAAGGGTTTCCACAATTCATACGCCTGGCGCTTGTATTGGGATTATCAACTGTATAAGGCCGTAGAGTGTCAGTACCTGTTACATTTGGACGAGCTACACACGAACGTGTCGGATATTCACATCGAACTTGATTTCAAGTAAGCAAAAGTTTTTTGTTACCGCAATTCTTTTTCGATTCCTTTATTTTGTTTGACGGAAAAAGTAGTGGTGGGGGGGGGGGTGACCTTTTTATTGCTTTGCATTAGCAGAAAAAGGGGTGCGGTGGGCACCCTTACTTAAGTTTTCGACAACACGGGCTAAAAAATAGAAAGGGGAAATATTTTTAGGAAGTCGCCTTGAGATTTATAATTTTGTTTTGTTTCAGGAAACAAAATTTGCTGTTCAAACCCCCAATTGAAGACATAAGGCGCGAATACTACACCAAATTACGCAAGTTTCTGTCTCTCCCTCTACATTTCAAAGGATTTTTGGAGCAGCCTGGGGCTCCGAGCCTATTTCCAAAAATTGTCGAAAAACACGCCAATCGATTCAGTCAGGTGTACGCCGCATCAGGCAAAGTGTTTAGGGAATTGGACCAGTTTCAGGAACAATTTAAGATTTGGATAGTCCCAGCTCTTGTCGATCTAGACACTCTGTTTGAACAACGACTCAATGAACCACAGGATTGGGACTTGGCATTCCAGGCAGCCAAAAAGAAGAAAGAAGAAATGTCTGGTTTATCGAGGTACTATACTGTTATCAGTTGATAATATTGTCCGCTTGTAATTATACTCTCATTTCAACAGTGATGACGAGCGTGTTGGATGCTTCGTGATTAGTCTAACTCCTTTGCATCGAGAGATTGAATACATTCAACGTCGTTATTGGGATGCCATAACCTCTTCACTCTACACGTCCATTCACAAGGACGCGACATCCATCGAAACTTTCATATCCAACGCAACTGTTGTGCTGAATGTCCAGTTGCATGATGTCGACGAACTTTCTCAGGCCAGCAGTGACTTTAACGAATTACTTCGCACGACTCCCGAAGTATTTCGCATACCATTTAAATTATGTTATCAATTACTTTTAAAAATATCTGATTACCTAGATAACTCGCCTTATGAAAAAAGCTGAAACTAAAGCTCAAGTTTTGTCAAGATGGACACAGGACAGTGTGGAGATTTTTACCCAAGTCTGTACCAAATGGGAAAATTTCAATACGCTTCTCTCTCGCCATAAACAAGACATTAATCAACAGGTAATCGTTTTCATTATTAGAATATCAATTTCTAAGCTAATATTGGTAACTTCCTATACAGTTGGACAGTCTAAAATCAAACAGTCAGTCCCAGATTATCAAGTTTACATCTGAAATCGACCAGTTTTATCAGAATTGGCAACAAGAACAGCCACCGGATAGACTAGACATGACAAATTTAGACCAGTATTTAAAACTCTTACGAAAGAGTCGTAGGGAATGGTGCGAACTGATGGAGAATCAGATACGGTTAAAGTAAAACAATGAATTTCCATTCTGTTTAAATTGCGCGATTACAAATAATTATTTTAAAAATCGGCATTAGCGTCAATTTGGAAAAAGTTGGAGAGAAACCTGTCGAATTATCTGTGATAACCGAAATTGAAGGTGAAATTGCTCAGCGAGAGAGGATTTGGAGCCTCTACCAATCTTTCACCGAAGGTTGTATCTTTTTACACTCATAATCTAGTAAAATCTAATGGACATTTTGTATTTTTGGTGTTAGAATTGGATGAGATGGGTCACGAAGATTGGCTTTTGTCACGAAATAAGATTGTTAAACTAGACGAATACCTGGAAACTTGGATGAATAGGCTTAATGAAAGTGAGGATAAATCACCAATAATTGATTGGCTAAAGAATCAAATCGAGCAACACAAGGTATTTTTGATTTCTCTTCTTTACCTCGACATTGACTGCATTTTTAATCATTTCAAATCCCATTTTACTTTATAGGCTTTCATTCCAGTGCTGAAACTAGCGCGCGGGGAAACATTTACAGAGCGCCATTGGGCAGAATTTCTAAAAATAACTGGCCTATCTACTACAAGCATCGAACAAGTCACCCTTGAAGACCTTCTTCGAGCGCAAACTGTTTTATCTCAAAACTTCAATGAATTAAAAGTAAAATTAAAGCCCTAATTTTTTAAATAATTTATGAAACAGTTTTTTTTCCAACTCTTGTAGGAATTAAATAGCAGAGCAGCTGGCGAATCGCTGGTCAGACAAGCGCTGGTTGAATTAGAACAGTGGGAAGTAGAGTCACATTGGACATTGGCTCAGCACGTTGATTCAAATGGCATTCAGTTATTCATCATTAAAGAATTCAAAGAATTGCTCAACAAGGTAAATTTCCTAAATATTTCCAACACGCATTTCCTAATTCTAAAGAGCATTTAACCAATCAGGTTGGTGAGAATATGAGTCTTATTCAGTCCGTCAAGGATTCATCCTACTATCAGGCATACAGCGACCGGATAATGCTGTGGGAAACCAAAATGACAGACCTAGATTTTTACCTCCGCCATTTGAGTCAAATTCAAATCAAGTGGGTTGCTTAATATTTCAATCCATTTACATCTGCCTTTAATAAAATGGCAATATTTCATTTTTTTAAACAAAAGGTGGCTCTATTTAGAACCTGTTTTCAATCGAGGAGCTTTATTAAAAGATGCCGGACGTTTTCGTCGCCTGGATGCCGATTTTCGGTTCATCATTACCGAGATCAAGCGTGACAGCAGAGTGACGTCAATCTTACGCATTACTAATCTGCGCTCTTTGGTTACTAGCCTGCTAGATCAAGTTGGCCGCTGCCAGAAAAGTCTCTTTGAATTTTTAGAGGCAAGTTGTTAATCGCTGTTCCACGAATTGAATCCATTTTCACGACCTTTTGATTTGTACAGGATAAACGTTCGAAATTTGCACGTTTCTACTTCTTGGGGGACGAAGACCTGCTAGATATAGTCGGCCAGGCAGCCACCAGGCCCTCTGTAGTGCAACCGCACTTGAAAAAGCTTTTCGCTGGTATTCACTCTGTCCTTTTCAGCAACGATCAACGCTACATCGTGGCTGTGGCTTCGTTGGAGGGCGAGCGAGTCGAGTTGAAATCGCCAGTGTCGGTGTCGTCGGAACCAGTCGAGATGTGGCTCAACCGTTTGGTAACGGAAACCCGCTCCACACTACAGGCGATGTTGCGCAACTGTGTACAGGAGCGTCAGCGGGACGCCACCGATCTCTCTCGATTCCCGACACAGATCCTCTGTTTGGCCGAAGCGATCGTTTTCACAGAGCGATGCGAAAAAGCTATTTCCTCCTCACCCGGCGCGTTGTCCAAACTCAAAAGTGACTATCAAAATCAATTGGCCAGTTACACCAGTGCTCCGCTGTTGCAGAGCAGTGGTTCTGACGAACAGGGTGTCATCGTTTTAAAATTGCAAGCTCTTATCATGGACATTATTCATTACATTGACGTGATCAAGCAGATCCTCGATGCCAAGTGTCGTTCGACTAACGATTGGGCATGGAAGAAACAACTCAGGTATCAGTAATAATGAATTAAGTGTTGATGGCTTGTATTGATTTAAATTTCAAATAGGTTCTACTTGAAGGATGGCGTAGCAGTAGCGCAGATGGCCAGTACCGAAGTCGAGTACACTTACGAATACCAAGGAAACGTAGCGAAACTCGTTCACACACCTCTGACGGATAAATGCTACCTCACGTTGACATTGGTTTGTTATTTTTATAGTTATGCGTCACGTTATTCAAATTTATATTGAAATTTTGTTGCAAATAATAAAAGGCCTTACGTATGGGACTTGGTGGCAATCCGTATGGCCCGGCTGGAACGGGCAAAACGGAATCGGTTAAAGCGCTCGGTTCTCTACTCGGACGTCAGGTGTTGGTCTTCAATTGCGATGAGGTCCCATCAATTGTGTTTCATTATTCATGGCGTGGTACTGACGTATGTGCTTTGATTTGTCTAGGGATTGGATGTGAAATCGATGGGGCGTATTTTCGTAGGACTGGCCAAAAGCGGAGCTTGGGGCTGTTTCGACGAGTTTAATCGCCTTGATGAAAATACTCTATCGACTGTCTCTACGTTGATCCAGGCTATCCAGCTGTCGCTCAAGAACAAAAGTCATGTCGTCACTCTACTGGGCACTCAAGTATTGATCCAATTTTTAAAATTTCCTATTCAATTTATAACAATTTTTTTGAAAATAGGTTGACATTAATCCACACACTGGTATTTTTGTCACGCTCAATCCGGCCGGCAAAGAGTATGGAGGACGTCAGAAGCTTCCGGATAATTTGAAATTACTTTTTCGTCCGGTGGTCATGTCTGAGCCGGACATTGAATTAATCGCCGAAGTGATTCTTTATTCGCAGGGTTTTCGAGATGCTCAAATTATTGGCAAAAAGTTGGTCGACGTCTTTCGTCTCGCTCAGTAAGTTTTCTACGAAACGTGATTTTCAAAAACCCAAAAGTTTCATTCCATTTGATGTCGGACAGGAAACTTTTGAGTCGACAGCAGCACTACGACTGGGGCCTGCGAGCCTTGAAGAGCGTCTTGCGGACGGCGGGCGACGGTTTACGGTCCTCTTTGGCGACGAGTATCTCCGATGATGTCGAATATACAACGGTCGTTCGCGCTCTCAACTTCAACACCTTATCCAAATTGACGACGGTCGACTCGACTTTATTTCTTGGACTTGTGGCCGATATTTTCCCAAATGCTCAACAAAGCCACGATCCTGCACATGCTCATCTGGTGGACGTCATCGCCACCTGTTGCCAAGAAATGGGATTGATTCCGTTGGATCGACAAGTAAGTGTAGACTTGTAAATAAACGAATTCTTTATGAAATTAATGAAATAATTTCTAGGTCAAAAAAATCCTGGAAGTCTACGAACAAGCGAAACAACGAATGGGGGTCGTCATTGTTGGACCACCTCAAACTGGAAAATCTACCGTGTGCGCAATTTTAAAAAAGGTTCATTTTCTTCTATATTTTTGTTATTTGCTGCCGATACCAACGTTGAACATTTTCAGGTCCTTCAGCAGCAAAAACGTAAAGTGCAAGCGTACACACTGAATCCAAAGGCCATCAGTCGTATCCATTTACTGGGTCTGATTGATCCGGCGACTCGGGAATGGACGGACGGTGTCCTCACTAAAATTGCACGGCTCGTTGTTTCAGATGCTGGTAATGACAGAAAAATTTATTTTAATTGAATTTTTTAAAATAATTTTAGTATTTATTTTATTCAGAAATTACATCTTGGGTTGTTTGTGACGGAGACATTGATCCTGAATGGATTGAAGCGCTTAATTCAGTGCTTGACGATAATCGTTTGTTAACCATGGCGTCCGGCGAGCGCATCAAATTTGGTCCCGATGTCAACTTCATTTTTGAGACTCACGACTTGACTTACGCCTCACCAGCCACCATTTCACGAATGGGTGTTGTCTTTTTTAGGTAAAATCTAAAGTTTGAATTGCTAAATTTTATTGCCAAGTTCCATTTCACATGGACCTTAATAACTCTTTCCCATGATGAATAAGTGAGGACGATATGGATTTCCATATTGTCATCCGCAGTTGGCTGCTCGAACAACCCAGTGAAGTACAAAAATCGCTTCAGTCTCTGATCGACAGTTATTTCTACAAAGGTAACGACCAACACGTTGATCTCTTTGTACTTGCACAGTTTTATTTTTAAACATTACCCTAATAGCTGTTATGGATATTCTTTAGCTCTTGAGTGGATATCCAAGAATGGAGAAGTCGTTGTCCCAGTATCTACTTTGACAACAATTCGTGGCATTCTCAGCCACTTGACATGTTGTAAGACCAAAAAACAATTCGTTAACGGCCTTCTCAAAGGAGGCGGTGCTAATTTAACTTCCCAGTCTCTTATCCAATTCGGACAAATGGTGGGTTATTTTTCAAACTGGAACAAAAAGACGTATAATATACAATAACCCATTCATATTTTTGACAGATTTTATCCATGTGTGGGGAAAAGGCGCCAGACATGGAAAATCCTTTTCTATGTCGATATGATTCCAAACTCGATGCTTTAGTCACTCTCGACTCCAATGTTTTGGACAGCACTCACTGGAATTATGACGAGCAAAATTTATTAGTACCAACGACCAACTTGCTCGTCACTTACGAGATGATTCAACCATGGTTTAACAACAAGGAACATGTTCTTGTTGTTGGTCCGGAAGCTTGCGGGAAGAGGTAACTCCTTTTTGTATAGCCGTTGTCGATTTCTTGATACACTAACGCTGATTATTTTCTATCACTTTCAATGGGAATCAGCCTGCTTGTTGAACACTGCTTAAGGCAGATGCGATCCACACGTATTGTAATTTTCCATTGCACAGCTTCAACTACTCCGCAGAACGTTCTTCATAAATTGCTTCAGGTAAAAATCCGATATCTTTCAGTCGTCTTGATTAACTACTATCATCCATATTTAGAATTCCATCATCGTTTCGAGTTCAAACGGACAAGTTTTGGTACCGAGAGAGGCTTCAACGTTGGTTCTCTATTTGAAAGATTTAAACATTGTCATGCCAGACAAGTGGGGAACCTGCCAACTCACCGCCTTTTTGGAACAAGTAATTTCATTCCATTTTTATTACTAGTATGAAATAGCCAGCTGTATTAATCAACACCAGGTGATCAACTACAAGGGATGTTACGATAATAACGGCGAGTGGTTGGTTATGGATAATATCCAGCTTGTGTGTACTTTGAACCTGAACCATTCGCAAGGACGTTTTCAACTTAATCCTCGCTTCATTTCCTTGTTGCGTGTTGCAGCCGTTGGGTATTCAGCATAATAATTATTTTAAATTAGAGGAAAATTGAATAATCAATGTTTACTGGACAGAGAGCCACTGTTAAGAGAACTGGAATTACTAACCTTTAGCTATTTAAGCGCTTCCTTCAAAAGGGAAAAAACGGTGGTTGCTGATCGTTTACTTCAGAAAATCACTTCTTTCATGGTCCATTTTGATGGCGAAGTAAATCCTATTTAGAAATCAAGCCTGCCTGAAAATAATAATTGTAAACATTTCTTTAGATGAGACGGAATGTAGTTCCGACAAACAACTTTCAAATTCTGTTCACAACAAGACATTTAACCAGCTGGGCCGAAGGTTTAGCTCGTTACGAAATCCGCTGGGAAGATTCAAATGCCGTTGTCATGGTAAGTCCTTTCCGGCCACCTCATCCACTCAAAGGATCCGTAATCAATCCTTGCTCATTACAGGCATTGGGCTACGAGGCGTGCAGGATCTATCGCGACAAGTTGGTATCCGATGAGCAACGAACGCAATTTGACGGGCTTTCGAATCAATTGTTTAACGAAGAATGGAAGACGTCCACACAAACGTCAGGAGGAACACTTTACACCACTTATCGATCGAAAAAACACGGACTCATTCCAGTGACACTGTCAGAGTGGGAAAAGATCGTGAAAAAGACTCTGCAGCAATACGGTACACGGTATAATAACTCGTTGTATAGTTTCACTTACATTTGGTGTTTCATTATATAGGGAGAGAAAACGAGCCCTTGGATGTGGAAATGCTGTTGGAGTTACTGCAAGCAGTTGTTCGAGCGGACAGAGTATTAAGTGACCCATCTGGCCGCTCATTGCTATTGATTGGGAGGTCAGGGGTCGGTCGCCACACGTCTATCAAGTTGCTGTCTGTCATGCATCACGCCCGGGTTATGACCCCCTTTCCCGGAAGGAACTACGGCCGGAAGCAATTTACCAATGACTTGAAATCGGTTAGAATTAAGAATTACAAAATCATGTAAATATTTAACTAAAAAATTGTTTTAGGCCATGCATGCCGCTGGTGTTGATGGCGACTTGGTGTATTTTGTGCTGGAAGATCATCATGTTACAGATTCCCATTTTTATGCCCTGATTGATTCATTATTGGCTTCGGGAGAGGTACAAACAGGCAGCCAAGATGATCTGTGGAACTCCATTTTATCTTTGAATTTGATCAGGTTCCAGGGATGTACACTAGTGAAGAAATTGAGGCTCTTTTGGCGCCGTTGAAGGAAGTAGCTGCTGACGAAGGCTATGGCGGCAGCCTTTTCTCTTTCTATGCTCAACGTGCGTGAATTTCCATTTATTTTTTTAATAGCGAAGAAAGGGCTTGTTGTATTGTTATTTCGTTCAACAGGTGTGAAAAATAGGTTACGTGTCATCTTTATCATCGATTGCGCCCAGCCGACTTATGAGACCGTCTTGGAGACGCATCCTTCCATGTACAAATACAGTGACGCAATTTGGATGGAAAACTGGACGAAGATAAGCATGACGGCCGTTGCAGCTAGAATTCTCAAGTATATATTTTCTTAATAAAAACTAAACTATAATTTTGATTCCTTAAAAAAAACTATCTTAAATTTGATAGGGATGAAAGAGCGGTGCAAGAACTTGATAAATCAGTCCACATTTACGAGAGTTTGGATGCTTCGTTGAAATGTCCGAGGCGTTACGTTTCGTTCATTCAAACCTTTTCCAGCATATGCGGCCAAAAGACGGATCGTATTTTCGAACAACAGCAAAGAATTCAGGTACTTCTTTTGCTTTGTTTATCCCATTCATCTCGAAGGTATAAAATCCCTTGTTTATTAATTAGACTGGTGTTAGCAAGTTGTCCGATGCTCGCGAGCTTGTCGCTCAGTTGCAAGCGGAAGCCGGCCAACAAGAGCAATTGTTAGCTCAGAAGCAAATGGAAGCCCAGGCGGCATTGCAAAAGATTACCGACACGATCCAGAGTGCCGGAGTGAAAAGAGATGAAATGCAAGACCTCCGCAGTACTATCGCTAACGAGAACGTTGCCCTTACCACCAGGTATCGTTTCACATTTTCTTTTTTTCCGTCTAATATGCGGCGACTTTGCATGAGTGATAAATAGTAAATGTTGACCGTAAACCGAGAGAACAAAGTAGGAAAAGCGTGACTAGGTGAAACAAAAGAGAAATACAGTTTTCGTCACTTTCTCTTTTTCTGTGGTTTATTTTCAGCATCCATAAATCTCTTCTTATTAACTATCGATGACTATATTCGACTCGTTTCCCCATCAATTTCTAATTGAACGTAATAAGCCCTAGTGATCCTGTGTTTGACAAGTCCACAGCAATAAATGTTGCTGGTTGGAGATTTGTCTTCTTTTTCTCAATCGTCTTATTTGTTTTTAGAAAGGAGGCCATCGACCAGGAGCTGGCTGAGATCGAGCCACTCCTTATGGAAGCTCGATCCGCTGTGTCGGATATCCGTAACGAAGCGCTGTCTGAAATCCGCTCGCTGCGCGCACCGCCCGAAGTGATCCGTGACATCCTTGAAGGAGTCCTCCGATTGATGGGCATCTTGGACACGTCGTGGACATCTATGAAGAGCTTTTTGGCCAAAAGAGGCATCAAGGAGGAAATCAGGTAAAAATTTTTAAAAATAACTGAACAATGAACGAGTGAGAAGAAATGTTGGTTTGAACAAATGATTTGTTTATTGATGATTCATCAATCGATATAATGTGTTTAGACCTACTGAGTTTCTTGTTCTAGGAGTGGCAAGAACCAGTTCTCGTCTTTCACTTGGAAACAAATATAGGATGTATGTATGGGGTGGTGTGTTGTGTAGTTATGAATTAGTTGGAATGACTCTAATATTCAGGGTTTGTAGTTTTGCTGGGGTGGTGCTGGTTTGTAGGCGGGTTTGTTGTCGGGGTATTTGGCTTCTCCCTCGTATTTGACGTCGGCGACGTAGCCGTATTCGTCGGCCTTGTAGGAGACGATTTGGGTGCGGCCATCGGGCAGAGAGACCCGGTAAGATCCCGTCACGGCTTTGGTGTCGGCCGTCTCTTGATGGGCAAAGTTGTTGTAGGTCGGCTCATCCTTGACGGCGTAGCCGAAATTGTAGGGCATCAACGGCTATCAATTTCCAAATCGATGCGGTATGGTGGTTAACATTTGCCAAATCAAAATATACATCAGCTTTGTTTAATCATACCTCCTTAGCTTCGTAACTGGGTGCAGGGTAACCAGCAGCAGGTGGTTTCGGGTACGGAAGTTCGGCAGCGAAAGCCGCAACAGCGAAAATGACGACGACGGCAAACTATAAATTGACATTTAACACAATTTTGTGGTAGATAATAGGCCAATGCGAATAACTAAATTTGCCTTCTTACCTGATGCATTGTTGTTTGTTAGTAGAAGATGGGAGAGATGCAACTGATATTTTGTTTGCTATTCACGCCGTCTTTTATATCCCGAGCAGTGGGGAGGGAGGAAACCTACAATGGCGGCAGGGCGGGACCATGGGAGTTTTTTAAGGATGAATGATTTTCTCGTTTTCTCTCTTCTTCCTTTTCTTACTATAGCTTCCATTACACAATACAACTATACTAATAATGCATTTAGCTTAGCTTTACGCCAGGAAATAATCATATCGTTCGTGGTAGTTTCACAAATGATTGGGGTTTGGGATGATTGGCACTCTTTCTTATTGTTTTTTCTTTTTCCTTAATATTGAAATTTTTGAATCGAGAACAGACGCCCGTGCATATCTCTTATTAATTCATTTCATCCGAACCTTGCCTAAACTATATTGTTTGCACCGTGCGTGTTATATAATGTCAGTTTTCTGATTTGGATAATGGGAAAATCTCATCTGCCGATAGTATTCGAAATGTTTCCTGTGAAACTATAGACGATTTTTGTAAAGTTAACAGTCGCTGACTCAAACTTTTCCGTTTTATTTCTGCGCTTCCTTCAATTTATGACGAAGCAAATAATGGCTGAGTAACTTTTCTCTTTTTTTTGAAAACTAGAAACGCGATCGCTACCATTCCGTAAACAATATGCGAAACTCTTGGCTTAACTAGTTTGGAGTTCTTCACTAACTCTCGTGATCATTCTCAGACTTTCACTCGCGAGTTTTATTTTTTATTGGCGCGGCTCAACTCGGCATCTATTTCATCTTAATTGACGTTTCATAATTTTCTTGTATTGTAGATTAAAGCCAAACAATTTGGTGGAGAGCTTATAGCGTATAAACGATTATTAATTTAGTTTAATCTAATTTAAAAATCTAGAAATTTGACATTGAAATGCTGCTGTTCCAAAACTTGGTGTAGCAAAATGGATATGCATGAGGCCCATGGAATTAAATTAGAATGATAAATGTGAGAAAATATTCTTTGCTTACATTCCTGTCACGGCCAAAATGATACTATTACGATGTTGGGTGATGTACATCATTTCCGCAAGAACGCATCAGATAATTTTTCGAGGCCATACAAATATAGATTTATTTATTAGAAAATGTTTATAGCTGCTCTCCAACCGTTTTTATTTTCTTTACACTTTCTATGGTTACGCAGTTTAATACGAAATTTATTCGTCGAGTATTGCCGTTTTCTTTTGTTGCAGCCGACAGTTCATACATAACAACGTTTCATGGGTATTGGCGAGTTATGGTTTTAACTTTCATTTTTTTTGTTACTTCTTTATTACGTAACAAAAGATATGACGAGTATCTTGGCACAAGAAAGCGGGTATTAGTTTACTTTTTCCGCCCAACTAAACTGCCGTCATTTCCGTCGAGGTTTTTTCTTTTCTATTTTCTCTTTAACTGTTCATCTCCGAATTTTAACCATTTTCTGCAAGTGATTTACCAGTCTGACAGAAGCAAATCGTGACTCATAGATGATGCGATATAGTCTCGATAATCTTAAGAGGAAACAATAATCGAGAAAACATTATAAATGACCTGAATAGATTATCTGCTATACATTCATCTAATCAATCAATGCGATATTTTTTTTAAAAAAAAGGTCGTTTGACGCCAGAAAAATTTCCGGGGAAAGTCGACGAGCCGTCGAACAATTGCTAGCCCGTCGGAAAGAATCCTTCGATGATAGGTAAATATTTTTATACTATGCAATGTAAAGGTGAATGAATTCAACTTTAATTTTTATTTTCGTTGATTGCAGAGTTGCTAAAAGAGCTTCGGCTGCTGCCGCCCCATTGGCCTCTTGGGTTCGTGCCAACGTGAGCTACTCCCGTGTGTTGGAAAGGATCACTCCACTGGAACAAGAGCAAGCCAATCTCAGAAGGCAAATTCGACTTGTTCATCAAAATTTCTTGAAAATGAATCGGCTCATCTTCTCGTTTTCTTTCAACTTCCTTCAACAGGAACCTTCAGGCAGCCGAAGACAACATGACTCGTTTAGCCACCGGATTGGACGATGTGGACAAGCAGGTGGCAATCTTACGAGATCAACTCTCGGCGTCGACTCGCGAAGCCAGTGAGATCGAAATTGGACTAAAGAAAGCGCGTGAGACTCTCAGCGTTTCGCAAAATTTGGTAATGGAATTGGCCGACGAATACGATCGCTGGCGGTTACAGGTAATCCTCATATTTGACGAGGAATATGAATCGCAATTTCTCAATCATTTATGTACGTCGCTGTTTTGTCGGTAGCTCGAGGAACTGGAACACGATCATCACAATGTGGCTTTTTACGCTCTACTTGCAGCTGCCTTCATCAATTTTCTGTCCTGCTCTACAGAGGATGATAGGAAAAGTGCATTGTCTCGATGGTTAACTCAGCTTCAATTGCATCCTGCAAAATCGGAAAAAGAACCAGAAAAATCGATTTTCTCATTAAAGAAATTTCTGACTAGTGAACAAGAATTAATGCTTTGGCGCTCAGAAGGATTGGCTGCCGATGATTTGGCCGTCGACAATGCTTTAGCCATCCTACAGGTACGACATTATTAATTTGGATTATACAGCAAGAAATTTCAAATATTATTTCGTAGGGAACTTTATATCCTCACGTTCTTGATGCCACTGGAAAAAGTATTCAGTGGATTGCAACTCATTTTAAATCAATGACTATCGAAATAACTTCGCAAGGGGATGAGCGCTTTGCTAACATCCTCGATCTCGCCATCAGGTTTTAAGATGACACTAAAACGAAATTAATAACTAATTTAACTATTTGTTGAAAACAGATTCGGGAAAATTTTAATCGTTCAAGATGTAGACAACATAGATCCAATTCTATTTCCTATTTTACGCAACGATTACGTTATTCAAGGTGATATAATCTGTAACTTGGCGCAATTTGGCAGGTTTCAATTGTGGAATTTCATTTTTATTTTAGGTGTGCGAAAACTTGTTCGATTGGGCGACAAACTAGTAGACTGGAATGACAATTTCCGGCTGTTTCTCTTCAGCCGCTCGACTGGGTTGGTGCCTTCCCCGCAATCGAATGCCTTAGTCAACACCATAAATTTTAATACGACTCAAGCTGGACTTTCCGAACAGGTAAGTCAAACACATAAATGTTTATAGGTGCTAACATAATATCCCCTGAATTCGTCTGCCAGCTCGTCGCACTGACAGTCAAATTCGAAAATCCAGAACTGGAACAACGGAAGAAACAGTTACTGGAACAAGAAGAACAGCTCAAACTGCAACTGGCACAGTTAGAGGAGAAACTTCTTCAAACTCTGGGAAATTCTACAGGAAACATTTTGGAAAATTCGGTTCAAACTTAAACTTTTTCTATTTAATTGGCAGGGGCTAAATAATAACTTTTTTCTTTTTATATGATCTAGGATGTCCTGACTTCTTTGAGGCAACTTAAACAATCTAGCGCTACGATAGGAAAGTCTCTGAGGGAATCACTTGAACTGCAATATTCACTGGAAAAAGAGAGGTCGACTTATAATGAGTTAGCCCAGTTTGGGAGTCGTTTGTTTTTCGCCATACAAGAACTTTCCAAACTGAATGTTTGCTACCAGTTTTCCGTGCAGGCCTTCATGCACATATTTCTGAAGAATCTAGATTCCAAGAATGTAACTCTTTTCTACGATAAATCTTTATACAGACTATCACTGGACGATTTGTAATTTCATTTTTATATTTCAACTAGATCGAAAATGGACCGGAAAAAATGGGCTTCATTCGGCAGCGGCTCCTCAAGACGGTGTATACCATGGTCTCTCGAGCTCTGTTTAAACCCGATAAGATGGTTGCTGCTCTCCACATTGTTCGAGAAATGTATCCGCACATTTTTCAATCGAATGTAATTGAAATTTGCCTTATTTTATGGATAACTATATTAATCTTTGAAAAATATATTTAGGAATGGGAATTGTTTGTTGGATTAAAATCGGGTCGCATTCAGTCCAAGCAGATAGAGCTTCCGGGCTGGATTGATGAAAGTCGTGCTCTTAACGTATCAGCTATCAAAGTATCAATAAGTTACCCGTAGAGTGGGGTTAACATGGAAATAACAGTTAACCGTCGTTCCGCTAGGTGATTTTCCCCAGTATTTTCTCGGCCTTACATGTGGAAGACGCTGCGCTATGGACTAAATCGAGTACAGCTATCCCTTCGGTCATCAGCCAAGTACTTTCTCCTTTCCAACAAGTGCTTGTGGTTCAGGCCATCTATCCTGACAAACTCATCAACACTTTGACGCAGTTTCTCTCAAGGACTTTAGGTAAGCTCGAATTGACCATACCCGAAAAAACTAACTAACTTTCGTCATGTTTTTGGCTGTTTAGAATTGACCGAATTGTTTCCAGCGACGTCAAGTCTACGAACTATTTTCAATGAAACGTCTTCAACTGAACCTATTTTGGTGCTTCTTCCTTGTGACGGCTCGGGCGCTTATGACATGACAGTCGAGTTAGAAGAGTTGGCCAGAGACACACTCGGAGAAAACTGTCTGGTCGAAATCGCTATGGGAACCGACGAGACGGAGAAAGCAACTGAATCCGTGATGCAAGCAGCTCGTAACGGTCATTGGACTTGCCTCAAAAATATCCATTTGGTCAGCAGTTGGTTACCTGTGCTCGACCGGTTAATGAATGAACTCGACCAGGAAGACGGTGGTCTTCACGTCAATTTCCGATTGTGGATGACGGCTGAGCCCGTTTCCACTTTGCCAGTCTCACTTCTTCAACGTTGCAAGAAGATAGTTAGCGAGGTGAATTGCGAATACGCTAAAACTCTTTTTCATAAGAAATTAATGAAACATTTTCAATTAGGCTCCGCAAGGAATGAAGCGCAACTTGAATCGCATTTTCGAAGCCTGGAACCCGAGTTCCTTGCCAAGTTCTCCTATTCACATGCAAGCCTTGTTCGTACTAGCTTGGTTTCACGCAGTGGTTCAAGTATGTATTATTTTGTTTGACTTTAAATTGGCTTTGTCTGGGATACAGCTCATTTTTTAAATTAGGAAAGAAGAAATTACGTTCCGCAAGGATGGCTCAAAAAACATGAATTTAACGAATCCGATCTTAGAGCGTCAACTGAATTACTCGATCAGGTCTTCAAAGAGATTGATAATTCGGGTAAAAATCTGTTCGCTTATTTTAAATCAAATTTATACTTGAAAATTTTCTTGAAATAGGTAACCGCTGGGAATACGTGAATGGATTACTTTTGAATGTCATTTACGGTGGCCGGATAGACAACAACTTTGATCTACGAATTCTTCGTTCATATCTAACACAATACTTTAATGATGATGTGCTTGGCAAAGATCGTTCCCCTATTAATGAGGAAATTAGCGTTCCCTTGTCAAAAAATCTTCGGGTATTTTTTCATTTTTTAAAAGTTGCCTTGTGTAATCAAAATATGTTTATATTGCTATTTTATTATCTCGATTTTAGGATTATGTGGCGCTTGTACGCCATTTACCCGAAACGGATAAATCCGCTTATTTCGGATTGCCACCCAACATTGATGTGACCGTTCAATATAACGAAAGTGTCTATTTGTCCGCCCGATTGAAAGGTAAAACAGATTTAATAAGCGCATTTGAAAATGTCATTTTTAATTGCCTTTTATCGATTCAGCTTTTTATCAGGCTTCAGTTCAGCCTTCAGCTGGGGACGTGAAACTTCTCATGAACAAACTCGCTCCTATTTTCTCCGCATGGAAATCTTTATTGCAGGTTGTACTGGTGACCCATCGGGTTCTATCCCATAAAATTAAAACAAAATTCTACTTAATTTAGGGAACCACACTCCTGTCGATGAAAGATTCCATCTCGTCCTCAACGAGTGTCCCATCTAACCCGTTGGCGGCTTTCATCGCTGCAGAAAGTTCCTTGGCTCTCCGCTTGATTCAAACCGTACATCAGTCTTTAGCCGCCATGAACCGATTCCTCAAATCTGGCATGCCTCTCCCTTTTTCTTTAATGGAATCAGCGTCTGAAATCACCTTGATGAAGGTTACTTTTAAGAAAATTGCATTTTTATATGATAAAATAATTAATGTGTTTTCAATCATTTTGCAGACCCCGAAGTCATGGTATACTTTATGGGAAGGACCGTTGCAAGTGGAGCAATATCTTGGCTCTTTAGTTAAAAGGGCGCGAGCATTAGCAGAAATATGGCTACCAGCCGTGCAGAAGAATCAACTATTGTCGGCTGTTTTGGATATTTCAGAGCTCATGAACCCAGAAGCTTTCTTCAGTGTACATCGGCAGCATAGCGCAAGGTATAATAGACTGGTTGTCCTGGAGTTCTCACCATAAATTCATAACAGTATAACAATGCAATTTTAATGCAACACCTAGGGAAATGGGGATTTCAATGGATTCTCTGCAATTGTTGGTTTCATGGAACAAGTCGCAAACATCTGTTGATATCAGCACTGCTACTCTGAGTGGGATATACATTCAGGGAGCTCGAATGACATCTGCTATTGGGATGGAAGAGTGCTTCGTCGAGACTCCATCGTGGAATCCAATTCCTCCCTGTTTCCTGTCGTGGGTTCCCCTCGAAGATGCGGTTCGTAAAACTGATGCAACAACTTATATATATTTAATGCATTGGCGATTGACAACTCATTTTGTTAATTTTATTTTTGATAAAAGAATTCTCGGGCCAATGGATTGCACACTGTTAAAGTGCCGCTGTATGTTGATGAAGAAAGACAGCGTTTGATTACCGTACTGGATATTCCGTTTGGTTCTGGTATAATTGACGACTGGTACCGAGCCGGAATTGCTTTGTCACTGAAAGACTGAACAACGTCTTGTTTTTCCCTATAATGATTTAACCCAATATTTTGTGATTTCTGAAGAATAAACAACATGTGTAACCAGTAACTTTTAAAACTTGTAATGGCGGCCGTCTTTTCAGGCCCTCGCCGCTGTTCCATGGTTCCATGGGATCCATTGATGGAAGCCGTGAGTGCGACTGGTGTGGCTGACACAGATTATTAGATTCATTTGTTATTATTTGATTATTTGTGTTGAATGTTAGTACTTATCTCTTATTTTTTGTCTTGTTTATTATATTAGGCCTATATTTCTTACGGGAACCTCACACGTCGCACCCCAAGGGGCTGCCAGCAATGAAGGTGAGTAATTTCAAAAGATTCAAATAAAATAACAAGTAGGCCTATTTTGAAAAATGATTTTATTGCTATGTAAAAAACCACTACATTTTAAGAAACTCATAGCTACATTGTTTAAAAATCCCAATCGGCTAAAGCCATTGGTTTTTTTTAATAATGTAAAACGAAGTGTGCTTGCAAGTCAAAACTGAAAATTTAAGAAGGTTGCATTAAAACACTTTTAAACGCTTTCGATCGTTTCTGCGATTTCCAGTGAACCTTTTAGCGGAGCAGGTGTCGTGATGGTAGACTGTTGAGGGGAATTATAACGATTTGATGGATCGTACGAAGGATAGGAAGGCCACGCAGGAGCATAAGAAGGTCTCAATACGTAAGGATTTTGAAAGGGGTACAAGGATGGACAGTCGAGTTGGTTTTTGCAGGGATATGGATAGAACGTGTTCGTTTTGGGTGGACTGCACGGGGGTTGACTGCACAATGGCGGAGGATTCTGAAATGACATCTGTTTAAATAAAAATTCCAATTGGTCAGAGTTGCTAATTTAGGAAATAATGTTTGATTTAAAAAAAATTTTTACCATAGGCTGTTGGATGGGTTGGAAAGGTTGAAAAGTTTGCCCACATGGGGAACTGCATTCGCTTGGAGTACCTGGCTCTCCTGTCAGTCCCATTTCACCAGGTAAACCGTTCAAACCAGGAAGTCCTATTCAATTCAATTATGGAAATTAATTTTCAAACTAATAAAACAAATAATTTCATTTTTTTTTTTTACCTTGTGGTCCTGGGGGACCCTCAACTCCAATTGGGCCAGGCGGTCCTTTTAAAATGTGATTTGAGTTAAAAATTAGTTAACTAATATGTATACAATATTGATTTATTACCTTCAGGTCCTGGTGGTCCGGGAGGTCCGGTCATGCACGAAGTCTGTTAACATCAACAAATCAAATGAGTAAACGCTAATCAATAGAAAGAAAAGGCATTGGAAGAATACGAAACCTCTTTTGCTTCTACAACTCCACCGGAGCAGTCGTCCAAGAAATTGGTTCTCTCAGGAACAGCAGCCATGAAATCTGAAAAAATTAAAATTCATCCACTTGAGAAAATCGTGAAGAAAATCCAAAAGAACGAGAAGTTTACCTTCGCACTGACGATTGATGTCCATCAAACGCGTTCTCATGAAGCGAATGACGTTTCTTTGTCGCATTAATTCCGCTTGGATGACGGATAAACGACGAAAAACTAAACCTGATCCGTATCCGCCAACGACTGGTTCGCCGTAAGCGCAGGGCTGCGGCAGCTGCTGGGCAGCTCCGCAACCTTCCAGTCGGTCTTCCAGGAAGGAAATCCGTTGGGCAATCTTCTGCGGGATGGGCATCCTTTCGTAGCAATCGTCGGGGACTTCTTCCGGCATTACAAACTGATCTTCCAGATTGCGGAGTTGCTTTCGGTATTTTTCCGATGTTTGCTCTTTGGACCAATCAAAGAGATTTTCCTGAATGGCTCGCTGTTGGAGATGTTCCATGAAGAGCAAAGTTTGAGCGTTCTGTCTGAACCAACTCATATCTTTGTTGATGTAGCTGTTGGGGCACTGGCCGACTTCATCAATTTCACCCTCTTCATCTTTCAAGACCGCGGCTTCAACCTGAATGAGACAAATGAAGAAAACGATCAATCCAACTTTTCCAATAGAAAGCGGAAGGCTCATTTTCGTTAGAGGTTAAGAACTTCCGTATTGCACCAAGGCAATCAGAAAACTGCCTGCGTGAACTGCTCCCCACTTGGGTTTTTATCTCTTTTGTATCCATGGCTTCTGGTGGGTCCGCTTCCTCCCGCCCATCTGCATTCGACACGTAAACAATTAACAACAGTCACACGAGCTGCTTCAGCGTGCAAACTCTGGAAATACCTTCTGGAAGGGTCTAGAGCACATTTTAACTATTTATAAAGGGCAGTGTAGGCCTATACAGGCCGACGGGCCTTTCTTTGTTAGGAACGAAGAGGTCAGGGAATTTTGTTTAGAAGAACTTTCGGATTTTAAATCACGGGTAAAAAAACAAACGTGAACCTTCTTGTCCGTTCTGTTACAGCCTTTTCTCACGACTCGTGTATAAAATCCAACACATCTGGAGCTTTTTTTTCAAATATTTACTCTATAATTAAGCCAAAGTTCTTGGTGCCTTCCGCCGTACAAACTTCCGTGCTTTCACCAGGATTTCGTGTATACAACATCACGTCGTCCCGGGAAATTCCACCCACTAAATGGTACGTTGTTTTCAATTAGATTAGAACCTTCGATCTCTTCCATGTGGTATACTTGAATTTCTTCATGGCCATTACAGTTCAAACAGACTTGGAAAACATGTTACACCGACGCAGCAAATTGTGTATTTGGAATACACGGCAACATTGAATTTCATATTATGTAAGTAGCACAGCGTTAAACCAACCAAAAAATAAACAAATACGACAACACCAAGCAAAAGAGGAATGAGTAAATACGTGACTAGATCTTAATTCTTTCAACACAATCCACCTTCTTCCAAATCTTCCTCGTGTTTCACTCCTGTCGACTTTGCTTGAGGTTCTACGTCATTGTTGCTTCGACTACCGCCTCCGTATTCATTCTCGAGATCCTTCGTTCAAAGCAAAAGCACGTTAACATGTCACTTTATTCTTAATGATTAGAAAAAAAGGAAGAAATTGTTCTCACGTCATCATCAATGTCTGGGATATCATCCACAAGATCTTCTAGGTTCGTCTTTGGTCTGGCTGCATTTTCTAAATCACTGTAGCCCTTTGGTAATGGGACGACCCGAGTAAGTTTAGCATACTCCACATCCATGTGACGAATAAATGGATCAGCGAGAGCTCTCTCGGCTGCTTGGGCATCTTCAGAGTCGAATGCGCGATGGAGATTCATAGCGACTTGAAGCTAATCATCAACATTTTTTAAATTAGCAAACAAATAAGACTTTCTTAAAGCAATGCTTACTTCATCTTGCTGGCCATTGCCTCCCCATTCCTGTATGGCTTTACCAGCAGCGATAACATCTTCACGAGCTAGATGAAGCTAGAACCAGCCGAAAACAGTGTGGTGATTACAAAGGAAAAGATTGCAACATGTAAAGTTGAACAATACCAGCACAACCACTACTAATACTCTTCCAACGGCTGCAGGATTTTCACCGGCAATGTGATAGTTCATCTCTCTTGACAACATATTGATGGCGTCTTCATATCTTAAGCGAGCAAAGGTTGATTAACAATTTTAAACAATAATTTGACTTATCAGAAACATACTTTCCCAATTTGACAAGTAGTCGTCCAGCTCTGGTTGCAAACTCGGATGCTTGGCGTGGCCTATCTTCAATCATGACTACTTCCATTGCTCTCCTATCGAGGGTGAAGGTTAAAATAACACGTTAAATAAATGTTGCGGAAAAGGTATACCTGTAGAGAACGAGAGCATCTTCAGGCAGATGAGCCTCAATCATCTTTGCGGATTTGTCCAGCAGCAAAGCAGCTGTATCCGGAGATCCGTGCTCCTGAAACAGTTGGCAGGCCTTGTGTGCAATATTTGATATTTCCTTCCATTCTTGCAATTCCTTCAGCAAAATAATTGCTTGATCCAAGCTCCTAAATAGAAACAAATGTGTTGATAACTGTTACTTTTGTTATGCATTTAAAATGGATACTAACTTTGCAGCAGAGAAGAAACTGTGTCAAACAATTAAAAAATACCAAGTCAAGGAATAATGTTTCATAAGATATAAAACACATGATTCTTATTAATTCTAGCTTAATACTATCATCATTTATATTATAGAAAATCATGCTTATCCGAAACAACAACGTTCTTAACAAATTATAAAATCTCCCTACATTAATTATTCATAAAGAATAGTGAGTAACAGTAAAAGGATACGCTTTAGTTTGTTTGTAGCAATCTGAAGCTTTGTACAGACAATCCTTTGCCTTCTGTAGCTCTTTTGCAGTTTTGAAACATGTCGCAGCTTTATTGTAACTGTCGGCTGCCAATTCATAGTCAGGTTTCCATTTCAGCAAGGAAGTTTTTAAGCTAATGTGATTGATTTGGTGAAGAAAATGAAACAATATTAACATATCATCAAATGTAAACTTAACAGAAAAGACTTACTGTTTCTCTGCTTGTTGAACAAGTTCTGTTCCTTCCGAGGATTTCTTAGCTGCAGCCATATTAAAATTCACTAAAAACGATTCGGTAAAATAAGCCAAAGAAAACTGTACAGGTAATATCCTCCTAGTTCTTGTAACTAGCACAAGTTACACTCACCTGTCAAAACAATGTCTGCATCTTTTTTGCTGACGATCAAATCAATGGAATTGCAACGTTGTCGGATATATTTTCTGTTCGGTTATTCTCGCGTGAAGTTTTCGTGAATAATATGAACGCGCATAATAATCGTGAGACACGCACTGGAGCCATCACGTCCGATATTATTTATCACTGTTTTTATCACTTTGCCATTTTTCTCTCAAAAACCGACACGGGGACTTTGAAAGCATTTAAGTAAGAGTCACTCAAATGACCTATCAACTGGGAAGAATCGTGACTTGCACGATGAAACGCGCGATCTGAAAAATATGAATTATAGTTGGAATAGTTGCCCAATTATCTGTCGCTTGCGTGTTCAATTTCCATCTTATCACTGAGACCCTGAGACTTCTGAGTGAAAGTTCTGAGTTTGGTAACCGAGTAGGCCATCACTTATGTGGAAATGTATCGTTTTATAATTAACAAAAAACTAATTAATTTCGTTCACTTAATTTTTTATGTAAAAATTAAAAAAGTAGCATTGGAAATTCTGTTGAAACATTTAAAACAGTCACAATAAAATCAATAAATGTGGGCTGTATTTATGGTTTAAAATAGAAAGATAGTTGTTAACGGTTAAAATAAATGACAGTTTCTTTGGTCATACACGTTACTATGATATTATTGATGCTCTGGATACAAATTTGAATAATGCCACAGTGCAGGATTATTCCTTCCATTAGCATCGAGATTCGAGTACGGAGAGACACCACCGAGCATAACCTAGATTGAATGAAAGATGATCCTGTTAATGACAACCTTATTAACAATTTAATTTTACACCAAACTCACCTCAGGAACAGGGTTTGTTAACGGTTGTATGTATATTGGGTTGCTGGACCGATACTGCGGAACAACAACCACGGGGGCTCTCGGAGCAAACGCCGTAGGTTCTTTAACGTCCCTGGCATCAAAATCGAGAAATCCGAAAACTTTTTTAAGTTTTTCGCGCTTATTGGCTTCGCAGTTGTGTATACTGAAAATTAAGGTGAAAGAAAAGACCAGTGCGACGCAACCTTTCTGCATAGATAAGTTAGTTTCTAAAATAATATTGCGTAAATTTGTCAATAAAGTAGTACCTTATTAATATACATTTTGTGTTGCAAATTGAGTTTGGCGACAGAAATCGAAAGTTACAACACGTAGAGGACGAGCACACGTAGACTACTTTCAATTCAGCGCAGCACCTTCTTCTTGTGCCTTTATACTTCCACCTCCCCCCGTCCTCGGTGCTCCACCTCCCTACTTTCTCCGAGTATGAGATGGCATTTTTTCTCTACGTGACCTTTCTTAACGCTATAGGACGAAACCTTGACCTAATGAAAACTTTCTCCGCCAAGGGACATACCAACCAGTTCTAGTAGCGTAAAATATTCCCATTAAGATCTCCCCTCGCCAGCCAGCAGCAAATATAATAAAAATAAATGGCAGCACTCTGTCATTGAAAAAGTTGTTTTTTTGAGACTTTTATTTAAAAATGTGTAGAAGACCAGTCCCAGTTAACAAATTCAGCCGTTGCGGTATTCACTGATTTCTCGGTCGGGAGAGGCAGCTCTTCTATTGCTGTCATCAACGGATCTTCTTGAAAATATTTAGCTTCCAAAAACTGGTTGTCAATGCAAAGTTTTAATTAGATTTAAATTTTTAAAAGATAGAAGATTAGAAATGACCTGTTTAGCTGTTATTCGTGATTGGGGGCAATAGCGAAGAAATTGTTCCAGCATCGTTCGTGATGATTCGTCTACATCAATCAGGATTTTCTTAAAGGAGATTTGTTTCCGAGTTTTGGTAAATGAAATTTTGTGGAAATCTGGCAATGCTGATACACCTGGCCAATTTTCTTCGTCTGGAGTGCCTAGTACTATGTAATTACCCACAAAAGAGTTAATGCCATTCACCTTGATTATGATTACCGTATTGTTAATGACCTTGAATGACTGTGCACAGTTGGCCAATGTCATTTTCTCCCTAGGGTTTGATGGAAATCCGGATACTGTTACAACATATTATATTGACAACATTGGCCATTATTTACCGGAAAAAGGGGAGAATTCTTCAACATTTCACCAAAGATACAGCCCATAGCCCATAGGTCGACTTCCGGTCCTGTTGTGAAAAAGGTGTTAGAATTAACATGGCATTTTTAAATTAAAATGAAACTTGCCATAGTTGCGAGAACCATAGAGCAGTTCCGGTGCTCTGTACCACCGCGAAGCCACCTGATGTGTGAATAATCTTTGAGCCTTTTCGGAATGATTGAACGTACGACACAATCCGAAATCGGTCACTTTCAGTTCGCCTCGGGAACCAATCAGCAAATTGGCCGGCTTCAAATCCCGATGCATAATACCCAAACTATGAATATATTCCACAGCGCTGGCTAGCATCCACATGTCTAAATGGAAAGGATTGCATATTGGTTATTTGAATGCCTAAAATCTGATTGTAGAGATGTAAATATGGTACAGCTTTTCACGTGACTCGTCGGCAAAGGTTTGGAGTTGGAGCGCAAAAATTCGTAGAGATCTATTGGTAAATATTCAAAGACCAACACAAGCGAATATCCTTGTGGGAAATAGTCCACTAGGTTCACTACATATTCATGGCGGATCAGGCGAAGAGCCAGCAATTCACGAACAGCCGAGTTCGGCAATCCCTGCTCGTTAATGTTCTTCAACGCTATCCGTTTCATGGCGACCAGTTTCATTGTGGACTTGTCAATACCTTTAAGAACGATCCCGTGTGCCCCTTCCCCAATCCTGCCGTTCACAATATATCTTTCCATGAGATCGTTTAAAAAAACTAATCGCAACAAATATTTTTAAACAACAAATTGGTTGCCTTGACTACGCGCCATCTATTGGTAACCATTATCGACACGTGAAAAGGAAAATTAGTCTGCTAGAAATTTGAAGAAGAACAAGTGGCAAGCAACTTTATGTGCATGTTGTTGTAAACTTTCTCGTACAAAAATGAAGTAAATCCCGCACTTTTGTCAATTCAGAGACCACATTTAATTTATTTACATGTTCATAGATTAAATGTTGATGGACTCCTCGTCTACTTCCCTTACGATTACATATACCCGGAGCAGTTTTCATACATGCTCGAACTGAAACATGCTCTCGATGCAAAAGTATGTTGTATCGTCCAATACTAGTATAACTTGAAATTACATAAATATCTGTTGATGTTGGATCAATTCAGGGTCACTGTTTATTGGAAATGCCTTCTGGAACGGGGAAGACAACAACATTGCTATCATTAATTGTGGCCTACATGAAGGCTCACCCCCTTGATTTAACCAAACTAGTCTACTGTTCAAGAACTGTTCCTGAAATTGAAAAGGTTATGGAAGAATTGCGAAAATTAATGAATTACTACGAAAAAGAGAT
The DNA here is from genome assembly GCF_021134715.1 of Daphnia pulex. Classification (NCBI taxonomy): domain Eukaryota; kingdom Metazoa; phylum Arthropoda; class Branchiopoda; order Diplostraca; family Daphniidae; genus Daphnia; species Daphnia pulex. The sequence continues at coordinate 8,166,018 of NC_060017.1, forward strand.
GGGCATGGAACAAAACATTCTTGGCTTGGCACTTAGCTCCAGAAAGAATCTCTGCATTCACCCCTCAGTAATATGAATTAAATAGTAAAAAGATTTAAAAGTATGGTTAATCAACAACACAATTACATAACAGGTCAGTAAGGAGAGAGAAGGAAAAGTAGTCGACGGGCGCTGTTACGGTCTCACGGCATCGTTTGTAAGAGCTCGTCATGCAGGTGATGACGCTGTGCCAGTATGCAACTTTTATGAAGGATTCGATGCTCATGGAAAAGAATTTCCGCTGCCTCCTGGGGTGTACAACCTGGACGATTTAAAGGAATATGGACAGGCCAAAGGATGGTGTCCTTATTTTCTTGCCCGATACACCGTTAGATCATGACATTTATAAAATATTGTACAACCAAATTAATACCAAATTTAAATTATAGATAACTCACGCCAACATTGTGGTGTACAGCTATCATTACTTACTTGATCCCAAGATTGCAGAAGTCGTTTCCAAGGAAATTTCAAAAACTAGCGTCGTTGTCTTTGATGAAGCCCACAATATTGGTAATTTTACTGAAACGTAACCTCTTAAAATTGCCCTACTAATTAAATATTGGTTTTTCTAGATAATGTCTGTATAGATTCGATGAGCGTCAAGATAACGAAACGTCTGCTGGATAAATGCTCCAATAGCATTCAAATTCTGGAAACCACCATTTCAAAGTAATCACAACTGGATGTGCATGATTAATTTCAGAGTTGTTAACTTTTTTAACTCTTTAGCATGAAAGAAAATGACAACAGAAGGTTGGAGAAGGAATACCAAAGGCTAGTTGAAGGATTGCGAGATGCTAACATAGCGAGAGAAACTGACATGGCTTTAGTTAACCCGGTTTTACCTTCTGAAATTTTAGAAGGTCTGTATTTATTCACAAGTATCCGTTCGGGCCATTTTAACATTTCTTTCATTTATAGAGGCCGTCCCTGGAACGATCCGTACTGCTGAGCACTTCGTGGCCTTTTTGAAGCGAGTAGTAGAGTACATCAAAACTCGACTCCGCGTCCAGCACGTCGTTCAAGAGAGTCCCGCCGGTTTCTTGAGAGATATTCACATTAAAGTGTGTATCGATAGGAAACCTCTAAGGTATATAAAAATACAGTTTCACACGCACAAATTATTATTTTACCTATTTTGTTGATAAACTTTCCAGATTCACCGCAGAGCGTTTATCTTCACTCATTCGCACTCTTGAAATATCCGACCTGACGGATTTCTCACCTCTTGTAACCGTTTCTCACTTTGCTACATTGGTCTCGACATATACTAAAGGGTTAATATCTTTATTTACAGTGATAAAATGGTGAAAAAATATCTAAAAGTAATTTACTATTTTAGATTCACCATCATCATTGAACCGTTTGAAGATCGGGCACCTACAGTTTCCAACCCAATTTTATATTTCAGGTATGTGAATATAGAACACGCAAAGACCAACAGTGATTAATGCTAGTACATTTTACAGCTGTTTAGATTCATCTATTGCCATCAAACCAGTTTTCAATCGTTTCCAAACTGTCGTCATCACCTCAGGAACCCTTTCACCGCTTGATATGTATCCGAAAATCCTCGACTTCCATCCAGTCATAATGACCTCATTTACTATGACTTTGGCGAGACCCTGTATTCTGCCAATGGTAGTAGATGCCTCATTTTTCATAAATGTTAACGTAACACTAAAATTCTTATTTTAAGTATAGATCGTATCGAAAGGTAACGACCAGGTCGCCATGTCATCGCGATACGAAACTCGTGAGGACACCGCCGTTATTCGCAACTACGGAAATTTGTTGGTTGAAGTAGCGGCCGCTGTACCCGATGGGATTGTTTGCTTCTTCACCAGCTACCTATACCTGGAAACAATTGTGTCGTCTTGGTACGATCAGGGCATTATCGATCAATTGCAAAGACACAAGCTCCTCTTTATCGAAACCCAAGACGCAGCAGAAACGAGTTTGGCGCTGATTAACTACATCAAAGTACGTTTCGTTTCTAAAAGTAATTAATTCCTCTAGTCTAAAGATTTTCGTTTAATCTGAATCGATCTGTTTAATCGAGTGAAGGCTTGTGATAATGGACGAGGAGCTGTACTACTTTCAGTCGCACGGGGTAAAGTCTCTGAAGGAATTGATTTTGACCACCATCTTGGACGGTATGAAAAATAATAGGAAAACAAAAGATTCTGACTATATTGACCATTTCTTTTACCGATTCATGTAGCGCCGTGTTAATGTTTGGTATTCCCTACGTTTACACCCAATCACGGATTCTTAGAGCACGCTTGGAATACCTAAGGGATCAGTTTCAGGTATTACTGGTTTGAAATTGCTTGTCGCTAATAATTCGTCGGCTTTCTAAGGCTTTTCTTTCTTGATCGAATTTGTTCTAGATCCGCGAAAACGATTTTTTGACCTTCGATGCCATGCGTCACGCTGCCCAGTGTCTCGGTCGGTGCATGCGCGGGAAAACGGATTATGGTATCATGATATTGGCTGACAAGGTAATAATGATTTTGGGGACGATGAACTAGGTCAACCTCGAAATTTATTCATGGGCATTTCCTTGTTTATTAAAGCGCTTCTCGCGGGCAGACAAGCGTAGCAAGTTACCCAAATGGATTCAGGAGCATTTGAAGGATACCAATTGCAATTTGTCAACCGAAGAATGTGTGCAGGTACTAACAACCAGTAAATAACATGCCCGAATAATTTACAGATTGTAAATGTTGGAAAATTAGATTTCCAAACGATGGCTTCGGCAAATGGCGCAGCCTTTCTCTCGTGAAGACCAGCTAGGAATATCGCTATTAACCCTTGAACAGCTGCAGAGCGAAGAGATGCAAAAGAAGATTCAACAACGAGCACAAGCTGCTTGAACCTGATCATTGGTAATGGTGTAATGTATTTTGGTAAGAATTTTTGGAACTACACAAATGGTTATATTGAGGCAGAGAAGCAAGCATAACAAGCAGGCACTATGTGTGGATGTGACTTGAACGGATAAGGAAATTGTTAACGGACCAACAATGATACAAAGACCTAATAAATTAGTTCACACAAGTCTTCTTTGTTGGTAGTTAATTTGTTGTGTCAACGAACCATAGGCGCAACAACAAGGCAGGAAAGGGGCAAGAGATACAAGACATACATTATTCAACAGAAATAATGCAAAAAAAATTTAGTTGACCTCCTTCACTCAGTTTGCAACTGTACTGAACGTCTTGTTCGAGGTCGATAACTACTACGTTGGATTGTGTTCTTTGTTTGATTGTGTTGCAAGGGCTTTCGTTGATGGAAAAAGTCATCCGCGTAGAAGAATGAACTTAATCAACAATGCTATATTAATAAATTTACATGTAAAAAGAGCGTGAAGAAAACATTTTAAACGGACGTTGAATAAGATTTCTTCCTGACGCAGGGATGATTCCATTTCCTTAGTTTCAGAATTTACTTGTTTTGTTCCAATTAATCAACTTGGTCCTGTTGAGGCTTGTTGTTATCTTCGCCGAAAATTACGGGTCCGACAGGAATCGGTAGGCGGGAATATTTAAGGCGTAACAGATCACCAACCTCGTCCATGGCCTCAATAGCCTGATGATCAAAAGTCTTGTCTACAATTCACATCACACGAAAGAGAAAACTACATACCTTGTCGAGCATTTCTTTGGTGTGTGAGGCAGAGATACAGAATCTTGAACGGCTTTCGGTGATTCGCGTGGCTGGGAAGCCGACACTGACGGAGGCTACGCCGCGTTTGATGAGCTCCCGTGATGTGGCACTACCCATTCAATAGGAAAGAAATTAAGGTCACACAATGTACGTAAGTAGTACAACAATTATTGAAACTTACGCAATTTTTGCTGGCATGAAAAGTAAGACTGGGACGACGGGTGAGTCATCATTGCCATAGACGATTAAACCAAGCTGGCGCAGCTTTTGGCGGAAATAACGACTATTGCGAGATAGCTGAACCAAGCGTCGCTGTCCTGCAATGAAATAAACCATGACGCAAGTTAAGACCTAGGTATTACTAAAGCATTAGGACGCAATTGCCTTCATCTGTTCCGTCTTCTCCCATGATAATGCGCATTGATGAGATAATTTGCTGGGCGACAGGCGGTGACATTGAAGTGGCATAACAATGGGCGTGGCTATGGATTCTTAGATGGTTAATCAGTTTCTATATCAATTCAAAATTATAAGTATGGAGTTTTCAAGCGTATGTAAACCAATCGGGTCGAACCTTTGATCCAGCAATGTAACCCCCCGCTGAGCCGAAACTTTTCGTGAACGTGCCCATCAACACATCAACGTCTTTGGGATCGCAACCGAAATAATCTACGGCACCGCGTCCACGGGGACCGAGGGCTCCGATGCTATGAGCTTCGTCCAAGTAGAGATAAGCCTAGGAAAGAAAGCACGTTTAAAGCCATGCTGTTTATTACTTGGTGATAAGATCAAAATCATACCTTGTACTTTTTCTTGAGTGCGATTATCTCAGGAAGGTTGACGATTGAGCCCTCCATTGAGTAAACGCCTTCAACGACAATCAAAATTTTACGCCATGGCCGGTAAGTGCGAGGTTGTCCTTGGACCACAGCTTCGCGCAGTTTCGCCTCTAAACTCTTCATATCTAATAATGTGAAATGTATCATCTTTTATTTGATATTGAAAATATATATCTGGGGACGTACTGTTGTGTTTGAACACCCGAATGGTGGCTCCTGACAATCGAAGACCAAGAATAAGGGAAGCGTGGTTGTTTTCGTCACTGATAACAAGGCAGCCTTTGGAGACTAGACTCGGTAGATTGAGGGCGTTCGTAGCGAAACCCATACCAAAAGTAATGGCGTCTTCAGCTCCTACAAATCTTGTAACCAACGTTTCCAATTCCTTGTGAATAGCCATAGTGCCTGCAGGATTGTAATAATAAACATATTAAAGGCTGTTTTATGGCTATAGATTTCTCTTAAAGCAATACCAAGCTCTTGTCTGGGACTGCAGACTCCCAATCCCAAGCTGTGTGTAGTTTTTTGAGCTGCAGTGGCGCAAGGTCCCTCACATTCAGCGAAACCCAAGTAATTGTAAGATCCCATGTTAAGACATTTAGTAAAGGTGTTGGTGAAGCTATTTTCAAAGACGATGAGTAAATAAATTCATGAATACCACATCAATCATGTGATTAGTTACCTGAATGTCCAGCCATTATCATGAGTCACACGATCTTTAAGCACAAGTTCAGCTCCTGGTACAGAACAAATTGGTCTATTCCAACAATCACGAATGGGACGATAGACGTTCCGCGTGTAGAAAGATTCAAATGAGGAATAAAGTGGAGCATAACCCTAAAAATAAAATGCCATGCTAGGTTGGGGCAAACAGGTTTTCTTGTTGAAAACAAACAAATACCTCACGGTTCCTTTCTGGATTTTGACTAGGGACAAAACTCAGTAGAAATTCTTTCACATATCCAATAAGAATAACAATTCCCCAACCCATGTAGGTCAGCAACGCAACTGACATGGGGACTTCTTCAAACGATTCAATGCCATTTCTGTTACGTGGTTTGCCAATTCCTTCGTAGCCCTCTTGGAATGATTGCTGAATTTCGAAATAGAAGATGCATAAATTAGAAGCATGGTCAACCTAAAACGTCTTTCTAGTACAATCCAGAACAATCGACGAGGGGAATATGTTATCCGTCTACAAAATCAGGACACCTGCACTTTAAAAGCAAAGGTAAAGAAATACGTCATACGGTCATTACCTTATCTGTAAAATGACTCTCCGTTGGGCAGTAGGTGTGTTTCGATTTCCCATTTTGTCCAGGTGCCAATTTGCAATTACACGAATTAATAATCGCCATTCCCGAAAAATAATAATTTCACTACTTGTAACACTACTTTGAATGGGATAAATTTGAAAAGAAAATAAAAAAAAGTACAAACAACGCCCCGATTCACTGTCTGTCTGCTGTGGAAAGGTCCTATACACTGAGACTCCACCTTACGAGTTACGACAAATTTTTATCTTTTTAGAAAAAAGCCTGTTGGCCTATTGGGCAACGAACTCGTAGCTCTGGTGCGCAGGACGAAATCCGAAACACAAAATGACTCAACTAATTCTTTTCTGTCTGGGTTTTAAAGTAAATTTTCCCATATCGCCATAGATAACATTTGATGAAAAGCAAACAAACGAAAAATACGTTTTCAGTTGATTCATGGTGCGGTTTTATAACCTAAAGGCGAAAAGGGGGATGGGCTTATGATCCTATCCTCTTATTATCGATTTCGTGACGTCATCCGCCGATGGCCTCTGCTAGTCTGCTTGCTGTTTAGTAGAAAACTCCCTGTCGACTCAGTCCCAAAGCAACAATAAGCGAGCAAACGCACACACGAACCAACTTCACGCCGGTTTAGTTGAGACGTCCAGAGACACACAAGTAAGTAGAAGAAAGTCTAGCCAGAAAAAATAAAAATTACTTTTTCTTCCATTATTTTATTTTTGCTCTCTCTGTATGTGTTCTTCAGTTGACTTGAGGTATCGTCCGAGTTAAGACGTAATTCAATCGTTGTCTTCTCTCCAGCAGACTGTAACGTCTTTTATCTCATTTTCATTTCACAGGTTTAAACATTTAAAGTACGTGTCGTGAAGCTTTGTCCTTTTGTTACCAATAAGAAGAAACACAGTCTAGCTATACCATGGATCAATATGAAAATGGCAGCAACCAATCTGGTGAATTCAAAGCTGAGAATGAACAAATTCTGCACGAAGAAGATAGTCACCACCCGACAGAAGAGGCAAAGCCAGATTCACACCATGTAAAGCCTGAAACTCACATTCCCAGTCTGCTTAATCTCGATGAGAAATTTCCCGAACAAAATGGAGACATTCCAGATAAAGACTTGAAAAAAGAAGAAGCCTCGCCCAAAGACAGAGAAGAAGATTTTGATTTCGAAAAGAAGCTTCCAGATATTCCACAAGATACTCTGAAAAATGAATCTGATTCATCGATGAAGTTTTCCCCTGCACACTTTCAAGATGAAGTAAGTCACGATGAAGTTGAGCATCCTCCAGCCGAAACTAAGAAAGAAGAACACTCAGAGGGAGATGTCGAAGAGGATGAAGATGAAGTAGAAGAAGAAGAAGTTTTAGAACCTGAACAAGAAGTCAGTCACTGGAAACCACAGGAAGCGTCCCCTGAAGCTGTTGTCCCTAAATCGGAAGAAATTTTTACACCACCGTCTCAAAGTCATCGCTCGCCTTCACCTGTTCCCGTGGAGGAACCCAAGCATGAGACACTTTCTAATAAGTCACCCGAATCTCTCCCTGCTGCTGAAGAAAAGTCGTCGATTTCTAATGTTACTCCTATTAGTCAAACCGAAACCAAGTCTCTTCAAGCCGAACCAGCTTCTTTGGTCGAGCTGGCCACTTTAGCCGAACCTACTACTATTGCAGCCGAGCCCCTCAAAACGCGTTCTGTCAAGAGCACAAAGTCGGATGGAACAGGAGGACACAGCTTTCTTGGTAAGTACTCGATTCATTTATTCTTCAGCTAGGAGTGCCCACAACTAAAATGCTTTAACACACTCGCCATCTTTCTCTATTCAAATTATTATTACGCACGGTGCATGGCTTTTGGACTTCCCACACACACACACTCACAGGTCGATGGTTTGATCTCTCGCGCCTTAATAATAATGGTAAGCACCTTTCTTCTACAACAATCCATCTTTGTGTTTTGGCCAAGTTATTGTAAAGTAGACAGGCCTCTTGAAGTTTTCAAGACAAACAGAAACGTTTAATTGTTTAGTACCAGTTAAATGTAATTCGACATTTCTTCCGGATCACGACGTTACGACGAAATGGGGGCTATAAAATTGGGGAGAGGAAGTTTTTCTGCACCGTCTGTCTACCTTCTTTTTTTCCCCCAGAAAACAGTTGGAGCATATCCCGAAGGGCGAATGCGTCATACTTTTTTTTGTCACTTTTTCTAATGCAATTTCCATTGCGAAATGTTGGGTTAGTAGAAGAGAGGAATAACCTGACTGTATACTTTCTCACCATATGTTTTTTTGGCATCGGTTGAATTTTAAGGCGAGCCACTTGTTCATCGCCATGACCAGTAGTGTATATCCCCCGCAAAAAAAAAGAAAGATCATTGATAATAACTATGCAATTGGAAATTATTATTTCCTCGCGAAATAGTTGGTTGTCGAAACCGCGCGTTGGAGTGAAATCGTACCCAGCCAGGCTGTATGTCATTGATGCGTGAGCAATAAGTAAAAAGAGGGCGTGATCTACATGCCTCTTCCTCTTTTCATTCCTTTTGTACTGTGCCCATTTCCCCATCCCTGTCTTCTAATCCTATATATCCCGCCGAGCATTTCTTCTTTTTCTTTTCCCGCGCGCGCCGCATTGGGGGTCTTTATCGACGTGCGACGCCAGCGCCATGAGAGTCGCCTGCGGACTTCGATGCCAGCGCCAAAAGCCTAGGTTGAAACCAAAGCGAGAGCTACTAGCTAGCTAGCGAGAGTATTATTGTTTCCTGCTGTTTGCTCGTTGATTCCCAGCTCGGGATTTTTCGCAGGATCGTCTGGAATACGGAGTCACCCAGTCGTGTCCGCTCATCATTTTTTGGTCTCTGTGAGACTAACGAAACAACATTTTTTTTTTAAAACTCTCTGCTTCCTTTTAGACTCGGTTGTCTAATCTCTCTCCTGTTCCGTGTCACAGTGTTATGAGTGCAGTACAGAGTGTGGGTTTCAACAAAATGGCTCTGTTTTCCAACGAACAGGGTGAGTGTCTCTCTTTCTCCAATTTCTCTTTTATCAATTTCGATCGTGTGCGTCGATGTGGTTGTGTCGATGCCTGCGAAAATCGACTCCTCGTTTCTGGACTTTGTGTCCTGGGCCAAAATTATCAGTAGTAGAGTTTTAACCTTGTTTCCGGCAGCCTTTATCTTTTCGTCTCCACTTCATCTATACATTAGTAATGATTTCTTTGTTTAAATGTTGCTACTTGAGTATACTACTCCATGTTTGATGGAGGTCGGAAATAGAATGGGTGGGAGGTAAAATTCTTTTACTTGTAGGATTTTCTCAGGAGCGACGTCATATGAGCCAATAATGCACCAGCTCTAGACATAAGACTCAAGCTCGAGCTATTTCGGTTTCCCACTGCTCTCTAGCACCGTGATTGATTCAAACCAGAAAAAAAAATATCTGATAATTTTTTTCCCCCTCGAAATTTTACTGTGGTTTTTTGGGTTTCCTTTCCAGGCTGTCATGCATACATCTAAATTAAATTTTTTAAAAACTCGCCTGTCAAGATAAATTTTTCCGGAAATCTAAACAGCTGATGCTGCTATTGCAACAGACAAATGCTGACCAGTTTTTTTAATTGAAAGTAACCGACATGTGTCATTGCTCTGTGCTTGATCTTGACTGTATGCCCTTGATCTTGCTGTTGCCGAGGAAAGATAATATGGCGCCAATGTAAGCATAATTTACGGAGAAAGACATTCGTTGTCGTCGTCGATTGCGACAAGCCTCGATCTCACTCCAACGTTGATCAGCGTTCTAGTTGGTTCTGTTTGAGTTTAACCTTATTTAAATTCAATTATGAATTAGTCGTCGTCGTCTCTTATATTCTGTAATCGATCTTTTTCTTTCTTTGGAAACCTGTCCTGTGCTCGATTTCCTTTCTCTTGACTTTGTTAGTCGAGTTAATGTCAATCGATTTTTGTTTTTGTCTTCCCCCCTCCTGTTTCCTTTCAGTTTTTTTCCAGTTAGGTGTATCAGGGTTGTTGGCAGGTTCAACGCCACCTGTCCTCAGACGATTGAACATAGCTCTACTACTGCTCTAGGCTCTAAAAGTTTCTCTTCACCCGACTACTTAACAGAGGCAATTCTTTCTTTCCCTTCCCTTTCGTACCTGAGCGTTAGTCCAGTCTGTTGAAGGAAGCTGCTGTCAACGTGGCGTGCAACACTCACGTGATTTTCTTCCCTTCACTTCTTCAGTCTTGGAAACTGATATCTCAATTCCACTGATCGTTTTTCAATAGCAAAACCGAATCATCGTTTTGTCATTGATATTTTCATCGGTGAATCACTGCTCACTTCCTCCCTACAAAAGTCTTCCATTTACCTAGCTGTGTTTGCCTTTGTGTTGCAACAACAGCTGGTAGCCCAGGTGCTCGTGTCGATTGACCTCATTCGCTCATCTTTTTTTATCCCCTTGTAATTCACCTCCAGTCATCCTTTCGGGTTTTTTTTAACTTTTTGTAAAACTTGAAAAAATGGGTCGCCGTAATCGTGAAGCTAGTAACACGGAAGAAGTGTACGAATCTCGGGGAGTTGGTAAGAATCAAATTTTTTCAAAGTGAAAAAGATTGTGTTTTAAATTTATTATTCATATCGAAATTCAACTTGTGCATTTACTTGTGCTGGCTTAAGCTTTGTGTGTCAAAATTTGACTTGCATTCCATTCTGCGTTTGGCAGCTTGGTAGTAGACTTACGTGGCAAGCACCTTTTTTAAATCGATTCAGTTTTTCGGTCGATTATTAATCGAAGTGGTTCACACCACATTTCTAACCGCAGTTTTGGACTTGGTGCACTGGCGTGATCCGCGTAAGAGCGGAATTGTCCTTGGTGCTATCCTGGCCATCCTACTCTCGCTGTCTGTCGTCTCGGTCGTGTCCGTCATTTCCTATTCTGCATTGGCCGTCTTGTCGGGCACCCTTTCTTTCCGACTCTACAAGAATGTCCTGCAGGCCGTTCAAAAGACTCAAGATGGACATCCGTTCAAGTAAGTCATTTTCAAATGTTTTTTTTAATTTAAAAAACACTGAATTAATTATTTTTTAAACACAGAGAATACTTGGAACACGATGTCACTGTTACCACGGAAAAGGTGCATGAAGTGGCTGATTTGACTGCCGCTAAACTGAATGCCTCTTTGGTCGAGCTGCGCCGGTTGTTCCTGGTTGAAGACCTGGTGGACTCTGTCAAATTCGCGCTCGTCTTGTGGTTGTTAACCTATGTTGGTTCTTTGTTCAATGGACTGACTCTGGTCATCTTGGGTAATTCAAGTCTTTCACTTCAACATTACTCGATGAATTTACTGACATGATTTTATATTTTAGCCGTCGTGGGTCTTTTTACACTTCCCAAAGTGTACGAAACACACCAAGAAAAGATCGATCAGAATCTTGACCTCGTGAAAGGCAAGATCAACGATGTTGTTGATAAGTAATTAAAATTTGACACTGTATTGATAAGTAAGGATCGAATTTTCTAATGATTGGCATTTTTATTTTGAAAATAGGGTTCAAGCTGTGCTGCCCATCGGCAAGAAAGCCAAGAGCCAATAAATTTGAAAACTTAGAATAGCGAGGCTTGTGTTTCGGCCCCGTCCTCGGTGTGCTTGGGTCAGTCGGGATTCGGTAGACTTGACGAGAAGAAACCTTTACTAGTTCATTTTCTCCTTTCTCTTAATTGGTTGTGGCTGCTGCTGCTTTCTCTATTTTTCTCAGACACTCGTTTGAAAGGGGCGAGCAGCAGGTCACAATGATACACTTTCCTTTTCCCTTCCTTTCCCCTCTAATAAATCCTTGGGCCCGTAGATGAAGATCCATGAACATCATTTGCACTTGGGTAGTGCTCCATAGCAAAATTTCTTTCTTTATCCATCTCTTGTCGGACTTTGAAATTCGGAAGGCGGTCGTGTATTTTAAGAAGACGATATTTAATATGGGAGTTTGTCGGTGGTTTCAAACAAGTTATTGAAAAACTCAAGAAAGCCACGGGCTAATTTTTGAGTTTGCTCACCTATATTATCCTCTTATTATAACTACTCTTTTTTTTTGTGTTGTTGTGTAACCGAATCTCTCAACAAGTCTTCAAACATCATTTTATTGTCTTGTGAACCAGTGTGTGGCTTGTCGACATGCTAAAATTTTGTCAGTCTCTCGAATCTCGGTGCGAGCAGAGCTGTAGTAGTGTGTTGTTTTTCTTCTTTTGTCGTCAGCCTCTTACTCGATACAACTCCCAAATCAGAATTTCAGACAGAAAAGTTATTCGCGCTTCTCGTCCTGCTTTGGTGGCACTCATGAGTTCCCTTTTTCCTAAAATTTCTCTCTCCTCTATCTACTCCCCCAATATTTCAGATAAAAATTTATTGTTATATTTTTTATTCTTTAAGAGCTGAAGGTAAAAAGCCTCTCTTTTTCTATACTAATAATATATAGTAATGCTCCTTGTCTGCTCTGTTCCCACCTATTCCCGTCACACTTTGGAAAATAAATATTCAACGTTCAACCGTGGATCGAGTTTTTCCAGTTTTTAAAAAACAACATTTCCATTCTCCTTCAACTTTCTAAATCATCTTGCTGGATCGATTCCAGCTCAGTTCTTTTACACACCGAGCTGGGGGGGTTTGTGTACAATTGTTTTATAGCGAATCACCACTTGTTTCTTTAAGAAGATTCTTCGTTGTTGCGAACGAGCCGCATCCGAGTTATTTTGGTTGCGCTTGGGAATCACATTGCAGGTTTCAGCAGTTGACTGCCGGCTGCTCGTCAGCCGAGTCTATATTTAAGTTCGCCCCATATATAGTGAGAGAATGTGCTCTACAAAAAGTATCTGTGCAATGCAAAAGGGGATTACCACCATCTTCTCGAGAAGAAAAAGTTCTTTTTATTTTCCAATTCCTTATAATGCTGTAGGGAATAAAGCAACTCTCTAATCTTGTTAGATGAACTTATGGTCTCATTTGATTAGGCACGAGACAAGTCAGAGATGTAGAAACAAGTCTAAGATGTCGTGGATCTATTATTATTACCGTCAATACTGCGAAAAGCTTTCACGTAGCGCGGATTGAGACAACGGGTCGTTGGGTTCCATGTCGACAAAACATCAGCGGGCATTATTTCCTTCCGGTCATCCGACAGATTGAGTTGTGCACAAAGAGAACACAAGGCCTGGCCGCCCATCTCTTCATATCCACTGCGGATAATGTAACTGGTTTTCCATTTCAAGTACCTCTCGTAAAGTGTTTGGTTGCCATCGAGCAACAGCAAGTAATCGGCCAGTTGTTTGGGTGAATAACTCAGGGCGTCGATAAATGAATACGGCGGAGCAATGTCGCTGTAATTGGCCCTACCCATGACAACTGGCACCACGTCAAGCTTCAATATCGAATAGAATTTCTCCGTGACGTAATGGCTGCACAGTGAATTCTCAAACGACAGATAAAACTTGTATTCCTTTTCCAGCATGTCGTAACATTCCGGATGTGAAATCCCCGTATCAGAGTTCCATTTGCATTTCAACGGACCGCAAAGACCAAAGATGTCGATAGGGATGTGCTTCTGCAATTCTCTGACGTAATTTTCTCGCCGACTTTGAGTTGTGTTGCAATGCGAAACAAACCAGGCGACCAGTTTTGTCTTTTTCCTTATTAGATAAGACTTGGATTTTAAATCAACCGCTGCCCGTTCTATCCGGCCATACGGATAAGGAATGTTTGATTCGGGCAGATAACTCATGGTCCAGTTGAAATATCCGATGTAATCCTTTTGGACGTTTTCCTTGTGATAGAAAGGTGATTCTTGGCTGAAAAAGATGTAATATTGATGACTCTCCCGTGTGTCGGCTGGTGGCAGCTTGTCAGACTTTTCCAGTTGATGAAGCACAGCCATATTGAAAATAATGGCATCAAATTTGCCCAGTAAGTTTGATCGACGATCAGTTGTGACTCGACAATTCCTGTACGGACACGAGTTATTGTTGGGCAAACTTCTAAGAAAGACTTTCATTTCGATTCGATCGTAACCGTTCCACAATAGAATGTTCTTCGTCTGATGGGACTCGGATAACACATCATTAGGGTGGATGCGCACTATTACTCTTTCCCGAGTGATCGATGTCTGATGATAACAAATTATAGTGATCACAAACATTATTATAATTCCAGCCAAGGATAAGTACCTAGAGACACAATAACGTTGTTCCATTTCTGGGAAACAAAACTGGCAGTTTATCGTCTTCTTCTGATTAACACACAAATACGAATGAAGATAATACCCCTGGCAAACCATCAAATGAAAAAGAGGATACATGTAATTATCTCCGGCCATCATCATCTGCTATACATTTGGGAAGTTTTATAATTGTTCAAACAGGAAATACTTTGGGCGTTCCTCTTCCCATGCTCTTCCTTTGTTTCCTACATTTTGAGATTTGTTTTCCTGATAACATTCAAATCTTCTTTAGTAATTGGCATATCTTTTTTTGTGTCTTTCCACACTTTCAAAAAGAATAACAACAGTCCTGATCCAGTAGTTTTATTTAATTTTTTAAAAACTAAAATTTCAAAATATCTTTTCCGAACACGCGATTTACAATATCTGGCAATGCGCAATTTCTTCTGCCATCTAGTGATATTTTTTGAAACAATTTATGTAAACAAACGTGCACAGCAAACTCAAATGTAGTGGAAAATTTTCTTGCAAGTGTTGAGATTTTCTTTTTTATTAAACGATGGCTGGAAGGGGTAAAAGGAAAAATAGGGACGATAATGGATTTGCAGAGTGGGTGAGACGACTTATTCGACTTCTGACACTACTAATTATGTTATTCATATTTGGAATCATTATTTACAGGGGGGTTATATGGCAGCAAAAATTTCTAAACTAGAAAATCAGTATTTGAATGAACAATTCAATGAAGTACAAGAAGATGATAAACTAAGCAATGTATTTTCAAATGTTGCAATTTTTGTCAATGGATATACCAGTCCAACTGCAGAAGAACTGAAGCGCATCATGCTGGCCAATGGAGGAGTTTACCACCATTACTATAATTCAAAAACGACTACTCATATAATTGCGTCCAACTTGTGTGGTGCTAAAATCAAGAAACTCAAGGGCGACGAAAAATTTGTTAAGCCAGAATGGATTGTTGAAAGTCTGAAAGCCAATATGTTATTGGATGTGAAGCCCTATTTGCTTTACACTGGGCTAACTTTAGACAAAGGGCAACAAAAGTTGGACATTGCTTCAATACAGAAGAAAAATGATGACAATCAAACAGCAATAGAAAGAAAAATTGATGAAGCACATTCCTCTGAACCTGTTCCACCTGGTGATATTACTAGACATTCAAGAGAAATGAAACGCGCAGGAGAAGACGATTTTTTATCTGAATTTTACAAACGCTCAAGGCTTCACCACATTTCCACAATGGGAGCGTTATTCAAAAGACATGTGACTGAGCTTCGAGAGAAAAATGATGGTGTTTTTCCAGGTACAATTTTGATAGCAGCATTTTATTAATGCAATTACATGTAATATTTAAAAATTTAGGTATGGAAAGTATTGAAAACTGGAAGAACTTGACTGGTTGCCTAGGAAACTACAAGTGTGAAGAAACTGTTTTCATGCACATTGACATGGATTGCTTCTTTGTCTCGGTTGGACTGCGCAACTATCCATCGTTGGTGGGTAAACCGGTTGTTGTGACCCATGCAAGAGCTGACGCTAAACCGCTTCCAAGACGCGAAGGCAGCAATCGAGAATATGAATTCGACTGCTATAAAGAACATTGGATCAAAAAATCGAAATTTTCAGAAAATAACAGCAATGCTGTTGATACGGTGGCTACGCTTTCAGATGTTTTTCCACGACTTCAGGATTTGGATGAAACTTGTTCCATGTCCGAAATCGCTTCGTGTAGCTACGAAGCTCGCGCAGCTGGAATTTATAACGGAATGTTCATGGGAGGTGCCTTGAAATTATGTCCTAATCTGGTTGCCATTCCGTACGATTTTGAAGGATACAAGGAGGTAATACATTTACAATCAATTATTTAAAATCTTTAATTCATTTTTCCGTTTGTGGGCGTGTTTAAGGTGTCCACCTCGCTGTACAATACTGTTGCCGCGTACACTTTGGACTTGGAAGCCGTCAGCTGTGATGAGTTGTACGCAGACATTACCTCCGTTTTGCGCCAAAGTGGACTCACGCCAGCCGAGTTTGCTACTCATTTGAAAGAAGTCATCTTTAATAAGACACAATGTAACGCCTCTGTCGGAATGGGCCCGAATATGCTGATGGCTAGGCTTGCAACCAAAAAAGCCAAACCGAACGGACTGTTTTATATCAACAAGAAAGACATGAATGAATTTATGAAGGACCACAAAATTGAAGATCTGCCGGGTGTCGGAAGGTCCATGGCTCATCGACTTCATGGCATGGGCGTTCGCACTTGTGTTGAAATGCAGCAAGTATGTGTACATAGCTTCTATTTCATTAAACAAATATGTAATTGTGTTTCTGAAAATCAGGTAAGCTTGGGAAAGCTCCAACAAGAGTTTGGTCAAAAGCAAGGACAAACATTATATCATATGTGCCGGGGAGAAGATAAACGCGCTCTAAAGGTATTATCTCAGTCTCAGGTTAACTTTCCATTTCAAAATTGTTAATATTGCGTGGTCCACATAGACGGACCACGTTCGAAAATCTGTTTCGGCAGATATAAATTATGGAATTCGTTTCGCAAATGATCAGGAAATGCACAAATTCGTTCAAGAACTGTCCATTGAAGTGTCCAAACGAATGGAAGAAATTCACGTAATTAATTTAAACATTTTTTTAACAGCGAAAGCAATTTTAACTTTGTTAAATGTCTCTTTAGGTGAGAGGAAAACTGTTGACTTTGAAGCTCAAAATCCGCGCCAAAGATGCCCCTGTAGAAACAGCGAAATTTATGGGTCACGGAGTATGTGATAGCATTTCTCGATCCACAACATTGTGTTCTGCCACTCGCGACACCAAAATCGTCGAAAAAGAAGTTCAAATCCTTTTGAAACAACTCAAAGGTAGTACGCTATATACCTTATCCTGCACAAACCATATTATTCTAACCCATCTCAATTATTCTTTACAGTTGATTGCTGCGAGTTGCGGGGAATGGGCATTCAGTTTAGTAAACTTGTAGAGGATAACGTATTCAAAGGCAAACAACCGATACAGAACTCTCTTCTCAATTTTGTAGCCCGCTCAAGGATAGTGCCACCAGAAGAAGTTGTAACAACAGTGGCGGATGTAACCGAACCTGAACGTGAAATCCTGGAACCAGCTAGTTCTAAAACAGTTGATAAGGAGAAGAAGGATGATACAAGGGAAACACAACACCCACCTTCTCTCTTTGAACTTCCCTCAGCTTCTCAGATTGATTCTGCCGTCTTTAACGAACTTCCTGACGATTTAAAGAACGACATTATTCAAGAATATCACCGAAAGGGAATCGCTTTAAGTGAAGTGAATAGTTTTGCAATGAAACCTACAACATCGTCATCTGTGAATGGCTCCTCGGTACCAACGTCGAACTCTGCTGGCACTTCCCGATCAGAGAATCCAGTATCCTACGACGGCATTGAAGAAGTAGCGGACATAGACGCCAGTTATTGGTCAGCATTGCCTGACGATATTAAAACGGAAATTGAAAGAGACATTCAACAACGCAAAGCCGAAGCAACCTCGCCGGTCAAAGGCTGGAAAAGTATATTCAAACCTCAACGATCTCCTGCCAAAGCTACCAGCAAACTGGGAAGCGGGAAGACAAAAGCAGAAGTGAAGCGGAAGACGAAACCGAACGCCCCTTCTAAAGCAAAAATTCAGCCTATTGTTAGAGCTCCAATTGCTGTTCTCCCGGAAGAGGTAATAAAATTTAGAATTTTCTCGGTCAGCAAATTTTGAATAGTTCAATTTTATGTTAGAAAAAAGAAGTTCAAGTTCAACCTCCTGAAGTATTGAAAGAAGAACTAGGGTTGAGTGGTGCAACTACTCTGCCTGAAATTCGCCAGTTGTTGATTGAATGGTTTTCTTCAACTGATGTACCTGAAAACGAAGATTGCGAAGCAGTCTCTAGTTTCCTTGCAAGTTTGGTGAATAATAAAGAATTGCACAAGATTGAGCCAATCATTCTTTTTCTAAAAAGGTATTTGAAAATGTTTTCAAATGATTCGTTTATTTCATGTTTCATAAAATTTTTGTTTCACATCAGAAGGGGGAGTGATATAAACGATTCCTGGAAACGTGCGATTGAGGATATTATCAATAATACGCAACTCTATGTGATACAGCATTACAATGCTCCACTGAAACTACCGTCTCCGGTTTCTTAACTGATCATTATTTTTTCTTGGTTAAAACAAAGATTTCGTTTCCAAATTTCATTAATTTGAATAAATCATTCTTAATTTTAAATTCTTATTATGTCAACTAGCATCCCTTATTGCAAGGTTAATTGCTGTCAGGATTCACGGCAGGTCCAGGCAATATTACAGGCAATCAGCGGAATCATTTTTGAACGAACTATTAATTGTTTTATTGTAACTAAACCTTTATTTCTTTTCTTTTACTGCTGAGCATCAAATGTCCGCCACTCCTGACGACGAAAATCAGCGGATCTAATATGAAGGAAAATTCCGTTGCCGCTGGCGCATTTCGGTTTGGCACGTAAGCATTTGTTCGATTCCATTGCGCTCTTTGTTTTGCTGCTAATGTCGTTGGGCGGAAATCAGCGGTTGCTGGAAATTCTTTGGTGGAGAATTGGGGATAACGTTTTGGTGAAGGTAAGTGAAGAGGCTGAATCATGGTGTGTTCGCACCATTTGGTAACTAAATCTGCTGCAATAGACTTCGGTGTAACTTTGCGATCACTTACCTTCGTGCGACTATGCGAGGCGATATGTCCGTAAACGACTATTTTGAGCCGAAAACTGAACAAATGAAAAGAACTTTTCAGTACTCTCAAATATCTTCAGAAAACCAAATTCATTACCTTAAGAAAACCGAAATTATTTATGTTCAGCGCTACTTATACGTCAAGTGCTTCAGCAAGTGCTGTGTTGCAATTTCTGCAAATTAAAATTTTTATTTTTGAGAAGTGACATTAAAGTCGTATTTATTTATTACTTTAATTAAATAGTACAAAAGTTAAAATATTAGGAACTAATCAATTAAGAATTAACTAGAAATCGAAATTCGAATCAACCTGTTGATTTTTCATTTAATATAATTTGCAACGTTGTTATAAAGCAGACGATAAGTTATCAAGTTTAGTTTAGACTAAAATTCGTGTGTTCATAAATAAAAAAAAAAATAGAATTCAATGCTTACTTTTGAAAAATGGCTAGGTTTCTTATAAGTAAACGTTTTACTTTTATTCAAAAAATACCATTAATGTTTTCTCAACACAATGCTGTTTTCATGGGATCCAACTCATGGTAAAATTTTGAAATGAATAATCAAAAGTAATTTATTTTTAATAATTGATTCTTTGAATCAATTTGTCCAGTCTGTATAGTTCCTCATCCAAAGATAAAAGTATACCACCCTCATCAAAAGGATTTCTTAAAATATACACGAAAACTGGAGATGGTGGAATGACATCAACATTTACGGGAGAAAGGCGTGCTAAGGATGACAACATATTTCAGGCTCTGGGTGCAGTGGATGAACTTGCTTCCTGTATAGGGTATAAGATACTGATTGTGATTAACTAACCTAACATACTCTCTAAAATTTATGTTTAAACAATAAGGCTTGCAAGGGAATTTGGTTTGGAAAATGGCCACCCATACACTGACCATCTTCAAAGAATCCAGTGTATTTTGCAAGATGTAAATGCCTGTATAGCAACACCATATTCTTCAGCTCGTGAAGCACATTTGAAGAAAACAGAATTTGACTCTGGGTGTTGGGAATTTATTGCATCCCAACAGTGATCGACATTATTGCTACTGTTAATTCTGTGTAATTTGTAGGGACCTCAACAGAGGGCCCCGATTTTACCCTCTCTTCCCATTCAATCTATTGTTCCCTACCCTACTCAACCCTAAACCAACTATTGAAATACCAAAATGCTGTATTATACGGCAGTGTGAAATATAAGGACGAACTAGCAACAACAAAGGTGTCATCTCTTATCTCAATCTTGGAAGTTGAACGGTCGACACCGCCAACAAGAGTTCCATTTCCAACATGGTCCTTCGAACCGGAGTTTTCTCCAACCAGTGTTAAGTTAGTTTCGCTCTATCACACTCAAATCTTTCTCTCGTTATCTCCTTTTGCTTAATCATTGCCGCCATTTATCAAAGAAAATTGTGTTTAATTATGGCAGGTCAGTCATTTATTAGAATCTTTTTCTCTCTCTCTGAGTTTAACTTGTTCTCAGGGGTCTAGTAAGCAAATAGATCCCTCTAAACAGTAAATTATTTTTCTTCTCTCTCTTGAATTAAAGCTAAAATATTTCCTCAAAGTTTCTTAAAATTAAAATAGGATTCCTAAATCATTTTTGAAGGGGGATTTCTTTTTTTGTCACGTAAATTATCATCGCCTAAGTTGATTATTCTCTCTTCCCTTTCAACAAATTTTTTTTTTTGGGGGGATATTGCTTTCCAATATCTAAGATTGGGCAAACTTGGGAACTTCCCTACCTCTTTAACGTGTTCACCTCGTGTGAGCCTTAGGTTAAATTCCCTCTCTATCTCTTGATACGCCTCCCGGCATTGTAAAAACGAATCTCAGCTGATTGGGTTCACTGCCCGTTCTTTAAAAATGGGATAACGCGGGAATCTCTTTCCTTTCAAGAATTTTTTTTTGGGGGGGCTTGCTTCCCTACCTCTTAGATTGGGAAAACGCGGGAACTTCTCTAACCCTTCAATGAGTTCGCCTCGTGTGAGCCCCAGGGTGAAAAGACTTAAATAAATTATCGCTCTCTTTGCTATGGCCTTAGACCATTTCCCGAAAACAAATCTCTCTCATTTTTTGAATTAATTTGCATTGTTTGTTATTCAATCATTTGGGTAAATCTCTCTCTGTCTCAGAAGGCACAACGATCTCTCTAAATACGACAGAAAAATATTCTCTTTTTTGGGGGGCTAGGCCGGTTTCCCCTTTAAACTGGAAAAAACGCGGGAAAATTCTCTACCCTTTCAACGCGTTCGCCTCGTGTGCGCCTTAGGGTGATTAAAACTTGAATTTTTTTTCTCTCTCTCTATTTACAAAGGCCTTCCGCCATTTCGAAACAAATCTCGCGCTCTTACGCTCTTGCATTTTTTGTTTGCTTAAAGGGAAATCTTTCTCTTTTTCTGAGAAGGCACAAAGCGCCCTCTGAGCACAAAATTGGGAATTAGAAACCGCCGTCTTGCGGCAAAAACTCTTTAAATTCTCTTTCCTAAAAATTGTTATTATGCCGTTTGTGGGATTGTAAGGAGCTAGAAAATTACCCTAGCTCCAAAATCATTCAGTTTTTGCAGATATCTTCACATAAAGGAATTCAAAGAAAGTGGAAAAGACAGCAGAATTTAATTCGGCACCACGAATCTCCGAAGACCGAGCAGAACAACAAACAAAAAGGCTAATCAACTTAATCAAAACATTAATTTAAACTAATTATCTTCTTTTCGTACTCTCAGCAGCTCCTTAGGAGCCACCTCCAACTCACAATGGCTCCAAATTACGCAAGAACTTTAATTAAAAAGCATATCACCCGTATCATTAACCTCGTCGAAACGTACAAATCAACAGAAATGACGTTGGAAGCGTTTATCGAAGTCGAAAAATTAGAAAAAAAGCTAGATGGATTCTACAAAACTTATGAGATATTCTCAAAAAGGGTCCAGGCTGAAATGTACAAAGAAGGCGAAGACCAAGAAGAGATCAATGCAGACATCGACACCATGTACCAAACAATGGACGATGTTATTGTCGCCAAAATTCACATCTTAAAGAAAAAACGAAGAGAATGGTTAGACAAACTCGAAAAGGAAGCAGATGACGAAGAATGGGAGAAGGACAGAGAAAGAATGCTCCAAATTCTCCAACATCAGGCAGCAACCCAGGCAGCAAACCAGGCAGCAACCCAAGCACAACTCAATCGGGACATAATCAGTCAGGTGATCGCAGCCATCTCAACAGCCTTTTCAGTGCCCGTCGCTCCAGGAGATGTCAACTTATCACCAACAGCTTCTCAGGAGCCAGCTTCTCAAACAAATCCAGTAATAGAGTCAATTCTCAAAACCCTCTCAACATCTCAATTTGCAGCAGTATTAGTGCCAAACCCAACTCCACTAGAAGTGTCGTCGCTTACGACAACAAGCTGTAGTTTTCAAAACACCCCTTCATACCAGTCAAAAGAAAATATCCAGACGGAAGAAAAAGAGACTGGAACGGCCAGTCTCCCTCACCCACCGAAAAAAGGAGACTCACTCTCGGATTCTCCGGATGGGCCAGACGGATATCCCGACAAAAAAAGGTTTGAAAGGAACGAAATAAAAGAAAATAATTCCTTTGTTTCAAAGTTAGAAAACTCAGCAAATCTGGAAGGAGCAGAAAAAATCCCATCATCGAACGCGAAAAGTTGCTACAGCGACCAAAACGTCAAATCAGCCCAGTCAAAAGAAGTCCCGATGGAAAAGGAGCCTGGAACAGCCAGTCTCCAACAACGACCAAAAAAAGGGCTATCAATCTCAGATATTCCGGTCAAATCCAGTGGAAACAAAGACGAAAAAAGGTTTGAAGACGAGCTGAAAGCAACTAACCTCAAATTTGCAAACTTAGATGGTGTAGATGCAGTGGAGTCCAAAAATCTCTTGAGCTCCTCTAGCAACGAAAAAACTGCTTGCACACTCATTATTCAAGAAGCTCCAGCTACTCCGGCAGAAGCTCCTCGTCCTCTCATTATTCTAGAAGCTCCAGCTACTCCGGCAGAAGCTCCTGGTACTCTCAATCTTCAAAAAGCTCCAGCCAATCCGGCAGAAGCTCCTCACTCTCTTAGTCATCAAGAAACTCCTACTTATCAAGCAGAAGTTCCTGACACATTCAATTGTCTAAAAACTAAAGATTCAATTATTAGGATTCCGCCAGCCGGCTCCAAAGAAAAGGATATTCCTACCTTTCTTTTTTTCCCCTCGGGAAGGCCAGCTGCATCGCTGGAAACACTTAACTCTTTTCCGAGTCAACTTAAACAAACCAACTTCTCTTCTTCTGGAAATTTATCATCGTCGCCAGAAATCCAGGAAGCTTCGAAAGAAAATCCTCAAGAAGCCGCTGCATTTGTCAATTCAACAAACGTAGAAAGCAACCAAGAAATCATTCCGAAGTTCAGATCGCCGTGCAGTCAAGCAGCAATTCTTCCGGAATTGGCCAATCAACAAAACTCAATGAAACGGAAGCGCTTGGAGCCAGTAAAACCAGCTCCTAAACGCATCTCAAGGTTACCAAGTATAGAAGAACATCTCATCAACCAGTTGCTGTTCTCTTATTCGTTAACCCAGGTACCAAACAAAATCGTTTCACATCTTCTAAAAAATATTCTTGTGTTAAAGGACATTGAAGAAGATTCCAACACACACCAATCGGTATGGGATCCTGGTGGCAAACTTCCAAAGAGTCAGCCAACTCTCAATCGGAATCAAATGGAATGGACAATTAACTGAATCCGTAGCCAGTCAACGAAACAGCTCCTCGTAATCCAGGCCATCCGGCCATCCTTCTTCAACCGCATTCTCAGATCTCTAATCCAACGGATATCAAGTCGATCAGGATGTCGAGCCAATTGAACGGGCTCTACT
Organism: Daphnia pulex; assembly: GCF_021134715.1. Lineage (NCBI taxonomy): Eukaryota > Metazoa > Arthropoda > Branchiopoda > Diplostraca > Daphniidae > Daphnia > Daphnia pulex. The sequence continues at coordinate 8,189,706 of NC_060017.1, forward strand.
GGGGAGTGTGTTGGGAATTTATTGCATCCCAACAGTGATCGACATTATTGCTACTGTTAATTCTGTGTAATTTGTAGGGACCTCAACAGAGGGCCCCGATTTTACCCTCTCTTCCCATTCAATCTATTGTTCCCTACCCTACTCAACCCTAAACCAACTATTGAAATACCAAAATGCTGTATTATACGGCAGTGTGAAATATAAGGACGAACTAGCAACAACAAAGGTGTCATCTCTTATCTCAATCTTGGAAGTTGAACGGTCGACACCGCCAACAAGAGTTCCATTTCCAACACTGGGCATGTTGAGGAAGTAGAAGAATGGATAGATTCTTACACTAATCACCTTCCACCTCTGGAAAACTTTATTCTGCCAGTAATATATCTGAAACTTTATTTTATTGCCAGGTAGCATGTTTATGGTTGTTTTTTTTTTTTTTTTTGCATACACAGGGTGGAGGAAAAGCAAGCTCGTCACTTCATGTTGCTCGAACAGTTTGTCGAAGAGCCGAAAGAGCAATTGTACCCATTGTTCGGGAGCAACAGATAAACCCAGAAACACTTAAATACGTCAATCGGTAGGGAAAAGCCGTGTTATATTCTTAAAATTTTTCTTTTATTCTAATTAAAAATCACTCATGTTTAGTTTATCTGACCTGCTGTTCACCTTAGCGAGGTATGCCGCCAAACTGGATGGAAGACAAGAAACTGTCTACATTAGACCTGGCAAAAAATGAAGTGTATTTCATTTTGGACGTAAGCTTCAGTTTTGAAATTAGCATACCTCCGTAAAGAATTACAGGACACAAAGTTGAAACATGGAAATATGCAAGGTTATTATTATATCAACAGAATGTATAGTATTTTTAAGTAAATTTAAATGATGCATTTAAAGGTTGTTATAGTGTGCATCAAATGTGTTTCAAACCAACCTATCTACATCGGCTTATAGCAGTTGTTGGTTGGGATATTGTGCGGGTTTTGTGGAATATGAAGGGTGAAGTTATACTTGCGACAATGTACAATTGAACTATTAAGTTTTACGGAATATAAAAAGGTTTGTTCAAAATTGATTCGTTTAATCGAAATCAAATTCTTCTTCAATGTCGTTATCCGTGTCGTTGGTGAAATCCGAAAAGTATCCATCAAGATCCGGAATGTCTGGCTTCTGGCAAGTATTATTTATCGTTTGTGCTGCTTGCTGTGAATTTGCCAAATTTTTTAACGCGTTTTCTTCGTTCTTTAGGGGAGCACTTGGCTTATCTTCAAACCAGTCTAGTTCCGGACTTTCCAATTTCGATGTCTGAGATTTAAGGATGGACGGGCGTTTTGCTGCCACGTTTTCGTAACGATGGTTTTTGTCAGGTACTACCTCATTTTGATTAATTGCAACTTCGGGTAAGTTGTCCGTAGTTTTGATTTCGTTGTAAAATATCCTAATATCTTCTTGTTTATCTCGACGGGTTTGATATGAATAGGTAGTAGACCCCACTGTACATTTGGATCCATAGAATTGTCCGTCGAAGCCGTTATCATTAGGTATCATTAAATCCTCACAAAGTCTTTTCATTAAAATCTCCTTGCCTACCTAAAAATAATTTTATAATAACATTATTTTATGCGAGAAAACTAAAATAGGACTAGAAATGAACTCGTTACTGAAAATTTCTTTCTTGATTTTCTTATATAGATTGCTATGATCTCTTTCATGTTTCCATTAGTGCAGAGACTCCTCTGAAGAAGGTCTGCCGTGATGTCACACATTAGCTGCATGTAGCAGTTCTCTTCTTCCCTGTGCATCACACAAAATCAGCAAGTAAGACTTTATTCTTATACTTGTTCCTTTTGGAGTTAGCTTACTGTTCTCTTAGCCATTCTTTGATGTTGAAAACATCCATTTCCTCTGAACTTTCACTGCTAGATGAGCTTATAGAAGATTCTATGGATTGCTCATCTCCAAAAGCAGAGTCGTCGGAGACGTTGCGTTGTGAATTCTCCGGGATAATTACCTTTTTAGTTTTTCGTGCACTGCTTACCATTTTAACTGGGACATTTTCGGTGGCCTCCAATTTCATCGGGCGTACAGCAGAAAGTGGGCGAGTGGTTGGTGAAGTGTTAGGTCTAACGATTTTGCGTACAAGTCGTGGTGTAAAATGTTTCGGTTGTGTAAAGTATTTCGAGTGTCGAGTCATAACGTCGAGCGTCTCATCGGAGATCTCCTTTTTCTTTTCCGAGGCGGGAGGTGAGACATTCAAACAAAAATCACTAGCCATTCGTTTCTCGACGTCCCGCAAAGAATCTTCGAAACGTACATCGTTGGTGGATTTTGAGAGTCGATTTTTGGAAACGGTCGAATTCCGGTAATTACTCAGATGCAAGTGCGACTGAGCTCCATGAAGCCGACGATAATGATGGTTCATGTGATCACGCTCGATTAATTTCTGCACCATCCAAGTGCTACCTGAAATATCCGTTACGTTAACAAGAATAGTGTGACGGTAAATTATATGTTAATAAAAATAATAAAATGTAAGCAGAGCTCTCACTTGACTTGTTACGATGCATGATAGTAACGATATGGGTAGAGTATCCATGTATGTTTGCTCTATCATCACCTTAGCAACCATCGATCACGTTCGAGTTCTAGCACCTGGGTCATGTGAACCATCTGAAAATCGTAACTATGCGTCTGTGTATTGTCCTTCAATCTATGATGGCTCCTATTGTAAAGGCAAAAATATGACCTTCGATTGACATGATGGACTATGAAGTTAAGCCTATAGGCTATTCTATAATGTATAGTGTGTTTGTGTGTTTAGCTGTCTTTCGCAATAGCGTTGGGGAGGTGTTGATAGCAACGCTTTGTTGTGGGGTTACTGTGTATGTTGTTAGCAAGTAATAAGATCTATTAGGCTGTAACTTCTTGCTGTTCTATAATTTCTACTGGTTAGTTACTATGGGAGTTTTCGCACGGTCGATTATCAATATTTCGTCAAAGTCAGAGTACCACCAGAAAGAAGGTAAAGGAGGTAAACCCTTTCAGACTTGAACGAGTTATCTATTGGTTTGTGCGCTAAAAAGTTGCTCTTCTCTCCCGAGGAATATCCAACTGTCCTTTTATTTTGTTAGCTTGTCACTTGATTCTCCTTTCATATTTACGAATTTATTTATTTCAAAATGAACGAAATCTATTTGCGCTTATTGAGGAATCTCCTATTATTAATGCAAGTCAGCGTCAAAGGTGAAGGGGAATTCCAAAAAGTGGTGAATTCTTAATAATATCAAAGTTTTTGTTTCTTTTTAGCGACGAATGACCTTATATTGGATTTTCGTGACGCTGAGATTTGTTCTGACGTTTCAAAATGGAATATCGCTGTACCTACGACAGCTGATCGCATTTCAGTAAGACATAAAAGACTAAAAACATAATTAAATTCACTAGGGTGACTTGACATTTCTGTTACAAAATGTTTTTTTAAGGACATCTGCGATGTAGTACTCAAAGTTCAGGTTCAGCGAAATGCCAAGGCCTCCACGGTAGATGAAGTCAACATAAACTACACCTTGAAGTTTTTGCTTTCAACGATTTCAGATAAAATCAGCCACATGGAAGAGGTCACACTAAAGGTTGATAAAGTCCCACCTGGAACACGAATTCTTTTTGCTCACAACTCGTCAAGTATTCATAAATGATCCCTTCCCTTTCAGTTCTCTTCCTTGCAATTAAAATTCGTTTATTTCATTCGTTTAGATGCCAGTGCTAACAATCAACAAATCAAGGCTAATGCAACTGAGATTCAGTTTGATTTGCGGAATACATCTTTGGTTCTTCCAACTGAAACTTGTGGGCAGATGTTTCTGATAGCCGCATTGTGGAACCATTCATCCGTTAACAACAAGTCGCTGGTGGCAAAAATAGCATGGCCTTTTCAAGTTACGTGTGAAAATGGTAACATTTAAATGAACTTTTAGACGTCGTTCCGTCACCTCATTTGTTTTATGTGTCAACTCAGCAGACGTAGACCTGGCCCTGTACGTCGAGTTGAATTCTTTCCCGCTTAGCAGCGGAATATTCAGTAATAACATGACGCTAATAATTGGCATTCCTATCCTTCAACAGTTATTAGGTATTTGTGTTCATTTCATAATTTTTTTCTCGGAAGATAACTGAATTTCTTGGTCGTGTTGAACGACTTAATTTTTTAGATTTGAAAATTTACTTGGCAAATGCGGACGAATCCAAAACATCCTTTTTACGCCGTACCAGCCCAAGTTTACCTAAAGTTACGGTTCACATTACGCCGAGAAAGCACTCGTTGCTTATTAAAGGGTTTGCGCTTGCTTGAGTGTCGTAGCAGTAAGAATGAAATTGAAAATGTCATGAGGTTGTATTACAATTTTTAGCGTTGTGAGTTACAAGACTGTACGACATCGTTTGGGAGATGAAATTTTGCATCGAGACCAACTAATTGACGTGGAATCGGATTATAGCTCGTCGGGTAAGTGACCCGAGAATTCAAATATGGTTGATTAGAGTATTTGCGCATTTTGATTAAAATTCCTTTAGCCATCAATCCCGGCCAGAAGTTGCTTCTGAACTCCAGTGTTTTGCAGTTTTTATCGACCAGCATATGCGGTGAAGCTTGGATGGTTTTTCGCTTAGAGTTGGAAGACTTGAATGTTGAAAACAACTTTGCCGTTATTCCGGTTTTTCTTGATTGTTCTGGTAATGTACACTAGCCTTGCAAGATCAAGCATATATGTCATTAATTTCTTGAATACTTCCTAAAACAGCTTTACCGGAGATGATGCTTGCAAATTTGGGATCCTGCGACGTGGTTCCTGACGAGTTTTCAATGGGTCGCTCAGCTTTGATGTTCACTTCATTACAGTTTAGCGGTGCCATGTCACTGAATGCATTTCTTTATAAGGTATTTATTAAGTTTTATTATTTGATTACATCGATGTGATGTCAAATGTATATTGTAGATAGAAGACAAAACCTATTTACCACTTCGAGGAAACGAGGTAATTGTACCTGAAGTACTTGACAAATTTAGAATGATTCAACTGGAACGGAACCGCCTAATCAAACGTAACCAGTAAGTCCAGCAGGACGATATAGGTTTTATATTTTCTGTGTTATAAAATTGATATTATTTTTAGGTGTCCATCTCATGTCGAACTTCGTCTGAACTTTGATGCCACTCTTTTTGGTCAACTGTACGGTTTGATTGAATTATTAAATGGTCGTTTGATACTGTCGAACCAGGTAACTTTCCGCAATGAAGTCTTAAAACACCTGAGTTGAAAAATTTTAATTCCTCATAGTCCGAACAACAAAAGTCACAGCAGGAACAAATTCTTTTAATAAGTCAAGCATTGGGTGGCCTGCTAGTCGCTTCTACATCATACAATTCTGTGTCGGCCTATTTTATGGATTCCGTCTTAAACGGCCTATTTACTTACTGGCCGTTTTTTCCTTTTGACATTTCAACTACCCAAAGCGCATCAACTCAAGGTCCTAAAATTCATCCGCCGTTGCATCAGTCTTGGCACGAGCGCTTCGCTAAAGTCGTTACTCACTTTATGCGCAAAACTATTTATGCCGATTATGAAGGGAAACCTAATCCGGATACAGGTAAGTCAGAATATAATTGTGTTTAGTTTTGATGAATCTAAAGTGAAGTGTTTACTATGAACAGGGTTGCAAAATTTTTTGAATCAGCTTCTGTGGAGTCCGGATACTTTAGAAGGTCCGTCCCTGTCGAAACATTCTATCGATAAACTTCGCCAATTTCTTCTTATGGTGTTGCAAAAGAAGTTGCCCACGACCTTTGATGATTTGCCACTCGAGATTTTAAATTCACTGTCGTAATTTAGTTAAATAATTTATGTTTCGGCCGATTCATTTCATTCACAATTCATTGCATTTTCTTTCATTAGATTTTTCTCTGGTGAGGTTACCTCCCCAGTACCCATTAATGAAATCCAAGTCAAAACAGCGATTGAGACAGTTTTCAAAGCTGTTCAACAGACTATAACAATGAACAGTAACCTTGTTCGTGATGAAGGCAAGAATGACTCATCAAATAACCAGGAGGATGTCGCCATCAAATTAGCCGTTTTAAGCTCATTGATAGAAGCCATTAATACTCAGTCTATAATAACACGGCTGACTGTGATCATTCAAAAGGTTTAACCTTTTCTTGAGCGTATTACTTTTTAATATTATTTGAATAAGTTGAATTAAATGTTCTTGTTTAGATTCAAGAGAGTGTCTCGCTAAACAAGCAATGGATTTTAATGGAAGGCATGTCTGACACGGCTATAGACGCCGAACTATATTGCCGACTCCACGCTCTCAATCGAATTCGATTTCGTCAAGATCCACAAGCTGAGAATCTGTTTGAAAAACTTCATCGAATTACCTTTTGGAAACGAGGTAAACAGGGTACATTTGGAGGAAATAATAACTAAATCAAACTTGAGATTATTTATGACGATTCAGATTCCGGAGTAATTTATCGAGGTGATATTAGTGGCATCACTGGTCGACTGTATTGGAACAGAGTTGCTGTGTGTCACTGTGATGGTTTTTCTCCTACCAAATATCATTCGCACGTTGACCCTTGAACCTAGAGTCCTAGACTAAATATTTTTGTATTTTATCTTAACTTTGATGCAATCAAAATATAACCCCTTTAAAATCTATCCTACTGTCATTGTTTAGTCATAGTCACCAGTCTCACCACTTGTAAACTTCTTATTACCATTCGTTAGAAAAAATGCTATAGTAAACATTTCACAAATGTATCATGCAGATTTATTAACTTTTAGTTGATAGATCATAATGTGATCATGATATTCATAGATGTAAATCTCTGATGTTAATTTGCTTTCTCAAAGTCATTTCCGTTTTCACTGTTTTCGCTCCAAAAAGACTTTGTCGCTAGATGGCTTTTTTATTTTTATTTTCAACCGCACCTTGGTGATGGCGTTCGCTACGCCCAACGAATTCGAATGTTTACACCCATTTTGTTCTGAACAGAAGGAAAGGAAGTGAGTTTTCCAGAAATCATCATCGTTCGGCTTTATTTAACGCGAAGCTATTAAAGAAAACTCCAGACGATACAAAGTTTAATCAAAACTCTTAATAAGGAAGGAGAGAAAAGAAAACTTTAGTGTGACAAGATGGAAAACGAAACAATGTTGGGAGGGTCAAGAATCTGGAGATATTACTTCTGAACTAGTGAACAGCCTAAAATTCTCTAAATTGTAAGTTGTGTGACATTTTTTGCATAGAGAATTAAGTAGTAATGGATAAAGTCTTTGTATTCTCTTAGTATTGCTCATTGGCCAGCAAGCAACAAGGCAACATCTGACGATTCTGATCTTGCCATGAATGGAAGAGAACCCTTGGTGCAAGATCATAATTCGGTAATATGATTTAATAAATTAATGGGCTTCCTTGTTTTCTGCTGCCATTTTCCCTTCACTCCTAATAATCCAGCTGTTACTTATGTTTACACTGTGATAAACTGATAACTAGGATAGGAGGGTTTTAGTTTATTCAAGGAAATTTTGCTGTTCAAAATTGACACTCCTTTCAATTTATTTCCCATCTGTTTAAGTCTCTGCTGAATTCAAATTTGTGACACTTGTCAAGAGAGTAGTTTCTGCAGCTCAGATAGTATATTTAAATGAAACAAATTTTTTATTTACTGTCTTTATTGTTAAAGTTTTTAGCTTCACCACTCACTTGAAATTCCTGTTATTTTTATAATACATAGTGAATAATGTTGTAGATGTCCTTCATAAGTGATGGAAATGGTAATGTGTTATTGTTATTGTGATCTAATGAAAATATTTTATTTTATTTCAGGTTAACTTTTGAAGAGAAAGTGAGGAGAAAATACTTCAAGGATCTCATTCCTCCAAGAGCTATGCAGATTTGTTCCCGGTATGTTCCCCTGATCTTATTAATTTACTGCATTCGTAATTAATCTCTTAATTCTCTTTTCAGGTTTACCCTCGCCGCTGTTCGATAGACTTTATCAATTGGCGGGAAATGACGGGTGGTCGGACGCGCTGAAATTCAAGATTGATAAATTATTTAAATGTTTATAAATTACAAGTGCATTTCTGGGCTCCCTTCTTTTCTGTGGCCCCGTTTCCCTATCTAACCACTAACCAACGCCCGCCGGTGGTCACTCACCCGCTGTGAAACCAGGAGGAGGGGAGGGCTCTGGTCGAACGGGGACTTGGAAGGCGCATGATCCGACGAAAACTTTTAGAGGGTCATGAGTCTAACCCGGAAGCCTAGTATGACTAATCGCTCCCCAGTAAAACTTGCCTCGCACTCTTCTCTCCTCTTCCATTTCCAGGTAATCTCCCTGGATCTACGCCGACACTGCATGTGCGAGTTTTAGCAAGCAATCCGCCACCCAATTTGACAAAAAGTGATAGTTTGTTTTCACGGAAATTGCGTCAGACGGTTAAAAAATTTCTAGCTCAACAATCTCATGTAGAAATTTGCATCTAGTCTACTGGTGCAAATTGCGATTCTTTAAGCTTGATTAATTTAGGTGATGTGTTAAAAGCAATTGTGGGTAGCTAAACAATTGAAGTAATCCACTTTTTCTGAATATTTTGGTTTTAGATCACTTTGTTGTTTTTAGATTTTCTTGTGATCTATATTCAAAATATTATGAAAAAGCGGTTAAGCGAATTAGTTCAATTTTTTAGCTACCCACAATAGCTTTCAACACATCTCCTAAATAATCGAGCTTAAAGAATCGCAATTTGCACCAGTAGACTAGATGCAAATTTTTACATGAGATTGATGAACTAGAAATTTTATAACCGTCTGACGCAATTTCCGTGAAAGCAAACTATCACTTTTTGTCAAATTGGGTGGCGGATTGCTTGCTTAAAAGCCTCGCACAAAAAAAAAAGTCTCGAACCGGACGCTCTGTTTAATGAATTGTTTATTTTGTAAGAGTTCAAGAATAAGAAAGAGTTTTACATATAATAAAGATGGTTTATTTATTGATCAAAAACATGTACATATTACAGATATTTGACATTTGTGGGGAAATGGGATTTTAAGGAATGGATGTTGGTGGGGGTTATGGGGTATGAGGAATAGATGTGGTTATATAGGTAGGTATATGGATATGATAGACAAAGGATTTTATTTCTACCGTAATAAAACAAACTACGACTTCTTGTAAATGAAAATCAAATACCCCCCCCATTTCCTCCTCGCTGATTTCCCAATCGCGAAGGCATGTTTATTATTTGTTCAACGTAAAATTCCCCGTATTACTTTTTTTTTCATTCTCAACATATAACGGTTAACTGAATACTTGAATAGACACAAATAACAATTAAAACTGGATGTAACTTTTGTGCACAACACCAGGCAGCAGTCCGGCACCAAGGAACAGCAACAGCATATGCAACTCGATGCAAAAAAATCTTTCACCAGTCTATAGGCTGCAACAACATGCCATATTGGACAGCAACATCACTGCTACGTAAACATAAACCTATGACCAAAATGAAATTAATGTTTGATCAATGGAAATTTTGTATCAAATAAAATAAAAATCACTTCAAATGGAGTTCACCCCAATTATTCTACGGCAACACTATCTGATAACTATAGTTTAAACAAAAATTTACATGAAACTAGATTACTCATTTAAGATTTCAATACAAATTCATTTGAAATTTGTAGTGCTCTGCACTCTGCAGCGAAACAAAAACATTCTTCTACAGTATCTGCTTATCTCATTAACCAATTCCCCTTAAACAATCCATAACTCAATTTACATATGATCATAGGAAAGATGGAGCTGTTGACATGATGAAATCCCCAAATGTTAAAATTAAACAAATGTAAGCAATTATAGTAGTCCAAGCATGACACTTCCCAAGTTAGAACTTATAATTTTTATCAAATTACCATTACAAGGAGTCTTCTTGCAGTTCTACTAGATGTCCACATTTCGGCAACCTCAATGCAGCATGATCCAGCGTCAACTCAGATATGGCTGATCCCAGAAGACTTGAAGCATGGAACTCTCCCACACTTCAGGACAACACATCAGCACCAAAGACTGCATGCAACAGCTCAATTTAATCACACCTTTCACTGGATGACTGCAACCAATCCATGTGCACATTAGACTGCAACAAAGAAGCGCAGACTTCACCTGGCTATTGAAAAACAAAATCAAGTTACTATCAAGGAACAGAATCTCATGTGACATAACAAAACGACAGAAGTATGAAGTTAAACTATACAATCTCTCAGAATTACTTTAATAAATCTTACAAAGGAATTTGTAGTTGTCAAGTTTTCCAACTTGAAAATAACAAATGTAATCCACATTTCCATAATGGTCTTAACTCATAATTGCAACAGAGAAGCAAAGGGGTCTACTCTCTAGTCATTAACTAAATCTGTAGCGATCAACTATAATTACTTTAATTGTTCTGAAAGTGTTCCACATGTGACGAAACGAGCAAGAGACATTTTGGAAAAAATTGATAGCAGTTTCAACACACGAAGTATATCAGTAAAAAACATGGAAAAAACACACCTGAATGAGTAACTGGAGTCTGGACCTTTCCGCTCAGTGTCTTTAGACTGTCAGCAGCCATCTTGAAAGTAACGAACAAGGCGCAACATTGCCATTTTCAGTTTTACAATTAAAAACGTCCGCATCTGGCATCCCTGCTAAGAGCCAATCAGCCGAAGCGGCAAAAGTTCGACTGTGCTGTGAATATAAAAGGTTCACTGTTCACCATTCTAACCTGCTGGGCTTAACGACTAATAAAATTGTGTTAAATTAGAATCTTGAATAAAGAAAAACCCGTTCCAGACCTGAGATCGACTGACAAATCTATAGAATCTCTATGATTAACAAAACACTTCAGCACACTTTCTCATCTTTATTGATGCTCCGGTTTCGGTAGACTGTTTTTTTTTTTAAATGTTTACTTTCTATACAGAAAAAAGAATCACAAACCAAGAGACAGGATAAAAGATAAGTTGTTTGGGATTTAGGAGTTAAGACTTTCTTTATCGTCACGCAGCTAAAATTCAGTGACACCGGACGCATCCATTCTTCAAACGATTTACCCTGAAATGACAACACAATTTAATGAATGAACACAATATTGTTAAAAAAAGATGGAGACAACCAACAATACTTCAAATGAATCAATACTGGTTCTAAATTAGAACTCAAGCGGGGGTCATCTCTTGCATGGTAGCCAAGAATTGTGCCTTAAATGAAAAGTTTGAGGAGTTGATTCCTTTCCAATTCACCACAATTCAGTATCTATTAATTTTTAGTATGACCAGTGATTGACCCATAAAAGCGCGATATGAATTTTGTAATCAGAAAGTAAGAAACAATTAGAGTTTCAAAACAAGAAGGTAATAACAATTATAACAACAGTTCATTTCAATGGTGGGTTAGCGGGCAGTTAAATTAATAGAATCCGTTGAAGAATGGGTAAGGTTGAGGGAGGTATCCAGTGAATCCAGGGTAAGGAGTGACGAATCGGGCAGGAGCGATGGGAGCAACTGGGGCAGTGTAAACGGCGTTGTCGGGCTGGCCGTCCTGGTTCAGGTCAACGCTTTTGTAACGGAAATCGTTGAGGAATTCAGCTGGGTTGTGGGGAAGGACGGCAACTTGACGTTTGCTGCGGGTGGACTTGACCTCAGCGGCGGGAGCAGCGGTAGCCTGGACGAAGGGGTAGGTGAAAGGAGCGCCGTAAGTGTAGGGGAATCCAGCGCGGTAGTTCAGACCGGCGTAGGGGTAGTAGTTGGGCAAGAGAGCGGGGGCTGCGGTGTAGACTGGGACATCGGGTTGGCCGTCCTTGTTCAAGTCAACGCTCTTCGACAACAAGTCATTGGTAAACTGAGGATTGTATGGGGACCATTGGCTGTAATATGGGGCAACCCATTGAGCGGAGGCGCAAGCCAAGAAGAAGCTTATGATCTGTTGATTAAATTGAATAAAGGTTTATGGTAGAGAAACATTGAATTCAGGTTTATGGTAGAGAATGAAAATATATTGAAAATAATTAAATAGAGACAAAAGAACTTACCAAGAATTTCATGTTGGGGTAATGCTTGTAGTGGACAGACGTTGCAGTGAACAAGTGAAGAGATTGGAATTGGGGTCTTCTTTTATATCGTTCAAAGTTAGCCGTCGGGCAAAAGACTACATCCTTTACTTGAATTGTGAGAAAAAAACTTCCGCATATTATTATATTTTCAAATTTCACGGTCAAACTCATTCCTTTCACTTAAGGATGCTAATAACCTTGAAATCTCGTTTGACGAGAGGTTATGCGAGCAGTCATCCCGCACGATGTATCCCTGGGATAAGATACACCTGGTGAATCCCACCCTTGGCTGATTCAACCACACCCATGTTCCGCAATATTTTACTTTGAGCTTTAATCTGGAAAAAACTCGAATTTTATTAAAGACAAAATTCATTTGGTGCGTTCCCGCTGTAAAAGGACTGTTGCTGGACCCGCATTTGTTTTGGACATATCAACAAAGTGGATGAGGAGTGAAATGGGTGGAATTCGTGAGAAAGAAGGTTCGCCAATGTCAATTCCTCGATTCACCAGACGACTGTAGCAGACGAAGGAGGGGTGTGCTTAAAAAAGTATATGTATTTCACTGCTACAAACGGCGCACCATAGCATTCGAGCACCGTCAGCCCGACGGTGCAATAGACTCGACCATGGATCTCCTAACAACTATTTGAAAGTTTACGTAAGAATAAAGCCATTAGACGAGAAAATCAAAAACAGCACTTAATCGATCAACAGAAATCACATTATTGTAAGAGCACCAAAAACTTCTGCGTCATTCAAGACTAGACACCACTCTGGAAAGAACACTTTGCCGAAATTAAAATTCAATAAAATTTATGACTCATCAGTGAAACAGGAAAACATCTTGATGCTTAAAATAAAAAGAAACTTTTAGTGTCAGATAAACATAAAAAGACTCAAACCCATTTACGCCTTACCAATTCATCATCGGCCGGACCTTCTACTATGTCAGGCACATTAATGTTGACACGATTGTTCATGATGGACTTCAGATCTAAACGGCATATGTAAACGTGCTGTATATAAGACAAGCTCACAAACAAAATTGAATATCCTACCATTTTCCAAGCAGTTTTTGTCTCCATTTTTCTCCATCAACACACGCTCGTTTTGCTGTTTCATTTCTTCTATAATAACATTCTTCTTTTCTAGTTCACATTTCAAATCTTCCTTCAAACGTTTGAGCTCTTCTTTTAACGCTGCTTCTCGACTGCGACTTTCTTCCAATTGGATTATTAACTTTCTGTATCGTTCCTTAAAAGAAAAATTATAATTAAAAAGAGTGTTTTCCTCCCGGAATGAGTTACACAATAGTTACATCTGAAACCTGACACTCAATATTCCGGATCTGGTCTACTTTTTTTTCCATTTGAGACTTCCCCAGTTGAACCCGAGCGAGAGTAGCGGCTAAAGTTTTAAGCTCTTACTCGAGTAAACCTCGTTCAAATTTGATTGTTTTCAGCTGACCAATCTGAAGTTAGTTCTTCAATTGTATACTCGTATTCCGCCATGATTTTCCGGAATTCGGCATTCTCTTTAGTAAGTTTAGCCTGCAAAATTAATAGAATCATTTATTTGAACAACAATTTAAACTTCAAATGAAAATATACCTTAGTGTCTTGCATATAGTTTTTGTGCATCCTTTCGTTTTCTTCCAATAAGTAAGAATGACTACCTTCGTCGTGTTTCCTTCCAGTACTGGAAATTTCGATGTCCTTTTTCAAATGTGAAATCTGATCAAGGAGGCTTCATATCGCTGATTCCACGACTTTTCCATCTTAGTGACAACTTCCCTCCATTCGTTGCAACATTCATCACGAAAGTAAGTAAAAAAGAAACGTAGAAAACTATGGATTAAAAAGAAACTTCTGAAAACACAAACTTGCCACTGAGCGATTATCGCGGAGTGGCATCGTACCTTCCGTTCGTTTTCTTTCCAGCCAGCTTTAAGCCGAGCATTTTCTTCTTCTAATTTTTGAATGCGTTTATGAGGGCCATCTTCTTCGCCAATGGCCTGGAACGTCGACGTCTCTAGCACTGACGCCCTGGCACTTAAAATACTGATTGATTTGCGAACGTACTGTTGGAACTTTGATGGACGCAAAGGTGGAGCGAATTGGCTACTGGATATATCAGCAACTGAAGCGTCACGATCCGGCTGAATGATTATTTCTTGAGCTAAGGCGCCAAATTCTAGAACACGAAGAGTTTCGTCAAACAAATTTGCAGAGGGACTGACATTCACAAACATGGCGGCTCTACCCTGACCTACAAAAGATGTAGAGATAAAAAACTCAGCAAGAGGGATAGTTTAGTTAATATCTCACCAGAAAAAAGTGTTGCAGGATTCGCGTCAATTTAGACTCTCGATACGGAATCATTGTTGTTTTATTACTGGAGTTTTGTTGATTACTTCTCATAGCGTCGATGCTACGACCAAGTATGAAGAGTGAAGTATTGTTGTTTCCGGCTACTTTTAGCCGTTCACCTTTACTTTGAGTCTTTGTTGTTCGTTCCATTCCAGCAAGATCGACAAAGGACATCATGTGGATGGCAGCTTCACTTGGCTCGTCGCAATGGTTTGTTCGAAATAACTTAACCGTAAAGATGCAATGAGATCGACTGGAATTGTAGTTCAACTTGGTAGCAGCAAAGTGTAAGTTCTCTTTTCCAAAAAGCAAAACTCGGACAGCTTCATCAGCAGAAGGGACGCAAATCTCTTTAAGGCCTAGAAAACAATAAATTATTTAAAAAAATTTTGATTCACACAATATTAAATAGCACACGTTACCTTTACCAAAGAATTTCTTCTTGCAATCATCAGTAATACGCAAGGCTACTCATTTCTTCTTTTTGTCACATCCATCCAGTAGATCAAAGGCTTGTTCATTATAAATTTTGCAGTACGATACCCAAACTGAAAAATAATCTTGAGGGTGTTGAAGAGGGCAAACTGTCTCTTCTCAAGCTTGAATATTCCAATCATCCAATGATCCAAAAGGAACCGAGGAAATGCTGTCCTTAGTTTTAGAGTTGAAATGAAATCCATTCATCAAAATTGCCCTGAAAATAACAGTACGTAGGTTAAAAATTTCAAATTATTTCAAATAAACTATTTTTAAAAACTTTGCAAAAGGAGAAAATACTACCTCTCCAACTCTTCTGCTTCAATTTGGTTATGATTCAGTTTCATGACTTCATTAAGAACGAGTGGCTTTAGGGCAGGATTCTTAAGTAGTCTATCTTTCAGGCTGTTGAATACAACATCCAAAGAACGAGGAATTAAACCTGCATCTTCGACATTGCCCAGCAGCATAGTGTAGGTTTTGCCTGCACTGTTGGCTCCGTAAGTGAAAAGCAGTGCATTCTTGCCCATCAAGAAATCTAGTGGACGGCTGGAGTCTGGACGCACTGCATTCGAGCACCGTCAGATGGATCTCCTATCAACTATTTGAAAGTTCACGTAAGAATAAAGCCATTAGACGAGAAAATCAAAAACAGCACTTAATCGATCAACGGAAATCACATTATTGTAAGAGCACAAAAAACTTCTGCGTCATTCAAGACTAGACACCACTCTGGAAAGAACACTTTACCGAAATTAAAATTCAACAAAATTGATGACTCATCAGTGAAACAGGAACATCTTTTCAAAGACTCTGCAAGATTAATTTTGTACAAGATTTCTTGATGGACAAGAATGCACTACTTTTCACTTACAGAGCCAACAGTGCAGGCAAAACCTACACTATGCTGGGCAATGTCGAAGATGCAGGTTTGGTCGAGTCTATTGCACCGTCGGGCTGACGGTGCTCGAACTCCAGACTCCAGCCGATCACTCGCGATTTTTTTCATTTGGCCTTCGACGTTGCCAGATATGGCCAATTACGGCCAAATTTTTGTTCAAAATAGCCAAAAATTTAGCTAAAATCATAAAAAATCGAAATCACTCATTAGCAAAAATCTAATCTAACTTTAGATTAACAGATTATGCTCTCGTCACATTTTCATTGCTTTGCAACGCTGCTAGCAGACTACCGTAGTATTTATAAACAAAACATCAAAACCTTTTCAATTCTCGACAAAGCTCGATGTCTTTCTCGCTACAGTTTTGAAGTTGACCGTTATCCTTTTAATATGTCAGAAAGCGTGCAATCACTACAGGATTCACTTGAAATATACCAAAATCAGGTAGACACGATTTTAATTTTCTAAAGAATCGCAATTTTTAAGTTGTTTTTATTCAAACGAAGTTGAAACAAATACAAGATGCATTGTTGATCGCGAATGAAGAACAAAAACCGGACTTGCAGCAAATTGTAAAAGATTTAGAAGAAATCATATTGCTTACTGAAACAAGTCTATCAAGTGCACCGGTCCAGGAAGATAATGATACCTCATCAGCAAACAGCCAAAATGAATCATACTTGGATGTTAGTTTTGGTTGACAATAAGTGGCATAATTTCAATGAATCAGCTGAAATGTTTGGTTTTATTTTTATATTCTAGGAAGAACTTTCAGCATTAGAGGGGATGAAATGTAAAGCTCCGTTTAAATATGAATGGGGTGGAGTTGGATACCACAGTGCTATTATCATTGGTTCTGAGTTAGGCGAGGATGATTTAGTTTATGTGAAAGCTGTTTTCATGCACCCCACTACTAAAAAAATGCAGCCATGTCCATATTTTTTAGAAGGAAATTGTAAATATCCAGATGAAAAGTGTCATTATTCCCATGGCTACACTGTCCGATTGGATGAAGTGCAAGATTTCAGGTGTGTATCTCATCAAATCTAAATCTAAAAGTAATTATTTTTTCTCACTTCAAAACAGTGATCCAGACTATAGCAAAATCACTGAGGGCTGCACAGTATTAGCAAAGTATAAAGATGAACTGTGGTACAGAGGAATTGTTGAAGACATCATCAAAGGAACAGAGTTTTCCGTCAAATTCCAACATTGCAATGATGTACTGTTACTCAATTTGCATGCTGTCTATCCTCTAGGTAAAGGTTACAATATTTATGGCCATAGAATTATTTCAAAATTATTTCGATTTCATCAGATGAAGACGACGAAGATTCGTCCTCTGAATCCAGTGAGGATGAAGACGACGACGACTCTCAATTTACTCCGAGATGCCTAGAAGAACATAACGTAGGAGCTGCTAAAGAAACTGGCTCGTTTGGATTCTGGGAAAAACATACTAGAGGAATTGGATCTAGACTAATGGAGAAAATGGGGTATGTCCATGGTTCTGGATTGGGAAAGGAAGGAGAAGGTAGAATCAATCCAGTAGAAGCCATGGTTTTCCCGCCGGGTCGATCACTGGGTAAGTGGCATCAGTAGATATCTTTTTCTTTTAAATTTTAATTGGTCTCTTTGTTGGTTTTTAAAAAGATCGTTGTATGGAATTGAGAGAAGAAGCCGGAAGTGGGAATATGCTTTCGGTGGAAAAGAAACTTGAACGCCAAAAAGCCAAAGCCCAGCATCGATTGCGTCAAATAGCCAACGCATCCGAACGTGGATCAGTTTTCGATTTCATCAATTCCAAGCTTACAAAAACCAGTGGACAGGATTCCAAAGGAGGTAAGAGTACCAATAACTCATCCGTTAGCAGCCCTTAGCAATCTTTATTGTTTATTTGATTGGACAGACGGGGCTTCGCATTCACGAACAAAAGTGTCTGACTTGGGGCAGCTAACTCGTGAAAAGCTGAACGTTCAAAGCCTCCAGATCGGAGAAGAAATTCGCAGAGCTGAGCGTGACATCATTAAAATGAAACAATCTCTTCAACGTCAGAGTGATCGTGGTGACCTTGCATCCGTTTCGCAAATCAGATCGAGACTGGCCGAGAAAGAAAAAGATTTAGATCGACTTCGAGCTTCTGATCGTCACATAGTGAACGAGCAAAAGCAAAGAAAGAGCTCTTCTAAATTGACCGTTTTCTAAACTGACCTTTTCCGTAATACTTCCAATAAAGATAACCGTGTAACAACTAATAATCTAAACTTCGTTTCAACTAATCACAATGATCCATAAAAATGCGATATGAATTTTGTAATCAGAAAGTAAGAAACAATAAGAGTTTCCAAACAAGAAGGTAATAACAATTATAACAACAGTTCATTTCAATGGTGGGTTAGCGGGCAGTTAAATTAATAGAATCCGTTGAAGAATGGGTAAGGTTGAGGGTAGTAACCAGTAAATCCAGGGTAAGGAGTGACGAATCGGGCAGGAGCGATGGGAGCAACTGGGGCAGTGTAAACGGCGTTGTCGGGCTGGCCGTCCTGGTTCAGGTCAACGCTTTTGTAACGGAAATCGTTGAGGAATTCAGCTGGGTTGTGGGGAAGGACGGCAACTTGACGTTTGCTGCGGGTGGACTTGACCTCAGCGGCGGGAGCAGCGGCAGCCTGGACGAAGGGGTAGGTGAAAGGAGCGCCGTAAGTGTAGGGGAATCCAGCGCGGTAGTTCAGACCGGCGTAGGGGTAGTAGTTGGGCAAGAGAGCGGGGGCTGCGGTGTAGACTGGGACATCGGGTTGGCCGTCCTTGTTCAAGTCAACGCTCTTCGACAACAAGTCATTGGTAAACTGAGGATTGTATGGGGACCATTGGCTGTAATATGGGGCAACCCATTGGGCGGAGGCGCAAGCCAAGAAGAAGCTGATGATCTATTGATTAAATTGAATTGATTGTTAATGGTAGAGAATGAAAATATATTAAAAAGAATTGGATAGAGACAAAAGAACTTACCAAGAATTTCATATTGGGATAATGCTTGTAGTGGACAGACGTTGCAGTGAACAAGTGAAGAATTTGGAATTGGGTTCTTCTTTTATATCGTTCAAAATTAGCCGTTTGTTGAGATTAGAAACTATGGTGCAATACCTTTTAGTTTAGTTGAAACACTTTGGTGCTAAGAAAGAATGAACTGCATTCTTTGTTGAGACAAAAGAGAGTGAGTGAGTAGCAAGCAAGACGACACTAGTCTCGACTCAAGAAAAGGGGGGGAGAACAAACGTTGACATACGTATCACACAATACGTTGAAGCAACATTGAAAGAAAACATTCTCAGAAGTAGAGAGAAGGTTAAAAAACAACACAACCCCTTAAACTGAACGGAGCGTGAGAAACGATAATTTAATGTTTGATTTAGACTAAATCCAATTTTTACTTTAGATTTCTTGGTTTTTGAACTTGGTTTGCGTTTGTTACATGCTGAGATTCGTGAGATTCACCTTGTTCGCGTTTACGCTCGTGACAATTGGCAAAAACATGATTATTTAAACCACAGAAAGAACATAGGCTAAGTCTTGCGAATGTGAGTTGTGAGGACGTCGACGTTTGTGCTGCAATAAACAGAGCCATTTCACGTCCTGATTAGGCCTACTCTTAAACGTAAAAATTTTGGCTATCATTTTTCTTTCTTGTTTGTTCAGTAGATTGTAAAAGTGCCCAGGCCTCTCGAAAACTTGCGTATTACACGGGGAGAGTCATAAGAACTTGTGTGATTAGTTGATCATCGTCAAGCATTGTACCCATATCACGCAATTGATGAACTAAGCTTTCTGTTTTTTGAAACATGCGCCATTATCATTTCCTGCTTCGTACTCGTAGCGGAAGAAAGCGATCAATTAAAACATGTTTGTTTTTCTGATGCGCTCTGCTCATATTGTTGAGTTAAAAGTGTCCACATAATAAAAGAGGATGTACAATCCAAAAGGGTGTTTCGAACTCCTTTTTGAGATAGAAGAAAATTGTTTTATTTTAGAAGTGAATGACTTTAACAGAGATTCTAGATTGATTAGGCAACTCGTTTCAGTAGTACTGAAAATAAAATCTTGGGCTTTTAAAATCTATAGATCATGCCAGGCAAGAATGATTGCTTCTTCTGTTGATCTTCCCTCGACATTAATGTAGGGGCATTTGTTGTCATCCAGAATTTGTACTGGGCATTCAATGGTGCATTGAGTATTCCGTCCAACTTGGGCATTCAATGGTGTCATTGAGTATTCCGTTCAACTTGGGAACTTGTACAGATTATAAATACGACAGTGGTAAATAAACGTCAATCCCTGGGCCCATAACCTGTTGAGATTAGAAACTATGGTGCAATACCTTTTAGTTTAGTTGAAACACTTTGGTGCTAAGAAAGAATGAACTGCATTCTTTGTTGAGACAAAAGAGAGTGAGTGAGTAGCAAGCAAGACGACACTAGTCTCGACTCAAGAAAAGGGGGGGAGAACAAACGTTGACATACGTATCACACAATACGTTGAAGCAACATTGAAAGAAAACATTCTCAGAAGTAGAGAGAAGGTTAAAAAACAACACCGTTGGGCAAAAGACTACACCCTTTACTTGAATTGTGAGAAAAAACTTCCGCATATTATTTTATTTTTAAATTTCACGGTCAAATCCATTCCTTTCACTAAAGGATGCTAAATAACCTTGAAATCTCGTTTGACGAGAGGTTATGCGAGCAGTCATCCCGCCCGGTGTATCCATGGGATAGGATACACCTGGTGAATCCCGTTTTCGCTTTTACCCTTGGCTGATTCAACCACACCCATGTTCCGCAATATTTTACTTTGAGCTTTAATCTGGAAAAAACTCGAATTTTGTTAAAGACAAAATTCATTTGGTGTGTTCCCGCTGTAAAAGGACTGTTGCTGGACCCGCATTTGTTTTGGACATATCAGCAAAGTGGCTGAGGAGTGAAATGGGTGGGATTCGTGAGAAAAAAGGTTCGCCAATGTCAATTTCTCGATTCGTCAGCTACACAACCGTTTCACGCCAAAAAAGTACTACAGGATATTTTTTCAGCTGGAAACCAAACGGCTGTAATCGAAATAACGAAATCGAAAGGGCTAGCTAGCACATCGTTCGTTTTCTTCCGCTCTGCAATAAAGTCTGATAAACACATAACCATTAATTTTTAAAACAGGAGGTGCCGGTGTGGCGGCAGGACCTTCTTGGTAATAAAATTTGTTATTTGCACTTTGCTTTTAGAGATTATAGTTATAACATTATTGTATTTAAAAAAAAAAATTATTCATTAATAAATTGTGAAACATAGTTTAATGTTTTTCGTCAAACATTCCATTTGTTGTTCCCTCTAAGAAAACCAGAGCATTTAAAGTTAAATAAATATTTCAAAGGGTTGTACAATGCAGCATGAAAAAATTAAAGAAAACTAAAAACTTGCAATAACATTTGAAAATGTTAGGTTTACCATGTTTTCTAATTCAACGTCATTGTTTTCCTCATAAACTTGTGATTTTCTTGCAGGAAGAACAATGGAATGATTTGTTGACAAACAACTTGTGTAATTAGTTTTACAACTTAATTAATAAATGACTTTCCAATTCAAAAATGTTGTAACTTTTCTATAAGCAAAAAAGAGCAAATAGGAAATTTTGTGTTTACCAAGATGTTTTCGCAAATACACGATTGCTTTCGAATGACTTTCGAATGACTTTAAACAATTAAAACATACATTAGCAATAGACTTAATCATGTCAAATTGAATTTTACCTTCAGCTGAATTTCGAGTGTCATCACACTTTATCTCGTTTCTCGTTTTTTTTTAAACAAAACAAGAGCAGACGACCCTTTTCTTCTACTGGTTGCTGATTTTAGCAGTTAATTAGAATGATTTCATATTTGAGAATTATCAGTTGATATACTGTTTTAAAAAATGAGAGGAACTTGCCTGTCAATTTGTTTATCTAGTATGTTATGACACCTAGAATTGATTCTGCTGCCTGTCATTTCGAAGGGTCACCATTGACCGACGATCACGCTTAACTTCGATACAACTTGACTATGCTTCTATGTCATTGTTCACGATTGTTTATCAACGGCAGGATATATGTCACCAAAATGCCAAAAGAATTTCATTAATAGTTTTTATTGAATGCAAAATAATTACAAAAAAATTTACTGATGTAACAAAACGATATCAAAAAGTAAACATTAACTGAGTCAGATCAAATATTTTAAACCACAGCAGCGGGAGCAGCGGTCGCCTGGACGAATGGGTAGGTGAAAGGAGCGCCGTAAGTGTAGGGGAATCCAGCGCGGTAGTTCAAACCGGCGTAGGGGTAGTAGTTGGGCGAGCAGATGAAAACAATGTGTTATCTCAATGATTTCAATACAATTTCTTTTTACGAGTTTAAAATTGATGTGGTTAAACACAATAGCAGACCTCCAGTTGTTAAGGCATCTTTTTTACAGAATTGTTGGGATGAGCGCTCATTTGTTGGCCATCTGCTCCTAGCAACACAATTAACGCAATGTTACCTACCAAACAACGTTCATTGTAGATGGATGATGGGTTAGTTCCATGTCAATCTATTTTAGATTTTCATAGATGGTAAAAGGACGTTCATTGGATGTAAAACGGCCGGTTTTTTTCTATAGCAGAGATGATGCGTTTTATTTATCCCGGGCATTTGCACGCAAATTAATTTATTTTCAGAGACAATCCGGGTGTGGTTATTTCTGCAAAGGGCAGATGACCGATGAACGCAGAAATAAAGAGCCAAACAAAAGAAATGATTTTATTAGCTGATGACTTCTTCAGTTTGAAGGTTGTTGCGATGCAGGTGGAGGATTCATTTCTGTTTGTGTTGCGCGTTCGTGTGGAGATCGATCACAAAAACTCGTTTTGCTCTTGTCCATCGAATCAACACAATGCCCATCTAAATCTAATGACGTCATGCATAGTTAATGCAAATTGTTTTTTTCCAAAAAATTAATTGGGAAATTTAGCCGAGATGAAGACTGTCCCAACTGAAATAATTCAATCTTGTCATCCTTTCATGGTGGCCAATAATTCCAGTAGAATTCAAAGTTTCAAATTGGGCTGAATGAGCTTTCTTTTCCCAACAAAAGATGGCGGAGTTGAGCGGGAACATTTCGTGAAAATTAAACGTTCAAGTTTCACGCAATCTGAAGAGGAAAACAAATCGTGATCGTGCTGTCGCAATAAATAAATGATACCGAGTCTCTTTATAAATCATGGAGCGACCTTGGATTAATTTCGCAAATCTGATTGAAATTTGTCGATGTGACAAAAAGGATCTAGATTGGATTGGACTGTCTCAGAGTGGCAAAAAAAAACAAATGAGATATTCAAAGTTAAATATTTTGACATTAAATAACACGAAATCATTTTTGCGCTGTTCTTAAAGTTATTAAACGATCACTTTCATTCATCGATTTATTTTCGGGGTCATATTGAGTCGGCTGACAATAAAGGAAAAGACATTTCAGGAATTTGATTAAGGAATGGACAATACCGTCAAGAATGTCTTTTATGTAATGACAAAAATGCTTTAACCTTGGCTTGGATGATGCACCCGTCAAACAATAAGAGGATCATCGGTTCGTGTATAAGCATTTCAAGTGTATCCGGATATCCTCATAATTAATTCTATTCCATCAACTATTTTATAGCCGTGATGGTTGTACTGAAAATAACAAGATTGTTTGCACAAATGACTAGCTATATAGATAATTGTTACTGGGCTTGGTGTAATATAGCGACGGTTGTTATTTTGCGGTCAAAGTTTAACGAGATGAGAAAGGAAAAAAAAGGGGCGAATCGGTATGTGCAACTGGTATATTGTTCAATGTACGGATCGGGTGCTGTGTAGGAAGGATCACGTAGGCGGCTCTCACGTCAGGCCGACCGCTCTCTGTTCGATATCGAACGCGTTTAATGCGCACGGCACGACCGTCTGACGGTTACATCCTCCTCCCTATCGACTTTCGTCCGTCCAAGGATCATACTTTGCGCACGGCACTGCTCTCATACTCGGTAAACGACTAAATTCAAACCTCCGACTTCCCGCCTATAGAAATGAAAATTCAAATGAAATTAAAAGTTGAAAATTCGTAATAATCGAAACGAATGATTTGCCATTTAATTTTGCCGCAAATCGATTTGCATTGCCGCCAATTAAATTAAAATTCATTCGCTAGCGTCTAGTTTCGTGTTAGAGTGACCCGGTTGTACCTGTTCTGCGCACGGCACGTCGGTCCCATTGCTGCCGGCACTTCCCTGACGTCACGTCTTGTGTGGTTATTATTTTTAACAAAACATGAGCCGAGATAGTAGGAGAGAAAGAAGGGCGGCGAGTGTACGACGGGTGGAGCGACTGGTGGTGATCGGGAGTGGGGGGGTCGTATCCCCCCAACGCCGGGACGAACTCGGGGCGTCCGGTGATGGCGGATCAGCTGAGAGTGAACCTTAAACCACAAAACGCACAAAACTATTTTTCCATTTTTCATCGCCAGCCGATCCAATATCGCGACTAGGGAATACAGACATCCAGGATGGACTACATTTTGGATTATTACTCTACTCGGAATTATTTGTAATTCATTCTGTAGAATTCCGGAAACTGGTCCCAATGGCCCATATTTTTAGTTTAGCCGCCTGGTGCCCCCATCAACCCAAAGTGTCTTGGTCGACATTATATTTGTTGAGATTTATTTTTTTCTTGCTGCCGAAATGCCAAAAAAGTTTTAAAAATAGAGCCCCGAGTCCTAGTCTTCTCCCTTTAGCTTCGCCCATTTCTGATGTAATGGTCCGCTAGGTGGACTGGATTGCGAGTCATTTGAATGTAATGGGACGCACTGATCCTCTTTCGTCTTGAAATTAAAGGCTCATCAAAACCTGTTTTCCTGCAACAACATTTTTTTGGTCCAGTGCTGAGATTAAGATTAACCTGTTGTTATCATCGGAGATGAGCGATAACGGTATGCCCGGTCTAATCACGCGCGCCACCGCGGCGGTATCCTATATAAGCGACGCCTCCAACTGCCGATGGGCGTCAGCACTTGTCTTTTCTATCTCAGCCCCAGTGCCAAATCCTTGGTAGACTCAATTTGGGAGCCGATCGTGCAGCACTACTGGTAACATTCAGGTGAGAGCCCAGGCACATTTTCACACGTTTTCTCAACGAATTTTTTTTGGCAAATCGAGTTCAATAACTTTGCAAAACGAAATAACCACGGGGAAATGTGATAAAATCTTGTGTAGAAAGTGCAACTTTTTTTTTCCGCGCAATGTTTACAAAATGAGCGAAAGTTATTGCCTTTCACTTGAAAACCCCTGGAGCTAACTTTCCTCACTCCTCATTTGTTTGAAAAGGGAAAACCCGGTTGTTGGGTCACTTTTGGTTTCACACACATCTTTCCTATTTTCCAGTAGTTGTTTGCCATTCGTCCCTCGAGAAAGTCGTATACGTAAGCCAGTTGCATATGCCCTAAAGTTTCTCCAAGGTCGAAATTGAAACGTTGTTGTTTACATTTGGTAACGTTGTTGTTTTGGTTTATTTTGGTTACAGAAAATAAAATGTCTCACGATCACCACGATCATCACAATATGGGCCACGATGGACACGACATGGGCGCGCACGGTGCCAGCATGGAAACCACTACAATGCACGACCACGCAGCCATGGTTGCCGAAACCGCTGGACATAATCACGCCTCACCAAACAGTGGAATGATGATGATGATGCAGGTATTTTTAAATCTCTTTTTTTTAATTTGGAATCGAAACTATAATTAACCTAGCTCTTATATCTCTCTCGCAGATGTACTTTTACGCAGATTACAAGGCCGTTGTCCTGTTCCAGGGATGGGACATTCAAACTGTCGGTGCTATGGTCGGTTCTTGTATCGGCATTTTCCTGATGGGAATCCTTTACGAAGGATTGAAATATTTCCGGTAATTTATCTTTTTTTTTAACTATTGCAACCATTGATCGAAATAATTAAATATTATCTTTTATTTCTGCCCAGTGAGTACCTGAGTAGCAAACATTATACATCCGTCACTTACAACAATGTCAAAACTCCCGGTGAGGCCGGCAGTGAGACTTCTAGTCAAGTCAATAGGACGCCAATGAGGTACTACTACACCGAACCGATATTCCGAATTCTAAATGTAAGACGAGATTTGTGTTCTAAATGCTTTTGTCTTTCCTCCAATCAGCTTCAAGACGAGCGTGACCAGTGCGTCCCATTACATTCAAACGGCTTTACATCTTCTCCAGATGATCATTTCCTATTTGCTCATGTTGATCGTCATGACCTACAACGTGTGGCTCTTCATGGCCGTCGTTTTGGGCTGCACCGTCGGCTACTTTTTCTTCGGCTGGCGCAAAGGATTTCTCGTCGATATTACAGAACATTGTCATTAGAAAAATGATGCAGTTGATGATGACGTTTCCTCTCCTTCCACGGATCAACGGGATCAAGTGTGTGTACATTTTGTCACTTGTGTCATGGGGAATTATTTGGTTGTATTCCATTCGATTGGATTAATGACCGTTGTTATTATGGGATTATATTAGTCGGTATGACTACTCGACAATTCGAATAAATGAGACATTTTAGCAGCATCAATGGCTAAGTTGTGTATGTAAATGAAAACCACATTTCAGGAAAAAAAAAAGTTAATAATAATAAATCCAAGGACACGACACAATATCATTGCCACAACGTGTCAATTTTCCAAGAATTTTAAACAAACAGGAATTCAGCAAATTTTTATTTGTGCTGGTTTTTATAAGGTTAATTGTTTGTTTTTTTCTCAAATTTTCTTTATTTCAAATGAATGATAAGAGGGCAGAAAGAGAAAGAGGAAAAACATAAGACTTTTGTAATCAAGTATTTTTTTGTCATCAATTTTTTCTTTTTCTTCAATATTTTGTTTTGTTTTTTTCTTTCGAAAGCGTCTACACTGTCAACGAGTACCCTTGAACGTTTCCAATGACGACATTTCGTGGTTTCAGACAATTTTGAGTCCTACGTGTTACACAAGTATTTACATTCGATTACACTTAATTATAATAATAATTAAAAAAGGGAGGCGGGAGCTTGGGGAAGTGTGTTTAGAAGAGATATTCGGGCGCATGTGGAGGAGACGTTGGTGGTGGTCAAGGGGTTCTTGCATTGAATTCCAATTGAAAAGAAAAAAAAATGGTAATTTGAATAAACTTAAATCTACGATGAGGAGGAGGGGGGGGGGGTGGAGCAGGAAGGACAATTTTGCCTTATTCTACATTTCGATTTCCACTGAAAGAAGAAGACGATTGTGGAGACAAAATAAGAAGAGGATGAAATCAAGACAGAAAATGGGTGGCGCATCATCATTGAGAAAAAGGAGGGAAAAATACAAACGAGAGGACACACAAAAAATAAGGAAAAAAGAAAAAAAAAGAACAAGATACGTAACGCAACAAGTTTGTAATGGTTGAATGGCCAGTACACGTAACAAAGGTTCAGAAGGGTAAACTCGTCGATCCGTCTATAGCACTAGACTCGTCCAGATTTTAGAGCAATTCCTCGAACGCTGCCATCAAATCGCTCTGGCGATTCATGTCAATTTGGCCAGCCAACTGAAAGAAAAGAAAAAGAAATTTTTAGAAATCAATACAAAATAAAATATAAAAAAGGTAAATCATCTTACGGCTTCTCGCTTCCTACGCTCTTGCTCTCGCAGCCTCTGCCTTTCACGCTCTTTGTCAGCATTGGTTGAAGCGCCACCCATCGGTGGAGCCGAAGAAGCGGGGCTCGGCGCTGATTGTCCTACGCAACGAATAAAATAAAAGTCAGAAGAGAAAGAGAAAAAAGAAAAATCGTTAGGGTGAAAGTTTCTGGGAAAGTCAGGAGGGGGAGAATGACGGATAAAAAACAACATACCTTTAGGAGATGGCGAGGGAAGAGGAACCCCTCCACCAACGGCCGCTGCTGGCGAGGGAGCCGACGGGGGTGTCGGGGCGGGTGAAGTCCGATGCTGCTGCTGGGCCGCCACGTGTGAGTGGTGTGTTTTGGTGACGACCGAAGCAGAAAGTGGAGGTGGCGGCGGAGCGCTCTGCTGGATTGGACTCAATCCCGTCTTGGTTGGAGGCGACGGACGAGCTTCATCTTGCAAGCCAATGGCCACTCGCCTGTGTGCCAAATACAAACAACAACGCCAAAAGAAACAAGGTTAGTTTAAATTCGTCTTTTTTTAAAAAATCACAAACTGGAGTGAACATTACCTGGCATTCTCCAAAGCTTCTTCTTCTTCCCGCTCGCGTCTGCGATCGGCTTCCACCCTCATTCGTTCCCTTTCCGCTTGCTCCTTCTGCTGGCGACGCATTTCCTGCTGTTCAATCAGAGCCTTTTGGCGGGCCTCCTTCTCCTTGGCTTGGCGTTTAAACATTTGAAACGAATCGCCAATATTGGACGATTTCGAAGAGCCGGCCGGAGTGGAGGCGGCCAATGACGACCACGAACTGGCATTTCGGACTTGGGCCATGGCGGCCGAGTGAGACTTGGGTTTGCCGCCCGAGACGGGCATCGACATCGCCGGACTGGAGACATTCGAGGCATGGCCCATGGATTTGATATCTCCAAGTGATTGCGAATGGTGGATGGGATGCTGCTGCTGCTGGGCCATCGAGTTGAAGAGATTGTCGCCAGGCATTTGCATCATGTCCTTTTGATGCTGGTCAAAGTCGTTCATGGGAAGATCCATCCGAGATTGGAAATCGTATTGTCCACCCGAGGCGGATTGATTTTCCGATTTGACATGGCCCATGTTGTTGTGAGCAGCCGAACCCCCACCTGTGCCAGGGTAGCCTGGCGGTTGATTCATGTCCGATTGGCCGTTAACGAACAAGTTGGCTTGTTGTTGTTGCTGCTGCTGGTGAAGGAGGTGTTGTTGCTGTTGTTGTATGTCAGCCATAGATGGCAACGACGTGCCAGACGGTGGACTAAAGAGGCTGCTCGAACCTGGAGGCAGGTTGTTGTTGGACGCGGCACTTGCCAGAGGTCGGACCTGCTGCTGCTGATGTGGCAGCGATTGTTGTTGCTGAGTTGGCTGTTGCTGTTGCTGCTGTGGTGTCATCACTGGCGGCGGCAGTGGTGGTTTGAGCGATCCCTGGCCAGCATGTGAGCTCGATTTTTGAGCTGACGACTCCATGTGTGAGGGCAAGGTGTTGTTGGCAGCAGAAGTGTTTGAAGAAGTTGTCGCATTCGCGTGAGCAGCGGCAGAAGTCATGGCACGATTGCCGTGAGGGTGGTGAGATTGGTGGTGAATGTTGCCAGTCGATGGATGCGCTCGCTGACTATCGCCACCACCCTGACTGTGAGCACCCTCGTTAGTTGGCCAGCTTCGGCGCGGTGTCACGCTCATGACGTCCACCATCTAGAAATGTCAGGACCAGCAAAAAGAGAAAAGAAAAACAAGTTGAAAAATGAAATTCGCGAAAAAAATCTTAGACATCCAATCAAAAAGAAAAATGGGAATCAATTCGTTACCTCGCCTTCGGACTCCTTTCGCTTGGCCTTGCGTTGTTGTTGCTGCTGTTGTTGTTGCTGCTGCTGTTGTTGTGCATTGGGTTCTGAAAAAGGCGTGGTAGTATTGATATCATCGTCACATTTTCATTCATCCGACACAATAAAACATTTCCCGCGTTCTCCTTCCTTCCTTCCTCTTCCTTCTCCCATAGCCGCCCCGAAATTCCCCAAAAAATTTCTGACGAGTCGATTCGAAAAAAAAAAGCAAGTCGACTTCAAAACTACTACGGGCTGGCGGTATTTTCAAAAAAAAAATAATAATAAATGAAAAAAAGTCCAATAATAAATCTACTACGATTCAGTATCAGAGCGACCGAGTGCAGAATGTGATTCGATCAAAAACCCAAATGAAAGAAGAGATACAATTTTCATTGTCAAACAGGAAGTGATGATGATGATGATAAAAAAGGACAAAGAAGTAAGTAAAAAAGAAAGAGAAAAAGATCAATCAGCTTGAGACATGGAAAGTAGTGAACGACGTGATGCGTGTGTGTGTGTGTGAAAGTGTCCGAGGAGCATCTTGTCTTGTTTTTGTTTAGGGCCGGCATGGATGATTTATCATGTGTGTTTGTTTTACACTTCGTTTATTGCAAAAAAATTTTGTCGATGACCTTACACAGTGTTGTACGGTATACATTGTACGATGTACGGTAAACCATGAAACAGAGGAAAGAAGAGAAGAAAAAAAAAATAGGAGGCGGGGGGGGGGGAGGGTATAGAATTCTTAAAAACCAAAATTAAGTTTTTAAAAAATGTAAAATTTTTTTGAATCCGAGTAACAAAAGTTTTGTGTGTGTGAAGAGGAGGAGGGGAAGATGTGTGTGAACGAGACGATGACAACATTTTACAGATGAGAAGAAGGAGAGAGAAAAAAAAACTATTCATTGTTACAAAATATGAGCGAATGAACCACAGAATCTTTGAAGCCAAAAAACAGGCGGGCGGCGGTTCTCTTGGGTGAAAGGGAGGAATTTTTGTTTCGAGATAGAATTTGTCTTTTCATGTCTCAATCGCACGACGACCACGATTTGTTTTTTTTTAAATATTTTTAGGGCTATTTTTTCTTGTTTTAAGTACGAGATTGAAGGAAACCACGTCACGCGAAAACGTTGGCAACTTTCTACATTTTGACGCTAGCGGATCAGATTAGAAATTCGGAAAGTCAAAAGAAACGAACAATCATCAAAAGTCAGGAGGGAAGGGAGATAATTTGTTTTTTTCTCTTCTTTCAAGTAGTCACTTAAAAGAAAAAAGAAATGGTCTTTAATTATAGCTTAATTATTCTGAATTGTTCATTTGTTCTCCAAGTGGAGAAGTCAAGAGAGAAACTATTTACATGTCCAAACGTTACTAACTTCCATGCAAAAACAAATCAAAACAGGGACGATATCCCCGTTCTATTTTCACCGTTCATGTAAGAGGATGACGCAATCCTCGCAAAAAGAAAGAAAAACGACCGTACTAAATACTCGATTTTTTTTTATAACTTTCTGAGGCAGTTTGTCGTTTCAAAAGAAAGAAATAATGAAAAAAAGGGGCTCCCCCCGAACGCTTTCCCTCCCATCAAACTTGAGCACTCGAATCTTTCTGAATCAAACTGGACTCCAATCCCAAAAGATGACGAAAATTAGCTAAGAGGAGGACATGGCGTGGTAGGGGGGGGATGCGGTGTGGCAGAGAAAGACAATGTCGTCCTTATTTGCATGCGTGCAAACAAGTGGGGGTCGGTAATGGCGTCGTCATCGGAAGAGAGAAAGGAGGTGGAGGGAGCCGTTGAGTGCTGAAAGCGTCTTGGAGGCTCTTGTTTTTTTAAGTCTCGAGCCCGAGTGAATTCAAAAAGGAAAAAAAACAAACAAACACTGGGGATGGAGAGAAGGCTGGAAGGGGAAGACGAGGCCTGATGATCCTTCGCAACCACTTTTGCTTGTTTCTTTTTGTTTAAGTGTAGACGCAACGCCATCAAAAATCGCCTCCTTTTCGTCGCAGTTGAAAGGGACGAAGTAAAAAGAGCAGCGAATGATCCGACAACTCACGACACAAGCGTTTCAGGTACCAGACCTACTGAGGATTTGTCAACATGGCAAGGGACAAAATCATCCACTAGTCAAAATAATTGAATGGCGGAATGGATAACAAAGAATCCGTGTGTGTTGAAAGGAGATCTCGGCGGCGATAACAAACAAAACGAAAACCAAACAAGTTCATCATCTCGCGCAAAAAAACAAAAACGGATGGGCAGAGGAAGGAAGGAAATAAAAAAAAACTTAATTCTTTTCAATGTCGATGTGTGATGATGACACAGGATGATGATGTGTGAGAGGAGGAATGAGATAGGAATACTGAAAAATCGAGATCTTTCAGTGTGTGTGGCCAGTTGAAAGATAACCCAAAAGGAAGAAGAAGAAGAATGAGAGAAATAAAAGGAAAACCAAAAATTTTGTGTTTTTTTAAGGCTCAGGTCGAGCCTCCCAAAGACACATTCTGCACTCGCGGCTTTTTTTTTTCTCTTGCGTACAGCTCTGACACTCTTGGCGCAACTCACTGCTTTGAATCATCTCTACCGTGTTTGCTGAAGACAACTATTATGTTCGAAACTAGACTTTTGCGTGTGTCACCAAAGAAGAGCTAGCTGTGTGAGTGTGTAGCAATTCTTTGGGTACACGGTCGCTTCGTGTGATACTGCGAGGAAATCTGAACCGTCTTAAGAACCAGACTCCTTCGTCAAACAGCTCACGATCTAATCATGGCGAACTGGCAGGAAAAATAGGAGCAAACGAGCGGCAGCTATTGCTTGATTGATTATGGAGGAAAATACCGCGACACTTCACAATGTGAACGAGTATGAGATTGGAATTGACGGGTAAAAAAAAAAAAGAGGAGGATTGGGGGGCTGAGGAAGGGCATGAGAACGTTCGGTCTTTCAGTTTAAGACGGAGAAGAGGGGCTAACCTGCTTCCGAATCCGATGAATCGGAAGAACTCGAACTGGAACTCGAACTGCTACTGTCGGAATCGGAACTGCTCGAAGATGAAGACAAGCGGGAAGCAGCTCCGGCCCCTGCGGCTCCACCACCACCAGCACCATCAGCGGCTCCTTTAGCCTCTTCTAAACATACCAACAAAATAAACCACGAAAAAAAAAGCGGAAAAGAAAAACAATGTTATAACTTCAATCTCTCAAATAGAAACAATACGATAGCAAATGCTTTTTTAGCTGAAAGAATCCCGTCATTGGTAGAAACGGTAGACCTTTGTCGAGAAAAGGCTCATCAATAGATTCTCACTGGGGCATTAACTACACGACAAGAAATGTAAGAGAAAATGGAAAGTTTTAACCTTTGCGATGGACCTTCTTGGCTGATCCCAGTTTTCCCGTCACGTCTTGCAATCTCTCATTCAACTCTCGTTCCTTCTCCCGCATGGCCTCATCTTTCGTCTTTCCAGCTTGCTTTTTGTCTGCCATAAGATTTCCCATCAATTACATTAATGAACGACAGCAATAGTTAACCTTCAATGAAAATAACGTACAGTAAGGTTTACGAGGCTTCTTGCGCAAGCACGAAGCCACGTAGGATTCAAGCTCTCGGAGCGTTGAGGGTTTGAGTGTTTCAAAGTCGATTTCAATCTCGTCAGGATTAGAGTCTCGTAAAGATGGTTCTCTCGATTGAATGATGTGAACGACACGACCAAGTTTGTCCCCTGCAAAACGAGCAATCAGTAAAAAGGTTACGTCAATCTGATTATTTTTTCTTTAAAAAAGAGACAAGGTCGAGAAAGGAACCGTACCTGGAAGCTTGTTGATGTCCAAACTGAGTTGTCGCTTCTCGTCATAAGACATTGGTTTAGCATTGTCCTCGTCTTCCGAATCAAAAGCACCTGCAGGTGGAGGGGCGGGTTTCTTCTTGCCAGGTGGCGCCGTTACGGCCGACTTGGTGGACGCCGAATTTCTCGGTTTCTTGGGTTGACTACTGGCACTAGCACTCACCTGTGCACAAATAAAAATCGTGCGAATTAAAGATTTGAACACAAAAGAAGAAAGAAAGAAGAAGCGAAATTATTACCTTGGACGGTTTCATTTGTTTCCCAGTCGATACCAACTTTGATTCGACCATGCCCGGCATACCGGGCATGGGCATGGGTGGCAGTTTCATGTCACTCAAAGGCGCCATGGAATTCTGCGATGCCATGGAAGCAGGCGGTCCGGATAAAGGTGCTGCCATGGCGTTGCTTTCAGCCACGGAAGCTGCTGTCGGTCCCGCTTTGTCTTTGATGACATCTCGTTTGAGATCCTTCTTGGTCTTTTCTCGCTTCCTTCTCCGTCTGGCGCTGTCCTCCATCAGTGATCGCAATTGTTCCTGCATAATTCGAAGCTGCTCCTGGAACTGCATGAGCTTCCGGTCTCTTTCGTCGTGTGCGCTGTCGTCACTGTCGGATCCGTCAGAGTCAGACTCGGAGCCCGACTCCATATCAGAGCCCGATGACTTGTCGTCACCTCCGATGGATTCCCCATCGGCATCGGGCCCGTCGTCGGGGATCTTGGCGTAGCGCATCTCGAAAACGTCTTGAAGTTTCCTCGCCATGGCTACAACGTCATGGTCTGGGGGGTTGTATTTGTAGCAATTGGTGAAGATCATTCGGACATCGCTGGCAAATTCAGCAGCCGATCGGTATTCTCTGCCATCCATTTTGGCCTTGACCGTACCCAGATCCATGGGTTTCTTGATGATGTCGTGGTAATCGTGAAGTCCCAGCAATCCAGCGTCCACCGGCTTGTAAAATGGCCACGCATAGCCAGAGTGCTTCTTTGAAAATAGTTCCTTGAGAATCTCGTTACAGGCCTTTGTGGATTCGCGCAACTTATCGCGAGGCTTCGAGTGGTGTTGTGGCAGCGTGTCGGGCAAGTCTTTGACCACTTTCTTGATCTGTCGTCCAGACTCACGCCGTGAAGAGATCTTGGCCACTTTGCCAGCGCTGTGCAACACCATGCCGCCGGGGGAATCGTAAGGCGTGTTGGACGTTGGAGTCGTCGTGTCGGCCTTCCGTTTCACGCCTTTCTTTACTTTGCTGGGATTGTGGTTGCCCAGGACACCTGCCCCATGCAGTGACGACGAGTCGTGCATGCTCAACTGTCCGCTGTCCACCAAACCGGGAGCTGAAGGCCCCTGAGTGGAAGAAAAACCTCCTCCTCCTCCTCCTGCCCCACTCGACATGGGAGCGGCGCTGGGATGCGCCGCCGACGAAGGATGGACTGGGTTGACCGGGCCTCTGACGGGCATCGTCGGAGCCGGGGGTGGAGTAGGTAAAATGGGCTGTACAGGTGGTAAAGTTGGAGCGGGTAAACTGCGCATAGGGGGTGGAGGATGTGATGGCATCGAGGGGATTGTGGACGTTGTTGAGCTGCTGTTACTGTTGTTACTCATCGTCGTCGCGATGGGAGGCAAAGGCATTTCAGGACCAGGATAATACGATCCCCCGACTGATGGGGCCGAAGAAGGAACTGGTGGTAATGACGATGGGGGTCCAATCAATGATGGCCCACCCATTGACATTGCATTGTTCATGGTTATACCTGTTTGGTTAAAGTTATGTAACATTCAATCAAGGTCCTAAGCACATGGGAACCAGCAACAACAACAAAATCCTTACCTGCTGCTATTTGATTCAGTCCTGGCAATATGATTTTGGTGGAACCAGGCGGTCTCCCCCTGATTGGTGCTTTCTTGAATTTGCTAGCTTTGCCCGGTGTTGATTCGATTTCAATCTCATCTTTGGGCATTTGAGCTACCTTAGTCAGGAAAAGCTTTTCCAGAGTCTGGGCCATCAAAACCACATCTTCCCCGGGCTTATTGTACACATAGCAATTGGTGAACATGGTGTTAAAGTCTTGAATGCACTCTTTGGCACTCCAGTAGTAATTATTCTCCAGTCGCTTTTTCACAGTTCCCAGATCCATGGGGTATTTTATGATTTTGAAATAGTCCTGAGAAGCACATCACACACAAGTCTAGACATTAGCGGCAAGCAAAGGCAGGAAGGAAAAAGAGACTTGTTGACTTACAGGTAAGCCAAGTTTCTTGGCATCAACAGGTTGGTGAAATGGCCAAGCGAAAGAGTGTTTCCACACCGCTTTCATGACAAACTTCTGAATGTACTGGAGCTGGTTGGTACATCTTCCAGGGCGGTTAGGTGGAGGGACAACTGGAGGCTGTACAATCCCGTTGATGGGCTCCAGAATTGGTTCCTCTCTTGGAGGGGGTTCAGGTCTTGATATAGGTGTAGACATCTGTAAACATCATACATAATGTTAAAAAATGCTACCAAACACTGGGGGGAAGCCAAAGAGTCATACCATTTTGTCATTTTCCTTGGTTGATTCTCCTTCACTCCGATAGGACATGGCAAATCTACAAAAGATAATAATTCCAGGGTTAGTTGTTTTCCCACAATAACTTGAGCACTATCACTAGTTTTAACACAATGCACATAGTCACAAACTGTCTAGCAAATTGGAAGCCCAACAACAATGACAGTTGAGGGGGCTTGGGGCAAGTTTTGAACCTGAAGCTTGGGTCACTAATCACACACACAAGAGGATGACGAAACACACAATTCCCGTTAAGATTTTAGAAAAGAAGATTTAACACACCAGAACCCAGTAATGACTCTTTCGTAATAATCACAATTGCAATCACAACTTTGAAAGGAAGAGACCCTAGTCATAGAGACGAGCCCCAAACAACGGCTGGCTTGGAGGACGCATACTAGAACGGAAAGCTTGGGGTCTCTGTGCTGGGGCGGGATAGTAACGAAATCGTCAATCTCCAAACGAAATTCACGTTTATTGCTACTCGAAAGATACAAAAGTTATAATTGTACCCATCAGAGGATTCTGAAGAAGGCCGATCGTACGGATGGGGATGGCCCTCCTGCTCCATGATACGACCGGATAATGAAACCAATTCAGATTTTTTTAACACCAAAGCAATAGCGACGACACAACCGTCCTCATCCCAACATGGCGTCTTCTTTACAAGGCGACAAGTCGTCTTTGCGGCTATAAGGTGAACTACTCGGCTGTCTGGTTGCCAAATAAAAATATGTCACTATTCCAGTTTCTTCTTTTTTTTTATTACTTCTCAACCTCTTTTGAAAAATAACAGACAAATAAACACAATCACATTAATATAACTAAATACAATTTTTTTATTGTTATTCAATTAACACGACAGCATGTAATACACCGGAAGTGAGTAATACAAATAGATGTGATGTTTAGTAAATGTTACGAAAATAGATAAAAAATCACAAACATATTAACACGTTCGTCGATCTACTGATGTACATTAATGTTATGATTATGAGAAGGCGGAAATGTAACACTAAACAAAAATTTCGGTTTACATGTACAGACTATGACCCGTTCAACTCGAGAGAAAGGACGATTCTGGGGCTCTGGGCTTCCACTGCCGACAACCAACGTTGGCTACTCTCTCCCTTCTGTAAAATAGGAGCCCTAAAGCTAATTCTCTTTCTGCTTTACGGGCCTTGAAAACGACATCTGTTAACCGGTACAATCACTCTGATTTTGTAATCATTATTTTTTCCACTGCGTAGCCAAACCCTTTTGACTGAGAAATTGCCTAATCGGAAACTTGCTCAATAAATTGCAAACTCAAGTATTGATTAAAGTAATGCACATAATTAGAGAAAAAGAGTTGAAAGTTTCAAACGACATCTAGCCACAAAAAATAGCACCTTGTGAAAAGAATACAAAAAATCCCGTTGTGTTCGTTCCGTGGGCCGTGGCTCACGAAGGAGGGGGGGGGGATATAACAAATATCAGGAGAATAGGAGGAGGGAGCCACGAACTGATAGGCACTTCTGGCTCGGCCAACTTTTTGTGCGGGTGACAGCCCTCGGAAAAAGCCATTTACGTAACATTTCCCCCCCACCTCGAATCTTACATTTCTAATACGGTTGGGTTAGGGTGGCGAAGCGTTGAAAAGGACAGACATCGCTACTTAACGATGATATCTTATAAGCATTTATAAATGGTTTATGACATGAACATAACTGCACATTGCCCTCTCTTCCTGTTTTTCCCGAGCTGCAAAAATTCCTTCGAACTGGGTATTTGCGCTGAATCGTGCAAAAACTAAACCGCAATATACAACTACGCACGTCAGGAGGCTAATAATAAGCTAAGAATTTGGGAACATGGGAAAATAGAAGAATATTTACGCTGAGTCCCTTTTTCTATTGCGCCGTCGTCGTTTTTCCGCATTTTTAGCAATCAATTGTTTACAAAAAAAAATAAAAACATACATTCTATCAGATTCATTATTTAGCTGAACTGGCAACTCTGAAAATTTTTGAAAATTTCAGTCGAAATGAAATAGGTTCTGCAATTCCTCACTGGCCTGTTGAGCTTTTTCGACGTTGTGCCGGTTGCAGAAACCCATTTTAGTTCTAAGCCGACCCGCCAGGTAACTTCTTGGACTCGTGAAACTTCAAATTTGTTATTGGTTCGTGTCGTATGCGAAAACGACGATTGTTGAATAACATCTTTCCTATTTTTAATCAAAATCATACAAATAGTCAAATACTCTATTACTTTAAAAGATGAAACTTACTACACCTGCTTTCCAGTCTATGGTACTGTCACAACTTCCAATTCACAGTGATTTCCTATCATTCATCAGAAAGAAAGAATGTCTATTTGTTTTCAAAGACAAAGTGGTAAGAATCCAAATTATTATATTATTTCAATTAAACTCTATGTATAACCTTTGTTAAATGAAATCTAGGTTCCAGTCCAAAAAAAAGTTCAATCACCCAAGATACAGCCAATAATTGAGCCGGAAGTGGAAGTCAAATCTTTGCAAGAACAGATGGACATGGCAGGAACCCCACTAGAGTGCCCATTTGATTTAGATGTCTTGAAAATTCAAGATGAAGATTTTTATTCTAAAGAATCCATGGACTCTCACCATAAATCAGAACTAAAATCTTGTCGCTACAAACCCTTTTCATCGTTTGAAGCTAGGTAGTATGAAGTTCATTCAATTTGAATAATTAGTTTTCAGTCTGGTATCTGATCCATCAAGATAAATTTGTATATACTTTACAGAGGAATTTTATCAAACTTCATCCTTGATACATCACTCCAGTCTGCTTTACCGGTATTCTGTTTGTGTGATGCAGAAGACGGAGAAAGAACCTCCATCCTTGGGATTGAAAAAGGGAAGAACAACGAGTTGACTCATTACAAGATTACAGTTGCTGGTCCCATTACGGCAACACACACCAACATTCAATTCGACCACTTGAAATCTGAAATGGCCTTCATGACACAAGTTGGAGAGGTGAGGGGAGTCAAAATTTGCGTTAACATCACAGCGTAATTGATTTTTCCTTTACGACAGTTTTCGACGCGAGCATTTGCTGTTTACGAAGCCTATCGTGGAATCAATTTCAATGCCGAGCCAGATGTTAGTGTAGCATACGTTAGGCTGGAATGCAGTTGGATGAAACCATCAAAAGTTCTTGAATTTCCTCACATTGCCTCACAGGCTAAAGTGGTAAGAACTAAGAAGTCGAATGGAGATTTGTAGATAAAATTCTTGATTTAAAAATTCTATTTAGATCGTCCGTCCATTACCCGGTGAAACCTGTAGCGGAGCCTACGAAATCTGGAGGCAATTAAACACGCTTCAACATTTGATCAAAGGACTGGAATCGCTCGAAATTGTTTGGTTCGTCAAAACGTCACAGAAAACGTTGAGGGAAGAAATCGACAAATTGATTTCGGCCTTTTGCAAAGACGAGACTGATCAACTGAAAGGTACTACATGATTTTTACCCATTAATTCTTTCTGGATGCATTGATCAAAATCTAATTAATGATGCTCTATTTGAATTTTAGGGAAAATGGACTACGAGGAGCTTTACGACGAACAACAATTGATTTACAAGCGCACGCCGATGGATTTTATCGACCACCTGTGGGAATTACTATCACGTAATTTAAAAAGATGTTTCCTTTTTACCATTTACGACTTACGCACAATTGTTTTAAATCCAAAACAGAGAACTGCAGCAGTTTCAGCGAATTATCCCAAAGTTTACAGTACACGTTGCAACGAGCCAAATCGGATCACCCAATGGTATGATGATTATCCAATCGATTTAAGCATTGTGGTCATTCTGTCTCGCATGATTCGTGGTAGGTGTTTTTCGACAATCCGACCCGATTCGGTAAAATGTTGCGCCAGAACGATGCGCTTCCGCAGTTTACAGGCATGGAGCCCGTGTCTCTCCTCATTGAAATGGGGATCGAAAAACTGAAGCGCGACTACCTGTACATTTTTAGCGGTAAATAAGAGCCTCGTCTATAGTTTGGTGTCGATAGTAATAAAAAATTAGTAACGTTCTCGTGACTTTCCCGTGTAGGCAACAACTTGGTGGCCGAGCGTGTGATCTCCATGTTTCTGCCACAAGATGGCACTGCCTTTGGCGAGCAACTCAACTGTTTAACGTCGATCCAATCTGCCGTCGAGGTCGTTTGCTTGTGCCATCGAGTCCTCCAACTTCCTCATTTGGCCCTGCGCGATGTCATCACCCCTTTGCTGGAACACTATCGCAACCCTGATAACCTCGGAAAAGAATTCTCCTTCCAGCTGGGCGTTTGCCTCCTGAAGGGCTTCTTTCAACATCAAGAGTAAAGAAAATAGAGAAAAAGAAAAAAACTAATAAATTTTTATAAAAATTGGTTTGAATTGCAGTCGAATGGCTCTGCAATTTTCCATGTCGAGTAAAGGGTACAAAGACAAGGAGCCGCTGTTGTAAAACAAAACAATTAGACATGGGAGTTTTTTTCTTTTTTGGGTGGGGGTGGGGGGAGGAGGTGAGGGACAGCATGTAAATCCACTTTCCTCCTTCTCACTCTATATAGAAAGAGAGAGATAGTCGTATCTTGAAAATTGTAGTAGCAGCTCCTAGTCTTGTATAGGTTGAATTTGAGTGGCTTAGATCGGCTTCTTAAGGGCTTACCATTAACCTGGAATGTGGAGCGAGCTTTATTTTATGATTGTCCTTTTCTTCTTTTTCTACTTTTCGGACAGGAGCGGCTCTTCGGTGGAGAAATGGCGAGTGGAATTCACCTCGACGACTGATTGCCATCCGGTTAAATTGGCTTGTCAACTGACGGCCAACAACCTCCTCGACGCTTCCTCGGCAGGTACATGATATATCCGATCTAGTTTCTTGATCACCATCTCGCTGATGGATCTCTTTGTGGACATTCCCCCGTTATTCCACGGTGTTCACTCATCATCTTTTATTTCTTCTTTCCGATAGGTGACGAGGAAGCGGTCGGCGAGCGGCTCTACAGTGTCGAGCGCTATCTCACCAAAACTCAACAGCTCCTCTAAAAGGTGATGAATGGAGCCAGCAGCAGCTCCGCCATTTCTTCAACGTTATTTTTCATGCGTTACTAAATTGATTGTGGATAAAAAAGGGGAAAAAAAAGAGTTGGGAATATACAAACGCTTGCCATCTTTGCCATTTGTCGCTGTCAGCCATCATTTTATGGGCCGATAATGTATGGGTGTGTGTATTTTGCGCATTCAGTAGCTAGTGTGTAGTAGTCGGTGGCTATTGAATCTTCCATCCAAATGGGCGCGCACACTCAAATGCATGTCCGCTGGGGAGGATATTGTTGTGGCGCCTCTTATGTCCGTGCTCAGGCCACTGGAAAGTGTCCCGGAGACAACGAGTGTAACCCCAAAGTCTTGACAATAACACATTAGCCCCTTTTCTGACCTTTTTTTGTGTGTTGTTGTTGTTGTTGTATCAATCGAGGGGGTTATAAGGGGAAAAAGGGTTCGAATTTCGGTGTATTTTTTTTATGATTATTATTGATACCCTGGTCACACCGAGTGCTGCCAGGTCGAGTATGAGATGATGAAGCAGCCGCTTTCCTCCTTTTTTATTATTATTTAGAAAAAGTCCCTTTATTCTTTAGCCCCCACTTTTGTGCTGTATGGCATTTTATGTTTTTATGATGGAGCCTTTTTTCTCCCCCTTTCTAGATTGGAGTTGCTCTTCTTCTTTTCGGTTCCATCCAAGAAGAAGAAGAAGAAGGTGTGCTGGCTGTCGTTTGTCGTAGCCAACCACTAGCAGCACCTCTCTGTCCCTTCAAACCTCTTCGTAGGCTCGTACCTTTTTTCTATCTTTTTCAATCTTGTGGGCTCTGCTGGTAGCTGCTGGGCTACTGGCCTCCATAGAAGAAGAAGCCGCGTGCCCTTTAATGAGAAAAGCAAATGATCCGCGCCGAATCTCTCCTTCGCTCCTTCAACAGAATCAATTCACAAG
This sequence comes from Daphnia pulex, assembly GCF_021134715.1. Classification (NCBI taxonomy): domain Eukaryota; kingdom Metazoa; phylum Arthropoda; class Branchiopoda; order Diplostraca; family Daphniidae; genus Daphnia; species Daphnia pulex. The sequence continues at coordinate 8,231,606 of NC_060017.1, forward strand.
AGCTGTGCCAACATTCCGGAATACCATCGAGTTAATGAAATCTGACACAGCAGACACAGTCTATAGATGGATAGTCTACTACTATGCTGCCCCAGCATATCTGATGGAAATATGAAAACTGCTGGACGGCCATAAACAAATCGAGTGACCCGATTGGTCGGAGGAGACTTATTTGCGCCTGGATTCCTCTCCTCAGGGATGGATGGATGGATAACAGCCATGAAAAACACGACTCCCGTCTCTAATCCTTTTGTTAGCAACGAGTGGCAAACTGCCCAGGGTCATAGTTCACCTGAAAAACGACAATGGCAAATCTCTTCTCTTTTTGGAACTCGAAATTCAATCTCATTTTTATTGACAGCAAAAAGTTGAATCAGTTTCTAAACAGTAGCTTATAGTCATCTACTTGTATGTACGTCTAGCGCAGAGGTGAGAATTAGTAAAAGGATCCCGAAGTGGCGACAGCAGCGGCGGCAGCCGAGTGGCTGGGATATGCTGGGAAGGCGAAGAAATGATTTGGCTGCTGCTGGGCGTAAGGATATCCGCCGTAATTGGAAGACTGCTGGGCGACGGCGAAATTGTTGTAACCGGGGAACATGGACGACATGTAGAGGCTCTGCTGGTTCTGGTTGTTATTGTAAAAGGCATCATTGGATATTGACTGGTGGTCATGGTACGGCCACAATTGCGGCACGGCAGTGGCACAGACCAACAACAGACTAAACATCTGATCAAAAATTGTATTAAAGATTTTTAGAAATTAAATAAAATCAATTGAGACTGAGCAACTTACCACAAATAAGACTTTCATCGTTTCCTGGTTGATCGGACGAGTGATGTCGATATTGAATTGTCGGCTACCTTTTTATACTCGGCTCTTATTATGGGATTTGGCATGGCTACGGGCACGAGACAACGCCCTAATAACAATCTAGAATAAATTAATGATCCAGCGTCTATAATGACTGGGCAGCGGAATAATCATGCGGATGATAACCTTGGATAAAGACTTGTTTGGAATAATTCACTTGTTTTTAACTCAGTTTTTGATCTTGGCTATAAAGAAAACAAAACAAAAACAAAGTCAATTTGGATCGACAATTTGAATCAAATGAATTGAACGACGGCCAACTTTGGCATCGAACATACATGCACAGATTGTTTCTCAAGGGCTGCTGGGGGGTTTGGCATGAAAGTTGTATACCTTCCGGGGTCATTTGCAACTTTGCCATTACCAAGTAAAATGAAAAACAAAATTTCCGCATTCCGGAATTAAAAAAAAAAAATGGTGCACACTACCAATCAAAATATATTTGCAGTCATTGTAAGAAGCTACGCCAAACATTGAGTAGTGCCAATAGACGATAGTCTCTTATGACTGTCTAGTCGGCCATTGTCTCCGCAATAGTCCCCGAACGATCCGGCCGGCTGCTGGATTTCCCTTGTTCATTTTGTTTGTTGTTATTGTGGTCGTCATTGTCTTACAATTCTCCCCTTTCCCTCGCTCTGAATCCAGCATCCAGTAGGGAGCTGGCCCCCCTCCACCCTGGACAAATGGATATCATCAGCTACTGCGCAGGGAAAAGGCGGCAGGCACTCATAGTTTCTTTGACACTTGTTTTATTTCCAATCCGCGTGGTGGATCTTGTCTCAGACTGTCTGATCCTGTGGCAGACAGTAGTTGACCTTTTTTAATTCCTATTATAATATAAAAGAAGAAAAAGGGGGGCAGCCATCCACAGCCTCCCTAATGAAATCTATAGAATATAAGAATCATAATAATAATAATAAGTCGATTTATTCGGATGGCGTCAGTCGTAAAATATCGAAATCCGCTTGTCTTGACTTGTCACACCACCAAATGTTGTCGACTCTTTAGGCCTTTGGGATGAGAGGCCCAACCCCATTGCATATGCCGACGGTGCTGGAACTTGATTATTCGACGGTAAATTATTGACATTTTTGGGCAACTCTCACCATTTTTTAGAAAAAAGAAATTTTTCCATTGAAAAAAGATGAAGAACCTGCTGCTGTTGATATGGTAGACCAACCGCGGCAGATGGTCGTAACTTTTGTTCTGTTTCTGGGGGGATTCCAATAACGTCAAGAGGCAGAGACGTTCAGTGAAACCCAGCGGCCGAGCAACTTTTACCAGCTCGTTTCTTATTAGATATATAATTCACGTCCGTGTCCTTTTCATCAGACTCTTTTAAATTCCCAACAAACAGTCGACACGATCTCGACGAGTCTTTCTATAAAAGGAGGGGGAAATGTTATTTTCCCACCCAAAATAAATAAACAAAAATGAAATAGAAGCTACTACTATATGGAAAACCATAAATACATCGATAAATAAAAGGCTTCTGTTATCTTTGTGTTGCTCAAGAGTCCGACGACTAGACCAGGAGTCTATATCTTTTAGACCCTTTTTTTAAACATCTATTCAACATTTCCCTATAGCAAAGAGCAACAGTTCTTTTGAGTGGAATTATAGGTCACACTGTATAAGAAGCTACTGTGGCTGCGTGCATAAATAACACTCATCGCGTCACTTTTTACATGGGCTTCTAAAGTAAGAGCTGGTAAAAGCCCACTTGTGACCTGCATTACAACCACCGTCTTATAATCCACCGAGATGTAGTACAAGTTTAAGTCGCTGTGTAATCCACTCAAATTCTTGTGTGCAATTTTCGACGTGACCCTTTTTTACTTTTTCCGGGAATGGCGGCCAAATTCTCGTTTGAATGCAAATGTCAACTGAAAAAGGAAAAAGAACTAAACGTCTTTTTTAAAAAGAGGTAGAAATACACGCCCACTGTCATATGGGGCCGGGTAAAGTAAAAAGAAAAGACAAAAAGGAGAGAAAAAATGTTTTTTACAATTTCCCAATCAAAAAATGGGCGGTGGATCCTCTCATTTAGAGGCAGACGAGTGCTGGCGCATTTTGAATTTGGTGGTCATCTGTTGCTGTCGCAGGTCGAAAATCTCGTCCGTCCCTTTTTGTTCCCCAATAAGAAATAAACCGTGTACTACACCGCACGGTTGTCGCTAGCTGCTGGGCCGTTTTTATTACCTGCCGATGCAATATACCTCGCACGTCCGCTTATACATCAAAAACAATTTCCAGCAAGCCTTTTCCCCTTAAGAAAACATTTGATTCCATATTCTAGCGGGGACACATTTTCACCGCCGTCGGGCTGCTGCTGCCTATCGTGCAATGGCCGATATACTGTGGACTCTGCTGCTGCAAGTTGACAACCGTAGAGAAACTGAATCTTTTACCTGCTGCATTATCAACTTCTTCTTCTTCTAGCTGGTGGTGGTGTCACCTTTTTGGGGACTCAAAGGCGAGGGCCAAGCGAAACGAAACGGAGACAAGAAAAACGAAACATTTTCTCCTTTGCACAGTTCTAAAAATTTAAAAAGAAGATGGTATTCACCAATGATATAATGGACTGATGTGTGGCCGAGGCAGTATAAGAAAAAGGCGTATAAGAACTAAGAAGCGGCCGTTTAATTTTTATTTAATAGAAAAAGGGAATGGCGGGAGAGAGAGAAATGTTTGAAACAGTCGCGCGGTTAAAATGTTTGAATGAGATGTCATCTATGGCCAGCCAATGTGCTCTGTGTGGTCTTCTTCTTCTTTTAATTCCATTCGTCGGGCGATTATTTCCCACCAGTCGGTCTTTTTAATTGGATACATCAGCACCGCCGCCGTGTTTGTATATATCCGCTTGAATAGATAATTAGCCATCTTCTTCTTCTTCTTCTCCTGCTAGCTGCCAGCCAAAAGGGACGATGCTGTTAAGGTGCGCACTTTGCTACACGCCTGAGATGGCCAGCCACTGCAGCAGGATCGGAATGATGTGCGACGGTCATGGGACTTTTATATCAAAAGAAGTAGAAGAAGTAGAGAAAAAGGGCTGCCGGAGATGATGAGAATCGGCGGCGGCGTATCGAATTTCGAATACGGGCGGCGGCTGCTGCTGCTGTTTCTTTATCGTTTGGGTGGTATGCATAAAAGGAGAGATAGAGAGAAGATAACAAGTGCCGACTTTAGAAGGATCAGCATCTTCTTCTTGACTCTCCTTCTTCTTTTCTGGTCGTAGAGATTTGTGTGAGGCTGTGTGTGAAACATGAGCGACTGTGTGTCACTATATATACCAACCCTATGCTCAGTAGATGTGAGTCGCTGTGTGGTTTAGTTTTCTTCCGATCGAATTATTCTGCTTTTGGCTTAGCCATTCTTCTCCTTGGCTGCAGTCTCTACCTGCCGAGTTATTATTGCGATCGGCGTTCGATGTGGTGGATAGGAGACGAGATCCGTCCATGGTCAATAGGCTCAGACACTATTGTGCTAGTCCAGTCCAGTCCAGCACCTATGGGAAATGGATATATAGAAAAACAACGACGACGACGATTTGTTCTTGGCGCGGTAGTTTTGGGGTTTCATCAAAGGCGTGAAGGGAGGCCAAACCCAACAGAAACAAACGACACAAGGAGATGCTGGCCAGCAGAAACGTTTTGTATGTCCACAGTCTTTATATATGGATGTTGCTACACAGTGGTGACGATAGTACAAAGAAGAATATTATTTTTTTAAAAAAAAGGGCAGGTCTGATGGTCTTGGTTGAATTAAAAAGTTGGTTGGTCGTCGTCTAGTCAGTCCGGATTTTCTTTTCTTTTGCCAATCGACTGGAGTCACGTTCTCCGGGGACGACCGGCCCATTGTCTTTCATTCCCCAGTCGATTCGCTCTGTCTGGACGTGCCGACACCCGCCCCTCCAACTTCCAACCAACAAATTGTTGTACACTAGTTCAAATACTTTTGAAAAACATTGGCTAAATCAAAGTCAATTTTGATATCAAATAAACGATATGTAATAAACTCGGATTGTTGTTTGAATTTCGCTACTGGGAAAATGGTCGAGATGATGTGGAAGAAAGTCGATTCCTTCATGTCAATTCCGTCGGCCGGAAGAATAGGCAATCGAATCACTTTTGAAGAATAAGGAAAAAAGAGCAGCAGTGTAGAGATGGATGGAATTGTCGTTCCCTCAGGTACGCCCTCTCATTCTCAGCGGGTGGGTCCCCTCCTTTCAAAAGACATTCATCCTTCACCCTCTTTAAGGATAGGGGGGGGGGAGGCTCTTCATCCAGGAGTGTCGCACCTTTTAATTAGACCTGTGACTGCCACTATAGTGCTACTATACAGCTACTATACACCAGCAACGTATATATCTTATACACAGCACGGCCACCTTCTCTCTCCTCACGCGTATCTCTATACTACAGGAGGATCGACCTTTACTCGTGGGAGTTGATCTATTCTTCTTCTTTTCTAGCTGGGCCTCTCACAACTATTGGGAAATGGTAAACGGCAGGTCCATCTCGTTTGTTGTTGTGCTGCCTCTAATAATGGCCAAGGGCCAAGGTATATATACAGTGGGGGTGGGGGGTTATAGCCTTTAGATTTTTTCGGGGCATATCGACCAACGATGAGGGATGCACCGAGAAGAAGAAGAAGATGGAGCTGGAGGTTTTCATTCTTGACTTATATATTTCTCCCCTCACTTTATATTATATGGGCCATTCATTTGCTGGGGCTTCTGTATATACGTGTGTGTGAGGAGACGCAGAGTCAAAAGTGACACACAAAAGGATACTGGATTGGCTTTTGAGGCCCTTTCAAAAGCAAATCAACTAGAGAAAAAGGCCACTCGATAGTGTTTCACTTTTTGACTTTTTCTTCTTCTCGGCTACAACTCTGCATCAACTTGCTATTTGTTATGGCCCTTTTACCTTTGAGATGAACCTACAAACAGAAATACGGAATCAATTGGGTCTAATATGAAAATGCCAAATAGTTTAAAGCAAAGACTGGTTGCCTGTTTATATTTGTTTCATACTTGTAGGCCTAAAATAGTCTATTAGACGAGCGCAACTGGAATATCTAATATACAAGATAGAATATAATATAAGACACCTCAATTTAGACTCGTATCCATATCGATTTCCATCACTTTTGTGTGTATAGACTTATTTGTATAGGCCGGAATGATGACTTGACCTCAATCCGTCCAGTTTTGGTCCTACTGAAAGTGGACCTGTGATTTTCATCACTTTGGTGTTATTTGCTGCTGCTGGCTTTGTATACAGTACACACTCTCTCTGTGTGAGTGACGACGAGAAAGATTTAACGACGATCGGACGTCGTTGTCACATTTTTAACGGGCGAGGGCCGGCCAGCAGGTCAGTCCGGCCCATATATAATAACCAGGGGTCCCCAATGTGTACACAGATCAATAGGCCGGCCGGTTATAATAGGGGGACCCATCGATACGACCAGCAGCAAATGTCACCCGCTGTTTTCTTATATCCGCACAACAGATTGATGTTGCGGATGGCCAGTGTGACGACGATCAAGTGGATTTTTGTGCTGGACATGGGCACGATGGGCACAAGGGGCCGGGCCGTGTGTTGTGTCATCGGCTAATGGCTTCGTCTTCCGACCCGTTTTATCTTTCTCGTCCATTTTGCTGGACAATATAACAACAGGCGGCCACTTCCTCTCCTCTCTCACCTGTGTGCATATAGTCCAGTCAATATGTACGAATAGAATAGCTAATAGAAATCGATTGGTTGTTATTTTGTATTTTGAGCAAATCATTCAGAATAAACGACGAGTGTACAAATACACAATTTCAATTTATATGTACATTACGATATGGACAATCTGCGCGAGGTATTATTATGTAATTATGTATAGACAGCGACTCGGTCGTGGAGGATTCACTGGAAGGAAAAACTACTTCCGCCGGATAAAGAAGACGGAATAGATCCAGCGGGCTGAAGAACATTCAAACCGCTGCCGTAGTGGTACGGGAGGTGGTGGAGGTCCAGTTGGCCGCCACCGCTGGAGCTTCCGCTCGTGTTCAATCCGTGATGGGCGGCGGAAGAGGCGGAATGGCCACTGCTGCTGCGCTGATGGATGCGGCTGTGCTTTTTCAGGTGATCCCGTCGGCCGAATCGTTTGGAACAAACGGCGCACGAGAACGGCCTCAGTCCCGTGTGAATTCGCTTGTGACGGGTCAATTCCTCGTTGCGGGTGAACGTTTTCCCGCACGATTCCTCGTCGCATTTGAACGGTCTCTCTCCTTAAATAATTAAAATAATCAAAAAGTTAATACAATTGGCTCTAAATGGAATCAAGTTAGAACAAATGAATTAATACCAGTGTGACTGCGGACGTGGCCTTTGAGTTGGCCGTTGTTGCTAAAGGCCACCTGACAGTGCGGGCACCGGAATCGCTTGGGTCGCTGCTTCTTATTGCCCGAACCGGAAGACGGATTGTGGTGGTGGGAGGAGGTGGTGGTTCCGGCCATGGCGGCCGACGGGTAGTGGTGCTGGATCAAAGGCTTGAATCCGGCCATTTGGTAAAGTTCGCCAATTTCGTTGGGGCCCATTCCCAGGGCGGCCAATCGGCTCGGATGCAAAGCTTCCGGCGAGGATTCCAGCGAAGCCAAAAATCGTTCCATCGACGGAGCTTCCGGCTGGAAATGCTGTGGCAACTGGTGATGGTGGTGCAGGTGATGCGGATGGAAGGTGTCGGCGGTGGGCATCCATCCGGAAGCAAGAAAAGGCGACGGCTGGTGGTGGTGGCCCAGGGACATCATGTGGGCGGAGTAGGCCTGCTGGATGGCCGAATAAGAATAGGCGGAAGCTGCCGGTGATCCAGCGCCCAAACTGCTGCTGCTGGATGAAGAAGCTTCCGACTCGTCACAAGAGGAAGCGTCGGATGAAGATGAGGAATGAGCTCCGGATGGAGACGATTCCGGCGAGCTGACGACCAAGAGCCGGTCGTGTTGTTCTTCCTTCATGGCCAGGATGATGGCGGCAGCCGGAGAAGATTCTTTGCTGCTGGTGGTAGTGCGGGCGGATGCGCCGCAATCTGAATCCCACGGCCGGAAGAGTTTCTCACTTTGAGCGTTGCACGGAATCAGAGTCATTCTGATTTTAATTCAATTCAAAACTGGTTTTCACTTTCAGGAGAGACGATGGAGATGAGAGAGGTGCTGACTCGATGGCGAGTGGACTGCCAATGTTGGTCCGTCTGGTGGCCCAGTCCCACTTTATATAGGGGCCAGCCGGCCGACAGAAGGGAGTGGATGGGGGCTGAGTAGGAGGGGTGAACTCGACAAAATGGGAGGAGGCCAGTCTCAATGGTTGGCAGTAGGTAGAGAGGCTGTGACGACACGGCCGCCCCCTCTCGCCCATCTGCTGTTGCTGGGCCCAGTGAGAATTTGGAGGCGCTGACGGGGCTCCAACCATATCACAGCCCATCCGATATCCTCCCTGCACACACACATGAAATATATTCAAAAAGAAAAGGGGGAATGGGGCCCATCATCCAACCGCCTTCCGGCCTTTTTTGGGGCGCCCCAATGTTTCAGCCTATCCGGCGTTGCGGGGCTGCGTCGATTGGGCCCCTCCCATCCGCCACTGCAGCAGCATCAGCCGAGGGATGTGTTTCATGAGGATGAGATGGAAATGATTCAGGGGGGATAGAGATGATGATGATGGGCTGCTGCACTGGAGGTTGACGACGAGAATTTTAGCGTTGCTGGAATAATTGAATTAGACTACGAGTCTTTTTGGCTGCTGGCCGTCCACTTACGAATCCATCAAAGTCAATCGGATGCACACGCTACGCCCTATAGCTGATGTTACACAGATAACAACACCCGAGCTATGTAGGCCTATATCCATTTCATTTATAGAATAAAATTTTTTAATACTTGATTGCATTGGTAATTTTAAAAATTTCGGGGTTTGTCACTTTGTGTTAAGAATTAAATCGTTTGTTAGTCGGCAGTTTGTTCGTCTCAATCTCCACCCGGAAAGTGCATAAAGTGGATAATGAACTATAAACTATTCCAATTCAGTTTGACCTTTTTTGATTTTATTCAGTCCATTTCAACGGTTTATATAGAAATGGGCCAAACTTTGTGACGGAATACAAAATGGGAAAAGTGTCAAGACGTCGACAAAAAAGGGCCAACAAGATGGAACCGAATCGTATAGAGTAGTCGGGCATATGGCGAGATGATTCAATAAGAAAAAAACTTGCAAAGGGGAGAATTGATAAATTTCAAGTGGCCATGTGTCATCGAGAGATGGGCGGAGACGCGTCACAGTTGGACTCGACGTCCCCGGAATTCTTCCCCCCCGCTGGATCGACGGTATACCAAAAATGAAAAAAAAACCTAAATAAAATGGAAGGGGGGGACGATTTGATTGTTATTATTTTCCTTTTTCAGGTCTTTTCACATGTGAATTGCAGCAGCGGAGATTGTGGCCACATCGGAGCGTCGAGTGCTGAGTAAAGGTCAATTTCTCTTTTTGATTCATCGGCGGCGCATCTTTTTTCTCTGTGACGTCTGAGGCGCGTGTGGATGTCGAGTGAAAAGGCCCTTGTCTATATTTGCTGGTGACACAATATCCCCCCTTATATAGCGGTTCCATGCGGATGCCCTTTTCCATATAAGGGAACACACACCCCTCTACTCTTGTGTTGAATAGATTTGCGGCCGTGTAGAGGGGAGAACGACGATGATGGCGCTTTCTATACCGCAACAGCCTGGGCCTGTGCTGTCGTTTGCTAAAGCCACTCCTCCCATATCATCGCCGTCGCTGTTTTGTTGTTTGAATGAGAAGAATATTATGGAGATTTCGGATACTCGATGGCAGCAGCACTTTGATTCTATTAGGCCAACAACAAACAACCACACCAGACCCACTGACTCCACATGAAAGTGGATGGTGCTGCTGGGCCTTTGATTATTATTGACGCAGAGGAGCAGCAAAAAGGAAAAGTCATGGAGCACATCAGAACTGAAAAAAGGGAAGGGGAGTGTCTGATTTCCACGCCTGGTTATCTCCCATCTCTTTCTCTAGGCTTCTTTATCCTCTTGTAACATCTTCTCCATCGACACTCTTTTCATACGCATGAATTATTATAGATATATATCCTTTGCCTTTATTATTATTATATAAGAGGAAGGGGGGACGCGTTGATTCATCTGCACCGTCACGCCATTTTGAACGTTGCCTTTTCTATGTACTAAAAGGAGAAAACGGTTGGATATGCCAGCGACCAATCATCGTCGTCGAGATCCCCATTATTATTAAAAATAGGCTTTTCTTTTTCCAAGGAATCTAATCCACTCCTGCGTCTTTCTATATTTCTATCTATAGACACACACACCAAGGATTAGAAGCCAAAAAGGACAAGAAGACACACCTTTCATGTCAAGTCAATTTTCGCAGTCACTTTTGTGGCTTATAAAAATGTTTTTTTAAAGAAGATAGAAAAAAGATAAGCGGATTAAAAAGATAAAAAGAAGAGACCGCTCGCTAAAGCCACTCTACCGCCCGGTCTATATAGCTATATGTACTAGACTCTGCTGCGATTGTGGTTGGTGTGTGTGAGTACATGTTCGACAAACTCGGACACAAAAAGGCCATAGCCTACACAGTGTATCAACCAAATGAATGAGAAAACGGAAATGGACAAATCGGCTTAAATGAAATCCAAAAAATATTTGACTGGACAGGGGAAACAAAAAGTCGTGTGACTTTTCTGATGACTCTACAACTCAATCTCAAGAAGCCGACTTGGTTTCTTATTTGGTGGATCAATGCTGTTAATTAGCTTTGTTACGGGGCCAAGATGCCGACACACAGCAACCAATAAGCGATCGAATTGAATCGCTCCAGAATAAAATGGGAAACTTGGCACCGGAAAGATTTGTTGTGTGAATTGACACACACAGCACTATAGTATGATGATTATTATATATACGTGTCTCAATGGAGTGTGACAATAAGAGCGGCCAGCCTCTATAAGGTTTATTCCTTGTTCTCTCTTGTCCATTCTATTCGTCCGGCCATTCAATTCGTTTCTCCCGTCTTCTTGTGCCTTTCGCCGCCATCCACAGAGTGAAATTGACGAATAGACACACAAGTGCTGATGAAATCTTTAGAGATGCTCAACACACACACATACACAACAGAGAAAGAAAGAAACAAGTCCGATATAAAGGCGAGCGGCGAAAACGGAACAGAAGAGAATCGCCGCTCAGCTTATGGAAAAAATCAAAAAGCCAAAAAACGAACAAGAAAACGAACAAGAAAAGAAGAAAAAAGGTCGCCACTAATATCGAAATCAGAGGACCAAAGAAGTGAAAAAAAGGTCCACACAAATACAACAAAATGTCGTCGGCGTTTTCCTACATATAGGCCTACAACTGGGCATAGTGATTTTTATACCTTTTGTGCTGCTGCTGTGTGTCGAGTTAGTTTTTCCTTTTTTGCTCTCGATATCCCCCCCCCCCCCCTAGTCTCTTTGATTGTGTGTATACCTCGTGTGCATGAGTGTCTATATACCTTTACAGTTCTTTCTTATTTAAGCTGAGCTCTGGTCAGCCCAAAAGCCAAAAAAAAAGGCCGCCGTTTTCCCTTTTTGTAGCTGGAAAAAAAGGGCCACATATTGCACCCATCAGCATAGAGGAGAGATGAAGCGGAAGCCCCGGCCCACTTGTGTCCAACCATCGGCTTATGAGATGCCGACAAGAGTTTTCTTCTTTATTCTTTATATTCTTTTCTAGACTCTTTTTTGTCAAGGGCCATTGATTTTGTTCCTTTTTTCTTATATTCGGAGAATAAAAAGTGTCGGCTTCGGCAGCCAGTTCCGTTTTCGCTTGTTTTCTGGCCATAGTATTATTCGTTCGCGTGGCCATATTATCGTTTTATTATATTGTACTCATACTGTAGGCTACTATCGATATGAGTGAGCTGTCGTCAGCCCAGCTGAAAAAGTCACTCGCAGGAAGAAGAAGAAAAGTTGGAAGCCAAAAGTCGACCAAGCGAAGAGTCAAACTTGTTCACGCCTGTGTTCATCTATTAATAGAGGCCTGTAAACATATTGGCCAGGAATGCGCGGAGGCCGAAAAAAACGCTTCTGCTTTTCATTTTATTGTAATAAATGGATGAAAGGATTTTTCACCGTGTCCAAAGAGTTCCTCTGCTGTATAAAATATACCTTTTTGGCTTTTTCATTTTTATTATTTTTCGCGGCCATCTTTTTGAGCTTCTGCAGCAGCAGCTCAGCATTTTAGCTCCGGTTGTCGATGACGAGTTAATCTGCGCCGTTTTGTTCCTTTTGTCGTTACAAGAGACTCTTCTCTTTATTCAATTTCGCCTTTTTCGGTCGGTGCTGGATGAGAGAGAGAGAGAAAAGATTGACTCCGCCTTTTGCGATTCGATCCGCCAGCCCCGACATAATCCACCGTGACAACATGAGGCCAGAAATCAAAAGGAGAGGAACCCCAACTTGATTATAAAAAGGACCATGATGATATCTTTATATAGAAAATATCTCTTTCTATATACCGAAAGTGTCGATATGAACTGGAGAGAGAAATCCTGGACACATTATTAGTTATCGTGTCTCTTTTATATGTGGACGACACCCAGGCTCGCGGTTTCACACACCGTGAGTTAACCAATTGCACACGGTTATTATCTTTTTGGCTACTTTTTTTTGCCTTTTGGCGCTGGAATTTCTTCAAACTTTTTCTTCTTTTCAATCGACAAACAGCACACAATATAAGGAGTGGAGGGGGACGATCAGCACAGATCATCCGATCCATCAGCGATTACTTATGGATGAATGGAATTTGTTTTTGCTTCTGGAGGCCTACCAAGGGAGATTCACCGCCTATGGGATAGTCTCGGCGTGGATATGACTTGATCCATCTTGTTGGTCACGCTTTGGTTGAGAGATCAATATTGCATTGTACATCGAGTGTTATCCAAATAGATGGATATAACACTGGAAGGACTACTGCAGCAACTGGCCCACAGCAGCTTGTCGACTTTTGTCCAGGCGGCCCTTGTGAGACTTTTGTGTGTCAAACACTCGGTCAAACATTACAACAAGAGAGACAAGATATATATATTTTTTTGAAAAAGAAAATCGGCACACGGCCCTGCATGCGCATACCTGCGAATTTAGCCACCGTGAACATTCCAATCCGTACAGTCTGCTGGTTGCTGCTGCTGTTGCCTTTTATTATTATCTACATATACAATCTCAGCTCCAATATGTTCACGGTGTTTATGTGACCAATCTGCAAGGCCCCGTAGAGAGATAACAAACAAACGACTGGGAATTCCTGATTGGAGAGGCTTCACTTCTTTTATTGCACAGCACAGCAGCCAGACTTTGTGTTGTACGGTTTATAGTTATTGAGGTACTGTACATGGTTCTTTATTTTCTCTTGACTCCCAAGAGGGTCCTGGAGGATTTTCTTGTGGTGATTTTGGTCTAAAGTCTGCGGGATTCTTGCAAATTTTGACTTATTATCTTGATTGGGTCGATTTAATTTGTATCGATATCTTATAGCTAATTAGAATATTAGTGTCGTCTGCTACTCATGCTTTGTTTCGTTTTGTTCAAGAATTTCGATTTTTTCGAACACGAGATGAAGACCACAAAGAAAACTGAACGAACGATATCACTTTTTCAGTTTTTTGGGAAACATACGTGGTTGCAGAAAAACAGCCCAACAAATAAAATTACAAAAATGTGGCCAACGTATCAGCTCTGGTCGCGTCTCTTGATGGAATAGCTTCAGACACTCTGGCCATGCTGTTTGGCAGGTAATGAAAAACTAAGAATACAACTAGAAAGATTATGAGAGCTTTAATGTAAGAGGAACCTGTTCCAAAATTTGTGAAATGTTATTAGTTTTAGCTTAGCATTTATTATGCAAGCCCCCTGTCGATGCAGGGCAGCAGTTTGTTATTTGCACTGTGTAACCTTTTTTTCTTTATGCAGATTTGAAGCCCTAAGCCAGCCATCATAACCACAAGATTATATTCAAGTTCTGCTTGTGCTGGACCTGTGACTGTCATCACCAACACTCTCAGCATCATAACTTGGGTAATGATGATTTTCGTTACTATTATCAGTCTGTGACCTGCTAGATGTATGAAGGATGCATGACCTGCATTATCAATGTATGGCACATTGACATGGTAACTTTAAATTCTCCCATTTATTCTCAATGAGAATTACATTACCCACTCTTTCATTTCCAACTTTTCCAAATGGCATTTTACATTTCCTGTCAATATTTTTTCGTAACCAATTTTTTATTTTTTATCAAGATCAACAACACATCCCGTTTGATTGATGGAGAAACTACCCAGGATGTCTGCCGAGTTACGGATCTCTTCTTCCCTTTTCCTTCAATGTCCTCGTGTATGCCCATGTGAGTGTGGGTGTATTCACGAGGACACCCTTAATTGCTGATCCTGCCTGGTGTCTTCAACTTTTCTGTGGATGGAAGGAACACTTGTGGATCAATTCCTGGCTGTCCCAGTCTTAAAGGTAGGAAACACATTACTCTTTTCTTCTTTTTTGTCTATCTGGTGGCGTTGATTATGTAAACCGTGACATGGTAAGGAGTACGATTATTCCTGCGAGCTAGGCGAGGCTTATTGGACTTAACGCTTTTGCTGACTTGAGTAACTATGTTCGTTAAATATCTCATTTGTTGAACGACTGCACATCAGGCCTCTTTTTGTACCTCACAATTTTGTCTGTGGATAACAATCGAATGTCGAGAAGGTGTGCGTGTGACGAGTCAATTGTCGCAATCAATCCATCGTAGGAAATTTAAAAGAAGTAGAGAGTTTTGTGTTTAATTTCATCTGCCTTTTTTACGATTCCTAGAAAATAGAAAATGAATGGGGCAGAAACAAAACGACGACGGAGCCGTGGGAATTGTTCGAGATGGGCGGGGACTCGAAAAATTTCAATTCACTTTTCTTTTTTTTTTTCAAAAATGAATAAATATCGGCGCTCTTTTTTATTATTGTAAGGGAAAAAACGTTTTGATGCCGTTAATCGTCATCGTTAGATTCACTCAAGGTCGACCAACGGTGCGGATGGAAAAATCCTTATAAAAATAGGCGATAGGAAAATTCTTTTTAAAAAATTCATTTTACATTTTTTGACTCGTAGAAAAGAATAAGGGCAACGTCGGCACGTGTTATACAAATGGCATTTAAAATATATAGAGCGCTCGGACCAAAAGACATTCCTGTTATAACTGCCTAAAAGGTGTGCCAATGGATGGCGGTTACACAATAGTCCGTCACAGACACAGATACGAAACCGCCACTGTGGGTTTTTGCCGCCGCTGTTTAACCAGCGGAGAAAATCTTTGCCCAATCCATCTCGAACCTGACCAAAATAGAACTAAATGGTGGCCGCAACATCGGCCACTATTCTTTGTGATGACATTAGACCCAAATAAGCGACAGCAGCTGAAATTGTGTATGCGCGTTCAGTCGGGCGGATCAGGCCTAAAGATATTAGACTAGGAGGTGAGAAAATTTTGGTTTAAAGTGTTGATATTTTTATATCAAAAAAAGAAGAAAAAAAAAAAACATTGGGGAAAGTCTTTTGTAAGGCCTGAGCCAACATCACCTGGTCGCCGTATGGCACAATCGAGTCGGACCTTTTTTCTCCTCTTTTTAACTCGCAGGCAGGTCTCTCATTCTCAGCAGTCGTCCTCGTGTCGTTTTTGTGTTTGCCATCACCTTTTGATAACGACTCGACTGCTGGTGGAGACTAGCCGAGCGAAGATGAAAAATGATCATCAAAACGTTGCGCACCTTAGACTGTCGAGTCGACCGACAGCGGTGGGTGATTAAAACGCCGCCAAAAGGGAATCAACCGCCGCCACCAGCCCAAACTGTTATTCTTCTTTTCATTCATTCGTTCCGTGTGCTGAGATTGTGATTCGATGAAAATCGGCACGAGACTATATAGAACTTTGTGCTATTGATGATGAGGTTTAGTTTAATCAAGCGATTAATAACCGCAGAAATTATTTTTATTTCTGGCGTTTGATGAAAGTTTATCGCACGACGTGATTGCGGCCGTATTCCGAATCAGTTAGAATTTTGTCGATTTTCCAACTGTCCCCATATGCTGAGATTTCGTTTCATTCATTGAATTTTTGTTCCTAAAATTGGATACTATACTATAGAGCACGGGCTCACTCGGCATGAGCAAAGCATCTAAAGGCTATAGGTCGTGTCTCTAGATCAATGTCCTAAAAAGAAAAAAAAGTCATTTATAATAACAGAAGAAAGCGAGAGGAGGATAAAGAAAACAGCTAGACCACAGGACATCAGCACAGCCAGCGCCAAAAAAAAAGAGAATGAACTTTTTGGGTTGAAAGAATGAATGCCATCTTTTCTTTTTACTATATACGATGGCCATTGATTCTGTAGGCCTTTGCCCGCGTCCGCCATTGATACAACTTGCAAATACCTATTTTTATCACTTTTATAAAATTTCCAATATAAAGATCTCGCGGTTGGAAATCAGTTCGAATGTTATGTGTAATAATAAATCTATATTTTTGGAGATTGACGATGAAGCGCAGCAGGCCCCACCCCATGCATCCCTTTTTCGTTTTGGGTGCCGCGTCGTGCACTCAATGGGTGCTGCTTCTCATATATTATGGTCTGGCCCTATCCGAACAAAGTGATATGAGAGCTGAAAATATAGGGTGTACCGTAGTATAGACTATGGACGGCCATGACAATGGGAAGCGTTTGATTTCGGTTGGTTGATTTCCTCCAATGGCCAATGAGGGGGGAGAGATAACACACACACCGCACCGCCGCTATATACTCTTCTATTTTTATTTATATTTATAGGAATATAACATTATAGGATACCATCATGCAGGAGTGCTAAAGCAAATGCTACAAGCAGATGACATCTTTCTGCTACATCCAACAGGCTATCATCTTTTTTAAACATTTCTTACGTTAGTTTGGCCGTGTAGTCAGTAAGTGATCGCAGCTACTAGCCTACAGGACGTGAATCAATTTTACTAGTGGAATCTATCAAGTTGTCTGCAAAATTGAATCAACGGTGGACAATTATTAGATACAGTTGCCATTAACAAATGCCACATCAGTTGAATTCAGGCAGGTCGTTTTTGCGATTGACACTTGTCCAATCATTTTTCGTCAATTTGATAGCTTTTTGTACTGATTGAGAGCTCAATGGCAAAAGTCTCATCTTAGTATAGCAATAGGTGTCTGGTTCGATTGGCAAAAACTCGTAATCAATTGACTCCGCGTATTATGTTCCCAAGTCGACAATTTCCCGTCGGATATTCTAGATCAAATGATAGCGTGTACACTGTCGCCTCTTTTCAAATCAGCAGCTCTAGAGCTAGACATGTCTGGTAGTTTTATCTTGTAGTGAAAGTGAAGCTATTGACCGGTGTAAAAAAGAGAATGGAATAACTAAAGATTAGGCCCATCAAATGAGCGACACGCTTTTATTGATATCGAAATTGTTTCAGTTTCAGGCTAATCAATAAACTCTGTTTATTGGGTTGTTGTTTTTTTATTTAGTGTCGACTGCCATAACAAAGTCAAAAGCCATCCTCGAATTGTAAATCATATCTTGAACAATTTTCCAATCTGCAACTGTAATAAAATACGAGACCCAGCAGCCGACAACGCGGAATAATCAACTGCAGCAAGGCCAACAGGCCAGTGATTTCAACGCGTAACACAAGCAGAACCAACACTCTGTGTGACACGAGTCTCCAACACACAATAAAAGCTAATCGTGGTATCCTAGTATATAGAGACTAGACTTGAGAGATTTGACATTGGAGGAAAAAGTCTTATTGTCCGTATAGACCATCAGCAGCTATCGATGTAGAGGCCCTTAGATTATATTGCCTGTGTAGATTTGAGGGATCTGCAGTGTGCTTAGAGAAATGCCGCCGTGTACATCTCGGGGCTTGGTGATGAGGCCTACTAGAGATTTTTATACTGCCAAGTTCTCTCCTGGGTCCTCATTCACAGCCACTCGGAGGCCAAAAAAAGAAAGGGGTTAACAAAAAGGCCTTTTTTCCAATTCTAGATTTTTCTATATTGTCGTGTACGTATGGATATAGGGCCAGCGTAAATAGGCGGCAATTCTCATCAGTATTGGAGGCGCCAATATAATATCCAACTATCCGCCATGGGTCTATCTCTCTCTATACGTCTATAGAGGCAGCAGCTATAAAGTATCGAGCGCGCGAGATATCATAAAGTCTGGAAAATTGAGGCTTGTTTCTTTTTTTTACTTTTCTATCATAATGCTAGAAGCAGCAGCATCCGGCGTGGGTCACTTTTTTTTTATTCTGGGCACACTTTTTTTTATTGTTGGACCCTGTCTGTATTGGGTTTGAAAACCCAATTGATTTGGGAATTAAAACGTCATCATATCTACGAATATAATAAAAAAAGATAAAAAAGGGGGAAAACTATTGCGGCACACGCGAGTTCCGTCCAAGAGTTTTATACAAAAAGAACAGCTGGTTAATACGATTAAATAGACAAATCTATTTGAGTATGTGGTAAAGCATTAAACGTCAATTGAACTTGCTACCTATATACTTTTATGGTCCGTAAAAAATAAAGTTGGTTCCAATATTTCAGTTTTCTGGCACGTCATCACACCATCGACTTTCTCTCTCTCTCTTATGGTTGATATAAAAAAAGCTTTGCGGCTCGCATTGCGTCTTGTGTCTATTTCACACGGCCATGTTGTCACCATAAACATGTACGAACGAAACAAACTTCTATGGCTATTCTTGTCTGTGTACATTTTCCAAGTAGAAGAACGAAGAAGAATAGCCACTGCGCTTTGCTGACTGTTTGTTGCCAACTCAGTTGGAGTTTTTCCCCAGTCAAAAGAGTTGGACTTTCCAACAGCCTATAGAGACCTGTGGGATGCTGTTGATATGCTGCCGTCTCTAGCCCTTAATAATGTGGGACCCAGCAGAGAGTATAGGCCCAAACAGTCTTCTCGTATACGTAGCGGTGGGTCTGGAAATACATGTTTTGGATTCATTCATAGAATATAATAATAAAGAGTTTGTTGCTGGCTGTTTAAATCATCTCCACAATAATCAAACAATCAATAACCCCCCGCTTATCCCGAAAAGGGGGGGTTCTCAAATCCAAACATGCACTGTCCAATTGTGCAGCGCATGCATATAAATCTATCAATATAGTAGCCAACCATACAGCTGATGCACTCGAACCAACGAACCAACACAAGAGGGGCTCGATCATATAGACGGGAGACAATGAATGGGAAAGGGGAGAAAATACTCTGCGCCAGAGTTTAGATTTCCAAGCTTTTGAGAAAGGTAAAAAAGAAGTTTTGAAGAGGTGACAGCAGAGGCTGACCTGAATGGGATCCACTTTTGTGGTTGGTCCAGTGACAATGGAGAGAGTCAAAAAGAGATTTGAAAAAAAAAAAAAAGACGAGCTGCACACAGCAGTCTCAGCGCCTGCTGGCTGGGCACTATAGCGTGATCGTGTAAAGAGGCTCGGTAGGGGATCCTCATCTCTCCATCAGGTCCATTGATCTCTTCTGCCTTTTCTTGAAAGACTCTCACTGGTGGTTTTTTACCCCCTTTAGATATTTTCATTGAGACTCTCTCCCCCCTTTTTCTCTGTCCGGTGCTGGTTATGATATAGAAAATGTGTACATGGACGTGCTCACCTTGCCATGACGCGCTCTTTGCGGACGCCATGAATCCAAGCCACCCATCATGAATTTCGATCCCATTCAACCTTTGCTCAATGAACATGTGCACTTCAGATCTATTCCTTTTGAAAGTAGTACCTCAAAACTGAATTGTGTCCTGTCAAAATAATATGAATTCTCTTTTAGAAAGTTCAGTATTTGTTGTCTCGTGCTGACCGGTGCGTGAAGCTTTATTTTTTAAAAAAATTACAGTGATGGAAACACTACAACAACGCCTTGATAATAACTTGAATCAATCGCAACTAAAAGAATTAAGTTTTTATTTATTCTACTGCGCTTTATACTGGTTTAAAGTGATCTGGGGGTCGTCCATATACAGGGAGATAGACACGATTGATTGATGAGTGGGTCGTGTTATTGTGCCGGTTGAGGACAACTGGATGGCCACAGGGGTGGTGCCCTTATAATAACAAGAGGATGTCAGCCATTGATCGGACCTCCCAGTATGCCAACATGTAGAGCGCCAATTCTCTGTTTCTTTGACCCTGCTGTGACGCAACATGTTGGATAACAATCGGCACGGCACTCTCCGATGTGCATTGATTGAAAAGAGGAAACGGCGCTGACGAATTGCTGGCCAGCCAGCCACCATTTCCAGCCAACAGCCATGATGTTTATCCGCACAAAAGCGGAAAGATGGGCCTATTTAGCTATTGTTAGTTGTATAATAGTTGTAGAGAACAGGAAGCTATGGGGAACTACTGGCCATATAGATTTTGCGGTCCTGTTATGCAATAAAAACTTACCCGGATATGGATGATGATGTTGAATGGCGCCATTTTTAGGGGGACGATCGATTTTTATTTTTCATCTTTCATTTTATCTCTCGGTTTTACACACTTTTTAGGCCTTGTGTGGTTTGCGAGACGTCAAACAGACCCTCCGCACTGCTCTGATAAATCTTTTATACCAACTATTTCCTTCCGAACACCCACAAAGTGCTTTCCCATTTTGGATCAAAGTCACTTCCTGTCTGACGTCTCTTGATGTCTATTTTGATTCCAAGAATTCAATAGCGCATCCCATTCATACTAAAATAAATATAATCTTTTTTTTTTATCGGACTAGATAAAAGTGTAACGAATAAGAACTTTTCACTAAATAAAAGATAATCGCACTTCACGACTATACATTTTAAAAATTAAGTTTTTGTTTTGTTATGAGCAAACGTTATGGTCTATTTGAATTCCTACATAAATTATGGACGCATAAAAGGTTTCTCAGTTATTGGATTCATTGAAAATACTTGTAGCATTAACGCGTTTCCCTTCCACTTTTATCAACGAATTTACAAAATTGAAAATTTGATTCTTCACTTTCCATTTTTTAATGTTTGCGATTCGTGCTACAAATTGCCACTTCGCCCACTTGCGGGTCTTCTTAGGAGGTTATCGTACAAAAGAGTTCAACTAGGGTTCATAGGCTACGCTATTTTTTTAAAAACTATATTTAACTTTCACGATTCGCTAGTGTGGTTGTAAAATTTGAGAAAGAAAAAAATGAATGAATCATAATTAATTTTGCACCAGTGTAGTTTATTTTTTAACAAGGTATGTTGCTGTTGTTAATGTAGTCTAACACTAAATGACTAAAGTTACTCAAATACATCTAGAAAACCTTAACTGGCCATTTTCACTAATAACGAAGACAATTCAATCCAGGAAGCATTCTTTCGTCGGCGTCCCGAGCTCACATCCGGATTCTGCCCTATGCTCCTACTGTCTGGCGAGGAACCAAGGAGTTGCCTATGGCAGAAAACAAAAATCTGTGATTGTTCATTATACACACCGTAACTGCCTTTTTCAGGTAAGAAAATTATTATAATCTATATTTCTAGTTGTTCTGTGACGCTACTGGCGCACCAGAATTTTATTGACAATTGTCTGAATTCATAGACAATTGTTGGTAAATAAAATCTTAAAGAAGAACATTGGTAAAGAGAGGGAAGTAATTGATGCATTACTTGAAAAGCTAAACGCAGTCGCCTCGTTTAACTTACCTCTCTTGATACTTAGGCCTTAAGGGCTGGCAATACGAGTGACGATAGAAAAGGAATATTTTCTTTTTTTTTTTTTAATTGTACAACTACTATTAGTTTCAATATTTTTCATTACGAGTTAGGAGAAATTAGAAAGATATTCATACTATTCCTCTGTGCCATATTCCTCCAGACGATCGATAATCCTCTGGCCTAGTCCGTGTTTGTTGCCTCTAGCACAATCGAGAGCAGTACGCCCTTGTTTATCGACATTCTTCACGTCCACCGCTTCAGTATTGAGGAGAATCTCGATCAGATCCATCGATTCTGCATTTCTCACTGCCATGTGAAGAGGTGTGACTCCGTTCTTGTCAGCGACGCCGGGGTTGGCTCCAATTTTAATCAGACGACGAGCATTGATTGTAATTGGCTTGGGTCTCTTAATTGCGTAATGAAGAGGTGTCCTTCCGTCGTTGTCAACTGGGTTGATGTTGCATTGCCCGGTTCCCAGGATGATGTCAATGAGTTCCGTCGTCTCTTCTTTTTGTGCCGCCAAATGCAGTGGAGTAATTCCAGTTTTATTGGCAATGTTGGGATCGGCTCCCTTTTTAATTAGATAAGGAACATTTACTGTACGATTCGATCCATCCATTGCGTGATGGAGAGGTGTGTGGCCATCGTTGTCCAATCCGTTGATGTCGAATTTTCCCGTTTCCAGAATGGCGTCGATAAGATCCGTCGTCTTTTCATTAGCTGCCGCTACGTGAAGTGCGTTCGTTCCGTTTTCTCCCCATGTCAACGCGCTAATATCTTGTCCATTTTCTATCAAGAAACGAATCGTTTTCATGTCCGGATCTTCTTTGATGTGACCTGGTACCAATGCCGCAATGTTCCCCGATTCTTTGTTGATTTCTGACTGTACGGCGCCTTTCTCTTTCAACAGATTGGCAATTCTCTCACCGTGCCCGTGTTTGTTGTCCTTTGCGTAATCTAGCGCATTTCTTCCCCAGTTGTCCAAGTAATTGACATCGACGTCTGGATGATTGAGTAGTAACTCGACGAGGCGCACGTCTTTGGCGGAAAAGACCGCCAGATGTAGCGGAGTGATTCCGTCCTTGTTGGCAATGCTGGGGTCGGCTCCCATGTTGATCAGGTGAACAACATTTATTGTAGGGTAGAGTCCCAGTATTGCGTTATGGAGAGGTGTCAGTCCGTCGTTGTCACCTCCGTTGATGTCGAATTCTCCCGTTTCCAGAATGACGTCGATGACATCTGTCGTCTTTGCATAATATGAGGCCACATGAAGTGCATTCATTTTGCTCTCCCCCCATGCCTCAGTGCTAAGATCTAATCCATTTTTGATCAGTGCACGAATTTTTTCGACGTCCGAATCGAAGATCGCTTTTAATACCGTCCGTGTCGCAATTTGCTTTGTTTGGTCGTCGACTTTAGCTGTGACGACGTCGCTTTTTTTGGACTGATTAGCAATTATTTGCTTGAGATTTTGCGCACCTCTCCCAACGCTGTCCCAGTAGTTATAGGTGTTGATTAGCTTTGGCATCAAGGCGAGAGTAGTATTCAAGGTGTTAGTTAATCCTGCGATACAAGCAGTGTTTCCGTCTTTGTCAAGAGCATCGACGTCAACTTGTGCGAGTCCCAGGATTTGTCCTGTAATTTCAGTTATTTCTTTAATACAGTCGCCCAAATGAAGGGGGGTGACTCCATTCTTGTCGGCTTTGTTGGGATTTGTACCCATTTGAGTCGCATCAGGGGCATTTACGGTAGGATTGGTTCCATCGTGATTGAGGGTAGTGTTTCCATCTTTGTTAAGTTTGTTGGAATTTAATTTCCCGGTTTCCAGAAAGGCTTCGAGTTTTGGTTTAGCTTCCGCCACATCAAGTTCATTGAATCCCATCTGGTCACCGAAGGCAGTGATAAAATCTGATATGATATTTTTAAACGCGTTAGAATTTTTGATTGCGCTCAAAACCGGTGCCGCAAAGTTCTCCGGTCCCTGGTTGATTCCTTCATCTTCGGCGCCCTTTTCCTTCAAAAGAGTAACAATTCTCTCACTCTGCCCGTGTTCGTTTTCCCTTGCGTAATGTAGTGCACTTTGTCCGCTATTGTCCAAATAGTTGACATCCACGTCTTGATGATTCAAGAGTAACTCAACAATGTCCATGTCTTTTGCATATTTTGCCGCCAGATGCAGCGGAGTTTGTCCGTTTTTGTCGGTAGCGTTTGGATCAGCTCTTTTAGATAAGAGAAATCGAGCGATAGTCGCGTTGGATGTCTTGATTGCCATATGGAGTGCAGTCAATCCAGAGTTGTTACTTTCGTTGATATCAATTCGCTTTTCATTCGCTAGAAGTAAGTCGAGAATATTGGAATCCTCAGTAAATGCCGCTGCCAGATGAAAAGGAGTGATTCCATCATTGTCGCGCGTGGTGGGATCGGCTCCCTTTTCCAGCAAGTAGCGAGCCATTGCCGCGTTGTTAGCACTGAATGCGAAATGAAGAGCCGTTTTGCCATCTCTATCACGGCCATCAATGTCGACTTGTTTCATTTGCAGGGCAAAGTCGATGTCCGCTTTTTCGAATGCCTGAAATGCCGCCAGATGCAGTGGAGTGGTGGGATGGGCTCCCCTTTGAATCAGTTGCCAAGCATTTATTTTCATTTTGGATCCTTCCATTGCGTGAGGGAGAGGTGTTTCTCCGTCGTTGCCATTTTTGTTAAAATCGAATTTTACACTTGTCAAAATGAAATCCAGTAATTGCGTCCATACCGCGCCATGTTCGTTCTTTCCGCTATCTCGCAATGTCGCGTTGCTGATACCTGCTCTCATCTTCATCAGGGCGGTAATGAATTCTACGCCTAAAAGGTTGGCAGCGCTACTTAGCATAATTGCTATAATGTCCTCTGTTTCGTTGTTGACTTGTGTTTCCACGACGCCGTTTCTCTTCAAGAGGTTGGCAATTCTTTGACCGTGCCCGTGCAGATTGTTCTTTGCGTAATGTAGCGCATTTCCTCCATTGCTGTCCAGATAGTTAACGTCCACGTCTTTGTGACTCAGGAGTAACTCGATAGTGTCCACGTCTTGAGCGTCGCGTGCATAAAAGACCGCCACCTGGAGTGGACTATATCCATTTTCATGGGTAGTCGCGTTGGGATTAGCTCGTTCTGATAACAGAAAGCGAGCGGCGGTCACGTTGGATGTCCTCATTGCGAAATGAAGGGCAGTCATTCCAGACTGGCTACTTTCGTTGATGTCGACTTTTTCGTTGTCTAGCAGCAAGCGGAGGAAATCGGAATCCGTAATGGATGCCGCTGCCACATGCAGCGGCGTGATACCATCGTTGTCGCGTATGGTGGGATCGGCTCCCTTCTCCAGCAAGTAGCGAGCCATTTCCACCTTGTTTTCACGTATTGCATAATGTAAAGGTGTTACCCCATTTCCGTCGCGGCTATTTATATCGAATTTCCCAGTTGCCAGGATGACATCGAGCGACTCCGGTTTTGGCGCATATTTTGAGGCCGCATGAAGTGCATTCGTTCCTCCACCCCATGTCGCTTTGCTGAGATCTTCTCCCTTTTCCATCAAGTTTCGAATCTCTTTTACATCCGAAAATTTTACTTCGCCATAAAGATGGAATTCTGAAGCTGTCTGGAATTTGTCTTGACATTCATCTTCATCATCGCCCTTTAACAAGTTACTGTTTAGAAGTTGATGAAAGTGTTTCGCAATTCCACGAATCGAATTTCTGTTCAAGTTTAGCCGTCCGTCAAAGCTGTATTTCTCTTTCAATAGATTAATAATGATTTCACTTTGCCCGTGCTTGTTCTTTTTTGCATAGTGTAGCGCATTTTGTCCCTTAACGTCTAAAGCATGGACGTCGAGGTCCTTGTGATTCGCGAGTAGCTCGACGATGTCCATGTTTTTGGCATAACCAGCCGCCAGATGGAGTGGAGTGACTCCATTTTTTTTATTGGCGACGTTGGGGTTGGCTCCTTTTGATAATAGGAAGCGAGCGGCAGTCACGTTTGATGTCTTGATGGCCATATGGAGGGCAGTGTCTCCAGGTGTGTTGTTGCTGTCATTTAAGTCAACTTTTCCACGTTCCACAAGTAAATCGAGAATCTTCAAATCCTTATGCAATGCTACTGCTACTTGCAATGGAGTGTTGCCGTTATTGTCGCCCGTAGTGGGGTCGGCTCCTTTTTCCAACAAGCATTCAACAACGTTGGCGTTATTGCCGCGTATGGCGAAGCACAGAGGGGTTTCTCCATTTTCATAACGGTCGTGGATATCGAAGTTTCCTTCCTTCATCATTTCATCGATTTCCTTTGAACTCTTTGCTCTTGCTATTCGGAGTCCATCTTTTAATGTAAAGTTAGTTGAAGGAGGATCGGCACGGTTCTCTGCAAAACGGCGAGCCACACCTGTTTCGCTGTCGAATTCTTCAACTGCCTCACTGCGAAAAGGGGTTCTTTCTCGTCCTTTTTCCTTGGCAATGCCTTTTCTTATTAACTGAGCAAATATTTTCCCTTCGAGTGTCTGCTTGTTATTCTCGGTGCAAGTTACTAGTTTTTCTTGGTTGTTTTTTTCCAGCACCTGCAGTAGTCGTAATAGATCTATGATTTTGAAGTCCTTTGTTCCGTGCAGCAATGCCTGTAATTGAAGTGTTGGATTCAAAAAATCGCCCCAATAAGTTTGATCTGCGCCCTTTCTCATCCGGCATCCTTCAGTGGTTTTACTGGACCCGCAGGCGGCACTAGGAAGTGCAGTCACTCCTAGTTCGTTCGGATCGTTGACATTGCCCATCCCTTTAATTGATTTAGCTAGTAGAAGTAGATCGAAGATTTCGTTGTTATCCGTTTCCTGTGCTGCTGCCACATGAAGAGGAGTTAGACCACGTTTGTCAAAAATGTTGGGATGGGCTCCTTTGTTTATCAAGTGTTTGACTGCGATGACGTTGGAGGCGAGAGCGGCAGCATGAAGCGCAGTTTGTCCCGATTCGTTAACATCGTCAATTTTGACTTTGTCATGTGCGAGTAGCAGATCGAAGATCTCCGTCTCCTTTGTGAAGATGGCGGCCACCTGAAGTGCGTCGTTTCCCGTGTCGTCGCGCATCGTTGGGTCGGCTTGAAGGTTTTGTAGAAAATGTTTGACCATTTGGGTTTTCGAATACCTGATGGCACATTGGAGCGGAGTAATTCCCTTGTAGATGGTGTTGATTTGATACTTCCCGCTCTCAATTAGTTCATCAATAATGACGGCTCCTTCCATATAAATGAGAGAGAATAACGGATGCCACGAATTCAGATGCGAAACGACTTTGATTATGTCGAACATGACGTTTCGGTTACTTTTAGGAGGGAGAGAGTATTTGAAAAAACCATTGTAGTCGTATCCTACTTCAGTCATCTGTTTGTTGACGTAAGTGACTAAGGATTGGCAGTTGGATTTCCGGATGTGGTACTTTTCTGGAATCATTTGTTGGGTCCACAGTATTGCCAGAAGATCCTTGATCGATCCCTTGCCCGTCAAATTGTCAACAATGGGTTTGACTTTATTTCGGCCTTCGCCATAAAATTTGTCCCTGACGTTTATTTTGTTTAGGGATCGTTGTAAAGTGATGTAGTCGATGCCCTTTTCTAGTGACCACCAATAGTCTCCCTCTGTTTCACTTGTCGTTTTGAAGACGACGAAAGCGTGAAACGCTTGCTTGAAATCTTTCATCGCGTTTATGCTACATTGGTGAGTTTCGAACAGGGTGATTTTCGATGCTTTGTCGAGGTCTTTTAAAACGTCCAGCATTTCAGGTATTTCAGCTTCAGCTTCGTCGAGTTCTTCCACAGCTTCTTTGTTGAGTAAATATCGAACTAGCGCAGGTTCCGTTATTTCGTAATCCGTATCAGGGTTGTTATCAGCATCGGGCACGAAGCTTAACTTTTGCTTGGACTCGCCCCCAAGCAATGGACGAAACCTCCAAAAATACACGTACGCACAAAATAATAGCAAACCTGGGATACCAACGAGGAAGTAGTACTCCATGGTGTAAATGGCTGATGCTCCAATGTTCGAAAAACACTGAATCACTTTTTTTCGGTGTTAATTTTTATTCCGTCTACACTTTGCAGTAGGCTACGTTTCAGCACTTGTGCGATGTATCTGTTAGTGGTGGAACAACCAATTCGACTGATTTACATGTCAATGTCATAGATAAGAATTTATCGCGTCAGTTGAATTAATCAGCCTCGTCGTCAGCGACTCAATGTAATCTTCCACCTGATAGGGTTTCGTGTCCAGTTCGAAAGGTGTTATGTCAATTTGTTGTAAACAGGCCAACAACAGCAATCAACAGTTGCATTGTTTAGTCTGATTATACCGTTCCACTTCTAGGTGACGTTCCAAATTGACGTTGGCCTCATCCGTTTTCGGCTACATCGGCACGGGGCCCGTCATGGCCCCGCCAGAAAAACCTCGACTGGAATCAAGGGCCGTGTTATCTCGTCAAACACGTGTTCAGTCCGAAGTGATCCAGTGGATATACAGGACGTCGGCAGCCTCCAGGCGACGCCTCAGTTGCCGCGGTAGGCGGAGGCCCTGTGCTCGTTGGTCAACGAGGAGCGGATCGATATACGTTTCGAACGCGTCCGCCATGAGCCTATTGACTTTGTTCAAGATCCGCGAGTTACCGCAGGACGAACTCGCGCTCCGTGGCCAAACAGTTTGGCATATACTGTTGTTGGACGAGAACACTTCCCGATCCGGCTGCTGCACAAAGCGGCTGGACATCTATCCGACTCGGCCAGCACCCTGTGCGTCTTTTGCCTGCGTTTCATCTGCACGAGAATATTGGGTGGGAAGTCGAAGCGGAGGGTCTGACTCTCCTCTTCAAATTGCTACTCGTCCACTACAGGGGCGTCATCGATCAGACGTGAGAAATTCTTCCTTACTTTGTCATTGAAATGTTTCAGAATGTCCTGATAATGTGTTGTTGATTTCTGATTTCAGCATTTCAGCAACCTGCAGAGCCAACAGCTTCCAGGGTTTTAGCTGATGGGCTGGATGCTAGTCAGCCACACCAGCCTGCTTAAGCATTATGAATTCGGAGGAGAGCAGCGTGGACAAGGCACTGCTCCAGTTCTCCTCTTTTACGTTGACAACAACGCGCAATAGAGTACCTGTCGTACGACTGCCGGCAACGTCATCCTGGGCCGGCAGGGAGTCCTGAACTTCGTCACTCAGATCGGTGGCAGTCTCCAGAATTTGGCGCCCAACATTTTATAACTTGCCGGCCGCTTGGTGGACAAGCTCTGGCCGAGCGTCTTCAACTGGGACCCCCACTACGCTTAGATTTCATCGTCTAGCTCATCACGCAGGCCAAGAAGCGGACGTCGAGCGTCGGCGGCAACAACAGCAGCGGCTTCGGCTCTTCTGGCCTCTCAGTCACTGGACAACATGAACCGCTGTCTCATCGAAGACATTGGTAAAGTTTGTCTATGTTTGAAAATTTTGATTTGACCATTAATTTTACTTTTTATTTTATTTTAGTTTAGTCCACTCTTTTAGATGTGACGTCCGAATCCGGCGCAACGGCAGCGAATCGTTGGTGACAGTCAAGTCCTATTCTGTTCCACCCGGGGTATATAGAACAGCGAATGAGGTAAACGAACGAAACATTAATCGATTCATTAGGACAGCAATTTTAGACATGATAAAGAATTTGAATGCCACACCCATTTGCACTGAAAATATGTAAACGATAAGCGGTTTTTCCTTGTGAAACACAATATTTGAAACTTTTATTTAGATACCCAAGCCGTGTAATTGTCACCGTAGGTTAAAATGCTTTATTACTTATACAATATCTTGTTAGGACATACTACTAGAAATAAGGAAATAGGTAGACAGCAGTTTGTGATTTTTCCTCTGCCACGTACATTCTCAGACGGGCAATCACCTCATTCGTCTTTTTTTGGATAGGGACAGATGGAGTAGAATAATTAAGAGTGAACACGACATACATTGGTTGGATAGAAATAATATTCTTGCTTGTCGCAGTAACCAACGCCCACCGGTTCCCTATTCAGCAGGAGTAGCTCAATCAAGTGCATTGATTCAGCATTTTTCGTTGCCATGTTGAGAGGGGTGACTCCGTTCTTGTCGGCAACGTTGGGATCGGCTCCCAGTTGAATTAAATGAGCAACGTTTCTCTTAGGATAGAGTCCCAGTAGTGCGTGATGGAGAGGTGTGTTTCCATCGTTGTCACCTCCGTTGATGTCGAATTCTCCCGTTTCCAGAATGACGTCGATGAGATCTGTCGTCTTTGCATGAAATGAGGCCACATGAAGTGCATTCATTTTGCTTTCCCCCCATTTCTCAGCGCTAATCTTTAATCCTTTATTGATTAGCTCACGAATCATTCGTACATTCGAATCTTTTATGACACGATCTAGACCCCGTGCCCTCGCATCCGGTTTGTTTTCTCTTTCTACGGCGCCTTTCGCTTTCAACAGATTGGCAATTCTTTCGCCGTGCCCGTGTTTGTTGCCCTCTGCGTAATATAGCGCATTTTGTCCCCAGTCGTTCAAGTAATTGACATCGACGTCTGGATGATTGAGGAGTAACTCGACCATGTGCACGTCTTTGGCGGAAAAGACCGCCATAGTTAGTGGCATCAATCCATACTTGTCAGCAACGTTGGGATCGGCTCCCTTTTGTAATAGATGAGCCACTATGATCGTAGGATTTTTCCCCTGCATTGCATATTGGAGAGGTGTGTTTCCATCGTTGTCAACTCCGTTGATATCGAATTCTCCCGTTTCCAGAACGGCGTCGATGACATCCGTCGTCTTTGCATCAAATGATACCACATGGAGTAGATTCATTCCGTTTTCCCCAAATGTTTTAGTGCCAATATTGCGTTCACTTTTGATTAGTATACGAATCATTTCTACGTCCATTTCGGGTTTTTTGGATTCATCAATGCCGACAATGCCTTTGGCCTTCAAACGAGCAACAATTTGATCGCCTAGCCCGTGCATGTTCCTCTTGGCGCTAGCAAGAATTGTTGCTGCATCGTTTGTGTTTATGTCTTCATTTTTCACATTCTTTAGTAAGACGTCGATGATTTTCATGTTCTTTGCGAAGGTTGCAGCAAAGTGAAGTGGAGTATTCCCATCATTGGCTCGACGATTGAGATCTGCGCCCTTTTGAATCAAATGCTCGGCCGTGATTTCATTGGATGCCAAGGCGGCGTAATGAAGTGTAGTCCATCCACGTTCATCTTGATCGTTGACGTCGCCCATCCCTTTGACTCTTTGAGCTTCCAGCAGTAGATCAATGATAGGATTACCGTCTCTTTGGTGGGCTGCCAAATGAAGAGGAGACAGACCATCTTGGTCGAACATGTTGGGATGGGCTCCTTTGTTTATCAAGCGTTTGACTGCAACGACGTTGGAGGCGAGAGCGGCAGCGTGAAGCGCAGTTTGTCCTTCTCCGTCGACACGGTCAATTTCGATATTGTCATGGGCTAGGAGCCAATCGAAGATCTCCGGGTCCTTTGCGAACGTGGCCGCCATTCGAAGGGCGTCCATCCCGTCTTTGTCGCTTCTTGTGGGATCGGCACTATGCGGAGGTTTCAAAAGATGTCCAACCATCTTTGTTTTCGAAAACATAATCGCAACATGGAGGGCAGAAGTAATTTCCCTACGGAGGTCATCGATGTCAAACTCGCCACACTTCATCTTCACTTCATCCAGGACTTGATCAACAAGATCTGCATTTTCTAAATAAATGAAAACATCTAAATACCGCCACACAGTCACATCTGACAGGTAGTTGATTACAGTCAATAATCTGGTTTTTCGTTCATTTTCAAGGGGAGAGGAGCACTCGAAATCACCCTGGTATTCGTATCCTATTTCAGTCATTTGTTGGCTGAGCAAAGTGACAAAGGTCTGGCAGTAAGAGTCGTCGAAATCCGAGTTTTTCCCTATGACTTGATGGGACCAAAGTAACACAAAAAGATCTTGAACGGTACCTTTTCCTTTCAGTCCTTTTTGAATGGGCTCAACATTGATTCGCTCGACGCCATACAACTTGTTTTTGACGTCGTCTTTGTTGCCGGATCTCTGCAAGACGAGGCCAGCATCCAGGTGATTCTTTTCCAATGACCACCAATCGTCTCCCTCTGTTTCACTTGTCGTTTTGAAGACGACAAAAGTGTGAAATGCTACTTTTTTCAAGTCTGCAACTTTGCCCGTCCTGTTGATTTGGTAGATTTCAAATTCCGTGATTTCCGATTCTTTGTCGAGGTCTTTTAAAACGTCCAGCATTTCAGGTATTTCAGCTCCAGCTTCATCGAGTTGCTCCATAATTTCTTCGTCGAGTAAAAATTGAAATAGCGCAGAGGCCGGTATATCGTGCTTATCTTGAGGCTTTGTAGCAGCGTCAGGCACGAAGCTTAAATTTTGAACGCGACCATATAAACCACTACCACTTGCACTACCAACAACAGCCAACCACCAAACGAAATCAAAGAGAACCCGTGAGCACTTCATGCTGATATTTTCATTTGATACTCTGAGGATTTCAAAGTGTCAATGAACCTTGCTTTTTCGTTGTTTGACTTTGCTGACACTCTGCAGTACGTTGGAGTTGGTTTCAGCACTTTGACTGAATGGATGCAAATAGATTTTCTCTTTTTGGTGGCGGAGAAATGATAAGAAATGTGCTGCCCTTATTGCGCCACCTAAGTTATCATTTTTCATATTGTGCCTGTCGGTTGGTTCCATGATCCCGGCCGTCAGCGACTGTTGGACTTGGCATCTGATTACGAGCTTTTGTTACCATGGGATTAGTCGCCTGAATTAGATTTTTTTTTGTAAACAATCAAGTCCTTATCACACCATTGCACTGTTTAACTTGATTATTTGTCTTTTATGTTTTAGGTAGGGGTGTGGTTATTAATGAACGTAAATAATTTTTCTGAAAATGAATTCCAAGTTGGCCGATTGAATTCAAATTGAAAGTGAATTGCATTAAAATTAAGCAATGGAAAGTGGGATTTTAGTGTTTGTATTTGGAATCCCGATATGATCCAGGAAGGTCATTGGCATCACTTGGCCTTTGTCTGGAGACGGGTCGTCTTGAAGGGTTATTCCCAGTTTTCCCTTCACATCAACGGCCAGTTGTTGTGTACACGGGCAAAGCGAGTCGCCAGTCATTTGTTTGGTTCAGTCTGATTTCTCTCATTCATTTAATTTCAGGTGCAGATGCATTAGTACATGAACCCGGGCCGAGGAGCCGCCCACTCGACGAGGGCTTCGTCTGTTTTTGGCTATGGCACGGCGGCCCCAGTCGTGGCTCGTCTGGCGTCAAGGGCCGACTCATCTTGTCGAGGACGCGCTTATTAATCTGCCCTCTACGCGTCCGTCAGTGCAACGGGCAAGCCCAGTACGAAATTTATTTTATTTGCTCTTTAATTATATTTTGTTTGCCCCAATAATCTATCAATCTCCAATCCGGCGGAATTCGCCGGATTGGATAGGGCCCAAGTCATTGCCAAATCCTTCGCAAGTAATGATGATGTAACGATTTAACTTTTTTATTAGTAAAGCTTACAAATTGATTAGAATGAGTTACGATTTTCGGCCATTGGAAATTTTGTATGTAGGTCTCGTTTTCAGTTCGGTTGGATTTATCAATCCCATGTGCAGACTCTTGGGTGGGCGGGTCTATAAATGATTCAGGTGATTGATCACGACAGCGGGGTCCAACTTGGTCCTAATGAAGTGGGCGAAATTTGCGTCCAATCGACTTTCATATGATGACCGAGTACCTCAACAAACCAGAAGTGAGTTTAAGCCGCTATACAGACACCCAAAAAATTCGTTTTCTCACTTTTGCCAGATTTGATTTTCTTTTCTTTTTTGGGGTAGATTAGGAAACTGCCAATTTTCTCAGAGACGGATGGGCTCACACGGGAGATAAAGGCTACTACGACGATGAGGAGCACGTTTTTGTCATCGGCCGATACAAGGAGCTCATCAAATATCGAAACATCAATGTATTCGACTTGATTTTTTAATCGATTCATCCACAGAATTTGACAATTGTGTTCAACGTCTAATCAAGGTTTTGCCGACTAATGTCGAGAAGCACATGATGACCCATCCGGCCATCGAGGACGTGGCCGTTGTCGGTTTACCTCACGAGGATGATGGCGAAATGCCGTTGGCGTTCGTCGAGAACAGCAAAGTCACGGCCGAGGAGTTGATTTCTTTGACAAACGGTTCGTCCAGGGTGTTGACTCAATTTCAAATTAAAAAACTGGAAATTTGTCTCTTTTTTTTTCTACCACATTTTTTAGAGAAAGTCATGGAAGAGGAGAAATTGCGTGGTGGTGGGATTAGATTCATCGAAAAAAATCCCACGAAACGATTTGCTGGTTAAAGTTGTGCGACCAGAGCTCGTGCAGTTATTGAAATTTAAACGTTTTTAGCACGCCAAGAAATAAAACAACGCTACTTCAAAGAAAGTGTTCTTTATGATATAAGCTTTTTAGGAAATTCCACAAACTCTTTTCACCTTCATTTTTTCATCTGCAGAAAATATTCCTAAAAGTGTTCCGTTATACCCAACATTTAGGAATGAGGGTTCGACATGATTGAGATAACATCGCGTTTTGATTAGATAAAGAGTTGCGAAGGAGAAATTTATTTCGTCCTACTTTTGAGGTTCCCACATTGAAATTTCCTATTCAGTTGGTTTCCTTCCTCCATCGAACCGAAAATGCCAATCGTCGACAGAGAGCTCATCAGGCAGAGGATTCCGTACGACGAATCAACCATCCGCAAATTTCCGCTGGGCATTTTCATCGAAAAAGCGATCCAGAAAAACGTATTAGACGAGCAAGGCGATGGCAAATGGCTAGTAAAGATTCGATTTTCTAACGTGTTAGACACTAATAGAACTTGTGTAAATTGGATTTTTATTATGTTTTAGACGGATGATGTGTCGACAGACAAATCGATCAGATTTCATGTCTTTATTACCTGCAACCTAATAATGTATTTGAAGTGCACTTTACATGCACATTATTGTGCACAATTTTCACGCAACACACAGAAGCAACCCCAAAAGCGGAATATGTAATTATTTGATGATAATTAATAGGTAGAAAAACTTTTTTTTTTTTTTTTTTTTTTTTTTCTTAGATCGATGGAATTGGAGGGGGATTTTTAGCCATAGTTTTCGCGATCCAGCTGGCGTAAGCGGAGACTCGGGTAAACACGGCCGGAGCTTTGGGATCATTACATTGATTACTCTTGGAAAAGAAGCTGGCGATACCAACTTGAAATCCGCTAACAATAATCGGGCCACCTTCGTCATCCTGGTTGAAACGAACAAGAAATCAAACAATTAATGCTAAGTAATAAGTGACCCAAATTTAAATCGTTAAAATAGAAATCAAACCGACCACACAGATGGAGCCGGTTGATCCGGCGGCACACATCATCGTATTAGCGTCGAATAAGTTGCCCCATTTTTGGCCACAGTCTTGGTTAGTGAAAATTTTGACGTTGATAGCCTTCAGCATTTCGGAGCTATACCCTCCTATAATTTCCATTAAAACACAATCAATGCAAATTTATTTCAGAAACAATACAAAACAAAACTACGATTGAAAATGATTAACCGTTAGATGTTAGTCCCCATCCAGCGATTATGGCATTCGAGTTCTCGTAACTATTTCTTATTAGGGCCGGTTTTTTAGTTGTTTTAGCGGTTGGCTTCGTTGTTCTAGTAGTCGGTTTTGTTGTTGTTTTTGTCGTTGGTTTCGTAGTGGTTTTCGTAGTGGTTTTTGTTGTTGGCTTAGTGGTTGTCATCGTTGTTGGCTTCGTAGTGGTTTTCGTTGTTGGCTCAGTGGTTGTCATCGTTGTTGGCTTCGTAGTGGTTTTCGTAGTGGTTTTCGTTGTTGGCTCAGTGGTTGTCATCGTTGTTGGCTCTGTAGTTGTTTTAGTTTGCGTCGTTGTTGTTTCTTCTGCAATTCGGACTGGTGTAACTTTTGTTACGGGAAACTCTAAAACTATGATGGCGATGTCATTCACCTAATTAATTGTACATTTATGTTTGTTTTTTTCAGGAAAGCACCAGATTTCTCCAACTCTTTCTAAATATTGAAAATGGAACGTTGAAATACTTACGTAACCGGTACCGTTGACGGAGTAGTTTTCATGGACGATGATTTTCGAAATGTAATTAGTGACAGAGTTTGTTCCCGCCTTACCAGCTACAAACAACGTATTCAGAAACACCTTTGAATTTAACATCTCCATCATGTTCCCGCTGGAAGGTCTAACGGTGATGACGGCGGACATATGAATTATTAATCAAAGGTGATTGAACAAATTGATTGACAAACTGAAATTTTATTCTTACAGAGAAACGCAGTGGGCCGCTGTCAAGACATAGGAAGGGGCAATTAAAGTCCCAGCGCAAGCACTTCTTGGGGACAGTACGCTTGCCTGAAAAACGAAATAATAATATAGTCAGAATTTTTACATTGACCAGCAGAAAAGGTCATCTACTGTATACCATAAATGGATATTGACCAGTTTGAGCGGTGATTCCACCAATGATTCTCAGGTTTGAAGCCTCATTTTCTAATTCGATTGATTTTTACAAGGTAATTTAATTATTTCGAAACGATTGTATACAATAATTGGAGGTGCAATAATTGAATAGATTTACTATCATACCTCCGGCAGTGTCGACGACGGAATTTGAAAAAGCGGATCCAATCAGGAAAAGCAAGGTAGTAGTAGCCTAATGTCATTCAAGTCGACTGTTAACGTCAGCGCAGGAATAGCGGTACAATTGCAAAACAAAAACAACAACAAGTCAACAATAACAACACAATAATAATTACCCAAATATGGAGATGCATTTTTTGTTGTTTCTCAAGTGTCGAGAGGACCTCAAAATGCCAGTGGTCAGGGTAGGCGCTCAACTAATTCCAGTTGCTGAGGTAACCCCTTAATATATTTGAAATCCATCCGTATAGTTGACCAGGGTTGACATATAAATTGGCTTATGGGTATACGAGTAATACGACCAGAGCAATAGATACCTGGTCGGTTCTCGCTGTGTTGGCTTCCCTATCCCGGTTTTAGGGTAAACGTATCCCCGATTTTCAGACATTTTAGGGCGGAGCTTGTCAGAAGTTGTGAAGTGGTAAAAATGAGACAGCGCCATCTAGTGATAAGACGTTGACTTTCAAATAATACTTTCGGCGGCCATTTTTGTGTAATATGTGAATACGGCGGCCATCATCGGGAATACGTGAATGAAGCCTAACCATAATTTCTGTAAAAATGGTTTGCAGGTGTGCTGTTCCTGGTTGTAAATCAACATATTTCAAAGGAAATCAAAAAGAAAACGAGGTTACCCTGTTTGCAATTCCTAAAACTTCATTATCTAAATGGCGAGAACTAATTCCATGTAGTTATTTGACGAGCACCTCACGTATTTGCTCCCGTCATTTTGACGAAAGTGACTTCAAATCAGGGATTTAAATTTTGAACGTGTTCCATCCTTTCAAACGTAGGAATCGTAATGCTGGAGCAATTCCCAAACATTTTCTGATAAATGGTATTGATATTACATTTCCTGTATAATCTGTAAAGCACAGAAACTGAACCATTTTCATTTTAGATACACCTAGTCGACAAGCAATGCAAAATGTTGATGGTTTCAAATGGAGAAATAACATAAATGGTATTTTTAAATATGTTTATTTTGTTTAATATCAAATAACGCAATTCTTAAATATGTATTGTAGTGGAAACAAATGCTAGCAATGCATCAGTAAGGAAACGACCAAAAGTAGACAAAATACCTACTACGTCTAAGAGAAAAAAATTTGACAGTACAGGTATTGATAATAGTTCTCGTTACATTTTATTTTTAAGAGCAATTGCTTTAAATTTTATCTGATAGCACCCTCCATGGAAATTACCTCTACTATTAAAGAATCAATCAACATTCCCCAGGCTGCTGAAGAAGCAATTTTTGATCCACTTCCAGATTCAATCAAGGAAAATGTTGCTGTTGTCATTGAAGATTCGACAGTTACATCACCTTCTATGGAAGCAAGCTCTACTAATTTCAAGTCTAATTTTGTGACATTTCAGTCACTAGTAACTTCATCAATGGTACCAAAGAATTGGACATGGTATTTTGATCAAATTAAACAAACGATTTTTTGCATTTCGATGGATCAACTACCAAATGAAAATTATAATGTGAAAAGTGTACATTTTCAAAACAAGAAGTAGTGTATTATGTCAACGGAACAATAAACAATTTACACAACCAAACAATAAAATGTAAGAATGTTTGGACACTTACAAAGAATAAACAATTTACACAACCAAACAATAAAATGTAAGAATGTTTGGACACTTACAAAGAATAAACAATTTACACAACCAAACAATAAAATGTAAGAATGTTGGGACACTTAGAAAAGACCTAGAGGTTTGACAGTTGGATACTTCTACCTTTTTATTTTGTTCACTTCTTGTAGAAAAGTAAGCTGTGATTGGTCAATGAATTTTTCATAGACCCTTCCTGATTGGCTGGCTTCACGTAGTACCTGACACACTCACTAGAGGCGCTCATCATTTTTTCCAAATCGGACCACGTTTACCCTGAAACCGGGATAGGGAAGCCAACACGGCCGAGAACCGACCAGGTATCTATTGCTCTGATACGACCATTGTCTTTTCGTCGCAAACTGTGGCTCTGGCTCCCATTAGTAGAGGGCGTTCAGTTCGCTAAGCTGGGTTGGTCTGCGCACAGTGAAGAGGCGGCGACATATTTTGTGGCGCTCTGTCATTGGTGGGTTCCCTCATCATATATGTCTAATAACATGTTGCGTTCGTTATTCTTTGCATGACGCAGGTTCTCTCGAGTGACATCCGTTTACTGCAGACTGAAACGTTTCGAAATATGTCAGAACGTCTGGTTCAGGTTCTTCGACTGTATGTTGGGTGAATCACAGGTTTGTTGCCGATGGGAAAATATTCCGAATAGATTGTCATGTGAGATTATATGCTGAGGTTTTGGGCTACTGATGATTGCCAGACGCTCAATGACGTCAATCAGGAAAATGACACACCATGGACAAACTATTTGCAAGTTTATAGCGCTTTGCGGGACCGAGGCTACAGCAGCAGGGAAACAGCTGGATGTTTATCTATACCATAACATTTCATATTTTTCGAAACTATGGAGGAAAAAAATGGGCACACATGTGCGGCTGCTGGTTGAAATCCAACTTGCGCAGATTGCTATCAAATCGGATTAGGCTACGGGCTACTGATTGCTGCACGCAACCCTTTTTGCCGCGAGTGGACTTATTTTTGTGACTCTATGCCCGTTAAATTATATATTATAAAAATTACTTCAAGAATATGACAAAATGATTTCGCAAACAAACAACCCAACCCATAAAATAAAGTTTTAACTGAATTCTGTTTTTTTTAACAAATTGATAGATTGATAGACTGGTGCTGGTGGAGTGGTGGTAGACTGGTAGGTAATAAATGTAAGTTAAAAAAATCAAAATAAATGTACAAGTTCTAAAAGCTTATTTGACAACGTGTCGTGCAGACGATGAAAATTTATTTGAAATTGTTGGTAACAATGTTACACCATTTATATTCTATCTGCAGGAAAAAAAATGATTGACCAGATAGATTCATCTGAAGTTCAAACTCAAAATAAAATGATATTGTGTGGAAGAAGAAAGTATGAATAAGTTACTATATATGTAAAAGCATGTCACTTTTATTGGACTTGTAGTTAATAGATTGTGTTTGATTAGAACTGGCCATGCCAACAAGTTGGAACTTTTCTTTGTCTATGGAGGATACACATTTCTTCTGTGAAAATGTTTAGCGTATTACACAAATGTCTTTTTCTTAAAAGTGCTATCTGCGTGCAGGTGAGTAAGAATCAGGCTACATCTATTTGTTTGATGGCAGATGGCTGTTTTCAGAATTTTATCTGAATCGATGACTATATTGGAGACCATGAGACCAAGTTGGTTAAGTCTTTTTTATGATCGCATGTTATTAACTAGTAATTTGAATTTTTGTTTAAATTTAGTTCAGGTATCACCTAAATGGCCGTGAGATGCAAAAAAGAAGCCTTTCATGTGGAGATGTGTTAACTATACCAAGGGGTAGGTGCAACTGAATTTGATCCAACGGGTAATAGCTTTGCGAGTTGCGATGCCGTTCAACCCCTCCCCCCGGCCCCGTAGTGCGTTACATGCAGGCCCAAATATGCACCAATAGCCTCACTTCAAATAGGTACAACTGGGTTTAAAAAGCAGTCGTCTCAGTACTTGATACCAACAGTTGAACTGCAGAACTGTAGTTGAACTTATCTCGATTGATAGCTGCTCATCGTTTTTAAGGTAATACCGCCATTGCAATTATTGTTATTGACATATTAGCTGGCATTTCACTTCATATTTTATTATTGATCAAACTGTTCTTTAAGGTGGAAAATGCAAATGAAAGCGGCGACAATTCTGACTGTCCTTTGGTCCTTCTGCTGGATGATCCAAAGCATCGCAGGCAACCCCGTTATTCATAAACCATCAGAAATGAGACAATCGGCGGGATACGGACCCCCACTGACTGAAGCTGAGTTCAATTGCATACCAACGTTCGGTAAATCGGGTAAGGAACTGACTTTCAAGTATATTTGATTAATTCTCAGTTATTTATGCCTTTAACATAATTTATTGCTTTGCCATGCTCAGCAACCCACCACAATTATTCCCTGGGAAATGATATCATGCCGTTTCCTGGTAAACATGCCAAGTTGAGGTCAAAATGGCCCAGTAATTTCATCCCCTACGAAATCGACTCAACTTTTGGTAAATTTTGATTTGATGCAACACACAGCAATAAACAGCCTTGCCAGACTAAGCCTCTCTTTTCCCCATACGAATTAGATGCGAAAGGTCGGTGCGCAATTGCCAATACCATGAACGCATTTCACAAGCACACATGCATCCGATTTTATCCGCGAAAAGATGAAGTCGACTACGTTCAGATCAACAGATTGAACGAGACCGGGTAAGTAAACAATAAAGGATGGTGCAAATTCGATTCCAAATGACAAATAATACGCCATTATGTTAACGTTGTTTAATATTTCCGTAAATTCCTTTTTTCTATTAACATATAGTTTTAGGTGTTATACATTGGGTATCGGTTACTCTGAAAAAATAGGGGCCCACACGGTCTACCTTACCCCGGCCTGTTACAATTCGGAAACGGGCACCGTGGTGCACGAGCTTATGCATCGCGTCGGCTTTAGACACGAACACACTCGTCCTGATCGCGACAATTATATTAATATTATTTGGGCAAACATTGATCCGAGTAAGTTTTACTTTGCCATTTGCTTATATAGTGGACAGAGAAAAATGACAACTTTTCTTATTTTACATTTATTATTTTTATTTTTTTCAGAAGGGCATGCACAGTATTCTATTCCAACTGATTCAGAACTAATTCTGAGTTACGACTACGGTAAGTTTAACTCATGTACATGTACTACCTTTAATTATTAATTATTCGTGATGTGTTTGCAAAATCAAAGATGAATAGAGAAAGCAAACTAATGCCTTTTATTTGGTTGCCTATAAAGATGTGGTCTGACAATTTTTTGAAGAACTCGTATAAGAATTGGCTAGCGTCAATATACAGTGTTTTTAATTATGCGTATGCACAGGTTCCGTGATGCACTACCCATTGGGTGATAGCATGACAGCCAAAAATAATGTCAAACTTGCCAAAATAGGACAGCGATACGGTTTAAGTAAGGTGGGTGTGACCAAATATTAAACCTATATACAGCTCTGACCCGTATGAATTGAATATGTATACTTGGTTAATACGCTTTGTCTCTAAGTGTTTGATTCTTGTTTCGTTCCCAATCAGCTGGACATTATGAAACTCAACCGGATGTACTGCTAATAAGCTGTAAACAGCGTCTCGTTTTTCGCTTCTTGCCGACTGCAACGATACAAGAATCTCGATTGAAGACGTCATCATTCCCCAAATATCTATTTGTTTGTGCATGTTTTGTTAAACGTCACATATACAAATCTTTATGGCATTCCTAATTTTACCATGTTTTTTGGTGCAGGGTTTTTTCGCTTTTTACTTGAATCTTTCTTTCCTTTTACGCACAAATTCTAAATGTATCTGTAATACATGGACGAAGTGATTGGCTGCACTTGATAGCATTGTAGTCATAGTTCTTAATTTTTGGAAGAAGTGAAACACTAACACAAAATCCCCCCCCTTCTTTTAGGTCACAGTTACACTTAAACAAAACACTTTTAAAACAGTTCAGTGAGAGGATTCCGATTCGATTTTCTAACGTGTTAGACACTAATAGAACTTGTGTAAATTGGATTTTTATTATGTTTTATAGACGCGTATGGCGTATGTGTCGACAGGCAAATCGATGACCTAC
Organism: Daphnia pulex; assembly: GCF_021134715.1. Classification (NCBI taxonomy): domain Eukaryota; kingdom Metazoa; phylum Arthropoda; class Branchiopoda; order Diplostraca; family Daphniidae; genus Daphnia; species Daphnia pulex. The sequence continues at coordinate 8,273,885 of NC_060017.1, forward strand.
AGTCAGTTGCTAAGTGACATCAAAAGTCGGTGGCCTCTGATGGCCTTGGCAAAAGAGGATTCAATAGACGGGCGACAATTTGGTCGTCATTGGTTGCTGCAATCACATTGCCATGCCTTTGATGTTGATGGCCGTTTGAAGGGCCGAAGGCTCGCAAGCTTGTCTCGGTATTAATTTACCCCAAGGTAATTCAAGTAATTATATAATATTGTAACTGTTTTATTCATAACTTATTTTTTTAATCACTGGGGTCCTATAAAAAGACGTAATTGAAATGCGCATTCGGGAAGTCGGTAGTCAATTTGTGCTGACGCCGGAATGCGGAATCACAAGTGTCACTCAGCGCCCATCTGACGTACCGCATCCAAGCCTGGGATTTCTGCGCCAAAGACGCAAATGCATCCCCGACATTCGCAATCCTTACGCCAACATTGTCGTTCCCCGAAAGCAAAATCCACAATGACGCCAGTGTCGATGTTTCAGCTGACGGCCGGTTCCTCGTTACACTCGTCCCTTGCACTTCACTCACTGGAGCTCTCATTAGTACTAACAAAACAGAATTTTAATTGATTATTATTGAATTGAATTGATTATATTTTTTGTATTTTTTACCAGGTCTGCATAGTTTAGAACCGTCTCAGATTCCTACCAAAGTCTTTCAAGCTCAGAGAAACAATCCGTCAACTACGGCTGCTAATGCTTCAACTGCTGCTGGCCAAAATAGTGTCGGCGACCTTCCGGCTGACCAAATGCATCCGCTGTTAGAAAAGAAGCAGAGCATTCCACCGCCACAAGGCAGTTTGCTCCACGTACGTGATTTAAGTCAAACGACTGACGTTGGATTGACAAGTCTCAATTGCATTCGCTGGATTCCCACTGCTGGACAGGGATTTGTATTGGGAACCAATAACGGGCATCTCAAGGTGATTGATTGAGATTCTGTTGGGATTTTTATTCGTTTTTTTTTCTTTCTTTTTTTTTCATGTGTAGAAGCTATGAAAATTGAAAATACATTTCCCAGACGCGTTTCTAAAATGTTTTATTTTTTCCGAAACTGAAAACTGTTTTTAATAACCCGGCAACGTTGATTTATTTTCCCTTCCCTTTCAAATCCCATCTTCGTTCTTCCATAGCCTACTCTATATAGGAAGCCGAAAGGAAGGATATCTCTCGCGTGTTGGAAAAGTGAAGCCTACTTTGCTCACCTTTCCTCCGATTTCGCATCTTCCAAGTGGACCCAGGGGGGCCATCTGGTGAGCGAAATAATGACACGCCCTCCGAAATTTCGAATGTTATGGTTTGGGGGATTACCCTGTAATTTATGAACGCACCATTAATATGTTGCCGTGAGGGATTTCATGACAATGTTACATGGAACGGTGTACATTATTGTTTAGTGAATGGCCCTTCGTAGCCATTTAACAATCATATCGATAGAAACGTAAACAAATCTGTGTTTTCAAATATCGCCACTAGACGATAAATTGGCTCCCGTGGGTCCACTTAGGGCGGAGCCAAATAAGAGGAAGGGAACCCAAATTGGCTTCCAAAAAAAGGCCAAACCTTTCGGCTTCCTATATAGAGTAGGCTATGGTTCTTCACACGTTTACGTTGTTATTAATTTATTTCCTAGCCAAAACTCGTTGAAGAAAAGTCGATAAACGAAATGAATTCGGTAGAAATCTCTGGTTTTATCCCCAAACTTGGTCTAGTCGTAGTAGGAATTGTGTTGGTAGAATGCACTCGGCAAGGCTTGAATTACCTGCTGCAGCGAAAAAATTCAAAGCCAGTGATTAGACAAGTGATATTCTTTCCTGATAAACAAATTGCCTGTAAAGACTTTTTCGATTCAGTCGAAGGCTGTTCGAGGATTCGCTGCGATTTCAGCCACACAACAACTGGCTTCAGGTTGGAGATATATGAGTTTTTTGTGTGTCGGTCTATGACTGTAGAAGATAACCTTTATTTTATCACTTTTTGCAATGCAGGCAACTACTTTCTCACATAAAGTCAGCAAGGAAATCTATCGACATTGCTGTTTACTGCATCTCTTGTTTTGAGATTGCAGATGTTGTGTTACAACGTCACAAAGTTGGAGTCAGAGTCAGAGTGATTACAGACCAGAGCATGGAGATAGCTTTTGGATCCCAGAATCACCGTTTTATGAAAGATGGTAAAGGACTTTATACAAATTTTAGGAAGCATGCTTATTTTCCACTTATCAAACAGGGATCAGGGTACATACCAACAAACCCCCATTTCTAATGCACCGCAAGTTTTTTATTATTGACGATGAGCTGCTTTGCTCTGGGTCCTTCAACTGGACTTCACAAGCTGTCACTGGTAACAACGAATCTGTCATAATCACTAATGATCCCTGGACCGTTGAACCTTTTTGTGCTGAATTTCAAAAATTGTGGCAAGAAACTAAGCCTGGAAATTAACTCTTGTATTTATAGCTAATACCATAGATTTTCTGTTTATTCTAATCTTCACCTTTATTAGGGGGACTTCTTCTTTATCTCTTAAAGGGACCTTGAATTTTTGTTTGCCAAAATTTTACTTATAGCACATGCGATTCCGATACCTGCTCAGAGACAGTAGAACTCCAATAAATTCTTTAATTATTTTCATGATCAACAATAGAACTACATTGAATTTTAAATATTTTAAATGTCCGACAATAGAACTCCAACGATTTTAAAACTATTTTCATGTCCGATAGTAGAATAGAAGAACTTCATTGAATTTTGAATATCTCCAAGTGTCCGACAATCCATCCATCCTTGATTCCTTTCCGTACAGTCAAACGTGGAGGAATCTTTTGGCTCCGTCAGTAGGTGGCTAAAATCAAGTTGTCCCCCCCAGCCGCCAGATGACGCGAGTGTCTTTGAGGGGACGAAATTTTCGCCATTTTGTTCCGAAACGCCAAGTGAAAAGGTATTCCAAATTCGTTACGGAATTGAGATGTCGATCTACATTTTCAGCAGTGAAATTTAATGGTAAATTCTAGTTTGGATTTCTCAAATGTAGTTAACCCTAGACGTTGCTGTGTGAATTTACAGGCAATCTGGCATATAATTTCCATTTGGCCAAATAATCGATCACGTGGACTGAAACTGCTTTCCAATTTGCCGAAATGTCGTCGGTTATTAGCTTTACCTGTTCGGATGCACGTCTCATCTCACGCCGAAACACTACAGAGGTAGTAGAGTAATTTTGATGATAAATTTCCCTGCAATGATGCTATAGATTTTATTAGTTGGTGTTCAGGTTGGAGATCCCGTTGCTTAACTGTTGCAGAATGTGAGAACTCAACAAAGTCTGAGCTACATGGTCGGCATCATTACAGTGATTTCGTTGGAGCCAGCTGGTAAAAGGTGTAATCGAGTCAAGTTGAGCTGCTGCTGCTGCCTGCAGTTTATCGAGCTGGTGTTATCCTGAAGTGTCATTGCAGGAAGACTTTTTGAAATGGTAAGTTGATGAATTTATTGGTTGTAACTTGGGAAGTCTTATTTTTGTGAAATTAAACTGACAAGTGAACTCTGATCTGATGTAGACAACAAGTGGTGCTATTTCTTGCTTCCAAATTATAGTTTCCGTGAAAGATATCAGATTCCTTGAGTTAACAACTTTATTTTGATCAAACTAGAACAACATTTTCCTCTCTGTATTGCAAACTTTTTCTAACCCTTAAGAATTAGATGTACAGAATTCTCTTTTCCTGGGATTTAATCTCCATTTAAAATTTCATTGCCAAATGCCAATGGAATCTTGGAAAAATGTCTGTCATTTGTTTTACACAATTTCTTTTGCATCTGATGTTTGATCATGGAAAATAATATTCCTTTTTCCCCATAGGACTTGATGATACTTCAACTATGCCTGTGCAGTGGTTTTGCAGCCTGTTTCCAGTTGAGAGGTGTGATTATGCAGCTGATACAGGATTGAAGAAAAAGAACTGAAGTAGCTGTGCTGGTGTTCTCCTGAAATTGCTGTGCCACAGGAGTTGCAGATAGTGTTTGGTTCCTCATAGAAGTTTGTTTAAAGAGTTTGGAGATGATCATCCACTTCTGACTATAACTTATGTGAAACTTCAAAGTTGTAAGAAATATACAAGTCAAGTGCTAAACATGATTTTATTCTAAACATGATTTTATTATAAGTTATAAGACACAGCAAACAAGAAACTTTAAAAGGAATTGCTTTATTGTCCCACCTCCACCCACAATTCCACCACATTTTACAATCACATACACACACACACATACATACACTTAAGTTAACCCGTTGGCTGCCACGCCATACAACCCGTAGGTTGCTCTCTACTACTCTACGCGCCACGTCTGAAGGATCTATGACCAAAGTGGGACTTGCCATTGCTGACAAGTCCGGGCTGACACGGTGACAGGAGAAGATGGAATGCACAACCTCTAGAATCCATCACCGCATCGACAAGGGGGAAGTCCCTATGGTGCATTGCCTAACGGGGCCTTTCGGCGAATCTGGGGCTGGTGCGACTGTCCGACCCCGCGGCATGAAAACCACGAGACCGAACAGCGCGGCCCGTGCTAAGGAGCTAGGGGAGAACAAAGGCGTGGCAACCAACGGGTTAACTAACAAAACATCATACCAATAACAATAGATGATCTGCGAAGCACATGTCGGATGTCACCGCCAAATTGATGTTGTAGAGATGCCAACCCCCTTTCCATGTTCACCTCTTGGCTATTACCTACATGGAGATCAAGAACAACAAGATAATAACAAGAATTCAATTCAGGACATGGCAACTGAACTTACACATGATGAGTTGACACCAATCAGGTTTCCCCAGTAGATGTAGTAGTTCCCATTCTCAAGGTCTCCAATAGACGGAATGAGTCCAGAGAAAATTACTTTGGTCACAGCTTTCTCTACGACAGAATGTTCAAGTTATGACACAACATAAAGTTTCATTTCTGAAATAAGAATATAATACCACAACACTGCCAATGTAAATTTGTTAGAAAAAGATGTTGCTACAGCCAACATTGGTCCAAACTCCAAACTAGGGTTATGGTGATCTAGCGAGTCCAATGAAAATCAGCCGATAATTGTGTTGAATCCTATACCAAAGATGAAGAATATGTTTTAGCAATACTTTAATAAAGCTATTGTTGGTTAATACCTGTATGCTGTATCATTTGACATATTCAGCAGGCATACAATGATTTTGGCAAAAAAAGTTGACAGTAGCCTGCAAGCCTCTTTCACGTTTTCTCCTGCAAATTAATGATATTTAGGTTATCCAACATATTCAAGAAAAAGAACACATGCTCAGCAAATTCCACACGAAATCAATCTAATTTACTTACAAATTAATTGGTAATTTACGAAGAAAATAGCTAAAGCTAAACTTTTGACAACGAACCGCCATTAACCCATAACTTACAATCATCACGCCATCTGTTTGACACATCTAAAACTCAGTATCTAAAGGGCTAACCTTTAGATAGTCACAAAACTTGAAAACATGATTTTTGTTTGCTTAAACCTAGCACGGTATCTTTAGAACTCTACAGAGAACAAAGCTCACTTGTTAGTTTTATGCAAATTTTCCGGAAGTAGACCGGAAGTAAGCGATAGCGCCTTAACCATTGAGCTGATGATCAAACAAACCAAATATTCGTGATCTCCATGAAATTTGGGGTCGAAAAAGTGTTATTTAAACGAAATCCAGATTTTGGTCAAAATCGAGAATTTTCCTGAACTATAGTTCAGGAAAATTTTTGAAACCGGAAGTACGAAAACGCACAAAACAAAACATGAACTTTACCACAAATTTGACGAGGATCACGAATATGTCGTTCTTTTGTGCGTGGGATGAATATTTACTGAACTACTGTCTGAAATGAGAAAACCGGAAGTAGAAAAAAAAGCAATTTTTCAAAATTCTAACAAGTGAGCTTTGTTGGTGGAATCGTTATCGTCAGTTTTCACTAAAAATTGTCTAACAGCAACTGCCGATAAATGTTTTAGAGATGTGCAAAGTAATTCAAAATAATTGCAAAAAAACCGTTGAAATAGGCCGTCTAGCGTTAGAAAGAAGAAACGTTTAAAATTGTTTGTAAACAATTCCCGCTCTAGGTCATTGACAATTTGACACTCATTGAAATAATAAAGGCATAAGAAACGTCGAAACTTACGCAATATCCTCTTCACTAGAATCATCATATTTTCATCACCAAGAAATCGCAACACATCTTCAACAGCCAAACACTAAACTCCAAATGGCGATCATTCCAGTGATCTGCAACACTCGCGCTCCCGCTCAGTCTGCCATGAACACCCTTTATAAAGTAAAAAAACAAGGCCATATAGCAAATTATTTTTATTTGCACATTTATTGATCTATTCTGCAATATACAAAGAGTCCATTGCATCAGAGACTAAAAACAAAGAAACGAAACAAAACTGTTAGAAAAAGACCCATTACGCCAGCGAGAGATCCTTCCCATTCCCACTCATAGAAGCACCAAAACTGATCAGAGTGAACCTCAGGAACTGACAACAGGGGAAAATACGTGGCATTCAACGTGTTAACTTAAAAAAATCGGTTATTAATGTAAACATCAGAAGAATAATTTTCAAATTTCAGATACTTTCTGTGTTGCTGACAAGTTTCCCCTGACGAAATCAGTTAACAGGCATTGAAAAGTTGTAGTCCATCAGTTACAAAAAAAAATCAACCTAGCAGTTTACATTAATGCAAACAAAAATATATTGATCCTATGTTTACACCAAGGAAAAAGAAGAGTTTAAGCAAAATGGCAGCCGAAATTGAAATGCTTTGTTTTCAAAAAGAGATACACAATTCTACACTGAAATTAATTTAACTGTTCAGTTGCACTTAATGAAGTATTGAGTGTCTTGTATAAGATGATGTCTCTGTTTTTCTTTGAGCCCCAAGTAACTTGAACAACTTTTCCAGGTTTAAAAGAAATGCCGTCCGAAAACCTTTCTTTAAATAAAAAAAGGATATCTAAAGACTAAAGTAAGGAAATTAAAATTAGAACAGTAAGTAGAAATGTGTTACTAGTTCCTCACCACCAAGCAGGATTATGCTAAGCCATCAGAATCTTGTTCAAATTCTTTGGAGTAAGGAAACTGCCCGTGTTTCATCCGTTGAGCTATTTTCTGGTTGGCCTTGAGGCACAATTCCGGGCGATTTTTCATCATTTCCATCCATTCAGGAACCTCTTTTTCAGTTGTTGACAAACAGAGAGATTCAAGGGTGGCAGACAACGGGTTAGCAAACAAGGAATCTTGTTGAACGTATAGTCTTTGACCTTTTTGAACGAAGAAAGTTCAGTAACATGATAAGTGAACTTACACATGAAACCATAAATCAGTTATCCAAGGCTCTCTAGAAAATGGAATGAGAGAATGGTCCATTCTGGGGTCGGTGATCTAGCAAGTCCAAAAGAAACAGCCGATAATTAAGATAAATTCTAATAAAACATGAGAAGAATGTAGGTTAGTTTAAGCTAGTGTTGGTTGTTAACTGTATCATTTCAATGGCACATTCAGTAGAATAGAATGAATTTGAACAAAATAGTTGACGGTAGGCTGCACCACTTTCACGTTTCCTCAGACTGTAAGTTTGATGAAAAACATTAAGGTTATCCAACATGTACACGGAATAGAACACATTACTGACAAGTTACAGACAAAATCACTCGAATTTACCTATGAATTCATTGGAAATTTTCGAAGAAAAGATAGCTTAACTTTTGACAGCAAACCGCCGTAGTTGAAGGACTGGTCTTAACATACCCACAAAACTTGAAAAGCGCATTTTTGATCTCATGTCAACCAAATGCTGGATGCACATGCACATAATGGACTAATAATAACACATAACAGTTTCCCAAATACTGTTACTACACATCCTATTTACAACCTGTACTGAAGTGTGTTAAGATTGTGGGTGAATTAACCCATTTATCGAAATGACCCGTTTAAAACGGATTAAATTAAATTTCAAAATACGCAGTTTTGTTAGCACAGACACACACCTGCTGTTGTGCTAGTTCCTGGTGGAGAGTCAGTCAGGCCCTCTATTGAGAACAAAAATCATGAATCAATACCGCCATCTATTGAGAAAACCATTCTACTGAGAATTCCACATTTATAATTTAGACAAATGCCCTAAAAAAATAGGATTTGGATTGGACTAATACAAAATTAATTCAGTGTAAGGGAATTGTACCAATGTGTCAGTTTTCAATCAACTGAAAAATTGTATACTGAAAAACTGTAAAAAATGTTGAAATTTTAACGCGCCATTAAGGATCATCTGTTTTGGGGGAGTAATTAGGCATTGCATCAAAGAGGGCACAGGTATATAAAAATCAGAAACGTGTGAAAACCCTTAGTTGAGCTTCATTCAACTTTGGTACTTTTTGAAATCGTCATAGGTAAGTTATTATTATTATTTAACATTGTGGTGTATTCAAACAAACCATCAAGTATAATTAGCTTTCGCCTTGTCCATTGTTTACATTCTTTGCCTTATTTAATTTCGTCTGCTTTTTTTTAAATTCTGTAATTAAGAAACTTCTTGATCTTTGTTGAAAGTTGAAACTTTAGTACTTTAACAATAGTTATGCTTCCCTACTGTTTGAAATGCATTAGGAAGATTGGGATTGACTCTTTCACTTGTTCTGCTAATGACTAGCGTTGTTAATGTCTCCTGTGGCGTCATCAAACCTGGATACGGGATCGGAGTGGCGTCATATTCAAAACCTTCTTCTACTTACGGCGAGAGCTACACGACAACCAACACGCCTTATCAGGTACGTCACTGTAGATGTGAACGTTTTAAAAAGAGTCATTCATACCCAGATTTTTTTTTGTTATTTACAGAAATACGAAACGACTACTGTCAAGTCGAATTCGTACTACTCCACTCCGGCTCCTTCGTACTATCCGCGTCAACGACTTCTCGTTATTTTCTGCCGTCTTATTCCACTGCTGGCTACAGAACTGAGGCTCCAACTTACTACTCGACGGCAGCTTCTTACTTCTCTGCTCCATCTTACGCCTCTCCTAGCTACAAAGGTGAAGCCAAATCCCATTACGCAACAACGGCTACTTATTATACTTCAACAGCTTACACCACTTCTGGCTACTATACCACAGCTGGTTATCCCTGAGAGATTTTTAAAATTCTTATTTTAAAAAGCCGAAGGCTTACCGCCTTTTAAGGGTGAGAGATTTGAAGAAACAAAAGTTCCGACACCGCTCCAAATAGTCTTAACTGTGAGAGGTCCCTGGGGAATTGGGGCGATTCGTGATTGGTCGAAGGGGTTTTCGGGACTGTGACGCGTTCGTGCTGCTCTGATCGCGACGCGACTAATCTTATTCGATGTAGAATGACTTTTTACATAGGTAATGACTAAATTTTTTAACTATTAACGAAAATAACGAGAGATTGGGAGCAAAAAGGGGAAAAAAAGGGGAAACTTCTAAAATAGAGGAAAAAAATGTCTTCTAAAATTAGAGGATGCAACCACCGCTAAACAAAAGAAGAACTTTCCGTTTAACCGAAAAGACTAAATTTGCATTACGTTATTTGTGGTTCGCGAGATATTTGACCAAGAAAAAGACACCCAGATTGACTTTGAGTTGATTGTTTGTTGACTAGCAGACGACGATAACTTTTATCGGTGTGGCGTGTGGGTACTGGCTACTGGGGCGACTGGGTATTCATTGGAATTCATCGACCTTATGTAAGAATGTTTGTGATTAATTTCATCTTGTGAAACACTGTAGTTATCTTTCTAATTTTAACTATTGCAGGATTCTAATAAGAAAAAAAAACCATGCCTCCAGTGTCACAACTGATTATTCCTTTACCCATCAAATGCCAGATTGGCACATAGTTCAAATGTGGGTGCTGAATGAACTGGTAAACATAAAAAATGGAATTGACAATAGGTGTTCATTATGTCACTAATCTTTCTGTGTGATGAAAACAACCCAAACAAATTATTTGCAGATTACATTTATCATCAGACATCTCTCTCCCTTTCCTATGTCTTGAAGATGACGACAAGTTGCCAGTTGATTTACATGTCACCTTTACTGATATCCTAGCACACCATACTTTATTTGGCATAAAAAAAAGGTTTCCCTTCTGGGTTTCCCTCATTTAAAAGGCCTTGATGATGTAATGGTGCTATGCCAAAATTTTATCAACGTAGAGAAATTAAAGCTGCAGCTGTGGGAAATGGAATTGACAGTATGTAGTCCTTATTCAGTAATCTTTCTTTGTGATCAAAACTAAACCACAAAATTATTTGCAGATTACATTCATCACAGACACATTTCAGTTTCAGAAAGTGGAGTTTTGTCTTGAAGATGACAAAAGTTGCCCGTTGATTTACATGTCACCTTAAGTGATGTCATAGCAGCTACTTGTCATTTAAATAGTTTGTTACCATACTTTATTTGACATGATTGTTTTATAGAGTTATTTCATTTTGGTTTTTTTTCAGGCATACTTCAATTTCAGAAAATTTTGTCTTGAAGATGACAAGTTGCCAGTCAATATACATAAAACCCTAAGTGATATCATAACAGGAACTTGTCGCCCGGAAGTATTTGAGACTTGACCAACATGGACGACGTGCCCTGGGAGAACCTTCAACACGCACTCGCCCTCCTTGCGTTCCCTTCTGACACTCGTGAGTTCGAATAAATTGTAACCGGATAACTTTAAGGATACTAATTCGTGTACGCATTTCAGGGGTATCACCACACAAGGAGTTGCTCGATGCGTCGAGGTGGAATGCCTCGATTGAAAAATTTCGTCAAGACTATTTCCGCCTCTATCAGTTGGCTCCATTGTCTGTGTTGGCTGTTGCGTTGCAAGCTGGTCTCTCCACAATGAAAACTCCGTAAGTTTTAACTTTTAACGCCATTTCCAAGAACTTTTCACTTTAATCGATTTAATTTTTACAGGCAATGTTATCGCCCAATGGATCAGAGGAATGTTGAATGTCCCATGTGCCAAGAACTATTGAACAAGTTTGCTGAACGATTACTCACGCTCATTGCTCACAATCAAGATAGATCTGTCGCTTTTCGGGCTTATCTCTTAACGAACATAACTTACCTATGATGCTACCCAACGGTCGTGTGTACGGAGAGCAGACATTTATCAGTTTTCGTGCACAAGTTCAACCATATTGTGTTTGTTTTTGAATCAATAGGCCTTGCGGACTATACCTGTGCTCGCAGCAAAGAAGTCTTCGCTGTCAAAGATGTAGAGAAAGTTTATGTTATGTAGTGTTTTTTATGTACTTAGTAATACATTATTTTCGTGAACGGACAGATTTTATTGATGATACGAGAACTTTGCTAGATGGAATATCGCAGCCCGCTCATCAAGCGGCTGCCTTTGTATGAGGTGAAATCGGGAGAAATTGTCCTCAAGCTCGACCTTCAACTATTTAACCGCCGTTGATCGTAGTCTTTCAATATTAGTGATGCATTTTCTCATCGATTTACATTTAATCTGTGTATAACTGCCAAGACAAAATGAATTTTCATAATCCTGTATATAACTGTACGTTTTTGATAATGCAAGTAGTTGCAAATTGTATTGTTTTATTAATTGAAATTTTCAGTACTACTTGAGGCCTATGACTATGAACATATCTGCTATCACACACTATTACGAACTAGAATAAACAGAATAAAAACGAAAAGAGACTTATTAAAATCTCGAAGGTGCCACAGAGGGGCTTGATCACTACGAGAGTACTGCCTATTTCGCTTACACAACAGCTGCTCCTCACTACGATGTTGCACCGAATTATGGAGCTGAATCCGACCATCACGAGTACGAGCCCCTCACAAAGAGTTCTTATTATTCAGCGCCAGCTTTTACCACTGATGGCTACCGGTACGAAGAGCATGGTTACCATACCACTACTTCTAGCTACGCATATGGACCTGCTCCCTTCACCCAAGCTGTAGCGAGCTACTATTTGCCCAGCGATTACTATAGCCCATACGACCTGGAATCTACTCCCGGTAGGCCTATGAAGAATCTTCTTCCCACTATAATGCCGGCGATTTACCCGAGGAAACTGATTCATATTACTCAGCTGCTACGCCGTCCTACCAGCAGGACTCTTCTGAATATGACGCCAACAAAGTTACGCGGTACCTGCAAGAGAGTCCAACTTACTACACCACAGCCCCATACAGTAGTACAGGATATTACACCACTGCAGCTCCTTCCTTCGCAATTCGTTGCACAATATCTTTCACCACAGGCTGCAACAATACACTTTGGACAGCTATATCACTGCTACACATGAACCTACAATAAAAAATAAAATAAAAAAATAAATATTGCATTTTATCACTTAAAATAGTCAACCCAAATATAATATGGCAATATTATCCGATATCTATTTTAGTATTGTTGAAACTAAAATTTACACAAAACTGGGTGACAATAAGATATAAATACAGATCAATAGAAATATAGAAAACTCACCAGTGGAACAACTAACTCCCCTTTACAACAGCACACATGTGATTGAAGGTAATAGCTGTTGACTTGATGAAATTTCGAAATGTTGAAACTAACCAATGGAATCAAAGCTTAAGCACATTATTGTAAAATCTCAACTGGATAACAGTCACCTACTGACCTTCATTTAGTGTATGTCATGTGTTGAAGATTTTCACAAACAGCAAAGTAAATGAGAATTCCATTCACTTCACACTCGTCATGTGACTGTAACTGAAACTCTAAGTAGCAATGGGATAAGGATAATTATCTAAATTATTTACAAATTTATCAATGAAAATAAAATTCTACCTATCTCTCAGATGGGTTGCCTCCAACCACATACAGGGATGTAGAAACAGTCATAACGAGTATGCTGTCACAGGTTTCACTACCAAAATTCCAAGATTCGGAAAAGATCCTATGGTCCATGAGCAAGAATACCTACAATATATGAAAATATGAATTATAATGGTTGGCCAACTAACCATAACATCACCAATAAACTAAACCTAAATAGAAATTGGTCAATATAACACATTTACTTTTGCTGTTGTGTTTCAGCATGGGTTGAGACATGCAATCGCTACTAGGATTCACAGAAATTCAGCATCTACATTATCACCTTGAACATCAAATGGCCATCAAAACCTATAGGGAAAAAGGCAGGTTGATCTTCAGACAGGAATAGAAACTGAAGTATTAAAATTACTTGTCAAGTTGGGCAGGTTCAATGTCTTGCTTTGAAATTTTGGTGTAAATAGTGATGTGAACATGTGATGCCTTTATATGGTCCTTCCTTATCTGTTAATCAACAAATGACAAATTTCATAAAAGTTAAGAGATGAAAAATAGCACCCGTAACGAAAAACAAATTGTTCATTAAGCAGAGTGGATGTGCATAGAATTTACTGATTCTGTCACAGTTATTCGGCATTCAAGGTGATAATCAAAGTTCTGATCCATCAGTTTCATCATAAACGTCCAACACAACAACTAGCCATGACAAAAACTTGCTGTTTAAATTTTGTTTCGGTTTTGGGAACAAAGTGCACCAACAATTTTTAATCTTTAATAATAAAATGACAATTTGACTGTGTCCTTTAAACTTGTACATACTCTCAGTAACAACTAAACCATAAAAAAAAAACATAATAAGAAGATCAAGGCAATCTCAAGAAACTGTTCTTTTTCCATTACCAACAATCCTACGCCGTCACAGTTTCACACGCCAACACCGAATGCTATCACGTGACAATAATGCAGACGACAATCGCACACAATAAAGTTTTATGCAGCGCCATCTTTTTTAAAATAAAAAGACCTTAAAAACTTGCCAAAATGTACTCAAAAGATAATAATTGATATGGGGAACACGAATATAGGATTTAAAAAATTATCTGACCAGTAAGAAGTGCTTTAAAACTCAATTCAAAGTTTTCTATATCAGCGCCATCTATTGACAACTAGTGGCAACGTGAAAAAAGCCCAGGATTGATTGCATCTTGTTCTCCTTGACCTGGGAAACAAGAATATACTTTTTTAAAAATGATCCGACCAGTAGAAGTGCGTTAGAATGCAATTTAAAAGTTTCAACATCAGCGCCATCTATTGACAACTAGTGGCAACATAAAAAACATATGTTTGTTTCAAATGGTTCTGAGCAGTAGAAGTGCCTTTTTCTAAGTATTGAAATCAGCGCCACCTGGTGGCAAGTTTTGGAACTATCAGCGCCACCTGGTGGCAAGTTTTGGAACTAAATTTTATTTTGATCGCATCGTGCTCAGCGTGAAATTCTGATCAAGAATATGTTTGTTTCACATGGTTCTGAGCAGTAGTAGTGCCTTTTTCTAAGTGTTGAAATCAGCGCCACCTGGTGGCAAGTTTTGGAACTATCAGCGCCACCTGGTGGCAAGTTTTGGAACTAAATTTTATTTTGATCGCATCGTGCTCAGCGTGAAATTCTGATCAAGAATATGTTTGTTTCACATGGTTCTGAGCAGTAGAAGTGCCTTTTTCTAAGTGTTGAAATCAGCGCCACCTGGTGGCAAGTTTTGGAACTAAATTTTATTTTGATCGCATCGTGCTCAGCGTGAAATTCTGATCAAGAATATGTTTGTTTCACATGGTTCTGAGCAGTAGAAGTGCCTTTTTCTAAGTGTTGAAATCAGCGCCACCTGGTGGCAAGTTTTGGAACTAAATTTTATTTTGATCGCATCGTGCTCAGCGTGAAATTCTGATCAAGAATATGTTTGTTTTACATGGTTCTGAGCAGTAGAAGTGCCTTTTTCTAAGTGTTGAAATCAGCGCCACCTGGTGGCAAGTTTTGGAACTAAATTTTATTTTGATCGCATCGTGCTCAGCGTGAAATTCTGATCAAGAATATGTTTGTTTCACATGGTTCTGAGCAGTAGTAGTGCCTTTTTCTAAGTGTTGAAATCAGCGCCACCTGGTGGCAAGTTTTGGAACTATCAGCGCCACCTGGTAGCAAGTTTTGGAACTAAATTTTATTTTGATCGCATCGTGCTCAGCGTGAAATTCTGATCAAGAATATGTTTGTTTCACATGGTTCTGAGCAGTAGAAGTGCCTTTTTCTAAGTGTTGAAATCAGCGCCACCTGGTGGCAAGTTTTGGAACTAAATTTTATTTTGATCGCATCGTGCTCAGCGTGAAATTCTGATCAAGAATATGTTTGTTTCACATGGTTCTGAGCAGTAGTAGTGCCTTTTTCTAAGTGTTGAAATCAGTGCCACTTGTGGCAAGTTTTGGAACTATCAGCGCCACCTGGTAGCAAGTTTTGGAACTAAATTTTATTTTGATCGCATCGTGCTCAGCGTGAAATTCTGATCAAGAATATGTTTGTTTCACATGGTTCTGAGCAGTCGAAGTGCCTTTTTCTAAGTGTTGAAATCAGCGCCACCTGGTGGCAAGTTTTGGAACTAAATTTTATTTTGATCGCATCGTGCTCAGCGTGAAATTCTGATCAAGAATATGTTTGTTTCACATGGTTCTGAGCAGTCGAAGTGCCTTTTTCTAAGTGTTGAAATCAGCGCCACCTGGTGGCAAGTTTTGGAACTATCAGCGCCACCTGGTGGCAAGTTTTGGAACTAAATTTTATTTTGATCGCATCGTGCTCAGCGTGAAATTCTGATCAAGAATATGTTTGTTTCACATGGTTCTGAGCAGTAGAAGTGCCTTTTTCTAAGTGTTGAAATCAGCGCCACCTGGTGGCAAGTTTTGGAACTAAATTTTATTTTGATCGCATCGTGCTCAGCGTGAAATTCTGATCAAGAATATGTTTGTTTCACATGGTTCTGAGCAGTAGAAGTGCCTTTTTCTAAGTGTTGAAATCAGCGCCACCTGGTGGCAAGTTTTGGAACTAAATTTTATTTTGATCGCATCGTGCTCAGCGTGAAATTCTGATCAAGAATATGTTTGTTTCACATGGTTCTGAGCAGTAGTAGTGCCTTTTTCTAAGTGTTGAAATCAGCGCCACCTGGTGGCAAGTTTTGGAACTATCAGCGCCACCTGGTGGCAAGTTTTGGAACTAAATTTTATTTTGATCGCATCGTGCTCAGCGTGAAATTCTGATCAAGAATATGTTTGTTTCACATGGTTCTGAGCAGTAGAAGTGCCTTTTTCTAAGTGTTGAAATCAGCGCCACCTGGTGGCAAGTTTTGGAACTAAATTTTATTTTGATCGCATCGTGCTCAGCGTGAAATTCTGATCAAGAATATGTTTGTTTCACATGGTTCTGAGCAGTAGAAGTGCCTTTTTCTAAGTGTTGAAATCAGCGCCTCCTGGTGGCAAGTTTTGGAACTATCAGCGCCACCTGGTAGCAAGTTTTGGAACTAAATTTTATTTTGATCGCATCGTGCTCAGCGTGAAATTCTGATCAAGAATATGTTTGTTTCACATGGTTCTGAGCAGTAGAAGTGCCTTTTTCTAAGTGTTGAAATCAGCGCCACCTGGTGGCAAGTTTTGGAACTAAATTTTATTTTGATCGCATCGTGCTCAGCGTGAAATTCTGATCAAGAATATGTTTGTTTCACATGGTTCTGAGCAGTAGAAGTGCCTTTTTCTAAGTGTTGAAATCAGCGCCACCTGGTGGCAAGTTTTGGAACTAAATTTTATTTTGATCGCATCGTGCTCAGCGTGAAATTCTGATCAAGAATATGTTTGTTTCACATGGTTCTGAGCAGTCGAAGTGCCTTTTTCTAAGTGTTGAAATCAGCGCCACCTGGTGGCAAGTTTTGGAACTAAATTTTATTTTGATCGCATCGTGCTCAGCGTGAAATTCTGATCAAGAATATGTTTGTTTCACATGGTTCTGAGCAGTAGTAGTGCCTTTTTCTAAGTGTTGAAATCAGCGCCACCTGGTGGCAAGTTTTGGAACTAAATTTTATTTTGATCGCATCGTGCTCAGCGTGAAATTCTGATCAAGAATATGTTTGTTTCACATGGTTCTGAGCAGTAGAAGTGCCTTTTTCTAAGTGTTGAAATCAGCGCCACCTGGTGGCAAGTTTTGGAACTATCAGCGCCACCTGGTGGCAAGTTTTGGAACTAAATTTTATTTTGATCGCATCGTGCTCAGCGTGAAATTCTGATCAAGAATATGTTTGTTTCACATGGTTCTGAGCAGTAGAAGTGCCTTTTTCTAAGTGTTGAAATCAGCGCCTCCTGGTGGCAAGTTTTGGAACTATCAGCGCCACCTGGTGGCAAGTTTTGGAACTAAATTTTATTTTGATCGCATCGTGCTCAGCGTGAAATTCTGATCAAGAATATGTTTGTTTCACATGGTTCTGAGCAGTAGAAGTGCCTTTTTCTAAGTGTTGAAATCAGCGCCACCTGGTGGCAAGTTTTGGAACTAAATTTTATTTTGATCGCATCGTGCTCAGCGTGAAATTCTGATCAAGAATATGTTTGTTTCACATGGTTCTGAGCAGTAGAAGTGCCTTTTTCTAAGTGTTGAAATCAGCGCCACCTGGTGGCAAGTTTTGGAACTAAATTTTATTTTGATCGCATCGTGCTCAGCGTGAAATTCTGATCAAGAATATGTTTGTTTCACATGGTTCTGAGCAGTAGAAGTGCCTTTTTCTAAGTGTTGAAATCAGCGCCACCTGGTGGCAAGTTTTGGAACTAAATTTTATTTTGATCGCATCGTGCTCAGCGTGACATTCTGATCAAGAATATGTTTGTTTCACATGGTTCTGAGCAGTAGAAGTGCCTTTTTCTAAGTGTTGAAATCAGCGCCACCTGGTGGCAAGTTTTGGAACTAAATTTTATTTTGATCGCATCGTGCTCAGCGTGAAATTCTGATCAAGAATATGTTTGTTTCACATGGTTCTGAGCAGTAGAAGTGCCTTTTTCTAAGTGTTGAAATCAGCGCCACCTGGTGGCAAGTTTTGGAACTAAATTTTATTTTGATCGCATCGTGCTCAGCGTGAAATTCTGATCAAGAATATGTTTGTTTCACATGGTTCTGAGCAGTAGAAGTGCCTTTTTCTAAGTGTTGAAATCAGCGCCACCTGGTGGCAAGTTTTGGAACTAAATTTTATTTTGATCGCATCGTGCTCAGCGTGAAATTCTGATCAAGAATATGTTTGTTTCACATGGTTCTGAGCAGTAGAAGTGCCTTTTTCTAAGTGTTGAAATCAGCGCCACCTGGTGGCAAGTTTTGGAACTAAATTTTATTTTGATCGCATCGTGCTCAGCGTGACATTCTGATCAAGAATATGTTTGTTTCACATGGTTCTGAGCAGTAGAAGTGCCTTTTTCTAAGTGTTGAAATCAGCGCCACCTGGTGGCAAGTTTTGGAACTATCAGCGCCACCTGGTGGCAAGTTTTGGAACTAAATTTTATTTTGATCGCATCGTGCTCAGCGTGAAATTCTGATCAAGAATATGTTTGTTTCACATGGTTCTGAGCAGTAGAAGTGCCTTTTTCTAAGTGTTGAAATCAGCGCCACCTGGTGGCAAGTTTTGGAACTAAATTTTATTTTGATCGCATCGTGCTCAGCGTGAAATTCTGATCAAGAATATGTTTGTTTCACATGGTTCTGAGCAGTAGAAGTGCCTTTTTCTAAGTGTTGAAATCAGCGCCACCTGGTGGCAAGTTTTGGAACTTAATTTTATTTTGATCGCATCGTGCTCAGCGTGAAATTCTGATCAAGAAAATGTTTGTTTCACATGGTTCTGAGCAGTAGAAGTGCCTTTTTCTAAGTGTTGAAATCAGCGCCTCCTGGTGGCAAGTTTTGGAACTATCAGCGCCACCTGGTGGCAAGTTTTGGAACTAAATTTTATTTTGATCGCATCGTGCTCAGCGTGAAATTCTGATCAAGAATATGTTTGTTTCACATGGTTCTGAGCAGTAGAAGTGCCTTTTTCTAAGTGTTGAAATCAGCGCCACCTGGTGGCAAGTTTTGGAACTAAATTTTATTTTGATCGCATCGTGCTCAGCGTGAAATTCTGATCAAGAATATGTTTGTTTCACATGGTTCTGAGCAGTAGTAGTGCCTTTTTCTAAGTGTTGAAATCAGCGCCACCTGGTGGCAAGTTTTGGAACTAAATTTTATTTTGATCGCATCGTGCTCAGCGTGAAATTCTGATCAAGAATATGTTTGTTTCACATGGTTCTGAGCAGTAGAAGTGCCTTTTTCTAAGTGTTGAAATCAGCGCCACCTGGTGGCAAGTTTTGGAACTATCAGCGCCACCTGGTGGCAAGTTTTGGAACTAAATTTTATTTTGATCGCATCGTGCTCAGCGTGAAATTCTGATCAAGAATATGTTTGTTTCACATGGTTCTGAGCAGTAGAAGTGCCTTTTTCTAAGTGTTGAAATCAGCGCCACCTGGTGGCAAGTTTTGGAACTAAATTTTATTTTGATCGCATCGTGCTCAGCGTGAAATTCTGATCAAGAATATGTTTGTTTCACATGGTTCTGAGCAGTAGAAGTGCCTTTTTCTAAGTGTTGAAATCAGCGCCACCTGGTGGCAAGTTTTGGAACTAAATTTTATTTTGATCGCATCGTGCTCAGCGTGAAATTCTGATCAAGAATATGTTTGTTTCACATGGTTCTGAGCAGTCGAAGTGCCTTTTTCTAAGTGTTGAAATCAGCGCCACCTGGTGGCAAGTTTTGGAACTATCAGCGCCACCTGGTGGCAAGTTTTGGAACTAAATTTTATTTTGATCGCATCGTGCTCAGCGTGAAATTCTGATCAAGAATATGTTTGTTTCACATGGTTCTGAGCAGTAGAAGTGCCTTTTTCTAAGTGTTGAAATCAGCGCCACCTGGTGGCAAGTTTTGGAACTAAATTTTATTTTGATCGCATCGTGCTCAGCGTGAAATTCTGATCAAGAATATGTTTGTTTCACATGGTTCTGAGCAGTAGAAGTGCCTTTTTCTAAGTGTTGAAATCAGCGCCACCTGGTGGCAAGTTTTGGAACTTAATTTTATTTTGATCGCATCGTGCTCAGCGTGAAATTCTGATCAAGAATATGTTTGTTTCACATGGTTCTGAGCAGTAGAAGTGCCTTTTTCTAAGTGTTGAAATCAGCGCCACCTGGTGGCAAGTTTTGGAACTATCAGCGCCACCTGGTGGCAAGTTTTGGAACTAAATTTTATTTTGATCGCATCGTGCTCAGCGTGAAATTCTGATCAAGAATATGTTTGTTTCACATGGTTCTGAGCAGTAGAAGTGCCTTTTTCTAAGTGTTGAAATCAGCGCCTCCTGGTGGCAAGTTTTGGAACTATCAGCGCCACCTGGTGGCAAGTTTTGGAACTAAATTTTATTTTGATCGCATCGTGCTCAGCGTGAAATTCTGATCAAGAATATGTTTGTTTCACATGGTTCTGAGCAGTAGAAGTGCCTTTTTCTAAGTGTTGAAATCAGCGCCACCTGGTGGCAAGTTTTGGAACTATCAGCGCCACCTGGTGGCAAGTTTTGGAACTAAATTTTATTTTGATCGCATCGTGCTCAGCGTGAAATTCTGATCAAGAATATGTTTGTTTCACATGGTTCTGAGCAGTAGAAGTGCCTTTTTCTAAGTGTTGAAATCAGCGCCACCTGGTGGCAAGTTTTGGAACTATCAGCGCCACCTGGTGGCAAGTTTTGGAACTAAATTTTATTTTGATCGCATCGTGCTCAGCGTGAAATTCTGATCAAGAATATGTTTGTTTCACATGGTTCTGAGCAGTAGAAGTGCCTTTTTCTAAGTGTTGAAATCAGCGCCACCTGGTGGCAAGTTTTGGAACTAAATTTTATTTTGATCGCATCGTGCTCAGCGTGAAATTCTGATCAAGAATATGTTTGTTTCACATGGTTCTGAGCAGTAGAAGTGCCTTTTTCTAAGTGTTGAAATCAGCGCCACCTGGTGGCAAGTTTTGGAACTAAATTTTATTTTGATCGCATCGTGCTCAGCGTGAAATTCTGATCAAGAATATGTTTGTTTCACATGGTTCTGAGCAGTAGAAGTGCCTTTTTCTAAGTGTTGAAATCAGCGCCACCTGGTGGCAAGTTTTGGAACTAAATTTTATTTTGATCGCATCGTGCTCAGCGTGAAATTCTGATCAAGAATATGTTTGTTTCACATGGTTCTGAGCAGTAGAAGTGCCTTTTTCTAAGTGTTGAAATCAGCGCCACCTGGTGGCAAGTTTTGGAACTAAATTTTATTTTGATCGCATCGTGCTCAGCGTGAAATTCTGATCAAGAATATGTTTGTTTCACATGGTTCTGAGCAGTAGAAGTGCCTTTTCTAAGTGTTGAAATCAGCGCCACCTGGTGGCAAGTTTTGGAACTAAATTTTATTTTGATCGCATCGTGCTCAGCGTGAAATTCTGATCAAGAATATGTTTGTTTCACATGGTTCTGAGCAGTAGAAGTGCCTTTTTCTAAGTGTTGAAATCAGCGCCACCTGGTGGCAAGTTTTGGAACTATCAGCGCCACCTGGTGGCAAGTTTTGGAACTAAATTTTATTTTGATCGCATCGTGCTCAGCGTGAAATTCTGATCAAGAATATGTTTGTTTCACATGGTTCTGAGCAGTAGAAGTGCCTTTTTCTAAGTGTTGAAATCAGCGCCACCTGGTGGCAAGTTTTGGAACTAAATTTTATTTTGATCGCATCGTGCTCAGCGTGAAATTCTGATCAAGAATATGTTTGTTTCACATGGTTCTGAGCAGTAGAAGTGCCTTTTTCTAAGTGTTGAAATCAGCGCCACCTGGTGGCAAGTTTTGGAACTAAATTTTATTTTGATCGCATCGTGCTCAGCGTGAAATTCTGATCAAGAATATGTTTGTTTCACATGGTTCTGAGCAGTAGAAGTGCCTTTTTCTAAGTGTTGAAATCAGCGCCACCTGGTGGCAAGTTTTGGAACTAAATTTTATTTTGATCGCATCGTGCTCAGCGTGAAATTCTGATCAAGAATATGTTTGTTTCACATGGTTCTGAGCAGTAGAAGTGCCTTTTTCTAAGTGTTGAAATCAGCGCCACCTGGTGGCAAGTTTTGGAACTATCAGCGCCACCTGGTGGCAAGTTTTGGAACTAAATTTTATTTTGATCGCATCGTGCTCAGCGTGAAATTCTGATCAAGAATATGTTTGTTTCACATGGTTCTGAGCAGTCGAAGTGCCTTTTTCTAAGTGTTGAAATCAGCGCCACCTGGTGGCAAGTTTTGGAACTATCAGCGCCACCTGGTGGCAAGTTTTGGAACTAAATTTTATTTTGATCGCATCGTGCTCAGCGTGAAATTCTGATCAAGAATATGTTTGTTTCACATGGTTCTGAGCAGTAGAAGTGCCTTTTTCTAAGTGTTGAAATCAGCGCCACCTGGTGGCAAGTTTTGGAACTAAATTTTATTTTGATCGCATCGTGCTCAGCGTGAAATTCTGATCAAGAATATGTTTGTTTCACATGGTTCTGAGCAGTAGTAGTGCCTTTTTCTAAGTGTTGAAATCAGCGCCACCTGGTGGCAAGTTTTGGAACTAAATTTTATTTTGATCGCATCGTGCTCAGCGTGAAATTCTGATCAAGAATATGTTTGTTTCACATGGTTCTGAGCAGTAGAAGTGCCTTTTTCTAAGTGTTGAAATCAGCGCCACCTGGTGGCAAGTTTTGGAACTAAATTTTATTTTGATCGCATCGTGCTCAGCGTGAAATTCTGATCAAGAATATGTTTGTTTCACATGGTTCTGAGCAGTAGAAGTGCCTTTTTCTAAGTGTTGAAATCAGCGCCACCTGGTGGCAAGTTTTGGAACTATCAGCGCCACCTGGTGGCAAGTTTTGGAACTAAATTTTATTTTGATCGCATCGTGCTCAGCGTGAAATTCTGATCAAGAATATGTTTGTTTCACATGGTTCTGAGCAGTAGAAGTGCCTTTTTCTAAGTGTTGAAATCAGCGCCACATGGTGGCAAGTTTTGGAACTAAATTTTATTTTGATCGCATCGTGCTCAGCGTGAAATTCTGATCAAGAATATGTTTGTTTCACATGGTTCTGAGCAGTAGAAGTGCCTTTTTCTAAGTGTTGAAATCAGCGCCACCTGGTGGCAAGTTTTGGAACTATCAGCGCCACCTGGTGGCAAGTTTTGGAACTAAATTTTATTTTGATCGCATCGTGCTCAGCGTGAAATTCTGATCAAGAATATGTTTGTTTCACATGGTTCTGAGCAGTAGAAGTGCCTTTTTCTAAGTGTTGAAATCAGCGCCACCTGGTGGCAAGTTTGGAACTATCAGCGCCACCTGGTGGCAAGTTTTGGAACTAAATTTTATTTTGATCGCATCGTGCTCAGCGTGAAATTCTGATCAAGAATATGTTTGTTTCACATGGTTCTGAGCAGTAGAAGTGCCTTTTTCTAAGTGTTGAAATCAGCGCCACCTGGTGGCAAGTTTTGGAACTAAATTTTATTTTGATCGCATCGTGCTCAGCGTGAAATTCTGATCAAGAATATGTTTGTTTCACATGGTTCTGAGCAGTAGAAGTGCCTTTTTCTAAGTGTTGAAATCAGCGCCACCTGGTGGCAAGTTTTGGAACTAAATTTTATTTTGATCGCATCGTGCTCAGCGTGAAATTCTGATCAAGAATATGTTTGTTTCACATGGTTCTGAGCAGTAGAAGTGCCTTTTTCTAAGTGTTGAAATCAGCGCCACCTGGTGGCAAGTTTTGGAACTAAATTTTATTTTGATCGCATCGTGCTCAGCGTGAAATTCTGATCAAGAATATGTTTGTTTCACATGGTTCTGAGCAGTAGAAGTGCCTTTTTCTAAGTGTTGAAATCAGCGCCACCTGGTGGCAAGTTTTGGAACTAAATTTTATTTTGATCGCATCGTGCTCAGCGTGAAATTCTGATCAAGAATATGTTTGTTTCACATGGTTCTGAGCAGTAGAAGTGCCTTTTTCTAAGTGTTGAAATCAGCGCCACCTGGTGGCAAGTTTTGGAACTAAATTTTATTTTGATCGCATCGTGCTCAGCGTGAAATTCTGATCAAGAATATGTTTGTTTCACATGGTTCTGAGCAGTAGAAGTGCCTTTTTCTAAGTGTTGAAATCAGCGCCACCTGGTGGCAAGTTTTGGAACTAAATTTTATTTTGATCGCATCGTGCTCAGCGTGAAATTCTGATCAAGAATATGTTTGTTTCACATGGTTCTGAGCAGTAGAAGTGCCTTTTTCTAAGTGTTGAAATCAGCGCCACCTGGTGGCAAGTTTTGGAACTAAATTTTATTTTGATCGCATCGTGCTCAGCGTGAAATTCTGATCAAGAATATGTTTGTTTCACATGGTTCTGAGCAGTAGAAGTGCCTTTTTCTAAGTGTTGAAATCAGCGCCACCTGGTGGCAAGTTTTGGAACTAAATTTTATTTTGATCGCATCGTGCTCAGCGTGAAATTCTGATCAAGAATATGTTTGTTTCACATGGTTCTGAGCAGTAGAAGTGCCTTTTTCTAAGTGTTGAAATCAGCGCCACCTGGTGGCAAGTTTTGGAACTAAATTTTATTTTGATCGCATCGTGCTCAGCGTGAAATTCTGATCAAGAATATGTTTGTTTCACATGGTTCTGAGCAGTAGAAGTGCCTTTTTCTAAGTGTTGAAATCAGCGCCACCTGGTGGCAAGTTTTGGAACTATCAGCGCCACCTGGTGGCAAGTTTTGGAACTAAATTTTATTTTGATCGCATCGTGCTCAGCGTGAAATTCTGATCAAGAATATGTTTGTTTCACATGGTTCTGAGCAGTAGAAGTGCCTTTTTCTAAGTGTTGAAATCAGCGCCACCTGGTGGCAAGTTTTGGAACTAAATTTTATTTTGATCGCATCGTGCTCAGCGTGAAATTCTGATCAAGAATATGTTTGTTTCACATGGTTCTGAGCAGTAGAAGTGCCTTTTTCTAAGTGTTGAAATCAGCGCCACCTGGTGGCAAGTTTTGGAACTAAATTTTATTTTGATCGCATCGTGCTCAGCGTGAAATTCTGATCAAGAATATGTTTGTTTCACATGGTTCTGAGCAGTAGAAGTGCCTTTTTCTAAGTGTTGAAATCAGCGCCACCTGGTGGCAAGTTTTGGAACTAAATTTTATTTTGATCGCATCGTGCTCAGCGTGAAATTCTGATCAAGAATATGTTTGTTTCACATGGTTCTGAGCAGTAGAAGTGCCTTTTTCTAAGTGTTGAAATCAGCGCCACCTGGTGGCAAGTTTTGGAACTATCAGCGCCACCTGGTGGCAAGTTTTGGAACTAAATTTTATTTTGATCGCATCGTGCTCAGCGTGAAATTCTGATCAAGAATATGTTTGTTTCACATGGTTCTGAGCAGTAGAAGTGCCTTTTTCTAAGTGTTGAAATCAGCGCCACCTGGTGGCAAGTTTTGGAACTAAATTTTATTTTGATCGCATCGTGCTCAGCGTGAAATTCTGATCAAGAATATGTTTGTTTCACATGGTTCTGAGCAGTAGAAGTGCCTTTTTCTAAGTGTTGAAATCAGCGCCACCTGGTGGCAAGTTTTGGAACTAAATTTTATTTTGATCGCATCGTGCTCAGCGTGAAATTCTGATCAAGAATATGTTTGTTTCACATGGTTCTGAGCAGTAGAAGTGCCTTTTTCTAAGTGTTGAAATCAGCGCCACCTGGTGGCAAGTTTTGGAACTATCAGCGCCACCTGGTGGCAAGTTTTGGAACTAAATTTTATTTTGATCGCATCGTGCTCAGCGTGAAATTCTGATCAAGAATATGTTTGTTTCACATGGTTCTGAGCAGTAGAAGTGCCTTTTTCTAAGTGTTGAAATCAGCGCCACCTGGTGGCAAGTTTTGGAACTAAATTTTATTTTGATCGCATCGTGCTCAGCGTGAAATTCTGATCAAGAATATGTTTGTTTCACATGGTTCTGAGCAGTAGAAGTGCCTTTTTCTAAGTGTTGAAATCAGCGCCACCTGGTGGCAAGTTTTGGAACTATCAGCGCCACCTGGTGGCAAGTTTTGGAACTAAATTTTATTTTGATCGCATCGTGCTCAGCGTGAAATTCTGATCAAGAATATGTTTGTTTCACATGGTTCTGAGCAGTAGAAGTGCCTTTTTCTAAGTGTTGAAATCAGCGCCACCTGGTGGCAAGTTTTGGAACTATCAGCGCCACCTGGTGGCAAGTTTTGGAACTAAATTTTATTTTGATCGCATCGTGCTCAGCGTGAAATTCTGATCAAGAATATGTTTGTTTCACATGGTTCTGAGCAGTAGAAGTGCCTTTTTCTAAGTGTTGAAATCAGCGCCACCTGGTGGCAAGTTTTGGAACTATCAGCGCACCTGGTGGCAAGTTTTGGAACTAAATTTTATTTTGATCGCATCGTGCTCAGCGTGAAATTCTGATCAAGAATATGTTTGTTTCACATGGTTCTGAGCAGTAGAAGTGCCTTTTTCTAAGTGTTGAAATCAGCGCCACCTGGTGGCAAGTTTTGGAACTAAATTTTATTTTGATCGCATCGTGCTCAGCGTGAAATTCTGATCAAGAATATGTTTGTTTCACATGGTTCTGAGCAGTAGAAGTGCCTTTTTCTAAGTGTTGAAATCAGCGCCACCTGGTGGCAAGTTTTGGAACTAAATTTTATTTTGATCGCATCGTGCTCAGCGTGAAATTCTGATCAAGAATATGTTTGTTTCACATGGTTCTGAGCAGTAGAAGTGCCTTTTTCTAAGTGTTGAAATCAGCGCCACCTGGTGGCAAGTTTTGGAACTATCAGCGCCACCTGGTGGCAAGTTTTGGAACTAAATTTTATTTTGATCGCATCGTGCTCAGCGTGAAATTCTGATCAAGAATATGTTTGTTTCACATGGTTCTGAGCAGTAGAAGTGCCTTTTTCTAAGTGTTGAAATCAGCGCCACCTGGTGGCAAGTTTTGGAACTAAATTTTATTTTGATCGCATCGTGCTCAGCGTGAAATTCTGATCAAGAATATGTTTGTTTCACATGGTTCTGAGCAGTAGAAGTGCCTTTTTCTAAGTGTTGAAATCAGCGCCACCTGGTGGCAAGTTTTGGAACTAAATTTTATTTTGATCGCATCGTGCTCAGCGTGAAATTCTGATCAAGAATATGTTTGTTTCACATGGTTCTGAGCAGTAGAAGTGCCTTTTTCTAAGTGTTGAAATCAGCGCCACCTGGTGGCAAGTTTTGGAACTATCAGCGCCACCTGGTGGCAAGTTTTGGAACTAAATTTTATTTTGATCGCATCGTGCTCAGCGTGAAATTCTGATCAAGAATATGTTTGTTTCACATGGTTCTGAGCAGTAGAAGTGCCTTTTTCTAAGTGTTGAAATCAGCGCCACCTGGTGGCAAGTTTTGGAACTAAATTTTATTTTGATCGCATCGTGCTCAGCGTGAAATTCTGATCAAGAATATGTTTGTTTCACATGGTTCTGAGCAGTAGAAGTGCCTTTTTCTAAGTGTTGAAATCAGCGCCACCTGGTGGCAAGTTTTGGAACTAAATTTTATTTTGATCGCATCGTGCTCAGCGTGAAATTCTGATCAAGAATATGTTTGTTTCACATGGTTCTGAGCAGTAGAAGTGCCTTTTTCTAAGTGTTGAAATCAGCGCCACCTGGTGGCAAGTTTTGGAACTATCAGCGCCACCTGGTGGCAAGTTTTGGAACTAAATTTTATTTTGATCGCATCGTGCTCAGCGTGAAATTCTGATCAAGAATATGTTTGTTTCACATGGTTCTGAGCAGTAGAAGTGCCTTTTTCTAAGTGTTGAAATCAGCGCCACCTGGTGGCAAGTTTTGGAACTATCAGCGCCACCTGGTGGCAAGTTTTGGAACTAAATTTTATTTTGATCGCATCGTGCTCAGCGTGAAATTCTGATCAAGAATATGTTTGTTTCACATGGTTCTGAGCAGTAGAAGTGCCTTTTTCTAAGTGTTGAAATCAGCGCCACCTGGTGGCAAGTTTTGGAACTAAATTTTATTTTGATCGCATCGTGCTCAGCGTGAAATTCTGATCAAGAATATGTTTGTTTCACATGGTTCTGAGCAGTAGAAGTGCCTTTTTCTAAGTGTTGAAAT